>NW_027269270.1:5771666-8657500 GCF_023055355.1 Agelaius tricolor
CATAACCAGAAATTTAAATAAAAGCACATTCCTGTTGGGTAATTTGGGGTTTTTTTGCTGGTTCCCAGTGCCCTCCTCCACCAAACTGGTAAAAGATCTTCTCCATCTTCTAAGCTGAGGTGATTTTCCTGAGGACTCTGATACATCCTTTAGGGCCTACTAGACAACAAAGACCTATCTGCAAAAAAGTGATGCAATGGGTAATAAACCAGGTTTGTACTGGGAAAGGAGACAATGTGTCAGCAAGCAGCTTGTTGTGGAAAAAATCTGAACTTCTGCTTTTAAACACTGACTCCAGGAAAGTTTGTGGGACTGATGGAGGGCTCTACCACCTGGAGGCTGCTACCATTCATAAAAACACCTGCAACACGTTCCTGAGGAAAACAGTCCTGGGAACAGAGATGTTCCAATTTCTTATACCTGAGAGAAAAGTCCTCCAACAGAGACAAAATGAAATGGTTTCCTTCTTTTGTCTGGAGACAAACTTCTCAGGAAAGAAAAGGAACCATGGAGATTGTTAGCTCACTCCTTTAACTGTTCCTCCACTCTTGAAGGGATTTTTATTTGCTTCAATCAAATCTCTAAATGTGTGACTCGTAAGATGGCCCTCTGCTACTCAGGAGAACAAACACACTGCTGCTGCTGTTTGTTCATTAGTCACAATCTAAGGAGCCTTTGGTTCCTACACTTTAGTGTGCTGTAGTGAGAGAGCCACAGAACTACATGTAGTCCTCAGATTTAGAAGCTCCATCAAGGCAGTTGGTGATAGGCAGAAGCATTTGTTTCAGAGGTTAACAGTGATGCATCAACAGAAAAGGTGTGCAAGAAAATAATACCCAATCCTGAGTTAATGTTTCTGTGGCACCATCACACTCTAAGCCAGAGACAAAACCTCACTGCATCCCAACTGGAGAATCATAATGCTGCATTTTTATCATGGTCTCAGCTATTTAATTCCATAGAGATGCTGCCCTGATCCTGCTAACTGGCTGGGAAAAGCTCACATGAAATGTACTGACCGACCCCCAGAACAGCCTCTCACCTGGATAGTTGACCACAGGTACTGTAAGTGAATGGTTCTGTTTTGCACATAGCAGTAACAGTTTTCATCCTGCTTCTGGATGACATCCATTTCCTGCAATAAGCTGCAGTTTTTACCTGGGGGGAGCAAAAACGTTAATTTTAGGCATGTGTCAAATACAAATGTCTAATTATAGTCCATTTCATTGTTGTAAATGCTGACAGAAATGTGTTCAATATGATTTAGATGGAAATTCAAATTGGACTTTTGATCAAGTCATTTAGGCTTCAAAGTAAACTGCAACACCTTTGGGAAAAAAAAACCACAACAGGGTGGTATTTTTAAAAAATGTACTCCAGAAAAGCTTGGCTTCAGCGTCAGTGTTTTGATGGCACTGGAATAGGGCCTCTGGGCCAAATTCACTGCTGGCATGAGTGGGTGTAACTCCACCAGAGTTCCCTGTACCAGTGGTGAATGCAACTGTGGGAGTCTGAGCAGGTAAACATATTAACACAGTCATTTAGCACATGACATGGCTGCTGATCACAAAAGTCATACTCCTCTGCCTCAGAAATGTTTATGATGTTAAATCACACCACTCTTCCTTTCAGAACATTTTTACTCCTGTCCCAGTCCAGCCATGGCATGTAGTAAGGGAACTACACTGACAGCTCACAATAAATCGTTGAATTAGAGATGTGAATGGTTCTAACCCTCCTGAAACCTTAGTGAGCCCCTATGATCTTCGGAATTAAGATTGCACTTTTGAGCAAAAGTGGACCTAAAAGATTAATGGAGCAAAGTTTCAGATACATTCTGATCTATATACATGTGTAAAATATACCCTACAGTGCATTACCACAGTGTTTCAAGAACATAATTAAAGAGAAGCATAGAGGAAATAATTACACATCCGAACAGAGGGACTCATCTAGCTTACTGAATAGAAAATGTAGGTCTCAGCCAAGCTCAGTAATAACTGCTAACACGCTGTCATGCACTCAGAACAGCACAATGGGTATGTGCAATCTCAACCCAGACAAGGAGATGCTGTTTGCAGTTAAAAACCTGCTGTGTCTCTATAAGGAAGATGAAATTAAGCTAAATTATATTTTAACAAATTTAGTTAAGCCAGTGAAAAATACTGTTCTTACTCAGGTTTATTATAGTTCTTACTTAGGTTTATTACAGCATTAGAGAATTATTGTCCACAGATGATCCTACTAAACTGGTTTAACCTTAAAATTTGGGCATTTTTTCTTGTGGAAAAATTACCCATCAGATTAATTTTCATCCGTGGCAAATCTAGTGGGAGGGAGCACAACCACTCAGACAAGCACTGGCTGTACCTTTAGACAGGCACTTTCACAAAAGCCATTGCACGAAGCTGCAGAAGGATTATTTGTCACTGATGCAGCAGGGAGGTGAGGCTGGGCACTACCCATGCCTAAAACCAGGATAATCCAGCAACAGGAAATGGCAGGGCCAAAACACAGCCCAGAGTGTCCACACCTCCCCTGAAGGGCATCTTAGGAATTCCTGCCACCACGGATAAAGTATCCATCCGTGTCAACGGCAATGTCATCCACGTGCAAGGCCGGCAAGTATTTTCCTACTGCCCATAGTTTTAAGGCATTTTTCTTGAGAAAAAACAGCTGCTTGAGATGTTGCATCAGCTCCGCAGAGTGAAACAATGATGTTCCAAAAGGAGAGATGCTTCTGAACAGGTATCTCTGAGGTGGTGCTGGGTTTAGCTATTGGGAGGACACACACGTAGAGTGACTCTCAAATTCTGAGACTGCAAGCAAGGAAATTGGAAATTATGAGCCATCAGCGTCTGCTGCAGAATCCGGAGGTTGCCCAAGACTGGAGAACGTCAAAGCAAGGAGGAAGCCGGCTCTCGAGTTCCTTATTGCTACTACAACTGCGCACAGCCCTTAGGGGTTTGCCTGCCCTCAGATATGTTAATAAAAGACCTGTTCTGGCCCGAGCTCCTGAGGAAGCCAGAGGGAGTCGCACACCCAGAGGCAGCTCCCGGCCCCGCCGCTGGAGCGGGCGGGACGCGCCCGCCCTCAGTGCGCCGCGGTCCCTTTGTCCGTGTGCGGGCTCCGTGTCCGGGCCGCTTCCCAGCGCCTCTGCCCCCGGCCCCGGCGCGGGGCCGTCCTGCGGGACCCGAACTGCGAGGGAGAGCAGGGGCACACGGCAGAGCGCCTCAGGCCGCGGCTGCCCCGGCTCCGCTGCAGCTGCCGGCGGGGCGAGCGGCCCCGGCCCGTCAGCCGGGCAGCGCCATGTTGGGCGGCAGCGGGGGCCGCGGGGCCCAGGGACAGCGGGAGCGGAGCGAGTCCCCGCTCCCAAAGGGATGGGCTGAGCAACCCCCGGCCTGTGAGCACCCGCCCTGCCCCGGGGCCGGGAAGGGAACGGGCAGTACCTGCTGGCGGCGCCTCCCCGCTGCCCGCGGCCGCCCCGGGCAGCGCCAGCCGGACAAGCAGCAGCAGCAGCCCCGGCCCCGGGCGGGCCCGCGGGCGCTGCCGGCGGCGGGGCGGCCACGCCGGACCCATGCGGCCGCCGCCGGCTCCAGGCTCGGCCCTCGCGGCCGACGCAGGGCGGGGCAGGGGCGGTGCGGCCCTGCTGCCCGCTCCCCCCGCGGGGCTGCCGGCGGCCCGGGGCTCCACCCGCGGCACCCAGAGCTTGTGCGGGGCTGAGGGACCCGTCTGGAGGGGGACACCGCGCCCTCCGCTCCTCTTCCGCCTTCCGTGGGGATGAGAGGGTGCGCTTGGAAAGGAGGAGGAAAAGCATCGAAGGTAACCGCTCAGCCCAAGCGTGTCCTTGCATTGTGATCCCCTCAGAGTGAGAGCGTTGGGTGCCCAGTAAAGGTGCAAAGCAGCTCCAAAACAAACGTGGACAGCTTGTGACACTTGTAGACCTCAACCCAGGCGGTCACCCAGCTGAACGGGGACGGTGGATGTTGTCCTCCTTACACACCCAGTTCCCAGCCCCAGGGAAAGTTCACCAGGTCACCAGGGTGCCCTTTCGGCAAGCAGCGGTGCCTGAGCCAGACACTGAACCACGCATTAATCAGCCCCTCTGTCCACCCAGAGGACCTGCCCGAACGAAGTGTTGTTGGCTGATGTGATGGAGGTGAACATGCACAGCTACTCTGTATTTCCTGGGCAGCCACAAGGGAGAGCCAGGAGCAGGACACCGTTCCCCTGTCAACCCTGAGAAGACGTGAGCGACGTCCAACTCAGCTCAGACCCGCTTGCTCATTGCAGTCATTTTAGATCGCTAGTGAGTCACAGTCACCAGTCAGGGGTGGAAAGGACTGGAGCTTTTTTCCCTATTCTATGAAAATCAATAAACACAGTTTTGCCAAGGCATTCTGGCATCACTGTTGTCTATTTTTATGCTGAGCCCTACATTTGGCTTTTCCAACCTACTTGCTTTGCTCCAATGCGTTCCATTCCTTGTTCTTAGAGCAGTGCCCCTTCTCTGCGTGAAGGTTGCTTTTAGTTTTATTTTTTTATTGTTTGGGGCTGTATCCAACTTCTGGGGGTGCCAGGATGGGCTTTTTTAACACCTGAAGGGTGCTGCCCACTGCCTCGCACCTTGTCTCGGCACTTACATCTGCAGGGAGTGGGTGGTGCAGGGCTGTGGCTCTCCTCGCCTCACCTCCTACGCCCGCTTGGTGCTGGCTGGGCTCACATCTAACTGTGGATTTTTCCTTGCAAACACTGAGGAAGTGAAGGATAAGGGCAAAAATAGTTGGGATTTGATAGCATGTGCAACATCTGACAAACTTGAGTCCCCAGAGGAAGCAGTAATTGATTTATATCTTTGTCTTTATGTAACTTGGGTGTTGTCTCTATGTAACTTTCCAGGCACTTCCTCTAGCAAATCTAATAAAGAAAGAAATGCTGGGGTTTGTTCCTTGGGTCCCTGATAAGCCCTTAGGAATGTGTTACCTCTCAGCTGTGTGTCTACACAACAAGGGACTATCACAGCCAAGTTATTAGAGGAATCCCTCTCACATTTTCAACTTGGAATATTTTTTCAGTTATATTAACCTTCTTGACAGTATTTTTTCTGGGAAGGGAGACACTCTGCATTCAGTTCTCGCTTGTATTTTCATTTTTAGAGCTCTTAGCACTTCACCGCTAATTAACTTTCAATAACTGTCGTAGGGTTACAGTTAGTCAGCATGAATCAGACAGAAAATGTAGCTTTAGGGGACCACACTCTGTCAAAAACTATTAGAAACCTTTGCTTGATTTCCGAGGAGACTATACTCACTCAAGCAGGATATAGCAGCTATTAGGCAGCATTCTCCTGCAGTAAGAAATCCTCAATAAAAGAGACTCAGTGGTTTTGGTAACAGCCCTCCTTTCAGGGTGGCTCTGAGTAATTATGCAGCATTTTCCTTTCTTCCCATTTGTTTGTCTGATTTCCTAAATGGTGGTGGTGCTCAGGCCAAAGCTGGGGTTCTGAGTTTAAAGGCTGTATTTTTACCTGTTTGCTCACAAATATAATTCAAAATAGGGGGAGAAGGGGGAGGTCACTTATAGGTGCAGGCCAGCTCTGCCCTTCCCAGGCGTTTTCAGCTGTGGAAAATTGAGTGAGAACTGCTTTTGGCTGGGAGCACTCAAGAGAAGACTTGGCTGTGGCAGGCAGCAATGCTGTTGGTGCCAGCGATGGGGGACATTCCTGGGATGCAGCATGCAGAGCTCTCAAGCTCCATGCATGACAAATTGACACTTTAATAATGGGGAAGGAGGAAGGGGAGCAGTGCAGAGCCATGTCCACAGCATGTGTTTTCCTCCTAGGCTTTTGGAGTCCTGCCACCCCATATACTCTGACCCCTAAAACACTCAACATCATCCACAATGCCCTCATCTGGGTGTGTAAAAGCTGGCTGCAGTATTAGATGGGATACCAAATCCTCTCGATGCTGTTAATCCATGTTTTTCCACAAAGGCCCCAGGTGCTCCCTGCTGATGATTTATTTGGCCTGTGCAGCAGGAATAGGCATCAGCTGTGTGAGGTGGGGAGGGAGCTCCTCTGTGCTCCCAAAGCCCTGCCTGCCTTGGGCTCTCGTGCTGCTGGAGGCAGCCCCAGTTCCCTGCAGCACCTTCAAGGCCAGGCTGAGGAGAAGGCACTCGAGTTCCATTCCCACCCCAAGAGGTAATGCTCATTGCCCACTTGCAGCCTGCTCTTTACTTTCTAGCCAGAGCTAATAGAGGCTTTCAATTTCCAGGTGCGCTGTTAAAAATCTCAACACGTTGCTCTGGATGACTAAGGATGCTTCCTATGGTTTATTTAATTTTTCTTTTTTCCCCTTTGCCCTCCCTTCCCCTTCCTTACATCAGCAGTGGGTATGATTTGTTTGCAGAGTTCCAGGGTGTTTCATCTTTCTTTGGCTAACCCCAAGTGCATGGGGGTTTGTTGAAGCAACAGCACTCTTGATTTCTTAGAGCTGGTATGTGGGTGTTGGATTGTGTCATTCGTAGGAGGTGAACGTCAAAGGAAGCGGGATCAACTGCTGGAGGTTTGTAAGCCAGGTACTTAATATTTTGGTTTCCTGGAAAAGCAAGGAAAAATAGCAAAACAGGCAGGCTTTGAGTCTTTAGTTTTTCCATGTAATCAGATTAACACAATACCTGTGCGTGCTCAAGAACAGTTTGGGTTGGTTTTGGTTTGGTTTGGTTGGGTTGGTTTTTTCCCCTTGGTTTATTCAGGATGGAGAGTGACTGTATTTTCCTTTAAATAGTTTCACTTGTTTTGGTGGATTCTGTTGAATGTTTATTCCAGTAACACAAATAATTTGTGTTCTGTTGGTGCCCTCACAAATAATGCGATTCATTATCAGGTACATTATGTTGTCTTTTTATTTGATGTAAAATGGTGCCTTTGAGTTAAATTTAGATAGAAGAGCTATTTGAGACTATTTTGTTCATCTCCAACTGTTTTTTTTCAGAAGTGCATTAGTCTGAAGTATTTCATGGGCAAAATACTGAGTTATTTTGGGGACAGACAAATTGTCTACAAAAGAAAAGTATAGCTGCTTATTTTTACAATAGTTTTATGGTAATCGCTGTTTTATTTGACAAGTGTAGATACCAAGGTAGATAGAAAATTCCAGCAGAGTGCTTACTCCTAAACTGCTCTAGGGAGCAGGTATCTCTTCTAGTCCTTGTTCAGGCGAAGCTTAAAAATTAAATAGGACAGAGGTGCCCTTTAAAAAAGTTATTTATCCATCTGATGGATTAGGCAAAAGGACTGTCACAGCTTTCTTGGCATTTCCCCTTATGCTCATTTTCCCATGGCTCATTTTCCCATGTCAAAGGGATCTGTAGGTCAGAGGAAAGAAAGCTGATGGTGAAGTGTTCATGGAAGGACTTTTCTGTAATCACTGGAAAAACAGTCCTTCCCTCTGACTTCAGCAAAGCATTGTGGTGTGAATTTATGGATCTCATTGATATTTCTCCTGATTTACACAACAGTAAGCAGTATGTAAGCATAACAGTAAGTTAAGCAGCAGTGGGCCTTAAATATTTATCTGGTTTATTTTTGGAATGGCAGTTGCAGCTATTTATAGAGCAAGAAGAAGTGATACAAATCTGACTGGATTCCTTCTTTGCTTTGAATCTGTGAGAGAGAAGCAGTTGGGGCTTTTTGACCACGAGCTCTTATTTATTATGTTAAATTTGCACTGATTAATAGGCTTCATTTTTCAAGAGCCTCTGAACCCCTGCTTACAAGCATAAGGGATCTTGTTACCTCTGTAAAGGAGCATTGATGCAGCCTAAGAGCAGCTGTGAGAGTGCCCTGTGCTGCTGTGCAGCACTAATACCTTACATGGATTTATCCATGGGGAATGGTCCCAAGAGAAAACACATTTATGGTGGGTCACTGCTTACCCAGAAAAGCCCAGAATGGAACATGTTCTCCTATGGGAGGCTGTGCTGGATGTGGGATGGGTGGATGGGGGTGCTGCTGTGAGTGAGCCTGTGTCTGTGCCAGTGTGCTGGGGAGGGACATTCCCTCTGGAAAGCAGAACTAGGCTGGTGGATGGAGATGCCAGAAGAGCGTGCCAGTAGTACGTGTGACTCAGAAATCAGCACTTTTGGCTCTTGGGCCACTGGTTGATGCGTGGCTTAGCTTAGTAGTTACCTAAATCTGTTATTTCCTTTTGATTCCAGATGGTTTGGAATCCACTGATGTTGACATCCTGACTGAATCTCAGATTCCTGGGCTTCACTGCAGCTGGACAACCCTCACCCCATACAGACAGGCAGGTCAGCACCTGGCAGGACCAGTTTTATTGCTGCATCCCTCCTGTGGAGAAAGAGGGCTTGCCCACTGTCATGAACTTCAAAACATCCCTCTGTATTTCATTTAAAAACAAACCTTGAGAGCCTGGGAAGGAAAGAGAACTAACAGAAGTAGTCAACCCCCTGTGTTTGCTATGAGAAACCACAGAAGGTGGTATGGGTCTGTAAGGAGGCCATGGGAGCAATATGTATTTATGGATAAGTGCATGTCTGTCTGTCTTGTGCCTTCAGATTTATCTTTATACTGACTGTTGTTTCCACATTTACACAGTAGCCTTTAGTAATTGTCCTGGGATTTGACCAATCACTCTTGGAAGAATGAATTGCTAGTACTGTTAAACAAACGTGAAAAGAATTATTCTCTTCCCAGCGTTTCTTGAAATTAAATTTTAGCCCTGGTGTGCTCAACTACCTTCAGAATTAATCTCTGTATTGTCAAAGGAGCCTGTCAAGCCCTTTTAGATCAAAGGAGGCTGTTTTCTATTAAGAAGGTTCTGATGATGTTTTCCAGCTCTTGGGTACAACACAAAGGCAGCCTGTGGCTCCCCACTGCTGTTTGACCTGTTAAGTTTTTGAATGTCTTGCTGCTTTCTATTTTCTTTGTGTGAGCTCTGCCAGGTCCAGCTCAGGCAGGTGGCCATTGGCACAGCCATAACCAGGCACCTCCAACCTACCTGAAATACCTTCTTGCTCTCTCAGAGCCTGTCTGGTCAGGGTTGTTGATGGTTTCTTTTCAGCCTGCACCTGTGTGGAGTCCACTGGTGTGCATTCCTGTGTCTGGCAGAGCTCGCTGCCTTGGCATGCTTCCCTCCCTTCCCAAGATGCCTGGCCTTCTGAAATTCCTACTTTTCCTGCTTTCAGATAAAGTCCTCTGTCATTACACATTTTCTGTGCACTTCTGAACAGGCTGCTTAATGACTTTTTTTTTTCTCCTCACCAGCTCAGAACTTTTTGACTGCTGCATTTGTTCTATTAGAATATAAACATGGGAGAGACAAATAAGTGCTATGGAATGATTAGGTAGAGATATGCCAGTGGCTTTGCCTGATTAATGGGTTTACATTGTACATTACTCACAGGCAGCTTTCCAATGTGTTTCTCTAAAACAAGGTAATTTGTTTCAAGGGCTATCTTTTTGTAAATGCTGATAAGCGAGCCATACTTGGTGCATGTATGGACATCCAGGCAGGGAGAGCCAGAACAGGATGTACAGTCATTTTGCCCCTGCTAGTCACAGCCATTCCTGCAGGTACTTGAGGAATGCAGGATGTGCCCCAAATAGATTTTAACAAATATTCCCTGATGGAATCATTTCAGCCTCTCCTGACATCCGTACTAGCTCCTGCTGACAACAACAGGATCTTTGTGATGGTGACTGCAGCAGAGTACAAATGCTTTTCTTCTCCTTTTGTGCCAGACAGCAAGTGAAGGTAAAGACTGGCTGTGCTGACTCAGAGGAAAGGTTGAACAAGCCTGACAGTGGCCAGAGAATCTTCAAGAAAGTCACTTCTCCCTGATTCATGCTCTTCACAAAGTGAGTATTTCCAGCTCTGGCATCTATTCTGACAGGATGAGAAAGGATAACAAAGAAATAGCGTGGCAAGGTGAGGAGAGAGGCTTACTCTTCAAAGCACTAGCAGGGTTTAGTTTTCTGATCTGGTGCCAAGTGCAACAAAGGTACTTACCAAATGCCCTTGCAGTAGGACTTGTCCAGGGGCTTTACAGCTTTGGACCTCTCTCTCTCTGTCTCTTTCTCTGTGTGTCCTGCTGTTCTGATTGTGTTGGAGTCAGTGTGTTTCCTCTGGTAGTGACCCTGTGTGAAAATCTGGCTTCTCCTGGCTGCAGGACACATCTCCAGAGTGTGAAAGAGTGGGAGAGCCCAGTTCATGCTATTAGCAGGGCAAGATGTTGGTGAGAGCTGTAAGTTCTTCTTGGCTGTTTGGGACTGGGGAAGGACACGTCCCTGCTGAGCAGGGAAACAGCCTGGTTTATCTACTGTCCAGTTTACCACAGTGTGGGGTGAGGACACCTTCTGAAAGTGAGGGGTGATGCTGGGCTGGTCCTTGTGGTTCCTACCATCTACTCATGACCAGCCTTGTCTCATGCTCCAATTTCCTCTGGATGTGGAGCCACAGTTCAGTGTTGTTATAAATCTGCCAAAGGTTGTGGCATCAGTACCTGAGGCACAGGTGCCTGGAGGAGGATTAGGATGCTGCATTATGTATGTGTATAATGCTGAAAATACACAAGAGATGCAGGCACAAGAGTGACTCCAGGTTGCAAGTCAAAACTCCTTTTCCAAGCACTTCCAGCTTTTTTAATTGCACAGCATTCCTCTGGCCTCTCCAGTTCTCTAATATAGATATGAATGCAAAAGGATATAAAATATATAAAATATTTATGTCAAAGTGTTGAAGTTAACTGGGGACTGAGCTTCTGGCTTGGATATTTTCTTTCACTCCTGAGGAAAAAAACCACCTTTTTAAGCTGTTAATTTCAAAAACAGCATGGTCTGGAAAAAAGAGCTTTTCTTCTATCTCATTAAACTTTAAGTTTGTTCCCAGAAC
The DNA here is from genome assembly GCF_023055355.1 of Agelaius tricolor. Lineage (NCBI taxonomy): Eukaryota > Metazoa > Chordata > Aves > Passeriformes > Icteridae > Agelaius > Agelaius tricolor. Next base: position 5,782,583 of record NW_027269270.1, read on the forward strand.
TGCACATCCAAAGGAAAGCATCCCTAGGCAGGTGTTATTTGCCAGCTGACTTGGACCTTTGGCACCTCCCAGCTCCTTGGTGTGCTTGCTTCCTTGGTATGGAGACATGCCAGAGTGAGCTTGCAAACACAGTTCCCTGCTTCAAAGGAGCTCCAATAGCAAACACACCAGGAGATCCTGCCAGCCCATAAGCCAAGCAGGCTGCAGTCTGAAGAGGTCAGAAACAATTTAGACACACCTGGAAATACTCATAAAGCCCTTGGGCCTCGTCATTATTGCTCAAGGTGTCCAGCAGCTCTGCAAACATTCAGATGGTGTCTGAGCCAGGCAGGTGTGGCTTCAGCAGCTTGTATGCCCAAATAAACTCAGCAGGCTGGAATCACACAGCTAATGCTTGTCCATTCCTTAATTTGTTTTTATCTAAGTGCCTATAATCCTTGTAGGGAGATAAGATGCTGGCTGATGCTTTTCCACACGTAGAGAGGACAGGGATAAAAATATCCACAGTTGTGTTCAAAGACAGCAGGGAAAAAGCAGCTCCTGCTGGCATCAGGCCAGGGCAGAAACATCCTACTCCACAGGCAGGTGGCCACTGCCTGTGGCACAGCTCTGCTCCTGCCCTTCCAATCCACACTGCCTGTTGTCAGCAACAGCATCTTCCAGCCCAAAACACCCATGCTCACTGAGCTGATCGTGTGTGGCCACAGGATGCCTTAAGACAGGGTATTGCCACTGGCTGAGTATCAAGAAACTTCTAAAACATCTCTGAGTGGCCAAAACTTGCAGTGCTCTAAATCATTGTCCAATGTTCTGTAGGCATGTATTGCTCTGCAAATGTTCCCTGTTGTTGGTTTTGCTTCCAAGCGGTGCATCCAAGCCAGGTGCTATATTAGTTTCTTTTGCTGTGAGTCATAGCACCACAGCCCTGAGAGAGACTATTGCTACATCCATTGAAAATGGAAGCTTCAAACCTTTGAAGAAGAAAAATGGGAAGGTTGTGGAAGGGTGACCCATCGTGTGCATAGAAGTTAAAAACAGGGGGAAACAGGAACAGGGGAGCAATGGCTGGGGTGTTCCTGAGCCCTTCCCAGCAAAAAGGTGGAACACATTTGGGTCCACTGACTCCCTTTATTTGAAGGATAATTTGCTGTTGAGCTTTGAAGTCTCACCTAGGTGGCTAATGAGTGATTGGGATGCTCAGCAGTGGGGCTGAGTGCTGAGATGTTCCACACTGGGTCTCCACTGTTGTGGAGCACAACCCTCTGGGTCTCCAGTGTTGTGTGCAGCTGGGACCAGCTTTCAGTGGGGAAGCAGACCAGCTGCTGCTGCTCTTGTTCTGAGCACTCACAAATGGAATTTTCTCCCTCATGAGAAATACCGATGACATTTAAACTGTTTTGATGCAAAGCAACCGTGTTACAGCTACTGTGCTGTTTCTGATTTAGTAGGATTTATATTTCCAGAGTGGCTAACAGGTAGCCAGTGCAAACCTTGCTGTGGATTGTTTGATGTTCCTCAGAAGCAGAGGCTCTTCAGTCAGGGTCTCTTGTTCCCTGATGCAAAACACCATGCCCTTCCCAGTCCAAGGGCAGCATTCCTGCTTTGTTCACTGCTGGCATTTGCAGGAAAGAAATTCTTCAGTTTTAGGCTGAAATAATTCCTCCCCAGTTGTTTTCAGCTGTATGTTTTCAGTGTATTGGGAGCAGAATGTCAGACTGGTATTGTGTGGGGCCTGGTATGTGGATCTGCAGGACCTTTCTTGTATTAGAGGCAAGTAGAGATCCTGAAAGGCCTAAATAGCACAGAGAGAAGGTGATGCCAGGACTAGGCAGAGTGAGGGTCAGGCAATGCAGTACCAGCATGGATGGGATATGGGTGAGCTGGGCTTAAAGAGTCTTGGTTTGGCTATTGGTCCTCTCAAGTGAGGCTTGACTATAAAATCATGACCCTTGGGCAGTTTGGAACTAGGATTTCTTGCTTGGAGATGGAATATTCCCTGCCACAGAAACTGCATTAACTTCTTTAGTGACAGTTTGTAACACACATCCTGGCTGTTTAATTGGATTTATCATGGCTATTGGGAGCATAAATGTGTTTACAGATTTGTTTTGAAAGCTTTTTTGTGTGTTTTTCTCATAGCAAGTCAACTTCCATGTGGTGCAATTATGTTCAAGATGTTCCCTGTAGCACTGGAATAATGTCAGATTATACTGTGTGTGCATGTTGTTCTTCGAAAGGATTTTATCTGAGGCATGATACACCGTGCAGGAGGAGAAAAGGAGCTTAGCTTTTATTAAGAGAGGTATAAAAAGCTTAAAACACAAAAAATTCTGTCAAATCCTGTTTCTTATTATAGGAAATACTTGTCTCTGTCTATTGAAATGTGAAACTTTTTCCCCTTTAACTTCCTTCCTGCTCCATCCAACTCTGCCAGAACTCAGTCCACACAGCTTGCCACTGCTGTGCCAGAGCCTTTCCAGCATTGAAATGTTGAGGCAAATGCAGCAAGACATTTTAGAGACAAGCATTTAGGGGAAATGAAAGAAGAGATAACTTTCATTTGTTTGAAAAGTGTCTTAGGTTTTCTTCGGTTTACTGTGTGGCCTGGAAAGTTGCAGTGTGTTTCATGCAGTGGTACAGGAGGCCCACCTGAAGCCTGCTCACATCCCCAGTCACAGAGCTGGCTCCAGAGGGATGCTGTGGTACAGGAACCACCCTTGGGTGTCAGGGGCTACAGCACACAGTGCTTACTGTTAGATCTGTCTTCTTTTTTCTTTATTTCTTTCATTAGTGCTATTATTAATTTGGATAAGAATGCAACTCAACGTGCAATTTCCTGTCTGATGGCAGTTCAGATATTAAATGTCACATCTGCCTGGTACTTTAATCCTTAACTATGACAAGTTTTCCCAGCACTTCTAAAAGAGACAGTTGTGATATGTTTCACTCCCTGCTGAATGATTGTCAGAACCCCAAATTTGTTCCATGACCCATTATTATTATTATTACTATTCCTAATTGTTGTTATTAGTAAGCCTTGTAAGAGGAGTAGCTTGGAACAGCAGCACAACACCTCTCCCCCTGTGGGAAAGGGTTTTCAGATGTCTCTGTTTGCAGCCTGTCACTCTGTGTTGGTCACAGCTTTCCTTTCTCAAAGTTGCACTGAAGGATGACTTTCAGGGACGTGCCTCTGCTCCCTCCTGCTGCCTCCTGAGTCCATCCCCTCCCCACAGAGCCTCTCTGTCCCAGGGAAAGCTGCCAAGCCCTTGGCTGAGGTTGGCAATGCCATAAACAATGCAAGCATTTGAAAACTAGAAAGCTCAAAGCTCCTGTTCTGGTGACCAAAGGGGTGGATGGAAAGATCAAAGAAGAGGACACACAGCTTGGGAGGGTGCAGTGGATTTTGGAAGCAAGCAGCAGTCAGGCTCAGTGCCTGTCATGCACAGAGCATTGCTGCTGTGCCACAAAAATGCTGATGGAAAGGCACGAGGAGCTTGCAGCTGTGCTTTGCTTCTCAAGGAGCTCCAGGCAATGACCTGCCTTTCTGTCATAAGCTCTAATGAGGTAAGGGAGTAGGAGAAGGAATTCAGGAACATTAGAGCTCTGTGGAAAGGGAAATCCATATGGCAGTTGCTCACTAGAAACAAAGCTGGGTGATTTTTGGCAATCAGATTTCTGGTGGCCCTGTGTGGATTCCCACCCCTGAGAGTGGCAGCAGAGCTGAGAGCAGTGTAACTCTATGCAAGCTTCAGGTAACAGTTCCCATTGGCTCAGCAAACCCCAATCTGCAGATCTACTTTGCCAGTTGAAAATTTGGCCTTGATTTTAAAGAAGGGGGAAAAAAAAAAAAAAGATAAAAGCCTGAAGCTCTGGGCAGGTATGTAAGAATGTACCCAAGAATGTACAAACACACCTTTGTGGGCTTAATCAGGTAGATATTTGTCAAATTTTCCTGAACAGTTTGTATATTCAGAAGAAAATCAGCTTTGAAAATCAGCATGCTTTGCAGAAACTTGGTGTGCAGACCATTTTAAGAATTTGGGTTTTTACCCTGTTTCAATCAGGGTAAAAAGCTGGAAAGATGAGCTGCTTGAAAGCATTTCACAAGACCCATGAGTCATGCAAAATCCTATCGCATTTTTCCTTTGGTTGAAATCACGCAAGTTATGAATGCTAGAAGAGTTATTAGATCATAGATAAAGAATGCTGCACAATGGGTTGGTGAAAATAAATAAATAAAATCCCCTAAGTTTTCTCCAGCTTCTAATTCCCTGGGGAAGAATTCAAGAGGCAAGAGTGGAGTATCACAGCTCACCCTCAAAAAGGAGTGGCATGCAGCTGCATCCCTTGCAGAGCTGCTATTCCTTCTCTTGGCTTCTTCACTGCTCCAGGCAAAAGGAGATTTTAAAACCACTCCTTTATCTAGCACAGTTAATTTCCCCACCCTGTACCAGCTCAGCTTCTCTGGCAGGTATGTTGGGGGATGGTGGACCCAAGCTTTCATCTGCTCCCAAGTCTTCTGCTAACAAAATTTTGTGATCCCACAGAACCTGCTCTGTACCCAGAGAGATCCAGGCAGGCAGGGAGAAGGTGACGCTGTGTTTATGTAACTCAGCTCTACCAGTGCTGCTGCTTCTGTCCTGTTAGGATACCTGTATCCCCCAGGTATTTTTATTACTAGAACAAATCCAGCCTGGAACTACTGCTGGGATCTGTGGGTAAGTGCTAGGCTGGCCTTCCAACTTTTTTTCCCCATTTTTATCTCTTATGTCACTGTCACTTCTGAAATCTTTCTCCTTTTAGTTTCTTTTCCCTGAAATGCTGTGGTTGGGCTTCCCAGATGTGTCCCTTGTTGATGAGGAATTTCTAAACACTGAGAAGGAATTGCAGGAAAGCACTAGGCAGTGGCTCTTGTGTGACCATAAACCATAAAAACATTTAATCAGATGGAAAGTCTTGCTTTCTATTTCAGTCATCACATTTTGGAGCACGTATTAGAGGTCAGAAATTAATTTTGGCACAAATAAAGTCAATTCAAGCAAGAGGAGAAACGTGCCATTTTTGTCAGTATTTTGTGGGGAAAAAAACAACCAGCTGAGGGAAAACAATTATTTTTAATTGCTTACATGATTGAAATATGTATGATTAAGCTGGTGTTTAGCTGAGGGAAAACAGTGTAGTTCAGTGACTTTGCATGCAGCACAGAGATGAATAGTTCTGCTTCTCAACAAACCTGAAACATTCTCACTGTTCAAGAGTTTTCTAATGACCTCTCGTTGCTAGCTTTTTTCAGGTTCCCTTTTTCACACATTTTTTTCTTTCCCACAGTCATTTCATCCTCTCTCTAAACAGTTCCCTCTGGAGAAAAGACAATGGAAAAGAGAAATGCAGCGGCGACCTTTGGACATTCAGCTTCTTCCTTCTTCCCAGCACAGTGTAGGACCTGCTATCTGATCTTCCCTCTAGCAGAACATGTGAAGGGTCAGTGACAGCCTTGAAACAGGTAAAATTAAACCTGTCCTACCTTTTGGAAGGTTGCAAAATCGCACACGTTGCAATGAACACTGATACTAATTTACTGTAAAATCGTCTGTGTATGTTAATGAGCTAGGTCTTGCCAGTGCTAAAAATAAGTCTCAGTGTAGAAAAGGCTTGCAGAATGAGCAAAATTGCTCATACTAAGAAAGAAGTTCATCTGTTGTCAAAAACACTTGATCATGTTAGATCTCCAGCTGTTTCTTTTGGGTAACACCAGACCAACTTATCCGTGCTCCTGAAGGTAGCAGGTGTACAGTTTTAATGTCTCCTACAGTGAGGATGGTGATACCAGACTTCTCAAAACAGATAAGGTAAGAAGATGCATCAGCTCAAAGTAACTCGGCCTAATTGTTTGGATTGAAATTTTCCATGTCAAAGTTCAGCCAGAACGTTTCATTACAGGAAATGTTAGGTAAGGGATGAAGCTCCAAGCCCTGATAGTATTCATCACCTTGGGATGGATCAGCACCTTAACCAGATCATATATTGTTCTGTCTTTGAAAAGATGGCAGTGAATTTTGGAAAGAGAAAGGCTTATAAAGTGCTTATTGGAGTCAATTTTGCAGCTATGCACACAATACTCAAAGGGGACCATGTCTTTTCTGCTTTGTTTTCTTAGCAAACCCTTTGGAAGAGGTTCTGTTCTATGTGTATTTCAGCTGTATTTCAGTGTATTCAGTGGAATTTTATTTGTATGTGACCTTTCTTAGTGATGTCAAACTTGCACAGAGGAAAGCAAAGCTGCAGGCTTGGTTTTTGCTTGCCTGTTGCTAAAGCCCAGGTCTCACATGTCTGTGTTGGCCAGCAGTCACTTTGTGACAGATCACAAGGCTGGTCTTTGCTCCCTTTCACCCAGCTGTCACTGGTGCTCTCTAAGGCACCGTCACCTAGGCTGTATGTCAGGAAAAAGCAAAATTTGCTGGTCTGCCTCAAGGAAGCAGCTACAGGAAGAAAGCAGAGGGACTCCTTACTCTAGATCCCACAGAGGTGGCCACTGGTGGCACTGGGGACAGCTGTTGGAGCTGGTGATGTGTGTTGTGTGCTCCCAGCTGTCCCAGGGGGTGTTGCTTTGATGCAAGGATCTGAGGTGATCACACGTGTCTTGGTGGGTTAGAGAAAAATAAAACAGAAAGAAACCATAAATAAACCACAAATTTTCTATGTGCCAGTAGCACCAGGATATCCCAAGCATGGGTCAGAACCCCCCTGCTGCTGGATCCCAGTGACAAGACAACTCCAGATTCAGGGGATTGGGAGTGAATGTATGAATTCAGCAGGGACAGAATCACAAAATTTTCTAAGCTGGAACAGGCCCACAAGGATTATCAAATCAAACTCTTCAATGCATGGCATGTACAGGGGTTTTGATGAACAGATACAGAGTTTAGCAGAAAAAAATATCGCTCCCCGTTTTCCAAAGAGAGTGACTTGTAGGCATTGAGTCAGGGCTGCCTTAAAAGACAGCAAACTGCCTGCTTTATAGATGTTTTGCCATGTGAAGAGCACTTTCTGTAAAATGCAAAGTGTGTGTTTCCTTGTTGTGCAGTGGATGTTCCCTGTGCTGGTGTGTCGCCATGGTGCTGGACTGGGGAAGCTGAACATCAAAAGCTTTAGGGAGCTGTATGGCTCAATTGTTTCTGCTTTCATCATCCATTAAAAAAAAATCTAAATGGAAGATGAGAACCTGCCTGCCTTAGGTTCATATGGAAGTAACTGTAGGACCAAGCAGCAGCAGGGTACTTTCTCAAAGATGAGTAGATGGTTGGGCCTCTACAGGAAATCTGCAGCAAACAGATAATTCAAAAATAACTTTTTGAGACTATGGGATGTAAATGAAAAGAAATAGCTAATCAAAAGGAGAAAACACTGAAAGGAAACATCTGATGTCAGAAGCTGTTGGCTTTCATTCTGATCTTCTTGGTTTTTTCTGTATATAGCTTTTAGAGTGCCCTTAAGTCTTCTCAAAAGGTTATTACTCTTCCAGTGGCATTAGAGAGGCTGAGATGATATTTGCAATGAGGGTAAGTGACTCTCTTGAGGTTTTGGCACCCACAGCTCCAGACTAACTGGAAATGTAGGCATTTAGTAAATCTGAAAATAAGTGCCTCTTGGCCCTGTGCACTTCAGAGAAGTCAACTGGAGTTTTGTGAGAGAGACCAGAGCAGGAGCACAGTGTATTGCACACAAGGGATGCATTTTTAGAAAAATTAAGCCCCCCCAGAATGAATGCCAGCTCATAAGGTAGTGACCTCCATTCTTTTTGTCCAGACTATCTCATCAATGGAAGTCTGGAAAGCCCTGCTGTTAGTTCCATTGATGGGAACAGTGAGACTTCCCTTTCTGGTATTAGTTTTGGCTGACCAGAGGTGTAATTCTTACAAATTTCTGTTATTCAAAATCTCCCCAGGTTTCCAGTTTTCCAAGGTAAAAGAGCTCCATTTGAGGTCCAGAGTGTATTAAAGCAGTGAGTGCTAATCCAGAACTGTTTTTTGAGATGCTGCACTGGTAGGGAGATGGCTTCAACCAGGATGAGGTGGAAGAAGGGACCTGGCAATCAAAAACCAGCACAGGAGACAGAAGGATAATACCAATGAGGCATATCCCATATACACAGCTCTGTCTCAGTTGTACAGAAATGTTCCCTGCCTCCCCAGCAGTCACTAACCCACTGGTTTTCTTCCAGAAAGTAAATCCTTGACAGACTTGAAATGATGAGTAATGACTCCACTTTCTTCCATTCCAGCTGCCACACAGGCAAGTACGTTGGTCGCTCATTGACCCAGCAAAATTTGAATGTCTTCCCCTTCTCTTGTTGTCCCATGTCTACCCTATCACTTATCAGCTGCTTGCTGTTATGGCACAGTGGGACCACCTTCTCTCAGCAGGCACTGTAATTGTTTTTTACAAGAAGAAAGAAAACGCTGGTAGGCAGTGGTACACATCTAGGGAAAATGTCAGCACTTAAACCTGAGCCTTGCTTTTCCCTCTGAGCTGTCAGAGCTGGATCCTCTGCCCTTCCTTACAAGTGGGTTTGAGGAGGTGGTTGTTTTGGCTGGAATTGGAGAGGCACAGGTGGTACCACCAGCTGTAAATTGGAGGAGGCACTTCCTGATTATGACCACTGCCTACACACAGATCACTGCCAAGAGAGGAGCTGGAAGGCACAGAAGCCTTCTCCTTACTTGGAAAAGGAGGGTAGTCATCACTCCCCTCTCCTGCAGGCTTTCACCTGTACACTTTGGGCTTCTTTGTCAGTGCTTGGCTTCCTAAAATGCTGTGGTGTGAACAACCCTCAGCCACCAGTGAAAGATGGATAAACTGAGGCACAGAGTATTTAAATTCACACATCTAACATTTAGGTACTCGGTATGCACAGCATGTTTGAAAGCCAGCATACTTTTTTAAGAGTGGATGGATTCATGCTACTTAGCCATGGCAAAGTAACTGGTGAAAGACTTCCTGACCTCTGCAACATCAAGATTTTGCCCTCTGGCTCTAAATGTCAGTGGTGAAAGGCTTGTACCAAGCTGCAGAGCAAGCATGCACCAGGCTCACCTGTGAGGAGTTTGGAATGTTGCTCTGGGAGTGGGGGGAGGAATTTCAGAGGGCACCAACTGCTGCCTGGTCTCAGCTGCAAGCACGCACCCCCATTTGCACTTACGTATTTTTATTTCCAGGTTACAATTTTTTAATTATTGCCTGGTGCTCATGTCTCCACCTTCGCATTATGGAGACCTCTGTTAGCTGGCCTTGACTTGCCTCGTCTCCAGGAAAACTGGGCTGCCTTGTCACCCATGTGCTGAAAGCCCTTTCCCTGGGGTGATGCCTTGGCCTCTTGCCACCTCACAGTCTTGGTTTCCATTTCTTGTCCTAAATGTGGATCCATGGATGGATCCACAGCAAGTGAGGGAGAGGCACCGGAGGGCTCACCCACCACCACACACTCCATGCCCCCGAGCAGCAGGAGAGAGAGAGCCAGATTAAAAGATTAAAGTCCCAAACTGCAAAGCCCCTTGGGCTCCTGATGAGATCTGAGTGCCTGCTGCGAGGCCAAACTCCCACTCCAGGGGTGCAGAGCCCTGTGTGCTGTCGCTCACCAGCTGCTGGCTCCCGCCTTCTCCTCCTGCTGCTGCCTCTCGCTGGTTTTACAGACCAAGAATTAAATAACAAACCAGTTTTGCCCAGAAGGAAGGTCCTGAGTGATGCCTTAGCAATACCCAGGGGCTCAGGGGTGGCTTTATGCTCCCCTTGTTGCACACCTGAGTTTTGGGGTTGGTAGCTTTCACTGGCACCTTGCTTGCTTGTGTTGTGGTGGCTGGATTGCTTTGCTTGGGATGTGGGATGGGGCTGGAGAGGGAGGGGTGGCAGTCAGCAGCATGGTAACCACCCAGGGAGGGTCGTGAGTCCTTTGGTGCCATCTGGTCATCTCTCAGAGGTCTCTTACAAACCTCACCCTAGCAAAACTACCACTAGGTGTGTGCTCACAGACAGTGTATTTTTCCCTCCCCCTTTTATTTTTTCCCTCCTACTTGATCTCTATTAGGACTGGGCAAATAATTGCCTTTTTGGATTTATGGCTGAAAGGCACAGAAGTCAAACTGTCACAAGCACTATTACTGTGTTTCTGTCTGTAATTTTTGTTTGACTAAAGCAGTGAGTCCGAGCCAAAATGATGATTCCGGCATCACCACAGTACTCAGCATGCTGAGCTCTCAAAAGCAATTTTTCCCAGGTTTGTTCTTTTTAATATTGTTTTTATATTTTCGAGTGCTTTTTTATCAGAAACAGGTCATTTCAAAGCAAAAAGTTTGGCCTTGCTATTTTGAAAGTGTTGAAATAGTATATTTTGGCTTCTCAGGAGTAGTTCCTCCTTCTCCTCCCCGTGCTTTTCAGACAAAGCTCTTTGTCAGACACAGGCTGAAGCTGTGAAGATGTTCAGTTCTGGAGCTCCCTGTTTCAGCACATTTCCCAGCTCTGCTTCAGGTGACACCAAAGTACAGTGAGTGTGTGCCAGCACCTTCTGGCCCTTGGGGCTGTGTGGTGGCCACACAAGCAGTGCCAGAGTGGCCATGAGCTGCCCCTTGTGCAGCCCTGCCCTGCCTCCAGCTGAGGAAGCACTGGGATCTGTGCCTCCAGGGAGAATGGCAGCAGGATCTGTGTTTCCCAAGCTGCTGAAACAGCCATAACCAAAATATCACACAGGCACAACCCTAAAATGGAGTAATTTCCAGGTTTCTGCCTGTTTTGGGGAAGACTAAAGGCTAGGTTTTAGCAACAGTCTTTTTGTATTAACTGCATGCTCATAGGTCTTTGTGATGCATCTGTATCTTCCAACTGATTATAATGAGTGCACTGTTTTATTTACATAGGATTAATGTAATTCAAATGACTAGATGAAGTTCTTTGATCTCCAGGGTACAAGAGGTGAGATTATGATGATTTACGATTTTAAACAGTCGCTCCTGGCCATAAAATCTATTCATTTGAAAATCAATAGAAAGATATCACTTGCCATGTTGATGAGATAACTTCCTCTGCCACTCAGCCCTGACCCTACTCTAGCTTGCACCATCCTATCAAGTTTGGATACCTTCTTTTTTCTCCTGGAAGCTCTGCTTCACCTGATCCTGCACAGTCCTTCTGTGTGTCTGGGGTACTCTCCTATTAATTTGAAGCCACTTTCAGATTTATATTCTCCAAGCATGCAAACGCTTCTTCAAAACTCTTTTCCCAGCCATGCATTCAGTCAGATGGTGTAGCTGCCAAAAATATATGCATCTCCATATTTGTTCTTTGTTGCATTGGATGAATTGATAGGTGCAGTGTATTAGAGACTGTAAACTTTCTGATCTCTAATGAGGGCTGTTGTCTGTTCAGCAAGTCCTGCCCATTGCACAATGGTATGAATATTTATGATGCTAAATAATAATGCTTGCCTCTGACCCTCTTCATCAGCAGATCTAGCATTGCTTCACTGAGGAAGCAGTCGAATCATTATCCTGATATCCAGATGGGGAAACTGAGGTGCTGCAAGGTGAAATAACTTGTCCAATGTCAGCAAAGGAGAGCTAGAAAGGGAATGCAGCTGTCTCTGTCCCCAGCTACGTGGTACAACCACTAGACCCTGCAGCCTTCTCACTGACAGCTCATGAAATTTGTCTTTTATGCAATGCATTCTTCTCTATTAACAGCAAGCAATTCCAGTGTTTTCTTCACAGGTATTAATAGCCTCCCTGAGAAATATGCTTCAACATGCATTTTCAGCATTACTTGTGTGTATGTTGTGCCCCAGCCAGCAGCTGTGACCTGCTGGGAGGAGCAAACTGGGGCAGGGTTGCACCTACGCCCCTGCACTCTGCTCCTGTGTTCCAGCACCCCTCTGTTCCCCCAGTGGCAGTCAGGGAGGCTGGGACCGACCACGGAGATGTTCTGCAATACCAGCTGCTGTGTTGGCAGCCTTGGAGTTGCCTCTGGGTCTGACTTACTGTCTTGTCTCCTTGAATATAATTGCTCACTGCTGATGGTTTTTTTTTTCCTTTCCCTTTGATTCTGTAGCGCTCGTACCCCACTCAGATTCCTCATCAATCTCGCAATCTGGGGAATCTGAGGAAACAGAGAGCTGATCATCTGCAGACTTCTTCTGTACATTATGAAAGTGTCCCTGTGCCATGTGTGATTCCAATCTCTTTTTCCTTTAATCAGACAGAACATCAGTGTGTCAGACTGCACCAGCCAGGTCTGTGTGCTGGGTGGGGAAGGACAGAGCCACTTCTGCGGAGGTGCTCCCGGCTCCCTGGAGGTGACGGCACATCTCTGGCTTCCCCCTCCCTAACCCTTCCACCTCCCCACCCTGCTCAGCTCAGCCTTGCAAATGTTCCATGGCAGGGCATGTTCCAGGTTCCATGCCCGCTGGGGCACGGCTGCCTGAGCAGCACTGGCTGCGGGGAGTCCTGGAGGAGTGGCAGAACGCGTCTGCCTGGCAGTCTGCGTGTGCCGCAGGTGAACCCATTCCTCGCTCTTTGGAGGTTTCCAGGGACCAAATCACTTCATGGAATTGGTCAGAATTGTCATGATTTCCACTCAGGTACCTTAGCACTGTGGTAGAAAAAGCATGGGTAGAAGGTTGGGTGGGTTTATTTGGGTGCAAGGGTGCTCTTTATACATTACACTGAAAGTTCATCACAAGCTTTCCAGCGTTCTGTAGGGCCTCTGTCATGAAGAGCAGACTAGGCAGTCCACACTAGGTAAGGGCATTCAATTTTGGCATTTATTCCCTAGCTTGTAAGCATTTTTGGAAGGAAAGGAGATCTGAAATAGAAGTGAAGTTCTGCCACCTTCATCTTTTTTTAGTGTTTTATTCACTTAGTGTTACAATTTTTTTGCTTTTACCTACCTGTACTCTCAGTACACTACAACCATTTCAATACTGAATGGAACAGCTATAAAATTAACACAACTCTATCCATCCCTCCCTTCCCATTTGTGCAGGGCAACATCTGAAGGACACTTTTACCTCCAGATGTCAGGACATGTGGGAGAGGGAGCAGACTCAGAGCTTGTGTGTCCTCTGTGGGATGTAAGCAGAAACAGTACCTAGACAGGAAAGTGTTTGAATGTTAATGATAGGACAGTGCTCAAAAGCACTTTAGAAACACTTCCCTGCTTTTTTTTTGCTGGGGAAATCTCAATTTGTTGGCTGCCACTGGCTTTTTGCCCAGCATTCTCAGATCTGCTGGTGAAGGGAGACAGCAGAGCACGTTTGTCCTAGTCCTCTTCCCTAGAGTGAGATGCCAGACTGGAGCAGATATGCTGTTCAACCCTTTCCTACACCAGTCTGTTCAACCCTTTCCTACACCTGCCTTGATAGATTCAGTAGCCCAGGGCAGGGTTGAGTTACACCTCACACACTAGCAGCCCCTGGAAGCAGAGCTAAGTGGTGTGAGAATCTCCACAAACCCATCGGAATGCTCCTGGAGCAGTGGTGTTAGTCTCCCTATCCCTAGGATACACACTCACAGCCCTAGGCATGCACTATCCCTGCATCACAGCATTATCCTGGGTGGACTTCAGCGACATCCCAGGAGCTTCTTGTGGGAGAAGGGATTTGTGTGGGGCGCCCCTGGTTAAAATTTGGCTTTCCACCTTGATGTGCATTGTTCCTGCTCCTTTTTTTTCCATGGGAGTGGCTGAATTTCTGGAGCATGGTCTATAAAGCATTTAGGACGGAAAGTCTATAGAAGTGTGATACTAATAATATTTTACAGCTTTAATTACCATGATTGTAGTGCCTAGAGGCGTATGCAAAAACATTTTGAGTGGGTGGAGGGGAGGCAGTGCTGTGAACATTTTTGTGGTTTTGCTGGGCAATGCGCAATGGAGTTTTCTCATGGGAACCACAGCATGCCAGGGAGAAAAGCTGCCTCTGCCTCCTCATCTGCCCTGCTGGGATACTGGGATCTTTGGGATCACACCCCATAGACGAGGAGACAGCCCCAGTCACTCCAGTTCTGGGGAAAAGCTGGGCTGACCGACACTCTGCTCTGCAGAGGGGCTCTCTGGGCAGGTGCTGCCCGTTCCTCAGGCTATTTTTCCTCAGGCATCATCCCTTTTGTGCAGCCAGCTTCACCCGCGGGGTGATTTCGGATTGGGCAAGCGCTGATTTGGGGCAGGGCCCGGGCAGCAGGCTGGGGAGCAGCGTGCCCGGCCCAGCCCAGGGTGCGCAGTGCAGACAGAGCTCCCGCCAGCCGCCCACCTGTGCGTGCCGTGCCTGCGTGGGCACGCCAGGGACACACAGAGGGCTCCTGTGTGACACCCACCAGCGCCCTGCCCCGCTGCCAGCACGCCCAGCACCGCCGGGAAACTGGGAGATAGCCCGTGCAGGAACGCAAGCTCTGAGGGTTTGGGTGGTACCAAGGGAAAAGATTATGGAAAAAAGGGTGCTTGCGTTTCCCCAGCATCCTGCGTGCTTAGAACTTTTTAAAACTTTGTTCCTAGGTAATTTATTAATTTTTGGACTTTTTTATTTAGTTTTGGTGACAGTGATTTGACATAGATCTACAAAGCCTCAGCCTTCTATTGGAAAAACTGAAGGAGAAATTCAGTTTTGTTTGAAGCTGCTTACCAAGGAGCCAGGTCATGACTCTGCCTCCTGCCTGGCCTGACCCTGCTCAGACAAACAGCCAAGGTGTGGATTAGAAGGCAAGGGAAAAGGAAAGGAAACCCTGTGTGAAAGGTATTCCCAGCTCTAGACAGAGCTGGACGTTGCCTACAGTACAAGCTTATGTTATTGAGGCTTTTTTTTTCCCTCACTCTCTATTTTTTTCCACACGTGTAATGCTTTTTTCCTATTGTTATCGGCACTAGATATGAGTTACTTAATTTATTACTTATTACTTAATTTTATCACTGAAACATTACTTAATTTTATCACTGAAACATTACTTACTGAAAAACTCATCGTTTAACCAATCCTCCATCAGTAAAACAACTACACGCTCCCATTTCTACTCGCTCCCATTGACACTTGGTACTTTCGCACCGGTTTCTGCGTGTCGCACCCCAGGCCGGCCCTTTCCGCCCCCTCGGCCGCCCCGGGGGCGGTGTGCCCGGCCCGGCAGGGCGGCTCCGCGCGGTTCCCGTGCTGTTTTCCCGAGGCAGGGCCGTGGGGATCCGCGCAATTCCCGCGGGGGGGGTCGCGGCCCCGGCCCCGCGCGCTCCGGCCGCTGGGGGGCGCTGCCGCTGCCGGTGCCGCCCCCGCCGGGCGCTGCGTCACGCGGCGGCCGCGCGTGGGCGGGCGGCGGAGCGCGCGCGGGCTCTCCCCATGTGACCGCGCGGGAGGGGGCGGCGAGCGGGGGGGCGGGGGCCGCTCCCTCCCTCCCTCCCTCCCTCCCTCCCTCCCTTCCCTTCCCCTCCTTCCCTCCCCTCCCTTCCCCTCCTTCCTTCCCTCCCTGCCGCCCGCTCGGCCCCCGCGCACGGCGAAGGCGCGGCCGCGACGAGGCGAGGTGCGGCGGGGCGGCCGCGCGCCCCCCCGGCGGTGGCGGCGGCAGCGAGGCGGTGGCGGGGACGGGGACAGGCTCGCCCACCCGCCCCGTCGATGGGAAAGGAGGAGCCTGGGCGGGGGGGGCGCGGGCAGGAACTTCGGCGGGGCTGAGTCTGCGGCCCCGGGACGGCACCGAGGGGAGCCCCGGGCAGCCGGCGGCGGCGGCCAACTGCAGAGTACGTGCGGGGCGGCCGGGGGGCGCGGGCAGCGCGGCCCCGGCGCCGCGGGGCACGGCCGGAAGGAGCGGGCGGGTCGTGCGTGGGTGATTCCCGGAGAAATCCGGCGCGGGGGGGACGGGCGAGTGGGAGGAAAGTGCAGAAGCGTCCCCGCCGTGTGCGCCGCGGGGCGGGGGCGGCGGGCGGGACGGCGCGGCCGGGCCGGGCGGAGGCGGCGCCCCGGCGGCGGCCGCTGCTCCGGCGGGGTCCCGGGCAGGGGCGGCGGGGCACCGGGCGCCCCCCGGGCTCTGCGGGGCCGCGCCTCTCCCCGGCGCGGACGGGAGGGGTTGTGCCGGGAGCGGCGGCGCCCCGCGGGGCAGCCCCGACGGAGAAGGCGCCCCGGGAAGGTTCCTGTCACCGGGCTCGGCGGCCGCGAACTTTGTGTGGGGACCGCAGCTGCCCGTCAGTGCCCGCCGCGGGGTTTCCTTCCCGGGAGCTCCATCCCTCGGTGCGGGACCCTGCTCTGGAGGTATTTGTGCGCTCGTCTCGTCCTTACGCGAAGGGTGTTTTTGCACGTTTCGAGTTTCTCATTAGTTGAGGCGAGGTACCAGTTTGTACGTAAACGCGGAGCTCACTCATCGACTGTATTTTGGCACATCTCAGAGCTAGACAAGACTATTTAATTTGCGAAGTCTCTCTTCTGCAGCTACGTGTAATTTTCTCCTCCTGCTAAAAGTCCTTTGGAAACGCTGCAGAAATGTAATGAATATGCAAAGCAGCCAGCTCTCAAACCCAAACCCAGTTTGTCTTCAGAGACTTTTCAAAACGCCCAAAGTCATCAAGATACATTATGAAATAATCACTTTTGCCTAAAATACAGGGATGTGATGTTTCACACTTTCTCCTTGTATTCCTAATTTAATTGGTGACAGCTCAATTAGAATTCACCTGAAATAAAATCTCTACAATCGGTTCGAGTTGCTCGGTTGCTTTTACTTCCCGTGCAGCCTTAAAAAGCAGGAAAGCTGCTCAGGAAACCCTTGTCCCATGCGTGCATCCCACAGCTCCCGAGTTTTCCTTCTCCCGGCGCTTCACCCACATCCAGCACCTGCCTCCTTGAGCCGCGCATCTTCCTGCCACCTCCGGGAAGTGTGCGGCTCTGCTCGGAGTGGGCACGGAGCCGGTGCTTTCCCCCGGTTCAGGATGCCGAGTGGGGCTGCCGCTGCCCCGCTGTCTTCATAGAGGAAGCAGGAATAGGTTGTGATTCCTGCGCTAGCTGTTTACAAATATTTAAGAGCGCTCTGTGGTGTCTCTGTGGTTTTTGTTTTCCTTTTTCCCAGGAGTTATGTTTGTGGTCAGAGTTAAGGTGACAGCCAGCGTTTCGAGAGGAGGGCATGGCATGTGGGGTGATGGGCTGTGGATGTGAATGAGGTAATGTGGAAAATCAGAATGCATGGTTGTGGGTTGCAAAGGCTGAGTGAAAATCTAACTTGTGATTTCCTGGTTCTCCCGTGGCTATAACCGTATGCAGACCTGTGTTTATTTTAAACAGCTTTGTCTGCTGTGGGGAGTTTTCTGGCTTCTTTGTTCTATATGTGAAAAACATAAGAGATGTCTGCTCTTCCCTGTGTGTTCTGACACTTCTCACCGGTATAGACAGCAAGCAAAGAAGAGGGAGAAGTAGCGGCTGAAGTGCTGTGGCTGTGTTCATTTATTCCTGTAGACCTCCCCGTGCCAGCTTTGCATTCCTACCTCTTGCTGGAGAAAGGGTTTGCAGTTGTGTTAGATGTACCTGCTCACTCCTGAGGCAGCAGATCCTTCTGGCTGCCTTCTTAGGATTTGCCAGAGGACACGACCAGGCTGTTATCCCTGAACCAGGTTGGTTTGGGATCACAGATTAGACAGCCTAAGACTTATCGAGCAGGCTGCAGAAGAGGAGGAATCACACATGGTGCCCCAGGGTCTTATCCAAGATGCTCTTCCTGGTGAGGAGCAGACACAAGCGTCCTGGCTGTGAGCTCTCCCTTGTGTCTTCTTATTGTGTAACCTCTTCTTGTGCTCACCCTTTGCCCCAAAAGCACAGTCCCCGGTGCACTAAGAAATGAGAACAGTGGTGGAAAGCAGTATTTCAGTTCTCTTAGATGCAGCTTAAAGGTCACCTGGAAGATGTGGGGCACTGAGACTTGAGTGGGTGTGCTAAGGCTTTGCGTCGCCGGCCGGGTGAGCAGGGCCAGCAGCAGCAGCAGCAGCGCCAGGTGTCCTTTGGGCTCACAGCCTCCTCAGGCTCAGGCAGTGCTGTGCTGCTTTCTCAGCAGTCCTTGCTCGTTGCTTGTCCTCTTCCTAAGCCTCACTTACTCCTGCAGGTGGACTAGCATAGCTGCTTCCCGGGCTTTGTAGGCTGGGAGCGGGGCGAAGCAGGGACCGGAGCGCTCCTGTCTGGAGAAGCAGCGTAGCTGGGAGAGTCTCGGAAAGGAGA
Source organism: Agelaius tricolor (assembly GCF_023055355.1). NCBI lineage: Eukaryota > Metazoa > Chordata > Aves > Passeriformes > Icteridae > Agelaius > Agelaius tricolor. The sequence goes on from NW_027269270.1 coordinate 5,800,791, forward strand.
GGGAGCCTTCCCCTTGGGACAGTTCAGAAATAACTTGGGATGGCATTGAGGTGAGTGCTAGAGGAGCTCTGTTTCATGCAAGGAGAAGAGAGGTTAAAAGGAGGAGTGTTGGAAAATGCCTTCTCTGCAGAAATCGGTAGCAGTCGTACGTGGAAAAATTGCTCAGCCCTCTCAGGAGTTACTGCACTGAATTTGAAAAACAGAATGGTCTTTAAAGTATGAAACAAAGGGATTTCAGTCTTGCTTTAAGTGCAAATCTCAACGCAGTCTGAACCGTGGACTCTCTGCTGATGCCTTCATAGTACATATTAATCCAGTTTTATCTGTCATGAGGAGATTTGTTGATTAGAAGCCTCTGGGTAAAAGGCTGCTCCTGGACTGGTGCTGCTCTTCCAGCCTGTGGGCTGGAAAAATGAGTTCAGTTCTGTGGCTTGCCTGGAGCTCTTGGGCTGTGTGTAATTCCACTGCCACCGTCCTCCCAAGATTCAATTTAGCTCTGCACAAAGTCCATTTATGTAGATTTATGTAGATTTTGTGCTAAGATGAATAACTTTCAGAGGAAATGGGCCTTCTTTTAAAAGTTATGTAAGTTAATTTGTGGTATTGATGGTGAAAAGTCAGCATCATTTGAAATGGGAGGGTAGGAATAGTTTACTGAAATGCCACTAAACCATAAGCTGTTAATTTTGTTTATCTTGACAAATTTTGTTAAGAATGGGAGGATTTTTCTACGAAATTCAGTGAAATAATGACACTTTTTTAAACTGTGAATTCTGTGCCCTGTAAAGGGTTACCTTTAAGTGATTTTCTTCGCTTTCCTTGTTTCTTGTATCTTTGAGTGTTGACAGTACTTGGTTGATATCCTGCAGTTAACTATTCTTTCTGCAAGCCAAACTGTGTTTCTAAAATATGTAGCTCTTAAATATTTACAGTTTCACCCTGAGTTCCAGAGTGTGTAGTTTATTAGCTCTTAAGCTCACCAGCAGCTCCTTGAGGTAGCTGTTTGAATCTAAACTGCTATTACTGCTCTTCTGCTTTACACATGCTGGCACACATATCAGGAATGAATGTTCAGCTGGTGGTTTGGGGCTTTTGTATGTTTTGAGTCTTTTTTTTTATTTCCCCTGGGTTTCATCTCTCTTCCTGAAGAGATTGACTGTCAGTATCCTGTTGCTACCACATACATTTCTGGGAAGTTTCTGTTGGCCTCCTGATTTTATTTTTCTCTAGTAGAGTTAAATCAGAATTTTGTAGCAAAAGCCTGGTCTTCTAGATGCCTCCTGAATAGAAGTTGGGCTCTGCTTGTTTTATCTGTATGTTTGACTTGCTGAAGAAAAGGCTTATGTTGTGAAAGAACCACAAAAATACCCAAACCATTTTTAACAATATTTTTCATGTTTTACAATATGCAAAAGCACATATTGTAAAAATAATTTCTGACTTTTACTTTTGATAACCAATCTCCCAATTCCCCATAGCAAACGTATTTGCTTGCATTGCAGTTTTGGAGGAAGGGGAGTTGCACAGTATTAAAATACTTTTTCCCTAGTGTGTGCAAATCTTTCTGTAGGTGTTGTTTTTTAGGTTACTACTGTGTGTTTTTTCAAGTCCAGTGTGATAGTAGAGCCAGAGCAATGTTAGCAGACCTGCTCAGTGTTTTACTTCTGTTACTTTCTCAACCAACCATAAATTACATGCTTTAGACCTTATTGATTGGTGGTTTAGTGTAATACAGTAATACTGGAAATTATCTGCTTGTTTCTGTGAAAACCACCACGGAGTGAAGAGGTGTGTGTGTGAGATCCTAGAATTCTCTGAGGAGTTTATTAGTTGTGCTATGGCTGGATAAGGGGTTTATGAAGTTGAAACTTATGCACATGTTTTTTCCTGCCGCTCTAAGAGCTGAACACTGCAGAGATCTGTCTGTTGGGAGCCTTTAAGCACAATTGCTGTATTGCTGAGTGGTATTTCATGTCTCAAGTGTCAATGACAGGCAGCCTTGTTAGCAAATGAAACAGGCAGGTGAATTCAAACTAAGGTTTTTAAACTATATGTGTTGGAATCCATCAGTATTTTAGCTTTGTCTGCAGCTGTTGCTGCCATAATTAAGATCAGCAGAGGCATTAGATCCCTTTTATGTGAAACAGGTAAAACTGTAGAAATACTTGGTTCTTAAACACTCTTCTGGTGACCCAACTTCATTAATTCTCTGGGGTTCTGTGAAGCACTTTGTTTTCCTTTTACAGTCCTCCACACTTTCTATGGGGGAAAAATGATGTGACAATTAAGAATTGAAACTGATGAGAATTTTTTTCTTCAGGGAATCGAGTATTCTGTAATTCTTCAGAATGTGTTTTGTGGTCATTTTGATCTTAAGATACAAAGGAGAATCAAGTAGAATCTGTAAGTGATATTGGCTGACATTCTTGGGAACAAACATGAAGTAGGAATGTTGAAAACAAGCCGGCTTCATGTTTGAATCATGTTTTTTGTAGGTGCATCATAACTATCTGCTGGTTTGGTTTCTTTCAAAAATGTTTCCATTAAGTTAACAAGTCAAAAATGGAGCTTTTGCCCCTTAATCATTTCTGTGGGTGTTCTTGTAATGAGAGAAAGAAATGCTGTCCTCTGAGTTGACAGCCTTGTGGAAAGCTGGGTGGTGGGATAGTGCATCTGGATGTTGGTGCTTTGGTGCTCATCTTCTCTCTGTTCTTACTGTTTGCAGGTTCTGTCGTGCGTGATGGCGTCAGCTCTGCCCAGAACCCTTGGAGAACTGCAGCTGTATCGAATACTACAAAAAGCAAATCTCTTATTCTACTTTGATGCCTTCATTCAGCAGGGTGGTGATGATGTCCAGCAGCTCTGTGAAGCAGGCGAAGAGGAGTTTTTGGAAATAATGGCTCTCGTGGGCATGGCTAGCAAGCCGCTTCATGTCCGACGGCTGCAGAAGGCTTTGAGGGACTGGGTCACAAACCCTGGCCTTTTTAACCAGCCTCTCACCTCCTTACCAGTCAGCAGCATTCCAATATATAAGCTGCCAGAAGGGTCTCCTGCATGGCTGGGGATATCCTGCAGCAGTTACGAGAGGAACAGCAGCACCAGAGAGCCTCACCTGAAGATTCCGAAATGCGCTGCCACGACGTGCGTGCAGAGCGTGGGCACGAGCAAATCTGATGTGGGGAGCTTATCACTGCAGAGCAGCAGCGAGCCCAGGCTCTGGCAAGGACACCACACCACAGAGAGTGAGCACAGCCTTTCCCCAGCTGACCTTGGCTCTCCAGCCTCACCAAAGGAAAACAGCGAGACCCTGGATGCTGCTGCTGCTCTGTCAGTTGCTGAGTGTGTAGAACGTATGGTTCCCTCCCTGCCCAAAAGTGACTCCAATGAAGTCAAGGAGTTACTGAAAACAAATAAGAAACTGGCAAAGATGATTGGTCACATCTTTGAGATGAGTGACGATGACCCTCACAAAGAGGAGGAGATCAGGAAGTACAGTGCAATATATGGCAGATTTGACTCGAAAAGAAAGGATGGCAAGCATCTCACCCTCCACGAGGTAAAACAGCTTGAGTGGAACTGGGCTTCCTCCCCTGTTCCTACACCTTTGACAAGATGTGTTTACAGGGTACACTTCTTGTATGGGCACTTCTTGCTGAGTGATGAGAGCTGTGTGTCTGCAAGTTGTGCATTGAGTGCTGTAGGCAGTCCTGGCCTGACATGGAAATCTCAGGTGCAGCCCAGGTCTCCTTTTGTGGGTGGGTGTGGGTGAGTGTGTGTGTGTGTGCACGCAGTGATTTGGTGTCATCAGAACTGCTCACTCGCTGGTGGGGCCTGTCAGACAGAAGGTTTAGAGAGTTTGGCACCCAAATAGCAACTACTATCACCCTGAGCATGGCCTTGGGGATTCTAAGGATTTGGTACATTCTTAAAGATGCTCTGTCATGGTATTTCCTTGCAGCTTTGAGAGTAGACTAGTTTGGAAGATCAATAACTAAAATTCCTTGTGTCTGATGTGATTACTACCCTCTGCTGTCCTCAAGACTCTGCCCTGTAGCTTGTGCACTTGAGATGAAAAGGATTCTGTCAACGAGGTTCCCTACACCCAGTGGCATGGATTATTTTGTTTGTTTGTTTGAATTGGGATGAAGCTTAATCATACAACCTGTGGGGTTTTTTGGCCATAGTGGCCTTAAGCCTGTCAAGTGAGGTGCGGACTGCGTGAGGAGGAAAGGAAAGGATGTCTCCAGTATTGATGGGTGGTTGTAATCTGAATGTGCTCTGTGGCTTTTCATCCCTGAGAAGCATCTCTTCCCTCTTGCCTTTGAAAGTTCCTGTGGGCCTCCCTTGCTCCTCCTGTGGCATTCCTGAGGCTCACACTGCATGTGTTGTAACGCAGTAGGTGTGTCTGTGTGGGGAGTCGTTTCCTAGTGCCAAAGTACTGTACAAGAGGAGAACAAACATTAATTCAGAGCTCTGCCAAAACGCTGTTGATACGAATGCTGCATCAGCATTTTCACAGTTAACAGTGATTGCAAAATTTCAGTTGGATTTAAAATTTGGCATGTAAGGCTTAGCTCCCAAAAGGAAAGGCAGTGTTTATGTTACAGGAGTGCCAAAAAAACTGTACTGGCTTTAGCCTTTTCTCGCTTCAAGAAGAAGTTTTGTAGGTGTGTGATCCATAGCATAAGACTGAGTTCTCTTTATGCTTCTGAGTAGAAGGGCAGAAGGAAACAAGGCGTATTTCTTTACATTTTTGTTTACATATTTACATTTATAAGGCAACTGCACATCACCGGCAGTGACTTGACGAGGGCTTTTACTGCAGACTGGGGAGACACTTCCACAGTAGTCAGCCACATTCCTACCACACAGTTGTAGCTGTGCAGCTTACACTTATGTGCTCTGTGGCTTTATGTCAAACACTTATAATCTATGAATTCATCCACTGTACAAGACGAGATCTCATCTTACTCCCCTGACCTTGTGGAAGTCTCCCTCGTAAAAGAACAAGTTGTGTATGAGATGGAGGCAGGATTTGAAAGGATTAATTGTGTAGATGCCCTGTATACATGGCTGCAGATTGAGGATTCAGAGAAAGGGGGTTCTCCTCACCTGAGGATGGAGGCAGTCGAGGTGTACAACAGTGTGTGGCTGTGTGCTTTCACAGCCTCTCTCTGGGGTAGCAACTGCAGAAAATGCTCTGAAATCTGGGCAGACTACTTGTAGGATAATTTTCTGGCATCCAGCAGTGTACTGGAAGGTGGGCTCCAGGGGCACCTTTTGTGTAGGCTCAGGAGTGGCTCTGCAAGACTGGGGGAATGAACCCTGGGATAGTAATTGAAGGAGCGGGATAGCAGTGAACTGGAAGAAAGGACAACTGCTCTGCCTTGTTCATTTTTTTTTTGTATTGCACTACAGATCTTTACTACATCATTGTAAAACCACGTTTAAAAATGGAATGGTTTGGCTTTAGGAAATATTTCTATCGCTATTGTGATTAAGGGCACAAGATCAAAGGAGTCTGTGGTTGACTTATGCCTCACTTACGCATGTGGGGCCTCACTGAACTTGATGGGAACTGCACACATGCAAGCAAGAAGAATTTGCTTGTAATTAGTTTACTGTTGGCTTAAAGAGGCTGGATTTCACAAAGTTTTGCCTTGAACAGTTTTGTCTTCATTTTCTGTTTAAGGCAGAAAACAAATAGCAGCAATGAGACCAATTTTTTTTGTTTAAAATCGGCTAAACCAGAGTTTGCCTTTTGTAAAATCAGCCTTAGTGTGTTTTTGGTTCTGATGGCTTAAGGAGTTTGCTGCTCAGAGGGAAGGACCTTAAACAACCAGGGAGGTAAGTTTCTGCAGGTCCAGAGACTGTTTTTCTGCACGTGTTAATACGTTCCAGAGCTGTCATTCTACCTCACAGTTCAAGGTTTTTCCTTGCAGCTGGCAAGGAACAGCTGAATAAACTTCACTGTGAATTTAGAAAGCTTAAGTAATGGTTAGCTTTTTAATGTAAAGATTTGGGTATCTGGCTCCTCAAGCAGAGGGGAGTTGGATGCAAATTAAGATCAAACATGGTAGAATTATTAGTGGTGAATTAGTGAGAATATTTTGTTTCAGAATGAGCACTGAAGTGTCTCAGAGGGCTGGGGCAGCCATTAGAGGCCTGTGAGAGCTGCAGACACTGGGCTGGTTTGAAAGTGTGTGCTCTTGGTAGGAGTATTTGCATAAAGCATTAATCTGACATAAAATCTTCCGAAGGCGTTCCAAAACTAATAAACATGCTGTCCTTAATCCATCCCATTGTTTCAGTGTTACACAGCTTTTCAAACACAAGAGAGCACTTAATGTTTAAAGTTGGACTGGAGGAGGGATGAGTACAAGGCATGCCCCTGAACTCAGTGACCTCTGCAAAACTGAGTCAAGCTTGTAATTTGCATTTTAATTTTTCAGTCTTTGTCTCAGTACCTATAAAAGGCAAAAAAAATCCAGTTCAGTGGAATTAGAAAAACAAGTAATGAATTTTGTCTAGCTAGGTTTCTTCCTTTTCTTTTGCTGACTCACCAAAACAGTAGGGCTTGGTATTTAATTATGTGGTTTCTAGTGGAGGAGTCTGTGAACCCCATCAGATGGAAGTATACGCATCCCTCTCCTGCATGGTTCTGTGCTGCTCCATATCCTTAAGGCTTCCAGCAAACAGATTCTTTATTTTTAGGCATGCAATGCTTTGTATCTGCAGTATTATGCCTCCTGAAAAGGCAGAAAGCCATGATGCACTTCAATTCAGTAAGTCTGAATGTGACCTGAAAGAGAAACCAGGAAAAACAAGCAAATAAACATTTGGCTTTTCTCACATATTAGGATAAACAGCATTTGCCTACAACTACCCAAAGCATTTTCAGTCATTTCAGCTCTTTGCAACCTTTCAACACTTGGAGGGATAAAAAATATCTCAAATTATTTTGTAAGCATTAGCTGTATTATTCATCCTTGGCAAAGTAATAGCTATCAGTGTTACAGAAATTAATGCCTGCTTTGGATGGTAATTATTTTAATCGGTGTTGTATTAATCTTATATTGTATCTTTCTCCCCATTGTGTTTTTTTCTGGAAAGACAGACATTGTGGAACAGCTGCTTCTGTCTTAAGGGGTAATAGTTTGGTTTTTTAGTACCTTGTATTGTACGAACATAGTAACCTGTTCATGCCCTTGTACATCTGATCTCTGTGGGATTTGGGGTTTTTGTCTGTACAGAGACTAAAGGATCAGGCAGCATATCTAGTTCACCTGTTAAAAACAAATTTGTGCTCTGATTAACATTTAGATGCCATAGGAAGTGCCCTACCGAGATAAGAGGCTTTTAGGCTAAACACAGGAAAAATTGCTTCTGAAATATTAGGAGCAGCAGTTGTGTGTGAGGTTTCACTAGAAATACTGCACACACCGCTGAGAGAAGAGTCTCAGCTCTTCTTAATACATGTTTTTTGTTTTCTCAACCTTCCTGGAGAATAGGTGTCATGTTGGACAAAATAAATGTTTGATAGTTTGGATGCCACCAAGCCCCGTGGCGAAGGACAGCGTGGCTGAGTGTTGGTCATGTCCTGTGACAGCTTCCATCCTTCAGGGATGGAGCGTGCAGCGATCGGGGTGAGCTGCTGGCCTCTGCTTTAATTCACAGGTGACCCTGCAGGGTGGCAGGGGTCAGGGGGGGAGTTCTTGTCCTTTTCCCAAGGGACAGCTGTATGTGCAGACCTGCTGGTCTGCTGGAGCAGCAGGTTTGGTGTCTGAGGTCACACATGTGCTGTGCTGCCTGCACGGCCGCTCCCGGTGCTGCCAGGTGCAGGGTCAGGTTTGCACGTCTCCATCCATCATGGATGTGCTGACTGTGCTGTGGAAACCAAGCTGCTCTGCAGTATTCACCAGCCTGGGACAGATACAGGAAATACTGTTGACAGTAGCTCCAAAGCAGCTGTGCTCCTTTGCCAAAAGCCAAGCCTGTTCAAAGCAGCTTAATTTCTAAAAGTAAAAGAGTAGAAAGAGCTGTGGGCACTTGGTAAAAACACCTGTAGTATTCTCTTGGCCTCTTGCTGTTATGCCTCATTACATGTTCTGGCTGCTCTTCAGCTGAGGAAAAAGTGAGAAAGCCTCTTCAAGCCCTGCTTGCTGTGGAAGGAGCCTGGAATAGCCTGTCCAGCATCTCAATTTGTGTCTCATGGCATTAATAATGTTGTGTCCATAGTGCTGACCATAGGCTTCTTGGACAGCAGTACTTTTAAGCTGATATAATTCATGACAGTATCACAACTTCCTATAGGCCTCTGAAGAGCATTGCAAAACCATTTGGAGCTTCAATTTCAGGCTTTTCCTCCCCCCCCCCTCCACTTCTTTATGAATCTTTTGCCAGCAGCAGAGGCACTAGAAATGTGTCCTGGCAGGCTCAGGAAAACATCCTTGAAACAAGTTACATTTGATTCATGTCTGAAGATAGTCTTCACAAACACGAGGGTGAGAAACATAGCTAAAAAAAGTTTAATCGTTTCTTAAACCATCACCTTCTACAGAATTTATTCTGTATTCACAAGGGAAAGCCATCTGTACCCACACTGTCAGGGTGGTTGTTTTTTTTTTCCCCCAAGTCCTGGGCATATTGCATTTATAAAAATAGTATTCCCTGTAAGCCAGGCTTTGGGAGCCAAACACTGTGAACGTTCAGAGCTACTGTTTTATACTGAGATTTAATTAGTGCTGGGATGAAGCAAAAGCAGTGCACATTGACACAGTCTTACAATAATGTTTTACTTTATGAACAGCTACATTCATATCTTTCCTCTTCCCAGAGAGGTTACCTGGTTTAGTAAGGGGTATAAACAAACTGAAGAAACCCCCCAGGGTTTAGTGTACAATTATAGATGATTTTACTTGAGATCAAAATTCTTTATTATTTCAGAAGAGGTACTTTTACAAGCACAGTAGGTGAAATGGTGCAAAATCCTGAGTGCCTGTGTGTTTGATTTGCAGCTAACAGTTAATGAAGCAGCTGCCCAGCTGTGTGTGAAAGACAACGCCTTGCTGACCAGGAGGGATGAGCTCTTCGCCCTGGCCCGGCAGATCTCTCGGGAGGTCACCTACAAATACACCTACAGGACCACCAAGTAAGGCTTTCCTTAGCTCACAGGGGCTTCACTTTTGGGGAACTAAGCAGGCTGATAGCATTTCTTCTGAAGCACTGGGGACAATTCCTTCTTGCTCTTCAGTTAGTCCCGAAACTTATAGACTGATAAGATTCAGCTGTCTTGAATAACCTTTTTATTTGCTCTCTAGTTTTGCAAGTATTTTGAGGATAGTGCATATTAAGAGGTATCTGAGAGGTTTGTATTTCGGGCATTTGAGGCATTAGTGTGTTTTGAGGTTAATGTAAATTGGCAGAGTAGCCAGAGATGCTCAAAGCATCAATTTCCTTTTTTCCATACACAGATTTGGCTTGTTAGCCAAAAAGATAAGGGCAAGGGGAGTGGCTTACAAGCTTCCTTTAAAGGAACTGAAGCTGAGTCCTAATTTCAGTTGTTACTGTTCTGTCAAATGAACTGCTGTTAGGAAATGGTGACAAAGGCTTAACAGCTTTTAAATACAATTAAAACCTTAGCATTAGTAAGTATGATTGAATATCTTGTTATTTTCCTTAGATTTTTAAATGCTGATTCCCTTGCCTGTAATGTAATATCCTTTCAAAATACATTTTGATACCCTTCTCGAAAGCTTTCCCTTGCTCCCCTTTCTTCCATAGAGATTCATATAAATATACAGCCATCCTGGATAAGCAGTGCCAAAGGCATTTCTGTAACTCTCTGTGCTTTCCTTCCTCTTTGGAAGGAATAATCCGTGAGCGTTTTGATGCTTCTGAAAACAACACAAAATACATGTGTTTCTCTATACTTGAATGACTTTCACTGCCATGTCAAATTGAACTGGAGGCTTTTTTTTGCATCTTGTTCTTCCCTGATGTGTTTTTTTTCCTTGACTCCTTTTCATTATTATGGGTGATTGGGGTTAATGTGCTGTTTACTGATTGTGTATGTGTCTTCTCTTGTAGATCTAAATGTGGAGAAAGGGATGAGCTGTCACCAAAGAGAATCAAGATAGAGGTACAGTAATGTGACTTCTGTATTTTGACCTGTGTGTGCTGAAATTCAGTTTTGTTTTGAAGGGATCTGTCTTAAAGAAATTTGTCAGAAAAACATTTGATAGACAGTTGATGGGTATGAGAGAGAGCGGGTGGGAAAACATCACCAGTGTCTCTGTAAATGTAAGTGTTTGATGGAGAAACCTGTAGGAGCAGGGGTAAAGAGTAGGATTTGTTTAATGGTAAAGATACTCTCAGTGTTTTGCAGTCAGAGTAGGAGGGGAGGAATGGGACTGACTGACTTCCTGTGGTGGAATAAGCTCAAGCACTGTAGGAGATGTCTTCCCATAAGGCCTGCTGCTTTTCAGTCAGCATGAGGTGGGGTTTGCCAAATTCACTGGAGTCAGCTGTTGATCATGGCCAAAATACAGAGTTCTGGATAAGGACTGATGGCAGAATATTAGCCATCTCTGACTGTGCCATAAATTAGGACACAGATCATATTGAAATAAAAGCTGTATATCTCCACACAAAAGGTTGTGCCTGTAGATATTAAATTACAGCTTTTTATAATGAGTTTTGTGTCAAATGCATGTATACATGGCTCATGTATACGCTTGCACAAGATGTTGCTTGGGGAGATGCTGGGAATTTCTTGTTAAGAGTGCAGGAGCAGCATGTATGCAGTTTACCTTTTTCTTCAGTTACCACTGCTGGAAGGTAAATTTGAGGCCTTTTTAAAGTTACTTTTAACAAAAAAAAAAAAAAAGAAAAAAAAAGTAAAATGTACACACACACACACACACATATATATATATATATATATATACACACACCTATTACCTCATAAGAATAGCAGATCTTTCTTTATAATTTGTATTTTAAACAAATTACTGTTTCACTGTTCCGTGGGTATCTAATTTATCCTTAGCATTGTGGGTGTTTTTTATTGTACTATCTACTCAAAAAGGTGTAGGTTAAATGTGTGTTAGAATATGAGCTAGATTTGTATGTGACACAGATAGGTGATGTATTCTCTAACCATAGAGGAATATTGCAACACATTCTGAAATGTGTTTCTCATATGCAACACATTCTGTGATAAATGATGCACTGTATGTGGTAAGGCTTTAATTTTTTTTTCAGTACTGCAGTGCTTTCCCTGTACAAAGGCTTTTCCTGTGAGGCAAACCCTGGTGAGAGCAGTTAGTTTTTAAAAGGCAGTTTTGAAAACAGGAGTTCATCTTGTTTGTGGAGTTCCATCAGTCCATATACAGTTGTAGTTTTGAGTTTATGTAGTGCAAAATACACACGTGCAATGAGGATTCACTGGTAGCTTTGATAAGTCAGCAACGTCATTTTTGTGTGGCAGGATTTGCTTTTGACCTCTGCTTGTTCTTTGACCCACAAAAAAGAGCAGGGAAAAGCTGCATGAAATGATTTTATCCAGCTTCACTTTTACCAACAGCCTTGAGCACCATGTTGCAGGATGGTTGCTTGAATCTCCTCTCTTTTGCTCAGTCCAGCCCTAATTTGTAAGAGCTGGTGGGGAGCTGCCACTCCTCTGCTTGAAGTAGTATTTCAATGACTTGGATTTCAGCATTAGAAAGTTTTTCCTTCATTCAGTAATAATTGATGATGAGCAAGTGTCTAAAATGACACACTGCAAGGGAGGTGCTGTTTTTTTACAGGATCTTCATTGAAAGAAAGCATAAAATTAAAACCCTGAAAAATACAAGGTGAAACTCAAGGTTTTCTGGAGAGCAGGATATCTGGACAGCCTTAGGGGATGTGTGTTCTCCTATTTTCTGCATGGTGAAATCTTGAAAGTCTGGAAGGCTTGCTTCTTTTTTACCCTTTATAGTTCAATAATTCTGAGAAAGGATATTTACTTGGTTCTTGTTTTATTACCAGTTATATTGTAAAATGCTTGTGAAAATTTCATGTCCTAATTGTACAAATGACTATTTCAGAAATAGATCATTTTCCCAAAATAAGAAATTGAAAATTAAATTGAATTAAATCTTCAATCTGATAGCATAGCATTATTAATTTTGAAATTACCCATATTGTTATCAGTAGAAATGTCTTTTTTCCTCACAACTTTGGGAGTGTTCTAAGGAGGAGTAAAGCATTTATTTCAGTGCATTTTAGATTTGAGGTACACTGTAAATGTTGGGCTTTACTTCAATGAAATGTAAAAAAGATGCAGTATGACATAGTAGATCACTGCTGTTTTGGGTCCCTGGTGCTTGCATTTAAAAAAAAAAAAAAGTAAAAAGTCCTTTTTTTAGTAATATGTTCAGGGATTTTTTTGGTTATGTTTTGGTTTGGGTTTTTTTTGGAAAGGTGAAAGTAACAAGGAAAATGGTAGCAAATGCAGATTTTTCCTTCTGTTCTGGTTAAGAATTCCTTACACTGCTTTTGGAGTTGTAATGCTTCATTGTGGATGTGTTTGCTCACTATCAGGGAAATACAGAAAGGACCTGAACATGGGGTATATTTTTTGGGTTTTTTGTTGTTATAACTAGCTCTTTTCTGGTTTTCTTTTTCCTTTTTTTTTGGGGGTTTTTTTTTTTTTTTTTGAGAAGAGTCATTTTGCCTTTCTGTTTTAAGGCTGAACTCTGTATTTTGATTCACCATTCCTTTAACTATTAGTCATTAATGTCTCTGTGAAGCGTGGCCTAAAATTACTGGGACTTCAATTTGGAAAGACTTCACAGCCTGTTTGCATAGTGTAAAAGATTACTTAAAAAAAAGATGAGTTAATTTCCTGAAATATAATAACACTTAAAAAAGCCTCCAGAGAGGCTCTGAAGGTCATCCTTGAGCAGAGCCAGCAGAGCTGTGTGTGCAAGCTGCAGCACTGTCAATCTGCAGCCACATTGTAAATTTATCCTTTTCATGAATATGAAACCTGCACAAGCATTACAAAGAAACAATGTGCCATGAATTACATCAAATTACCTGTAAAAGCCTTTCTCTTCCCCTGTGAGCTCTCCCCCTCTTATTCGTTGAGTGGGTGGGTGAGCTGTGGGAGTGAAGTGTAAAGAGGAGAAGGGGAAAAAATCCAGGCAAATGACAGACTAAAGGTGTGGAGGGAGCGAAAAAAGGAGTGGAGTGAGTTGGTATTTGGGAGCAGATTATAAAAAAGGAGTTGTACTTCCTAAATATGCTCTGGACAAAAAGCAAGCCAGGCAGATAGGGGTGGAAATGGCACATCCTCCTGCAGAGCAAGGATCAATCCTGCTTAGGTGTTGTGTGGCAGGGGCACCCCTTATTTTGTCATCTTCCATGACTCAGTCTTGACACCACTCAAAGCAGTGAGTTGTTGTGGCACCAGCTTAGAAAGCAAAACAAGTCACAGGTACATCAGGCAGAAGTGGAGGAAGAGGCTCCTCATCACTATTGGGGTTGACAAAGTTCCCCTTCAGAGTCTGAGTGAACAGCCTAGAGAGGAAAAAAGGAGAGTTTTTTAAAATATTCTTGCTGTCTGTCGCCTGAAGAAATTATTTTGTGTGTCTGTGTCTCCATTCATCTGAACAAGAGGGGTGGGAAGAGCTTTCAAAAACTCATTTCCCAAAGCTCAGTGGGAGTCAGGGGGCACAGGCAGGGAGACCTGAGCGGAGGCTGCAAGGAAGCATCTTCCCTTGGTGCCAGTATGGGTGGAGGAAGGGGAGAGAAAAGCCCCACCTCCACTATTTCTGAGAAGGCTGAAAAGAAAACCAAAGTGTGGGATTTGTTTTTTTTTCACAAAAACAGCAAAAGCAGTAGAAGGTACTGTTTTCATAGGAAAAATGTCATTAGAGGGAGCGAAAAAGCACATGTGGGACTGGGAACATCTGCTGCACAAAACCGCTTGGAAAACAACTAAGCAGCAGCATGGCAAAACAAAAATTCTGCAGTGCATGCAGGAGGACCAACTAGGGGGCAGAGCAGCTTGGTGCTTGGTCCAGTGTGCTCCTCATCCCACAGGACACTGGGGACAAGCAGCAGGGGGAAGGGCTCTGGGAAGGTGATCCAGAAGGTGTCATCCTCCAGGAATGACCTGCCTGGCTCAGGGGGGACGGGCACAGCAGCAGGCAGCCAGAGCCACCTTTGGGAAACAGCCTGGGTTTGTATAGGCAGGTGATCACAAATGTGTGGTGAAGAACTGTGTTACCTGTTTTGTTGCAAAAATAGGATCCTGAGTGATAGGGTTTGGTGTGTTCAGCTTCTCATCTTCCTACACACAATCATTCTCTTCTCCCCAACAGATTCAGGTCTTAACTGTAGAAGTGGTCAGTGCTCATGGAAATGTGCTGCAAAGCCTTTGTTTCCAGCTTTGGTAGAGGCTTTGTGGCAGTTAACCTGGCTGTGACGTTTTTGCATAGCTATTGTGTTTATTTCTTCTCTGAGGGAGTATGTTGGGTGTTTAAAAGCAAGATGCAGCATTCTGACAGATTTTAAGGTGTTTCCCTGAGCATAAAGAATAGGTTTAATGGCATTACATTGCACTGAGGTCCTGGCCATCTGCCTTGGGTCAGACCCCTGCTCTGCAGGTCAGTGGGCAGCCTGCCAGTGGAGGGAACCTCATAGTCCTTTCCCTGTGTTTTTTTCTGAAAGATCACTTTTATTTTCCTTGGGCTGTCAGCCTTTTGTCCATCTAGTGTTGAAAATATAATTATTGACGTGTATGTGTCTATGGAATCTACAGGGCAAATCTATCTAATTTAGTGTGTTTTTAAGACCATGGTCTGTAGAACCTCAGTGACAGATATCATTGTTCTCAGGTTTGGGTCTGTCTGAAGATTTCTGGCTTCCTCTCACATTTTAACAGAGCTACCTATACTGTGCTTTTGTAAACATTTCTGGATGTTTCTCTAGTGCACATGAGCTTTCCTTTTATAATACCAAGATAGATAAACCCTTCATTTTGAACCTTTGCTTCAGTGATTGTTTTAATGGAGTCTGGCAGGCTTTCACAGGAACTTCATTTGCTTTATTGATACATATGCAAGCAGCAGAAGAGATTTGCATGTCATAAAGAATTTCAGACTGGAAGAATTATTGAATCATGCTTTCTCATAGTCTGTAAATTTTCCACTGTACTTCTGAAATGGTGATATTTCATTTGGTGATACAAGTGTAGGTTCTGTGTGAAACATGTTGAATTTCAAGAGGCTTTTCTCAGTTTCACAAGGTTAGTATATATCCTTGCCTACATGTAAACTTGATTCCTGAAAAGTGACAGAAACCATAGGCCTAAATCTGCCTGTCAAGGCTGAATGTAAACTAGTTTAGTGTGAGTAACAAGGGTAGTCTGGATTCACCTGAAACTTGAGAGAGATGAGATTTTCTGTGCCATATTAGGTATATAGCAGTTGCTGTAGGGGCTGTGTGTGTTTTATGCACAAACTTAAATGAAGTGAATAGCACAAACATGTAAATTGCAGTCCAGAATTTTCACAGAAGTTCAGGAATGTGATTTTTAGGTGTTTTTTTTCTTCTGTGTGTACACAGAAGGTCAAGAAAAAATAGTAATGTGTCCCTCTTGGTTTGGTTTCTTTTTTTGCTCAATAGGATGGGTATCCTGATTTCCAGGACACAGTCCAGACGCTCTATCAGCAAGACAAAATGCCACTTGCTTTGGCTAAAGGAAAGAGTGAAGACCCAACAGCTCTTAATTCCCAGGTAAACCAACTACACTACATTGTCAATAATACAGGCTGTGTCTTTGTACATTGGTTTTGATGTTGTTGTTTTGATGACTAATTAATTCCCATCAGTTTTAAAAGGCTACCTAGCTTAGCTGTGATTGCATCACTCTTAATTTGGGTTTACCTCCCGAAACTGTTCTGTCACAGTACTACAGCTTTGCCCTTGTTACTTCCAAGGAGGTAAGATGCAGCATAGTAGGCTTGAAAATCTGTGGTTGCCTGTTGGGAGCAAGTAGGGTAGTATTGGTACAGTCTGTGCTGTGTTACTTGCGTTATCCATTGCTATAAAGGGAAAGCTCAAGTTTCTGAGGCGAGAGGAATAGAGTAGGCGATCTTGGAGTCCTCTCTGCTGACATGTCTTACAAGAAGAAAGGCCAATGTGTTTAGGAAATAAGCAAACCTCTGGATTTGAGAGGATAAATTGGCTTCCTAAACAGCACCTAGCCTGGTGGAAGTGCAGTGTTCTTGAGCAGACAGAAAGCTTTGTATAAATGAAGACAGGTTGCCAATTTTTTCTTTGTCTTTTCTATAGTGTATATCCCACCCTTGAGGCAAAATACCCATCTCCTACTGCCAGTTCTTGCCAAGGAGGGATTTCATGCTAAGTTGCAACAAATTTGTTTTGTATAGCTGATTTGGGCAAATGTAATCACCAAATTTGCACGTAAGATTACATTTAGGAGTTACCTTCCTGTTTTCTGAGAATGGGTGTGTTACCCTATCATTTTCTTCCTTCTATTGCAAAGTAGTGCTCACTCAGACAAACCTGGGATACATCAAATGCAGTTACAGCACATGTTTTGATGTCACAGAATAATTACATGAGCTTGTTTTGTATATGCTTTAAAGTTTCTGCTGGTCACTGCCACATAACAATGGACTACAGATTTAATTCAAGCTTAAACGTTATCTGCAACTACAGGTTTTTTGTGGTGATCAGAAGCATAATTAAAGTTTAAAATTCTGGTTTTATCCCAAGCAAACAACAAAGATGGCATGAATGAGAAATGGTTTCTTCTTTTTAAAAATTACTGTGTAGTTCAAAATTTTGTAACAGGAGTGACAGAATAGCAAAGTTAAACCACGCTTGTAAGTAAACTGTTTGAAAATAATTTCTCCTTTTACCTTCCTCCCAAGACAGGGCTGGAGCTCTCAGTGTTCTTCTGCAGACCCTGATGAGCTCTGAGCCAGAGCATGTAAATGCTGGCCCTGCCACTGCCCTGCTGTCGGGGTCACCACAGTGCTGGAGAAGCCCAGTTTTTGCTGGTCTGTTAGGCTGTCATTGTACATGTTCAAATTATTGAACTATGCTGAGCAAGCAGCCTTTTGTGGGAAGTCAGGGCTTTCAGCATCTCCCATGAAAAGTGAAATGCTCTGCAATGAATAGACCTCTGTAGCAGTTGAAATAATTACAGCATTACCTGGAAGAGAAATCAATTTTTCCTATCAACTGAATGTGTTAAGTTTATGTACTTTCTGTTCTTACGTTCATTGTGGCTCTTCTAAATCAACTTTCTTGACTTGTGATTTTCTTCTTATTTTTGCAAGATGCTTATTTACATTCTCTCAAGAACAAGATTATAGTGAAAGTTAGAATTCTCTTGGCATTAAAGTCAATGACAAACATTCAGACGCCATTTCCTCCCACGTTGCACTGGATTGTTTAGCTCCACTCTCTAGAGGTGTATAGGTCTTGTTCTTCTTCTAGACAGACATTTCACACCTTTATCCCCCACAAACATACTGTCATCCTACACTTTCAGAATGGCAGATTTTTAAGCTTGTGTAGTGCTGTTTCCTAAAATAAAGATTCCAAGATGTCTGGTGAAATCTTGGCATAAGTTTTTAGCAGATGTTGCCATTGCTTTTGGAGTACTTTCTGGAATACTTTGTGAAGGCATATATTTGAACAGAGCTAACTGGATAATTAAGACATTCTTTTTTGCTTTTCTTGAGATTCTCTTCACGTAACCTGCAGTCCTAAAGTGCAGGAAGTGATTTTTGTGTGTTTTTGAAGAACGGAATTTAATGTTGCATTTCTGGGGAGATGAGCTACAACAGCTTGGATTTTAAGTATTCTTGAGTGACTCAGATGTACATTATGAAAATCTCTATGGGTGCAAAAATATTTTGTTTGCTTCATAGTTTTGAAGAAACCGTAAAACACACATCTGTACATATGAGTCAACAGAAACCACTATCTAGGCTGTTAGTCTTTTCATCTGATCCTGTTTTTCCCCCTGTGTTTTGACTTGCTCTATGTATGTATATAGAGAGAAATCTTTTTTTGTTTCAATTGCAGTCGGAAAAGGTGATGGCAAAACAGATGGAGTTTCTCTGCAACCAGGCAGCGTTAGAGAGACGCCTTTCCACAGGGTGTTACAGGCAGAACTCAGAAGAGCACAGCCCCAATGGCATGTCATTAGATAATGCTGATGGACAAGGTATGGTAGCTCCCATAGCTCCCAGGCACACGCTGCTGCCAGCAGAGACATTTGATGTTATGCAACCTCTGTCAGTGGTGGTGTTTATCTCAGACAGAACCCTGAGCACTGAATGGACAAGACAAGATCTCTCTCTGCCCTGAAGTGCTTACTGTGTAAATAATGCAATCAGATGCTCACTCAGGTTCTGTTCTGTTCCTGTTGTGCATCTGGGCAAACTGCTTTCCCCAGGGATAACGTGGGGAAGGCAGGAGGTTGGGTGCACTGCTGTTACTGACAGCAGGACTTTGCTCTAGCTTTATCCTCAGTTTTGAAAACAGAGCAGAGTGTTACATTTCATTCGTGTTCTTGCTTTGAGAAATTGAAAATAAAGGAGATAATATAGTTGGTACCCCTTTTTGTTTACCTGTTTGTGCAGTCTAGGAACAAAACCTGAGGAGCTGGCTATGTAAATTATTTAGCACTAAGCATGTTCTAATGATGTTCTTAGTGGCTTGTTATTCTTCAAAAAGCTTACAGTTCTGTGGTTCTCTTTGATTTACCAACTGGCTATTCCTTGTCTTGAATTAATTTTAGGAGTGTTTGTTTTGCTTGAGCATTTCTGTTTAGATCACTTTTTTTACTATTGTGAATTGAGACAAAATATTGCAAACAAGAAATACAACCAGAAGTTCTTGTGTCTGTTTTTTAAATGCTAGTCTTTCTAAGGGGGTTGAAAAGAAGCAGTAGAGGGACAACTAAGGGAATCAATACAAGTAAGTGTTAAAAACCAGATTTTCATTTGTGTGAATTGGTCAAACAATGAGGTACAGAAGTAATCATGAAGAATAGGTGTGTGGATCCAGCTGTCCTTGGCCCAGCAAGCTTCTTTATGCCATTTAGCCATTGTGCAGGGGAACTGGAAATTTTCTGGATCTCAGAGGAATTGTGCAGTGGGAGAGGAAAATTTTTGTATCTCAAGATGATTTTTGAGCAGAATAAAGGGTTTTTTAATTTTTTTTTTTTTTTGTCTGGCTGAGTGTCCCTTCCTAGCAGTGCATGTGAAGTAGTCTGCAAAGCAATATATTTACATAAGCCCTGTTTTGCTAGAAAACTTCCCTGAGCAGCTGGAATCTAGGATGCATTTTTGCTGATAAAATTAACATGTGTTTAAGTCCCTGTTTTTTCATACTGATTTTCTTTTAATGCATCAATGTTTCACTGTGAACAACCTGCAGGTGAAAGACCACTGAACCTCCGGATGTCCAACCTGCCAAGCAGACAGATGCAGCACATTTCACTTGATGGAGAGCAGCACGTTGGGAAATCTCTGTGCAGTGACTTGATCCGGCTTTACCCCAGCGGTGAGGCAAAGTCCCAGTCCTCGGGTTAGTGCTGCCCCTGAGAAATTACCCACATTCCTTATTTTCTGTGAGGTCTCTTGAGTGAAGCAGCCAGGAAGGCAGGCTGGCATGCATTGTCTGTAACCATGCCATCAAGGCTTTGGAGAGAATTCCCAAGAGGAGGGTTACTTGCCAGTCTAGAGTCAGATTGAATATTGTTTGGGAAAAGTTTAGGATATGCAGTAGCTGGGATGAGATAATCAAGTCCTGGCATGTGTCTGTCCTTGGTATTGACCCAAATTACTGCTATTAAATACTTAAACTGCATCACAGTGACAGCAACATGATTATGACATGGCTTCATTCTGTATAATAGAATCAGGCTTTTTATAAAGAAAATGTCTTTATTCTGATTTATAAGGACCTAGCACTGTTTCTCTGCTGTGAACCGTATGTCATGCAGTCAGTCTTTGCCACCTGGGTTTCTCATTCACTGACCTCTCCTCACTGCCAGTCTTGTCATTTACCTCTGGCATTGCAAGAAACCCACTCTAAGTTTGATAGAAGAGAGCAAAAACTTTTGTGAAATCTCTGAGGGTGGCTTCAGTGTAATACTCAGTGCACTGAGATAAAGCCAGGAGTTCTTGAGACTGTTGCAACTTCAGGAGCAATAATAAAATCCCACCTGAGTTTTAAAGATGCGGTGGCAAAGAGGTTATTTGAAAGACAGGATGCAAAAGTAGTTGTTTTGAAAACCAGGCAGAATCTTCTCTGTTTCACTTTGGGATACTGCAGTCTTGGCTCACCTCTTTTGCAGATTTGTCCCAATCCCCATGCTAATTCACTTAGTGAAATCTCTAGTAAGGGATTTTTACCTGTTCCCTCTCAAAATGCAAGTGCAGAGTGCATCTCCATTAGGTCCTGCTGCCAGAGGGGTTGAAGGTAATCTGTGATGCTTCCTCTGTCATCACTGCAGTGTAACTGAGGTGGTTCTAACCTAGCTGGGTTAAAGACCAGGAGGAGGAGGAGGCAGAATTTATTGTTTCATCTGTTGGTATTTATGTGGTTCTTGGACCATTTTGTTGATTTAAGTACAAAATATATTTGTTTCCAAACAGTGTTTTAACATCTTTCTTTCTTTTTTTTTCTCAATGCAGAAGGCCTTGGTATATTAAAGGATTTTCCTCATTCAGCTTTTAACAACATTGAAAGGAAGGTCATAAAAACAGAACCTGAAGACACAAGATAGTCATTCTGCTCTGGAAAACAGTGTCATAGTAAAGAATGAAACTTCACAAGAGAAAAAAAACCAGCCTTAATAACCAGTGTTGCCTCATTCAAATAAGAGATTTCAATAGCCAAAGCCTAAGAACTGGTACAGTAATCTGTGGAAACAGGAAAGCAAGAGACACTGCAACTAAAACAGTAATACAGGTGGATAAACATTCCTGTAAAAGTGGTTTTATAACGTGGGAAGATTCACAAATTAATATTCTGGGTCTTCATTATTTAAGAATGTATTATGTATTTGTATAACTTATCAAAGTAAATCTAGATGTCAGGACGTGTATTGAGTCCAGTAGATGTGGCTACAGTTCATTTTACTTGAAATTTCAATGTCTACTTTCAGTGTACCTAGCGTAGATATGGTTGTTAAACATTTGAATTAAAAATCATTGGAGAATTAGGAATGCAAACCTCGTGACACAATTAACAGCAAGTTTGCAACAATATTTGTAGAAAAAGGAAAATGCATACAATATTTTCATGGTTTAAAATGTTATGTGGATATAGCATTTGATAGACCTAGACCCTGATTCTGTATCATAGCAGATGTACTTGACACTTAACTATTGCTACATCACTTCCAATGGTTCCAGCAGCCTTTGTGTAACACACTCACAGCATAATACCTACACACAGCTCAGGAGTGTGGGAAGTGCCAGGTAGAGGATAGAAGAGCCCACATGATTGGCTCCCATTTCCTCGGGAAAAACTGGGGATTGAGGTACCATACAATTACTAAATTTCATTTGGTAGGAAACTCGAGAGACCAAGTAGTTTGGACAGGGCTGCAAAAATTGTCATTTAGACCATTATAACTTCTTGGACTTCTCTGTGGATCTTAAAAAAAAAAAAAAAAAAAAAGGCATCCCAAGTGTGGCAAAGATGAGATACGGTGCAGGATTTATGCATCGGTGTAAAAGGTTGCACTTGATATCCAGAAACCGTAAGATTTTTTGGAGGAGAGAAAGGAGTTGTCTTCAGCACAGAACTCCTTACTAAGTAAGTGCTGTCCAGCCCACATGATTCTATGAATATACTGTATACTGCATACAGTATGCCAATACGTTTCTTTATGTCTGTGATTAATTAACATCTGTATTCTTTATTTATTTGACATTTTTTATTTTTTGTACATGTTCACTTTTGAAGATGTCATTTTATCTAAGGAGGAGTAGTTGGCATATAACTTTGGAATTTACCATGGTGTGTTTGTGTGCATCCATCTTTCCTCTCTGTTGCTCTGCAGTCAGGACAGTTATATGCCTCCATTTCCAAACACAGTTTGTGCTTACAGTGTGTTCTGGAGGAGAAAGGGAGAGCTGAAGAAAGTGAGTTACCATGTCAGAGGGTAAACTTCCCTATTCAGGTGTGTACTTCATGTCTGCAGTTTGCTCTGTGTCCTAGGTGTGTATTAACAAACCAGTCAGTCTCTGTTGTACTGAAAGGCTCAGCAAAATGTGAGCTGAAATGTCTACACTGCAGTCTCTTATCACTGTAAACATATCTAATTATTTTATCACTTGATTTGTGGAACAAAGCTTTATAGTAGAAACACCAGTAAAACAACTTTTTATACTATTAAAATGTTTGGTTTTTTTAAAAAAAATGTTTCTTGAACTGTATGGTACTGTTTCACTTACTGAAGTATCTTACTTTAAGCAATGGAGTTCACAGCTTTGCTGTTTAGGCATAAGAGATTGAATGTGTAGTTATATTTCCTCTTTCCTGTTGTGTGAGTTAGTAGCACGGATGTTTCTTCAGTTTGTATCATTAACCAGTGCCCTGGTTAGTACCTGAGTAGTTTTCCTGAGACGTGTATGGAACTTGTTAAAGGACAGTTTCAGGTTTGAACTGTACAGCTTGAGCAATAGAAAGTACCAAGCAGCAAACCTTTAGAGATGCAGGAAACATTTGGTTTTCTCCAACATCTGACACCATCAAAAGTTGTGTGTGGGTCACAGAAGAAGCTCTTAAGCTTGCTGGTCTCTTCAGTTAAAGTGAGAGGAAGGAAAAAGAACTTGCTAAGCAGCACGCTGTTTCAGTTGAGTCCAGAATTTATTTTGTAAACACTAATGTATTAAATTTGCTATAAATTAAAGTCTCTAACAGTTATATTTTTGAGTTGTAAATACAGTATTTGTGTCACGACCAGTTGGTTATCTCCAGAACGATATTTCAGTTTATAGTCCAACAGGCCATTTCAGTCTCAATAAGCTGGAAGCAATTTTTTTTACTGGTTTGCAGCTGTATGATTTTTATTTTTTTTTTTTATCCTGGGGTGGGGGAGGTGGGAGGTACATTCCAAGATTGCACATACGCTTGGTAATAGCAAATACTCAAGCATTGGTCTTTCCATGACAAAGGTCTTGGTGGACTGCATCCTGGCCAGCCTCTGGAGTCACAGGTAAAGGCTTGCCCTCGTCTGCTCGGGAAGGGCTGCTAGATCCAGGGTACTCTGGATCAAAGGCCAGCCCTGCAAATGATGCCTGTTTTATTCACATGTTTATATTGTTGCTTACAAAATAAAATTCACCGTGAGAACTCTTTAGTTTCCCCAGGGTTTGTCCTTTTTGTTTTTTTTTTTAATTGTGTTTTCTAAAAGAAGATGGTAATTTGGGGGGGGATAGGGGAGGAGGGAGTACATCCAACTGCAGCTCTCAGTGGAGGAAGCCTTTTCCTGCTCTTGTGGTTGAATCCTCATTTAAGGGTGGCCTCATTATGTGCACAGCCTGCAGGGCTCAGTGGGCCCAGGCAGGAGGGAGGAACTAAAACCTGGGCAGGGTCTGCAGCACTGAGGTGCTGAGTTCCCTTCCCACCTCCTGCACTCCTGCTTTTGCATGTGCTCCCAATTTACACGGGATTGCAAACAACACAGAGCTGCTAGGATGGGATGGCAGGCGTGTGTGAGTGCTCTTTGGGAATGGGGGAGCCTTGGTGATCCACCCTGTCCCAACTTGCTTTCTGAGGAGCAGCAGCCCACAGCTCTGCTGGGAGGTTGTTAGGATACAGAAACTGGAGGGGAGATGAGGTACAAAAAGGGAAAAGCAGCAAAAACTTCAAAGAGAAGCCAGAGGGGCAGGGGGGAGAACCCCTCCATAAACTTACAAAACATCCAGATTGCTGAGATGGCGTGGAAGTCAGGAGTGGTTTGAAGCAGAGATGGGGTCAGAGTAGGTGCAATCTCCCTGCCTTCTCCCAGTCCAGGGAATAGTAAACGTGGAAATTCTGGACCAGTGGCTCAGTGTTTGCTGGCTTTTACCTTGCACTTCAGTGCCATCTTGCCCTGTTCTGGGAAAGAAGAGAAGGGAGCAGCTACACACTCCTGTGCTGAAGGTACAAGGATGGGGGGGGGGGGGGGGGGGGGACAGCCACTTTAGTCAAGCTGCACACAAGTATAACTGGAAAACCTTTAGATGTCTATTTTTTCTAATTTGCTGTGGACTGAGCAGTGGCTGCCTGAAGTTCAGTGAGAACCCAGTGGTGCTGGAAGGGCACAGTGCTGCTGGAGCCCACATGTTTGCTTCAGGCCTGCCCACAGTTAGTGTCTTACCAAGCTGTGACATCCTTGGATAGAAAGCACTGTTGGATGGGACAACTTACTCAAGGGTCATTAATGCTCACTTGAAGCTTCAGGAGGTACAGCCAAAATTTAGATTTTATTGCTGGCTACCTTCCAGAGCTCTTCTCTTTTCCTAAATAAGCAGTTGATATGAGGGTCAGCCAGGAGGGCCTTCGTCTGTGGCTGAGCCTCCACTCACGGCAATGACGCTGCCCACAATAACAACTGCAGAATTCATTTCCTCCCCATTTTCCTTTCAAAATACAGAGAACTCATACAGAACACCAGTATCAGACCTGATGGAAGCATGTCAGCAGCCCCTGGTTAAGGCATGAAGGCTTGTAACTGTGGCAATTGGGATTTGGGAACTCTGGTTTGGATCTGGGCCACTGAGGCCGTGAGGGGAGCATGGCACGCTCAGTGCGCCCTGCTCTGCTCCTTCCCTTCAGTGTGGAGCTATTTTCCAGCTGAACAAGCAGCATCATTCCAGGCACCTTCATGCTGGCATCAGGATGTGGTTTTGGGGTGCCAGCTGGCAGAAGGAGGAGTGTGTGCCCCCCAGACATGCCCTCAATCAGAGCTAGCAGGGCTCGTGTTGTTCCCAGCCTTGAGCTGGGGCGCAAGTGGGTCGCACTGTGGAGCTTGCTGGCTGTCTCCTTAAGCAGGAAAATGAGGAGAAATGCCGAGAGGCTCTTTTGTGCTGTACAGAAGGGTTGAAAAGATGTTGTGCTGCAGTGATTCAGTGGGGAAAGGATAAATCCCTCACATACACCTACGCACCACCACGAGAAAGAACTCCGTGGGCAGAGAAGGAGCAGAACATGAAATATGAATTTCCTCGAGCTGCTCGGGAGGGATGGCTTCCCAGAGCCCTTCCCCTGGTGGCTCTGGGCTCCCCCTGCCTGGCTGAGCCGGGATGAAGGCCGGCCCCGCAGGGAAGGCCCCAGGTGGGGCTGCTTGCCCTGCCCCTCACCTGCACCTGCAGCCCCGGGCAAGGGCGAGGCCCCCTCACAGTGGTTTTGGGCTGTGGTTCTCAGGTTCTGGGCTGTGGCTCTCAGCCGAGGACAGGGCTCCAGCTGACAGGCCGTGCCTGGGTGAGCTGGCAGTGCTTCAGAGTTGAGGGGGATGCTGGAGGTGGTTCCCACTGTGGGAAAGCTTGGGAAGCCCTAATGCAGGCTACTGCCAAATCTTTGGGTCATCAGATGGTGTTCCAGACACCTGCTGACTCCAAAACCACCACTCAGCCTGAGTCCTCATGCTCCTGTCATCCTGTTCTTTGGGTGAGTATGCAGCAAATACTGCTTTTGACCATTACAAAAATACTTGGAGGTTGTCAAATCATGTTTGTTTGAGGTGCATGCTGTCTGTGAGGCAGGGGCTGTGTGGAGCCTGGGGCACATAGAGAGTCTCTGGAGGAGTCATGACAGCAAAGGTAATCACTGCTGGTTTGGGCAGATTTAATTTACATTGCAAGAGGTTTTATTCAATTCTATTTGCTTTCTTAAATATTTTATATTACTTCTCAGTAAATTTGAATTCCTCCTATGTCTGTGGAGTGTATGGGGATGCAGACAATTTCCTATTACATTGGGGATTTCAGACAGCTTCATTCTCAAAGCTATTTAGAAAATTATTTAATCACCTTGGAAAATGCAAGCCAAAAAATCTTGTGTTTACTTATTACTCGGTTGTAAATTTGTGATGCAAAACATAGCAGTACTGGGTTGTAACACTGCAGATAAGTCTCCATTGAAATCCAGTGCCAAAATTAAAAAAAAAACAACAACCCTAAAAACCACATTAACTCTCTGCATGCAGTGACACGAATTTAGATGAATTTTTGCATCATAAGGTTGGGCAGGAATTTCCGAGGTTTCTGTGGAGCCGAGTAACCCGCAGATGCAGGGTAGCTGGTTGTGACACACTGAATTAGGATGTGACCATATTTACGCATTTTGAAACCCCGTAATGACTCATCCCCATGCCGTTAGAAGCCTGCTCTTCGTAAATGTGTGTTTGGCTGCTGTGAAGGGGCCATGTGAACGCCCACGGGACCTGGGGAAGGCAGCCCTTCCTCCCGCCGCCTCCGGCGGGCAGGGAATGGAGGCAGGGATGCTGCTTGGCAGTGGGTGCCCGCCTGTGACCTCCGTTCTCCTCCCACTGGTCACCAAAATGGGATTTGCATGGACACGAAGCCGCTACCAGAGGGACCCCTCAGGTTCAGCACTGCCGTAAGAAGAAGTGTGAGCTGGTCCCACCCTTAATACAGAAATATTGGGGGACACATTCTTGTGTTTGGCAGGGACCTGTTGAGGTCACACATCTCTGTGCTTGGCACCACGGTTCGCTGGACTTGACACATGTATAGGAACCGCCTTATTTTTAGAGGACAATATTCAGCTTTCCCCCCACACTCTGGGTGTCTGGTGAACCAACTGCTGAGCCTGGCAGGGGGCACGGCCCCAGCCTGGGCTTGACGTGGGCTCCCACTGGTTTTGGTGGAGCGGTGTCAGCCTGACGCCCACGCAGCAGCCTCAGGATCCGCCTTGCACTCATTCAGGAGCTGCAGCTTCTCCGCCACGCACAGACTGAGCTCAGAGCATCCCTCTCGTATCTCCCCTCCCTGGCTCCCTTCCAGCCTCCCCGTGTGCGCCCGGTTATTACTGTAGCATCCAGCATGTTTTACTTCATATTCATCTCTCTTGCACATACCGGCCCACTCATGTATTAGATCCGAATCCTTTTTTTTTTGTTCCCTTTTTTTTCCGGCTTGTTGCTCGACAGAGCGGTGAGGCACGACACGCTGCGTGTTGTGACACATCCTGACAGGTCTCGGCGGCACGGCATGCCGGGCTCGGAGCTGCCATCTCCCTGTGTCCTCTTTTCCCACTGGCCAGACCTGCTGCTTCCCATTAGCAGCTGCCTCCAGGGAAGCAGAGGAGAGGGTTGGATCTTATGGGTGGTGATGGCACCGAAGGTGTCTTGGCTTTTAACATGCCTCTTTGCCAAAGCAGGGGAAAGGCAAGGAAAAACGCAGCCACTCGATATTCCCAAAGCCTTGCTTGCTCTCTTCTTGGATAATGTTTCATTCTCACAGGTGGTGGTGGCTGTGGTAGCTGAAGGTGGCTCCATAGGGATGGTTGGGGCCATGCTGGGTTCCCTGATGTATTGGTAACTCTGGCAGAAGTGAAGTGCCAGAAACAGTGTGAATACAGAGTTTTCAAATGATTTTGGTGTGTTGAGCATGTGGCCAGCTTTGAAGGGCCTGTCACTGTGCTCCTCAGAAGGACAAGAAAAGCTTTTGAAGCTGGATAGGAACAAATAATTGTCAATGGGAAGGAGAATGGAGTGTACCTTACAAAGGAGCTGCTGTGACTGGCTGGGGAAGGCAGCACTGGTGCATGGCTGCAGTGGGAGTGGAGGGGGAACATTTTCTGAAATACTGTTTTTTGATTTGCTGATTTTCCTCCTCTGAAGTGACCTACTCAAAAGGCTAAAACTAATTCTGCTGGTTGGTGGAGGAAAAAAGTCAAAATGATATTCAAAGTGGCCATCTTAAGGTATGTATCCAGTGCAGGAGATTTCTGATGTAGCTGTGTCTGTTTTAATTATGAGATAGAAGAGAATTAATGTCAGTGCTTGAAACCAAGTTTACATCTCAACCTCATGCAAACATCTTTCTCTTGGTGGCCAAAGCAATTCCCTGGGTGTCAGTGGACTGGGATCCCATCTCTCTGCCCAAAGGTTTCTGCCCTCAAATAGAGATGAGCTGGCCTGGAGAGCAGCAGACACTCTGCATATTGCTTTGTTGGCTCCCCAGTCGTGGCAGCTGTTTAATTTCACCCTTTGCTGTGCCCAGCAGTGGCCAGACAGTGCTGGGTCTCAGGCTGGACACTTGCTGAGGTGGATTTGTTTATTTTCTATCCATTTCCATGCCTTTGGAGGCAATGAAAGGATCAATGTGAACTCCACAGCCAAGACAGAGTCAGTGAAGCAGGATGGCAAGCTGACATTGGGTGCAGGGAAGAACAGGGAAGAAAAAATCCTTCAAACCCAACTGAAAGCCTTTTAATTAAAACAAAAGATTAGATCAACAAGGTATTACAACAGGTGGTTAAATCCTGCGGCTAAACAGTCCAGGCTTTGTTCTCCAAGTCTGATGCATGAAGAGAAACTTTCTACAGGGCAAACAAGGGATGCTGAATGCATGGCATTAAACGTTTATTACAGGTAACACAGCAGAACTGGCCCCTGCATTTCACAGGGAGAGAGCAGAGACACGCAAATACACAGCTCACATCGACGGCTGCTCTCCAATGGTGTCAAAAGTTTGCGTTGCCATGGGACGGTGAGAGGCTGATTTGGTTTGCTGCTTGCTGTGGCTGTGCAGGAGCTTCTGGCAGCCCTGTGCACCCAGGAGCTGTGTGCTGCTGGCAGGGGACACTGAGGGACCGACACTGCCTGGGTTCCTTGTGTCCTGCCCCTGCCGGGCAGTGAGGCTGGCACAGCCATCACTCCCCTGGCTCCACACCCTCTTTGTTCAATTAATGGGATGTGTTTTGCTCCTCATGGGCTGTGGTATTTGCAAAGACCTTTAATGTGTGCATTGTTAGGGGTTCTGGGCAGTTCTGCAGCCATGCTGGGGAAGGGGCTGGATGTGTCATTTGCTGTTTACCCTGCTCCCAATGCTGTGAGGTGCAACTGAAGGGCCTGACAGAGGTGCCTTGTTTTTTGTAGATGAGCTACAGCTCAACTTTCATAACCATTGCACCTTATTTCAGTCTCCTGATCTCGCACACCTAAACCTCAGGACATGCACCTGATGGAATGAGTTCAGAGGAGAGCCACAAATGTGGTCAAAGGGCTGGGCCACCTCCCCAATGAAGATGGGCTGAGCTAGTTCAGCCTGGAAAAGAGGAAGATTTGAGGAGCCTTATAGCAGCCTTTCAATACCTAAAGAGGGCCTACAAGAGAGCTAAAGAGGGCTGTTGGCAAGGGCAGGTAGTGACAGGACAAGGGGTAATGGCTTCAAACTGACAGAGGGCAGGTTAAGATTAGTTATTAGGAAGGAATTGTTCCTCATGAGGCTCTGGCACAGGCTGCCCAGAGAAGCTGAGAGTGTCCCATCCCTGGAAGTGTTCAGGGCTGTGCTGGACGGGGCCCTGCAGGGGATGAGGCCAATGCAATGGGGATGTGCCCTCACTGCAGCTGAGCATTGCACTGAAGACAAGGACTTGGGGAAACAGGTGAATGTTCTGCCTGCTCTCACAAACACAAATGATACCAGGTAAAGGAATCCCTATTCAGAATTGTTAGAATTTTCCTTTCAAGTAAGGCTGGAGGGAAAAAGAAAAAACAGAAAGAGACCCACCACTGTACTGTTTGGTTGCTCTGCTCTAGTCTGCATTCAAGAGAATCAGGGGAAATGACTGTCTTCCTGAAAGAAAACCTTTGATCAGAAAAAAAAGGTCCAACCTAAAATCCTCATTGAAGTGCTCCAAAGGGAGGAGGAATTGGATTACCTATGGCTGTGCACTGGGAGAACAAACGCCAAGCTATCATCTGGTGTTTTTAAAACATCAGCAGGGGCACCATTTCAGGAGGCAGGTGAGTGTGGCAGGTCCCAGAGCAGTGATGCAGCTCTCCCACAGAGTGGGCACTGCAGGCACAGGCCCAGCTCGCAGCGTCACTGCCAGCGCAGGATCCCTGGGAAGCGGCGCTGCTCCGTGCCTCGGCACCGCCTGCTATTTTCTGCAGAATGAGGAAAACGCTCTTGCCTGACCCAGGGGCTCCTTCCCCCTGGGAGAGCACAGATGGTCTCCTGGTGAAGGTGTGGGCCTGGAAATTGGGAGCTCTGGATGCCTTTCCCGGCTACATCAGAAACTTGCTATGTGGCACCACCTACTTCTACGCCCACGTTTCCTCCTACTCCTTCTCTCTCGCTCGCCGCTTTTTCCAGACCTTTCACCTTGCTGCTCGAATGTGTTTTTCCTTTTGCAGAGTGCTTTTCTCAGACTCCAAAGCCTCCTGGTGTGCTGTCACCAGTACCTGGACCAGACACCCACTCCTGCCCAGGCTTCTTCTGCCTCTTCACCCTTCCCATCAATCTCTCCCCTCCCCTTGTAGTGCTGCTGCCGTTTGATGTCTCCTCCTGACAGTGCTCATGGCCAGAATTCTCCTTGCTCCTCTCTGGGAGTGTTGTTCTCAGTCTCCCGCAGGCAGAGTGCTCAGAGGCAGAGCTGAGGTGGGTGCTGGGGGCAGAGCCAGCAGCAGCCAGGCTGTAGCCCCTGCTCGGGCAAGCCTGCTGGCAGGAGTGCTGGGAAATCGATGGATGTGACTCACAGCCTGACTCAGCCCATGGGTTTTCTGCTCTGGACTGAATGAAACCCTCAGAGCTGGGAGCTGCTTGTTCTCTAAGTTGTGTTTGTCCTGAGGCTCTGGGTTTTGCTGTAATTTGTTGCTTCAAGGTGATGTTCCCCATTTTTGGCTGGAAGCGTGTGTTTCATGGAGCAGGCACTGCCTAGCTAATAAGTCTGGGACAGGTTTTTTCTTCCTTAAAGATGACCTGTGTGACTGTGCATCCCCTCCCCAAGGGCTTCATGCAAGGGCTTTGCTTTCTGTGCTCCATCCAAGCTGGCTGTGAACATCAATTGATATTGAGTGACTAATCACAACATGTCAGTTATTTATTGTGCCTCAAAAGGATGAGATGTGCACTCCTAAGTCAAAACATCTGCAGGATTTCTAAAGCCAGATCTACTCTGTGCTGCCAGGCATGTGTTGCTGCTCCTGGTCACCCAAGGGCTGGATCAAGGTGGTGACCCAAGATCAGCAGTGCCCACATGTCAGTTGGTGCCAAACCCTTTAGCAGCATCCTCAGCAGCTGCTGTTACAGCTCACTGCCCAGAGCAAGTGCCAGGGATAGTGTGGGGCTCACCTGGAGGCACAGCCCTATTTCACTGCTGTTCCCACTCAGGATGAGATTTGGGATGAGACTCAGGCTTGAGTTGATGCAGCTTGTGCCCTTAGAGAGCTCTGTTCCAGCAGTCCCATCCCTCAAAATCCCCCTTGGTCAGATTTTACCTTGGGCACACGCAGCAGTGACTCTGTGACTCAAATCCCAGCAGAAGCGTCCCCTTGATGGAATGAGAGTGGATCTGTTGGGGCAGGAACCTGGGTAATTGGGTATTTTAGTGGAGTAGTATGGGAACACAGTAGATGCTCCAGTCCTGGTCTCCAGCCAGGAGTTTGGTGGGCAAACTCATGAAGGAGCTAGCAGGATGTCACCTGAATC
The DNA here is from genome assembly GCF_023055355.1 of Agelaius tricolor. NCBI lineage: Eukaryota > Metazoa > Chordata > Aves > Passeriformes > Icteridae > Agelaius > Agelaius tricolor. The sequence goes on from NW_027269270.1 coordinate 5,832,515, forward strand.
CAAATGTCCAGGGAGTCTGAGAACACCAGTGGTCCACTCCAAAGAGGAGTGTGCTCAGGAGTGGAGACCAGAGGCATTTCCTCCCTTCAAAACACCAGAGTGAGGAAAACTGGCTCACCTAGTCTGCAGAGAAAAGCTGGGAATGAGGGGAAGAAGCAATGCCAGCAGGACAAGGGGATACCAGGATATAACCCTCAAACCTACAGTTCACAGCTTTCATTTTTCTGGAGCTGTCCCAAAGGTGGGACAAGCGTGGTGGTGCTGGGAGTGAGGTCTGAAGCTGGTGGCATCCCCACACACTGCAGAAGGGCAGGGAGAGAGCAGCAGCTTGGGAAAGCAAAGCAAAGCAAAAGGTGAACCACAGGACTGGTTGAAAATATCTCTACTTTTCATAACCCAGCAATCCATCTTGCATGTAAATTAGGTGTCTGGAGTGTTCCCACCACCATCAGCAGGATTTCTATCTGCCTGCAAGAAAGGGAGCTGGGTAGGAATCTTGTGTTACTGAATAATCTTGCAAGGGGAGAAAATACAAGAACTAATTAAATTTAGTCTTATTTAATACTTGGCTCAGGGATAGGCTGGTAATAAAAGATGAGAAACTGTTTCCTTGTTGTAATATGGTGGAGCATTAATTAAGGGGAAAAAAGGCCCCAAATGGTTGTGATGCCAAGCTGCATTAATATCCAGCTGTTGTGCTTTGCATCTGCTGGAGTGCTGAGGCAGTCCTTTAAAATATGTGGCTTTGGGTTTGCATTAGAAAAAAGCAACGATCAAAGCTGAGGGACAGCAAATCAAAGGGAAAGCAGAGGGGCAGGAGACAGAGTTTATCAAGGACCACCAGAGGAGAACACAAACCCCTGGTCCTTCAGACCTCTCCTGCTGCCACTGCAGCCTCCAGCAAGGCTTCTGCACAGTGGAACTTCTGTGGCTTTTCCTTCTTCCACTTCCTACTCTGCAAAGTAAGTGGCCACTAGCTGATGAGAAAAGCAAGGGAATATTACTTCATCCCTAAACCTGCAATCTTTTGATCTAGAAATTGAAGATTCAGAAATGTCTTTTGACCTTTTAAAAACCTTATACACCTTATACACCTTATATGCACAAATATTTTTATCAAAGTATTTTGATAATTTGTTTTACTATTTTAATTTATAAATGTATTGTAAATTTGAAGAAAAATCTTAGGTTATCTAGGACCTTCTTGATGAGACAGAAACATGCCTTTGAAATACTCTGGATTTACTAAATCTGATATTTCTTTTTGTCCTTGGAGATCAGCTGGTTCAGAAAGAATTCAGCAAACTTCTGTGATAATACATCACAAACCAAATCAGGCCTCAGCAGACATTATTTGAAGATGGTGTTTTAAAAACCCAACATATGATAGAGAGATTCAGGAAGTTCAGGACTGGATTTCAGGATTCTTATAAAATATCACAAAGGAAAATATTCTGTAGCTGCTGAATTAGAGTAAACCCAAATATTTTCAGTTTTTCATAAACTGGAATTTTGGGGAAATCTTTTTCTAATTATTATTTTTTAATTTTTTTAAATTTTTTTTTTATTATTTTAGAATGCTTGAGGAAAATCTGGTGTGTGGATGTTTTGCCATTCCAACTTCTGTGTCATCCCTGTAAAGGCAGTGCAATACATGCCTTACAATTACCTACACATCATAGTATGATGTAAGAGCTTCAGCTATTTTTATTTTTAATTTTTTAATTAAGAGTGGTTTGGCTAGATACTGATTAATCTCCCTTGCCTTTGTTTCTAGATCAAAGTGGCTCATGTTCGTGTTGCAACGAAACGGTTTGACGACTTCACTGGGGCACAAACAGGAGCCACTTTGATCTAGAACAAAGAAAAGATGCCTTGAACAGCACCAGATAACAGCTGCTCTTTGTGATTGTAATGGCAAGTAAAAGGAGAATATTTCAACTATTATTCCTGTCATAATATGACATGATAGAGTAACTACTTCTGACACGTAATTTAAGAGGTAAAAATAATATTATTAGAATGAAACTCCATAAAATAAGATTTTTTTTTTAATGGAGGAGCCTTCATTTATAAAGTGGCAGCTTTCATCAGTATGCATGTTTCACCAACAGCTGAATTCTGTTGTGAGTGCCTTTGTGACAGAAAATACTAAGTTTGACCGAAAATTAAGGAACAGCTTGGGGTCCTCAGGGCGCAGCCTCTTGGGATGCAGAGATGCTCTGGCAGATGAGCCCTGTACCAGGGACTAGGAGGAGGATGCTGGCCACCACTGAAAACGTGGGGAAGCTGCAGGATTTCTTCCAATAAGAAGGGTTTTCTTTGCTCAGGCTTTTTCCAGAGCTTTAGGTAAACAGGCCCTGTGGTCTCAGTATGTGACTTTGTGACCTCACCTTGTGGTCTGACTAATGTCTCTCCCTGGGACACAGAGAGCTGGTGTGGGAGGGGAGGTTTCCTCAGCCCACCACAGCTGGGGTCTCGCTGTCCTCAGTCCAAAATCAGAGACTCTGCCTAGCTGCCAGACGTGGTGTCCTGTGGCCATGACCCATTAAACATCCCCCCTTGTCCCCTGCCTGGTGCCAGGGCGGGCAGGAACCCAGTATGGCCCTTCCCCATGTCCCTGCAGCCTGGCCACCAGCACACCTGGAGGCACGGCCAGGACCAGAGAAACTTCCTGGGATTTGGGGCCAGGAGGCCCAGTCTGCTCCCAGCCAGCAGGCAAAATTTGCTGGAACTTCAGGAGCTGTCAGCAGGGTTGCTGGTCAGCCTTAGCCACAGGTGCTCCAGTGAGGAGCAGCAAACAAAACCAAAATTATTTAGTGTGTGTAAATTGTCTCCTGAAACAGGCGTTTGGCAACCCTAATGGTTTTCTGCATGCCGGGGTGTATCCAGGCACTAAAATAAGTCAGGATGTAGGAGGGATGGGAGGTGGGAGATAGGGAAGACTCTTTTTATATTACTCCCCTTGCTATATTAAGAGGCACTGTTCCCTTTCCTGGCTTGAGAAAAAGCTCTCCCTCGCCTTGCAGTCGGTCTCCCATCCTGGTTTAACTGCTCACAAACCAGGATTTAGAGATCCTTGTTCTTGGCCCCACCACCTGCATCCCTGTGAGCTGCAGGGATGTGAGGAGGCCCTGGCCAAGCCTGGCTGCAAGGGTGAGGCTGTGGCAGTGCTGTTAGCTGACACCAGGGTGCAGGGGTTGCCAGTGTCCTGAGACAATGTAGGTAACTGAGCATCAGAGGGAGGTCCTGCTCTTCCCAGAAAAGGGTGGGCTGGCCAAGGGCATTGCTTCTTGCTTTTCTCCTTTTTATGTCCCTCCTTCTCTTTCCCCCCACCCAAGGCTCGCAGCTGGGTGTTGCTGGGGGTGAGGCTGACAGGGGGTGGATGTGCATGTTTTAAATCATGGCACTGAGCCCAGAGCTTTTTGCATGGGTGGCGCCTTAGTAATGTAGAAATCCAGGGAAATAAATAAGTAATCATTGACTCTGACAAAGTCTCTGCTCATGGCCGGCTACTACAGGTGAACTTCATCCCTCAACAACGACAATTTCCAAGCGCTGCAGGCACTCTGTAATTCCCGGCCTTGGAAAAGAATCAATGAGCTGTTTAAGCAGTGACCTCCCCTTAGCTCTGGAGTTGCACCCGCTCTGCTGACACGACTTCTTGCCTCGCTGGCAGCCCGGCACTGCTGGAAGCCGACAGCAGTGAGGAGGAACTGAGAGCAGGCTGTTTTCTTCCCGGCGTCAGTGGGAGTCGGGAGTGGGCGATGCTGTTCCCCCGCTTGTCACAGCTGTTGTTTTCCGCCTGAGCGAGGGGAAGAGATGCAGGCATGGAGAAAGCTGGATCCCGCTGAACTGCTGTGCCTCATGCTCCCTCCAAAGCCCAAACCCATCCCAATCCATCACACTGCTCAGAGCAGTAATTAATGGGTGTTACAGAGCCCCCGAACAGAGAAGCTCAGGTGAAAAGCAAAGCAGAAACACTGATAGCCCCAGGTGCCCTTGCAGTGCCTGGCAGGTTTGGCATGGCTGGCTGGGGAACCCTGGGCTCCTGGCCACAAAGAGGATGGGAGCAGAGGCTGTGCCTGAGGTCAGGGAATGCTGGATAACACCCTGAGCTGTTTCTCTGAATGTAAAGATTTGTTTTTCCATAAGCCTAAATACCAGGTTGCAGTGGAGGTGACTGTAGCTTTTAGTTCACCAGGATTTAGGATGAAAAGCAAGTCAGGGGAGTGATCCCACAGGGACATGTGTGGATTTATTCACCCTGCTTATTAATGTTTGTGGGCTACAGCCTGAGCAGAGCAGCTGAAATTACACTCTTTGTGTAGATATCGCTATTAACATCTACCCTTAATGACAGTGTCATCATTCCTACACAAATTACTTCAACAGACAAAATGCAGGGGGTCCCTGCAGTAAGAACTGCTTGGTTTGTGAGCCAGCTGCTGTGGCAGAGCCACATCCCCAAAATGCTCTCCTTTTCTTCAGTAGTGCAAAGGGAGTAAAACATGAGGGTCAGGGCGCTCCATGCTTCATCCTCACACTGGGATGCAGTGGAAACAACCCTTGCCTCTGTATTTCTGGCACGTGTAGGGATGTTGTGCTGATGACTGGGATGTGAGGAGGAGGAGGAGGGAGCAGGATGCTCTGACTGCTACCCACAGGAGTGACAGCTCTTTGCTGGGGCACACCCAGTCCCTGTAAAACGATGGCAACTTCCAGGAGTGTAGGAAAGACATTAAGGAGCATTTGTCAAAACTCAGTAATGACAAATTAACAAATTCCTCAGTGGTGTCTAGAGATTTCCCCCTATGCTCTCATCATGTAAATGCTGATTTACTCAGGAAAACCCAATGCATATTTTAAAGCCTTATATGCCATTGTAATGACTTTGAGTATTAATTCCAGAAATTATCCACTCCCATTGCTGGAACAACACCCCACCAATTTTCCACTGTAAGGAGTGTGTTTGCCTTGTGCTTTGTATCAGATCAAGGTGTCCTATAGAGCCTGCAATACCAGGAGACAACTAATACAGTATTTTTCAACAGGAATGTTCCTAGTGGTAGAAAATAAGCCATTTGTTAGCCATTACATCTATGTAAGTGTCATCCTGAATTTTATTCCCTTTTTTTCTTCCTTCTTTCCTCACTCTGTCACTTTTTCTCAAGCTCTCTAGAAACAGCTCCTGGTGCTAAACGGGGCCCCAGTCTGACAGTGTGACTATTGAGTACATCCAAGATTTCTTCCTGCAATATCAGGTGTGCTTTGAGGATTAGACAGCAGAGCCCTCACCAGATGCCTTTGCTATCAAGCTTCATGAAATCTGCTCTGACAGGGGCTGGCGATTCCCGCTCAGAGCCTGCTGACAGGGCTGTCTGCCTTGTGATGCTCAGCTTTATTTTTGGAGTGCTCAGTGTCTTGAATGTGTTAGGTTCTGAGATGCCATTTTGCTTTCTCCAAAAATAAATTCACAGTCTTTGTAATTGAGGGCAAAAATGCCAAGATTGTATTTTTCTTCCCATTGTTTAAGAGAAGAACAGAAGAATTATCCTCTAAAGTTACTTTTTTAGGTATTTCAAAGAAGGAAGAAAAGGCACGAGTGAGGTCCTTTTTGCTCTGCAGATCACTTGAATTCCCATTTGCCATTCTCACACCACCCTCTTGGTCCTTGATGAAAGAAACCAAAATACAGTGACTTTTTACTTCTTGGTTTGTTTTTTGGTTTGTTTTTTTTTTTTATACTTTGCTCCCCATCTGAAATCAAAGTGTTCCTGGTGCAGCTGGGAGAGGGGCAGCAGCTGACCCCTGTTCCCCAGGGACTGTGCTGTTACATTTCCTCTGGGCAGGATGGGATGCAACTTGTCCCTCCCTGGGCTCCCCACTCAGGGTCTTTACTAAAATTTCTCTTCTAAAAAGAAGGCAGAAAGCATATTTAAGCAAATACTACATTTTTACTTGTTTTCTTTTTTGCTGTGCTGAGGACTTCCCTTGGAAAGGATGGAGAAGGGAGGATGTAAGAGGATGGATGCTACCACAGTGCCTTAGTCTTTGCTGATATTAAAAAGCCTCCCTTGTGGTCACTGGAAATTGGTAGCAGAAGGTAAAGGTGGGTGACACTGGCTTTTGCTTTGCTGTTTGCATGAAATTTGTCTGTGCTGATCTTCAGGTCAGCAGGACATCAGCATTCCTGTAATGCCAACTCAGGCTCTGTTCATAGCAGAGGGCTCCCAAAAAAGGGATTTGTTCTCCTGTCCAAGCTGACAAATCATTTAATTCTTTGTGGGCACAGTTGGGTTGTGAATCACATCAACAAGGAGATGTTATGGGTCTCCTTGCTCTTGTAAGTAGGTGGGTGTAGGCACACACAGTTTGTGGTGGTTGGGAGTGGGGCTGTGGCCCAGCCTCATCTCCAGTGGGCACAGCTGTGAGCAGCACTGACAGCAATGAGCCATGGAGTGCCCAGGGGCACTGACCAACCACCACAGGGAACAGAGGGCACACAGGTGCAGGGCATCAACAGGAGGGGATAAAAGGTTGGGCTGAAGAACAAGAAGGGCAGATGCTTGCAGCCTTCTGAAGAGGTAAGATGTTACTCTGTGCATTGTGGTTGTCTCATCTCACGTGATGTATGCTACAACAGGTGGGAAATAAAAAGGTATGTGGTACTTAGGCACATGGTTTCATGGTGGATGTGGCAGTGTTAGGTTTATGGTTGGACACAATGACTGCAAGTCTTTTTCAAGCTAATTGATTCTGTAATTCTAAGGTAAATAAAAAGGAACATTCAGATATGAAATATGTTGCTAATATCCCAAATGGTGAATGTTGCCAGTGGGGTTTGACCTGAAGGACTGACTCTCAGTGTGGCTGTGCACAGATGGATTGAGGTGTTTAACTTGGGAGTGTTTGATCAGGCTTGCTCTAATCAGGTTTACCAGACTTGGCCTTTCTTTTGCCTTCGTTTGTTTAGCTACAGGCTCAATTGATTTTTAATTAAATAGACTAGGACCACATTCCAAGTGAAATTGACTATTTTCTCAAGCTAAATAAATGTTTGAAAAAGGGTTCAGGTTGGTTAAAGAGTTAGCGGCTGGAGAGGTGCTGGTGGTGGGGGGACAGCCACAACCCCCATCCCTGTGCCAGGTGTCTGTGGGCTGCCTCCCCTCCACAGAGCGATGCCGTGGCTCTCACGGCCCGGGGCTTCCCACCAAGCGTGGCTTTGCTCCTCCGAAAGGATGCGACTCCTGCTGCGAGCGGAGCCAGCAGCGCCCGCGCCTTGGCATCCCCGCTGCGAGCGGCTCCATTGGCGCGGCTCCTGCGCGCTGCACCAGCGTCACTCCTTGACACACAGCTCCCTCCCTGCGCCCGAGCGAGAGGAACAAATGTTCCTCCATTCAGGCACAGCCAAGGGGCTTTCAGCAGCTCTCAATAGAGAGGGAGGGCTGCTGGGGGAGAGCGGCTGAGCGCCAAGATGCTGCAGAGAGGCGAGGCTGAAAATCTGTGTTCAAAGGCCACTGAGGTGTAAGCCTCCACCAAAGGGAAACAAATACCCTGTCTTATCCCATACCCCACCAATGTGCCCCTTGATCACAGATAAAATTTGCAATGAAAAAATATGTGAACCAAAAAAAAATGAGTGTTGTGCAAGACCCTGGAAAGGCTCTGAATTTGAGTGCTCACCCTGGCTTGCTCCAAACCTCTGCTCCAACAGGCAAACACCCACCTCTGTGCCTGCCCACACACATGGCTGTCGTGTTCCTCCCACCTCCTGCACCCCAGGATGCAGGAGATGATTAATGCCAGCAGAGTAGGCACGCAAGTAGTATTTGTCTCGATCCTAAATAAATAAGACACGTAAGGAAATAACTGAATAAACAACAATGTTTTAACTGCAGCTCTTCTGGGGTGTATCATTTAGGGCTGATGTGTTAGGAATAATAGGGGAAATCAGGCAGTTTCCATGTGGTTTTGTGATTTGATTCTGCTATATTCTGCTAATTCAATTCGATTATATATTGCATATCCTTTATGGACCTGGAAGACAGAAATTCTCCCTCTAGTGACTTCCTTGCCTTGCTGCTTCCCACTCGGAAGCACTGCAAGGGTTGGCAAGAGCTGAGTGCCACTTTCTGAGCGTGATGCTCAGTGCTGCTGATGGCCATCAACACCCTAAAAATATTTGAGACTGCTGAGGCTTCAGTTAGCATGTAATATCTATTTTCTTAGAATGCTGGGTATCACAGGTTGCCACTCTGGCTATTCAAAAAATGTTATTCAACTTCCCGTGAACGTGGTGAAAATTTGGGTTTGGCCCAAGGCAATATTTTTCAGGCTGGTGAAATGTGCTGTTTTCCCAGACTTGCATGCATCATTCCCATCGAGCATAAAAAAAGCACAGGGAAAGTGCAGTGCAATTCAAATCAAATCACACAATGTTTTTTCTACCCCTTTCTCTCCCTCCTCCCCCAGTTCTCTTGAAAACAAACAAAAACAAAATGAAAGAAAATGAACAAAAACAACCAGGGGAAAAAAGGGAGAAAGAGTTGTTCAGTACTGAAGTGCTATATCGTTGTAGGTTTTCCAGAAAAAAAAACCACCCATGGAGTGTTAGCCCTTGCTGATGATCTTTGCTGTGCTCCCTGGGTCACTCGGGCTATTTTGGCACTTTTTGGGGTGTCCAGGAATTGAGCATAGCCACAGGGTTGGTCACCCTCCTGATGCTGATGTTATTCTTGTGAAAAATTACCAGATTGAAGTTCATGCTTCCCTAGTTCAAGGTGTTCCAATTAAGAAGCAGCCCCCCTCCAGGCCGGCAGAGCACTCCCTGTGCCACACCCTGCAGTGCTCTCCAGGAGGAACTGCTGGAAGATAAAGCACTCCCAGGGAGAGCTGGGACCAGCTGTGCCCGGTGCAGGGTGGGGCCATCTCCACCGACTTGGTTTAAAATATACCTGTAGCTCCCAGAGCTCCTGTACAGCTGGGCTGCATTTTGCAGGGGGAGATGGATGGCCACAGGTTCCCCCCTCTCCCCTGGTGCCAGGCATGATGGCAGTGCTGAGACCCATTAGGAGGATGGATGGGGAATATAAAAGGGTGAGCCCAAACATCAGCCACTGGGAAGCTTTGAAGATTTGGCTTTCTGTTACTCATCTGCTGTGCAGAAGGGAGTTAATTGGTTTCATACCCAGGGAGCAAAGGGAAGCAATTTGGCCCTGGGTTTCCCATCTCTAATTGCATTCCTGCAGTCTCTTCTTGCCGGGAGGTGACAGAAGCTTTGCCACTGACTTCAGGAAGCTCAGGTGTAGGCTTCAAGTTTCACATCTTTATTCTTTTTCTTAATATTTAGCATTTCAGGCATGTCTGGGAATTATCCTTGTGACAACTCCATGAAACCCATCTGGCTTCTTTCTTTTTTCTTTTTTTGTTTTAATTGTGTTTCAAATGCATCTGTGCAAACCTAAATAAGCCACTAGTGATATACACCCTGTAAAGTGTGAATTCCATGTGCTTAGAGCTTGTTATCAAGGAGTGCAAATCCACTAAGAAGGGCGTTTCCAAGGGGGCCTCCTGTCCTTGATAATTCAGGTGGTGTTTGCGCAGATAAATCAGGGCACCAAAGCGTTTATTTGCTTTTAGTGACAGGCACCATCTGCTACTTGCCTGTGAAGCACTCAGGAAGGAATGCTGCCTGCCTGCTGTGTGCAGGGAGGCTGTGGAATGGGAATAATGCTGGTGCCTGCAGCAGCAGGGCTTGAGGAAGGTACATTTTCAAGGTTGAGTGCTGGCTGTGAGAGGGGAGGGGTAGCTCAGGTGCAGGCCGGCACGACCTGGCCAACAGCCTCCGGGTGGGAAAGAGCACCTCTGACTATCCACACTCAGCCATGACAGCATCCTCCACAAACCACAGGGCGGCTGGGAGAGATGGCAGGCTTAGGAATGCTCCCCCATGGCCCTTGTGGATCCACCCACAAGTGCTGGATTGATCACCAGGAGACAATACCCACGAGGGAAGAGTTTGGGTATCCCTGGGGCACATCTCCCAAGGTTTGGGATAACGAGGGACCATAAATCTGTGGGATAGTAGGCGTGAAGCCTTGGTGGTAGCCTGAGTGTCATTAGTGCCTTCCCCTGTGACAGCAGCCAAATTGCACTGCCTCGAGGTGTCCAGGACAGATCATCCCCCATGCCTTCATTAAGGTGCTGCCAGTGGCAGGCTGGCTCCTGCCAAAGTGCACTTTGAGGTTTGGCACCGCCATGCTGCCATCTGCAAAATGAGGAGAGGGTAACAAGCTGGGGGAGGTGGGAAAAGGCTGTGGAGGGATCTGGTGGAAAGGGGTTCTGAGCATCACTGTGGCCTTATATCCCAGAACAATGTTGTCCCCACATCCTATCCATATATATATACAATTTTTTAAAGTACAATGAGACTTTTTAATAGAAAATAATTGTTCTTGTTTTTGGACAAGTAAGCAATTCCCTCCTGGAAGAAGTTCCCAGGAGTTTTGTGCTCTCGCATGCCTGTGCGCTTCAGCAGGGTCAGCCCTCTGTGCAAGCCAAATTCATGCAAAACACCATACATGCAGGCTCTAGTCTACTGGGTTTAGATCAGAGACGGATCAGATGACTCACAGGAATCTATGGAAATAGATCAAAGTAGCAGCACACATTTGAAGGGAGCGGGGCTTTCGGAGCGCGGCTCGGAGCATGAGTCAGAGCGTGGGCCGGCGTGGGTGGCGGCGTGGGCGGCCGCAGCTGTGGGTGTCGGGCCGAGACAGACGCACAGAGATGGCTGCAATTAAGTAGTTAGTGAAATGACTGGAATAGTAAAATGAATTTAAAGGCGCAGGTTGCGAGACCGGCGTTTCCCAGAGAGCTGCTTGCCGGCAGCTCGGGGGCCGGCGGGCCTTTCCCGCTGGATGCTGTGCTCCTGGAGCCAGTTATCCCTGCTGGTGTGGGAGGTGACTCCAGCAGCTGCTGGTTGGAAATGGGCCCGTTTTCAGGTGCCCTGCACACCTCCGTGGTGAATCAGTGCCTGGGGCTGCAGGCGCTGACCCCGGCAGAGGGAAGGAGAGCTGAGGCGAGGAAGGAATGCCAAGCAGAGACAGCAAGGGAACAAGGAGAGGAGAACAGATCTACATTTACTGGGAATAGTTGCAAAACGCCCACACACTTCTGTGGGACTAGGATCATGCCCAGAGCTCACAGAAAAGCTTGAGTTGGTGGGTTTTTTGTTTTTGGTTTGGTTTTTTTTTTAATGTTGCCCATCACTATCTCTTCTAGGGACTGGTACTAGATCCCACTTGTGACATGACCCCAATACTCCAGCCCAGAAAGATCTTGAGTGCTACTGCTGCCTTTGCAAATCCCTTGCAACCAAGAGCCTCCAAGGGATGTGGGTTTGGCTCCTTTGCTGTTTGTCCCCTGCAATGGGAACAGCATCCAAATTCCACTGTCTGGCTCACTCCATCCCATGGGACCCCAGCTCGCTGCAGCCCCGTGTGGCAGACTTTTGGGAGGAGGGTGGAAGTAGAGCAAGCCTCTTCCTCGCTTCTATTTTCAGGGATTGCTATTTCATGCCCTGCCAGTCAGGTTTGATGAGTGTGCGTGACGTGAGAGAAATCTGATTAAAATAAATAAATCAATAAAGCCCTCGTTCAGTAAGGGATGAAGGAAACTCAAATCTTGTGGTCACAAACCTGCATAACCAGTGGAATGGCACCTGCTTTGGGCTGATACCTAGGCTTTTGATGTTCAGGCTTCACTTCTGTGCAGCAGCACTGCTGATTTAATTCATAGTATTAATTTACTTGAGTCTGTTAGTAATTTTTATCTGTTTTGAGGTGAAAAAATTTAAGAAGTCATTCTCCAAGGCCAGCTTTGCCATTCTGTTACAAGATGAGATAAAGAATTCCCTATGTGTTTTGCTGCCACTTTTAATGATGAATTATAATTAGATTTGCTGCCAGCAAGTGCAAGCGGCTCAGGCATCTCCTGAGCCATGAGGATGTTGTGTGCTGAAGCACAGCTCCCAGAAGAGATGTCCTCCCAGGTCCTACAAACAGGGCCCTGCACATTTCCAGGTCTACCAGTTCAGGATGGCCTGTATGCTTCAGAAAACCTCTAAGCTTCTGATGGAAACTGTGTGTGTTTTTTAGTGGTATTTTGATAAAGTGGCTCTGCTAGAAGACATATATGCTGGGGATTTCCTTCTCCACACAGATGGCTGTGGAAAGAAGGCTTTATAATTTATTGATACTTTTTTTTTTTTTGTGGTGGTTTTGTGCACAGAGAAGGGTCCAAAGAATTTCTCTTCACTCTGATTGATATGCAGAACAAATTTTAACAGGGAGAAAGGGTGTTATTTTGAATAATTAAAAAAACCCACCCCAAAAAAACCCAACCTCTTGAAGTAGTAGATGTGTAAAATTAATGTATTTTTAAAAATCGGCGTAAGTGCTTCTAAATGTGTCCACTGTATCATGCTCTGCCCACGCAGTTGCAGCATTTCCCAGCACGAATGAGCAGCCCTGTCTCTGTTGTCAGAGCTGAGCACGGCCACCGTCAGCTCCAGTGCCCAGATCTCACCTGGTTTCTAAACCTCAGAGACTACTCCAAGTCTGCACCAGGCCTTGGGTGCAAACATTTGCTTTTTGTGGCTACAAGAGGTTGTACTGAAACAGCTGCCCAGTGTGGTAGCTCCACTGCTGGTTATCCCTGCCAGTAGGGAGGAAAGGCACCTGGTGGTGAGTTGAGAGACTTTGGGGCTGGGTGGTGGATGTCTTGTACAGAGTTGAGGAGCTGTACAAAGGTGAGGTGAAACTCTGTCACTTCCAGCCACCCTGGTGCTCACCTTACTTGCTGCACTTCCTGGGACGTGGCCTGCAAACAGTTTCATGGAATATAAGTTACTGGAGATAGCTTAGGTTTGCATATTAGGTAGTTTTTAATTTACAAGATTCTCTGGTCTACAGAGGGATTAGCCATCATCATTTAAAATACTTACATTTCAAATTATGGATTAGAAAGGGAGAGAAGCTTAACTGCAATATGATTTTTTTTTTTGGAGGCACATTTCTATTCCTGCCTGTTCTCAGATTGGGGTGCAATTACAGAGCTCAGGTTTCCTTTGCCCTCTTTGATTGCCAGGCAGTCAGACCCCTGCCTTTCCCCACCCTATAATTTCGCTGCTGCTCTGCCATGACACTTGGCTCTGGTTTAATTATGATGATCACTCCATATGGAAGGCTGTTTCAAGGGGGCTGAGGGCTGGGTTCTTTGAGCCCCTCCTGCTTGAAGGCTGTCCTGGAGCCAGGGCTGCTTCACAAAGCTGTGCCCAGCAGGCCATGCACCTGGCAGGAGGGCTTTGCATCTCATGGGAGATGAGGGCACTGTGAAGCTGACAGATGTGCAGGATGCAGGAAAGCCATTAACCATCAGCTTTCTGCTTTCTCATTCTGTGTAAAACCAGGTCTTTGGCGTTTTTTGCTTTTTCCCTGTGGCAATTGGAGCCCATGTGTTCTGTAAGGACCCTCTCTGAGCAGGAGCTCCATGCCTGCCCACTCCCCAGTCCTGCTCATGACCCTTGCCCCAGCCCACTCACACTGACTCATCCTCCTGCCCCACTGCACCCTCACAGGCTGCTGCTGCTGCTTCACCACTCCCTCCATCACTCTGTCTTTTTTATTTTATTTTTTAAAAACCTCTGGAAGAACTTAAAAATAACCAATTTTTCTTGCCGTTCCCCTTGTCCACTGGGGATAGCAGTGAGTAGCAGCCTCTTTCCATGCTTGTTTTTCACCTCATACTCTGTGGTTCAGTCAAGATATCAACCAGTTTGTGAATCTGTCCAGGTGCTTCAGAAGACAATGCAGATCTTTAAAACTTTGTTCCCCCTTAGTCCTGAGTCCCACAACCCAGCTGGATGAGCATCTCTCTTGGCTTTGGTTTTCCTGGTGGTGGGATACCAGGTAGGAACATAACAAGTGTTACTTTTAAGCTGCTTCTGCTAAATGTCAGAACTGCACTGTTGTTGGACTTCTAATGTTTTGGGAATTGTTGATACCAAACCATCTCTCTCATCTGTTTTTCTGGATCAAAGAGTCTTTTGCTGGGCTTGCCCTGGTGCTGCCCTGTCAGCAGCTGCAGCAGGGCCTGGTGGTGGCAGAGCTGTGTTCCCCCCTCACAGCCTGTGCTCCACAGGCAAAGGGGCTTTGGGTTAGGGAAAAAACAACTCCAATTTGAAAGCTTGCAGTGGGAAGGGACACTGACATGAAGAAGGGAACAAACAGAGTGGGAGATACTTAATGGATGCAAGGGGATAATTAATTCCCACCAGTCACTGTTCCTGCCCCACCAGAGTTCTGACACAACCAAGCAATTTGGCTGTGGCTGCACTGGGCTTGCAGCAGACAATGAGTGTATGAAAAGGATGAAACCATAAGAATAATAGGGTTTTTTTTTTTATGTAGATGTATTAAAAAAATGGTTTTTAGTGATGACAGTTCCCCACCTGTAAGGGAGAAAGGGCTAAGTAATTTTATATGCAGCAGCCTGGGAGATATTTCTGGCAGTTTGGACTTGGGTCAGGAAAGACTCTTATGGAAAAAAATCATTATCTCTGTGCTTGTACTCTGGTCTTTCTTGCAAGAGAAGGAACATTGGAGGAGCAAACCACTACTGTGCTCTTCCCAGTGCCTTTCCAGTGTCAATTCATATTGGATGACTGGGATGGAGTTCATCTGATGCAGCATCTTCCCAGGGTGAGCCTGCCCTGCTGCCCTGGCCCAGCTGGCCCCTTGTCTGCTCCTTTCCCACCCTTTACCCTCTGAGTAAGAGGAGAGGGGTCCTCCAGGTCCCAGGAGATGCCAGGTCCTGGCATTGATGATGCTGCTTGGTGAAAAAATTGCAATATTCAGCCATTACAAAAATATGTCAGAGTACAGAGGGACAGTTTTGAGGCAACACATGCTTTGCTCTTTGGGGTAACATTAGCCTCTGTTCAAAGCCCATTAATGTGCAGTTGAAAGATGACATTTTCTTCTGATTTTTGTCTTTTCCCTCCTTTTTTTCTCACTTCCAGTTTCTTTTATCTCTGCCCTGTCACAAGGCTTGGCTTTTGCTCCCCAAGGCTGTAATCTCTGAGCAAATATCCTTTGCTGATACACTTTGTACCAGCTGAGGAGCAGCCCTGTGCACCTTGGGAGATCCGGTTTGGCCACAGGTAGCATTTACAGAGGGAATTTGTTTATTTAAATAACTTCTGTATTTTCTCTCTACTTGAACATTGGTAGATGCTGGGGTGCCAGAGCCAGCTGTACTCTGGAGAGGGAGATGGGAACAGCTTGGTTTTTGTTTGCTGCCTGTAGCCACTGGAGCAGAAGTGCATGAGGGCACATTCCCTGCCATGAGCATCCCAGAGCTCCAGGATGAATGAGGACTGGAAAATGTGAGCTGGGAATAGTTGGTGGGACAGTAGAGGGATGGTGAGGTGATGGGAATGATGGGGCCATGCAGCACTCAGGCCACACAAGCATTTCTTTCTGTGTGTTTTTGGTCTACTCCTCTCCCTGCTGCATGTGTGCATGGGAAATGCCACCCTGCATCCCTGGTGGAGCATCTCCATCCTGATGGAGATGATGACTTCAGTTGTGAGCTTGATTATTTTCAAACATGAATGAGTGTAGGTAATTTCAACCCCCGTACTGTGGAGCAGTGCTAGGGCCACAGGTGTTCTGTGCCACTTGTGCTACTCAAGCTGAGCTGTTTCCTCAAAGCCAATAAAGCAAATCTCTTATATTTTGCTTTCCTGAGCATGTCCCAGCTGTAGGGGCTGTATTGGTCACCGTATTCTTTAATTCTTTAGTTTCAAAGCCTTGCTGTGGCATTTAATTTCTGTAAAAGTCATGCTTTTCTTGGTCTTTTAAAATCTTATTGCAAGTCCCTTTGCACGAAGGAGGGTGATGGAAGTACATTAGCCATCAGTCCTTACAAATGACTCATCTCTGTTTCAAGGTATTTCAGGTTGGCATAGGCTGATGGAGCCTGTTAGCAGGAGATGGCCTGAGGGTATTTGAAGCTGCGCAGGGGGATGTCAGACATTTTTACTCCCACACTTTCACAGGGCTGTTGAAAATGGTTTTCTACAAAGCGTCCATCCTCCCCTTTCGTATGTGTTCCAGGAGGGGAACAAAATATGGATCCTGGGAAAGATACCCACATTCATGGAAGCATTTAGAAGTAAAACCAAAGCAAGAGAACATGACACGACTCCTGACTTTATGAACCATACTAATCAATGTTTGTATTTAATGGTTATAATTGCTTTGATTTGCTCCACTGCTGCTCACTCAGCAGCTGAGGCTTTGTGGCCCAGCAGCTGCTTATGTGGAGGGTTCTCCAGGTGATGCCTCCTTTCTGGGTGTGACAGAGCTGAAGCTCAGGCCTCTCCTCTTGGGCAAAGCCATGGCTGTCACTCCCTCTTAGCAGTGGTCCAGCACAGCCAAGGGCACTCACCCAGGGTGAAATTCCTGTTATCCTGGGGCTGCTATCCACATGGTGGTTTCCCAGCCCATGGGGCACCCAGGGACTCCTTTTGCAGGCTGCCTGTGCAAAGTTCTCTGGGGAGTCTGCAGTGCCAGTGGTGGTGGAGGTTTGGGTGAATTCCTGGTGGTTCCATGGCAGTTTCCCTCTAGGAGATGATGTGCTCCCAGTGCTGGGCTGATTTGTTCAGCTGCTGTGCAGCATTGATGAAGCCCACAGTGTTTCTGGTGAGCTGATTGAGAAGAGATTTGGGCTCCAGAGGATCCCATTGAGTGAAAGCAGTTGTTGAAGTGTTTTAAAAAATGGCCTATATGGTGTTTACCTCAAGCTCAGAAATTGCTGTGAGATGAGAAATTGCTATTTGCCTGTGTTTTTTCACTTAGCATTCACAACTCACATCTTGGATAGAGATGCTTTGAGAATCCCAATGCTTCTGAAAAGAAACGCCACTCAAAGCCTTGCTCTTGCACATCCTGCTAAAATCCCCCATCCGTGCATTTACTCTGGGCTGGACAGTCTGGCAACCTGGAGGACCTACCTGTGACCTCTTGGAAAGGGCAGTGCAGGCTGAAGTGGCACAAAATAGAGATATTTCCTGAGAAAAAAGCTTGTGAAGCACCGGTATTGTTAGTGCCCCCTAAGGAAGCAGCTAAGGGTCACTTGTCAGGCATCCTTGCTCTGTGTGAGGGTTGTGTGTCCTGTTAGAGAAGTGCCCAGTGAGAGGTGGCTCCTGGAACCGCAGCCAGGTCTCCTGTGTGGCATGTAAGGCATATCTGGGTAATTCTGGTCCTTGTCCAGGAGGAGGACAACTCCATTTATCTCCTGGCCAGGACCGTGTTCCCCAGGCACCTTGATTTGGGGACAAGCTCGTTGCCCCGGGCAGGGGATGCGGTGTCAGCTGAAATGACGCCTTACTTCCATGTGACACCTGCTGGTAAGAAAAGGCACGGCTGCCCTTTGCAAACGAGACCTGCTCGTGCCTTTTTGTTTTTCCAGAAAGCGTTCAGTTCCTACACCCCTCCTCTGCGGGGTTTATTTGGTGCTCCTCGGTGGTATTCTCAGCACTCTGACTCATTTTGGCAGGTTGGAAAGTACTTTTTCCCTTTTTCCAGGGCGCTTATGTATACAGGATGTATCTCTTTAGGTGCTTGATTTTTTAAATTTTTTATTTTTTATTCTGCAGAAAATGGGCTTTCAAAAAGCTCCACCCCTAAACTAATTAAACTTCGAATTATTTCAGTGCCAACAGAAGCTGCTCTGAATGTGAGCCAGTACAATGACCTGACCTGGCCCACAGAGGCTGGCATTACATCCGTCCACATTTTATGAGGAAGAAGTAAATATGCTGGCTGTAAAAGAGATATTCTGTGTGCAGTCCTTGATAGTGTTTGTGGTGAGGACTGCTCCCTGGTTACAGTGCAAACATTGACTTCCTGAAGGCCTCTCTGCTTATGCAAATCCTCCTGAGCTTATCCTGAAATCCAGCATCACCCTGAGAGCTCTGGCAGGTTTCAAACGTGGCCCTGAGTGCTGCTAAGGTTGTGAACCCTTGATTTACAGGTGTCACTATATTCTTTGGCTGGCTGTTTAAGAAGAATATCGTTCAACAAACAGTAGTTGAATGCATTCATGTCAAGTGAAATCATTCCTTTAAGAGTTTTAGTTGTCAGGTATTCATTAAAGCAGGTTTCACATCAAAATGATAGTCACTAATCCAGTGAAAACATCTTTTAGAGCTTTCAGGATTTTTATGTTGCATGGTATAAATGCTGGATCTCCACTGGTATGGAAATGTTTTTCTGGACCTACACAGTAGGTATGAAACTGTGTACCTGTGGTCCCCTTCAGAAGAAAATGAATGTAGTATGTCAGTGTGGTAGGAACAAGGACATTCCTTGAGAGTCCTTTATGTAAATAGGGTGCAAAGGATTGTAGCTACAACTTCAGCATAGCATTCCCATAACTTCTGCCAAGCTGTTTTCCACCTGGTAAACACTTAAAATTGGAGTTTGTATTTATTATTTCTGCAAAGTGAAAATTGTCATTCTAACTTCATTTTAAAAAGAAAAGGTTCCTGAGTTAAAAGGTAGTTCTGGCTTAAGAAATTGAAAGTAAGTAGCAATCTGGTAACTTCAGACTTTGGGTGCTTTGGAGAATTTCACTCATCTGAGAGACTGGTAAATGAGCATTTAGTACAAACCAGTCCCTTTTTGCTTGTCTCAGGCTGGAGAAACCCAGAGGACACTGCTAAGGCTGAAATGGCAGGGGGTCCCAAATTCAGGTTAATGGGAGCTGCAGCAGGCCCAGCTCTTCCTGAAAGTCAGTCAGGTGCCTAAATACAGATCCAGGCAGCTCACTTCAGACTAGCTATTTTTGAAGCTCCTGGCCCTGGTGTGTGAATTGATGGCATTTCAGTTGCAAAGAGCAGATGGTACTCTCTAGTGATCCAGGACAGCTTTTTTGCATTAGTGTCAAAAATAGATCAAGTGCCAGCTGTAGCTCTTTTGGGTCAGTGGAGGTGAATTCACAGAGTGATGTGCACAGTATTGCAACGGAATAGGGAAAAATCAGGCGTCCCTTTTAGGACCCCAAAGTGCTTTAAATGTCTTAAACTGCTGTTTCTCACGTGGTTTTGCATACCTCAATCCCAAGTGTGTCCCACTCAGCAGTGAACTAAACTGCCTGGTGCTGTTAACAGCTTTATTCTGTGTAGCTGTAGCTTTCAGGGGTGTGAAAACTTTGGCTGTGCTGCTGGTGGGGCACTGCCTGGGGACAGGGTCCCTTCCCAACCCTGTAAGCTGCAGAATTCACTGCCTTCCATGGAGCTGGAGGAGCTGCCCTGCCTTTTTGTGCCTCCCCAGGAAACCTGGTTTCAGAGGTGCTGCTGGGAGGGCTGCCAGGCTGATCTGCCTAAGAGCAGGCAGTGTAAAGAGGAGTTTGAGTGTTTGTGTTTATTAGAAAACCAGAGGTGATTCTCATTCTCAGCCTACTGCTCCTTTTACGTATTGCTGAAGTTTTGCTGTATTTTAGTCAGAAACTACAGAGAGGTGGTGCAGCATCAGCAAGGATGATCTGTTCTTGTTAGTTTAATTGGGTCATGGACTCTTTTTTTTTTTTTTTTTAAAGCTATGATGCATGACGAGGAGAGTTTGCATCATTTAAGGCAAAAAATGAGTTGTGTGTAGGAAAGCTGGTCCACTGGCACACCCCGCTGGCTTGCAGTGGGAGTGCAAAGGAAATGCATGGCTACACATTTTATAAAGAGACTGCATTCCTGTGTTTTTATAACCTAAATTAACTTTTTTTGCCATGGTGTCTCTCTTGGTTTTCACTCCTGAAAACATGAGCTGTGATGTGTGAGCTGCTAAGGAGGGACCTGCAGAAGTCAGGGAGGTTGCCTGGCCAGGAGTGCTCCCACAGCAGATTCCAGTACTTTGGAAACCTCTATCACATCCTTGTGCCTACCAAAACGACTTCATGGTGTAGCTGAAACTGCTGACATCTAAAGTAGGGTGTATAAGACATATCCATGCCCTAAGAGAGGTATACAACACGGTGAGCTTGACCGTTGTTGGGATTTTCCACATGAAGAAAATTACCAGAATAGCAACACAGAGAAAAAAATCCCTGTTCTTTGATTCTGCTCTGGAATCTCTCCCAATTGCCCATGTGATGATTGCCTCCATATGACTTTCCATCCAAAAGAACAGAATTAAAAAAAAAAAAGAAAAAATAAATAATGGTCCCTTTATCCCTGAACAAAATGTCTGCAGTGATTTGGAAATAGTTATTCCAGCCAATTTCCGCACACAGACCTGCTGCAGTTAACAGAGTGACTGAATTACCTGGGAGCAGTAAAGGTCTTCAGATTGGATCTGGCCTTCACAGGGCACGTATGAAGACTGGTATTTTGAAGAGTTGTAGATGATGGTTGGCCACCCCATTTGAATCCTCTCAAGTGGAGCCAATTTAGAAAAATTGCTGTGCAGCTGAAAGCCAGGCTTTTTTAGAGGTGTCAGCCCTGAAACAAACCTTGTTCATTAGTTCTGGAGTGGCTGAGCACTGGCATTTTTTGAGACACAAATTACAATGTTCATATATTTGGGAGTCAGGAGACTGATGGGGACAGAGCTGCCTGGGGAGGGGGGATTGAAAAGACCCCTCACTTCTGGTTTATGACCCTCAAGGGGGCACAGCTGACTGAGCATTAAAGTCAGGGCTCTCCTCTTCTTCCCCCACCCATGATTTGGATAACCCTGACAACCTGGTACCAGCACAGCCCTGCCGTCCAGACCTCATCCCTTGGCTGTGGGTTATGCTCCAGCTCACTGGACCCAGGTATGTTGGCAAGACTGGAAAAAAACATTGCCTGGTGATAGAAGTAATGTCCTGGAAATGCAGAAATATGGAGTTTGGACTATTTCCCTGTGACATTGCTGCAGGAAAGGGGATGGAGGCAGAAGAGGTGGCCAGCAGGTGAGCAGACTGCATTCAGAACTACTCAGCAAGCTCCCTGAAGAAAAGGAGCCTTCCTTGAAGGCAACCCACCTTTCCTTTTGCCTTTTCTCCTTTCTGTATATGGTGTACATAATGCTTTCATGGACTCCAAGTCTTCCTGACTTGTTGGAGAAGGAGGTAATATTACAAATTACAGTGACGAATTTGCTCCAAGGACAGTAGAACTTCGAGGTAAAACCTTTATTAATATGATGATCCAACCTTCATTCACTGTTTTTCTCAGTACCCAGTGCTTGTGTTCCTGTCAGGTTTGGAAATTCTCTTCCAGCCCCTTGCCCAGGAGGGGTAAGCACAGGAAAGGGAAAGCTTGGAAGCTCTGCATGGGGAGCTGTGGAGCTTGTATCCCTTTCACAGCCACCACAGTTTTTATCCTGTCAGGAGGACTTTTCCCTGATGGATAAACTACTTTTCCATGGCGGTGAGCCACGCTGGTGCGCTCAGCCCGGGTGCAGTATCAGCTTGTACCTGTAGGTTGTGCCTCTGGATAGCTTTTCCCATCAGCTCCAATTGCTCTCCGAGAGCCAGCCCGGAAAATGACGCAGTTTCTGTCTCACTGCTTGCGGATTATGTTAGTTGGGGAAGTTATTAATCACTCGCATTTGCTAGATTACCTTTGCATCTGTATAAACCTATCATGAGCTTATGAGAAAGCCGAGCGAGATAGCTGCTGCACAGTAAAATAACCAACAAATGTTGCAACAGCCTTGGTAATAATAATAATAATAATAATCATCTATGCAGATACTTACTTGTGTATATTTTATGATGCTTTCATATGATGCCAGCAGAGCACTTCAAAGCCTTGGGAGACAGATCTTTGCCCCACAGCCCTCTTGGAGCAAAAGCAGTTCAGGGGAAGGGCAATGATGAAGGGCCTTGTCTGGTTGGGATGTTAGAGCAGCGATGTCATTGAGTGATTAATTAACGTCAGTGGCATGATGAAAATGCTGGGGCTGATGTGTTTTCTGTGGTCGAAGGGTTTTTTTTTTGTTGAGTTCTTTGCTGTTCATGATGAAATACCTCTGTTGCTGACCACACCTGATAATGTGCCACTCCTCAAACGTGGTGAAATGCAGTGAAAGTCCTGTGCTGATTTTGCTGTTACAGTATGAAAGGGCTGTGCCTGGTGCTGCTAAATGGAGAAGTAGCTTGGATATGGCAGGCGCAGGAGGAAACAGGCAGCTTGGCTTGGAACAAGTTGAATTTAGTTATAACAGGTTTTATTTTGTTTTGCTTAATGACTTTGTAGAAGAAACAAAAATATCCCTTGTTTCTGCATATCCAGTTAGCATTGTTTTTACAGCATGTTCCTTTCTCAGCTCTCCTCCTCCTCTCACACATAAAAAAAGATGTTATTTTGGATTAAGCCATCACTGTGGTATGCATGGTGGTACTACTCAAGGAAGTAAACAAAACAAAGTGCACCACAACTCTTCCTCTTGCACTGCAAACCTACGGGTCTAAAACATTTTTGTTGTACTCTGGTAACTTTTATGATCTCCCCGCCTTCATTCTGATTGCTGCAGTAGATTTGCAAGATAAGCCATGAAAGCAGCAGTAGACACTACGTGCCCTGCCTGACAGACAAGCCTCCTGTGACACAGTAGCCCTGGTTATCTACAGTGAGCCACATGCTGGTGTACAAATACCTTGGATTATGATGAGATTAAATTTGGGTGGAGCAGTAAATCCCCATTGACTCTGCACATGCCTCAGCACCCATTCAGCAGGGCTCACGTGCTGCTGCTGGAGTGCAGGGTGGCAGGCCCTCTCCCCTCGGGGAGAGGAGAAAGGATCATGGGGTCCCAGAGGGAGAGTCTGTTACATGCTGTTTTTGCAAAGTGCTCATCCTTCAAAAAGGAAACAACTCTTGGTAAGGCGATGTTCCATCAGGCAGGTAACAAACAAACTGGGCAGCAGCTGCAAGGTGATAAATTTCAGCTTCTCCCTTCAGCTGACGTGACTTTTTCCAGTGACACTATTCCAACAGAATGCTCTTGGGGTTTGAGAAACCACCACATAACTAGTGGCATTTCAGTTTTGAAAAGTGAGTCATCTCCAAGCTGAGGAGCACACAATGATGCCTTTCAATGGCTTTTAAGAGCAGGCTGACTTGCATTTATAGATCCAGTTAGCAATCTACAAGTAGGGCCGTGGCAGGCATACAGGAAAATCAATGGGAACACTGCTAATCCTTCATTAACAAATAATAAATTCTGGTTTTAACTATGCCAAAGTAATTGCTCTTGCTTAGGAAGAGGAGGCTGACAGCTGAAGATACTCTTAGCCACTGGCTTGATAATCCACTGCAGACAGGGCAGGCAAGGATAGCATCTTCTCTGTCACCTTATTTCAATAGTTCATTGAATCTGTGCCTGAATCAGCATCTGAGCAATAGCTTTTCTTTATGAAAAGCACATTTTAAGGCAAATCTGTAATCCACTTTACACAGCTGTGAGGTGGTAACTGCTGAGACTTCATGTGTTAGGATGGTTGACGCAGAATATCTTTATCCAGGGCACCACAGTCGTGCAGAGCTAGGTTCAAACTTGCATCTCTGCGGCTCCTTTGAAAATTCAGGACTTGAGATCTGATCTAAGCATTATCAGTTCAACCATAAACAGGGTCAGGCTTAAACCTGGCTTCCAGCTTGAGTGTAGTATAAGTATATATACCACAGTCTGAACACTTTGTGTCTTCCTTTTGCTTCTCAGGATTGCTACTGCAGTAACTGAACTGCTTGTCATCTCCAAACTGCTTTACACTCCCTGGATTTGAGACAATAGTGGGTTTTTTTCTGGCTAAGGGCTCAAAAGGGAGTTAGCTGGGCTGGCATGTTTGTTATTACCGATTCTCTGGTGCCCTTTGTGAGAGGGCTCTTGGGAGGGATGAGTCAGGGCCCAGCCCAGTCTCCTTGTAACTGAAGCCGTTTTTTTGATGGGGTTTTGACTATTTTCTGTAGTGCTTACATGACGGTGCTGCCCGGGGATCAGAGATGAGTGGCAGAGCTCTGCCGAGTTAAGCACTGGATGAACATGTGATGAAGAGACAAGTGCTGAAGAGTTTGCAGGCTATTGTTGGTGGGCAAAACTCATGGTACAAACATTACACATTCTTTGAGCTGATTGTTTTTGGGAAGGGGGCGGGGTGGTTTTTTCAAATGGCGAAGTCAGCTGGCATTTAGCAAAGGCAAAAGGAGAATTCTGTTTTCTTCTTTCTGGCTTGGTACAATGGTTTATCAGAGTGCAGGACTATATTTTTGCACTGAAGACTAAAGACTAAGGGAATAGCTAAGTCCAGCTGAGCCCAAAGCTTTGCCTTATAAGGGAACTGCCCGAAAGTGCAGATCTCCAGCAGGCCTCTCCTCGGGAGAGAAATCAGCGTGGTGGTGATGTGTCAGACCGGAGCTTGCAGGGATGGCCAGGAAAACAACACTCTGCAGAACTTCAGTGTGAAAGAGGCAACCAGCTTCCTTCTGAGGAGCTGTGTGTGCAGTCACACCAAAGAAACAGCAACAACTTTTCCTGAACAGGAGCCTCCTTTGTGAGAGCCAGTGCAGTCTCCGTTCCAGGCTGGTAGTTTAGCTGACTTGACAGCTGGAAGCTATAAACACTTTCTGACTACAGGCACTTTCAGCTGGACGGAGAGAGCTCTTTCCCCTGGTTTAGGAAATGCTCCTGGTTGCCACCCCAGGCACCAGTGTGAGCTGTCCTCTCTGACTGCTGGGGCAGATAATTCATGCAGTGATCTGTAACAGCCTCACCTATGTGCAGATGTGCCCAGGCAGCTCAAGGGTTCCGAGAGAGGGAATGGGGCCAATAGATTCTCCTTTAGTGCCTCGGGTCCCTTCCTGAGCTCACCTGCTGTTTGCAAAGATGCTTTGCAAGGACTGCTGGCTCAGCAAGGAAGGTTGTGCATTCTTTAATAAAAAGGCTTAGTGGTTATGAAATGTTCCTGAAACCGGAATGTAAGTAGCCATTGAACCAGCTGTGTTTGAAGCATAATCAATTTAAATAGATCTGCTCGTGTCTGCCACGCAGCCATGTGACTCCCCTGGGTTTGGCATCTGGCAGAGGGCCGCTGGAAGGGGCGGGATGAGGCACAGCCCTGGTGGAGAGCACAAGGTCTGCTTTGTACGGGAGGCAGCCTCCCGAAGCACAGCACCGTGGCAGTGCTCCAGCCCCAGCTCTGCTTGCGCTGCCTCTAGTGCTGCTGTCACAGGCTGTAAAGTCAGACAGAAATGGAATTTGCAAGCCAGCAGATGTGGGGAACTTCCTCATTTTAGAAAGCAAGGGCCAAAACTGGGAAATCCCCAGCAGCTTGCTGTGCATATGCACAGACTGTCATCTAACAGGAGAGCTTCACCTGGTCCCACTTGGTGTTGAGCTCAGCTCTGAGTCCCCAGCACAGGGCAGTGACTGAATTCCAATACTTTGGGAATTCAGTTTGGCCAGCCCCCTGCTTTGGAGGTACAGGGATCCTCCCTGAAGGAGAGAGATACTTCTGAGGAAGCTGATTAAAGCCAATTGTCAGGGATGCTGTGAGTCTGGTTTTGACTTCTGTGGGAGCTCTAGAATATACCTTGAGGGCAAATGTTCATGTAACACACAAAACCTGCTTGTGACAGCACCCAAGTGAACCTTCCTCTGCTGTTACTGGGAATGGGTGATGCTACTGTCACATAGCTGTAAAGCTGGGGTGATTCTAGCTGTAAATGATGATAAGCTGGTGTTAATGAAAGAAAGCTTCAGGTCCCCTCACTAAAGGATCAACAGTAAAAGCTGATTTGGAAAAAAATATCTATATATACTGCTGTGCATGGAAAAAATGTTTGTGCAGAAACATCTGATACCCAAGAGCTCAATTAGGCCTGATGAAGGAGTCTGAAGTTGCACTTCAAGAGCAGCCTTCAGAAGTGCAAGGTTGTTTCCCCACATTAATTACATACACACATAAGTGGCTCTGTAGAGGTCTGAAACATCATCTACGGAGAGCAGGTGCAGGAACATGGCACCTTGTCAAAAACTCTTTACAGATTTTAGCAAAACATAAAGCCTAAGGATAATTAGGAACAATAAATACCTTTTTCATAACATTTTTTCTATTAGCACTGTAAAAATTTAAATTAAATCAATCCCTCCCATATCCCTATCAGCATTTAGTGCAGGCTCCTTTCTCCTAGAGGGATCACTTCACTATAAGTTGGTATTTTACCTCCTGTGTTGGGAGCAAGGCACACCAGAACCTGTCAGATCTAGAAACACAGGGAGGTACCTGTCTCTCAGGGAAGTTAAACCTGTACACTTTCATCTCAGGCTGGAGTTAATAATTGATATCCCTCAGATGTAAGCTACCTGCTTCTGAGGAAATAAAAACCAAACGTACATTCCTGCCCCAAACAAACATCTCTGTGCCCGAATTTGAATTGCTAATGAGTAATTAGCATCTACTTCAGGAAACAGGTATAAACTCTTCTGTTTAAAATCCTTCCTGAGTAAAACTCTTGTCTTTGCCTTTGAAAGTACTGCAGCATCTAGAGAAGTGTCCTTGAGCATCTTTCTTCTGATCTGTGCTTTCCCTAACCACTTTTCCCTAAATGCACAATGTAGCTTTTTGAAGTGGACAGTCACACAGATGTGTTGTTTCAGGTGTACAGTATGACTTGTGTTTGACCCAGAGGTTCATCTGAGGCTCTGCTGTTGGTGGGTCTGGAGCAGCCTTGGCAGTTTGCAGCACTTCATTCAGCACTACAGGATGACAGCTGAATGTTGACTTGTACGATTTATTTTCTTTCACTGCAGAAGGAAAATCCCAGCTTCTCTCAAGGTGGTGATCACCAGAACCTAATGCTTGGAAGGTGGAAAAAACACCACCTCACCCTAACAGAAAAAGCCTGTAAAGCTATTGCTCTGCTCTTCATGGAAGACAGTATGTTTGAGCACCCATCTCTAGCACTTGTCTGTACAGTCTTAGACAGCTCAACCACCATGACCATCCCTTCTTGCACCTGGAAAGATGTATGCTGCATGGTCTATGTGTTATTGTTTTCTCATTACAGCTACCTGCCTATTAACATAATCCTTTCATTGTCATTACATTGAGAAATTACATGCTGGGTGTTGTTGCACACTCCAGGAAGGCAATTTTCCTTCCAGGCACAGCATCTGCTCCTCCAGGATGACTGGCAGGGCTTATCTGGAAGGGATTGAGTCACACCTGGCAAGCCAGGGGTGTGCTGTCTCACCACACTTCTGTGCTTTCATTTATAGGTTCCACATCCTTTTCCTGAAACACCATGTCTTCCCTCTGGTGTATGAATTTTTTTTAAGTTTAGCCAAAACTGGGGGAACTTAGACCTGACTTTAGTCTGGTGACTGTAATTTTCCCATTTACTTGACAGGGGTGTGGTTTTGACTGAGCACCTGTTTGATGGGGTGACACTTTCATATCCTAGTGCTGTCAGGGTGCCAGTCAAGTCTCTGGTTGGGGAGTCAACTCTCAGAGGGTGTAGCAGTGCAGGCCCTGAATGAATCCTGTGTTACCTCATGGGCCTTACTCCACAGAGCTGTGGAGACCAGGTATCTATTTTGGTGTTTTGTGAAGATGTCTGTTGTTTCAGCCTGGCTAAGATCTGAACACATTCTGTTAGCTAAGCAGAGACTTCAAAGAATGTAGTTCAATTAGTTGACCTGGGATGCAAACCTTTATTTTTGATGTAGGTAGATGTATTTTGGCTGTGCTAATGCATCATCTAGACAGCTTGTAAGTGGTGTTTGTGTATGAATCTGGTCTGGTGCTGCCACTCAAGGAGATGATGATGACTAACAACATGGTCAAGTTGCCATCTGTCTCTTGGTGGCTTTACTGTCTCATGTGTTCTGTAGGGCAGCATTGAGTCTGGGCAGCAAGCAAGGAGGAGGAACTTCCCTCAGTGCTGCCAAACCACATGAGTTATGCTGGACACAGGCAGGATTGGGGTCTCACAGGACGATGTGTCAGCT
Organism: Agelaius tricolor; assembly: GCF_023055355.1. Classification (NCBI taxonomy): domain Eukaryota; kingdom Metazoa; phylum Chordata; class Aves; order Passeriformes; family Icteridae; genus Agelaius; species Agelaius tricolor. Next base: position 5,860,579 of record NW_027269270.1, read on the forward strand.
GTGTGACCTTCTGAACTGGGGCCTGGAGCCAGCTGGAGACCACTGACCAGCTCCCTCCAGATAACTCATGCTTTCTTTGTTAGTGTCATGCAGTCTCTTCAGGGCCATGGTTACTGTCATCTGCATGTCCCAAATCAGCTGATGAAGCACTTGACTGCTTGACCTCTCAGTCCTCTAGCAGAGCTTGAGTACTGAAATGAACGTGGAGGGGTAGGGGTGGGATTCACCTTCAGGTGAGCAAAAAGGATCTCTTCCACTTGCCCTGTGTAAGAGCTCCTGAGATGATTTAGTATATTAAAAAAAGGCAAGTAGTTAAACACATTACCCATGTTATTGCAAATGCTTTCCAGACAGAAGACATTACATTTGTGTGTTTGTATAATACTATTGCTATGGTATTATGGCCTCTTTTATCTTCCCCCTTTGTCAGGGCAGGAACAGCTTGCTTTGTGAAGTTGTGGCACCACCAGGCTGCTGAAAGGCCTTGCTTCATTTATCTTCAACTCCTTGGAAGTGCTGAGGGCCGCCAGCCAGGCTGCGAGGTGAGAGCGATCGTGGCAGTCCCTTCCAGCAGCAGCTGGGGAGGATGTTTTTGTGAGCACAGGTACACAGGCCTTGGCTGTGCACAGCTGAGAACACGGAGGGGAAGATTTGCATGTGTTTGTTTTAATCTCTAGAGTCAAGAGATGAATATCTGCGTGGGTTCCCAGTGAGTGTGTCAGTCCTGCACATGGGAAGGCTGCCCAGAAGTGTGGAGATGTGCCAGCAGCTCTTATTTCAAGTGCTGGGATAGGTCATGGCTGTGCTGTGACTGACTGAGCAGTGAGCCTGCTCCCTTGCATATCCTCCCTGTGTCTGATCCACACTGCCCTGGGCATCCAGGAAATCCTTTCCACTGAGTCAGAGGAGGGATCCTGTTGTGTAACAAAGAGCTTGCAATCCATCATGGCTTCAACACAGGATTAGGACAACATCCACACTTTCCCTAAACTAATCTTCAAGTATGCTGGTGGGGCTGGGGCAGCCAGCCTCCACGGGGATGTTCCTGACACTGTAAAGGGAATTAAAGGGACACTGAAGCTCCTCTTTGCAGGGATGAGCAACAACCACAGAACTTGCCAGGGAGAACCAGCAGGCTCCAGGTCACAGCTGCTTCCCATCACTTCCATTTCCTGGATAATAGTGCTCATTTCTTTCCAGATTTGACTTGCCTGGGAACTCAGTAACATCTGTTCCTCCAGGTTTCATCAAAGATGATTTCCTTGTGGCAGAAAAGGCTTTTAGAAGTTGTTTTGTCTTTTTTTTTCCCTGGTTTTGTTCTCAGAGCAGTGACTTCAAGTGAGGTTTATCTGTAAAGGACAATTATAAAAATGATAAGCTTGCCCTGCATTTGGCTTTTTGCTAAACAGTTTCTGCTCTGACTTGCTCATGATGCCAGCTCCAAATGCCCCTCTTCCCACTGTTCAGGGAGCTCCAAAAGGCCCTCTTCCCACTGTTCAGGGAGCTCCAAAAGGCCCTCTTCCCACTGTTCAGGGCAGCAGTCAGAGTGCTGGTGGCTGTGTCCATGCCAGGAGCCCTGCTCCCGTGTGCTGCCTCGTGTCACACAGATGCTGGGCAGATTGGCAGTGCCACTACAACATACTGTGCTACAGCCAATTCTGCTGAGGATGCATGAAATGCAAAGGTACATTCAATCTGCTGCACTAATAGGAGTTAAAAAACCAAAAAGCCTCACAACAATGATAATAAACAGATTATTTTCGTAGTAAAAACCACCTCTTTAAATGGCTGCTTGCATGAGTAAGCCTGCACTCAAGAGTTCTGGATGTTTTTAGTGGAATGTGGCATAGTTCATCCCTACAGGATCACTTACAGAGCTTAGACAATTTTTTAAAGTTCTTTTTCTTTTCATAAACCCAAAATGAATTAGCTTTCTTAAGAATGCTTACCTCATGATTGCTTGTAGCATCATTCCTCATTGCTTTTTCTTCTTGTAATCTCATTATTATAGGGTCAAAAAAGCATGTAATTCTTTAGGAAGGAAAAGTGAAGCAGTTAAGAATAATTTTATTCTCATGCAGCCCAATTCTAAAGCATTTCAAGCACTGAGCTGTTAGTGCCTTCACTGGACAGCCTTGTGACACCTGTGAGGAAGGCATTTATATAAATGACCTCTCTCTTGGGCCATGGCATGGCCTTTGCACACAGGCAGGCGTGAGCCAGTGGACTCACTGTTCCCAGGAGATCCCTTTCTGCTCCAGAGAGAGTGCCCTGACATCCTTCTGCCCACTCTGCTTCGAGGTAATGTGTAACAGACTGCCAGACCTTTTGGGAATAATCTTCTCCAGCCACTTGCAGCTCTGATCTGAAAGCCTCTGAGAGCTGAAGGTTAAGCAGTTCAAGTTCAGGCTGGAAGATGCTGCTGACTTTTTATGTGAACTCTGAAATAGGCCCTCAAAGGTTATACCTGCAGCTTCATGGCACAGCTGCCTCTTATGCCCTTGAACTGACAAGGCCAGGAGGTAACAGAGGCAGGGACAAACCAGCTCTGTCCTGCTATGGGCAGGCTGGAGCCAATCTGCTCTGCTGCTGCTCTCTTTGGAGCACAGCAGTCCCAATATGGAGTTTCAGCAGTACTCAATTCAAAACTGCTCTGTGTCTGTCTGTCTGGGTGACAGCCACCTGGTGACTGTGCTACTTCTGCCTTCATCTCATGCAGATGATGTTCTTCCAGTTTTTAAGGTGGAGGTCTCAATGTACCAATAAATGTGGCCTAGACATGAGAAGTATGCAAGAGACAGAAACAAGCTGGCAGAAGAGCACAGCTGTAATGCTATTAAAGGTGCTCATTCTTTTTCTCCTCCTTGTAATGGTTTACTTGGCAGCTTTGGAGCCAGTTCTCTGCAATCTATTTGGGGATACAAAAAAAAGGCTACCAGCCTTTTTTCAGAGCTACTATGTGGGAAGAGCACTGTTCCTCACAGTTTTTCCATACAAGCACTGAGCTTATCCTGAGCCAGACTCAATGCCATTCAGGTGGGGTGTGCCAGGCAGCCAGAGCCTGGCCAATCCTCAGGAAGTGATCAGCAGCAGTCCATCACACAGATCCTTCTGCTTGTCCTGAAGTACAGGGTCACTGGATTGAGCTGGTCGATGTTTCAGCTCATTACCTTCCTAAGTTAATGGTTCTTGTTACTCAAATTAGTACTGAGATGTAAATTAATCTTTTCCCTCTTATCTGTTAAATAAAGGGTATAATCTCTATATTCAGGATGTTTCTAGAGGATTATTACTCACTAGCACGTGGTTTCATTGATTAGTTCTAGTTCTAGCAATCATTAACAACTACTGGTAGTTTAAGAATTACTTCTTATTTCAAAGGGTGGAATTTATTTGGCTTTACACCAAGGCAGGTGCAGTAAGCCCTGCTAAGCAGTTACCTTTCTCTTCAATCATACTTCTGTGTAAAAAGCAATACATTCTACTGCTTGTGCTTTTTCAACTCTGAATTTCACCTTTACTGTTAAGAAAACATGTTGACATATCAAACAATGTAACTAACAGGCAAAGCAGAACAAAATGAGTCACTGTTTAGCCTATTTTTTTTTTCTTTTAGACTATGCTTTCCCTATTAGAATATATCAATCAAAAGCCAGAAATACAACTTAAAAGGTAGATAACCAGAAGAAAAACTTGCAGAAATGTGCAAGGTGAGATAAATTGGATGGAAGAATTGCATGGAAATACGCATAATGAAAGTGCAAGAAATGAAACAAAATGTAACTTCTTGATTAAACATGACTAATAGGGCATGTGTCTTCCTATCTTGAGAGTTTGTAACTGCTGAAGTCATGATACAGTTAGTCAATGCTGGGGAGGAAACAGAAAGGTGGCTGGATGATGTTTTCCTAACCATAATTACATGAATAATTACATGAATAATTACATGAATAATTACATGTATCTGTTCTACATGCCTTCTGGCCCAAAATACTCAATACAGTCCACTTTTTATTTGTTGTCTTGAAGCATTTTTAGCTGAAAATATCTTCCCTACCACAGCTGGGCTGCTCAACTATGCCACTCTTCTCTGACTCTGTTTCAGCAGAGCTGATCCTCAAATATCCAATGAGACTTTAGTCAAACACAGCATATATAGCAAACAGCCTGAAAACAAAACAAAAATTCCTACTGAATGCACCACAGTAGGGGCTTAGATTTGTTCTCAAATTAGGCCCATGATGTCTTGGGTGATTAGTGTAGGGTATTACAAGATTAATTTCTGTGCAACTATATGGCAGAATACAAGGTGTTCTAGTAACTGCAGAATTTGTATTTCCTAAAATCAATATAATCATATTATTCAGATAGGCAATTGGTTTGGCCTTATGCCTTATTATAGGGGTATCTGATTGCCCAAAGCTCCATTTGTTGATCAAAGAACCAGATGAAACTTTATCTGAATATCCCAAATATCCAAGCCACGTGGTCATAGTTTAAAAACTGCCTGTGACAGGAAGGCTGTGAAGTCTGTTATCTGACAACATCCCTTTCCTGTAGTACAAGGCCAAGGGTACAGAGAGAAACAAAATTATCAGCATTTCTTGGCTACTGCTCTTCCTTTTGAGCCCTTCTACAGCATGTTAATTCAAAACACCTCAAGACATGTTTCACAGCCTTATCATGTGAAACTCCTCTTTCTCAAAGCAGAGAATGGTGACCTGTCAGTTTGTAAGCCAGCTTATTTCACTTCTGTTTTGTAGTTCAGTAGCTGTCTCAGGACATGGCACGTGTCCCATGGCACGTGGGAATGAGGGATGTTGCCACCAGAGTTCACATCATGTCAGAAACACACCAATTTCCACATCACAGCCCTGTCAGTTGAGGTTAAAGCCCAAATAATTTGGTCTAATACTGCTATGAAAAGTATGCTGAGGGCTAAAAATACTATTTAAAAGGTAGAGTTTCTTGTCTTGTATGTTTTCCCATCAGCTCCTGACTTCTGTGAGAGTTGTTTCAAGCCCTGTGTGAAAAGATGGAGCATTATGGAGCAATTAAAGATGATGTGAAGAAGTTCTGTGACAGCAGTTAATGTTACTGAAGCACAAATCTTTGGCTTCCACAAGTGTTTCAAGTGCACCAAATACCATACAAAATTTTTGAATGTTTTTCTTCTTGGAATTTAGGATGAACATAAACATGTTTAAGCAGTAGACTAGTTACTAGCAAAAACATGTACTTAATCCAGACTATTTTAAAACCTTGATTGCTCTGCCTTTTAAATCTTGGGATTCAGTTTTGCAGATCTTTAGTTCCCTGGCCTACTGTTGTGGAACTGTTCAAAAGTCCTTGGATAAACATTAAATACCCTTGGAGTATGAGGGTACACCATGTACTACTGGAAGAGCTGTTGGTCTTTCTTCCTTTCACCTCCCTAAGAAAGTTACATGTTTATAAAGAGAGAATTAGATGTGGGGGAAGGAGGGAAATCTTTCAAGGTTACATCCTTCAAGAACTAAAAAAACTTGTCTGTTTTCTCATTAGTCTTTATGGGATCTTTTGTTTTTGAGTAAACAGGAGACTTAAACACTCTTGCAGCTTGGGAGGAGACTGGCACCTCACAGCAGTTGCGAAGGAAGGCGGAGGACTCAATCACCTGAAGTGTACATTCCTCTTCCCTCAGTGCAGCAACAGAAATGAGAGGGTGCCAAAAATATCAGGGCAGAAAAAAGCATGTGGTGTTGCTGATTAATTTGCCATTTCAGAGGTAGTGGGTTTGTGTTGATGCTGGCATTATACCTTGTACCCAATCAGAGTGATTTCTATGTACTCCAGAGGAGCCTTCTGGAAGTGGAAGACTTTTAAACTATTTTGACTACCACTTATGATGAGACAGTTTCCATTACAGTCTGACTGCTTGTTTTGCTTGCTTCATTTTACCTTGTTTTGTTTTGTTTCTCTGCTTAAGACTGGATGTTTTGTCAAGCTTAAGCTTCTACGTGGCCACAGGTATGTGTGAAAGAGTAAAACCAGGGCTTTTTACTTCATGGGACAATTTAATGGGATGCAGTTTTATGCTTTGGCCTGAAAGCTTGCATCTCTCCAAGGCTCTTTTTAATATGCTGAAATTCAGAGCTGAAAGCAACCAGCTTAGGACAAGGGGAGGATGCAGCACACACTGTCTTCTCCATCACTTCAGAGCTGAGGTGGCACATGCAGATCATGGAATAGGTTTGGGTTGGAAGGGACCTCAAAAACCCCTCATTCCAAACCCCTTCCATGGAGAGGGCCATCTTTCACTAGACCAGGTTGGTCCAAGCCCCATCCAGCCTGGCCTTGAACACTTTCAGGGATGTGGTAGCCACAGCTTCTGTGGGCAACCTGTGCCAGGGCCTCATCAGCCTGACAAATGAAGAATTTCTTCCCAGTATCCGATCTAAACTTGTTCTCTGTCAGTTTGAAGCCATTCCTCTTGTCCTGGCTTTGTCAAAAGTCCCTCCCCATCTTTTCTTAAGGCCCTTTAGGGGCCTAATAACTAAGGTGTTAATGGTGAGCCAGTGACTGCCCGGTGCTGTGGAGCTCTGTACATGACAAGCCAGCTGGGGCCAGCCCAAGTGCTCTGACCTCTGCCAAATGCTAGCACCAATTTTCCATGTCTGTTCTCAAGAGCAGCAAGGCATGAGCCCATGGGCTGCCCTGAGCTCCCTCATGCATGCTCATCTCAGGGGTATGATGGGGCAGGTGGATGATGTTGTCACTTGTTTCTTTTTGCTTGCACAAGATCACCTAGGCTGGTATTTGAGCACTGGGAATACAAACAGAAGATCCAGATTTGCTCCTGCTCCCTGGCCTCTGTTAATATCAAGACTGCAGTTTGAGATGTCATCAGAATTAAGCATTAAAAGTGACTGTGAGTGGAATGCATGGGGTATGTAACACTATGATTTAGGTATATTGTAATGCAAATAACATGCAGTGTGCTGGATGCAGCAAGGAATGCTTTTCTGTTTGCTGCTCAAGGTGGATGTTCTGACGTGTGAAGGATTTTACATCTGAAAAACGCTATGACTGATAATGAGAATGAGGAATGATGGTGCTGTGTCACCAACCAAGATGAAAGGAAGCAGCTTAACCAGTAGAGTAATGGGAAAAAATTGTGCCAGTCTTTGCAGGTCATCCTCAATAAGTCTGCTTCTGTGATTTGCTCTTGTTATGTATGCTAGAACACATCATATGCTGTCTGCTAACCACGCTAGGAATGTCCTAGGCCCTTGTAGTCTTTTTTCATGTCAGTCTCAGAAAATCCTCCAAATAGTCTTCCCTTTGAATTAATTCCTCACTGCCTCTGTTTGCCTGGAATGTGAGTGATACGAACTGAACTATTGACTCATCAATGTGCTATGCAGGGAGGGCATTTTTGATTTTATTTTTATTGCTTGTCACTTGAGGTCACTCCCTCAACCATTTCTTTCCAGTTAAATAAATCCTCTGAATGTTTTCCTCCTTGTTGGATTTCTGAGCTATGATGCCCAAACATTTGAACATTCATTTTCTAAGATTAAATAGTAACTATTTATTGCTTATGCTTCTAGGCTCAGAGGAAACTGTTCTGTATCCTCTGTACAATCCAACGGGGAATGTTTCTTGTGACTGAGCACCTTTCCCTTGAATCAATATAAAAATGTTCCCCAAAGGTGCAGCAAGTTAGCCTCACAAAAGAAAAGAGTATTCTTAGGAACTGCTGCTAGAATGTGTAGAAATACTTGAATAGATAATAGTTGTCTCTGATCCTTAGTTCTCTTTTGGAAAGCATTACCCTGCAACAAATGAAATGGAGCCAACATAACCATTTAAAATAGTAAAGTAAACAGTTCATGTCGTAGTCAAGATAATCCTTAATTTCTGCTGCTTATCTGAGATCTGCCCTGCTGATCTGATGGGAGGATTTAACCTTCCTGAAAGCTGTTATCAGTGTATGTGCTTGAACTGGGAAGACCTCTTTGCACCTGCTTTCAGAGCCCTTTCTCCTAGGAGATTAATGCTGCTATGCCCCTTTTGGAAAGGAAAACCTCTGAAATATGGATTATTTTTAGAGAGCTATACTTGGAATATTTTGCTACAATACAGCTTAAGGGAAATACTTAAAAAATAATGCCTATTTAAAAGATCCTCTCTCTTTCTCTCTTTCTCTCTCTCTTTCTCTCTTTCTCTCTTTTTCTCTCTTTCCCTCTTTCTCTCTTTCTTTCTTTTTCTTTCTTTCCTGAAGAACCTTGTTGCCTGAAATTCAAATAATTTTTGTCTTACAAAAGAACAAGTATAGTTGTGGAAATTAAAAGAGAATAATTGGCTTATGGTTACTGCTGGTTGTGTAACCAACTCAAAATAAAAGCTATGGGGAATTTTAATTTCAAATTTCTTTGCTCTGTGTGGAAACCATTTTGTAATTTTCTGATTCTCTTGGGATACTGTGTGAAACACAGAATGGCAGAGCAGATGGCGTGTCTTCTCTTTCCAGAGAGACAAGTAATATCACTGTGTTCAAAGGAGAAGTCTAAAGGGGGTTTTGCTGGGATATGGGAAAGCCCAGTCCAGCATCTGGATCAATACAAAAATCAGTGTCAGTTTAACAGGTTTAATGTATATAATGCTTTCCCAAGCAAATGGTGGTGGTTTTGATGCTGTTTTTACTACATTTCTTATGGCTTATTTTACATTGAAAAAAAAAAAAAATCTCTCTTTAGATTAAGACTCTCTGGTATACCTGTGCCAGTGGGAGGAGGGGAGAGAATCAGTGGGTGAAATGTCTCAGGCTTAGTCATAGTAGGAGCAAGGAGTGATGGCCTGAATTATGCAGCAAAAGTTCTCAGAATAGTGAATGAGTCACTATTGGCCTTGAACTTTCTGGATCTGAAACTATATTTATCATTTTGCATTGTTCCCAAGCTGTGTAGCTGTAGTCCCACACACAGAGCAACTTGCATTTTCTGCCCTCACCAGCTAAAAACACAGACAGGGGAATTTCCAGGGAGAGAAGTCAAGGATCAATTTCTTTAAGTGAGTTTTAAGAAAAGCTTTAATGAAGAGTACCTGCAGTAGGAGATGACTAATGTAGTAATGTGAAGGCAATACTAAAAGGTTAAATACAGGAATAAGGCAATAGTGTACAAAATAATTTTTTTTTTTAAAAAAAGGAAGTGAGTAAAATTAAAGAGTTCCTGTAGGGTCAGGTATCACGGGGTACTGTTTTGAGAGGCAAATATTTTTGTGAATGTAGTAGCCTTTTCCTTCCCACCACCTTATCTGAAATGTTCTGAACAGAAACCAGAGCACTGAAAGGAAAGATCCAGATCATTACATTTTTCATTCTTCCACTTCTTCTCCCCCTACAGTATAAGAGATGAATTAGACAAGTTTTTGCACCAGGTTGTGGCTAAACAGCTGGCTTAGAAAAGAGTGCAGCTGTCATCCCGACAAACCACCTTGGCACTAAAATTCTGGATCTTGTAGTGTCTGCAGAACTGTGTGTTCAATTAGTGACCAAATGCAGAATCTGGAAGAGACAGCACTCACAGTCTCTGGCCTTAGAACAGCAGGCTCTAGAAAAAATGGAAAAGGTGCTTGAGAGACTTCTATCTTTAGAGTATTTTACATAACACAATTTTAAAAATGAGAAATATTATTATTGGGCAGCAGGATAAAAGAGGCAGTATTGGCTTGGCAGAAAGGACTTAGCAAATGGAAATCCAAAATTAGTTCCAGGAAATATAATAGGTAACGTAAGAAGTACATGAGAAATGCAGGTACTTTGCATTTTTGTATGTGAAGTAACTGCAGCACAGGATTACACATCCCACACTGGTATTTCAAGTTTCCTTGATCAGTGGGAAGCAAAACCATTGGTGTGTGGAGGCTCATTTTATAGGCATAGATTATCAGCTATCTTTATATCTTCCTCTAAAAACCCTCATGGCTGTTGTGACAATTTATTAGCATAGGGAACTCCTGTGGGTATTTGTGCTGCTGGGTAAGTGGAAGCACAAGGCAAGACTATTCTCCATGTCTATTTGTAGTTATCTCAGAGTGCATGAAAAATGGGCAACAGAACCTTCTCTGTTTTGTGGGGGTCTTTAAGAGGAATTTACTATGCCTAAACAGCTGAAACTTTCAATCTGGGAGGTGGTGGAAAACAAAATATCAGTATCTTTAGAGTAAAACATTTCAAATAAAGTGTGCAGCAAGAGCATTTTAACTCAGAATTGCAGCTTTTCTGCCCCCACCTCTGCCAAGCATAATAAACAGAGCAGATGAAATAAACCTCAATGCATGGGGAAATTGTTCACAAGGAAATTTAGCAGTAATAAACTCCCAGCTCCACAAGTATTTACGTTTTTGATCCGAAAATTCAGGTTCCTAAACTGAGAAGACTAGGGACAATTAAAAAACTGGTTTGCATGTTGGCATTACTGAGGAAGTAGGATGACAGGAAATCTTGTCTTCTACTGTTACCCATAATGGATAAAATTTGCTAATATAGATTTTTACTCATCCAGGACAAATTTAGCAGTTGGTGATGTGAGCAAAGTTTCACCAAGTAACTGCAAAATCTGTGACTCCCAAAATGCTATATCCTGACAGCTGTGACAGAAGCTTAAATGTATATAAAGAGTGGCATTTACACCTTGTGCTGAAGCCCTGCAGTTATTTTCTGCTACTCTTCTCTGCTACACTTTTGCTTTTTGGACTTCACAACCATGGGTCGGTGGCTCCCAAACTGGGACCTGTAGGTGAGCAGCAGCAAAATTTCCACACTCTGATTGAATGTTTGATGATGTGGACATGAAGAATGGCCGCACCCAGGTCACCTAGGCAGCCAGGTGGTTGATTTTTGTGGGTTTGTGTTTGGTTTATTTATTTTTCTCAAAACCCAAAAACTTCAGACATTTGACCAAGCCTTACAGCCTCCAGAGTAAGTTTTGGCAATGGGCTATGCAGTTACCCTTTTATTGAAAGTATGTGGAAACCCCTTAGGAGCTCTGCTCCTTGCCAGAAGAGTTTGACCCAAAATATATGGGAACAACCATTCCTTCTGAGGGCTTTTCCAAGGGGCTCCTGTTCCCTGAGCCCTTTCCCAGGGTGCCTGGTGGGTGATGGACGCAGGCCCTGTGCGTCCTTCTCTCTCTCTGGGCTGAGTACTGCAGTTGTGTCAGCAGAGGTTTAGGCTGGATAGTAGAATGTGTTTCACCCCGAGGATGGTCGGGCAATAGAACAGGCTCCCCAAGGACGTGGTCACAGCCTGACAAGATTTCAAGAAGGGTTTGGACAAGGCTCTTAGGCACAGGGTGAGGTTCTTGGGGTGTCCTGTGCAGGGCCAGGAGCTGGATTCCATGCGACTCGTGCATCCCTTCCAACTCAGCGCATTCTGTGATCCTGCCGGCACGGCGGAGGCGGTGCACTTCGTAATCAAAAACATACAGTTTTAAAAAATGGCCATATCCATGGCAACCTGAACCCGACACCGCCGCAGCCCAGCCCGCTCCCAACGCCTTTACACGTCGCAGAGCAATGGAGGGAAGGAAGGAGGGAGCAGAGGAATGAGGGAGGGAGGTGGCGCCCCGGGGCTCCCCTCAGCGCTCCGGCTCCGCCCGCTTGGGGCGCTGCTGCTCCCGCCTCGCCGGCCGCGCGCGACACCAGCGGCCCCGCGGGGAGACTCGGCCCGCGCCGGGGGTGGGGAAATGGCTCTGAGTGACGTTCCCGCTGACCAATGGGCGCGCCGTAAGCCTGACAGTTAAGCGAGCTCGGCCAATGGCGCGCAGTGGGGGGCGGGCGCGGCGCGGTGCGAGAGGCGCGGCCGGGCGGCGCGGCGGGCAGTCGGCGCGGTGGCGCAGGATGATGCGGCTGTGGCGCTCGGCGCTGCTGCGGGAGCTGCTGCTGCTCGGCCCGCCGGGGGCGGCCGGCGGCGGGGCCCCGGCCCCGGCATCCGCCGCCGGGACCAGGCGCCTCCAGTCGCCGCTCGCCGCTCTCGGCGCTAGCCCGCCCGCCGCTCGCCGCGGCCCGGCGGCGCTGCCGTCAGCGCGAGGTCTGTGCACCCGCTCGGAAGGCGCCTTGGAGGAGCCGGGGAAGGGGGCGCAGGCGCCGTCGCCGACTCCCGGCGAGCCCCCCGCCGACAGCGGCCACAACAATAACCACGGCGGCGGCGGCAAGGAGGTGGCCGTAGGCGGCGGCGGGGAGAAGTGAGTGTGGAGGGGGCGGCGGGCGCGGGGGATGATGCGGAGGCGCCATGTGAGCGCCGCCTCCCACTCGCACGCGTGGTGCCTGCGGAAGGGGCCGGGCCGCGCCGGGCGGGCGCTTCCCCGGCAGGTGCGGGGACCCCGGGGCTGCCCGGTCCATCCCGGGCGGTGCGGGCCCCGCTGCCGGCGGCTCGGAGCGGGAGGGAGGCGCACACGCGTGGCGGGGGCGTGTGCGCGGCCCGGGCAGCGTCCCCGGCACCCCCGGCCGTCCGTCCCGCCTGTGTGAGGGGGTGCCGTCCCTGGGGAGGCCCGGCACAGGTGGTAGGGTGGCTTTGGTAGCGCTTCTACTTGGCTAAAAATATTTTTCAGGAGAAGCGAAAGCTGTGTCATCTCGCATTAATTATTAAAGGCAGTATGTGTGGTGCGTAGTGCTGCCTCGGAGGTTTCGCAGCAGTGTCTTCTCCGCGGATGCGTCCCTGTGTAACCTGCCCTAGGGTGACCCAGCCTTGGCAGGGGCATTGGGGACTGGGTGATCTGCAGAGGGCCCTTCCAGCCCTAACAGTTCTGTGATCTAGTGCAGCCAGGGACAGATCCATATGTGGTGAGTACAGATGTTTGTAGGTGCTGCAGTATGTGTGCCTGTGCCGAGGTCTGTCCTTATCCCTTAGTGACAAAGGTATGTGCAGGTAGTAGAATTGTTAGGCTGTATATTTCTATGAAATTAATATTTATTTACTCAGAAACTGAAATACTCCTTAAAAAAAAAAAAAACACCCAAAAAACATGGGAGACAGGTGTATCAGCTCCAGTTTTTGCACCTGGTAGTGGATACCAGAGGTTGAGTATAATGATGAGGTAAATGGTTTGACAGAGCATTCTTCTCTGTTAGTCTGCAGAACTATGCAAGTCTTGAGTATTCATTTCCTAGCACCCCTTGTCTTCATAGTCTGTACATTGGCTGGTTGAACCTGGGTACATTTAGAATCTCAGAAAACCTTTTACAAGAAGTTTGACAGCTTAACTGCAAGCCCCATGAAGACTTCTCCTTTGTATATGTTTGAAATGTACCCCATGACATTCCTGTAGGCACCCTGTGTGCTGATTATGGGATGGCATAATTCAAATTAAACCCAAGCTGCTTTCCCAGGCTTTGCTATGCTTATTACCTGGATGAAAAGAGCAAATGACAGAAGAAACAGGTCCGAGAAAGGAGTACCTTGTTTTGACACTGAGCAAAGTCTCTGTTAGTCTAATGCTAAGAGGAAGTCTGGGGAAGATTCTACAAAGCCAGTCAGGAAGGCTTCAGCCCTTAGCTTGTTAGTAGTTCTACTTTTGAGCTGTGGTTTGTGGGTTTTTTTTTTTTAGCATGAACTTCAATATGGCAGGTGGGGAGAGAGGCTGTGACCTTGTTCTTTCCTGCTTTTCCCCCAGATGTATCAGCTACTCAGCCTGGTTCAGTGGGGTACAGCCTGCTTTAAAGGCATCACCAGTTACTTCTGCTGTCAGATGCCTTAAAAAATGCATGCCTGTCAGGTTATGTAACTGTGTGCAATATAATACACCATCATAACGGGTAGTATTTCTAAATTTATGCCCTTGTTCAACAAATATGAGGTCTCCTCTTTGAATTAGCTCTCTAGATAATGTTTTGGAACAAAAAAATATCTTTCTGTAGTTGAATAGGTGTGGTTTATAAAGACTACACTTCTGTTTTCAAGCAGAAATACTGACATTAAAAACTTAGGAAAAAAACAGCATGCCAGCTGTGGTGGGTTTTTGAGGATATTGCAAAGGTGATTTATTGAAGAGGTAACATTTTCTTAAACTGAGCTGTTAGTGGCTTCCTACAGCTAGCATCAATTAGGGAAATTCTTTAATTTCTTACATGTGTGGTAAAGCTATATAATCACAAACCAGTTAAACACTTGAAATAATTTTTGGCTTTTGACAAAAGGATGTATTTGAAAGTCAGATGTTTGTTCTTTAAATCTTACTGCAAAATGAACAGGGAGAAATTCTATAAAACATCTGGCATGTAGTTACAAACACAGAAAAAGCTAGAAACTTACTTTTTGTTTCAGGTTGTGCAGGAATTCCTGGTGGCACATTAGTCAGGCTACTCGATACTTTCATTCTTACTTTTCTTGAAGCAGAACTGTGAAAGTCTTCCTTCAAGCATTTGTAAATGGTACATTCCATGTGGAAGTCATTGCTATATTAAGACAGAGTGCAGGCTCGAGAAGAAAAGCGAGGTTCTTCAAAAGACAGGTGTCTGAACTACACTGACAACTGGGCTAAGTCAGTGCAGTCTGTATTCTGCTGATTCCAGTGCTTTACCATCCATAGTGTCTTAACATTTGAGTGGTGTTTGACAAATGGATTGTGGACTCCACTGGCAATAGCCTTTTTCTTTTTTAGTTCGTGTGGGGGGACTATTTTTTTACTATTTGATTACAAGGTCATGGTTCTGGGATACTGAAATAACCCATGATGCCAAAAGACAGCAGTAAGGTTTTCCTGTTTATTTGCTTTCCTAACACTCCTTGTGTACAGAGTAGGAGGTGCAAGTAAAAGCCTAAAATGTTCTGTGCAAAGACTACACAGAAATTTAGAACAGTTCAATTCCTCATAGTGAGGATAAATTATGAGGTTGGTGGCTGATGAAATAACTAGTATCCCATTGCATAACCAGATCCCCTGGTGCATTTTTTCCATAACATCTTCCACCACCTCCTTATCCCTGCTATCCAGCCTTTACACTGTGTATCCAACTGAAACTTAATGTATTTTGGACAGGAAAAATAATTGAGCTTGAACTGAGAGTGGTCACAGACTGGTAAATTTAATTAATAGGAATTGTGGATTAAAACACAATAGTATCTAGGCTCATGCCTGAGTTATTAAAACACAGTAGCCTAAGACACTCCTCAATTACAGACATGTATAATATTTAATACCTTTTGCTCCTGCTTTCAGTATAACTGTTCTTCATTTGTTTTTACTTTCAGTATAAGTGTTCATCTTGTACTGGCCAGTAAAGGGATGAAACAGTTTATCTTAGTAGAAGCTATTTCTAAATTATAAAGGCCTTGATTAAGGTGAGAGGGAGAAGAAAAACGTGAGTGACCCTAACTTTTGAAAGCTAAATTGGTCACTTTTTTTAGCTAAATTGCAATAGTGCTAGACACTGGTATATAGAATGTCACAAAACAGTTAAAGGAAGTGTTTTTGTTTTGTTTTTAATGACAAGGGAGTGGTAGTGCTCTTTTTTAAGGGCAGGGATGAATTCTGGAGATACTTTTCAAAATAAATTTGCTTCTGCAAGCCAGATAACAGAGGAATAACAAGTAACCAGGCAGTGTTTCATTTTGCTGATACTTCTCATGGAGTGTGGATACAATACTGAGAGATGTGAGAAACAGAAGTGTACTTTTATTTGACCTTTGATAACTTCTGTAGAGGCTAAGGTTTTGAAACTAGAGTTTAGTTTGTTTTTCTACCAGAAGCACTTTGTTAGCCACTAAACATGTCTATCTTTGATCTAAGTTTATAAATATGTAGTTTGCTCTTGAACAATGGTAGTTCTTGGGTAAATAGCTGCCTGCCTCTGTTATGGGACCAGTGTCTCACTATATGAGTGGACAAAAAGCAGTTGCTGAATGACTTGACAAGTGTTGGGAGATAGAACCAAGATATACAGCATCTGTAGTATGGTGACAACTTCTTCAAGATGCCTGTCTTAGGTAGAGTGGCTACTGACTGTGACTTGCAGCTTTCATAGAATCCCAGAATGGTTGGTAGAGACCATTTAGTCCAAACCCCTCTGCAATAAGCAAGGACATCTTCAGCAGCCAGATCAGGCTGCTAGGAGCCTCATGCAGTCTGATCTTGAATGTTTCCAGGGGTGGGGACCTCTTTCCAGCCTGTTCCAGCATTTCACCACCCTCACCATAAAATTTCTTCATTATATCTAATTTGAAGCTGCCCTCTTTTAGTGGAAAACCATTACACCTTGTTGTGTTGCAACAGACCCCGGTAAAAACCCTGTCCCCATCTCTCTTACAGAATCACTCTAGGTACTGAAAGGCTGCACTGAGGTCTCCCAGGACCCTCCTCTTCTCCAGGCTGAGCAACCCTAGTTCCTTGAGCCTTACCTCCTAGGGCGAGGTGCTCATCCCTCTGGCCATCTTGGTGGCTTCCTCTGGACCTGCTCCAATGGTCTGGTGTCATTCCTGTGCCGAGGGCCCCAGAGGTGACTGTAGTAATCTGTGTGGGGTCTCAGCAGAGTGGAGTGAAGGGGAAAACCCCCTCCTTCACCTGCTGCCCACTCTGCTCTGCATGCAGCCCAGGACATGTTTGGCTCCAGTGCCCATGCCTGGGTCGTGTCCAGCTCCTCCACCGGCACCCACAAATCCTTCTCAGCAGGGCTGCTCTTGGTCTGTTCTTCCCCTGGGATGTGTTGATTCCAGGAGTTACCATGGCCCAGGTGTGGAACCCTGCACTTTACCTTGCTGAGCTTCATGAGGCTCACACCTGGACCAGCTTCTTGAGTGCATCCAGGTCCCTCTGGATATTGGCCCATCCCTCAGGCTTGTCACCTGCACCTCTCAGCCTTGGGTCATTGGCAAACTTGCTGAGGCTTCATTTGATCCCACTGTTGGTGTCATAGGTGAAGATCTTCAGTGGTCCCTGAGGGACCATTGTTTGTGACAGTAATTGTAACCTCATTTTTATGACTGGTGTCATATTTGTTAATAATGCCTGAAACTATTATTAGCAATATTGTATCTTTATATCATTTGTTGTTCTGTAAGTCCTGTTCTGCATTTTGGCAGTTCTATCCTGAAGTACAGAGTAAGAATCTTCCACGTTATTTGAAATTTAATCTTGTTCTTCTCTTATTCAGCGTTTGTTAAAATGAAGTCCCTCCCAGAATCTGGTGTAGATATTGTACTGATACAGTAGGAAGATCTGAAAGAAGGACTGTGAAGTCCTTGTGCTTGTAATTCCTATGTTGGCTTTTCTTTGTATTTAAAACACCAGTCCAGCAGTATTGTAGTCCACAGATTAGTATACTACCAAAGAAGTCTAGTTGTTCAGTAGTCTGATGCTTATTTCTTTTTTCAAGAAGGTAAAGAAGTATCAAAAGTCATTATTCATGAAATCAGGCAAACTGGAATTTCCACTTAATTTGACTGTGAAAATTGCAAGTTCCCTGACCTGAAAAACAGCTTTTTACCATGTGTGGAACAGAATTATCTTGCTAAGTGTGTTCACAGTGCCAAAACACATCTTTCAGGTTAAGCAAACATCAGTTACTGACATCACTGATCTGATAAACTGCAGAGCAAGCCTTTTCACCCCTATTTAGCTGATAAACTTTACCAAAAGATGGACTATTTGACAAGAACCATTTTCTGTAAATATATTGAATGTCATCCTCTTTGCTTTGGTCGTCTGAGCAGCTCCATTGTTTAATTAGGCTGAGTGACCCAATGTTGAACAACAGCAGATGTGAAAGATATGAAAACCACGTTTAGAGATTTTCTGCTGTGAAAGGTGCACATCTCTAAAATAGATTAAAATCTTATGGAGAGGCAGGTAAAACCTCGGTTAAATGGCTGAAGTATTTTTCCGCATCTTTCCAAATAGAAATTCCATATTTGGAACAGCTGTAAAATTGAGTAATTGCTCAGAAATGTGTAATTAAATAGGTTATCAGTTAACATTTCTCAGTGTGTTTGCTGGCTGGTTTTGCCAGGGTGAAATAGGAAAGTTTCCTCTGCCAGACCTTAAGCAGTCTAGGAATGACTTGTGTAGCAGAGACATTCCTTAAAACATGAAATCTCAGCGTTTTGGGGAGCTCAGTTGAATGCTTTGTATAAATGATGAATATCTAGGGTTGTAGATGATGTAACTTAGCATAACTTTTAAAATTAGTTCCCTACAGAACTAGGATGCAGACATCCTAAAGCTTTAGTTGCTGTGTTGGTAGTTCTGGTTCTGTTGGCTTAACTGGACATACTGTCCCCAAAGGGTTGAAAATGAAACATGCTGCCTGGAAGACCTGAATTTTCTTTAGCAGAAGGGCTGCTCAGTAATTTGTTTGAGGTAGTTGCAAGCGTTTGTCTTGGTTGAATTGCCAGCCTGTCTGTGCATTAGTCAGCCAGCATAATTTAAATTAAAAAAAAAAAAATCTAGACTTGTAAGACAAGGAAAGTTCTGTTGGCTTACAAAGCTGTCTTCTGTTCTTAGTATGTAAGTACAGGGTTTTAAATTGGAAAATGAGAGGTAATATTTTTTACTACTGGTTTTCACAGCTAGTTATGAGGAAAGGAGGGAGGCAAGGACAATCTAGAGGTTGTCTTAAATTTATAAGGGAATTTGGGTACAATCAGATTTTTATTAAAAATAATCATAAATCTGACTTGTGTAAGTATTGGGAGAGGAGAGGATTAAACGTCAGTCAGTAAGATTGCATTGGCCTATCTAGGGTCTGTGCTTAGCTGGAGCATTTTATTTTTGCAGTTGTAACCCTCAGTTCTGTTACTCAAAGAATTACTAATCTCTTGAAAACTTCAGTGACTAGAATTTGGACCTACTTTTTGTAAACACATGCATAAATGCATAAAAATACATAAATTGCCTCTGAGCCTTCTAGTTTCAGGCAATAGTGTCTCTATTACTGTATAGTAACAAAGTATTGCCAGTATTAATAAATTATAAGATAAACCTTTAAAACTGATGGTTAAAATAATGTAAGACTGCATACTATGCATTTTAGCTACTATCTACATATTTTTTTCTTTCGGTTTTATGTATTTTTGTTTGTCAGACATTGGAACATTGGCTTTTTTTGTCTGGAAACAAACCTGGGCACTTCAGGTGACCAAAGAATCAGAATCCCTTTGCTGTCACTGCCCCTCTCAGTCTGGAAGTGTAGTGGGCACTGCTTACAGGGCAAGTGTAAAGACTTGGGCTCCTGCCTGCTGCAGGGTGCTTTGGAATATCAAGGAATATTTTCATATTTTTTACAGGTTAAATCTGTAAACTTCAAAGGGAAGGGAAAGCTGTCAGTACTAGAACTTTCTGTCTTAGAAGGAATCTGACTGCTTAGTTTGGTAGGTTTCCTTCAGATTTCACATGAAATGGAGATGCAGGTAATGAAAACCTGCAGGCATAGGGGAAGCAGAGTGCAATAGGTAACACCTGGGATCCTTGGAGAGTGGTGTGTTTACACTGATAAGCACAGGGACCATTAAAGGTGCATCTGCACTGGGTTTACTTAGCTAAGTAGGTGTGATGAGAGTCACTCCTGCTTCAGGTGCTCGATTATGCTGCAGATGGCTTTGCTTGTTTCATGGTAACTGATGGGGCTTACATAAGCTTCCAGAAGGATAAGGGCTTTAGGACTCCTCTGTGGAGCCCTGAAAATGGGATTGTTTGAAGAAAATATTACACATTTATCCTCTCCTTCTCTTGCCTGTAGAACAATTGGGTCAGTATGCTCTTCAACTTCATTATCAGGCATATACATCCTGGAATCTTAAAAATAATTTATCCTCTGCAAGTGACATACCTATCCTTGGTAACATCAAAAAGAGGGATATGTGATTAATCTGCTCCCAAAAAATACCTAAATATAATCTTAGTGGTGAATGTATGACAGTAAAAATATGACTGAGTTGCAGTTAAGAATGCAAAATCTATGTATGCTGCTTGTAATATTACCCTTTTTTTTCTGCTTGAAGTAAGCTTTGTGTTCACTGAGGAAAACATTCTTTGAAATTTGTGGTAGAAGTGAAAATATGTTTCCCAGGAAAATAATGCAAAAATGTATATAAATAAAAATAGGCACTAAAATAATCTAAGATTTTTTTTTCTCTTTTCCAGTAAAATAAAACAAGGTCTCCTTCCCAGCTTAGAAGATCTGCTTTTCTATACTATTGCAGAAGGACAAGAAAAAATACCAGTTCATAAATTCATAACTGTAAGTTTACTCTTCCAAATTGTTGTATGAAAGCTAACTACTGCAAGGTTATTTTAACATTTTAAATGCAAGAATGCAAAGAAAGAATTTCTGTTGTTCATGTTTATCTGTGGGAAGGAATGTATTGTTCCCCCCCAGTGCTGTTTCTGTAGTTAAGTAACAGAATGAGTACATTAATGTTATTATTCACTTCTTTGATGTGCAAAAGAGTATGCTTGAAAGCAGCTGTGCCTGTGGCATGGCTCGGTGGTATTTGTGCTTCTGTAAAATGTAGTTGGACCACTGGGTTTCAAATAATATTAATGTTTTGACATAAAATGCAGCCAAAATGGCCAAAGGAAATTGCTAAAGAATCAGTAAAGTGTCACAATGTCTCTGTTGATGATGCAGTGGCAGATCTCTTAGAGTGATAAATGCTGAGCAGTAGATAACTTGATTGTAATAGTGATCTTTTCACTTAGTAATTACTGTTTTATTGTAATAGGCACTCAAATCTACAGGATTACGTACATCTGATCCTCGATTGAAAGAGTGCATGGATATGCTAAGGCTGACTCTTCAGACTACTTCAGATGGTGTTATGCTGGACAAAGACCTTTTTAAAAAGTAAACTTTCTGTCAATTATGTAACTGTATAATTCTGAATGAGTGCTGTCTGTGTGTTACTGAGTGCTGTCTTAAGGAGAGACATGAGCTATATAAATCGGTTAGGAAAGGGAGTCAAACACACCCTCCTGATGCTCTTTTGATAACAGTTGTTCTCAGATTTCATGCAGCAGACAGGCTGTGTGATGTCCACAAGAGCTTAATGTGTAAATGTTGTTTGCATGTGTGTCTCATCCCATACTGCAACTCTTGGTCAGGTGCCAAACAAAATTAATTGATGCAGCATGAAGTGTTTAGTATGATTACAGAAAACTGCTGTCTCTCTGTATTGTCAGTTTTTAATCTGAAGTTCAGGATGCTGCTTCTGTGTGGCAAGATGTTCAGAAGGATGTATGTAATTCTAAAAGTGAGTGTGAGGAAAACAGTGATGTTGAATTTGAAGCTAGGTGGAGGTGAGAGGGGTTAGGATTGCAGACATTGGTCTGTTTTGGAAAAGATCTGTGTGCTGTATTTTAGTGATGCTTTTGTTTGGTTATTTTTAGCAAAGTCTGTAGTCAGCTGAAAGTATAAGCACTGTTCAGGTTGTCTTCTGTTCATTTCAAGCACCCTCCTTTGCTCCTCTACTTACAGCTTGTGTGTGCCAAAAGACTGGAAGTGTTGAGGCTCTTAAATTTTGAAGTGAAATTTTTAGACTATTTTTCTGTCTGCATTTTTATTCCATTTGCAGGGTAAATCATAATACCTAAAACTTATTTGCACATACAATTTTCTAAGTGTATATATATATATAAAATAGATACATTTTATGTACATATAGGTATATAAAGTATATACAGTATATGCTTATGCTATACTGTGTATTTACATAGATATAAATATGTGTGTGTGTGTGTGTCCATATATAAAAAAACATTTTTGGAAATAGATTGAGAGAAAGTTAATATCTGTGTGTGCAACAAAAAAGCCAGGCAACTCCTTAAGCAGATGTGAGGTACTTTGTAAAGGTCCAGCATGGACTAACTTTATTCCTGTGTTAAGTTCTGGACAAGGTCTTAACTTTTTTTATTGTCAACAGAATAAGAACTCTAAATTGTTAGATTCAGAAACCTTCCTGGGTACATGGATAGATTAGAAAGGAAATTCATTTGCTATTATCTGTTACATTTATACTAAAGGCTTATTTGTCACAGTAAGCTGAATTATGTTTTAGGCAAGGGCTCTTCATTTGAAAAAGAATTTATTTCTAATTAGCAGGATTATCTTATGTTCTGTGCCACATCTCTGGGATTTGATGCTCTGTGTCAGGAGAGTAGTCATTACTATAACAATTTGTGGAAAGCTTACATGGTTGCTTCCTGTGTAGGAAGAGTTTTGAATGTGAATCTTGTTTCACATAACAAGTTTTTCTTTGCAGCAGCTGAAGGTTCCTTTGTAACCATTTTATAAATTAAAAACCCCTGAACTTCAGTTACCTGTTCCTTGTAGGGACACTGCATTTGTTGTGAAGAGGCTTGCACAGGGTCCCTGTATTTTCTTCCACAAGTGTTTAAGGTGTGAAATATAATAATGTATCTAGTCAGCTGTACTTAGCTCAGGACTTGAAAGCTTCAGTTCCCTAAACATAAAAGTCAGGGGTGTAATTCTCCTCTTGAATTTGAATCCAAAGCTGCCAGATCAAATAAAGTATCAAGGTTAAGTGATTTGGAGTGGTGGTAGCATAAGTTTGACTAAATCACTCAAGTGTAAAATACACCAGCTCATGCACCTGTATTGTCTGTCATTCTGTATGCCTTTTTAGTGGTTCAAAACATTAGGCTCCAATTCGACTAAAATTGCATTATTTTGAAGTTTTTTGGCTTTACAGCATTCTCCACATTAGAAAGAATCTCCATGTTACAGGCAGAACAACTTGGAGTTTTGGAATTTTAATCTTGCATCTACAGAATTTCTTAAGATGAAGGTTTCTGGGGTGCACATTTCAGAGAGAGTGTTGATAAATTAGTGAATTAGCTGTTGATGTTGCATTTGTGTAACATAATGTGGTCTTTGCAGGGTGAGACCAGGCTGCTAATGAAAGCAGTGCAACATGCTGGTTAGCTTGCTGTGAGAATTTTTTTTCTTTCCTTTTTTTCCTTTTTGGTACTACTTAATATAATAGTACTCTGTTATAATAATAGTGATCAACACTTCATCTGTTGTTAGATGAAATTTGGGCTGCTTTGTGTAGGGAAGCAGTAATAAGCAATCTGAGTCAGAACTTGAAAAGTAATGGATAAACCTAACAAGTTGGTAAAGGAAACAAAGTGATCCTAACTTTGTGCTGAAGAACAAAGATGCAATTTCCAAAACCCCTCGAGCTGTTGCTTTCAAAGTTGGTTATACAAGTCACTGACAGTTAATATTGATTGTAAGACTTGCAGCCTAATCTTCCTAACCCAAATGTATCAGGAAAAATTTATAGTTTGAAATTACATTTTTTAAAGGGAGGCAAGAAATGCTTGGATTGGGATTTGACAAGAGAGTTCTGGGGTTTTTTTTCAGGCTGAGATTGTAAAGTTTGTTGAAATGGAAGAATGTAAAGTAGGACTTTTTAGGGTACCTATCCTGAACCACCATTAAACTTTGTGAGAGAGAAGGGCCAAGTTGTTCACAATATTTGACTGTAGAAAGGTTTTTATTTATCAGTATAATTATTTACTTAAATTCCTCCCTATGATCTTTTCCTGTTGCTCCACTTCTTCAGAGCCTGAGGCCTGCTGTCTCCAGGGGGTTACCTGGAACATAATTAGTTAATTACTTCGGTGGGAGGAGATGTCAGCTGCAGAATTTTAGAGGCTGTCTTGGCTCATGTCCTGCCTGACTGAAAACTGTCAGTCCTGTTTACTGTCCTGTTAAAGGGAGATGGAAGAACTCTGTTATTTTGTCTGTTCACCTACTGTTCTGAATGCCCATCTAGATTACCTGAACCCTTGTATTTAATTTAGTTTGTGAATTCATAGGATTTGCTTGGGTTAAGGAGTACCTGGATAAATACCCAGACAACGACCTTGGCAGAGTCTGGGAAAAATTGGTAACAATAAGTAAATGTCCTTCACCAGCACAGCCATTTCTGTAGTGAGTTTTGATTCCTACATTAAAGGGATTGAACTGCTGAAGTGAGCATCATAGGCTTGGTGTAGATTTTAAGTGTATAAATGCCCTTGTTTCAGAAACATAATGTGATCTTAAGAGAACTGTATTTCAGTGCATAGTGCCTTCTTGTTTTCCAGACTTTGTATTGAATTGTTCTGAAAGGTTTGGGTGAACTTCAGATACTTGTTTTTTCTTATAGGAGTGCTTAATGCTGCTCAGGTAGTACAGACAATGCAGAAGTGCATCTGAAGTTTGAACTTAGAGCATGTTATGTTGTTAGTCCTTCTGCACACATAGCTGCCATCAGTGTTATTAATTACTTTTGAAAAGGGGGGTTTTGCACCTGGACTAGGTGACTGTAATTGGAAGCTGCTGGGAACAAAAGCAAACAGCAGTTTTTGCAAGACACAGGAAAAAAATGAGAGATTGCAACAAAACCAAGTCAACTGCAATTTTCACACAGGCTAAGAAAGCAGCGAGTTACAGCCAGCAGTTTGTAAGGTGACTGTACATCGGAAACTACAGTTTCTCTTTCACTTTCAGAGAGCAGTGCTTATCAGCATTTGAAATGGATATCAGTTCAATTTAAGATAAAGTCCTCGAAGTAGGAGGAGTTTACAGGCTTAGAAAAAGAGGGGGGATTCAAAGGGAAGATAATTCGTAGCATGTGCCTAGATGTTCTGAACTTTCCATTTGCCTGCATTACTAGTATGTGTCTGTGTGTCTGCTTCTGTCAACAGTGCCAGAAGGCACGGTGTGAAGGTGTTAACTGTTTGTTTGCTGTTAAACCTGCCTTTGTCCTCCTTGCCCTAGGATGGGGCTGTTAATACCTTTTATCAGGTCGTATTTCAACTGACTTGATAGTGGCTGCCAATTGCTCTCCCCTCTCACCCACGGACACACCACTTTTAGCATGTCTCCGTTTGTGTTTTCATCCTTCCTTCTGTTTGTCCTAGATAAGTCTTTTCCTTTTTACCTCATCGGTTTTTTCGCTGTCCCAGATGGGCTGACGTTCAGAGGGTGTGGCCGATAGTGTAACTGTGTTTTCTGGGCTAAAAGGCAACAGAGATTCCTTGAATGGTGGAGATTGGAAAGAAGAAACTTGCAGTTCGGCTCACTATTAACTATTGCTTAGTGCAGGAGATGTTATCAAGTTTTTCCACAGGGTTTTTTTCTTATTAGGAGTGGAATCACATTCCAGTTTGGTCTGTTGGCAGCGTTCTCACCTCAGTGGTGAAAGGGTGAAGTGAGAGAAAGCAACCCTGAACCTCCCATGTCTGATTTATTAGAACTTTTTTTAGACAAGGTCTGGGTTAGATAAACTCCAGATAGTTTGATCCCAAGAACTGGGTGCTTTAGATCCCTTTTGCAAGCTGGGGTGCCACTTGAAGGCAGATTGAGAATACCTTGCAGTACAGCTTCACAGTTGAAACTTCAAAAGAGAGCTTTAAGTAGAAAGGAATAAAAGTGCATACAGTAAAGCTATTACACCTAATTTTAAAAAATGGAGTGGCAAATTGGAAAAGTAATACAGACTTGTTCTTGTGGGCATGTAGCTTCAAGGTACTGAAGGTCCTAATTAAATAACATGTAATTGCTTTTTCACACTACATTGTCAAAGTGCTAATAAATGTTTTTAACTTTTTGCAGGTGTGTACAGAGTAACATTGTGTTGCTTACTCAAGCTTTCAGAAGGAAGTTTGTCATTCCAGATTTTATGTCGTTTACTTCCCATATTGATGAGCTATATGAAAGTGCTAAAAAACAATCTGGAGGAAAGGTAATCTCTGTGTAAATTCAACTTCAAACTTCTTTAGATTTTCAGTATTAACCAAATGCATTATTTGTTAAGTAGACAGGTTTTTCTTAACATTTTTTGCAAAATTAAACTGGTAACCTGATGAAAGAGTTTTGAAGTTCAGTTATGCCTGCACTGTTTAAACTGTGTTAGAAATAAAGTTCACAGCCTCTAAGAATCTTGTAGCATTTTGATGTTGGAATATGAAAATAGCATTATTCTTTCTTTATATTACATAAACTATAAAGCTGCTGAATAATTTATCAGACTACACTTAGGCTCTAGAAAAATTATGCAGCTCTACACATCTGTCTGGATTGTGTGATGAAAGTAATCGTTAGTACTGCACATTGGTTAGTAAATGAAATTTATTCTGGTGCTTATTTTTAATAAATCAGTTGAAAAATCCCAGACTGTGTTACAAACTAAAAGTTTTATATTATTTGAAAATGATGGACATGCTGTTATACAGAACACAGATACCTCTCTGAATATGCTGAAAATTTTACTTAGAAAAATGTTTTATTTGATAATGATCTAGTGAATATAATAATTTCTAATGAAATTTTAGGTATACCAGGTGATAATTTATAGAATGAATCAGTTGTACCTTGATATTTATTTTAATTAATGTGGAGTTAAGTATTTTGGATATTGTAATGTGTGGTTCTTTATTTCACACTGTGATAGGTTGCTGACTATATTCCACAACTGGCCAAGTTCAGCCCCGATTTGTGGGGGGTGTCACTTTGCACCGTGGATGGACAGAGGTATATTTTAACTTCTACATTTTGTAACTTCTACATTCTGTTCTTGGAATAGTTGAAGAAAAGATAGAGGCAATGCTTCTGTAGCAATAATATTTGGAAGTTGAAAAGCTTTGTCTAATAGTACCTGTGTATCAAGCTGTATAACTTTCTGTGTAGGTCACAATGTACTTAAATGTTAGCTCCTTCTCTGCATTTTAATGTTTTCACTGTAACATTGTTATATAATCTGTGTGTCACTGAAAAAATGCAGATTCATGTTCTTTAAAAAGAAAATGTAGATGTGGGAACTGGACAGAGCTGAATACAATTTTGCTTTTCAGGTTTATCAAGCTCTCCCCTGTAAGGGTGTATGTAGGTCTTAGATCTAGGCAGAGTGATTTTATTTTTCTCAGTGTCAGTAACTCAGAGTAGCAGAGACAGTTAGGAGCCTAGATGGAAAGGGATACCTTGCACCATCTAGCTGAGAAGTAACATGAGCTCTGTGTCTCCCTTTGTGAATACACAATGCAAGGTGCTCATCAGCTCTGCTGACCTGCAGTTTGCTGTGCTCCTACTGCAAACTGGAAACTGCAATTTTTAGCTGTTGTGTTTGTGAATGGGGCATTCCTGAGAGCATCAGACTTGCTTCTGGTGACTGTGGCTAGGAGTTCATTTTGGAGTTCATTTTGCCATGATCTTTTGAGGTCCATATGTTTGCTTATAATTAGCCATATGTTCTGTAATCTCAGGGGAGGAGCTGTAAAAGTGAGCAGAAGTATTTTTTTCATCTCCCTGTTTAAGTGTCTGAATTAGAATCTATTAATAGTAAAAAACCTTATACTTTAAATTGACATTTTGCTTTGTTTTGGATATTATGAGCTAATGAAAGTTCTTATAATGTTAGTTTTTGTAATGCTTAATGTTGTGTAATGTTAGTTTTTATAATGCCAGAATGATATTGTGATTTTCACTGAAACCTTCTAGTGTTTTCTGCAAAGAACAGAAGCAAATCCACTCCTGATTTTGCCATCAGACAAGTGACTGCTGCAAGCCTTTTGCTCTCTCTAGATGTGGCATATGCTGCTTGCATGAGTCACTCTTTGGTGCAGTCTGACATAGATGCTGAAAGTCAACTTTCCAAAAGATAGCATGTAATAAGTGCTATATCTTTGGCATTATTAAAGGAAATGTAAATATGCCATTTGATGATTGTTCTCAAATGGCAGAACCAAGCTGTATCTTATCTTTGTTTATATAGACATAAATCACTATAGTGGCTCTATCTGGGTCAGCTGTACCCTGCTGAATATGTGGGTTGCAATTGAATAGGATAAGTGTAAGACTGGAGGTTTGAGGTGATATTTTGCTCTGGTACAAACCCATTTCTGAACTTGTTTTTTTGTTTTGTTACCTCTGCAGTAGTCAGCAACTGACTTTGTTATGCTTGGCTTATGGGGTCAGTTGCTAAAACTTCTAAATCTCATTGTTATGTTCTTTAAAATCAGACCTAGTAATAATATGCTTTGGCTTTTTGGGATGTTTTTGTTAATAATCCTTGTATGTTGAAGGATAGATGAAGCATTTAACACTCTACTGCCACAGCTGACAAGCAGGAAATTTCAAGCCTGTTCATCTGTGTTTTCCCAGGCATTCTGTGGGTGATACCAAAGTTCCATTTTGTCTCCAGTCCTGCGTGAAGCCTTTGAAATATGCAATTGCTGTCAATGATCTTGGCACAGAGTACGTGCACAGATATGTTGGTAAAGAGCCCAGTGGATTAAGATTCAACAAATTGTTCCTGAATGAAGATGGTAAGAGATACATTATACTTAATAATGCAGATACTTAGGTTTAGAAAATCATGAGGCAAGCCTACACAGTTTTTTCAGTCTTTTTGATTTTACTGTATCCTCTTAAATATTCTCTTTATATATTTTGTCTTATTACTAGGCAGTGTCCCAGAATGTTTTGTCATCAGCAAGGTAGACTTGGTCTTTGTTAGTCACTTTTGCCTCATTTAGAATGCCAGTGAAAGATGTTTTATTGCTTCTATTCTATTTGCTAGTTACTAAGCTGTAGGAAAACCCAAAGAGTTTTAACAGTGCAGGCATTTGAAATTTATTTTTATTTAGTTGAGTTGGTAGCAAGAATTCCTTAATCTAGGTTTCTGTAAAATGGTGGTGAAAGAATCAAAGATGTTAAATTGATTTTAAAAAACATATCACTTCTTAGTCTTCTGAGAAGCAGGTGCTGGTGCCAAAGGCCAGCACTGACTAGTTTCCAGAAGGTGAAATCTTCCCACAGTTTATTCTAAATGGAATTTGGCTACTGATTCAAAACAATGTGTTTATTTTTTTTCCCTGTGGCAGGATTATTTTAGCAAGAATTTCTCCTACAGCACTTACCTAGATTATTTCTTTTTCATATTATATCAATTTTTAAGCATGGAAATGTTTGGTTTTTTTAATTTTATGGGAAAAATTTGAGAAAGATGACTCATGTTAGCCTTAAAGGAAATACTGGATGTTTTCTCTGAAACACAAATGTTTCTTCTAGTGGGTCTGTCTCAGTAAAAGAAGAGACAATGTTTCCGTTGCCATGGTATTGCAATTAATATTTAATTACCAGCATAAGGCTTGGATGACATTTTTGTCAAGGACTGTATTGAATTCTGACTTAAATATCTGTAGTATTAATATATTAATAATACCTAATTATATTTATTGTGTTTTAAATACATGCAAATGATTTATATAAAAATTATTTATTTATACCTTAAAATCCTCTTTCCATACTTAAAATTAAAATATATATTTGCATTTTTTTTCTTCTCTTTTATTATGTTTGTAAATGGTGATGAAATACCAATGTAGGAATACATTGCCAAGAAAGGGTTAAGCATTTTGTCAAGTTATGTTATCTTGTTTTTGCTTTCCTACTTTTTCCAAATACAGTGTTGTACAGTGTGAAGATTTGTCTTTCATATCCTACAAAAGCTCTACTATAAAAAAAACTTGATGATGCTGAAAATTGCCCCTTAATTCCTTTGAACTAATATAGATGATCTATATTTTCTCTTTTTAATAACATGACAAAGTGTAGTAATTATTTTCTTCTTTTATTGCCACTTTTAAAATGGAACTATTGGAGAAGATGAATTGGGGGGCTGTGGTCTTTTACATTACTGTTATACTTCAAGAGTGTTTCTAAGGCTGTTATGCATAAGAGGATTTGGACAATTGAAATTTTGACCAATGAACATGAAGTTAATAGAGAAGACTTAATTGACATGATAGAAAATTTAGTTTTTAAGTATGTGCTTCTGTGGCTGATAGACATGAGAAAAAAAGTGCTGGAACTGACGTGGATGGCTTCTTACACAGTCCTTAAGAAAAGACTAAAACAGAAAGTAAAAGTTTAATAAATAGAAACATTTCAGTAATAATGAGAGGAAGGGAGGTTGAGTTTCTCCAAGTAAAGGAAGAGGAGGGAAAAAAAGGATTTAAAAGATTAAATCTACACTTGTAGATTTAAACCACTGTATGAACTTCCACTATGTGTGGAGTATTTGTCAGTTTGAACATTCATAAATACTTTGAAGACCAGATTTGAAAATTAAAAAAAAAAAAGGTATTTGATCTATTTACTTTCAAAATATTCGGACACAGGTAAATTTCATGTTTGTAATCCAGATTTTATGAAGTGATACGCAGGTGTTTGAAAACTGTTCATGCATCTGAAGGTGTTTTTTCTGTACTGACTATATGGAAGATTCCTGAAACAGGATATTTCTTGCATTTCATAGTATTGAGATTCAAGCTGGAAAGAATGAAGACTATTTTAAGATAGTTTTAAATTATAGCTAAAAATGCCAATTTACAACAAAAAGATGTTGCTGTGTTTTGAGTATGATCTATGCTTTGTGATGGAAATTTGGAAACTTCTGCAGGCTTATGAATATTGACTTTTAAAACTTGTTTTTGAAGATTGACTGATAGTCATAGATAGCTAAGGTGCCATTGACCATAACCAGTGTCATTTTCATGGGAATATATGTGTATGCTGCAAATACCAGACCCATCTCCAAAACCCAAATTATCTCAAATTTCTCTTAGAGTCCTTGTTTGTACATCATACATAAAAATAGTGGACACTTTTTGTGCAGTTTTAAAATGAATATTTTTTCAGGTGTGGAGGTAAAATAAGAGCAAATAAAGAATTCAAACCTGTCATGATATTAATGTATTGAGAATTGTTTGAGGTTTTCAGATACCACCAGTGCTCACAAGTCAACATCCTAGTTAAAAGGCACAAGAAAAATGTTACTTATAAAAGAAAAGGGTAATTTGTGGAAGGTAGATGATATGGGAAAAGTAAGATGGCTGATGAGAGGTTTTTTAGAAAAAGGAGATACAAAAGAAGGTGATTTATTCAGCAGCCAAGAACGACTTGGGAATGCCAAGATACTGTTAATATGGAGATCAGTGGGGGAAAAAGGAAAATGTAATTGCAGCAGGTATGTTCAAGTCAGCTATGAAGTAAGCTAAATTCTTAAATGAAGAGGATTTGTAATTTTCAAGAAAAGAAATTATACCAAATAAAAAAAAAACAACTGGATTTTTAAGTAGCATAAGGCTGAGTGTGTTGTAAGCTGTAAAATATTGCACTCAGATTGGTAAAATATTGTGTATAGTGTTGGATTACAGTATTTTTTAAAGGTTTAAGATTATATAATTTCTATTCTTAATAGTATAGTATATAATAGTATAGCTATTGCTATACTCAAATCTAGAATAGTTTTTCACTTAAGCACTTGACTGGTTTTGTTTGACAAACATGTCTTGGAATATGTTTGTAATTGAAAACTTTATTTCACAGACAGGCCTCATAACCCTATGGTGAATGCTGGAGCAATTGTGATCACATCTTTAATCAAGGTAAAAAGTTAATTTTTAGTTTCTCTCTGAGTATTTTAGTAGAATGTAGAAAAAATGTCTTGTGCAGATTATAAACTGTATTTGATTTTTGTCTGCAATATCTGATGGCACTTTACTCACTGGCAGGTAGACAAACAGATCTTTTGGGAATTGTAACCCTTCCAAAGGAATGCAGTGTTAGAATAGCTGTTTCTAACAAGTATCAGTGCATCTGAAAAACTCTTTTTCCTTGATGGTGTTAGATTGTTTCCTTCTTTAGCTGCACAACGCTTGATATTCTCTTGAGAGTGTTGCCTTCTACTTGTTAATTGCTGAGGAAGTATATTTCTCAGGAATATACTTTATAGAACTCAGAAGTACATTTCTGAGGGTCTAAGGGCTCTTAAAGAGCATAAAGTTACAAGAGTATTTATTGCAGTGCAGAAGAAATGGAAGATGCTGTAATTTGTACAGGAGCAATGCTGCTATATCTGAATGTCAGTCTTATGTTGAATTTGTGTGTTATTAACATCCTGCACCACTAAATTGTGTTGAGCTTCTGTGGTACATAGTTGCTTTTGGGATGTCAGTGTGCTTTCATAAACAAGAGTGTTTGAAAACAGGTGCTTATTTTGCCAAGCACACCAGGTCTGAATGACTTTACATCTTCGCTCCATAATCTTGATACTTTTGGAAAGCTCTATTTTATGTTTTTCCTAGAACAGCTGTATAATTGTCTTCAAGTTGTTAATGGTATAAACCCCATGTAATGTTAATGCTTGCCTGATACTTGACTTGTATTTTCTGCTGGTTTTAGTAGCCATAGGTACAAAAAAATAATTTTTTTTCCAAAGGGTACCTGCATAGACTTCTGGGGAACATGTCAGTCCCCTGGAATTTTTGAGTAGTAAACTTGATACTGTTACTTCTCAGGTCTAAAAGTCGTGTTTACAACCTATTTCTTGGTTGCATTTCCAAGTCCATTAGCTAATGAGTGTGTTTCCTACCCCCTATTTCCAAAACGTTGATTTTAACATTACTTAGATCATGATTTTCTGTTATTTTATATTTAAAGAAGGTGTAAGAACTCCTGCTTAAAGACATTTATCTTTGATAGCTGTAGGTGAAAGAAAATGGCCTTAAGTATGACAGGTAAATTTATTCACATTTAATATTTTTTGAAGGTTGACTGAGCATTGAAATTCACTTGGATAATAGTGAATTTTAAAATCTAACTTAACACATTTGTCTGAAATGTTAAAATGTTAGTCCAACTCCAACATGCCCTACTGATCATAAGGCAAAACAAAAGCACGTGCCTCTTGTGGAAGGCACATAGTTCCTGATAAATGGTGTACTTCTGAATAGATAACATGGATTTGTTTCATGCATGCAACTGTGGTATTTGTTAGAAGGATTTTGCTGGGTGGCTTTTTTTTAACTTTTATTTGGGTTTTCTCTGTAATGTTCTTATAAAGAGTATTGCATTGCACTAACATTTCTGCATGTGGTAATTGCACGTCTGGTGGACTCGTATCTTACTTATCACACCATTATTTGTTCTCAGTGTGATTAAAATGTAGATTTTCTGTACTGCTTTCACTAAGATACCATTTATCATTTGAATAACTAACCAAGCTAAATATATTCTGAAGACAATTACGTAGAGGATCACCAGTACAAAACTACTTAGTAGTTGTAATTTTTGTGAAGTAACTTCTTTAAAATCTGCAACTTAACATTAATGCTACTAACCAGTGAATTAGATAATTCACATTTGTATTTGATCTCTCATCAAACTTAGCTTTTTTCTGAGAAAGGTGGCTTCATTAACTCATGTTTTGCCCTCAATTCCTCTGCATTCATTTTATTTAAGGTGTTACTCACATGTCTTGAAAACAGTGTATGGCTCTTAAAGTACAAGAAAATTTAAATTCACCGTGTATTGCAGATTTATCTAACCTATAGCATGTTAATAACTACAGAGAGATTGTTGCTGTATTTTATGGTTAGGAATGCTTTTACCTCCTTTGAGATTCATTATCTCTCTCTGAGAAATGGATCAAATACTCTTTCAATGTTCTCACACATTGTGAGAGTTGTTGTACTGAGTTGAGCAGCTGTTAGTAGATGTGATCTTGCATCCAGCTGTCCTTGGAGCCTGGCACAGATTGTGACTGTGGATGAGGGATGATGCTTGGAGTAATCTCTATCAGAATATATTAAGATGTAATATGTTAACATTTTGGGGGTAAAAAAGGCTCTTAGCATCACATACCCAGTGTCAGAATTTGGTGTTCCTGCCTTGGAACAGATCAGGGAGCTAAACTAGAGTGTTACATTGTCTTTGCAGTCCATAATAATAAATAATTAGGGGTATGTGCATGTTAAGTGACAGGTTTGTTTGAGTTACTTAGGCATGGCTGTATCCTACTCCTGCCATCTGAAGTGATTTTCCAACTGCCCTGTGTTTGGGACTATGCTGTATTTACATTTTGGTGCCTTAAGCCCTGCCCCTGTTTTAATTGTACATGCATTACACTCCACAGACTGTTCCAGCAGTTTAAAGCATGTGTCTACAATAAAAATGTTTTAGCAAAAGGACATCCTGCAGGTCACTTTTAATGAAATAAAGTTTAAAAAAAACCCGCTGAGGACCTTTTCCCTTGTTGATAATTGTACAGCCATTTGCCTGTATTGCTAGTTATATAAATGGCATAGTTACAACAATTTTCAAATAATTTTTATCAAAAGAAAATTGTAGTGGCAATTACACGAGTTTATGGAAAAGTGGTATGAGATAAAACAGTAATTTTTATCATGTCTCCAAGAAAAAACAGGTGCTTGAAAGGAGGTGATTCAACTCCTGTATGGATTTAGTACAGATCCAGTGCAGCTTTCTGTACATCACATTGGCTGGGAGAAGTCTTTATTGCCTGTATTTTACTACTTGGATTTCTTAAGTTTTTTTAAACCTTCAACTCAATTCTCAAAGCTTGTCAATTCCAGGAATATCAGTGGTTTTGTCAGGAACTTCCCACTTCCAAATTATCTTTACTGACTGTCATATTAGAAGTGCAGGTGAGAGGGAGAGGAAGGGTTCAGATAGAAATATGTGGAAGAAGGCAGATGACTGTGGGCAGAATCACCAGAGGACAATGGATTAATCTTAAATAATTTTTATTGTATGCTTTAACATTGCATCTGTAGATAAAAGTTTTCCTAACCTAACAGCAAAGGCTCAGGCAAATACAGCATCTTTAGATCTTCTAAGTGCTGGCAGCCACATGCAGGACCTTAGACAGTGTGGAGTGGAATGCTCATTGAAGGGAGGTGTGCTGTGGTCTTGAATTATGTGGGAAGCATTTAGACATGTTGGCAATAGCAAAATTCATAGGTGTTGCAAAAAATTTGGTGTACAAAAAAATGAAAATGCTGATCTTTCTCACCCTAAAAAATCCTTAGTTCAATGGAAGCTTATTTTTTTAATATCAGACATGGAGAGAGTTGAGATATATTTAAGAACTTTCTAAATATGCTGATAAATCACAAAATAAATGAGGCAAAAAGTGGTAGAAAAATCTTGTCTAGCTGTGCCAAGGGTCTGTTTGCTGTCAGGATTCAGTTATTAGGAAACCTATGCAGTTACAGGTCATTACTTGAGAGGTGGGAAAATGCATGGTTTATTTGACAATACAATTACAATGAATAGTACTGATTTAGCTTAATGCTCTGTGCTGTCACTGGAGTTATCCTTCCTGAGAGACTGATGTGTGTGCATATAAAACACTTTACAGTGTGTTGGTGTTGTGATCTTCTCTGCCAGATACTTGTCTTCACTTTGGTGACATTGCCTCTCTTCCTAGGTTACCAGTTTTCTTATGGTAACTTATTTGGGATAGAACTTACATCCATGTTCTTCTCCACTTTTAATAAAAACTCAAGTATATTGGATGTTATCTGACATGGAATATATAGTAGGTTCTGTGAAATAACATGTTTAAAGTGGTCACACGTGCACAGAAGTGAAGGACACAAGAAGAATCTTACAGGTGTTTGAAATTTTGATAGTGTTGGTCTTAGGTCAAATACTGTCTGTCACAGTGTACTCTCAAGTATTTCAGAGCTGAAAATGGTACACTAAACTGTGAAGACACCAGTTCTCACAGAACAGGACCATCTTAACAAATAAAATATAAAAAGTGTGTAAGTAGCGAAAGCTAAAATAAAGACCATTAGTAGTTAACTTCATGAAAAATGCAGATGTGTTTCTTGCACTCTGACACAGAATTGTGATTTTTTTTTTTTTCTGGATATTTTCGTCACAGTATAGTGTTAGATTATAAATTTGGCTTTAAATATTGCAAAAATTAATTTTTAAATAATCTTCTATTATTAGAAGATTATAAACTTCTCATGGTGCAGATGTTTTTATTAGTTTTGCTTAGGTTCAAAATTGAGAAATTGCTTTAATGAGAGACACGTGGTAAGAGCTTATATGTTCTAATCATAGAAACTGTTGATCAATGAAAAGTGGCTAATATTAACTACTTTTCTAATAAATTTTGCCTAATTCTGTTGTTGCAAGCTCTGGTAAGTATCCATGGGTCTCTCTTTCCTATGTAGACATGTAGCTGTTGCAACTGTTTATATGTTTTAGTAGAAATACAAGTAATACAGTACAAGTACCTTTTTTAGAAAAAAAAAGGGAAGATCACTAAAAACTGACACAGTCAAAAAATTCAAATTTATGATTGACAGCCATAGTGTCCATTGGGGTTTTAAGTGTTTACAAAATTGTATTGAGCTGTCTTCTGAAAGTTTGAATTTTCTGCCTATCAAACTGCTTCAGTCTTAACATTGTAAATTTAATTTTGTATTCATTTAGAAGTGTTTTTTCATATGCATATACACACAAGCATGTATTAGTGTGTATATGAACGTGTTCCAGTAAATGTACAAAGTGTTTGTGGAGTTTAGTGCATGGAATGTTTTCTTTTGTGTTCTAGACAGGTTGAATTGCATCTGAACTTTAAAAATGCTGTTTAAGAAATGTCGTGCCCCCAAACTCATAGGTTTTTACAGTCAAGCTTAAAATAAGAAGCACTTGTGGAAGAAAAGAAGTTCCCTTGTCCCTTTATATTTGTTTAAATTATTATGGAAAAGCTGCTCAGTACTCTGAATGTTAGGATTTTATATTTGCAATTGAATTTTAATCATAGAATGTGTGTTGCCACTGTGTCTCTCCAGCTTTTTAGGAGGAGCAGGACACCTCTGTCAGCTGCTGGAAGAGGGGAAATAATCTGTTGGGGTTTTTAGTCACCATGCGTATGGAAGCAGAGTTTCTTACTTCAGTAACGTTGTAGTAAATCCCTGCTGAGGTTTTGATCATGCGATTGCTTCAGCAAATAGTTCAGGTGTATGAGCAGTCTGGTTTCAGTGACAATGCTTTTGTGTGTGCTGTGAAATACCTCTACAAGCGTGTGGAACATCAAGGACTAAAAACTCATCATCTGGCTTAGTGTGAAGAAGATTTTCTTCCCAAAATACGAGTTTAGTTGGGAACTTTAAAAGGAACCTTTTTTATAAGAAGTCGATGTGGAAAACGTTTGCATTGAGTCTTTTGCCCACCAATTTTATATGCTGCTGGTAAAGCCATGTTTTTGTTGAAGGAATATTTTTTTCCACTGGGCAGAACAAAAAAGTGAGGTATTATGTATTTATATTTTTGCAGAAAGCATGATCCCTTTCTCCCTCTTTTCTTTTTTTTTTTAACAAAAGAACCTGTTTCAATTTATTATACATGTCTAACCATACAATTATCAATGCAGCATCCCATAACTAATGCTGACCCACTTTCCCAGAAAAAGATGTTCATTGTGCATTTGAAAGGTTAAAAAGGTTTTTGTGGTTTAAATGTTGTTACATATTTTACAGCATTAGGATCTATGGAATATTTTGACAACTGCAACAGTTCAATGAAGTTGGTAATTTCTTCTTTTAATTATTTTTCATTGAACAGATTTGGAGTTAAATTTTTAAGATTTGTGTTCTGGTATATTATACAGGAACATTTTGATGAAATGTATCATGCACTTTTTTTATCTAATTGCAAATTAGCTAGAGTTTATTGCCTTTAGGAGTGAGATTATTAGCCTTTAAACATAAGGTAACCACTGGCACATAATTTTGAGAGAACAGTGTGGTGTTCCTTTCACCAGTGATTGTACGTGTGTGTCTGCACATCCTCTTGTAGATGAGCTGAAGCATGGGCTTCCAAGATTATCTGCACACCCTAATCCACATACAGAGTGGGAAATGAGACTGGCTTTATGCATTTCATTAAGTACAATACTGGTTGATATAAAGCTTCCGTTTTTTCCACTTTCTTCCCCATCCCCACACTAAACACAGTGCAAGTAGCGTCTTGAATTGTTTGAGATTTGTTAGTCTTGTTATTCTAAATAGAATGTCTTTAATATTAAAATTTTGTATTAAAACATCTTCTCCAGATACATTGTTTCCACTTGTGTATGCGATGCCATTGGTTTTTAAACTTCCTCCAAAAATTCTACTTGGCTACTTAAAAAAAATTTAAAACTCCCCCCAGTGGACCATGTGCTATTTTACCTCCCACTCCTCTTTGAATCTCTTTCTGTACGAATCTGTGAAAGGCCACCTATCAGAGACCTCTAAAAAATTCATGTCTTTAACTAAATTTGAGCAGCTACTAAATTTGAGAATGTTCTTGAACAAGGGAGGAAAACAAATCCTCAAAATAACAGCCCTCAGCCTCCCTGAAAAACCCAAACCAAGCCCACCCTAAGAATTAAGTTCCGCTATCATCCTTATTAAGTTGGGTTTAGGTTTTTCTGTACATTGTTAGCACAATGATGCGCCCTATGATGTGAAATTCTATTTTTCTAGCTATTTAACAATTATTAATAGGTAGGACATGAATCAGATATTTTTAAATTAGTTGCAGTTATTTTCATAGTTAGGAGTAACACTTCATTTTAAGTCTTCAGTCTAAATTCTTAGTATGGGCACTGGCTGTGAAAATATTTTAATTTAAGTAGCCTGAACCTTCCTATGCTCAGCTCTGTTGGTAATATGAGAATACCTTTGCCTTACTAATCTATAAAAAGTTAGTGTTTTTACTGTAATTATCCTGTTTGTAGTTACTTTTGTATTTTTTTGCTTTAGCTACTGCATTTACTTATGCTAAGCATGTAAAGTTGAATAGAGAGCACTTAAAATAAAGCATACCTTTTCCAATTTAAATTAATCTCCAGCATACAGGTGTTTAAGATGCATAGGATTATTTAAATGATAATTAAAGATTTACTTATCTAACATTTAAATTTTTTCATTAATATATGAAGTGATTGTAGTACCTTATTTTTAATTAGACTCAAACCTTAGTTATGTGCATTAAAATCCTAATACTGTTAAGTGAACTAACTTTGTTCCTTTGTTAACAATTTTTGTAAATTATTTTTTCTTTTCTTGCAGCAAGGAGCAAATAACGCAGAAAAATTTGACTACGTAAGTTAACATTGTAACTTCTCTTTTTTAACTAACTTCAGGGGTAAAAGTTTCAAGATGGCAAGGGAATTGAAAGTGAAATTTTAGTCATAACCTGGGCTTTGTTTTTGTAGATGTACTTGGTTATTAAAGCATTTAGTTGTTTGTATTGCATTTATAAAATGGTGTTGCAGGATTTAGGGTAAGGCTTGGTTGAAAGTTCATAACCTTTTTATGTGTAAAAATATTGCTTTTCCTTGTCTTTGTCTCTGCCAGGTGATGCAGTTCATGAATAAAATGGCTGGTAATGAGTATGTTGGATTCAGTAATGCTACGTA
Source organism: Agelaius tricolor (assembly GCF_023055355.1). NCBI lineage: Eukaryota > Metazoa > Chordata > Aves > Passeriformes > Icteridae > Agelaius > Agelaius tricolor. The sequence continues at coordinate 5,899,862 of NW_027269270.1, forward strand.
AGTATTTTTTATTCACTTACTAAGGTTAGGTGGAAAGTGGTTCAACTGATAACTGGTATTTTGAGCCTATGACAAAGTTCAGTTATTTACATTTCAACCAGCATTTCATCCCTTTTATTGGAGGGTGTCTTTCACTTAACAATTTACAACTAAAGTTGTGCATGTCTCTGACACTGGTGGGGCAAAATTTCACCTAAAAAAACTGTTGGTTACCTCTTTGAAAATGTCATTATTCTGTCTTAGTGCTCTGTTGGTGCTATGGCAATGAGAGCTGTAAGTGCAACTCTTCTCTTCCTGGCATTCATATTAAAAATTAAACTCTGCATGTTGGTGGCTGCATAGTAAATGTTTAGGAAGCATAGTTGATACAGCTGGGACTCCTTCTGCTTTTTTATTTTGCATATTTAAATTCTTTTCTTAAACAAACAGTTCTCTTGTAAACTCAGTGTATAGCATTCCAAAACTCTTGAGAGCTTTTTCAGGCAGCACAGGGTAAATCATGAAGATTCCCTTTAGCAGAGTTGCTTCCAGTGCATGTGCAGAGGTGTTTTCCTGAGCTTTGTTTCAGTAAAAGGGGTGTGTATTGCAGAAGGAACCAGGCAGGTGTTCCTCCTTTAGGTTTCATCCTTTCCTCAATCATCCCAGTGAGGAGTGCAGCCATTTGTCTGACCTGCTATGGGATCCTCACATTCCTGTGCTTTGGGCAGGGAATAATGACCCTTCCACTGTCCCAGTGTGGAATGGTCCATCCTGCTCTGGCCTATTTAGAAATGCTTCCAGGATGAGGATTTGACCCTCCTTTGCCTTCTCTCCAAGTCAGCTTGTGTTGTGTAGGTAACCAGTACTGTGTGTGTTTGGATGTCAGTGCTGATTCACTCCAGCTGGGTGAACTGGGATGAGCTGCTGTGGCCACTTCTGTCCCATTAGTAGAATAGTTGTGTTCAGAGGTGATGAACCCTTTACATGAATTTTACTGAATTACATTACACATCATGAGTTCAGCAATTTTTGGGGGTTTTTTGGAAAGTCTGACATGTTGCCTTGTCTTTTTTGTTTTTTCTTTTTTTCTCTTTTAGGTTCCAGTCTGAAAGAGAGAGTGGAGATAGAAACTTTGCTATTGGCTATTACTTGAAAGAAAAAAAGGTTAATTTTTTTCTTCTTAAGTGTATTTTTAAGATTATTTGCTGGGTTTTATTTGTAATCTGTGAATTCTTTTAATTTATGTACAGTTTGGCACAAATTCATACTGGATATGTCTTATCACTGTTATTCAAATGCTGTCATTTAAAAAGTGTGATATCTATGCCATTCTAATAAAATACCTCTAAATATTTTTCTGTAACATAGCCATGGTAATTTATTTGTTGTAAAAAGTGTAATCTGTGCTGTAGAGGTGACTTTATAAAACTCCTGGATGCATTTTTCCATTTGCTTATTTAAAGATGTTGAAAACTACACTGAAAAATCTTTTAATACCTAGTTCAGTGATATTGCTGCACTGTGTTATTTTTAAATCTGATGTCATTAAGTGTTTCTACTTACTACATTTAAATGTTTATATTAAAATACGCCTAATGCTTAGCATGCTGATAATAGTATAATTAAAGTTATGTCTATCTGAAAGTGATACTTAAAAAAAAAATTTAATCTAAAGACTCTTTATTTTCCTTCCTCAGTGCTTTCCTGAAGGCACGGATATGGTTGCTATACTAGACTTCTATTTTCAGGTAACTGACTTTAAAATTGAGACTCACTGTAGGCTTAGAATTGCTATTATAAGCAGTAGAAGCTGATTTGTGCCTAGACATGGAGGCTTTGATGACGTACAGTTAAATGTCAGCTTCTGTTTAACTCTGGAAATGACAGATGTATGTTTGATGTATCCAGATTTGCTTTTGTTTAGGTGACCTACTCAGGTGTCTTTGTTGCTAATACAAACTAGCAATAGTCTTTAAACCACTTGAAGTTAGAAGCTTGAAATGTCTTGTATTACTTCAGCGAGTTTGACAAAACACTTCCTCTTTGGGTTGCTGCTTCTTATGGTGCTGTGGAGTAGTTTAACCTCTGTAACTGGAGAGTGCATGCTGAGCTGTAGGCTTGAGGAAGTGCTCCAAGGGAAGAAATGGGAATATCACCTCCTTTTGGTTTCATTCAATGCTTTTGAGTAAGAATATATATATTTTTTTTCTCCCCCTTCCCCCTTTTTGGTTTTTTTTTTTTTTTTTCACTTTCAGCAAGTTATTTACAAGTGTCACAAAATGAGAACTTGCAAGTGTGAGGTATTTCCTCAGTAAGGGTTTCCTAATGTTTAAATGCTCACAACTCAGCCCTGCTGTGTAGAGTTCTCAAGAGGCAGTTCAAGTTGTGTTACTGATGCACTTCATCTAGGAGAGTTGAAAAAAAGAAATACAGAGTTCTCAAAATCTGTTTTTGACTTGGAAACTTGCTGTTACTTATGCAAATTATAAGCCATTGTTTTCAAAATGCAAATTTCATTTGAGTTTTTTGTGTGGGGATGCACCTGCTCTCTTATATTTAGATTGGATGAGTGTTTATGAAGTAAGGTATATGTGATTAGCTGTGGTTGACCTCCTGTTGAGTTAGAAACTAGGTACAAGCTAATAGTCTGTTCTGAACTTGTGACAGAAGAGAATGTGTAATTTATATGAATTTACTGTGTAAAAATGCTTTTTAAATGCCTTGTATCCCACTGCCTGATGTGTTTTCTAAGTGGAAGCTATTCATAAGTTAAGAAATGCTAAAGCTTACTTTTCTGATGTATTTTAATTTGGCCTCATTTTTGTGCATTCTGATCTCTGATTTAATGACCATGTGTCATTCTTTCTTTTTTCCCTTGAAAAATCCCCTTTTCACTCCATGCTCAGGAAAAGGGTAGCTCATACACGAGCAGCATTTCTCTTTTCCTGTTAGGGTACAATGCTTACCTTTCCAACACTCAGATTCTACTTAAAAGTCTAGTTATTTCTTTTCTTTGGGTTTTCTGTAATGCTCCTTCCTCCCTTTTGTGACTGGGAACTTTCTGAGTAGGAATAAACGTATTTGCCTATTATCTCTGTAAAGTGAGGATGGATTATTCTCAGTTCAGACAAACGAGGTACAGAATGCAGGTGCTTAAACTGAGAACCTAGAAACAATTTTTTTTTTGAAAGTAGGTGATATTATGTAATACTTCATATGTTTAAAACACAGTTGCCATTTTAGATGCGTCTCTGACAATCTCTTGATTTGCAACTCCAGTTGATTGGACTAGGATGTATTGAGTTTGGCACCCGGAAAATAAGAATTCCAGGTAGTAACTACTCATGCAAACGTGGCTTAGGTAACTTCATGAAGTATCATGTAATGACTGTTTGGCAGAAACAAGAATAGGAGCACTAGTTTGTTTACTTTTTAGAGCAGCATTTCAGCTTCAGGTTGAAACCAATTTATCTTTTGGTTTCTGCAGAAATGAGGCAGCATCAGGTGATGGCATCTTATCACATTTCCTGATGTGTCACCAAAGTATGTATAGTCTGTACTGAAGCAGGGATCCTGGGAAAAAACTATGGTGTGGTTGTATCATTACTATATAAGAAATTAAATATGAGAAAGGTGAAATAAGGCTGCATCAGCAGGAAGTGCTGGCATTAACACTTGCATGTGCTAGAATTTGCAGCTTTAAATTGCACTTCTAATAATGTGTGGGATCTTCTAAGGCTTTAAAATAAAAAGAACCCACCATACGAAACAAGCTCAAATTGAAAAAAAAAAACCAGTCATTCTGTGGCTTTGCCATTTAAGCAGATGCAAAATACTTTTTTAGAGATTGTTTTACAGAGCTCTTCCTCTCAAAGGAACATAAGGGGGGTGGGGGGAGGAATCGAGCAGAGACACTAACCCATAAAAATACCGTCCCCAGCTTTTAAAGAGGGCTTACAAACACTGTCACTGGGATCTTTATAGCAGAAAGATTCAGACTGTAGTAATTGATGCTACTAGTGTAATCTGTAAGAAATGTTATGCTGCAGGTGGTTCTGAGATATTATTTTAAGATTTCAGTATTTTGTTGATCCTGCTGTAGTTGGCCTTACTGTGCTAGAAGTACCAGTGCTTATAATCTCTATTTCTTTTCCATAAGCTTTGCTCAATAGAAGTAACATGTGAGTCAGCAAGTGTGATGGCAGCAACTCTGGCTAATGGTGGCTTTTGCCCAATCACTGGTGAGAGAGTCCTGAGCCCCGAGGCAGTCCGGAATACCTTGAGTTTGATGCATTCCTGTGGCATGTATGACTTTTCAGGGCAGTTTGCCTTCCATGTAAGTACTTTACAGGTTTTAATCACAGCTGAGCAGGAAGGTTAATTTTTGCTATTGTTTTCTATGTTTTAGGGGTTTCTTCCTTGCTTTAGAGGCAGAAGAGAGGGTGTTATGTGAATTGTTTAGAAATTGAGCACACTGTAAGGAAAAATCTCACCTAGGATTCATGGCACTACTAGTGTCACATATCTTAGAGCACTCTGCCTTCACTTCTGGGAATCCTTTTCATATCAAAACATAAATGCTGTTCCTTAGGAAGGCTGTTCATGAGAGCAACAGAAGCAACGTTTCTTCATGGCTGAAGAAATCCTACTATATGGGAGTCAAGGATAGCAGAAAGCCTTTGTGGACAGTTGATTTTTCTTCAGTAACTCAGGCTCAGAAATTGTCCTTTTACGTGTGAAAATGACTGTCATACACAGCACATGTACTGTGCTCCTGTTTTCTAGCAGTGTGTTCATTACATGTTTATAATTCAGGATGGAATGTATCTTATGTTTTCAGTATTTTTTGCAGCATTTTTAGTTTTTCCTTACTGCATACATGTAAAATGTATTATAGTGCATTGTGTGACATAAAAGTTGCTTCTTGGAGAGCCATGAGGATATGTGACATGTTAGTTCCTACTGAAAAAAGTAATGCCTTTGTTCAGATTGTAAACAAGTAGGTTATTGTATGATTTCGTAGATACTTTCCAATTTTCTTGTGTTTTTTTGTTTTTTAACTTTTCCAGTCAATATTTTTACAGCTTCATTCTACCACCTTGTTGCAAGCTCTTTGTGGACATACACTTGTGTAGTACCACTTAGTCATAATTACTTTTTTTAAAAAAACAGATTTAAATTATCTTCTTTCACAGTATTATTGACTCACTGTATTCCTGTGAGCAAATAGTTTTATGATTGTGAACCTTGGATTGTCACAAACTGCATCAGGTTATTGTTTATCTAAAAAGAGATAAGTAATAATGCTTTCCCAGCTTCCAGTGCCTTCCAGATACACGTTTTATTAATGCTACACAATAATTTTCAGGAAAATGCTGATGCATTGTGTTACAATAGTGAGGAGCAATTGCAGAGGCCAGTCATTCTCTGATTATTCTATAGGTTGGTCTTCCTGCAAAGTCTGGAGTTGCTGGTGGGATTCTTCTGGTTGTTCCTAATGTCATGGGCTTGATGTGCTGGTCACCTCCTTTGGACAAGATGGGCAACAGTGTTAAAGGAATTCACTTTTGTCATGTAAGCACCATTGCCCTTGGGGTTTTTTGGTTGCTTGGGTTTGTTTTCTGGTTTTTTTTTGGTTTTTTTTTTTTTTTTTTTTTTTTTTTTTTTTTTTTTTTTTTTTTTTTTTTTTTTTTGCTTTTGCAGCTGATGTTTACTGAGCTTCAGTTGGCATAGCTGAGATCTAAGTGAATTAAATAGTGATTTCTGATTGTTCCCTACATAGCAAGTTTCATCTGATCCAAGGGTGAAAGTCTAAGAATAGATGTTTGCTTTTTAGTAGTAAATAGCACTTGATTTCAGTGAGCACTGAAGTATGATGCCAGAAACACTGGAGAAATGGTTGTGAAAAAGCTTTGAGAAGGAACACTTCATGGGGAAATGAAAGTGCTGGACTCCAGTATATTGCATTAAAAACTGTAGAGCTCTATTTATAGATGTTTTTTCCCTCTCTTGTCATAAAGTACCGTTTTCAAAACACTGGAAATGCAACTCTTATTTCATTGCAATGAAAGAAAAAGACTGTAATGAAATACTTCCATTCTGATGTATTTTTAAACTAATTTTTGTAAACCATCTGACATAAAAGATGTCTTCATAGATGATACCCAGATGTTGGGCAAACTCTTCCTGGCTTCATGTTGAGCCAATGAAAGAGCTGTGGATAGTCTGCTGATAGGAGCATTAGAAGCAGGAGAGATTTTGGGGAGGACTTTGTGATGATTAATTAAGGTGTTTTGTGGGAGAGGAGAATGTAAAAAATGTCTTCCTTTTTTGTCCCTAAAACTGCCTTGTAATGATGATTGCTTAATTATAAATGGGAGGTGGAGCAGCAGTTAAAATTTTTCGTGCTTCTATTTATCTAACATTTACACAGTTTCAAATTAAGAAGTTACTAATTCTAGTTAAAGTGCTTTAAAGGTTCATATTAAATGGTCTGATAACTTAATTCTAAATCCTAGAATAGAGGGGTAGATGGAGGATTTACTGCATCAATTCTGCATTGCAATGAGACCTAAAAACTGATACATGATTGTGGCATACAAGTAACATGAATGTAACATTCACTTTTAAAAATAGAACGGCATTGCCAAGTTTTGTAATTATAGCGTTCATGCTGTAATTCAAACTGATTGAGAATCCCTTATGTCACTCATTTCCTTGTTTCATCCTTTTGATCAAAGTTTTTCTGTTCCTGAAGGGTTACATACAGCTTATTTATGCTTTAAATCCCTCCCTTTTTTTTATCTAAAACTCCAAACTGTTGATACAGGAGTTTTATCTAATGGCAGAGTTAGTTTTTTCCTGCCCCTTTTTTGACCCATCTGGATGGATCTTCATGAGTTTAGGAAGATGCATAAAACAGAGCTGATCTTCTCTGAGAAAGCAAGCTGCTCTTAATTAATCTGTTTGGGTATTGTTAATTTTGCATAAACATTTGCAAGAGCTCTGACTAAACCCTGAATAATCTTCATTTAGCAGAGTATTGTAAAAGGATGGGCTTCCTGTCTTTGAGTAGGAATTTATTAAAATAGATATTTTGCAAATTTGCTCCTTGTTTTGTCCTTCTGTAAGAAGGAGGTAAAGATATTATAAAGGTATTATTTAAAGGTATTATTAGAATTTTATCCTGTAGATCTATATGTTCAAAGTGCCTTATGGACATGGATATTAATTTATTTAATTAACTTTTGTTCTTACTGGTTTAAGTTACTAGGATATGATGCAAAATCTAACTGGTAGTATTACTATTTACTGAGATGCATTTGGCTATCCTGTGCAGATAATAATGCATGTTCTCTAAATGCTTGCAGGATCTGGTTTCTTTGTGCAATTTCCATAACTACGATAATTTGAGACACTTTGCAAAAAAGCTTGATCCTCGCAGAGAAGGTGGTGATCAGCGGGTAAGTTACTGTCTGTGTGCAGTGAGTATTGCTCAGAGACTTCAGAGGAAATATGGCAAATTCTTCTCTAAATGCCAAACTGCTCAATGACATGTATTGCATCAAAGCTTTCACATCATCTAGTTAGTTACATTATTAGTGGACACTTAGCTGGGTGGACCACGCTGTCACAGGGTTTTGTGTAAGGAGAATTCATTACTAAATTTGTAACTCCATTTCATGCAGTTCATCCCCCTTGCTAGATTAGGTAGATGGTATCTGATGGAAGTTGCAAAGAGTTTTACTGTACTGGTTGCCTTTAATAAAGACTTGACCAGCTGCTGGGCTCAGCCTTTCTGGTGTGTGCTGCAACGCACGAGATCTGTGTTTAGCTGTATTTTCACAAGGATATCTCTGACACCACATGACCTGCTGAGAGTTGCAGAGGCAGTGAATTCAGGCATGAATAGTGCTGCAGACAAGAGTCTCCTACTTAGGGAGCAGCATAAGCAGTGTCTGGGAATGAACTGAATCCACTCCAGCTACATTTACAAATGACACAAGCGTGAGGGGATTGAGATGAGGAAAACCTCTTTGTTTTCAATACCATTAATGTTTTGACTAAGGCATGAAAATTTCAATACAGTAGAATGATTATTAAAGTGCTTCTATTTGCATGTATGCATCTAAAAATTACCCAGTTTTGAATTTAATTTTTTTATAAGTGCAAAAGAGAAACTAGCAGTTTATGTGAAGAGCTGAAACACTTGGGTCTGTTAGCTATGACTGCAAGTATGGATTTTTTTTTCCTTCAAGTACACTAATAAATAATGTATGTTGCTTGAACAACTAGCATTCCTTTGGACCAATGGACTATGAGAATCTCCAGCAAGAACTTGCTTTAAAAGAAACAGTATGGAAAAAAGTGTCACCTGAATCAAACGAGGACATCTCCAGAACCGTAGTGTATAGAATGGAAGGTCGGGGAGAGCAGAACTAAACAAATGGGTTCTAGTTCCATTAAATTCTTCATTTTAAAAACCCTCAAGCATCTCTAGATTTAATTTTGATTTGAATATTGTTTACCTGGTGTTTCATTTATATATACATTTTTGTGTAAATTTTGTATGCTATACCAAAAAGATTGTCAAAGTTCAAGGGTGTGTGGGGGAAAAAGCATGTGCAAACAACCCCAAAGCTGTAAACTGACTTTTGTAGTTACTTAGAACACATTTAGTTAAAAAAACCAAAAAAAAGTAAAGGTAAATCTTAGTGTTTTCAAAGATACATACCACTTTTGTGGTGTATCTGTTTATTTTTGTTTATATCTGAGATTTTTAAGTATATGAACTTTGAGGATGAGCAAAAGCTTGTGTCCACTGAGCAGGGTCGGCATGTAAAGATAGAATATTAATTAAAATATAAAATAGTATTTGGCATAATACAGCAAATTCCTGAATTTCTAAATAATTGTATATTAAGTGGAGATAGGTTCTGAGTCATATTATTACCATATCAGGGTTACTTTAATATGAGCTTTCAAATATGAAGAGAAATGGACCTTTTGCATATGCCATGCTAGTGAAGATTATTACAACATTAGTATTAATAATTATTAATGGTTTGATTAAAAGAAAAAAATAAAGAGAGCAAAAATGCCTGGGCAGGAGTGGGAGAAGTGGGGAGGAGGAGGAGGAGGAGGGGAAAAAACCTGTCTTGTTTGCAAGTTAACTAATGCAGCAGTGAGATTTCTGCCCCAGCTATTTGGAGTGTCTCTCTTGCTGCCTGTGCTGCCAGCTGGTAGTTATGACTCAGAAATCTGCCTTACTAATAGTGCTGTGCTCCACCCTGGAAAGGAATGTAAGCAATCTGGGCTTTAGACTGGTAACCAACTGAGCAGTGAGCAGGAAATATGTTCACAGGGAAGCAGATAGGTAGATCTTATTAGGACTGTTTAGAGCTGTTTTTCAACTATTAATGTGTGCATATGTTCATATATGAGGTTTCATTTACACAGGAGCAAATTCTTAAGTTATAATTAATTGCTATTTTTTGGAAATAATTTTGGGTTTGCAGCTCTGTCAGCTTCCTGAGAAAGAGGACTTGCATTTTTCCACAGGCAGCTGCATCTCTTAAGCTGCATAATTTGATAATTTGAGTATCTTGAGTAGGGTGTAGCTCCAAATGATATATTCAAGCTTCAGATAGGCTCAATAGGCAGTTCTCAACAGAGGTCAATGACTTGCTAAATTCTTAACACTTTCAGGAATTAGATTCTTAATAATGCTGAAAATCTTAGAAAAGCATTCTCTATAAAATTTTCTCCTCTCTAAATTTGCAAATAATCTGATGTGTCCCATCCCTATTACACATCACACAGAGTCCTGGTTTGTCAAACTGGAGAAACTTGTCCAAGCAATGATAAATGGTATTAGCTGGTAGAGGATTTTAAGAGACAGTGACAAACAATTCTGTTGTAACACCTTCACCTCTTCTCTCTGCTCCCTTCCCCAGTCCTTCTCCCTTTTTTTTTAATCTAAAACTCCAAACTGTTGATATGTGAGTTTTGCCTAATGGCAGAGTTAGTTTTTTCCTGCCATTTTTTGACCCATCTGGAATGTTCATGAGTTTAGGAAGATGCATAAAACAGAGCTGATGTTCTCTGAGAAAGCAAGCTGCTCTTAATTAATCTGTTTGGGTATTGTTAATTTTGCATAAACATTTGCAAGAGCTCTGACTAAACCCTGAATAATCTTCATTTAGCAGAGTATTGTAAAAGGATGGGCTTCCTGTCTTTGAAGCCTAGGATGGAAATATTTAAGCAAAACAATACAGAACATCAATTTTCAGCGAATTTGATGCCCTACTGGGATGAAGAGGTAAATCTGTGGTGCAAATGTCAGTAATAAGTGTCAGTCATGAATTGCTGAATACTAACTATTTTATAATCTTATCTCTGATGATAAGGTTAGGTTTGTTAGTGCTTATCCTCAAAATAAAGGCAAAGTCTTCAATTATAAAAATGTCTTGCCTGTTTGAGGATTTTGCAGTAAACTAGTAGCTACAGAGACATAACAAGTATTCAGATCCTGCAGAACTACTTTACCTGAAATACCCTCAGTTGCAAGAGGGAACATAATGTGTCTGTGCTGCTAATGGAAAGTATTTACAGTGGTGACATGTTGCTGGATGACTTGCTGATTTAATTAAAAATGGAAAAGGCATGTTGCAGGATTTGCTTGGTCTATTCTACCCACCTTGATTTTTAGTACTGTTTGAAGCCACTTCTAAAGATGTGGTTGAAGACAGATGATTTTTCCACATGTGGTAGAGTCAAGTCCTGCATGAGAAATACAGAAATAAGAAAACGACTAGGTCTTTAATATGCATAATAAGAATATTTAGGGTACAGCTTAAACAATCTTTAAATATATATATATATATATATATATTACAGTTCTGTAATATATGCTTTTGAAGCCTGCCTCAGAATTGAAGGCAGCTTCTAGCTAGGAAGGGTCGGGAGGAGACTCCTCTGAACCAACTGTTCTGTAACTTGCCCACACTTGTAGTTTCTTGCCCTGGCTGCCACGTGTGCAGATGGCTCCTGTTCCTGGCAGGGCACCTGGGGGCCAAGGTCACCCACCACAGGCCAGGGCCACTGAGGTTCAGTCATTCCATGTGTGAAGTCTGCAACGGTTCTAGTGTTCACCTGTGCTACAGTAATAGCAATTCTTGATATTCAAGCATTTTAGCTGTTTGTTTGTTTTTCTTTGTCAGCATCATTAACATTTCATTAGAAATGTAAATGCTTTTTAAAGATTTATTTTAGCATTTGTGTTGTACCTTTTGGCTCAGTTGTTAAGTTACCTGTCTCGTTTTCCATTTTTCATTTGCATTGTATGTTATTTATGTATCTTGATTTCCAGCATGCTTATTTTTGTATTGTTTAATAAATTTATTTTAAGCTGATTTTTATTGTATTTTTTTTTCTCTCAATGGAGAACAGATTTGTTCAAACACATTTTTTAGATTGAGGTTGAGATAGTGAGTACTCTGTTTGGAAAAACATTCTGGAAGAGTAGGTGGAATAAGCAGTTTTAGTTAAACCAGTCATTGAAAACTTTCCTAAGATTTTGTAAACATTTTATACGATAATTATTTTTCTGTTTGAACTGTTGTCTTAGAAAGTTGAAGGCAAAAATCAAGGTAGCAAAACTTTGTCACTATGACTTTTTAATAAAGAAGTCCTGGCGCAGTAGAATTTCAATATCACTGTGCTTTTGTCTGATTTTGAAGATACTGATGCAGTCACATGGAAAATGTATGGCTAGTGGTGCCAGTGTAGTAACTGCTGATCCTGAGCATTATGAAGAGAAAAATACAGCTTGTAATGAATCATGTGTAGCAAGGGAGGTGGTCCAAGCCCCACATTGTTCTGGTAGTGATGCTGGGGCCTGCCTCTACTGAGGATGGTCAGAATTGTTAATTTAGCTTTTCTGCAGACTGGTTTATAAGCTGAAGTTTTGTTCTATGCTTGTAAAATGAGCTGTATGTTCATTATACTTAAAAACATCACATATCAAAAGAGTTTGTTCTCTAGAAGTCATAAAGATGATGAAAGGAAAAACAGTAGTAGGTACACAGAGCCACAGGTGATTTACTGTACAATTATTTTGGCTCTTATATTTTGGTTTTCAGCATATATTTGTGTCAAAGACCAATGGGTTTGTAGATGAACAAAAAGGCAATGGATTCAGAGGAGGGTGGATGGGTGGGGGGGATGGATTATGTTTTTTTTTATTGCTCATATATCTCTTGGTCTTGATACATACATGTCATTGATGCACAGAAATTTGTTAACAAAGGAATTAATTATGAGCATAATTAATGTATGATGTTTTAGTATCCTAAACATTTTTGTAGGCTTGCACTGTTTTTTCTTTTTGATTTTAATTTTAAATAATATTTCTGTAGTTTTTTGAAGGTTCAGAATCAGTTATTGCTGTGAAACAAGAATAAACTTGTTTCAGCAGAGTTCTTATTAGAATGACAAATACACCTAATAATTTGCCTTCAGTGCAGTCTCCTTGAGGATTTGAGTTCACATATGTCTGTGGTGGTTGGAGGGTTGGCAAGAGGCTTTAAATTGGGTAGAAATCTTAACTAAAGCTATTTTTTTATCATGCTGGCACCTTGTCTGTTCCACATTTGTCTAGTCTGGAAAGTGCATGACTAACTAATATATGTAAAGACATGGTTGAGTCATGCACAGCTCCACTTTCTTTCAAGAATTTGTGTCCTAGTGTGTTGAATAATTTAAATAGTCTAAATTATTAAACTACCTGCCTTGAATCAAGCATGGTTTCTGATTTGCTGTTTGCTCCTAGAGTATATTGTGTGCAAAATTAAAAATGCCCTCTTTTCTTTTGGTTTTTCTGCAAGTAGGAGTTAATTTTCTTACTGGCATCTAATCTTGCTTTATGCAGACTTTTTGGTATGACACGGACATGGAACATTTAAATGTTTTTGCAAGACTTGAGTGGCAGCACTGTGCACATGGCTCAGCTACTCCTGAAAATGCCACTTGCATTTGTCCTGTGCATAGCAGGGGTGCCTAATGGTCACATCTGAGGCTGCAGCATAGCTGAATAAAGCCTGGAATGGAGTTCAGTGGCAGAACTGTGGTGGGGGCAAGTTTGTTGGGTATTCTGTTTGTTATTTTGGTTTTTTACCAGTTTAATTTGAGCAGGACTTAACTGAGTCAATAAAGCTGCCATGGGTGCTTGACTGAGGACAAGGCAGGTGGATGTTTGGAGAATAATGGACACTTTGCACCTCAGCACTAGGACTGGTGAGGAAATGGGGTTGAAGGAAGGACAAGGGCAAAAGGAAGTAATTTTAGAATGTCTTCCTATCCTCAAAAATGTTCCAGCCAACCAGACTTTGATGTATTTAGTGCTAAGCAGGCAAGTGGGGCAGCATATCTGCTGTAAGGTGCTGCTTCCTGTTTGAGCTGCTGCTCTGCTCTGATTCTGACTCAGCTGGCACATAGCTGTGCCTTCATGTGGTTTCACAAACTCACGTGCACACTGTGAATTGGACATTTATCTTCATATTGTACCTTGCCTTAAAGGTCAGATTTACTCAGCTGGGTGCAGTTATTGTAACCTATCTGTATGAGGTTCAGGGAGCACTAGTGACTGTCAGCAACCTGAGGAGGAAACCACGAGGTCACAGAGGCTGGGAGGGATCTCTGGAGATCTCAGAGTCCAGCCCCTGCTCAAAGAACCATCTCAGGTCACTTGGATTGTGTTGCTCAAGGGCTTTGCCAGTCAAGTGTTGAAAACCTCACGTGATGAGGTTTTATCATCTGGCTGGGTGAGTTATCCCAGTGCTTTAATGCTTTGATTAAAGAATTTTTTCCTAACCTACAGTTGGAAATTTCCCTTTCTGTACTTTGTGATGGTGACTTCTGTGTTTTCACTGAATGTGATGATGTTACCATCATGCTGTAATCTGTTGGCTTTTGGAGAGTCCTAGAAGTGGCATAGGTAGAAGTGGCATTTGGGCAGCAGTAATTAGTATTTTCACTTCCTGCTGTATTTTTCCTACCAGATTCCAAGTATCTTTTCATTATGTCATTGCAAATGAAGTGATTTAGGGATTTGAAAAGGCCATATTCCCTTTATTTATCTATTGAAGCCCAACAGGCTGAATGCAGATGTGGAAGTGTGCTATTTGCTGAGGGATGGCATGGTTCTGTTAGGACCCCTTGTGATCAGAGCACTTGTCAAAACAATGAACTGAGAGCACAAGTGGAGTGATAGGAAGAGATAATGTTACTCATTTCCTGTTGATGTCATTCACTAGCCCAGCTTTTTCCTTGAGGCAGGCAACTTTATTGTTTGTTCAGGAATTACTCATGCAATAAACAGGGTTTTTTTTGGACTCATAGACCTGCTTTTGGTTATATGTGTAGCTTTTACTTTCTGAATGGAAAGTACATTTCACACTTCTTTTCAAGGACCTCTCTCTTAAAATTCTCCAGCCTGTAATTATTGCAAACAAAATAATTAAATTGTAATCTTGATCTGAGAATAAACTGTTTTGATTAAACATGTTTTAAGAAATCCCCACTCATGCCATTGCAGAGCAGGATTAACAGTTATGATTGAGAATATAGGAAAGCAGGCTAAAACAGCTGAGTATGTTTTATTCCATATACCAAGGCTGCTGGGGAGTAATATGACTGTTTGCAGTGTTTAAAGATGAAAGCAGGGAGGAAAAAGATTTATTTCAGCTAATAAATATTTTCAATCCAAGGAAAACTTACCTTTCAATACAAGGTATGGAATACATAGCCTAAAAATAAGGAGACTTATAGAAACTTGATCCTAGTATTTAGAAAGCACCTTCTCATCAAGAGTAGAGTGCAAGCATCTGGTAAGATTTCCCCATTCTGCTTTCAGCCTGTAGGGTGGAGTCAGTCTGTTGGTAGTGCAGGTGCCCTGCATCCTTCCAAAGTCCTTTCCTTTGGCTATAATTCCAGTTCCAAGCCCTGTATTTAGGAGTAAACTGTCATCCACAAATTGTGAAGTGCCTACAGGCTGGGAAGCAGGAGCATTGCCCCACTCTGCTCTGTTGTGTGGGTATCAATGGTGTCAATAGGTCCTTGAAAAAGCAGACATCCTTTTGTCCTGTCTGCTTAACACAGCTCTGTCACTAAAACACCCATCAGCATTCCACTGGATTCATGTGACAGCGCTGATCCCAGTTCCTTTGGTCCCAAATCTTGCACTGTTAGTGATGTCTATATCCATTACTTCAAAGGCTCTTGTTATTTTCCCCTGCATCCAGGATCAATGGCTTAGCATTCATTCCCCTTTTTAAGGTTTCTCTGTATATTCCCAATGCTCTTTGCTGCAGAACTGTTAGCAGGGGTTTAGTCTTTGAAAAGGCTGAAAAGGAGCCGCCAAAGTAGGTATAACATTTCTGTGATAGTTGACTGCAAGAATTGTTTCACTATTTTTGAACTTCCAGCCATCATTATTTACTGACAAAATGTTTTCTTGCTGATGAGAAGTCCTGAAAATGTTTCACAGTGTGGAGTAAGTTAAACTCTTTAAAAGGGTCATTTTCTTACAAAACTTGGATGCTTTGGACATTGGTGGCATCACTGAAGCATTTCCATCCAAGCTGCTGATGGCAAATGCATACCACCTAAAAATGAAAATTTGCTTGGTCTTCATCTTGAAGGGTGGAAGCCTTCATGCTTTAGATCTTTCACTTGATCTAGTGAACTTTTTGTTGAAAGGATTAATTTATCCACCATTGCTTTGTCATACTGTTCATGGCCAACAATGCAGCAGTAACACTTCTGGTCATCCAGGACAGGAGCCAGGCTGGGTTTTTCTATGACTCCCTCTTGTTAATTTGCAATTCTATGGAACTGCCTGACCCACTGTTATTCACTACTGCTATTCTAATTTGGTTTTCTTTATTAGGTGTTCAAGAACTTCTCTTGCTGGCACAATATATGAGTTTATGAAAATCCATGAAAGATCTTCTTAAAAAAAAACAAACAAAGTGGAATTAGCCAACCTAGCTCTTAAGTCTAGTGAAGAATAATTCAATTCTCACTTAATGTTTTGGGTGTCTTTTCAGTGATGTGCTTAATTCTGTTGTTTCCAAAAGCAAAAAGTGTGTTAATTCATTGGTACCAGAAGAAATTGGAAACAGCAGGTGAAGGCAAGCATGGCCATGCTCACTGTAATCTACTGAAGGCAGCTTTGGCGCTCAGTTTTCTCTCTTCTTCCCAGTATTTGTACCTTCTGAAATCAACATAATTATCCCCAAAATAAAGGGATGGGATGGATATACCCATACCAACGTGGGTGTTAAGCAAAGGATAAGACATAAGAAGAAATTGTTAGTGAGTAGCTCTTGAGATCAGCTCCCCTTCTGCCAGGCTCATCTGTTTGTCCAGGCACACATGGGAAGGGGCAGGGGAGCTCTCCAGGCACAATATTGTCATCTGAGCACTGGTGAAGCTTCAGCTTTAGGTACTGTAAGACCTTCTGTCTTGAAAAATGTAGGATGATCTGTTATTCAGGGGTATCTGTGACAGCAGTATTGGCTGGGTCCATCCTAGTACCTGTTCTTGATGCTTCATATCAGGCTTTTCTTCCCTGGAAGTGTCTTCCAACTAAAGAAGCATCTGTTCCTGGGATCCTGTAATCTAATAGTGATGGAGTCAATGGCTCTGATTTCTGTGGGTTTTTTTTTCTCTGTACCCCTTGAACCTGGTTCATCGTTAGTATTGGTTTTATCTGCTAGAAAGGGGAAATACAAACCCAGTCTGCTTCCTACAACATTTCCTGGTGTCCTGTTCCTGATGATGGCACTGGAAAGGAGAAACTGCCCCATCCACTCACCCTGGACATTCTTATGATACTATGTAATATTTTCTAGTAAAATTGATTGGTATGCCTTGATTCCTGGGGAGAGGCTTGTGTGCAGTTTGCTTTGTGTCACCCACCCTCCACCTCTGGAGATCAGGATTAGTGAATGGTTGTTTCTTCTGCCTCCATCAGGGGAGGCAGAGGTGGGAGTGGGGCAGTTGAGGAACGTGGCTGGCCAGTGTTCCAGCTTGTCTCACCCTGTGGGGTTTGCACATCTCAGGAGTGGAATAGATGGGCATGGTCTTTGTGAAGGAATCTTCTCAGTTGCAGAAGGTAAGTAGATGTTTCACTTATTCTAGTAAACATTTTGTTTAATTACTTAACCCTTAATTCGTCATGATTAAATAGTCTTATCTGTAATTTAAACAGCATCAGTTTACTAATACTTCAGAATGAATCAATAGTCAGAACTGTAAATAACAAGGCATTACACATTCCCAGTGTGTGTTGCCATGAAACAAGGTTTCTGCTTCCATGGCTTGTCATCATCAAGGGCTGTTCTGTATTTCAGGCACTTGAGTAAAACCAAACCTAGCACGAAGCAGCCTGTACCTATGGAATCACAAACTGTATTGGAAACATAGATTATTTCAAATTTCATTTACAGGATTCTAAATCTCATTTAAAAATTAGAATAATTAAATGTAATAATCTCTGAGCATGCACTGGCTGAATTAATGGTAGAACTGAGCTCAGTCCTATCTGTGACTCTTTATTCTATATAAGTCAAAGAATATTTTTGGACAGTTGGAAGAACTTGCACCTCCTGCCTGATAGTGTTTAGGGTGATTTCACAGGTAGAGAGATGTTGTTTTGAGGAATATAGGTGTTACAAACTCCTTCCAGATATTTGTGTCCACTTGATGGCCATCTTATGAGCACGGGGTTGGTGCTGGAAGAAATGAATTCTGTCTTTCATGGTTCCAAATGTGATTGGAGGAAAAGCACCTGCTCACTGTTACTGTTTCCTCTGTCCTTAAGCTTTTTAAATTTTATGCAAACTAGAACAGTAATAGAGAAGGAAAAAAGGTACAAACTCTTATGATATTGTGCTCATTTTTAGTAAATACCATTTTTAGATGCTTATGAATACATCCATTAATTTGAAGTATTTTGACAAAAAAAAAGGCTTCGGGCAGAGGTGGACGAAGAAATGCAGTTTACTGTAATATGTGGTTTCAATACTCTAATTATTTGCAATTCTGGGTGGCATAATCCAGTACTTATCTTGAAAAGGCTTGAATCAGAGGGAACTATGAATGATGGAAATTCATTTGATACCTGGAGATGGAAGAGGGGAACAAATCACCTCTGCTCAGCCTTTCCTCCAGGAAAGCTTCACTTCTCCTTTAGTGGCCTTAGCCCATCTATTTGCCAGTAGAGCAATCTGACAGTTGTTCTTAGGTTGAAGAAAAGGTCCTGGTGTCAAGACAAACCTTGGATGTGTATATTTGGTTTAATTATTTCTTACATTCAGCTACGTGCACAGATTCTGTGACAAGCTCCAAGATTGAGCTACTGGTACAGGCTTGTTTCAATGTTCATGAACTGAACCTAGTCAAAACTCCTTGCTCTGTTTTTGGGTTTTAAACAGACACTTAGGACCATTGAAATTTTTTTATTGTCAGTGTTCCACCAGCTAGGATTTGAAACAATGTGAGTAGTTGAATTGCAAGAAGATATTTAAATACCTACTGGGATTTGCCCAGCTTTAAATAAAAGTAATAACTAACCAGTGTGCTAGCTTGCCTGAGGGTTTTGCAGAGCTGGCAGCACGGTTGGTTTAGAGCTGCTTTGTGTTTGGATACATGAAAATACAGCCTCTTGTGTGCCTGCAGTCTAGACATCACTCATGGGAGAAGCAGCTTTCAGTATTTCAGTACATGCATGGGTTGTGTTTGAGCAGGGCTGCTGGAAACTGGAGTGAGGAATAAATAAGTGTTTTGTTAGTCTGTTAGCTTGATACCAACAGCACAAACTGTATGGATAATTGCTGTGCAAATGGCATTTCAAGTTAATTCCACCAGGGAGACTCCAGAAATAAACTCTGTGGTAGCAGCTTTGAAAGTCACTTGTGGCAGCTTTGAGTCCAAAAATAAACACTGCACCCACGGCTGGTAAAACTGAAGGAGCTGGGTATCGTCCTCTGTCCCCAGCTGTGAACAGGGAGGACCTTGCACCATCTAGAGGAAAAGAAAGGATAGTCAAAGGGTTAGAAGAGGAACTGGGGAAAAAAACTGACAAAGTCTTGTTTCCTGTGTCAGTTTTAAAACATGGCAGAGCAGATTCTAAAGTTATTTTTGCACTTTCGTCATATTACATGAGGAAACAAGGATCAGTAGTGCAGAAAATAACCTAAAGAGGTGGTGGAAGTTGTCAAGAAAAAATGCAAGTTTTATGGAATTAACCTTGTCTGTATTTTCAAATGTATCAATATTTTAATGTGTGAAGGGATATGCATTAATTTATTCACACATCTTCTAATTATTTATAGTGCAGTGGGACGATAGGCTCTCCCAGAGAATTCTAAGTTTATAACTTCTTAAGACCCTTGTGTTTGTTTGAAGTCAGGGCAGGAGGCTCTGTCAGAGGCAGTAGGTGTTGTAGAGCTCTGTGACATCATTTGATCACTTACTGAAAGCCTCACTTTTGTGTGCTCCAGGAAATTATTTAGAGAAATTGCCTGGTTTTGTGTGTAGAATAAGGTAATGTTGAGGCTTAATCCAGAGGCTGCTTCGAGTGCCTTCAAGGACTGTCCATCCCTAAAAATATTCATGGACACAACCTCACTAGCAAGCTCTGAGACCACTTCAGAGCCAGTCCTCCCCTGGGTGGGCACCTGAATTATTCTGGGATTCATTTAGTGAATAAAAATGGCACTTAGTATGGGAGTTGTGTCCTGGCAGGCAGCTGGCACTGGAGTGGGGCAGACAGGGCAGGTGAAATGGAGATGATGCTTGGCTGGGCTTGGAGGGCTGAGGTTGGTTGGGTATTTGTCTATAGTTCAGTCTCAGTTTTGACTTCGTAAAATATGTGCTTTACTTACTCTTAGGTAGTAAGTTCCACTTCATTTCATGAGAAACAAAGCAGAAGCTCAATTGCAAAAACAGGCTTTTGACTGAGATTTCTTCCCCTATGAAGTACAACTTACCTTCATATTGAACAATGGTATTTTAAGGAAGACTATGGCTATCTCTTTTAGATCTGGATTTTTTCCCCAACAATAGCTTTGTATGTGGACACTGGAGAGTAGATTCCATGTTATTGAAAATTAAATGTAAATGCAAAACTGGCCTATTTGTAAAATAAGTGATCATGTCTAACGTCTGAGCAAATAGATACCTGTGTTCTAGTCTCAGATCCATCCCTGGTTTATTTTTGTCCTTTTAGGGGCTACTTGCGTTCTAGTTTCAGAGTTGAAATGCCAAAATTCATTTTGTGCAGGTTTCAGGGTTTTTTTTTTTTGTTTGTTTTTACTTTATTTTGAAACCCTCCATGCAAGGAAAAAGCCATCTAAAGGCTGTGCTCCAGCGTAGGTGAGTTACAAGTTCAGTGTGTAAAAACTGGATGACTAAATGGTTTGCTTTGTGCTCTAGGTTTGCTTTTCATAGTATCTGTAGGTCAGCACTGCTGTTTCAGAGTTTATATTGGCATCTTGGGTTTCAGGGATTGTTTCTCATTGATAAAATAAGCATCCAAAAATCCACAGTTCTTCCGAAGAGCAGGAGGAGGGATTGCCTTTTGGTGGTGACCCTCATCAGGGGATCAGCTTTAGGAAAAGCAGCTGAACAGTGCTACTGTGACAGTGAATTCCTGTTGACTTTGGAGCTTTTATTACTTTTAATCACTTGTGACTCATGTAAACTCCTCGCTCCTGCCCTCCTTGTCAGTCCCTGGCCGTTTGCAGAGGATGAGGATAGGCAGAGTCCCTCTGTGGAGCATTAATCCCTGTTCACTGGGCGGGTGCTCACCTTGGGCAGCTTATCCATCTATTTTCTGCCTCCCGAGCTAATGCCGCGCTGAGCCGGATTAGCCTGGCCGTGTGCTGGGAACAATGGGTGCAGAGCTGGGCGTGCGCAGGGCTCCTGTGTCCCCTGCCACGCAGGGTGGGTGGCCTCAGTGTGGGACAGCACGGAGCCTGCTGGCCCGAGGGAGCAGCGTGCTGCTGGGATGTGCAGTTTGGAAAGGCCACCTGATGGATTTTCCCTGTGGGGCTGTGCTGTGTCACCCTCGGTGCAGGTGGCCCAGGGAGGCAGCCAGGCTGTCACAGGTGCAGATCAGCTGTGCTCAGCACTGTGGGGGTTAATGGCATGGAGAAGTGTGCCTTGGGGACACTTCCAGACAGAGCTGGGCTGGCTGGATATTAGGAAAAAAATTTTCACCGAAAGAATACTCAAGTGCTGTAATGCTCTTCCCAGGGAGGTGGTAGAATCACCATCTCTGGATGTGTTTAAAAAAAGACTGGACATGGCACTTGGTGCTGTAGCCTTGTTGAGGTGTTAGGGCATAGGTTGGACTCGATGATCTTAGAGGTCTCTTCTAACCTCCTGATTCTGTGATTCCTTGCTGAAGAGCTGCAGGAGTGCATTCCAAATGCTGTGCAGCTCTCCTAGGGCTGGGAGCCTCCTCAGGAGCCTGGGGGGACATAACCCAGAGCCCTGCTTAGCTGGGACCCGTTCTGAGGTCCCAGTGCATCAGGCCCTGGGGTTGGTGTGACAGTCACATGTCATTAGGTGCTGAAATTTAAATCCCAGTTTATCTCTGCACCTCTGTGCCACGCAGGGGAGCGTTTTTAACTCTGTTCTTCAAGCCAGTTGGCCAGAAGGGCAGGGTTCCCTGAGAGGAAGCGTTGCATCCCATTTTAAGCACAAAAAGTAGGATGTGAGAGAAGAGTGTGGTGCACGTGTTCTCTCAACTAGCTCTGCTGTCTCTTTTTAACTCCTCTTGTTGTATTTGAAAGTCTCCTGTCAGCACACTTGGTCTGGTGCACAGTAAAATTCAGATACAGCAAAGTTCCTGAGAAGCAATATCCATTCACACTGGTTTTTCTCAATATTTTGAACATCTCTTCAGAAGGCTAACCTGTGGTTATCCCTAAATATCATGGAAAGAGTGTTGGAAAGTTTAGGGGAGTTGTTTATTTGTCCTTGTTTGGCTTGCCTTGAGCAGTACTACTATAAACTATAGAGCTTGAATATAATGCTCAGCCACCTGGAGAAACATAAAGTTGGAAGCAATACTTTTTGTTCAGAATGTTAATTCTGTAACATTTTCAAAGAAATTATAGAGGGCGGAGCGTTCTCAGGAAGCAGGACATGGTAGGAAATTAAAATCCAGATTCACTGACTTTTTTAGCTAAGAGCTTCTCATGGAATTAATCCAGCTTTGAGCTAAATTAATTTTTCCTGAAGGATTTGCTTTCTGTACATGCACAGCTGTTTGGCTTTTCTCTCCTGACCCAAGTGCAGTGCGGGGCAAGGCTCTCCCTGCCGTGCTGGAGGCATTGCAGCCACGGCAGAGCAGGACAGAGCCCTGTGGTGACAGGGACACGTGGGCAGGGACAGAGCAGTGTGCTCAGCTGCTCGGGCTGGGCTCCTCCTCGAGGTTTGGGTGTTCTGCATTCATGATGAAGGCAGTGGGCAGAAGGTGTCAGGCCGCTCTCCCTTCACCACGAGGCTGTAGCAGTTCATTTCCATCTCTGGGCCTCAGTTTCCCATCTTAGTGCCAATAACAATGTCAGGGTGCTGTTTCTGAGGTGTTTGGAGAGGTCTTCTGTGCATGGCATTAGAGCCATGCAGTGGTGGACACCCTTGTCTTCAGTTTAAAAAAGTCCTTTACCCTGGTCTCTGTTGAAAGAGGAGCGATTCTATCTCAGTCTTGTGTGGGCATTTGCTGTTAGTCATAGTAAGATTATTTAAATAAGTCTGGATATGGGTGTGAAGCTCAGGTAGGAAAGGCTGTTTTGTTACAAATACTCCACCAAGGCAATTCCCACATTCCAGCCAAGCCTTTCAGATCAGTTAGATGTTGTTGAAATTTCACTTGCAATAACTTCAGCATATTTATACTGAAGTTAAACTTTTTTTTTTTAATTTAGTTTTTCCTGTTGGTACACTGAGATATTGAAAACCAGCCCTGAGGCTCTCCTGTCATGCCCAAGTCCTTTGTGCTTGCAGAGGAGGGGGGCACAGCCATGCACTTGCTGTGTGCTGGGGCCACGTGCTCTCCTCTGCAGTTCCTCTGTCCCTGTGCATCTGCTCACGTCAGCACTGCTGCTTGAGGGAGGCTTCTCTGAAACTGTCACCATAACCAGGCTGGAGATGTGCAAAATAACTGCCACAGGAAAGCTCTGGACTAGGAGTCACTTTGACACTGAGTTTCACTTTGTAACTGGCTTTGTGGCTCACTCAGTTTGTCCATTTGGGTTTTGGAATGGTGTTTTTGCTCTTTCATTTTTTGCCTTTTCGTCCCCTGTGTTTATCTGGAGTATCTGCTGCAGTGCTGTGACTTCCTGCTGCTCTCAGCTCTGGCTGTTTCCTTGCTTTAGCTTGACCTCAGTGCAGTTCTTGACCAGCAACAGTCTTGATTTTTCTTTCTTGAGCTGCTCACATGCTGACCCACACTCACAGAGCCATCATTAATTGGAGAGGTACCTCTGGAGACATTGGTCACTTGGCCACCTCTGATATGAAGCAGGACTTGGATCCTTCATAGCTTTGTCCACCTGAGTCCAAGACCTCTAACACCTCCTAACCTGACAGTGAAACTGTGTTTCTGATTTCTGCCATTGAGTGACATGAGTATTTCTGAAGAACCTTTCCTTGCTGGTTTCACTGCCTGGATGATGAAGATTAAACCCAGTGCTGAGGAAAGAGTGCTGAACAGAGAGGGTCTCATTGTAGCTGAGTGAGCAGTGCTCTGTGCTGTTGGTGTGGTGAGGGGAGAGCTGCCAAGTCCCTGTGCTTCAGTGCTTGCAGGTTTTCCCTCTTGTTTGACAAAAGGTGCAGCAGTTTCTGCTCTGGGTTTGGTCCTGCCATGCAGCTGTATGGCAGTGTGAGATCCATCCAGCTCTCAGAAAGCAAAGGGACTCCATCCCTTCTCCTTCTATTGCATTTTCACTGTTAGGGAACCTTTTCCACATGCAGTAGGAAAAGGTTGTGAAAAACAAACTTTCTGTTTCTAAACATTAAGGAAGCTTGTGTTCACCAGTGCAGTTATCAAAACACCAACACTGAATGTTCATGAACCACTTGTTTAGAGACTCTGCCAGTGAGTTTCTCACCACTTAAATTAGTTGCCTTGTGCCCTACTTAGTTTGAAGGGATAGAGCTCATCTGTCATGTTCACTATTTTTTTTCTCCCCAAAATCGTATGTTTGCTGCTGCCACTTCAGAGTTTCTTTTGCTTTTTGCTTTATTTATTTTGGTTTTTTTTTTTTTTTTTTTGCAATGAACCTGTTATTTCAAACTAGTACTGTGAGTTTTGGGTAGAGAATTTGAACTTGACTTTGTGGCAGCCTAAGTGAGATTCTGCACAGATACAAAGCTTATGGCAGCAAGTGCTGTTCACTTAGTAAAGTTTTTCTCACTGTAAATGACAACCTCTTACATAATGATTTAGTATATATGCTGCTTTGATTAATATCCTCTTGAAAGCTGAGGAAGACCCATGAGATGCTTGTGGAGATGGTATATTCTTACTTTGTGTTCAAAATGTATTTTGTATTTGCAGTTTCGTAAATTTTATTGAATTCACTTTTTACGTGAACTCAGTAAAACTTCTTTTTTTCATGGCTGCCTTCCTAGCAGTTTCTTTGCATACCTTAGGAAGTTTGTTAATTTTTTGGCCTGGTCTATGCTGCTGTCACAGTAGGGTGCAGTTATGGGGTCAGGGTGTGTTTTGTTGGTAGCAAATCCAGTCTAATTCTCCCATAAAATCATTGAAGTCTCTCTTAGGAGCAGGAGGAAGTTGTCCCAGAAGGATTTTTTCAGCTATGATGGCCACACTTGGCTTATTTTAGTTTGACTTTGGATAATTACTCTGCTAATAATTGTCCCGCTGAATTTGCTGTGTTTCTCCTGCTTTTTGTATCCCATTACTTTTAATATTGGACACAGAACAAATTTCCTTCTGAGGTAAACAAGCAGAGATCTTTTTGTCTGGACTAGTATTTGTTTTTGTTTTGATCTATCAAGAAGTTCAGTTTTAAAGTAAAGTAACCTTTTGATTTTACTTTATCTTAAGGAAGGAGCAGCTTTGACCTCTCCCAGACTGCTGAGAGATGTAATCTAAGGTGATTGTGTTACAAAGCCTCAGGAATCTCCAAATTACATTCTGTCACATGTTTATAGAAAACAAAAATCACTTTTTAGCAAAATGTTCAGCTGAATCCAGGATTCTGGGTTCTGCCTGCACTTGGAAAGTTGTTTTTTGAAGCAAGGAATGCGCTATTTTTATTTTATTACTTTAATATATATTTGCATTTCCCAGAAACATCAAGAAGCCCAGCCAAAATGGTCAGTTAGCTCTGAAATGGTTTTTGTGTTAAGACAGTGTGTCCTTTGCTCATCCCAGCCCCTGAAAAGGGGGAGTATTCATCACCTGTAGAACCATGGGAGTGCAGCCAGCCTGGAATGCCTGACTCATCTCGATGAAATGCAGAGATTATCGAGCTAAATTCCCCTTCACACCTGCACTCCGCTGCTGGCTCCGTGAGAGGGTTCGGCATTTCAGGCTGGCTGTGGTGCTCCCCATGGAAGGCCAGGGATGGCGTTTGCGTGGCTGCTGCCCTGAGCTGGCCTGGCTGATGCAAGTCCGTGTGTCTGTGTGTCCGTGTGTCCGTGACCCTGCACGGCAGAGCCCAGCCCTGGGTGCTCCCAGCAGCTCCATCCCGAGGGGCTGAGCCCTGGCATGGAGCTGCCATGGCGTGAGGGCTCAGCTGGGTCTGCCTCCCGAGCAGGCCCCACTGACCTGCCTGGGAGCCCTGCTCACTGGTTTGGCTTGTGGCAGAAACTCTAAACAAAGAGATCTTTGTGGGGGGAGTAGGATGACTCCATGGCAGCCCTCTGTAAGGCTGGAGAGGAGGGTGTGGGGTGAGATGTCGGGTTTGCCACAGCTGAAGGTTGTGTGGGGTCAGAGCTGAGGGAGCCTGAGCAGGGGCGCAGCCTTTGGGGCCAGTCAGGTGTAGGGACAGCCCAGCCCTGGGAGGGGAGGGAGTCCTACAGATCTGCACCCTACAGCCCCCAGAGTGCAAACTGCAAAGGGGCTGCAGGGGTTTGTGGGTGCTGCAGTGAGGGTGGCTCTGGGTCCCCTTTGCATTTCCATCCTGGCCTTTGTGCCTCCTTCTCCTTCAGTCTCTCTTTGCCTCAGTGCGTATTTGAGGTGTAAAAAACAACAAGCAACTCCAGGGCTTTGGTTTAGAGGAGGCACAGATGTTGGCTACTCTGTGGCCCTGTGAAAATACGCCAGTGTTCTTGCAGAAATCTGTGGGAGACTTGCTTGTGGGTGGGGATTTCTCTTTTGTTTGTTTTTCCTCCTTGTTGTAGAAGGTCAGTGCAGCATCAACTCCCTCTTTTCTCTCTGTTACTTGGCTGGTGGCAGCGACAGAGCTTCATAGACTCAAAAAGCAAAGCAGCATTTAGAAAGTTTACTGGAAATTACTGGGAAATGGTGCCTAGAAGTGGCTATGTCAGTTTATGGAAGAAGCTGATGTGGATACTTAAAAGCATCCAGCGTGTCATTTTTGGCGCTTGTTAAAACCTGCAGAGTTGTTATAGCCAGGATGTATTAAAAATATGCATGGGACAAGGTTGGTGTACCCTGACAGTATAATTTCTTACTAGAATAATTAATACAGCTGAGAAAAAGCACTACTTAGCAGAGACTTTACCTGTGTCATGCTTTAAGCCCATATTTATCTAAAAAGATCCAACTTTATCTGCCTGGAAACCTTGCTTGTTATGTAACAGAACTGCTTAAATGTTGTTGGTTTTTTTTTTGAGCAAAAGTGTGTACATTAGATGTATGCAAGGATAATCTGTATACACAGAAAAAAGGGTAACATTTAAATAAATTTATGTCTGCTGACATAGATTTCTCCTGGCATTACGAATCTTTGCAGTTAATAACAAAAATAATCCTACTTTTCCAGAGTGAATTTGCCTTTTTGAGGAGTTCATGGTTTTATAAATTGTGCAGCAATGCTGCCTGTGCAATTCAATACTTGGTGTCATTGGGCAACTGAAGAGAGAAACACACTCTGCCCATAGAACAAGGCTCATTGTTTTTTTACCACAACAGAGCAGAAATTCATTGGTTTTAGTTCTTTTACTGTCCTTAAGGACTTCAGCCTTGGAAAGATAGACCTTGCAGTACTGGTAGCAAAGCAGGCTGTGCTGCAGAATGTGGTCAGGCAAGGGGATACAATTCACAAGTTCATAAGCACTGGACCAACTGGCCCCACTGGGTTTTCTTCTTGAGGGAAGAAGATCAGTAAACTGGAACTTAATCTCTCTTTGTAGGTGAAGTCTGTGATAAATCTGCTGTTTGCTGCCTACACAGGGGACGTGTCTGCACTCCGGAGGTAAAAACCAGTGGGGGTTTGGGAATAGGAGTGGGAATGCTGCTTGTTTTGTTCCTGCTGTTGTTATTTATTTGTTGTTATTTATTTAGGAACATGCACATGCACTGTGTCTCGTTTGGGGACATTGAGTTTGCATGAGAGATTGAATATGTTCACCCAAAACCCAACCAAAAGACCCAAATCTAACTATCAGAAAGGTACCCTCACACTATCCTGAATCTCACTGTGTTCCATTTCTTTGGATCACGGTAAAAAAATTTCTTTAACCATTTTTTAATAGCAATGGCAGAAAATCCTGTCTATACTCTACCTGCTTTAATATTCAATTCTGAAAGTGCCACAAAAATTCAGGTTGGAAAATGCACATTGTTACTGGACTGGTTAGGACATCTAGCTTTGCTTTTGAAATCTGGAAGAGAATCTGGCAAAATTTAAGGTAATAATGGTAGCAGACTAAATAAGCATTAATTTGGCTAGAATAGATCTAAATATAATTAGTGGGTGGGAAAATCTATGGTGTGTAGTTTAACTCTGCTGTCCCAAGGAATCATAGTGTGAAGCAAGAACCCTCCCAATCCCTTAATGCTGCTCAGGATTTTCAGACTTGAGAGACTTCCTGGGATTTTCTCACCTGGTATAAATTTACTCTGCTTTATGTGGCTTAGCTTGTCCATGGACCATTTTAGATCAGGCATGTTGACTGTTATGTTTTCTGCAAAGATGTTTTATTTTTATTTGTGACACCTAAAGAACAGAAAGGAATTTAAGGCACAAAGCTGGTTTTCAAAGCCAAGCCCCTTTCATTATCAGCCAAGATACGATGTGCTCGTGGTGCTGCTTGCATCCTCTTGTGGCAGGGTGGTGTTTTGTAATGTGCTTCAAGTTACCTAAGACTTGCCTCTGCAATCTCTTTTATTGTATTTTATTTTGTTTTTAAGGTTTGCTCTGTCAGGAATGGATATGGAGCAAAGAGACTACGACTCACGGACAGCCCTGCATGTGGCAGCTGCAGAAGGTACTGTCTCCTCACACAGCATTTGCTGTCTGTCTGTCTGTCTGTCTGTGTGCTTTAGCACATCCTTGCTGTCTCTGTGCATAGCTGCTGTTGTCTGTACATAAATGGGTATATAGAAGTACACACCCTCACAAAGCTGCTTTTCCTGTAGGACATGTGGATGTTGTTAAGTTTCTGCTGGAAGCATGCAAAGTGAATCCTTTCCCCAAAGACAGGTGAGTGGTTTTATTGCTGGTTTGGAGAGAAGATGCTCCACTACCACTT
The DNA here is from genome assembly GCF_023055355.1 of Agelaius tricolor. Lineage (NCBI taxonomy): Eukaryota > Metazoa > Chordata > Aves > Passeriformes > Icteridae > Agelaius > Agelaius tricolor. The sequence goes on from NW_027269270.1 coordinate 5,928,608, forward strand.
CCCTAGTGTCTGTGAGGAGATGTGCCTGTCAAATAAGAGTGGAATGTGTTGAGCCAGGCCACTGAAGCGGGGGAATGGGATCCTGCTGGTTCTCTGTAGGTTCTGCAGACTGAGCAGGAATGAAAAATGAGCCACTAAACCCATTATTTCAAAGGTTATGCTCAGCTTAATGAAGTTCCACAGTTACTGAACTGAATGGGGTCTGTGTGCTAAGCCATTAGTGCAGAATGTAAAGAACTTGATTTGTGGTGCTTTTTGGCTCTGCGCTTAACATGCTGATCTTAAAAATTCTGTGCTGCTTTTTGTAGGTGGAACAACACTCCTATGGATGAAGCTTTACATTTTGGACACCATGATGTTTTTAAAATTCTTCAAGAGTATCAGACCCAATACACGCCATCAGAGGATAACAACGATGGGAAAGAGAACCGAACGGTTCATAAAAATCTGGATGGCTTGCTATAATCATCTTCAGCTAGATCCTAAGAATCAAATCACTTACCTATTTAATTGTGGTATGCATAAGTAATGAAGAGCGTGTGTGTTTCTATCTGATAGTGGTATATATTTTACAGAAGTCTCTGTTACTTCAGTGTTACGTTACAGGAGTTTCTATACGCACAGGACAAATCCAATCTCTTCAAAAGAAACAAAACCAACTAAGAATCTCCCTCCATAATGTGAGCAATATTACCTCATGCTGCATATAATTGATGTATAAAAATATTTAGCTGTTGTTGGCTTTACTGTGCACTACTTAATTTATTTTTGTGTTCTATGTGAACTCTAGTCTGTGGTCAGGAACTTTTCTGCTGAATTTTTGTTTCTTTAGCCCTCTGTTTCCAGTATGGCCAGGATGAGCCAGAGTACTGTCAGGTATGAGCGTCAGTGAGGTTTTTTGAAAGCTGAGGATGCTGATGTAGATGTAGGCTGGGTGTGTTAAGTAAGGATCTGCACTTATCTTTGGGAAAAAATAGAAAAAAAGAATTCCACACAACCTTGTTTACATAATATAAATATCACAGAGTATATAGGTGACACTTGTCAATGGTCTAGGCTTGTTCTTAGAGATAGTCTTGTCAGGGAACGTGTTTTAAGGTTTGTTTGACCAAATGGTGTAGGGGAGTGTGACGTGTAGCTGCGGTGTGTAGTGGGATTTGTGTCTTGGGAGCGTTTCTCTCAGTTCCCTTTGTCTTGCCTCCCTCCTCTCTCTCCACGTTCAGCTGCTAAAGTGCTTCCCTGTGGCCAGGGAATGTGGGTGCTTCCACTCCATGCAGGTGTTCCTTGCAGGTGTATTTGCACTACCCCTGGGGGGGCTGGCAGGGGCTGCTCCCTCCTGGTGGCTGCACCAGGAGCCAGCCAGGGCAATGGAAGTGCTTGAAAGGCAAAGAACCAAACCAAATACAATCTGAGCTCATTGAGGCTTGTGGCAAGGAGCACGGATGGAGTGAAACAGCTTTAAGGAGCATAGAGCCAATCAGAACAGGAGCAGAGCAGGAGATAAGCCAGGTTTTGGGTTATGTTCTCTTCTTGCACTGCCATCAACCAGGGAGCAGGATATTGCATCACTGGGATTCCCCTGGTGTAGGACAGGAGTTCAGCACCAGGAGCACAACTGAGTAAATGCCTTTTGTGGTGAATGGTGGCATTCATTGTCTTGCCACTGAAGCCAGCGTGGCACGTGCCCTGTTGTGGAAAATGTAGGTGCAGGTATTTGTAGTTCACAAGAGTCCAATATTGCCACAGCTCCCTGTCCCTTGTACAATTGCTTCTGCCAGTAGTGTGGCACAAAGCCTCAGAAGTGGGCAGTCACTTCAGATACTCACAACACACTACAGTTGTTGGACGTAGGCAAGGATCTTAGCACAAGAGTTTTAGGCAGGAATCATTTAGCACATGGAAAAGGAGATTGTGCTTGAGAATTGTGTATATGGTGGTTTTTATCCTAGCACGTAGCATACAAGTCATTAGTAGATCTCAGAGGTCAAATTTTCTGTGTTTTGGCACCAAAATCTCCTGAAATCATGCCCAAATTCTTCCTAGAATGCCCAAGCACTTTATAAAGATGATCTGAACCACATTACCCTCCTTTAGCAATGAGGACACTAAGGCTTGGAGAGAAGTAACTTCTCCAGAGCGACCCAGCAGGTCAGTATAGTTGAGAATAAATCCTTTCAAGTTCCTGTACAGTCTCTTGTCAAAATGCCATACTGCCTCCCTGCAGGGAGGACAAGCCACATGGAAAAGTGCTTGGTACTCATCACAAGCAGTGACTGTCTTCATCATGAAAGAGTCTGAAAGTCTAAAGCCCTCAAACAGCATCTCGAAGCTGGCTGGCATGGTTATCAAACACTTTTTCTTAAGAATCCTCCTCTTCTTGAGCTGGTTTGGTTTGGTTTTTGGTTTTTTTTTTTTCTTGTTCTTTTTTTTTTTCTTTGTTCTTCTGAAGATCAGCTATTTTTCTGAAGGCTTTTAACCCACTCTCTTCACATCCTGTGTCATGGCCACCCCTGTTGTAAACAAGAACGAAATGAAATGGCCTCTGGCTCTTGGTTGAGCCACATCACTGGGTAGCACAAGGCAACAAAATTATGAGCTTCAGTGTAAAGGAATATTTTCAGATGGATCCTAGTTCAAAATTATGGATTTCAGTGCTAATCCTCCCTATTTTGCCCCTCTTAGAACACATTCTGTAGCTTCTCAGAAAAATACCTGATGTAGCTTTATTTAACTGACATTGTGTTGTTCAAACTGGCATTTTAAACATAGGTATATTATTATATAGTACACATGATATAAACAAACCAAAACCAAAAGGATTGTAACTGAGCTAACATTGAAGATCATGGCTGTCCCTAAACTTAATGCTTTCATACCGAGTGCTTTTAGCCAGTCCTAGCTTCAGTGCATTTTTGCTGGTTAGTTTTAGTATTTTCTCATTGTGAGAAGATGGATTATTTTGTAATGTCCAATTCAGCGATGCAGCTGCTTAGACATGGCGTTCTTTATAAATATAAATATATGCAGTACTACATTGGTTTGGCTGTTTATCATTCATGACACTGACATGTAGATTTTCCAGTAAATAGCTTTTGGTTATCTTATCCAACGCTGACTTCCTTATGCTCCAAAGAAGATTCCCCCCACTCCTTTGTTTTTATGTCATATATGTTTCTTCTGTATCACAACCTAAAATCGTTCAGCTAACTTAATGCTTTGTACTCAGAAATATTGTGCTAGTCTTAGCATTAATTAGCCTTTGTGAACAAACTGTATTGTACCAGATTTTTTGCTTCAGAGCTGGACTATCCGTGACTATACTTACTGGCAGTGTACTTCTGGTCATTGTAACTGACTGGGCTGATCTTGACTTTTAGATTCTGTATTGTGGGGACTAGACAGTGATGAATGTATTTCTAGCAGTTTCCCATGAATGAATCTAAACTTGAGCTGTACTGGTTCTGAAAATGAAAGTTATTTATTTTAAGAAATAAAATCCAGATAGTGTTGCTTTTTACAGCATAATAAATGGAAATACCAAGATGATGGCGGTGCTGGTGGGTTTTATTGGTTATCTGTGGGAGTGCCATTGAAATAAGTCCTCAGGTGTGGGAAGGCTGTCCTGGAAAACCTTCTCTGGTCATTTCCATTGTGCAAAGCATACAGGAAATCAGAATGAATTTCTGTCATGTTGCGTTTTCCTGATTTTTTTGGTGTTTATTTGGAAACCTACATTTCCAGAGCTGTGTCCTTTCACTGGTGGTTGCTTTTTGTTAATGGTGGAATTCTGGCCAGGTACTCTGAACAGGTCAAGCTTTCTCTTGACTCACTCTCTTGTCCTTCTTCACACCAACAGTTTCCTTTATTATTCCTCCGGCTGTACAGTTCATATAAAAGCCTGACAAGTGTGAGATGAGGGATTTTGTCACTTAATAGCCCCAGAGAAAAGCAGCAGGGTCCAGCTTGGTAGCCCACAAAGATGAGCCAGAGATCAGTTATCCCACTGAGGACTCAAATTAGAAATTCAAGTTCAGTTTATTGAAGGTTGTGTGGGGATGGAAACAAATGAATGAAGGGATACAAGCAGTAATAAAAAAAGGTAACAGCCACCTTCTAATAACTCCAGTGCAGACAGACCTGCCAAAATGCAGAGAATTAAAAGCATGGATACTGCCTCAGGCTTCAGAGCTGTAACTCTTTAGTTGCACAAACAAATTTAAAATGAGATACAGAGTAGTAAAATACAGACTGGCACATCTACTTTATCATAGAAGTAGCCAAAACATGAGAGAGGACAAGAAGTGGCAACTGACAGTTCCTTTTATTTAAAATACATAAAAGAATATTCCATTGAGGAAAAGTCACTTCTAGAACTATTGGCTATGGAAAGACCAAGCTGTGAATAAGGCCACTGCTTTAAGTCCCACAAAACTGAAGATTAAAATGGCTTGTAGAACATGAATACAAAGCATAGCTCAAAAAACAACTTGATTTTTGTATTAGCAACAGATACACATCCAGCTGTTACAGTAAGATAAAAGCATTAAGTCATTTCCTGTAGCACTGTTAATCCCAGTAACTCAGGGCACCAAAATAAGTCAGTTTGCAATGCTTTCTTTTAAATATGTGCTGGTGTTACATGCTCTAGGTCCTTTAATTTTTCTAGAAAGCTTTTCCAGGGGGCACATGAGATGTCACAGCAGCTGATGGGTCTGGAGGGGCCTCTGGAGGTCACCTTGCCCAAGCCCTGCTCAGGCAGGGCCCTGCAGTGTCCCTGTACCTGGGCAGGGGGGTGCAGCACGAGGGCTCTGCAGCCCCTCTGCTCAGCTCCCTGCTAGTGAGCAGCCTGCACTAACAGGGACCCTCAGAGAGACACAGCTGCCTGAACAGCCTTGCCTCTCAACTGAGAGCTGTTAATTGCCTTCAAAGGTGCTGAGAAACCAACCTGTTCCTCCTCTGCTGGAAGCACAGCTTCATCCTTTAAGGACTGCAGACTGCATATCCTGCAGCCAGTGCTCTGGATAAACTTTAACTTCTTTTAACTTTCCTGTGCCTTACCCCTAATTACAAAACCACCTCATTATCAAAACCTGTAAAGTGTTTTAGCTATTCAAATTAACAGTTAAATAAATGCCCTGGTTCATGATGCATGAGAAAACTGAGTTCTGTTCCACCTGTTATAACCTACGTGGGGTCTGTATTATTGCAGAAGATAGGGGTGACCAGATCCTCACCTTGGCAGATCAGGCACAGTAAATAAAATCATAAGTCAATCCCTTTTGCAGTCCTCTAAGAGGAGGTTCTGATTCTGTCTGATGACTGCAGTCTGCAGAGGCTTTAGTCTTGATTATGCACCTTGGGTTCCAAGCTCAGCATGTGCCAATGCAGCTTGAAGGTGGTGTCCTAAGAAATGCTTTTTTTGAGAAAGATTGTGCTAAACATCCTACACAAGATTATGCCTTGTGAAAATTGTGAAAATGAAATGCATGTAACATTTTGGGCTTCTGCTCTCTCCATGGGCCTGCCCAGAAGAGCTTAAAAGCACAACAAACCAGCAGCACATGGATTTGGTGTGGCATGGTATGTGTAGAGTGTTTCCCTTTTGTGATGCAGACAAAAATTCAAGGTGTAAGCTTTCTGAACAGAACCTCTGCAAAACAACCAGCTTTTCTTTGATGCCTTCTATGTATACAGGTAACTGTTTTAAACTTTTAACTAATTTCTTCAAACAATGAACGCATGTTTCTGCCATCACTGTCATTGAGGAGCTCACAATCTCACCTTCCTCTTCCTCCACTCTGGCACAGTATCTTGCTAAATAAACAAAGATGTGCACGGTATCTTGCTAATTAAACAAAGACATGCATGTAAGGAGGCTGCTCAGGCTGCTGCTGTTGGTATTCCCATCAGCTAAAACTGCTGCTGGACCTTGAGGCTGAGGAACCAAAGAAGGAAGCGTTGTCCCCAAGGCACTGAGTGCAGCACAGGAGGCGTGAAGGGGATGGGCCGTGCTCGTGACACAGGGAAAGCTCAGCCAAAGCTCAGAGCTGGATGTGTGTACACATCTGCAAGGAGAAAAGGAAACCTCATTACATAACCCCAGCCCTGCTTCTCAAGTCCTTGCTAACCCCAGAGCATGACCACCTTGTGCCCCAGCCACACTGATTCACATCAGGATTCAGCTGCTCAGGACAGGGATCACTTGAATTTGTTTCTTTTTCTGAAGCACACCCTGCAAGGGCAGCACTGCTCTGTTCACAGGCAGTACCTCACCAGCACTTCCAAAGTGCACTCCTGCTGGGCCCTGCCCACACAGACCCCACCAGAGGCACTACAGGGATACTCCTTCCTCGCCTGCCATCTCTCCTCCACCTGCAAGGCACACACAGGAAGCTTTGCTCTCCTGTTCTTCACCCTTCTCCTGCAGATGTGTTTGAAAAACAACTGCTGGCCATCCCAGTCTAACTCTGGATCCCAGCTTTCCCTATGCTTGTGAAGAGACTTGTTCTCAGGTGTTTGCTTAAATGGATGAGGTATGTCTCAGATGGGGGGGAAGGGAAAAGCAGCTTGTGGCTGAACCCTTGAGCTCCTGGTACGTACCACAGTATCGATCTCGGCGGGGCCCACCATGCGAGACACCTCATCAAACTCCTCGGGAGACATGGGCAGCAGGTTTTCTGGAGACTGCAGCCTGGAGGGGTGCCTGGTGGACAAGAGCAGGGATTAAAATGTGCCTGATGGACAAGAGCAGGGATTCACTGTCACCAAAGAAATGAGGCACAGCTGGGCTGCCCTGTCTGGCTCCAAGGCCTGAAGGGCCACTAACCAGGCCTCTTGTGAGGAAGACCAGACTTGGCAAAGCCAGCCTGGCTTTAAATGAAACTCAGACTACTCAGGGGTGCACATCCTAACCAAAGAAGTCCAACAAGTCTTTGAGAATGTGCTTTTCAAGAAATTATTTGCCAGTATAACTCCCTGCAAATTTCTAGGGTTTTTATGTAGAAATGGTGTTTTGAACACAGCAGCACATTAATGTGTTCTGATCAGATTCTCAAAGAGGAACGACTTGACTGGGGCACCTGCAGCTTAAACAGTATGAAAAGACATGAACTACAGCTAAAATCTTATGACTAGTTCTTAAAAATCCAGCAGTTTTGTGAGAACTTACACTTCAGATACAGAGATTAACTCAGTCTTGATGTAGCCAGTTCCCTTGGGACCATCCAAATCCATTGGCTCTGGTGCTTCAAGGAGAGAAAAAAAGCTTGTGGGTTTTTTTTTCCAGCAAGTTTACGTCACATTTTCACCTTTATTGTACCAAAAATACAGCCTATGACCCAGATAATGTGCAAGTCTCTCTGTCATGCATTTTGCAGCACTATGGTTAATTTATTCCATTTTTAGTCAGTTTTCCTTTTTTCCTATAGAAAATGGCAAAGAAACCCCTCCCATAACCAGTCATGGTCAGGGCTGTTAGTAGGAGCCTGCATTTCTGGAACAGCTCACGGGCTCACATAACAGCCAGTGACAATTAGGGCTTTCAGTTTTTGGTCTGATTAAGTCTCATGTTCTGCCTGTTTAAAAACAAACCTTTTCTAAACCTATATATGGGATGGGCTGTCGAGGCATTCAGGCCAACTGCTCCCTTTCTTTCCATGCCCCAGAAATTGTGCAGTGCCCCAGCAGCTGAGGAACAAGCAGACAAGCTAGAAGGCACAAGCCCCAGACAGCACTCACCTTCCTTAGGCCTGGAGTAGTACTTGCCAAAGGCATTGTCCTTGGGGATGTTGGGGTACAGGAACCTCAGTGGGTTCTCGGGGATGTTCTCGGCTGCCATCACTTTGTAATTGCGGATGATGTCGGGGAAGGTCACGGCAGAGAGCTCCTTCTTGGTGTAGGGCTCTACCGAGTGGAACTGGGGCTCTGCTGAGGAGAGAAGCAGCACTTTGTAAAGCTGGCTTCCAAGTTTTTTTTCTGAAAGTGTCCAGAAAAGCTGCAGCCACTTCCAACAAATTCAGAGATCACATAGGAAAAGCCTTGCCTGGATGACACTTACAGTGCTACAGGAAATCTTTAATTCCTGCCAAAGGGAGCATAATTGTTCTATGGGGTAGGGAGGCGTGGGGGGATAGCACACAGTGAGGGCTCTTGGTGTGTTTTGTACTCAGAATGACTGGTGTGACTTGTCCATGGAAATTAACTGCAATATTTCATTAAGTAATTTAGGTTGTCCTGCCTTTTTAACCTTCTTCCAAATTATGTAATTCAAACTCTGCTGTCTATTAGGGAGTTTGATCCAAATACACCACTTGAGGCTTTTATGAATCATCAGGAGAGACATATAAACCTTCCTGAAAGCTCCAAATACTATCAACTTTCTTTGAACTTTTGGATGTCTCAGGAATGAAGGCAGCCAAGGGAAAGAAGTCACCCAACTACATCAGCAGTTTCTCTTCCACCTGCTGCTGGTTTTGGGCTCATCAAAGTGAAGTGTCAACAGCTGCCCCATGCTGGCAGGTGGGGCTGTGTAATGAGTGTGATAAGGGGAGAGCCCTGACTGGCTACAAGGGAGGTTTTAATTTCCTGTAGCTGTGATGCCTTCAGGCTTCCTTAGGAGAGCATGAGAAACTAGTCCAGCTCACAGAAGAAGCAAGCTCTTCACTGATCCATTTGGACAAGGGGAGGAAGAACTACTTGAAAATGAGTGAGTACATAATTTATCTAGGGGGAGTGTGGGGAGGAAGGAAGGAACAAAAGCTGCATTTGGGCTTGGAAGGAGATGCAATTGTGTGTGTACTAAAGGCTGGCAGAGAGCCTAAGGAGGCAGGGAAGACAGTCTGGGCAGTTTTTCCTTTCCAACCTCCAGGCCAGAAGCAGGACCTGGGAAGTGCTCCTTGTCCTAGCTGAAACCTTGATTGTGTGGTTTGAGTTACACCAAGTATGGTGTGTTCCTGCTATTGCTTGTGCCCTGCTGCTGCCAGGGGTGTTGTGCTGGTCCTCAGGGTGGAGGAGAAGGGCATAAAGACTTCTTGTTCTGGTGCAAGCAGGTCAGCAAAGGTTCTCTGCTGCTGACTTACCATTCTGAGACTCCTCTACCCAGGTAAAGGTGATTGCTCCCTCCCTGCTGCTTTCACTGAATCTCAATAGAAATGTTCCTGGGCTCTGGTCCTTCAGCAGAGCACGTTCTCTCTCTTTGCTGATGAAGCCCACAATGCAGCTGTAGTGTTGAAAGGGAAGAGCTGAGTTACTCCCCAATATAAAAACCAAGTTGTGCTGTGCTAGCTAGGAAAAACTAAAAAGCTTTCCTTCACTTAAAAGAGCTGAAGTGCTGGTGAAAGCCTCACAGAAGGCTTTGTCCTGTGGACAGCTGGCAGCAGGACTGGCTGGCTGCAGTCAGGTGGTGATTCATGCCTCGTGGCAGTGTGAATCACCACAGCTTCCCTCAGCACTCTCACTTCAGCCTGGGGGCTTATACAAACATCCTTCTGCACTTGGAACAAAAATGATGGTCCAGTTTGCTCTCAAAGCTGGGCTGTTCAAGCTATTCAAGCCTGGACCAAATCCACCTGTAATGCCAGTCCCAGAACTGCCACTCTGCTTCAGTAATGGTGACAAATATTCCCACTGCACTGCAGCAAAGAAAGGGGGAGGTTTGGGGCAGGGAAACAAGGCTTGTACTGCACAGGGCTTTGACAGAACTCTTCTGGAGCTGGGGGGTAAAAATGTGAAGCCCACTGCTGAATGCAGCAAGGCAAAGCAATCCTGCTGCTGTAGATGCTGCAGAAGTGTGAGATACTAGGATGCTCCACTGTGAGTGTGCTGTCTGATGAGGTTTCATAATGTGGCTAAAATTAAAACACAGGATTGTGACCTTGGATAAGCCTATTCTGGGCAAAATTACATCTGAAATCGGAAATCCCAGAATGAAAAGTTTACTAAACCAGTATTAAAGGGCAAATGGAACTGTGTTCCCATCTGGCAGAGTCCTTCTACTCGGTAATGCTCTTAAAAAATCAGTGAAGACTGCCGGGTTCTGGGCACATGGTGCAGGCACAGGCGTTCCGAGCCTGGCTGCTGCCACCTCCAGGCAGCTCACAGTAACTCTCTTCGGGCAGGGAGTTTGGTTGTTGGGTTTTTAAAATGGATATCATGAGGACTTACACTTTCTTGTGCTTCAGTTTTTCTTGGCTATGGTCTAGGATGTAGGAAGAACTGACTTAGCGTGGGAGCAGAGGCAAAACAAAATCTAATCTAACATTCAAAGCCCTGCTCTGTGACTTACATGGGACAACTTGGTGATCTGATGTTCTTGCTTTTACCAGTTCCTTCATCAGAGGATTCCTCCCTATTAGAATTCATTTGCTTCAGATTTTTCCAGTTTCAAGATCCACCCTCTGCAGAAACAACCTCCCGACCTCCCCTAGTGTGCAATTGCTAGCCTAAAAGTGAAGACTGAGGCAATGACCATGTCTTCAAATTCACTTAGGTCTTACCCATCATTCCAGAGACACAGGAGATGCTTCTTAATAAGCTCCAGGATTCCCTCAATCCACAGCCAAAAGGGGAAATTTTTATCATTTATATTTTCCTGAAATTCAGAATATGAAAAGGCAGGGATGGGAGGGGGGGGAACAGGGATAATGAGACTTGAGTTAAAATGCCTGTCTGAGCCTCCAGTACCCACAAATGTGTGATCCATCACCTCTCACATGCAACAACACTAAGAGCAGATCTGGTCTAAGAGCAGATTAAAGGCTCTTGTTCCTGCCTGGATGCTATCTCTATTTGAGTTGTGGGACATGCAAACCCATGCCACTGGGGTTTTTGACAGGGCTGGCTAGCAGAAAAACTTAAGAGACACTTTCTGTTGAGAGCTGGATCTCAATGTCTCATGAGGTATCTGTAGCAATTAGTTAGGAGTGCTTGTAGGTCACCAGAGCCTTGCTCTTCCCCTGGAGTCTGCTCCTGGTTGCTGTGATTTCCTACTTATCTATACCAGCTTAGGGTCTAAAGCTGAAAAAAATGTGAAGGGTTCTCTTGTCTTGCTTCAGCCAGGGCTGTGAAATTCCATGATGTAGCCTTCTGTCATCATACTGACCCTCTTGGACATCCCTGTGTTAATCCTCACCCTGATCCAGTTTGCCCTGGTCTGGGGAATGTCCTTCACTAAGATACAGAAGACTTGTTCGTCTTGCTGGATTTTGTTTACATTTTCTGTAATAGTCAAAATGGAGAGTTATTCTATTAATAGCAGCTGCATTAATAATAATGGAGATGTTGTGTTTGAAAGATTTTTTTTTTTTTTTGGATCATGGATCAAAACCAGACTCAAAATCATCTATTCCTTGCCATAGCAAGCTCTTTTTCCTCCTGCTGCTACTTTAACCTCACCACCAAAGCCTCCCATGACCATCTAAGGCCTAGAATAATTAGGGGATGCTACTAGAAAAGTAGGCACCTTGGGGGGGGAACAAACAAAAAAGCCCAAACAAAACCCACAATAAAGCAAGATGAGATCCCTCTTCCATCTCAGTTTTTAAAACTGTGTGCATACCTTGCAGAATCTTGTCCAAGGAATAAGGCCATCCTGAGATGCTCCAATTGTTGGCCCTGAACACAATAAATTTGACTTCAGTCATGTTCTGTAAGTTACCTAGTAAGGCTAAAAGTACTTAGCAAACCAAGTTCTGAGTGTTTATTTGGAAGGCAGCTGTTGGATTAAGAAAGAAAAGGAGGGCAGGCTGCTGTGCTTTCACAGCTAGTGCAGGGGAGGTTGCCAAGTTCCCCTCTGGGAGGTTTTACAATACCCCAACCTGTGTGAGCAGCCCTTGTGTCATGGGAACCAATCCATCCTGACACTTTCTGTGCTGCACCAAACACTTGCCAGCTTCAGAATGCTTCCAGGAAGGAAACTGAATCCTTGCACAGCTCTTGCCAGCACAGCAAGAAGACTGCAGCCCACAAGCTCCTCTGCAGGCTCAGCAGACCCTGCAGCATCTCTCTAAGCTCTCTAAGATTAAGCAATTTCCTACCTTGGTTCTGGAGATGTGCAGGATTTTGCCCCAGAAACTCTTGACTCCCAGGTCTGCCCCAACCATAGACTGATCTTATTCCTGTTGCAATTGTTTCCTTCAGCCTTGTTTGTATGTTCACAGTGTTTCATAACCACATCCAAAGCACAAAGAAAAGTCCTATGCTGGGCCTACAGTAGCTGGGAGCTTTGCAGACCCTGACTGTAGTCAGAGCCAGATTCTTCCCATTTGAGAGCATCCTATGGCTTCCCATAGATATGCTTTTCTGTCATTTTTCGAAAAATAAACTGGGTTAGGGAGCTTGTTACTGATACTGCCAACTTTCATATTGCAAAAACAGCAGCCATGTTGTGCCCTGGCACCCTGGTGGTTCTGTCTCCTTGCACTGAGGAATCCTGAATATAGTGTTCAGCAAGCAGGATTTTTTCAGCTGGGTAATATTTATATCTATAGAGATAAGATTTAAGTAGAACACTACCAGAGCTCAACAAAGCCCCTGTAGTTCTGAAATGCAAATTTGCCATATCACTGGTCTCTTTATGTTGGTTAATTAACAAAAAAAAAATATTTTCCTTGTAGAAATTTGAAAAGAAATCTAATAAATTAACAGCTTTTTGTCAGATCTTCTGTCTTGAGGAAATTAGAGTGGAATGCTGAATACTTGCCACCTAGACACACTAATCTCAAATGCTTTTAAATATAATTTTTTCCCTGAAACTTAAGGTTGAGGAAATATACTGAATCAACAGTATTTTTCATCTGGAGTCTACTGTGCAAAATCAGTAGCAGTGTAAAGTGCTCTGCCTATTCAGGCAAACTGCAAGGAGTTTGGAACCAAAACCCATGGCTGATGAGGCTTTTATTAAGGACCCTCATGTGGGAGATAATTCAGTTTGACATTCTTTAGCACTTTCATAGTGTTTGCATGCTGATACTGCAACTGTGTTTATGCAGAGTGAATCCCCACTGTAGCTGGGGGCATGCATGAAGTTAAAATGAATGGAGGTGGATTTAAAAAAAAACCCCAAGGGATGCCAAGAAACATCCACTTCACAGACTGACTAAACATGAGTGTTACTTCAAAAGGCAGAATTAGGCTCAGTCTGTCTTGCTCTAATGCATAAAACTCCCAAGTTAGAACTGCAGATTTTTTTCATGATCTGATTTCATGTAGAAGCTCTGCCATACTGAAAAGTGGAAAATGCTTCCTTGCTACAAAGTTATATTGTAGGAGGGGGGAAAGCTGTGAGAGGAAAGGAAAACTTAAAATGGGTTGCAGGAAAAGGTGCAGAACTAGCTTCAATTCACACAGGCCATCTGTGATGAAAGGAGATCTTACCAAGAAGCTTCTCCCCCAGCATGCTCAGCTGATCTGTATTAAGTCCTCTCTTTGTTACAGAAGAAAACTGCCAACTCAGAACATCAGAAAGCTTAGACCACTTTGCACAAGGTGGATTCAGAAAGAAGGACAGGTTCTAGAATGGCAGAGAAAAATACAAGCTGTAGTTAACAAACGTTAATTTTGGAATGCCACTTGAAGTTTTGTATTGCCCAAACAAGCTCCAGGTTTAAGAATGGATGTCAGCTTGAGACAGCTCTGCAGAAGCAGGCAGCTATTCTTCCAGGCACTCTTTACCAGGAAAAGCCATCTCTGGGGCTCTGGATAGGTCTCCTCCCAGCAGGTAGAATTGCTGGATTACTCAAGTGCACCCTAATTGAGTTCTTGAATGTGTATTTGGCTTCTCACTGTGAGCTGTATATCCTGAATACATGTACACTACCCTTCTGTGGGTTTCAAGTATTGCTATGTTAGGTCAGGGAAGTCACTGCTCCTCTCTACACCTGAAACTCATTAAGAGTCACCTGCAGAGCTCAAATGCAGCAGCCACTTGCAAACAATGCTTGAAAATCAGACATAGTACCTGATAAAACACCTTTTTTTCTTGCAAATACCTTGGGATCAGTAGACAGCATGTTGAACCACAAGATAGAAGCCCATCCACTGGGAAGCTGGCTCACATTTGAGATCACAACAATGGGAAGGGATGTGGTCTGAAAGGGGCACAAAAGGGAACATGTCAGGTTACCCTGCACTGTTGCCACAATCCTCCTTGAGATTATCCACACACTTCTGTTTTAATTCCTTGCTTGCATCATCTTGACTTTCTCTATAGAAGTTTGTATGCAGGGGAGAAAGTATGATGAAATACTGGAAAGACTTGGGTGATTTTTGTCTAATAAGGACTTTCATTTAGTGTCAGTTATCCCAGCACTGATAGTGACAGCAGAGCTCACAGCAGACTGCTTCTGAAATAAATGTAAACTGATAACCAACCCTGTGGTTTAAGCCCTCTAGGTATCAGACATTTTGCAAAGCACATCTATTCGTATTTACCCAGAGATCTGACAGAATTCTCTCTCTGTGTCTGTACAGAGCTGTTGTGAAGTGTCATTTCCATAATTTGAAATAACTGAAAGTATGTGATATCCCAGTACTTAAAAAAAGAAAAAAAAGAAAACAAAAGAGAGAAAGAAGTTAAGATTGTCAGCACCAAGTGACACACAGGAACTGAAGTGCATCTGTTTGATCTAAGACTTACCTCTAGATCTATTACCAAACCAGGCTGGCACAGCTGTGTCTCAAAACTCAGAGAGTGAAGCTCTTCTGTCACAATCAGAGGACCCTTCAAAAAAAATATAAGAAAACTTTTCAGGGACTGAAAATTCCTAGGGTGAAGTAATGGGGCTTTATCATGGGGAAAACCTTTGTCTGTCCATAGTCACATACTCTAGAGCTTACAGGTCAAAGTCAAGTGACAGTGCTGGCTTCCTAAAACTGCCTCTCCAGGCATGTTTGTTTTTTTTTTTTTTTTGTGGCTACTACCTGTAAGTCATAGAAAAATCTGTGCTTGCCAGGAAGCTCTGTTAAAGGCAGATACCAGTGTGGGAGAGTCCCTTACAGCCATTCTGGCAATAGCTCTCCTTGCAGGCTCTCCCTATGTGGATCACTCTGTAGAAACACTGAACTCCTCTCCTGTGATCTCTCATCCCACGTGTGTCTTCACGGGTCTGAGCAGAGAGCATTGTATTAAATGAATGCCTTGTTAGTGTTCTGCTAAAACTTGACAAAGGAAAGGTTAGTGCTGCTTACCTCATTTGTTCTGCTCCCTGTGTTTTTCTGTTCTTTCAGTTGCTGCAAATGAACAAAAAACCTGTCACTCATTTATGGCAGCCACAAATGGAAGTGGTAGAGTTCCACTTGCATGTTCCACTTGCTCAACTGTATGCAAACTTTCTGCATTAGTGTCTGATTCTATTTGGTTCTAAACTGTGGGAGCCAAAGGATTAAACTACTACCCTTTTATAAACTGTTCATCTGTGAAAAAAGATGTTGCAGTGCCTTTATGCAAGAGGCCTTTTATGAACAGAAGCAGTATGAAGTCCGGATCAGATGGAATAGTGGTTTATCAAAGTACCCCTCTGAATCAGATGATAACTCTAGACAGTCTCAGTTTTGGACAATGAAGGTAGAGTTCCATGTTCCCTGGTTCTGGACTTGCATTTTTCCTGCTGTAGTGATGGATTGTGAGTGTTCCCTCACAATCTGCAGATCAGAAGTGCCCCATAGCCTGCCAAAGGCACTGACTCTCTTGCAGCTGCACACTCTTTGACAATTTTCATCTTCCAGACTCAAAGCTCTTTAAACTATTCCAGACTTCCCTACCTATGGACCTTCCTCTGAAAGGCCCAAACCAGCCTTTGTAGGTTTGTTTTTAACTTCCTTCTCCCAAGAACCCAGTGCAGCATAAGCAGTATGGCAGCAAATACTCTTGTTTGCATTTCTGTCCCTTTTTCAGTGACAATCAATCACATTTTGATTCTGATTTTGAAACAGGCAAAAAATATTTTAAGAAGGACAGAACAAAGAAAAAGGAGAGATAATCACAGTTTCTCTTTACACAAAAAATGAATAATGACATCAATAACAAAAGCAATTTGTTTCCTTCCTACCATGCTCTACTACAAAATTAAGTGGCTGGATAGGTGATAGAAAGAAAAAACCAACCCCCTACCAAGTGTCTGAATTCTGCTGCAAGACTTCCATTAGTAGATTCTTCCATGTTCATTACTTTTGTGTTTGTTCCCAAAATATTAAATTTCCTGAACCTACACAAAGAGAGAGAAAATGTAATTAAATCTCTCTTTCATTGAAAGAACCTAATGTTAATATATCAAACTCTGATGCCACGTACCCTTTGACCGAGTTCTTCTCAGTTACATCTCTGTCAAGAAAAAAAAGGACAAAATCTTTTAAAGATTCTGCCAAAGACACAGAAAATGTGCATGTTTTAGTAGCTGACAGTGCTGTCTGAGAACTGGCAAAATGCTTTTGTGAAATTCTTGTGCAAAAGTTGCGGCAATTGGTTAAAGCAGTCAAAATAAATATTGTGCTACACAGCCTGTGTTTTACTGAGGCTTGGTATTGCTATGGGGGCTTTATCATCAAAAGAAGTACTTTCTTTTACTATAAAGATGTTACCTCTTGCTTTGAGGAAAAAAAAATATATTTCTGCCACTCTAAATCTGCATTTAAACTTGGATAAATTGCTGCATCACTTGAATTGGTTTTCCCAACACTTGGGATTTTACTGAGTTGCATTCTATCTAGTGCACTTGCAGATAAGACTTGCACATAAGAATTGCTTTTTTTTACTTTTTTACTATTCTATGCAAGTTTCTGGACCCTAGAGCCATTTCAAGTGAACAAAATTACTTGGCTGGGAAGACAAAAACCCACTTGCTTTCTTGAAAGCACAGTCCCTGGCATTATTTTGGACAGCCTGTCACATTTCTTTTCCTGTCCTTGAAGTAAGTGCAAAACTCACCTGAACTCCCTACAAAATACAAAAGATTGGTATAAATCTGTTTCAACTGCTGTAAGGTTTTTCTCTGATTGAGAACATGTCATATGTTACAGGTAGGCAGATTATACCCCTTACTCAAAGGCAGCTTGAGGGTAACTATATTCCTTACTAGACTGTGCCCAAAAAGGAAGGGATGACTGAATTATGTGACTAGAAATGGTGGGGTCCAATCCCACACTGTCACCTCATGCTAATCCAGGTGAAACACCCCAGCAGAGTGGCTGTTGCCCAGGTGCTGCCCTGTGTCTGATTTTGCAGTAGTGAGCTCTTCTCTGTGGAGTTGGTGGTGAGAAGCTGAGGCCATCTCCACTTTGTGACATGTCTCTGGTGGCAGAGAGAGATTTAGAGCAAGGGCATGGGTAAGGAAAAGGGAAGGATGTACCTGCTGCCATGGAGAACCAGCCTGCTGCTGGCCTACTCAACACTTCTAATGTGGCTGCTCTTGGGTTTCTGAGTGTGGGAGCTGCTTACCATTACATAAGAGGGGTGAAATAAATGCAACATACTTGTCAAATAAAACTTTCACTTTCAAGTTGTAGTTCAGTTCCTGCAGTTTCACCAGTAATCTGGAAAGAGAAGTATGTTTTTTTAGCATCAGCAATTGAAAAATATGGGTTATTTTGTATTGTGTTGCTTACCACAGATATTTCAGCACACTCAGGGGCCACATGCAGGCTCCAAGCTTGCTCCATACCAAACAGCATTTAGAGATAAAACTAAATGGGCAAATGAGTTACTCTTTGGCATAGCAGAGTGCTCTGCATGTGTCTTCTTGCTGTTGGGTTTTTTTTGTTACATACTTGGTACACCCCACTTCTGGGAAAGGGTAAAAGCTGAATGTGAGTCAAGTTCTGCCAGAAGAAAGCCCCTGCCCTTGGCACTTCCCTCCTCCTGCCTCAGCCCCTGGGCTGCAGGGCAGGCTGTGCAATCCTCTGGGCTGCAGGAAGCCAGTGACAGGAAAGCCTTACCACAAAAAAGGAACAGGGAAAGGGGAAAACATACCTCAGCTTCACAGTGAACTGCACTCCTGTCTTCAGGACTAGTGGCCTCTGAGGATGTGTTGGCATGCAAGGCTGCCTCTCTACCACAAAGGAGCTATGGGAAAAACAGGTTAAAGGCACTATGATTTATCTGTACTGTTCTTAAACAAGAAACCATATAAAAGTGAACTTTAAAAGAATGCTGATTTACCAGTAATGCTATAAACTTTATTTACTCAGCTTCAATCTATGTAGAGGTGTGTGACTCAGTTCCTTTCAATTGCTACAATGGGGCTAGAAATAGTGATTTTTTAAGTGTTGCCTTTGCTGCAACACATTGATGGCTTGAGGAGGGAGATTGCTACACACTTTCCTGAAATCAAACAGCAAGGAAACACTGTGCTGCAATTCTCATGGTGCAAGTGAGGTGTGTTGCTTTGTTTGCCATTCCCAGGGCTTCCTGAATTCTTACAGTAACAGTGCTGTGTAACAACACATGCCCAAGGCATGGATACACTAGCAGGGGATTTGATGAGGGCCAGCTAACACAATGAAGCAAACTTTTGGGGCTAGCCTGTTTTGATACACCCCGAATTTTTATCTACTGTGTGTGTTTACAGAATAGGTTTCTGATCTTATGTGAGGCAACTACCAGCTACAGTAACTTGCAACATAAAGGTGGTACAGAGGCAGGGCTGGCCTCCCCATGCTGGAGGCAAAGATGATGTGTCCAGTGACAAAGGGTTGGAGAATCTAGTGTGTATCTATCTTGGGCACAGCTTGATGCAGATTGTTTCTTGCCTCTCTTTGCTTGAACTTTGAAGCTTGAAGTGAGAAGTGGACTAACAGACTGAGAATTTGACTCTGTAATCCATGTGTACTGTAGGGAAGCTCCTGCTAACTTCAGTAATGAATGAGCATAAACCCTTTCCATAGGCCTGAATCTGTGGAAATCCTAGATGGGGTAAATCTCAAACCCAGTAATTCAGTTTAATGTTTGACAAACTTAGGAAAACCTTGGAAAATGAAAAGATACTATGTAGGAAATACTGAGGGAACGGTAGGGAAAGTGCTC
The DNA here is from genome assembly GCF_023055355.1 of Agelaius tricolor. NCBI lineage: Eukaryota > Metazoa > Chordata > Aves > Passeriformes > Icteridae > Agelaius > Agelaius tricolor. The sequence continues at coordinate 5,947,620 of NW_027269270.1, forward strand.
TTCATCTATCTATTCATGGTAACACCAAAAGATCCTTATGGTCTCTTACCTCTGAATGAGCTGCTGGAAAAGCTTGTGTGTTAGGTCCTGCAGAAATTGTTTATTTTTTGTGATGGGATCAGGGTCATAGGTGAACTTCTGTTCCAGTTCCTCAAGCTTCTTGAGCTGCTGACGAACTTGCTGCAGACTTTCAGCAACAATGGTGAACCTACAATTGACACAATCTCGTTACTTTCAGCATTTTTTTTTATTTTGTACTAGTGCAGAGGCACCAGCCAGGTGACTGTCCCTGAGGATGTGGCAGTGCCTGGAGTACACTTTGTGCTCAATGGAAATGTGCTGAGGTAATAAAATGAATGCAGCTATGTTAAGACAGAATGAAAAGGGATCATATAAACAATCAGTGTATTTCCTAGATGTGGTGCTCCTTCATACCATGGTTTAAATGTGGTCTTACCAAAGCCTTACCAGTTCTGCAGCTGGTCGAGGCAGGCGTTGGGTGGCCCACCAATGCACGCTGTCTGCTGCCTGTGCTTCCACTCCACCAGCTCATCGTTAATGAGGGCAGCCTGTGTGTGCTCTGTGCTCTGCAGCAGCTGCACTATCTTATTCACCACCTCCTACACAGAATAGGAGATTACCCTGGTTATTAGAAATACTTCACACAGGAGAACTAAGTACTGTTTCAGTTAGTGCTCATCTGTTTTGCAAAACTCTGCAAATATCTCAGTTCAACTGATATATTAAAAAACCTTTCCTACTGCTAATTTATGTCAATTCAATGAAAATGAACATGTGTTTAAGAGAAGAGCTGCTGTCTTCTGAAAGAAAACTTGAATGCTACCTTTCTCTTGAGGTCCAGTGATAAGAACATGTGCTGGAGATTCAGCTGCTCTTTCTTGTATTCCTCCTGAGACATACTATTGGACTCGTGCTCTGTAAAATAAGTCCAAATAGGGAATGTGAGGCTGAAGGAATGCTAAAGGATGGGAGGGGGAAATGCTGAGGCGGGAAGGGGACAAATGCAAAAAGCAAGATGCTGGCTTAGTGCTTCCCTTAGTACCTTCTGAACATGTCCCTGCTCTAAGGGATAGTCAGCTCTGCCAAGCTATGTTAGAAACTAAAGCCTTTTCTGGAACAAAGAATTCAACAACAGAGACAGAGCTGTATAATGAAACCAGTGTGGACTCCATGGGTTTCCCTTGGTACACAAGAGCCTGGAAAACCTAAAGCTGGTTTGGCATTTGTGAAACATCACTAATTAGGTGTATGGTTGAATGGTTACAGAGCCTATAGGGTTTGCTACTTCTAGTGGCAAAGGAATGCTGTGTTAACAAGTAGACTCCCTTACTTGGAACAGAAGACATGCAGCAATTTAGGTATCAGTGGGAAGCAGAGTTAATCAACAAGGGACAATACCAGTAAGTTCGGCTGTGTTATCATTAGGCTCAGTGCCCTGACATAAAGAGCAGTTTACTCTGACAAACTATATACAATAGGGGATGTCTTTGGAAAATGACTCACCTCTGTTCTGCAGGGTTTTACATTTGAAGTCATATTCATCTTGCATATCCTCTAATGTCTTGATGTCCTGCTCCACATCCTGTAATGCACGAGTGAGGGTGGCCACAATTATTAAATATTTTCAAGTAATGCAAGACTTGATCTGATTAGGAACTGCCTGGTACCAGCCCTGACAGACATGAAGTCCAATTTTGTAGCAATGTCTGTTCCTGGACTAACAGGAAATATTTCTACATTTCATCATCTTCTATACATCCTGCCTCCTTCAAAACTAACTAAAATCTGTTAATTATAAAGTATGGAAATGCCCTTGTGGTCAAGCCATGTAAATTCACAGAGTTTAGGGAACCTAGGCTACAGTGGTAAAACTTGGAACAGCACATAGCATTTTAAACTTTCAAATCCTTATGTACTATTTGGAGAAAAGCTTTCTGTTGTGACTGTATTTATTAAGACAAATATCTATATGCTAAAAAAAGTACATTTTCTAGTTAGCAACAAACTGGTCAGTTATGATTTAAGAGTTGTTTCTTCCCTCATTTGCCAGTATTTCAGATGGGTAAAATGCTTTTGTTGCTAAAGTTTAGGCACAAGGTACTTCCTATGCTCAGGAAATCCCTGGTTTATAGACTTGAAAACCCCACCTTAATTTTATTTGTCATTTTATCAAGTCTAATTTTCAGCATCTGCAAATCAACAAACCCTACTGAGAAAAGTTATCTTATACTTACTGTAACACTGCTTTTTACAGCCCTAACTTTGGCATCAAGCTCCTTCTGCTTGTCTGGCATCCCAGTTGCAGTGTTCTGTACACTCCCTACTTCCATCTGAGGGAAGAAGCAGAACCAGTCAAAACAGAGTGACCCATAACTTTTTTCATTACTGCAAGTGAATGGCATTTGTTGACAAACAACCTGAGGAAGCATGGCTTGTTCTATGAATCACACTAAAATTTTGTAGTATAAAAAAATCAAATTCAGGTGAATTTGAAAGAAACAAAGTATTTATTTTAGTAAAGTGCCAAAGGTCCCCCATCATGGATTAAAAACAGTGGTGGAAGTGATGGCCAAGCTGGATTGGGCTTTGAGCAACCCAGTCTAGAGGAAGAGTAGATGATCTCTAAAGTCCCTCCCAGTCCAAACCACTCTGTAATTCTCTTTCCCTTTTTGATGACCCACGTTTATTGTGTACTGGAAAGGCAGCAGCAAGTGCTTTATGTCATGTGCCAGGACCAAACAGCTGTGCTGCAGCTCCAGGGGCTCTGTCAGAGTCACACTCTTAGAGCAGCTGCTTTGGACACTGCTGCAAAGGGCCCCTTGTTGAAAGCCCTTGCCCAAGTGCTCTTCCCACGCTGCACATTTAAAGCCTTGCTATAAACTGAGGTATTACCATATTGGAAATTAACATGCTTGGTCAGTCATCACTTTATTTCTACATAAGCGGATAACAGCTATCTATATATTTTGCATGCCTTTCCCAACTGTAGAATTTTTATTACTAAAGAGTTCTTGTAAAGGGGAAAAAAAAAGTGAGAAGCTGGAGAACAGATGATGAAGGAGAAGATATGGCTTTACCTATAATTCAGAAGACAGAAAAGGGCTTCACTAAAAAAACACCCCAAAACACCACCAAAATTAGAAAGAAATACTGGGAGACTACTGGGAAGGGGGATGATGCATCATTTTTCCAGAGATAGTCCAAAGAAGCATGCTCAGCAGCTTAATAGAGAGTAAAATGGGGAGTAAAATGCAGAAGAACAAACCTAAAATCTTACTGGATATACGAGTTAAGCACTAATTATGAAAATAAAATGCAATTGGCACATCAGGCTACATCATACTACAAAAGCATTAAAACAACCAGCATAGCTTTTACGTCACTCAAGGAATAAAAATTATTTCCTGCCCATTTATCCTCCAAATGCTTCATTCAGCAGAAAAAAAGCCATGCTGTCCAGCCATGCTGGTAGAAATTAGTGTTCTCCAGCTGGTACATATCAGTGCTCACTCTTCTCTTTTTTAAGGAACCTCTTTTTGGGCAGAGAGAGGATAGCCTGTTTCCCCTGCCAGTCTTCATCCACTTCCCTTGTCCCAAACAATAGGCAAGGGAAGATACAACTGCAGCAGATATTTCAAGACTGTTACCTCATTGCATGCCTGGGCAGAGTTCAGTATTTTCCTCTCTTCCTTCAGACAGTTGTGGATGATCATTGCCATGTGTATTGGGTCTTCTTGGAAGTTATCCTAGCATTAGAGACACAGTCTATTGTTAAAGTCCATACACATAATTTCTTGTCTTTCAGTAGCTTTCAGACTGGCAAAAAAATTAGGGTATGACCTGAGTGTGAGCCTCAGGGAATACACTGGTGATAGCCTGCTCCAGGATTACAGGGTGTGATGCCACAACCAGCTCCAAGAGCAAGTTTCCATGGTAGCTCATTGGCATACAAGGAGGCAGGAAAGGGTCAGAGACATTCCTGGGAGTCGTGGGATACTACCCTACAGTCCTAGAGAGAGCTCATCCCTCAAGAACCACCCTCCCACACCTTGCTATGGGTGCTGGTTTAACACACAGTCCAGGCTGGATGCAAATCCCACCTTACTGCTTTAGCTGCACACAAAACTGAAATGTGCTGTGGATTGAGTGCTGTCCTGCTCTGCTCAGGATGGTGCTACCCTCAGGGGGTTTCCTTTTTCCTAGAATTCTCAAACTGTAACTGTGCTGATAATTAAACTGTAACTTTCTAACTGTAGCCAATCAAAACAAAAATGGAGCAACACTTGAATTCTGGCTTTTAAATCAGGATTCTCACACATCCTCTGTAAAAATCCCTCACAGCAGGGTAGTTGCTTAGAGGCATCCAATTGCACTGAAGCAAATGAAGTACATGTATAGATATATAGATAACATATAGATGTGTAGATTGTACAGATAACCCAGGCCTACCTGAAGATTACGTTTGCTTTTCCTTATGTTGTGCTGCAGCAAAAAGTTGTTTTCTATCAAGAATCGACTGAATTGATCATCAAGCTGTGACAGCAGGTCATGGAATAGGAGTGTAGCAAATGATACATTGTTGGCTGCATGTTCCCTGGAATCATTTAGAGCATGCTTGGGTTAGATACACTTCCAATGCAAGAACCAAGAAATACATATAGGTATACTTAATTTCTAATCCCCAACTCCAGTTGTAGAATATGCAAGCACTGAGAATTGCCTTCAAACGTAAGCCAGTTGCATTCTCTTAACTGACTTAATCTTCCTGGATATAGAAATGTTGTTTCTCTATTATTTTTGCCACGTTCTGTTCAACTTCATTTACTCAGTCCATGCACATCAGGAACCTCAAAGTGACCCTGATGTGTGTGTGTGTGTTGTACCACCCCTCAAAGAGAAGCCACTTTACAGAAAGTCTGGCAGAAGTTCAGAGTCTTTGAAGAGTGAGAGACTGATGCTACCAAGGTAGTAATAATTGGTCTGAAAACAGCCCCTTTTGCTCTGGACCCTGAGAACATTATGAGCAAGGATGCTTACTCCAGATATCAGTTCCCTCCAGAAAGCCCTGAAGAGGGGCAGGAACACAGGCTGGAGCACCCCACAGCTACTGAAGCATCCTACCAGCAAAGGATCACTCAGCAGCTTGCTTGCTTCCCCAGCATTCTGCTGCTGCTTGTAACTGCCCTTCTGAGGGCACTGCTTATCACACAACCCAAAGGTGAATTAATTCCTGGGCTTACCAATCCTGGTTTTCCAGCCACTGTGCCAGGTACTGCCTGATCTCCATAGGAAAGCTGTCATCATATAGCTGGTGGACTTGCTCCAAAAACTTGGAATCAAGTTGCTGTAGCTGATACCACTGAGACATTCTGAGGAAGGGGTGAGAAAAAGTCAGTGTAAATGCTTAGTAGTTTTTGGACTGACGTGGTGAAAAATAACTAATTTGACCTTTTCATGAACATTGACAAAATTGGAGGATGTGCTGACTTTGGCTGGGATAAAGTTTATTTTGCTCACAGTAGTTAGTATGGGCTGGTTTGGATTTGTGTAGGACACAGTGCTGGTAAGGCAGGGATGTTTTTGTGACAGCTGAGCAGGGCTTACACAGCATCAAGGCCCTTTCTGCTCCCCACCCCACCAGCGAGGAGGCTGGGGGTGCACAAGGAGCTGGGAGGGGACACAGCTGGGCAGCTGACCCAAGGGACATTCCAGACCATGTGGCACCAAGCTCATAGAGCTGGGGGAAGGAGGAAAAGGGGACATTTGGCATGATGGTGTTTGTCTCCCCAAGCCACTGTTAGGTGTGATGGAGCCTGGCTTTCCTGGGATGGCTGAACTCCTGCCTTTTGCTTTCTTGTGTACATGGCTTTTGCTTTACCTGTTAAACTGTCTTTATCTCAGCCCATAATGTGCCCCATTTTTACCTTTCTGATTCTCTCCCCATCCCACCTTGCAGGGAGGAGGGGAAGTGAGTGAGTGGCTGTGTGGTGCTTTCTTCCTTTTCTCTTCCTCCGAACCCATTTTCATTGCACTTAGTGTACTGCTAGTGTTATTGCTCTCTTGTTTAGCAGATATGGGAATGAGGACCTGTGTGTTTGATACCTGTACTCTGCACAATTGAGATCCTGAACGTGGAGTATCACCTTTTGCTTGTGCAGATGTATTCCCCAGCACCAAGAGTGTGAGTGAAAAAAATAGAGGCCCCTCTAAGTGCCCATTTTCAGTTGCTGTTTGTGTCCACAGTTGCCTGCTCTGAAAATTGACTACATCTCAAGTGACTTTAAATGGAGAAGTACTGGAAAGATGTTTTTTTATATGTGTTTTAGTTCTCATGATCATAGTTTCAGGCTAAATTCAAGTAACCTGTGCAGCAGACACAGGGTGCTTAAATGAACTAAGACTGTGCAGAACGGCTTCTCTCAGTCCTAACACTTTTGTGAGATTGGCTCCAGCTCTGATGTATGGTCTCTAGAAGCAGATCACTTAGCCTTCTAAGGTGCATGTTATCAGCTTGTAATGGAAATGGCATGTAAAAATACATCCAAGGAACAGTCCAGGCTGAGAATGAGTGGTGAGATGCAAATCCACTCACACCATTGTTTTTTAATGGCTGCTTATAAGACCCATCCAAAAGAACAGGGCAGCATCAGGGTGAAGTACTATCTTCTATGCCCCTTCCTACCAAATCCTTTCGCTTTTATATGCCAGTGTCCTCGGCTGCTGAGTGGTGTGTGCTAGGTGTGAGAAGCAAAGGAGTTAAAACTGTTATGTTTAAAGTGAGGGCTTGGAGGCTTTTGATGTGTGCTTGTCAGATTACAGCTAACACAACATTTGAGTGTGCTACAGCAGTCCCAAAGAGGGAGACTCCACAACCTCCCTGGGCAACCTGTTCCAGTGCTCTGGCACCCTCAGTGTAAAGTTCTTCCTCATGTTGAGGTGGAACTTGTTGTGTTTTGCTTTGTGGCCACTGCTTCTCATCCTGTAGCTGGGCACCACTGAAAAGATTCTGGCACCATCCTCTTGGCAGCTGCCTTAGAGTTATTTATATGTAATGATGAGATCCCCTCTCAGTCTTCTCTACTCCACACTAAACTGGTCCAGCTCCTGCAGTCTCTCCTTGTAGGAGAGTGCTCCAGATCCCTCATCATCTTTGTGAGCTCTGCTGAACCCTCTCCAGCAGCTCCCGGTGCTTTTTGTACCTGGACACAGCGCTCCAGATGTGCCGCACTAGAGCTGAGCAGAGGCGGCTGATCACCCCTCTCGACCTGCTGGCCAGCCGATGCACCCCAAGGCTCCTTCCTGGCCCTCCTCTACCTCCTTTCCTGCCATTGCCGGGGGATCGCCGCCGATCCACGCGGCGGGATTCGGGAGCAAAGGGCGCGGGCAGCCGTCCCAGCGCTGGGCCGGCTCCGTGCCCGCGTTCCCCGCGCTCCCGGCCGGCCCAGCCCAGCCCCGGGTGTGAGGGAGAGAGAGAGAGAGGGAGCGGCGCACCTGTTCAGCAGAGGCTGCCCAGCGGTGCAGGAGGCGCGGGATCAGCGTCAGCCGGGCTGGGCACAGGGGTCCGCTTCGAACGCTGCCGGGCAGGGCAGGTCTGGAGAGGGTGAGCTGTGGAGAGCGAGGAGTTGAGAGCGGATGCGACAGAGGAGCGGGGGTGTCCCTGCCAGGAATGAAGGAGCCACCTCCTGTTTCCGCAGGTGCAAGGACACCAAAGCGCAAAGCTCGGTGGGTGTCCCGCGGGCAGGGAGCGGTCTGAGGAAGCGACAGCTTTCGTTACACCGGGCGTTCACCCCGCCAGCCCCCGAGGCGCGGGCAGCGGCATCGCCATCCCCCGGCCCCTCACGCCCGTTCCCCTCTCCTCACCTGGGCTCCGGCTCGGCGCTGTCACGGTGCCGGCTGCGCTCGGGGAGCCGCGCGCCCGCCCCAGTGCGCGTGCGGGGGGGCGGGCCGGGGGCGTTCCCGGGCAGAGGCCGCGTCACGTGACTTCTGGGAAAGGCGGCGAAGGCGAAAGCGAAACCAGCGCGGGGCCCTGAGGGCAGCGGGGGTCGGGGGGGCTGCCCCGGCTCCTGGCCCGGCCACGGCAGCCCGCCTCGCCTGCCCCGGCGCCCTTAAACTGCTGCGGCTTCCCTTCCCTTCCCTTCCCGCTTTCTCTTTGTGCAGCGTAGCCTTTTTGGGTTTTGTCTAGTGCTTGAAGCCGACAAAGAGCGGGATGTTGAAGTCCAGGCTTTGCTGCGGGTCTCCAGGGTAGTCTGTGCCTCCTCTCTCCTCAGGTGGAGGAGGCAGGTCTTACTTCATTAAAAAATAAAATAGGAGGTCTCTTTGGTAAACGTCGTGGTGTGAAATACTAGGGAGCAGTAGATCTATAAATATGGCTATGAATAAAAACTAAGGAAGAAGGTAACTGACAGGTTTTGTGTTTTTTTAAATAGGATCGTTACAGCGTCACACAAAGACAAAGCACAAAACAATCGCTTTTTTTTTTTTTTACTTTGCCATTGCAAAACACAGCAAAAACAAGCACAGTTAGTAGAACTACTTAAAAGCAAATTTTTTTTTCTGGTAGTGTCTCGGCACCCCATTTTTGTGTTTTTCCTCCCACCATTGTTTCACTGGAGACCTGTGTTCTTATTCACCGTGGAATAAGGACAAAATTCTCACTTTTCTAATGGAAGAAGGGTTGGGCTGTATGTATTCATCCTACAGATAAATCATTCCAGTGTTCCTTTAAAGCAGTCAAATGATCTCAAGGCAGATCTTTTCAACAAAACATTAAGTCTACCCTATGCAAAAAAATGTTCAGAAGCAATAGCAGGAACTGTCATGCCAAAGCCTGATCCATGGTGCTGTTCAGAAACTCCAGTTATATTGGACTGAAATTAATACTTGGGAGTCTTGAAGGGTTGCCTTGCATGGAGAGCAGGGAAGAAGGAAAAAGGAGACTGGTTCTCATGCCATGTCTGATCTTGTCTTACAGTACTTCTCATGAGCTTGAGGTGGTCAACAATAAAAGGCATCCCCCATTTTGTTTGCATTAAGATTGTGAGAAGAGGTTAGAATGAAAATGCCTGCAACAGCTGATCTCAGGGAGGTCATGTTTCCTGCTTTAGAATTCTGTGTTACTGTCTGTAGCTCAGTTTAAGGTCAACCAAAAGGCAGCAAGACTGTTTTTGTTGTGCCTTGGAAAAAATCCACAGAGTCCGGGTATGCAGCTTGAAGCCAAAACCTGATTTTATTTATGCTGGTTATATAAATTACAGATATTACCAAGCTATATACAGAATTGCTCTTGTTTTTTATTTTATACGTGATGCTTGCTTATGTGCAGCTTGCTTTGAATCACTCAGTGTAATGAACAGAGAAATGCTTGTTTCTTTGAAATTTACTTCCATGTATCACAAAAATATCTCATTACTTTGTTTCCGCTCACTCACTTTCAACTAACCTAAATAGCATGGGTGAAAGGAGAAATGAAAGTAAAATCTATATCTTACTGATCCAAGGAGGTTCTGTTTTCATCACAGAAGTCTCATTTATACCTGCTTGAGAAAGCTCTAAGGTGCAAATGTTCAAGGCTTTGTGTTTTAAGAGCTTTGTATACACTAACTGTGTGTTCTGTGGGCAAAGCTTGCATTTTGATTGAGCCTGCATTTGTGAAATACAGTGCCCTTGGAGTTGCCTGTTTATTATTCTATTAACAGAGATTTTAGGGATAACACTGGGGGAAATAAAACCAAAACAACAAAATCAAACAACCCAAACTAAGCAGTAAACACGTCTGGAAGAAAAAAAAAAGAGTATTTAAAGAGGGCAATTTACTGTTTTTACAAAAACTCGTTGTCCTGCTTATTAAGTGAGCCTGTGACAGGCATGTAATATCCTGTCATGCAGCACAAGTTTTCAGGTGGTCAGCAAATGCTGCAGCTCTTCAGTAACTGTTTTTTAAAATTGTTTCCTTTGTGCAATTGACCAGTTAGCATCCAAACTGTGTCAGATTGGGTTTTTTTTATTTGTAGACTTTCTGACAGTACTTGCTGGGGTATCTGAGTGCCTCCTGCCCAAACAGATTTACTTCTGCAGCTATTTTGTGAGAGGGGAAGTTTTACTAACTCTCTCTTCCAGGGGAGAAATGGAGACAGCCTTTTTAAGGGGAGAAATGGAGACAGCCTTTTTAACACCACAAGTTTTATGTCTGCTTCCTTTCTGGAACTCCCTTCTCTCCCCAGCTTTGCCTACCTGCCTTCCACAACTTCTGCTGTGGTGTCAGATAAAAATCTATGTTGAAGGCAGATGATCTTTGGAGAAGAACAATCCCCAGATACCTCTGGAACATTCAAAGTCAGGGGAACAAGAATCTTTGCTTTGAAATAGTATCTGAATCAGTGGTGTATAAGATTATGAATAAGCAGAAAGTATTTAACATCATAAATCCTAATTTCTCCAAACACATTAATGTCTTTCATTATCTTTATATGCTGTCTTCAGAAGCAAAACATTTTGTTTTTATGCTCTCATATTTACAGCAATTCTATGGAAATTAGTTAAATTAGCAAGTAAAATTTATCTCTGCTGGGACCCCACTGAAGTCAAATGATGCCCAAGCCAGAAAGGATTTGGTCTTTTTTCAGTGACAACAGCAAATCTGACTTGCAAAAGGCTGTTTGAATCCCTAGGGAGAAAATTCCATGTTTAGGTGTTGTTGAAAGACGCCTAAGAATAATGTAATGGTTTCTAGAAAAGCTGACTTTTGAGGTGACAGGCAAAAAAAAAGATGACTTCTTTAACCCATCCAGTGTTCACACAATTACTGATTTTTTTTTTTCCCAGTATGTGCACTTCAGTCTGTTGAGTAAGGAGAGCTCAGCTAGAAGAAGAAAAAACAAAAGATTAGTCTCATGGCACTCACAGCTGTTCATTCAAAAGAAAATGCAGATGAAACCTTCTCTGGCTCAAGGTAACTGCAGAGTCACTTTGAAAATGTCATACAAACTGATAAGGATCCGAAAATCCTGTTTCTAGTTGTTTATAAAATAGAGGAATGCTCTTTAGAAGACACCGTGTAGGAAACTGTTGCAGTAAGAATAAGCATGGTATTTATTTTTGTATGAACGTTGTGGTTCTTGAAGCCTGTGGATATGTATAGCAGGGTTCTTCCTGGACTCTAGTCCTTTTGATGGATAAGGGAAGCTGGATGGGGGGGAAATAGAAGAGAATTCAGCAAGACTGCAGAAAGTATGTCTTGATAAGACTGAGTTACTCAGTTGTAGGATATTTGGCTTGCTGCAGATTTCACTCTTGTTTTCTGTATCTCACATGATGCTTTTTTATTGGCATTTCATGGTGAAAAAGTATTGCTTTAATAGTGCAGATTGTCTGCTTGCTATACTCAGCCAGCTCTTTAGCAGGGTAGATTGTTGTGTGAATTTGATGAGGAAAATATGGAGATTTTTTTTTATTTCCATTTAGCAAGGTAAATTGAATGGAAAAGGGAAGGAATTCTTTAAAAATCTTCTAAAACTATTTTTCTCATGCAATTTCCAGCAGAACTTTCTAATAAGAGCCTACAGAAATATCACTTGCCATCTAAGAGCACTGAACCACTTGTCTTGGTACCTTTAAAATTGTATTTAACACTTGCAGTTTGCTGCCAGGCACATTCTTTTCATCGGGTTATGACCTTAAATGATGGCCATGGTCACAGCTTATTTTGAAGCTCTGAATAGAGCTGGTTTGAGATTTACTGAGCATGCAAGAAGAAACCAAAAATGTTTGGAGGATGATGTTAACTGAAAGTGAATCCAGCTGTTCTTTACTCTGACGAAAGTTCAGGAAAGCAAATGCGTGTATTGTTCGTAAGTGTAGTTGAGGAGGTCAGAACCATTTCCACATGTTATAAACCAAAATAGAAATGAGTGGGGACATGTCCTGGATTGGGTGGGGTAGGTTTTAATGCAGAATTTTAATTCAGGCTGGTTATTTTGTTTTCAGCTAAAGACCTAGTTTGTTACAAGTGCTGTCGGAGAAAAAAGTGAAGAATAAAAAAAGATATCTTGTTCTTGAGTGGATTTTCAGGTAGATGCAATAAAGAACTCATCCATTTGTATATAAAGTTTAACTGAACTTCTAATCACTGACAGTCAGGATTCTGGTTTCGTTTTATTCTGTTTGTGGGTAAGGAGAAGTGTTTACAGAGAGGCATTTGAAGGGGAGTTGGTGGGCTTTTAAATACATAACCATTTTAAGATCATAAATCATTGAACATACACAAAGTTAAGGGCTAGTGTTAAAAAAGGAGATTTTCTTCTAAAGCTGCTAGAGCCAAACCACTGCTGTGTTTGCTGAGAAAAGTCTGCTGGACAAATTCCCACCTGGCTATATATCATTGCTGTAAGGACTCTGAGCCATGATGATTCAGAACAACATTTCTAGTCAATAAGGAAAAGAGGAATTTTTTAAAAAAGTATGATGTTCATAGAGTATTTTCCTAACCTTTCTATATACTAAGCTAACATTACTTTTCTTTGCTTAAAGTGTTTTAGTTGACTTTTAATTTTGCACTTTGAAACCTCATGTAAAATCGTGCAGTGTGAAAAAGTTGTGCAAGTTTGCTGAATTGGAAATCATCATATCCCTTGGGCAGCTCCCCTGAGCAAGTCCAGGCTTTTGTGCTGTCCAGAGAATTAGTATAGGTGGAATGTATTTGTCAGTGTAAAGCCTTCATTTGTGCAAGAACTCTGGGATCTTTGTGTTCTGACATTCATGATTCATTGCCCAGCATGTCAGGCAATTCCAGTGCTTTCAAGATGCTTGCAGTATCCTGCACCATTTAGAATAGGAAATATCTGCACCATTGTTTCAGAATGTAATGCAGCAAGTGATGAAAGAGCTCTGATTCACAGTTGTACAAGCAGCCTTTTATTAACCAGCATCTGTGCTGTATCCTGTTTGCTTAATATTTACTTGTGAATGGGAAAGTTTACAACTTACAGCAGTTTCAATGGCTGTGGGACTCAGGTGTTCTCTCAGCACAGCATAAACGCTTGGAGACATTGGAAGAAGATCTGATGGAGAATGTGGTTCTGTAGAGTCATTTAAGCTAAAAAGAAAAAAAAAAAGCAAAAATAATCTAAGAAAAAACTTGAATCCCTCTATGTCCATCAGTGGAGTGTGATGAATGGTTTTTAAGTTTATTAACCCTGTCCTCAGGCTTGCTGGTGGCCCTGTAAGCTCAGGCAACAATCTGATAGACATTTAAAAATGTAGGAGATTGAGTCAGGTTTGTCCTCTTTCCTTGCCCCTAACATCAGCTGGGGAAAAAAAGGAGTCAGTGAAAGAAAAGTAGATCAGAGTACCGCAAAATCTGCATTCAATTTTTACAAATGGTTTGCCCCATTAATGGAAAAAGCACTCTACAGGTGAAGTCCTTTACTTCCCTTTCTTGTCTTTAGCAGTTCTTGCCAAACTATTTTCAAATAGTCTGGGGAAAGGAGGCAGGGGAAACTCTGAAATGGGATGTAAATAAAAATAACAGGTAAAATGTAACACACCTGTGAGGTTACTTACATTTTGGAGACTGGGATAAATACAGAAGGAACATAACCTTTCCCTCCTCCATCTGAGGGCTTCGAGACTAGAATAAAGAGTAGAGAAATTAAATATTTTCTAGTAATTTTATTATCTATTTGAAATAGATTATTTGCTTAAGTGCTGCAGGCAATAATAAATTGTCAAGTCCCTGCATAAATAAGTAGCCATGAAAGTGAGGGGAATTCCTGAGATTAGTCCTTGAGTTCAGATCTTAGTCACAGAATTGCCTGTGCTCCCTTGATATGAAACACAATATAATACTGCAACTGATGAAAGAGATTTTGTTAGGCCTTCAAAGCAAATACACAATTCTTGAAGTTTGGTATTCTGAGCCTGCAGATTTCAGTTCTGCAAATCTTTGGAGCTCTGCCTCTACAGATACAGCTTCAGCAATGTGTTCTGAATTCCAATTCTTTTGCACGAAATTAAGCATATATGTAAGATTTTAGATGATTGGAGCATTAGGCAAAGTCCACAGAGTTAAAATGAAGAGGGAGAAAAGTACTGTAGCCTCCAAATATTTTTGAGTTGTGTAGGAATTTGAGTTCAAATGGAATTGTAACCTTTGATACTGAAAGTCTAGAAGAATGTGTTTTATCTATTAAAAAAACAAGGCTTTGAGGGCTTTCTTTAAGCAAGAATTAATTTTATCTAAAAATGAGCTGACTTGTAACTTGGACATAAAAGAACGTGGGCCTGAACATATTTGGAACCATCCTTGTTTGGCCTTTTTGCATTTTCCAGTGCAGTTGCCAGGGGTTTTTGTCTGCCATAATAACTTGGTAATTGTGCAGTATATTGGGAAAAGGTGGTGCAGATAAGCAGCCTTTGTTTTAGGGTTCCATTGCATGAAATGAAACTAAGTCAGGCTTCCAAGCTTTGTGGGCAATAGTGAGTTTTCTTGAAATTAAAGAGACAGCATGCTACAGTGTAACACAACTATGAAGCCAATAGCAGGATGACTTTTCAGTTTCCTCCCTGTTAAACACCCAAGCACTGAATTTTGTGATGCATCAGTCAGAGAAAAAAAATCCATTTCTTAGCTTCTTTTAAATATAGTCATCACCTCTACTGTAACCTCTAAGACCAGGGATGTATTTGCAAAATGAAGCTGCCTAAATGACAGACACGTGTTTAAATAGCTCTAATGAAGATGACTATTAAAGGAGGCATCTTAATCTGTTCTCAGTGCTCAAATTGCCTCTTGACTTTGCAGCTGCTGTGCAGGAAGGGTAAATAGGGAAGTGGAGCCTAACCTTCGTTTGGCTGACAGCTGTAGTGTTTGCCAAAGGCTTTATCTTTGGGGATATCTGGGTACAGGTACTTGAGGGGGTTTTCAGGAACGTTGTCTGCCATGATAACTTTGTAGTCGCGCAGTATGTCGGCAAACGGCAGGGCAGATAAGCGACCTTTGTTGTAGGGTTCCACCGAATGAAACGTTACATCTCCTGCAAAAACACAAAGGAACCATAACCTGCAGATGAGCAACTGCAGCTGGAACACATTTTTTGCATTTCTTTTGAGATTTGCACTTGTACGGGCTTTACCTGTTCTTAGCTACATTAGTATCTTTCACTATTTAATTTCTGCATATTTGGAAACAAATCTAAGGCCTGCAGTTAGCAGGTGCACCTCACAGAGAGCTTTGTTAATAGGAAGGGCTCAGAGGTTGAATGTCAGAATTTTGGATTGTATTTGAGAAATTATCATACTTGTATCTTGTCCAAAACCATACTATGACATGATACATGTGAGTTTTACTATCAAACCAAACAAAACTTGACTCCTATATTGCAGGTCTATTGCAGAGTTTGGGTTAGTTTTGATTTAGTTGTTGGCTTGTTTTTTTTTTTTTTTTTAATTTTAATTATACTTACCATTTTCTAGCTGATCCACCCAAGTAAAGGTAATTCCACCCAGATTGCTCTCACTAAACCTTAATAAGAATGTTCCTGGTGTCTTGTCTTTCAGCAGAATTCGTTCCTTTTCTTTGCTTACAAATCCCATTATGTACCTGAGGGTATAACAGGAAATCATAGGTTTAGTTTTGGAAAAAAATAGACTTTGATCTGTGCCATGTGTAGAATCATAGAAAGGCCTGGGTTGGAAGGGAACTTCAGGGAAGTTCACCTGGTTCCAAACCCCCTGTCGTGGACAGAGACATCTTTTACCAGACCAGGTTGCTCAGAACAATCCACCTTTATACAGGTGTTCAAAACATGATTACAAAACTTTATAAGGCTTGGGGGCTATGACCAAAGCTTTGTCTAGTTATACATTGAATATGGCATTGAACTCAAAGTACTATGAAGCCTGGTGAAATTTATCCCAGTACTTGATTGCACAGACAGAACTGAAGAAAAGATCTAAACCTGCATTTGTAAGAGATCCCTTATTGTTCCCCTTTGACAGCAATTTCCCAAAGTTATGAATGGGAGAAGGGAGACACAAGTGTTAAACTTGTTGCAAATACTTCTCTGCATGGCTAAAACTGAGATGAGTAAAGGACAGAGAAAATGTGGAGAGAGATCAATAGACAGCAGTTGCCTTGTTGCTCACCCATCAATCCAAAGGGGAAGAATGTGTTTTTTAATCAAGTCCAGGATTGCTTCAAGCCAAACCCAAAAGGTAAAAGACTTCCCAGGCAAATGTTCCTAACAGTTAAAAAACAACCACGGAACACAATCAAAACCAACACACACTAGAGGAGAATCATGAGAATGATATTACCCAACGTTCACATGACAGTTTCTTCTCAGTTTCTTAAGAATAAGCTACTTTTCTCAAGTGAGAATCACAATTTGAGCTGTGGTTTTGAGTAACATCTCTCTTTCAACCTGACATAAAACCAACTGATTTTTAAGATATGCATTGGAAGCACCTCATTTTTCAAGGAGAATAAAAATCACATCTGTGGTTTCTTCCTAGTTATACGTTTATATTTTGAGTGAAAAGAAGATAAGAAAGTTGAACTTTCTTCCAAGGTTCTACACATGTTTAAATACTGTAGTTAATATGAATTAAAGGAGCTTACCCTTCTTTATCAATACATTCTCTTCCTCATCAAAGTTATTGCATATATTGACTGTCTTGAAATAATTTAGGTCAAAGCTAAACACATGAAAAATCTTACTTATGCTTTATGAAAAATGTATTGCATGCTTTGGTAAGACTTTCATTTGATCATATACAAAAATATTTAAGGCATACTCTAATGGCAGTTTCTGATATCTGTAGCAAGATAATTAAGTAGATCCCTAATCCCAAGCTTTATGCTTCTGGAAGTGTTTTCTTCCTAGTTAAATTTTTACAAGGGATGTGATTATGCTGAGCTGCAAGTCCCTCATATGGCAAGTGGGAATCTTATCAGCAGCATCACAGAAACAAATATAGGCATGGCTGTGGATGTTATGGGAAATAAGAGTTTAGCGTTACTTTTGGAACAGTACCTTGCAGAACTTTGCCCAGGATAGTTGATAATCATTGTAACTGACTTGCTGTCCTGAAAGAGGAAAAAAAACCCCAAAAAATCCAAATGGTGCATGTATTATTCTGAAGCTATGAAATAGATATTGCTTGATATCTGTATGGTTGGGTGGGGGGTGAGGGGAGAAGTACAATACAACCAGACTTGGGGAGGGAGGGATAAGGGCATGCTAAGGGACTGTAGATCTGGTTTTCTGTATTCTTTTGAAGCAGGTGGTAATAGTTTTGGAAATATTTGCCTAAAGTTGCCTGTGACTTGGTTTTTGCAACATTACGTGCTCAGTTTCAGTTTTCAGCCTGAATGTTACTTCTCAGCTTTCCCCAGGGCCTTTCCCTTCTGGGGCAGCCTTGGGTCTCAGAGTACTCAATAGTTCATCTTGCTGAGGTTAGAGGGCCTCTTTGCTGTGCTGACACCAGTCAAGTATCTCTGGTGAGGCCCCAAAAATGAACAGACCCACAAGGATAGGTACTTAAAATGAAAAAACCCCAAACCAAACCTCATAAGCAAGCAAAAATACTTCCCTTTGATTTCAGATGTATGAGATAATTGTTAAGGAGGCAAAATAACATCACAGTTCAGTGTGACTTTGATGCCCTCTTCCTTCAGTTGAGCCTGGAAGCTTGCAAGTTGAATTACTTTGTGATAAGAATAAACTGATGCCTGCTTTTCTTTAAAGAAAAAAATGTCATTGTGACATTTTTGACATCAGCTCTGGAAATGGAGGTCATGCCGTGCTGGTTTTGGCTGGGGTGGAGTTCATTTTCTTCACAGCAGCCAGTGTGTTTTGGATTTGTGCTGGAAACAGTGTTGGTAATACAGGGATGGTTTAGCTCTTTCTGAGCAGGGCTTACACACAGTGAAAGTTTTTTCTGCCTCTCAACACTCCCATGAGCAAAGGGGCTGGGAGTGCTGGAAGCTGGGAGAGGACACAGCTAGGACAGCTGATCCTAACTGGCCAAAAGGATATTCTGCACCACATGGTGACATGCTCAGCATGTAAACTTAGGGGTAAGAAGGAGGAAGGAGGGGATGTTTGAGGTGATGGCATCTGTCTTCCCAAGTAACTCCTTTGTGTGATGAATCCAGCCCTGATTTTCAGGCTGAACACTTGCCTGCAGATGGGAGGTAGTGAATGAATTCCTTGTTTGCCTTGTGTGCACGTGTGGCTTTTGCTTTATGTGTTAAACTGTCTTTAGCTTGACCCATGAGTTTTGTCACTTTACCCTTTTCTCACTGTACCCTTCCAATTCTCTCCCCATCTCCCTCTGGGGGAGTGTGTGGCTGTGTGGGGCTTAGTTGCTAGCTGGTGTTAAACCACAACGTGTACTTAAAGCCCCTACTACCTGTAGCTACCAAATATAAGAACCCCAAAGCAAATAAAATCTGTACATTTCTACACACTTACCTGTAAGTTTCTCTGCCAGCATGTTGAGCTGCTCAGAATTGAGTCCACGACCAACATATGATGAGAATTGCCAGCTCAGTACTTCTAAGAGCTGGCTCAAAGTGGCAGCAGGGGGGTTGTTGAAGAAAGACAAGTTCTGCAACAGAATGAATGCTTTGTTTAAATAGCAGCCATGAAATACATATCAGGCTGTAAGAGAAGGCTGCAAGTACTTGAGCAGCATCTGGAAGTGTTGAAAGTGAGCTCTGTGTGTGGGGAATCAGTGGGGTAAACGTGTGCGCCCTCCCACTCGCAGGCACCCAGCAAGGTCCAGTGGGGTGCCTGAGCAGGGTTGTAGGGTGAGACTCCTAGAGAGAGCTCAAGTCCCTGTGTGCATCTTGGATGTTAAAATGCCTTGCTATGCCTCTGGTAGTGTCCTGTGTAAAGGCAGTGAAAATATGCTTAAATCCTGTCCAAAAAAAATCTAGATATTATCACTATATTTTAATGTTAAGTGCATGGAAACTTTAAACCATTACATACTGATATGGTGACATGCTGTTGAATCATTTGGCTTATCTTAGTTTTTTCAGTTGTGTGTGTGTGTGTTTTTTTTTTTTTTATTCTACACACAACAGACATACTGAAGACTGTGCAAAAACTCTTTGGAGTATCACAGAGTGATAATGCAGTCCAGCCTGCTGGTCAGCTGGCCTGCCCCCATGGCAGCCTGTCTGCCCCTTTCCCTGCTCTGAGCATCTCTGTGACTGCACTAATCCCCAGCTGAAAGCCTGAGAGCCATTGACAGCCCTGTTCCCCAGTCTGCAAATACAGTAACAGTGGCTGAATCTAAAATATGTGCTGAGACAGCTGGAGCCTTAGAATGATTCTGCCTTTGCTCAGGGTTAGAGCCACTAGAAGTTGCTACTTAACATTTATAATCTTCTCCACAGAAAGCACAAGTTGCCATAAAATCCATGGGGGAAAGCAGCATTCAAGTACATTACAGATTCACCTATATGCCTGCTTTCCTGGTCTGGAGTTGTACTGATAGAATTATTTTCTAACAGGTCTAGTTTCAGTCAGCTACATCCAAGAAAGATAAATTAAACTAGTAAAGTCAGAGAAGTTGTGAAGAAGGCCTGTCACCTTTCCTTAGTTTAAGAACTACTTCTTTAGGCTACAAAAAGAAAAGCTAAGGGTGCATGTGGTTTTATATCTGGGCAGGAAAAGAAAAATAAGAGAACAGCAATAACATGTGATATTAACCGTGTATGTGACAAAAATAAGGTCAGTTCAAAAGGGAAATACATCTTTTTTACACTTAATGTAAATAATACAAATGTGAAAATGCAATAATAATCATAATAATACAAATATGAAAATGCAGAAAGTCAGTATTTGCATACTGAGGACCTACCTGAGGGTCATTGGTTGACAGGTTGTACCAAATAATGGAGGCCCATGCGTTGGGCAGTTGGCTGACATTGGAAATCATCACCACAGGCAAAGAGCTGGTCTGGTGGAGAGAATGAATGCCCTGTGTAAATGCTGCTGAGGAAAGTATTAGTGCTGTGCTTTGGGTTTTTAGCCTCTCATTCTTCCCAAAGCACAAACTTCTTTTCCAGAAGCTCTGGAAATCTTGTGTCAGCTTGTGGTTACTGCTGGGGGCCTCAGCACGGGCAGGCAGACCTGTGGTGTGGCCCAGCACAGTTGTACTTCTATAAACTGCTGGAAAATGCCTTTTTCTCCTGCCCCAGGTAATCTGCCCTGAATACTCACTTCCAAGTTTATGGTCAATCCATACAGGCAGACCTGTGTCTCAAAGCTGATGGAGTGCAGTTCCTCGGTCACCATGTGAGGGCCCTGAGGGAATAGCCAGGTTATAAAGCTGGGAGTGCACAGCTGGCATTTAACACTAGTTTAGTGATCCAGCTGCTGAGGTTACACTTGGAAAGAAAACTCATATCAAATATATAAGCAGAACAGGAAAAGGAAGTGAAGGAAACAATTTGTTTGTTCAACTCTGACATTAAATTAGTCTAGAAGTCTGGTAATTTTCCTGATGAATCTAAAAGAACCCCTTAATATTGTTCTAAAGTTTTATCTTTTTCTGAAATGGTACTTTTAAACACAGATTTGCACACAAGAAGTTAACAGATAATTTTGTGTGTCTGATAAAGGTTGTCTCCAACTTTCCTTTTCCTAAAGTTTCCTGACTGATTGACAATTGGATTTTGAACAGGAATGTTCAACTTCAAGGAGAAACAAACTAGAAACAAAGCAGAGAGCCATAGCTTTAATGACAAATGGGCCTTCATCCAGGTTTGCTGTGGGTTCTAGTTGAAGGACTAGAGGCCTAAATCATTAATCCAAAGTAAATCTGGTATTAAAACCCCAAGCTTTTCTTGGATGAAAAAAACTAAAATCTGTTTGTCATTGTTGATTAAAGTTTGTAGTATTAGCATTTGTTTTGATTACAAAGCAGCATAGCTCTGCAAAGATCCAAATCTCTGCCCCTTAGGAAACAGATTTCTTGAAAGACATTTCCTTCCCCAGAACTCAAAGTATGAAAATATATTTATTCTTTCCCGGTTTTCTTTGTTGTTGGTGTTTTCCCTCCCCATCATGCATTTGTTTTGTCAGACTTTTCTTTAAAAAAAAAGAAATAAAAAATTGCAAATCAAAATGCTTTCCCATGATGAAATATCCAGCTCAACCTGTATTTCTGACACAAAGTTGATAAGGATTGGTGAAATAACCCTTCTTCCCCCGTTATGATTTTGCAGAAGCAGATTTTTCTCATGGAAAAATCATCTGAGCAAAAAGGTACATCTGCATGAAGGGACAAATCTAAAATAGAGAACTTCCACTTTTTTCTTGATGAGGCCAGTTATTTTTAACTACACTTTTAGCATACCGAATGTCCTATAACAAAACAAGTTTTGAAAGCATTATAGTTGCTGTTAACAAAGAAAATCCCAACTCTTGTTCTGCTAATAACCACTTTCACAGACTGACTTGGCCAAGGAGAGGCTCTGTTTGAGGAAATCAGCAGTGAACCAGGTCACAGCTCAGCTGTCCTAATTCTCCATAGCCTTATGATAGCTTTATATAGTTTTAAAGGCACAATGTGTACAAATGGGAGGAAAATGCTGCTAAAACTGGAGTGCCAACATTTCTTAACCTACAATTTTACATTTGCTTGTTGTGGTGTCAATGATTTTGTAAGCAGCCAAGTAACTGGGAGGTGAGCCTTGAGTTTCAGTCTTGCTAATGGGGTGCTGAGCTGTTCTGTTCAGAAATGTGTGTGAAAGGGGCACACGAATCTTCTGCTTTAGGTTTTGGTCAAATTCCTCATGCTCATCACACCTTTTGCTTTGTACTTAAAGAATACTTCAAATAACTTTTGTGCTTGTATAAATACAGCTATTTGGGCTGTGATGTGAATGATTTTATTTTTATATATATTTTTAAAATATGTTTTTTAACAACTTTACTCTCACTTATGCTGGTTTTAGTGCTGTCATGCCATACACAGAGTCACCACGAGAGGGGAGCCTACGACCAGGCTGGGACAAGTGCAAGTAAATTAAGCACATTTTTGATCCTGGCTGAGGCAGCAAACCCCTTTGATACAAAGATAATGACATCCTGACTTCAGCTGTGAACCTGACCAGCAGAACATATATTTGAAGGACTTTTCCTGTAGGAAACAATTATTTCAACAACAGAAAAAAAACTTCAAAAGCTTATTTGGTTTTGTTTTTTTTCTTTTTTTTTCAAAATGTAAATGACCAAAAAGTAACCTTTGAGTGGAATGCACACATTTGAATTATTACTCTCTACCTTCTGTTGTAACTTTTTCAATATACAGACTTCAGGCATGCAATTACAATTTGAGTCATTCCAAACAGTTCTCATTATACTTACATAATAATTGGATGCTGTACTTCATATATATTTCAAAATCTAACAGCTCTTTGATTTAAATAAAATAAAATCTGAATTACTTGTGAGAGTATGCAAAAACAACATGTAAAATAAATGCACAAACCTCATTTCCTTTGCTTCCAGCACTTGTTTTCATTTCTTTGGGTTGCTGCGTAAAGCAAAGCAATATTTATGTGTCAGAGAAACTATACACAGAAGTACATATAAAGAACATAATTTATAACCAGGATGTTCTTAATTATAATAAGATTTTATTTGCAATATGCAAATGAAGTCTAATGAAGACTCTGACACTGCACATTGAAAATTCTATTCAGTGAGAGGTCTTTTGATATTTTAAAAGAATTTTTAGGAAACTAAGTTAATGTAACAAAGCATTAATTAGGGTGCTTGCCAAATGTATCCCACAAAAAAAAAAGGCAAAAACCCATTAATCTCAATCTCCTTTTGCAGAACTACATTGATGCGCTGCATCTGTGGTTAAGCCCCAAAATTACCACAGGCAAGGGAGTGTTAGTCAGAGAGCAGGACTCACTGGGCTCTCAGAGAAGTTACACAAGCACTGCTCTAGTCTCTCATGAGGCTTTATCACAGGCTAAAATTTCCGATAGATTTCAAGCATTCAATTCTATCTCCCCTAGAAAATTGTGGTGTGGTTTAAGGTTTTTTGTTTGTTTGTTCTGGGTGCTGGGTTTTTCTGCTTGGTTTGGTTTTGTTTTTTTTTTTTTTTGCTGTTGTTGGTTTGGTGTTTGAGGTTTATTTTTAACCAAACTCAGTTTCTGTGAAGCTTTTAAATTCAGCATGATTACTCTTTCCTTTTCTGCTGGAAATTAGGATTTGCTTTCTCACTTCTGTGAAAATATATAGTCTTATTTTAGAGAATGGAAGAAGTATAGAATGGCATAAAGAAGTTCTAGGAGTAATCTTTTTGTAAAAACAGAAAGAAAATGAGTGTGGCCTTGACAGTAATACAGTTCTCCCTCCAGAGTTTCTAAAGAACTTTTCTCTACTCACAACAGTAAAAAAAAAGTACTGTTTTTTACAATAGTAAAAAAGTGTCAAACCTACCAAATGTCGAAATTCTACTGACAAGCTCCCATTTGCAGACTCATCCATGTTCATGGCTTTCACATGTGTTCCACACAGAACAAATCTACGGTTACTGCAAAGGATGTGACAGTTACGGACTCAAATACCAATGTTAGTGGAAAAAATGAATATATATGATATTTTATTGTCTTACCTTACAGTTGAAACATTCCTAAAAAAGAGGAGGGGTGGGGGAGAGGAAATGGATTGTGAATCAGTAAATGTGTAAGACAGAACTTGTACTAAGAAGCATATCTGAGATGGGAGATTTTGCCTGCCCAGAGTTGGTTTGTATTGACCCTACAGCTACAATTTTTTAACTGAAGAACTGAAATTCATACTGTCCAATTAGACTTTTGCATCTGGCCATATGTAGGTAGTGTATTTTATCTTGCTATTTATTATCAGACAGTACCCAACTTCTAAGAGAAAAGGCCCTAGCTTCTCTTGCTCCCTCTTCACGGGGTGTTTTCCCTCTTTCTCATGGGCCCACATCTATGTCCATGCAGCCAAGGTGGTTTTTAGGGGCTTGCAGAAGCACAACAAGCAGAAGGAGGTGGTAGCTGGTACCTAGGGCTGGGGATGTTGCATTGTGAGAGCTCAGAGCTATTTCAAAACTAACTATCCCAAAAATGCAATATAGTTTGATTTCAGACTTTTGTGTAACGCTGCTGTATCAGTCTGCTGACTTTTTTTCTGTCTTGAGACAAATTTTAAATGGACTTCTTGCTTCTAATTTGAAACCATCAATTAGACTTAGCAGCTTGGTTTTCAAAAAAGAAGTCTTCCACATAAAAAAAGAAGTGTTACTCTGATCTTTTAACTGGTGGTTTTTTAAAATTTTTCTTTTTCTCTTCCTTTTCAAAGCAGTTTAAAAATCAGATAGGGTAGCCACTGAAAAAACTTGTGTTGTCTCTGCAGGGAGTAAAAGAATATCTTCACTTTTAAGTTTCTTACTTGTCAATAGTTGCTTTCACTCTGATCTGGTAGTTCAGCTCTGGCAATTTAATTAGCAACCTTCAAAACAGAAAATGAGAGAGTGAATATAACAGAATATCTCACCAGAAAACACTAGACTGGTTGCTCCAGATTAAAGTATCAGAAATTATTATAATCTGAAAACAGATTAGGTATCTAGGATTACAACACAATTTACAGGGTTGAATTCTCAGAAAGAGGAGCTGGGCTGTTCCAGTGGAGGATGCCCGACCCTCCCTCTAAGTGTGTGGAAAAGGTAGCATGTGTTTGAGGGAGTGGCTGGAATGACACCAAAGTAATTAGGAAATAGAATTGTATCATCTCTGACTGCATCACAGGTGTGTGTGTGCTTTCCTTCATGCACCTCTTCTCACCCCCAGCCCTCCATGAACTTTGTACTGCAAGGTGGAAATGAAATGAGAGTTCTTCTCCAAACTTTTCTCTTTCACAAACTCAGGGAAGGAGCTTCTGGGAGAGAAAGAACTTGTCTGTGATTCACCCAAGACCCCCAAAATGCAGCAGTTCCTCTTTTCTCTGTGCAGAAGTGGCTCTGAGTATTCTGATTTTTGGCTTGTGTTGTAAGGATCATTATTTACTCAGTTTGTAAAGTCATTACAACAAGAATTCGATGCATACAGAACCCTTTAGGTGCTGCCTTTAGCCACAATGTGCCTTTCTTCCTTGTATTTTACTCTTCACTGCCACTTGTTCTGCATGACAGATTCTGTGGACTTTATATCCCCATTCCAGAAAATTTCCCTGCAGTTGAATGGATCCCTAATGCAGGTTGGCCTGCTTTGCTTTCTAGATTCTCCTAGGATAAAATGCTGCACACAAATGAAGGAGCTTATATCAGATGTTTTCCCTTACCTTAATTTAACAGTGAACTGTATTAAAGTTTTGAGAACCATTGGCCTCTGGGGGTGTGTTGGCATGCAGGGCTGCCTTTCAACCACAAAGGAGCTGTGGGAGAAGAAGTGAAACAAATAGATTTTTAGGAATAGGTATGAACAAACAGATGGGGTTTTTTTGGGGGGGGAGGGAGGAAGGGAAAAAGGCTGGTATCTCTTAAAGACTTATTTCTCTGCAGAT
Source organism: Agelaius tricolor (assembly GCF_023055355.1). Lineage (NCBI taxonomy): Eukaryota > Metazoa > Chordata > Aves > Passeriformes > Icteridae > Agelaius > Agelaius tricolor. The sequence continues at coordinate 5,973,206 of NW_027269270.1, forward strand.
GTTGAAGTGGGAGCACTGCATTCCAACTCTCAGTTCTCAAACTGATCCAGTGGTCTAACTGTCCCTGAAATTGTTCCCATAAGAAACAGATATTTGAAAGACATTGTATTTTAGAATTTGGTATAATTTTCAATGATGATAAAAGTCTTGGTCTTCCAAAATTTTATCAGAGCCGTAAAACAGAGTATGAAAATACACTAAGCATGGCTCCAATGAAATTAAATGATAATAATTAAACTATCAGTTTAATTTTTATATATACAGAGAGCAAAACATTGAGACCACTTTAATTTTTATATATATAGAGAGCAAACAATTGAGCAAACTTCAGAGACCCACTTGTGGTATATCTCTAGTATAGCCTGTACAAAAGGCAAGAGAAATGATGCTAATATTTTATCTACTAATAGAAGGGTGAGTTGAGAGGGCAGCAGGTAGCATAGCATGGAGGAGACAGAGGAAAGAAAAGGAACATTAACTTAAAAAAGGTAAATGTTTCTCAGCATTCTTTCTCAGCAGAATGTACATAACTCCTCCTAGAAAAAGGGGATTTCTGGCATTCGTTAAGAGTCAGAATTTGATGACAAACCCTTAAATGCTACCCATGAGAAGCTGCCTGGAACCTTCCGTTTCTATGAATTCTGCTGACAGCTGTACATACATCTTGTGTTAGGAACCTGGTGCTTAAAATCCTCAGAGACATTCAAACTTTTTTTCTTCCCTTTTTCTTAACAGTGCGTTCTCATTGTTGTACCAGTTGAGGTGAAGTTCTGCACTTTGGCAGTGGCATACATACGCACTTGCGGAAAAGGTTGTAGAGCAGAAAGTTGACTTTTTCCAGCAGCTGAGGTCTTTGCACAGGAATAGGGTCCCCATCATAAGTCAGCCTGGTCAGGAGTTCATCCAGCTTTTCTAGTTGCCTTCTGACTTGAAAGAGACTCTCTGCCAACAGCGTAAAGCTACAGCAAGACAAAGGATTAGTTTGCAATCTTGCTTGTAAGCCGTTTCTTGGAACACAAGAACTACTGAAGCTCCTGCTTGGGGAAAATCAGAATCCGTATTGAATGGTGCTGTCCAGCTTTGCCCAAACTCACATCCCTCCCTCTTTTGTTTATAGGACTATATAAATACGTTGGGCAAATCACCTGCTTTATCTTCAAAGATAAGTGTTTTCACAACAATGCAACACCGTCTGTGATAATTTGGAAGAAATATATACATGGTCCTGATGTTGTACATGCAGGACACTTGTGCCAACATTAATTATTTCCTACAGCTCAGGAGTTTTGCAAAATGTACTCTTTAAAAGGACAATATTTATATAGAAGGAGCAAGTTAACAAGACTAAAGAAGTGTAAAAGCAGTAAGGAAAAAGAAATCCAAACACACTTGATAACAGTTCAATAGGGTATGTGTGTATAAAATTAGATTTTAAAGCTATTTTTAGTTTGTTCGTTGGGAAAAAAAAGTACTTCAGTGAAAAAAAAAACCTACACAGGAAAAAAAAAAGCAAAAGACCACCTTTTTTTTGAGTTTTAAAATTTTCTTGATAATTTTCCTCCCTTTTTAATTCTTACTTTTTACTTCACCTTTTCCATATGAGAGTTTTGATGGGAGAGTAATGACCATGATGTGGTGGTGACATTGTGTAGGTATGCTATCTTTTAAATATAACGCTATTTTCTTTTTATTTGCAATCACTTCAGAGTTGCCATCACAGAGACTACTGCCATTCAATCCCTACACAGTGTAAGGTCTGGAGGAGTGAGTCAAAGCATAAAGCCTCTACCCAGCTCCTGCCTAGACACTACTCCCACTGCCTTCAATGACAAACTCAGTCAGCACCATTCTTACTCAAGCAAAACTCCCAAGAGGACATGTCTCATGTATCTGGAGGATACAAAGCCAAAAATTAGTGACTACCACGAGCCAGGCTAGTGTTCATTCTGAATGGCAAATGTTGCTTTCAGTTAGCACCTTTGAGTTATTTACTCTCTTAGCTGCTGGTGAATTTGCTGCTGTTGCAGCTGATCTAAAGGAATGATCATTTCAAGTGCAGCAGACTTCCTGTGGTTTTCGGTGGAAGCACGAGGTCAGGGCAGGCTTACCAGTTCTGGAGCTGGTCGAGGCCCCCGTGGAGGGGCCCCCCGATGCAGGCGATCTGCTGCCGCCTCTTCCAGTCCAGCAGCTCCTCGGTCAGCATGTTGCTCATCAGCACATCGATCTCATGGATCACGCGCCCTATCTTACTGAGCACTTCCTGGAAAATAGCAAAGGTGCCACTAACTGACCACAGGCAACAGCTGCAGAATTCACCAACTAGCATGAAGCACTTACCATGTTTTTATCAATTATTCTGAAAGGAACCGTGTTTAGTTCCTATTGCTTCAGTGACAGGATTCATACTGAATCCCTATGAATTCTTCTTCAGTAATTTTTTTTTTTGGGAGGGTAGGAGGGCAGAGTGTTGCATTCTTTGCGGGCATAATATCTCCAAGATTTTGACAATTACAAGCTCTGTTAAGTTCAAAAAGTTCTGCTGTTGTTTTGCATCATGTAAAATGCATTGTGTTTTTGTTTGCTTGCTTTAATCTTAACCCTGCCCTCATGGACTCAAATTGCTTCACTCTTAAGGTGTGCAGAACCACATCCTTAACTGAGCTGTTACTTAATTGCCAATTTCTTAACTTCTAGTTCAAATCACCCAGACCCGCCCAAACATCTTGCAAATTTTTAACTCCAGTGAAATGAGTCTGTTGTTCTGAGATGAAAATTTAGAAAGGCACACATACGCATTTGAGTATTTGGTATGAGAATAAGGGGAGAAAGCAGATAAACCACAAATGACAAAACATTGTCACTAACCTTTCTCTTGTAGTCTAAAGTATTGAGCATTGCCTGCAACGCCAACATTTCCTGTTTAATGAGGGCGCTGTTTTTGTCATTCTGCTCTGCAGGGGATAAAAAAATCAGTATAAATACATGTGTGGGTGTATGTGCCTGTTTATAAGGGGAGATGAGGAAAACAAACCACAACCAGGCTGCAGCAAGAACTAGTGGAAAAATAAACTGTGAACATCAGTAGATTATGTAACAGCCTATTTCATTTGAAAGGACTAGCTTTAGTAAAAGCTTAACATAAGGTTTTATGTTAAAACCTCTCTGTAGGTGTGTGTGGGGAGCAGGAAAAGGCAGAAAACATACAGGTGATACCCATAGTTCTCTAAATTTCTCATTCCTGTGCATACTCCTGTGTATTATGTACATCTGGCTTGCATCAATGATTGATCTGCAAACACAAACAGCTCGTGGTGTCAGCAGTTAGGCTAAAGCTCTTTGGACTTGATGTGAATTACTATGTCTGGCTGAGGCATTTGAAACAGAGATGAAGTGTTCATCACCAGGGGAATTTCAGCAGCCAGGAGCACTGATCACTGGGCATTTCCCCCTCTGTCTAATGTTTGTCCTTCTCTGGGTCAGGCGCTAGTTTCAAGAGCCCCCAAGCTCACCCATGCTCTTTCACATGCAGCTCTTTCACACCCTCACTTTCCCCAACCTTTTGCATCTTTCTGCTACATTCAAAAAAGAAATTGGTGCCAACTGTGTGCCTGCTAAGCTCTGGATGGATGCCTTCCTATTGAATTAGGGTAGATGTTTCAATAGAGGCAGACAAGTAACCAGCACCACCTCAGCCACAGCAATTGCTCCCACACACTCTAAGCCAGCTGTGCTGGAGCAGAGCAGTGAAATTTAATCCTTGAAAGTCATTTATTGTCAGCATGTCTTATTTTGCAAGTGGGGCATTTCAGGTATCTCTGAGGTCAGTAATTATGATTGACCTGATGACTAGGAACTCATTAAGCCATGGCAACTCTTCTGATTGCTGGGTCATATCCAGCCTTCAACTTTTAGGATTGATTGATGTGCTTAAGGACTTGGATGTTTTAAGCCCAGCATCTTTGCATGTTCAAAAGAAGGTAATATAAAGATGTCTGAGCAGACACAAGCAGACCCCAGTTTCTTTTCTGAAAGAGATCATGCAAGGACTGTTCCACATGCAGATCTCAGCCATCACAGGCTGGTCAAACATGCATTCAGAGTGCTTACCAGCTGGTTATCACCACTGTGGTCAAAAAAGAACAGAAAGCTAAATTAGAGGCGAGAAAAATCAGTTCTGCATGACTCTGGGAAATAAGAGTCTCTTCCACATTCTCCCAAAGAAGGGCCATGTGGGGATATTGAAAAATAGGTTTTAAAATTAAGAAACGTACTACTTTATGAGCCATTAGTCAGCTTATCCATAGGAAATAACTATACTTTCTTTACATGATCCTCTTTACCCTCTCAACCCCAAAAGAGTCATTATGTTCCAGGACTAAAACTTTATATAAACCAAAGATCCATTTTTATGTTTACATAAGTTAATCAAGTAATGCACACAACCCCCTGATGCTGTAGTCTAGCTGCAGAACCAGCCATTTCCTAGGAAATCTAAAAATGAGTATAAAACCTCTTACCTAAGCTTTGTATTGTTTTGTACCTGAAGTCAAATTCCTCTTGCAAGTCTTCCAAGTATTTCACATCTTGGTCAGTCATCTTTCGCAGGAGAGAAATGAACAAAATGCATAATGTAGTATTTTCCTTTCTTACCATTTGAAAACCTGTGAACAGTTCTGGGAACTCTTGTTTACTGTCTTGTAAACTTTATATAAAGTATGATTGAATAATAAATTTATAGCTACAGATTTATTTTACTTGCTTAGAAAGTCAAATATCATCCTCTATCCTGCGTTTGACAGTGGTTGATTCAGCTTTATCCCTTCTTGTTTACTAATGCAATGACACAGAGGAAAGTAGGAACAATTGTGTTAGCCTGAGCTAAACTGAAATTATTATGCCCGTAATGCATAACATTGAAACTTTAAAGCAGGGCAAAGGGATAATTAAATTTCCATTTAAGTAAATGTAAAATCAGGGTGTGCAAAGCCAAAAAAGGTGGAGTCACACAGGAGTAGAGCTCACAGAATTTATTTACAAATGTTTTAAGAATTTGGATAAAGAAATGAAATGTTTTTGCTGCTTTGGCATTTTGCAGCTTTCTTTTCATATGTGCTATTAAAAATATTAAAGATATTTTTTAGTAACCAATCAATGATAATTCAAAACACTCCATCAAAAGAAGGAAAATGAAACTGTAGGAAATTATTTGCTGTACTTTGAAGGTCTATTTCTATGCTGTTTATAGGAATCTTGATTTTGCCAGCAACTCATAAACAGTCCTTTTTGGTTTCCTAAGAAGTGCACATTAAGAGTCTGAAAATACAGAAACTTGTTTGCTAAATGAGCCCACACACAATTAGCCATTTTGGCTTACTCTTTATTTTGGAGACTAAAGTTTTAAATTATATGTGTAAAGTATGAAATTACATGCACGAGGAGCTGGCTAATTTCTGTGTTCAACTTAATTACCTACTAAAAAAAACCCCCAGCACTGCTATCTAGAAAATGTTCTCATTTTCACTGGTCCTTCAGGGGTGGCTGTGCTTCCCCACACAGGCAGGAGGAGCAGGATGACAGACTGCTGCTTTGTCAGCTCTGCAACCCTTATCTTAGAACTTTATGTGTAGATAGAGACCTAGTATTACATTCTTCTGAATCTACTTTATCCTTCTAAGGGTTTGATCTCTGTAACCCTTCTTCTCTGTGAAAGAATGATGAGAGAATGCTGCTAGGATCTCTTTCCAGTATTCCAGAAGTGTTACTCTTGAACAACATATGGACAGGTATTTTAAATATAGTTTCTACACTGAGACTGCTGCAAAGCTGAAAGTGGGGCTGGGATAGCAAAAAAGCCATGGGTACTCTGAATCCTTATCCTGCCTTGAACTGAATAGGTATTCTCTGAGCTTTCAAGGTCTCTGGGGCATAGCTACAGGTTTGGCTCAGCCCAGCTCTGGCCAGCCATGGCATGAGAAACTCCTGGAGAGTGGTTAGCATCAGCTGCCAGTGTTCTTGTCCCCTCATGACTCCAAACCACGCAATAGTGTCACGTAGCCTTCGGCTCGACAAAGGTCTCGGTGCATGACTCAGAGCTTGGGAAGGTTAAGCTACTGCTGACCCAGCTAAAGGAGGTGAAATTGCAAAAATACATTTTCTGAGCCTCACCTCTTTTTAGAGACTGTAGCTATGCTCTTACTGCACTCAGTGGTCTGCCTGCAACTTACCTAGGGATGAGTGTGACAGCTTTAAAATAGGGAGCTCTCACACTGAACCCAGACAGCTGCTAACACCCGAGGATCCAGGTGTGTCCTAAGCTGTCAGTCTGGGCAGATGTCCTTGGAATAATGGAAAATGGATGGTGTGTCTGTTGGCAGAAGTCGTTGTGCTACCCAGCTTAAAGATAGCTCAGGTGTGTCGGTATGAAAATCAGGTGGGCAGAGACAGCACACAGGACAAAAAAGGTACCTGAGCACTGTTCTTGATCGCTGATACTTTGTGTTCTACATTTCTTTGACGCTCTGAAACCACAGAGCTCTGTAGAGATTTTTCCAGTGGCCCCTGGAACACATTGAACAGATAATTGGTGGGTGAGTAATATTAATGATAATAATAGGTGATAGAAACTGTACTGCAAGTTCCAGCAGAGAGAGGGAATTCCAAAGCCAGTGTTCAACCATCTGCTGTAAACACACAGACAAGTTTAGTTCTACACATTTGAAAAACATGCAGCTTTAACTTTGAAATCCAAGATATTAAAAGGTGTGGGTGTACTGCAGGCATTAAACATCTAGTAAATGAAATATAGATTATTAGATTTTTAAAAAAATATCCATGGCACAAGACTCATAGGAATACATGATACATCCGTAAGTGATTAACAAGAACATGTTTGTCTTAAAAATTCTCTCTGGGTTTTAATCATGTAACAATTTTCCCAGAATAAGTTTCATATGTAATTTGACTTATTTTTTCTCCAAACAACATAAAAATCATCAATAACTCTATAAATCATCCAACTCTATTGGATGGAATGTCTTTTGCATTCCATAGTTAATATGAATTAATGCATTGCATAATTTAAAACACACACATCTGTTTTGCAAAGAATAATCTCTTTAAAGCCTTTCCTAAAGATTAAAGTCTTTGAAGATTAGCTGTGACATGGAAGTCCCTCATAGCAATGTTTCCAGCAGAAGAGCCACTAATGAAGTTCAAATGTGAGTTTAAAGGGCAACATTTGGCAACCCCTAGTGCACACAAATCACTTCAGTGGAATGAGGGGACCGGATTTGGTCTGAAAAGCATGTGAGCAGATTAACATGGAGCAGATTACTGAAATGTAATTCATTACCTGTACAGGCATGCTGGCTGCAGCCAATATTCTTCTTTCTTCTCTTAAGCAGTTTGAGATGATCACTGCTATATGCATGGGATTACCATGATATTTGCCCTGCAAGCACAAGTAAATACAACTCAAAAAAATTCCAGAATTCAGGATGTCCCTCTGGAAATCACAAGCAACATATGATGTATGAGTGTCTATGAGGTACAGATTGGTGTGGGTGGAAAAGAGTCCCCTTTTCACGTGCTGGTTCAGCCTTTCAGGGCAGCATCAGTTAGTGCCACTGTCATAAAATATTCTGAACAATGTTCCACAGAGATTATAAAGATACAATTCTGAGATGTATATAATTTGGAGATCAAATTGCTCCCCTGCTAACACAGCTGTTTTGAAAGGGCTTTCCTGTCAGCCTATTCTGGGCACAATTTTATCACGTCTTCGATTTTCAATAGGATGTTGCTGCTTAGCATGTAGCACTTCTGCCAACAAAAAAGTTTGTAAGCATATCAATATGGTAATGATGCAAGCAGGAAAGCTTCCTCAGCATAAAGCAGAAGACTTAAATTTTAATGTCTATGAACATTTTTTCTCTTTCAAAAAATAATGTGCCTGAGATGAAAGAATAAGTAATTTTTGTCCCAAGCCAAAGAATGAAAAAAAATTCTATATTTTTATACCACCATAAATAAAGTGCTGAATTGCTGATGTGTGACTGAGGACTGGGCACAATTTAAACTAATATTGGTTTATGCTATATTTATAAAATTGGAATGATCCAGGACTCTCAAGCAGCTTCCTTTATGGTGATATATTCATTCAGTGTTTCTCAGTATCCTTCATGCCTTTCATTCAGTATCATTCATTCAGATACCCTTCATTCAGTGCTCATAGTGTTTGTCCATTCATCAGAGTTAATCCATTAAATTTCTTTTCCTGTATAGTTTCCAGTTCTGGACTTACTGTATTTTCTCCTTTTATCATTAGTCTTTATCTTCATCATATCTCCCTGCCACTCAGAATCTCTTTTATTCTAGCTGTCTCTGAATGTGGCACAATAAGTTTATATACTTTATATAGTTTAATTGATGCCATATCTTCCTTTGATATCTCACACCAATTGTTATGTTAGACACAAGGGTGTGAATGCATCTGACAGAAATGTGATCACATTGCTTCTGTAATGCAACAAGTGGCATTAAACATACCTTTCTAATGCTTTTCACTAAACATTTCATGTGAGCTCATGCATGAAATGTGTAATAGGTTTTGACTTCAACTGCAAAATAAACAAATACCATATTAAAAATGGTAGCTTTGATCATGGCAATTTGGTTTGGCTTGCTTGGTATTAAATACCACATGTACTGTGGTTCCAGGTATGGACAGGGCTCTTAAAACTAAATAACCAAGGCACCAAATGTTCCCTTCCAAGAAAGCTTTGACTGCCCTGTCATTGTTAGCAATGAAACAAAACTTTGGTTTCTATGGTTTCTGAAATCTTTTCAGGACAGGAAAAGTACATGCCTTACAGTGCAGCCAGTGCACACCCAGAGTAGCCCCAGTGCTGTGCCTCCTTTGATCTCCATAAAAGCAGTTCAGGAAGGTACTTTACTCCAGCAACCATCTGTATCTGAGGAACAGGAGTTATGAACCTGACTGGTTTTAGGAGCTTCTCTGTAAACAAGAAGTGGTGAGTAATACTAGCCAGGACACACTATGCCTCAGATCAAACACCAAGCACTCCCTCCCTGCCTGCTCCTTCCTGGGCAGTGGGAGGAGACTTGATTAAGGATACACTGCTGATTTCCATGTCAAATAACAGTGCCAAAGATCTGTCACTACACATTTCTCCCTGGCAGCTCCATGGCTGTGAGGACAGTAACGACACTGTCGCTGCACGCTTCCTTCAACACCGCTGCACTTCGGGTCCAGTAATGGATTCACAGTCCCCTTCATTGGGCATATTCACCATCTCTCTCTGTAGTGTCAGGATGTAGCTTTGGGAAGGGAATAGAGCAATGTGGGAAATGGCTGTGATCTTCCTGCAAAGGAATGAGTGGGATGTCATGTGGAACTGAGGTCCAACAGCAAGAGCCAGGGCAAATTACCTGCAGCAGAGAGTGGCTCTGCTCCTGGCTGTGCTCCAGCCCAGTGCCTGACTCCTTAAGGAGCCAATCCAGGCTGCTAGCTGGCATGGAAATGACTTATGCTTTTTTTTACTGACTGGGTTTTCTGCTCCTTGGTGGACTGAAACTGCTCAGGATCAGTTTATTAATAAGGATGAGCACAGGTGAAGTTGGGAAAGGGGGAAATAGTCCTCATTTCAGCTGTTATGGCTAAGCCTGTCTCATCCATCTGTACCTTGATTAGAGGGGGAAAAGTCCTATTAATAATAGGGTTTGGGTTGAAAGCTGTGGGGAGAAATCTGCCACTGCTGTATCCACTGATGGCCATATTAATTCCTCTGTTAATTTCTGCTTGTGGCTATTACTTATTTTTGGTAGTAAAACAGGGTTTCACCTTGCCCCTAGATGGCCAGTAAGTGTTTATGCCATACATTGGTATCTGAAGCTACAAAGCCTGAGGTTTTGTAGCTTACCTTTGGGGCTTACCTTAGTCCTGGCTTACCACTGCCCAACAGAATTCCAGCACTGCAAGGGTTTAAAGGAGTCCAAAAAAACTATTTAACCAAATCAAGAAGAAGTAAATATCCTCTCTTGGAGCTGGAAAAATGCATTTATGTAGAAGAGGTTCTTAAAAACAATTCTGACCTAAACAATTCTGACAGTGGGATGTGTTAAAATTCCCCCCAAAGGATGCCCGTTATTAGGGACTTCCCTAGCGTTTCTAGACACAATTCATATGCAAAACTTTCAAAAACTCTTTCTTCCTTTCCCTTTCTTTGTTTCATTAAGAGAAAAACATCTGAATCAGGAGATGCAGTGGAAATTCACTTTTTCCCCTCCCTTTCTTTCTTCTCTAACTCATAAATCTCTAGAATCAAGCTGGGTCCATAGTGATTTCCATACTTATGCCAGGCTGGTGCTTCTTCAACTTGATTCAGTTTGAGTAGATGCCAAGAAGGTCAACAGAGAGCTGCCACCTGTGCTCCTGGAGCAGCCTCTCTTGCAGTAAGGGAGCAGATGGATTGCAACTCATCAGTAATAAATGGATAAATGAATTGTAACACTAAATATCTCAATAATTGCAACCTATTGAATAACGATAGCTACTAAAAGTCACAACAGCCATGTTTTTGACTCTGGAAAAATGATAATACAAAAAAATTTCTGCCTGTGTTTTATGCTTCTCAGCTGTAATTACATTTTGGAATGCGCTGCTTGGTGTTCCCTTATTATTCACCTACTGCCAGCTCTTGTTGCTCTGCACTTCCATTTTGTCTTTGGCTGAGGGCAGAAATTGCCCAACATGACCTTGATTTCTGAATGACTAATTGAAAACCATCTCCTAGCAGCAAAGAGTAGTTTAAGTTGGAAAATTAAAGAACTTTAACCACAAATGACTTGAGATGGGGGAATCCTAACTTAGAGTGACGTGTACACTAGCAGCCAGAAGAGGAAGAAGAGTGTGGATTCTTTAGATATGCAAAATTGTATTAATAAATTTAAACATGTAAGGAGAAGATTTATATTTGTCTTTTGACAAATACCAACACAGAGAAATTGAGGATTCGCTTTTCTTCTATCAGATTTAAATATCTGCTAATACTACTGTAATTCTGTTGTTCTTAGAAGTTTTCTCTCTCCTCTCTTCTGTTCCAACAAGATCTTTCCATGCCATGAGTTAGAACAAACAACAAATTATCTTATTTGGACTGGATTCTTCTCAAGAACTACCAGCATGATGCTAAATTTAAGCAAACAGGGGGAACTTGAACTTTCATTCTGAACAGGTGACAATTTTCTGAGAATGCTGATGACATTTCCTTGGAGAAAACCTTCCTACTGCCACCCGGTATGCACTCTTTCCACTCCAGGGACATCTGTTGTGACAGTATCTTACTAGATCATGGAGAAAAACAAAGAGGCATTTCTGCAAAAACAGTTTGTACGTTATATCATGCAGAGTTTATGCCCTTTAGCCAAATTTTAAAACAGCTTGAACTCTTTGGAGTATATTAAAGGCGCATGAAACAGTGGCTGGGGAAATGCAAGGTTAGATTCTGTAAGCTGCAAGGTCATGGAGAAACTTTAAAATACTTATTATGACATTTTAAAATACGTGTGCTCTCAAAAAGAACACCAAACAAGTGTCAGTTTTAATATCTGCTTGCTCTGACAGCAATGAAGAAATCCAGACCAGAGTCATTCTCTTACTCTTCTTTTCTCCCCATTTTTAAAATTTCAAAATTTTAGCTGATTTTCCTGTGGGCAGCTCCATCACAAAGTGGATCAGTCCCAGCCACACTAACACTGACTGCTTTCCACGGGTCAATGGGCTCTGTACACACCTATCAGTGAATACTGGATGTGCACTATGTGAGCAGCTGGCTCTGTTTTCAGTGGGTAAAGCAGGGGATTAGGTGTTAGTTGGTCTTGACTTGTGATGAAGGAGGATGTGCTATGAAACCTTTAGAAAGTCAGTCGGGGGTTTGCCTGATTATCTGTGTTTTCAAGGTGACCTAAAAAAGGACTTGAGTAAGTTTTGGTGCTTTCCAATTCTGAAAATTGTTTCAGAATTTGTTCAGGTTTTAGCTCCTTTTCTCCTTTTTCTTTTATTTTTCTTTCTTTTTTTTTAACTCTCAAAACCATCAGCTGTATTTCTTCTCATTTCTGCTAGAAAAAGCCCTTCTTGAGCCTTTTAATTGTATACAACAGGAGCTTTACTTGGAGGTGTGGCAGAGTTATTTAGTATGACCATTGAAGTGTTTGTTCATACAGAATGAATATTTAAAGAAGCTGATGGAAGGGAGGCGAGATTGTAAAATAATCATATCACAAGTAAGCAATAGGGAAGGAAACGTATTTTTGCTTGACTTTGTCTTGCTGTTTCTAAGTCTGATACTCAGCATCTTTCTGGAAAAGCAAATATCTCATCTTTCATAAAATCAAAAACAGAGAGAAAAACCCCTTTTGTCTATCATTTCATTTTTTAAAAGAAAGAAAGATTTGGCTTAGCTGTGTATCTCGGATGTGTGGGTGGGAAGGCATAGCTGTACATACATATTTCCCGTTTTCACCTTCAAATATGACAAATAACACTTCACCTTGATTTGTTTTCTGTCTTTGTTTATGCATCCAGGCAGAAAGTCTAATGAAGACAACAGCAGAATACAAAGAAAGAGCTGGTCCTTGTGTTAGCCTGATAAATGCTAAGTGCTTGGGAGTTTTTGGAAAGCTTGTACTTAAACAGGCAGTATTCTTACTAAAAAATCTTCTTCTACTAGAAAGATGCCTCTGTTTTATCTAGGTCTTTAAGAGGAAGTACCTGTGACACCATCTATTTAGACTGCTCTTGTGGATGTGTGGGAAGTCCTAATACACAGCTTTGTAGTCTTGTCGTTTCCTCAAAGTGTATGATGCATAACTTCCAGATGATCATAATTTTTTTTGGGGGGGCATGTGCAACTAAATTGCAATAGACAAAGCTGTAAAAGCACAGTGAATGAGCTGTGAAGGCAGAAGTTTTTTCTCCACCCCTCAAATTCCACTGCTGGGTCCCTCCTGGCAGACTCTAAAACCACTCAAGGAACAACCTACAGAAAGAGCAGATCTCTGTGCAGGTAGGGTGAGATAAAGCTACAGAAAATACATTTCTGTAGAAATCATCATCAGACAGTAGAACTGTATAGACATGGAGGGGTGAATAATGTAGTTCTTATTTGATATTTACTTGAGAATAAATAACTTCTTTAAATGAGATTTATTTGAAAGTAAGTAAAAATACCGTATTTCCTATGAGAAAGGGAAAAACATCAGAGGACAGAGAGGACTGATCTCCACATGCCCCTCCTCCTCTGGGCACAAAGACTTGAATATTATTAACTAATCTCTCAGGCAGATGTTCAGCTGCAACTGGGGTCTTAATACTTCAGAATGAACAAAGCCCACAAGAGGTTTAGTTTGCTTGTATTTTTACTTCAGTCTGCAAGTTAACTCTTTTTCATTCTACAAAAACAAACTGAAAGTTTATAAACTTTTTTTTTTGCATTCTTTAGATAATATCTAGAAACCCCACTGTATTTTACTTGTAACAAGCAACGTTTTTCAGCCTTGTACCAGTAATTCTTAAAAACCTTTGTTAGCTGCAGTCACCAGGCTGCAGTTGCTAGGAGCAGACACCTAGCTGCTTCAGCAAACAGAATTCTGTGCGGGGTTTCCCATTTGCACGCCAAAATTTTCTGTAAACAGCTTTAATGGTTGTACTGAAAAACTCACTGGGAGCAGTCTAATACAATCTGAATTGTGTTAGACAGCAGGACATGCTGGTTCAAAACACATCCTACTTTACCATGTTGAGTTGTTGATCTGGCAGGCTACATGAGTGCTAAATACGTGTAAATAACATTTTGAAACGGATATTCCGTGGTTTATTAGGAACTTTCTCTATTTTGTTCCATTCTAACCCCTTTGTAAGCTTTAACAGGAAACTGCAACTAAAACACCAATGGCTGTTTCCACTCTTTGCAACTGTTTCTCAGCACAGGGCTTATTAGAATTGTTTGTTGAGCACCAACTGGAATGTCCTGTTTCGGATCTAATGCTATTTTGTCCACTTTCTTTGATATAGTGAAATGAATAATCTTAGGATTGTTCCTTTCATTCCTCATGCATGTTCCTTTCTGGTACAGAGGCTTTTGTAAACTGTCACTTGAACAAAAGAACCTTTATTTGTTCACTTAGTTCTATCTGGAGAAGCACAGGGGTGTTCAGTGCCCATTGCAGATGGAAACAAATTGGGCAGTATAACCAGGAACATGACACAGAATCAGGAATGCACTGCTGGGTTACTGTTTTAAGCAGCATCATGTAAAGATGTATTCGTGGAAAAAAGTGCCTTATATATGTTGTTTTAGATGACAGAAGATATTTTCAGAAGCTATTTCAGACCTTTCCATAAAAACAGCCAGAGCTGTGTAGGATAAAGTTATGTAGCTAAAAAACTATTTCCCAGCTACTTACTATAACTTCCAAAAGCTTGATTTTATATAACTGGTTGGTATGAATCAGCAGATCTGGTGCTTCTGCCTGACCTCTCCCTTTGTAAACAGACCCTAAGGTGTTAATGGTGTGTGTGCCCACAGACCTGTTCATCCAGGCATAATCCCATTACCCTCCCTCCCCTCATCTCTAGGCTCTAGCAGGGCTGGGGAGTTGATAAAGTTCACCAATACTGGAGAATCTGCTGTGAGAATTAAATGAATTTCATGAATATACATAATTTACAGCAAATTGTTCCCCAGAGCACACAGTATACTCATTAACTCAGGCTTCAATGGTAAATGAGCAGAGCAGCCCTTCTTATTCCTGAAATCTGTTATTTCACTTCTATAAAGGAAAATTTATGTAATCAGATTTCACCCTGAATACCATAAATAGAGAATTGACACAGATGCATGTTGCCATTAATGAGAAGGGATTGCTTTCAGAAGTTATCTTGAGACTAGAGCATAAATAAGGGCTTCAGTTATGAGTAGGATGATTCTGGGAATTTCTGCTTTTGTCCTGATGGGGTTGTCCTGCACCTGTCACAGAGCACAGCACAGACAGAGGCTCCTCCTGAGAGCTCACCTGAACCCACACTTGGGCCAGGCTTCATTCCATGGAGCTCATTCTTGTCTAGCAGGAGGAGTGCTCCAGCTTTCCAGCTTGGACTGTGTGTGGGGAAGGACATCCCAGAGCTGAACAGGCAGTTGCCAGCAGCACCATTCCTAAATGGAGGGGTGGGACACAGGGGCACAGTGCTCATCTCTGATTCCCAGGCTGCCCTTGGCTCCCTGGCTGCACTGCAGCCTGCCTGCTCTCTCCCAACCCAGGATTTTGGCATGTGAGTCAGGAATGTGGACAGTGCCTGTCTTCCATGAGAGTCTCTGAGCACTAAATCCACTGGGGGTTACATCAGGGACAGGTGTACGCTGTCACATACAAACATTCCTTCTGAAAACTGGGATGAAACTCTCCACAGGCCAAGGTCATGCAGACTCCTACATCTGCAATTTGGTTCCTAGAAGTGCCAGGCAGTTCTTCCTAACATCTGCCCTTTACATTTTGTTGTCATAACAACAGCACAAACCACCTCCTTGTGACTAATCTGCTTTGCTTTTCTCCATCTAGATTTTAAGGTTTCCCTGCTCTTTCCCCCACTGCCTCTGAACATTTTCTCCCTCTTCCCTTTCCAAGACTGCTGCTGGGGGGGAGCAGGAGCTGTCTAGGAAGATGGACAGAGAATTAAACCTTAAAAAGGAGCTGTGCTGTTCTGTCTCCCACTGAAGAGCACAGCAACAAAAGGCTGCCCTGCTATAAAAATGAATCCAATTTACTGACTTGAGAAGTAATAATAATGTAGGAAGCAAATATGAAGGATTTTAACCTAAAATGCTGACCCTGATTTTAATACAGTATGTGCATTTATACTAGATTAATGTCAAGAAGAAGAGATTTTACATGAAAGTCAGAAATAGAGAAGCGAATTACAGAGAGCTAGCGGTGACCACAGCTGCTTAGCATAGTTTCTTAACACTATTTTCAAGTGCTTATAACTTTTTCAAATTACATATTTCCTGAAACACTGTTCAGTGTTTCTTTTTGCCTGCAGATAATTTTGGAAATGTAAGCAGTCTAAGCAGGAATGCCACACTCCATAGTTATTTCTCTAATGTTGAGAGAATAGGGATGGTCCCTGTGATCTAAAAGCAGGGCTGCCAGGCAGACCCACCTTCCTGCTTGGACTTCTGCTCCTTGCCCTCCACCACCCCCAAGGTGGCCTAAAACTTTGTATTGCAACTGAGGCAGGCAAATTCTCTCTTCTTTCACTACTTCCATTCTTATTTTCACAGAACAACTAACATATTTATGAAAGATGTTTCAGTAAACAGTCAGAATAGAAGATTTTCTCAATTTGATAACAAAAATCTCAGGGAAATCTTTTAGGTGAGGTGTGCTTAGCTGTGGTACTGGAGACTCCTAGAAATAACGCTCTCCAGACTCAGGAACAGCACCAGGAATCTTGATCCTAAGGGAGTCCTTGTCTGTCTAGAAAACAGCTGCAGAGGCCACTTATGAGGTGTGCATTGCTTCCTCTTCTAAGACTGCCTTTCACTAACCATCCAGTTGTGTTTCTGATTGTTAGTCTCTCTTTTTGTGTTTTGTCAAGAACTGCAGGTTGCTTTTGAATAGCTTTTGTGTGTTCTCTAATTGAATTTTTCTTTATTATTGCTATTGTCATAGCCTTTCCCACAGCTCAACACACTACACTGTGTACATAGTGATAAGTGCTGGTTTCCAGCATTATCTATTTTGTCAAGTGTTACTCAATAGGGTAACACAATTTGGCTCAAAGCAATGAACAAACATTGCACTCAGATCTTGTATTGTGGTTGGACAGCTTTGTGTGTGTGCACCATGCACAAGGGTCTGTGCATCTGTGTGTGGTTGGGAGGGGAAGGAAGAGGAGGGAACTGTGAAATTTCAAAGAAGTGCTTGCACTAGAGAGCGAAGCAGAGATAAAGGTGGGCTCATGGTAACCAACCTTCAGAGAAAGTCAAACCAACTCTGTTCACAGAGTCACCAGATAGGAAAAGATGTTTACAGAAGCAACTTCCTCCCCTATTTAGGAACAGAGTCTTTCTTTCATCAGTCGCTGAAAAATCTCATTAGTTTCACAGTGTAGCATTCCAGCCTCCTGTTCCCAGGTGGTGTGCTGGGACAAAAAGGACCGTGGCATCCTGCTCTGTACATCAGTCACATTTTTCTGGTGCTGTCTCACAAAGCTGTCACAAACTAGCTCAAATTGCAAGAGTTAGGTATCTGCAAGGGCTTCCAGCTGTGGCTGGGAAGCCAAACACCCGTTTCCAATCTTCTCACATATTCAGCAATAAAATGCAACCAGCCATGCATTAACAAAAGATTAGACCCATAATTAGATAATTTGTATACTCAAAGTTAAGGACATTACAGAACATACTGTCAATGCTATGTGTCATATTCAGTCCATTAATAACACTTGACAGTTGATAACAAGGAGAGGCTGTCAGCTGATTTCAGCTACTGTAGCATTTCTTTACTGATCTACTTACCTAATCAATGAAGAAATAATTTTAACAGCTGCAGCAGAAGACTACCTGTGCAGCTCTACAGAACATGCAGTCCATACCTTGGCTGAAAATGCATTTATCCTCCATGTCCTATACCTTATAAGTAGTAACACAGTGGTTTACACAAAAGTAAAAAATTCAGGTGTCACAGATTTCTTAAGACAGTATAAATTATTTTTCTTATCCAATAATAGGTTGTTATCAAGCTTTGCAAGAACCTGGTCCTACTCCAGGCTATTCTAATTATTTTGGAGATCAGAATATAGACTGTGGGTGATAGTGTTCAAGATCAGGAAAAGCTCCAACAGTGAAAGTGCCATCCAGTTTTTGGTGGTTTACATGTGTATTTTGAAAGTGAATGGATAGCTTTTTTTGTCTAAATTCAGGTTATGTGCTGTCTTAATGCAATGAAGAAAGGTCAACATTACTAGTGATGGGGAGAGCTGCTGTTTTGGGCTTTTTTTTCTCACCTAGAAACATTCTACTGCAATATTCAAGATTCTGATCCTGTTTTATAAGCAGTAGAAATAATTGCAATATCACACATGTGGTCTCAAGGAGTTCATAACACTCTTCAGCTGTAATGGGGATGCCTGAGCATTTTGGCTTGTTCTGGAATTGTGACTCAGACCCTAGCACCTGAGAAACCATTTAATCACAAATCACCTGAAACTCCCCTCTTCTTGCCTTTCTGGAATGACCCTCCTTTGGTTTGTGCTCTTCCTCAAGCACATAATTATATAATTTCCAAACATGACAGGACTTCAAAGAAGGGTTTTTATTCAGGCCATGTTCATACTGATTATTACATGAACTCAAATGAGTTCACCCAAGGCCTGATTGCTTGGCTTGATGTGCCCAATTTGGCAGAGCACACAGAGCTGATGCTTCAAGATTTGATAAAAAATTTAGAACAAAATAAATGGGGTAGAGAGCAGAAGGAACAACATTGAGAGGCTTTAATTTTGTAGAGCTTGTATGTAAATATGTTCTAGTCCTTCTGCCTGTGCGCATCGTGATGGTACAATCATAAATGCAATGTCTTTTAAGGCAGGAATACAGTAGTGTAACTGCTTGGCCTGAAATGCTCTTTCCATGGATCTGCCCCTGTGGACGAATCCTTTATAAGGTGATACAGCTTTGTGGTAAAATGTGCCAAGATCTTTACAGAAACAACAGGATTTCTGCAGTTGAGTAAATCTGGTGTTTGAAGAGTACTGAAATTATGAAAAGTGCTGCTCCAAAAACCAGAAAAGAAACAAACAGTGACCTTATTTTTAAACTACAGGAGGCTGCTTGCATAGCATAGGATGAAAAAGTGGCAGCAATGGAAATAGTGTCATATTTTTAAGAGGCCACCATTAGGGATAAAGAGTAGAAAGACACAGCCATGGAGAGAACAAAGTAATTGATGAAATCATGCTAAGACTTTCCAGGCCAGTGTGTGTGTATGCACATATGTCTCAAATAAAGAAAATGTTTGGCAAGCAATGTAATTATCATTTAAGTACTTATGGAAAACACCATCAAAGAAGAGAAAAACCCCCACATTTTCATTGAACTCCATGGCATATCTGCTTTATGCAGAAGACAGATAGATGTCAGGAAGTAGGTGACTAATGAAGTGGAACTCTGAGAATTCTTGCCTTAGATAAACAATTATTAGAGAAACACTCAGCCAATCAAAATAAATATCATTTTGCAGAAGCCTAACGGTAAATCCTTTTAAGTAATTCATAACAAATAATCCCAGAAAAGCATAAAACAGCAAGCATGCTAATGATTTACAGAGGTTCCTTTTTCTTGGTGCTGCCTTAAGCCCCAAGCATGTATTTTATTCCACAGTTAAATATCTGTAGGTGTCTCTGAGAGGTGGTAATTACATTTGTAATAAATATGAGCATCTATAAGCACTGTACAGGGTTATTTGTAAGAGCTCAGTGAAACACAGATATGCACAGAGCTAAGAAGTCACACCATTTGTATCCAAGCTGCATGCATTGAAACAGGAATTACTGTTCCACAGAAGGACAGTGGAATTGTTATTTTGAATTATCTTGCTGAAGGCTCAGTTTTCCCAGAGCTGCTCGGAGTCTGCAGCAATCGGGGCAGCTCTGAGCTGGGCACTGGAACAAACTGCACTCCAGAGAGCTCGAGCAGTGCCTCCAGAGAGCAGTGAGTGTGCAGTGCAGTTTGGCATTGGGAGCAATGACCCACCTGCAGCAGCTTCCTGACTCTTTTCAGGTTGTGGATCAAGAGCAGATTCTTCTCCTGCGAAACCCGGTCCAACTGTTCGTCCACCTGTATTATCAAATTCTGCAAAAGGATCATTGCCATTGCTTCATTGTTGGCTGCAGCCTCCCTAAAGAGTCAATGAACAGCAACAACAAGGCACATTTAAAATGCTGTATGATGCGTCAATCTAGCAGTACAGAAAATTATAATCTACTCAGAAATCTAGGCAGCAAAAAAAGAGACTTGAAGTATATGGTGACTTGCATATAGTTAGAGCTTGTGAATAATGATTTTTATGATTTTGTGGTTTTTTTTTTTAATATTCCTACAGATATGCATAAAAAGAGGGTGAGGTATTTGCACAGACAGTAGAGTCAGCCAGAGGAGACAACCAGGGTTTTCTAGTCTCTGGTCCAGTGAATATTTAAATACTTCCAGCTCACTTGTCAGAGGAAATGGGGCTTATGCAAACTGTCCCTCTCACTCAGTCAGACAGATATGATTTCTGAATTTGCTGCCCAGTTTCAGACAAAGTTGGCAACAGCCTTGAAGTCCAAAAGATAGAATTCTTACAAATTTCATGGCAATCTGGCAGGTTGGTAGAAGAAAGGAATCCAAATTAGCGCCTCCACTGAGGGAAACAGCAGCAATAACTTGCTCCAGGAGGCAACAGCCAGATGGTCAGGCAGAAGATACATCTCTTCACACCAGGCACCAGCTGAGCCTTCCCCCAGCCAAACTATTTGGAGATACAGGAGGACTCTGAGGCTACTGGTCAAGGGTATGTAGGGGACACAGACAAAGCCAGGCTTTACTGGCTCTGCTGTTTGTGGTACAGCTTGGTACGTGCAGGGCAATGGCATTAGTGAGAAAACTGAGGAGGAAAAAGTTTGGACAGCATGGCATCCTTGTCCTTGGGATAGCCTCTCTCCTTTCCTCACAAACAGCAGGTGCCTGTTTGAGATATGCCTGCTAACTGCACATCTGGCAAAAAGGAGATTTTAATGTTACCCATGTCGCCACAGACCCATAAAGACGGAGCTATAAACCATAAAGAAAGATTCTATTCCTTAGCAGTTTTTTTCCCCCCTGCACAGTAGTCCTCCAATAGTCCTGTGGAGTTAGCTTGAAAAATTGAGATGTCTCTTTCTGGTATGACTAATAATTTTTTTTTCTTTGCATTTAGTTTTGAATCTTCTTAAGATAACGCTCAAGTGAATTGAATCCAAATTTGGACATAAATGGACCTCCTAGAGAACAGTTCCTGTAAACAGCTGGCTTGTTCCCCAGAATTATCCAACTTTAAGGTCAATTCTGGACAAGTGAATAATTTTATTATTCACTGCTGCAAGAGGTAAGTGTATAACATTTCCATTAAAAATTAACTTGTATTTTTTTAAATCATTTTTTATTGGATTTTGTTTAGGAGTAAGTTCCAATGTGAATCTTCACCTCCCAATATTCCCTAAGTTGAAATGGCTAAATCCATTAACTAGTGAAATAGTATTACTGGAGTGTAGATACCTGCACAGTTTGTAAATGAGCACCCTAAAGCCTTCCAGCAAACAAAAGAATTGTTGGTGATTGAAACAAGAGGAGACAGAATGGATGAAATCCTACCAGTCCTGGCTTTCTATCCATTGTGCTAGCAGGTGCCGGATTTCCATGGGGAAGTTATCATCATAGAACTGGTCCACCTGCTCCAAAAACTTTATTTCCAGTTGTTGAACTTGACTCCATTGGGACATACTACAAAAGAAAGGAATTAAACATGTTTGCAACTGAAAAATGAACATGAATTACTAATCTAAACTGCATAAATTGGTTATTTTCATTGTTGCTCTTATATACTTTGACATTTTATTCTGTCTATCAAAACAGCTGGTACTTGAGTAAATTTAGTCAGTTAAAGGGAAGAGGGGGAAAAGTGAGCAAGGCCATTGAAGAAGTTTTGTCTCTTACACTTCAATGGGCACGTCTGTCAATTCCCTTCCTTTATGTAAATTTTTTGAGATACTTTATGATGCTTATAAAGTAGCAAAATTTACACACCATCTCTCATCAAGAGAAGAAGTTTAGGATTGTACTCTTCAAACCCAGGTAGAACTATTCTTATTGAAGGGTAGTGGAAAGCAATGATTTTTCTCTCTTCTTGGTGAATTCATACCACTCAAATTTTTCCTGAAGTCATCATGGTTGTGTGTCACTGTGCTGTTCCTAAAGCCCCACATTTTCTGTTAGGAGAGTAGTGCTTTACAACCTAAATCTAGTAAATCTATGCTTTAAATTGCCAGAGAATTATATTTGATGTGCCCTGGGATGTCAGTCCTAGGGCTGAGATCAGTGGGCTCTGCCAACACCCTGATCCCACAGCATAGGTGTTCTTCCATTTCCTCTTAACAAAAGTCACAGAATACATTCAGGGCTAAAGACTGAAGTGGGCCAACAAACTATAGATCTGAACACTTTTGATAGAAACTTTTCCTGAAGAAAAAGACAAGTTTTCATCAAAATGGACATTTTTGTAGAAAGCTGACCTTTTCATATGCAGCTTTTCTATTTCCAGTTCTGAATTGTAGTTTCAGAATGTCAACAGTTTCAAATAAGGATATCATATCTTAATGCTGTAGTCTTTCATTTTGCATTTTTAAAGTCAGGGAAAAAAAAAAAAAAAGTAGTATCTGAAGGTTTAATGGAGTCCTGAGCACTTACTCATGCAAAAGTAAAAGTGACAGGTTTTAGTTTCTCAAGGAAGGCTGATAGGATGATTCTGTGTGTGGTATGGAGAACACTGTATATAACGTCAGTGGAAATGCGCCCAGTCACTTTCCCTTCCTCTTTATTACTTCCATTCTGAGAGGAAAAAAATATTGCCTGAATATTTGCTTTGTTTTTTTTAAATTGCTGGGGAGGAGTTAGGCACAGAAGTGTTTTGCTGTCTGTGTTGCTGTATTGACAGTTAGAAAGAATCCTATATTATTATTTCTGGTGATACACACAAGGAATCAAATCAGAATGCATTAATAATTTATAGAATAAAATCAAAGAATTGCTAAGGTTTGGAAGGGACCTCCAGGATCACTGAGTCTGACTAACTTTTTTTTCTGAAATCACACTCAGGAAAAAAAACCAACCGATTTTAAAGTCTGTTCACTTTCAGTGGGAGTTTTTATTGTAAATGCTAGTGAATTCTGGTGATTATGATATCCTAAGAAGATTAGTGAGGAAATTTAATATTTTTATCCAAAGCTTAAAAAAAGAAAAGAAAAAAAAGCAAGATTTTGTCCAGCCTGCAGCCTCCTTAGGCCTGCCATGTAAGTTGCAGGGATGCTCACATGCATGAACTGTTGCAAAGCACACGGGTAACGTTTGTCCCTGGGATTTTTGTGACGTGCTCGTACACCCCATGTTCCCTTTGCACAAAAGGTTTTGCAGGGACAGCTGGGAAGGTGGGGCAGCTGTAGCTCATCGTGAATGCCCCCTGAAGGGAACCGAAAGAAAGTTTTCAGGAAAGATGGGGCAACACTGTCTACAAGAGAGGACAGGGGGAATGGGCTCAAAATGAAAGAGAGTAGGTTTCGATTAGGCATTTAAAAAAATCCTTTACTGTGAGGGCAGGAACAGGCTGGCCAGAGATATGGACTCCCCATCCCAGCAGGTGCTCGAGGCCAGGTTGGATGGGGCTCTGAGCATCCTGGTCTCTGGTGCAAGCTGTCCCGTCCTGAGCACCCTGTCACTGTAAGGCGGCCGGCAGGGAGCGGGTGCTGCGGGGACGGAGCCGTGTCCAGCCCCATTTCCGGCTGCCCCGGCGCTCTCCCGGCTGCCGGCTTTGCCCTGGAGCCCGCTCCATCCACCCTGCCCGTGCCGGGGGTCGGTGCGCGCCCCATCCCGTCCCATCTCATCCCGTCCCGTCCCTCTCGGAGCGCTGTCCCCCGCGCCCCGCCGCTCTTGCCTGTGCCGGCTCGGGCCGATCTCCGCCGCCGCTGCCGCCGCCGTGCCCCGGTCCCTCCCCGCGGGCTTTAAGCGGCCGCGCCCGCCCCCGGCCCGCGGCAGCAGCGGCGCCTTCCTGTGCGTCAGCCCCGCGGCGCGGCCCTGCCCGCTGCCTCTCGCAGCAGCCCCCGTCCCCACAGGGAGCGGGGCGAAGCTCAGAGCCTGCAGGGAGTTGCTTGCCCTCAGGAAGCTGAAAAGTACCGAAATCTTTCCCTTTCCTGCTGTCGGCGCAGAGGGCTGGGTCCCGCCGCGCTGGGGGACCGATGGCATCCCAAAAGCCGTGGAGGCACCGGTGTCCCCACGGCCCGAGCTCTGCTCAGTGAAAAGGCAAAGGACGGCTCTTGGACGAGTTGGGCCGCGGAACAAACTCTCCAACCTCTTGCGACTTAGAATCACAGAGGTTGGACCACACCTCCAAGAACATCGAGTCTAACATTTGGCTAAGCATCACCGTATCAACGTAAGACCCACAGTCAAGTTGTTTATTCAACACCTCCAGGTGTGGTGGCTCCACTACTTCCCTGGGCAGTCCATTCCAATGCTTAGCCACCCTTTCCATGAAAAAATTCTTCCTAATGTTCAACCTGAACATCCCCTGGTGCAGCTTAAGACTGGCTCTCTGCTCAGACCTGCCCTCTGTCGTTTAGGGTTCAGCAAGCATAGGAGGCTGGTTAGCTTGTGTGGACCACGTCAGGACAGTGAATTAGTAATTTGAAGACCACTCAGGAAATATCATTGGTTAGCAACATGATTTTGTGCTGTCAGTAGGGGGAACTATTGCACTGTATTTCTTTTAAATAAATATTGGTAGCTATTTATTTTTCTTTTTACATTAAGCACTCATTTTCTGAGCATCCTTAAGCAACTGCTGTCTGTAATGATGAGAAGACAGGTAGTTCATACCATTGCAACAAAACAAGATAGTAACAGGTTTTCAATCCCCTTTTTGCTTGCTGTTTCTCTGTTTAACTGAGAAAATTATCCTTATGGTGGAGTGGTTGATATTAAGACAACACAATGTTTCCTATTATCTGATAGAAGTATCTGTTCAGGCCTGCTTCAGGAAGCCATAACCCAGAAGTTCAGCTCGGTGACCTCAAAATCCAGGGTAATCAGAGGTCATTCTTCATGAGAGGTTTGTAGATCCATTTCTGGGAAGATCATTACTGTTCCCTTCTTCCCTCCTTTCTCCCCCCCTTCCTGGCAGGTAGGGCAGGGAAGGCAGGGCAGTGGCTGGGATGGAAACCAGCTGTGGAGCCAGCTGTTGGGGGTGCAGGATGCTGGATGTGAGCCATAGCTGTGGAGGCAAGAGAACAGGGGCATGATCCTCACAGCAAGGGGAGCAGGAAAATGGATGGAGTCACTTGTGATGTTACAGTGAGTCGGGGACCTCTGGGGCTTTGCAGAAGCTGGTTGGAGAAAGAGGAAGGGAAGGGCACTTTGTTTGGGGGAGAGGAATAAAGAGGATTGTGGTCCAAGGGCATTAGAGTTGGATTGTCAAAAGCATTGAGGTGTGGCTGGGTGTGACAAGGCCTGAGGTGTGCAGGGACAGCCTGATGGGGGCTGTGTGAGGACCATGGGTGGGAGAGGAGGGTGGGGAGGGCTGAGGGTTCCCTTCTGAGCCTGAAGCATAGCTCAGCTCTGTGCTCTTGGACAAGGGTTGGGGGCGTGTTAGCGCACTGTGAAGGATGTGGTGGTGTTTGGAGGTGTGAGGGAAACTGCTGAGAAGCTGGACTGAGGTAGGAAAGGATGGCCTAGAGCAGTTCAGGTAAGCTCTGGAGGAGATCTGTGTGGATAGGATCCTGAAAGAGCTGGCTCCAGGCGTGTGGGGGATACTGCTGGTCTAGCACAGGAGGAGGCTGTGAAGGGGCAGTGCCTGGGCTGAAAGGAGAAGCTTAGGGGCAAGGAGTTGTGGCTCACACTCAGTGAGGAGTTCAGTGAGTACAGATAGGGAAGGCCAGGAAAGGTTAAAACCCTCAAAGGTTAAAACCCATGAGGGTTTAGTGGGTCAAAGCTAATCTTCACTGTGTAACATTTCATTCCACTTCATTGGTGCTTCAGCACTGGTCAGAGCAGAGGACAAGAAGCAAGTGTCTGCATTGTGTGGGCTGTTTAAGGGAAGAAAAGGTCTCAAGTGATGGAAAAGGAATTCAGGACATAGTAATCTTCTCATCAAGA
Organism: Agelaius tricolor; assembly: GCF_023055355.1. Classification (NCBI taxonomy): domain Eukaryota; kingdom Metazoa; phylum Chordata; class Aves; order Passeriformes; family Icteridae; genus Agelaius; species Agelaius tricolor. Next base: position 5,999,224 of record NW_027269270.1, read on the forward strand.
GTTCACAAAGGTTTTTCTAGGAACACTGAGCCAATTTATTACTTTGATCTCTCTGACCAACCTGTAATCAAGATTACCATCTCTCATGTTTGGCCTCTAGTCATTATACTCCTTGACTAACCATTAATTAGAGTATGTGTCATCTGTCTTTTACATAAAGGAGACACTCAGCTTGAACATGCTCTACATGTGTTATGTCTTGTATCTGAACTGTCCATAGCTTTTTTTCATGCATTCAGAACATGGACTTCTGGTCTCAGTGAGGCAAGTAAACACTGTAATTGTGAGAAGTTGTCCTGCTGGCAGAGTAGTCCCTTCTAGTCAGCACACCATAAATCAGGAATTTTGTCTGCAAGTGACATCCCTTTCTGTCCTCTGTTTGGAGAAAAAAGACAGAAACTGTTATAGGCACACAGTTTGTGGTGTTTGGGAGTGGGGCTGGGCTGAGCCTCATCCCTAATGAGCTACAGCTGTGCAGGACAGGTGAATGCTATTGAAGGGAACGAGCCATGGAGTGCCCAGGGGCACTGACCAACCACCACAGGGAACAGAGCGCACACAGGTGCAATGCATCAACATGAGGGGTATAAAAGTTTGGGCTAAAGAACAAGAAAGAGCTGTGGACATTTGAAGCTTTCTGGAGTAGTATGGTGTTACTCTGAATGGGCAGATGCCTGAAGCCTTCTTTGGTGTTGGTTGTGCCTCCACTGTCATTCCAATAAGGAGCAGCAGCATTGACCTAAAGTTAAGTGTTATAATAATCTATTTATGGATGCTGGAAAGAATTCTTAGTTCTGTGTTTGTATGTAGCTAAAATAACAGTTGTTATGCCTAGAAAAAGAGGGTTTTGGCTGTTTGGTGGTTCTTAACTGCTGAAATACTTACTGCTTTCCCTCTTCCAGTGATGAGTGAACTATATGTGTAGATGTTTAATCTATATAAAGGTACGTATCTTGCCCAAATTCAATGTAACATCAACTAGAAAAAAGTTGACTTGCTACGTGGAGAACAATGAGAAATAATGAATTACAGAAACTGAAGTTTTCTCCTGCTGATTTGTTGAAGTTTCTGCTTTCAGGGCAATTTGGCCTTTTGGTACTGCAATCTCTGTCCTTTCTTTTTTTGGTCGGTGCAGGTACAGTGACCACTTGGCAGTGCATGAGCAGGTCAGAATGAGTGCCCTGAAGGTAGATGACTTCTGTCCTTTTTGCTGCCCAGGCACTAATGGAGGGTCCATGCCCATCCCTACCACTGGGGAGAGGATCTTCTACACCAGTTCACAGCAGGTGAGAGCTTCTGTTGAGCTGGGACAGTAGGAATTCTCATCTTGTATTGTCTGTTATCTTTGAACAACAGGTGTGTTGTTTTGATGCATGCCTTTTTCATCACTTTACCACTTGATGTCATATTTGCAGTTTTGCACTTGGGGCTTCAATGTGTATCCTGGGAAGACTTGGAGGTGTTTATTCTCAAAAGAAAAGATTTGTATAGTTCTGGTGAAATCTTTTTCTTAAAGAGAAAGAAGCCTGTGCATCTTGTGGAAATTAAGGCCAGCGCCACTTGGGGTCCTACAATCACCGTACAAATTTCTACACTGACAAAATTAAGGTAGGAAGAAATTACATTAAGAAAGGCCTTAATTCCACCAGTGTGGCAATCTGTCATTGTTTATGGAAAGGACATGTGCAGAGAAATGAAGGAAGCATGGAAAGAAGGGGGGGTAAAGACAGAAATTTAGAAGAGGCAGGAGAAGGAGAGAAACTCTGGGAGTCTTGTATTAATTACCTTGTAGTATAAATGAAATATTGCATATGCAGAACACCACTGAACATAAACTTTGCCTTGTATGTCTGTTCCAGTCATGATTTTATCAGCAGTTTTCTTTCTTGAAATGTGTGATTGATTTAACCTGTCCACTTCCTGAATGATATAATGCATATTTGATTTTTACTGTTCCTGAATTACTCTAGAGTCAGGATTCCTTTTTTGGTTGTGATTATGTAAATTGTTAGGAATGCTGGTAGTGTTACCTTAACAGGCTTTCTCACTCAGTATCATCTGTGGGAGCTCAGGAAGCTTTTCTCTTATACAACAGCTTCCCTGACAATTGGCAATGATTACTTTTGGTTTGTGCAGATCTCGAAGACTCTAAGATGAGTGGTTTCCAAATTAGAATGTGAGAAAGGAATACAAAATCAGTGTTAGTTGGTGAATGCTGTGAGGTTTTATATATGTGCCTGTGAGGTAGAGCTTGCAGGGTAAAATGAAGGCCCTTGCTGCTAACCTGGTTACTAAATAGGTCAGTGTTGGCTGGACAAGAGAAAGGAGAGTTTTTTCCTAGTTAGCTCACTTGGGATTTGTGCTGTCAATAGTTGATTGAGTTCTTATGCCTTCCTTGCCTGGGGTCAAGATGACCATGCATAATGGTAATTTCTGAGCTTACTTAGGAATATTTTCATTTTGTAGTCTCTTAGAGGAGTCCTTGAGTTTTATAAAGCCTGCTAGTGTATGTGAATTGCAAAAACCAGTTTGATGCCAAACAATGACTTCCAAATGCAAAGATCAGTAATTTTAGAATTAGTAGTGTATTACGGACTGAGAAGAGAGCTTGGTTAATTAATTTAATAAAATATTTTCACAAAGGAAGCAATTAATATTCTTTGTATGACAAAGCACACATCTTCAAAAATCATGTCAGCTTTGGCTTGGCTAGGCAATAAGACATGAACAAATCTGAAGCAGTTGTACAGTTGATCATAATTGTGTTGTTGGATATCACAAGCAGGATGGTAATGCCACACCTGTTATGGACTAATTGTCTTTCTTTGGGGCTGCATAAGAAATGGTATTTGATTGGGTTCTTCTCTTCTTGTCCAGCCTCCTATTAAAAAGAACAGGTCAGATGAGATTTTATTTTATTTCTGTAAACCTGCCTTTTTTTTTTTTTTCTGGATCTCAGCCTCTCAGCATGCTGTAGATAAAGACCCTTGTGGAGGGAAATTGAGCTGCAAATGGCATATTCCCTGTTCAGTGCAATTCCCATGGCAGCAGGGAAGGAGGAACATTATGGATGAGTGTAGCCATCCTTTATTTATTTTGAAAATGTCTGAATTTCCTAGTGGCTTTTTATAGGATGTTTCAAAATTTTCAGGTGAAGCAATTTTTAGTCCAATCAGTTCATACCAGAAACAAAAATGGGTTTGTTTTCACTAGGAGACAATTGGGATGACAAAAATAAATTTCTACATACAGTCTCAGTTAATGTTGCAAGTTGTTCTATTGATGCAAGCAATACTCATGTTGTTCCTTTGCCTTCCCAAGGAGAAAGAAAAGTGATTTCTAGGGCTGGCTAGCATGAGGTTGAAATGCCAATACACAAGAAAGCAGCTTGTGGCTGCAAAAGGACATGAGTAAAACAAAAGCTCGATTCTTTTGTCAGTTTGTGGTTATCAAGTTCTTGTCTTGTACTGCCCCTAAAATTGCTCTGCTCATGAGGCTCCAGTAGAGTGAAATGTGTGTTCTTCTATTTCTCCTGGAGAAACAGATTTGAGATTCAAGGAGACCATTAACTTATTCACTGCTGCCTGGTCACTCAGACAGTCCAGCATCAGAATCCAAGGATTTTGTGCTTAACAGGAAGAAGCTATGACGTCTGATACAAGCAGAAGGAATCAAAGCCCAGTTATCTTCCCAGTAAAAGCTGAGGGCCTTTGTCTTTGGGCATAATGATGCTTTCATTCCTGGTCTGGGTGAAGTGGCATAGCTTCAGCTGGGGGAGAAAGTACATCCTCCCCCTGCAGTTTCAGGATTGCAGGAGTCTGCTGGGAGAGGAAAAGACAGAATATGTCTGGGTTCCTTCAGTCTGGTTGGAAAATTGAGTCCTGCTGAGTGCTTTAAATACTGACTTAATGGTTTATTTGCAATGCAGTGCATGAATTTGAAGGGAAGGGTGACGTTTGCAGCAGGAAATCCTCCCTGAGACTGGAGTGTGTCATGTTGTTTGAGATGTGCTCTGGGTTAGAGCATGCTGAGACTCCCAAACTGGGGAGTCCCAAATCAGAACAGGGCTGGGGCTGAAGTGGGCAGCAGGCTTTGAACAAAGCTGGGTGTGGGCAGCACAACTTGAGTGGCATCACTTGGACACCCACAAATTCTGAGTGTGTGAAAGACTGCACAGAAATTCCAGGGATGTGCTCCTCAGCTTGGCTCTTAAACACTGCCCAGATTCCATTTTAAGTGCATTTAGGATCTTGTCTTGAAAATTAAAAATGGGGTTTGTGTTGCTGTGCTGCCTTGTGGTAGACAGCCAGCTCCTGCCTTGCTGCTGCTCTGTGCATGTGGCTGTGTTGGGTGGATGGGTCACAGGAAGGAACTGCTCGAGTATTTCTGCATATGTCCTTGTCAGGCCTTTGTGTGCAGGGGAGCATCCCAGCAAGCAGTCTGCTCTTAGATTCCCTCTGGGTAACAGGAATTGAACCAGGACTTTTCCTCTTCCACCCTGTGTCTAGTAATGTAAATACAGCCAAAATATGAAAATGGTGGTTCTATGTTAAAATGTAAATCATAAATCCCTTTCCTCATGTTCTTTGACTCTTTTATAATTTTGAATACTTAATGTATTTATTAAACCTCTTGATGCTTTGAACACAGAATAAACAATTCCTTTCTGTATCGTTTATATGGTTGGTTCTAAACCCAACATGAGTGCAAATCTGTGATCTCAATTTTCCTCCTCTAGTTCAGGGTCCCCAGCATCAGCCTGGTGAGAATCTGCAAGTGACATTTTCAGACAACCAGCCTTGATAGTGAGGCCATCTAGACCAAGGGTTTTTTATGGCCTTCTAAACTTCTTGGAAAAAATCTGAGAATTGCCTAACCTCTTTGGGGAAAAAATGAATCACAAATGCATTGTGGAGTGCTGCCACAGTAGTTATCATTTGCAATCAAAATAATGAGGCAAAGCTTTTGAATTATTATCATTTTTCCAGTGCTGATTTTGTTTAGTTCTTTCCATACTAAGGAAGGTACAAATATCTTCCAAAAACATCTTACTCTGAGTAGTTGTTTTGCAAACTGCTGAGTGAAGGTTTATGACCTACTTGTGACCTGAGAAGTGCTGCACCAACACTACAGGAGTGCAGATAACTTACACCACTAGAACTATCTTTTGTCAAAAAAGAAACCACTGGGTTCTCTGAACTCCTGAGAACTGAGCATGAGGTTCTCAGTTAAACTCTTGTGGTATTTTTTTTTTTCAAACTTTGTTTTACAAGCCCTCTGTTGCTGTTTTTTAAGGTGCTTTTTACTGAGAAGGAACTAACCTAATGCTGCATTCGAACACACAGCGCTGGGAGGTGCAGGGCACTGGGAGAGACAAAAAGGAGAGCTCTTATTGAAGGCTGAAGTATTTTGTATCACATGGCCCTGTTTGCAGCTTCTTTCCTTGGTGCCCTAGAAATAAACCAGGCAGCTGAGGGGTTTTGCCCAGCCTGCTGGCCATTGCTGGCAGAGATGGCTGCCCAGTGACTCATGGCTCAGAAGGGACCTGCACAAACCCTCGAGGGAGGGAGGCACAGCTGGGGTCTGTGTGCTGCACACTTTGAATGCTGCACCTTATAAAGTGCTGTTTCCTTTGTGTATGAGTGTTTTTTCTTTAAATTGAGGTTGTTGAAGGCAGGAGTGTAAGTGCACTCCTGTAAGGAGGGGACTGCCCTGCCTGAGAAAGCCAGTGATCTCTGCCCCTTGGTGGCTCTGGTGCCACTAGCTACAAGGACCAGCTGTACATATAAAAATTTTTAAAGTTACATTTTTTAGTATTTAAAGAATATTTAGCAACAGGAATTATTCATGCAAACTTAAATGGCCATCCTCAGCTGATGAGAAGGACACTCTTGATGAGTACTGTTAAGTTTTGCATGCTTCTGCAGCTAGATTTGAATCTTCTGTCTCAAGCTCACTGCCAGTGTTGTGTAAATCATACCATATGTTAGGCATCTTCAAAAGGAAACTGAACAAACCACACAGTAATTAAAGTGGGTTTTTTTGAAAAATCAGACTTCTTTTGCTTATTTGAAGATTTGTCGTTTTGCAGTTCTGCTGAGAACAAGTATCTTTACATTGCTATGTGGACTGCATTTTTTTTCTCAATGGGAGAATAATTTTTCTGAATAAATGCAGAATCTATGGTCTTTGTGCTGTGTCCATTAGCATTAAGAGGGGAAACAACTCTGAAGGGAATCCCCAAATTCAGCATATTATAGCTAGGGGACAGCAAAGCCTGCTGCTGTCTCAAAACTCTTCCTGTTTCATCAGTCTGAAAAGATATGTGTGTTGATAAGTTTAATGAGGCTCTCACATTAAGGAGGCTGTGTGCTGATGTGGGACTTGTGTGGTAATTCAGAGGTGGCAGCATTTTTGTGAATGCATTTGTTTTTAAGCAGTGTGGTTGTGTTGCTGAGTTCACCAAGATAAACACTGTGTTTTCCATGTGGCTTTCTTTACCAAAACCTAGTGCTGTGCAAGGCAACAAGTAATTATATAGCAAGGAGGTGGCTATAAACAGTTATCTTGATGTAATTACCAAAATTAAAAGAACTGTGTTGCCATTGAAAAAGATCCTGTTTGAGGAAGACAGTACCTAAAATTAGGCTCTGCCTCATATTATGGAAAGGAAACAGATACTGAATCACAGAAGGATTTGGTTTGCAAGGGACATTAAAGAGCATCTACCTCCAATACCCTGCCATGGGCAGGGACAACTTGCATGAGACCAGGTTACTCAGCTCCAGCCTTGAACACTGCCAGGGATGGGGCATCCACAGCTTCTCTGGGCAGCCTGATCCAGTGTCTCACTGTCCTCACAGTGAAGAATTTCTTTCTACTATCTCATCTATATCTACCCTCTTTGAGTTTAAAACTGTTAGCCCTCATCATATTGCCACACTCCCTGATAAAAGAGTCCCTCCCCATCTACTCTGTGGGCCCCCAGAAGTGCTGGCAGGCTGCTACAGGCTCTGCCTGGAGCCTTCTCTTCTCTAGGCTAAGCAACCCCAACTCTCTCTGCCTGTCCTCATGGAGAAAATTCTCCTGCCCCCTGATCGTCTTCATGGCACTCCTGTGGACCTGTTTGACGTAGCTTTTTTCCAAACCAGATTTTCCTTCCATAGCTACTTTAACTTGCCTAAACATTGGCTTGGCTTCATCTTCTGCCAGCTGGGTAGGACATGGAGGATCACTTGAAAAGAAGCCAAAGTAACGGGTGTTATGGGGTGTGTTTAATTCCAGCATTTTGTAAAGCAAGTTGTGTCTCGCCCTGAGATTCAGACAATCCAAGGAGTTGTTGTCCATGAAAACATGAGATCAGCATTCCTTCCATCAGTTGCAAATAGCCTTTCTGAATATGGAAAATTGGTTAAAGAGAATGCTGCTTGGAAAAGGTGCTTCAAGCAGTCCAGGAGCAAAGGCAAGATTCAAATTGTAGGAGCCCATTTCTTTCATCAGAATTCAGGTTTGTCTATGTCAGAGTATCTGCCAGATCACAGCACTAAGCACTTGTCCACTGTAATAAAATATTTCAATCATTCTAGTACTTGCTTTACTTGCTGTTTTGGTATTGTCTGAAAATGGATTTTTCTACTTATGGTTCCTTTTTTGTTCTTTTTTAGTGTTTATATCTTAAGCTCTGGCAGATACTCTTGTTTGACCTGGAGAAAAAAAAACACATGTTCATAACAAAGGTGCTCCAGAGTGGTGAGGTTGTGCATAAGTTTTCTGAAATAGAAGTATTAGAGCTTTATTTCAGTAACATTTCCCTCTTGCAGTCATTCTTTCCCATCCATCCTAGAGCCAGCCTTGGGACTATTGTCACTCTGATAATGTGTGTGTAGTGATGATCCTTAGAGGCCCTGGCTGTATTTTGTTAAACACTGTATGCATGTCTCAACCCAGGTGTGCTCTGTTCAGAGGGTGTGCAGTTCAATAAACACTAGAAATGCAGAAGGGGAGTAGAAGGTGGAAGCAGAGCAATGATCAGCATTTGAAGCAGTAGGCAAGTTGCTCAGCTGAATATCTAACACAAACTTTGAGGCAAAGCCCTTGAGGGTGGAGCTTTTGGCTTTCAGTGGCTCTGTTTCCCTATCTGTAAATTGCATGTAGCTATATCCATCTGGAAAGTGTGTTTCCTGGCAAAGTTCTTGGCTTTGCATAAGAATGCCATTGTGATGGCACTGGCATTATTTTTGCTAATAGGAGCTTATAATATGATTAGAACTGTCTTACCAAACTTTTTTTTTTCCCGAGGAGACTGTGTTATTAAAATCATCATAATATAAATAAATAAGGATATTTGGGTACAGCCTAGGTAATTTTGAGATCACCTCTGCCTTTATCTGTTAACTTGTGTTTCCTTCTTTTATTATTTGTATCCCTGTTATTCTTTTCAGTTTTCTGGGGAGGTGTGCTGTGGCCCTGACACATAGGTCTCAAACAGCCTGGGTTTCTATTGAAATGGACATTCTGGGATATGATATGTAACAAACAAAGGGAATGCTTTTGAGATGAGACAAACAAGTGACTTTAGGTGTAATTTGGCAGCTTTAGTACTAGAAATGTTTACAGGCATCTTCCAAACTAGGTTATTTATTATTGTTTGTGTTCACACTGTAGTTTCTACTTGGTGATTGCCTCTCATGGATTCCAAGATTTCAAGCCTTAATAAATTAAGGCATTCAAATAAGTTACAGATTTGAATCCTGCTAAAATTAGCATTGAAACAAACTCCTTGTGCAGAGTATTCTCAATCCTTCTGTGCAGTTTTAACAATTCAGTTTTTCCTGCTTCCTCCCCATTGACCTTGACCAAATGGAAAGTATCTTTGAAATATATGTTTAAAACAGGATTTAGAGTCAGGAGCAGGCACCCACGTATGCTCATCATCTGGAATTTAGTGCTTTCATGACAAAAGAGGGTGTAGTGTAAATCTGTTTGGATATAGTACTTTAATTGAGTAAGAGCTGCTTGTAGAGACACTGGTCAGGTTGTGTTAGGGTTTTTTAATAAGGGAAAAGATGATGCAAGTGCAAGTTGTTGTAATGCTGAAATACTGTAGGTGTAGTTTCAGTGGAAGAATAATACAGTCAGGGCTAATGCCTCTGATATCTCATCCTGCTGGTTATTTGAGGGTAGTGAAATACCATTTCATTGCACACGTTAAAACTTGCCACTATATTGTTTAACTGCTATCAGATGAATATTAATTTAAAGATAATATTAAAGAACTCCAAAGGCTTATTTTTCAGAGCTTTGTCAAACTGTGCTCACCCAGAAATTATGCCTGAGTTCCCTTTAAATTCTCTTGAAGTTCAATAAGAGAAAGCTTGTCAGGATTTTGAGGCTTGCTATGTGTTTAGACAGCTCAGCTCATAGCTCTGGCTTGGAGGCATCCTGAAGTCCATTACCTATTTTTGTGCTGCTCCTCAGCAAGAATTGATCTAGCCTGGCACCCTGGCAAAGCACAGCTGTCTTTCAGTACTGCACTTGAATGTGCAAGCCTTTTTATGAGCAGGTGGTCTTATTTGCAGTAAAATCACTTTTCACAAAGCCGTGTATTGAAATAAGGATGGAGTGACAAATCTGCAGGTATGTCAAAATGAGAGCAGTGGATAGCCCTCTGCTATAGGAGTGTTTGCAGTGTAATATTGAGCTTCTCAGCAGGGACTCCTAAACTGGGAAAACCAATACATACAGTATGGTATTTATAAATCTAGGCAATGTCAAAGTTCTTGTTGTGGAATGGAAAGTGCGGGATTTGCTAAATCACGTTATTGCTGTGAAGCCTGGTAATAGCTTTTTCTTGTTTCTTCTCTTTCATCACTACTCTAAATGCCCTGAGCTATCTGTATAATTATTTCAGGCAGCAATCCACATTGTTAGCTTATTTCCCCTGGGTATGTTTGGTGCATTTTTGAAAGTAGATTTAAAAATTGCATGGATCCATTTGGAAGTAATACAGCAGTTTCCGTTCAGTTTTGCCTTTTGGGTGTCTCTAGCAGTCTGAATCACCGGAGGCACACAGCTTCTTGGAAGCCTTCTGTGAAGTGGTAGAGCACAGCCCCACAGGAAAGGTGGTGTTAACACATCACGGCTCTGGTATTTGATGCTCCAGGTGAAGAATTGCAATACCGGGAAAAGAAAATCATGTACAAGTAATACCTGCACTTAGTCATTGACTCTGTATGGGCAGACACCACTGCTTCCACTTCGTGCATCTGCAGGTGATTGAGCAAGGCAATGAGCCAGCCTTTGTCACATTTTCAGCTGTTAAATTCACTGAGACTTTAGTTGAGAATGAGCCTCTGATTTTTCTTGCCATTAAATAAAAGCACCCGGAGTTTAGAAAGCTGGGTGAAAGCTGTTTTACTAATTTTGTATTTTCCAAACCAAAGCCGGTTGAAGTGATCACTTCAAATCTGCAAAGGTCAAGGCTGCACAGTGTCCTGAGCTCTGTAAATGGCAACTGGTGAGCACACTCCTGGACTCTCTGTGCCCTGCAGTGTGACTGGTAGCTACAAAGATCCTGGACTGTGCCCAGTGGCTTGTGTCTCAGCAGCACAGCTCCTTGGCCACATCTCACCCAAAGGCTTGGAGAGCAATTCCCTAAATCCCGGGAGCCTTGCTGACTCTTACAACTGCTAAGCTGCTTCCCTTGCACCTACATTTCGTCCTTTCCCAGCTACAAGCTCTGAATCCAAAAATGTGGCATCATTAGTGGTGTTCCTGCCAGAGCTACTGTCCCTTGAAGCTTTGCCATCTGTAAGGACAAGTCCTGTGTTATTCTGGGTTCAGAGAGAAGTTCTCTGAACAGCTGCTCTCATCTTAGCAATCCTCAAACCCTTCTCCCAGCATTAACTGCTTAGCCAAAAACCTTCCTGTTGTTGCTGTTGTGTGTATTTCCATTTCAGATTGCAGCTCCCTGGTGCTCGGTGCTTATGTCTCATGTCACACCTTGCTAGGAAACAGGTGCTGGTTTCTTTCTTTCCTGTCAGTTCCTCAGGTGCTTGAGTCTAAAGATCACCATGATGGCACCATTCAGATGCTCTCCTCTCCCTAAAATCTCACTACAGCTGTGGATGCATGGATCTGCATTTCCATATCAGGCTTTCTAATGGATTTTTCATATCTGTTTCACCATGGCCTCAGCATTTTGCTTGGGTCTTACCCCTTACTAAAACAAGAAGACTTTTTTTTTTCATCTTCTACCAGGGAAAAGTGATTTAACATCAGGCTTTTCATTTGTTAAAGCTCTTCTTGTGATAGCTGTGGAAATGCTGTTTTGACTGAGCAGAAAACATAGGTAAATATGTTTGCAGTCCAGACATCTGTGCTCTGTTGTTCTGCTGTTATTCTAGAAAATTTGTTCTGATTTTAATTAAACTCCTTGTTTAATTTTAGAAGAAAATGCTTTCCTATGATCTAATTGTTTTAATACAAAATTGTCCCAATAAGTAAGAGGAGGAATTCAGGGGCTCAGCCTACTGTGTGTATTGCCATGTGCTAAATGCAAGAAATTGTCCTCTTTACTGGGTTTACATTTCCTGCAGACACTTGAAGTACAGACCACCTCAACAGTTTATCCAGGGTAAAGCTGAAGTATCACTGCCTTGCCTGAGGAAAGAGATAATAAGACTGCACTTTAAAATATGTGATGATTACTTAATCTTACAAAAGAATATAAGCAAGCCTCCTCCTGCTGGCCAAGTGTGATGAACTCCATAGAAATATTTCATTTGATTGTGTGTGTGATGTAGATGATATTACTGCTGAAATTGGCATCCAGCTTTCTGCTGAATTCCAGCACAACTCTGAAAAAAGCTGTGCAGGAGCACACAGAGGCAGGGCTAGCAGACTGTACAATTGAACACTTTTGCTGATTTACAGGATTCTAACCCTTGATCAAGATGCACAACATCTCAGATAATACCAAGTGTCTTGCTGATTGACTGTCAGATAAACACAGACTTCATAAAGATTATTCCTTGGTTTTCACAGTACTTTGTGTGTTTGAGAAACATCCAATCTATGGACCTTGGGATGCTCTTGAAATTTGCCTCTCTAGTGGCTTGGGTTGACTTGGAACGTCAGAGAAACAAGTTTTCCTTGGAGTGCAGGTGGTGGAAAGATTTTACTGTTTGGTCCACTCTCAGGCTTGAACATTTAGTGAAAAATGTAGGGTCTTCATATTTACAAAGGTATCTATTTTTAAGCCATGTGTAGAATCAGGGAGTTTTGTGGGAAGTTTCATTTCATTGCATTACCATGTTGAGGGTAGACTCACTCATGGGTGATAAAATTTTGGATGTGTTTGTAATTCAGATAGAGTTGTAATCCAGGCTCGTATGATCCCATTGGGACAGAGGTGATGTGATTTCTTCTAGTAAATGAGACATCTAAATGGTGTCCACTTTTAAGGAATACATAGCACCAGAGGATACTGCAGGTGTGAAGCCACACACTACTGCAGCTCATGCCAAGTAATGCTTCTTAAATGATGCACTGGGGCACTATTTTATGTAACTTGCCATCAGATGACATAAATTCTCTGACAACTCCTAACTACACTGAAGCAAGCATTCTTGGAGCAGGCTGCAGTACTGGAGCCAAGCAGTTAATCAGGTGTAACATGAGGTTTTGAGTGATTTACTGCCTGCTGGTAGCTTGTACTGGGACTGTATTGTCCTTCTGTATGTACTGTATAATAGTTTTAAGCTGTCCTTAGACAGGACCCTATTGTCAACATGCTGCCTGGCTTAACTGGGATGTCCTGTAAAAATATGTTAATAAAAACTAAAGTAATTTTAAGGGATCCTATTCCTACTATTTCTGTTTTCCAAACTATTCCCACCAGCAAAGTACAGGCCATGCTCTTAACTCTTGCTGTGCTGATGCCTTGTTAATGCCTGCTAGAGTTGTAATTCTTGTTTCAAAGCTGATCAGTCATTGTACCCTCTCACCTGGCTGCTGCTGTGCCTGAGTTCTCTTCTGCTTTGGCTTGCACAGTGCAGAAGTTACTGGAGAAATAAAGTTTGTGCTCAAGGGGGTCACATAAATTTATTAGGACTTGATTTATTTCATGTCCCTTTTTGTCTCAGCTTACTCAGGTCTATGGAGTGAGTTGTGAGGTAATGCTTTATTTAAGTTAAAGGAGTTTTTAAAACAAGGTAACTTGTGTTTGATATTGGTATTTGCCAGGTCCTTGTAACCTGGAGCTAGCAGGTCATGGTACAGCAGTAAACCCTTCATGGGGTGCAATTTTCAGAAGGATATGCTGAAAGCCATCATTCATTTGGACAACTTTTACTAGACTTTCTGCCTGGGGACAGATCCTGAAAATGAGCTCTTACAAAGTGAGGTGCTCCTTTAAACAGAAAGATGCACTCTGGTGGGTTTAGACATGCTGAATTTTTTAAGGAAACAGATGCAGAGAGGTGCATACTGAGGGGTTTATCAGAGAAATCACTGGGTTTTATAGGCAGGGTGAGACATTCAGGAGACACACTCAGCGGAGACAGGACCTGCATGAAGGGCTCTTGTTTCCTGACCTGCCTGCAGCTCCTGCAGGACCAACACCTCAGTTAGAGGGACTTGCAAACAGTACCAGTAAGCAGAGAATGATGCTTTGGAGGGATTTCTGGTTCCTCTCTCTTTTCTTCTCACCCTGGACCTCTGCAAAGTACAAGTCCTCTGGGATATGGCCACCAGGATTTTAGCAGGACCTCAAAGGGACCTGCTGACAGCTCCAGAAGAATGCATCAATCCCAGTTTAAAATAGCCCCCAGTACTTTTTTTTTTAAAAGAGAAAATTGTGATGTCCTTCGTTTTGTGAATTAATATGTAATTTTGAATGTAAAGCAGGCATCAAATGTTTTAGTAAGGATTTGAATTGCCTCCATAGTTGGAAACAATACTTGTATGTTGGGTGGTGGTTTGGGGAGGGAGGAGGGTTGTGTGTGTGCAGCTGTTGAAGGCCATTAAAAAGTGACCTGAGCCCCCCTGAGATCAAGCCTGGCATTAACTGTAAATTGATATACTGGCTCTCAAACACTAATTTCAGATTTCTGCATGGCAGGGTTTTGCTAAATGTTCTCATTCTAGGTATTCTGGTTACACTAATCTTTCATGTACTTTTAAAAATAGACTGCGCAGCAAGTGATCAGCAGTTGGTACAACTTAATAATTGAAGAGTTAATCCTTCAAATCTGAAACAGAAGAATAAATTCCCCTGATGTATTTCCAGCATAGTAGTTCATTTAAAATTTATCTTAAAAAAAAAAGGAAATAAAGACAGTTTTGATTTTTATCTTACTAAAGGAAAAATTATTTTTCTTGGTTGATTTTTAAATTAAGAAATTTATGTTGTTGTTGCTCTGGTAAATGTTTATCACTGAATGCTACAAGACCTACTATTGTGATTGTGCTGCCTAAAGTTTTAGCACAGCTTGGAAAAAAAAAATTGGCAGACAAAAAGATGGTGGGTCCTGATTTAGATTTGAAAGAAGCTTGCAAGCAAATGTCCCATGACGCAAACCCTGCTTCCTTCGTTCTGGCATTTTTTTTCCCTTCCCCTTGATCTGACTAATTTAAAGTTGCTGCAGTGAACTTTAAAAGATGGGTGTGGTGGGTGTGTTCTAGGCATCGGTAACAAAACTGAAGTGGCTTGATCAGGATAGGGGAGCTGGGTACCTGTGTCAATGTGTTTGCAGGGAGACAATTCCCTGTAAAATCCCAGACCCGGTGCCTCGATATTGCGGTGAGACAAAGCAGAGGCGTTCACCTCCCCTAACAGGGATGGTGCTTGTGTGGGGCTGAGGGGACAGTGGCAGAGACCCAGCACCAGAGCAATCCATCAGGAAAAAATGAACAGTTTGAGTTGGCAGAGAGCTACAAGGAGCTAAATGCTGCAGACAGCCTGAAGATGGTGGCAGCTGGCTGGCTGGCAGGGCTGGCTCTGTAGCGTGCCTGTGTTTGCAGCTGCCTGAGTGCTGCCATGTGAAAAAGAGCTGCCAGAAAGACTTGGAAGATAAAAAGCCATATTCTTGAGTTCATGGAAGTGCTTAATTTTTTTTTTAAGGCCACAGTTATTACTACTTTTGATTCCTGTGAGTAGGATAAGTTCCAATGGGTCTGGAAGGAGCTGTGCTGGACAGTGTTCACATCTTTTCATTGGGAATATAGCGCTGATGAGTTAGTCTGTATCTTTTGTGTCTGCTTATGAGATGTTTATATTATTACTATTATAAATTATTTTTATTTTTGGTGCCCTTTTTTGGCTGTTAGGTTAATGAAAACTCAAGGAGCAGAATCCAATTTTTACCATCTGTCTTCAAGCAACAAAACCAAAAGCAATCACGTAACGATGCATGTAAATGAGCATCAATGAGCTTTGAGGTGAAATACAGATAAATTGCTTGTTTTCAGTAAAAAAGGCTCTTGCTCTACCTTAACTCCTTTTTCATTTTTCAGCTCCTGTCTGCAGCAGTTTGTATGGGAGTTGCACAATTTATTTGCAGCAAGGTAAAGCTGAATGTTTTCCTGCTCATCTAGAAAGGTGATGAACCATGGCCCTCACAATACCATATATTCACTCAAATGTGTTGGTCGTGGTAGTCATGTCTTGCAAAACCTTTTGCCCTAACTTGTCTCTAAATGTTTAATTGTTGCAGTTCAGATTCATCATTTGTTTCCCTCCCCAAGCCAGTGAGATTCGGGAAGGAGTCATGGCAGAAGGTTAAAACCTGTTGAATAACTTGATGTTTAAGCTGCGTGCCTTTTGCATACAGTAAAAGCATCAGGGATTAATGAAAGCATTTTAATGGATTTCTATGTTCCTGAATCATAGCAGAACAATGAGATCACTATGGATAGCCTGACTACCAGATTTTCAGGCTGGGCTGTGGTCCTCTATATTTGAGTAGAGTTTTTGGATGCATTTGGAACATTACCTGAATGAATGAATTGTGGTTTTATGTTTGCCTTTATTTTTTTATACTGTACAAGATGCATGTTAAGGCTAATCAAAAGAACTTGGACAAATACAGAATTAATCTTACATTTATTACAGATTCATGTGCCTTCTATGCTTTTTCTCAAAAAGTGAAGCCACTCTAAAATGCCATTTCACACCACCTGTACTCTCTGGATTCACATTCATTCCCAATTGATGATAAAAAAGTGCCTATAAATACATTGAAGAAACAACACCAAAGTAAAATAATCATCTATTTATTTGAAGGTAAGGTCAGAATACCAGTTACATCTGCCTGTGACAGGTAGGTTTTTCTCTTAGCATGTGGAGCAATTGTTCTGTGTGATGGCTGGAGCCAGACTGCTCAGTGCACTGAAAGGTGATGTAAAAAGTGGCTGGAAGGGTAGGACAGAGCATGGGCTTGGCCATGAGCAGTTTGTGATGCCTCTGCATCAGTGCTTCACTTTACTGTGCTTCAGTAAAGTAATTTAGACTAAGCTGAATTGGAAATAAGTTAATATTTCCAGTCATTCTTTTAACAGCCTTAATATATTGACCTGATTTATGATCCCCATCAGATTTCTCTAAGGAGAAACTGTACAGAGCTTCCTTTACCATGGATCTTGAGGGGTGCAGGGACCATGTTGTAGTCTGGACAAAGGGGGTTTCTTTTATCTTGTATCTTGTATGCCATACCTGTATCTTATCCATGTTGCTTTACACAGCCTGATTATAAAAATGCAATCTGAATTACCTTTATTCTGCCACCAAATTACTAATGCTGAAGGCTTGGAAGTCAAAGATCTTTACAACTTCCCTGCCACAAGCCCACTGTAGCATTTTGAGTACAGTGGGCATCAATTCTGAACACAAGGCTAGAAAAGTGTTGCTTAATGTTGCTAATAAATTTATTGATGAAATGTCACCATATGGATCACTGTCATGCATGCAAAACATAAAATCAGTGTGCATGGCTCATAGTTCTCTTTCCCCCTCCCTTTAAGTGCTAGGGGACCCCAACTTCTCCCTTGGTAAGGAGACGCCTTGACTTGATTCTGGCATTGTCCCTGGGCCTTAGGCTGAGTTTCATATGGTTCCTTGAAAGTGCTGTGTGCTGCTGGAGGGAGCCATAAGGAGTATTTAATGCAGATGTAAATCAGCTGCAGCAGAACACAATAGCCCTCTTCATTGCTCTGTTTATAAAGTCATTAAAAAATGAGAAGAGTGACTTCAAAATAGCAGAATGAGCAGAACGTGTCCAAACTCCATTAGAAACTGGACAAACTGGACAGAAATTCACATTTTCTTATAGAGTGATAATTGTTTGTTATAGGGACCATATGGAGCTTGACAAGAATAGCTGAGATGAGACTAAAAGTTTTAGACATGAGCTGTCTTTAACCAATCATCAAACTGGTTAATGGCTTTTCCTTCCTCACCATAATCAAGATAAAGCAGCTGCAGTGAAACACTGCAGTGGATAATGCTATGAAAGACTTTCCATGTGGGTGTAAGTTTGTCCATTTTACAATGACAGCAAAATGTCCAACATTGTTCTAAAGACAAGGGCAACACCTGCCTTTAAGCAGACCTTGGTTAGTGGATTGCAATTCTTTGTACAATCTCTGACTGTGTGCAGAGGAAATGCAGGCCTGGAGCACACAAGATTTAATACATAGCACTGTTCCAAACAGACTGTTTTAGGGAGCTGGGGAGAATTCTCATCTAATTACCACTATGCGTGTCTTTTTTTCAATTTTCCTGATTTAGTTTCAAAGCATAGAAAACACCATTTTCCCTCTCCTTTGATTGCCCAAGTAATGTTGATTGTTAAAATACATTTTGTATAATTTCTCCACTTAGCCTTACAGTGCCCCCTTTGAGCATCTCTTTTAATTATACTGAATCAAGCTATGATTTTGCTGGCTTAAAATATCCAAGACTGAATGCCAGCAGCAATGTGTTTGGCTACTGTCTCACTCTAGTTCTGCCAAAGCAGAAACTCCCTAGGCTATTCACTCCTGATTTTTTAAAAATATTTTTTTGGGGGGGGGTATTAAACCTTAAAAGAAGGGATGCATGATTCAGTGTTGGTTTTGATTGACTTTCAGACTTATGTATCAACACATGTTTCTTCCTCTATGCAAAAACTCTACATAGGAGATCCAAAATAATGGAAAAAAGAAACAGTGCTTGCTTTAGCATTGAGAAGAGAAGGGGTTGGAAATGGCTCAGCATGGAAATGTAATGGTGGTGAATAGTGAGCCTTACAGATAGTGTTTACAGCTGTAGAGGATGTTTTCTTGTAATCTCATTCTTGCCTTTATAGTTATTACACAGAATAACTTATTCTGTTTGCTCAGGAGACGTCTGTGTTTGGCATCCTGCAGAGTGGGAATACGTAATGCTTTCTTCATTTTCTAGGAAGTGTACACTGAAGGAAGAGAACAAGACAATGTTTAGCACATCCTTTGTGCCAATAAAATGAGCCACCATACATTACTGTTGTGTTAGAAAGCAGCTTTAGCAAAGTGATTAACAAGGGAAGGGGCAGGGGAAGGAAATGCTGCTCAAGATTTCTCTTTCAGAGAAAGAAAAGAACAAGCAAATGGGAAAGATTTTTAGTTTTGAAACAAACAAAAAACAAATAAGCCTGCTTTTTGGTTTACTTTTTAAGTGCCCCAACTGAAAAAAATGTGATTTCTAAGATCAGTCATCAGTCTTACTTAAAAATATTAAGGCAAGACTATAGCTATATATGGTGCCCCTAGTTAAAATTACAAACTGTTGTAATGTTAAATTAAATGGGTGATTATGTCTCAATAGACCAACTCTATGGGAACACCTGCAGTGAGGACTAAAAGATGACTTCAGCTTGTGGTAGGAGTCCTTGTTATGCTCCATTCCACCCTGACTGTGCTTTTGGCCCTATCAAAGGTGGTTCAAGAGTCAGTCTGGGGCTCCCAGCCAGAGTTTCAGCTGCTGTAGCTGGTATTCTCCTGGTGTCTGGAAAAAGGGATCCTCTTCCTTTATTTTTTTCAGCTTCAGCTTTATTTCTGTCAATACTTGTAGGCACACACAGTTTGTGGTGGTTGGGAGTGGGGCTGTGGCCCAGCCTCATGCCCAGTGGGCACAGCTGTGAGCAGCACTGACAGCAATGAGCCATGGAGTGCCCAGGTGAGCTGATTCACCAAAGGGAACAGAACCCACACAGGTGCAATGCATGTGTGATGAAGGGTATAAAAGAGGAGAGTGTGCAGCAATAAATAAGAGCCTTTGTTTCTGTCTGTCTCAACTGCAGCAAATACTATGGGAAAACACAAGTTGAGGGGAGCAGTTTTCTCAGCTGTGACATGGTCTTCTGCTAAAGAGGACAGAGGAGCTGTGTGTCCTAAAGGAAAAATTTGCTATTTCAGTGCTAAGTGGGTGTTCTTTTGTAGGATAACAGTGTGGTGGTGAATTTAACCCTGTATGAAGCTGTGGCATGATCCTGCACTGTGCTTGAGCTTCAGGAAGTTGGCTTTGCTATATATTTTTTCTGAAGTACAGAGATGAAATGCTTCTAAACAGAATGCCCTGAAATGTGTGTCTGTTTTAAAATGTCCTTGTAATGTGGACAAAGCATGATGATGGTAACAATGACATGTCCATCACCTCTTTCTGTAATTAGCTTGGAGTCTGGGCTTCGTGATGTGTTGTATTTGGAGTGGTGGCAGATAAGAAGAGCATCAGAAATAAACCCGGGCTTTCCTGAGGAGGTGTTAATGCAGCCACAGGATCAAGCTAAAAGGTGATGGCCTTCATCCCCTGATACCTGCAAAGCTCAAGGGTAAGTGCATGATTTGCAGGAAGCAATTTGTTCTCCCAGTTGGAATTCTACCAAATTTCCTGAAAGTTTGTTTGGAGTGAGGACTGAAAAAGCAAGAAGGATGCAGAAGTAGCTTGAGTATCACTGGCAAGTAAGGGTGCACTTGCCCCCTAATTAGTTGAATCTTGCTTGCAGAGGATAGGGTTGTGTTCCTGCAGATTGCTGAACATATTAATTGCTATTCCACACCTCTTTCCACGCACGTTTTTCTGTTGCAGCCCTTTTAGAAAAGCTTCAAAGATTAAACTGCAGTATTACTGCAAAAGTGAATAATACAGATGCTGAGTGAGCCTGTGCAGTAAGAAAGGATTCTGCCCTGAGGGGAGGAGTGGGAAGCTCCAGTGTAACATATTGAATGCTTTAACAGTGATATGTCCAGGATTAATATGTTCATGAGGGGCTATTGTGTGTGTGTGGGCACTGAAAAGGACAGTAGGTAAGCATTTGAAAAACTTTCCTTTAGTAGACTGATAATTATGCAGGGCTATTATAATTTCACAGGAGATATTTCACTGGGTCAGCTAAACCAATAGATATGAAAAGCATAAGTTCAAAAGGCTTCATAAAAATCTCATGCTAGTAGAAATAGTTTCATTATTAAAAAAATTGCACAAAAGCCTTTTTATTTTAAATTGAACACCTGTGTGCTTTTTGTAAGAATATTGCAGCTGTAGAGTCCTGGCATAATCAGAAGACAATAAAATAACTAACGAATGGATAAAAGGAACCTGTATAAATTCACCTCATAGATGAGATGAAGGGACTAGTTTTCTAAAGGGTTTATTTTTAAAACCAATATTTGGTTTCTGGTTTTCAGTATGGCTTTTAATTTGGAATCCTGTCTCCTAGCATAAATAAGAAATAGCAAATCAGTACATCCAGTTGTTTAACTTGTTACCTTTGGCACAAAGCTTCAGCATCTCTTTTTAGCTGTTGGATACACAAGCCTTTTAGAGTGAGGATGTGCCTTTCTGTTTTCCAACCAGACTCCAGAACAGCTTCCTTTAGTCTCTGGATTTACAATGACAGCCCAAAACTCAGCATAGCTGGCTGAGGCAAAATTGCATCAAATCCTGAACATTTTGCAATCTAAAGTCCAGAATTCAAGTCCAGCCACTGTCACTTGGGATAAGCTCATTCCTTCTGGCCTGATCAATGCTTAGCAAATAAAACCTGGCTGTTCAAAAGATTGAGGACATGATAAACTCAGACACTTGCCCATATCACACTGTGGATGTTTAAAGAAGACTGAGTTGTTCATTAACATTAATAGCCTTTAAAAGAAATCCTTCCTTGCATCTGAGCTTGATTAAGGCCTCTTACCTCTCAAACTGCACTGTCTAAGGGTGAGCAACTGTGAAGTAATCAGGATTGATATCCTAGTTTCTGCTCTGGGGGGAAAAAAAAGGCAGTTTTCTTTGTGAGCTTTGAAATCTCCAAGTGGCAGCAGTTGGTGAGTGTTTGTATGAAATGTGCAGTGGTCTCTGCAGTGCTCCTCCATTCCTCTGGGTTGGAATGTCTCACATGGAGAAGTTATCTGTTCTTTAAACAAGAAAATGTAAATTAATGTCTTTTGTAGGAAACGTGCTGAATAAGGATCTCCTACAGACCTAGTTCTGTATGTAGGCTGAGACAGTTCCTGGATTTGAGCCATGCATTTTTCTCTCTACAGTCAAAAACATTCATTATAGCCTACGTAGCCTTACTGAAGTTGACCAGCTTTGTTTGCAGTAAAGATTCCAGCCTTTTGGAGACTTTGCTATCTTTTTTTGCTGTGCTATCTTGATATTGATACCAACCCTAATTCTTCCAATGAGACAAATTGTGTTTTAGCCATTCTTTCACCAGATCACCGAATCTCCCTAGCTAGATATGGAGCAGTACAGCAAGAATTTTGATCAGTCTGGACTCTTACTATTTTTGTATTAAGTAAATGGGCTGGGTAAGAGGAGCAGGCACTGTTTCCTCATCAGTTTTCCAATATTTATAAAATATGTGACAGGAACAATCCCTGTGTTCTCAGTACACTGCATCTGACTCTCACTGGGACGGGTGATGTGCAGGAGGAAAAGTTTGGTTTTTATCTCATTCCCTCAGGACCCCCACTGCCTTTATTTTTTTCAAGGCAAAAAAACTAATTCATCCCTTAAGCAGGCACTTCAGAGCTCATGAAAAAATTATGCAGAAGAACAGGCAGCTTTTAGCTGTTTTCTCTCTCAGCTGTGCTTTCCTAAAGAGAATAATCATAGAAACCATAGGGTCGTGGTTGAGCCCTTTATAGTTGTGTGTGTTATATTAAAACAGTAAATCACTTCCATGAATTTGCTTTTTCTGTGTGGAAGCTGTTGGGTAATTTAGTCCAAAGTCAGCTGAACATCTCTAGTTACTTCAGAGATAGCGTGTCCTGCAGATGGTTTCAATTAATACTTGTTCAGGGCTGTCTAAAGAAAGTATCCAGTCTGATTGTTCAGTAAGTGTCAGTTAGAAATATCTCTATATATGCCCATGAAATGTGACTTTCAGACCTGTTGTAGTCTGCTGGGTAATGCCCCCAAAATGTCTTGGCATGGGGTTTTAATCTGTGTTGTTCTCTGTTCACCTTTTTTACCCCATATTGGAAGTGGGCACATTTTTGTGGGTTGTCAGCCCCAAACCTGTGCATCTGTTTGAGGAAAAAAAGCAGTAATCTGTGTTAAGCAGTCATTATGGATTTTGCAGAGAGTATTTTCTGTTTAAAGCCTGGCTCAGGCCAATTCTTCTGCTTCAAATTAGCATGCATTTAGGAATAGCACTTAAATGTGAACGTGGTTTAGGAGCTTGAGTGGCTGCAGCCCTCTGAGAATTAGCAGAAGGGCCTTTTTAGTTAAACCAGTATTGGAGGTAAATGTTTCTTAATAATTGAACACAAAATAAAGTGAATATTTTGAAGGAAAGACAGGCTGTAAGCATTAATTGAGGTGATCTATGAAAGCAAATGGTTTGTAATACATGTGAGAGGACATGCATAGGACCAAACACCATAAATACATAGAATTTGACAATAATGTGAGAATGAGAATCTATATAATCACAGAATAAGTAAATCATACACAATCAGTGAATCAATGGAAATGCTCCTATAAATGACACTTTTTACAGAGAGAGACTGTTTAATTTGGTGACATTTAATAAAGTATATTCTTGGATTCAAACAGGCAGTGGAACGGCTCGGTAGCAGCACTGGTGAGGAAGCAGTTTCATCTCTGTTGCCTTGCTTCTTTCAGCAGAACTGCAGTTGGTTCCCAGTGGCCTGGCTGGGCTGGGTTCAAGATCCTTGCTGGAAGAAAGCTGTAAATATCTTCTCTTACAAGCACTGCATTCACCTGTGATGGAAGCAGAAACACACCACATACATATGTTCTTAATTTGCTGCTTCTTGGCAAAAATTTGCACTCCCAAAGAGTTCACTGTGTTGTAATAAAGCTGGAGAACAAAGAAAATGCTCTTTGCCCACATAGAAGACATGCATAATCCCTAGTGAGGAGTTAACATTTGGAGAACATAGAAGGAGCTCTGGTGCTGGCAACATCTGCCTGGCATGTGCAGTCACATCCTTCACAGATGGGTTACCTTTCATGGGTATTTCTTGCAATTAAGGTGGAAGAAATAATTGTTCTTATGTGCCCTAGATAAGTTGATCTCTTTTCTTTAGCTGGCAGGCAAACTGGAAGGCTCTTGGGTTTACAGAATTAGTAAGAAGGAACTTCCAGAAACATCTAATTTTGAAGTTCTTTAGCCATTGATTTTTCCATGCTGTGATTCTTTCTTATTCCTACTGCTTCCATCATTGCTGCCATTTATAGACTGGTGCATAGCCAGCAAAGAGCCTGGCTGAATTTGTCTGCTCTCTTGCTTGGACTCAAAAAGGGTTTGGATCCACAGCTTAAAACTTGCATAGTCAGTTCCCTTTTAAACCCTTCTTTAGGGGAGCCATACATTAAAGAAATCACGTGCATCATCATTTCTTTGTCTGTAAACTGCCTGGATGCTGTTCAGTATTAGTATTTAGGATAAGACCTCTTAAAAAGTCATTTCCTTTTCAGTTTCTGAGGCTACTGCTTTTCTAACACCACTTTCTGTCAATTCCTTATGTAAGGAGTGGGAGTGCATTTAAAAATTTCTAGTGGAAATTGCAGACAGTTTTAAATAGTGTGAAAAATAATAAGACAACATAACTCCTCAGTAGAGTTTCACATCTTTTCACAGTACCACACAGGGATGGTCATTCCCAGACATTAGCAATTTGTTACACCACAGAATGTGGCATGGGAGATGTAGTGTTATAAAATATACTTGGGTTTATTCTGAAAGTAAGCTTTTATATACTTACAGTTCAATTTCAATGCCTTTGTGTTGGGTGATTTTGTTGGCAATAAGGGACATCTCCCTGCTGCTGTGTGGATTCAAACTGAAGATTTTTCTCTTCCCATTAAATGTGCTGATAGGAACTTTTGGATCTCACAGGAGACACTGGGCTTTCCCCTTTCCTAATTACAATTTCTGTGACTTGCTTGAGGGGATACTTGCGAAGGGATGCATGCAGCTATGTCTTAAAAATACTTCTTTTGCAGAGGGAGGAAAGATTAATTTGTTCTACTAGGAAAAATAGGACTTTGTCTTCTTCTGTAACATCAATGATAAAATCCTTTGTGAGAGTGGGGAAATACTACTTAGAAAACCTGCAATTTCAAGACTTACCTCTGATCAGACTCTTCCTTGACCTCTTGAAATATGTTCCAAGTTTGCAGAATTAGCAAGATGGCAGTTCAGAAGGTTCTTGCAGTTCAGAAGGTTCTTGCAGCTCTCATGTTTGTAATTCTTGTGTTTTGTTTTTTTTCTTAATTTTAATGGTTGTGCTTACTCTTGAACTGAAAAGCAGAATTACTAAGTGAACACAGCTTGTCAGATCCTGTACTTCATCCTATCACACAAGGTAAGATTTTTCCTGGGTGACCTCTTCCCTTAAATTCTGGGTTTAGACCTTCAAGCTGTTTTTTGCTGAAAGGAGAAAAATGCCATGTTACTGGAGGAATATTGCTGCCTCTGGACAAAAAGCCAAAGTCCCTCCTTGGCAAAATGAGGACACATTATGGCAAAATGGAAATCTGATGGTGTTTTGTCAGGTGGAAATACAAATCCTGTGTGAGCTCCATCTCAAGGGAGGCAGATGATCTCTCTCAGTACTGAATGAATTGATGTTGTCCAAAGCACCTGAAGACAATTCCAGCCAGTGGCTGCACAGAGCCACTAATTGTGTGCAGTTCAATTGCCACAGGTGGCTGAAGGAAGGATGAGCTGTGCTTTCTGGGTTTTTTGACTAAAACCTGGAGTTTGCTGGTGCCCTGGCAGTTTCTTGAATCATTCACTTGAGTACAGCCAGAGCTCAAACCTGTAGCCATTTTCCATTGTTATATCTCCTGCTCAGTCCTAGAGTAAAATCTTCTGTTGTTTTACAAGTACTGGGTTTTTTTCTTTTTGCCTGAAGTAGAAAAGTATTCCAACTACTGTAAAGTATATTCCCACAACTCCTGATACACTTACAATAGAGGTATAGCTACCACATTTTATGAAATGTGGCAGAATTTTCTCACCGATTATAGGAAAAATGGCTGAGCATGCTCTTGTGGCTAAGAAACATTGACATCTAAACTGTCTTCCACTCTATCAAGGAAATGCTGTGTTTATGGGTTTTTTGTGGTTGGGTTACTCTTGCTGACTCAATTTCTTCATTTATGAATAGGAAAAAAAATTGATCTTGCCTTGTTAATCTCACCATATATGGAAATTGTATCTCAAAAAAAAAATTAAATAATAAAAACGTGGCAATCAGTAAATATCCTTCAGTATGAAAGATTAAGAAAAACAAGGATTGATATTTTTCTTTTCTTTTTAGCTATCACAAACTAATTTTAAGTTACAAATAATAATACCTGTCTTATGTATTGATTTATTAATTCTGGTCTTTAAATACATGGTTCAACCAACTCAATGCATTGGAGGAAACTCCCATCCAGTTTTAATTGATACCATCAGGTGTCTCTGTATTTCTGGTGAGCTGTCCTTATCCTAGCACCATGAACTGGAACTAGATTCCTCTCCTGCCTTGCTGCAAATCCTGACAGGCTGTGCAAATTGCAGCTCACAATAATTTTGTTCTCTGAAGCGGCTGGGTCAGCCCTTCTTTACCTCTCTTCCTTGCAAGGCTGGCTAGGAGGTGCTTCCAGCCCCTGACTAGTGCTCTTCTGATTGCCAGGGACTGTCAGAGGCCACTCCAAGGGCTGTTGTGTGTTTGATTCATGGTTTGTCAGGCTAAACCATACCCTAAATCTCCACAGTTTGGCCCTTTCAGTCTCAGTTTCACAGTGGGTTTTGTACCCAGCTCCTTGCCTCGTGAAGCTGTAGACTGCAAGGCTGCAATCAAGAAACTGTAATTCATCCTGTGGAAACATCCAGAAAAAGAAAAGGAAAAAATTGAAAGAGCTGCTTATTTATTTATTTATTTATTTGTGAATAAGAGCTCTTGTAAATAAGCAGCTCTTAAGCTGCTCTGATGTACGTGGATGTCTGTCACAGCTTTTGGTAAATTGGGATGCAGGACCTGCAAAAAGGGATGCAGACACATTCCCATTTTCTTCTCTGAAATGGCTGGAGGCTGTTGGTGAACAAAGCCCTGCCTATGCCCCTTCAGAGTGACATCTGTGTGCTGAAGAGAGGATATTTAATGATTCAATAGTTGGAAATTCCCTTAAATATCCCCCAGGTTATACCCTGTGTTTGAGAGAGACCTGAATGTGTGCTGAATACTGATTATCCCTGATCTCTTATATGGCCCAGGAGATACTATTTGCCTTTAAGAAATGAGCCATATTTTACAGAAAATAATTCTTGGGGTCCAACTGATCATCTGTGACTAGGCAAGTCTTTTAGTCTATTTTAGATTTTTATTATTATTATTTACTGCAGATAGTTTCAGAGGTAATTATGTAGTGCACTAGATGTAGTAAAATGAAAAATATTCTAGCTTGAATTGGATACTCTTTGCATTGCACTTACCTGCTTTGAGGAAAGAAGATGTGTTTTGGAACTAATGTTTCTTCCTTTACTTGCTCTACAAAGCAAAGAATGTAAGATACAGTGACAGGCTGCTAATTCCCATTTTATAGTGAAATTGGAAAATTGTCTCAGCATAAGGATGGAAAACAAGATATCTGTCACACAAACCTGAAACAAGGCAGGGAATGGATGCTGGAAGGCTGGGGAAAATTCTAGGTAATTTTTGCTTGTTTCCTGGAGGACAAGGCAACTTCATGAAGATATATTATTATAATAATATTAATATTATATGTGTTATAAGACAACAGTGGTCATGAATGGAAATTCTGTTTACAGGAATCTAAACATCAAATGGGCATGAAGAGAGCACCTGAGAAGGAACCAGTGTTACCCCTTCTGAAGTACCATGGTAGGACCATGCAAGGAAAGCTGCACTGCTTTATTCCCCTGTGATCCTTCTCTTTGAATCAAATGGAAAATTTTAACCTCAGAGGTAAAAAAAATTCTATTTTAATGCTATGACAATAGCTTATGATAATTTTAATGTGTTAAGTTGAAACATGTACTTTCTCAGTGAAATGCTTGCAGTCACTGTCTTGGGATGTTTCTTTTTGTTCTGTGTGTGTTGTAGAAAACTAGCATTGACTGGACAGTAGTTGCTTTCCTTACTGAGACTTGTTTACATTTAGATTTGGAGCAAATGAATTTTAAAAAAATATATTAATATTGTTTCCCTTTGTTATTTGGGAAAGAATGCAAGAACTATCTCCCTGAAAGTGAGTTGAGTCATGAGAAAAGCACTTACCTGAAGCAAGAAAAAGGTGAAAAGACAGGGTCATGGTGCTGCTCAGGAATAGTTCTTGCCTGTGCCTTTTTCCTAAAGACAAATTAAGCTAAAAGCTAAATTATCCTCCTGAGAATACCTGCATCAGTCTGTCACTATTTCCATACAACTGAGTGTTGATTAAGCCTTCAGTCCTTCAGCAGGAAAAATATTCTGTTGAAGTAGTTGTTGACCACTTCTAATGAATGCAGTAATTAATTTTACAGATATAAAAAAATAAGGGCAAGACTAATCTTAGGAGCTAAGTATATGTGCTGAAAATAATAAAGCAGTGATGAGTCTGTGAATCAGCAGGGCTTTAAGGCTCTAGTTCCTGGGATTCACCTGGGAGCTGTCTCCAACACTTGTACAATTACAGATTTGAAAATTGTGTGTGAACACCTTCTCTTTCTATAAGCAGAAGGACTACCAAGGAGATGTGTATCTGAACATGTAGGATTGACTTTGAAATATCTGAAGTATTCTAATGAGGAAGGGTTTAAAATGCATTTTGCATCTTCACTGTGCGATTCTGATCGCATTGATTCTCGTGATATAAGCAGGATTTCTTCCACATCCTAAAGAGTTCTGGTTGTGTATCTGCAGTTCAGGTCCTCTTCTCACTGGTATCTAGCAAATGTAGGTTTAGCTTGGGGTTGAATGGAAGCTTATCGCTATTTAGAAACAACCCAGCTTGGAAAAAACCTGCTTGCAAACACGAGACAGTAACAAAATGTGTTTATTGGTTTCTTAGGCAAAAAGCACCAGCAGTGAAACTTTTCACGCGGGGTATTTCGCCAGGAAGTGTGTCAGTGTGTCATACAGACCTACGTTCTCCATCTCATCTGTGAATGGGGAGTTTTCACGGGGGTGGGGAGAAACCTCAGCGCCAGAAACACAATATGAGCCCTTTAGGGCTTTTTTCCTTTTTTGCCCCTCCTTTCACACAATAGGGCAGTCGCTCTCCATAGTCGGCGGCTCCTGCGCTTATCAGGGGCAGGATTGAGCAGATAAACTATGACTTGTTATTGACTATGTTATGTCAAAGCTTGCTGTAAACACTTTCTGGTGCTTACACTGAGCTCAGAAACTACTGAAAAGATTATTACAGAAACCGAATGGGAGATGTTTGGATTTCACACCAAAACATGCCAATTTATCTTTTTCACTTAGTTTTTGACGGCTTACGGTGAGGGTGAAAGAAATGAACTGGACAACTGCAGAGCGGGCAGGTCTGAAGCGCGGGAGTCCAGGTGAGGAGGGCGGCGGGTCGCGGGGGTTCGGTGCAGCTCCGGGGGAGCGGGTGCAGTGTGGGGTCTCGGTTCAGCCCGTGGGTTCGGCGCAGCCCGGGGAGCGGGTTCAGCCCGATGCTCGATGCAGCCCGGACCCCGCGCGGGGAGCGGTGCCCGCCGGGCGGCGCTGCGGGCCCGGGGCGGGCGGGCGGCGGCGCCTCCGCCCCTGTCGGGCGGGCGGGCTGGCGGGGAGGGGCCGGGGCTGAGCCCCGCTCGCTCGGCTCCGGCTCCTCGGCAGGGCAGCGTCCGCCGGCAGCTCGGGGCGGGAGGCGGCGGGCGGTGGCGGGACGGCGGGCAGCGCCCTTCGGCGGCAGAGGTACAGCTCCCCCGGGACTCCCTTTGTTTCGCGGCTCCGGGACACGCTCGGGGATGGGGAAGGGGATGATGGGGATGGGGTCGGCGCCGGCTCTCCCGTGAGGAGGGGCGGCGGTGCTGGGTGCGGGTCCGGGCACGGCGGCCCCGGCGCCTCCTGGGCGCCCCTTCCCCGCGCAGAACTGCGGCTCCGGGACGCTCTGCGTGCGCTGAGCTCCGGTGGATGGCAGCGGGGATGGGACGGCTTCATTTAGGCATGAACGCGGTGCGCACACACGCGGGGACGGTCCGGGGCTCGCTCCCTCAAATATGAGAGAGAGAGAGTGTGTGTGTGTGTGTGCGTGCTCCTTCTGGGAAGAGAGCGTGGCATCTGTTTCTTCTTGTCTAAAATAATTACCCCGTGTGCGCGGCTTCCCTGAATGCAAAAGAACGGGCTGGGCTGTGGGGCTCGGGGGAACCGTGGGAAGAGCGCTGGTAACTTGGAGCAGGATGATGGATTCTGCTGTCGGGTTACACTTGGAGAGGAGACTTGAGGAAGGGCTTTCCAGGGCAGGTCATTGTCCCAGAGAACTTCCTTGAGGGGACGGGTTGGTGCAGCCTCCCAAGGAATACCGTGCGCCCATGGAGGCTGTTGGGATTCGGTGTGGGACATCTGCTGCCGCTGTTTTGGGAAGGGCATCCCTTTGTTCCTCGGAGCGGCCACACTCCCCGCTGGAAAACAATGGCCTTCCTAGCAGAGCCACGGGGAGCGGGGCAGTCACCAAGTGGTCCAGTGCTCGCTTGCCTTGCCCACGGTGGCTCTGTGCTCACATGTGCTGTTTGCTTTTCCCACTAATTTAAAGCTTTGAAATTTCAGACCATGTCATTAAATCAGTTGCTATGTATTTAGTCAGGACCACTATTCTAAGGGACAAGCGTAAGAGTAACGAAATAAAAGCTAACTACTCTTAAAATGTATGTCAGAGGAACTATTTAAAATATATCCAGATTGGAAATGGCCACTGGCATAAAGGTCAGGTAAAACTCCTGACTTCGCGAATTTTATGTGGAATCATGAGCCTTCCATATCCGTCTGTCCTATTGTTAATTGTGAATTAAGGCTGGCAACAAGCTGCCCATCCTTCCCTGCATGAATCATCACTTTGTCAAGCCCTGTGTCAAAAACAAGGCTTTCCCCAAAAGTGTGCAGTGTTAGAGAACAGAAACACTCCGACCCATCTGTTAAAGTTAAGTTCAGTCCTTGGCTGCTTTTGAACACATGAAAGGTAAAGACATTCTTCTCATGAGCTTTTATTTCCAGTTATCCCAGGCTTGTGTGTAAGAATGTCTTCAATTCAGTGCTTAAAGCAATGTGCTGCCTCGGGCTTAATTTTGTGTGAAGGTGTGAGGGTTGGAGCGTTCCCATTCTTCCCAAAGTAACATAAAGTGGTCACTGCTTGTGTTGGCTTGTAGCACTTACTGCGTGTTAGGTTGCCACGAGTTCCTCCATATCCTTAGGATGTTGCTGAAACGCCTTTGTGGTGTTGGATATCTAAAAGGCTTCTGGCTCCTCATGAGCACCACGGTCAGATTGAGTGCTCAGCAAAGTGAAGGTGAAAGGACTCATGGAAGCATCTTAAATCACAGAAGCTTGCTTTTTTACTTTTTTTTTTTTTGTTGTTGTTGTTTTTGTGGTTTTTTTTTTTTTTTTGTTTTGTTTTTTTTTTTTTTTTTGGTAAGAGACCTTGTTAAATCACACCTGTGGGGAGGAGCTCTGTGTGGAAATGATGCCAGGGGCCGGCAGTTTAGCTCTGTTGTGTTAGCCCTTTCAGGCATTGTGCAAGACTCGATGTAATTGCCTTTAGAAGGGCAAATGTACATTGCAAGCCTACTAGAGCGTCTGGGGGAAGGGAAAATAAAAGTCTGGCTAATGAGGAGAGGAAGTGGGAGAGAGCAATTGGAAACATAAGCAAAGTCATTAATTTTTCCCACTGTGCACTCTTAAGAAACTGCTGGCAACATACTGGAGATACTCTGCCTCATGGAAGTGTCAGGGACTTGCTTCACATGATTCTCTGAGATCATCTGGTTTCCCTGAGCTCTGTGGGAACAGAAATTCCTCATGTTGGAGTCTGATCTCATCTTCCTTCAGCAGCAGTAGTAGCAGCGGCTTGGGAATTGGAGAGGAAGGTGAAGGAAGTGCCAGTGGGATGGTTTGGAGAAAAGCTCAGTTCTGGTGTGGGCCAAGCTGGACACTGTTCCTTCCTTTCATTTGCCTTGTGTGGTCAGAGCTGGGACAAATGCTGACATACCCACCAACGTCCAGTGCCCTTTCAGGCTGCTGAGCTTGTTTAGCACAGCTCGTGTACCAGAGCATCCTTTGAATCCTACCCTGTATTTCATTCATCTTTTTTTACTGTACTAATGAGCAGCGAACTGAAATGGAAAGTGGTGGCTTGAGTGGCTGTATGCATCAAGCTTGGGGAATTTCCTGAGTTTGATGAAAGACAAAAATAAAGGGGTTTTTCCCTCCCTTATAGCTGTGTAGTTAGTCTGTTAAATTCTCAGAGCCTTCTAAGTAGCCTCTTCTGTTTGTTGTGGGACTGCTGGCAAGAATTTTAGGAAGATTGAAGTAGCAATGACCAGCCCTGGAGTCTGTAACTTGATCTACAGCTTTTTCTCTTCAACTGGGAAAGGAAGTAACAGCTCTTGTTACACCCTTATGTAACCTCTCCATTCATAACCTCCAAAAAAGAAGGAAACCAGAGCTTGATTTCTGGTGTATAAGCTAACATCTAGGCATGCTTTGTCATAAAGAAACTGTAAAGAATAACATTGATTTTCTCCTGTTTTGCAGTTCCCAGAATGGAAAAAAGCCCCGAAATCCACAACCCTACCAAAAGTTAAACATTTTAATTTTGTGCTGATGGGATAGTGGAAATCTCTGCAACTCTTTGTCATATGTGGTGAAGTAGCTGTTAGAGACGATACTGGAACTACAACGAGGGTGTTTTTGTGGGTCTTTTCTGGTGTGTTTGAGCATTAGTCTCAAAATATTCATGCTTTGCAGCTGTGCCCCAGTTTGCTTGTGGTTTGGGAAAGCTTTGGTCCTTCGGTGTGTACTACTCCAAATTTTGGTTCTAAACAGTGTGAAGACCAGGATCTCTCTTTTTTTTGTTTGTTTGTTTGGTTTGGTTTGGTTTTTTGTTTCCTGATAGTGGCATAGCTTTTAAAGGAAAATGAATAGAATAATAGAAATAATAGAAAGTTCATCTTTTTGCCTCTCCCAGCTCCATTTTACTGGGAAATATCCCATTTGGTATCACCAAGGAAACTTGTATCCATTTCTTGATATATATATTTTAAGTTTGATAGCAAAGTCACCGTGTTGATGTGAAAGTTTCAGTGAGAAAGACTAGTGCTTAAAAATACAGTTTCAGAGGCTGAGAAGCATTATCAAGTCCCCTTTCCAGATGCAAACTGGTTGGGGAATTCTTGTATGCAGAGTTTAAAGCAGCAGTTATGGACCCCAGAGGCCAGAACAACATCTTTCTTACAGTGCTCCAGCTTTTGGGAGGAAAGCAATTGAGAGGTGGTCTCCAGCCTGAGTGACCAGATTTAACACTTCAGCAAACAAGCTGAAGGCTCAAGATAAGGAATCCAGAGTCCCAAGGAGTAAGGGCAAGAAATGTTTACCTTTGCTAAGATTTTCTTTCCTTTGCAGGGGTGGGGAGTGGTAATTGCCTTGTCTCTGGCTTTGTGAAGTGCTGCCTTGGAATTGCTTCTTCAGTGTGGAGGTAGTGGTTAACTTCTCCTTGTTCTCCCTGTCTTGGAGAGGCAGAAGCACTTCCAAGGGTCTTGTATTGGCAGAAATCTTTATGTTGTTGGGCAGGAGGACCATGAGAGCAAAAAAAAGTAAGAGCCTATACCAAGGAGAAAAAGAGGAATAGGTGCTGAGTAGCAGAAGGGTTGGTGGGTGTTGTACTATTAGAAGTGCTTCTTGTAGATTTCTTTATTTTCTAAATGAAGGCAGCAAGGAAAGACTCATTTTTCCTTACTGTAAGCGGAAACCAGTTTTTAAAAGTGTGTGACCACAGCCTGGTCAGCAGTGGTAAAAGTTTCCTGGGCCCACAAATATGCTTTGTGTGTGAGTTCTCTTGCTGTTTGCTTGATGCTTCTTTTTCTGTAATATTCTATAATTTTCATAGTTTGTACACGCTAAAGTGCTACTGGGGGTACTTTGAATTGCAATAAGAGTACAAATATAAAATTACAAATAAGAATAATTAAACTGTAGGCTTTGCTACAATGGAAAAAACCCAGGTAGTGGAGTTTCTACTCTTTTACATGCATTTTCTTTATGGAGTCTGTTCTCCTTTTGTCTACAAGACTGTAGTGGTGTTTGAAGGTCTTTGAAATCCTGGGCCTTAGGGTAACCACCAGTTTTTATGCACAATGGAGCACATGCAGTGTCCTGACACTGTGCTTAAATCCTCGCCAGTAACCTTTGAGAACCTGCACCTCAGAAATGAGGAAACTGCTGGGGGATGAAGGGTTGAGTTCTGTATCTTGGGAAAGCACAAGCAAAGGAAGTTTCTCTCACTCTCTGTGTTTTAATGCCTTTGTGTTAAAACAATTTGGAGCACAATTAAGAGTATCCCTTTAGATCAGAGGTATCCTTAAATTCCTTACAGCATATGGACTCTGTGGATGGCACTGCAGTGAGAAGTCAGCCCTGCTGTTGGGAGAGCTTTTAAAGGGAGTGAGTTGCTATTAATCCTCCCCACTGTTTCTCTATGGAAGCAAATAAGCAACTTAACATAGAGACACTGGGGAAGAGATGAAGAGATGCCATTTTTTCTGGGACTCTGGGAACCAGTTCACTTAATAGCTTGGCTAGAGCTTCATGTGTGAGGGCTGAGAAGAAAGCTCCTCCTAGCAGAGCTCATGCTTACCTGATGTGAAAGAAGGGATACCTGGGATGCCCAGCTTCCAGCAAAAATAACAGCTGCTCTACCTTTTCATCAAGAGAGGCTTGGAGACTGGGCAGCAGAAAGGTGGTAGAGGTTGAAAGGCAGATTATTTTTGGGAGTAGTTAAGGCTACAAGATAAACATGGGGTTGCTGGAGTGTCTGGAGACCCTTCCTAACTTTTATGTGTGCAAGTAGGTCTGTGACTGATGGAGCACTTGAGGTTTGTTGTGCAGAGCAAGCTTGGGAGGTGCTAATTCCCTGTGAACCTTTGGAGAAGGAAAAGAGCTTTGGAGAAGGAACCTTTGGAGAAGGAAAAGATTCATTTTCATCCCTTCAAAAAAATTGAAGGGGTGAAAATTAATCTCTCTAAGAAGGAATATTCCTGGCAGTGATGAGGAAATATTGCTGCCATGATGTACCATGAATCCTTTGTACACCCTGCTCCGTCAAGATGGGCTCACGTAGAAGATGGAGTAAAAAAGGGTGGTTGGGATGGCCAAGGAAAAGCCACTGAGAGGGAAATAGGCAATATTGACTATGCATTATATGGAATGAAGTCCATTGAAATAAACCTTTGTCAATATGTTTCCTCCCTCCCCATGAGGGAGAAAACACATTTAAATTAAAAACCAAAGCCAAACCCCAGCAGCATTAGCAAAATCAAGAAAAAGTGGATGTTAGCAGATCAGGAACAAATTTAGTCTGTGAATAAGGCACACCATAAGGAGTGTTTCTCATGGAGAAGGCTGAATAATGGCACTCTGGAGCAGTGCAGTGTGGTAGTCGTGGCTGTAGGATGCTGTGGTCTGGAGCACACAGGACAGATGCAGCTTCAATTACCATTGTTCAGCTCACAGGCTGTCAGTCTGTCAGGGCTAAAAGGGCTCTGGAGATTACCTCCAGTGATCAAAGAGTGCAGGGCTCTGTGGAAACAAAGTTCACTCCGGGAGAAACCCTGGAAAATCTTTTGGCAAGCAAGGGCAGAGCTGGAGCTCCTTGTGCCTTGTAACATTTCTGGAACACGGGGAGCTTGCCTGTATCTCGTGTGAATAGAACTTTTTGCTTCCCATAAGCTGCCAGATGACAGTTCTCACTGAAACCCAGCGAGGGGAAACTCAGTAGCCGTGAGTGTGTGTGAGTTTGCCTGCCCTGGGACCAGCTGCTTTCCCTCTGTGGAAGGGAGTTGCGTTCTATTGATGTTTTAAGAAGGTGTCCCTCTCTAAATCTGTGAAGTGTTCTATTTTATTTGGAAAAATCTCTGTTTATCGTGCTAGTTGTTAATAAAAACACTGTCTGCTGGCTTTTAACTTCAGGGACATCTGGACAAGAGTGATTACCGTGTGTTGAAAAGCAACTTCGTGAACTGGTCCCATTGTCTGAAATATCTCTTGTACAATATACAGGAAGAGCTGGAGATGGCTGGATTTAGAAATTGGTGACTTTTATCCTCTAATTCCAGGTGTCTATCTGAAAATTGCTGTTGAGGATGAAAATGACAGAATAGTGGATATAGGTCAACTGCTTGAGATGAGCAAACCTGTCTTAGTACGTGTAATTTATTTAAGCCTTACCTTCCCTTAGTTTTTTTTTTTAATCTTTGTTTTGGCCAAATAATACCTCCTCTTCCTGCAACACTTGGATCCAAATTCTTTTATTCACTCCCTTTATTAAAAAATAGCAGTGTCTCGCTGGACAGCAATGGATGCAGAGAATAGACAGTGATGGCAAGTGGTGGGGTGAAACCATGCACTGCTGTTTTACCTTGGCAGCTACCCCTGGGAGACATGGAACTAGTAATGTCTGACTTCCTGCAGGTTATTCTCTTGTGATGGATTGACTTGCAAAGAAGTAATAATTTCCACTTGAAGCTTTTTCTGCAGCTAGGGAATTTTGCAGAGCAATTTTTCTGCTCTGTGGTACTTAATGAGGGGTTTGTTCTCCTCTCAGCCCATGTCTCTGTTGGAATGCTTGTGCTCAGATCTCCTCTCCTTCCTGCTTTTGTGTGCAAAATCAGCTGTTCTGTTGTCCTTTACTCTGTCCTTTTCAATGAAATTCAACATTAGATGTGTCTGAGAGAGTAGATGTGTAGACTAAGAGATGTACAGCTGGCATGATTTGTCTTATTTTCATAAAATACTAGCCTGAAAACATTCCATTCTTTATTTACAAATATCTCAAGGACCCCATTAGTGAGGTTTTCAGGAGGGGAAATTGCAATGGGCTAGAATAAGACTTTGGGGTGGTATTTGGGTGACTTCTTTTCCTCCTGTTTTAAATGGAAAAGGACAGGGAAAGTTTTGCTTTACCCCAGACTTCTACTGCTTGGAGATGATATGGGTGCATGGAAACTGTGGAAACCTGTGAGTGCCAGCTGCTCTAGGGGCTAGGGTGTATGCTCAGTTACTGTGGCTGGTTGATGCTGGGTAGATACAGGCCCCGATGCCTCCTCTGGGATCTGGATTTCCTGAAGCTCCTGATCAGGTTTGTGCTCACCAGTGACCGGTTTTAAGCCTGGTTCAATGAGTGTTGTGACGACTTTCTGTGGCTGCTTTTCCTTCTGCTGTTGGCAGCTGAGTGCAGCTGTGGGTTACCTGGCCTGTTATTTAGTTTTCTGCATATCTTCAGGGCTTATCACCCACTGCTTAACAGGCAACAAAGCATTTGAGCAGAAGATTAGCGTGTACTCTGGTATTTTAACCCTGTGGTATTAGGACATCTCTTAGTACCTGCCTCACCAACGATGTAAATGTGTGTTTGCTCCAGTTGATCACCTTGAGCAGCTCTTTTGCCTGTGTCAGGGATGTGAGGTTCCCGTGCTGGCTGCAGCAAAGTGCTTTCTGCCCATGTGCTTGTGTGGAATAGAAAATAAAAATCCTATTTTGGTCGAAGATCTTGATTACAGCTGATTGCTGGATTGCTCCCGAGGGACTGAAACCTCAGGTGAAAGAAGTGATCTGACTCTGAGAGGGCTGATTGATTGTAAAAGTGTTTGGTGGGGATCTGCTACTGAAAGCTCTTTTGAACCCAAGCTCTGGTGAGGTGGCAAGCTCTGGTGTGGGACATACAGCTAACGTAAATAAACGCTGCCTTGTTTTTTGTGCCCCTGTTCTGCAAATGTAACCTTTGGATTGGTCAGCATCCCCCAAAATTGGCAGAAAACTTTAGGCGGCAGCTTGAAAGATTAAGATAATCAGTTTAAAAGGGCACCCACTGCTTTGTGGAGTTTGCCTGTCCAGCAGTAAAATATTTTTTGGCTTCTTTTGTGAAAGAATGAGGGTGTTTTCTATCTGTCCATGTCCCTTACTGACAATGTTTTCAAAGTTGTGTTGTCCAACCACTGTCAGTCTGTAATCTAGTCTTTGGTTTAGGGGGAGACGGCAGGACCTTTGACAACTTCTGGTTGTCAACTTTGCAGTCACATTTTGTTCCTTATTTTGAAAAAGATTCAAGGAA
This sequence comes from Agelaius tricolor, assembly GCF_023055355.1. Lineage (NCBI taxonomy): Eukaryota > Metazoa > Chordata > Aves > Passeriformes > Icteridae > Agelaius > Agelaius tricolor. The sequence goes on from NW_027269270.1 coordinate 6,037,034, forward strand.
ACCTTAGCAAGGTCTATGTGCAAAAAATTGACCTCCTTTGTTACTGAATACTTTATCCCTTTCTGTAGATGTGGACCAGGAATGATTATAAAACTCTGTGGCTGGGCAATGACTAAGAAAAGCCTAAATATAAGAAACCACCATGGATCCTGTTTCTGCTGAACTCAGTGGGATTTTAACCAGAATTTTGGACTGTAAATAGCCTTGGTAGTGAAGACCTATTTCTAGATGCATTGAAAACACCCAAGGTGTTATCCCCATTAAACTAATTAAAGAAAAAAAAAAGAAAAAATGGACTCCAGAATAACCATTCGCGTGAAATCCCACTTCACACCTATAATCTTTGAAGCCTGTCAATATAATCCAAAATGTAAAGGAACATTTTAAGGGTAAAAATGGAGTAGCAGACATATTTTGACTGTATTTTCACAGGTGCTAAAGAAGAGTGCCTTAGCAACGTTGAAAGACCCAAATGTTTTTCCCAAAACCTGGTGTGACTGTGTGACTGACCCAGAAGAGTTAAAGCAAGGCAGAAAGTTGACTTAGGAAATAGATCAGCCCCAGAGTGCAATTACTGGTGGCAGTTATTGTGTTGTGGTTGCAAAATAATTATCAGAAGTAATTTGAAGACATGTACTGCTGGGACTGTAAAGTAGGAATAATAGAATAGATATACCCCATGGTCTCACAGAGCAGGTAATATCCATGCTAATGTTATTCAAACCACTGGGAAAAAAATAACAGAAAGTAGCCTTAGAGAAATGCAAACACAGCCCCCTCAGGCTGCTGAGTTAGTTGGTTTTGGTTTTTTTAAGGAAGAGAAAGAGGGCAAAGCTCTATCTTCTGCATCCATGGCCCATGTGATTTTGGTTTTGTGGTAAGGTACTGTGCACCTTTTTGGTGATACCTGAGTTGTTCATAGTTCATCATATTATGAACAGAGGTATGAGAGAAGCATCTCTCTCACTTTAGGGAAGATTACTGCTTAGTGTGGGTTGTAACCAAGCTGTAAATAAATGTAAAAATAAAAGAGAAAACACCCCACTCCCACACCAAAACAAAAACCCTAAAACCCCCCAACAAGCCCCAAAGAACTTTAGCAACAACCAAACCTCTCACTTCTGCATTTTTGAAGAACCTGAGTCCTGGTAATGAAGGAAATTTCATCCACTGTTTACAACCGGACGAGATCATGTCCCAACAAACATTTTGTACATGTCCTAATGCAGGCTAATTATCCCACTATCAGTTTTTCTAAACTGCAGTTAAGTCTCCATTGTTAAACTATTAAAAGATGATATTGCCTCAGTGGTTGCAGGGTTGCAGCTGTTTGTTCAACACTACCTTAAGTGGCTTGATTCTTTCTTGAAAATTACCCAATCTTTAGATAAATGTGTGGTGTTTGGTAGCAGAGGCCAGTGGAGCATTCGTTTCTCCTGTGGAATTCTCTGGTCAGATCTTCTGTCATCTAAATTGCAGCCACTGGTGCGAAACTGCCCTAATCTGATGTTGCTGAAGGGCTGTTCCCATTTAGCTGATGCTGAATGCAAACATTCCTGCGGTCCCAGTACAAATACACCCCGTAATGCTGCATTTTACTTTTGTAATTCACCAGAGCTGGTGGTTGTTAAGTGCCCAAGGAATCCGGTACACGTGTGTAATGTTCGGTGCCCAAGGAAATTTAAGAGAGGTTGCACAAGGCTTCAAATAACAGCTCGTGCTTGGTAGGTAAGATGTGAGAAGCATTAGCTAATTCAAAAGCTCCGAATTATAAACTTTTCCAGTTTGGAAAACACTGATTGGTGCAGTAGGACTGTGAGAAAGGAAGGAATTCAGAAACTATCCAGACACTGGCAAAACCAAAAGGTAAGATGGAGAGTCAGAGGAAGCCTTTTAGTTCTTTGAGTGCTTTTACTGATGTTGTGATATCCATTAACATTCCTTCCTGAAATTCGTCTGTCACGTTCCTCAAGTCCCATTTTCTTGCAGGAAAAACAGCGGGCTGCAACATCGAGCTGTTTTCTGCTCTTTTCCACAGGACATGGATGTGTCAGAGGAACAATTGAGAGCAGCCACAGCTGGGGAGTAGGGTGCAGGTGTTCCAGGCAGAGCAGATGGGAGGGGTCTGGAGGGAAAGCAGGGGTTTCCTCTGGATGATATCAACGCTTTTTCACACATGCTGATGTCGGGAAACGCAGCTCTGAGTGAAAAGGGCATTGTAGCAGTTCAGCTGCAGAGTCTGCCTCAGTTTGCCTGGTGAACCAGCACAGGGTGTTCCCAATGAACTTCCACCTTTGGGGCATCAGCTGGTGAGACACAAGGCTTGCTGGGCAGCAGAACAAGATAAATTTAAATCCTGCCTCTTGCTGAATTGATACCTAGGCTTGTCATAAGCAGCAGCATGAGATGATGGTTGCAGCCCCTTTTGGTTTTGTTTTGTTCAAGTAATGACATTGTGTCCCTGGCTGCTTTTTGCAGCAGTGGCCTGTCAATGTCCCCACCTTGTGTGGGCTGATTGCTCCCTGACAGAGAAACAGGGAAGGGGTGGGCAAGCATAATTACAGCCTGACAGGGGCTCAGGATCAGACCTGGAATGTGAAATCAGCTTGAACTCCACTACTGAATTACTGATGTTGCACATTGTCCCTGTTAAGAGTTAGAAAAAAGGGGAGTGAGCTGGTTATAGTGAAACCAAAGGCTTGTGGTGTTTCAATTTTTTTTTTTTTTTTTTTGTTTTTAAATAATCAGAACTTGAAGCATATGTGAGTACATCTGTGTCAGTTTTAATGGTAGGGAAATTGTCCTCTTGCTACAATGCCTGGGAAGAAAACACAAAAGAAAAAAGCCAAGCCACCTCTGCAGGCAGTGATAGTTCCAGCGCAGCAAACTCTTGAGTGTGAGCTAAGGACTGCACAGCTGTAGGGAGCTGCTGACAATTGTTGCTGTTCTGCTGTTGGAGGGTGATGTGGAAAACCTGGGACAATTCCATAAGGTGCTGTATGCCAATAACAGGGCATTACTTCATTTCCCCTGTGGAGAATGTGTGCATTTAATTGTATAAGGCTTTGGGGGTTTTGCCTATTCTCTGCATTCTCTCCTATTTATAGCTGTCATTAGCTCTTTTTCCAGAATGGCCAATGATAGGGTTGCTGTGGCAGTGGGATGCTGTGATTTTTAATTTGCCATCCCTGTGGCCAAGAGGGGCAAGAAGATTTTAGATTAAACTGAAAATTTAAATTTTATCCCAGTCCCAGGCACTGCAAGCAGTGGATACAGCAGTCTGTGTTTTAAGAGGCTCTGTGTGGCGTGGGAGTGTGTGGATAAAAGCATTTTAAAGACATAGCCTGCCAAGCACTTCTCCTCCCAAGCATGTTGTCCAACATAAAACAGATCAAACTGTGAAGGATTACTGAATTGACTTTTAAATGATTTTTCTGAGAATGGAAACATGTTGCAAATGTTCTCACTCCATTGAATTTAAGGCTTAGATATGAGACCGAGGGGAGGAAGAACAGATTTGACAACTGCCTACAGGAAAAGGAGATATTTTGAAATGCTGCTGATCTTTCCTTTAGGGACAAGAAGGGTCAATTTGGGAGAAGCCTCAAGTGGTAAGTGGGTATGGGTGAGACCAGAGAATGTTGAAGGAAGAATCTGATCCTCCTGATCTCAGGCACTGGGAGCAATTTCTGGTCCCATCCCTCCCATAGATCTGGTTCTTGTAAATGGTTCTTGAGTAGCATTCATCTTTTTAAAGGTGTGTGAATACATGCAAAAGTAGAAGCCACTTGCATTTATGTTTGCCACTGCTTCCCAAACTGTGGTGAGCACGCTGTCAGCAGTGCTGATGGGAAATATTAACAGCTGCAAGGCATCTTTGAGTGTATGGCAAATACTTGGACATGGATTTGGATTGCATTTCTGAGCTTTTTCTGAAGTTTAGCCATGTAATGTTGCAAGGGCTTGATTATTTTTTTTTCTGTGAAGTGTGCTGATTTTTGACATTTTTTATAAAGCTACTTCTAAAATTAACATTTGGTATTTTGAAAGTGCTATATATTGATCCTCTACTACATTCTTCTAGTAGATTAATTTCAGTTATTAAGTCCTATTTAATTGATTAATAGATGTTTAAACATTGTTGGTTTCTCTTAGCAGTGCTTTTTCCCCCTGCCACTTTTTACCTCAGATAGATAACCAAATTATTCCGCAGGCTGGATTTTCCTTTGTTACCCAAACCAGAGCAGGGATTAAGATTGGATTCCACCAAAGCAAAAGCCAACAATGCTGCCATGGCAGAACACTCTTGAATCATACATACGTGTAGGAGGTAATCTTTAATGGATTTTTGCAAAGGCTAGGCTATTGAAAATGGCTTTGAGCAATCAGTGTTAAATAAATTGTTTCAGCCTGTTAATTTTCTCATCATTTGGGTTTCTAGTATTTTCTAGCTTGCAAGTTGATGAAAAATATTTTAACCATACAATGCTGTAAATTATTGTAGAAAAAAACCAAGCTGAAAATTAACCTTTGACCATAGAATGGAACTTTTCCAATATATTGATAAGTAAATATCTGCATACAGCTTTTTGATCCAACTTATAATAGTCGATATAGTGTCTTCCTGTACCTCTTCTGCAAAACATGGCACTGAATTTGGGAATACATGGATGTTTTTGATGGGTTTGGCTGCTCTTGCTCTTGAAATTCCCAAGCAGTGATGCATGAAGTGTGATAGGTGGTATGTAATTTCACAATTGTAAATGAGGTATTGTACTTAGAACTTAAATTTTAGGTTTAAATTGCCTTTATTAGGATTTTGTGTTGGCTTTTTTTATATATTTGGCCACAAACCCATTCTTTAATAAGTTCCATACTTGAGAAGGGCTTTATTTTTTCAGCCTTCAAAAGTTATTTGAGCATTAGTTGATGTATGGGAAGTAATTAGGTCACTGAAACAAGATTGGTAGTTTAAAGAATTTGTCCTAATGGGATGCAGAAGTTGAAGTGATACCTCTGAAAAGATTCTAAGAATGTTTAAAAAAATTTTTTTGGTGGTTCAGAGAGGTGAACTTTTAAGAATAAAAGTATCTTTCTCTACAAAAATATTTGTCCAGTGTTTCTGTTTAAAATAAATGCTCTTTTGTTTGTTTAGCAGAGTTGACTCAGCTTTGGTTGGTTACCATAGTTCAACACTGTTTTTGCATTTCCATGTGAATTTCTAGTAATTCCCAGGCTTGGTTCAGGTTTTGGGGATCTTTTTGTATTGCTTTGTTAGCTGCCTGTGGAGCTGTGCTTCTCTTCGTTGAATTTGGAAAAACATCAAGCAAGACTTAAGTCTTGATCGAAAATCCCTCAAATGTCACTCACTGATGAAAAACATCAAATAACTTCTAGTGAAGTAGTGGCTGCAGGGAGAAGGGAGAGATAAAAGACTTTGCTTGTTTTAAATTAGTGATCTCATGGAGAGGTACTGTGGCAAGGTAGCACTGGTTATATGAGGTAACAGCTGCTCAATGGCATTTTAGGAAACATGAAAAAATATTTAGAATTAAAACGCGCAGCAGAGGTGGGGGGACCAAGGACAGCCTGGTAACATTCTGTGACAGCTGACTGGTGAAGCTGAGCTGCTGTTTTGTGTGGCTGTGGCTGTGCAGTGGCTGGGCCTTGGTTTGTGTGGTCAGCAAAGCTGTTCTCTCACCTCTGGTTCCCTGTTTGTGGCCGCCGCCGTGAATCCGTCCATTTTCCAGTGGAAGCTGAAAGCAGTAACTGTGTGCCCAGAGCTCCTGAGGAGCTCACTAATCTCCAGCGTTTGGATTGGAGGGATAAAAGGCTGGGAGGATCAAATAAGTGCCAAGTTTTGGCCTGACCTTGACTTCTTTGTCTAAATGACTTCCTTTATCAGACTTGCTTACTTTGTTTTGTTTGATCCTGGTCCCCTGCTCAAGCCCAGCTTCTGGCCTTTGCCACTCCGGTTATATTTGTGCAGTGTCTCCACTTTATCAGCTGGATTGTTGCTGCCCCTTGAAAATGTTCTCTCCAGCAACAAAATTACAAGTAAATGAAGTAATTTGGTAGCTTCATGTAGCCAATACCAGCACTGTACTGGAATATAGGCACTTTAGAGCCCAGGGTTCATGAACTAAGGTCAAATAGTGTGGTTTTTGTCTCTGAGCAGGTTCACTGAGTTGGTTTCCATTTCAGTATTAATGGAGGTGGAAAAGAAACTCAGATTAGTATTACTGACAAATTTAAACTCTAGTGTGGAGATCCTGATGAAGCTTTTGATAAAACACAGTCTTGCATGCACTTGAACATTGAGCTGAAGTCATGTGAATACTGAGGTTTCGATGCCCACTGGAATCTTCATTCCTGTTTCTAGGAGTTTCATGTTTGATGTAAAGTGGACCAGAAGGCATTGTTGACTATTACAAATTAAATTTTGGAATCATGTGGACTACCTGGGTAGATGCAATGACTTTGAGAATGTTCCTTGGAAACATAATTTTAATGTAGTGTTCTTTCAATTTTTTTTCCTCAAGTAGTGTTACTAGATAATGCCTGTGAATAATTAAAATAACCTTGAGCTAACCTTTGCTGTTTGTTTTATTCTTGTTTCTTTTGTTTTTCCCAGGACAAAATGGCCAAAATGGAGGTCAAGACATCGCTTTTAGACGACATGATTGGGGTGGGAGATATGGTTCTTTTAGAGCCACTTAATGAAGACTCCTTCATCAATAACCTGAAGAAGCGCTTTGATCACAATGAAGTTTATGTGAGTATATGTTAAAAAATAACATCCTATGGGGAGCTATGCTGTCATTCTTAAGATATGTGTTTATTTATAAGAATACACACAGACCGAATGCCTGAATATTATCCATTGTATTAGGGATGTTTTAAACCTTACTTGTGCTGTAGCCTTTCCTGTACTACATTCTTTGCATTTGATCTTCCCCATCTGGGATATTTTTCCTTTTTCTTTTTCTCCATTACACGACATGGGAGACCTCTGATTTTCATAAAGAGCAGTTCCAGAACTGCTGCTGGCAGTAACTTTGATGCTCCTGTTGTCAGAGGGCATTGCAGTTATAAATAATTCATATACAGGGAAGGCACTTCCAGGATGTTAGAGCGGGCTGAAGCAGAAACAATACACACTCAGAATATGCTAAGGGTATCTTAAATATTGCCTGCTATCTTTGATTTGCAAAAAGGTTATGTTTATTGCAAAGGTTGGGTTTTAAACTAAATACAATGAGCTTGGATATATGTGGAAGTAATCAAAGTCTTCAGGCATATTAATCCCTGAGTGATGATCACAGGAGAGATGTTGTGAACTGGCAGTTAGAACACAGGCAGGGGAATGAAGAGGCAAATGGTGATTCCAGTTAAGCTTTTAATTTCCTGCTTCATCTCTTTGTTCCACTTTTGCTAAAATGTGCACGGTATTGTATCTGTTTTATTGCTTAGGGTGTGTGAACTTAACAGTTTGAAGAGACTTTCCAAGGCTGCTGGTGAGCCTAAATATTTAAACCAAAGTATATCTGTGATCTGCAAGCCATCGTGTCTGCAGCTTACTAAAATCAAAGAGATGTTCTGTACTTAATTATAATTTAGTCTTCCTCCCCCTTTTAATTTTTGGGGTGATTATATTTTTCATTCTTGCTGAGCATTTGAACCGTGATGGTTTCGTTATTCTGGAGATTGGAAAGGAAAAGGTATGGGAGGATCTGTGCTATTTTTGTTTGCTTCTTCTATCTCTTAGCTATAGTCTATAGCTAAGAGATGGAAGAAGCTAATAGTCTGCTATTCATTGTCTGCCATGTCTTTCTTCTCAATTTTTTGTTCAATCAGGCCTGCTCCCTTTTCTGTGCACATTAGATTGGTAATACACAGTTGCTCCTAACTGCTATTGTATCATTTCCACTGATTGCTCCTTCAGGTTGTACTGACAATTTAAATTAAACAATAAAATTAAGAAAAGACTCTCAGTATCCATGAAAATCTTGTTTAAAGAAGAAACCAAAACGATGTATATTTGTGGAAACGTTTTTTTCTCAATGGTTAAAAAAATTAAACTTTTTTGTTTTTAAACTTCTCTTATACCTTTGAGAGTTAGATTTGCAAAACTTTGTGTCTTGAATTTTCCTTGGTCCTTGAAAATGGGTTCTGTTCCCTATGGATAACCCTTGGTTGTTGATACAGACAAGTAGATATTAGACTTCTCTTTTCTGCTCTTTCCTCTTGTTTCTGGCAAATCCTTCATTTTCAATAACTGCAGTGACTGCCTCTTCTGGGAATCAGAGGTTTTTTTTCCAGTCAGTGGCTTGTATGCTTAATATGTTCCACATCAGTTTTAGGGTTAATACTCTATTCCTAGTGTCTGCAGTAACAGTGGGTGATTCTGAATCATCCCATTCCATTTAACTCAAGAAAATATGAAGGAAAAGAAAACGAAAGAGCTGTTTGCCTGGAGATTAAAGGAGAACCCAGCCTTTGATATGACCCACTTTGGGTCATATTTGAAAGTTTTATTTAAAGCAATAAAGATGCAGACCTGTTCTGTGAGGGCACCCTGGACTGTGCAGTTTCTTATGAAGGATTGCTATAAATCTTATGCAAGTGGATTTCTCAAAGGGGGTTTTGGTTTCTTTTTTTTTTTTTCCAGTCAACTGCTATGGATTTTCCTGTCAACTCCTATGGATTGCATTTAATTACATGTTTCTGCTTAATTCAGACTAGATATGTTTTTTCTTGAAAGAAACTGAATGCTTTAATGGCAAATGGGTGTTCTATTTTGTTATTCTCTGCTGTTATGAGCTAGCTGACAATGTGTGTTCAAACACACATTTCTTTGAGATGGTGACATTGAAATATGTATTTCCCCCAGTTTCTGATTCTGCTGCACCTGGCACTGATGTGCAATTTAATTATCTGTATTATGTTCTTTGGTAGGTCATACCAGGTGCCACTTTTCCCTAGCAATGTAGGATCCTTTGGCTTGCAGGTGGGAATGTCTATTTTTTCAAGGTCTTACAAGCTCTGTGTGTGAATCTAGAATTTGAAGGTCAAATGTCACAGATCTTTGCAAATATTAAAACATTCACTACGTACAGTGGTAGAAAAGAGAGATGTTCATGCCTGTGCCACATGCTGCTTCCAAGTATGCAAGTTACTTGGCTTGTGATGCTGCATGGTTTTATTTACCAAATCACTTGAGGAATATTGTCTCCTCTCCATATCAGCTGGGTTTTGCTGCCTTGCGAATTTTTTGCATATTTTAGAAAATTTGTAAAACAGTAACAGTTGGAATGGTGCTCACTGTAACAACCACGTTAATTTTCAAGTACAAACTCTTCTCTACCTTCTCCTTGCTGCTGCCACTCATGGCAACTACACTTTGCATTTCTGGTTTTAGACTCTGATGGGGACAATGGAGCCTCTGTTACACCTGGAAGTAGGGCTTGTTTTACCATGTAAAATCTGTAGTTTGCATCCAGGGGAAACCAAATTGCACTACTGAAGAGCTGCTGCTTAACCAACACTGCAGATTTCTGCTCCTCCAACAAGCTGCATAGCCAAATTGACCTCTCAGGATCCTTTCAGAGGGCAGTAGGAATGGACTTGTCCTTTAATGGCTGAGCTGTGGGCTTAAGTTCAGCCCTCATGTCAGTATTCCACCGCAGGCACTGCCGGAAGTTGTGCTCAAGTTTAAAGAACAAAGTCAAGCTGCAGCAAACCAGGCTTACCCAACATGGTTTTCTAAACCATGCAGTCTGCATGGTTTCCTGCAGACTGAAGGCTCTGTCAGTGCTACATATGTTAGTTTTTAAAGGGAGTTGCAGTTGTAACCTTCAGAAGGGTTTGTTGTGAGGAATGAGACCTGTAACATGGAAAACTTTGAAGATGCTGTGAGGTTGGCCAGGTGCTGCACGATGGTGTTAGCCGGTCTTGGTAGGTAAACTCACTAAGGGGACTTAAAGAGAGATGGACACAAGCTTTTTAGTAAAGCCTATTGTGACAGGATGAGGAATATTGGTTTTAAACTCAGAGGGTAGATTTAGACTAGATAATAAGCAAGAAATTTTCTTCATGATGTGGATAGTAAAACACTGTAACAGGCCATCCAGAGAGGTGATAGGTGATGGGGTGATTGCCTCATCCCTGGAAGCATTCAAGGTCACCATGGAGATGGATTCTGAGCTACCTGATCTAGTTGGAGATGTCCCTGCTCATTGCAGGGGGGATTGATTGGACTACAGACCTTTAAATGTTCCTGCCAACCCAAACTCTTCTGTGATTCTATGACATGTGAGACTCAGATCGAGCCATTAGTGAACAATGCCAAACCTCTCCCCTCCCCACAGCCAAGGATGACAAGATGGTTGGGCTCATTCCACTAGAAGATTTTGTGCCTTTTCTAGTCTCTTTCACAGTTTTTATGTTCGATGCTGAATGTTTGATGTTGGAGATTCTAGTGCCAGCTCCATCTACCCCTTTGAAACTCTAGATCTCCTCCACCAGAGCTCCCTTTGCAAGAGGCAAAGCTCTTGGAGCTCTTTAGCTCTGGATCCTCTGATGGCCCTTTTGTATCATCCCAGGCACATTCACTGTACGCCCTTCAAGAACACTTCATGCCATGGTGCAAACACGGCAATGAGCTCCCTCCTAAGAGTGAGGGAGCAGATTGTGGCCTGATTACCTGTTGTTCAATTTTATGTGTATTTGGTGGAAAGTTTAATAGACTTGGGTGTTGTGTTACATACTAGAGCGCAAAGCTGGAGGCTGTGCCTATAAAAATAAGCATGAAGGCTGGTGGAGCTGGAGTTAGGCCAAATATTCTACTAAAGACCATCAAATTCTGCAGTAATCTCATGCTGAGTGGCTTGGGGAGGGGGGAGGGTTTGTTGGGTAACACGCATGTGTTAATTGGAAATGGGAATCTTAGAGTTTAGTCATGTCTGGAAATGTCTGAGGTATGTCTGACCAAGAAAAATCTCATTAGAAAGCTGTAATTGTTTATTATATTGTTTTCGCAACTCTTAAAGTTTACATTGATAAAATTTGCATTGCTGTTCCACAAAAGCTCTTTTCTGTAACTGTTGGTAACAAAAGCCCGTGGGAGTCTTTCGTTAACTTTACGAAGTAAAATGTGGCTCATGGGCAATGCATTAGCAAGTAGGAAAGAATCCCACAATGTTGATTATTTGAAGGTTTCAGGGAGCACTTTGTGTGGTTAAAATGTGTGACCTGCAGACCGCATGGAAAACTTTAAATACATTCATAAAATTCAGTTTGTGTGTGATTGATGAATTTTTGACTTGTTCTGTTGAACTCCCTCTCTTAAGGTTTATTTTTTTTTCTAAGTTGGCTGAAATATGCTCGCCGAATCCTATTCGGCAATTATTTTTCCTTTGCAGTTTGGGATGCTGACAAATGGGAGGGGGCATCTGTCTATATATACATTTACAGTGACTCATGAATGGTAGAGATTTTGGGTAAAATGTAGTGTTTGTATTGGTCTGAAACTTATTTTTATGCTGGGTTTGCTGTTTTGTGAGAGATGTGGAAGTGTCAAGGGAGGTGTGAGGAGTCTGGAGGGGAGGGGAACTGTGTAGGCTCACAGGAGTCAGCCTTTAGAGGTCAGATATGGCTTTATTCTGCTGCCCTGCACATTTTTCCCCACAGTTATGTTGTTTCTTGAAGTCTTCCCAAATTTGCAGAGGTCAACATTTTGTTCCTTACAAGAAAATGTTTGTTTGCTTTTTGTTCTTACAACAAAACAGAATCTTTCTCTGATGTCAGCGTTTAATTTGTACTTTCTGGTGCGTGGAGTTTGTGGGCTGCTTTGGGCAGCAGCAGTCTTATGTTACTGAACATTTGTTGTTTTATCACTGAAACATTAAATATTTGGCATTCCAGGGTAATAACTCTTGTTTTATCTGTTTGAGGTACCATCCTTATGGCTGCCTTCTGCTGGCATGGCTGTTGACATGTGCTTGTTTCATAGACTGAGCTGCTTCCTGTTGATCTTGATTGCTTTAATATTTTAGGGTTAACCTTTTTGGGTTTGACTTGCTTTTACTCCACTGTGTCTGTCTATACTATTGATTCATCCATTTTCAGCTACCTTAGATTATTTAGGACTTCACTGAATTGCTGTCAAGCACAGTTTCTTTGTTCCTGCTGCACTCGTACCTGGTATTCCAGATGCTACATTTGCAAGAACAGGGTAGGGAACACATTTATGTGAATGAGACCAATTGTCCTGGTCTGCATCAGCCTTGTGTAACCATCCCACTGATGCTGTGAAGAAGAGACTTGTGGTATTGGGCAACACAAATGCAGCTTACTGGGAAGATCTGTGTGGTAGTAGTAACTGAGTGACTGTTGAAGTTCAATTTTATTCTCAGTTTTATTATGCTGATGCCAGCATGATCATGCTCACCTTTAAAATGTGGTTCTTGGGGCCAGGTGGGGTCCTTGGCTGGGTTTTGATGAGGGTTGTTGTCCCCTGTGGATTTAGGGTACGTCATAGCTGCGTGTGTGCTGGCTGGTGGCAGGACTGTGCTTTGCTGCTCCTGCAGCAACACACATGAGAGTCTTTCCTCCTGCCAGATCTGACCCTGCTCTCTTGTCCTTTCATGTGTTTACTTGTGTTTAGCCAGCGAGTCCATCCTGGGCTGCTGGTCTCCCTTTGGGAGTTTGAGGAGTGGCAGGTGTGGTGGCTGTCCAGCTTCCTAAAGGCAGGATGGTTTGAGAGCTGGATCAGAGCAGCCTCCATCTGCCTGTGATGGGAGCCCAGGGGACCTGAGTTTCCTCCCATCTCCTTCTCTTCCTCCCTTGGGGAATGCCTGTGTCAATTTGAGCAATTTTCCCATCAGTGCCTCAACAGTTTTGCCCTTTGAGGGAAGCTACTGAGTTGTAGTAATAATATTGTTGCAGCTGCCACAGGCTAGGACCTTGATGCCTGCTGCTTCTTCAGATGTGAAGAAAGGCTTGTGTGCCCAAGGCACATCTTTTCTGTGATAGCTTGTGGCCTAAGAAGTATTCTGCCTCCCTGCAAATCTTCCTTTGCTTTGTTATCTAGATAAAAATCCTGTGGGTCCTCTGGCCCTTCACATCAGCCTGCTCCAGCAAAACAAACTTCATAACTTGCCCAGAGTCAGGAGTAAAGATTTTCACAGCAGGTTGGCTGCTTTTTACCTTGAAGTGCTTTGTGGGAGGAGAGTTATTTATCTCAAGGCAGTGCTTTGTTTCCTTTCCTTTTTGTACAGCTCCCACGATTCAGAGCCTCGTGTTTGAGGCACTGCTTGTGGGGCTCCATGCAGTATTTGCATGAAGGAGTAAGAAAACAGTAATAAGGATCAGAGAAAACTGAATGTATTTGGTGGGCGGTGTGTAGGGGTCTTCTCCTCCCCTACACACTCCTTCTTTTTTGCCTCTGATGTGATACTTTGAAAATAGAGAGGAGAAAGTGTAGGAAATGCCTCTGGTTACAGTGTTAGCTTTGCCTCAAAATACTGTGTATTTCTTCACTAAGGTGATGATGACATCTGGGTCATTTTGTGATGGTTTCAGTGCACATTATATGATAGCAAAACACTGAAGGAAGATTAATGAAAGACTGACAAATGAAAAAATAGAAGCAAAAGTGTCCAAGGGCTGTAAAAACACGGCTTTCACCCTGAAGAGCATAGGATAGCCTTGGCTGCAAAAGGGCAGAAAGCTCGCCTTCTCTCCCCCCCACCTTTCATTCATACAGAAATAATGGAATATTTTGGAATGAATGCTCTCACTAATGTTTTCACCAGTGGTTTCTTGGCACAGACACATCCAATCTCCAGCTACTGTTTGCTTGTGAAAACAAGTCTTTCCCTTTTGAAAAGTGGGCAAGCACTGATGTTTGAGGGTGCTTAAACAGTGTCTTGAAAATTCCTCATGTCACCTTTGAGTTGACTTCTTCATTGCCTATTTTCAGGTTTTGCCTGTATATGTATCCTGTGTATGGACTCTTTGTTTGTATAAATCATCCCAGTGTAGCCAGAGATGAGACGAGCAGAGAGGATTAGCCTGCTTCATTAATAACAGCACTGGAGTCTGTTCATGATGATATTGAGGTTAGCAGCAATGTTCACTGAGCAGGGCAGAGATTTCTGTGCCCTCAAGAAGCTCAGAAGTGAAACCTGATCAGCTGCGCTCGTGCATGCACTTCGCGTACTCGCTCCGACTTGCAGTGTGGGTGTCTTCTGGCAAATGAGCTGCTCTTACTCCAGGGCTTGGATCTCAAACAGCTTGCAGTGCAGTTAAAGGCTTGATCCTGGCCACTGCTGGCTGCCCACAGCTTGTCCAGGCTGCTGCTGCTTGCACAGTGGCTTGCAGGATCAAGCCCATATTGAAGGACATTTTAGTAGTGTGGTTATCCTCTTTGACTTAGGTTGCCTGTGTTGTCGTTGTTTGCTCTGGGATGCAAATGTGGGCTTCTGCCTTTGTGTGACCTCTTTGAGCTTTCTTTCTTGAGTCATTATATCAGCCATTAATGTACTTTGTACAGGACTGTTATTTTGTCTCCTCACTTTCTTATTTTCCTTGATTGTTTTTCCCTTCTTATCCCTTCAGGACCTCATCCACTGCTCTTCTAGGTAGGTTTTTTTACAGCCTTTACTGTCCCATGCAGGTTTTACACGGCTGCCTGTCCTGGTTAATAACTGCATTAAGCACAGAGAGTAGTTTACCAGGATTGGGGGTTTTTCCTATTACAACATACAGACTTTGTCCACTGTATCTCTGGGACTAAAATGCTGTTTCCAAGAAGGTGGGCTTGAGCAAGAGGGTTTTCATCATCATGGAGAATAGTCTGTGTTTGTTCAGCAGTCCAGTGATATATTTCCCTGCTCTCACTGAAGCACAAGGAGTGTTGGCCCAGCATTGCCTCAACCTGAAGTGCAGCTGCTCAGCTTGGATCACAGGTGGAGTTTATTTTGTATGTGCTGCTGTGGAACAGTGCCTGCAAACCCTGGAGTGTTACAGGATGAAATCCACGTCTGTTTGTTTGTTTGTCTTTTTCAAGTACCCTGCCCATCCCTCTCCACCAAGCAATACAAACACCTCAATTGCCATACACAGGAATGAGTAAATCAAAGCCCCAGAAACAGCAATGGGCTCAGGTGGTTTTGCTTTTAGTCTTCATGTTGCTGTCTTCCTTACTCTTTTAAAACATTGTCTCTTGCAGCTTTGTGCTTCCAACCTGAAAAAACACGATGGACCAGAGGCATGGTGCATTTAGCTATTTTGTTATGGCCAGCCACACTGTAAAACAAATTTGAGCTCACAACATGATTGTTCAAATAATAGGTGATATTTTAATACAGTACTGATCTAGCTGGTAACACTTATTAAAATAGGAAACTTCAATATAGAGTAAAGTTGTAGTTTTAAATTTGCCTGGCTCTGTTTGAGATTGAGACAGCTCAAAACACTTAGAACATGTAAGTACAGGCTTCCTCTGCCATCTCCTTGGCCTCAGCTGTTCTGAACATGCAGTGGCACACATGCTTATGAGTTGGCAAGATCCAGAACTGCAGTAGGTCAGGCAAATACAAAGGAAAATGAGTATTATATTAGAAAGAGAATTTTCACGTGTCATATTAAAAAAACTGCCTGAAAACCAGAACACAGCTCTCCTCCACCACAATGAAAACAGTGCTGGGAAGCCTTGGTTTGGAATTAATTCCAATAAAACCTAGTCACACTTTTCTTTGATCTACTTTGTCTCCCATTTCAATGAAACATTTTGGTGGCATGATCTGAAACTCTTCAAAGATCTAGGAACCAAATGATTATTTGAGCATAGCCATTACTAAAGCAATGTGCATTATGTGTATCTGGAGTATTAAAATTGGCCTGCATAAATGGAAGAATCCAAACTAGCAATCTTATTTTACTAAATTTTTTTTGTTTTCTATTTCTGTGCTCCAAAGTTTGACACATTAAATAAATAGAGAGAAACCTTGTTGCCCCCTGGGAATTAGTGCACTTGCCAGGTACATTTGTACTTGGGGCATTTTACAGCAGGACTGACTTGTGTGCAGCAGCAATTTCTCTGGGCTGTTACAGGCTACAAGAGGTAAGAAGCAGTGGGTTTGTTTTTAGCAGAGCTGACAAAAGGGATGTAGGCTACAATTCCAAAAGGCTTGCCACAAATCCGTGTAGATGTTGAATGATTTTAACCTCTGCAGAAGGTTGCTTTGCAGAGATTGCCACAGATCCAGAAAAGCTTTTAAGGATACAGAGCAGGCTTTTATGACAGCCCCAGCTGGACAACTTCTGTGCTTCTGCCTCAACTGGTGTCAGTAGTGTTCCCTGGCTTCTGCAGATCCAGTCTCCTCTCTTCTGGCCTTTGGGGCACTGCAAGTCTAACTTTGACAGGAGGAAAAACAGCTTTATTAATATACTGTGTCCCAGGGTGTGAAATATTCTCCTGTTAGTTGTACTAGTGCTCTTCTAAAGGATGCCCTTCTTGGGTTGGCCTGCACTGCCTCTATCCTGTGTACCAGATTTCACTGTGCACCCTGGCAGCAGAGGTTGTTTGGGGACCTTTCACTGGGCTCACTGAAAGGTGTCTGCAGCCTCTTAGCTGGAAATGTCCAGTTTATAGCAACAACTTTCCCTAACCTTTGACTGGGAAGAGGCTGCTGCCTGTACATTTCTCTCAAGCAGCAAGAGCCTGATCCTGCTATTTGAGGCTTTTTCTTAAGCCAGTCTGCTTGGGTGAGAGAGGCTCAGAAGGCCTTGCATGGTCCCTGCAAACTGGAAGTAGCACTAGTATCTTGTCCCAAGTGGTTACATTGGCCTCCAGTCCTAGGGGGAGAAAATGGGACATCAAAGAGTCTTGGTCATTGCATCTGGACCAGTACTTTGAAGTGATGTGTAACAAACATGAACAGCTTTTCCAGTTGAATTGGAATTTGGAATTTTCTTCCTGCTTGAGGTGCTAACCCCTTATCTGAACAGGAATGAGCTGTATGTGTTGTTTTGGTGGTGAATGCAGAGTGTGTTGTCATTTAAGCTGACAGAAATTTGAATGCTCTGTTCTGAAGCAGTGTTGTCACACCACATGAGAGGTGCACTGAGAAATGATGAGTGAGGGTCCTTTTGCTTTGTGTTCTGAGCAAAAACTCACAGAATTCACCTCTGTGAGTTGCATTGAAGTAGAAGTTGGGAGGAAGGAGTGTTATTAGCAGTCTAGTTAGCAAAACTTCACGAGACAGCAGATCTCACCCAAACTTGCATAAGGAGACCATGTCAAACCAAGAAAGAAATCAAATCTCCTGGCTGTATTCTGTGCATCCATCATCATGAGGCCAACTCTTCTTTCATTCTTGTCCTTAAGCAGGGAAATTCAAGAATCTCTTTTGTCCCTGGGGTGCTGTGGTATGGTCTCCCACTACTCTTGGGCGTTCTGCCTTCAGCACTGGAATGTTCCTGTGCTTGTCGCTCGCTCGAGGATTTAAGCCATTTATTTTGTTTGTTTATAATAGAGCTCTGGTGGGAAGACAGATGTTATGTGGGAAAGCTATTTTCCGGATCTGCTTATCCCTGTTATGTGCAGTCTCACAGACCACCAGTAGCAAGTAGCTATTAGGCATCAGCTTTGAGAGATTGGCATTTTCAGAAGAGGAAATGTATTAGTTCTTGTAAGCAGCTTTGCAACAAACCCAATGACTTCTTGGCACACTTTGGCTTGGTGTTTAAAATGGATTGGAGCATGTCTTTGTTTCAATATAGTCATTTGACCTTTTGAAATATTAGTATTTTAGGAAATGGCCCGTATTTGTTTGTATCTGGCAGCAAAGAGCTGACTTGAATTCCCAAAATACATTGTCTAAGCAGCACTTAGCTATGAAGACATGGTTCTAAATAAATCTCATTTAAATGCCTGTGTTCAAAATTAAAAATCAAGGTTTTCACTTTCAGTAATCTTTCTTTATCTTGAAGTCCCAGGGTACTTCAAGGAACTTAGCAATTAAATTGTATGCTATTATGATAGCAGAATAGGGACAAGTCTTTGTGTTCCAAAGAATTCATGTTTCAGAATATAATGTTTAAGATTTGGCCTTCATCTCTCTTCTGCTGATACTTTACAGCACTGGTTTCACAACAGGCTGAGCTCACAAATTCCTAAGATTTAGGAGGAAACAATTTATTATTGTTTTATCAGAAAAGAGTCCTAATTGGGCTATCTGTGCACTTGGGAAGACTAGAAAGCTTCTTAGTCTTGGGCATCTGTTGGTCTTGCCAGGAATCTGTAGATTTCCAAATTGCCAAGGCCGCTTGTATTGAGAGAGAGCAAAGTAAACACTGTAGAAAGGCAATTTTAGCATTTCCATCTTGTTCAGCCAAAGAGATTAGACATAGCTGGAAAATTATTTCCTCCATAGGGGGAGGATGACCACAAAACTAGAACCATTTTTTCTTTATTTGAAGAACATTTACATAAGCACACACTGTGGTGTGTGCTTGAAAGAGCAGAACTCCTAATTTTTTGGCTGCTTCTGATCCATCCCAGGAATAGGAAACACTACAAAGATGAGCTTTAAGAGTCTCTGGAGGCCTCATGCCACTTGTTTTATCACTGCAGTCTGGTTTATTCCACTCAGTTTGGGACAGAAGATGCCATGTGAGTTCACAGCTTGGCTGGGCATATGTGTGCAATGGAAAATGGGAAATATTCCTCTCCTTGCTTTCTGCTTAGGACCAGATTTAGTAGCATTTAGCAGGAAATTGCTTTAGGCATGGAAGTTAGATCTGGAAGGGTTGCAGCAATTAATATTTCTCATTTGTAATTTCAGCCCTGGCCATAATTTGGTGCTCTACTGAACATGCTTGGTCAGTAGCTTGGGCTCCTCATGCCTCTCCTCCCATTTCAAAGTGCAAATTACAGTATTTTCTCTAAGAAGTGTTGTGGGGAAAAATCCAAATAGTGTTTGTCAGGTGCTGAGATATCAGCACAGAAGCCCTTTAGAATCATAGTGCATTTAAAAAAAACGACTGTGGGTTTTTTTTTTCTTCTGTAGTTACTGCAAATGTAATCCAAGTAATGGGAACCTATGGCTTTCTGTAGAGCATATACACCTCCTAGGGAGCACTGGTTACTGGAAAAAACATGTTTCATCAGGTGTTATTTATTTGTTTCACAGTTGTGCAAAGAGATACCAAACACTTGGGGGTTTTATTACTCTTTGGTCAGTATCTGCAGGCAGGATGGAATGGGGTTTTGGCATTTCTTGCTGCTCAGTGTATTTGTTTGCAGCCCTTGGAGCTGAGGGAGGCGCAGAAAGCTGTGGGATATCTGACAGTAGGCTTAAGGATTCAAGTTTATTGTGTACAGAATTGGTCTTCCTTGAGCCCAGCAGTGCATGGGGTCTAACAGAGTGAAACAACACATTTTTCCCTTTGCTTCCCAAGGGTGATGGTGAGTACATTTAGAATCTGAAAATACAAATTGCACTTCACATCTGCTGAGGAACCATGGCAGAAACCTGTCCAAGGCTGTTCCCCTTCAGGTTTCTTCTGTGCCTGGGGCTTTGACAAGGTGACATAAAGTTCCTCCTTGGGAAGAGGGGCACAGTCCAGTGCCAGCCTTGCCTTTTGGGGTTTGGTGTGAGTGGCCAAGGGCTGCAGCAAAGCTTGTGTGACATTTGCCATGCAGATGGAGTCAGTTCTTCGTGAACATCTGTGTCCTTCTGCCTTTCCCTCCCCCAGCTGAATTAGTCACAGAAATATAGTATGATTGGGCTTTCTTTTAGAAAATGTTCATAAGAGGCTTTCAGTTATGCAGAAATAGCTACTTGGGACCCAACAGAGAGAGTATCTAAAAGGTGTTTTGAAAATTATGAACATATTTATTCATTGCTACAATTAGGCCTTTTTTTTGTTTGTTTGTTTCCACAAAATTATTAAATGGGTAAATAATATATAAGCAGCAAAATTATGTCAAAAAGAAAATCCCACAATAATTTTCTCTTTTCCTTCAACAGACATACATTGGCAGCGTGGTGATATCAATAAACCCCTACAGATCTCTACCCATTTATACTCCAGAGAAAGTGGAAGAATACAGAAACCGAAACTTTTATGAACTCAGTCCTCACATGTAAGTAGAGCAAAGAAATTTTAGTTTTCATTCTGTCTGGGAACAGATGGTACCAGCTGTCTCTCTCCTCAAAAGATCTGTTGATTAAGGCTACCAAAATGAAAATTACACCACCACTCCCCCAAAATGAATTTTTATTCACTCAGCTGTATTTTAAAGTGAAGTTAAAATGAGTTACTCTTCTTCTTTCATGCACTTAGGCCCTGGTATGTGCATTTCAGAACATTCCTCCCTAACTGTTAGCAGTAGCCAGTATTACAGCACAGTGAAGTAAGCAGTCTGTTTTCAAGGAAATCTGTTTCTTTCAAAGTCCAGATGCCTCCTGGGAGCCTCAAGGTGTTAAATATGTTTGAATCATATAGTGTTACTTTTGATAACTGAAACTCTTAAATTATCTTCGTGCAATGCAGAAAAAAACCAACCCTCTCACGATGAATGCAGAAACGCGTTGGATATGTCTGAATGGTAACTGTAGGAAAATTAAAGCTTGGTCTTCTCTGTGCTGGCTGGAAATGAGCCCATTCATAAAGGACAGCCAGAGCACCCTAAATGCATAATGCAAACTTTAGGACTAAAATAGGATGAATAATAGGACAAGGTGCTGTTCGCAGGTGTGGGTGGTGTGGCTGAGAGGAAGGTACGTGGTCCTCAAGGTCTGCATGTTGCTGTAATAATTTTACCTTGCCAGTTTTAGAGGTGAGGCTGGAGCCAGCTGTTCCTCCCCTCAGTGACACTGGGAAGGAGAAGGGTTTCCAGCTGGCTGTGGGGTTGCACCTGACCCTTCAGCCACAAATTCAGGAGACTGGGTCAATCAGTGGTCAGATAAGTGTCTAAACAGGGCCATACATTTATACATCTTGCTTCAGTGTTAACTTGTAGGTTAAATGAAAATTATGTGTACAAAGTGTTCTGCAAGATATTTAGTTAACTGATTAATTTTTTGCCTTAACACTTCATCTGTCACTCTCCCAGAAGCATAGTCTGAAATACAAACAGCCCAATAATCAGATCAAATAAATTGCTGGTAGCTCTTGGACCTCTTGGTTCTGAACTCTGGCTAAATTCAGGTTTTCTTTCTTCACTGTTTTGTTTAGCAAGCCCAATTGCTTGCTAAATTGACACAGTTCCTTGCTAAAAGAACTTTCTGCTCTGCTAATTTTGTTCAGCTGCATAAAATTTGCTGTCAAATGATGGAGTATTTTAAAAATAAAACTTGTGAGTTAAAGTTTGTCTGACATTCTGAAAGTCAGTATGTACTTGGTTACACCTTGAATCAAGTACATACTAATATATTGATCTCCACATTTTTCTGTCCCTTGAGAGATGGTTTTTCAGAACAGAAATGGTCAAGAGTCATTCTTGTGTGTATTATGAGAGTCTACTTGGTAGACTCTCATACTTGGTAGAAAACTATTTCATAAACATCATTCATGACTAATGACAATAATTTTATGGTCAGGTTCCCACCTCACAGCAACAACTTCTGGAGCCCAAACACTAGAAATCTACTTTAAGAGTAAGAGACCAAAGTGAGAAAATATTGACTTTTAATTTTTGTCATGAGATCTCAATTGCTTGATAGTAATAGATTTTCTTGCAATTTGGATAGAGTCCCCAATCAAGAAAAGTGTAGGCCTAATTTGTTTTGGACAGATATGATCTCTTCACAAATTTTCTTTATTTTTTATTGCTTCTGTGAGAGTTTTGTCTTCTGACACCTAAGTGTCAGAAGTGGACAAAATATCTTTTAAAATAAAGGATTAGGAAATAATCTTTGTTTCTATTACATCATTTGCAAACTGTAGAAATATAAAATGATCTTACTTTATGGTGACCTTGCTTCCCTTCCCACCTGTCTCTAGATGCTTATGGGAGTTGCAGAATCAAGAAGAGTCTCTTTTGGCTCTGCTAAAATTGGTAGAATTCTCACCATCTTCAAGAGATATTTGGGCAGTATTGTAGGTGTATAAAATAAGTGCTATGTAGGCTGCCTTATGGCATCTCTGGCAAACCTAAACCACTTCTCATCCCCTTTAGTGTGGAGTTCCTTTAGTGCTGTACCCCTAAGGATTTGTGCCAGTCCAGTTGTCCAGCCTGCAAACACGGAGCTGGTCCTTGGCTGCTGGTTGATAGATCCTGAATGGAGCTGTCAGGGTGGCTTGGGGCCAGGCCTGGGCTATTCACTGTGCCTGCCTACCCTGCTGCTCAGGACAGACTGAGGACTGACAGACTTAGGGACGGAGCTGGCATCATCCCACCCTTGGAGCTTGCAGCTAATGCTAGGGTTGGCTGCTCTGCAGCACTAGGCCGCTGCTAAAAGCAGGGTTCAGGCGTGTCTAGGGAGGCTGCTGCACTTCCTCAGAGACCTTGCAATCTTCAAGGTGGCTCTTTTTTAGCTGCTCAGGAACTTTAATAAGGAGATGCTACGAGACAAATTGCAATTTGTGGTGTTTGTTCTGCCACGGGGGTAAAAAACCCCCATTGATTTGTGGAAATGTGCATACTTGGTTTTCTTTGATGTGTAAATCTCTGTTGAGCCATGGACTCTTCACAAGAATTGATTGTGGGGAAGACCCACTGGGAAAGACTTTTGGCTTCTGTTGTGTGATCCTGAGCAAAGTAAAACTCTTGATTGTTTAGAAGGAAACTAATCTATCCAACCTAAAAAGTTTGTCTAGAAATAGAATTAGATATACTGTGTTCCTTATTTCAACATCTCTTTTTGTATAAATAATGTAACTTTGGTACTAGTGCTAGCTAGAAAAATGCAAGCAATTAATTAAAGCAAAATTTCTAGCAGTGGTTTGGTTAGAGATTGTTATAGATACTAGGTCAGTATGGCACCAAAACTCTTCCATCTCCTGTTGGTGTAACAGCTCAAATTCTCCAACATCTGCAGTTTTGGAGAGAACATTCAGGTTTGGGAAGACCAGGATTTAAGTGTCAGCATCTCTAGAACAGTCTGCCATGGGTTGTTCCCATAGGGACAGCTCTGTATGGAAGCTCCTGGAGAACCAAAATCATGTTTTATTGATTTTCCAAGAATTTTCTGTGAGCTTCTGTCTGGGCTGGAGCTGCTTGTATGTGCCTCAGTGTGATAGGTGAGGAGGCTGTGCTTGAGAATATCAGTTGTCCCAGGTAAAGAGCAGGCTTGGCCAGCACAGGGAAACAGAAGGAGAAAAAGACAGAAGTTTATAATGACAGGAAGGAAATACCTGCAGATTTGCTGCTGTGTATGGTCACTGGAAGGAACACATTGTAGGGGGTGAAAAATCTGTTCAGGTGTTTTCTCAGCCCTAATCTGAGAGAGGAGGGAGGGAACACCTCGTCCTCTGCTCTGTGTTTCCTCAAGAGCGTCTGTGAGAGTGAGTGATGCTTTCAGTGACGCCAGTTAACACTTAATTGCAGGGCTTGGACAGGTTTGTTTTTCTGTTTTTTTTTTTTTTTTTTTTTTTAATGATCTCTGGAAACTAGAGTAGGGTCACAGTCACACTTTGAATGGGCAGCCAAACTGAGTTGCTGAGAGAAAGTTTCTGGTCAGGTGATTTTGGATAGTGTTATAGCTGATAAAATTTGATCCAAGAGGTTTTTATTTTAATAGTTCATTCCTCCCTGAGTGCACTACTGTGCTACTGTTGTTGTGGCACCATGTAATAGAAGCGTTATTTTTCTAGGTCTCCTTGAATGCTTGTTTTCATGGTCTGTGGCTATTTGCATAGGTGTAATAGGAAGTTGACCAAACTTTTTAATTGCTGGCTTGTTGTTTTTGTTTTAATGTTGTTAATCTTGCTGGTTTTGTCTTTATCTGCAAGGCAGGATCAAACTTGTCTCTGACTTGGCAGGGCAGAGTATGACATTTCAGTGTTCAAACAGTTTGCTGCTTGATTTGTGCAGTTCTTACACTTCTGTTCTGCTCTCTCAGTTGATGTAATTACTCTTTCAGTTGATGTAATTGCTGCTTTGCTTACCTTGTGGCTGAGCTAGTCATGAGAGCAAACCAAGCTGTCTATCTTGCTATTTTACACTGATTTTTCCCTGGTGACAAAGGTAGCTGCTGGCATTGTTGAAGTCAATGCAATGGGAAACCAAATAGATTATCATCCCACATATTTGTAACCATCATGCTCTATCACTTCCCTATCAGTAACAGATTGGCAATAAGGGGTTGGAGAGTAGGTGCTTTCTTGAATTTTCTGTTTTAACCTTGTCTCCTGGCTCCTAGCAGCTCTCTGTCCCTGGCAGGGAAGGTGACAGGTGGCTTTTGGCTCCCCTTTATGGTCTGAGATGCCCTACCTGCTTGCTCTAAAAAAAAATACAGATTATTTTAAGTTGGGGGATGAAGTAAAAGTGGCAGCTGTATTGCTAATGGCCAGCTACATTCAAATAAGAGTTCAGTCACTCTGCATGTTTTTTAGGCTATGCACTGAAGTATTTAGGGTGACATGAGAAATCTGGAGGTGGCTTTTATCACACACTTGCTGAATTCCACATAGGCAATTTGAAGTATATTTTATTTACTTATTATTGATTATTTTAAATCAACGTTTCTGAAATTTTCTGAATAGTTTTGCATGTAAAGGTTTCAAATTTAGACCTAAATTTATGCAGGCAACTCAAGAAAACCTGCTTGCATTTTTATGGGATACAAGCACAAATATACCAATGTGATACCTGTTAAATGCAATAATGAGGAACTTTTCTATGTTTCACATTTCAGTTATTGTCATGTAGATAATTATTGGGATTAATCATTATCCTGTGCATATCTGCAGTTACTCTGATAATGGATACAATTTGCTTTTCAGCTTTTGAGCTGATGTAAATGCTGAATATAGAAGTTAGATTTTTGCTTGTGGCTCTTTTTCTGCTGGTGTTAAAGGATCAGATGTCTTCAGGAACACCAAGGTTTCAGTAACTCTTTTTCCTCTATGATGTAAAGCAAACATTTTTGTCTGGAGGGTGTGATAAAGCTCCAGCTGTGAAGGATAGTTTTTACCTGTATGTAAAAGCAAGCTTTTACCCATAGGTAGCAGAGTGGTAAGATGCATAGTAGCTGTCTTTGTTGAAGAAGTTGGGGGTGGGATGGGAGGCTGTGACATAGTTAAGTGTCCTTCATTGCCCCAGTATGTTTATTTTAACATTTCCGTTTCAGTTTGTACTTTCCTAATCTTCATTTTCTTTCTTTTTATTTTTTTTTTCTCTTTTTTAACCACCCACTGTGGTTTTCTTCACCTTGCAGTATCCCATTTTACAGATTTTGTTCTTATTCCTAGTAATTCCTGACTTCTCCAGAGACTTGGTCTTTGGACTTGTTCATCAGCAGAGTTCTGCTTTCACAAGAGATTTATGGCTGAGGGAAGCTGCTCACTTCAGAGCTTAGTTGGCATAACTGACCACTAGGCAGGGAGGGAACATCTGTGACTGGTGGAAATCATAAATAGCACTTAGAGAGGACTCTGAGTTCCTAATTGTTAAACCCATGCTTGGAGTGAATTGAAAGAAGAAGAGGGGGGTGGAGCCCTACAGAGAACCTTGAAGTCTTTTCTTGGTAGGGGTGAGACTTAGTGTTCTCTTAGCCTCTGTAGGGAGGCAGAGATGGATGCAGTGAGCCCATGAATGTAAGTCCCTCAAGCCCAGAGGTGAAAGGAGGGTGATGAAACATCACACTTGCTTCAAGAGCCAGAAGGACTTCATGCCTGAGAAGAGACTCTTCTATTGCAACGTTCTCTCACACCAATCATGGCATGCACAGTTTCCTACATTTACACTTGGTTGGAGACCTCAGAAGTCCTTCTGAGGAAACAAGAGTTTTGAGGAAGGCAGTTGTGATGTGGCCATACTGAAGTGAATGACCTCTGAAAAGGCATTTTGCCAGTTTGAAGGCTCAGGGTATAAAGCAGGGTTTCTTCCACATACAACAACTAATTTAGCTTTTTCTGAAATTTGAGCAGGGCTGTTTTAGTGGGTTTGGATAGCACATATTGCAGCCATCTTGCCCCAGTGCTCCAGAGTTGCATATAGTCTTATTGACAAGAACAGTATTTGCTTGTTTGCTGCTGGTTTTAGATTGCATGAAATTTTCTAATAATGCAGAATAATACAGGAACTGATTTATAGCAGGATGTGTGGCTGTAAGGAAGCTCCAGAAATGCACCCAACACCCCAGGAGTATAAACAGCCTGAAAAAAGCAGTGTGTATATGAATGTTGTGCTCTATTTCAATTTTCAGAATATTCTGGAGTGACATTTAGACTGGATTCCAAAGTTTGATGGAATGAGCCTTTCTGTTGCCCCTCTAAGTAGCTCAGTCTAAATTAAGAAATGAAAAGGCCCTTTAAATTCTTTTTTTGCATGGCCCTGGTGCTGTCATTCTGCTGTTGGTGTCCAGGACATGGGATGTCCAGGATGGGAACAGACAATGCCATGTAGCAGCAGAGCTTTGTGCAGGTGGGCTGGGGCTGACAGGGCTGCTTGCACACAGCCTGCGTGGAGCCAGGCTGGATTTCTGTGCTCTTGTGGCATTTAAACACTTCCTAGCCTAGGAAGGAGTATATATAGAGACCTCAGGGGTTATAAAAAGCATCAAGGCAAAACTGCCTCCCAAAATACCCCAGAAGATGGAGAGTGCTGGCTGCCTCTGGTCCCACCCTCCCTCATCTCTGGGTCTCTCAGAAGCTGCAGCAGTGTATTCTGCCATGACAAAAGCATTCAGAAGCACCAGTTCTGCTGGCTCACAAACCCTTGGAGTGTGCCCAGCCACAGCAGCTGGCAGTGCTGTCAGTCACAGCTCCTGAGGTGCCACTGCCAGAGGCCCCCTCTCTGGGCAGGACCCACCTGGCTCTAGGAGAGCCTGCTCATCCATCAGTGTCTCCTTTGGAGAGCTCTCCTAGCCAGCCCTCACGTGCCCAGGGGGCTCCTTGAGGAAGAGGAATGCAAGAATTTGGGTACCTTTAAAATATTGTGAGTTTCTAAGGGAAACACTTAACTTGAGATCTGTTCCAGATGCTTCTGTAACTCTATAGTTGTTGTCATGGTGTACAAAGGAAAATAATCTCAGAGCATCCCTCATGAATTAACTGCTGGCTTAGAGCCTCAACAAAATAACTTTGTTTTCAGAACTGTTTTCAAATATTTACTCGTACCCCTGTACACAGCATACTTCACATTTGACTTCAGTCATGTTGGGGATGGAGAGTCAAATGTTTTTGGTTATCTGTGACAATCTCTCCCTCTTCCTTTTTTGTTTTTCCTTGCATGTGAGTGTATCTGTAATAGTCTATGTTTATTTGTAAGCACAGAAAAGTTTGGAACTCGGCTAGATTATTAGACCAAAGATAATTAAGAAAAAAAGCAGGAAAAAAAAAAGTTCCTGAATATATGTTGGGGATATGTGTAAATGCTTCAGCAGACTAAACTAATGGTAACTTTTTTGCCAGATCCCATTTCTCTCATTTTCCTGGAACTGGATTTTTCTGTCTAGAAATTATATTATGCCATTGATATTTTTAGGACATAAAATACTGAGATTTTTTTAAAACTAATTCACATTGTCACATGAAGTAGAATGTTCAATAGCTTCATTTTTCCTTTCATTAGAATTTTGGGACTTTTTGCACACTGAAAATAATGAGTTATACTTAAAAAGGAGAAACTACTGTGTTTCCTTTCTTAAATGCAGTCTGAAAAGTGAGGACAGGTATAGGCCCTGTCAGAAAGGAGACAAATCCCATTTAATGCACTGTGTATACATAGACCAGAATTTTCATTATGCCTTTCCTGCCCTGGCCGCCTGGTACTCTCTTTAAGATCTGGGATTTCAGATTGCAAGTAAGAACAGCTGTTGTTCTTTCATTGGAAGTGTCTCATTGTGTTTAATGGTTGTCTTTTTTTCTTCTTTTTTTTTCTTTCCTTTAAGCAATTTAGAGCCCACTAGAAAATGCCCATCTGCTCTGCTAGGAGCCTTTGTTGTGATTTTCGATACAGCATCAGCAAGGTTGATGTTTAAAGCCCTAAAGAAACACTAGTAAAATTGCAGATATTGTGCCACTGTTAACAGCAGATCATTTCCCATTCAATCTCTTTTCATCAGCACCATTATGCAAAAAACTCTGTTTTATTCAGCTCTGGGTTCAGCATGGTTAATGTAGTTTGGGTTATTAAGGGTAAACTTTTTCATGTTAGGAATCAGGAAATACAGTCTTAATATTTACAGTCTAGCACACTGAATAATCTTGTACTTATGTTTTGAATAGATAAGAGAGCTGGGACTTGGGTTTACAAACAAAGGTCTGAACTACAAAGACAGTTTAATTGTGGTCATTTCAGTAAATTAGTTTAAATCTGCATTTTTCTTCCGTAGAGTTTCCATTTTACATAACGCAGAAATGATTTTTAGTAGCTAAAACTTGTGGGGTTCAAGCTGCAACTGGTCTTAATTACTCCAAGATGATTTTTTGTGAGGATGTAGTGAGGATGAGAACAAATATGTGCAGTTGACATCCTCCTTGAGCATCAGCATTCCAACCAAGGACATAGATGCAGTAAATTGTTACTGGAAATAGCCCACATGGGCTGAATTGGAGCCTCATGTTTGAGCAGTCTGAAGGAGGCTTTTTATTTCTTGCTTTGTCCATTCATAGAAATATAATTGTGGATGTGTGTCCACAAATCTCATTCACAAACTTGAGCAAATGGCATTTAATAGACTATATAGACATGTTAGCTCAATGTTGTACCTGAGCTAACAAGCTCTCAGAAGCTCAGATAAGGTCCAGTGTCTACTTTGCCCAGGGGTTCATGGCAGGGATTTTATTTGGAAAAGAGAGCTAGGAGGCAGAAATTAAGTTGTGTAAGACTTCTTAACTTCTTAACAAACTACTTGGATTGTTAAGAGAACTTAAGAGTTACTTACAAAATCAAAAAGGATTCAGTAACACCTCTGAGCAGAGTAGCAGCATAACTATGTAATTACATAGTGTTGACATTGCCTTTCAGATGTTTTCCAGATAAGTGAATTACTTTTATTTGCAGTTCTGTCACTGTTGTGTCTGATAAACTTGTGGGCAGCTGCATTCTAGCCTTTGTTACAGAGCCTGGATTTCAAATCAGGTGATTGGCAGCTTAGTTTAGCTTACAAACAGGTCTGAGGATGTGGGAATACTCCTACTGCCCCTCTGCATCCAGCTCTGGGCTCCCAGCACAGGAGGGACAGGGACCTGATGGGAGGACTCCAGGTGATCAGAGGGATGGAGCACCTCTGCAGTGAGGAAAGGCTGAGAGATTTGGGATTGTTCAGCCTGGAGAAGAGAAGGCTTTGGGGTGACAGAATTACTGCCCTTCTGAAGGGAGCCCACAACCAAGGGGGGACAGAGGGACTTTGGACAAGAGCATGAGGTGACTGGCTTCAGGCTGAGAGTAGGTTTGGGTTGGATAGCAGGGAGAAATTCTTTACTGAGAGGATGGTGAGAGACTGGAACTGTTGACCAGAGAAGTTGTGGCCGCCCCATCCCTGGAAATGTTCAGGACCAGGCTGGATGGAGTATGGAGCAACCTGGTCTAGCAAAGGTGCCCTGCCCATAGCAGAGAGGTTGGAACAAGATGAGCTTTAAGATCCTTTCCAATCCAGTCCTATGATTCTCTGATTGTATTTCTCCAGTACCATGAGATGAATTTGGTGGAATGCTTGGCATATTTTCTGCTGGCAAACTGTTGCAGTCCACTGGAGTGTGTTGCACTAATACATGGCTGACATCTATTTACCTGTCTCACAGACAGAGCTATGAAGTCACACAAAATGTATCTTTTGAGATGTTGTAGCTCTGAGGTATGTGCTGCACACTGGAGTTCAATTGTGCTGGATTATTTCTTTGTGAGGTGAGACCTTTTAAAGCATGTCCCTTTCTGTGCAGTGAGTATGTGAAGCTGTGCACCTCACTTTGCTGTTTTTTTTGTCCCCGAGTACTGGAACACGTTTCTTTACTTTAGAATAAAGGAATAAATTTATTTTTCTCTCTTGAGTTAGCAAAGTAGAACAAATTTGTTTGGAAAGCACTGATAGTTCTGCAGTAAAATTTTTTGCAGTGAGAGAAGACCCTGCATGAGCACATGGTATCAATAAACCCTGCATGGTTCCAAAACTGGACTTGCTATATCTCTGCTGTCACTGCATCAGGAGAAAATTACTTATTTCTGCCTTCTGACTTGAGGCTGCTTCCTAGGGCTGCAGGAAAAAAAGCAGGATTTTCTATTTGCTAAGCAGGAGATTTTTTTGAGATGTATTTTTGAGGCAGAGACATGGAACACTATTTGCTGAACACTTTTTCATGTGAAATCATAAGAGCAGCACTCTGCCCTTCAGTGCCCCAGGAAAACCCCACAACCAGCACAGCCCTGTTGTGGTTTCATTTGTGAGATGAAGAAGTCACTGGAGTTTTTGAACAGAGCAAATCAGTGCTCTGCCACTGTCTGGGAATAGCACACACTGTAAGTCCCAAAGATACATCCTATTTATAAATTAAAAAGAAGGGCCAAAACAATTCATTGTATATTCCTGTCTGTATAGGACTAAAGTTGTGATGATCATTGTTCCTCTAATAGGATTATAGAGTTTTGTTTTCTAAGTATCCAACTTAACCTGTGGTCTGGGCTTGTTATTTCTGAAATAGCTGTGAATAATTTTAAGGATCCCTTTTTAACCACTATCTTTGTTTTAAACATGAGGAATAATTGGTTTGCATTGTTTCATTTTGATGGAAAATGTCTTCTTTGTAGCCAGCTAAGGCAAGATGAACTCCAGTTTTTTGGGGCATGTTATTCTCATGGTGTAGCAGCATAACCAAGGCATTTCTTGCTCTACAGAAAAAGATTTCATTTATGTGAAATTTGATCAAAGCTGAACTGAACATGTGTGTTTGGCAAGTGAACTTCCCTGAGTTTCACACACATTCTGTATTAGGTACAGAAACGAATTCATTTTTCTGTAAAAATATTGAGTGTCTCTATATTTCAATGCAGAAAGGGAATGACTGTTTTCTCCTGCTCCTTTTTTCCTCCCTGTCCCAGCAGCCCTTCGTTTCCACACATATGCAAAAGCTCAGAGGTGCAATTCAAATCTGCTTCTGCATAGATGAAACAGTGAACTGGGATTTTAAATAATTTTGTGCCCTCTGGTTAAACTCTGACAGAAGCCAGGCATGGCAAATCAGTTTGCTCCTGTCTTCCCTTTCTGTTCAGCTGTCTGACCCCTTGCTGCTCCATTTGAACCAGAAAAGTGGAATAAATCCCAATTTTTACAAGCCCAGCCTCAGGGACTGGGAAGCTTCAGAAGGTCTGTGGAGAAAAATGAGGAGCTTCTTGCCATCAGCATTTCTACTGTGCTGTGAAGCTGCTTCTCCCCTGGGGTCTGCAGGCTCCTCTAGTGCATTTGGGATGGCAGTTCAAGGAAAAACCTGCAGCTTCTGATGCAGAATTTGGCTACCAGGAAACTTCAGCCTACAGTTTTGCAGTAAGAACACAGAGTGTAAGGACTTGGCTGGTTTAGGTAGTCATTAAATCAAGCATGCAATTGCTGATTCATCCTAGCAAATAAACATCTCATTAAATCTGATTTTTGATGAAACAATAGAAAACACTTCCTGTACTTCCCTTCAAGGATATCATAGCCCAATAGAATTATTTATTTTGTGAACAGAAGCTCCTTTTCCCTCAAGAAACTTGAAATCTTTGCAGTGCAGGTGGCAGCAGACTGACTTTGGGGTAGGTGTGTGGGAGGCCTGTGTCCTCCTGTTTGACCGTGCAGGAGCTGTGTCTGCCTGGGGTAACACAGCTGGTGTTTGGGCTCAGAGAGTGTTTGGGTGACAGACTCATCTGGTTGGTGCTGTGGCACTGGGCCCTGCTGGTTCCTGCTGGGCTGAGCCCACAGAGTGTCCCTGTGGGGGAGGAGATGATGGTTGTGTGCCATCCAGCTGGCTGATGTAATGTCAAGGAAATGGGACTAGTCAAAAGGGAATGCAAGCCAAGCTGGAAAGCAAGGAGATACTTGCTTCCCTGCCCCACCTCAATTTATGTGTATCTTCACTTCAATGGCATGAACCTGCTCCAAACAGGAGTTTGCTGTTTCAGTTCCCTTCTTTAGGCCAAGCCAGGAGCCCTGTTTATGGTGGGTACAGTGGCACTGGCACACGTCAGCTCAGCTTGGTGGGCCCTGCACCACCCAGCTCAACCTGGTGCTCCATGGAAAACCTGTCAGGGGCACAGGGGATGGGCCTGTGGGCTTGGTTATCTGCAGCACCAGGGTCCTGCCTGCTGCTCCCTGCATTCCTTGGAGGACCCAGCCTTGGGGTCATGCCCAGGCCACTCTCCTCAATCTCTGCTGGGTGTATTGCACTGCCAGCACTGAGCTCTGGGATGGGATGTGGCCATGCTTGTCAAGCTTGCTAAAACTCACGGGGAGACTTTATTTTGTAGTCTGGATTGGCAAGTGGCATGGTCATCCTCAGCTGCAGAGATCCTGTTTTGCACTGGTTGAAGGAAAATAAGGCAACAGCTGGGTCACAGGCTCCTGGTAAAAGGCACTTCTTGTTTTCCATCATGTTAATGTGAGCTCAAACAAGATGTCTTAGATATTGTTGAAATTGGTGGAAAATCAATGGCTGCAGTTTTGGCTTTTCTGTACAGTGCTGGGGAGAGATCACTGTTGGTTTAGATTTTTTTTTTTTAATTTTTACTTAAAAGGAAATTATCAAAACTGGAAATTATCAAAACTGATAAAACCTCCTTTGGAGTGGAAATATGTGCCATCCTGTGAGAGGGAAAAGGACCAGGTTTTGGTGAGCTGGGAGGCTGTGTAGGCACAGTATTTTGGAAGAAGCATTGTCTGAACCTCTCTGTAGGGAGGTTTTGGAGTCGAAGTTTTTTGAACACACCTTAGATCTGCCTCAGTCTGACAAAGACAAGATTTTCAGCAAGAGCTTTTTTCTTTTTGTCCAGACCTCAGCTTATTGGTCTGAGACAAGTCTTCTGCTAAACCTGCAGTGTGTATATGAGCATCAGAGGTTATATTATATTCCCAGTCTACCAGAAAATAAATCTCTCTGGCTTAATATTAGCCTCTACTGAAATGTCCTACCCATGAAAATTGAGAGGCTTTGTCCTGTTCCCCCTCCCTTTTTCTCTGTCCCTTCCCTTCTGTAAATGATGGCTGCTTCTAACAAATCCAATGGGCTGATTGGGACAGCTTTGGGCTTTATTCTGCATCTAATCATGTCCCAGTGGCTCATGTGAATGACAAAGTGGGCAGGCCTGTGCAGGATGTACCCTTCTGCTGAGTGTGTTATCACACAGTGTTGCTGATAAAACAGGTTTCTGTGCTCACCAGGAAAATAAAAATGGAGGATGTGAATAGGAGCAAAGGCTTTCCATCTGTCTTAGCACACCTCTTTATCCTGGTGTTTAAATTTGTTTTATTTTTTTTTTCCCCTGATTGGCATGTTTGAAAGAGCAGCTGCTTGCCTGTGAAGGTCCATCCTAGCTGATGCTCCATCAATTCAGCTGTTACTTTATTCACTCCAGTGGCAGGCTAATCAACCTTTTCTTTTCAAGTGTGTCAAAGCTCTGAACATGAGACAGTTTGTAATTATGGAAAATGGGAGTACACTTTTTATCCTTAGGGCAATTAAATGATTCTGCACCATGAGCTAATACTATAAATAATCTCTTACAGTTGTTTTTCCTGAATGGTGAATTTTCCACTGAGCTTCAATGGGTGGGGGAATATATATAGCAAATAGTGATGATTTACAATGTAAAGCCTCAAAGCACTTTATAAAATCTGCTTCAACTCTTCCTAGCTCAGGTTGTTAGGCTTTTCATACTGAAACAAAATGCAGTTCTGATGCTTTCCCACTGCATGTCATGAGAGAATGAAATAATTTCTTTGCTGTTACCCTGCTATTGAGCACTTCTATGCATTCAGAAAGAGAAGGAAGGAAATTAAATTATGCTCTGAAGTAAACTTGCAGTCATTAAATTACATTTTATGTAAAACTTATATTAAAAGTGCGTGCACAATTTATGTATTACCTCTATTCTTTCTAGTATAGCATGTATATAGTTTTTGATAAGCACTGGCCTTTAGCATCCTGCCAGTGTGTTTAGACATGTTTGGGCAGAAATGAGCCCTGGTACCAGGACTCTGCTTCATAAGGAATTAGAACAGTCAATAAAAGAGATTTTCCTAATTTCCTTTGAAAGTAGCAAACAAGTTGTCAGCCAATAGCCAAGATTAAGCAATAGATGTTCTGAAATGGGGACCCGGGGTCTCTGAATCAAAGCAGCAGCTGGTGAATAAGTGAATTGACTCTATTAGTGCACGAGAAGAGCAATTGGAGAGAATTTAAAATAGTGTTAACGAGTTACTTCTGATTGAGAATGCTAAGGAAAATGAAAGGAAGCATGAAAATGATACCACAAATAAGTATCAGTGTCTGGCAAATACTGATCCTGGTGAGTTTGGCTTGAAGGAAAAAGGTGGTAGAAAAGCTGCTCCTGTGAAGTGAATTTCTGACTTATAACAACAAGATTTTTATGGCTTTTGTAATTGTGGGTGCAATCTGGGGTGTTCAAATGCTGCACTGGGTGAGCTGGTGGGAGCCTGGCTCCTGTCTCTTCCTGACCCCAGAGACACAGAGATGTTTAACACAGATTAACACAGAGATGCTGTTGGGATGCTGAAAATTGCCCAAGCCCTTTGGAAGCCTCCCTTGGAGGGCTGTGCTGTTTCCCTTTGTTAAGTTTTTAGGTTAGGACTTGGTGACAGATCTGGCCATCTGGAGCTTGTGGTTGAAGAGGCTGTGCTAGAAAGAAGCAGAGGCTTCTTACTGAGCCAGGTGTGGGCGGCCTTTTGATTTCAAATTGCTTCTAAACTTAAGTCTCAGCTAAAAGAGAGCTCCAGTAAAAATTTCTGTGTTTGTTGTGGTAAGAGGATGTCATCTTCCTCCAGGAAAACCTAAAAATCAAAGGAGAGCTTATTATAAGGTATGGTAACTGACAGTGCTGACGCACTCATCAGCTAATTGGAAACACATGGTTTATAACTGCTTTTTAAACTATTCTGAAATTCTACTTGGGCTCTGTAATTGGGAGGTGGCTCAAAGAGAGGTATGTGGTTTAAATCCATGGTTGCCAATGTGGCTTCACAGAGCCATGTCTCTTCATGTTGCTTAAAGGAAAAGGCTAGGATTCTTTATGATCTCTAAACCATTAATATGTGTTAAACTTAAGTGACTTTAAATGAAATTATTTTTTAAACAAATAGGCAATAGCATGGAATTATATTTTTTTATCAGTAGAGTTTGAACTAAAAGACTCAAAGTTTGTTTTTGTTTGGGTTTTCTGTTACTGTAAAGATTATTATGGATGTTGATAATAGGTAGGAAGGACTGTGAGGTGTAATGTTGTGTCATGAAAGTCAACATGACATCTGAATAGATGTGTCTTTTTCTTTGTTCAGACTGACAGAAATGTGATATTGCTCTTTTGCAGTGCCAGAAAGACAAGTCTTAGCTGTTTAAAAAGACTCTTGGTTATTCCTCCTCCAATTGGATTGTTGGAGCAATGGTTGAAACATCAGTGATAGATTTTAAAACACTTCTACTGGGTCACTTTTGATAACTACTTATGCAAAGCTTCTTTTGAAATGAGTTGACTTATTTTTTCTTTTGTCTGTAGTAGATAATATTTGATACTCTGGTAGGGTATTATGAGGCTTTGTAGGTTGTGCAGATTCAAGAAAATGGCGGGAAAACTCTGACTAGACTGGATTAAACCAGAACTGGATGAAATCCCCCTCTCTCCTCCTATTTCAGAAACCTCACTGCAGTATTAGGCTCTCAGTTTTTCTGTGGAGGAAGGAGAAAAAGCCTGATTTGGTGTCTTTAACTATGCAGTGCAGGCAGAGCTAATAAATACATCAAGCAGTAAAATGCATTTTGACAGGGGCTGTTGAGAAACTTAAATTCAGTGTATTAGAAAAGATGAATGGGTACTAAGCTGATTAACTCGTAACTCAGTCTATCAACAGAGAATACTTCCTCTGTGCTTGATGCTTATTTCATTTTCCAGTGTGAAACTACCGCCAAGAAAATAGTTTCCAAAGTGAAAAACTATTTGATGGCCAAGACTGTTTGAAGGACAAGAGGC
This sequence comes from Agelaius tricolor, assembly GCF_023055355.1. NCBI lineage: Eukaryota > Metazoa > Chordata > Aves > Passeriformes > Icteridae > Agelaius > Agelaius tricolor. The sequence goes on from NW_027269270.1 coordinate 6,073,389, forward strand.
ACAGAATGAGCTGTCCAGTCTGTAAATTTAAAAAGAGTCTCAGAGTCTTATCTTCTTGCTGAAAGACAGTTCCCCTCAGTTAAACCTGTGGAAATTGCAGCATTATTGTTAAAGTTTGTCTCATGTGGCCCATGAATGCTAAGGGAAGTTTATTTCTTTCATCTTTATCCTGTTGCTTTTAATTTTATTTTTTTTTTTTCAAAAAGGAAGGTAATCTGTGCTGGAGTAAGCTTTTTTGAGTGCTGTTGTATTTTTCAAATTGCAAGTATATCTGCAGCAACATTCAGCAAATATTATTAATATCCTAAATACGTCCTGTAACAGAGTCTGGTAAAGTGTTGCTGCTACTGTAGTTTGGATTCCAAACAGTAAAATGGGTGCCAGAAATTGTGTCATGGTCTCTCAGCAGCAGCAGCAGAATATTTTATATTTTTCTTGCTAGCTCTCCAGCATGTTGGCCACATCACAATGTGACTTTGTTGTAATGCTAAAAACATTACAGCCTGCTACTCTCTTGTAAACACATTTTCACCTCCAGCTGAACTACTGAGTCCAAATGCTTCAGTCAGCACAGCAGCATTAAGGTTTGAGCACAGATTTCAGCCCTGCTCGGGGTTGGATGGGATGTGCATCATAAGGAGTCAATGACCTTTGATCACGGGTGTTAAGTAGATGGTCCAGCCATCTGTGCAGAGAGGAGAATTGTCATTTAGTGCCTTGGACAAAACAGGCTGGGAAAAGCAGGCAAGAGAGGTGGAGCCCTGGGTGGGTTGTGGTGGAGCTGGGCAGGCAGATGTGCTGCAGGAGAGAAGATGGGAGGGACACCAAGAGGGGGGAAAGGATGGCCTGAGCATCCTTGGCAGGCCCTGGAGAGGCAGGGGAGGGTGTTGGTGCTCAGGAGCAAAGGAGCTGTGAGCTCTTTCAGTTCCCCATTTTCCAAATCTTTCAGAATGCCCTCACTTGGTTGCCTGGGTCTCTTGCAGAGGGTGGCTGGGCTGGTAACAAGATGTGACCATAAAGCCAAACTGGCAAACAAAACCAAAACCCAAATAAGCAAATGTGAGGTGAGTCTAATACAGGTGAGGGATGAGGAAGTACAAAAAACCACCTTGCACATGCACCTGATGATAAATTGGAGATAACTTGTCATGCTCTTCATAAACTTTTTGGGAAGGGAAGCCTGAAGCTAAGGGACAGTGGTAGCAATAAGTATTTTATATTTATATAATATATAATTTATATGTAACATTTATATAATTATTTATATTTCTATAACATATAATTTACATGTAATATTTATGTAATTATTTATATAAATAGTATATCTAAATTATATCTTCATATATAATAGTTATATAATTATTATAATATATAATAATTATAATGGAAATTATATTTTAAATAATTTATATATTATTATATTTTATGTATTTGTATTTATATATTTCTATATAATCAATATATATTTATATATAAAATATATACAAATAATATATAATTATGTATGTTTATAGTATATTTATACTTATAAATAAGATTTTTTTAATGACTGATTTTAGTAGATGTAGGTTTAATATTTGATGCTTTCAAACTGCAGCAGTAAGAACCTCTAGACAAGGCCCTGAGTGGCTCTCACTGCCTGCATTGTGTTGTTCCTGCTTCCCATCACTGGTGTCATGACAAAGAGCTTGCTCTTCTATAGAGGAGCCTGTGAAAAAAGCACCATATAGCTGTGCTGTCCAAAACAAACACTTGATCTGTTTGCTGTTATCAGCTGAATGTGAAACTCCTAAACTGTTGTAGAATAATGAATCAGGTTTCTAAAAAGTGCATTGAACCTGCAGTGATTCTGCATCTTATGTTGACCTGAGAGTTCATTTCTGTTTTTCATACATGGTTTGTTTGCTGTAAATAATAAACAATATCCACTTTTGGAGATATATAAACACTAAATATTTTACTAGATGCAGTAATCTAACCAAGGTCTTGGTCTGTTGAACAGCTGTTTATTTCATGTAAAAACATGCTGTGTTTGGATATCATATTTTTTCTTTAATTGGGTTATGCATTTGTGCCTTTTTATTTGGAGTTTGCTTTTATATCCTATTTCAGATACTATTTGTTTATGTTTTTCTAAGGGGAAAATGCTTAGTTTCCAGAATACTTCATTCCATTAATTGGAAAATGCAGTTGAAAGAAAAAAACTTTGTTCTGTCTCAAAATTACTACTAAAGAAAACTAAATATAAGTAAACCATCTGCACTTCTACAAAGTATATGTTGCTGCATGGCAGCAGAGCACATCTGGATTCAAATTGCAGCCCAGGAGTTTCAGGGTCATGATATTCTGAGCCTCCAGGAAAAGACATTTTTGGTACAGGAAATCTGTTGGCTCTTGTTATATTCTTTAGGCTCCCTACATGGCATCACACTTCCTGGGATAAGAACACAGATAGTGGGAAATAATTCTGCATATTCATGCACAAGTCCAGCTATACCCGAAGGCTTAAAATGCTCAGTGTTTTATAAGGTTGTGAGATTTCTTCTTACTGAGTAGAAATTGTAGCTTATGGTGTAATTATTGCTCAGGGTTCCCCTCTTTATCTTAGAGACATCTTCAGACAAACCATGCCCTGATGTTGTGTTGACATTTTTTCAGTGGAGAATAAGACATTTTGTTCAATGAAGAAAGATAGCTACACTTCCCTAAAACTCTGTTATTTTGTTTTGACTTTGCTGTCTTTAGGAAAACTTCAAGATTATCTTTGCTTGTTCCTGAAGGAGGTCTAAGTAAGCTTCTGAGATAAAGTATCCATTTTGCTTCTGTGGGTCTTTATGTTCTGAAAAGGGAATGCTTCACCACTAATGGAACATTAGCACTTGGAGAGTTTTGGGTTTTTGTTGGGTTTTTTCCTTCCTGGCTGTGCAAAGGACAGATTGTAACTATTATCAATATTTGATGGTTTGGTTGTTTTGGGGTTTTTCCTAATTCTCAATTGACTCTTTCTTTCTTTGCAGCTTTGCTCTGTCTGATGAAGCTTACAGGTCTTTAAGGGACCAGGACAAAGACCAATGCATCCTTATCACAGGAGAGAGTGGAGCTGGGAAAACAGGTAAGGAGCATTTAGGATCTGATGAAAAACCATTCAGGGCTGTTCAGAGCCTTGCAGAGGGAAGCTGGAGTCGGTGAGAGTTGAGAGATGTCAGCAATTCTCTGTGTCTGGCCATTGCAGAAAGTGAGTGCTGCCACACTTGTGGCTGCAGCTGTGAACTCACATAAAATAGTGTTTTTTTTCAAATTGCCACCACATTGAAGTCCCATGTCATGTTAGTTCAGTGTCCTCATCAGTATCCAGAGCTGTACCAAAGTCATGCTGACTTGTCACAGAGTATTGCAAGGGCCAGAAAATGTTTAGGCTGTCCTGGTGAGAAACCTGAAGACATGGAAAACTGAATGCTCTGAGTTTTCCAGACTTGGTACTTCCACTTGTCTCTCAATGAACACATGCCTTTGAAAACTGGATTATGCTATTTATCTAAGGAAAAGAAATAACTGTAGCTGATTACTTTGGAAATTTTATCAGCCCTTCGCACACTGTGCTCAGCTGCAGTGCTAAGATTGGCTTGTGTGCCAGAACACTGAGTTTCTTAGGCAAAGCTGAAATTTCCTTGAAAATGACTGCTGGTTTTTAAACTGGAAGGTTAGAAACCAAGAGAGGATTGCATAACTGCAGTACATTTTAGGTAGACCTTAAAAAAGAAAGAAGCCGGTTATTTTCGAAGACAGCAATTTAAAACAGAGGTGACTTGCAGAAGAGACAGCGGGTAGGAAGGCATACATCTGTTTCCAAGTAATTTGAGAGATTTTTCCTTTGCATCTGAAAATATGTGGGGCTTTGTGTGCTTATTCTGAGCAAGACTCAAAGTAGGTAACAAGAAGTTGCTTTCCAAGACTTTGGAAACATATAAAAGTATATAAAGTGTAGGCATCATCTTTAGTGCTCTTAGATTAGTGGCACCCAATTAAGAAGTCTTGAAGTCTTGTAATGTAATCTTTATTTACAGTTCAATGACAGGAAAACCTGTTCAGTAGAAGTGTAGTTTAAAAACCCAAGTTCTTATTAATATGACTCTTTGAGGTTTTGTCTAGAAGCTCAGACTTTAGCCAAGAGTCCTGGACTGGTGGTGTTTAATGTCTTGGTTTCCTCACAAATTGTGAATTATCAAGCATGTCACATATAACTGAGGCATACATATTAGTGATTTATTCATTTGAAAGGTGAATCAGAGGTTGAGTTGTTGAACTTCTCTATATGTAAATAGTACATTTAGATTTGTATAGAGATTTAGAGGGTTCTGTAATTTTTTAGCCGTATGGGAAATAATATAAATTATTCCTTTTTTGTAAAGATTAGTACAAAACGGGATGGAGAGGGTAGGAAGTTACTGGAGTTAAGGAAACAAACTTCTTACCACAGATACACTATGTAACTGTGTTTTAAATTTTTGGTAGCCAGAATATTTGACATTTTTGCCCTGGAAGAACTGAAACTGAGCTGTCATCAGTTGAATCTTGTTATTTGCTTCCAATTTTGTCCTTGTTTCTCTGCATGTTTTTAATGTTAACTGATAGTTACATTGGGCAAGAAAACATGATGCATCACCAGAATAAGGAGTTTATTTATATGTTTTGAAATGTTAGGGTGATAACTCCCCTCCTGATGTCTTTCTTGGGGCAAACAGAGTTCCTACTAAGAGAAAGGGCCTTTATTTTCTTTTGCTGATATTCAAAGCCTGTATTGAAGTCATTGTGGGTAAACTATTATAATAGCTTTTTTTGCTGTTTCAGTGCAAATGTTTCTGTTTCTCTCAGTGATTGAGTGCCTGTGCTTAAAGATGTTGACTGTTTTAGGAAATATTTCAAATTAAATAATTGAGTAATTCCAAGCTCTGAAGGGAACAGAGTAAAAAATGAGAGCTGGGATTGAGGCACAAATAAAGGAGATGGGAGCCTTCTGAGCACACCTAAAGTTTTTGCTCCCTGATTGCTTCCTGTGTGGCAGGTTTGCTCATTTTCCTCTACACATGGAATAGTAATATAATGCTAACAAACAAATTTGGTTAAGTAGGAAAAATCAAAATCCAAGGGATAACGTCTCATCTGTCCGTTCTTTCCTGAAATGAGACACTTAAATTTATAACAGATCTCTGAAGATCTGTTACAAATGTAATGGTTGGGTTTTTTTTGCGTTTGTTTTTTTTTTTATGACCACAGTCTGGAATTGATAGGGTTTCCAGCTGCTAGTAATTACACTATATATCAGCCTGTATTGCCTGAAATTTCACTATCTTGCATCGTAGTAACCATCACAGACTCTCTCTATAAACCAAATCATTTTCCAGCTGCTTTTTCCTGACCAGCGATCACAGAAGGGTTGGATGGATTATCTAATCTTTGTTTCTGTCATGGGTGATTGACACCCATATGAACTCAGCTTTGAAAATCCAAAAATAGTTCCAAACTTCCTTAAAAGCAGCTCCAAACTAGTTTTATTGTTTAAATGAATGCTTCACTTTTTCTGTTGGTTTTACTTTCAAAGATGCTGCAGCACCTTAGGTGATGTTGCAGTTACTCAGTTGCTTGTAGATCAGAGCTGTAATTACATGTGTATAAGTGTTGTATTTTGCACTTGTTGTTATCTGCTGATATAAACTGTATTTTGTGTCTTGAAACTGCCTGGGCCTGTTTATTTTCAGGCTAGATTAAAACATTTCCAATGTGTCAGCAGGGGATAATGTTCTTCCCTTGAAGAATGCCTCTTACTGAGGCTAAATGAAAAAGGAGCAGGTAATGTGCTGTATCCAGTGGTGGCTTTTTTTAAAGCTTGGGTAGAGGCTCTAGGTATTTAAATCAAGGGAATTGCTGATGTAATGGCATGGGTCTCAGAGCAGGGTGTGCTCCTTCTGCATTTCCAGATGGCACAACAGTGCAGGAGAAAACTGAAATGAATGTGCTCACAGTTCCTGTCTGGCGCTGAGAAAACGTGATGGAGGTTTAGTCTGTAAAATCACATCACAGCCTTTTTGCCAATGCTTATCACTGTTTTATTTGGCTCTCCCCCACAGAGGCAAGCAAACTTGTCATGTCATATGTAGCTGCTGTGTGTGGAAAAGGGGCAGAGGTTAATCAAGTAAAAGAACAACTTTTGCAGTCAAATCCAGTCCTTGAAGGTAAGAATCTCACTGAGTATGTGCCAGCGTGTTACCTGTGTGTGCACTGGTGTTCCAGCTGAGCTGGTTTGGAAAACTGTGTCTGATGATGTTTTATTGTTGTTTGGTGTCCAAAACCATAGGAGATGCTTTATGTGAATACATCTGTAGGACTTTCTTCAGTTGTGTGTAGGCTTTCTTGAGAAGAAAATCGTTTCCCTCATGTAGGAAGAGCTCAGGAAGTTAGGTCATGCTTCCCAACCTCCTCCTGCTGCTCTCAGAGGAGCTTACCCTTTCTCAACCCTGCCTTGATGATGCTTGCCTGTATCAAAAGACTTGACTCCAGTTCAGTCCCTCTGATTCATTTCCTTCCAAATCATATTATTATAGTCTCTAGTAAACAAACAAGCTCTGTAAGGCATTATTTCTCTTTTAGGGGGAAGAAAAAAAAAGGGTGAAGGAATGGATCTTAGAAAAAAACTAAGCCAATCCATATGCATGCCCTGAGACTCATTGTTCCTAGGTCTGGTGATTGTTGGCCTGCTCTTCCTGACAGCTGCCATTCCTGCTCTCCCATGAAAGGCTTTTATTTTTTTAATTAGTGATTTTAATTTAAAGATGTTGGCTGCCAGAAACAGAATTTTTTTTTTTTTTTTAATCCTGGAGATAGGTTATATGATCCTCAAAGCTTGCAGTTTTGTCCCATTGTCTAATAATTGCCTTCAGAAGTTCCTTGGTTGGCACTGACTTATTTAGATCTATTGTGTTGATTCCTGGCTCAGTCTTACCCAGAATTTTCAAAGCTGTTGTGGTGCTGGGACAAAGTCAGTTGTCAAAAGACAATTTTACATTATGGCCACATCATATGTGCTGTTTGTAAAGACTGTTGAGTGTCAACATTGTTTATTGCCTTGCTTATAGGTGATGAATTGGAACCTATAGGGGGCAAGGACTCTGCAAGTGAAAACAGAGGGAAAAACAGAAAAAAAATAAAATGAAAGGGAATGTAAGAAATTGGGTAGAGAGCAGTGGGGAAGTGGATAGTTAAAACATGGTCTTTGCACACAAACCAGAAATTGTAAGCAAAGACTTGTAAAGAAAGGATGAAATGTTGACATTTAAGAATAATAGAAGTGCTGGATAAGCCTTTCTTTGATGATCAGCTGTGTTCCCCTTAAAGCTGAATGGGGGGATTGCAGCCCTCCATTGTTTTGGGCTCACAGAGAAGAGCTGTGTTGTTTCATCGCTGTTCTGGAAGCAGATTTCAGATCCAGACAGAAATGGCATGGTGGGTACTGAGGCTTTTCTTGCCAAAGCTAGACTGTTCCCCAGGGACTGCCAAATGAGTTTGATTTCTTGTTGGTTTGTCAAGCTTTGTTTTAATGCAAAAGGAATCAGCTGAGCTTACTGAAGATTGCCTTATCATTTTATGATGATAAATGATGATTGCCTTATCATTTCAAGGTACTATTTGTTCTACTTGATGGGCTGGTAATGCCTGTTGAGCTTTTTTGGAAGGTTGGACACAGGGTTATTCTGTAAGGAATAAAAACTGAGCAAGCCTGGCTGCTTATATATGTTTTAGAAAGAAATTAGGCATTTGTGGTGAGATTTATTTTTCTTTGGTTATGTAGCTCTGTTTCAGTCAAACTGCAGTGCAAGAAAATGACATAAATGTTACATATGCATAATTTATCTTATGGGATTATTTTTATTAAACTACAGTTGCTACTGTAAATTAACTTTTAGAAACAATGAACTTTAGGGAAAACCAAGGAATGTGCCTCATGCTTTATAATGGAACATTTGTGCTTGGCTCCATGCAGTTATAAATGACTTTACTGTTCAGCACAGAGTTTAAGAAAATGCAGCTCAGAGATTTGGTTGTTGAAAAGATGATTTATTGCAGGGCATAAAGATTCAAAAACAATTCTTTCACTTATCCTGGCCTTTAGGATCAACAAACTTTTCATTTTGGCTCTAGTTCTTTGGTCAAGAATAAGTCTACTCATGTAAGTGTGTGGAAGCCTTAAGGCATGTATTTATTTCTGTCCAAAAAAACGTTGACTTGACTTGATCTTTGAGTATATATATGCTATGTAAATAAATACTGGGATAAATAAAGTCTCTTGTTGGAAGTAGGAGTGCTGTACCTAATGATGGAGGGGACACTCCTGTTTGACTCCATGTGCTTGGACAATGTGGGAGTTTGAGAGCTTGAATTGTGGTCCTGCCCGAGTTCTTGTCCTGCCCTTGCTCTGAGATGGTGGCTGTCCTTCTGAATGTCACCCTGGGCAGTCCTTTCTCAGAGAATTTTCATTGTTGTTAAACTGGAGCTAAAGAAATTTAAACCAAGCTATTCAGAAAGCTAGTTTAGATCAAGCTGAAGACAAACTTTCATTGTAAATCTGACTGATTTCAGCTGAGTAATATTCAGCTTGAGGTAGAATTAATGAGTTGAAATGGTGTAAATAAATCAATTTCAAAGCATTGATTAAACTGTCCTATGCAAACAATTTTTAAGTGTCATTCTGTAATTTCCTCACTTCTGGCCTCCAGCTTTTAATGTATTCTGGGAACTAGGATTCATTTCTTTCTCTGACATCAAGAAGAAGAAGTATTTCCTGTGTTTAAAGTTATTTGGGTAATAAAATTATGAATTTGTTGATTCAAACCCCAAGGATATATGCTTAATAGGGGTACAGTTTTGTTTTGGAACTTCTTGTATATTTTTCTTTAGCTTTTTTAAACAAGGAAAGTGTTGAGACCAAACCTCTTTGGACTTCCATAGATTTTTGGTATTTGTGATCGTGTCTGTCCCACTCTGTCCCCAGGGACTGATGCCCATACAATGTACAGGGCATTGTTTCTCAGAAGTCTGTATTTCCTTTAAATATACCAGCAGACCTAGATATTTTAGCATTTAAATATTTTTTTACTGATAGATTTGCTTGTTGTATTTGTTTTTTCTCTTTCTCCAGCTTTTGGGAATGCCAAAACTATGCGGAATGACAATTCTTCTAGATTCGTAAGTATTTTCTTCAGTCCTTTTGAAGGAGTGTGCTTTGCTGTTGGCTATTTCTGTTTTACCATGTATCAACCACCAAGGCATCCACAAAGAGGGAAGAAATAATTTTGGGAATTTTCTTATAGCTGTCTGTAGAGTGTTTGAAGAAGGTGAACACCTACAGCAACAGTCAGTATTTAATTTTGTACACAGGAGCACGTTCTCCTTCCCCAGTGTGTTAGTAGGACACTGTTAGTGATGCCTCTTCAAAGATATTTCACCTCCTTGCCAGAAATCTTGTTGGCTTCTGATATGGGCATAGAATTCAATTGAATATCAAAGCAGAGGCTAAAAAAGAAAAACAAAATTAGGATGTGGCAGCCTGTGACTGGATGAAAACATAATTACAGTGCAGCTGGATTCTATAATTTTCTGGCACTGGTGGCTTTAGTGTCAGAGACCATGTGTCCAGCAACTGGTCTGCTTAGCAAGTAGATATTTCCATGTGATCTTGTTTTCCATTCATATGTATATTTTTTGGGTTAAAATGACTACTTTAGGTTCCCATTTGCTTTCTATAACATTTCAAAATGTGTTTGCACCTTTAGTTTTTAATATGAACATTTGTAGTGTTATTTTTTTGCTTAAATTATTTATAATTAATCGACTGGTTGAATTCAACCTTTTTTGGGCATGTAATGGAATGAGAAATTGCTAGAATTGCCAGTTGAAAAACCAGAAAAGTTGATGCTAGAGTTGAGAGGTTCAGAAGTGTGAGTACTTATCATAGTTTCTTCTGCTAAAATCAGAAAGCTGAATGCAACTCTGTCACTTGCTCACTTGTGTCCAGAAAAGCAATATTGTGAGATGTGTGAAGTTGACAAGAGAAGGAAAATCGATTCACTGGGAGAATGGTGTGTTGTGAGTTAAAGCAAATGGACAGAAGTTCTGGACATTGTGAGATTGGAGAGCGGCTTTTTTTTTTTTCCACTTGGGAAATTTCCTCCCCTTCCCTTCTAATTCTCAAGAGCTGATGATGTTCCTCATGTCTGTGAAGGCTCCTTCTACAGCTCATTGCCTCTGGTGGTGAACAGAACAAGGGGTCTTCATCACAAGGGCAGTGCCAAAATCTGGGGCACCTGTAGATATTTCTAATTTTTTTTAAAAAAGAAAGGCTAGGAAGACTGCAATTATCAGACATGACACTGCAGAAATGATGAGCAGACAGCCCAGAAGTCTTTCCAGGACAAAGTGGAACTAACAACTATTTTGCCTTTCAAGTCCTTGCTTATAAACACTGAGCTAAAAATACTTTTGGAAACACCCAGCTGTCCCAGTCCTTGGGAAATGAAAATTTAATTAATCTGATTTACTTTTTTTCTCTCTGAAATTCGAATAATCTCACAATTAACCTTGAACAATACAGTATAGCAAAGAAAATAGAGTTTAAGTAGAGTCAAGTCAATCTCGATGAAATTCCCAGTAAATTAGTACATTTCTTTGAGTGAGTCTGTGTAAAGTGCTTGGTTTTTTATGTTCTGTAATAAAAAGTAAAATAGAAAAATGAAAACCCAATCTCTTCCTGAATGCAGTGAGTAAGGAAATAGTATCACAAGGCTTTTTAGTGGATTATTTTTGTCCCAGAATCTTTGGTTTGGGTTGGAAGGGACCTTAAAGACCATCTCATTCCACCCCCTTGCCATGGGCAGGGACGCCTTCCAATGGACCAGGCTGCTCAGAGCCCTGTCCAACCTAGCCTGCTTCTCTGGGCAGCCCATTGCCAGAGGATGGAATTTGGCTGAATTACTACCAGCAGCTTTTATCTTTCTAAACTGCCTTGCCAAGGCAAGCAGCACTGCTGTTGCCTTTTCTGCACAGTCTGTCCGTTTTGTCACTCTTAAATGTAGCTGTTACTACATTAAGCACTTGTCAAATAAATTAAAACGATCCAAAGACCGGAGCGATCTTCTGTGATGTGGAAAAGTCAGGCAGGAGTCAAGGAAACGCGGCGGGATTGAAACGGCTTGTGCGGTGACAGCCCGTTAATTGTTGCCTCTGGTCTCCTGAGTTCCAAGGGAAAGAGTTCAGCGGGAAGAATCCATCACTTTTACAAGGCAGGCACGCGCTCGCGGACAGGCGCCCCGCGATCGCTGCCAGCCGCTGCCTGGGGCCAGGCTCCGTGGCTCTCCTTCAGCTGCCGTGCTTCACGCTCCCACAGCTCCCAGGGAGAAAGGAAGATCGTTTCTTCCTGCAAGATAATTTCTTCCTGCATCCTTCAGTAAATAAGTGTGGCCCTGCCTAAATGGCTGCAGGGATTGTTTGGTGTTCTTGGCACTACGGTGGGAGTTTGTACAATGTGCGTTTTCTTCACAGAACCTTAGAAACTGAGCAAGTCACTGGGTTGCTTTGCAGATCTGACTAAAGCTGTTTCCATAAAAATCCCTGGCTGTGATAGCATCTTAAAAGATTTTGATAATTTTCTCTTTTGCAAAAATCTGACAGTTGATTGTCAGATTGCTCTTCCAACCTTTGAACCAACTAACTTAGTGTCTTGAACTTGTGTTTTTCTTAAACAGAAATTGTAATCTTAAAATTTGTTGCTTTCACAGGGAAAATACATGGATATTGAGTTTGATTTCAAGGGTGACCCACTTGGGGGAGTTATAAGCAACTGTGAGTATTACTTTTGCTATCATTATATTCACAGATTAAAATGTTTTCTGTAGAAAGGAAGATGGTTAAATTATTGAAAAGATCACCTGTGTTAGTCTAATAGAAGTTGTCTCCATCATGTGATAAATTTTAATTTTATTGCTGTTGTGGTGCTGAATAATGTACCTCAGAGGAAGTGAAAACAGACTTGAAGAGGTAAGCATGAATATTGAATTTACTGCGTTGTTTCAAAGATACTGAGTGATGTGTGTGAGTCTGTATATTATCTCTGAAGCTGGTGGCAGATGAACATCTGAGGGTCTTTTTTGGATGGGCCATATATTTATATATGTCCTGTAATTTTCAAGGGTGATAGAGAGTGTGCTGGAGATCACCATGAGATGAGTGTGTTTACTTGGAACCAAAGCTGTCTGTACAAATTTATACACCTCAAAGTATAGGAAAACTGTATGAGAGAGGATAACCAGCTGTTGAGTTTGGGGAGGCAAAGGTGACCTTGGAGCTTGTTTTATGACACCTGTAGCAATTCAGAAATTCTGACCATCTCTCTGTTGGGAAAAAAAGGCTGGGAACTGAATGGCAGCCCAGAATGCTTTGACTTGCTTTTCTTTTGAGGGTTTAAGTGCAGCTTTTAAAATAAATTCCTCCTCAGTGCTATATAAAGCCATATTTGTTTGGTTTTCTTATTTTTAAAAGGGGAGGAAGAGGGCAGTGAGTGACTATACTAGGTGTCACTGACCTAGCCTTGACCTCTCATTCCACTCAGCCAAATTCATTGCTGCTTCTAAAGATGTGACTTTTGACACCACTGGCATTTTGCTGGTTGTGAAATAATGAGACTCACCCAAGGTGAACTGTACTCTCCATATATAAACATTTTAAAAACACCATGAGGAATTTTGCACATATATGTAGGTTTTGGCTTTTTTCAGAGGGCAGACATTTTTTCTCAACCAGATCACCTTTTGGAACTGTGCCTGAAGAGCCTAATTTTTGTGACAGGGTAGATTTTGAAACTCAATTTAGTCACTATATAAGTGTTTATGGCTATCTATTAGCTTTGACATTTGGCAGTTAACAAAATTAGAGGCCAAACATAATATAATCATAATAATTAAATGTGAACAAGAAGTTTCTAAAAGGCTGTTATGTTTCTTTTTATTTCACATTAAAAATATATACATAAAAATGAGCCCTCCTTTGTAAGAGTGGACATTTAACAGTCTGTCTTTGAAAGTACTGCACTGAGTCATGTAATTAAAATATTGTGTCATATCAAAAGGCAATCCAAATAGTTGCTCTGTAGTTTATCTGCCCCATAAATCTCTGCATGGTGTAATTATAACATTACATGTAATTGTAGTGATGTGATGACATATGTATCAAAGGGCAGACATATTTTTTGGATCCATCTAAAATATGCCTGTTTTAGGCATTCTTTCTGTCTTGTCACATGTAATAAATATCTAATAACAAGGAGATTAATTTCAATTTAAGAATAAAGACCTGATGTCTAAGCAAGCCCTGTTGAGGAAAAGATGTTACTTGTTGAACTATGAAATGCCTCATCCTTGGCAGGGTATGTCACAGCAAATACTGAGTTCCTGTAGCAGCATGTTAATACAGCTCATCTTTGACTAAGTGTTTGCAAAATTTGCTAGTCCATCCATCTCTCTTGAAAAGAGATGTTAAATTCTCTGCATTTTCAAAGCAAGTTGGTTGTGCTGCCTTAGATCTTCTCCACATGCCTCCAGCATTGCATTGCAACACAAACATTTCTTTTTCTGTCAGACCTCATCATTCTGAAGATATTGGGGGCCTAAATTCTTTTACACGCCTCAGAATTTACTCTGGTTTAAGTCAAAATCAGGGTTTGTCTTCATAATTCATCAAGCATGAAGTCAAGTAGTGCTGAAGTTTCCTATCCTTAAAAGGGAAAGTATGATTATGAAAATATTAATAAATATTCTTTGATTTCTGACCCTCTGTTGGTTTGGTATCAATATGATGTGAAGATGACATAATAATGCTTTAGTTAAACTTTTAAGAGTTGTTTCTGGCCAGCATGATTTCCAAACATCAGTTAAGGTAGTGGGCTTTTTGTGGCACAGGCTGAAGATATATTTCATAGCGTGAGTGGCTCGGAGCAGACACACCGAACATCTAGGTTGTTTTGGTGGCAAGGATGGTAACCAAGATAAGCTACCAATTTTATCAGACTGGTGTGGAAAAGCAGAGACCCAGTGGGCTGAAAGGTCTCTTTTGGAATGGCCTGTTCTGCCCTGCTCTGGAATGCTGTGAAGCTCTGTGGAAGGCTGGTCACTCTGCCTGGGTGACCCTTCAAGGAGTGGCTGATGCTGCTGTGCCCTGGGGCCATTCTCCTGCTGCCCTTCAATGAGCTCCTGCTCCTTCATGAGAGGGGTTAGCCTGGGAGTGAACCCTTCTCAGGATGGAGTTAGAGGGTGGGATTATCATGCCAGAACACACTGCTGGTCTGCCCTGTCCGGTTTGCAGCCAGTGGGAATATCCAGCTGACAGATCCGAAACATTTAATGTGCCGTGAACAGAAGGGTAAATCTTCTGAGTAGAATCAGAATGGAAATAATGAAATGGAAGGGATTTGTGGCATCTCTAAATTCAGGACTGGTATGTGCCCAAAGTGAAGATAATGTTGTGTTTGAACAGTGTCAAATCTGTGCAGTCTCATTTCATGTATGGCAGCTCAGATCTTCCAACCGTGATGGTTTCCAAGGAAATTGATTTACTGTTACATCATTGTGAACAGTCATGAAAAGAAATCAGGAATGGAAAATTTGAAATTAATGTGATTTATGCAGACTTTAAATATTTTACTTCAGTCAGGAATTGTTTCCCCCTTGGACTACAAGGCAGCAAGTGTTGCATTTGTTTGATCCATCCACAGTGGGTGAATGAATAGGAGGGTGAAGAAGGCTGACTGAAGTGTGCAGTAAGCCTGATTTGTTAGTCCTGCCTTTTTGTTAGCTTTCTGTGAAGATCCCAGCTCGTTTTCCTAGTGGGTGGGAGATGCTGGAGCCCATGGAAGGTGCTCAGTCCTGGTGCCAGCTGCCAGCCAGCCCATCCATCCACAGGTGACCTGTTTCATGTGCATGGGGTTAGGAAATCCAGACTGCTCCTGTGGGCCTTGCTAAACACAAAAGCCTTGCTGTGGTGCCACCTGGGACTGTAGGCATCCCATCACTGTTCAGCAGCAAACATCAGTCCCTGCTTAAAGGTGTGTTGCTGCTTTAAATGGCACCTGTAAACAGGTAAATGTTTTTTAACATTTACATTTTCTCTCTCTGAGGTGTATCTGCTCTTTCTGCCTTCCTGATTATTCCTGTTTATAATCACTGCTGTTGCAGTGGACAGTCTTGCCAGCACTTATGAACTCAGAGGGCTTTTTTTCCAGAGCACTTATGAGTAAAGGCAGTGTTGGAATGTTGTTTTCAGCTGGGTGTAGTATTGTGGAAATAAATTACAGAAAAGATCAATATTATTCTTAGTTTTTCATTTATTATAACTACTTTGTTATGAGGATGAGAGAGAGGAGCATGGTAGTTTCTTTTCCACCTGTAATTACACAATAAGACATACCTTATATAAAAATAGGTATGTTTGGTTTTGAAGTAATAGGTGCTAATTGCAATAGCTTTTTTCAGCTCTGAAGTATGACTCTGTCCACAGATGCTGCATCTGTTTTGTACTTAAGGCAGTGTTTGTGTGCACACTTTGTTCATTAGTTTTGTGACTGGTTTTGTGCACACTAAATTAGATGGCTGAAGGGGTTTTCCACAGTACAACTCAACATCTTTCACAATAGTTTAGACCTTTTGAACAGCATGGATCTTACAATATCTTTCCCAGAGTTTTTGCAAGTCTTAAATTTTCATGTTTCACTTGGAATTTCCTGCCAAAAAATAGCTGGTTTTTAGCATTCAGTGATCTTTCCTAATCTGCCTAAGCCCTTCAGTGATATAATGATTAACTAGGAGACAACATTGGTGCAGGTTGTGAAGTAAAGGATATGCAGTGCCTGACCTGGAAATGCCATTTTTAACCAGCAAAATGTCTTTAGAGTCTGGATAACAAGAGATTAAGAAAGGGCCCTGTTTTGCCATCTTTTCCAGCAACAGCATGAAAGAAATCTGTTTATTTAAGGCAACAACTTTTTTTTTTTTAAGTTAGCAAAGGGATAACTTGGCAGCTTATTATTTTTTACTTGCTTGATCATTTTAAAAGTCAGAAGTAATTACCCACTTACTAAGCAATCTAGAACTTGAGCTGTTATGTGATTCCTGTTGGGAAGCTCCTTTTCTTAGGGAAATATTGCAGAAACTGGACAACTAGACATTATGGGAAGAGATATCCAGATATCCATTCTTGTTGATTTTCTTTTTTTTGTTTTAAATCTTCACTTGTTGCAACATCTCCCTTGGTGTTCCTCTCAGCACATTTGCCACCATTTAGGCAATGGCTTTGCCTAAACTAGGAAGAGTTTGAGAAAACAAGCTGCAAGCTATATTAAACATTTTGATTAGTTCATTTTTAAACAGCATTCATCACTTGAGCAAGGAGGATTTAACACTTTAAATGATGCAGTCATTGTCAATGCACAGTTAGTAGTTTTTGACTGACACAATTATGGATCAGTTTATCCAAGAGAACATTGCTATGAGCTTGATGGGAATAATAGGGAAAAGTTGATGAGGAACTTCTTAATCAGTGAATTTTTTTGATGAATGCTAGATAATCAAAGTAGGAAAAGAAAAAAAATAATGTGGCTGTAGAAATAAGCTGCTGTGACTAGAACATGTTCTGTAACCTGTTGAGCAGCTAAAAGGCTCCTTGTCATGGCCAGCTGAAGAGACTATGACTAAAATAAACTTCACCTGGATGATTTAGAATGTACCAGGCTAGTGTCATTTTTTGGTTTTGCTGTTTACTTGCTCCTTTTTTGAATGTTGATTTGATTTCTAGTATATTTAGAAATCAGAATCTAAATTTTTCTGCGTCACTTGAGTTCATGGTCAAGTAACCAAAAAAAAGTGTATGAAGTTGTGCATTAGAGTTTGCAGAAGTATTCAGCATCTTTTTTCTTTCTTTCTTTTATGTTAAATCAAATTGTTAGGCAGGGTGCTTACACAGATCTCTTGCATTTAAACAGTGATATCTAGGAATAACAAAAAAGTCTTCAAAACCTAAGGCCTCTAGCTGGATTTTGAGTCATCTGAATTGATGGGTATTCAGACAGAAATGTTTCCAAGGTTGAACTTTTCCAAGGCAAATTAATTTTTTAATTTTAATTTTTTGCTTTGGTGCATGCAACAGGTTAAACATCTTGTTGAAGCAGAAGCACTGTAAGATAATGCAGAAATAACCCATAAACACACCATATGTGTGTGTGTGTGTATATGTATATGTGTGAGTTCTATATGTGCTCTCCTGATAATTCTGCATTGTCCCTACACATAATTCACATAGACCATGTAACAAAATGTAATGTAGAGAGAGTTTGGGGGTTTTTGCTTCTGTGGATTTTCACATAGACGAGCACCATCTGTCCACACATTCCACTGTCAACACCATCACCCAGGGGCCACGTGCAGCAGTCTGAGGTGCAGCTTTGTCTTTTCTCTTTGGAGTGTTTGATCCACAGAGCTGGCACTTGGTGGGAGTTAACACAAAAGTTGCTGGCAGTGCAGTGGTTGCATCAAGAAAAATATATGTGGTTGATTTATTAAAATGCTAATTAGGGCAAACAGAGGGAAGAAGTTTTCTGAAGAATTGGGCAGATGGTCTGGATCTATCCTACAAGTCTGATTTCAGTCTGCATGTGAATAGAAAGAAAAGGGCAAAAAAACCCAATGCACACAGATTTGAAAAAGAATTGGCAGCAGCTGCTTTGTTAAGGAAAATACCTGATTTTCTGACAGCGACTGCTTTTTTCCTCAATTATGAAGGCCGACAGAATATAGAATTTTAGGCCTTTTGAAAACTGATTGTGAGATGGTTAACTTTGTTGCTTCTAAAAATACATGATTAAGATAAACTGGTGAAAAAAACAGTTATCCTCCTAAACATAACTAATTTTACATACGTTCAGGAACCTGTTTTTTAAATCTGCTGAAGGCATGCATGTAATTAGAAGGCTTACATACAATATTTTGCCAGGATGTGTAACTGGGCTTTTATGACAGCATTTGAGAAAATTTATGGGTAGAATATTTTTAAACCCAAATAAGCCAAACCACATTGCTTCAATATCCTTTGAGAATACAGCCATTTCCTGAAGTGTGTGCAGCCACTGTGGGAGCTGAAGTTGTTTATTTTTTTGAGATTAAATTTGGCTGCGATCTGTTCCAGCACTTGCCTGGAGAACCTTCACAGCCAGCACAGCTCTGAACTGCCTGCTGCTCACCTTGCCTTTCCCAGCCCAAGTATTAACACTTGGATGGGGGACCAGCCTGTAAATACTTGAAATTTGTCCTACTATTAGCCAATCAGAAGATTAATAATACTGTCTGAATTTTGTCATTCTTGTCACTGGCTAATTATGGGGTGCACAGCTCCCTTTGGGGGTTTTCTGCTTGCACAGGCTTAGAGAGAACTTTACCCCCAGTCCCAGGAGATGTGGGGCTGTGTCATGGTGGGAGCAGGGGGAACTCCTTTGCTGTGTGCTTGGAATGAGGCATTAAATGTCTCTGTCTCCATGTCACTGAATATGTGTGGTTTAAGGTATACACATGAGAATTGTGCATTTGCTATCTGGAAAGATGTAGTTGTGCTAGTGAGAAAAGAAGGAAAAACCATATGTTCTGTAGAAAACCAGCAGGTCACACTGGTACCTGTCCAGATGTTCTCTTACTGCATTCCTCTTCCTTCTCCTGGAGTGCTGTGAACCACAGCCTTCCAGTGCAGTGCAGGCTGCACAACCTTTCAATTGCCACCTCTGTGGCACATAGGATGTTGAGTCTGAAGTGGTTGCAAGGTGTTACAAGTCAGTCTGCTTATGCTGCCTGCCCAGATTCCTGCCCTTGTGGGCAAGGCTTAGAAATGTGTCTGTCACTGAGAGCAGCCTTCCTGTCAAGCTACTCCATCAGTGCAGTGAGGCTTCCCAAAGTGCTGCTTTTCCATTTCACTTTGAGTATATCAGGATGGAGCTTCTGCCAGCCCCACTGGGAATTATTTCATAGTCTGATACACCTGAGGATCACAAAGTGCTGCATGATTATTCAGTTTAAACACTTTTTTTATTTGGTCTCTCCTTTTCATTTACCCATCTTTCATGCACTTAGCCTGGTAACATTTTGCCTCTTCAAACTTTCACTCATAGAGTCATCCTCACCAAATCCTAATTTTGTGGTGGTACTGTAAATCAGTTGACATCTTTTGAGCACATTGCCTCCCTGACCTGAATTCTTTGCAGCTCACAGACTGCAGCCTTTACCAGAGCACTGGGCTTGCCCCTAGCTCAAAGAAATATTTGATATACATGGTATACTATGATAAGGTTCATACTGATGCTCTTCTGGTTTGCTGATGGTGATATAAAGCAATGAAGTAGAAAATGATGGAGAGTTATAGTAATTTTAAAGGGTTTTGCTCCAGCAGTCTGTCCCTGACCTGTGAGATTTTTGTTGGTTTGTTTGTTTAGATCTGCTAGAGAAGTCTCGTGTCGTTAAGCAGCCAAGGGGAGAAAGAAACTTCCACATTTTCTATCAGATCCTGTCTGGTGCATCAGAAGAGTTTCTCTGTAAGTGTTGCCCTTGTGCCTTGTTCACATGTGAGTTTTCTTTATATTTAATGTGCTATTCCATGCACATCATCTTTTGTGGGAAATGTGATATTGATTCATTTTTCAAATAATTGGCGGTAGTATCATTGGTATTACATGAAGTCCATGTATGCTTTGATATTATCCAGATACCTGAGTCAGAATTACTGAATTAGTCAGAATTGCTGGACAATAATGTATTATAAACAAATTTGAAAACATGTTATTCAGAAGGCTAATAATTAAAAGATCCTTGAAGAAAATCCAATAGTAACAACCTATTCCTGACGGTGCTGATTCTGTGATTAAATTGCTACTAACAAGAATGCTATTACTAGTGATACTTTTATTTGGTTTATTAGGCAAGCTCAAGCTGGAGAGGGACTTCAGCAGATACAACTACCTGGGCCTTGATTCTGCCAGAGTGAATGGAGTGGATGATGCTGCAAACTTCAGAACAGTCAGGGTGAGAAGGAGCAGGGGGCTGGCTGTGCAGGCTTCTTTCTTATGGCCCTGGGTCTGTCTGTCCATGCAGGGCTGGGCTGGGAGGGACACCTTTTCTGAGTGCTGGCACTCTTCATGCTGGGATAGAGCATGTTTGTGCAGGGAAACATAAATACAGCTAGGAAATGGGATCAAGCTTCTGGAGTATTCTTAGGGGAATACAAAAAGGACCAAAAAAAAACCAAATAAGAATAAAAAAAGTAAAAAAAAACCCAAACAAAACTACCCCCAAATCAAAAACAATAAACAAAAGAAAGGGGGGGGAAAAGCCCAGGTGCCTTGGTCAGATCCTGGGAAAAGTAATATTTTGTGGTGGCTTAGGACATCAGTGCCTGAGCCTCAGGGACCAGGTGATGCTGAACAAGTCGAAAGAAAAGGAGGACTGGGATGATTCTCAGGATGGTTTCCTGCCCTGTTTTTGCTTGGTGGTACTCAGGGACAAGATGAATACAGGACCTTCTTACCCAGTGTGTGCAAATATGGATTCTAAATGTGACTGGCCTGAGAAGACAGGAGGACCTGTTCATCTGACTGGGAAAAATTGGGTTGGGTTACAAACTAAATTAAGTGGCTAAAAAAAGTACAGTGTTTCAGAAACCCAAATTTTCAATGAGTCCTAGAAGTGGACTGGACTGAATGCCAGCTCCATTTTCACACCTCCTGTGTATTATAAAACTTATTTATCGTAGCATGGGAATTATATGAGGCACTTTTAGTAATAGAAGT
This sequence comes from Agelaius tricolor, assembly GCF_023055355.1. Taxonomy (NCBI): domain Eukaryota; kingdom Metazoa; phylum Chordata; class Aves; order Passeriformes; family Icteridae; genus Agelaius; species Agelaius tricolor. The sequence goes on from NW_027269270.1 coordinate 6,094,303, forward strand.
GTTCATAAACCATTTGTAATTTTGCAGATAATTGGTGAATTTTTCAAGAATTAGCTGCTTAAATGTAAATGCTTTTATCTCATAATTTTATTTGTCCCCTTTCCAGAATGCAATGCAGATTGTTGGGTTTATGGATCATGAAACACAGTCGGTTTTTGAAGTGGTGGCAGCCGTTCTGAAATTGGGAAATATCGAATTTAAGCCTGAATCTCGTGCAAATGGCCTAGATGAAAGTAAAATCAAAGATAAAAATGGTAAGATGAGATTGGTGTTTGGAAGAAAGCCACTAATTTGTCTGAAGTCATTATTAATTTTGTTGTTTCTGCAGACATACAATATCCTTACATGTGAATTAGATTGTTTCCAGAGCTCACCCTCAGGCAACTATGGGCTGCATTCTGTGCAATTTCGATCGTTCTGTTTGAAATGCCAAAAATTATTTTCTCCTTTTTTCCCACTTTATTAGCACTTTATTCTAAAATGTTAAATGGTTCTGTGCCTTTATGTAGCTGCTTGTTTTTTCTCCAGTGGAGGATTTTTGTTCTTTTGCAGTATCTCTGCCTTTAGTGTCAGATTCATTTGGTGATATTTATGCAGCTGATGAATTTTGAAAGTTCATTTTCATCTGAAAGTTTTTCATTATGAAAAGTAGTCTGTTATAAATGGAGAGAAAGTTTTTTTCTCAAAAATAAATGGATAAGGAAGTGCTTTCAAAACCAGTTGCTCTGTTTCCTTGCACTCTGAATATTTTTAAAAACTTTGCTTGGCAGGGTGGTGGGGAGAGAGTGTCAATGGGGAGCACTTCTGTTGAAGGGCATTTTGGGAAAATACCACACTTATTAAAAGCAGGTCGTTTTGGGGAAGAAAAAGCAGTAATGAGGAAGGGTTGATTGTATTTACACTTTGTTTTTTCTTGCTAGAACTCAAGGAAATCTGTGAGCTGACAGGTATAGACCAGTCTGTATTGGAGAGAGCGTTCAGCTTTCGCACTGTTGAGGCCAAACAGGAGAAAGTTTCAACAACACTAAACGTGGCTCAGGTAAAAAGAGGTCCTGATTTAAAAGGCAAGATCTTTTTAAATGGCAATTTTATTCTGCAGGATTAAATCATAGCTACCCCAATAAAAACTACAGCTGAAAGGCTGCACTGAATTAATCACAAGCATAGGGTGTGTTTTTTGCTCAATGGTTTCTAAATGTTAAGAGATGCTGGATGCTTTTGTTTGGTGTGTGAATTACCCCCAAAAGATGAAGGATGGGCAAATGTTGCAGAGAATGTGAAAACAAGCAGTCCTGCACAAAGCACATGTTACAAGTGTTGAGGCAGACTGTTTTCATTTAGGACAACTGCTGTAATTCCATGTGAGCTGTGGGCCCCGGGGCTGCTGGAAAACCTTTGCTGCCAGTGTGAATTCATCTCCCTGTAATGCTGTAGAGCCAGGGTGGCTGCCACCTGTGTCTCATCAGCTCAGGCCAGCAGGAGTGGGGCTTCTCCAGCTGCAGCTGCTCCAGTCCCCTTGCCTGGGATGGGGATGGGGGATGTGTGAGTGCTCAGTGGGCAGCTGGAGGAGCAGGAAGGGAGCTGGAGTGCCCTGGTTGTGGCTGCTGTTCCAGCCAGCCCGTGGCCAGGAGGGCAGAGCCAGTGCTCCCTGTGCTGGTTTTACTCATTAATGGCACCTTTAGGACACCTCAGCAGCAGGAAGATGTTTGGTTTAGCACAGCATTTATAACATTTTTCTTCTTTCTTCTCTTTAGGCTTATTATGCCCGGGATGCTCTGGCTAAGAATTTGTACAGTCGCCTGTTCTCCTGGCTTGTTACCAGGATCAATGAGAGCATTAAGGTATTGTTGCTTTGTGCTTGTAAAAAGAAAAAAAAAATCAATAGAAATCCTTCAAATTAAAGTGGACAGTAAAACTGTATTTGCCAATTTCATTTCTCCTGGCTGTACACTGTTACACACAAATAACCTTATCACAGCTCAACAAATTGCTCTCTGCTCTGTTCTTAAGCTTGTAAAAATATTCACATTAAGTGTATTTTGGGAAACCGTATGTAACATTTTAGTTTTACAGTATTTGACGGCCTGCTTATGAGATGCATTCATTTTCTTGAATCCCAAGTATACAATGTACAGATGACTGACTCAGTGTTTGTTTTTCTTTAAGGCACAAACAAAAGTGAGAAAGAAGGTAATGGGGGTGCTGGACATTTATGGCTTTGAAATTTTTGAGGTAAGACCTTTATAATAGTAACCATTTAGTGAGAGAGCTGTTATTAAAGCTTAAGAGAGTTGTTCATGAATTCATAGTCAGAATTGACTCAATTGCTTCATGCCTGACAAAAAAAAAACCCATAAAACCCACTGGAAACATAAGCCAAAGAGAGATGTCTTAGCATGTCTGGCAATTGAAACAAAAAATTATGAAAATCACACTTGTGTTTTTACACCATAGATAAATAAATATTTATGATGGATAAACTAAATATATTTTGTTGTGACATACATTCTGAGCATAGGAGAAACTCTGGCACTGTCATTTCTGCCCTGAGGCATTTTGTAGATGTCTTTGAACAAGCTGTGTATCCTGAGAGGGGAAAAAAAACCAACCACCCAACAAAAACTATACATTTTTTTCCTGTCAAAATTAAACAAGGACTTATATTGCATTGCATCTCAATTCACTCAGGTAAATACTCTGTACCTATTCCTAGCTAAAGATCTGTGGCCCACTGCTGTTTGTTTACAATAGTATTTTTAGACTGGTGGTATTTTGAAACAAAACAATCCATGAGGAGTTTTTAATTGGGTTAGAGAGCACCAGGGACAGGGCATTTTCCATAAATCTTGTTCTGACAGGTTTTTGTTAAGAGATTTATAGATCTTGCTTGGAATCTGTGTGTGTTTAAACTAGAAACTCATCTGAGGAGAAAAAAAAAGATCAGTAGAAAAATCTGGACCCACTTCCCTACATCCCTCTTAGAAATCCGGGGAGGGTGTTGAAGCTGTGTGGAAAATGGGAATAATTGTTCATGTGAGGGTGGTGTAAGTTTCATTTCAGAAGCAAAACATCCAACTATGTGCAAATCAGAGTACCTCTGAAGAGGAAAAGGAGAGCTGCCTCAAGGGCTGGCTGAGCGAGGCTGTGTTGTTTGCATTAGACACAAGAACATATTTATGAAAATGTTGTGCCCGAGGTCAGGCGGCTGAACGGGGATCCTGGTGCCAGATCCCTTGGGAGCTGCTCCTTGAGGAGCTTTTAGGAAGCTGGCACTGGGATGGTGCTGCTGGCATCCTCAGTAGGCAGGGCTTGTTTTCTCTGGCTCCCCTGTGTGTGGGTAGGGTGGACAAGCACAGGGAGGTGGGAGACAGGAGGGTGCACCAGCACATGAGCCAGCTGAGGGATGGTGTTTGTGGCATGGTGTTCCAGAGGCAAGGCTGTTTCTCACCCGTAATTTTCATCTTTTCTACATTCAGCACCTTAGAAGGTCATAAGTAAGTGGCTGAGTACAGGAGAAAAATGGGAAAAAAACCCAGAGTTCTTTTCACTTACCTGTCATGCTGAATTACAGCGTAGCTTTCTAAAAAGCTGCAAACTCTTAAGCTGTAAAATAATGTGGGTAGTTATTGTTCACTCTTTTAAATGCCAAGTTTTGGTTTTCCTGGAAAAGCTCGGAAGGTTTTGCCTTGTGACTTAAGGAGCAAATTCATCAGTACATTCACGCAAAGTGTGACTTTGTGTCATGAGTTGGGACCTATGGTGAGAAGAGCAGCCAAGCAACTTGGTTCAACATCAAAGAAATAATTGAATGATTGTTTAAATTTAATTATATTAAAACAACTAATCCATAAATAAAATTTTGACACTATGCAGCCACATAAGTCAAGGAAAATTTAATGATGTCTTAAGGTTTATAGCATAACAAATACAGTGGAATTTGGAGCATTTTGCTGTATGGTACATTTGTAAGCACTATTGCCAAACATTCAAAATATTAGCTGAGGTGTAGTTAGTGACAGTAACATATCCATCTAATTATAAATCAGTTAAAACCCATGACCAAAAATGTGCAGTTGCCTCTTGAACCTAATTCTTAAGTTGTATTTTGATTTTCACATCTGTTCCTGAAACTTAGAGCTAATGTCAGCTCTACAAAGAATGTTTGTTGGCAAAATTGCACTTGAAAGGCTTCATCTCTAAATTTGTGCCTTTTAAATGTGGAAGCTGTTTGATGTGCTGAGGGTAGAAAGGCCTACATTAATCATGTTTCAGGAATCAGGTAAGTTTATCATTAGTGCATGGTCTTTGACCTGAAGTGGCCTTGTGCCCTGGAGACAGAGTGTATCAAAACCCACAGGAGGTGTAGCAGGAGTGTTTGATATACATGGAAAATATTTACACAGGTACCATTGCAATAAGCAGCAAGGAATGTGTTTACTGAAGAGTGATTTTTACATTTTAATTTTTTTCTTTCTTTTTGATGTTTTTGTTTTGTTTCCTAATGGGCAGGACACAATATTTCTCAGGCCCTTTTTCTGTTCAGGATGATTCTTTGGATCATCCTAGAGGTCCTTGTGTAAGAATAGTGAATAAAGAAGTCCAGATTTGCTATTCTGAAAGATATAAAACCATACTTCACCTTCTTAATGATAATAGCAGTCTTGTTCTATTATATGCAGATTGAAGCTTTTAAAGGGGAGATTTTTCATCTATTTTTGAAATATTGATTTATTTACTGTTCACTGTGGTTTCTGCAATTTTCTGTAATTTAAGCTGAAGTTAATTTACAAGGGTAACTTGTGGTTTCTTGGAAATTAACAGAGAAAAGATATTTGGAGTATTGATACTGCTGGCATATTCTCTTTGGGATTTGGGTTTTGCTAGTATATTTATCAAACACAAACCCCACTTTTCAGACAAACACAAAAGCTGTCCAAGAAAGTAGATATAAGGACTTGGCTGTCTAAAAATTCAGCTTAGGGAATTTAAATCTATCAATAATCCTCAGCCTCTGTGGGTTTGGCACATGTCAGCAGCAAGCTTGGCTAGGCAACCCACAAAATAGGTGCTGTAAAGCTGTGTTTATTTTTGAATCCTGCCCTGCCTTTTGTGGGAAGCCAAATACTGGGACTGAATGTTTGCGGAGCGAAACGCTGAAATTTTGGGTGGCTCTGTGTGAATTGTCTGTGGGCAAGGATTTAGGGACTAGGATTAGCGTGGAAATGCAGGCTGGAGGGCTGGGCAGGTTGTGTAACTGGGCAGTGGCCTGGAGCCTGACACTAATTGCTCCAAGGGTGTTTATCCACATTTCTGGGCAGCTGCCTGCATAGTCAGTGTGCAGTCTAGACTGAGATTTGACATGGGCTCAGGATGGTGGCTGGTGGCACTGGGAGCTCTAGAATCAGCCTGGTTCCAGGCCTTCTGGGGTAGGTTTGGGGCTGTTCCCATTTTATCCCATGTTTGATTGGGTGTTTTTAGGCAGAAAGTGGTTTCTGCATCTCTGCAGAAGGAGTGGGTGTGGTGGTGTTCACAGGGGTCTGAGGATGAGGGAAGAGACGAGAATGTTGACTCCATGTTTCAGAGGGCTTGATTTATTATTTTATGATAGATATTCTATTAAAACTATGCTAAAAGAATAGAAGAAAGGATTTCATCAGAAGGCTAGCTAAGAATAGAATAGGAATGAAATGATAACAAAAGCTCGTGTCTTGGACACAGAGTCCGAGCCAGCTGGACTGTGATTGGCCATTTATTAGAAACAACCACATGAGACCAATCACAGATGCACCTGTTGCATTCCACAGCAGCAGATAACCATTGATTACATTTTGTTCCTGAGGCCTCTGGGCTTCTCAGGAGGAAAAAAAATCCAAAGGGAAGGATTTTTCAGAAAATATCATGGCTACAGGGTGGGGTGGTGGAAGGCTGGGGTTTGTGATGGAGGAGTGAAGGCTGTAGGAGGCAGATGGTGGGGGCCTGCCAGGGCTCAGCAGAGATGAGCAGAAGGCTCTCTCCATTTGCTTTGGGTGTTGAGTTTCCTGTTGTGTACATTTCCTGTGGAGACAAGGAGTAGTAAAAATGAATGTTTTGTGGAGTGAGGGTGAGTATTTCATCCTGCCCAGCCCTTCAGAGACACAAATGTTTGTCTGTGCTGCTTGCCTTAAAGGCTTTATCCTGAATATTCAGGCACCACTCTGCAGCTGGTCCATATGATGAAGTTAATGATTTGGAGTGCAGTTTTATGGAAGGTAATGCTGCCAAAACAAGGCTTATTGTTGAAATTTGCCAGACCTTGAGAAGACACTGAGAGTGTGAGTTCCTTCTGCTCAGTCCCTTGGTGGAGCAATTTGTTCCAGGTATTTTAGCCTGACAAGAAACTGGGATGCACTGGTGATAGAGTTGCAGAGAGGGACTGGTTCCATTTGGTTGGTTTCCATGTGGCTGCCTTGTCCTTGGGGACAGCAACTGACCAACTCCTTTTGCTCCTGGTGGGCAAGAACACGCAAAGACCTGGCAAAAAACCCACCAGTAAAGAAAAGTGTCACAAGTAAACCAGCCAAACAAGCCACCCAGCAGTAAAACCAGGTCCATTCCTCTGTGATGCATTTTGATATCACTTGTTTTTATTTAAGGCAATTTGCTTGTTTCTTGTGCATAGAAGTCCCTTGAGGTAACAGGGAAAGAAGGGAAAGGGGTAACAGGGAAAGAAGCTTGGTCCTGCTGCATGTACTGTGTAAGCTGTCATCTGGACAATGATAAAATGACACTATCTCTGTTGAGGGAATGTGTTAGAAATGTGAAGAATGCATTTTCTTCCTTTTAACAAGCTCATAGTTGTGTTAATTGTCCGTTTTTAGAGGGAGGTAACCAAATAAGGAGCAGTAATCACTAAAAATGTCTTTGTGAGGTGTTTAAGGCATGAAAAAATAGGGGAGCCATTTCCACCTTCACCATAAACCTGTACAGCAGCTTGGTCCAGTTGCTGCCTGGTTGCTTTGCCTTTTTCTATCCTGCTGATTACATGAAGGATGTTACAGTTTCAGAGCATCCTGAGCTCTGAGAGATTGCTCCTGGACCAGGGTCTTCCCCCCACACCCCAAAGCATTATTTTACTGGAGAAGGGTGTAGTTATTTGCTAAGCAGGATGATATATTAGACAAACAAAAAAATTCTAAGGAGGAAATTGACTTATCAGGATCTTATTTTATCTTTCTTTTTTAACTCATCCATGGATATCTGGTTTGTTAGTTACCCTAATCTCCAGACCATAATTTCCAGCTGCATTTTCTAGGCTGTCTAGCTTGCCACAGATTTCCTTTTTGAAATTGTTCAACCCTTTGCTGATGCCCAGAAGTTTATCACATAGTGGCAAGCAGCAGTGCCAAAATGTGTGCACACAGCCCCTCTGCTTCTTCTGGCAAACCCCAGACTAGTGGAAAAGAGGAGAACTGAATTTTTAATCTATAATTGATCAGCTACCTCTGCTGTCAAGTGTTAGAGGAGCTTTACAGAGAGGAACCCTTGGTTGGACTCTGAGGTGTCAGGGAGTTTTTAAAATACTGTTAAAGCAATTATTTCCTTGAGTGATGGGATGCTGAAAGCAGAGATGCATCCCAGGAAGTTAACCACCATTTAATTAATTGTATTACAATCTAAGTATTTAGAGAGGCTTATTTTGCAACTCGCAGTTTTATGAAGTAAATCCCATTGGCTGGCTGTTTGCAGCAGAGGAAATACTTGAAATGCTGGAGCAAAAATACACAAATATTCTGCTTCAGGTTGTGAGAATAATGTTTTGCCCTACAGCAGCTATTTCTGTCTGAGCAGAGGAGTGGTTCTGAGAATACAGTAGGTTCTTGCCTGGTTGCAATTCTTGTTGTTCCAGGACTGTAAATTACCAGGCTGAGTTTGTTGAAGTGATGGCACCTGGGTTTTCCCATGGAACACACCTGCACTGGGTTCACTGCAGTTTCTCATCTTTTTAAGTCTGAATTTGGCTCAGACCTGTGTGCCTGGACAGCACAGCTGGGAGCAAGATGGATTTCAGAGTGCCTGGTTCTCTGCCTGGCACACAAAAAGGGCTGAAGTTGGTTCAGCCACACAAATATGGGAAATGGATAATACCCCAAGCTTTGGCACAGATCTTTCCTGCTTCCATGAGGTACACTGAGACATGGCTTGATTGCGTATAATGGAATATTTACAATTAAAGATTTGTGCCTCCCTGGTTCTTTGCATATACAGATGTTTACACAAAAGTCCAGTGCAGTCTGGTTTGCAAGAAATAAGCTTGATTGCTCAAATGCTTGTACATGTAAACAGCAAAGAAAGGGATAAATATTGATAACATGCCTTTACCAAATTTGCAAAAAATTTTGAAAAATTGTTACAACTGAGTCACGTTATAACTGGGTCATTGCTGTCTGAGATTAAAATAGTATATTTTTTCATTTTCTTTAAATGCAATTTTTCCATTTTGCTGATTTTAACTTCCTAGCATTTATATTCCTTAGTTTCATCTCATAAACTTGTATGCTTGTGTGGTCATACATAAAACCCCCTATCCCCAGACACCACAGTAGCATATAAATTGAATTTGCTGGTTGGTTTCACCCTTCAATCCACCATTCATCTCAGGGAAGTGAGTATGTTGGTCTTTTATCATCATTACTTTTGCCATCTGGCTTTTTCTCTGGGGGCCTGATGGAACTACTTGGGGTCACCTGCTTATGTTAGGAGGCAGTCAGAGACTTCTGATGCCTGGAGCTGTGTTGATATTTAAAAAAAAAACCCACTTACTTTCTGGGGCTATTTGTAATAGAGCAGAAGTATCAGTCTCTGTATGTCTCACATTGATGTGAAAGTTCATTTTAATGACACCATTCCTGTCGATTTCAACAGTCTCATGACCTGAAATGTTTAGGGTTTTCTTTTAAAAAAAATGCTTTTCCTTTAAATACATCTCATGTACTATTTGAGCTGTATGTGCTCACATAATGTATTTGAAAAAATGTTGCTGGGCACCTTTTTTTGTCAGTGTGGCTGCAGACTGAGCAATGTGTTGATTTTTGAGTTGCCTCTGAACAAGAATGGTGTGGTGAAAGATTAAGGAGGAAGAGGAGACCTTGAGAAACACCTACAAAGGTGTGACACTTTGCTGTGGTGTACCTGAGTCTGTAGGTTTGCATCCACATCATCTGCTTAATTTGGGGGAGACAAAAAAAATCCCTTAAAAGTTAGACTTTATTAGGCAGGGGGAAGTTAAGAATTGATTCCTGGCTAATGGAAAGGGACTCAGTTTTCAGTTTTAAGCATGGATCTCAGTTGCCTTATCATCTTTGGAAATTGTTGGAAACTGGGTGCTCAAAAGGGAATTTGAATTCTGTGTGGGGAGAGAAGGTTAAAAAGTATCTAATGTTGATAGGAAAATGCCCTGGTTTAGATATTTTCTGTTCATAAATCTAATGGAGATCTCTCTGCCTAACACCAGTAAGAATTTTAGCCTTTTTTTTTTTTGTCAGAAATATTTTTTGTCTGTTTCACATTGGTATTTTACTGGTATAAAAATGTATAAAGTCAGCAACAAACCACATATGTGTTTTTCAGATGGTTCCACGGTACACATGTGGAATCTTTCAAAGAAGAAGTTAGGTGAAATATTAAGGACAAAAGAATATTTTCTGTAGGGCATTTCAAGCACCTGTATGTAATAGCTGTGGCTCACAGATAGAACTTTAGAGCTAGTTTATATAATCATTTTATTTTTTGCATGGAGAAGATATTTTTTTAGAGTTCAAAACTTGCTATTCATGAAATACCAGCCATGAAGGCTGATAAAGAATGAAGCTGTATGACACCATTATTTATGAAGTGAGAACTATGGTGAAGTAGGCTTTGATTTTTGTCAGTGAATTTTTCTAGTCCCCTAAATTTAGTGTTGCATCTGATAAAAGATTCAAAGGATAAGCTGAGGGTGGTTGGTTGAGCTGTATCTATAAATTCAACATGACTTTAAGCCTATCTCAGGTGACATTCTGTTTTCCCAGCACCTTTATTTAATTTGAGAGACTGTGTGGTTTTACCTTCCCTGGAGGTTTTATTTTGTATTCCACAGTGCTTTCAAAGGCATAGTTAGAAAGCTGCTATTAAAATGCAGGGATTGAAGTGATGCCCTTGATATTAAAAATATCAGAATTACTGCCTGGAAGAGAAGCTGACACCTTGAGAAGACGTGGTCTTAATTTTGGGATTTTTTCCCCCCCTTTAAAACTTTCTAGGAATATTTGATAGCTCTTCTTCAAATTTTGGGTCTGACTGCTCTGCTTCTGTGTTGGTCAATCCCCTTTGTGTCACCTTATAAAGAGGCCAGCATAAGGAGCAAGTAGTCTCTGCTGGCTGTGTCCTTACATCCCCTGTCTCCTGAGTGGGTTTAGTGATATGCTATCACTGATGTGGGTTATTCTCTACTGCCTTCTAAAAAAAACATGTCAGAGGTCCTTTAAATCCCTTCTAATTCTGTTGTATTCATTTCTATAACACCTTCATTAAAATATTGGGGGGAGCAACTAATTTGTGAATGTTTATATATGCTTTGTGGAGCCCTCACATAAATTAAATCAGATATTCATTAAGGGAGAATAAATGCACAAGCTCTGTTGCCTTCCTTAGAATTGCTTAGAGATAAACGCTAATTGGGTTTTTTTGGGCATGGTTTTTAAAAACCTTTTCTGAAGTGTATTTCATTTACCAAATGTCTTCTGGTCTGCTCAGAGTTAAGTGTTTTGAGAGTTTCAGTAATTTCAAACATTTTCCCCCATTTTCTTTGCCATAATTAACTGTTTTAGCCTTTTGCTCTGTATTATTCATAAAGAACAACATTGCTGCTGCTCTTCAATAACTTTTTTCCTGGAATAGCAATTTTCAGTGGCTTGGCAATGTCAAATTAAATTTCGTAGCTCAAAGTGAGCGATTTGTGGAGAACTCTGTGGATTTTGGTTTCCCTTTTTTTTTTTTTTTTTGGCAAGCCATAAATATCACAGATACACACCAAATCAGGAAAACATCTAGCAATTACTTTAATGTATTGTTAATGACCTTTCAGTTAGATGGTTTAGCTGGATTTTCTGTTCAGTTTCCATCCTCTATTGATGACCAAGCCTGTATAATTTGTGAGTGAATAGTCCTGCAGCCCTTTTAATCAGAATGACCTGGTCGTTTGGAGCAGCAGTCTCTCTGATTTGGGTGGCATGTGCCTGGCAGGAGGATGCAGAGTGTGTTTCACCCTTTCTCTTTGTCTGGGTGATGTGGCAGTTGGGCTCCTTTAACTTCAGGCTCAACATATCTGAAGTGATGGCCTTATCTGAATGTGTCAAGTAAACTTACACTCATTCTTCCTCCAGTATTCTCTATTTCCTTCCACATGCTCCTCTTCTGTTGCACAGATTTGTCTGCCCAAGGTTATAAATATGGCTTTTAGAGGCCAACATTAGCTGGGGATTTAGAGACAGGGCAATGCAAGAATGCTGTTCTGTGTTAGGCTCTGATGTGTCTCAACCTCTTGGTTTATTTGGTAATATTTAGGCAGTGCCTAAAGATAGACTCTCCTGCAAAGATGTAATACATAACATTTATGTAGTACTTTGCATTTTCAGTGATACAAAGATTGATCTACTTGGTATGCTAAATAAATGCTAATAGCTATATTCTGTGTTGTTTTGGAAGTAGAAAAAGTACTGACTGCAGTTTGTGTAATTTCTTTTTCAACAGAATGCAGTAAGTATGGTTTGTTTGCAGTGCTGATTTTGCTGCATGCCAACTTTTAACTCTCTCATCTAGAGCTATGCAAGTTTTGCAATCTCTGAGTGATAATTGCAGTTGGTGAGAGGGGCAGCATTTGTGGCTGAGGAATTTTTGGTGATCAGCTATGATTTTGCTTCATTTAAAACTAAAATGATAAAAGTAATCTGTGCTACCTCAATATTTTCTAATCTGCTTGTGTGTTCTTAATCTCATTTAGCAACCAGATCCTTAATTCAAACATTCAAAATGATTGCACTTGCCTTCAGTGAAAAAAATTCTATCAGCATAATTTAGGCTTCCCAGGTATTGTGCAGCAGATTATTTGGGAGTTGAAAAAGGCAGAGAGGCACATCACAGCATGTGACACTGCCTCCTTCCTGTGCCCACCCCTCCTGCTGGGGTCTGCTCCACTCCCTGGTCCCTTCTGCAAAGGGTCACACATCTGCTTGCTCCCTAACCCAGTTTTAGGTGAATTAGCCTGCTAGAGGAATTTTAGTCAATGGAGCTCTTTTGTTTCCCACCATTTCAAGGGGCAGTTTGTTTGCAGGGAGGAGGTGGGTTGACCTCTGGAGCCAATAATCTCTTAACCCAGGCTCAGCTGCAGCTGGAATAGCAGCTTGAGCCTTGTTCTGTAGGGAAATGGGATGCTTTATTGGCTGCTGAGTGGAAAAGAGCTAATGCTACTGTCATGATTTTATTTGTCAGACCCTGCAGGAGCCTACATTTTACATATGGGGACAGATGAGTGCAGGCAAAACTTGGGTTGTTTATTTCCTGACACCACAAGTGTCCTTATGACTTGTTAAAAGGAACCAGTGTGGAGGCATCAGGAATAAAACCTACAGAGGTTTTTGTCCCTCCCAACAGACAAAGCCTCAGGGAAGGATTTGGTCTATAATTTCTGAACTAATCATGATCTCAATCAACTATTACTCCAGCCATCACCTCACAAAACTGGAGGGAGTAGTTAATAGAGTGGCTTGTTGACCTGCAGCTGCTGCAGTAGCTCGCTCCAGCTGGGTTCCAGGCTGTTTACACAAAGCAAACTCAAACATGTTTCATCTGACAGGACAACAGCTTTGAGCAATTCATTATCAACTACTGTAATGAGAAGTTGCAGCAGATCTTCATTGAACTTACCCTCAAAGAAGAGCAGGAGGAATACATCCGAGAGGTAATACTGGAATGGATCTCCCCTTCCTCTCCTCCCCATTTCCCTGTAAAGACACACTGGTCAGCAAGCTGGAACCATTTTTCAGGCAGGAGAGGCACTTTCTGACCACAGGGCTGACATGGAGCATGTTTGTGTGGGGCTGTGTAGTAGTCACATTAAGCAAAAAATGTTGGTTTGGCATTTGTTTGACATTATGAGTTCTCCAGGTAAAAACCAGCCCCAGCTCTGATTCATTTGTTGGCAACCATGACTGGCAGTTCTGAGCAAGGGCTAATTGATTTATTAGAACACTAATATCACTTTCTGGTATTAGTAGCATTACCCTGCAGCCTGTGTTTTGGATTATACAGCAATGTCTGGTGTGCACCCAAAAGCAGCCACAGCCAGTCCTTCAATTGGGTGGCTAAAATAATAGCACACAACGTGAAAGAAACTGCAAATAGAGTTGGGTTCTAGTGTTCTTTCAGGTATTTATTGAAGGGAGCTGTGTGAGCTTTATGGATAAATTTGAGATGTCCTGTGAAGCCCAGCCCTCTGGTGTTTGATGTTATTCTGTGAGTGAACATCAAGCTAAAGTTCTAATAGGTTTTAGCAGTGCTCCACATGATACACAGAGCTCAGACAAAATACCAGCTCCCAGCTGTAAAAGCTGGCACACACTGCCTGTACTCAAACTGGATGATGCCATTTTGCTATATAAACATTTTTAAAAATTACATAAAGTTCCTGCCTTATGATCCTGAGGATAACATGAAATTTCAGCATCTCTTTTTAATTTTGCATTCAGTGGTGAACCATTATTGCTGCAGTTTGGTTCTTGAATGGTATTTCAAATGCTCTGAGAAAAGTAGACTGTAAGAAGTACCACAGAGTGCAAATGAAGAATGGAATTAATATATTCCTTTTTTCAGTCCTTTGCCCTACCAGTGCTACCTTGTGATGCGTTGGCATCTCATCCTGGAAATTTTATCACTGATATTCGAAAAAGAATTGAGATACTAAGAACATCTGAACAACTATCATACTCTGGATTTTTCAAATCATCTTATCTAAATTTAGCCCTCTTTCTTCCTCCCATTAAAAAAAAAAAAAATTTAAAAAAATCCCAGCAAGGAAGAAGTTAGAAATGTTGATCTCAGGAGTTGCAGGGACATGGGCTGATTTCCTTCTGGCCAGTGGGAGCGTGGGCAGCACGGGAGGAGCCTGGCCTGGAGCCAGGGAGTGCATGGGAAGCTGACATGGGTGGGGGAAAGGAATGGAGAGTGACTTTGGCAGCCACTCAAGGACACTCATTTTGTGCAGATAATGTTAGTAGTAGATGATTGCATTTTTTTTCCCCTAATAAATGAATTGTTGGTAAGCATGAGGAATTAAATTTGAATGCAGTACCGTGGTTAACTGGAATATCATTCTAATTGCTTAGAGGAAAAGCTCCCTCCATTGTTTACTTGTTCATCCATTTATTTATATTTTCTTGTAGGGGATTGAATGGACTCATATTGAATATTTCAACAATGCTATCATTTGTGACCTAATAGAAAATGTAAGTTGTATTCAGGAACCTCTCTGGGTTATTTTTAATGCATGGATTTAATTTAGCTGTAATGTCTGCATGCATCCTCATGCACTAAATTTTCTGAACATGCCATTTGTTGTATTATTCATCTTACTTTTTGTAGCAGAAGTTTATTTTACTAAAAAGGAGTTTTCTTATAATCTATATTACTTTTGTAGAAATATTCAGCAGTACCTACACTAAAAAAAACCAAAACAAATCAAACATCTCTTAAATGTTTACATTTAGGGCTGTTTTCAGTAGCAGATATCACATGCTGCATTGTAATTAACATTTCTTTTCATATGGAAACTAGAAAACTCAATTACATGTTACTGAGTGTTTGAGGTACTCAAAGTACTTGTATATACTGAGAAGACTTCCAATGCAAGAAAGATAAAATTCCTTAACAATCAGAAAAGAGCAGTTTTTAGCCATTAACATAAAAGACATGGTGATTTTACCATAAACTGGATACTTTCAGTTGAGTTGGAGTTCCTACAGTCTGAGTAAATGACATGAAGTTTCAATGTGAATTTTGGGATTCAGATCTCATAGAAAGTCTTTCAAAAACGCAAGTGCTAAAAATCAGTTGGAAATGGTCATGGGGTAAAAAGAGCCAAACTTTGAGATGGTTTAAAGAATGTTTTCCTGGGTAGCAGAAGTCGAAAAAATGAATTATCTCCTTCTTGTGCTGTGGTGGAAACAAGTACTAAAGCTCTTGCTTTGAAACTTCAGAACCAAACGGGAATCCTGGCCATGCTGGATGAAGAATGCCTGAGACCAGGAACAGTTACTGATGACACCTTTTTGGAAAAGCTGAACCAGGTCTGTGCCACTCACCAGCATTTCGAGAGCAGGATGAGCAAGTGCTCCCGGTTCCTCAACGACACCTCCCTGCCCCACAGCTGCTTCAGGATTCAGCATTATGCTGGCAAGGTACCTGCTGGAGGGAGCACTGGGGCTGTGGGGGGCTGCTGTAGCTGATTGACAAATCCACACCCGTCTTCATCTTTTCTGTCTTAAACCTAGAATCTGTGATTTGCGCTGGAAGGCTTTAGGAGATTTTGGAATGGTTATAAAATGGCCTTAAATATCACCTAGTTCCAAACCCTGCTATGGGCAGGGACACCTTTCACTAGAGCCCCATCCAGCCTGGTGTTGGACACTTCCAGGGATGGGGCAGCCGCAGCCTCTGTGGGCAGCCTGTGCCAGGGCCTCAGCACCCTCACAGGGAAGGATTTCTTCCTGCTGGTGAACCTAAACCTGCCCTCTGTCAGTCTGAAGCCCCCACCCCTTGTCCTGCCACTGCATGCCCTTGCTGCTCTGGCTGAAATCAAAGCAGTTCTCCTTTCACCAAAGGAGAAAGGTGCCCCATGTACTTTGGTGCTGCATTAGGTCTCTGGAAATAAATCATTGCTCACAGTGACAAAAATTCACACGCATTTGTTGGTAACATATTTTGGAAAACATGCTCTTTGTGACTGAGCTAGCTGCAGTTCTTAGTCACGTTGTTGAGAAAATGCAGTTTTTGTACATTTGAAGGAACTGAGTTTGATGCTCTGTGTTTAAACAGATGGAAGAGAAAGTTATACAGAGGGCTTGCAAACATTTGCATTTTACAAATGTTTGTATTTGCATTTTTCAACATAAGCAGTATGAATAAATACAAGTCTGACAGCTTTCAGTGTGTAATCCACTATGACATTTTATTAATGAAAATCAAAATAATTACATTTGTAGACTGAAGACAATCTATTTTTTAAAAATTGAAAGTAAATGTAGGGTTGAAATTGTTCCTCTTGTCTGAATCTGCTGAAGTGATAATGTCATACAGTAAAAAATATTTGAAAAGTGTTTCATTTCCCTAGGACTGCTTGATGCTTTTTGAAATGTTCTCAGTCTTACAATTTTGAATGGCTCAATAGTTTTTTCATTCAAAATAGTCCTGGAAATATCAGCCTTTCAACCTTTCAGGCTTTCATTCACATTAGTTGCCAAGAAGCGTTTGTAACTGCATACAATCTATCAGGGGTTAATACCTAAGTATTTCTTTGGTTGTCAAAAATCTAAGTGAATTGAAAATACCCCAGTGCTGTGAGAAGGACTGTGCACAGATTGTGTCTTAGCAGGCAGTGGGGGTCTTTGATTGTTACAGGCACTCACTTACCCAGCAGAGTGAATTCCTCCTATTTTGGGAGGAATGTTGTTTTTCCATCCTCAGCTGAGAACATTTTGATCTTGTCACTGGTCAACAAAAGTTTGACCCTCCTTTTAAGAAATATCAGTAATTTCATGTGAACAGTTGTTTGGGGTTTTTTGGGTTTTTTCAGTAGTGGCATTTACTGCACCTGTCAGAACCAGAAACGTGTTCTGCAAGGTAAAATGCTGCCTACTGAGTTCCCAGTAACTTGCTGCTGTGTAAAATACGTGCCAGTACTATTTTCGTTCAGTATTCTGTGTACTTAGCACAAACCCTGGCAGAACTGAGAAATCATGGATCTGAAGAAGGATCTGTATTACCAGCCAGATGACTTGTCACAATTAATCAAATACGTTTCCTACCCTCAAAAATTAAAGGAGCCAGTAGCAATCTGAGGTCTGCATGAAGTTCCTCTGGCTGCCTCCTGGGTACCCAGCTGCAGGTCAGAGCTTTGTACTCGTGCTTGTTGTTATTGGACTGCTTTCCTGGTAAAAGTCCTTTAAAATAACAGTCCCCTGGGGGCTGCACAGCTTGCTGCTTGCACTCTGATAGCAAGAGGTGATATTCCATATCTTGTTTTAGTTAGGCAAATAATTTAAGCATTAGTACTTTGGAAGGAAAGAGTATTTTTGTTGTTTTGGCTCAAAAGAGAGGGAGAAAAATGTCAGACAGAAAAAAAGATTGTTTTGGAGTCTTGTCAGGTGGTGGTGTGTCAGAGTTATCAGTGAAAAAGGGTTTCTTCCACTTGAGAAACCAGAATTGATTGACACAGGGAACTGTTGGCAGCATGAGAAAATGCATCTTTCCCAGGTAGCACATTCACAGGCATTTTATCCAACAAAAAAACATCCAAATGTCAGATTTAAAATGAAAGCTGAAATATCTTTTGGTTCTTTTGGACAGTGTGTAAGAAGGAGAAATCAATTTCTTGGGTCAGTTTTGAACTGGTCTGTGTTGTAGTTCAAAACCTGTGCTGATGAGACTCTTCTCTGTTGTTCAGGTGATGTACCAGGTGGAAGGATTTGTTGACAAAAATAATGATCTCCTGTACCGTGACCTCTCCCAGGCCATGTGGAAGGCCAACCACTCCCTTATCAAAGCGTTGTTCCCAGAAGGAAACCCTGCTAAGATCAATCTGAAGAGACCACCAACAGCAGGTTCACAATTCAAAGCTTCAGTTGCTACCCTGATGAAAAATCTCCAGACAAAAAATCCAAACTATATCAGGTAAATTCCCCAGTGCCAAAGATTTGGTCAGTTTGTTTGATGAGGTTTGTGGTATTTGTGGGGTCCCCAGGATGAGGGAGGAATTGAGAATCTGGCTCCATGTTCTTAGAAGGCTAATTTATTATTTTATGTACTCATATTATATTAAAGGATGCTATACTAAAACTATACTAAAGAATAGACAAAGGATACTTACAGAAGGCTAAAAAGAATAATAATGAATCTTGTGACTCTCTCTCCAGAGTCCAACACAGCCTGACAATGATTGGTCATTAAGTTAAAACAATTCACATGAAACCAATCAAACAACCACCTGTTGGATAAACAATCTCCAAACCACATTCCAAAGCAGCAAAACACAGGAGAAGCAAATGAGATAATATTGTTTTCCTTTTTCTCTGAGGCCTCTCAGCTTCTCAGGAGAAGAATAGTGGGCAAATAAACAATTGAAATGTATGGTTTAAACTCACCATAATAGCTGCCGGCATGTGCAAAGAGATGTCCCTTTTGGTTTTCCTGTGCAGGTGCATCAAGCCCAATGACAAAAAGGCTGCCCACATTTTCAACGAAGCCCTGGTGTGCCACCAGATCCGCTACCTGGGGCTCCTGGAGAACGTGCGGGTGCGCAGGGCGGGCTACGCCTTCCGACAGCCCTACGAGCCCTGCCTGGAGAGGTACAAAATGCTCTGCAAGCAGACCTGGCCCCACTGGAGAGGGCCAGCCAGGTAGGCAAACAGCAATATTCCCACCTGTCCCAGGTGAAATTCCCATCTTCCACATGTCCTGAGCTTTTAGTTGTTGTGCATACGTTGCAGAAGGAATATAGTGCAGGCCTTACTAATTTGGGTCAGAGAGAATGGGTGTAAGAGAGAGATACTGCAGTGAGTTCGAAATAACTGGGAGGGCTGCAATGGTCAGGAGGGCACTTATCTTTAATGGCCAACGTTCAAAGTGTAAGGACACTCATTTTGTTGAAGACAGCCATACAATATTCCTCTGCCCTTTCAGGAATAACTATAATGATTGGGGAACAGTTATGAGATAATGCCTCTTGCAAATCAATTATATTAAATAGATACTTTTAAATTGCATAGTATTCACATTTTATCCACATTTTATTTTTTGCAAATAATACCTGGGATGAGCAAATAAGCTTCTATTATTTCTTTTTGCATGTGGCCACCAAAAGCAAGATTTAAATATCTTTCATAATTGATTAACATCTTTCAGCTACAATATAAGTCTTTAGGTTATCAAGAGAATGGTGGCAGTGCAGTATTGGTAACAATAGCATTGCAATAATCATCACAAAGATTTGCACAGCTCCGCTTCCCTTTTTTCTGTTGGTGTTCATAAAATGCATTTGATGAGAATGGAATGCTAGCATTTGTCAAACTTGTCAGTCTTTGTTTCACATTCTGACATTAGTGTGAAGCCTTCCTTTTTCCTTTCTTCTGCTTTTAAGTAAAATAATTATAGATGTAAGAGGAAAAAATAGGCGGTTGCTGATGCTGTAGAATAAAATTTGCTCTTTTTTGCATCAAATTATTCTGAGTCTTTACAGTGATTATTCTTGCCTTTAGCGGAATAAACTACTGAGTAAATGAGTTATGTCAAGCACTATTTAAGAGTTTAAAATATGCTTTCATATACCTTCCATAAATTAAGCTGTGAGTATGTAAACTAAGGCGTTTTAGAGCTGGGGGTCATGTTTGTTAAGCTCATTTGCTCCTTCTTAGGGCTGGAGTAGAGGTGCTGTTTAATGAATTGAGAATCCCTGAAGAGGAATTTTCATTCGGTAGATCAAAGATATTCATCCGCAACCCAAGAACAGTAAGTGAAAAATGCCTTCTGCAAAATCAAGCCCTCTCTCATGAGGACAGCATCATTCACTACCTGCTTCCCACAGATTTTTCTCCATGCAGTGCTTTGATGTATTGCTACAACCATAGCATAAAAAAAAAAAAGTGATTTTTAATGTTAGGCCCATTAAAATCAATGTGAATCAAGATTCTACAATAGCTGTCAGCATTAATTTAATATCATTTTTGAGCAGTGACTTGTGACATTGTATCTGCCACAAATCTTGTTGGTGTACCTGCCTGTAGCTCTGGAGATGAATAAAACAACGTGTGACTGAGGGGGGACTTCAGTAAAAAAGAAAGAGATTTCTCTTACAAGAGCTGTGCTTATGGGTTTTTTTCCTTGTCTCCTCTCTCCTGCTGTTTTTCTTCCAATGTCAAACAAAACCCTGCAAACCCCCCCACACAGCTCTTCAAGCTGGAAGACCTGAGAAAGCAGCGTCTGGAGGACTTGGCCACTCTGATTGGGAAGATTTACAGAGGCTGGAAGTGCCGTACTCACTTCTTGCTAATGAAAAAATGCCAGGTTGTGATCGCGTCCTGGTACAGGCGATACTCAGTAAGATCCCATCCTTACTACATGGGGGGTTCTCTTCATTGTTTAATGCATATTACCTTCTTGGGATATTTTTCTTCAATATGCACAGAGAGCTGTTGAAAGAATTCAATTTTATGTTAATAGTTATGTAACAGTAGAGGGGAAAAAAGAAAATTTAGTTTGTATAGACTACTGTTAAGTGCTTACACTGTGCTTGTTTTTAAAACATTGAAAAGCTCACCAGAATCCCTTCACTCTGGGAGAGCAGGATTCTCTGGCTCAACTGGGAAGTCTTTTTCACTCAGCTAAAATGCTGTGCTTCCTAGCACTTACAGTGCTCTCAAAACATGGTTAATGTGTAAAAAATGTTCAGTAATATACACGTGCAGTTCTGTGGAATTCAGTCATTCCTAAGCCTTTTTTTGGTTTTGCCTTATTTGGAACACTTGCCTTAGACTCAAAAATGCTGCCCCTAGGGGTTTATTTTAATTGTAACTCCTAAGACTCGTAATTTGGTTTCATTATTGATACAGTTCATCCCAAAGCAGTTTCAGTTCTATGTGTGGACTGGATGTTCTGTGCCACAAACTGAACAGCACTAATATACGACTCTTTCATGTTTTCTTGGCAGTTAGTAAATAATACTGACTTACTGACTAATGAAAAGATTTGTTTTTAAAGCTACTCTTGAACTTCTCAGCTGCATTTTGTTGTTGCTAGAGAACAGCACAAGCATATCAGAAACCTTGATGAAACACAGAAAGAAAGTCTTCTTAAACTGCAAGTGGCAAAGTTGACAAATCCCAGTTTTTCAGTTGACAAGCACTTCTGTTTGTCCTCTTGAAAGCCATCAATGTTTGGTTCACTTCTCTTGGATAATTAGAGGGAAGTATAGATCATTTGGAAAAAGTATGACTGAAGCATACTTCTTGATCTTAAAAACCCTCTGACTCTGTGTGACTGAAAGCCCCATTCCTACAAACAGCATCATTACAGTTGCATTGTGCCCATATGGCTTCATTATGATCTCACACAGTCTTAATGAATTTAAAATGGACTTACTGCAGCTAGACTGGCACAACTTTAAATATAAAGAAATGAAAACACATACACGACCAAGAAGTGCTGATTTCTTAACTGTAATTGGGTCACTGGTGAAACATGGCAGCAGTTGTTTTATTGGTGATGATAGAGATGTTTCCTCAGCCTCTTCACATGGATGGAAGGCGCTGTTCTCCTAACCCGACATGACTGGTAGGCACTGTGCTTTGGAAGGTTTCGTGGGAGATCCCTGGAATGAATAAAGCTTTTTTGAGTAACTCCTTGTGCTGGAGGCTTGACTCGAGGATCTGCAGGCACTTGTCTGTCTGTTGCATTGCAGGGCATGACAGACAGCAGCTGTGGCATGAGGGTGGCCCAGGGGGGACCCTCTCCAGCTTGCTCACAGAGATTTTCACTGTCACTGAGTGGGCTGAATGTCAAACCTGAAAGCCCTGCTGCAAAGTCTGTCAATTTAGTATTACACTAAACACTGGAGAACTGAGCTTTTTAGAAGGAAAATGCTCAGCTGTCTGGGAAATTTATTGCTCAACCTGGCATACCTAAATAGTACTCCAGCATCTCGGCTAGGAATCCATGGTTTTTGTTTTTTTCCTCTTCCTAAGTTATCATCAGCCATAATAAAGGCACTGTGGATAATAGGAACAGCACATGTCTTATGAAAAGGTGGTAAAAAGCTTAGCCTACAAACCTGAGTATGTGTGACAGTTTGTGTGCTACCCTGGTGGTGGGAAAGACAAATAAAGCTCTTACTGTTAGCATTTAATGTGCAATTGTGCTGCTGACCATGAACTTAGTGTTTCTGTAAACAGAGTGACATTGTCCATGCAGCATTGTTGATGTGCTTTGTTTCCCCTCGAGTTGAACACAGAATCTACACTCTGATCTGCTCAGTCAGAAATTGTTCACTTTTTACATTCAGTGCTTGTCTCCCCAAGCATATTGTCAAATGTTAGTGATGAAAGGTTTATTATGCAGTGTTTAACAGACATAATATTCTATTCTAAACGTCACATACTTATTTCCAACGCAGCAACAAAAAAAATACCAGAAGATAAAGAGTTCGGCTATCACAGTACAGTCGTACATCAGAGGGTGGAAGGTGAGTTTCCTGTTACTGCAGCTGTCCCTGTTTGGAGAGGTAAGGAGCAGGTCAGAAAACACTTCCCAAGTGCACTGAGCCTCCTGCCTGTCACACCTTCTCTCCTTGGAGCTGTGGCTGTGCCATTGTTAAACACTCGTGTTTGCTGTAGAAGAGGTGAGTTCAGGATACCTGGATGTGCTGCCTGGGCTATAAATCCCTGCAAACAGTGCAAGGGGGATGGTGGGACCACACTAAACCACTGGGTTGTCCTTGAGGCATGTTCTGCCAAGGAATTGAGAAGGCCAGCAGCTCTGGAGAAGGATGCTCTGGGGCTCTGCCACTGGCCTTAGGAGAACTGTAGTGCTGGACTGACTTGGAAGAAACAAGTTGTGGTTGGCAGTTATTTTGTGCTTAACAGGATTCTCAAAGAATGAATCAGATTTAAGCAGGATTAAAATAAAGAGTTTGAGTTGCCTGGGCAATTTGTTACTTGGGTTAAATCATCAATTCTGCTCTGTCTGCTTAGTGGAGGAGTGAAAGTGTACTTGTGTTGAGAAAATAGTTTATTGCTATGGGCTTGTACTCTGCCTCAGTTTGCCACAGCTTCACTTCTTCTCTGAGAGATTTGTACTTTGTGAAGGGATAATCATGCATCCTGGTAGATATTTAAGGAATGATGCTTTAATAGGAGGTAAAAATGAGATTAACAGCTCACATGAAAGCAGCCAGGATGCTCAAAGTAACTACTGCTGTCCATCTTCAGAAAAAGCAACCCTGGGCTCCTCTATTTTCTTATTAACCTTTCTTCACCCTGCTAAAGGTGCCTTTCCCCTCTAGTTAGAAAGAGAGAACTGCCTTTAGTTCTGGAATCAGTTTCCTTTCTGTCAGACAGGGAAGGAAGGGGCTGCAGTTAGTAGCTGTTGGTGTAAATAATCTCTCCTGTCTAGAAGGCTTTAAAGTTTGCCAGCAATAAGGTAACGTGATTTGATTTTGCTGTTTGTCTGGATTTTTACTTTGTCTTTATGATTTTGTTTAAATGAGTTAAAAATATCCTTTCAGTGTAACTATTGATGTGCTGTCTTTTCCCATGAGCATTATTTGAAGAAAACTGGGTTAAAAGCATCATCTCGAGTTATGGTTTTCTGTTTGCCATTGGAGAACAAGCTCTTTTGCAGTAGCATTGTGCATGAAAGCTTGGTATGACAGCAGCCTTTAGTGTGACCTAAAGCCAGACAATTTACTTGGGATTTATTCTTTATTGCACTCTAAATGGATCAGACATTTACTGTAAGGAGAAAAAAATATTGTTGCCATTGTGCAAACAGATATCTATATATCTCAGGTAATGCAGCAAATCTGGGAGAAAACTGAGCATTGAACTAAGATCCCCAACTTGCCAGTCCCAGCCTTGCAGCACAGAATCCTCCCTGGAGCAGCAAATCTGAGGCTGGGCAGCATTTGTGAATGTATTTGCTTGGGGATTTGGAGGCAGTGTTTGTTTGGTTTTGCCTAGATTTACAGGTTGCAGTGCCCTACTTCAAAAATATGAAAAGTTAGTTAGTCAAAAAGAACATTTTAAATTGTTTGCAGGCTCGGAAACTTCTTCGGGAGCTGAAGCATCTGAAGCGTTGTAATGAGGCTGCCACAGTAATTGCTGCTTATTGGCATGGTACCCAGGTAAGAAAATGGCTGCAAACCGTGCAGCTGTGTGTCCCTACGTGGAATGAAGAAGGATATCCCTCAGGATAGTTATCTGGGAATACTGTCAGTGCCTTAAACTGCTTTGACTGCTTAAACTGGTTTTTTTTTTGGTTTCTCTTTGCTGCTAACATGTCATAGCTGGTGCAGTCTGGGAAGCTGGGACACGCTTTAATTTTTGCTGTTTGTAGTGACTGGTTACTTGCTTTCTTTCTTGCACCAATGGGAACTTGCAGTAACCTTTTCTTTCCTAAGCTTTTCTATATCCCCTTTTCAAATGCATCACAGGCACGAAGGGAACTGAGACGACTGAAAGACGAGGCTAGAAATAAACATGCTATTGCTGTTATTTGGGCTTTCTGGCTTGGATATAAGGTACTTCATGCACATATCACATGTTCTCCCTTCATTGCTCAACAACATCAGCATTTAATCACTATTTCATAGTGAGAATTAATGACTAATACAATTCACTCTTAAATAATAGAGCATGATCATCGATTCCTTCCATCTCCATTCATGCCACACCTAATAAATCTGATAGCATTGTGTATGCCAGTTTTTTGTAGAGTAGGAAATACCTTGCATGGCAACCAAGTACAGATTTGCACTAACAAGGCATTAGACTAGATTAAAAATGACTGGACTGCAGTAACCTGAAACTAGGAAATGCATTTAACTACATGTAAATATGCAAAGTGTGGTTTGTGGTGGGAGAGGAGGTTGGGGTTTTTTGCTGTGTTCCTCCCCATGCCCCCAACAAGTGCTTTCAGTGACACTGTGTTAGTGATCCAATTGAGATTTTCACCACTTATTATAATCTGTACCCTGAATAGTCTTCATCTACAAGTTCAAACCGACATTATTAAGTTTCATTAAATTCTAGTTATGATTGGTTTAATTGGCTGTGATTTGAACCAGTAAAAAAAAATTAATGACCACAAGTAAAGCAAAATTTTATGAGCTGATCTTTTAGCAGAAAATGATGTTAGTTTGCAATTCTAAACTTGCAGCTCTAGAAAAATCCCAGGAATTTCAGCATCAGCTGTTTGTTTTCAGAAGCAAAGTCCCACTGAAAGATTCTTGCTAATCCCCAGCCTGTAGTTGCGGGTTATGTGAACATTTGAAATGCTGTTCACTAGAGGTCAAAAATATATTGGTTTCAATTAATAAATTGCTAATTTAGTTGAAAACCATAAATACATTAGATTTAAAACATTTTTCAGTTGTTATTTATGGTTGTGGGTGTGTTGTTAGAACACCTTGCCAAATGAATGGAGAAATATGCTCAAATTACATCTGGAGTATAATGCTGTGTTTGACCTTTGCTATTTTGGTATAAATCTATTAGATTTCCAGCAAAATGGCAGCCCTGGGAATTCAAACAAACATGTAGAGAACTTCCTTAATACTAGGGAGTCTTTGGAAGTTTTCAACTCTAGCTTGATATTTAGTTAACAGTATAATTTGACAGAAACACAGTTTCCTCTACATTTGATTAAGCAGAATATATTGAGAATTTATTTTGTTTTTAACCAGAGTTCCTTTCACCAAAATATTGCTCAGTACTGCAGAAGAGATATTTGTTTTCATAGTTTTAAGATAGTCCTTTGAATTAAAAGATACATCCAGTGGATGCAATACTGTTAACCATGTTAAAGTTCCTCATTTAAATGTTTAGTAGATTTGGATAATTTT
Source organism: Agelaius tricolor (assembly GCF_023055355.1). Lineage (NCBI taxonomy): Eukaryota > Metazoa > Chordata > Aves > Passeriformes > Icteridae > Agelaius > Agelaius tricolor. Next base: position 6,120,200 of record NW_027269270.1, read on the forward strand.
TAACATGCTTTAATAGTTATTTTTATCAACTGGCTCACAGGAATCTAGTGAATAATTGTCTCCTTATTCCTTAATTATAAATAATCTAAATATAATAATATATATGAATATAAAGATAATAATCTAAATTGAATTAAGATTAGAAAAATAATTACAGTCTCTGATAAGAAAGACAACTTTTTATTGATGTGATCTTTTATCTTTAACTGGGGGAATATTTAGGACAAAAATTTTTAAAGTTATCATCAGAAATCTCTTGCTTTACCCAAAAAGACCCCAAAAACAAACAAAAATGAAACAAGAGTGAGCCTCAAGTACTCAGTTTCCTTCCTTTTCACAGGGTAGACAAATACTTAGCTTTGCATAGCTCTTGCTTTTACACTGCTGTGCAGTAGGAGCTTTTCTGCCAAGCAGATGAGTGAAAACATAATCTCTGAGTCTGCATCTACTGCACATTAACCTTTCCAGCTGCACCAGAAGAGCATTACTGGCACAGGCTGGAACTGCTGCTGCACAGGTCTGATAACTTACAGCTTGACAAGTGCAGATACAGGGCTAGAGCTGCTCTGACTGAGCCTGTAATACTGGAACTCTTCCTTGAGTGTTTTCATCAGATAACTGAACAAAAAATGTGCTGGTATCTCCTAAAATGTGACATTCTGTTAAGTTGCCCACACATGCCTCAAATTGCTTTCCTGAAATGGAATGATTGATGAAAGGTAGGAAGGTGCCTATCTATTTGTACATGAGGAATGCACTAGATTTGATGGCTTTACCCCTAATTCCACAGACTGACATAATTTTAACATGGAGATTTTAACATGGCTGGAGATGATTTTTTTTTTTTTTTTTTAATACATAAAGATCAAAATAAAAAAATAACCTCCAGGATAAAAGCCCTTATTACAATGCTGGAAAGTCACCATGACACATGGTTTCAGAGCTGATTCTGTCCTGCCCAGGCACTTGCCAGTGGAAGAAGTGACTAGATAGTGAGATCTTAGTAAGTCTTGATTCTCACGCGCATCACTTTGATCATGAAACCGCAGGCAAAGCCCTCCCATCAGAGTCAATTCATGGCAGGTGTGCACAGAAGAGCAGGAGGAAGGGCTGACAGTGAATAACAGGGCTGAATACCAAATTCCCACCTGTGCATGCCAGATCGGCAGCAGTGGAGGCTTTTGGAGCTGCTCCGCACGGGCTCCCGCGGCGCGTTGGGCGCCTGAGGCCGAGCGCTGCTCCTCCATCCCTCCCCTGCTGGGTGTGGGAGCGGCGTTGGCGCTGTCTGCTCCGGGCTGTGTCTCTTGTTCACTCTCTGAACCTTTTAGGCTCGGAGGGAGTTGAAACGCTTGAAGGAGGAGGCTAGGCGTAAGCATGCTGTGGCAGTCATTTGGGCTTACTGGCTTGGACTGAAGGTACTTTCTCCAACACTCCCATCTGTCAACGTGAACTCAATGGAGCGTGGCACACCTTACTAACACTTAATAAACAAGCAGTTGTGTGGGCTCACTAGAAGGGATGGGGGTTTTTTTTTACACATTGTTTAACTTTGTCGTGGACTTGGCTGAAAAAGTCATAAATGAAGTTGCCTCACTTACAGCAACATTGAGGCATCGGGGGATTTTTGTCAGCAATCACAGGAAGACAAAAATCAGATAAAAGGGACTCTATTACAGTTGTTGACTTTAAAAACTGACCTACCTTGGCAAAGGTCCTATCTGGAAAGATTACAAGGATGTATTTTCTTGTTGTGACCTCTGCTTGTTAGAATGGGAAGTAGGGTGGAAATGTCTGACTCTCACTGCTGCTCACAGTAGACCCCTGATCCCAGTGTTGAGGAGGGCAGGGTGTAAAGCCAGTGGTCATGTCCTGTTGCATCCAGCAGCCTTTTGGGGGCCTGGCATTGCATTACCTGTGGCTTTTGACAGCCATGGATTTCTAGAAAAATTGAGATGCACAAAAGTGTTTTGTTTTCCATCCCTTGCTTTCAAGGACTGGTTGGCAAAAGAAAACACATCTGTAATCTGGAAAAATGTAGTTCTGCTCTGTAAATAGACTATGAAAATGGCATCTTCAGATGTTTCAGGTCTGTGCCCAAATGATTTACATAACACAGTTTTACAGATGCAGTCCTGAAGAACTGCAGAAATCTGAATCTGTTTGGTTTGGCTGGGAGTGACTCCTGCTAATAGGGATATTGTAAACTGCAGGGGTATGAAAGGAACAATTCACTTGACAGTGCAGAGTAAAGTTCAGGTACTTTTCTATTCTTGTACTTATCCTGACAGTGATGAAATGGGAAAAATAGTTAGAAAACATATAATTATATATAATACATGTTCATTTATAAATGAAAAAAAAAAAAATCCATTACAATACATACATGGAAACCAGAGCTGGAAAATACAAAGGAGCCATTTTAAGAAGTCATTCTGCAGATCAGAATCACACTTTAGGTACTACTGCCAAAGTAGGTCTGTTTTTATGATTTTAAAACAAGGATATGTCCCTCCTGAGAACTCAGAGGCTGTTTTATATCAAACAGCAGCATTTAAATGCAAGCTGATGACTCCAAAACCTTTAAGGCACATTACAGCAGGAATACATTTCTGCAGTCTGTGGTTTTCAGTGAGTTTGTTAAATAGTGTAAGCTACATTTCCAGTTTCCATCTCACCTGAAATACACAGATTTTTCTGAATGAGACTGTAGTCTGTCATTCCAATATATCACTGTTACCACAGGTAGTTTGAAGGCAAAGTGTTTTCACCTGTGACATGCGAGGTTGAAGAATTAAAGTTGATAAAAACAACGAAGATTAAACCAATAAGTTATGAGGATTTTGTTTTGATTTTTTTTTTTTTAATTGTATGCCAAGTAGATTTTAATAGCATTTGTGGTACTTTCCAGATTTAGGCTTTTCTGGAGCAGCTTGCATTTCTCAGTGCTTGCTTTGCAGCTTCCCTGCAGCACCAATAGGATGCGTGGGTGTCTATTAGTCCCTTTCTTCCAAATTAATTTGCACACCTTGCAGCTCGCAAAGAATAATATAAAGCAAGATCATTAAGGAGAATCTATGGTGAGATTTGGGATGATTGTGGTTGGAGTGGCTTTGAGTGTGTTAATTAACATCCCTGAATAATTAATAAAGGATGTTCTCTAATTATAGAGCACTAAGCCTTGCAGAAAATGAGTGAATAAGAACTGTGATATTTTTTTTCTCATAAAGTGATGAGGAAAAAAATATACACTGAATTTGCATGGAATGATGAAAGCTGAATGCTGCCAGTTTTGTTGGTGCATCTTAATGTGTAATTAAGCAAAATCTGTTTACCTGTGGGTGTATTTGTCCAGAAATGGTGACAGATTCTTGCTTTCCAAATGCTGGTTTATCTTAAAATGCATGAATTACTGTGAGGCAGAAAGGAGTAAATTTTTTTTTCTGTAAATTGAAGGGGATTTTATGCTATGGGTTTTCCTTTATATTCTGGTTACAGAGAAGCCAGCAACACTTAGTGAGTTAGCTAAAACCACTAAATTTTGCTCTGGGGTAAATTATGCAAAGCCACGATGTTTTCCCTGGGTTTTGCCCAAAACCCATAACAGGTGTGTTGCAGACTGTGCCAGAGTTTGCAAAGAAATTTGAGGGATGTTTCAGCTGACTTGAGGTGAGCCTGGGTGTCACATAAAACTGCAAACCAGTTGGGCTCTCCCTAATTGCCTTTTCTGAATTTTGGTCTATGCTAATTAGAAATAGCATAGACCAAATAGCATAGAATATAGACTGATAGAAATACAAAAGGCAAAACAAGTACTCTAAAACTTGCACTTCCAAGTACGTACTAAAAATTATTATCGCCTGCAAAAATTATGATGATTTCTTTTTTTGATTTTTTTTTTAAATTATTGGTTTTCAAATAAATTTTGTGAGCAAATATCGAGCTTGCTGACACTAAGCAACCTTTGTGTTGATTCTTTGCTCTTGCACCAAAATCCCATTAGTCTTTTGGAATGAAGACTGTGTATTAAGAATTTTAAAGGAGAAAAAGCTGAAAAATTCACCAGTTAACTCTGTAATTAACATCAAATAAGTGTCACTTCAGACACAAGAAAATGGTATCATCACTGGTGATGCCTCACTTTTTCCAGTCCAGCTTTATGCAAAAGCCTATTGAAAATAGATTCATGCTGTGAATTTGACAATATTTGAATAATTTGCCTTTTTGGAGGGAAGCATTTCAAATTCCTTGATAAGTTTGCAAATAATTGCGCTCAGGTCAGCCGAGGTATCTTTCAGACATCGTGGTCCATGGTCTGCTTCACATAATTTAAGTGTGACCAGGTGATGTTCCTATTTCAGGGAACCCTATGCATGTATGTATGCTTGTTTTAATGTTTTCTACCATAGAGCTTGTTAAAAAAGTATCTGTGCAAACAAATTCATTCTTTATATTCATTTTGAGGGGTTTTTTTAACTTTCCAGGTCCGTAGAGAATACAGGAAATTCTTCAGAGCCAATGCTGGAAGAAAAATTTATGAATTTACCCTTCAGAGAATTGTATGTATATGTCTGTACAAAGTACATGTACATTTCCTGTGTTTTAAGTTTTTATTGTCTATTAAATGTAGCTGTTGTGTTATGATAGTCTTTGTAAGGAAATGTCCAAGCTCATGGAAAAGTGGCAAATTAATATTCTGATATTGTAAAGAGAGGATAGTGATAATGTTTGGAGATATAAGAATGGTACTAAGGATTTGCCACATTTCTGTGATACCTAAATCTGTGTTTCTCAATATACCTGGCTTTAAAAATCCATATTGTGGTTTATGAGAGCTGAGAGTTGCAGTTTGGTAACTGTGCTTTTTAATCACAGAGCATCTGCTTTTCCTTGCGAGCTTCAATAACTCTGATATTCGAACATTAATAAAACATCTTGCTTCAATTTTATCACAGATGCAAAAATACTTCTTGGAAATGAAGAATAAGATGCCTTCTTTATCACCAATAGATAAAAACTGGCCAGCGAGGCCTTACCTTTTCTTGGAATCAACCCACAAGGAGCTAAAGAGGATTTTCCATTTGTGGAGGGTAGGACACATTCTGGTCCAGTCTGGGCAGAACTTCTTCCCATGATTTTCAGCAGTATTGTTCACAAAGGGTCTATTTTTAGGATGTGTTTCCTTCGATTCCAGCCAGGATAATTTTATTTCTTTGGAAGGGAGTAGGTTTTTTTGATCATTTGCCTTTGGCCTGTAAGGGATATAACTATCCTGGCTACTCCTTCCTGGGGCTAGGGAGAGAAGTTTGCTTCCTGCCATCAGCCTGTTAATTAATAGCTTGTAATACTTGTGTCCATGGCCAGGACTTAGACCAACGTTGGAAGTGCTGGGTGGAATTTTTTACTTATGAGCTGTGGTTAGCTGAAATTTGTTTTGGATCTTTGGATGGAGAGAACGGCGAGAATCTGTACAAGTGCTGATGGGATGTTTTACTGATCTTGTGGGCTGTGTTTTCTGTGAATTGTCAAGGAACAGTTTTTTCTTTCTGAGCCTGCAAAACTCACCCTGTCAGCTGTGTCTTTTTCTTCCTCTGCCTACATAAACTTCCAAAACTGTGGAACTGTATGCATATTTTTGTGAACATTTTTAGCGCACTCTTCCAATGAATGAGTCTCATAGATTAGGCTCATGTTCATACTTACAGGAGATGTTTTATACATTGTTTCTGGTGTAATTCAAAAGTATCTAGAATTGGGGAGGAGCAAAACACCTCCCCTGTTTGTTATCAGTGGTACGTAGGATGGAGCTGAATCACTTCAGAAGCATACAAAGAATGTGCATCTTGAGCAATGGGCAAACATTAGTCTGTGGTGCTGTGAGATTGGGAAAGATAATTTTATGGTTTGTTTAATATATCCTGTTTTGTAGTGTAAAAAGTACAGAGATCAGTTCACAGATCAGCAAAAGCTTATCTATGAAGAAAAACTGGAAGCAAGTGAACTTTTCAAGGACAAGAAGGCTTTATATCCAGCCAGGTAATGACTGATTCTGCTGCTTTTAGTGTACCAGAAATTCAATATCCTTGCAAGATTTCGCTTTTCGTCTTAAGCAGGAAAGTGCATTTTCCTTATTTGACAACATTCCTCCATCATTTGCCTTTACCATCCTGAAAATTGACCTCAGTTAGAAGCAAACTTAGATGTTGCCACCAGTCCTGTGATAGCAAGAAATTCTGTCCAAAATCCATGGTGGTTTGTTATTCTAACCCTCCTTGACCCACTTATGCCTTACAAGTTTGGGGAACTTGCAGGTGGGAACAACTTTCACCCTTTCCCCTCATTCCCTTCAGGTTATTTCCTGCAATAATAAAGGTAGAGTGGGCTGGAAGGCTCTAAGTGACAATGTCACTCCCTCCCAGGTGAGCTGTCCTGGGGAGCTCTGCTGTGTTCAAACTTAAGATGAAGACTGGGTAATTTAAAAGTTAGATACACTGGTGCATATCTTTTTGCAGAGATACTTAAAAGAAATTTCTATTTCCATTTTAGAATCTATTTTTCTTTTTCTTTTAATAATGTGAAATCTCTGCAAATAAGTATTTTGGATTCTCAGATTATTGAGTTCTTTTAAACTGACAGATTCTTGTCATTGCTATCTACAGAGCCAGCATTATTCAAGAGAGTGCACTAGTATATAATTTTATTTAAGGAATACTCTTCTTTTGGTATGCAGTAAAAGTGACAAAATAAAGATATGATGTCCTTGATATAAGTTGACTTACACTTTTTAAGTGAATACAAGCTTATAAATTGTGTTTTTTCTTGAAAACAACCATCTTGTCCATCTTGTGAGAGTTTTCTCTTAGAAGCTGTAGTTTGAGCTGAGCAGGAACAAAATAGAATGAGAAGCAAGGTTCAGTAGAGGGAGGAACAGGAATCTGCAAGAGTTTATGGGAACAGTTCCATGCATGGACAAGCCCTGCTTGTTGTTTGTGTGTTTCCCTGGTTTTGTGTCATTTTTTTATTGAGACATTTCCTGTTTTCCTGTAATGGGCTCAGTGTACATTTCTCTTTTTTCCCCTTCAGTAGATCACTTACTTAATGGCTATATATGCTAGCTTGTGGTTTGTTCTTTATTTGCTTTGGGATGCCTTTTTATGCTGCAAAAGAGAAAGATGGTGCCTTTGGACTTTCCTATGAGCAAGCAGGTTTTTTTAGGTTTTAGTCAGTATGCATCTGCTCAGCATAGAGCTCCTTGGAAGGGAAGGAATTCTATTTATACTCCTGGTTTGGTACTTTTTACACCAAGGCTGAACAATTAAATAACCTACAGCAAAATACACACACACAGATATTTTTTAGAAATTTATATCTATATTTATATTTATATATGTATATATATGAGAGTCATTTTTTTCCAAGACATTTTTAAGTGGTATATGTGATAAGGGAACTGTTGATTCATTTCAGTTTTAGCTATGACTTGTCATCATTTGGTCAGGGATGAAGTCCACATGGAATCTACTGTTTTGCTGACTATGGTTTCATACTGCTAATTAATAAAAACCAAAAACCCCAAAGCTCCAACGTGGTGGAAAGTTGGAATGCTTTCCCTGCCCTGATTCATTTAGAAACATTTCCATCTCTTTTTGTCTGGTATTCAGAGCTGATTAGCTCCTACTGTTGTTTTGTTGTTTTTTTTTTTAATCGGCCTAAGGGTAGAGAAAATTGCTGTATAAAGTTTCTGATTAATTAGTATGATAATGGTTCATAGGATGTGGCGAATTTTCTGTCTGTAGTATAATTATTTAAGGAGAAAGAGGGACTTGTGGGTACTAAAATTCCAGTATCCTTCCTCTTCTTTCCCATCACTCTGTGTGCCAGAGATGCAATGGCAAAGGCAGTGCTGTTCCACATAATGAATGCATCAGTTTCTCCTGGGCTCCAGTCTTGGCAAAGCTTTGCATTAATGCTTTGACTGAAGTAAAATCACCATTTTTAAAGTGATTTGCAACAAAGCAAGCAGTGACAATTCATCAGTTCTTGGTCTGTAGGGAAGCCCTTATTTTAGCACCCTGAGGTGTGTAAAGATGGGGGAGTTTGCAAGTGCAGTGGATCTTGACAAGGAGCATGTTTTTGCATGTTTCACAAACAGCAGCAGATCTTGAAGGCAAGTTCATGTCTGTCACTGAAGTCCTGCCTGTCATCATCAATAGTGTGTCACTCCTACTGGGGTTCTAATTTCTGCTTTCACAGAGACTCTCACTGGGTGATTTCAAATCCCAGTTCACTGCCCATGCAAGGGTATTCATGTGTCTGATAGCCAAAGCAATTGGGCCCATTTTAGTGATAACTTTCTCTTCATTCACCATCACTGAAAATGATATTTGGTGCATCTCCTCACGAAGCCTGTGCTGGTGTCAGGTTTGCTTCTTGCCTGGGGTTGGTGTTTAACTCGTGTTTCCTTTGCAGTGTTGGGCAGCCGTTCCAAGGGGCTTACCTGGAGATCAGCGAGAACCCCAAGTACAAAAAGCTCAAAGATGCTGTGGATGAAAAGATCATCATTGCAGAAGTTGTCAATAAGATCAATAGAGCCAATGGGAAGGTAATCACATGGATTTGATTTATCCAGAAGGATAGATCATTTTGTAATAAATACATTGAAAGTGAGACTCGTAATAGTCTGAGGATTTTTAAAATAATGTGTATTTTTAAGGGCAAGACTGGAAATGCTGGTTTTATGTAACTTGGTGATTTTAAACACCTCTTTTAAATCTACATAAAGATTACTAAAATCTTGTTTTGCGGTTTCCAGAGACTTTTCCAAACAAAAAAGGTATCTCATCAACTGGTAACAGACTGTATTGTGTACTCAGCTAAGATCTTCTATTTCCCAATTAAAGAAAATAAACATTTAGCAAATATCTTAACTCAAGTATTTAGAAAACTTAACTTTTCATGGCCCATGCTGTCAGTCAAGCTCTGATTATCACATTTTATTATCTTTTAAAATTATGAGTGGCATACTCTTCTAGCTTTACCTGCCTTCCAAAGCTCTTTGGAAGGAAGAGTCGAGTTTCTTGTATCATTTGAATAAAGTTGTTAAATATGGTGGGTACCTTTTTATTCTGCCAAGATAGAACACAGTTTGCATTTAAATTATACTTATTAAAACAGGAAGTATTATTCTGCCTTAGTAAACTTAATTGCTTTCACCATATCTAAGTATTAGAAGTAGTAGATCTCAACTTCTCAGATGTAGATGTCATTTATGCATTTCTAGGAGTGAAATTAGGTTGCCCATTGTTGATGCCAAGTTAATTTTCTGGTTTAGAAGAAACTAATTAAATGAAGACAATATCTTTCCTGTACTTTCATAGGCTACAGCTCTCAAGATTAAAAAAAAAATAAAATCAATGAACTATGGTTCTATGTGCTTAAGGCAGCTACTTCTTAATTTTAATAAAGATTTTATTCTTTAAAAGTTTACAGGAGAAAAATGTGTATGTGGATTAAGTTCTCATTTCTCTTCCTTAGTATTTTCTAAGACAAATTTAAGAACAGACATTTCATGCTTTAAAAATATTTATCTTTTGAAAGTGTGAATGCTTATCCTCCTAAAGGGTAATTCCAAGAGATAAAGGGAGGAGAACATAACTCTGAAAAGTACTTACATGATTTGTGTTGCTCTGCATCATCATTTTGGTTAATAATGCTCAATATAGAGACTTAGTGTGTGATGATTTTCCTGGAGATTTAAAGAGCATGAGAAATGAGGTTACCCTGATTTGCATAGTTTCAGAGTTTGACTTTCTGAATTTTACAGCTGTAAGCCAGTAATTAAAGGAACTGTTTATACCTAAGCATATGTGCCAAAATGAGCTAAGCTTCTCAGTCTATAATTAGACACATAAATAAATCTGACCTGATTTTAACTGATCTGCAGCTTTAACTGAACGTCAAATGTTCACATTTGCTAATGTGGGCCAAACTTTTTAACTCTGTGAACTCCTTGAAGTTGCAGTAGGTGCTCGATGAAAGCCATCTCTCTCCTCATGTGGACAATGATCTGCATTTTTGCATTTTCACAGGCTGCATCCAGGATTTTCTTATTAACCAAAAACAACGTTCTTCTCGCGGATCAAAAATCTGGGACTATCAAGTCAGAGGTTCCATTGGGAGATGTTACCAAAGTGTCCATGAGCTCCCAAAATGATGGATTCTTTGCAGTGCACCTCAAGGAGGTTGGTTACCACTCCATCACAAAAAAATATGCTTTATGTGCAGTGATGTGAAACCTGTTTGTTAATTATCTTGTAGCATTAAACCATAGGGGTTTAGCTTGTAGGCTTAGAAATTTATTTAACTTTGCCATAGCTGAAAAGAAACTTTGATTTAAAGCTACTGAAGCCAAATGAGAACAGTTTATTACATTATGAATGATCATTTAACTGTGAAAATCAGACTTCGTGTTTCACTGCAGTCTCTTCAGGATCAGAGTTTTCCACTTGTAATATGGTTCAGGTGCCTTGTGCCAGTGCTTTCCTTACATATACTGGTAGAATATTTCTCTCTTCTTTATGGGATGCCAAGAAGTTGACATTGAGGCACAGTTAATTTGTTACTCAGTTCTAAAGAACTTAGCTCAGTGCTATATTTGCCTCACTGCACTCTAACCATTGCTCTGCTAAAATCATTAAGCTGGCATCTGTATTCTAGCCTAAATGAATCTGAAGACTGTTATATACAGTGTCTTTTCATACTCACTGCCATCATCCTAATCCTGGTTTTGGTAATTTGCTTTGGTTCCTTTCCACAAGTATTGGAAGCTTGCTGTGGTGTATCCAGACAAGGAATACAGAAGGGATAGGAAAATGAAGATGACCCTCCTTTAGGGCCAGAAGGGATTTTTTTTCACCTTTCTCACTTGATTTGTAGATTATTTGGGTGCAAATGATGTTTTGATCCTATACACTGCACTGCAATCCCTATTTAATTTGCAGGACAAAAGATTGTTGTTTCCTTAAACTGGGAAGAGAAGACTCCTTGTAAACCCTCCTGCTTGGCTGCCATTTAACCATACTCAAGGTTTTGGTAGTCCTAACTGTTTTCCTTCCTGTTTCAGGGCTCAGAAGCTGCCAGTAAAGGAGATTTCCTGCTCAGCAGCGATCACCTTATTGAAATGGCCACTAAACTTTACCGCACTACCCTCAGCCAAACCAAACAGAAGCTCAACATTGAGATATCTGATGAGTATGTTTCTTGTTTGCTTAAAGAGTACATTTGCTTCAGTGCAGCATGCTAAAAAGTCAAGGATCTGGTGTCAGAATAACAAAACACTGTTGTGTAGCTAATGCTTCTTTTCTCTTGACAGAATACTTGTGAAGAAGGATCCAGTTTTCAGTGTGTACTCTTTTATAGTATTCATTTTGGCTTTTACGTCCCTGAAAGTCATTACAGAAAATGGGCTTTTGTTAAAGTAGTTTCAAATAGGGCTATGAAGCACAATTGCTGCTGTAGAAATAATCAAGAGTTACTACATTTGGGAGAACAATTTTGCATGTGACTGAAAAGTTCACAGATTACTATGAGATATTTATAGATTAGAGTGGACACTAGGAGCCAAGTTCTTCTGAAAACAATCCAAAAAGAATACAAAACCTGTCCCCAATCCAATGTAAGTTTATGAAGCTCTGACTCTCTTGTGAAGCTGTAACAACCTATTGTTGGGGATTTTTGCTTGTAAAAAAGCTTTGTTTGATGAAAAGTCTGCATCTCAAAATAATATTTATTTTTGATTGGGACAGTTTCATATTTTGGTCTTAAATAAGGACTGCCCTTGTGGTGTTTTTAGCTATTGAATAAAGGTGTTTGTGTGTGAGCTCCTAAAGTTTGCTGAGTAAGAGTCTCCCACTTAGTCCACCATTGCTAAGTGCCACTCTTGTTCTGTGAAGTGGCCCTTCTTTTCAGTAATGTTCATTAGGTGGATTTATTCACTTTAAATAAAGAAGAAAAATTGGACCCTTTAACAATGGTGAAGTAACTTTCCTGTAGGCAAAACCTGAACCATTTTATCTGACTGCACCATGCTGTGTGTGTTCTAGAGTCATGGTAGTGGGTACAGTTTGTGTCTGTTCAGATTTGAGGGTTTATTAAAAGGCAAATTTTGCTCTTTCCTTGAAAATAAAATCTGCCATTTTCCTTTGTTCTGTTAGCAGATGTCATTTAATTTCCTCAAGAGTATGTGCTTTTTAGTCTCTAAAAGAGTGTGGTTATCCCCAGTAAGTTTCTAGTTTAAGGGGGGCTACAAAGGCATAAACTACTAAAGCTAAGTTTAAGCATGCATTGCACTAGTCTGGACAGCCTGCTTGCCTTAGGTCTGGAAAACAGCCTGCTTTCAGGGAGTCTTGCTTTTTGGGATGTGGTTTTTGTTTCTTCTCTTGCAGATTAAAAACATTCATGTGTGTACTGCTATTGAGTTTATCCAGACTAAATAATTTTAAGCTGTTTGCAGTCCCATCTGTGTTGATGGTGAAGCAGGAGTCTTCTCCCTGCTGGAGTTTAGACACAAGCTAGGGACTGAGGAGAAAATGTGGCCTTATTTTGACTACTCTGCTTTTCGGGAAGAGAGCGGATGTAAGAACGCCATTGATGCAGGGCTCTGTTTAGGAGGAGACACACCATTCACAGGCATAATATCACAACAGTGGCTGCAGGAAAATGCAGTGTTGGTGATGAGACAATGGCTGTAAGAGCTGCACACATTTTTGGGGTGTAGCTCTTAATGCTGCACCCCAGAGATGCAGTGCTGAGCAAGCTCTGAGTGCCTGGGCTGTGCAGCAGGAAAGCAGGACCCAAGGGAAGCTCAGCTCAGCAGAGGCCACTTCCTCCCCTGAGCTCTGCCGTCAGCTTGATTTGTGGTTTCCGGCTGCAGAGCAAATTCTTTGAAGTTTTTGGCCTCTGCTGGAGGACTTTTTAAGGATGCTAAAAGGGAAAATCGGCTGTATTACAAAGGACTTTTTAGGTCAGCAAGCACTGCATGTGAGCCAAGAGGCAGCACTGCCTTGCTTACTGCTTTTAATCTCACTATCCAGATCCGTGAGAGGTTTGAGACTCCACAGGAGCATGTTGGTTTTTTGTGGTGGTTTTTTTTTTTTAAAGAAATTCTCCACATTCAGTGAAATTTCCCTTCCAGTAAAAAGTGAAGAGTCAAATCCAGATTAATTTACCCTGAACTATAGAAAATGTCTAAATTTGGAGATTGCTGGGCAGGAAGTGAATTTTCCCAGTTGCCAAGCAGGGGGCTATAAAGGCTGACTGAGGATTAGACATATGAGAGCTGCTGAAATACCAGATGTAATAAATTAATCTTAAATCAGAAGAAGAGAACTCCCAGTGTTGCTACAGAAGTGTTGAGCTTCCATGAAAACAGAGAAGTCCCTTTGGCCAACAGTGAAGTAGTTAGAAATAGTCTTTGCTGCATTTCTGGTACATGAGAAATTCTGTTTCAAACTGCTTTTTTTCTAAAGGAATAGCAAACTAACTTGTAAAATGTCCACAGTTATAGGCAAAAAGCAATCATTAAGAGGTACAACCTGAAGGAGATTCTAGCCATACCATAACCTATGGCTTTTTTATTTATTCCCCAACTCTTTATTATTAATATGGAGCTGAAAATGACATCTTTTGGAGTGATGCTTAGAACCAACAGGAAAAGGCTTCTGCTCCTCATGTGTCTTTTTTTTTCTCTCCATGCTTAACTAAAGTTTTTACCCTTCCCTCTCTTAGGTTCCTGGTCCAGTTCAAACAAGACAAAGTGTGTGTGAAGTTCATACAAGGCAGCCAGAAAAATGGCAACATCCCAACTTGCAAGCGAAAAAACAATCGGCTTCTCGAAGTGGCTGTCCCTTAACTGCAGCTGGTGACTCTCCCTTTCATGGACTTGTTTCTTTGTAATAGTGCAATTTTAGTGGTTTGGTTTTGCTATTTTTATCTTTTTCTGGAGCTGTTGATGGCTAATAGCTTTAGAAACCCTTGGCAAAACATTTGATCAATCGACTTTGAAATCTTTTTGTTCATGCCAGAGTTTTAACCCTCAAAACGCTGATTTTTATCCAGTGAGGCATTTTTACCAGCTGGCACATATCTGTCATACAACCAATCATTCTCTTTGTTTAGCAGCCATATTTTAGTGCAGCATATCATAAACCCACATATTAATGGTAACTTACTCGTATTCCTTAGTCTAGAGATCTGCTTAACAGGAATTATACATGGCCTTGATGCTGGGTGGCCATTTGTACCTGGTGTCCTTTTATCCCAAGCTGTCCAGGTGTCTGTCAGGCTCCTCATGTCCTGCCCCTGTGCAGACCAGCAGAACAGAGGCTGATGAAACAACTCCTGTAGCTCACACCAGGACCTGTGTAACTCAACTTTCCGGTCAGTGCAGCACAGAGACATCTAATTCTGCAAAATAGAAGGAATAGATGATTGCACAAGCAGCTACATGCAAATTTTATAGTAAAACATGCAGAAATTTTGAAACAGCATTTTTAATTAGGTCAGATGTTTTTAATGACTTTATAAAGTAGAGATCAGCAGAATTAAAGAAGCTTTTTCTTTTTTTCACAAAAGCTATAAAGTTCAAGGCATATTTTCTGTTCTGCTATTCTTCTTTTAAATTATGAGTTAAGATTAGAGCCTGAAAAATGCAATAGTATTCATAAAATAAGTAAATGCTAGTTATTTAAATAGTTAGTTATCAAGTGAAAGGTTTGAGCCTTTCTTTTAAATATTGGCATGTACAATGTGCAATAAAACATACGTGACATTTTGTGAGATTATTTATAATACACTTTTGTGTGGAAGAGAGCGGATTGGTGCAGACTGCATAGACAATGTAGAGGTTAAAATAGATCTGTGTTGTTAATTTGCAGTTTATAGAGTGTACACTACAGTTGTCAATTTGGGAAGAATACTTAAAAAAAGAAAAAAATCCTTAATTTGGGGGTCTGTATATAAATTGGTATTATGGTAATAAAACTGTTCTAATTCTGTGCTGTTTGGTACTCCTATGTTATAACCATATTTTTGTACTCCAAACTATTTTATATAACTCGTGTGCCTGATGTAAATGCGTGCACAGAAAATACAATCAAGGGCCGCATTATAAACCTTCAGTGTAACTGATTGCACTTATCTTTTATAAGCCAGAAGCATTAGCTGAAATCCTTGAGAGGAGAGATGCTTTTCCAGAGAGAAGGAACTGCTCACGTGAAGGGTTTGTGGGATGTGACTCCGTGATTTGTGGAGAAAGCGCCTTGTATTTTTGCAGTCTGATAGAGGACAGATTAACACCCTGGCTATCTGATGTGCAGTGCTGGAAGTCCAAGCATAAATAAAAGAAAGAGAGAAAGAAAAGTTCAGAGTCTCCTTCCTCTCCCGGTGGGGATGTGATGTAGCACTCATGGTGGTGATGTGATGAAGGCTCCTCTGGGTAATTCAAGGTTTAAAACAGTGTTTACTGCAATAGGTGTTCAAGTGCTAATGGTCATTAGTCTGAAAAATACAACTGGTTTGGGTTACACCAAACCATGCTTTGGGATTAAATGGTTCTCCTATGATTTGGGTACAAAGCAATTGTTTTAACAGGATGCTTCAATGTTACTGTTAAAAGTCCATACATGTGACCTTGAAAGGTGGGAATAATCAAAAGATGTATTTCCCAAACTGACAAAAAGCTGCCTCTTCCTCATAGTTGTAGTTCAAACCCTTCTTCTAGTAAATGAGTCAGGTTAATAGTTTAATAAAATTTAAATAATTTTATATGTATTGCAATTAAAGATGCTTGTGAAGGAGATTTTAGAATTGATTTGTGATGCAAAATTATGGTACTTGAAAGGAATTATTCCATTGCCTTAAGAAGACAGCACACAATGATGACAATGTGGCATTTAAAAGTCCTAACTCCTGTATTAGACTATATGCTTGGGGAAGATTGGAGATTTGGTAAAACTGTTCACTCTCTGGGAAACCTTAGAGGAAGAACCGCATGAAGAAAATTATAAAAATTAATAAAAAAAAATAAGGAAAACAAACATTTGAAATCTGATGTGATCCTGTAGTTGCTTGCAGGTAAGAAATGGGAGAGTGTGGATTAAGAACATCTGGATATTTGGCCCATGAAACTAGAGTATTACAGGATAGTATTAGGATATTTGTCCCATCCCAGCCAGGTCCAATACACATCCTTTCTATTTTGTTGACCTTTGCAGCAAGACATAATAGCCATACCTGCAAAAGACTGGAAGAGGGACAAACTCCTCACCTTGGTTTCTCTTGTTTCCTTTTTTTTTCTGGACTCCAACAATTTCTACCTTGCACATTAGCTGGTACTTTGTGACAATTATCTTTTGACTCTTGAATACTTCTCAATGTACAGAGCAGGTTTTGCTGAACATGAATTATTAGATATTGCTCAGAGAGCCACGGTATCTTCATGTTTAGATTTAAGTATCTTGGATGTTGAAAGTAAAAATGCAAGGTCACTTAACTACCTAGCTTTTTTTTTTTTTTTTTGTCCCTTTCTTCTGTTTTCTTTTATCACTGTCTGTCAAATAGAGTTGTAAAGAGAAGAGTATTCCTCCTATGGTGCTAACCTTACTTTTGCATCCTTTTACTTTGTAAATGCTATTCTTCCATCTCAAAGCTGGGCAAGGATTATTAAGAAAAAAAATTGATGCATGATGCTTTCTAGAATCAAATAAAATTCTGTTCCTAGACCTATATTTTCTCTATATCTGTATCTTTCTTACTGCAAAAAGAGCAGGTGACTGGGTTTTAGATTAATTGTACACAACACTGGTGGTGTGTGGCTTGAAGAAAGAAGAAATTTTTATTTTGTATGTGATTCCTTAAGAGGCAGCTTCCGTGATTCACAATAACATTTTCCAGTCATTTCCTCATCATAATTTTTTCTGAAAATTCTAAAAACTCAACTTTTCTAACATTAGGTTTTAGATCAATTGCCTGAGAACAATATTGTAGCCAGTTAAACTTGGTTTTTAAAAATGGCTTTGTGCCCCAAACCTATCATATTCCATGTGTTATGTCTTGTGATCTGTTTCCTCTCCTTTTGTGCTTAACAATTCTATCCTGATTGTTTTTTAATCTTTTTGTTCACCATACAAATTATGGAAGAAACTAAAATGTAACATCAGGAAAAACATATTCAGTTTTAATTTTTGTTTCTTTTCTTTGCCAAAATGAAAGCATTTTTCTATACATTTTGGGGGGGGGGGGGAAGGAAGACTGAATTCAAAATTTTTATGTGAAATGAGAAAATTTTCCCTTAGTCTGTGTAAATGTCACTATTAATTCTTAAACTTTTAGATCCTTAATCTTGAAGAACACAAGATATTTTCCATATTCTGTAGGAAATGGTCATGGTTATTTTTAAAGGATTGCTTGGTAGTGTGATGGGAGATGCACACACCTGTGCTGCTTTGGGCATCAGAACTTCCCAACAAACATTTCAAAGACAGAACTGGACAGGACTCTGGGGATGCTGAGAACTTAGACCAGTGTGGAGCAGTGTGAATTTGAGGGAATCTCTAGTATGACCAACAAATGAGTTCTGACTCTCCTCCTTTCTAACTTCCCTCCTTATTGTAGTGGTTTTTAGCTTACACAAACATATGAATGTAAGTGGGAGGGAAGATTGCCAAATTTTTTAAAACTCTTCAAAGTGATCAAAATTTTCTGAATGCTGCTTTGGTATGTCACTGTCCCACGACCTTCCAGATAAAATGTAGCTAAAGGTTGGTGTCATGTAGTGTGATCTTGCAGCCATTCCAGCCCAGGATTTGGGGGTTTTCACTGCAGACCTGTCTCTCTGCAGTTGTGTGACCTGCTCAGGAGTTTCAGGAGGCTTAACTGAGGCAGTGACATCCTCCTCAAGGTCAACATCATTCACGTGTCAGTCCCACTTACAGTGAGACTTTCCATGTTCTGACTCGCTGGAGTGTCTCCTCCTGGACTTGAAGGTAAAGGAAGGTTTAGTGCATGGAAAAAAAAAAAAGTTAATTGGCAGAGCAGAACTTGCTTCTGCTGAAATATTGAGCAGTAGGTGTGAGCAGTGGCTGCTTTAAGCACCGACTGTTCAGACATGGCCAGAACTGCCACGTTCTGTCTCACAGGGTGACTCTGCCCACAGCACTCCCTCAGCAGCACCAGATTTCCCTGGGCTTCTGAAGCAGAGTGGAGAGAGGATTGTGGAGAATTTACAGTCGCTGTCAGTAATTGTTGTGGAAATGTGTTTTTATGTAGGTTGAGGCAGATTTGCTTTGGGCAGTCTTGAAAAATTAGCTGGAATGCAAAGAGGAAAAAAGTACTCCTATAAATTTGTTGGGTTTAAGTAAATGCATTGCTATTTTATGTCTGACTGTGTTTGTCTACAGTAAACTAGGGCTATTTAAAGAATTGGGATTCTGATATCAACTTAATCTTGTTATCAGCTAGAACCAGTTCTGCTCCTGTTCCCTTCCACCCATGGATGTATTGAGTACTCAGACTTTAACTCAAAATAAGAGCGAGGACAGTCTGAGACCATGGAGTTAACTTTGCTTATAAGCAATTGATGAAAATGAGTCCTAAAACTGTTAAGAAACAGATTGGCTCTCTCCTTCATTCTAATCCTTTAAACCATTGACATCTGGCTGTGCAGTGATTAGGTGAAATGATGACGTATGAGGCACAAAAGGCTTTATGTGTGAATGAAAAGAAACCTCAAAGAATCTGGATCTTGTTTCTTCATAATTCAGCTGGTTTCCAAGGCTGCTCCCTGCACTCAGCCCAAGGTAATGATGTCTTTGCTGTGTCAGATTTTACTGTTTATGGTATCCAATTATTTAAAAAAAACCCAAAACTTAAAAAACCCAAAAATAAAAAGAACACCCAAACAACTAAATATTCTTGTGGCCATGGAATATTCTTCTCTGGAAACATAGCAAAGTGCTGGAGATCTGCAGGGAATCCTGGAGGAGCCTGGGACTTCACTGCCCACTTTCACTTTTACCCTCTGAAACATCGAATGCCTTTAAGCTGTTCTCTGAAAGTGGGACATGGTGGGTTTTGCCACAATGAATGGGGATTTTTACTGGCCTGGCAATGTCCCTTCTGCACTCTATGAATTCTTTCCCCACCAGTATCTTGATACTGGGTGGTCTTAGAGATGCCACATGATGTTTCCTGCTCTGGCTCACATCACATTCTGATTTCTTCCTGCCCTGTTCCCTCCTGCCTTTGACGTTCCCTGCAGTGATAAAGGGAGGCAAATATCTCCAGGATACAGCAACAATGTATTCTTTTAGGTTATTCCATTATCTACCACTGCATCTTGGCACCTTGGTTGCAGCTGAACATACAGGAAATGTTTTATTTCCCTTCCAAGAGCTGTTTTTAATGAGAGAAGCTTTCTTCCCTCTCAAGTTACCTTGTTAGCTGTGTGGTATCACCAGTATTTCCCAAAACTCTGACAAAAAGCAAACCTGAAGCCTGAAACATGAAAAGCTGCTGTTGCTATGTGCTCTGTCTCTTCCTGTTAGAGGAGAGATCTCCTCCAAGTGATGCTGTGATGAGTCTCTGCTGGTTTAATTCACTGCACGAAGCCTTCGAGGTTGCTGTGCATGCTTCTCCTAGCTGGAAAAAATGAATCCATCAGAATATCAAACAGGCAGTTTCAAACTGTGATGCCAAAAGGAGGGAACTCATTTTAAACTGATGCAAAGGAGCGTTAAATAGCTGTGAATACACTCAGGTATCTCTTTAGTTGCTAGTATGCTGTATAGCTATGGGAAGGGATTTTGGCATAAGTTTAAACATGGAGACTTAAACTGGAGGTGTTCAAAGCAATTCTATGTAAATGATTCCCCCATAAGCTATTGATTGTAATTAAAAATAAAGTCCCAAAGTTGTGGCTGACCTTGCAGTGGAAGATCCTAAATTTTCATAACATCACAAACTTCTTAATATCATATGGGGATTGTGGCCTTGTGATGGCAGGTTCCTGAGTCTTCATGAACTGCTCTGGGGATGATTATCAGAAATAATTTTTTTTCTTTAAAGAAAAAAGGCATTTGTTCTAAACAGACAGCAAACCTATGGCAACATAAGTGTAGGAATGTTTCCAGTTCATAATCAGCCCACTAGGAGCACAGAGTTGTTCTCCTTGACCCTTGATTTGAGCACTATTTAGAAATGTTGATATGACCTGCTGTCCTGCGTGTGATTGGCTCCAGGGATGTAGAGTTGGTCCTACCTGTGTGGTTTTCTTCCTGCTGGTGAGGAGGCAGGATTTCTCAGGGTAAAACAAACAAAACAACAAGAGAACAAACTGGAAAAGGAGAATGGGGACTGTGAGCCATTCCATGCTTCAAGTTTCAGTCCTGCAGAATCATGGAACAGTCTGAGTTGGAAGGGCCATTAAAGATCTCTAGTCCAATCCCTGCTTTGATGAGCAGGACTTGAACTACATGAGATTGCTCAGAGCCCTGTCCAATGTGACCATCTTCAGGTTTTTCTGTACAAAGAGGGTGAGGAAAATCTTTTCAAAGAGAGGAGAGCATCTTTCCAGCTCTCAGACCCTGGGATGCTACATCCAGCCAGGGTGGAAACAAAACTAGATTTGATCTATTTTTGCTTACTGTGCTAGCCCTGATCCATGGTGTTATTTGGAGGCTTCCCTTGTCTTTGTGGCTTTCTCCTCATGTTTTGCACTCCCAGATATTCCTTCCCTCACATTGCCCCAGTGTGCCCTGCTCAAGAGGTCTTCCTGTTTCTCTAGGGTGTTGGTTGTACTTGCACGGAATTTTCTAGAATCTGTTGTAAGGAGGGGCATGAAATTCTCTCAGAAAGAAAAACAAATCCAAAGCAGGGAATGGGTAAGAGGCACTTGGAAAAGGTGTATGAGCTGCCAGGCATCATGAGCTTTCAGTGACTGCTGAACTGCAGCCACCAGGGTTTAGCTGCTTTGGCTCTTCAGTCTTGAGGACCTGGGCTCCAAAACCCACAAATCAGGACTGGTGCCTCACAGGGAGCTTGTGAGGTCTGGCAGGATCTTTTGGAGTGTGTCACCGCTCGGTTCAATGCCAACAGCAACCTGAATGAGTGGGAAATATGTTTGGTGGCGGCGCAGCACTGAGGAAATGCTGTCCCTGAGTTCCTGGGAAACTGCTTTTGGTGTCCTCAGCTGGAGTGTGTGAACATACATGCTTCAAAGGAATGAAAATGGGGGGGAATGTGGACATCTTCTACCTGGCACATCCACTGGATGCCACTTCTCACCACCTAAGGGATATTGTCATGTTGTTCCTTGAAGATTGGGCTCTTGTGGAAACCATACTTCAAGTCAAGTGTCTTTGTTCTTCATTTTTTGGATTGTTGTGCTTGCAATATGGCATAAAGGTCACTGTGGCTTTAAGGATACATCTTTTTTCTCATGAAGAAAAGGTAGGTTTACACATTTTAGTTTCTTTTTTGAGTGAACTGGCTATTAATGGAGTTGAAAACCATTCTCAGTCTTTGGAATAAAATGAAACAAAATCGATCCTAGCAACTAGAAGTAAGATTTGTATTTATAGCTATTTCTTGACTAGAAATGGCTGGAAAAGTAAGACTGAGGCTGCGGTTTCACATTTCAATATGAGCTGATCCAGCACGTTCCCTGCCACTGCAGCACCATGGTCTGGCCCTTCCTGGGCCCTTCAGTGAGCCAGGACCGTGGGCTGCAAGGGCTGAGAAGTGACCCTGTGACAGGAGCTCCCTGAGGGACACAGGTCCCTGTGCAGGGTGGGACAGGGGACAGGACATGGGATCTGTGACTCCCGCTTGGGCATGATACATAGCCATGCACTGGGATAGCAGTTGTGCTTTCTGCAGCCATGGCACTTCATAAGTTCTCTTAGAAGACACTGTGTGTCAAAATCCCAGATTTTCTGACTTAAGACAGACATCCCAGAATTTTACCATTTTTCTATGTTTTCTTTGAAAACATAGAAAGGAGAGGAAGCGGTAGATACAGATCCCGCTGCAATGTCACTATCTCAAAGCACAGTTCAGTGTCTCTCTGTGCCCTGGTGCTGACTTTGTTACAAACCCGACCTGGGGTTGCACAGCACTGGCTGGGCAGTGCTGGGAGCAGCAGGGCACATGTGCTAATGAGCCCAGCACTTGGCAGCCACGCAGGGAGGCCAGACATGCAGGGCAGCAGGCGGTGAGTGCAGCCCACTGTGCCATTGCACCGCATCCGCCTGGGTCACTCAGGGAAATTAGGGATGAACACAGAATTAATGGCTGTATGAAACCTTCCCCCTCCCAGATGATGGTAAAATTCTCATCGGCTTTGCGGGGGCCAGAACCTCTCCCCGTTCTCATGTAGGTTTGCTGTGTGGACACCGAGCAGCTCATTGCAGAGCTTCCAGCTGGGATCATAATGTCATTTCCTCTGCTATTTCCCTGGATTCCTTTTTCATATGTTCCCATTCCCTCCTCAGGCTTGCTGAAGGACTGCTTTGCTAATTTACCATTTACCTGCCAGACAGCTCTGGTGGAAAGGTTGCTCTGGGTTTCCAAGGAAATCATTGTGCTAATCAGAGAGCTGGTGTGTACAGCTGGCATGGAGCAAAGCACGCGCCTCCTTTTCAGCTCTGTGCATGCAATATCCAGTGTGCAAGCTTTGGCACGAGCCCTCAGACTGGCCTGCCTCCAGACCAAGGATCACATCTCCTGTCCCTAGGGAATGTGAAGTTTAAACCAAAGCAGCTCAGCGATGCGGGGAATGTGCCACCAGCAGTCCCTGACTGTGCCCTTCTTCAAAGCAGGCGGTGCCCGCTCTCCCCACGTGCTCATGGCAAACACAGGCAATGCTGCGCTGTCAGGCTCCACATTTGGCTTCTCCAGCCTGCTTTCTATGCACAGTCTGACAATGGTGTGAAGATGGAAGGAAGGAGAAGAAATGTGGAGAGGCAGCACAGTGCTGGCACGCTTTGAAAGCTGTCTTCTTAGTTCCAGATGTTCTAAATCACATGTGGAGAAGTGTTTGTGGTCAGATGCTGCTTGAAACTGATTGTTGATAGTCTCCTGAGACAGCCTGTGACAAATTGAATAATAAAAATGCTGAAAATAGCATAGTTATTCCCTGGAAAAGCAAAGTTCCCACAATCCAATAAGCTGGGAAAGTTGTTGAACTTTCTTTGGACACCATGTGCTCTTTTTCTGTGTGTCTATGTTCTTCAACTTTCCATGGGTCTTTGGGCTTTTTCCTTATGACCCTTCCTCTTCTTTCGAGCTCCAGGCAGCCACGCTTCCAGCCTCCCCAGCAGCAGCTGAACTGATCACCAGCCTCCTACACTCCATGAACCTCATCGTTTGCTCCCTGGTGTCGTGGGTTGTGGCAGGTTTGTCTTTGTAGAACGTTTTTCTTAAACTGCTGGGAAATCTGGCTCACAGGACACCTATTGCTGAAATCCTCACCACAACAGCCCATGCTGGCCAGCAGCAGTCCTCTCCTGGCCTATGCCATCGTTGATTCCTTTCCCATTAGTCCACTTGTGGCACCACAAGGCACAATCCTGACCTTCCATCCTCAGTGCATGGGCAACCAGGGGCAGCCACCATGCCAGGGTTTGGTGCTCTGTGTATCCCTGAAGGAGGAGGCTTGAGGTCAGTGAGTGCCCCAGGAGTCCTTGGTGAGGGCAGGTCCCTCTTGAGAACTTGGTAGTTTAATTAGTGGAAATGGGGTTTTTGGTGGTGAGAGGAGATTTGCCACAGGCTGCTTATGCTGCAGTAGTGAATTCCATTTCTGGTGGCAGAGGTGATAAAAGCCATGGGTAGTGACAAGATGTGGAAAAGTTTGGAGCGCCCAGAGTGAGACAGTGTGTGCTTTGCTAGCCAACAACAGTCCTTATCATTTGATGGATGCTAAATACAAACAAGTGACTCGAGTCTGTCTACTACTGAAAAAATGTCACCAAAACTACCCTTCTGTGTGCTGATTTATCTATTTCTCTGATACTGGAATTAGCTATAGATCCTGTTCTGGCATAAATTGCAGATCTGCAGGGACATAGAGTTAAAATTTTTCATGCCAATATATTTAGGGGAAGGTCTTGCAAATATGGGCTCACCTAAGTGATGCATTGTGATGATCTTTTTGTGGGTGATGATTTTGACCATAGCTCAACATAGTAATTTGTTTTATCTGACCATTCATTCTGGAGTCTGGCAATGTTTGGACTTCCAGCAGAGCTCATAACTGAGGCCATCAGCATTTTAACACGTGGATTCAGTTAAAGTCCTGACCCTATGTGCCAAAGTCTTCTCTGATGCTTTTTGTTCAATGGAATATTCCACTCACCCACCAGCCTGCTCACCCAGACCTCTGCTGCTCCCCTGCTGTCAGGCAGGTCACCAGCTGATGCCCATTTTTGTGCCCTCCCTGACTGCTGTGGGGCTGTGGAGCTTTGTAAGTGAAGCATTTGCAGTGGAACTATTCCTCCCCCACATAAAAATCTGAGGCGTGCAGAAAATTCAGGGGTAGAGTAAAACCAAAGAAATGGAGCAGGGTGCAATGAAAAACACAAATGTTTTAGGAGCGTTATAGCCAAAATATGAAAGGCTCCAGTTTCGCAATGAAATTAAGTTTGTGCTGAGCTGTTGGTCTGAAGTTTAGATCCTGCATGATGTGTTGAGAATAGCATTTTCAAAAGATTTAATCTGCTGACAGACTGCTGCTCTGTCCCAAAACCACCAGCACAGTTCTCTCCATGACTCTCTCCTCCCAGGCACTGCCTGAAATAGTCTAACAAAAGACAGAAAACTGGCTGTGCTTTTTCTGCCACAAAGATGAAATGCAGAAGATGATGGCTGCAGGAAAGGCTACAGTCTCTGCTGTAGTTTTCTCCTGGATAGTTACCTGCCATGAGTAAAGTCTTGCACTCACATCTTCATAGTTAACCGTGCTGCCGAGTCAGAAATTACTGTGTGATCAGCTCAAGAAGTACCTAAGTGACTGTGCTGCTTGCCCAGGCTGGCTGAGCCCTGTGCCACCACTGCTGTCCCAGTCTGCCCATCACTCCCTATCCTCCCTTCTTGGGCTCAGGAGCTCTGTCCCTGCCTGGGTCTGGGCCACCCTGGGTGCTTCCTTCACCAGCAGTAGTTTTCTTCCACATGGACATAGGGGTTTGTGGATCTGTTGATTGTTGGGACTCACTTTTGACATTTCTCCCCCTGTTTATTTGAAGACTGGTGTGTTTTTATGTGAAGCTTGCTAAGTAGGTGCAACCCTCCCGGGGGTCCTTCCAGCAATTCCCTGGCTCCGTCAACAGTAAGTAAATAGAACTCTTGATATTGGAAAAGATAATTGGCTGTGTAATGCACAGAAAGCAAAATTGCTTTCCTCAAGATGTATTCATCAATTACAGCTTGCCCCAGATGGTGCAGCTTGAACCATTTTCTGGACAGGGAGAAATATGTCGAATAGAAGGGAAGCTGTTTTTGTAATAAATGACTGGGTGCATATGGGCATGACTGCATGGTTTAGCCCTTCCATAATAGGTATCCTATTAACATGCTAATGAACATGCAAACAAGAAGCCAAGGATTATCATTATTTTTGAGACAATAATGTGTATTTTGGGGTTTTTTTTTTGCTTGTAATTAATGAGAATGTTGTCTGGTCTGCCGGTGTCCCCTGGGCTGGTTGCTGCTCAGCCAGGAGGAGGTAGCAGCCCATGTGCTGCACAGATCCTGTGTCTCCTCTTGGCAAACTCCAGTTTGCCTCCACCCACCAAATCCTGCCATGTACTCGTGGAGGAGCTCCAACATCTTACCAGCCTTCAGGCTGGCATGCCAAGGTCTGAGGTAGCACTAAAGCCAGCTGCAGTGAAGGCTCCATATGTATTTTTAATGAAGTTTTTAATGGAAATGCCATGTTTCTGCAGAGAATGTAATGACAGGACAATGCTGTGCAGAGTATTCTGATGAAACAATGCTGCCAGTTACAATTCCAGCAGGTTGCTGCAGTACATGGAGAATAATCTAAGTGCCCATATGGAGGAGGAATGGTCAGGGATTTCTGAAGGGCTTGTCTGGAGGGGCTCAGTTCCTTCAGCTACTATTTATTTTAAAATAGTTTAGTGGGACTTGAGAGCTCTGAGCATTTGGTGAGATCCAGCTTCTCTGTAAATATATTCCTGTGAGGGTACAAGGTGTTCTGTGACCCTGTCACTGGCCAGGTGACCCTGCTGACGCTGTGGCCATTGACCTTGTCCCATTGTTGCTGTTAAATGGGTCTGCTGAGAGGCATTTAATTAGTTTCCTTTTATTTATTTTTTTCTGTTTTCCCCTCAAGTATCACTTGTATTGTAAAGCACACAGAGCTGTGCTGCTCAGAAATGCTTCTGTGATTCTCGGTAAGGCATGAGGCAAACATTCCTGTGGTGTCTCACTCTCTGCTGCTTGTGAGGACACCTAGAGATTGCACAATCCAAGAAAAGGTTCCCTCCTGTGACCAGGGTGCCTCTGATTTATGAAGTGAGACCTTCTGAGGAAGACATGATCAATAAAAATATGACAACTGTACCCAGGATCTGTCCCAATAGGGCTCCTGTGACATTTATAATATAATGAGCATCTGCCAGCTGAGGGGAAGAAATAACGCCACAAATGTCTTCCAGGGAATCTGCTGGTTGCTGCTGTGGCTGATAATAATGTGAAAAGGAATGAAGGAGCACAGACACCCCGCCCACCTTTGTGGGGCTCTTTAACTTCACCTAACAGCCATGCTCAGGTCCCTATGTCATGTTGCCTCCCGTAAGAGCAGTAATATCCAAAATGTAATGAGCAGATGGAGGCACTGCTTGCTGTCTCATTTTTTAATGGGTCTAGAAAATACAGTTATTTATCACCCTTGCAGTCAAACTCATGGAGAGGTCTGTGTCTCTCTGAAACAAAATATAGTTGTGATCTTGTATCACAAAAAAATTGTGTGTTTGTGGGATCACAGGGTAATTCCTGCAGGACGGCAGGCTGGAGATCTCCAGCCCAGTGTGCTGCTCAAGGCAGGGCCAACTCTGAGACCACATCAGGGACTTTGCCCTGTTCCAGGCCCTTGGAAACTTCCAAGGACTGAGATGCCCCAGCTGAGGGCCACCTGTGCCCGTGTTACATCCTGAAGGTGCCTCCCTGGCTCTTCAAAAGGGCTGTTAAATGCAGTTAGGAAATTTGGATCCCTTACTCAGAACGTGGAAAAGAAGCTCCACCCATCTGTGTTTGTAGTCTATTTCCTTTCATTCATTTACAATATAAAATGAAGTTGATCTGGAAGCAGTTTTGGAGAGGAAAATCATATGTCTTTCCAGACCATCAAGTATTGTTGAATTTATTATTGCTTGAAGACAGAGTCATGATCTGGCCAGAGGGAACTTTTGAACTGTAATGTGAAATGAAATCTCTTTGGCCTGAGGTAAGCCCCTTAGCCTGTGCACTGTAACACAGGGAGAATAATTACCATTTGGTGCAAGAGCAAGGATTAATGTTTGCTAGGTGCTGTGAAAATGAAATTATTATTAATAGAAAGTTTCTTGTTTGCAAGGAAAGTTATGTGTGCAAAGACACCCCGGATCCTGTTTTTGGTGAGAACCTCTTGTTAGCTTTTTTAAATTATGCTTGATATAACCAAAAGGCTCAAGACAGGAAATTCTCCCTCCATAGCTCTTCTGGCAGACAACTAAGTGTAGAGACCTGCAGAGATGATGAACAGAGAGGATGAGGAAGATGTTCAGCTGAAGAAGGGTTGACACAAAGTCATGGAGACCCATAACTTAGTGCAGCAGGCTCTAGAACAGAGCCAGGAGGATTCCAGGTCACTGGAGAAAAGGCTGCTGGCACTGAAGGCTGCAATTCTGGAAAGGTTAATGTATTCAAGCAGGGCTGAGCTGGCTCAGTTGCCTGTTGGAAGCTTTGTCTCTGCAGGGAGGCCGGGTCATGCAGGTACAGCTCCTGCCTGACTGCCACTGCTGCCTGGGCTGGGGTAATTGGAGCAGTCACTGGGAGCCTGGCTTGGCTGCAGGCACAGATGGAGAGCCCTGGGAGAGCCAGCCCTGAGCTGGGGCAGGAGTACCTGAGGTGTTTGATTACCTGGCAGTGATTTCCCACAATTCATGAATGTACTTATCTCCAGAGGTGGGTAATGTGTAGACTTTCAAGTAGCTGAGTCCTGAAGCTTATCAGACATATCAGCCATGGCCTAAAATCTTGAAAGCAAATTTTGCTTAGCTGAAAAGAGAGCTTTAATGTCAGGGTGCAGTGAATTACCTCCCTTCCTTTCATTTGCCTGAAATAAAGGCTGTATTTTAAGCAAAGTGATGCAGCATATGGACAAAAGAGCAGTGGGAGGAGAGTTATACTAAAGGTCTGGAACATGTCTTTGAAATTTATAATGCTCTTTTAAGTTTAAATGGGGTAAAATTGCTTCAAGATGATCTCAAGAAAACACTAAAGACTCTATTCTGCTGAATGTCCTTTTAAGAGTTCCTCTAGTTGATTTCAATTCACATGTCTAAAAATCTGAAAGATCTTTCAGTGAGCCTGTCAGTGACACAGGGCACCATGGCAGCCAGCAGGAGGGCTGTGGATGGGGTAATGCTCACACCATGCAAGGAGCCAGGTGCTGCCACAGCACACAGCTGCCTCATACAGGCCCTGACATTTACCTCCTCAACCTTGGAGGAGGATTAAATAGCACATAGTTACTTGTGTAGATTGCTTGGTGGTCAGGTTCCCCATGGAAAGTTATTTATTTGGTGCTGGTATGACATCCTTTCATTTCCAGATTGCACTGCACCAGTATGTTCTACACAGCCTGGGCAGGACAGAGTCACACTGCAGGAGGAGTCTGCTGGGGCTGATCAGGATATTGGTGAGCCAGTGTGCCTAGAACATGCTTGTTCTGACTCCAAGGGCTGTCCCATAAACACAGGGATATTGGTAAGTCAGTGTGCCTAGAACATGCTTGTTCTGACTCCAAGGGCTGTCCCACAAACACAGGGCTCTGTGCTTCGTGGCCAGGATAGTGGGACTCAGCTGCTAGCAGTCAGGGAAGGGGCACTTCCATCAACTGTGCACCTCCCAGGAAGGTTAAAAAAGTTAAAGGTTAAAAAATTTCTACCCTCCTGAGGATGAAATAAGCTTAGGGAAGCATCAGGCTGAGCACATGCAGAGGCCTCTGGAGGGGAGGGGTGCTGGCAGAGGCATGAGCCTCTGCCTCATCCTGCTCAAAGCCTCTGCTCCTGCTCTCCTTCAAAACTGATATCCCACTGGTGCAAATTAGATAAGAATTGGCTCAGGGTCTTTAATTGTGATTTTTATTTTTAATTTGCATAATTAGACGTGTAATGGACTATTTTTGCAGCCTGGGGACTGCTCTGAGGTCATTAGTGCTGGCCCTGGGAGATCACCATCTGTCTGCAGAGGGCGAGGGCCACGGGCAGCCCGGAGCCTCCTGTGGCTCCTTCAAATCTCTCCCCCCTTGAACCCCAGCTGCTTTCCCAAGCCACCCAAGGGGGTGCAGCCTCACAAAACATTAGTCATCTGTCCCAGCTGGTGTCCTCAACAGATGCAACCATTTAGGAGAATGTGGTGCTGAGGGGAGATTAATAGGGTCTGGATTTTAGAACGACTCCCACTGTGTTCTTTAAGGAAAGAAGACTGAGATGGAACAAAAGGAGAGGCTGTGCAGCAGAGGCCAGGTTTATGCCTCCCAGGTTGTGAGGAAATACCTGCAGGCAAGCAAGGCTGGAGTGAGGCAGTAGATGGAGGTGGACAGGTACTTGGAGGTCCTGGGGTATGGATTGGGATGAGACTGACAGGGTGGCTGGAAGGGAGTAGAAAAAGAATTGAGCCTTGCTGAAAATTTCACTACCCTGAAGTCCACCTCCTTGCTTCCCACATCCTTTTGACACCTCCCCTTCTTTTCTAGCCCCTTCCTGATCCTTCCCAAGCCTGCTTCCACAGCCCTGGACACCCTTTGTATCCCATTACTCTGTCTACTTTAGACTTGGCTGCTGCAAGTTTTATTTTGCAGCTGTGAGAAGAACAAAATAAAGCTTCATTCTGGGGATGGCAAAATTCCCTGTAGCCTGCATGCTGAAAAGCCTTGGGCTGGCTCTGCTGCCACATCTTGTTCTACTTAAACTACTGCTTTTAATAGACCCAAAATGTTTGCTTTGGGAAAGGTGTTTCCACCTCCCCCAGCAGAACCACGTGCACTGGTTTGTCCATGTCAGACATGGCCTGGCCCCGGGCTGTGCTGCCAGGCCTGTGCTGGGTCAGCTCATGAGGCACCATCACCATCAAACCACCCAACTGGACATTTCCTCTTAGACTTCACTCCCTGGAAGCTGGAGATGGTTTTTAGAATGGGTTGAAATATCTCATGAAAGCACATTTCAGATGCCAGCTCCTACCTTTAATTAGCTCCCCTTTAAAATGGGACTTGCCCATAAGGATACATAGAAGATTTTGGGTGTTGTATTAAGAGTAATTGGTA
Source organism: Agelaius tricolor (assembly GCF_023055355.1). NCBI lineage: Eukaryota > Metazoa > Chordata > Aves > Passeriformes > Icteridae > Agelaius > Agelaius tricolor. Next base: position 6,150,798 of record NW_027269270.1, read on the forward strand.
ATTTTTTGCATTGAAGTTGGACAGCAGGAGTTTACAAAGTGGGTTCTCCTTTATACTTTTATCAGTTTTCCCTTTCAAGTTCTCCATGGCCAGTAGCATTTCTCATCAAGTATCTTTTGGCAGACATTTCAAATATAGCTAGGAATAAATATCTGAAAGGTGTTCCATGTAAGGGGATCTCAAAGCCACACCAAAACTTTTGGCTGGGTGATGCTGTCCAGCTGCCTGCAAAAATCCTAGGGTGATTTTGGGCTGTGAGTGTCACTGTGGACTTGAAATAGTGGCACACAAAAAATGTGACATTTTCTCTGCAGCAGTGATTTGTAGGACCACTGATTCTCCCCTCCTACCTGCTCAAATACAGTTTGGTGGTGAACAAGGCTGAGAAGAAGCCAAGACCCCTGTGAGAGCAGCTTTCCTCCCATAGTCCCTGTTCATTCAGCAGCAGAGGGTGGGGAGGAGCAGACTGGGGTGGCTGTGCCAGAGTTTTGGTGCTCTAGGGAGCAGGTACCATGATGGGCTGTGCTGCAGCACCTCACCACCCTGCCCTGGCAGCTCTGCCTGGCTGCTGTGTCTTGAAACCCAGCCTGCAGCAGGCTGCCTCTGCTGTTTTGGGATCTGACCACCTCCTGAGAGCACACGGCCTTGCTGGTGCCTGAAGTTCCATCAGCTCCACACACAGGCACCCCTGGGCCTCAAAACAGTCGACAAACCATAGAAATGCTCTTTCATTTATTGCACCAAAGTGCTCTTCCAGAATCTTCAGGAAGGGCTGTGTCCTTCAGATGTCCCCGTTGAGCCAGCGGTTCTTGGCTATCTGCCCCGCGCCGGGCCGGGACGATGGGGTGTACTGCAGCAGCTGGGTGATGAGGGCTTGGCAGGGCTCCGGCAGTGGGGGCAGCCCCTCCGGGTACATCACCCCCTTCTTCTGCAGCTGGGGCATGCTCTGCACGTTGGTATCATCAAAGGGAACGTTGCCCACCACCATCATGTAGAGCATCACCCCCAGGCTCCATATGTCGTATTTCTTGGCGTCATAGGGGATGCCCATGAGCACCTCCGGGGAGGCGAAGGCCGCCGTCCCGCAGAAGGTGGTGCTCAGGTCCGGGTACCCTTTGAGCTCCTTGCTGAAGCCGAAGTCGCTGATCTTGGCGCGGCGGCCGTCGGCCGAGAGCAGCACGTTCTCGCACTTGAGGTCCCGGTGCACCAGGTTGCGGTCGTGCAGGTAGCGCACGGCCCTCACCACCTGCACGAAGATGTCCCGGGCATTGGGGGCGCAGGGCAGCTTTCCCAGATTCTCCAACATCTGCAGCAGGGTAGTGTCCATGGCCTCCATCACGATGTAGAGCTTCCTGTTACAGACCTCGATGAGCTCGTAGACGCGCACGATGTTGGGGTGCTGGATCCTGCGCACGATGGAGAGCTCCCGGGGCAGGAACTTGAACACGACGGCTCGGGACGCTCGCTGCCGGTCCACCACCTTGACGGCCAGGGGCCCCTTGTGTTTGCTGGAGGTGGCCGCCTTCACCTTGGAGAAGCTGCCCTCCCCTATGGTCTGACCCAGCCTGTAGCCCAGCTCGTTGAGTATCCTCTCTCCTCCATCAGACTTTGGCATGGTCTCTGGTGCCGGTGGGCTTTCCTGGGGCTTCTGTTCTTGGGGCTGGGGCTCCCCAGCATTGGGAGGCTGTATTATCTGCTGCATGGCAGCTGCTCACCTTTGCAACAACGGGTATGACAACCCTTGCTTCCACGCCCCACCCGGGTATTGTGATGGGTGGAATGTTGTGTGTCATAGGAACTTTGGGACGTGATGCGGGCGTCTGGTGGGTCCCCGTTGCTCATGGGTGCCCCTGGCATGCCTGCACAGGGGACAAAACAGCTGGGGCTGGATACTTTGGAGCTTTTACCCTTTCAGCTTCTTCATTTGAGTTCTCAGCATAGGGCTGTGGGCATGAAAGTTCAAATGTCAGTTTTCTGGGGTCAGGGACCCATTTGGAGACCTACACCAGTTTTGTGCAGGGATATTACTAACATTAAAGTCCAAACTACACAGAGTGGTACAAGGGAGTGACTTCTGCTTGCGGTAACCGTGAACTACCTTGGCTGGCTATAAATACTGACTTCTTTGGTGATGGTGCACAGAGCTATTACCTTACTAGGGAGGCTTTCTGACCTTCTGTGGAGTAGACAGGGAACTTTAAATGCATCTTTCAGAAAAAACAGCTTTTCTGTTTCTTGAGCTTGGAATTGCTCTTTATCTGTTTTTATCAAAATGATATTTTGGAGACTTACAGAGAAGTGAGACCTGAGATCCTTCTCAGACCTTCTGTAACCTGGATTTTAAAAGGTTATAGTCAGTTTTAGTTGCCATAACGTAACAGTCAAATTGAGCGGAGGGCAGCTGGGCTGGGCCACAACACCCACTCCAGAGCAAGGCATCCCTCCCATCACACTCTGTCTCTCAGGCCAGTGTCAGCTCCTTCTTCCAGGTGCTGCATCCTTGGCTGTTTTTTTCTGATTTGTGCTGGGTTTTTTAAGCTGCTCAAGTATCCTGTTCTCCCTGTGGAGCCCACATTTCCTTTCCAGCTGTACAAAGAAGCCTAGGACCACAAAACCCCATCTTCCAAAACACCAACCCAAACACTATTTTTAGGTTTTGAATATATGTTTCATTTTGCAAGTCAGTTATAAAGAGGAATGGTGATCAGCTGAAGATGAAAGAAAATCTTTCTTGTGAGTCCATCTTGCCAGTATTCTGAAGTCACTTTGAGGAAATTAAAATGGGTCAAAGCTGCAGACATGGGTCTGTATGTGCTGCAGGGGAGCTTTACTCTGAACTAAGAGCAAGTAAAGCAGTCACCATGTCGAGTTCTATCTGCTTAGAGGTTGTGGGTCCAAACCAAACCACTTTCCCACTTCAGGTGTTATTTGTACAGGCCAGTTGGAAGTATGGGAATTCAACATGCCATGGAAATGTGGTTGCCAGGCATGTACCACCAGAAATACCATCAGGCTGTACCAGCAGGCATGTTTGGGCCTTCAAATAAATGCCCCCAGATTTCTTATTTCTGAAGTGGTTCAGCAAGAAGCCATTTCCAGAAGTCCCTGTTCAGAAACTGATGTTACTAAACACAAAAAAATCCCACCTAGCAATCAGCAGGCAGATGCAGAAACCCATTTTGCTGGATAGACATGATTTCCTGACAAGTTTAGCCCTTGAGTCATAACCACAGTGGCTTCAGCAGAGGTCTGAGCTGGACTTTTCAGAGGAGCTGGGAACTTTGAGATGGCTAAACAGAACTGAACCAATGTGGGCATTTTTATGAGGGGGAAGTGCTTAGGCCAGGCTTCCCTTCCCCACTTAGTACCAAAGCACCTCTGGAAAACAACACTGCTGCTCCTGGGAATAGGAGGACGTGTACAGGGGCCTGGCTAATGCTCAGAATGTATTTTAAAATAGGAATGGGCAGTCACATGACAGGCACATTCCTAAAACCCACAGGTAAATCCTCACTTAGGGGAAGCCCCTTTGAAGCCCCTACAGTAGCATAACCAGAAGAGGGAGTGTCCACACCGATGTGGAAAAACCAAAGTGGCAGCTACAAATTGGGTTGCAATGGTAAGGAGCAATGTAGAGGAGTCCTGTGCTGAGGCTAATTCTTCATCTGCTCGAGGGAGCAGGTCACTTTGGGAAAGTTTTCTGCAAACTTGGCTGAAGTGGGCAGTTTCAGTCCCAGTAAGCCCTCCTGGGAGCCCAGAAAAAGCCTTGTGCAGTCAGATGCTGCTGGAGCATCCTAGGGGTGGGAAGGCTTGAAGGAGATAGGGAGGCAAGCCCTGGTTTCCCAGGGAGGAAGCAGCTACCGAAGCAAACACTCCCCCTCCTGTATGCTCCAGGCTGCAGCTCTGTGAGCTGCCGAGGCTGCAGGCATCGCTGCTGTGGATCCCTGAGCTCCTGCCCCACGGCCAGCAGCGAGGCTGGGACTGCTGCAAACAGCTCCAAAGGCAGGCAGCAAGAGGTTGGGAGGAGAGGGGCTGGTTTGGCAGGGCACTGCCAGGCAGAGGAGGAGGAATGGCAGCTGAGCTCAGCTTTCTGTGCTGTCCTCAGATCTCAGAGAAACGGAATTTTTGTTTGGTTGGCTGCTGGCTCAACATTTATTGGTGTAAAAATGCACCCAAAAATCTCTTTTGCTTTCAATTCCTGCACCTCAAGTACTGCTACCTGTGGTATAAATATTTAGGTCACACTGATATACTTTGGTAGTGTACTCACTACCAAGATATATAAAAAAGTGCCAAGCTTCTGTGCTTTCTAGATAATTTTTTTCATCAAAGCTCTGTTTGTAAAACTCACTTGTTCCGTTGCTCTTGTTAATGAGAGCAATCAGAAATCAGGCAGCAATTACTGTTTTGTTAAAAGTGTGGCATCTGAGCAGGAGGAGCTGGTCTGCAGAGGTACAAATTATAGGAGCTCACTGTCAGGGATTTTGTTATGGGATGGTGGCACTGTTGTGCACCATCCTGGCATGAAGTTAGTCGCTCTGGCAAGGTGCTGATCAGCTCCTGAAGGACCATCCCTCTTCCTGGTCAGCTCCTGAAGGACCACCAGGTAAGCCAGCTTGCTGGGAAGCTAATGTAGCTGGAGATCTCTGGCCTTATGTGTACAACCACCTTCAATCGACTGGACAAGAACACACAGGCCATGACTTCTAATAGAGGAGGGACTTTTTTCTTTCTGCATCACCCATAGGTATTTTTTCACTGCTAACATGCCTGTGTGGTGCCTTTTGGGGGGGCTGCTCTCTTGCTGACTGTCATTGAGAGGGCACTGCCTCAGAGCAATCGCTGAGATCCCAGCTGAGATGCATATGGCAAACCAGGCAGCTAAGGAGGGCCATTAGATCATGCATGCTTTGGGAACTTGTCCCCTCCCTGTGAGCCTATTGCCCCCAGCCCTGGGGGCAGGCCTGTCAGAGCCTCAGATGCCTGCCATGGATCTGATGACAGACTGACACCTCCAGGGCAGAGATTTCACTTGACAGAGGACACTGTTGAGCTTAACATGGGTCCTGCTGGCACAAGTGCAGCAAAATAAACTCCTGTGGATACAGATGTCCAAGAAGCCATGACATACCATATTTTTATACCTTTATACATGCCATGGGGCTGTAAGTTACAACGTGTAGCATGACCTCTGCACTTGCACAGGGCCCTTGAGATTTCTTTAAATACCTCGATTTCCATACAAGCAGAAAAATTTTGCCCAAGGACTGCCATGTTCAGGACCTGTCAGGGAATTCCTAGGTGTCCAATTTGTGGCAAGTCCATGACCAGACATTATTTCTTGGCACCCTGTGCATATGGGAATGGGCAAACTTCTGCACAAGAAGTAAAAACAATGTTAATGTTTTCCCTTTACTAAGTCATTATAGATGGCACAAAGGGTAACCACAGTTCTTCCCAGCAGATGCTGAAGTTACCAAGAGCTTCTTGTCAGCAATGGGCAAACAAAAGTTTTCTGTTTTATCCTGTATTTGATTTTATTACTTTTAAAAGTATGTTTGTTGTACTTTCAGAGAGACTGCTGGCCTGAAAAGAAGCATACTGCTCACAGCACTGTTTCCCATCTATTTGGGTGCTGCAGGTGCAGAAGGCTGGTGAAAATTCTGCACACAATTCCTCTGTAGTCCTACAGAGCTGTGCTACAACCTCCAGGTATGAGTACCAAGAGGAACAAGCCAAGCTGAGGCCAACTTGTAAGAGGCACAGCCAGTGAAGAAAATGACCCTTGGCAAATACTTTCATTTCAACAGTGATGTTATTTGCCCATTTATTGCCAAGAACCCTTCAGTGTGGCACCTGATCACTGGTGTGTGTGATATCTGAGCAGCTGAAAAGTGGGGCAGATCCCATGAAAAACATACTGAATCCAAGCTGCCTGGGGAGCTAAATTGCTGTCACTGCCCTCGATCCTTTCTTGCAAAATCAAGATATCTGGGCGGTTATTTTAGGCACTGGTGTCGAAAAGACCTGCGAAGTCAAAGGTACAGCCTTGTCTCTGAACATTTGATGTTGTGTGTCTGCACAATGGCACCTTAAATTTGGCCATGGTGTTGTGGCTCCTCCCTGGCAGCAGCAGCAGTGCAGACAGGGGAGAAATCCAGAGTCACAGGTAGTCAGAAAGCTGTGCTGGGCAATGTGCTGGTTTTGCTGCTTCTGTCTTCTCCTCACGTTTCAAGGATTGGTGTCTGTTTCAGATACTCAGGCTATGTTGGCAGATAAGGAGTTTTGGAACCTCACATTCCCAAGAAGTGTGCTCAGAAGTGGCTGTGACCCTCACAGCTGTTGGCCATCACATCTTGCCTTTACCCTCTTTTCAAGCAGAATAAATTAGTGAAGCTGGGTGTGGGACTAGTACAAAATCTCCCAGAAATTCAGCAGGATGAGAGGAATAACACCAAACTCAGTGGATATCCATTTAAATAACCAAACTTGTTCAGACACTGAAGAGAAACCTGAGGCCAGCACTCATGTGCCAGAAACATCTCTTCATGAAAATTAGAATTTAAACTGTGTGAGGGACATTAAGTGGGTTTGTAAGCCATCAGAGGGAATAGATTAATGGCAGCAGGCCATACTACCACCTCTTGGAGCAGCTTGTGAGTGCCTCAGTAGGTGCCAAAGTGAGAAGAAAGATAGAAGGGCTAATGAGCTGCTCTGCAAATAGGATTTTGCAGCTGGCATTGTCAGGCCACACCTGCCAGGAGTCTCAAACCTGAAGGCAAAAAACTCGAGTGGAGAGGGAATCAAAAGGGGCTAAGCAGGCAGTGACAAGTGAGTTGCTGGAGGAGCAGGAAGACTCTCCTGGCAGGGCTGTCTCTGAGAGGCTTTGTACCAAAATTCTTATGGAAAGAGGAAGCAAAGTGAGATCATATGCCTCCATCCTTGCAGTAAGTGGAAAGTCATGCCTGGCTTGTCAGAGCAAAGGAAAACCAGCTGCACGGGGAAGCAAGCTTTCCTCTCCAGCACTGGAATGCCGGCTGGGAGGGGTAGGCATGGCTGCAGAGAGAGGGGAGCAGAGGGCTCCTCAGCCTCGGAGCTCACCACACCCTTTCCTGGCTGGAGGTGTTGATTTCCCTGTGTCTCTGTTGAGAGGGCTCCTTCCTTCCCACCACCTCCCTTCCTAAAGCTGGGACGCTGCTCCTCTCCTGGCCCGTGCTGCCGACGCTCGGCTCGGCCTTCAAGTGGCCGATTCCTGAGGGCTTCCAGGGAACACCTCCAAAGGGAAGGGCTGTGCAGCACCCACAGCCTGCTGGGCCAAGAGCAGCACTAAGCCTGCTCTTTCTGCCCCTCCTCAAGGCTCCTCAAGTCTCCTTGAGGCTGGAGAGAGCCCACCCAGCCTGCTGAGGTCCCCTTTGCTGCTGAGGTGACAAGGCCGTGGATGGGAACTGCGGCTCCACGCTGCCCATACCTGAAAGCAAGGAACATGTCCCTGCTCTTTTTGTTGCCTCAGGATCCACAAAAAACCTCTTTTGTAGCTGAAAGATGAAATGCCTCCCAGAGCTGGTGACTTGCTCACCTGTGTTTGTGTGGCCTGCTGTCTGTGCCCAGGCAGGGTTAGCCGGTGCTCCCTCATGGCTGGCAGTCCAACAGGAGGGAGAGGGCTTCAGGTGAGGATTTAAGCAAGGCCAAGCTTTCAAAAGCCGTAGCAAGGGCCTCTTGGTCTAGTGGAAATGGAGTTGGAAGTAGGTGATGTTGTAAATGGGACCAGACTCCTGGTAATAAAGTGATTTCAGCATTTATTATAATGAAAAGGCCTAAAGCATGGGGGCTTGTGGGCTGAGCAGGAACATTCCCATGCTGGGGCTTCTTCAGCAGCGATATCCCCAATGTTCCAGGTGGAGCAGCATGGCTTCCCTGGGTCAGATACCCCTTTTTATCCTGTTTTTTGTCCCTTTGGATTGGTTTCTTTTTGAATCCTTCATTTGCATGAAGGTTTAAGGCGCTTGATTGGCCCATTGCAGTTCTGTCCAGACTGGCTTGTTTGGCCTGGGGAGTGGTGCACTTTACTTGTGTGAAATATGGTACATTGAGTACTGTATTTCTTATAACTACCCATTTAACCCCTTTCACAGTATCACAACTAAACTAACAGTACATGCTTAACAATTAGCAACTATTTTACAACAGTTTCTAACCTATTTTTAACAATTGGCAATGAGGGTCAAGAGGGAAGATTCTCAACTCCCAATTTTTTTCACCACATCAAGTTGTGTGTTAAATCCAAATATAATCTAGAAAAACAGGTAAGCATTTTGTGTTTAACTATCCCAAGTGAACACTACTTTCCTCCTTACACTGATTTACTTACCTGCCTGTGGAGAGTATGATGTGTTAAAAAGAGATTCAGTTGTCTGGCATCTATTGTAAGTAATTTGTGGCCAGTTAGGGATTGCAGAATTTTGTCTATGATTAGGTTATAACAGCCTGTGGTGCACAGGGTTGGAAAGTCGATGGCAAAGTTTTGGAGCTCTGAAGCAGATGCTTAAATGCTTTTAAGTGGTATGGATGTTATCAGTGGCTGATTTCGTGAGGTGCTGTGGAGTCATGTGGTAAAAGCTTTCCAGAAGGTGCTCACAAAGCCCTGAAGTGGCTTCTCCCACGGGTCTGGTTAGCCCTGGATGAGCTGGTTGGGGAGGACTAAAGGAGGGGACAGGCTAGACATGCAAACCTTCATGAAGAAAGCTTCAGAGCTGTCAAGAGTGATGAGAGAGCTCAGACTGAGATTTGAAGATAGCAAGTCCAGATTCTAAAGGTGCATTCTAAGTGGCAGAGGGAGATCTGGGACCAGACAGTTGGTGTGCGCACATCAAAGAGGGAGGGAGACAGGCAGGCACTCTGGGAGCAAGGCTGGAGGCAGCTGAAAGGGTCTGGAGGTCTGTTTGCTGAGCAGGCACCATCTGTTTACTCCATCCAGCACCTCACTGCACAGGCCTTTGTGGTATTTGAAGCTGAAACTGCCTGAGAAATCAAGCAAGAAACTATCTGTGACCCTGTGAGGAAAACTGCCAAGGAAATCGAGGCTTATCACACCCAGCTGCCAAGGGATGGGTGCTTTGGGTGGGGAGTGAGTACAGCCCTGCTCACACCAGCAGCAGCAGCAGATCCTGCATGACACTGGCTGCTTTGCTTTCCAGCAAACTGGGCTTTTGCTGCTTTCCTGCTTGTGGATTTCCCTAAAAGGGAAGTGAATCCATTGAAGGAAGAAGCCAGGTGTTCCCCTTGCCTGCTGGCAGTGGCTGTGGGGTTGGGCTGGGCTGGAGGGATGGCACTGTGCATGCCGTTGGTGCTCCCATTACATATTATTTATATTTATTAATTATATGTTATATTCTATATTTCTTATCTCCCAGTGCCCGAGCCAGGAGGAATACACTATATCACAGTGCCCTCTTGGGGGCAGGTGTTCCTTGGAAATAGACCTTTGTGATTCGTGTGCTGAGGAACTCCTTGCTTGCCACCGTTGTTTATTCTAGCAGCTCCTGCTGCTTGGCTAAATCATGGAATTTCCCACTGAACAATACCCCTCCCGGAGAAGAGCTCAGAGTTTGGCCTTGGATTTTTATTTTATTGCTATTTCTCTGCTGCTGATCTGCACTTTGAATCTAAAGCGACTGGGGTGAGGAGTTCCTGAGTGAAGATGGCAGTCTGCCCTCAGAAATGAAACCTGTCTTGTTTAAACGCTGTCAGATCACTCGGTCCCAGCAAGAAACAAATTGTTTTAACAATAGATTTAATTAGCTGGTGTTTGTATTCCTTCACAGAGTGCTCAAGTCCTGCTGCTAGACCTGTCTGCAAGCCGTGGTACAGGAGTGTGAAGAACGAGTGGAGCGTTAAATAAGGAAGGACGTGGATAAGTGTGGCAATTCCCTGCTGACTGCCAGAACAGCCTGCAGAGCAGAGACTGAGGCCAGCTTCTCTTTCCCTCCAGATTTAGCAGTGCCATCTTTTGTCAAACATGAAGAAGAAAGAAAATGTGAATAAAAACACAACTTCCAGGAAATATTTGGGATGATCCTATGGAACTGTAGCTATATCTCAGCTAATATGGCTCTCAATGCTCTGCTGTTGCCCTTAATGATCTGAATGTAGGATTCTTAAGTCGAAATCCTTTGCCTGTATATTGGCCACTCTTGACTCAAACAAATTGGGCTCTTCTCCCAGGAGCTGGTGGCAGGACAAGGGGAAAGCTCGGCTTCAAGCTGCAACAGGGAGGTTCAGGCTGGATATTAGCAAGGATTTCTTCACTGCAAGAGTGGTTAGGTATTGGAACAGGCTCCCCTGGGAAGTGGTGGAGTCACCATCCCTGGGAATGTTCAAACAATGAGCAGACGTGGCACTTCACAATGAGGTTTAGTGGGCACAGTGGTATTTGGTCAAAGGTTGGACCTGATGTTCTTGGAGGTCTTTTCCAATTTTAATGATTCCATGATTCCATGGAACAAATGGATTTTTTTTTTTTTTTGTAATGCAGGCCTATAATTTCCCTGATTCCTTATGTCTGTGGGTTATGAAAGAACCTCTGTTTTAAGGAAGATATGAAATTACAAGCCTTTGCATTTGTGACAGTTTCTCCTACATGAGTGGTTTTGGGGCTTGGTTTTGTTTTCTTTTGTTTAATTTTTTTTTAACAAATTCAGCTAAAGTCTATCTGTGGTGAGGATTCAGTTGAAAAAGATGTGCCACCTGGCAGATGAGTCCATGACTCTAAAAGCTGATTTTTCTGCAAAGCCAGACTCCAAATTGATGCTGAGGGCTTCCCTAGCTTTTTTTTTTTTCCTTTCTAGATCTAGGTTGCTTCACATCAGTAACAGAGTTTTCCTAAATGCCAGGCCTAAAATCTTGTTCTGGGCTCTGCCAGTCAGTCTTTCATGTTTTTGCTTCTCCCCTTCCCTTTTCTCATGTCACTGTGTCCCCAAAGAGAATGCTTCACAGGGCAGCCCTTGGGCATCATCCAGCTACACCAGACAGCATGGTCAGTTGGAAAAGATGGAGCACGGGGCAAAAAACTCATGGTGTGAGCAATGTTTGTCCCACTAGGTGCAGTTGGGAAATGCTGGGACAGATCTCCTTCTGTTTTCCTGGGTCAGCACCCTTTTTGAGCTGGGATGGGGGAGAGTATTTCTGAGCATACCTTGCTGTGTGTGCTGAAGCCTTCTTTTAGCTTGCAAAAATAACTGGCCTCCCCAAATCCCTGCTTTCTTTCTAAGCTCTGGCAAGGTAGGAGACAGCATCTTTCCTGTGCTGCCTTTGTTTCCTTTGCTCTTGCTTGGCCTCAGCCTGTATAAAAGCTTTGCCTGCTTTTGTTTTTCTGCTCAGCAGCTCTGTTTTAAGGGGACAAGTTGTTTCATTGCCACTTACTAGATCCTGCTCTCAGAGTGCTGTAAATTCAGCAAGATTGAACTGTGTGGCCTGAGAGGGCTTGTGCCAGGCAGGACAACAGCTGAGTATTTTAGAAAAGCATCTGTATTTTATGAAAGAAGCAGTGCTTTTGTAGACAAGGGAAGAGGAGGGAAAACTCTGTTTTTTGAGAGGCTGTGGTGGTCTTGCAGGGCAAGGCCTTGGCACCTGGAGGAAGGATAGCTGCTGCCTGGGACATGCTTAAATCTGCTTGGTTTTGGCCAGCCTGTGAGCCTTGAGACATGCTTAAATCTGCTTGGTTCTGGCCAGCTGTGAGCCTTGAGAGTGTGTGGGGAGCAAAGCTGAGCCACGCCCTGCAGGCAGTGGGTCTGGGGTGAGCATGGCAGGGTCTCCTCCTGCAGCTGCCATGGCACTTGGAGAGAAAAGCAGTGATGCCTCTGCCTCCAGCATGCAGGCTCTGCCTCAGGAGCAGGCTTTGAATTTTGAGCAGAGAAAAGTCTCCTTTGTGCAACTATCTTCCCACCTCCCAGTTTCTTGATACAGATTTCAGAGAAAACCACTGATTTTTTCCAATTTTTTTTTTTTTTTTGAGAAGGAAATGTATTCAACACTCCCCTCCTTCCCTTCCCCCCCCTTTTGCTGTCCTACCAAGCCCAAATCAGCAGGCTGCAATGGTAGCAAGCTAAGCAGAAGTGCAATGATGACACCTCTGGGCTCTTAGGCACTGCTGGAGTTCTGGCAGTGGTGGGAATCAGGCACAGCCTGTTTGTCAAGACAGAAAATGTTTTATTTCTCCCAGATATCTGTCTGGCAGGTAGGTGTGATAGAGAGAGGCAGCTGTGTGATCATTAAGGTGGCATTGTCTCCTGTGTGCTCTTCCTTCTCCAAGTCACTCCAGTGTCCTGAATGCACAGCAGGAGTGATGAGGCAGGATTTCATCAGTAACTGTCAGAGGCAGAAATAAATAACTTCCAGTCATATAACCTCACTCAATTCCTCTCTGCTTGTGCTGGCCATACCTTGTATTTACATGGTACCACCAGAAACTATTTTTAAATGTTAAAATTTAAATAAGCACATGGTCCTGCGGGCTAAATCTGTTACCAGTGATAACATTTCCACCACAGTTTGTTTTGTAGTGCCTCAAGAAAAGCAACTGATTGGAGTGATTTATTTCCAATCCTAAGGAAAAAAAACAACAACATTGGAGCCTTTGTCAGCACCAGAGGAAAAGCAACCCCAGCGCTGGGCAGGCGGTGTCTGCAGTCACAGAAGTGACTGATAACAACTTTCTCATCTTATCACTTCACAGGTTTAGGTTTTTTTTTTGCTATAGGATGCAGACATGAAAGAGTCTCTAGGGTCCTCCTGCCCTACATGGGAACTGCAGCAACTGTCCTGGCACAGCTTGAGAAACTGGTTGTCTTAGTCACTGTGTAAGACATGGCTCATGGATGAGCCTGTAGAGAGGAACGGGGGTGGAGGGAGAACTGCCTGGGGTCTGGCAGGGGTGCTGTGTGGGGTAACTTACACCCACAGCAGGAAGGGTCCCCAGGCACCTGTAGGCACACACAGTTTGTGGTGATTGGGAGTGGGGCTGTGGCCCAGCCTCATCCCCAATGGGCACAGCTGTGAGCAGCACTGACAGCAATGAGCCATGGAGTGCCCAGGGGCACTGACCAACCACCACAGGGAACAGAGGGCACACAGGTGCAGGGCATCAACAGGAGGGGATAAAAGGTTGGGCTAAAGAAAAAGGAGGGCAGATGCTTGAAGCCTTCTGAAGAGGTGAGATGTTACTTTGTGTGGGTTGAAGCTTTCTGACATTGTGTGGTGATACTCTGCATTGTGGCTATCTCAACTGTGACAGGCACCCCTGTGTTTCATCTCACCCAGGTAACTGAGCAATTAGTTATTACCCTGGGCACATCTGGGCACAGCCTGACACTTCTGGGACACTTCTGGGTCTGAGTGTGCTCCCCCAGGCTGGCTGGCCCCAAAGGAGATATGGCAGCAGTCATCCAGAGATGCTTCAGGTCTTTGGCATTTACCAACTCCTCAAGTGGCTTCCCATGCATGTTGCACAGCAGCAATGACAAGATTAGACCACTGCCACAGACAGATTACTTTCCTGTGAGAAATTGGTGTGGCATCAGCTGAGAGAACCCCTGAGGGCCAGTGTGTGAGGAAGCACCACCACTGACTAAAACCTCACCAAATGATGTGGTCAGGCTGGGATTGTGTGCAACCATCAGAGAGACAACTGGTGGTGACTCTCTTTCCTTCTAGCATCCATTTTGGTAGGTTTTTTGCATTCCTCAGTGAAATGCAGCATCCCTCTGCAGATTTCACAGCCTCAGTTTCTGAGAAGGAAAATTTCAAGGGGAGTTTCTGGGTCTGAATTGCTGTGGGGAAAAAAAAGTCTGTTTAGGAGATGAGGACTTTTTGTATTTTTTTTCCTGACTTCTCCCACTAAGAAAATACTCTTTATAATTTTATAATGAGGGGAATTTCCCATCTAGATGCCTTGTTTTCAGTTTGGATGTTCTTTTGTCTCCTTACTGGCAAACACAGCCTCTGGCAAGGGAGAAACTGCTGTTTCTCCAGCCCCTCTGAAATTCCTCCTCACCTCTCAGAATACCAAACATATCTGATAGCTCAGGCTTGATTGCAAGATGCTGATCAAGTCGTTTGTCCTCAGGCATGGGAAAAGGCTCTGGATTATGAAATCTTCAATTAATCTGCTGACAGTTTATGGATTCTCCCAGATGGGAGATGTCCTCCTGGCAGTGGTCAGGAGAGCACAGCAAGTCACTGCTGGTGCTTTCCAGGCAGGGCATTTGCTCTCTGTAGCCCCTTTCCCCACTGTCATTTAGGAGCATCTGATTTTTAGGCACTCTTGCTGCATCTTCCTAACTCCAAAAATAGGTGTCTCTGTTTAATTAATTATGCTCACTTCTTCTGGGTGCATAATTACAGGAGCCAGGTGAGAGTGCAGTGTTTTGCTTCCTCATCTCTTACCCAGGACTTCATTAACGACAGCTGATTGTCCCGTCCCCACGTCGCTTGCATGCATGATTTACAGCCTCTTTCATCACAAATTAGCTTCTTCCTGCTTTTTTCAAGCCTTCTTGTGTTAACCACGGGCAGATGATGGTGGCTGGGCCGGGGTTCCTGAGGCAGAGTGGGAATGGGAGCAGCGTGTCCTGCAGCTCCCTCTCCTGTGCCTGCCTGAGGCACCCCCTCCGCTGCATCTGCTAAACCAGGAGATCTGCAGGGCAGGGTCCTGGCTAGGCAGAATCACCCTTGTCCTGGTGCCTGCCTCTCCTGCACGCCTCCCAGAGGCACTTCTCACCACAGGGCCATTTCACAAGCTTCCTTGTAGCTGTGAACCCTGGATTTTCTTCTTGGAGCAGCCTCAAAGGGCATTTCACTTCCATGCTTTCTGGCACGGGGCTTGTGTGGGCACATTGGCATTTCCAGCCCCCTGCCATAAGTGTTGGAGGGAGGCTTCAGTTCCTCAAACCCTCAGAGAAAGTGTTTTGGGGAAACTTTGCTGTGTGCTTTCCCAGTCTGTGAGACACATTATATGATTTTTGGGGCTGTTCTGTGGAGGGCCATGAGTTGGATTTAATGAATCCTTTGGGTCCATTTCAGCTCAGGATATTCTGTGATTCCATGAGGCTGCTGCAAGGGACAGGGAAGGGCACTGGAAAAATCTCTTGCTCAGCCTGTCTGGTCTTGGGTTCATGTTGTGCTGAAAAAAAATCAGCTGCTGGGTGTTGTCATGGTGTTGCCTCCTGCTTTGCATTTCACGTTGCTCTGCATGGGCAGATGTCACCTGTTTGTTTTCTAAGGTGACTGCTGCCAGTGCTGTGATCCCAGCTAATGCCCCAGACCCCAGTGGTTTCACCTGATGTAAAAGCAATCCCCTGCAGTGCTGCCCCTGCCTGGGAAACCACACCTTAGGCAGCCTCTGCTGTGCTGCCTCTGCCCATCACAAACCCCAGTATTCCAAGTCAGAGCCTTTGATTGGAACCGGCCAGGAATGTCTGCTGCCTGCCTGAGCCCTCCTTGAGACCTGCATCCAGCATGGATGGGGCTCTGCAGAGGTCAGTGCACCCACTGCTTCCTGAGCAGCATTTCTCCCTGCACAGGGTCTCCTGCTGGGCACTGCTGCTGCTGCTGCTGCAGATTTCCATTTGATTGCCTGTGCAGGGGCTTGGGAGCAGCTTTTCTCTAGTTAGCAATGAGCAGCTCTGCAGTGGAGGACATCCCAGCTGCTGCAGGATGGGCAAGGGGAGGACTCATCCCCCTTGGCCACAGAGAGAAAAGCTGGCTGGGGTAGGGTGGCAGCCAGGGCAGGGGAGGGGGCTGTTGAGGAAGGATGTTTGTGGCCATGCTTCATGCTGGCAGCCTGTGTGGAGGGTTATCATTTATCACCTGTCTTTCAGAGCTGCTCTACAGCCTTCCTTTGGGGAATCAGAGCCACTTTGTAATTCACAGGGCTTGGCATTTATAAGCTTTATTTTTCTACCAAACTCTTGTAGGAAGGGGGAATCTGGGGCAGGTAGGTAGCTTTAGGGAGCATCGACCTCTTGAACTGAAAACAAGTTCTCTTTATCTCCTGTTCTAAATCTCTGTAACTTCTCCAGTGACTTCTCTGACATATCCCCAGGAAGCAAAATAAACACGGGGTTTGGACTGGTTAATTCTGCAGAACAACTACTTGCAAAATCAATGGTGGCTTGTTTTTCTTCTCCTTTGCTGAAGCCAGAAATAGGTCAAGCAGCAAACCAGCGTTTCTGAGGCAGCCAGGAGTGACTGATGTACGTAGGTGTTTCAGAGGTGGCCTCTCTCCGGGGTTACTGCTCCGCCTAAAATCCCCCATCTCCCTTGTGCTAGAAGGAGGAGGAAGTGCTTGCAGCAGAGAAATGAAACCACTTAAGATTTCCTCGAACAAAGAGGGTGTGTTTTTCAATAGAAAATACATCTTGTTCGTCCTCCTGCAAGGCTGTGTGTGTCCGTGACGCCCAGCTCTGCCCGCTCTCTCCTGCCGTCCGCTCTGCCCCCCTCTCATTAACACCGCACCTTGCCTGCGGTCAGGCTGTGTCAGCCAGGAAATCTTCTTAATGCAAGTGAATAAAAGCGTCTTGCATTGTATGAAGCTATTCTGCATCACATATGGGGTTGTCAGGTCTATTCAAAGTCACATTTAAGTTAATATGGTCACAGCAAGACGGCAATATTCACAGTAATTTAAGGCTGCTCTTCAGTAAGGTTGTCCCACTTAATATCCCTTGGAAAATCCTAGTCCTGGTGATTGGCTTTATTTTCTGCAGATCTTTTGGATGTTTGCTTGTCTCTTTTGGATGTCTGGCAGCATTGTCACTGACAGAGGCTGTAACAAGCTGCTGCATGGGCTTTTACAAGCAGTCAGTCACTGCCTTGGAAAAAAATAGGGGTCTTTGTTTTCTCCTGTGTCCCCCTGAGTGTGAAATCAACCCTTCAGAACACACAGTCGGGGCATGAGGGTGACAGCCCACAGATTGTCTAGCATTGCTCCTTATTGTTGGGGCAGCAGAAGAACAGTAATTAGACACATGCAATGTTCTATTTCCTACCTGTACTGGGTTTTTTTGTATCAAACTGGCTTGCTTGAAAGACAGAGTTCCTAGATCTGAAACCCAGGAGCCGTGGGGCTCTGCTACTGATGTGCCTGGGCTGAGAACTGCTGAAAGGTCCTCTTATGAGTGCTCACGTCAAAGAGCAGAAGTTGTGTGAGGGCTCTCTCCAGCCAAGGTCATAGGAAAGAATTTCATAAAAGCAAACAAACCATCAGCCTGTTTTGGAAAATGCAAATGAGAAACCTGCTTTATCACGGCATCTGAATGGGAGCTGCTTGCAGAGGAAAGCAAAGCCAGGGATGGGAAACGACCTTCCAGAGCTTTCACCCTGCTGCCACGTGGCTCTGTCACCAGGGACTATTTCCTAGCACAGCCACTGTGACAGCCCCTCAGAGTCCTTTCCTTGCCAGCTTCCTCAGCAGTTCTTCAGAAGAGATCAGAATAGCCCTGCTCAGATAACATCCAGCACGCTTGTGCTTCCTTCCACGTGCAGGTCTCTTTTAACATCTTCTGTGTTGGCTTCTGCAGGCTCTTCCACTTGAGTATGCAAATAGCTCCCTCCAGTCCAGGAAATACACAGCAAAGTTAGGTTTTCTCCAGTGTGACCTTGTAATTTCTCCCCTCTTTTGAATTTCTGCATGGCCCAGGTCATGATCAAATACAATGTAAGAGAGAAGCTAATTTCTTAGCTCCTTTTTTGGTAGGGTCAGTGTAACATCACTTCCTTTTTATGGAATATGTAGGCTGACTACATGCAAAGAAAAGGCTTTTACCCACTCTTGTTGTTAATGATGGTCATTATGGCAGGCAGAAGAAACAGGCAACAAGACTGAGATCCCATTGTGATGCACAGTGCATGAACACCAAGTGTTACACTGGCCCTGCTTTGTATTAGAGTCTAATTGCAGCCTGTCACAGTCAACAAACCATTTTTTTCCATAATGGAAACCACACACACTCTGTATGACACAGTATGCTAAAAGATATTGTGAGAGCTGGAGAAAAGAGCCCCTCACTTTTCAGTTATGATGATTTTTTTGTTCGTATGTATAATTTATCTATTCAATAAGGAGTAGTTATTCCCCTATTGACCTACAGGATTTTAATAAAGAGTAACTGTGTGGCCTGACAACCTTCTTTAAGCACCTACTTAAAAAGTAACAGATGTTAGGCTAGCATGAATAATATTCTGTGAACAGGGTTTTTTTTCATTTTGTGTACCTCAGCCCACCCCAGCAGTGGCGGAGAGCCTCCACTGACATAATTATTAAAATTTGGATGATGGAAGTCCTTGCCCTGCCCAGCCTATGTCTCGATGCTGTGTGACTGCTTTGCTATTCTCTGCCCTCGATATACAGCTGAGAGCCAGAGTGCTCAGGGACTGGAAAAACAGGGACTGCTAACAAGCCTGGGGAGCTGTGGGTGGTGAGAAACACACGGTGGTGTTTTGAGCCTGGTCTTTCCCATGAAAACTTCTATATTAAGGGTTCTGCTCCTGTTTGTTGTTGCTAATTTGATATTTTGTATCGGCACTGCAGTTTGTCCTTTATATCTTGGTACTCTGTGGGGGCAACAAAAAAGGATGCTGCTTGTTTGTGAGCCTAAAGCCTAAGGAAAGAATGTGACAAGAAAGCTTTGATAGCAGTGAAGTGGCTGGGGACAGAGGGAAGGAAATGGGCAAATATTAGCAAGGATACAGATGAGCATGGGGATGCTCCAAAATGCCAAGAATTTGTGTGAGTTTAGAATTTGTTTGTTAACTGAATTAAGTGACTCTGAAGCACAAACACTTGGGCAAAAGCAGATTAGCAAAGCAGCCTCTGCGTAACAGCAGCTTCCAGCAAAATCCAAACAACAGCAAACCCTGGGAGACCCAGACCCCATGCTCACCTTATCTGTAGCATCTGCAGCATCAGGGGACACACTTGTACCTTCATGCACCAAAGAGATTTGTGCTACAGCTCCCTTTCTCAGCCTGTGCTGCACAGCAAGCAGGCCAGTGATCAACCTGCTCTTCCCTTGAGACTTCATCTCCCTGAAGTCAGGGAGAGTCTCTGCATTGCCATCAGTTTCACAGACTTTGGAGCAGGCATTGAAGCTTGCCCTAAGCCAGCTGAACCCTATTCAAGTTCTGAAGCATAACATTTCATGTAAGTTTCTTGTTTCCTGAGGCTGTGGACAGTCTTGCATGAAAGAAAGAGCTCAGGGACTTGAGGCTGAGCCTGTTCCCTGAAGAGAGTGGAGGCACAGAGCAGAGCGGGGCTGCAGGAATGGCAGTGCTGGCTGCAGACATTCCTGCCTCCCCCTCAGCCTCTGCTGCAGCCCTGTGGGGAGCTGGTAAATGAGATCCTGTGAAGCTAAGTGGCTTGGCAGCAGAAGTAGGAGCTGATCATCACTATCAGCCCCCAGAACAGGACTGGGTGAGGGGGTGATGCTGATGGGCTGGAGTGGGCACAGTGCAGAAGGCATGGTGAGGGTGTGTAAGTGGTGCTCTACTCCAGCCCCACTACTGCCCCTGTCCTCCCCTAGTTCCAGGTGAGCATTCCCTCCTCTCCCTGCTGAGGAATTCCTGTTCGCCTTTTATCTATGCCTGAATTGGCTTTTAATTCATGTCTTGCAGGAGAGAAAAGAGGATGATGATGCATCACTCCCAAGCACTGGCTGCTCCTGCTTTTTGTATAATTATTTTTAAGGCAATAATCATTTTATACAGTGCTAAATCCAGCAATCAATGTTAAAAGGAAGACAGTATTTAATGCAAAAGCACAACCTCTGCAGAAAAGGGAGTAGGTTTAGCTTAGCTACCAGAAATTCTTCCCTGTGAAGGTGCTGAGGTTCTGGCACAGGTTGCCCACAGAAGCTGTGGATGCCCCATCCCTGGAAGTGTTCAAGGCCAGGTTGGATGGGGCTTGGAGCAACCTGGTCTAGTGGAAGGTGTCCTGCCCATACCAGGGAGGATGGAACTCAGTGATGTTTAAGGCCCTTTCAACCCAAGCCATGCTATGGTTCTATCAAAACAAAGAGAGTGCGATGCAAAAGATAGACAAGGGTTGTTCTAGATCAGCTTCTTTCTGCCCTGGTCCTAGTGTCAGCCAGCATGCACAGGCTGTTCCCTGGCAATAGCCATGTGAAGTCCAACTGATTGAGGATGATGTGTGAATTTGAGCATGTAGTGAGAATGATTTCATCTCTTTGGAGAGGCAGTGTGAAATGGAAGCTGAGGAGTGAGTGGCTCTCACCACCACAGCATTGCTCTCAGCGTGCGTTGGTGGCTTGGGTGCTAATTAGTCTTCCACCTAGGCAAAGAAAAGGAGATGATTGTTCTGGGTGGCCTTTAAAAGGAATGGCAGGACTGTTAGGAAGTTAATAGTCATCTCTAAGTCACATCTGATTCAGCTTTGCTGTCACTTGGAAGGAATGCTAGAGAAGAGCCTTTCCTCTCCCAGGAAAGCCTGAAAGTTTGAGAGAGCCACTTAGGGAGTCTGAAGTTTGGAGCACCTCTCCAATGAGGGCAGGGTAAGGGAGCTGGGATTGCTCAGCATGGAGAAGAGAATACTCTGGGAAGACCTTGTTGCAGCCTTCCAGAATGTAAAAGGAGCCTGCAAGAAGAGTGAGAACAGAAATTTTAGCAGGGCCTGTTGTGACAAGATAAGGGGTTATGACTCTAAATTAAAGAGGGCAGATTGAACCTCCCCACCCCAAAATCTTGCCCTAGGTTTCGATGGCAGTGAGATCTTTTCCATCTGCAGTTTTGCTTTTTTTTAGGTTGCTCTGGTGCCTGCTCCCCATGTCAGACAGGTGAAGACATGCTCAGTGTGTTTAGCCCTAGCTTAATGCTTTCTTTGCAGCTGCCTGGGGAGCATATTTACCTCTGGTGGGTGGACTTGGTGTATTTACATCAGTGGCACAGCTGTTCTGTAAATGGATACGGTATTTGCTGTTGGATGTAAAATACAAGAGCTACTGACCAGATTCTATCTACCTTTCTGTGCTTTACAGTTGCTGTAATATTTAAGTTATTTCAGGTACATTTAATGTATAGTATTCTGGTACAGTTCACATTGCAAGATTAATCCATCACTGGAAAACTCCAGCACACACTGCAGCCTGTGAGAACCTTTGTGTGGATCTGCTTTGGCTCCCTGGCTCTGCATGGAAAAAATTCCTGATAGGCAAGTCCCTTCTCTGCAGCCCCAGGCTGCCAGGAGAGGGCAGGCAGCTGCCAGCAGCCCGCTGGAGGATGAGAAACCCTTCACACAGAACTAAGAAACCCACCGATAAAAATAGATAAAATCAGAAAAGCAGAATATCAAGTGACATCACAGCACGTCTAACACCTGTTCATTGAAATTACAGGAGCAGAAAAGTAACAGAAATTTGCTGCATTTCCAGGTGTGGACATGAAGTAACAATCAATACCCAAGTACCTGCCATGCTTGAGGATTTTTTATAAAATGAATCCAGCATCACAGCCTCAGCCTCTCTTTAATTGGTTCTAAGTAAAAATTCTTTTCTGGCTCCTGGAGGTGACTTAGAGGCTCTCTAGTGTGCACAGGCATCCAAAGACTGATGAGGATAATCAGGTGGAGAGTGGTGTTTTTTCCCTGACTTCTCAGATGAACACAGGCAGGTGAATGGGTACTTATTGCAGGTGGCTGAGCAGCCTGGGGGTCGGGTTCTGCAGCCCTGGTATTGCTCCCTACAATCAGCCATGTTTCCCTTGCCCAGGTGCAGCCTCGGAGGAAGGAAGCCAAGGAAGTCTGCTGCAGCAGAGGTTTGGGAAAGAACCAGGGAGTCCTTCATGTTCCTCCTTGAGTGAAGGCTGTGGGGAGCAGTAGGCTCAGTCAGCCCACCATGAGTTTTAAGGTATTTTCCAGATTTTCTGCATTCAGACTTGAGGCATATTCTTATCGAGCTGTATTTTAACCTGCCTGATGGTGCCCTCAAAGTCTCAGATGAGCAGGTTGGGAATGCTGAGCCCCCAAAGCCAGCCCAGAGGTGCTGCAGGTCCCTTGGCTGTGGCTCTGCAGTGAACCTTGGTGGCCGTGTGCCTGCCCCCATACGTCTGCACTAGCAGGGATCTGCTGATTGCAGCCTGACATTTATATTCAGGGGAAGACAGCTTTTGTCAAAACCTATCAGTGAATCTCTTTCTGAGGAACTAATACAGCAAATCCTACAAACCCTGTGTTTTCTGCTATTTCTGACATTCTGTAGTTCAGTGGCTTATAATTATAGTGTGCTGCTACAGGGTCCTCTGCTTCACAGAGGGTGGCTGCAAATAGGGCTTCAGTGCTTCCCTTGCATGCCTGAGTATTCAATTAGAAATAAAGCTGCACCTTACATTAGGATGAGCTTGGTTAAAAAGGTAGACCTCCTCACTTGTAGGCACACACAGTTTGTGGTGATTGGGAGTAGGGCTGGGCCCAGCCTCATCCCCAATGGGCACAGCTGTGAGCAGCACTGACAGCAATGAGCCATGGAGTGCCCAGGGGCACTGACCAACCACCACAGGGAACAGAGGGCACACAGGTGCAGGGCATCAACAGGAGGGGATAAAATGTTGAGCTAAAGAACAAGAAGGGCAGATGTTTAAAGCCTTCAGAAGTTGTATGGTGATGCTCTGTGCATCGTGGCCATCTCAGCTGTGACATATGCTGTGGCACACAGTGACCCTGATGTGATTTGGGATTGGGCTGTAGGGTGAGGTACAGCTGGAGACAGAGCCCAGCGTAGCATTGAGAGCCACTGAAGAAGCTGCCTGGTCTGGACCAGAATGATTTTGACACCTGGGGTACAGGTGAGCTCCTGGGGACATAATGGGAAATAACTTACTAAGTGAAGAACAGAGTGTATTTACCCACATGGAAAGCTTTGTTAAAAAGAGAAGGCATTAAGGCTACTGACTATGCCCTTCGCAGTGTTTTACTAAGGACAATGTTGTAAGATTTCAAGATTGATGCAAGTACTGCTTTTAGTGTTTAGAAAGAAGTTAGGAAAAGACTGTGGGAAGTGGAAGAAGAATCAGAATAAGAAATTGAAATTAATAGGGAACTGAGGCTTGCAGCCTTCTGAAGTGACATGGTGTTACTCTGTATGGGCAGATAACTGAAGCCTTCTGGTGTGGTGTGTGGTGTGTGGTGTTACTCTGCTTGGGTTGAAGCTTCCTGAAATAGTGTGGTGATACTCTGTGTATCATGGCCATCTCGACTGTGACATTTGTTGCTGCTGCAAGGCAATGACAGTCACCTGGGTGACTCGTGTCCTGCTGTACCTGTGGTCAGGATGAGAGTCCAAGCTTCTGGGGGGCTTGCAGTGACCTCACGTTGGTCCTTCACAACCGAGGAGCTTTGTGTGCTGTGCTGCAGCCTGCTGTGTGGTGAGGTGAGCTTGCTGTGTGGTGAAAGAGGGCATTGCCCCAGCCTGCTGTCCCGGGACTGGTGTGGTGTCCAGGGGGCAGAGCAGAGAAAGCTCCCCTGGATCTGCCTGCCAAAGATAATGTGGAAGAAGTGTTGAAGGCTGACACGTCACAGGAGATTGGGCTCCTCGCTCTTATATCTCCCTTCTTGTGGGAATTTGCAGCCCTGAAAGCAGAGGGTGCAGTCTGCCACGAGCTGGGAAGGACAGCAGATGTGGCTATTGGCCACAGGGCCCAGAAAGGGCTTTGAGAGGTCCCAGAGCTGTGGTTGTGCTGAACTGTTCTGCTGCCCTACAGGTGGGCACAGCAAGCCCAAACCTAAATGAGTCAGCAAATACCCTGCTAAGGAGCACAAGGCAGAAGAAATTAGATGGGGTTTAGGATGCAGCAGGCCATTTTAGGATGTACCATTGGATGGTGGGTTTTTAGGAGCAGCATTGGAAACAGAGGATCTAGCAAAATGAGTGAGCAGGAATGTAGTGCAAATCAATAATAAAAAATAATAATACTAAGACATCGTTTTGGTGCTTTGTGATAGAAAAAAATAATTATCTTACTGCACAAACAAATGGAAGATCACGGATGATTAAAATTATAATTAAAGCAAGTGAATGACACTGGCAGCACAGACATCTCTGCAGACTATTTGAACAGTGTGTTAAACAAAGTCAATCATTTCTTCATAATAATGGTATTTACAGTAACACAATGGGAATGCAAGGCATTTCACTGCAGGCAGCCTGGTGTTTAAAAATATACTTACAGCATTGATATCCAGAAAGAATAGGTATGGTCTGTGCTGGAAAAATGGTTAATGCTACAGTTCAGTTTTCAGATGCCAGGCTTTAGCATAATAAGCAGCAGCAAAGGAAATTAAAATGAGGGAGAACGTTGAACAAGGGCTTTAAAAAGAGGATTTGCTATAGAGAGTTTAGAGCAGGATGATTTTTATTATATTACTGTACTAGATAAAATGAAGCTGGGGGGATTCATAATTATTAGCATCTCTAATCCACAAAAAGGAATTTAAAGATAAGATGATAGAATATTATTAGCAACTTCAGGCAAAGCTTTTCTATTTGTGGTCATTATTAATTGCCTTCTTTGGATACAATTTAAAAAAATACAGAAAGACATGGTTCTGGGTGATTTTTTTTTTTTGAGGAGGCTTCAGAATTTGTCTGCAAATGTGTTAAGAGCCCTGGAAAACTTTAACAGGTACTAGAAAAGAATAAGGAGAGCTATCACATGCCATGCCATGCACTGTGATATTGTGAGGAGATAATCTCCATGTCCATTCTCTCTTTTGCAGATAAACAGGAGACAGTGAAAGATTCAAAAACCTACAAGGGTTAAACCAATCAAAGGAATGCTTAGAATTAATTTGTGCAAATCCTTGCCAATAAATTCTACTGTATGTAAGAGGTTGGTATGGTGCAGGAGAGATCATAAAGTGAAGTTCTTAGTCACTGCCCTTGAGTTGTACAAGCCCCGTGTGTGTCTGCCTCTAATACATTTAAGAATTGCTTTTTCTGTTTGGTATTTTTCTGGAAGAACCTGTTCCTCTTCTGTTTTGCTTTCTGCTACTGCTTACTTACACTCTTGAGTTGTCAGCCTGCTCTGTGATGTGAGATCCCATACTCCAGTTACCTGGCAGAAAAAACAAACACCATCCAGCAGATGAAATTTGTCCATCTTTTCATCTGCTTTTCATTCGCAGGTACAGATCCAACTGATAGTGGGGCTGAGCTAGCAAAGCTTCATTGTTTGTCTGGAAAAACCTTGTCTCTGCTGCCCCAAGCTGCCTGGGGCTCTCTGAGAGCTGAGACACTGCAGGGCAGAGGTCTGGAATCAGCAGCACCTTCTGCCTTGCATGCCAAGTTATCAGAAAAATACTGGGCAAGAACAAGACAAGGACAAGGGAACTTAAGGAGCTTCCTCACTGCCTATAAATGTTTTGCTTCTGCCTTCAGAAGGCAGGCTTTCCTTGGGGAAAAGGAAAAACTCATCCTAGAATCCAGCTGGTTTGGGTACCCTTGAAATCTTTTGCTTGGAGTTTTTTAAAGGCTAAAGTGATGGAAAAAAAGTAGGAATGGTGGTGTACACAGAAGGTGGGGAAGACAGCATAAACGTGCTGTTTGGAGAGTGTTGCTCTCTGTAGAATAGCAGTGAGAGGAATTATAGGCAGGAGGAATCTTCAATTAAGATAGTATAAGGAAGCAAATATTTGAGGAACCGGTAAATCAACTAGATAAGGGTAGAATAAATGTAATTCAAAGACCAATTTCTTGCTGTAGGATGTTGCAAACATCAGAGCACAGCACTGCATTTGATGATGGACTGTACAGCACAAAGTTGGAAAAGAGGCTGTAGCTCTCTCTAAAGCTCCCTGAAAGATAAATAAATCACAAAGGTTATTGTATCATACTGTCAGTGAGGTTTTTAATAAGTAGGTACAATTATTTTAGGCATGAAGAAAATATAAGAACTATCTGCCCCCAAGGGCTGTTATTCTCACAACAAATGTGCTGGCAGAGAAAGTCAAGGAAAGGCATAAATATAATAGGATGGGAAACTATGTGCTGGGGAAAAGGGGACTCTGATCCTGCTAGATGTGCCCAGCACTAAGAAGCACATTCCTTTCTCTTTGAAGACTTTCACAGAGGAGGCAAGGGGGAAATACCCAAGTTTTACATATGGCAATGAAAATGTGATACAAGGCATAAAACCAGGTATCAATAAATTAATAAGAATTTCAGACTTGGCAGTAGAAATGTCCTTGGGATGATCTCTGCAGTTGATAAGCACTGGGATGGGAAGTGTGAGTCCCACTTGCATAGTAAGAGCCAGTTTAGAAAGCCTTTGCTCTTACTGGTGAGCATTTAATGCTCATCTGGGGTGAATAAATTCTCCATCAGTTCAATTTCAGGCCAAGTCTGATGATTCAAAATGAATTTTTCCCAAGTTATGATTCCCCAAATAAGGACTGGAGAATTAGGACCATTAGAGACTATCCCTGTCAGTACTTTGAGTACCAATAGAGGGCTCGTGGGCTACCAAAGGAAGAATAACATTTATTTCTCTGTTCCAGAAAGCAAATGTAAAGCAATGGAGCAGTGTTTAAAGCAAATAAGGATAAATGTGTCAGATCATGCTCTCACACTTAGTTCAAAGGGTAGGGCTAAGTGGGAGGGTTAGTTACACGTGCAGGTTGAATTGTAAAGCAGTCCCAGTGACTGAGGAGCATGCCACCTACACTCAGTGTCTGTACACTGCAGAGGGCACTCCATGGGTCTGACTTACTGGGTGCACAGCAAGTTCCCAGTGTCACATCAAGCTTGTTCTCCACCTGCCAAGGAGAACCTTTAATGCTCTTGGTTATTTATCCTGGTTCTGTCTCTGTACTTATTTCACTTAGGTTTTAATTTGCCATTTTTAAAACCTGGAGGTTTAAAATCTGGTGGGAGGAGATTTGTGGGGGCATTTTTTAAAAATATTTTTCCTCCCCCAAAGCTCTTGTGAGAGCAGTGCTCTGTAGCTCTGTACTGAGGATGCCACCAGTGCCCACACAAGGACCAAACTTTGCTGCTTCTGTCTGGTTCAGGGCTAGTCCGCAGAGCCTGGCAGCAGCAGGCTTCCAAACATGTGAGTTGAGCATTCTTACATTTTGAGTGAAAAAACCTCCCCTGTCTCTCCCTTTGGAAAGAAACCCACCGTGGTTACTGTAGTAACCGTGATCTCATCTGCCAGCAGACACGGGCTGCTGGACAGTCCTGCTGCACTGGGGAAGAGTTGCACATGCATGATCTAGCAAACAGGGCTTGGACAACATTTTCTAAGTCATTCAGGCTACCTTTTGCCCCAGGGCAGGACTAGCTTGCCTTCACCAGGCAGGTTCTTGTCTAACTCTGTGTTTTAAATCTCCAGTGATGAGGAAGGGAATGTTTTTCCTTGTCACAGCTGTTGCCTGTTTCATAGCCTGCAGGGTGAAAAGGATGGCATTTCCATACAGTTTTTACATTCACTGGTGTAATTGCAGTTCTTGTCTCTGGATGTCTGATAGATTGAACTAATGACCAGCCATTTGTGTAGCGATCTTTTTTGCCTCCCTTATGGGAGTTGGAATATGATCTGGGAAGAGCAGAGCTCTGCTGAAAGTCCTGTGACTTTCTATGGCTGAAGAGCACATGGGCAGACTCAGAATCAGCCTTTTCCTCTCTATTCTATTGGACTGTGCTCCTGATTTATAGAATTGACTTTCTCCCAAGCCTGTAGGTAGTATCAAATTGCTCCTCTTTCTGACTCAGTTCCTTCTTTTTGGATTTTAAATATGCTGTTACCAGTAAACAGTAAATCTGTGAAAACACTGGGTTGTGAGAACTTCTAGGTCTTGAGGAAGAAAGAAATGGCCATGTAAGTAATTTCTAGCCAAAAGGTGTAACATGTTTGTCAGATGAAACAAGTCAGAAGCCATAATGTCCAAAGGAGAAAAGTAGATGGTTGTCTTAATGGAGTTGATACTGGCAGCATGAGCAGCAGAAACATAATTTCAGTGTCCTGTGGGAAGTTTTTTTCTGTTTTATTTATCAGTTTGAGCTTCTGTGTCCTCCTTTCATGCCCCCTCTGGACAGTGCCTGAGTCCATTGCTCCAAGGAGGCTGCATGCAGATGCCACTCTATCTCATCCTGCAGCAGTACAGGGGCAAGGAGATTATTTAGCAGCCTCACAGTACATTTCTATCTCATACTTTGCTCCTTTCAGGTGGTTACAAATGGTTTTACAGACTTTGAACTTGTAATGTATTAACAAAAAGTATAGAGAGTTTACTTTTAAATTTATTTAGCTCCTAAAGTGTTTGGTTTTACTGGTTTCCAGTCAGATTTTTCCCAAGTAAGCTCTGTGCTTATTTTACCTGGGCTCTGCTTTCATTTCTTGAAGGACAGCTTTAGAATTTAAAGTGAGCTTTGCCACTTGATCATAAGGCTTGACTCTCTCCTGCCTCTTGCTCCTCTTCCTCTGCTCTAGGTTCTGGATAGAAATGAGATCAGCTTCAAGGCTTGGTACGACTTCTTGTGTAGCTTCCATGCTGAGTTTAAGATCTTTAATGGTTGCAGGGGTTCCATTAACAGCCCTCACCCCCAGAAATGCTGCTTCTTCTCCCACCCTGTGTATTTCTCCAGTCCTTATCAAAATTTGTGTCAGAAGCTAAGGTAATTCCTTCTTGAAGGTATGGAATTTAATGAGGGTAACTGGGTTTCCTCATGGACCCACTTCCATCAGCCAAACCAGAAGCAGGAATAGGGCCCAAGTCAGGCCCCACAGTCCAAAACCAGCAGCCTGGCCAAGGAAATCCAGAACCAGTAAAGACATTTGAGTCCAAAGCCCTTCAGCCTCTCCTGGAGCCTGCTCCCACAGACAACCCAGCAGGGTAGCCCCGTTGTGCCTCTGCCCAGCTGGGAAGGAAGGTGGCCAGGGAAAGAGAATCCTTGGCTAGCTGCAGCCTCTCCTCATGCTGTGTGGGCCCTTTTCAAGGAGAGATCCCACCTGTGGCACTGACTGCCTCTATTGTTTGGCTACATGAGACGATTGCCAAGCTTAATTTAATTTTTGACTGGTCAAGATTTGGCTGATTTGATCAGTACAATTCTCCAGAGACAAAAAAGAAAAGGCCATTATTCCCACTTCCTGCTATATTTGACTTTGATAAAACAACAGATTAGTTATCACTGGGGTAAAGGAATCAGCTGACCACAGTTTTCAGCTGGAGCATTGTGTATTTAAATGATAACAGGGCTATGTGAGCACAAACACCTTTTTGTTAAAGGTGCCTCCTACTTAATGAAGTGTTAGATGAAAACTAAATTGTCCCAAGGTGGTCTTAGTCTGGAGTACTTGGGTAACACACAGAGCAACAGCTTATTAAAATGGAAGAAGCAAACAAAAATAACAGTGATGAAAGGGATCCTTGATTCAAAATGATATTGTGTGTCTCAGAGCATTGACATTTGTGTCAATATCGTATTAGCGGTAATCAAATTTCTCATTGTCTGCTGCAATGTAACCAACTCCTCGAGTGTAAAAGTCCATTAATCATGGAGGTGTGCTCTCTGTGCCTGTGTTGGTGGGAAGATAAATTAGGTGGCACTTTGCAGATCTGCTGAGAGAGAGGAGGACATGCATTGAGTATAGATGGAGTAGGATAAGCAAAACCTACTCCTAGATCTTTTTCCTTGACATTTTCCCTGTGCCAAGCCAAATAATGGCTCAGATTGTACTTTTACTAACTATTCTGCATACTTCTGTATCACAGTTTTCATTTTAGACCAAATGAAAGTGCATTTTCGTGCTTATGGCAAGAGGTTGTGGGGGTGAGTTTCTGTGACTGCAGACTGCACAGGCATTTTCACCATCTTAATATGGGAGTAACTACATTTCATAGTTATCTTGGTCCTGATAGAAAATGCAATGCTTTCAGCAGGCTCTGGAGACCCAAGTCTGCCATAGCTCTGCCACAGACCTCCTGCATGATGGCAGATCATTTTGCTCTACCTTGTTTCCCCTACTCTTACTGCAGGCAACAGCACCCCTGCATCCGGAAGGCACAGCTTTAATAGCACCTAGTTAATGTTCGTGAGATAGATCCAAAGAAAGAACTTGTGGGTGTGCTTTCTTCATTCCTGAAACCGTGTGAGGATGGGCTGCACAAGGCAGATTCCAGATGGGAGGGTGGGTCTTAGAGGCTCTGCATCCTGTCCCATCCTCATCATGGCTCTGTGAACAGCCCTTGCTGTGTGTGCAGCCATGAAAGAGGAGCCCTGTCACGCCTCTGCTTGGCTGGGAAGGACACTCCTCTTCCCAGGGGAATGGGTGCCCAGGGAAACACAAGCCTTGGTGCATGCTGAGGCAGGCCCTTTGCACAGGAGAGGTCCCACCTGCAGGTCAGGTGTGCAGTCAGCTCAAACCTGCATTTTCTGCAGCCAGGATTACATGCATGGGGAACCTGACTCCATGGACCTTTTCCCCCATTAATTCTCCTGTCATCCTCCAGAACATGCTCTCATCCCAGTGACTTGCTTCCACACAGTTTGCCCCTGCTGCTGTGTGGGCTGTCTGGAAAGGCTGCATGTTTGAGGAGGTGATTTCAGGTGTTAGAGCATTTAAATGGGTGGGGGTTACCTGAGGGATTGGTTTCACCTCATAGTGATGGGACCCTCTGCACCTTCAGTTGAAAAGTGGTGACAGCATTCCTGATTTTCCAACATGGAGCTCATGGTAACAGCAATGCCAAGTGTTGCTGCAGTGTACAGAGTGTTGGGGCTCTGCAGTTTAGAAATCTTTGGTTGTCCATAGCAACCTGCAGGCACTGAAATATCAGCTTGCACACACGTGGGGGGTTTGAAGCTGCTGTTGCTGGAGGCTCCTAGGAAAAGGCTTTTAGCTCTGCCCCTGTGTGGACCTTTTCCCCATTGCCCCTCCCCATCCCACACAGGTTGTGGCTCCTGCCAGCACAGCAGTTTTTAGCAGGCTGCAGGTCCTCCCTAGGAGCATTGTGCATGGCCAGAGAAAAACCAGGACCGAGGCAACGTGCGCAGGACAGTCCTACCCAGAGGTAGCCCCCATCCAGCACAGACATCAGGGCTCTGATGTCCACCACTACACAGGAGACCAGAGTTCACTGGTGGCTGATGCATTGTAAAAGGCAGACTTGCTTGTAGTTGAAATTAGGAAAGAAGCAAAGAAAGAGATCAGAGCCACTCTATCTCACACTCCCAGGCCGTGATCTGGGCAAAATTCCCTGTGTCCCAGCTAACAAGCAGGAGGCAGGGCAGCATCCCAGACTGTAGCCAAAGCAGTGGCTGTGTGACATGACTCAACATGGCAGTGTTCCCCCCTGCTGTAAATGTCTCAGATTAACATACTGGGTCACCCTGCACCTGTTTGTGACCGAGGACCCTTGTGTCTGCCAGCTAGAGCACACTCTATTCTGATGCAGGGTGTGGTGACAGCCCTGAAAGGGTCACTGCCACCTGTGCTTTGTCACTGCCTCACTCCTTAATACTCCCCTCTGTGGGCAGCCAGGGCCTGGACCAACTGCCCAGCTTCAGTGAGCCACTTTTGCAATATTAGAATATGAAGACATTTTGAGCAGCTTCTGTGCTTTTGGCAGGCCCCAGTCCCTATTGTAATTAGGCCTGGGTGTCCTCCAAAATGACAAAAACTTTAAAAGCCCCAAGCGTAACCCTGGGTGAATGTAGGTGGGGCTGTGATCTCCAGGAAACGCCATCCTGGGAGGCTTTCAGCTCCAGTGGCCAGTTTACATAATCAAAACCTGACACAGCAAAAGAGAGCCTTACAGTCTGATGGCTTCAGTCTTTTAATCCCTGTTTCTACCAGTAATCCTTTCTCTGCCAGGAAGAGAAGTCCCCTACTTGTCCAAGTAGCTCTCTTGGCTTCAGCAGAGTGTCTTTGGCTTTCCTGTACTTAATGTAAACTAAGATTACTTTTGGCATCTGTGGAATCCTAAAAAACTAAACCAGCAGAGTACGACTGAGGGCAACAGGCTTTACAGACCCAGGAGGTCACACTGGAGTTTACATTTGCTGCTGGCAGTTCCAAGGGTTTGCTACAACAGCCACAGCAGATGAATCTCCTTTTCTAACTGCAGAATAAACACTGCATGTGGGGTAAATATTAAAGGAATTACAGGGAAAGGGAAAGGGAAGGAAACTTTGTCAAACGTAAAGGATGTCTGTTTACCTCTAGCAGACACTGCCTATTGGAATGTTTTGCAAGTCAAGAGATAAAGCCTCTTAAATGGGGACAGCCAATGCACAAAGATGAGTGCTCTTCCAGCTTTTCAAGTTTTGGGTAATTGTGGCCATGGCTAATTTTCATACCATGATGGCTTAACAGTGATGTGCCTGTGATTGTGCAGCCCAGCTCACATGGGAAATGCTTCTTGGAGCCTAATAAGCACTGAGGTGCACATCCTGCATGCTGCCATGGCAACAGCAGGATGCAGGAGATGCTGGGAGAGCTGGCTGCCAGGAGCTGCTGCACTTTGGCAAGAGAACTGCCCTTTGGATGTCCAAATCAGTTTGATTACCAGCTGTGGAAACTACCTGGTGTCTAGTGACTGATTCTTCAAACAGGTGATACCCCTGTGAGCAGAACAAACCCTTTGGTTGCTGGGCCAGCACTGCTGTGTAGTGGGGGCCAGGCAGTCCTGGGGACACTGCCATGCAGTGCACAGGCTGGCAGTGTTTGTGCAGAACTGTCAGGGCTGATAAGGAAGCCCAGGAAAGCTCCACTGATGGTTTTCTGGCATTCAATGTCAGATTGTGTTGGGGGTTTTGTTTTTACCTTGCTTTCCTGGTCACTGCTGATGCCGGTCCCTTTTGCTGCTAACAGAGCATGTGCAGGGCAGCCTTCACTCCCTGCTGACCTCCTCTGGACAGGGCTGAGTGGGCTTTTGGCACGAGAGCTAGTAACAGCAAATTTTGTCCCATGGAGAACTGTGGTACTTTGACACTTATTTTCCCCCCGGTGAGGTGTTTTCCTTGCTGAAAAAGATCATGGCTCTGCAATGCTGGGGCTGTGTTTGCCAGGTCAGCCAGGAAGAGAAGTCCCCTGCCTGAGGAGTGGCAGTGTCCATGGAATTGGTGGCTTGGATACCCTGTGTTCTCAGCTTTCCTCTGTGGCTGAGACTTCCAGCAGGGCAGTGACTCCTGGGCTGTGTGGTAGCCAAGGAAACCACAGGAAGCCCTGTCGCTGGTGAGGGAGGACAGTGGGATGGGAAATGAAATGGGGGAACGTGGTCCATGTAGGAGAAGAGGGACATGAAATAATTTAAATGTAGCTCCTATGAAGTACTCTGCCAGCTTGGGTAGGTACCTGTTAATTCCAAGCTGAACCAAAATCAACTGTTTTGGGGAGGTTTTTTTATTCCGTTTGACAAACTGAAGGAATATGATTAAATTATCATTGACCTGAAACAGCTTTGTTTTGACATATCTCTGCTCAAGCTGTGGTAAAAGTTAGTATTTCCCACTCTTGGGTCTTGACATGAAAGAAAGTGAGTGTTTTGCATCAGCCACCACTGCTGATTTCAGTTGCAGGATGCACCCTTAGCAGTGGGTTTCCTGCCAATGTTTTGAGTGTTGCTACAGAGCTCAGGGGAGTGATGGCTGATACAAAGCCTGAGTCTTTTGATATGCCCCTTCATCTGGTCTGTGATTTGCAGCCCAGGTACCTCCATGCCAGATCCAGCCCATGAAATTAGAGGGTTGCTATCAAAAGGATGCTCTGAGTGTCTCACAGCTCTCTGCTGAGGGGTTGGGTAACCTGGTGAGCTCTCCCAGGAAGAGCCTGTGTGGCTGTAATGCCAGCATGGAGTGGCTTGTGTGACATATGCTCCACGTGAATTCCCTGCACCCTCCACAGGTCCATCATTTGGCTGAAAACAGACAACACTCATGGCTAATTATGTGTTGCTCTGCTACCTGCTAATTAAGGAAAGCTGCAAAGCTGAGATCTCTGGGGTAGTGACCACCTGACTCAGTGAGTGCAGAGGTGAAGGATAAAAACTTGGGAGAGAAACCTGGAATGGGTAAAACAATAGTGGTCAGTTGGGGTTTTTAACCTTCTTCAGGATTTACTGATATTCTTGTTCAGAAATAAAGCAACATGACTGGGATAAAGAAATGTATGTAAAGGTCACAATTCCTAACTCAAGGGAAGGGAACACATTGCAGTAGGAAAAGCCACTTCTATCTGGCTGGAAAAGAAGCCCAGTTGTATTGGCACAGTCGCATTTTGGAAAATTAAACAGCAGGAAGGGAAATGACGCCGTGGTTCCACAGGTGTGCAGGGAGGCCATCAGAAAGGAGCTCCCTTGCCCTGCAGGCTTCAGAGAAGGCTGAGGGGAGCTGCAAGAGTGGTTCCCACTGCTGGGAATTCAGCTGGGTTTCCTGGGGTGAGCATCCATGGCAGAGGCTGTGCTGAGAAGGTCTCTGACAGACTAAACAAACAAACTCCAACCAGCAATGAGATCTCAGTATTGCTCCATGGTCCCTGTGCATTGCAGATGTACAGATGCACACCTCTGGCCATGGCTTCACCTTGGTACCTAGGCTGGCAAATGCCATGGGGAGGTTTCTTCATGTAACATATACCTTGAAGAGTCTCATTATAGTTCCGATATAGGGCTGGATTTCAAAACCAGAATGGTGCCATCAAGCTTCTGAAATTAACATCTGGTTAAAGCCTGGCTTATAGGAACTTTTTAAAAACTCTTGATAAAGCGCAAGATAAAAATGAGCCTGGATATGGAAAAGCTGTACAGAAATATTCATGATCTGTGTCACTATGTATCTTCTTTTACATGGCATCTGACATGAATCAGGATATAACTGAGGGGGGTTACTGAACTGTGTTATCGAGGTGTTGATGGCTCTCAAGTCTGCACCACAGCAGCTGAAGCTCTGTTGTAAGGGATGGATGACTAAATGACAAGGCACAGATGATGTGCCTCCTGTGGAAGCATCTATGGAAGATGTAAATGGGTATGAGATACTATTCATTTTATCAGTAATGAAATATCTGCAATACAAAATAACTTTCTTGTGTGCTAAGATTTCGGTATTGTCTGCTTGCCTGGAGAACATAATGAAACTATAGCACCAACAGATAATACAACTGCAAGCTGAATTAACTGCAGGTTTTGATCCTCTGGCTATATAAGATTTTATTTGTGTTTTCTTGTTAAGCTAAATTGCAATAATTAATTATTCTTTTGCAGAAAATATATTCTAGATTCTACTATCACTCTGCAGCAAAGATGAGACTCTTAGAAAAGCTTTAAATGTAACCTCATCGAGAAGTATTCTGGGCAGCACCAACATCTTAATGGCTAAAAACACACAAAAAATTAGTCAGTACAAGAACCAAACCTTTAGCTAGTAACAGGAAGGGAGTGGAGCGACTTGCTGCATGAAGACATTACCTTATATTTTACTATTACCAAAGCCTTTTATTGGTCAAGGAGACCCAGCAGAACAGAAACAATAATTATTTCCTGTAGTACTAGTTTTACAACAGTGGAAATGCACCCAGTTGGCAAACCCCTTTAAATGAAAGCAGTAAAGGCATCGGATGGTTTGGGATTAACCATTTCCCCAGCAGTGCCAGTAAGGAATCACACTCCTCTTTCCTAAAGTGAACCTGCAGTCATTCAGACAATGGATACAGATTGATTTGTGTGGGTAAAATCCCCTTTCAGCTCCTGGTGCCTGCTCCACTGGCACTGTTTTCTTGCAGGATCTCCTGGAGACCTAAATGAGGCCTGTAAAGGTTAACCTGTGGGCAGGTGTAGGATGCCAGGAGGGAACGTTCACCCAGCTGCTCTGAGGCTGATGACGTGCACAGGTAACCCGAGAGCCTGTTGCACAGCTTTTGTGCCTGGGGTTGCTGTGGGATGGTACAGAGCTGGCTGGCTCTGTCCCTGTGTGTGCCATGCTCATGATGGCTCTGTCCTTGTGTGTGCCATTCCCAGCTGGCTCTGTCCCTGTTGTGCCATGCCCACATCACCGGGCTGTGCTGCCCCTCCTGAGCACGTGCCTTTCAGCTGTGCTTGAATTCAATGTGCAGTGCCTGTTTCCCAGTAACTCTCTGGCTGCATGGTCCTATTCTGTGCTGCCCTGTCTGGATTATTCAGGAATATCTGGGAACCTGTGTCCCTGAACTGCCTGTTATCAGCAAGCCCAAGAGCTGGGAAGCCCTAGGAAGCTTTTACTGTACTCTGTTTATTTTTCCATTCCCTCCCACACCTCACACCACATGGGGCAACAGCACAGGATGCAGCCAAATGGTGACCTACAAACACCACTGTGAGTAAGGCTTTTTAATTCCTCTTTTAAAAGATCTCAAACTACAACTTGGTTTCAAACAGTACCTTCCCAGGGGTGCTCATTCCAAAGGACCACTTGGAGTGCCCATTTTACTTCACATATATTCATGGCTTTCGGAAGGAACAATTTCCTTTGTTATCCCACCTGGACAGGAAGGTTGTTGTTATATATGGTCAGAAACTAGGAGTGAAAATACAAAAGCTGTGGTACAAAACCTCTTCTTGTTGCCAATGGCACTTGAAATGTGCTGCATCATCAGGTTTGATGTTCTGAAAGAACATTTTTTTACTTTTTGGCCCAGGTGGATATTCTTAGGGCTTTTCCTGATGTCTTTAATAGTAGTGATGATATGCAGCTTATAGAATTCTGCAGCAATTGTTGCTCATTAGTCACTGACACAAAGCTTTGCACAGCAGAATCTATCTACAGGTGCCACAGGGAGAAGACAAGAAAGAAAAATGTGTCATACTCTGAGGTAAACAGCTTTATTCCCTATTAGTCTGCCAGAGGCTGAATTAGTAATTGATGAAGCACTTTGCCACGATGAGATTTGTTTAGTCCACTTAGGATTTGTTTTTTGCTGTTAACACAGAGCTAAACAAGCGAGGCTGTGTCTACATGCTCTTGTGCAGATAGGAGCTTGCTCCGTGCCTGGTGCCTGTCAGCTGTGAGCCACATCCCCAGCAGCACGGCTGCCTTGTTTGCACAGCACGAGGGGAGGGCTAATGTTCCCCCAGTTACTCATCCCAGCACCGCACCCCCTTCCTCCACCAGGTGTTGGAGCTGTCTGTGCCTGGCTAGGCAGGGCAGGCACGCTGTCTGCCGCACAGGAATGCAGCTGTCACACACACACAGCGCTGCTGGCAGGCCAGGGAAGGGCTGGTGACAGCCTTGGGCAGGGTGGGGGTCATGGCACCTTCACCCAGCTCTGTGGCAGTGTGAACGAAGTGGTTCCTCTGCCTAGGGAACACACCTGTGGGAAGGTTGGGGCTTTTTCCATCTTTAACACACCCTAATGCTTATTAAGATTTGGGAAAGGCAGAAGCCCATATTGTTAAGATCACCACCAAATTTTCAGAAAGAAGCTGACACTGCTACAGAAAAAAAAAAAAAAAAGAAACAAGAATATAGAAAAGAAACACAAATCCCTATCTCAAAAAGTAAATCCAAACCAAATTAAATTTTCAAAGCCTCCTTCCTGGACACAAATCCCCTATTTTTCTTTTGAAGGTCAGCAATAGATGATGCAAGAACAAGGCTGAACTTCCAGCCCATTAGGCTCTGCGGAGCCAGGCGGCAGACGGGTGATGTGGTGTGTCTGCATAGCTCCCCCAGGCACTGGAGAAGAGGTAAGATGCAAAGCCCTTCCTGCAGTGCAAGGAGTTACAAGATCCTTCTCATCTTCAAGGGAACACACTGCTGCCACAGGGGTGCCACGGGACAAGCTCATGGACTGCAGCAATCACTCCTAGAAGAGACAGGGCTGGCAAAAGGAGAAGGCATTTGCAAAGCCTTCTGAAATGTTGCCTCCCCTGCTAAAAAGGCTCACCTTGAAGGCACCTGAAGGGCTTCTGAGCCACTCCAGACAACTCCCCAGTGCCAACTGTCCTGTGTGAAACAAGGAACTCAGCTCAGTCAGGAAGGCAGAGGTTTGTCAGAGCCCAGTGTCCCACTGGAACTGCCCTCATCCTCCAGCTTGAAGTGTTTGTCTCTTCTATCAGCCTTGGCAGTGGGGCGGTTTAAGGGATCACTCCACACTTTTTTTGGCATAATGCTGGTATCTATTTTCCCTATGGAAGCAGGAGTTACTGAACTGGTTTAGGTGACTGTGACTGGAGTGCCTGTGAACAGTGTGGGTTATTCTGGCACAGCTACAGTGGGAAAGTGCTAATCCCCTCATCTGCACTTGTTAAACCTTTTAATTAAAGATCACTTTGATGAAGGTGCAAGGCTGAGAGGTCAGGGTTTTGCTACAGCACTCATCAGAGACCCAGGAAACAGCAGTTGTGAGTGGTAGTGGGCTTTGAGACCTGTCCTTTGGAGCTCTAGTGAAAAAGATGAAGAGGCACCAGCTCCTATGCTCTCCCTCTGTATGGGGCAAAGTTAGACCCAGAGGAATTTGGGTCTGATTCACAGCTGATCAGAAAAGGTGACCTAGAACTGCCCCACATCAGTGATTTCATGTAAGTCATCTGACTGATGTGTGAGGGATTCATCAAAAGAAGGAAATGAATAACTTCCAAAAACACTTTGGAGGACTGGGTTCTCAGATGAAAACATGTGCTAAAATGTGTGGAACCCAGGAAGAAAAGGCTACATCAGTGCAGCCACAAGAGCACATGGCTCCTCTGGAAAGAATAAGAATGCTGTGAATTCTGATTGTTTGCTTGCCCTTTTTTTTTTTCTCCTGTGGTATTTACAGTGCCCTGGTACTCATTCAGCTTTCCTAGCTAACAGCTAGGGAGGTAGATGGAGCTGCCTGGAATCCTGGCATCAGACACCTGACAGGCACCTTCCTGCTTCAGGCATCCTGCAGGAGGGCAGCAGGCAGCTGGGCTGTGTGGGGAACAGGACCCCAAAAGAGTGGGGATTCCCCTGTGCACCTGCCCCACTGACTTCTGGAAGAAGTTCCTCTCAAACCTGTGTGTCATTCCCAGGCATCACTCCTATTTCCCTGGGGAAATACTGACCCTGATGACAGAATATGGAGTGTTTGAGATGCTGAAGACACCAAACTACTGTTTGCTGGGGTCTCCAGGCTGCCAGACTGGCTGCCAGCTGGTTAAACACACACTGGCGTGCCATTAGGGAGCTGAAGTGTCATCAGTGTTATAAACCTGAACCTGTAGCTTAATTTAGGGACTTGTCAGACATATGGCAATGGACTGGTAAGGCTTGGTGGAAGGTGGCGTTTGCAGGTATCTGTACATTTTTAATCTCTGTATACAATAAAATATTACACATTAGCTTCTCCTCTTGCTAGCAGATTTCTTGTGGGAAGATCTACTTTGGGATTCCAGTAGCACTGAATACTGAGCAAGTGACAGAAATAGGGAGTTTGGAGCAATGTCTCTGCTGGCATAGCTCCATTGCAGCCAGAGGGTGAAATCCCAGCCCTGTTGAGATGCACGGGACTTGTGCCAGGCTTCAACTGCTGAGAACTCTTTTAGCAACTCAACCCTGATTCTGCTTTGGACTGAAACCTCCCTGTGGATCTCATCCTAGAAACACTTGCATCTTTCACACAGAAGAAAAATGTTCTGCAGCAAGCAAATGAGCTTGGAAATGATTTAAACTTCATCAGTGGAACCCTTGCTGTAGGCATTCACTGTGGGCTAAATTTGGTCTGTGTGGTAAGACACCGAGTGGCTCAGAGACACCCAACTCCCTCAGTGATGGAAGGGCTCAAGCTTTGACTGCAGTCACAGTTTATTGGATGTGCTCCCTGTTACTGCTGTGAACAGCAGGAGCAAAGTTTTGGTGCTCTCAGTGTAACTCATTCATGCAGTCAGGGCTCTTCAATGTTTTTTTAAGATCAGGAATCCTCGATATTGCCAATGTACCTCTCTCTTTTCTTTACAGTGTATATTGCTGTCCTGGCATCCTGGCTACTCTTCCAGGCCTATCCATTGTTCCAGGCTATTTGCTGGAAGCCCTTGAGGATGAAGACACACCTGCATCAAAGTCCCTGAGCTCCTGTTTGTGTGAGATGGACTACAGCCCCAGAAAGGTCAGAGAGTGGTGCTTCCATTACCCACAGCTGTGACTTGATAATCTTATGGTTCTGAGGTCAAAAACTAAGCAGAAAAAGAGGTGCTGAAAAACCAAAATAAATTAATAATAATTCTCATTTCTTTATAAAGAAGCAGGTTGGGAAAAACGGTTTTGCTTTGCAGGTCACCTTCACAGCAAACAGGAATCAGTCACTGCTGCATAATACCAAGGGCACTCTCAGAGGCTGGCAATTGGAATGATTAAAAAAATATGAGCAAGATTTTAAGTGTCTCTTTGAGAAACAAACAGACCAAAATTGTTCATCAGTGGTGGAACAGACACTGTAAACAATGTATTTAATGAATCTGGAAGGCTCTTGTAAGGGAGCAGATGAGCAGCTCTGCCTTTCCAGCACAGTTCCAGTCCCTCACTGAAGGAGCTTGTGACCTTGCCTTCCTATCCCACACATCAAGCTTTCTGCAGCTGTGTCTCTTTTTGTATTTGAGGAAACAGGAAATATTTCATAGAATCAATGAAATTGGTTGGTGAGCTAGTGCAGGTTGCCAAGGATTGTGTCCAGTTGGGTATTGAGTATCTCCATGGAGTGCGATTCCACCACCTTTCTGCACAACTGACTTGTTTTGGGGCATTCTCACAGTAAAAAAAAAAAAAGAAAAAAAAAAGTTTTTTGTGTTTAGTTGGAATCTGGTGTTTCAGTTTGTGTCTCCCATCCTGTCAGTGAGCACTACTGAGAACAGACTGCCTCCCTCTTGTTCTCTGTGCTGGGGATGGACCTTGGCAGCACTTGCAGGTGATTTTGGAAGGCCAGGCAGCTTTTCTGGATGCTGTGATCTCCAGGACCATGTCACAAGCAGATCCCTGAAGAGGTCAAAGTCTGCTCTTCACAATCAGAGTTGTGGTCTTGCCTTTTGTGCCACTGTCCCCTCTCAGGATCCTGAACTCCACTGTCTCACAGGCACTGCACCAAATGCTGACCCACCTTCACATTTCCAAGCAGTTCTTCCTTGATTCTGAGGTCCAGCAGAGCACCCTTGCTTATTAGCTCCTCTATCAGCCACACCAGGGAGTTGTCAGTGTGCTTCTGAACTTGCCTAGATTGCTTGGGCCCCTCCCTGTGTTGTCATTTCTAGCTCAAACCTCTTCCTGCCAGCTTCAAAAGAAACCTTGGTAGAGAATAAATCCTCCATGCTTGTGCTCCCACTGCAGGCCTGGTGCAGCACATCCAGGGGTGCTGGCTGTGAGGTGGCTTGAAGCCCACATCTGCACCTCTGCAGCTGCTCTGGAGCACCAGCACTTGGCTTCGTGGACAGATGTTCACCTGAAACCACGTCACCAGTGACACACCACACAAGTGTTCTTGGTGAAGTGTTTTAGTGTTTTTCAGCTAACCACACTTGTGACTTCCTTTCTGCTCAAGGCTTGCCATAACGTGAATAAACTTAACTGGTTGTTTTGGTTTTTTCTTTTTTTATCCTTGAAAAATTGAAGGGTTCTCCTCAAATCTATTGTGCTTCAGGTTGAAAACAGAGGATACAAAATTACTCTTTCCAAAGGCTCTAAATAGATGCGGCAGAAAAAAGGAAGAAATGAAGGCAGAAAAACCACCTATGAAAAAGTGTTGCCAGTTCTAAATAAACGTTAAAGTATTTTTGTCCAACCTTTGCTAGAGACACTGGCATTCCTAGAGTTTGGTTCGAAATCCTTTCCAAGTGACTAAATTAAAGCCATTCATGTACTGAAATACAGTTGATGACTCTGAAAGTTTTAGTGCTACCGTGTTATAGATCCCACCAGGAGATAGGCCCCCGAGGGAGTCTGTCATTTCCCTCATCTGCACTCACTGAAGGATTCAGGACAGAAGTGGATTAAGCTCTTGGGGGGCTTTAAGCCAACTCTCCTTTCCTGCAGTCTATTTCATTCTGAGCTCTGAGTGGCACCCAGCAAGGCTGCTCTGCTTCCTGCACACAAATATTGCTCAAAATTCTTTGGGCCAGAGCTCCCGTGTGGCAGAACGTGTGGCCAGGCACTTCACAACTGCTGTCCCCTCTGGATTTCTGCTCACACAAATAGAAAGGGAAAGCCCAGCTAGCCGGGTTTGGCTCTGACACGGAGCAGCAGTGCACACACACTGCTCTGCTGCCCTTCCTGAGGGGGAGAGCTCAATTACAGGTGTTTGGGCTGTTCTGTAGCACAGAGCGATTCCCCTGGGACCCAGCAGCCAAGGGTGTCACAATGCCTGTGGGGGCTTGTCCACCACCTCGATGCCCTCCTGCCTGAAGCAGCTCCCTTCTCTCATATTTTACACCCTGTCTGCAGCCAAGCTCAAGGGAGTAACGCTTCTCAATAAGCTGCCGGCAGATTTCAGATGCTTTGAGAGCCTTTTTAGTGTTCATCACAATTTAGGCTCACATTTTAAGAACAGGAGAGCTCAAAGCAGGCACAACCCCTGGCTCTCCCTACATGCCTCTAGCATTCGGTCCCGGGGTGAGAATGATGTGGTGTAGCCCTGCCAAACCCTGAGGTGCCTGCAGCCCCGACAACAACACCCTGAGGTGCCCGCAGCCCCTTTCCTGCTTGGCGGAAACCAACATCAAATCTCTTCCGGAAAACAAAAAACTAACTAACTGACAAATCTTTATTTCTTTATTTCCAGTGAAGGAGGGCGGAACTGCTGGGAAATCGCTCTCCGGGAAACCTGTGACAACGCTCCTCTCCGTGTTACAGCAGCGGCTTAAAATGGCGCGGAAGGGCAGCGAGCCGCTCCCTTACTCCGCTGTGCCGCACCGGCCGCTCTCGGGGCGCGGCGGGGCTGTTGCCCGGAGGGAAGTCAGTCGGCGGGCGAGGGGCTGAGGGGAGGCCGAAGGGGTGAGGGGAGGCCGGGGAGCTGACGGAGCACGCCCGGCTCAGCAGCCCCGACTCGGCAGCGGCAGCGCCCCGAGAAGGAGAAGATGGCGGTAGCAGCGTTGGCCAATCAGCGCGCGCCGCCGCCTCGCGCCCGCCCGTTACCCAGTCCCGGCGCTCCGCGTGCCCCGGACGGTTCCATTCGCCGCAATCGCCCCCTCCCGGCGCCCGCGTTGGTGGCGCCCGGCCGGTATAAAGTGGAGCGCGGCGCACGTGTGCTCCTCAGTGCCGGCGGGAGAGGGAGGCGGGGTGGTCGCCGTGCTGGTGGTGTCGGTGTGGAGAGGGAGCGGTGGGGGTCGGGCGTGCCGCACAGTCACCGCACAGCCCCTCGGTGCTCGTGTCCCCGTCCCCTGTGAGGGTCGCCGGTGCCCCCCTGCCCGGCCCCGCGCTGCTTCTGCTCCCCCGCGGGATGCGGGCTCGGCCCGCCCCGCTA
Organism: Agelaius tricolor; assembly: GCF_023055355.1. NCBI lineage: Eukaryota > Metazoa > Chordata > Aves > Passeriformes > Icteridae > Agelaius > Agelaius tricolor. The sequence goes on from NW_027269270.1 coordinate 6,194,238, forward strand.
GCCCTCACCCCCGCGCCGGCCGCAGCATGAGCGCGGCGAGCGACACGTATTTCCTTATAAAAGACATAAAACCCGGACTGAAAAACTTAAATGTCATCTTTATTGTGCTGGAGATCGGTAAGTGGCGCCCGGCACGCCCCACCCCCGGGCCGCCCACGCGTGTCACGGCGGGCGGGGGGGCCGGCGGCGCCGTGCCCCCCCTGAGCCGCGCTTCTCCCCGCAGGGCGAGTCACCAAGACCAAGGACGGGCACGAGGTGAGGTCCTGCAAGGTGGCGGACAAGACGGGCAGCATCACCATCTGCGTGTGGGACGAGATCGGCGGCCTCATCCAGCCGGGGGACATCATCCGCCTGACCAAAGGGTGCGTACGGGGCCGGGCCGCGCTGCCCTTTGTCACCCGCGGGGCCCTTCCAGGGCCACGGGGGACACGGCCGCCGCCTCCGACCCGCTCCCTGTAACCGAGCCAGCGCCCTAAGGTCACTTGCCAAATTAAACCCACCTTTCTTTCCCAGGCCGGAACATGCCTAGTGTGAGCGTGCAGGCTAGGAGGGGCTTGGGTTTGTAATAAGGAGGTGGTGGTGGAGAGATTTGTGTGCCTTAAAAAGCTTCCTAGGACAATACTTCTGGGGCAGGGGGGAATGCAACAGTCAGTCCTGCTCTGTAAATCAAGCAGGGGAAGTTCAAAGCATGTTCTTATTTTCACAGCTAGTTCTTTGCTCTGGCAGTCAGCTCCTTAATGAAAGGTGAGGTTGATTACATATCACGCCGAAAAGTTGCTTTTCATTGGAATGACGTGACAAAAGTGACAGGCAGAGGAGAACCTTTTCAGTTTCACTATAAAAATTCATTCTAGGGCTACACTGTAGAATGTGTTAATTTGTTTAGGTGCAAATAGTTCCTCAGAGGTCATATAATTTAAAAAAGAAACAAACCCAACCCCCAAACTTAATGTGAAAATGCTAGAGTCAATCCGAAAATCCTTTTCTGTTTCACTTAAATTGTCACTAGCAAAGTCATAGTAAGTTTCATTTGAGTTCTTCATGTCAGTTAGGTTGCACTTTTAGAAATCCATTACACTGATCCTTTGGCCTACGGCACTCCGGGATCTGCAGTGTGTGTAAGGTCCTGTTAATTTGTTTTTGTGAAAAAGTAGGTGAAAGGCAACTCGGGCTGCTAACTGAGCTGCTCTTTAGTTGTTCGAGTAATTCTCAGTTCTGGACTGAAATTGCATGACCCTTGCCACCAAAACTACAGCTGCTTCCTCCTATGCAAATGTCCTTTTACACGAAATGGGCTGACTCCTCAGCAGAGGTGGTTCTGGGGAAGGCTGCTTGCGTGGAGAGCACGTGGAGCTCAGGGATGGGTGGAACTAAACCAGAGCTCCCGGCCAGCACAAAGCCCCGTGTGTAAATGACATTGAAACAAATTAAGAGCGATACTGTTCAGCTGTATTACTGTACTCCCTTCTGTGGCTGGCTTACTGTAACTGCTCTGGTGTTTCTGTGCAACGAGTCATGGCATCCTTTAATCTAAAAAACTGAGCTTGGCTTGTATGTATTAAATTTATGAGCTGACATCACTGCTTCTGGTGGGTGGCAAAGTCATGCCTTCATTTACATGAATTGCATGCTCCCTTAGGACTGCAGAGGGAGTGAAATGGCAAAAGCTAAATCCATTCTGGTTTGGCTCTCATCTTCAGAAAACTGGCGTGCAGGGCTCTCCAAATACAATTTTATATTTAAATAGAATTGAGTGTGTGGTGTTGCCATTGCAAGGCAGGTACATTTCAGCTCTGTAGGCTAACGTGGCCTCATAGTGCAGGATGCCCTCTGATACAAGCAGAAAAGCTTACACAGGCACCATGAATGAACATGCTTTTTTTTTTTTTGCCCCTTGCTGAATTTCAAGCTGCACACACATTCCTCTGCAAAAGCAGACACTGTTGCTTACTTTTGTAAGTTGGTGAACCCGTTCACAGGAAGCTGTTGCACTTAATATTTCTAAATTTGAAATTAGTGCTGGGGTTTAGTTCTTTATGGCCAGCTCTTTTTGAGATAAAAACCAGTGCTTGCATACGTGGAATAACTTTGTGCTGGAGGTTGTGAGTCATGTGGTTTGCTGGGTCTTTTCCCAGTAAATGTATGTTTGACTTACATTTATTGTTTGGCAGCTCCTTTCCTTTGTTTTCTGCCACAAGACTGCCTGGCTAGCTGGTTATTAAAGGTATAAAAGCAGTGAGGGAGTCTTTAAAGTGAATCTATGAAGTGAAGAACACTAATCCTTGTTCTGGATGGAAAGCTCCCAAGATAGTATCTGCAGTTCCAGTGCCTGTGCTTTCCAGAGCAGGTTATCACTGCACTGGCAGTGCTGTCCCCTCCTGCCAGCCTGACTCCTCCCTGCTGCCTCTTCAGGGCCCTGCGTGTGGCCGGATGTCTCCCAGTGTCAGCAGATAAGGCAAAGGGCAAGAGGAAGGTTTGTTATCTCTATTCCAGAGATACACCCAGAGTGAAGGAAGTGGTGACTTGTCCAGAGTGGTGCCTCCTCTGGAGTGCAGTTGCTGAGGCTCCCTGTTCCTGTGCTAGAAGACACACATATTCTTTTTAACTCCCTTGCACTGTGCCTGTGTTTCTGGTCTGTGTTTTCCTCATTCTCTACCCGTACGTGATGCCCCTCACTGAAGGGATCAATTACACAGAAGGTTTTGTATGGCTCAGATTTCAGTGCTTGAAGTCAAGTGCCACCATAAAGAATAGAGTGCCCTCACCCTGTCTTTGTGAGGGAACATTCCTGCAATCAAAAACCTATTTCAGTGTGTTTCTATACATCACTTGGAATTTGATGGCCAAACTTGTGCCTTTAAAAAACCCAGTCTGGTAAGGACCTATATTAAGAATGGAAGCACTTTTGATCATGCACATTCAGGAGCAGTAGCTGTTCTCCAGCAAGCAAAGGTGATTCTTCCTGGCTCCTGCTGAAAGCAGAACTGAGAGTTGTCACCAAATATAACACAGACACTGCTTTTGGCAAAATGCCTTTTCTCTGCAGGACAAGTCATAAGGGTTGTTCCAGTCAACAAAAGAGCATCCAATCTCAAAATAATTGGCTGCTTTCCTGGAATTGTCAAAGGAGTCTGCTGAGCTTCCGGTACCTTTTGCTAGAAGTAGTACATGGGGATCTATAAACAATTGGTGTTGGTGACTTTGGGGTCCCTGGGAATTTTTTTGGTCCATGCTGGTGTGTAATTCTTGTTAACTTCCTGGAAGATAGCATCTTTCTACTTCCTCTGTCAGCTCATTCACTAAGAAACTGCTTCACTTCTCCTTTCTCTGGCCAGGTACGCATCTCTGTGGAAAGGATGCCTGACACTTTACACAGGACGAGGAGGGGAGCTGCATAAAATTGGGGAGTAAGTATTGTGTGTTCATACCTCTCAACAGAGTGCCATGGTAAGTAAGAGACCTGGTAGCTCTTAGGAAATGGAATTCAAGGCAGCAAAAGTGTATTCTCAGTTGGTGGTGGGTGTAATGAGCTCTGACCCTGCCTGGACTGTAGGTACTTTGTGGAAAATCAGTCTCCATCGTTGGCACAGGTCTAGGAGGAGGAAATGTGTAAATCTGCTTTGCTTACCTAGGCCTTATCTTGATTAACCACTTCATTTTGGTGGGAGCCTTTTGTATGTGTGTCATCCTTGAGGGCCAGGCAGTGCAGAGAAGGAAGAACAAGGTCACTGCAGTGAATCATATCCAAGCAGAAACAGACCTCATTAAACCTGCTTTAAACTGCCCGCAGACTGGGGCAACAGCTCCTGCCCAAGAACAGACATGAGTAACATACTTGAGCAATAAAAAAAACAGCAACCTTTTCTAACCAGAAAAGTACTTCCTCTGTTGCACAAAGTGCTGTGGGAAACCCTGCAGTCATCAGGGAAGTGGGGCTCTGGGGTTGCTACCCATCCTCCTGTATGGTTCAGAAATGCCCAGTGTTCAGATGGATTTACACACACACACACAAAAAAAAAAATCTACAGATTATTTTGTACAAAATCCATTACCTCAGAAGTGTTACCTAGCTGATTTACTCTCCAGCTGGCTGGAGTGATGAGAGTCCTTATCTGAGTTGTAGTGTTTAACCATTCCAAGCAGTGTAATGATCCAGATCTTTCTTCCTCTCTGCCATGATTTCCATGTTGTGAATTGATGGGCCTATTCTGCCATAGTCCCCTTGAGTGGAAAAGGATGAAAGCATCCTTTTCATTCCAATTTCATTGCCTGTTTTGGGCTCCTCTGTGCTATTATTGTTAATGGGGCCCTGCATAGTATGGGAGTGTGTGGGAGTGAGTTTTCTCTAGAGGTGTAATGCAGTCCCTGTCTGGGAGCAGGCTGGGTGACTCAGTGCCTCAGGTGACCTTGTGAGTGGGTGCTGGACAAGATTATGCAGCTGGAAGAAAGACAAAGGGAGCCCTTTCATCACCTTTGTTTTATTTAGGCCAGTTTACCTCCTTGATTAAATAAATGCTTGCCTCTGCTTGATTGAAATGCCCTCACCAGGAAGATGTGGCAGCCTCACCACAAGCCTATAAAGGGATTAAAGAGCCTTTTAATACCTACACATATTTTCTGAACAGTGGGGTCTGGATTAATTACTTCTAGGTGATGCGATGTCAAGCATATATGCTCTGTGAATTGTGGAGTTAAGAACTCTGTTAAAAAATGTCTTTAGAACTTGCTAATAATCCTAATTTCTTCCCAGGTTCTGCATGGTGTACTCAGAAGTGCCAAACTACAGCGAACCCAACTCGGAGCACGTCGGGCAGAACAAACTGGTATGTTAAACTTGTCTGAGGCTTGTGGCCTAAAGTGCTCCTTGTTCTAAATATTTCACACTAGGTTGTGATCAGATGTGACTCTTCTTGAAAAAGGGACTCAGTGATCTATAGCTAGAAATGAGCCAATAATTGAAGTAGCAGATAAATTCCATGTGGAGCCACTGTAAGAACACAGAGGGGAAAAAATCAGCCCCTTTCTGTAAAAATGTGAATTTTCTTTCTCTGATCCATGTCTTTCTTTTTTTTTTTTCCTTTTACCTTTCTCTAAAGGCACAGGGTGAACAGAATAATATTTCTGCATCAAGTGGTATGGGTACTTGTACTTTTGGGCCACTGGGTAAGTTTTTTTTCAGTTTGTAGAAGTGAAAAAATGAGAAACACTTAATGGGAATAGAAATTTGTTTCAAGGGTTCTCCATTCTTGGGATAAAAAAGTATACTAGGCTCTAAAAAGTCATTCAGACTGGGGCCAGAACCTCAGGCATGTAAGCATGAACATTTCTTGAAAATGTTTTTAGGATTCCTTCTGTAGGAGAGAGGAGGAGATTAGAATGTTTGGGGTGTCTATATCACATAAGAGATCTTGACTAATCTTAAATTGTTGCGATGCTTTTGAAAAGTTTTTGCAGCACTTGAAATTCTGTTTTTTTAAACTTCCTGAGACATTGGCTTTAAAAATTACTTCAGTCTTGCTAGATTCCATGGCTTTCCTGCCTGGTTAGCTCACAAAAACAGATGTGGTGGTAATCTGAATTCCAGTATTTGACTTATCTGGATCATTTTGTGCTGTATTTAAACATAGAATCTTAAATATGAAAATGCTTCAAGGCTTTGAGCAGGTGCAAACTGAGAGGGAACCTTAGTTCTGGCCTGCCTACACAATGCCCTACATGATAACAGCTGTTATTGTGACCCTTCTTGCTTTGAGAGTTGAGAAAGGGATGGAAGGGAGGTAGATTGGGAGGGGAAAGGTAAGCTGTGATTTGGGATCTTGCAGTGCCAGAGAGGCTTTTCCTTGTGGTCTTCAGGGTTTGGTGTTTACTGCAAACTCCATGTATTCCCTGTTGGTTAAGTTATGTAAAGAATCAGTGATTTCAACCCATGGAACTCGTGATAATGTTTTTTCTGTCTTTTTAGGAAATGGTTTACAAACTGGACCTGAAGCAAGTGGATTTCCATTCACGTATAACCATGGCCACATTTATGCAGGTAGTGGGAGAGGCAATGGACGAGGACCTGTAAATCCAGCACCAGCCAATAGTGTTCAGCCTCTTCCCCCTGCTGTCAGTAATGGGAGGGACCCACGCAGGGCCTTTAAGAGATGACTATGCCAAATGTGGTTGTACAGCTTGCTTAAACTCTACACTCTACTTGAACACTTACTGCACTTTTATTTATAGTTAACTGTGAACCAGTTTGTCCTTTGGTTTGTTTTTTTTTTTTTTTTACCTTTTGGTGTATGGAGCAAACTTGATGTGATCTATTTCTTGTTTTGCATCAGGGAAGCACAGTGAGTCTTCCCCGTACATAAAGGGGGTAGGGGGAGAAGGTGGATATGAGGAAGTAAGGGTCACAGGTGAAGATGTCTCAATTAAAACTCAGTGCCCTTTGCTGAACAGAAGAAAATTTCAGTTACATACATGTATTTCTGTTGGTCAGCCATGTAGCCTTAATAGGTCTACTCTGTCCTGTGCAAGCATGTGTTGACTTCTGTTAGGGATAATGGGAGCTCTTCGTATGGGAAGAGAAATGAAGGGAAGAGCACAAGTGCTTTGGTGAGTTGGGTGTCCTGGGAATGAATATGGCTTGTGAAGCAATAAGTGTAAGGAAATGGTGGTGCCAGACCTAGTGGTGTCTCTGGAATCAGGGAATGGATAGCTCGGATCAAAGCTGAAGATGTGGTGAGTGTCGTGAAGCTTGATTCTGATTCCAGAAAGGTGTACACTACTTGAAAAATTCTCTTTAAACACCATGATCACTGTCAAGGAAGGTGACACTGATTTTTGCTTTGGATAGAAGCTTGGATATTCGTTCTTGCTTTGCATGAGATAGCAGAATAGGAGGATCTAAATTCAGACAGTGTTGGGGAATATGCTTTTTGTAGCCTTTCCTCATGTAAAAGCCCGAGGTTACTTTGCAGGAGCCTGAATTTCCAGGAGCGGACTGTTCTCAAATGCTGCATTACCCATCTCTTCGATGAGTCTGCCTACTCCTCCTTCCTTCATTCACTTTTCCAATAAATTATGTATTAGATGAAGCTGTATATGTGGATTGCAGAGGTACTGGCCAAGCACACAGCTGCACTGTGATGCTGTTAAGCTTTCCTTCCTCTGTTTTATATGAAACATGAATTATCCCTTGAGGAGCCCTCCCCATATCCTGGGGGGCAAATAGCTGGTTTTATTTCTGAGATCACAAATGCCTTGACTCTAGATGAGAGTCCAGTGCCATATTTCAGATCAGGTTCAAAAGCAACTTGGAAACTGAGGTGTCATACTGGATTCATCTGTTTAACTCTTCTTAACTGACCTCTCAAATAAAAAAAAAATTGCACTAACCACATCAACAACAAATCTAACTTTGTTTCTGTCAAGCCATAAAGACTTCATGACAAAAGGCTGTTTCTTCTGAATTGTGGGTTGTCTCTGTGGTCATTCATGTTCTTTGAATCTACCGATGTGTTACTAATGTTTACAAGTTGTTTACATTTGATACTTTTTGCTTTTGGTACTCTATCATGATCTGTTGAAAATTGCTTCTAATTGGTGTAAGTTCCCTGTTTGGTGTGAAATGAACTGAAGTTTGTTTGAAATGCAAGCATCAGCAACAACAAAGTGCTGAAGGGAGGTTGAGAGAGACCTGTGTGCCCAGACACCTGAGGGCTATTTGTCTCTACTCTGGTAAAGTGCTTTCCTGGTACTTCCAGGTGGAACTAGTGAAACTTGTTTTGAACACAAGAGGGTGGCATGCCTCAGGAGATCCCCTCTGCATGCTGCTGTGGAAGAACACTGGTCATTGGTGAAGCAGAAAACAGGCATTTCTGGGGAAATGGTGTCAGGAGGAGATGTGTAACTCAGGGACTTTAAATTGCTTACTTGTTTAAATAAATGTGATGTGTAGTCGAGATGCATGGACAACCTTCTTCTGCACTGTTGCTCTAAGTCATTTGATGTGTTTGTGAGAAGGAAGCCAAGAAGACTTCTAAACCCAGGAAGCCTCTGTGACATGTTCCAGAGGTACATAAGATGTAAGTATGGTGTGAGAGCCATGCTGCCCAGTCAGTAGTAGCTGTAAAGTTAGCAAAGTGAACAGTGCAGGTGATGGCATGGTGGGGTCTTGGTGTTCATTGGAGTGTCTCCAGTGTGGATCTCAAATCCTGGTGGTCTTAACTTCTCTGTGGCATAATGAAGTTAAAATCAAGGGCAACCCTGTGGTAGTGTGTGCTGAGAGGTGCCTGATATTTGTAGCTCTATGCATCTGAGCTTTTAGTAAGCTAATAAACAGAATGCTTGTTCACGAATTCCAAGTAAAAAGTGATATGCTTAATGCTAGTAAGAGGCATGAGAGTAAAACCCTGCAGCCAAGTGGATGATTAATACGCAGTCGGGAGGAAAAAAGCAAGAGACTGGTCTTCACATTCTCAAGGTTAGTAGCATTCCTGCTTTCCTGTTTTTTACATGAAACTATTGCAGTTTATTAATAAGTTTTTACTTCTTTGCAGGGGAAATCTGTGCCCTGAAATGGACATGGAGTTAAAATAATTTTTCAAGGTCCTCTGATCTTCCACTGAACCTGTGACAAAGTTGTTTCCCTCAGAGGTATCAGTGTCAAGATAGTGAGCTCTCAGCTTGCAGAGGAATCTGGGAGCCTTACAGCTGTTGGGATCACACCACCTCGGTTCACAGAGACACAGACACACACATCTCTGTGCAGACAAGCAGTTGTGAATTACTGTGACATGCTAAGGCACTTCCTCAGTGCTCACTTCCTCAGTGATGAGGTCAGGGAGTCTCTTTACAGATACCTTCCTGTTAATGGTTAGGCTGCACTTAGGGTAGTTTCATTCTGGATAATACAGATTTCCAAAGGACAAACGACATGGGAAGGTGTTCATGTACCCAGACACAAACTGCACAGTGCTGAAGTGCTGCTGAGTAGTCCCCATTCACTTGAATCACAAGATGCCCTGTTCTCATCACCTGGCAACAGCTCCCCCTCTCCTGCCTGCCCCAGCACAAGACTGATGGCAAGAGTGGCAGTGGAAAGAGGTTTGCTGTATTTCTGCTGCCATCTGTTTTTTCTGTCCATCCTCTGCATGAATCACCTTGATTTGAAAGTGGCAAAGCAGTCCTGTACTGTGAAATACTGGCCTATCTTTAGATACAGGGGAAAGTCATACAGCCCATGCCCACAGTGAAAATGGGAAGGTGCTATAAGAACAAATATAAACTCTGAACCAAAATGCAAGACCTTAATGCAATCTGCCTTCACAACTTACTTAACTTTGGCCTTAACTTGAAACTGGCAGGTTGCAGTCCCCTGCTCTCCAAATAATGCTGCTCTTTAGCATCACAAATCCCAGGAAGGGTGTCTGCAGCGAGTGCTGCTTCTGCAAAGCCATGAGGGGTGGTACAAAAGAGCTTTTCTGCCTCTGCAATGTCTGCACAGCCAACCCCCTTAGCAGCACTGCAGGGCTGTCCACCATGTTCTCTGGCCAGGGGTGTGTTCAGGAGACAGGTGCTGTTCCCTTAAACCCCTTTTGTTTTTCATAGACATTGAACCTTGTGTTATGTAATGGCCTGGCTGCTATGGCCATCTTCTGCAGTTCATGTACACACTCCTAAAACAAGGGATCTTTTCCCCACCATAAGGCAGTTTTCTTCAGAAGCTCCTGAAGTGCTTTTATAGGACTAGGAATTAGTAAAAGCAATGGGATTTGGAGTGTTTCTGGGGAAGTCTCCTGGGCTCCTTCATGGCCCATGTGTTTTCACCTGCCAGGTTGTTCCCTTACTTCTCTAATGCTTGCAGATGTGCCCAGTCAAGCATGCTCTGTCCTGCAGCCCTGAGCCCAGCAGTTATTTGTGCTGCAGGTGTGGTGTCCAGCGGTGCTTTCCCAGGGCATCCCGGGAGGTGCCGTGCTGGCTCCCTGCAGCCCTTGCTGGCTGGCAGCTGGCTCAGGAGCTGCAGTCTGTGAATCTGGGGAGTTGCATGCTCCTGGGGAGGCTGCAGGGCTGTGGCTGCCCAGCCCGGCCCTGCTGAGCTCTGTTAATGACTGCAGTGGAGCTGCTGCCGGCTGTGCCCCAGCCAGGTCTGCCCCTGACTGTGCAGTGCTGTGGGGTGAGTCCGGCCCTGCTGCTGGGGAGCACAGGGCCCCAGGCATCCCAGGAATTCATTAAGAGATGCTCTTTCTGTCTTCAGCCTGTCCTACTGAGTCCTTTATTCTTGCTTCTAGAGAATGCCAAATTGTTATGGCTCTTTATAGGGATTCTGCTTTTTAATTTATTCTGTGATGGACATTTGTGTGTGTGTGTAACTGGGATGAGAAGATTAATCCTAAACAAGCTGTTGATTAAACTACTGGAGTTCAAAAGGATTAGGAAAAAAGTTTGGAAGTGACTAAGGGGAACACTTAAGGACTTCATTTAGGTTTTTAATTTCTCTAAGTTGCTGTTGGTTTTTTTCTCATTAAGAAAACAATGCAGTTGTAAGAGCTTCATCTAAAACTGCCCTCCCACATCCCCAGCTGATAAAGACTGTCTGGATTTGTACATGTCCTAGCAAGTAAGATTAGGGAAGGAAGAAAACATCAGGCTCTAGCTCAGAGAACTCTTGTGCTCTAAATGTACCTTCAGAGCTAAATGTTTCCTTATTATACAAGTTTGAATGGCATGGCTTTGACTGTGTAGAGTGGATTGTAGGGCTGACTGGCTGCTCCAGGTTTAATAAATTTGCATATAAAAGACAAAATTGGCTTAATACACATCAGCTGTGACTCCATGGAAGCACAGTTGCATGTTGGTTGTAGTGTGTCAGCAGAGCCTTCTACCAAGCTTTCTTTGGGTTGGTGTCCAGAGGATGAAATGGCTTTGCAAAGTACTGGACAGCTATTTGAGAAATATGGAACCATGCTTGTCCACCCCATGTCCCCATGGGGCTCACCGAGAGTTCCCACTGACTTCAAGGATAATTTGGAACAGGTCCTATGCAAGCAGTAGTTTCTCAACTCTAAAACTGGGATAAAGTGGTAGTGCAGATCTGTCAGATGCTAAATTCGTAATTTATGGTGGGGAGAAGCTGAAAGCAACAGCCAATATGTGGAGTTCTTTCTAAATCAAGAAAATTCTACAAATAAATATTTCTAAGTCTGGATCCTCTGTAATTAGGTAACTGAACTTGCCCTTTTGGGTTTGCTCTTTTTTTTTTTTTCCCCCAGTGGTGCCAAGTGCTGCAGTTCTGTGCCCAAAACTGCAAGTGACCTGTCAGTGCAACTGGGAGGAGCTGCTGGGGCAGGGGTGGGGGATACCCCAGATGAGGATGGCTGGGGGATGCCAAGGCAAGGCCTGGAGCAGAAGGGCTGGTGGGGCCCTGCAGGGCTCTGACTGGTGGTTTCTGGTTCCTGTGTTGTGGGGAAACTTTTGGAAGGCTTGGACAATAACTGTCATAGTGGCTTGGGGAAGGGGGGAGTTGGTTCTGGTGTGGGGACAAGATGAAGATGCATTAAATGATCTCTAGCTGGCTCCACCATTCTTTTCTATGATTTATGCATTAGGTTAATTTTTGTAATTTCCTTCTTCCTAGCTTGATTAATACTAAATTTAATTTTCTATAATCAACTTGAGCATGTAACTTGGAGAGATGAGGTTTAGGCTGATTGCAGTAAAAATCTACCTATCCAGCCTAGCTTGAATAAAGCAAAACTATTTTTATCCCTAAATTATGCATTATTTTCATGGAGCTCTGCAGCTTACTTATTTAACCTTTGAAAGGAGTGCTCTATTTTTTCAGATCACCTAATGCAAACTTTGCAAATGGGTTTTTTAATTATGAGAAACCCACCTGCATGCCATCAACCAAATTATTGGTGAGGCAGAGAAGGATAACCAATAGTGCTGCCAGACTTAAGGTGAATATGAAAAGTGTTTAAATGCCGAGAACAGAAGTTGCCAAGAAATAAGTTTAAACACCAGCTGCCGGAGGAACAAATTAATATTACTTACTTTATTTTTAGAAATAGTGAGCGGAGGCCTGATGGAGATAGACATTTCTATGTGCAGCAGCAGTGCTTGGCTATGCAATAGGACCAACAAAATCAACACAACCTTCTTTTAGAAGAAAATAAAATATCTATTTTAGTTTAAAAAAGCCTTAGGTAGGGAAAGAAAGAGACCTTCATAAACTCTCTACTATTTTTAAGTCTCTGGTGAGTTGTTGTGCTGTTGCTTATCAGATCTGTCTGTGATGTGGGTTGGGATGACCTTGAAGCAAGAAACTTCTGTGCAAAAGCCATTCTTGCAAGTGTTTCCCTGGAATGCCCAGTCTGGTTTCATTTTGGCTGTGCCTTACTGATGGCAAGGCCCATTGCTAGGGACAGTGAGTCTAAGTGTTATTGCTAAGCTTATTTTCCCCAGTAGTATGGGGAATCAGAGGTAATTTCTAGAGGAAGTGGGACCCAAAACATCAGTAAGTCAGTATCATGAAGCCAATTAGAAGGATATGTCAGCTCAGGAAAATTGCTGCAATTAGATTCCTGTAGTCTTTTTAGCCAGGTGGATTTGCAGAAGCTCACTGTACAACTTCATCAGTGCTGGACCTGAAGGCATGAGTTGCAAAAATCTGGGTTTTTCTAGTAGATGTAAAGGCACACTGGAAAAAAAGAGGTGCATTGATCATGGTTGTTCTCTTGGAGGTCTGGTGGCTGGGAAACAAGAACTGATAGTGGATCTGGAATTACCTTGTGGTTTTGGGGATGTGCTTCAGTGGCCTGTTGTCACTGGGCTAATTGTGATTTGGTTTGGGTGGTGTGAACAAATGGCTCCTGCTGTGGCTGCTTGGATGGCCAAAGCTGGGGAGGCTTCTTCTTCAGTCCAGGCATGCAGGTGGCCCCTGAGGAATTAGCTGAAGGGATTAGCTTCAGGTGCTGTGTGCAGCCTGTCATCAGAAGTACCAGCATGTCAGAGGGTCCCAGCTGTCTGCAGGGTGATGCACAGGAGGAGGTCTCCACAGGACAGTATTTATAGGCACCATGGGTTACCTCATCTTCCAGCAATATTTGGTTCACTCAGGATATGATGGCTTTGGGTTTGGGGTTTTTTTTGTTTGTTTGTTTCTTGTAAGCTTGAGAGCTGCCTGCTGTGCAGCTCTGTAGTTTCTTTGACTGCCTTCTCTTTTACCTGTCCTGAGAAAACCTTCTCAGAGGAGGCACTCCCCTGGTGTCCTGCCTGTTGTTACCTTGTGCTGAGAGCACTTGCTCTGCTACTCCTGCCAGTGCTCGACCTCTTCTCGTTTGTCCCCTAACATGTTACAGCTCCTCTGGTGTTTGGCAGGTCTGTCTCATTATTTCTGCTTGTTCCAGCTCCTTTCTGCATTACCAAAGTAATTTACAGCCCTGCCCAGTTGGAGCCCCTGTTTCCCTCCCCAGCCAGGTGTGACATTGCCTGCTCTCAAGAATAACCATGATCTTCCTGCAATCCCATTAATGGATCCGCTAAGGCTGGAGAAGGCGTTTCATGCATCACTGTAACAAGTTGTTCACAGCTCCCCATGTGCTGGGCTTCAAATTCAGCCTTTCAAAAGACTTTGATAAAGAAGAAAGGACCGTTTTTTTCCCTGACTGCTGCAAATGAAAAAGCTTCTCACTTGGGAGTCGTGGGTCATATTTATGGAAATGGGAAGAGCAGTTGCAATATTTATGGCAGTTACAGAAGCGCTTGAATCTATATTTTATTGATATGTATTTACGTGCCCACAGAAATCTTATTGCACGCTAGTTGAGAGAACTTTATTTAGATTTAGTATTTTGAAGTCATTTTTTAGTGCTTCTTTATTATCCATGGAGTGCGAGGTCCAATATTTCAAGTAGGACTGTCACCAAACAGCCGGAGGTTTTAAAAAGATTTTTATTTTACATAAAGATAAATGTTGAAGCCACATTTTTCAGAGGCACCATCTGTTCCATGTTGACCTTAATTTTCTGGATGAGTGCTTTTCTTCAAACATTTTAAGTCTTGTCTACATTTCATTTGGTTGGGAGTGTTTAGGTTATTTGTTGAACAGGAAATCAGATATTCAGAATGCAAACACACCATTACGTTGCAAATTATTCCCTTTGTATAATTTAGCAAACTGCTTCTTAAATACTCTGCAGACTTGCTGGGGTAGCTCTGTGTCTCTGGCATCTGGTGGGTTGACCCTGTGTGGAGCTGGATTTCTTTGGAATGTCACTGTCACCATCATGCCTTGCACTGGGCAATGGGGTGTAGAACACTGAGGGAAAACTGCTTTTTAATGGATAGTTTCTGGGAGTGAGGCTTGGGTAAGGATTTTTTGGTTGGCTTCATGGCCTTGGAAGGATTCGCTGTCCAACAAACAACAATATCTGCTCCTACTAAAAGGTGACACTAAAATAGCTGTATGAGTACATATGCATTGTTCCCACAGGGCAACACTCCCCTTTCTCCCTTCAAATTCTTCTTGCTTCCTTGTCTTCAGCTGAAATAGGTTTATAGATTATTTTTGCCTTCTTTTGCCTGCAGCCTTGCTCTGTGGCTTGTCGGAACCCCTGTGGCTCCAGCGGTTCAGCTGTTTGTTACTCTGCCACTTCCAAGGGCTTTCAGGACCCTGCCTGACTGTCTGTTCCTTCTCTCCTGTATCAGCTCCCTGCCTTGCCCAATCCAAAGCTTGTCCCTTGTCATGAAACTTCTTGGCACTGCCTGTCACTGTCCCTTGCAGGGGGCTGCGGCCCCAGCCTGTCCAGCTGGATGTCAGCTGTTCACTATTGATATGGGCTAGATCTGGGCTAACACTGGCCTGCAGTAGCAACTATTTTAGTGACAAAATGTACTCTTGGCAGAGATACTAATATCTTCGTGGCTTTGGATGGGAGGTGAGACCATAATCCTGCTCTTACGTGGTTTTTTTAGTTTTTATTTAGCATCTCCTTTTTCCCACTCTGCAAAATGCAGAGTGATAGTGAGACTTTTTTTTTCCTCAGAGTATGGATTTGGAACTAAAACTCATGATGTGGTGGAAAAAGTGTTACAATATAAATTTTGTGTGTGTGTGTGCTTCAAATTCCCAGAGGGGAAAGCTGTAAGGACTGCAGTCTTTTAAATTAACCAGCTGGTTTCTTTACAGCTCTGCTATGGAAGTGCCTAGTAAAGCTCATTTCAATGAGGTGCCAAGATATGGGGGAAAAGAGCTGAACAAACAACAAAATATCTGCTTAAACCAAGGCTAAGTTGTTCTGAACACCAAAGCCTGGAGTCTGTCTCACCAGGCTGGCTGCTTTTGGAAATACCTATTCCTGCACCAAGTTTTGAGGCAAGCAATGGACAGGGAGGAGGAAGGAGTGACTTCTGGGCTTGTGGCTTGTGCTAGTGGCTGTTTGCCATCCCCAAATCCACATAGTGCTCTGGTGCTGGATACTTAGAAGGCTTTTAGATGTTCATGTGGTACTTGAGGCCCTGTGGAGAAAGGCAGTGTGTGGCCAGGTCACCTGCTGTTCTTCCTCCTCACCATGCCCAGGGCACCAGGCATCTCTGCTGGGAGGTGAGGATGCCAGTCTTGTTTCCATTCCAGGATTTTTCCTAATCTGTGCTATACAATAATTAAATCTAGAGTGGGTAAGTTTTGCCAAGTTTTGCCTCTTGTGGCTATCCACTATCTGGATTTAAATTTTTGTTTGCAAGGACAGAAGTTATTAATACTAGAGGAAACAAAGTCTTCTCTCCCTTGACCATGGAAATAAATGTTTTTCTACATCTGAAAAAGCACTGAGTCCCAAAAATGGAAAATGAGAGTGGCTTGGGTTGCTTTGAGGCTGTGATTTATGTGCAAATTGCACATCTCTAAACAGGTGAAGAGTAACTTTTCCTGAAGAGCTACAGCATCCTGCTGCACCTGTGATGGGCTGTTGGGAAGGCAAGGGTATCTGGCTTAAGTGCCAGAAGGTCAGCTCTTAATTATTGCTGTAATTAATCTCAGGTGATCTTTTTTATCTACTCAGCAGAAGGAGCTGTTGCAGAAGCTCATTAAAGGCATGACTCTTCAGCAGGCAGCAGAGTAGGGAGTTGTTCTGGGCTCTCCTGGGGTGGGTGAGACCTCAGAAATAGCACATTGGGCTGGCAGCAGCATTTAGGCCCTCAAATGCCACTCTAGGGTAGTTTGGAACATCTGGACTGTCAAAAAGTTGGACTGTGCATTTGATGTGGGAGTTTTGGGCAATCTGGTGGCATCCCAGCGTGCTGCTAACTGCCCTGGCAGCAGTTCCCCCTTCAAGGGGCTTCCCTCTCAAGGGTCACAATCAAAATCTGAGTGTTCCAAGACAGAGTCTGGATTTGCAGCTGCTGGAGACTGTGGCAGAAGTGGGGTAAGTGTATGAGCAACAGCTGTGTTGTTTTCATAACAGATCTGTATTAAAAAACATAATTTCTGTCTCTCCAAACAGAAAATGTTTAATTTTAAAAGACAAAGACCTGAGGGGTTTTTTCCATACATCTGACTTTCTACAATTGCTTAAGAAAACACCTAATTTCATGACAGAATAAATTGTTTGGTGCACGTTCATAATGTTTCTTTTGGTAGTTCCATAGCATGAGGTTTGTGAGGATTTGAGCAAATAATTGTTTTGATCTAAAAACCCCTAACTTTCATGTGACTTAAGGAAGATATTCTGCAAATACTGCCTTTGCTTTGATATTGTACGTGATCATATCTGGACCACGTGAGTAAGTGTATTAGGGGTGACCAAAAGCTCTCTGACCTGCTGCTGGGCAGTAAGTTAAATATGAAATCACTGTAAAACTGTTTGGAAGACTACAACTTTGTTTCTAGTTATCCATGGGAATGTCAGAGCTGTCACCATCATGTGATTTTAGATATAAAAAAAATTAGTGTTTTGTGTTTTGGATCTGGGGGGCAATATGCTCTTCACTGGCACATAAAGATAGGTTATTACTTTAAAATAACAAAGACAGCTCTGTCCACTTCAAATGTGGTCTCACCCTCCCCAAAATCTGTGCTTGCTTTTCACTGCTAGTACTTTTATGTTCTGTGGTGAAATCCAATGCCCTGCTGCCTGTTTAATTTTTAAGGGAAGCTGCTGTGCAGTCTTTCTCACAGGGTGAAACTGATGCTGAAAAATCTACCAGAAAACTGGCAGGGGAAGCAGGACTGATGTTGCTTTTGTTTGTCAGGGTGAAACAAGGTGTTCCATAATGGGAGCTTTTGTGTATTGCTTGAATTTTGTCTATGTGACTGGGCTCACCCCAACGTGCAGGTCAGGAAAATGAACTGACAGGCAAGGAACAGCTGAAGGTTGTCAGTGGGAGGTTCACAGGGAGGTTATTCACAGGGCTGCAGAGAAGGCAAACACAAGCTAATGGGTTTTGAGTCTTTTAGTCTGCAGTAGGAAAAGAAACCTCCACCCAGTCATAGCCTTGCTGCTTGGTTGCAGCACCCTTGATGAGAAAATGAACCCACAATTTGCTGCCCAGGTCTCACCTGTGTGCTATTAAGGCTCTGCCTCAGCAGGTGCCCTGGTCCCTCTCCTGGCTGGCATGGGGCAGCACAGAACTTCTGGGGCTCCCACAAAAAAAAAATAAAAAAGCTTCAGAATTACTACTTGATATTTGGAATAAACAGCAAGGTTGGCTTCCTGGGCTTCTGAGATATGATTTCATATTCACTTCTCACAGTAAACAATTAAAATTGCTACTTTGTTTGTATCCATAGTTTTTAATAAAGCAGGCTCCTCTTTAAGGAAATTGCCACAAACCCACATGTTCATAAGGCAAGTGTCATTTTTCCTTATTACAGCATGCTATTATCCCATGTAATCTCTGAATTATAACTAATGAATGTAGCTGCACCTAATTACTAAGCTAGCTACAGGTGAGAAGTTTATTTTTAATGAGATTTTTGTTTGATGGGAATGAGTGGATTCTCCAAATGGTATATCCTTACATACAGAATTTTTTATCTGAGAACTGGGTATTCTAGTGGTGTAGGGTGTTGTTTATTTTGTTGGTTTTTGGGTTTTTTTTTTCCAAATCTAATGCAAAATGTAATGTGTGGTAATATGGCTGACTGCTCAGGAGTAAAGAATGCTGTTTGAGAAGAGGCTTTCAGTGTTTTACCAGGATTCCCAAACTTGCAGTGCAGGCAGTGGGGTAGAGATATTGATGCTTTGATGGCAGTGATGTGCAATAAAGTCACTGTTTGGAAGCTGGTATGTGGGAGAGGCACAGTGTCTCTCCAGTGTGTCAGAAACCCCCAGAATGGTCTACAGGTGCAGCTTGTAGCCCCAAATGATGCTAATTCCCTGCACAAGTGATTCTGATCTAAAGCAGGCTGGTCCTGCTGGGCCATAAACCATTTTCTCCCTGGCCTAGCTGGCACTGGTGCTTGGAATACTCCAGCCAAAATCTGGGAGAGAAAAGGATGTCCCTTTTGCTGGTCTCAGGGAGACAGAATAGCAGTACATTCTCACTATAAAATTGGTGTCACAATTTGGAGCCAAATTTAGTCCTAGACATTGTTTATGGGTTCATCCAAATGCAGGCAAATAGTTATCCCACTATTACAAAAATAATTTGTTTACTTGCCATCTGGTTATTATACATGATTTTCTTTTTTTTTTTCCCCAAGATAAAATGATCTTTTGATTAGCAACTACAGTAAAATGTGTCTGATTTATTTGTGAGAGTTGCTGTTTGCCAAGTACATTGCTGCAGCACAAGTACTGTTTGTTATGACATTGTACTGAGTCACTTGTTGATGCTATTTGAGGGAGAAAATTTAGTTAAAGAAACTGGAACAGGATGTCCATTTTATTTCAGTACTTGTAATCCTGAGTCATCTCAGATAGTTGATGAAATACAGCACCTCACATTGTAGACAGGGCTTCTCTTAACAGAATTTGGGCATGCTGTAATTTGATAGAGGGTGGAAAAATACAGAGCTGAATTTATGTGATGAGCTTTATTTTAGTTGTCACTTTCTGTTGAAGCACTCTTAAACCTTGCACACGTCTGGTGATTTACCAGGTCTTTAAATACTTTGTATTTACAGTGAAACAGGAACCAATGTGAGGATAGCACACAGCTCTGCAGGTAGTGGGATTTTGAGGACTCTGTCTCAAGAATGTGGATTCTGGCTGTGGAGATCAATTAGGTTTATTCTTGATTGATCATATTGTCTGCCTCCTGCTTTACTTCCACTGCAAAAATAGAACTCCAGAGGTGTTTGGTTGAGTGTGTGGGAAGCAGGCAACCAATGGGATGGTTATTTCTCTTGGATGAGGTTGAATTCAAATCTAAAATTTCACTTAATATATGATTTTATATAAGCCTCTATATCTGTGTGAGTGTGAGAATTAAGGTCTTTGTGAGAGTAGTATGAACCATCAAATGTGTATTATTGTTACTCCCTGTATGAATTTGTTAATGATTGTGAGATTCTGAAGTTGAGCATATTTCCCCTTAGGAGCTCAGAGGCTTTTCAAAATAGCTTGCATGTATCCCATTAGCTTCACTTTGGGGTAGCAGGCAGCAAATCTTTAAAACAGAGTATTTATGGGCAGAAAACAAAGAATATTGACTCTATTTAAAGCTGTGGGAAGAATTCACATTGGAATAATAAAATTATTAGATTTGGAACTTGCCTGTGAAACACAATACTGCTTTAGGTGAGGGATGCTACTATAGGATAAACACTGGTCAGAGGATATAAGAGCCTGGTTTCACTTTTAATTTGGATAAATGCATGTTCAGTAGCTGCAGAAGCTCAGAAGATAAGGGGCCAATGTTTATTTATCAAACACTGATATCCAGATAGTTGTGGAATCAACCAAAGATTGTTGATAATAATACACTGTGAGAAAGAATGGGATGTGGCTGCAGAAGGGGCCTTATGGGGCAGGGCAGCACTTTCCTGGGACAAACATCCTTGTTCTGGCTCCTGGAGAGAAGCACAGGATTGAGGCTGAGAGGTGGCCATGGGTGTTGGGGGATCAAGACCACCAAAACCCTCTGACCTGTTTCCAGAAAGCTCTGAAAGAATGGACTGTGCATGATAACTAATTTGCACAGAAAATGAGAGTTTCCGGGGCAGGGAAAGCCTACCTGTGAAAATTTACCCCCACCAAGCTCTGGTGTGTGGGTACCCCAAGGAACCTTGGACACCCCATCAGCTGCCTCCCTGCTGGAACAAGGCCTGGTGATCTCTTTTTCTTCCTTCCTTTATTTCTGCTCTCTTTAATTAATCTCTCTTCCCTTTCACCTTCCCTCTTTATCCAAACCCCACTGCTGTGTACCTACAGAGGAGCACAGGGACTATCATAGCAATTTCCATGCCAAATGAGTAATTTACTAATAAAACTTCGTAAGCTTTTGCTGACCTTCTGATTTTTGTCATTCTTCTCAACCATAAGGATCTCTGAATTTTGGGTGCTGCCTTTCCCTTAAGGGTGGCACATCCCAGTAGTGCAGTTAAATGTTCTAGGAACCAAAGTGACAATCTGGTTGCAAAAGCAAAATGATATCACCCCTTATGCCATGCAGTTGTTCTTTTCCTCCTGTGGATCTAGGAGAGCCATGTTTGATTTGGCACTGGCATGGCAGTGTGCCTCTCCAAAGGCTTCTCCTTTCATCCCTTCACCTCCTGAAAATCAGTGTGACCAGGCAGCAGAGCAGCTAAGAAAGCTCCCTCATTCCTTAATAGGAAAGAACAATGAATAGAGGTAATGTAGGTAAAACTTTACATTTAAATTATCTGCAGTCAAGAAGTGAAATACATTCATCCCTTCTGGCACTCTTGCTAATTTATATTTAAAGCAATATGAATTTCATGAGCATTTTAAAAAATCATATTTTAAATTCAATCTGCTGTCAAGTCATTTGATGTTTTGTGTAAAGTCATTTCCCGTAAACAGGTTATTGAATATCAAAAGACTTGTCTCATACATAATTTCTGGAAAGAAACAATATTATAATAAAGATGAGAATCTGGCCCTCATGTGAGCTGGTGAGCACTTTCTGGATCACTGCAGCTTCTTGGTGCTTGCTTTATCCCTGTCAAGGGAGTGACCTGGGAAAGGAACATTTGAGAAGGAGTCCATAATAATAATATTTTCTAGGTTACAGTAGGTTATTCTGTAATTAACTAGTGATATATAATAGATGATGAAAGATGGTGTAATTTTTTCCAAATATCAGAAATAGAGTTGGAAAAATATGGACTAATATTACCTCAAACCTGACAGACCTTTCAAGCTGTAAAGCTCATGCAGAGTAATGGACTGGGTAATACAAGCAGATATGTTGAAAAGCTAAGACATGTTTGTTCAAAGCTGTTGATGAAATAACTGCTGTATTTTCTTGGCATGAAGTTCTTACCTGTGCTTGGGAACTGCTGTCATTTGGCAGATGCTGCACTATGTAAAACTGAGCATCAAAGCTGGGATGTAGCTGAGTCTTTTGCAAAAAGCAATAAATTTGCCTCTGGATGCCACCAGTTCCTCTTCCAAGTGCTGACTAATATACCCTGGGTGTAAGTGTATAAAACACAAATAAGGTGCTTGGGCTCAAAGATTTGATGGATCAGGCCAGTAGGGTTGAAATAGCTTTTTATTCACTTATTCATTCATTCATTTGAACAATCTCTGGTTTGAAAAGGGGTTTCTCCTTCTGTCTTTGAAGACTGCCAGAAAAAGTAGTTTCTACATTTTGCATCTCTTGTATCATAGTTTAATGTGATGAATCAGTATAACATAAACAGTGAAATAGTCTTGGTTATGTTAAAGAGGCAACTGGACATTGTGCTGTGTAGAACTGGATTGTGCTTCTGGCTTTCTCCAGCAAACTGCCTCCTACTTGATACAGGTTTGAAGGTTTGGAAGCAGTTTTACACCTTAACAAACTTTAGTCTTAAACTTTGAAGTCTCAAGCTCCCAAACTTTCCCAAGTCAATGTTTTGGGTTTTTTATCCAGGTGTTAATTGTCCTGGAATTTTTGTGTTATTTCAATCAGGGACAAAGTTCCACCTAATTGCTAAGTGCCCAAGTGCTCTAAAACATAGAGTTTCTGAGCTTGAGGCCACTGAAGCATTTCTGAAATGGCACCAATCACATCTCAACTCTGAAGCCACCTGGGTTCAGATAACCTCTGGTTATCTGTGAAGTTTGCTGTGCATGGTTTGTGGCTCTTGGAGATGTGAAGACTCTGGCACAGGACTCAGACAAATGAGTTGTCCATTCTTTCATCTTGCTCATCACTTCTGGGCTGGCTCCAGATTTGGTACCAGTGGCCAGAGATTTGTCCTCCTGGGCTGGAGGTTTGGAGCTGGATCCTGCCTGCTGTGAGCCTGCAGGCTGAGCTGGCAGGAGCTGTGCCCACTCAGGCATTTATCCTCCATCAGCCATGTGTGCTTCAGGGTGTTGTTAGTGAGGCTGGAAAGGGCTCCTTGGCAAGGAGATCAAAGCAGGTCCATGCTGCAGGGGTGGGAGAGTAGGGTGAGTCCTGGAAGGGGCTGAAGGAGCCCCCTATTACTGCAGAGGGTGGAGAGAGTGTCACCACCAAAAGGAGCAAACAGCAGGTGGTTTTTGCCCTCTGTGCTGTATAGTTTTTCATTGTTGGGTGAATTCTCACCTGCTGGGTATTGCCTCTCTTTCTTTATCTCCAGAGGAACTGATGTCACTTAATTTGTGTCTGAGAAAAGCATTTATTATGAGGAATGGGGAGGTGCTGCTCAAATCCTTGGTGTTCATATGTTTTCCCCATGTTCCTTTTATGAACAAGGTGAAATTAAACCCTGAGGGTCATAAACATCTAATGACCTAAATCTAATGGTGTCTAAAGACCTAATCTGAAAATGCTGACACCATTGCTTTGATTTGATTCTTGGAAAAGAATTCAGAGCAGGTAGAAAGCTGAGCATAGGCTAAGCACATGGGGGAAAAATGAGATAAATAAAACCAGCTTTTCATAGCATGTTCATGGCAAGCACGTGGCTTTGAAGGAGTTAAAGTGTAATGTGCACTGATAATGGTGTGGTCTGCAAGCTAGAATTATAATATGAAGCAAATCCACAATACCCACAGTAGGAAGCTCAGTGCATTACGGTGGAATTAATGTGCCATTTCTGTGGTCAAAACGTAGGGCATGCTGAATAGCAGCTAAATTGTCTGGGAAGAGCCTGGCCAGACACCCTGTATTCCTGTGGAGCTCTTGTTCTGAGGGTGTTTGACTTCTCCCTCCTGGCTCCAAGGAACAGCAAAGGAAAAGCTTCCCAGCTCCTGCACCCTGGGCAGGGCTGGCGTCCATCTCGGTCACACCAGCTCTGTTCTTTGAGAGGCTGCTGTGTTCTCAGGTCACTGAGATCCCCCCTCTGCAGAGACCCTGACCTGAGGGCACTGAGAGGTGGTCAGAGGTGAGGAAGAAATAGCATCCTTTGGTTGCTGGCAGGCATTGTGTGGCTATTGTGCTCAGTGCTCAGAGCTGTGATGGTATTCGAAGAAGTCACCGCAGATGTCACCACCTGGGACAGCCTCCCAAAGTATCTGCAGCTTTCTGCTGCACACAGAGGAGAGATGATGCTGGGAGAAAATTTTATATAATGGAGGATTTCTGATAATAGCAATGTGCCAGTGCCTGCTGTGAAGTGTGCAGGAGAGGCTCAGCGGGGCAGAGGTGCCAGGGATGTCTGTGACCTGCACAAAGGATGGGCACCTCTTCCTTGCAGGGTCAGTGTGGTAAAATGAGTTTGCTATATAGCAGGAATAAATTAAATTGAAGAAGATGTTCATGGAATACATGGGAGTGAGGAAAAAAAAGGTTAATTTTGAGTGGAGGAAGTTCTCTATGGCCAGAGCTCTCTGTGACAATGAATCCAAAACCACCTGAGCCAGAGGTGATGAGGCACAGGCCATACTCTGCAAAGCCCAGCTGGTGACAGAGGGACAGCAGCACACCTCGGCCAGCCTGGGGCCCCCAGATTACCCTCTCCACGGGGATGGTGGCAGGGATACAGGTTAGCCCCTGCACGGGGATAGTGGCAGGGATACAGGTTAGCCCCTGCACAGGGTGGGTGGCAGGGATACAGGTTAGCCCTGCACGGGAATGGGTGACAGGGATACAGGTTAGCCCTGCACGGGAATGGTGGCAGAGATACAGTTTAGCCCCTGCACAGGATGGGTGGCAGGGATACAGTTTAGCCCTGCACGGGGATGGTGGCAGGGATACAGGTTAGCCCCTGCACGGGCATAGGTGGCAGGGATACAGGTTAGCCCCTGCACGGGGATGGGTGGGAAGGATACAGGTATACAGGTTAGCCCCTGCACAGGGATGGGTGGGAAGGATACAGGTATACAGGTTAGCCCCTGCACCAGGATGGGTGGCAGGGATACAGGTTAGCCCCTGCACAGGGATGGGTGGGAAGGATACAGGTTAGCCCCTGCACCAGGATGGGTGGCAGGGATACAGGTTAGCCCCTGCACGGGGATGGGTGGCAGGGATACAGGTTAGCCCCTGCACGGGGATGGGTGGCAGGGATAAGGTTAGCCCTGCACGGGGATGGGTGGCAGAGATACAGTTTAGCCCCTGTACAGGATGGGTGGGAGGGATACAGGTTAGCCCTGCACGGGAATGGGTGACAGGGATACAGGTTAGCCCTGCACGGGAATGGTGGCAGGGATACAGGTTAGCCCCTGCACGGGGATGGGTGGCAGGGATACGGGTTAGCCCCTGCACGGGGATGGTGGCAGGGATACAGGTTAGCCCCTGCACAGGATGGGTGACAGGGATACAGGTTAGCCCCTGCACGGGGATGGGTGGGAAGGATACAGGTTAGCTCCTGCACGGGGATGGGTGGGAAGGATACAGGTTAGCCCCTGCACGGGGATGGTGGCAGGGATACAGGTTAGCCCCTGCACGGGGATGGGTGGGAAGGATACAGGTTAGCCCCTGCACAGGATGGGTGACAGGGATACAGGTTAGCCCTGCACGGGGATGGTGGCAGGGATACAGGTTAGCCCCTGCACGGGGATGGTGGCAGGGATACAGGTTAGCCCCTGCACAGGATGGGTGGGAAGGATACAGGTTAGCCCCTGCACGGGGATGGTGGCAGGGATACAGGTTAGCCCCTGCACAGGATGGGTGACAGGGATACAGGTTAGCCCCTGCACGGGGATGGGTGGGAAGGATACAGGTTAGCCCCTGCACGGGGATGGGTGGCAGGGATACAGGTTAGCCCCTGCATAGGATGGGTGACAGGGATACAGGTTAGCCCCTGCACGGGGATGGGTGGGAAGGATACCGGTTAGCCCCTGCACGGGGATGGGTGGCAGGGATACAGATTAGCCCCTGCACGGGGATGGTAGCAGGGATACGGCCACATCTGTGCACCCTGGTGTGTGCCAAACAGCGCCAAGCAGGCGGGGTGCTGCTTTTTGGAGCCATTATAAGGCAGGATGCTGGGAGTGCGGTGATGGTTGGAGCACTCTCGGTTGCTGTGCTGCCTCCTGGCCCCAAACCAGCGGCTCTGCTGTGTCGATAGGTGGTGCAAGTTTGCTACGGCTTCTGGAGAGCTGGAGCAGCTTTCCCGAGACTGCAGCACATGGCTACAGGGATCGGAGGAGGAAAAGCTGACCCCTGTAAGCAAAAGCAGACCCTTAAATATTGCCCCTCGCAATATCTGGCCAGTAGCAAAGCAGCGATGTCCTGCCATGTGTGCCACTTGCACGGAGCTGGGAGGTGGCATTTGGACAGGCTGTGTTAGCCCCAGCATAATGCCCAGGTCAGTGGGAGCCCCAGCCTTGATGCAGGAGGGGTGAGTTGTGCTCCCTCCAAATGAGCCCTGGAACAGACAGGGGAGGACAGCAAAGCCATCAGACTGTTGGTCTCCTTGTTCTGCATGCCATTAAATGGCTATGAGGGAAAGTGAAAACCTTGCTGATGCTGAGCAGAAGTGGCAAAGCCCCCTGGTTTCAGCTAAAGCAGCTGTGGCTGCTAAAAATAAAGGGAAAAGAGGATTTAAACTAAAGCTAAGGGTGTCTAACAAGTCACTGCATGCTGAATGTACAATTGCATAGTTTGTCAATCAGACTGTAAATGTGTCCTGTAAGGTTTGCAGGTGGTTGTGTTGCTAGTTGGGGAAATCTGGTCTAAATCAGAGACAGAGTTAACTATGTGCAGGAGCACAAAGCCATCAGGACTTCCACTGCCAGAAGAAGTCTGTTCTGGTGTTTCCAGTGGTTAATTGAGGGGTTGTAGAATCTAAATTTATTATATGGAAATATTTAGCTTAGCTTTTTCTTCAGAAGTGATCCCTATGAATAGCTGTTAGCAGGTCCATTCAACAGAAGAAATTAAAGCTCATGGACACCCCAGTGTAAGGAGACGGTGAAGCTGAGTGAGAAATTGAAGTGGTGCAGTCTTGCTGCAGGAATATTTTCTACAAGGGTTTATTTCCAAGCCCTGTAGCTGGCAGTCACCCTGTTCCAGCTGTCCAGAGAACGACAATTTCTCTTTGCTGCAGCTTTCAAGGTTTTTAGCTGCGTCTGTTTCACGCTGAAACAAAAAAAAAATTTTTTTGGACTGCTTTCATCGAAGTGGAAACATCTGGTTTGGGTGTAAAAATAGCTGGGTGTGTTCTCAAGGCAGAGTACATTTTGCTTCTGCTTGTCCTGCTCTGCAAGAGCAGCAGGTGCAGGCACCATCTTCCCCATGGTCACTGTGGCACTGATTTGCTGCAGCCCTGGTTTGTGTGTGTGCCTGCCTGCCCCTGCCCAGACTCTGGACCTGTTTTCATTGAAAGCACTATATCTGCAAGCAGAAATGCTGTCTGGAAAAGCAGTGTGCTTCAGGAGTATGTTACTTGGATAAACAAGTGTTAGCTCCAGCAACACTTGTTGGTCTCTAACAGCAGGAATATTACTTGGGATAGGAGCAGTGCAGATAGTGGGGTTTGGACAGCTTTTCTACTACACTGTCACTTTGGCACATTTGTGGATTCACAAGGCCTTCCTCGGACAGGTTGGAAGAGAAAAGTTAGGGTGGATCTGATATTTCTGCTGTTTGTTCTCTCCCTTCCCTTCCCAGCCGCCCTCCTTGCACAGCACAGTGCTGAAGTCAAGGCACAGGAAAGGGTGGCAGTGATCTCCAGGGATCTCCTTTGTAGCCAAGGAGCAGACCTTGCCTGCTCCCAGCTGCTCTGCTGGCTCTGGCCCAGCACACAACCTGCCCTGCCAAGCAGGAGGGGTCTCCTCACTCTGTATTGTGGGATTCTCTTGTTGCTGATGGTGGGGATGATGGCAGTGAAACACAGAGTGCATTCAAGATGGATGGGGGAAACTGCATTAATTTCTCTTGCTAATAATCCTTGATTAATGCATTATACTGTTCTGGTTAAAGGCTGTCACTGGACAGGATTAAGGAAGAAAGACCTAGGAGAAGCAGGGTTGGTTGTGAGTTATCTTCTTGTATCTTTTAATCTCTCATGTGCTACTGCCTGATGTTTTCAAGCCTTCCTTTGGAAATGGCAGATAGAAACATATTCCTGCTGTCTAGAACCTTTAATCTTCAAATGAAAATAAGCTTTTCTTGCAGAAGTAGGCTGCTTTTTCAGATGCTTTCAGGAATGCTGATGTTGTGCCTTGGTTGATCTCGCTAATTAAAAATGAGCTTGTGTCAATCAAACCTATTACTATAATGGTAATGGCAAAAATGCAGAGTGCAGCTCTAGTAAATCAGTGTTAGAAATGTGCCTTATTTCTTCTGTCTGATTCACTAGGGGAGAACTGAAGTTGTTGTGAGTTTTGCTCTTCACAGACTTTTCTGTTACAAATTTTACCATTTTAATTCCTGTTGTCTGCTTAGATGACAGAGTGTTTACTCAAAACACTTAATTACTTGCCTAAGGATTGTGAAGGGTATGGCCTGGAGGTTTCTGCTGGGCTGAGTCCAGCTGGGTTTGAGACTCCTCCTTCTCCTCCTCCTCCTTGTACCGGCTGCATCCTGTCCCATGGGGAAACACCTCCTTTTAGCACACACTACATTCTGCTCCATGTAAAACTGGGCTGAGCTGAACACAGCCCCAGGATTTCTATCCTGCTGTCAGTCTCTGAGCTGTGCCATTTCCCAGAGTTTGTCTGCTGTCCTAGGTCATCACCCTGATGATGCTGAATCCTTCTCTGTAGAGGCCCATCTCACTGGCTGTGAGTGACTGAGAAGGCTCCCTGATTAAGCATATACAGACAGGAAAGTATTTTTACTCCCTCACATCCTTTGCAGTGTATTTGGCTTTTCAAATTCTATTTCTGCACCAAATGGATGAGTAGTTGCAGTGAAAGACATTCTGAGTATAGAGTTTGACTTAGAAGTGCACACATGAAATGCTTATAAAGACACCTGATTGTCAAGGTTTGAAGGTTATGTGCATGCAGCGTTAGGATGGAGTTAGATCTGCCCCTGGTTTTGTTTTCAGCAAAGACACAAACCAAAGAACCAAAGCAAACCTGCCTTTTTATATTGAATCTCTCAAATGTCAGAACAAAGACTCCAGGTGCCTTAATGATTAATTAGACTCAAAATGGCAAATATGACCACCTAGCAGCAAAACCTAATTATATGCAAATAGTGAATTAAACTCAACCCAAGGCTACTCAAAAGATCATAAAGCAGCTCAAGGATCTAAAAAAGTATTTCTTATCCATCCCCCCTGCCCCCCGCCCACCAAATGCAAGGAGCTTGACCTTCCTCAAAGCAGCCTTGTATAGAAAGACTCTGACTTTCCCTTCTTTTCCTGTATTTGCTACCCCCCAGTATCTCTCATTGTCACTTAAACTTTCCAGTGGTGAAGTCCTCCTGCTTCTGTCTGACCTGAGCTCCTTCCCCTGCTGACTCCTCTTATCTCTGGCTCCACCATTCCTGTCCCTCCCAACATTTTGAAATAATGCTCTTTTGTTCTGCCTCTGTGCATGTTCTTGCATCCCACAGTCCAGTAGCTCTTCCCTGGTTCCTCAGCTGCTGCCTCATCCCTTCTTCCCATCCTTGCCTTAGGCATTTCTCCTGCCTGTCTGCAACCCCACTGCAGTGTGAGTTAAAAATCCTCACACTGGAGGATGTAACTGGGGCAATTTAACAGGAGCCCTGAATGCATCAGGACAGGCTACCTCAGGTTCAATTCCTTTGCCCAGGTGTCCCTAGTACTTTAACTGCTCTTCAGACTGGGTTTGACACAAGCATGGTGGCACCAGTTTCCTTCACAAGCCCTGCTTCAGCCTGTCTCAGAGTGGGAGCCCTGAGAGCCAGCAGGGATGGGTGACAAGGAGAGCTGACACAGACCCTGCACACGTTTGCAGCAGAGCCTCTTGCCTTCCCAAGGTGGAGGCCTCAAAGAAACTGTCTGCCAGGGTATTCCCGTGCTCTTACACCCCTAATTACCTTCTCATGACTAAATCATAAGCTGCCTGTTGCTCAGGTCTGCTTGTAACATCTTCCTCTTGCCTGCTTCTGATGCGGGGGCTTTCCCTTTAATGTAGCAGCTGTTCAGTTCCTGTCTGAGTGATGGGGTTGAAATACCTGCAGACAAGCAGAGGATCTTTCAAATTCCTTTTGAAATACACCTGGAAATTGCAAATTCAGTGCTTGGATGGGAAGCTGAACTGCCTGCCACCTGAGGGGAGCAGCCAGGCACGTGCTTCCTGCACAAGCAGGCAGATGGTTTGGGTAGGAAACACAGCCTCTGTGTTTAGAGACCTCTTCCCTTCACAATTCACCCCTGTTCTGTTGCAAGGCAGTCTCATGATGGTCAGTATTTTCCTAAGGCCTCAAGATTCCAGTCTTGTGATCAGACTGCTTTCATCAAATAAAATTGGCCTGAAAGCATGGGGGTTTTCAACAGGGGTGTGCATGTGGCTTGGAAACCACAAGGCAAAGCTACATAACCCCTCATTATGAAGCTTTTTGGCTTTAGAGGCCATGATTGCTTTGGAGGAAACCAGAGTGATAATATTGGAGGGCTATTGGCAGCTATTCCCACTGTCTTTTCTTTTTAAGGTGGCACATGAAGGAATGTTTTCCCCTGGATTTGCCTCTTGGAGATATAGCTCAGGGTGAAAAGGATCATTCTGAAAAGTCTTTTTGTTTTGTAAGACTTTTACATTTGAAATACTGGGCTGTTTTAGACTAGAAGACATGGATTTTTAGCCCAGCTGTTTTGGCCATGGCTGTTGACATGGGCACATTGAGAAGAGTTCACCTTGGTTGAAGTGCAGGACCAGTGCAGGTGGAGGCAGCCTTTTGTCTTTCTGGTCATGTGTGTGCTGAAATAATTCTTCCTTGGATGATGTAAACACACAAGGAACAAATTAAAACACAGCATCCTTTGTTGGGTCCCTCCAAGACTTGATTTTTTGAGAGTGAGAAAAGAGAATGTGTCCAAGAGGGGAAAAAATAAACCTGGATATAACAGTTCTAAGCTGGGATGAAAAATGCATAGAATAAGCACCTTTTATTTCCCTCAGGTCCTGCAGCAAAGCTGGTCATGATCTGCTTTATCTTTCTAAGGTAAAAATGAGATTTACTTTTTAAAAAAGTTTCAAAAGTGTTTAAATTAAAAAAAAAAAAATCAACCGAGTTAGAAAACAAATCATGCACTGGTTACCTTTATCATCTATTTAATGAAAACTGAAGGAAATCTGTGGTCAAAGTAAAAGGCTAAGATCTAGCAGAACTCTGGCACTACATTTGGGAGCTCCAAAATCTTGAGAACTGTGTATTTGGATCATGCTTTCATCTAGTGACAAAATCTTGAGAGTCACCTTCTCAACCCTTTGCTGTATGTGATCCATTTGTCTTTCTAATGCCTATTGTGAATTCACCTGGCTCACATCTCTGCACATATAAACATTCTAATGAGGAGGAATTGCTGCTGCCACCGTGGATGTGGCTGGCTGGCTGCCAGGGAGTTCACTGATTGCTGGGGAGATGCCAGCGTTTATGAAAAACGAGTATTCTTTCAAATCACAAAATTGTTTGTGATTGAGGCTGAATTATGAATAGCTGCTGTGTCTGCCATGGCCAAATAAGTTTACTTGGAAATCAGTGCTGGGGGCTCTGATTGGCAGATGGCTCGGCAGCTATTGAGGCTTTTGGGCCGAATTCTCTGGTGTGCAGAGAGCTGCCAGTTGGGACTGGGCTTGCACAAAGGGACGCTGGTCCCCAAAGCCCTTGGCTGGTGACTGGCTGCTCCTCTCTGGACTGTCTGATGGCCCTTCCTGAGCTGGCTCCTGCTGCTAATGAGAAGTGGGGAAAAAACCTTTGGTCTGGAGGATGTGTAGAAACATTGTGTGTTTCCTCTAGGCGGTCCTGCCACCGTCTGCCCTTTGGCCCGTGTGATGCTGCCCCGCTTTGGCTGCTTTCCTGTGGTCTCTGTAGCTTGGTTGGGCTCGCTTTGCCCTCCTGTGGCTGACAGCAGATATTCAGGAGCTCTGTGCTGTGAGCCCTGGCCTCAGGCTGGACTCACCTCAAACCCAGCCCTGCTGCTCAAAGCCGATCCTGGGTGATGGTGCTCAGTATTGATCAATGTCAAATGTCTTAATCAAATGTCTTATTATTGCCTCTATTGTTCTGAACATTTCTGACTAGCTAATAGATATGACTGGTTTAGGATTTATTCACCCGGAAATACAACCAAATTTTTAAGAGGAGAAGCCCACTGCTGGTTCTTCTTTCTCTGAATCCGACTTATTATAACTTCAGACAAAACAACTCACGGTAACAAAAACTTTCTTGGTAAGAGATGAAGCATTCAAAATCACTTCTTGAAATAGATAATTAATAAGAATTTACAATCATGTTCATATTGTTAGCCTCCTGCAGAACTGTTGCACCTTCACATCTATGGTTGCTCCAGCCTGTTGATGTTGATTCCTCTGTTGGTTTATTTCCAGCTCCAAATGTGTTTCTAGAAGGTACTAAAACATCTACAGAGAGGGATAAGACTGGGGAAATGTTTGCTGGGCTCTGTGTTGTGGCTTTGTCAGACAGCAGGGTGGCCTGGCCCGATGTGTGGCCCCCACACTGCTGGCATTGACTTTCCCCATCTGTCTCACACAGGCATGGGGGGCATCTCCTGTCCCTCTGTCCCTGTCACCAGGGTGGTGTTTGACTTTATCCTGAGGGACTGGAGGTGTCCTGTGTGACAGTGGGAAATGGCTTCCAGATTGGTAGCTGCTGCATGTTGGGGTGACTTACTGGAAGCATAGGGGACTTTTTTCATTGTCAGGTAGGATTTTTAAATGTGAAGATAAAAAAAGTCATGTTTTAATAGTTGTGAAGTGGAAATTACTGAAATAAGGGAAGTTGTTGATGTTTGCATCTGATCTAAGAGGACTCAGCAGGTACTTGCTGGCTGTTTTTCCAGTTTCACCATGCTTCATGGATATCCTTGGGATATCTTGATTTCTAGGTGGAGAAATGAGAGGACAGCACAAACACACACAAAATAAAGCTTATTTCTTGAGAAATATGTCCTTAGTATACCATAAATGGATTTATAATTCTCTTGTACTTAATTTAAAATAGCTGAAATCTAAGGAGTTTAGGTCAGGTAAGGGTTCTTATTCTCTGGTATGCATGTGGTTCCCTATAAACCTCGTCATTGTTTGTGAGTTTTATGAAGAGAAAAGGAGAGCAAACTTGATGCTCTGTGAATTGCAACCCTCCAAAATAAACCACCTGACATAAATGCAGTAGACTAAGGAAAGACAGCTGATAATCCAAGGAAAACCAGTCATTAAAGCAAATGGGAGCTCTGTCTTTCCCTGCTGTGGATGTGCTGCTACCCTGGCTAAGCTGGCCCAACACATGTGCTCCATAGTAAAAGGGTAACATTTTAAGTGGATCCCTTTCTCCTATTTTTGAGCATTAATTAGTGTTCCAAGCATCTGTTACTGGCTGTGCATCCTCCTGGCTAAATTCCTGAAATGTGCTCTTAGAGTTTGTGGAGGATGTACTCAGGGAAAAATTGGGAATTCCAGTTTGAAGCATGCATTTGATGCATTTTGCATCAAAAAATATAGAGTTCGGGAGTAAAATTGATTTTTCCTGTTTTGCTAGAAGAGTGGGTAACCAATTCTTATCCCTCTTGGAGCATAGTTGTTCTATCCCTAAGCTCTGAAAAATCCAGCAATCTTACAGAGAGACAGTAAGAAAATCTCTCCATTTGATGCTAGAACAGTGTTCCTTTTTGCCCCTCCGTTTATTAAAGAGGCTGTTGGGGATTCTGCACCAGAAAAAGAGGCTTTTGCAGCCGGAAGTGCAGGTGCAGGAGCTGCTGCATTCACATGGTGAGGGATCTGTCCCTTGGGTGTGGCAGTAATGGTTCCACATGGCTTACCTGGAGATGGGTGCTGTGCATTGCAAGATGCATCCCTGCCTGCAGCCATGGAATTTCCAAAGCAGGACTGGGACCCAAATGTGATTATAATGTGAGCCAGAATGGAATTATGAATGCAAGAGGGGATGTGGGACAGCAAACTGTGTTTGATATGGTAAAATCTTCGTAGTTCTCAGCCTGAAGTTCTGCACCTATTGAAGATTTGTAATGTTAGAGCTTTGGAGTTGCTTTAATGTGAAATATTTACTTTTATGTTACAAAGAAGATAATGGCCTAGGAAAAAAAGTCTAGGGAAGGTGTTCACAAAACACCCAGATTAGGACTGTGGAAAATTGCAGAGAAAATTGCTTTCAGGTTGACACTTCAGAGCCAAAGTGGCATGAGTTCTCAGATGTGACAAGCAATCACCATCTCCTCTTAGACATTCCAGGAGCTGCTGAGTGCTCAGTGTGTGTTTGAAAATGAGGCCACTGATTTAGGCTTCTGTGGAGGGACTTAATGGCCTGATCTGAGGCATCTACTTCAGGAGGTTCTGACTGGATTCGCATAAACCCTTCAAGTCAGAGTATACAATTTTGTATTTCCTGTGGCCAGTTGGAGGTTTAACTCCAGTTTTGCATTTCATATACTGAGGCCATTTATAGCCCCAGAAGGGAGGGAGGTAGGTATTTTAAGCAGTGCTGTTCAGAGGACTGGTCAATCTCATAAAACTGCCTGGTGTTTGCATTCCTGCAGGCAGAGGGTAGCAAAAAGCTGAGTGGATGCTCGATGGGACTTGGGGAGGGCTGAGTCAGCAACGCCCTCACTTCCACCCTTGCCAGTGAACAGAGCTGGAGCCTCAGTGCTGCAAGGGTCTGGTCCCAGCACCTCCAAGTATGTCATTCCTGGCAGAGGTTTGTCCAAGCTGCTTCAACCAGCAGCTGATGATGGTGGCTCCTCAGCCTACCCGGGCAATCTCACTGGTGCTTCGTGGTGTTAAAGAGCATTCCCTCCCCCCTTCTGCTGCTCACTCTAACTCTCACTGCTGACACCTTAGGTCATTGCTTTTCCCCTGCCTTTAGGGAGGTAATACCTAGAGGATTCCTTCCTAGTTTTGGAAAGTCCTCCTTGTACCTGACAGTCAGTTATGTTTTCAGTCAACCTTCACTTCATGCAGGATGGTTGAAAGAAGGATGACAAATGTGTTATGTCATAGTTTCTGTTCCTTTGACACTCTTGGCTGTCTGACTGGCCTGGAGCTCTGTGAGGGCATTATTTCAGCCAAGGCCTAAGGACTCTTGGCTCTACTGTTATTTTTGCCCCATAGGGATTTCTTATAGATACTGCATTTTATGATCTAAGTCTTTTTGCATCAATATGACTTTGACACATATGAATTGTAAGATTCCTTAGAAACATCCCAGAAGAACTCCTGTGCCACTGCCATGCCCTTCCTCTTTCACACAGGTGCTTATCTTTACTAAATGTAGACCACTGCATTTTTCTTCACCGGGTTACATTTCTAAAACTGTTTGTTCTTCAGCTTTATCAAAATCATGTTCATTCTAGCTCTGTTGTCAAACTTCCTTAAAGCTTTTGTCATCTGCAGGATTAGTAAGCGTGTTCCTTTCCATCATCCAGATTATTCATGAAAGTGTTCAAGTCACCCAAGACAGATCATCATGGAAAACATCCTTTCCATTTGACAGTGAACCACTGATACTGCTTTCTGAGAACAGAGTTTCTTCTGCAGTCTAGGTCATGTATCCCTCTTTTTTCAATGATGATGTCTGCAAAGAAAGCCTTCCCAAAGGCAAAATATGTGTCATCACTCCTACTTAAAAAAGAGGGGAAGCACTTGATGATCGTGGATACTCATGCAAGTTTTGTCCAGTCCGGCTATATGATACTGTTAAAGCAGGGACAAACTTGATGGAAAGGCCAAGCAGAAAGAAATGTGGGGAATTTCCCTTGGCCACGCCCCCTTTTCCCTTGACCACGCCCCCTTTTCCCTTGGCCACGCCCCCTTTCCCCTTGGCTGCTCCCGCCCCAATTTTTCTGGCCCCGCCTTTTTTGCCCTCCCCGCCCTGCGCTGCCCAGCAAGAGCTGCTCCTTAGGAGCTCAGCTTTTGCTGCTTTCCCCTGGGGCTTGAGGCGCAGCCGGCAAACACCGGCTCTGGGGGCGGCTGTCTCAGCCGGGCTCTGCTGACAGGAGGTTTCATGAGGTGCTGGCTTTGCCATTTTGGTGCCTGCCATGGTAAGAGGGGCTTCTGCCCTGCCAGCCTGGAGCCTGAGGGACACAGGGAGGGCTGAGGAAGAGATCCTGAGTGGAAGGCAGCCAGGTGATGATGATGGGCAGCTGTTGTTGGAGAGAGCATGGGCAATCATAACAAGCAGCCTGGTGTTGTGGAGATGATGTCCCAAATTAGGTTCTTTCATCTGGTGAACAAGAGACCAATCTACACAGAAATTTGAGATATTTGATTTATTCACTGTTCTGCACAGAAAGGGGAGGTGGGTGGCAAATCTCCAAAGCCACCACAAAGATTACCAAAACTTTTTACTATGTATATACTTTAGCAAACAAAGGCATCAATGTTTATTGGGTACAAGTTACCAGTTCTCTTAATAATTAGTTTTATATCTTCCATTGGTTCATGAATTCCTTGCTTCCCTTGCTAATTAGCCCATATGCTCAGTCACACTCTTCTTTTGGCTTGGGGCATTTTTTGGGTGGGTGGCCATGAGTTGGTGGCTGTGATCTGTCCCTGCCAGAACCACCTTTTATGCAGTTGGACCTGATTCAGCACAGCTGCTGTGGTGGCTTTATTGGCTTCATCCTTGTCTTGGGGTTTCTGCCAAATGTCCTTGTGGCCTTTAAATTCTGCCTTCTTTGTGTGCACCATCAAGGGCACATCCTTCTTCCCGAGCCTTGGTAACCTCCAGGTTGACCCAGGTGTGGGAGCTGGGCTCTGCCTACCTGCAAAATAGCTGTCCCAAGACTTTGTGCTGCTGGACATGAAATAAATATACCTTAAAAAGACACATGCACTGGACATACTGGAACTTTAAGCACAAGATCTTGTGGAAGGAAAATACAGCCTTTGCATGAACACACACGGACTCATGCAAAATTTTGCAGGTCCAAAAAATTCCTGTCCTGAGGCATTTGCAGCCTGAGCTGTCCTCAGGAGACAGCACTGACCTGCCCTCAGCTGGGGTGAACTCTGGGTTTCCCAGAGTGTTTCCAACCCTGTTGGACAAGCAACCTTGAAGATCTATAATGTCAGAGGAAGGGGAAATCCTGTGAACTGAGCCCCACCTGTATGCAGAGGAGAAAATGCGTCTGTGTGTCCTTGGATTGTGCCTGTGCTATGCAGCATCCTGCATAAATGAGTGATGAATCACAACTCAGTGACGAACTCCAGTCCTGCCACTGCCTCTCTTCCCTTCCTTATCTCCTGGCTGCTGCCTTGCTTCGTGCTAAGCAGGTCACCAGACCATAATAGTTCAGGGATTCTTGCATAGATGGCTTGAAAGTATGGGCTGGGGAAGGAAAAAAAAACCCAGTGCTAAGTATTAAAAGCATGTCATAACTCTAGTGCTGTAATAAGGAGATATTTCATAGCATAAATGTTAGTCACTGCTAATGGGAAGCATCACATATAAATAACATTCCCATCTGGTTAAATATTTTCCACTGGAAGGTAATTCCCAGCTACACGCTTTTTCCTGAAGCAGACACTGTGTCCTGCTTTGGCCTGGTGCTTAGCCAGGCAGGCATGCAGATATTGGGTAGTGAGGCATGTAAAGTCTTTAGTACCACAGTCTTGTCTTAATTGATATTCACAATACTCTGACACTTTGATGGGAGGGGAAAGAGAAGGCAGAGCTGTGAATTAAAAGCATCTGTGTATGTGAGGCATACAGAGAAATTTGATTTCTCATAGTTTCACCATGTGAGGTATGATATAAACTAAGCTGGAGAAAATGCTGGTTGTTTCATCTCCTGAGGCACCTCAGTTAGCTTTGTGTTATGGGAGGGCAGATTTTCAGTTGAATTGAAGTGCAATAGTGGAGCTGGCAATAATAATAATTCTTGCTTTTGTATTGTTTCAGTAAGTGGTGCTAAGGACCTGCTCCTTGGTTCCCTCTCCTGTACTTTCAGGGTGAGTTAGATGGAGCTGGCATTCACAGCTTGTTAATCACCAGAACCCCAGGTAAAAATAACTGGATACTTTGAGTGCTGCAAGATTTTCAATTGAAATTCAATAGCACCCTGGATGTTTGTCTTAGCTCTTGTACTGTCTGTGCATTGTAGGAGTTTCATCATCACAGCATAAATGCAGCTGCGGCCGCATTGAGATGGAGCAGGAAACGGGGTGGAGGTTTGAAGCTGCCACAGTGGTTTTCTTTTTGTTAAGTTTGGCAATTTAATTTCAAACCATTTTATTTGGGTTATTGTGGCTGGGTAAATACAGTCCTTGAGAGTCGTTCAAGCCATACAAAAAGATGCTGTGCTGCAAGGAACATTATGGACTTCAGAGCATCATACCACTCTTTTTCAGGAAAGGACAAATGACATGTACATCTTGTGTGTTTACTCTTAGATTCTGTTCCTGTTTTGACATCAAGGGCACAGTTGCATTCATGTGATGTTTTCATTTTGAATTTGTGTTCTCATACCTGAGAAGAAGGATGTGTTTTGGAAGTGGTGAATTTCAGAGGGGGGGATTGTTGTAGATCAAAGGACTGCAATATTGAAGAAGCGGAAGGTGGTCTTTACTGTTTTTTTTTTCTTTAAACATTCTTTTTGCCACTAAAGTAAAAAATTGCATAGTCTGATTTCTGCCATTTGTATTCAGGGTGCTCTTGTCCCTAAACAGAACAAAGCCAAGATAAAATAGTAAGGCTCTGTGCCCTGCCTTCTGGGGAGCAGCTAAGAAATCTCAATGGCTGTGGCAAGTTTCTTCAGTGTTAGCTGGGGTCACAGAGCATTTTTTGTCAGGTGATGTTCTCATTGTCATGGATGTGATAAGCACCTGCCAGAATCTGGCTGGCATCCAGCTGCATGGACTCAGCTTAAACATTAAAAACATTTGTTTTTAAATGCTGGTTGGAGTTGCCACCTGGAAATTCAGGACAATTAAACTGAACTACCTGGTGCCTAATAAGTTGATTTTCCAGACTTGCAAACATGAATCAATTGGCTTAACAAACAAGACATTATTAGAGGGAATTAAGTTCCCCTAGCTGGTGCTGCTTTCTGCCCATATTACTCCAGACAGCAGATGCTTGTCTTTGGTTTTCCCATAGATGCAGCATTTTTGCTTGCCTGAAGCCCCCAGGGTATCCATAAATGCTGATCCTCCTCTGGTGGGAGATGCTGCTGCCCCAGGTGCTCACAATATGGGCAGAGGATGCCTGCTCAGAGCCCTGTTTGTCTGAATTAGGGAAATTGATGATCTCCTGGCTTTTTCTGGGTCTCTACTGGGGGACCCCTTCCATACTGCATAGCTTCCTTTAGACAAAGTGTTAGGACAGGATTCCTGATGGGAGCCTCCTCTGAGCTCTAAAGCACTGGGAAATACTGCAGGCCTTGTCCATGCATTGTCTGCTGCATTCCTTGCCTGGACACTGCAGGA
Source organism: Agelaius tricolor (assembly GCF_023055355.1). NCBI lineage: Eukaryota > Metazoa > Chordata > Aves > Passeriformes > Icteridae > Agelaius > Agelaius tricolor. Next base: position 6,233,300 of record NW_027269270.1, read on the forward strand.
CATAAATTTGTTCCTGGGTCTGCAAACCCTGTACTTGGGTTATTTCTAGGTATTGTGTGTATTGCAGGGAGAGGTTTACACTCAGGCATGTCTTTCAATCACAGAGCACCCCCATATTGATAGTTCCAGGTTTTAACATTGCTGTGGCAGTTTGCTGAAAACAGATGGATATATTCCTCATGAACACTGACACATGAAATCTCCCCTCTAATCTGAGGGAAGGGGCCAATTTACTTTTGCTTTGTGTTCATGCATTTTGGCCTCGTCAGCAGCAGTGCTGGCCACAGCTGATGTCAGAGAGTCCATGGCTAACAAGCAGGAAAGAAAAATCAGTGTTTTCACAGCCTTGTGATGCCCTATTTATTTATTGAATGTCATGTAAAGTCTGAATGTGCACTTAGCTTTTCTCAGCTCCCTTGATGTGTCTCCCAGCTGTGGTGGATGGTTCTCTCAGCTGCTGCTGCCTCTCTAATCTGCACTTTGATTCTGCAGGCATTCCTTATCTGCTGGCTGGGTCTGTTTGGCACATCCAGCTATGAAAGGAACAGCAGACTGTTGAGAACTCGTGTGTCAATACTCCTGCCCCTCTACAAAGGAACTTTCTGTGCTTGCAGACTTCCATATGCATGCAAAGCAGTGTGTTTTAAAACTCTGAGAAGCACCAAACCATTACATGCCAGTGTTTTCCCAATTCATTTTGTGCTTGATTTTCAGTGGCCATGAGCTGATGTATCCCTGTTGGTGTCAGTGGAGCTGGATGTGTTTCTAGAGACAAATTCAGGGCTGCACAGCTCCTGGAGCTTTGTGATGATGTGGTTTTACTAGATCTGCTCATGATGATTAATCTTTTTGCCTGTCTGTCTGCATCATAAGGGCTGTCCCTGGAGACAAAGCCCTGGGGTCAGAAGCCCCAGTGGGCAGTGTGGGAGCCAGAGGAGTGAGCACAGGCAGTGACTCAGTGTCAGAACTGCCCAGGCTGGTGCAGGCTGGGCTGGGTTACAGGGTGTGCTGTGCCATGGCCAGGATAAAGTTCATCCTGAGCAGCAGGACTGGCTGTGTGACATGGCCCTGCTGCTGGAAGCACAAAAAAAAACCCCCAAAACTGAGGATACAGAAGTGATATAATTTATCTACAGGTATTGGTGTAAATAGGCATGGTCAATACCTAGCTATCTATTAGTAATAACAAAACTAACTGATTCCTGTAAAGGGACGGAATATGATATAATACACTAAAATTTGCAGCTAAAAGTCAAATAGGACACCAGAAATTTGAGCCTTGTGTCACTGCAGGGGAAGTTCCTGTATTTTGAGGCACATTTCTGCACCAGCCCTCTCTCCACAGTGCAGAATCTGTCTTATCTAGGCTCATGCTGTTTTTTAGTACATAAGTTTATTTTATTGTCTGTGCAAATCACAATAACTTTACAAATTAAAACTACATTAGCAGGCTTAAAATTGACTTTTTGGTCTGCTTCTAGCTCCTTTTGGGAAGCCAGCTACCAATGCCCACTCTGACTACCAGTTTGTCTTCTGACCTGAAAAAGCTGATGTAAAAGAAAGTTTAGCTGGTGTAAAAGAAAATAAGCTTCCTCTGCTTTGCCTCCTGCTTTCCTGTGGTGTCAATGACAGAAACCTGCTCCTTCAGTGGCAGAAGGCTAGGGGTGAGTGTGCTGCTGGAGCTGTGATATACCTAACCAGCTGTTCATCTTCTCTAAGTGAGGAAGAAAATCACCCAGAGGAGCGATGCCTGTCCCTGAGGCAGCAGCTGATGTGGATTTATGAGCCTGTAGCAGACATAATCAACCTATTTAGTTTTCCCAAAGCAGGAAGCAAAGCTCTCCTGTGGGAGCAGACCTTCTGTACCCTTCAGCAAAACCCATCTTGCTTCCTGGGTGACTCTGCTCCATGGCAGCCAGGAGCTGGCTGTTGTGCTGCTTCAGCTGCAGGAGAGTTATTTACCTGCTTGTGGAACAAGGTCTGCTCAGGGTGCTCAGGGCTTTGGATCACCTGGCAGCTATCACAGTCTATCCTAAACCTTTGGAAGTAGTTTTCTAATGGAATCTTGCCTGCCTGGGGAAAAGTCTGTACTCATCCTTGCCTTTTCACTGCTTTGGGCTCCAATTGGAGCCGGTTTTTCTGAAAAAGTTTTGCTTGCCCCTCCTCAGCAATGACCTGTTTGAGCATTTCTGCCTGAGCAGACAGCAGTGTCCGGGCACAGCCCACGCTGCTGAACCTGGGGCTGGCTAGGGAGAAAGAGAGCACATTAAATCTCTGAAAAACAGTGCACAAGTGAGCTGTGCTGGCCCCTACTGTGGCATTTCCTCCTTTGAGGGCAGGGCAGGCTGAGCAACAAGGGCCAGGGCTGAGCTGGGGCTCAGGGAAGTGTGTGTGCCTGGAAGTGGCTGCTGAGAGGGAAATCTTCTCCTTTACCTCTCCTGAGACTGGGGAGCACATGAACTGCTCTGAGAACAGCACCCCTGATTGTCTGGATGCCCATTGATCACTGCAAGGCTGGATGGAACCCTCCTGGGGGAAACCTGTCAGTGTTCCCACTATTTACTCTGGATTGTGGCAGCATCTGGGAGCCACAGGCCCAGTTCAGAGCCCCCTTGTGCAAGGAATTGATTATGAGCAGGATTGGGATGCAAAGTTCCTCAAAAGTTTGGTGCTTTTCTCAAGTTTTATGGAAAAAACAAATTGGTTCTTGAAGGAGTGTTGGAGCTGGTGGTATTTATGGCCAACCTAAGCAGTATAGCCCCTTTCTGCATCTTCCTTCAGAATGTAAGCAGTGGAAGGCTGAGGCCTGGGAAAAGGAGTTTGTAAGCCCAATTCCAAAGGCGGCATTGAATGAAGGTGGCACATTTTGGTGGCAAATTCTGGCATTTTAGGCAGTACCTGTGTTTTCAGGAAAATTTGAGGTAAAAAAACAGGTTTGAGGAGATGTGGAAGTCATCTTCAAGGGGGAAATTGTTTGCTTATCTGTTGGAAGATCTAGTAATAATGTGTTTAAACACTTGCATGGTGCAGGGTAAAGAAGTTGGTAAATACCAACTGTGTGAAAACTTCCACTGTTTTCTGTTATGTGTGACTTTTTCTTACCCTCCTTTTTCTATTTTTTTGTCGGCTGAGTTTAGTTTTGCTTTTCTTTTTTACCTTTTTAATCAAAAGAACTTCCTGGGAATTACTGTAGATCTTCTTCAGAACTCCTTTGTAAGACACTGTATTTTTTTGCTTGTCTAATTCATGCTGAGAAGCAGCATAGCCCACAGGAAGCACCATTAATTTCAAGGAACCAATCAGCTTTAGTAAGGCTATTAGTTGAGATTATTAGGTGAGAGTTTGTGCAATATTGAAAGTGCCAAGCTATTACCAAATTTTACATTGATTTTTCCAATTGTCATATTTTTTGACAAGTGTTGTAATTGTTTACTGGAAAAGGAAATGAGTATTCATGTTCCTTCTTTTGCTGCCTCTCTGTTTTAGAGAGAGGAGCAATTCATTATCTCAGGGATAGAAAACAATTAAAGTGTTGTTTCCTTAATGACTGCATGATAATGGAGTAACAAAACTCAGACCCGCAGCTCCTACCAGGGTTCTTGGGAGGGAGGCAAGTGCTGGTGCAGCTGAGCTGGCACCAGAAATGTCTCATTTCTCCTGTGCTGGGGCTGATTGAAATCTCCCTGCAAGCTACTCTGTTAGATATGCTTATACACCACTGAAGAAAATGCAGGCAGTGGTAGAAAATACCACTGCAAGCACACCCTGAATATAGGAATACTTAATTTGTAGGCAGAGCTTCACTTATCTGGCTGAGAGCCAGTTTTTTATGACACAGGCAGCAGTGTTTGTTTAATGTGTCCCTTATCAAATCTCAAAGCTAATATTTGCCTTAGTCCTCTATGAAGATAAACAGGAACTGTTTGAGTGAGAATTAAGATATTGTGTATCATACTCCTCTGAATCTGGGTACTTTACCCTCGAATCCAAAGAAATGTCTTGCAGATGTGAATTTACACTGCTCAGAGCTGGCTCTCTTCAAAGCTAGTTTGTGGTTAAAGTATTTGGGGAGGTCATAGCAACGAAGGGAGATCATGGTTTACATCAAATGCAAAGCATTCTGGAGTTGCTTTGAATCCATCAACAGCCTTTCAGGTCAAGCTCTTGGTCCTGAAGATAGTAAATAGGTGGTATTTTGAAGCAACTTGTAGAGGATTTCTGCATTCCTGCAAGGAGGAGTTCTGCAATGCCAGCCTGGTTCATGTTCATCTCCTGTGATACACAGAACAGGCAGAACTTAGAGTTTCCTTGCCTTCAGTGCCTTCATTCCAAAACTGCATTCAAAAGTAGAATTATTCTCCCTCCACAAACTCAGATTTGAAGACAAGCAGCAGCAGCATGAGGGCTCTTACTATGACTGGTCAGGATAAAGTAATTAAATGGGTGGTAAAACAAATGATTCCTGGATGCCATTGCTGATGCTTGTCAGGATCCCACCTTCCCCATCACCACTCCCTCAAAACAAAAGAAAACAGTTCAGTCAGGTGGCTGCAAAGTTTAATACAGCTTTGTGAAAACACCTGTGAAAACCAATCTGGTACTGCAAATCATGGTGGTAATGGGAGTGAAATGTGCAGGGGGGGAAAAAGGTAAGGGACTTAGAAGGCAGAGTCACAGCAATGCAGCTGGGGAAAGGAACAACAACAAATGATCACTGCATTTCAATAATATGTACCAGTTTTTTCCTTGCCAAGCAGTATTTGTGTAGCATTCAAAGCTGAACAGGAAAATCTGAAAATATCATGAAGCTATGTAAAGAGGATTATTGTGCAAAAAGAAATCTGTAGTAATGAGGAAAAATAGCATTCCATGGTAAAGGGAAGCTTTAACTATTGAGATAAGAACAATGGCAACTGTTAATGCTGATAATCATGAACATTTGAGGTTTTCAGGTTCTTGCCAGGCTCACCACACGCCTCCTCAAGCTAAATGCTGGGAGGAAGCAATGTAGCTGGAGCTTGCTGGAGTGCATTAGGTGGGGAAGAGGAAACCTTGTTTCCTGGGAAATAACTTTTTCAGCTAATGCTTTTTTTGTAGTTTTTGGCCAGCTTCACTGTTGAGTGAAAATAATATTTGGAGAAAGAGAGCAGAGCACACTGACTAATATACAACCTTCAAGAATAAATAGTCTCCATCCCAGTGGGGATACAGGAGTAGGCTAAAGTCACTTTATTGTCTACAAAAGGTAATTATTGGACATCTCAGGCCTACCAGGAAAGCATCTTTTCCTTTCTCCCACCTCAGGCCCCTGTGTTGATGTGGATGGCACAGCCATGGCAGGAGAACTGCTGCTGGTGATGAATGTGCCCGAGAGCTTTGCCCAGGGCCCCAGAGGATGGGGCTGTGTGCCACGGAGGGGCAGGCACATGCCTTGCTGCTGAGTCCACAGGCAGTATTTCATGTGCCTTTCCCTGGAGGATTTAGACTAGAAGAAAACCCCTGCAGACTTTAGCTGATCCCTGCTTTTCTCTCACATTGAGCCTTGTGCAGAGAAAAGGAGAGCAGACACCAAGCTCTGTATTGTAGTGTGACGATGAGGAGCTATAGAACCAAATAATCTTCCAGGATGGCATCAGAAAGAGAGTTTTGCCACACTTTTGGCTGTAACAGAATTGTGTTAACAGATTTCTTTGTTCTATTCTAAATTATAGCCTGAGGATTCATTTTGGTTTAGTACTTGGGGTAGATCAGGCCCTAACAATGCAATGTTAGTGCATTGGAGGAGCAATGTTAATCCATTGTTGGGAGCAACAGTGGATTAACATCCCCTGCAACTGCATTGTTCACGCAGGCAGAAGTCCCTGGCTGCTCTGCCTGGCAGTGTTGTGGAGGCTGGGATGATCTCACCCTGTCTGCATTTTGAGCTGACCAGGCAGCATGTGGATGCAGTTATCCTATTGAGAGACGTGGCGTTCTAGCTTGGGGCAGCATCTGACATTTACCATGTCTTCCAGTTGGCTGGAAGCATGGGCACAGTGAGCTGGGGCCTGCCTCATTGTGAGCATTGCCTCTGCCTCAGCAAGATTGCAAAAAACTGGGCGTGCAAGACTCACAGAGTGATTTTGTGAAATTGTTATAAAGTGAAACACTCTCAGTAATATGAAATTACTCCTATTAGAGCTGCAGCTTGAGTAGGTTATGTGTGATCAAGAAGTACCATTTCAAGTTCTCTTGTCCCTGATTTTCTATAAACACTGATTTTGGTAGTCTCCCACTGCTGGTATAGATTTTGACTACTGTCACATCTTGCAAAAGGGAACTGTCTGAAATAGTTTTGTTTTCAGGCTGGATGCTGAATACTCTGGTAGCATAGGCACTTTAAAAAATACCAGGAGGAAAACTTTGGAGGAACTTTGTCTTTATTAGTTTATAGAGTGAGGTATAAGTGTGCAGATGCCTTCAAAATCAAGGAGCTTGGATGCCAAGTATTTTTTTAGGGTTCAGCACATTAATCCTTATATTAAATAGCAAGGATAAATATGAAGGTGAGCATATAGAGGTATGTGTGTGATGTATATTACACAGATGTACACATGTATGAGATACATTTCTACCTCTCAATGCACCTTCCCCTTCCTCTCTTTTGTAGAAGGAGACTTTCAGGCACTGAAATTCGATAGCAGCAAACAAATAAGTGAGGAGACATTTTCCATTTAAGGATTCAAACCTTAATCCAGATTTTTCCTTCTGTTATTTCCAAAGCTTTTCATCATTTTCTCCCCATGTCTTCTTCTCCTCTGCAGGAAATGATCCAAGTATAGTAATTATGAAAACCCCTGTATCTATTAACCTTGCATCCTGTAAGTCATTAACAAGAATTCATAGTACAGCCTTCCATTTTATGAGAGAGTTATTGAGCAAATGGAGAGTTTCTGAAAAAGTACATTAACAAGAATTAACAAGAATTCATAGTACAGCCTTCCATTTTATGAGAGAGTTATATAACAAATGGAGAGTTTCTGAAAAAGTACAATAAAATGACAGGCAACAACTTAGGAGATGTTAGGAGTGGAGCAGGAGAGAGCTGTGCTTTATGTTTTGAAGAATGAATGGTGGGAAGGGTTCTTGGGCAGGTCTGTTCTGGAGTTAGAGCAGAACCTGGCTTCCCCTGTGCGAAGTGGCACCACTAAATAAAGAAACTGAGGAAAGCCAGAAGGAACAAGCTGTTTCTCAACAGATCCGTGAGAATGGAGCAACTCCCACGGGAGGCCAGGCACGAAGGAGAGAGAAATGGCCCAGCCAGCATGGCTGCCTCATATCTTAATATAGCCCAGCTTCTTGGCAAAGCAAGGGGGTGAGGCCTGGGGGAGGAGGAGAGCTGGGTGTGCTTTCCCCAAATCCTGCTTGCAATAGGAGAGAAATCCTGCTGGCTGTGCTGCAGTGGAGCACTGGGGTTCAGTGATGTGCCAGTGAAATCCAGCTGTTGGAGGTGCACTCCTCAGTGCATCCAGCAAATCCTGCCTGCCCCTTGTCTGCCTGTGCTCAGTGGGCAAGGACCTAAATGTCTGGACAGGAGGAGACCCCATGCTGCTGTTCAAGCACCTCTTCTCTTCCCCCTGACCTTGGAAGCAAGCAGACATGGCAAATGTGATCTGTGAGCTTGCACTGCAGACCTGGCAAGGTGCTGTCACCATCGTGGGTTTCTGCAGGCTCAGGCTGAGCTATTTTGGTGTAAGATGTTGCTTTTGCCTCTTCCAGACCAACTTGTGTCATACAAAAACTCAAAGCAAAATAAAAATGATTGACTACATTGCAGAGTAAAAATCACTTCTAGACCTAATCCTGGGCATTGCTTCAGCAATACATTTTGGCAGGTTGAGAGATGATAAATATTGAGCTCTTTGCTCACTGTTGCTGTCTGTTACATGGCAGCTGTCCCACAGTAATTTCTGATTCCCTACTCCCATTTCCATCTTATTGAACTGTAGACCCTGTTGACCCTTGTTTTTCCTTTTTCCCGTTTTTGTTGATGCCTCTTGGTTCGGTCCCAGCCTTTGTTCTGGGCACTCTGCCGGTGTTTCTCAGCAGCCTTTCAGCCCCTTCCTCCAGTTCCCCACCCTTCCTAGTGACTCCTCCCCTCACACATTCCCTTCTCTCATGCACACCCCGCTGTTCCACTCCTTATCCACATTTTCCTACTTTTTTTCTCCTCCTACACACATCTTGTTTAATGCCTCCCTCCACTTCTGGCTGCATGTCAACTATTGTATCATTAAAAATTACTGAGAGCTAATTAAAATAAAAATATCCCTGATGCATTGTTTTTAGGACTAGATTTGTAGGGTCCTACCAGTCTATTTCCTTTTTTAGCAAAAGAATTTACAGCCATTTCAAAATCCATCAAAACCTTTCCAGGTTCTCACCTTATTTGAAGCTGTATGTCACATATATTTCATATCTATGACATAGGTAGTGTTTAATAGCTGCAGCATGACATGATTTTGTTTCAGTTGAGATCTCTGTGCTGTTGAGCCCAGCCCAGGAATGTGTATTTCTGTGTCCTGAAGCTTGCTTTTCCTTTGAAGAGTTGTGCATGGCACACACAGGACACACAGGTGGCTCTCCTAAAGAGCTCATGCCTGAATGTGCCAAAAGAAACCTCCTTCTTTTCAGTTTTACTTAGGACATGTCACCCTTCAGCTTTCAGTCATAACCTGCTCTCTGACTGCCAGTCTCCAGCTATTGCCAACAGTAAAATGGTGAAACTTGCAGGGAAATGAAGGTTATTTAGAAAAAGTCACACAGAGCTCATAGCTTTCACTGTGGCCATGTGGAAGTGACAACTGACCCTGCAAATGCAGGCAACTTCCATGTGTTCGTAATTTGTTTACCACTAGTCAGATGTTCTCAGTGTCCCTTTTTCCATGTCTCTGGCAGTGCTGTGCTGAGCTGCAGTGGATCAGGGACCAGGCAGGGAGTTAATGCAGCTCATGTTGTCACCCTCATGGGGCTCGTTTGCCTACAGGCATGTCAGAAGGAACAAGTAATATAAGGGCAGATATAACTGTAGCTGGCAGTGCTCTGAAAAGATGCTGAAACTCCCTTTAAATGGATAGTGTAGGACATCAGGAGCTAAGTAGCTGAGGAGTAAGATAAATTTTCTTGAACAGTGCTGTGTTTCTATAGTTGGGCTGTGCCTGGTCCTTGATCTAAATGAGGATGTGTGTGTGCTGTCCAGTGCCGTCATCCCTCGTGTGCTTTTAGTTCCTAACACTGTCCTGCACATTTCCAGTATCCATCACAGTTCACATCACCTGCACTTCTACACAGCTCAAGCCTGATGGGAGGGAGTGAAGAAGGCAAAGCCAGAGTCTCCTCACTGCAGATAATGGCACAGGGGTTACAGTGACTTTCTGCTCCCTACCTTCAGGAATTTGAAGGTTCGGGGTGTTTTTCCACAAACCTTGAGGGAGGAGCAGGGAAGCCTGCAGTGTGATTGATGCTGTGTTGGTTGATGTTCTGCTCTTTCACGTTGTGCCTGCACAAGCCTGAGCCTGCATGTGCAGCTTCACACTGGAAAGGCCAAGAGCAAACCACGTGTCCCTTCTGTTGGTGCAATCTGGGCTTGGTTCAGCTGCTGGGGATCACCCTGCAGAGCAGAGAGAGATGCAAGCTTGTTCTGTCTCTCCATTTTGGATTATGGCTGCTGGCTGAATGTGTGTGTCCTTGAATTTGCTAATCGTGCTTTTCTAATTATTCTCCAGCAATGGGCACTACAGGTTTTCTGAGCACTTTGCAGCAGGACACAGCAGACTGTGTTGTCAGGGAAATGCAGGACAGCCCCACACACACACACAGACAAAAATCATGTAATCTCTTGTGATGATCCAATGTGATTATCTGCTGGGATATTCCAGGGAGCTGTACGGACAAGTTGTTCCAAGGCCAGATTTTCCCTGAAGGGAGTGAAGAGTATCACCATGATTATGGAATTTGGAGGGTGCAATGCAGCTGTGATCTGAGGGAGAGGAAATGTTGGAGAGTTTAAAGCCATTGAGTGGCAGAGGAGCAATGCTAGTGTGCAACCTTGCTGCCAGCCAGCATAATACAGTTCCCAGTTTGGATCAATTCCAGCTCTCAGACCCCAATTTGCTAACCATGGGGGGAAGGACACAAGTCCTCTTTTAGAAGGTCAGTATTATTTAAGGTTATTGAAAGTGAGTAAACCTGTTTCACCTTTATGAAGAAAACATTGCTGTGGAGTTTTTAGGAGCCACACAGTTATAATGAATAATGAATATATGATACTTTGTGTAGTGTTTAGCTCAGCCTGAGAGAAAATAATGGAAGTCTCTTCTTTCTGCCTGGGTGTTCAAATGAAGGAAAATCAAAGCTGTTATACCAGAGCTATATATCAGCTAACATATTTTAGGAACTGTGGAATGATCATAATTACAAAAAAGTCCTCCAGAGAGAAATTATGAGTCATAGTTTATGTTCTCTTTGGTGTTGCTATGGAAAAAGAGGTTAGTGCCAATGGTCATACAGCAATATTAATCTCTGATCTGAAAGAAAAATAAATAACAATCTCTAGCTTAACCCAAAGCAGATTTATTCCCAGTTACTGCAGCACAGTCCATTAAAGGGGATAACCACATAAGAAAAATTAAAGATGACGTTGATTATCAGTTTTCAACATGCAGTTAGGGAGAGTTCCTTATTTGAATTCAGACTCCCACAAATGACCCGGTGGAGTGAGAGGAAGGGGGGAAAAGGCAGTTTGATCAAAAGGAGGGCAGGAAAGATCAGCCACCACTGACAGCTGCAAGTATGCTGATTAAAATTTCTTTATGCATGCAGTTAGACCCAGCCCGGGGTGGAAGCTGGTTCAGTGCAAATCCTGAGACAAAACCCTGGCAACGGGCAGTCTGAGGCGGTGGAAAGCGGCTCTCAGCCTTTTTCCGTTTATTTGGGAGAGCCGGGGCGGTGAGTCAGGGAGCGGTGGATGCTTGGGTGCTGAGTCAGCACCTCCGGGGCTCTGCCAGTTCTTTCCTGCCCCCCGTCTCCTTGCCGAGGCAAAACCCTGACCAGGACCGGGGCCAGAGAGCTGCGAGATTCGCTTTGCTATGGGGGAATCCTTTTCTTTGCCCGTAGGGAAGATGACCTGGCACCTTCCCCTTGACTCCCAGAGTGAGTGTGTCTTAGTGGGTCACAGCAGAACTTTTACCCCTGCCTACCTGATGTTGTTTGCAAGTGCTGTGGCTATGCTCTCTCTGTCACAGGCAGCTCCCGACAGCACAGACCTTGCAGTCAGAACTTAGCTTGAAATTTTGCTCAGAGTGCACCCTGCAAAGCAGGGCAGAGCCTTCCTTTCTGCCACACCGCTGCATCTGCTGTGCTGATGGCAGGAAAGCTTTTTGTTGGGTTGATGAGCTAAGCAGATTGGACTGGGGAGATACAGGGATCTCATGTCCTGCATCTGTGCACGCAGCTTACTGATGATCACAGGAGCTGTACGTGTGGCCCAAAACCATTGTGTGGCACAAAGCATCTTTTGAGCCAGCTGAAGGCTTTTCAGTAACCTTCAGGGTTGGACTGGCCCCTTGTGAAGAGTCTGACCTCAAACAAATTGCCACTGCTTCACTAATTCTTCTGAGCTTGCCTCTTTTTTAAGTGTGTGACTATCAGTCATCAGTTGTGCAGCTGTTTGGCATTACAGCCTGCAACAATAAGGGGTTTGCACTGCGTCAGTGTTAAGGGCTGTCCAGGTGTATTTTACCTTCTGATCCTTTTCTTCTCCTCTTTCTTCTGTGTGTTAAAAGAGACAGAACATGCTTCGCTCAGGTCTGTATGATGGCTTTCACTGCACTCCCTTATTTGACAGTGAAATGGTCCAGAAAACCCCTAACTATGCCTTTTCACAGAGGAGCTGGCTCATGGATTAGCACGTGGGGGTCAACATGGGATGCTCTTTGCTCTTCCCCCTAAAAGGGGACAGAAATGTCAGCTGGTTTTGTGTCATTGAAAATGGAAGTATCAGCAGCTGCTGAGTGCTGCTAGTTTAAATATTTATACCATAAGGGCTTTATCACACCCTTTTTCTTTGTGCAGAGCTGCCGCCGATCCTGGTGGAGGTCAGACTCTGAATCTGTGCAGCAGCTCACAGGTCAGGTCTTCCAAGGAATTTTGGTACAAGTGGAGCTCACTGTTACTGAGTTAGGAAGTGTAAACAAGCAGTTTTTAAAAAAAGTAATTATGTAGACAAAGCTGTCAGCACTATCACAGAATACTTGTGCATATGCCTGACATCTGCCAGCCTGATGAGATCCAGGCACATGCTTGAGATACTTGAAAGAATGCAGTGCTGCTGGTCCCACAGTCTGCAATCCTCTACAATCCCCCCTCAAACAGGAACTTCTGCAGGCTGATGTTTTCAGTCAGGCCTTGAGAATGGAAGGCAAAGGGAAAAAACAGCTTGGGCGACATCTTGAGAGCCTGAGCTTGCTTCCTCCTCTGGTTTATAAGGCAGCACAAAAGCAGACATTCACAAGTTGAGAGAACATTTTTCTCTCTTGCAAAGCATGCTCTCTTCTGTTTGTTAGGATTACAGACCTACCTGTCCTTGTACATGTGCAATTGTGATGGAGAAAAAATTTAATTCCAGTCCTGCAACTGATGGCTGTGTGTGTGTGTGCTGTATTCTGAAGTGGGTATTTGAGTTAATTCCCCCAGATGCTCAGTATCTGCATGCCCAATGGTTTTGCTGGATAGCATTGTAATGCTCTTAGAACACTGTGCATGGGATTCATTTCAGCATCTCTGAAACTGGATAAAGCATGGCCAGGGGTATTGTTTGAATTAAAGCTTAGCAGGACAAACAAACCGGCGTATCTGAAAGCAAAATGTAAACATGATGCTGGGGCTCCTGGTTAGCACGTCGTGGCTGTGGGAGGTTGACAGCTGCTGCATAAAGGTTAAACGTGCTTTCTTTGGCCTGTCAGTAAAATTAAGCCTGCTAAAGACTATATGGCACTCCAGAAGACAAGAGTTTATCTGTGTGCATAAACAGAACATAGTCTTCAATATAAATATGCTTTCAGGACTATTTAGGGTATTAGGAGTATGCTGCAGTCCAATAAAAAGATGCAGATTGAGCCAGGAGATTTTGGAAAGTGCCTGAGTATTTTTAGATGGGCTAGAAGTGTCTGGAAAGCAAAGCACTGGTGTTTGCATTGCTAAATAACAGCATAGGATGAGAAAGAAAATGGTATAGATACAACAGGGACATGAACTGAAGTAATAAATACTTGACCTTTAAATTTCATCGTTGCCAGCTTCTCAGACTGCTTTCTCCCAAAGACTGACATGGCTGTGTTTTATATTATGCTTTTATTTGTCATATTCATAGTTAGTTACAAGTAAAAATTATTGAAATCCACTGTAGTTAATACAAAATAAAAATATAGCTGCACGAGTTATGCCATGATTTTTCTTAGAAACAGTATCTTCTATATGATACCATGCACTTAAGAGCTTAACTCTTAACAGTACTTGCCTACACTAAGCTCTGACTAACGAACTTCCAGTGTGATTTACTGGTTACAGATATTATCCCTGTGGAATAATACCTGTTAATTATTTCATTATGGTACTTCTGCTGTAGCTTGTATTTCCCCTGTAATTTGTGAGTCTAAACACAAAAGGAAGCAACCTTTTAGTGCAATGTTAAGTATCAGTAGAATTTTTATGTATATAAAAAAATAAAAATACCCCACTGCATAAACAACCAAGGATGTAAGGGAACTGTTGTGGGTATTGTGCTTCCCTTTCCTCCCTTGCCCCTTACCTTTAAGTGACAGGAATGAACATTCATAGTGAACAAACTATCTTTCAATTAATTTTGAAAAATTACAGACTAGTAATTTTGAGAGCAGGTGTGTGACTTTGATCAAAGTTACTAGCAGAGAACCACATCCTGTGGCTTTGCAGGCTCATACTTGGGTAAACTCATCCCTGCCATGAAGTTCAATCCATAACACATTGTTCCCTTTGGACATGCCTGAAAGAGTATTTCACCTTTTTGAAGAAATTGTCCTTACATCCCTGTAATTATCTAACTTTCCTGTGTAGATATAGTTCTATATATGAAATAATCTGTAAAAAGATAAATTATACTATTTTCAAAATACTCTGAGATACAAAGTTGTGCAGGTGCAAAATTTGATAGTATATTGCTATAAAGACTATGAATTAATTAGTGTTATCTGAGTATATATACTTTAAGCTGGGAGTATAGATTGAATACTATGGGGGGTTATTTTTGCTTTTTTTACATTTCATAGCATTTCATATTTTCTTCAGGATACCTTCATGTTCCTATCAAACACTTCTTTATTTTCAATTTCTGCCCCCTTAAAGGTACAGTAACTGATCACACATTCATGCTTGTCATTCATGTATTTCCATAACTGTTAGATTGAAAAATACCTTTTTTTTGCCCCCCCCACCTAAACACAGTGATTTTTTCTAAATGAATAGTAAGTGACTACTGGCAAAAATCTTTCCCCCACTGAAATGGATGGAACTGGGTTTTCAGCTTTGCCCTCCGAGTACTCTGCTCTTTTAGTGCTATGGTGCTGTGGAGCAAACCCCCAAACAAACTGCACGTGTGTGCACAATTACTGAGGCTGTTAGCATTCACAGAGCATGGCAAGGCAACTGAAATCAAACATTGCCATTGGTATTCCTACATTGACATACAAAACTACTCACAGTGCTGGGAAATTCTGGGGGGAAGAGAAGAGAACAGAAATGCTTGGGTCTTGACTACTCTCCACACGTTCCTCTGACCTAACTCTAAGAAAGCCAGCTGATCATCTTGCTTCTACCAGACATCCTCTCCTCCTGCTAGTCCCTGACACCAGCTGGCAGCATCTCTAAATTCATCAACACCATTGACTCTGCCTAAAACAGAGCACGTTGCAGCTTTAGTCGTTGACCTTGCCCACTTTGCATTCCAACACGATGCAATAAATTATCACTGCAGAGGAAAGCATGGAAGAGTCGCTCCTCCTGCCTGTGCAGGTGAAACCAGTTCCTCCCCTCAGGAAAACCGTGTGCATCTGGCAGGAGAAGGGGGGCTTGGGCTGCCTACACTCTTTGGTCCACCTGCAGGACGGCTGCTTGGGTCGTTTCTTCATCAGACTGCTCCATCTCCCCGCTAAATGGGTTTCTCTCATCCAACAGTTTCTGGCTAGAAGCTTCTAGAGGCACCCCGTACTCTTCGTCATCTTCCACGATGGACAGCTCGATGTTGTTGTTCATCGTGGCCTTCCCTTCCCCTCTGGCCTCCTTCTCCAGGGAGTCGCTGGCTGCCTGGCCCTGCTCGGCCAGGGAGGTGCTGGGGGTCATGTCCGAGTGCATGCTGGCGAAGGACACCTCGTCCTCATTCTCGGCCTGCTCGGTGCTCGCCGTCTCCGAGGGTCTGTCCTCAGCTTCTGCGGGGCTTTCCCCTTCACGGCCTTTCTTCGTGCCGAATCCCACTTTGAAACCTGGGCCCTTGGCAGAGGAGGATTTCTGGTGATGCACAGTGAGTGACTTCTTGATCTTCTCTCTGCGTTCGGGCGACACGATCTTTGTGCTGATCTTGTTCATCTTCTTCTCAATGTTTTGGCGGGAAAACGCTTTCTTCAGGCTGTCCACCTTCTTGAGGCTGGATCTTTTAAGTTTCTCAGCTCTTGATTCTTCTGTTTTCTCTTCTGCACTGTCATCCAAGTCATCTCCCTCAGGAAACATTTCATCATCTGAACCCAACTCCACTGTGTGCAAGGTTTCTTCCAGTGTTTTGTTCTCATCCATGGGCTCCTCTTTTCCTTCTGTAATGCTAGGAATGGGCTCTTTTGCAAAAACACTGGCAGGGATCTCATTTTCCTCCTGAAAGAATTGACAATATTTGAGTTTCATAGTTCAGAGGATACAAATTTAATAAATAAAGCACAACCCTGAACAATTATTTTCCCCCTCCTCAGGATGAGATGAATGCTGAACGTTTGTTGGTTTTTTCAATACATTTAACCAGTAACAAACCACTCAAAGCCCATTGAACCATTAGCTGGTAAAGTTTAAGGCTTATGAGCTGTCAGCTGTAAGACTACTCTTTCAAAGTGACTTGGGATGTATGCAGAATAGAAACTCTGTTCTTTTAATTTATATCAGAGACTCTTCAATGAGAGTTTAGCTGTCAAGTTGTACACCTGTCCCTGGGGAGAAGGGAGAGTATGGTGGGGAGGGAGGTTGTACTGCAGACCTCCAAAAGTCACATAACCCCACAGAGCTCTCAGTTTCTTGAGCCAAAGACTCAGCATATCCCTGCAGAGGTGTTGGGTCCATCTGGGAAGTATCTCAATTGGCAAATGCAGTTAGCACTTTTGCCATATTCCTAGAAAATATATGTTGCTGTTAGAAATGGATTGTTGATATTGAGAAACCATGAAGTTTATGGTGTTTAGAGTGTATCCTATTTTACAGCTATTTACAGAAAAAAACCCAAAAACCCAAACAAATCAATTTTGTTGGTAAATATTAAAATGTGGATAGGACAACTCCTTGAAATGTAAGGATACAAATTTATGGTATATAAAAATAAAAAGACACTATACCACATAGAGAATAAGAGCTTATAGCTAACAGGGAAAGTATTGCTTTTTAGAAACAAAACCAAGAAAGGACACAGAAAGAAAGAATCTAAAAACAAAAGAGGCTGAGCAAGGGCAGGAGCTGCGGGTCATAACGAGGGATGTCCGTGCCCACCGAGTGCACAAGCTCTGCAACCCCGAGCAGCTCAGAGGCAGCACAATGAGCACTCTGTTCTCTGCAGGTTTTGCAGGCATCTACCCATGCAAAGAAAATGAGGCTCTTTGCACACTCCCTTCCCCTCTCAGCACTTGGAGCCTTGGATCTGCATAGTCTCTACTCATTACCTTCTTTATCGCTTTCAGACAGAGTGCATGCAATTTCACTTCCTCACATGCACCAGGAGGATTTTCTTTTCCCTCCTCCCTCCCCATTTATCTTTAGATACAAAAAGCAGTAAGTGCTGAGTGAAATGGTTGTAATAGTCTCAGATCTGTCCCTGGTGGGCCTGAGTGTACAGTTAAGGGGAAAAAAGGCCACATACACATCCAAGTTCATGCTCATTATTTCAGGACTGAGCAAACAGTTGTGATCACTGCAGAGAATAGTGTCTTGGGTTAAATTTGCTGTCAAGGCTGTTGTACATGGCTGTTGTTTAGTCTGGGGAAGAGGAGGCTCAGGGGTGACCTTACTGCTCTCTACAACTCCCTGAAAGGAGGTTGTGGCCAGATGGGGGTCAGGCTCTTCTCCCAGGCAACCAGTGACAGGACAAGAGGACACTTAACTGTGTGTCAGTGATTTGAGTGTGCTGGTTAATATCCCGTGTGGATATAAAAATGAAAGGTACAAAAGAAATGGAGCTGGTCTGACAGTTTGTACATGCTTTGTTCCTGTGGGTTCTGCACACCTCTCTGGGCCAGTGGCCTCAGTCAGATCCACTGGCACACAGCTGTGCAAGCCCTCTGCCCGCAGGGGAACATCTAATGAAGCCCACACTCTTCTCCCCACACCTATTATGTTGCTGCAACTGTCAACAACACTGACCAAGATAACAAAACAAAGGAAACCTGCACCAGCTTTAAGTGAAACCAGCTGTTAACTGCCGTACAAATATTTATATTTTTTCTCCGCTGCAGGTAATGAAATGTGGATTACATGAGTGGGTGCAGCGTTGAATTATTCCCCAGAGCACGAGAACTCAGGATAAAACAAAATTTTCATGTCTAGTGCATTCTTTCCAAACATAGGTAATCACACACAGTATTAGACATCTGAACATTCAGGTGTAAGTGACTGAGTGGTATAGAAAGCTCTGATTTTAATGAGCAGAGAGGTGGGTTGTTAGTTTTTAAGTATTTTATCTAGAAAAGTGGTGTCATATGAGTTTAATCACAGCGCAGTCTGAGCCAGAGATGGGTCTGAAAGGTCCTTCTCAAGGTCAGTTTGGCTCTGTCGAAACTCAAGTGCTGCATGCAGTCTCTAGAACAATATGGATACAGATTTGATTACCATTTTTATCAGTTTTCTGACTGAGTAGAAGAAAGACTGTCAGACTACCCATGTTTATAAAGGGAAAAAAAACCCCAAACAAAAATGCACTGCATAATAATGAGCTAATGACTGCATTAAAAGCAGATCCTAGGTGGTCCTTGGCTATGGGGCAGTTCTGGAATTCAGGTGGTCAGCCCTCTGTCTAAGCTTCCTGCATGGCTCTGGAAAACATCAGCCTCTGGGCATCTATTTGTGTGCTTATAAAATGGGAATGACACCCTTCCTATGTCATGCTTCCCAAAGACCTCAGGATTACAGGAACCATGAAAGTGCAAATGAAAATAAATGAAGTAAAATGCTTTGAAAACATGAGGGTGCTATAGCAGGAATGCTCTGTGGTGGAACAGACCTTTCTATTTCAAACATGGTTACTGATAACACCTTGTAAGTGGGCTACTGATAACTTTTTGGTCTAACAAGTTTATGTGACAGCTGTATTTTGTTTTTGATACATTTTTAAGCAGGCTGCTATTTCATTTAGGAAGACTAGAACAATACACTGAAAAATGCCAGCTGTTACAAACTGCATAACTATTTTCCATGCCAAAAGAAGTAGAACTTTGATCTCTTCTTCTTGATCTAATCTAAAATTCTAAGAAAGCAATACATCTTTGTATTTTCCACATCTGAATTCAAAAACAGCCCTTGCATTTTTTTTCTCAGATGGGCTTGACTGTAGGTAGCTAGCTCCTCTGAATTTTATTTTTCCATGTAGGAGATGAACAGAATAGTGGAAGTCCTCTGCATAAAACAACTCTTGCTAACACTGGTAATACTTGCACAGTTAAAATCAGAGCCTTCCTTGTGGCTTTTATCAGCCATCCCTGGGAACTTCCTGCAGGTCAGAATTTCATCCCTATCTTTTACAAAAAGAAATAAGATCCATAGGAGTGTACTACAAAACTGGGTGGCCTGAGTCAACAGGTGGCTAATTTACTCAGGAAATGCTGATTCTCTGATGCTGAATGAGGGAAATCAATCTGCTTTGGTTTGGTTTCTTTTGTTATATTTGCTGTATGAGGCCATGACCTTCAAGAAGGAGAGAAAGCATTTTCCCAGTCCCGCTCCTCTGTATGTTGCTGTTACATGCCCAAATGATCAGTAGCCTAAAACTTGTTTTACTATACAAAACAGGTCAGAACATGACAAATCCTGAAACCAGCTCCAGCTCCTTTCCTTTGGACAAATGCAGCTCTGCAGGCTTGGGTGTCACGGTGTCATGGAGGGAGGGCAGGAGCAAAGTGCCACCAGCCCATTTGCACACCCTGGGCAGGCTGGGGTGGTGGCTGCACTGTCCCCTGACCTCCCACAGCACAGCTGGGCCAAGCCCAAAGAGCTGTGGGAGGTATTTCTGTCATTAATCAACATCAGAGTATTCTCCCTGCAAGGCTCCAGCAGAGAATACAGCATTATCAGCTTGTAGTTCTTCTGGTTCCCTCACTTGTTTGTTTGTGAGCTTGAAGCTGCTTCTGCAAAAGAATATTGCAGTGATCTGAACAAAAAGGTACAATAAAATGGCTCATTTCTGGTGCCCTCCTCTTGCTTCATTTTAGGATGAAGGATTTACCAACAGCGGTATCTGAAAAGGACTTGCACATTAGTATGCTTGACCCCAAGCTGCAATTTTGACTTATTTTATCTGTCCTATTTCCAGGACATTTAACCAGTAATCATGACATTTAATTGAAAAATTAAACATGAGCCTTTTTTTTATCTTCCATTCTGCTTTTGCAGCTAAAAAAGCAAACAAAACCCCCACCAAACCAGAACCAAAAAGCTGGTCATGTGGCGAGAACAAAACAGAGGGGAACAATGCCAAAGCTTAACAAGGATTTTTAAAACAGTCACTTCAGTGTTTTGCTGAATTGCTGTGTCATTTATAATAACTTTTGCATCCTCAAATTCTTGGAATGGAGCTCCCTTAAAATATGCCACCAATTAAAGAAATATATGCAGATGTTCTAGGGAGAGAAAACTAAGAGCATTTTAATGGAAAATATGTAAATAGGTGAACTTTTCTAAACACAGTTCATTCTCAGTACATATGCAGAGGGAAAGCTGATGCTGGCACGTGGCAGCACAACTTCATAAAATGCAGATCTGGAGCTCAGTCGTGTGTTTTGGCTATGCTCAGTGCTCCCACCAAGTATTAGGGAGTTTAGGGTATAAGCTGAATGCAGAACTGAATCACAAATGTGAATTTTTATTTTCATATTGAGCGGTCTGCCTGAGCTGGAGAAGCTGATTCTAATGAGGAACATGCTCTGTGAAGTCTGGCATTGTTTTTTTCCAGTGGAGAAGAAGGATCCCCCAGCTGAAGAGGAGTCCCATACATCCAGATTCCCCTTTGTTTTCACTGGGATCTGGCGTCAATATGGCTTCATTATGTGACTTCTCCTTCCTGCAATTGTTTTTCCATGGATTCCTGTGCAAGGCAGGACAGAAACCCAGCCAGCCTGCTGTTTATCCTGTGTGCAGTTATCCTAGCAAGGCAGTGCCCTGCTGACCACCAGACTGTCCCTGCTGCAGCCTGAAAGGAGGGACAGTCCATGCTGCCATTTAACTGCAGGCCACCGCCAGGAGCAATTCAAAGTTGTTTTGGTTTGTTTTTTTTTAAGCAAATTTAACTGCAGTGTTTCTTTTTTTAAGTCTTGTGCTCCTGATCTGCACTGGCTTGGGACTGGTTAAGTTCATCATCCTGGACTGTGGTGACATATTTTCTGGTGAGAGATAGGAACAGAGTCACCTAAATCCCTGTAAAAGCTGTGGAGAACAGACCTGCTGTCCAAAGGGACAGGCAGAGGATTTTCTTTATCTGTTGTACTGGGACACGAGCCTGTGTTGTTTGCCTTAGGTTTGTGCACTATTAAGGAAAGGTTCAGAGGTTTCAACAGGCCTTAGTTTACACCCCTATTTAGTGTCAGGAAACGAGCCAGCAGGATGCTGCTTTACCCCTCAAACCCTTCCTGGGGATTTTTACTGCTGCTTTTACCCAGTCCCCGCAGATTTCTGCCAGTGGAAGATCCCCACCCAAGCTAACCCCAACTGTCCAGCACACACAGAGCTCTGTTTGTCTTTCCTCCCTGCATTATGTCATCCTAAAATAGTAAATATTGAGTTCTCCTGAGGAAGACGCTCCTTGCAACAGCAAGGCCTTAATTCTCACGCTCAGAGGTATGAGAAATGTTAAAAATTACCTTCCCCCAGGCCTTGTTGGGGCACCCACCCCACGGGACAATGTCTAGGTCTGAACCTGTCAGTTCATTAGCCACTCATTAGCTAACAGGGCCTGGGAGATGGCACAGCCATGGATCCTAAATTACTTGCAGAACTGCAGAGAACATGTGTCTTTTAATTTACCCAGTCTCTGGAATAATTTCCCCATTCCTTCTGGGGTGGAAACATGCTGCAGCTCCTCCTCTTCTGGCCTGACAAGCCTGGACTGTAATTTGGGAGAACAATAAGCAGGGAGGTGGGGGCTTCCTTTCTGGGGGAATTGCCTGTGCACTAACCAGGCCTGCCAGCTTTTCACAATCAAGCACCGCTCTCTTATTTTGGGATTGTTTAGGAAAAAGCCCCAACAAGCCAAGGGACAGAGTCAGTGGCTGACAGAGGTAACACCCAGCTGACAAGCTCAGAATGGTGAGGAGCCTGAGCTGTGACTACCCCAGCCCAGAATTTGCTCTCCTGCCCTCCCTCAGTGATTTGTGGAGGGCTGTCTTTATTTTTTTTAAATATGTGAAAGTCAAGTCCTGTGTTTAGTTAAAGCTCACGGCGTGCTCTATCCAGACCATTGCTTAAAAAGGGGAAAATATGCAAACTGCTGCTATCACTGGATGGACTCCCAGGAAGCTGAGTTTTTAAGCTGAATTTTTAGCTCATCCCTGAATGGGCCAGATCAGTCCTGCAGAGTGAAGCAGGGCATGAGGAGATAGGGAGATGCAGCCCTGCCCCTCTCCTGCTTCCAAGGGCACTGGCAGTTTTTAGGGGCATTTCCACTGCAAGTTTGCAAAATGGTCTCTTTCCTCAAGTTTCCCAAGACTTTGGAAAAACATAAGGGCCCTTCCAGTTTACTTGAACCCCAGAACACACAATAAAACAAACCTCTCCCCAAACATACGCTGGGAGTTAGGAAAACACGGCTCTTTCCCTTCATTTGCAGAGAACAGAAGCTGGCAGATTTCTCACGCCTGCCAAGAGTTAGCAAAACAAGGTCTCTTTCCTCACGTTTGCTAGGAGTTAGTAAAAGACAATTTTATCTCCAAGACTGCAAGAGTTAAAGAGAAATTCTATTCTATTCTATTCCCAAAGTTTGCTAAAAGTTAGCCAAAGAAAGGAAAAGAAAACAAAGAAAAAAAAAGTGTTTCCCTGAAGTTTGCAAGAGTAAAAAAGAAAGACAGCTCTTTTCCCAGATTTCCTAAGAGTTAGGAAAACATGCTTTCTGCACGTCCACGAAGAGGAAAAGCGGGCGTTTCTCCTGAATTTGCTAAGAATAAAAGAGGGCGCGTTCCCCAAGTTTAAGAGTTAGCAGAAGACTACTCTTTCCCTAAGTTTGCTAAGGTGAAGAGGTTTTTCCTTCCACGTTTGCCGAGTTAGCACAAAGCCAGCTGCGATGTCCGAGTGTGCCGAGGTTAGCAGGCAGCGAGCAGCAGCAGCAGCGGGCAGTTCCCGGGGCCGGTATCAGAGCAGGGCTCTCACCTGGAAGATGAGCACCTTGAAGCGGTCTCGGCGGAGCAGCTGGGCGTGGTGCTGCTCCAGCCGCCGCACCTGGTCGCACTGGCGGTCCAGGCGCTCCCGCACGGCGCGGGTGTGCGCGCACACCTTCCGCGACTTCTCCAGCAGCTTCTCCACCGCCTCGCCCGTGGCGCCGTGGCTGCGGCACAGCTTCACCAGGTCCGCCTGGATGCCCCGCACCGCCCCTTCCAGGCCCCGCTGCCTCTGCTCCATCTGCCGCTGGTGCCCTTCCACCGCCTCCAGCATGGACACCAGCTTCTCCAGCAGGGCCAGCACGGTCAGCGCGTTCACCTGCCCGCCGCCCGCCTCGGCCGCCGGCAGCGGCGGCACCGCGCTGCCCGCCGCCGCCTCACCCATGGCTGCGCGGCCTGCACCGCACGGCCCGACCGGGGCCGCTATAAGGGCAGCGCCGAGCCCTCCCTCGGGGAGGTTTCGGGCAGGGCCCGGCCCCGGCCCGCCCCGGGCAGGGCTGTGACCGCCCCGGCAGCGCCGAGCCTGCCTCGGGCCCGGGCAGGGCTGTGACCGCCCCGGGCAGGGCTGTGACCGCCCCGGGCAGGGCTGTGACCGCCCCGGTCAGAGCCGAGCCTGCCCCGGGCCTGGGCAGGGCTGTGACCGTCCCGGGCCCGGCCCCGCTCGGAGCGGCCCGCGGTGAATGGAATGAGCTGCCGGCCCTTGCTCGCTGCCTCCTCGGCAGCATCAGTAGATGGCAGGAGATACCGCGGAATGCAGCCCCTCTGAAGGAGGAGAGGGAGCTTGTGTTGGTGGTGATGGTCCCGGGGAGAGGTTGTGGGTGTAGACTGGAGTTCAAGCTAGTCTGAGGGCCTTAAACTAATAAGAATAATTAAAAGTTTTTAATCATTGCTGTAATCAGTATCGCAATTATTGCAGTAATCGTATGTCGACGTGCTTTTAAAAAAAGCATACTCTTTAAAAAAGTAAATTACTGCTGTAATAAATACATTAGTTATTACATTAATCACATGTTAATGTGCTCTGACAATATACAATATACAAAAATATACAATATACAAAAATTATATCAGTACATTTATTCTTATATCAGCATCCTCATGATAGTTTGTAATAAATGTTATAATAATTAACAAACTTAGGAAACATTTACTCGTGGTGCATCAAATCTCCCATCGTTCCTTCCACCCTGTGCAACAAAAGACGGGGTTTTGGGGTTTTTTAAAAACAATAATGCAAATATTTTTATCTCCTCGTTGTTGTTATTATTACAGGGCTTTAAAAATAATTTAGGTGATGATTATTCTATTCTATTCTATTCTATTCTATTCTATTCTATTCTAATTTGTTTGGTTAGTAAAAAATCCAAAACAAGTGTGGTGTTGCATGGGTGGAGGGAATGCCAGAAGCTTGGATTCCCTGCATGGGATGTGGAGATTAGCTGGGCACTCTGGTTGTCCTGCCCAGATTCTCCAGGGTTTCTTCAGTAAGAAAGAATCATAAGGTTCAGCGTGGCTGTTTTGGGGGAATAGTGATAAGCTGGGTGTGGTGGCAGGGGCACTGTGTTCCCAGGCACCAAAAGGAGCTATTTGGCATGGAGAAATACCAAGCTGTTTATTTCAAATAGAGCACAACTTTATCTGTTATCACCAGGGGAAATGTTGCAACATTCCGTGGACTTGGGTGGCTCATCCTGTACTGATGTTCTCAAGCAGTCAATATCTGTCTTCTCTCCTTTACATTTGCTTGGAAACAGGACTTCTTGCTGCAACACAGATGTTTCCAATGCTTGGATATGTAGGATTCTAATATTTGGGTAGCTGAAATATAACATTTTCTAATATTTAGCCAAATATGCTTTGTGATTTCCCTACATCCTGCAGGTTAAAAGCGTCTATTTGGAGTCCAAATGACCATGATTTCTGACCTTTCCTTTGTACACAGAAGAAAAGAAAAAAGCATTTTACCGTGAAAAGGAATAAAACCTAATGACTGAAGAGCTATGCAAATGAGTTACCCATTTCAAATACTGTGTGCTTGAGCCCCTGAATGTTCTGCAATGTTGCAATGTTACCTTTTTCTGGTCCTTGCTTTTTTTTTTCTCCTCAGGCTGCAACTTTTATTCTTCAAGTTGTGGGAGCTTGAAAAATGCATTTGTGAGTGAGTTCACTTTGGAAAAAAAAAATCACCGACTCTGCCAGAGCTGTCCACAGGGGAAACTATGCTGAGACTGTAAACTATGCAGGCTGAGAGGGGAGTGGACATATTTTAAAGGCACAACCTAAACAAAACCCTTCTGTTTGCAGGAGCTCTCCCTGGCAGCAGCACCTGATCCGCCCTTCCCTAGGAAGGGCGTGTTTGTGTCTCCAGAGGGCGGCCAGTGCCAGCCCCTCTCACACAGCATCCCGCCCATCTCGCTTCCTCTCTCCCTCCCTTCGTTTTGGCTGGAGCCGAGGCAAAGAGGAGGAATTTTTGCAGAGAGTGGTAGCTTACCTTGCTCTGGCAGGGAGCAACCTGTGTCCATGCCCAGCTGCATACCCTTCCTGTGGCAAAATAGCTTTTTAATTTTCCAAATTAATTTTTTTCTCCAGTTTTACTGGGCTGTGGTGAAGCCCTGGCCTGGCTGTGCTCCCAGCTGCTGGCCAAGCTGCCTTCCCAGCCCGTCCCTGGAGCCTGTCTCCTCCAGCCTTTTTGCATCAGCCTTCTGCTGTACCTGGCAGAGATGGATGATGGAGGAGAGAGCTGCCCTGTCTATGGAATCTAAAGAAACACTCTCCTGACTCCTGCTGTAAGCCTTCTGCAAGTTTTTGAGTGTTTAAAACTCCCAGCCACATGTGCATCCTACAGAAAAGCTGTGGCACCCCAGGGGAGCCAGCACCAAACCCAGTTTGGGTTCCTGGTCAGTCCTCTGACCCAGCAAAGCCAGGGACAGCAGCCCTGATGGAGCTACAAGGGCCATGGACACCCATGGCAGAGGGTTCCTCAGGGCCCCCATGGCTTGGGAAGAGGTGCTGTGCTGTCCCTGTGCTCCCTTCCCAGAATTGTTGCTTGGGAAAGGAGGGGTGATGGGAACGGGAGGAAAGATGGCCCCAAACTGGTACCTGTCCCATTCTGCTGCTAAATTCCAGCTGGGGGTTTTGACACCAGCTGTCAGCTCTGATTACCTGTCACTGTTGTAACAACACTGTCAGGCTGCTGGGCTGCCAGTGCTTGGAGGAGTTGGAGAGATTTTATGCAGGTTTGGGGTTTTTAATTTTATCGATTAATTTGGCAGAGTAGTGGAGGAGGTTTGTTGCCAAGTTTCAATACAGATTTTACTGGTGAGAAACTTTCTAGGGGAAAACATTTTACATTTATTTAGAAAGAAGAAGCATTAAAGAGATTAAATTTATCAGGGTCATCTGATATAAGTCAAGAGTTCTTTTCATGTAAAATCAATATGCGTGAATTATACGGACAAAAATTGGAGGTTAACTCACTCATTACTTACGTGGTGCTCAGGATAATAAATGTTTGATGCTGGAGCATTACCGATAATTTATTAGGCATGGAGTAATAGGTAAAACAAAATGACAGGAAAGGATGGAGAAGGGAATTAATAGGGGAGGGAAGAACAGCAGGAGCCATACAGGTCATTGTCACCTTATTGAATTTCATGTCCAAGCTACCAGTGACTTTAAAGAGATGGTGTGAGGCCATCTAACTGCTAAGCTGAAGGGCTGGCTAATGGGAAGAGCTGTGGAAGGTGTGGGAGGAGAGCCCAGCATGGGAGGGCTGGTGCCTTGAGGGGCTGATGCCTGCTCCGCTTGGACAGGGCAGAGAAGGGGATATGGATGGGACATGGCTTGGGAAGAAGTGATGCTGCATCTCATGCACCTGAGCCAGCAGGGTCTGCACCCAGCAAGGGCTGAAGACATGAAACCTGGTTGTCTGCTGCTGAAGGGCTCCTCTGAGGGTCACAGTGCCATTTCCCTCCTGTCAGCCTGCTCCATCTGTCACGGTGATGCTTGTCATGCCGCTGGCACCTCTGCTGCTCTGCCAGGGCTGTTTGACACTGGACAGAGTGTGGACTGGCTGGTTTGTTAAATGTTAAATGTGTGATGATTGAGTGAGGTTTATGTTATTAGGCAGTGAGACTAACAATGCTGATGGGACTTACTCCAGTGGAAGACATTTCCCCTGTCAGCACAGGTTGCTTCTCCCAGGGACACAGCCCAGAGAAATTAGCCCATGAGCCCTTAATGTTGCCTTTTGATGTTTTTTAAAGAAAGTAGTATGTCTGTAATGAGTCAGTCTCACTGGAAGCACCCTGTTTGTTGTGTTCTGAAAGCATTAGAGAAGAAATGTAGTGGGTTAGAGAAGCAGGGACTGATGTCCTGCATTGTCTTTGGCACTTTGGACCAGCACAACTCACCCCAGGCTGCTGATGGATGCCAACAACTGCAGTGCATTGTGGACCAGCTCTCCTCTAGCAGTAGTTACTAGCCCTTAAATTTTGGGAAGGTATCAGTATCTCAGATGTGACATAGTGTTTTGTGTAGAGGAGCAAGCACTTGAGCTGGGGAGGGGAAACCTCTTACTGCTCCACAGCTCCTGAGGTGAGGGATTCAGCATGCAGCCTGGCAGGTCTGTGGAATATTTGGCACAAGGGGAGCAAGGGGAAGCCCACTACCCATGCACAAGGTGGATTGGGATCTGGGCAGCATGTGGGCTTCTGCTGGAAGAGAGGGAGCTTGGTGGGATGGGGGCTGTAGAAGGAGGATGCAGCAGCATCCTCGGCACACTGGCAGTGTGAGCCTTTGAGAAGCAGAGGGAGGCTGTGGGTGAGGCAGTGGCTGGCAGTGGCTCCAGGAGGACACCACCCCTCCTGCAGCACTGTCCCTGGGGTGTGCAGGGGAGCAGGGCCCTCGTGCAAGGGCTCTGTGTGTCCCATGGCCACCCAGCCTGCTCCCCACAGAGGGAACCCCAGTGCCTGGCTCCCAGCTGGTGCCTCTGTGCTCACAAGAGTAACTGCATTTGGAGAGCCCATTGGTGAGAATGGGGAATCTCTCTCTGCTATGAGAAATTTTAATATTTGGGGAAAGGGAGAGATGTGGCTGTCTGACAGGAAATGTATCAGCATAGAGCAACATGAAACTGCAATTTTACTCTCTTGTGCAAATGGTATCCAGTAGAACTTAATATGCAATGAAGAAATCCACTTCCACTTTATCGGCCAGACTAAATCATGTTGTGCACAGGAGACTTCCTTTTGCTGTGTGCCAAGTAGTAATGATTCTATGCAGACTTGCAGACAAAGGAAAAAAAATAAGCCACATAAAAATACCATATGTGCCAGGCATTTTCTGTGTATTTCCTCAGACATTCGAGGAGCACAGTAATAAAGTACATGTTTGGTTTTTGGTCTTTTTTTTTTTTTTTTCCCCTTTGAAAAGCAAATTAAGTTTTGTGAAGGGGGAAAAATAGTTTCCTTAGCTTCAGATAAAAGAGAATATTTCAGCTGCTGGGCTGGACTTTTCTGCAGCTCGGACAAAAGCGAGGTCAGGACACCAGCAGTCACAAATGGAGCAGCATATGGCCGGTCAGCCCGGACCTGCCAGCGCATTGTATTCCTCCAGCAGATATGTGGGGCACGGAGCAGGAGGAGCAGCTCCACGAAAAAATGATACAGAGGTGATATTAAAAGGACCTGAAAAATGGCAGGAGCTGCAGGCTGGGCTGTGGTTACCTACAGGGAACAAGCTCTGCCTTTGGAGCAGAGCTCCAGCTCCGTCCTCGACACCTGCTCCTGCAGCCAAGCCTTTGTGTGGCTGGGAGCACCTGCAAGGTCACAGGGACCAGGCAGCCCGAGCTTCAGGGAAGGGGCTTTGCTGTTCCTGGTAAAAGCTCTTTCCAAATGGAGGGTGGGCTTTTAGGAACTGTGCTTGAAATGCTCGCCAATGTTTTAACTTCCTTCAAAAGGGCTGTGTTCTTTCTGGAAGAAAATGCTGTTTGTTTTCCCCAGTTTCAGATCAGAAGCTATATATGGAAACAGAGCTACTTTTCCCTTTCACTTTTGGATATTTCTGGAAAAAGGGGATGTAGTTTTCAGTGAAAGGCAGGATAACCTGTCTGGTTCTTCTTTCCCTCTTCAATAAAAGAGGGGGAAAATTAGAAAGCTTTTAATAACTTGAAGCTGAATACACATATATGCTTTCTTCTAGGATACTTTTTATTACAGTATGCTCTCAATGATTTATTGTCTTCTGAAATTTCTCAAGGAACATTTAAGAAATCCACCCTCTTAGAAAGGACAAGAATAGGTTGCTTCTGTGAAGACTGACAGTGTTCTTGTGCTGGTGTGGAGATTACTTGAGGTGATGCTTCATCCTAACAGAGGGGACATTTTCTAGCAGGGATTATGATGTGAATTGTACTTAAAAGGTGTAGGCACACAGAGTTGGTGGTAGCTGGGAGTGGGGCTGTGGCCCAGCCTCATCTCTAATGGGCTACAGCTGTGAGCAGCAGGTGACCAGAAGGTGAAAGCAATGAGCCATGGAGTGCCCAGGGGCACTGACCAACCACCACAGGGAACACAGGTGCAATGCATGAACAATCAGAGGTATTAAAGGTTGGGCTAAAGAGCAAGAAGGGCAGATGCTTGCAGCCTTCTGGAGTGGAAGGATGTTACTCTGTGTGGGGAGATGCCTGAAGATTTCTGAAGAAGTAAGGTGTTACTCTGTTTGGGTTGAAGCTTTCTGAAATTGTGTGATGTTGCTCTGTGTATTGTGGCTGTCTCAACTGCGGTGTATGGTGTGACGAAAAAGAATTGTGCCTTTATTGAGAATTTTTATTGTTGTTACAAAGCTGAAAGAAGAGGTTTTCCTACTTTGCAATCAGGTTGTTTGGACTAGGATGATAATGAAATAACATTTAATGGAAGCAAGTAGGGCATTAATTATGTGAAAAGCATGTGAATGAAGATCTGTTTTCTGCAGATAATTGAGGAGACTTGAGTCACTTTTGGCCTGCAGACACACCATCATTCATATCTTTTGAATCTTTTATTTGAGATGAGCTGTAATGGACTTGGAATCTAGAGAGTGTCTTTCCCTCGTTGCTGAGGCATCTGTCATGTTGTGCCATGCTACTTCATGTTGCTCTGATGACATGGCAGAAGATAACAGCACCATGCAAAGCCGAGCGTGATAAATGTGACATGGCATGTCCAAAACAATACTTGCTTTTAGTAGATCAGTTATCCTTTAAAAGCTAGTATTTAGGTTTGTCCTTAGATAATTCAATAGCTCCCATCTCTGGTAGGAATGATGTCAACCTGAGTTACTGTTTGTGATGAGCAGCGCTGATGGGACGTGATGGCATGAAAAGGATGAAAGAGCAGCAGGCTCCGGGTGCACATCCCAGAGCTCATTGCTGAGTACCTGGTCAGGGCCAGGTTCAGGGGCTGGGCATGACAGCAGTGTGAGAAAGAGTCAAACAGGATCTGTCACAGGCCAGCTGTCCTCCCTGACAGCCTCTGCCCACCACAGCACTTTGGGTTTTAACTTCTCCTTTTACAGAGGTCACCAATGGAGTGCCTGCATTAAGGCAGTGAAAGAAGGAGGAAAGAAAAAGCAACTCCTCAAAAATATGGAAAATCGTGTGAACTGGTTAAATGAGGAACTGAAATCAAATTGTTAAAACCCAAATTTTGATGTAAATCTTGCTCAGCCCGTTGGTCATGCAAACTGCATTGGTGTGATCTGACAGGACCCCAGGGAGATGCCAGCTCTGCCCCCTGGGAGCGACAGGGTCAGAGAGCATCCAAAAGTCAAAAGTGGGGTGCATCCTGGACCTCCAGAGTTACTTCCTCTTCACAGAGGAATATTTTGAAAACTGTTTATTCTTACATGTGAAAATCAGAAATCTAGGCTGGAAGAATCTGTGGTATTTGACAGCCTTTTTTCTCTTTTCTCCCTCTCTCTCACCTGCACTCTCCCCTTGCTGGCTTTTATATGCCCTATGCATACTGCTGTCTGCTCTTGATAGTAATTATTTTCAGTGATTCAAAACACTTATTAACTTAGTTTAAAAAAAATTGCGTATTTTTCAGAGCCCCTGTTGAGGTTAGAGGAAGAAAAAGAAGGTTAAATCAGGTACTGAGCATCCACAGTGCACAGTATTAATAGCTTATTTATTACTTCATAGGCATTAAGCATTTTTATTCAGAAGTATTGAATAAGCAGAAAGTAATCTACATAGGAAACAGCTGAAATGTCAGGCTGCAAATTAGTTTGTTTAGGCAGCAAGCACTGAGGGTTTCAGAGTTGCCCTCTCGTGTGCTGTCGTGCTCTGGTTACAGGCAGTGACCCTGCCTTCAAATCACAGCCATGAGCGGGCTGAACTTGGTTTTTAACCCGAGCACAGTTCACCAGGAGTTATTTACATGTGCTGGCTGCAGGACTGAACCCATGGTGCTGCTCAGGGTTTCACATGGCTGCCTGCTGGTGCCCTGCACAGCCTGTAACCCACCCCAGAGCTGTGACCCTCCTCCTCTGCCATCCCAGAGAATCTCCCATTGCCTGCACCAAGAGGCTGCTGCAGCCCCCAAATGGGTGTATGTATAGCCTGGTTTTATTTTAGCTCATGGATCTTTAGCTGCTAGAACCTGACTCTGTCCACAGGCTCCAGGCTGTTTTGCCAGGCTTTCTGGTGATATCTCAGACAATTCAGGGTTGCAGCCACATAAAGGTTACTCCTGCTGTGAGAAGGGATGGTGGGGAGGTTGCACTGGGTGCACTCTGCTACTCCTGATCCTTTGCCAAAGTCCATTTTGTGTTGTAGTGTCAAATGTGTTTGAGCCAGCTCGTGGGAGAGCATTCTGTTCTCTGGGTGACAGGAAAGTGGTAGGGCAGCCCATCTTCCAGGCTGGCCTCTTGCTGTGCATCCCATCAGCCCTGAGATCTCTGCTTAGGCTGCCAACACACAGATCAATTAGTCCTTGCCATGCAGGGTACCCCGAGGAGCAGCCCAGTGCCCCACAAACCAGTCTGGCCCTGCAGAGCATTTCCTGTCTGCCACCAGGAGCCACCAAAGAGCGATGCCCTTGTCACCAGGATGCAGCTGAGATGGATGTGAAGCCATGACCCAGATGTGTGAGACTCTGTCCCATAATTAGTCCTCCAAACCAAGCAGCTGCTAGGCCATTGCTTTTCACCTGGCTCTCACCCTGATCTCATGCTCGCATGGTGCTGCTTGAATCATTTCACTAAAAATTCCCCGAGTGATGCAGAAATCCGTGGCAGCTGTACCTGTCCCTGTCTGCACAGTGTCACCTGCAGGCAGGTCCCACAGCTTCCCCTCTTCATCTCTTCTGCTCTTCATCACTTAGGAAGGGAGGACAGGGAGAGCTCGGGGATTTAGGGCACACGAGGAGTACATGGGGATCCCACGTACCTGAAAGATTTCCTCAGTATAGGATTTTGATTTTTGGTACTGCGGGTCTATCGTAAAGGGACCTCATCCCTCAAAAAAAAACCCAACCCAAAACAAACGCCAAAGTATTTTTCCCTCTGAATCTTCTGACAGCATTGTAAATTGCTGAAGGAAGGGTTGAGAAAAATCAATCTTCATTTGGGAAGGGCTTTTTTTCCTAGCATGCTTTTTCCACAGAATCTCCCTTTCCAGATTCCTCATTGCTTGCCAGGAGCAGTAGCCACAAATCCAATAGTGAATGGGAGCAAGAAAGGCCATAGCAGGGGAAAGTTGTAATTGAAGAAATAGAGCAGCATGTTTTTGCTTCTGTTTTTTTCTCCCCTTAGATAAACTCCCTTTCATAAAACCCATAGGCCCGCAGAAATAAACATTTTTTTTCCATTGGCATTTTGCTTTAGCAAAGTTTGTTCTAAAAACTACAGAAGAACAAAACAAGCTGTTTCCTCACTGCTAAACATGTTTACCCAACCTCAGAGCTTCACTAATAACTCTGTTTCTTAGCACTAGACATCATAGCAACTATTCTGCAGTGTACAGTGCTGCAGTGGGCTGGTTTGTTTGTTTCTGAGTGATTTCCAGGCATCTGAGGATACCACGCTGCGTTAAGGCAAGCAAGATGCTTTTAACCTTCATGCACAGATTGAAAAAAGCTGGCTGCTCTAAATGAGCTACATGTAAGCTTCATATTAGTCCAAGGACTAATATGAATGGAAATCCTAGCTTCTTTAGCTGACTTGAGTTGAAAAATAACATTTAAGGGACTCAGGAAAATATCTTTTCCTCTTGGACAACACCCAGCTGAATGGGAGACACAAGGAAAAAAAAAAAGGCAGGCTAAATTCTGCAGTAAAACATAGCACTCCTTCCATCCTCTCTGTTCCTCTTTTCTTTTTAGTGCTGCTAAATATTTTCCCCCTGTTTATCATCACATCAGTGGAGGGCTTTGTGTAGTGCTACAGCACGTAATTCAAGGAGGCAAGCAGCATTCTTTAAAGCTGTGTGTTTTCCCAGATTCAACATTACTGTGCCAGACAGCAGGTCTGCACCTTCTGCTGCTCTAATGAGCTTTGAGAGGAGCAGGCAGACAGAGCAGAGTGTGGCTCTCCACCTGAATCCTCTCTACGTCATTTGCCAGATCCACGTTTGTATGTCCACGAGAGCTCTCCATCTTGAGATGTGGGAGTGTGGGTGTTAATAAAAATGAAGTGGTTTAAAAATAAAAGAGAGAAAAAAAAATCCCCCACTTCTGGCCAAGTTGCGCTCAAGGTGTGTGCTATAGGGATGATGCAGGAGGTTTGCAGTGAGCCATTGGATGGTTTGAGAACTGCAGATCCAGACTAAAGGAAAAAAAATATCAAATTTTCTCCACTTTATACCTTTGGCAAATAATTTCGCATCTTCTCCTATTAGAAAATATGGTAATAAAGATTAAGATTTAAAGATTTAAGAGCTGATGGTAGGAGCATATGGGATAGAAGGTTGTGGGAGGTTAAAGAAGTCTTCTGCAGTCCAGCTTCCCGGATAATTTTCCTCTCACAAAAATTTGGTTGCTTTTGGAATGACCCGGTTCAGGGTGCGTTTGCTGATCGCTATCTGCCGTCTCTCTCGGTGCTCCGGGGCTGTGCCCGGGGCCCTGGGGCACTGTCCCAGCCCCATTCCCCCCCCTCTCCTGGGGCACTGTCCCAGCCCCATTCCCCCCCCTCTCCTGACGGCAGCCGCTTCCCCTCCTCTCCTGCTGCTTTCAAAGGATAACCCAAGTATTTCAAGGGCTGAAATCCCCATCTCGCTCTCAACTGGCTGATTTCCTTTGCCTTGTGACTAATAATTAATTAGGAAAAGGTTAATTCTGCACCTTCCAGTACCTTTTCTCCAATGTTATTCAGACCATGGTTATTTTCCCTTTGCTTCTCTGTCTCTCCTGTAAGAGTGGCTTTTTTGGGATTAGTCCATTTCTGATCTTGACATTTTTTGTCTGTTGCCTTGCCTGTCTCTATTTAACAGCATCTTACCTGTGTCGCTTCATGTGAAATCCATGTAATTATTTTTTAGCTTTGAAAGGTTTTTGCTTTCAAAGGGCAAACAACTGTTTTCAGCAGTCTTTCCAGGTGCATTAAGACATGTGGGAACTTCCAAACACAGTGGGAGGAGAAGTTTCACCATCAGCAGTGTCTAGAAGTGCTAGCTGGTGTCCCTTGACACTTTCTTTGTGGAAGATGATGGTTGTCTGCAGAGGCTTTTCAGCAGCTAATTTTAAAAGCATCTTAAATAAATCTGTCCTTTAGTTACAAAGAGAGAATACCAGGTAGGGACGAAATGTCTGCAATCTATTGTGTGTGCCCTTCTAGAAAAATTCAAGGAAAGAAAACAAAGTTTGAGAAAATGTTAAGGCCTCTTTCAAAATATTTATTTCTGGATCCAGGGTTTTCTTTCTTCATTAAAAGTATTCATCAAATTCAGCATGATGTCACCAGTTGACCAGATCAGTGTCAGGTGTCACCAAGGGCTATTTGTTGTCCCCAGATTCTGCTGAACATGGCCCAGCAAAATCAGGGGCAGTGATGTGTTCTTCCTTGGCAAATCCTTGCCCTGTGTGGCAGTGTTATTAATTTTCTTTGTGCCAGCAGCAGTGGGGAGCAGCATGGTGCAGTCAGTGAGTGGTGCTCAGTCAGGGGCAGGACACCCAACCCTGGCTGGTGGCCAGAGCATCGTTGCAGTCAGAAAAGATCTGACATTTTTGCTCTTTGTGAGCTGCTGCCTTTGTGCCACTCCCTTCAGAGGATGACTGCAAAACGTGCCACAGACGTGGGGATAATCCATGTTTGAGACTCCTGGTGGGATCAGAGGTTTCACATGGGATGGCAGGTTTCAGTCTGGTGAAGGGCAGTGCTGTGCAATGCTGTTGGTTTTGCTGCTTCACCCTGTTATGATTGACATATTTTGTCATCAGGATATGTTGATTTGGCCCAGGAAAAAACTTCATCTAGGAACACTAAACACATACATAGAGCAACCAAAGGCATGGGGACATGGGAGGGCAGGTCAAGCCAGTGTGAGGCCCGTATCTAGCACTTGTGGGGGCTTTGGGGTTCCAGTAACCCACAGGGGGATGATGTTTCCAGTGGTGTGGGTGAATCTGAAGAAGTGGAAGCTGTGTAACACAGAGTACCTGTGCAATATGTGATGTACAAATACATTCTGCATCCATTAGACCAACCTTTAATAATCTCCTGTGTAGAGCACACAACTACCCCCCAACCCTGCAGTCCCTGGAGCTCACAAGGGTGAGATAAGGACATGGTCAAGAGGTTCCTTCATTCTCTGTCTATTTTTGATAAGAGAGGGTTGGAAGTACTTCAGCTGTGCTGCTGAACTCCTGGTTTTGAGCCTGGTGTTTCTTAGTATTCTGGGGTTTTTTCTTACTTTATCCAAGTACTGATTATGGCAACATCACTATGCATCAATTTAATACCAAGCAAACATGTTTCATTTGTGAAGATCTGGGAGAAAGAGAGAGGGAAGATGAGATCCCCCTTGCTATTCCTGCCCAAAGCAGGATGGGCCATCCAGGGCAGCATTTGTCCACCCCAGAGTCCCCAGGCTGCCCTTCCCCAGTGCTGATCCATTGGCATGGATGGAAGAGGCACTGCTGGCAGTTTGTGTCCATCAGGGCAGCCCTGCTGAGGGACACAGCCTTGCTCTGCCATTCACTGCAGCCAGGGGCGAGGGGCCCTTGGTGTGCTCCTCGTGTAGCCTCTGGCCCAGCAGCTGTGACTGCCTCAGCAGCTGATGTGTGCTGGGGTGAAGGAATTGGGCTCCCTGAGGGGGAAATGACATTGGTCACTCGCAGCCAGTCTTCTAAGTGGCACTTGGTAGAGCAAATACATTTAAAAAACTAGTACTTTTGAAACACAGCACTGTAGATATTGTATTCTTGCCCTCCCAGGGTAATTTTGAGGAGAGCAGGGCCAAGGCTCCAGGCTGTCCTGCAGGCATGGCTCCGTCCCCATGTGCTCTCTGTGCAGCACATCCTCAATGTCACTCTCCCTCTTCTGAAATTACTTTTGCACTTTTAGGCATTTTAGGGATTGTTTTTTGACCTTCAGGCTTCCACCTCCAGCCCAGGACTTGTCAGCTTCTGGGACATGGGCTGTAGACAGCTCCAGGCTGAAAGGCTGCCCAGTTCTTGTTTGATCCCGTGCCAGGCTGTCCCTGGGTTAGGGCTGGGCTCCAGCAGCTGCAGCACAGGCAAACCAAGCCATGGCTGGGGCTGGCAGGGACCACAGGACTCTCCTTGGTGAGCAGACTCAGTAAGAGCAGCCCTACAGAAGCCTGAAAGGCAAGGGGACATAAGTAACCTCCAGGGGAGTTCATTTAATAAAGTTATTTCCAACCAGCTCCACTGCTGCTCTTGCTGAGTGTGGTGCTCCTTCATTAATGAGTGAATGGCTGGGATTTCATTTTCCCCCTGTACTGGTTTTCCAGACCCCTTCTTGAGAAAGCAAACAGAATTCAGACAAAAGTGACAGTTTTCTAGATTAAATTACTTCCATCTTCTTCTTTTTGATTTCCTTTAAACCAGAGCAGAGTCTCTGAAGGCATCAAAATGGATACTTTTTGCATTTGAAACTATTTGCCCCTATTAACTAACATAAACATATCTTTAAAAGTCATGGCTATTACTGATTGAGTACTATCACATATTTCTGGTGAGAATTTGGATTTTGAGGAGGGGAGGGCTTTTTATGCACCCAGAACCTAAAAAAATACAAACAAAGCCCATCACCCAAACCACGTGTGTTCCTTTGAATACATTTCCCACATTTCCTGCAAGGTCTGTTGTGAAGGGAGCAGTAGCCAGAGACTGGCTTCATGCACCACAAATGCCAGGAAATCAATTTAGGGCAGCAAAATATTTCCCTTTTCCTTGGAAAGTGGGCATGCTTTCCTTCCCAGCCCTGGAGAGGCAGAGCCAAGAGAGGGGTGAGCAAACTGCTGAGCTGGGCTGCAGAGCAGGGGCTGGACCTGCAGTCCCAGGGAGCCTGGGGTCTGATGGGATTAGCCTGCTTATCTGCTTTTCTGCCTTTCAGTTAGGATTTAGTTAAGAATTTCCTGCATCTGCATCAGCAAGAAAAAATGGCTGTTCCTGGGATTTGGAAAGGTCAGCATCAGGCCAAAGATATTTAAGCACAGAGTTTGAGACTTTCAAGGTGTTGGAAGTGCATAGGCTGGAGCCAAATCCTAAGAGTAGATCCTTGGCATGAGGAAAGGGCTGGAGTGCTGTGTCTGTGTGCATGTGTGAGCAGCAGCAGGAGCTGTTCCCACTCCTTTTTGGGGTGGCTGTTTGTCCCTCCACACCAAACCTGCAGCAAGGGCTCGGGGGCTCTCAGGTCTCGCGGGGTGTGTCGAATTTGGGACAACATCCTCCCCCTGCTGCAAAGCCCATGACTTTTCCCTGGCTTTTCCCTCCCCAAAACTGTGCTTTGCCCACCAGCCAGCAGCAGGTAGCTGCCAGCTTTGGAGAGTTACTGCTCTGCAGGCAGAAAAAGCCCCTTGGATTAATGGTCTGCCTAAGAGCTGAAGAGAAAAAAAAAGAGAAATAATTTTAAGTATCACATTAAAATGCCACTCCACATCTGAAAGAATCCATTAAAACTTTTATAGAGCTTTTTACATTTGTTTCCCCACTTTTACATTTTGTTCTGATTCAGGCACTTCTCTCTTATAGTTCTCCTATGTAATAAACATTTTTGCCTCGGTTGGCTCTGCTCTGAGAGGGACTATTTTTGGTGCAGAGGAAAACGTGGCACTTCTGATAGAATAGAGTTTTTCTTTCCAAAATCACCATTTGCAGGGATCCAGCCTGGCCAGGAGCCTTGGGCTAACCCCCTGGATGTGTTCTGCACGATCTTTCTTAAAAATGTTGTATTTTTTAAAGGGATTTGGGGAATGCACCTAGGCTTCACCCTCTGGTTCTTCTCTTTGTTAGAAGGAAAGGTTTCTGAGGTCCAGCAGAAATCCCTGACAGCACTCAAGGCCAGGCTGGACTGGCCTCTGAGGAGTCTGGTCTAGCTGAGGGTGTTCCTGCTCATTACAGGGGGGTCATCACCTTGCTGACCTCTAAAAGGTCCCTTCCAACTCAAACCTTGCTGTGATTCTGTCATTGGGCTGTGGCCAAAAAAAAAATAGAACTTTCAGCTGTTTAGCCTTTTCCATTACTTTTAAAAATATGT
Source organism: Agelaius tricolor (assembly GCF_023055355.1). Taxonomy (NCBI): domain Eukaryota; kingdom Metazoa; phylum Chordata; class Aves; order Passeriformes; family Icteridae; genus Agelaius; species Agelaius tricolor. The sequence continues at coordinate 6,271,891 of NW_027269270.1, forward strand.
AAATTCCTAAGTGTTTGAGGGGCATGGACACAGGCCCTGCTGTCTGCAGGGCAAGCCAGGAGCTGCAGGACGTGTCCTGCATCCTGTCCCCTCCATAGGGCTGGGAATGCTCACCATCCCAGCTGCCTGCCCAGGCACTGAGGGGCCTCTCCTGAACCTGCTCCTCATGCCCAGTGTGCTCAGGGAGCTGGTGCTGTCAGGGTGTCACTTGGGAAATCATTCTAAAGCCTCCCATTTACACTGCACTCAGGTGTCCCCGTGCCAGCCCCTTCCCAGGTTAGTCACAAACAACCCAAGGGAGCACAAGCTGTGCCATGTGCTGCCCTTCCCTTGCCCTTTGCTCCTTCTCCTGTGTCCCTGGCATTGCAGATCCTGCCACATGGATTCCCACTCACTGCTTACCTGTACTTCCTGACTGGGGATGTGACAGTCTATTATTTAATGCTGCAGCTTGTCCTCTTACACAGATGATGTATTTCTGAAAGATGACTGCTTGAAGCAAAGCGCCTCAGTGCCCTGGGAAGGTGTGGCCACCCCAGAGGGCATTTCTCAGGGGCAATAAGGGTTTGGCCTCAGCATTGCCAAGCTCCTTGCAGGGCTCCCCATCTCCCTGTGCTGCCTTGATGCTGCTTGGGCTTCCCTGCCCCTGCTCTGGCTGCTTGGCACCAGCACACCTAAGCCTTGCAAACCCAGGGCAGGCTTCAGGAATGCAAATAATGTTCCCTGTCCGTCCAAACCATGTCTCTAAAAACCTTTCCCTCTTGTTCCTTGTTGCCCTGGAGGATAGTTACTTCAAAGAGCAGCCCTGTTGCCTGGCATTTCAGTTTATCTCATTACCATTGTGTTTGCCAAGCCAGCCAGCTTTGCCAAAAACAGAATCAAGGTTGTTGGCAGTGCTGGCTGGCTCACATCTTCGCCCTCCCTGCTGGCAGAGATGCTAATTTCCCCTTGATTGCAAACCCTGCATTCATCTTTTGTGAATAAGCCGTGCCCACAGCCACACCATAATGGCTTTAAAAACCTGGCCTGAGCCTGTGGGCCCCTCTGCTCTGCTCTCCAAGGCAGGGCTAATGGATGCTGCTGGATTATTCTCTTGCCACTCTTCTGGCCCAGGACAGCAGCTGGCTGGCACCCACAGCTGGCAGAGGGCAGGCAGAGAGCCCAGGGCAGGAGCTGGGGAGGCACAGCAGTGGGATGGACAGACAGACAGACAGACAGATGGATGGATGGACAGTGGGTGGGTGCAGGGCTGCACACACCACTCGAAGGCCATTTGTCACAGCAAGGGCTGGTCACAGGAGTAGAGGTGAGAGCTGACAGTTTCTGGCTCCAGGGGCTTCCCTGGGCTCCAGGAAAACTCAGAACAGCCTCAGGATACCCCCAGGATGGCTCTAATACAATCTGATTTCCCTCTTGCTCTCTTGAGTTGATTACAACAAGCTGTGTGTAAATTTTTTAGAAGTCTTGGGTGCAAGACGCTGAGCTGGCAGTGGTGTGGCACAACCTGAGCAGCTTGTGCTTGGGCTGGCATTGCCACTGTGGTCAGAATGGGACTGCAAGCTTTGGGGTGGCTGCTTAAAGTCAGTTTAATGGCTGAGGACTATTTTATTGTTTTTAACACCCCTAAACTGAAACATACCTCAAAAAAAAAAAAATTAAAAAAATAGCAAATCCTGGATCTATTAAGAAGGGGTGAGCAGCACCTGCAGGGATGGGTGGGTTGGGGTGGACAGCCACATGCCTGGGTTTTACCATTCCTGTTTAGGATAGGCCTGCCCCAAGTGATGCCATGGCTGTTGCTAAGCAACAAGTGATGCCTGCTGCAGCCAATATTGCCCTCCTAAAGGTGTGTTTGCAAGGAGCACTCTGCTGTGTGCATGGCATCAGTTTGCAGGTGTATGGATTTGCATTAGTTAGTGGCAATAGATTTTGGCAATGCTTCAGGGTGGTGTTAAAATGGAATACAATGTGGCAGGAAGATCTTGTGCAGCAAAAGCATCAAGCCCTCCCCTTTGTTTGACTGGAACTTAAAGCTGGGATATCTTACTCACCAAGATAAATTAACAGTAAATCAGGTTACAGAATAAATTAACAAATTAAATTGGGTTAGTTGGAAAGTTTAAGAAGGAGGAGCATTTGTGAGCTGCTTGCATTACAAACACATTACAAAGTCTTGAGCTGGAAGGGAAGGCTCACACAGAATGTGTGCTGTCCCAGAAAGCCTTTTGGCTGCTCCTCTTCTTCTGGTTCTGTGACTCATTGCCAGAGATTTGCAGAGGATAGGGCTCCTCTCATGGGCCATCACAAACTCCCTTTTTCATCTTCTTGAGCTTCTTTTCCTTCACTTGCTTTGCTCCACCAGCCAGCACCTGACTTTGCCTCCTGTGCCTGCAGCAGATGCTCCCCAGGGATGTACCCCTGGTCCTGCCTGTGCATGCAGGGTCTCTCCTCACCCCATGGCCTTGGTGGTGACTTTGGACGTGCCCAGAGCCGTTTGCAGGGCAGGGCTGGATGGTCTCACCGTGCCAGAGACCTTCCCTGTGCTCCTTCACTCACCCTGGGCTCCTCTGCAGGGCACAGCAAACTCTCATCTGATGGCAGCAGTGAGAAGGGGAACTGGGACAAAGTATTTTAACTGTATTACTTTCAGGTGGTTGCCACATCTTTTCTAATTAAAATAAAATCATCTTAGGACTCCTGAAATGAATATTTGGTATAATGGATTCAGAAAGTGATGAAAATGTTTTCATTAAATAGTGAGAGAGGGAGAGAGACCCTGCAAGGCACAGCATTTTATCTCAACTCTCTAATAACATTAATAAACTCTTTAATCTTTGTCACGTTTATGACTTAATGGCAATCCTTAAAGACATGACAGACAAGTTAGAGCTGCCAGGTTCCTTTAACCTATAAGCATTCATATCCTTCTCAGGATTTTGATTAAGTGGAAAATTCCTCTGCAAGGGGCTTGATTCTCCTTGTAAATCTGTGCTCTGAGGTTGTGGCAGGGGATGCTCAGCTGGGGCTGTGGGATGGGGGTGTCACCTCCCAATTCCACTGCCAGGGGAGCCCCAGGGGTGCTCAGTGCCAGCCCTGCTGTGGCCAGCCCTGGCTGTTCCCCTTCTCCCACCTGGTGCTGACCTGGCCCTGCTATGGCCCTGCCTGTCCCCCATGGCCCTTTGGCTCTGCATGAGAACCATGCTCAGAGTGCTTGGTGCCAGCTCTGTGCTGTGCTCCCTGTTCCTCTGGGCTGCAGGGCACTGAGAATCCCTGCCCCTGAGCCTCTGCTCACACACAGGGGCTGGGGCAGCCTCTGGTTTCAGACAAGTAATATTTGCTTGTGGCAGGGCCAGCACTCCAGTTGTGGGTGCTGAGAGCTGCCAAGCCCAGGCTTCACTCTGCCCCAGTGTGCCATGAGATGTGTGTGGTCCAAAGCAGCAGATATCCAGGGGGAAAATAGTATGGATCATATAATTATGGAGCTGCACAACAAGACAGGCACAGCTGGGGGCTGACTCCAGCCTTGGGATTTTCTTTTTTACTTTTCTCAGCAATCTGGCAGTTTCTAACCATCAAGTTCCTGACTAGAAAAGCTAATTGATATTCCTTTAATGTAAGGTTTTTGCATTTAATCTCCTTTATTTATTTTGTTTTGTTAATGTTACATCAAAGTGCAGCCTTTCTTTCCTCTGCTGCTGGGGCTTGGACCCAGAACATCCATTTTGGCAGCTGCCACCCCACTGTTCCCAGCTGGAAGCAGAGGGATGCTCCAGTGGTGGGGTGGGTGCAGAAAAGGGACTCTGCACCCTTGGCAGGGCTGTGGCAGCTGCATCCCTTCCCCTGAGGGGAATGGATGTGCCCAAACCCAGAGATTTCCATGTGGGACAGGTGTTATTTCATCCACTTTTGGTTCACTGTCTTGTGCTGCACACATAAGTACCAGCCTGGTGAATTCACTCTTGTAAATGATAAGCTGGAGCCTCTTTGGTTGCTTCTCAGTCACGTGCCAGCAATAAAATGAAGAATCACCCCTCTTTTATTTGCATAATTTTGATGCTGTCAAAAGAAAGAGACAATACTTATGTAGCATAAGGAGAATTTTTAAATAGAAGCATTACATTTTAAAACCCTAATAAAGATAAAAGCAAAATAAACACTGGAATTTGAATTTAGAGAATGAGAGAAGAAAGATTAGGCTGGGCTGGGGGAGTAATGAAGGTAGTGGCTGGTAACAATTTTTAATAGCACATTAATGCTGAATTACTATGGAATTTCTGCAGGAGTCGAGATGACATCCACATAAACACCAAATGAATTCCAAATGATTGGTATTATCATAAAGAGCACCAAATGAATTAATAATGATGGAACACTTAAACTAAAACGTTATCTTCCCTAATCTGTTTTCTCTTTTACGCACTGCACAATTCATTTTTAGCCAACTACGACCCTTTCTTTCATTTGTCTTTTAATTTAAAAACATATATATTTATTTTTGCATGGATGTTCTGCTCCTGCACTGCTTGAAGTGGGACTTGGACTAGTCCATCTTCACTACAGTTTTGTGTTGGCCTCAGAAAATTTCAGCAATGGATGGGAAGACATCTGGACACAAGCCTTGTCGCTGGGAAAACGACTATGACTAATAAAAACAATAATAATAACCATTCCCTCCTGATGGTCCCACATGTGCACAGACCTCAGGGCACCCTTAGCAGCGTTTAATAAGCTAAATGGCTCACTTCACAGCAAGGCAATATGTCTCCCCTCCCATGCAGGAGGAGAGGACGCCGAGCTCGCAGCTGAGTCAGCGCGCAGGACTCTGGGGCTGGTTTTGGGTGTCCCAGAGCCCCAGCACTGCTGCCACACACTCCGTGGGCTCCTCCATTGCTGTCCCACGGGGCTCCTTGGCACAGCCTGGGCAGGGACAGCAGCCCAGCATCGCTGCCTGGGGCAGGGCTGGCCCCGGTGCCTCCCACGGCAGGGCTGGGTGTGCACGCTGACATATTAGCAGTCAAATGACATTTAGAGAGCACAAGTCTCACTCTCTCCTGCAGGCCAAGTAAATATCATTAGTAATGATATTAAATCTCAAATTGTGCTGCTGCACTATGGCAACCACTCAGCAATTTGCTATTGCAGCTTGTTCCTAACAATTACTTTCATAGACTTTATTTCTTGGGAAACTATTACTGACCATAATCTTCTACGTGGCATGCTATGAAAAGAAATAATAATGATAATAATAAATTAATTAAAGGAAAAAAGTCAACCCAGCTTCCAGAGTGAGGGTGTAATGCTGCCACGAGGCTGGCATGGCAGGTTTTGGATGTTTTAGGAAGCTGGCAGTGCTGGGAGCTGCACGGGGAGCTTGGCAGGGCACAGCTCTTCTGCCCTGTTACTCTTTGTGGCTTCGATGCAGGAAGTGGTGCAGGGAAGTCAGCTGGCTCTTCTCTACAGTATCCATCACACAAATATAATTTTATTTTTCTATACAAAATTAAGTTTTTGTACGTGCATGTGTATTTATTAGATCTGAGTATGCAGGCATATCCATGTGTGTGGATAGGGTACGTGTGTGCATACACACAGACAGGTGCATATCTATTTCTCCATAGATGTATTTATACATCCATTTGTACCTTTACACATCCCAGGCTGTCCATAGCCGTGTGCACACTCACACAGAGCCCCTCAGCTCCTGGCAGCTCCTCCCTGCAGCCCTGCTGGCTGGGCTGTGACACTGGCCCCACACACGCGCTGAGCTCCTGTGACAGAAGCAACATATAATTACATTACAAATTAACTTGCAAATGCTGGCGGTGATGTACTCCACAGGAGAAAAAAATAAAATCATCGGTTTCGCCTTCTCTGGTGTCTTGTAGCCGGTCCCTCCAGCACGCTCTGCATCTGTCAGGATCCGTGCCCTGGGAGCACTAATCATTTTTATTAACCATTAAACAAGAAGATCCTTTTTATTTGAAAATGTAAAACACGCAGGAAGCACTATCTGTAGCCGCTAATTCAGGTCACATTACACGGCAATGCCTCACCTCTGTGCTCATCCTGCTCCGCCGAAAGCAGCGCTGCCGTCGGGGCTGAGCGCCCGCCTTGCATTTCCAGCCCGGATCCCACCCCCAGTAATTGCGCTTCTTTTCCGAGTGACCCCACGTAAACCGAGCCCCTTCTAAAGCTTCTCTCGTGGCAGGTTTATGAGGCGTTACTGCACTTTCTGAACATTTTTTGCGGTTTTTCCTTCGGGCAGGGGCGGTGGGAGGTGATGGCACCGCGGTCCCCGCAGAGCGGGTGGCGCTGGCTCGGTCACCTCCGTGTCCGGGGCACTGCGGTGACAGCCCCGGCGCTGGACCACGGCTCCCAGAGCCCAGGGAAAACCCAGTGGGAGAGGGACTGACCCCAGGGCTGCTCCCTGGGTGTCCGTGCTCCCCGAACTGAGCGGAACGGGGCTCCCGATTTATTGACGGAGCGGCGGGGGGGGCGGGTGCCACCTCGTTAGCATTATAGAGCGGATTCCTCACATGCTTTTTTTTCATTCTGCAGCTTGGCTGCTGCTGTGTGAGACTGCGGAATATTTTACTGCCTTGTGGCTCGCATTCAATACGGCAAATAAAAAGGGAAAAAAAAAAAAAGGAAAAGTTGACAAAAATCCTGCTTTTTTTTTTTTTTTCCTTCTTACTTGCATCTCTGTTTTTAACAGCCCTCCTGCTGTGACAAAACTGTTAATTACACTGAAACTAAAATAAATTAGGCTCACCTAATATGACAGGCATTTGAAAGCAAAGCATCAGCCGAAGGGCTGGCAGGGTAGGAGCTGCTGTGCCTGTTCCTTATGCCCCTTCTGCCTCCATGTGCCAGCAGAGGCTGCCTTGGTGGCACTGTCAGGGTGCAGCAGCCCAGATGCTCTGTGTGTGTGGGGGGGGCAAAAAAAAAGATTTTTGGCTTCCATGTCAGACAGAGCATAGTGTAAGAGGCTCCATCAGCCCGGCTGTGGCCTGTCGAGACCAGAACTACAGCTACAATATTTGTATTATGTATATTATTAATAATAATAGTTTTAAGTTACTCTAAAAACTTAATGTGTGATTGCCCAGTGTTTCTCCATCTCCCTTCAAGTTCAGCTGAGGTTGTTGATTATTCTGGAAAAGCCCCACCAGCTGTGCTAGACACCCTCAGCTTGCCTTACAAACCTGTGGGGGCTGCAGCTGCCTGACAAGCAGAGCTGCAGCCTGGCCATGCACCCATAAATTAAAGAAAAGGCCAGGCTGGCCGAGGCACGGCGCTGGCTTTGATGTGCAGTAATGAACCGCGCTTTTAATTCGGGGCTGTAACTTCCATGCCGACGCAGAACCGGGAGCTGGGAGAAGCCGCATGCATAATCAGGGGTGAAAGCAAGGATGCGGCATGCGATGCGTCTGATGTTGGATGAGAGGCAAGATAGCCTTTAATCATTTTGTTTTCAAAGAAGCTTTAGAGAGCTCTTTGAAGATGAGGCTTTTTTTGAGGGCTGCTTCTGGAAAAGAGGAGGCAGCGCTAGACGGCACCCGCGCCCACCTGCCCGCTGGGTTAACCTGGGCACGGGACACACCTGGGCACCCTGCCCTGCATGGCTGGCACACAGAGCCTCTGCTAAAGCACAGCTGCCCGTGCTGGTGACACCCTGATGCAGCAGGAACACATCTATTCTGAGCAGTTAGAATAGGGTGTCCAGCCTCCCTTCATTAATTATAATATTTTTGTGATGAAAATGTTCTGTAAATCGTGTCTTGTTATCTTTGGATGAAAGGGACTGATAATGAACGTCTGATCAGGCTTTAAGGAGAAGCACCATGGTGGTGAGGCATGGGGCTGTGCCTGTCCTGTATTGCAGCATTTGGGGAAGGGTGAGGTGTGTGTCACACACGCCTCCACAATGCCCCTGTGCTGCAGGTGAGTTCCTTATGGGCTGGGATCCAGCCCAGCACCCAAGGCATGACCATCTGACCACCCCAGGCTGGGGAGGGTGAGGAGCTCTCCCAATAGCATGCCTGGCTTTATTTTGAGGACTGAGGTCAGGATGCTGTTGTGATAAATGCATCACACACAAAACAAGAACATGGTTTCTTGCTCCAGGAACATTGCAGGCTGTTCCTTAGGGAATGAGTGTGCCAACAGCCCTATTTTTACCTCTTAATTTTACCTTTTTGTACCTGTGGTTTGTGGTAAAACAACAGCCAGGAAATGACTGCAGGCTATTGGGCCATCACATTGAGTGTGGAGTACTGGCATTTTCAATGGTTTTTGCACATTTGGTCATTCAGTGTGGTTTTTAAAGTAGGTAAATGCTGGTAGTTGAGGTTACTTGCAGTTGCCATTGTGCCATGCAAAGAAAGCCTGTGAAACAGCCCAAACAGATGAATTATTGCCCTCCCCAAGGACTGAGTCTGCCTCCATGGGCATCACAAGGGACCTTGCTCTGTGCTCAGGGCTGCCGAAGTGTGCACTGAGAAAAGGACAAACAGCAACACATTTTCCCCCCTCTGTGTGACTCCAGGTGGAGGAGCTGGGCTCTGCCATGGTGCATGGCACAATCCTCACAGCCACGGCTTTGCCCATGAGCCCAGCTCACCTCCCTGCATCCTCTGTTAAACTGCAACAACACTGCCACGTCTCGAGTTCTGGCCAGCATGGAGGTCTAACACACATTTTCCAGACCTTTCAGAAAAGGAAAATTCCACATCTCCAAACTTGCTCTGTTTTGTAGTTTCTGCAAATGTCTTTGGTAGAAATCTCTGTTCCTGTATGTACAACCCCAAGGCACTGTTACTGTCAGACTGTGTACCTGTGCCAGCATGTTGAAGGTTAAGTTTGAAAGACCAAAAGAGGTGGGACCTGCCCCATGTGTTAAAAAGAAAATCCCTTTCTCCTCTCTGCCCTCCTGTCTGCAGCAGGTATTTAAACACTGGCCTTGCTGGGGAGGTGAGGCTTTGTGACAGGCCCTGCAGCTGGGGATGCAGCTAATGACACCTGGCAAATGCTGTTTGGGGATTAAATGTGCCACTGCTCCGTGAAAGGCAGGAGCATAACATTGGGAAGTTTGGAGACAGTGTGTCAGACTCCTGTTTTCACTCCTAAGCGATGCTGTGCTATTTTTGTCCAGGCCAAACTTTGCCTTTTCAATTAGGTTTATTGCTATAGCTCCATGGCAATGTGTATGTGCTAATGTTGGATTTTTGTATCTAATGTAAGCAATTGAAATAAACAATCCAGACCTGATAGTCCCAGTGGAGGCAACTGACACTGATGTTTGGAATTGGCTCAAAATATGTGATTTTGATGCTTGTTAGTGGGACACAAAACCTGCAAGGACTGGGACAGAGAGGAGGAGTATCCTGCAGTGGGTTTGAGCCTGGAAACATCCCTGTGGTGCAGCCAGCCAGGGTCACATCTGCTCTCAGCCTCTGCTGTGCACTCCTGCCCCACTCTATCACTCTTCCAATCTGAAAACAAGGATCCAATATTGGAGAGCTTGGGTGAGGGCTGAGGAGCAGGGGGTTGCTGGACATCCCCCTCTCCTTCTGCCTTGGCCCAGCCTACAGTTCCAGGGAGCAGGAGGTCCCTGCAGGGCCAGCACCCCAGTGCCAGGGAGCTGCCCTGTGCCATCATCTGCCCCTCTGCCTGTGCAAGCACCACTCCCACTCCCATCAATCAGCACAGACCAGGTGTCTGGAAGCATCTCTTGCCAATCACCTTTTATTACCTTTAAAAAGCCAAGAAACCCAGAACAAGACAAAAACTGAGACCATGTGAACATCATGCAATGGATTCACTTTAAAGCAGGCTGGGGTAGGGAGGGGAAGACCAAAGTCATGTTAGAGGAGCAGTACTGCTGCACCCGTGTCTGAAGGCCAGGCCGGGTGGGCTGTCACTGGTGGGCTTGGTGGTGACTGCTGTGAGTGACCAGATGGATGCTGAAGCAGGAAATGGAAACACACTCATGAGACATCATCCCTGGTAACCCCAGGTCTGACTCTGACGTGGTGATGGCAGTGAGAAATACTCCTAACTCTTGTCTTGGGCACGTTCTGCCTGGGCAAAGTCTCTTTGGAGAGGAGCAGCACGGGGACTGCTGTTACAGGGCTCCTTAGCTCAGTTCTGCTGCCCAGTGGGATCAGAGCTCGGGCACTCAGTGCAGGGGATGTTATCCAGCAGCAGTGATGTTACCCCACTCTGCCCTGCAGTCTCACTCTGCTGTCTTCAAAATTCACAGCCCAAACTAGAGCAGAATTACCTTCTGGAAAGGATGTGCTTTGGAGAGTTTCAGCTATCAACAGAAATAACTTTGCATCTTGTCCATCATGTGGATGTGACAAAACCCATGCCCTTATTGTCCTGAGGTATAGCCAACATTTGGGTTCATTACATTTAATGGAGTAGGGTCACCCATAAAGTTATTCATAAGGTATTTTCTGAGTGTTTTTCACCTTCTCTTTGAAAAAATAAATTATATCAGCATGTTCACGAGGTGCAAATGGGACTGGCATTTCAGCTGTTATTATGTTATTAACTTTTTTAACCTAATAATTTTCAATCAAGAGTGAGAAGCAATTTTCACTCACTCCAGTGACCAGAGCTGGAGATTCTGCCAAGTGTTCTTGTGGGGTTCACCTTGACAGACACCTAATTCCATCCCAAATGGAAACGTTACCCCCGACACTCTCATTGCGGTTACCGAGAATTTCCATTTCCCCTTCGGTTAGGATTTAATTTAGAAGGCAAAGACTTCCTAAGCTATGGGAGAGTAAAGATAGATGGCATGGGAGAAGAAGGCTGATGAAATGTAGTTGACTCCGGATCTGAAATATTTTATCCCTCCTCAATGTAGGTTAAATTATTCTTCACCTTTCCCACATCCATAATTGTCGCTGATCTTGGACCAACTCAAAACCCTACTACTGAGTTCAGTAGACTCAAAATTGCCACTAGAACTGGAAAAAGAAAAAAAAAGAGACTTGTTAGTGTCCATACACAATATCCCAAGACTATACACAGCTATGAGATACAGCAAATTTAAGAAAGGCAATTTTTTTCTCATCACTGAGTATTTATTATATATAACAAATACATGAAAAAGAAAAAACTATATTGTGTGATATAAATAGTTTATTTACATTACAGAAAAACATCAAGACAATGTATACTATTTCAAATATATCCATACATAATCAAATATAGCTGTAGTACATGTTCTCATTGGTGTAGATTACCACAAATGCAAGGCAACATGTGTAGATCTTGTCTTAATCTTTTGTCTATAATACTGTATTTTGTAGTCCAAGCTCTCTGCAGTTAGTTTTGCCATTGTGGAAACATGCGCTCTTTAAATTAACCTTGTCGATGCTCTTGTTGTGTTGTCTGAACTGTAGTGCCCTGTGTTTTGCTTCTGTCTGTGGATTCTGTTGCTCCTGGGACATTTCCTGGAAAAGAGAGTTGTGAGAATACACAGCTCTTAGCAACACATCTGCTCCAGAGGCGGTGGAGGTGGTGGGAGCAGCAGGGATGCGAGGGCGAGAGGGGCATCCTCCAGCCCTCAGTGAGCTTCCTCCTCTATGAAATGAAACCAGCTGCCTAATGGCAATGGCACCACAAAAAAAAAAGCCACCAGAACCCCCAAACACATACTGTGAACAAAATTATGGCAAGGGAGATGTTCGGATTCCTGAACCCTGGGCACTCCTGCTACATTGCAGTGATCCCAAGCACACTGCGTTGTTCAGCTTTAAATAATTAAATTATTTTGGGTTTATTTTGGGCGAGGTGCGGGTGGGAGATCCATGGTCCATGGATCCACGGCAAGGATGGTCCCATGCTCACCTGGCCAGCGTCCCAGGCCTGTGAAGTGCTTACACAGTGGCTGCAGGGGCTGCCTTTCCAAGGCCCTAAGTGTCTGCAGCCCCCCTGAGTGTCCATGGCAATGCTCCATGCTCAGCCCATGAGCCAACAGCCACTGCACTTACAGGTGCCTGCACTGTGCCAGGGCTGCTTGGCTTGCTGTGGAAAGCACTTGTGCTGGAAAGCCCCAAATCTGCAATTCCTTTGGACAGCTGCAGGGGCAAACCCCCTTGTGTCTCGGGACCTCCAGTGCTCCTCAGCAAGGGCCCGTTTCAACCTTTCACCCGCTGTGGGGATGCTACATTTCTCCCTAATGGAAAGCTAATGGTGTGTTTCTGGCTTTCTCTCATGGAAAGGCACCCTCAGGCAGAAAGCATGGAGAAGTTTAATCCCAGGTTAAACTAAGGATGTTCTAATCAGCTGAAAGCCAAGGGTGGTCATGGTAGAAACTGTGGGCAGCTGCACAACAGAGACTGAAACACTCTCTTGGAGTGCCATGAGAAGGGGCTCCACAATATTCCAGTGACACTGACATGGAAAAAAAAATTCCCTTTGTATGGGGCTGACTTGTTCTTCTGTCACAGGAGGCTTTCAGCAGCATTAGGTAAAACCCTACAACTCATGCACTTGGGAGAGTGCACATCAGTGCAGTGAGAGCTTAAAGCACTTGCCTGCAGCTCTGTGTCAAATAACTAAGAGCAGAACAGAGTGAAATAAAAGAAAAAGGTCATTTTCTCCCCCCTGTTGAATGGGAGTGATGTTATAGTTTTGTGACGTCAACTGAAAGGCTAAACAGGAGCATAAGAATTTAGGAAACATTTTAAAAAATGCTGGAATACAATTATGTAAGTGTCTAGCAAAATATGGGTCAGACTGTCCTGACTTGCCTCACTTTTAAGCCACCAGGACCACCCCCTCATGAGAAGCTGTATGGCTGTGGGCTATATTTTGCCTGGTTCCTTCCTGGGAAGCAGTGAAGTAGGCTGCTATCATTGCTCCAGGAAAAACCAGGCTGCCTCTCCTGTGCTCTCGGGGGTCACGGCAGAGCTTTCATTACAGAACTGAGGCAGACTTCAGCCGGTCTGGGATCTCATGACAAACTCATTATTCACTGTGAGTTCCCTGGAAAGGCCATCAGACTTTGGGAGTGAGGCAGGGAGCTGCTGTTGGCAAGCACAGGCTGGCTCCCTGTGCATCCTCTGGCCACGGCCAGGGACACTTCCATGGGCTGAGACAGCCCCACCAACACCCAGGGCTCCTCCCTGAGCCCCCAGCATCTGGATTTACAGCCCTGCTTTGCCCCAGCACTCAGCCATATGAAGTAGGGTTAGGGAACCAGGGCAAAGTGGGCACAACCAGACTGATTTTCTATGAAATGTGGAGGAGTCAGGTGGCTGGGGGATGATGAGGATGGTCAGCAATGCCAGGGGATGCAGCTGTGCATGGTGGATACCAACTGCTCCTGGGATCCAGGAGCTGGAAGCAAGGAGATGAACATTTCATAGGCACTTTCCCCAACCAACGCTGACAGTATCTACACAGTCGCTTCAAGCTTGAGAGAAATTAATTCAAATGTAGAGATTACTCTAATTAATGATGAAAAAGTATCTTTGAACCAAAAATGCCCATGTTTCAATTGTACATTACCCATGGCTGGGAGCTTGGGAAGGCCCCAGGCTGCTTACACACAATGCTACAGCATTTACAGGTGGGTTGTGTCTGAAGTGCAGCAGGGGCTCTTAAGGGGAGCATTGGTGTTTAACCAGCTTTTGAGACTTAATCATCTGCTAAAACTGAGTGATAGGTTTTCCTTGGTTCTTAACTCTTTAATCAAAAGTCCTTTGTAGTGCACTGAGTGGGGGGTGCATTCATTTATGAGCACAGCAGTTACATCGATGTAAACCAAGTACTGGAGCACAGGCTGCCCTCCCTCCCTCCCTCCCTCCCTCCCTCCACTGAAGCTTTGCTCCCGAGCTCGAGTTACTCACAATGTGATTCATAGCAGGTAAAACATGTTATGCATTCATTTTTAATCAAGTTATTTCTTCACATAAATAAGCTGCTGTGACTAAACATTAGGGAAGCACTAAAAATGCAAAGCTGTAAAGAAAACTGCTGAGAATCATTATGACACTAGGCCATACCTATATTATTTGCCATCCTCCTTCACTTTAATCACTGCTTCTTTTTTTGCTTTATCTCTAAGCTAAAAGTCCTTGGGCAGACTGTGCCTTGCTGTGCCTCTTGGCCTCTGGTTCCCTACTCTTCCACCTCAGAAACTTATTTCCATTGCTGGCACTAGTGATAGGTAGCCAAGCACCGAGTCACTTAAACCCCAGTCATCATCACTTCTGTTGGTTGCATTTTCAGCTGAGTCCATCCTCTGACTCTGTTGGTTGTCTGGCTGCAGAAATGGAATGGCAACTTGGAGGGCCAAGTGCCCAGGAGGCAGAGGAAGGGGCAGGGGCAAACCTCAGCTGTCAGCAGCCTGTTTATTCAGATTAAAGTGTCTGTGCAACAACAGCACTAAAAGTTGCCAGGACTTGCTGAGAGCCTTCCAGCAATGGAGAACACCCCCAGAGATTTGCACCACTGTACAGGTAAAATTTTAAGAGCAACAACAGTACTGATAGCTGGAAGATCACAATGGTAGTTTTGTGAGGCTCACATGGATGCAGTGCACCAAATTCGCTTGATGAATTAATTAGCTGAAGTTGCACTGAAATGAGCAGCAAAGAATTTGGCTGCAATGCCCTCTAAGTGAAGTTTCCCTTCCTTCTCCCAGGAGCCTGGCAAGGTGGTTTCAATACTTTCAAGAATTCAGGGTGTGGAGTTCAAACCAGTACAGTCAGGTTCTCCAAAGCAGAGAACTTCAAAAACTCAATTGCTCATGCATACGCTGCCACAACGCTCTCTTGTCATGTGGATTTCTCTTAGGCCACTTAAGAGCACACTTCTGCAAATGTATCTCAAATCATTATGCTGGGATGGAGGATGCTCTGCAGTAATTACATGCATTACAGAAAAAAGTGAAAAGATCATAAATTGACTTGGTTACAAAGTGTGGGGGAAAGATACTGTCTCTGTATGAAAACAGTGTGGCAGGTAATTTGCATTACAGTACCGGATCACTCAGAGCTCCCTGTCTTCATTCTTCAGTACCAAGTACTTTGCTCACTGCATCAAGGTGACAAAACTAGACTCACTTGACAAAACAATACACATTTATTCCATTATCAGTTACTACACCACTTTCTTTCTCTCACTACATGCTGTATTTTTGGTTGTTTGAATTACCTCAGTGAATACCACCTCCTGTAATCTACTGCCTCATTTGGCAGTTGCCATTCAGGTGATGAACTCTGGCTAAAAAGGGTTTTGTTTTGTGCCTTTAGGCCATAGAAGGATCTATGATTTTTTTTTATTCTTTTCCTGGAACAAATGCTCTACACTTGTCTTCCAGCCAGGTAGTGCAACATGGGGACTGAAATAAAGATTTTATTATGCATGGAGGTATGATATCTGACATTTTTTTTTAATTTTAAAAAGAAAATAATTTTTAAAAGAGGGATTTATCAGTGCTGCTTGCTGAATTAATTTAACCTTGTGATTTCTAAGAGAAGCCTGTGGATGCTTGACCTTCAGAATTTACCCCAAGCCCTCCCAGAGACAGTAACACGGTCAAGTGGGGGAGTAGAGCAGTACGTGGAGGGGAAGGATTGCATTTACCCCTCTCATTCTGAACTACCCTGGGGTTTTTTCTATTCACACAACCCTCTGCTCCTCACTAAAGAAAAAAACCCTGAGTACATCATATATGGATGACCCTAAAACATGTGCAGTGCCTTTGAACATGCACTCAAGCCTAATGAAATCATTTAATCAGCGGGGCTGCAAACAGGCTTAAAAGTCTGTATGCTTTGCCTGATTAGGACTAAGGGAATGGGCCCTTAAGGAAACCAGATGGAGATATGATTAGTTTTATTAAGTGTTGATCCAGCTGCTGTATTTATATTTCCCCTATTTATAAGAACAATATTTGTCCAAGCATCTGAATACAAAATAGAGAACTTCACTTGCTGCAGGCACCGTTGCTACCTAAGTTTGATTAAGATGGAAGTAAAAATTCAGTCATAATAATGAAGGAGCACTGGCTGGCTGGACCAGATGATATCTTCTGTTTGTTGGTGAATTAAATAGCATTTGTTATCAGTAGTGTCACTGCAGAAATCGGTATAATCAGCACACATTGCAGGAAAAGCAAAAGTATTTTCTCCCTCTACTGTAAAATACCAGAGATACTGACCTTGTAATACAAAGGACTACAACACAGATGATAGCAATCTGGATGGTTCCAATCACAGCTGCTATTAAGACATACTGAAATCGTACTGGACCTGGAACCACATATAAAACGCTGTAGTCCTTTTTTTCACAGTGTTGTCCAGTATAGCCGGCATCGCATCTGAAATAAAAAAATATTTGTTCCTCGTTATACCTGCTGCTTTCAAAGAATGCAGGAAAAATTGTATGTGGAAAAAAATAGTGGTTGAAGCATAAGCTTATGTGGTTTTTTTTTTTTTTTTTTTGCAGAATGGACTCCCACAGAGAGAGTATCAGTGAGTGCTCAACCTCTCAGAGGGAAGACTTGTGGTCCTCAGTGTCACCAAGGTCTGTGAGAGTGAACAACACTGTGAGAGTGTCAGGAGGGGCCCAGGGGACCAAGACATAACTGGCTTCAAGTGGAACTACTTTCACGTTGTGATGAGAACCCATTTAGTTCCTTGCACAACATACTTTAGATTTCTCCCTGTCTTTGGGGAGGTGGGGGAGGGTGAAAAGCCATCGAGCTGTGGTACCTTATGCAGATTACCCCTAAGGAGATGATAAGCAATCATCCAGGCTCCATATGAAATGTGATTAGATGTTCCTGAAAGTGGATACATCATTTACATTTCGTCTGGTTGCTATAAAAAAACCCCTCTATTGATGCTGCAGCCATCCACCCCATTGCTGCCTGCTGCTCTGCTCACCAGTTCCCCTCCTGCAGCCTGATATCTCCACTCTGCTCTGTGATTTTGCTTTTACAGTTCTAGTTCTTGCCCTGTTTCCCCTTAATTGCCCAAGCAAGATGTGAAAATCCAGGTCAACGGCAGCAGCAACTGTCAGGGACTGAGACAGATGGCTTGGGCTCCTCTCAGGTGTGTTAGTGGAGCACTAACCCTGATGGGTTAAGCCTTGTGCTTCCTTGCTTTTCCTCCCCTGCATTCCCACAGCTGCCAGCACCTTGAGGAAATGACATTTTTCAGCTGAATGGAGCACCTAAAATGCAGAAGCTGCAAAGAGCAAAATGTGTCCTGGCTGTTTGTGTGAGCTGGGAGAAGCTGGTTTGGGGTTCTGCCCTGGGGAGAGTCTGGTGTGTATCTTTGTGCTCCCATTCCAGTGTCCCAGGAAAATGGTGCTTCATGTGTAACAGTCCTTTTCCAGCCACCTGGCCACTGGGTGGACTTCAGAAGCAATATCTGCCCCTGTGCAGGAGCACTACAGTGCTTTCACTATATTCCTCCTCCCTGCCCAAAGCTCCTCCAGAATCACCTCCTCCTGAAGCCAGCTGCCCCACGAGCACCACTCCTGCCCCAGAGGGACATACACTGGTGGCACTCCTCTCCCTCAGGCTGAGGAGGGCACCTAGAGAGGTCTGAGTGCTTTGTGAAGGGCTTTTAAAAACACATCTAAATATAACTAAAGGTTACTGGATGGCTTTACAGTCAATTAACATTGTTCATAACTCAATACACTTTTGGGACTTTGTTGAATAATTTAAGTCTGATGGATTTTGTAGCACAAAGGGCCATGGTTGCCATTATTTTCCATAGCTGATCCAGATTAAGTGTTGCTGTAAGTCAATATTTCCATGTGTGTAGCCTTCCCTTGCTGGTAGGAGAAGGGTTACCTGCAGGACGGTTCCAGCATGTTTGTGGAGTGCTCACACTTGCCATGCATGCAGAAGCCATTGTAATGCTCTGGACAAGGGATGTAGATCCCTCTTGCACTTTCTTCCAGTTTATTTGCATTCTCTGTGAACACAGGTGAAGTGGAACGTTAA
This sequence comes from Agelaius tricolor, assembly GCF_023055355.1. Classification (NCBI taxonomy): domain Eukaryota; kingdom Metazoa; phylum Chordata; class Aves; order Passeriformes; family Icteridae; genus Agelaius; species Agelaius tricolor. The sequence goes on from NW_027269270.1 coordinate 6,289,883, forward strand.
CTTGACCATGTAGGATAAGGTGAAGTGGTGAAAAGAACTCAACATATGAAAGAAAGGAAAAGAAAAAAAAAAGAGAGCAAGATGTGAAAGATATTGTTCACAGGAAGCAAGAGCAAGGGTTTGCCCCTTCAAACAGGTTGGTGAGATTTGCAAGGGTTTATCTCAGTCCTTTATAGTTCCTGTCAACTTAGAGCAAATGAGACACCTGAGAAAATAATGTGACTATTCAAAATCTGATGACAGAATAGCACATACAATTACCTGATTATTTCTGGTTTATTTTATAGACTGTTTCCTCAAACTGAGACAAGGTTGGGAGAGAGACTCTGGACATTTGCATCTAATACACATTATACATTTCTTAATTCAACAGAACATATACAGAAAGGCAATTTTATGGCTGAAGTAGAGCAGGAGTCCAGAGCTGAAGTTTATCATCAGTGCTGCACACCCATGCCTCAAAGCTCAGTGGCCTCCTCCACATCCCACAGCATCCAGACTTTAAACTACTCTGATATTCTGAGCTACTTCTGCAGCAGTTAAAGAGTCACTGAGACTGCAAATCCTGGGAAATCCCTTCATGCAGCCAGGAAAATGAAGGCTTCATTTAATTTTGAAACAGGTATGTGCTCAACTTCACAGAGTGCCACCACCATGAACTCACATGAATGTTGTAGGCCACCAAGGTATTAATTAATCTGGGTAAGTTTGCCAAATTCTTCCATTTAACCAATACTTATGATATCTCAAATGCTAACACTCCTTTTTTTGTGATAGTGTCTTCTAGCCATGATTAATTAAAACCAGAAGAATAAATGTCATGATGGATGTCTGAGGAAATGTAGCTTGCACGCAAATAAGTTGAAGCATTTTTATCTTCCAAAGGAAGTCCCTGAGTGTTATAAAACAATTGCAATTTGTGTTCCGCCTCCAAGCCAGTCATACCAGCAGCAGGCATGCTTAGGTATTATCTCACCTCTGGGAAAAGTGTGTGCAGCAGATCCAAGATCCAGATTTTCATAATGAATTTCTTTTCTGTCGCTGCTGTCCAAGGAGAGTTGTAAGAGTCTCTAACCACTTGCACTAATAAAGTTGGTTATATTGTCCTTATGTGGAACCAGCTCCCAGCAAATGAGAATGACAGGCAACTCTGTGTCCCTGCTGACAGCATTAGCTTCTCTCTCATCCTTAGGATTTTCAGGACTTCTCCACTCTGGACCATTACTGCATCTTTTCAAATGCACATATGCTGAACACAAGCCCAATTCTGTCCTGGAAATCCCCCCAGACAGAATAAATGTGTGTGATGTGTCAGCTATCAAGGGACTTGCCCATGACACACATGTAGATCTCAATGTAGTGCTCAGGACTTGTGGGACTCCCTACCCATGTAGTGATCACCTATGCATTGTGCCTGATGGGTTCTGGGTGTGCTTGACCTCTGCTATGGCCCACAATCAAATTTATTTCTGTCCAGGAAACTGCAGCAAGAACTATGGGATCCTTATTAATACACTTTTTTTTTCCTATGATGGAAAATATAATGCCATTTCCCTCAAATCCTCCATTACCAGAGGAAGTTTGCTTCCTCTCTGAAGAACAGGAGACTGCTCTGTGTGCACGTGCACATTTGTGTGTATCTCTGATTGCTCCTTCTCAGCTAATTGAGGTACTTCTGCCATGTCTGTGCAGCCCCACTCAGTGCAAGAATCCCTCCTCTCTCAGATCAGCCAGCAGTGTGATTGAAATGGTATGAAATCCTTTGGTTTAATTTTTTTTTTTAAAGGCTCACTTCAAGATGGGAGGAAATTGTAACTTTCAGGACAAACTCACCTGGGACTTGAAAGGGGGACCAGGACCTATCTGGATGTGCAGATGCCCTTGCTGTGTGTAGGCTGTAGGGCTGGCAATCACGTGGGCAGAAACCCACATGTTGTGTTCTTTAACAAGTTCTCTAGCACACTTTAAAGTAAATCCAGGATCATGCAGAACTTGTAATTACACCTCTAAACATAATGTTGTGATGGAAAATGCTTTACTGAATCTAAAATGAGATGGCTCAAGCTTTGCTAGCATTTGTAGGATAAACACTTCATAGGGTAAACACTTCATACAGGAACACTTGTCACCTGTCTCAGAAGAGCCCACAAAACTTAGACACAAATTATCTGTATCTCATTTTGACTGATGACTGCTCCAAAAGAGTCAGAGATTTAAATAAAGGCAGAGAGGGGGAAAAACACATTTTTGGTCTACTTGAAATACAGAGCACAATAAAAACATCATTTTGTTCAGACTGAGAATTTCCCTGCCTCAAACCAGGTTATTGTTCTCACTACAAAATCCATCTTTTCAGAGCCAGTGTAGAGACCCAAACACCCAGGCATGCTCTAAAAGTCCCTTCATGTTAAAACTGACTACTCCCATTTATGGGAGGACCGAGCACTTTTCAGCAATCCAGCTGTTGATGAGATACTAATTCTTATGAGTGCATCACAAGGCTTACATCATCATGAAACAAGAACTATAAACTGTTTCTAAAAAGAGAGGATATAAATAAAAACCATGCTGAGGTTATGAAGCAAACAAGAACTGTACATATTTTAAAAAAATGAAACCTAAATTAAATAAATTAAGACTTCCAGCCAAAAAAACTTTGGATTATTTATAAACTCAGTATTGGATGCAATTTGTACAGTATCACTACAATAAGGAGCCCCTCTACCACCCCAACCTCACACCTACAAAGAGCTAAGATAAATACAAACCCACTTTTTTCCAAGCACAGTAGGTCTGTATGCATAAAGCAATAAAACAGAACAAATTCAAAGTTACTCAGGTTTCAGTAAAGTTAAATTCAGTAGCTCCTCTTCGCACACTTAGACTTGTTGCATTGTTTTTGGCAACAATGTGGGCAAGTTTTATTTGTGCCAGAAGGACAGACTTGTACCTTTTTGTGATGGACAGGATTTGAAGCAGAAGCCAGCTGCAAAGACTAGAGGTAAAGATTGGACTGGCTGGATCAGTCTCTCCTACCTCTGGACAAAAGAAATTCCTGCCATGTTTCTCAAAATGCTTGTCCTTTTTATTTCAAAAAAGAAATACATCCTCCCCCTCCAGATCAATTGTACTCAAGAATCTTTTTCTTGAAGCACTTTTGTGATCGAAAAAGTCACTCTGATGAAGCCAACATCTTTTGCATTTCTGCAGCATTTTTTTAATCTTTAGCCTAACATGACATTTCATATTGTTCACATCCCTTGTTAGTGCCAGCACATGACATGATAGCCTATCAAATAAGACACACTAGTCAAAACACGTTATTTTTAAGTGCATGGAGGCCAGATGCTACTTTGTGTAGCTTGAAACAGCTTATCATCTCTCACTGGAGAAGTGTCCCAGCTGAACCCTTGCTCTCCAACCTCTCTGGATGGCAGGCAGATGCTGAGATGATGAGCTATTTCTCTGGGATAAAGTGGATCCTAAAAAGATATCAGTGTGGCTGACCACCCACTCAGTGATCTTGCTTTCCCTGATGGATTGTCTTCTGAAATGTTAAATAAATTATTTAAAGCTATCTTGTCTAAATTCCTTAATATCCGTGCCTGTTCCTGTCTTTCCTCAAGACGATGCAGAAGAATGATTTCAAATATAGTTTGTATCATTTTAATTTCTGGTTTAACTATATGGCTTTCCTTCAGTCTTTGGAAGTTGAATGTACACCCCTCAGATTCTCAGGTGACTATTTCAGTGAAAGCTGAAATTCAAAAGCTGGAGCAGCCTGCCTGGTGGCAGGATGTGACTCTGCTAGTGGTGAAAAGCAGGCAGCCAGACTCTTCTCTGGGCAGCCCTCACTGGTCCCCAGCTCCCAGCTGAGCAAACGTGGAGCTTCTGTTCCACCACCAAACATGTGCACTAGTGCTGCTGACAAAGGAATAAATCCATTAGTGCCCTTGATGAGGATTATATGAAGTACTGTCTGGAGTGCCCAGAAAATTCTTTCCAGACATAAGGTCCTACAATCCACTTTAGAGAAATTAAAATAAAAATCTAGGCAAAAATAGGATTCTTGTATCCAAGAACTGACTGCCAGGCACTTAATTAGTTCTGCAGGGCTGATAAGTCTGTCATTCTTCATGTGTGAATCAGTGAGACTTTCTAGGTGATTTCAAGCAAGCAAAGTAGAATATACACAGCCTATAAATTCTGATGTTAGCATTTTTGCTGATGTACAACAGGTATTGTTGGAGCTTTGGAAATAATATGCCCATATGAGAAAATATTGGCTCACATACAATGTTAACACCTAGTGTACAGTCATCCCTGGACCAAGGGAAGACCTGAAAATACATATAAGACACATATATTTCATCAAATAAGGGATGAGACAGTGAATGATGTGCAGCAGAAGCTATTTTGACACCTATCTCCTTGGAAAAAGTGGTTAAGGAGAATTGACTTACATAATAATTTAATCTTTTAATACTGCTGAGGTCAGTCAAATTTGCAGACGGAAGCTCTTGCTGATATTGAAGTAGTGACTCCTTACACATCACATTATCAGAGGACACGTGAAGGGAAAAAGGGATTTTTGGGTCAAATGTATGCCTTTAACATTCTCAACCTCTTTTGGAAGCATATTCCCCTTGTACCTCCCTGACAGGTCCCAAAGAGATGCTGCAGAGCACAGCACTGGGAACCTTCTTATGACATCTCTTCTGCCCTGCATGAAAGAGACTTTGTGTGCAATTCTTGTTTGAAATGAAAACAAACATGCAGAGAGTATCCACCTGTGGAGCAAAGGCAGGGATGCTCTGAATTTTGGGAAAGAGCTTTAGTTGATGTACTACAGGTGAGAATCTGAACCTGTGGATGAGCCTAGGCATATTTATATCACTCATCTTCACTCTTCACAGAGTCAGCAATGGTAATGGTGCTGCTTCCTCTGAAAGTGCAGAATTGCTTTAGCAGGTTTACTTAATAGCATCCAACAGGAAGTGAGATCCCACAGCAACTTGGGGATGAAGTCCTTAGGCAGGCTTTCATTTCTGCCATGATAAATCCCAGCTCAGACCCAGCTCTGACGAGACAACAGAGCTTTCTCCTGGGTCTTTGCTGACCAGCTCCAAGGCACACTGTCCTTGGCAAACCTGCCCTGCTGCACTCTGCCAGCTGCTCAGGGCCAGCCCAGGGGGCACCTTCCCCCCTCATGTTCCTGAAACCTGCCTTTTACAATCCCAGAGTGCCTCTTCACAATGAAGGAAATGTGTGCAAGCAACTCGCCTGAAAATCACTGTTTGGGTGGGCGTTGAGTGAGAATTCCGAAGGAAGTGCTTGCTGCTGCTCAAGAGGGAGCTCACCAGCCCACTCTCCCTGAGAGCAAGAGGAAAATGAGACACCAAATGTCAGCTGAAAACGTCTGGCACCACTATGTTGCAGCCTGAGCCTAAATTCCTCCTGCAGCCACTCCAAGTACAAACTTGAAGCTAGTTTTTCAACATGAACTGCACAAAAAATACCCTTCCCATATTAGCTGCTTCACCAAGGGGAAAAAAAGAAATGGAACATGGTGAAATAAATTACATTCACTTCTTTTCTCAGGCACAAAATAGGCTTGCTGAACACAGTAATTTATTAATTTTAAATGTCCCTATGCAAATCAGTTCCCTGGAATAAGATAAAATCCACTTTCCTTTTTAAAAATAATCTAGGGCTTTTTATGTTTGAGATGATGGCAAGATGTCCTAGTGCACTTTGAAAAAAAAATATTGTGCTCTGTCTTTGCAGCAATGCATCGTAATTATTCAGCCTGCTGCCATAATTAATAATAGAAACCAATGAATTAAGACACTAATAATCCCCAGATGTTCAAATGGAGAACAGAATACTTTCAGCTTGTCAGCATATATATGGGGGCTATGCTATATATGTTAAAGCTGTTGCTGAACTTTGGAAATCAAGAAGCACTTTTATTTACAACATCTGTGAATATATCTTCCTTCTTTGAGAAAAGTGATTGAAATCAAGCAACTTGTTAATCATTTTCCTGCATACATAACAAGACCATTTGTCTACTCAAAAGTAAACCAGGACTGCTTTTCTTTTTTTTTTTTTACCCTTGTTTTTCACAGTGTGTGCTGTCCCCTTGAATTCACAGATGCCTTACCCTAGAGATTGTACAGGTCCCTAAAAGCCAAGGCTCCTGCATGTAAAAGAAGGTTCTACCAAGTATTTACTGCCATACAAGCTGCAATACAACCCAAAGTTGCACAGTGATGTGGGTACATGGCAGCAAGCACTGCTCACACCTCTGAATGGGAACACCCAGCAATATAAGCTAAACTGGAAGAGAAAAAACACCACATGGGCTAATGAGTTGCTCCAAAGCAGCATTTTCTCCATGTCCAGGTGCTCACATTAGGCTCAGCTCCTCCCTGGGGTGATTGTCTCATTCAGGGAGGTAAGGCAGGCTGCTGCTCACCTTGTCTGACCTCCTCTGCTTCCCTGCCCCATTTCAGCCTCTCACCCTGACCGAGGCCACTCCAAAAGCAGCAGTCACTGCTTTTTGATGCTGCACTCCACCCTTGATTCCAGGACATCCAGAGGAGGCTGATGCACTGAGCTCTCCCTGCAGCAGCTCCACTGTGAGGTCCCCAGCTCCCTGTGTCATCTGTGTGTCAGCTGTCCCCAAGCCATCTCCCCACACTTTTGTGGATGAAGTGACACAGACAGAGCTCTTTAAGGCAGCCACTGCCAGGGCCAGTCTTGAGGGCTGCAATCATTGCTAGGTTGTGATTTAATGATGCGGGGCTGTATTGAGGGTTTATCAAAGCCCTAGGTAAAGGGGCCCAGTTTGTGCTGCCTTCTTTTGTGTCAGGATTGAATAAATCTGTGTTAACCCCATTCTTAGAATAGATGAAATCCCTCTTCGTGCTAACTCAGCTACTCTTTGTTTTTGGCAAGCTGCTGACGTTCCCTTCACTCAGATTCCCCTGCCTAAGAGAGATGCCACCAGCCCTGTGGGAGCAGCATCCTCCCCTTCAGAAACCAGCAGTGTAAAGAAATAAAGTTTATCTCCTTGCACATGATCTCCTTAGGCAGCTCATGACAGAGCCCTTAGAGGATGAGTTAACCTTATTATTATTGTAATTCTGTGTTGAAGAAGAGTTGGTGTCAGTTTAGAGATTTGTGAGGTTCCCTCCAATTAGGCTGCGTGCCTGAAGGCAGAGGGGCGAGCGCTGGATCCATCACACAGCACTGCAGGAGCAGAGTGGGTGTCACCCTCTGTGAGAAATTCCTCCCAACAGCTGAGCCCACAGCTTGTTTTCTCTCCCATCCACCTCTCCTCCAGCTACTCATTAGAGCCAGTGTTGAAGGGGGGTAAAAAATGGACAGGAACTCACCAGATCAGGGCTCTTCTCTATGTCCTCCCCTCTGAAAAAGTAAGCCTGAGAGTTTCAATTTACTGCTTAATACCAGATTAAACAGAGATGGAAACACCTCCCCAGCATGTGGATGTTAGCAGCAGAAGATGCTTCTTTCAATCAAATTGTGTCTCCTTCAGAGAAAGCAGGCTTGGATCTGCAGAGGATGGCTAGGAGGGACACTGCCAGAGGAATATCTACATTTAGCACTGTCTTTTGGGGCACAGCAGACAAGCCACCATCCCTGCTGCACAGCCCCAGCAGCACACAGACATGATTCTCACTAACCAGCAGCTCTTCACAACCCTTCCCAGACTAGCACTGCAGTGACACAGCACTATTAGTTAACTTTGTTATGTGATGATTAAGGAACAAAACTCCCTGAACTTGACCGAGTGGCGTCCTGCTGTTTCTGCTTTGTGTGCTACTATGCAATTTCTATATCAAAGCAGCCCGGCTAGTGCAGCACTCCAGAGCAGCTTATTTATATGTAGATGTGGCTATATGACATTTCCAAATGCCATACATTTGCATATGAAGGTTCCACTTTTTTTTCCCCAACTTCAAGTAAACAGTCTGCTGTGATTCCAAAGCAGTGCTTTCCCTCACTTGGAACTGACTGAGAACCATCCTTTAACAGCTAAAAAACCCCATGAAATGCCCAATTTTCACAATTCAGCAACCTTAGCCATCAATAGTGTCTTTGGGTGGGTCTTGTGATTTATAGCTGTACCTTTGATACCAAACCGAGCACAGAGAGCAAAACTGCAAGACCTTAAGATTTCACATGAAATGGCTACAGATAATCTGTAATACCAATCAATATTTGCAAATAGGCCTCAGACATATGATGGAAGCTTGTGGTCATCCTAAAAAAGCCTGTGGGTCACTTTCATTATAGCTATGAAGATGGTATTGATTTTTGTCACTGATTTTCCACTTGAAAACAAGAGCAGGAGCATGTTGCAGGAGCCGCTGAGGAGCTCTGAAACTGCAAACCTAACACAAAAACCACAACCTTATGTAACACCAGGAAAGCCAAGTGGACATTATATATTCAGCTTTCTTGTCAAAGAAGATAAGGCTGAAGCAGATGGTATGTGGGCAAAGTTTCAACCTGAATACATTGCCTTCTAAAAACCAACAGTGCTATGAAAACAGCCCGATTTTGTGGCATCAGGCCCAAGAACACGTTACCTGCACATGGAAGAGCTCAGGCCTCGAGGTGTGTGCTGTGGAGGAGCTGCAAGAGCTTCCTGTTGGCAATGTGTGCATGGCAAAACACGACTCTCAGCACTTCTCCTGTGCCACCCTGCATGAGCAGTGTGAGTTATGTGTAATAAACAGACAGCTCCATCCACATGCACGCTGCAGCTGGGATGCACAGCCACGGTGTGTGCTGAGGGAAGCCCTCCTTGGGCATCACCAGATGATGACTACCAGAGCCCATGGTGGCCTCCTCCTCTCCCACAGCTCAGGCTGCTCCCAGGCTGAGCTCCCTGCTCCTACCACCTCCCTTTGGGCTGGGAAACACCAAGGTGGGGATGAGCTGCTCCCGTGAGCCCCGGTGCTCTGCCTGCTCTCAGAAGACCATGACAGGCACTTCCTGACTGTGACAACAGGCACAACAACTCTCAGGAGTCACCTTTGCTGTGGTCTCAGCTTATGGAGTTTCATCCACCCGCCACTGCATTTCTAGAGCACCTCATCCTCCACTGCCAACTGGTAGATAGCATCAACTATGACAAATGGGATGAGGTGCCAGAAAGCTGATAAATACTTTTGATATGGCTCTAAAAATAGTGAAGGGATATTTGTATCCTTCTGACACTTTTTGAAAAGTAGATGGATATGCATGACCTAAGTTTGAAGACGGGTTTCAGGAATATTGATGTGTGGAAGGAGCAGGATCGTTTGGCTGGCATTGCCCCAGGGGACAGATGCATGACTGATGATGGCTCCATCTCCCAGCTGAGGGTGTGCTTGGAGGGGGCTCCAGCAGAAAAATGGGAGGGAGCCCATCCAGAAAAAAATCAGGATTCATCTTGCCCACCTAGGATATAATTTCCTTGATGGGGATGATGAAATTGGAGTAATGGGGTGCAAGTCCTCTTGGAGCAGCACTGCTGTGCCCTAAGTTATGCCCTTGCAATTCCTGCCACATTAACTCCTGTACCATGTATGATTGAGCCTGGCATGTTCTCAGGCTCACACCTGTAAATTTTATCTGGTATTTCCAAACCCCTTCTAGAAATGTGAAAGACAAATACATTTTCTTCCTTTTCCTTCCAATGTCTAGAACAATGTAGACTCCAATTCTCACATCCAACCCCAGATGTCCCGAAGTTTCCCCTTCTTTGGCACCTATGCAGGAATTGAAGTACTGGTGCAAGTAGCAGCTCTTCCAGATTGTAAGGAGTACACTGATAGAAATTGCTTTTAAGCTTAAACTGTAGATTAACAAAGCATGCTTCAGTTTGTGTGGAGATGCACTTAGAGCCTGTATGCACCCGCTCATACTCAGAGAACAGGCACATCTTACATAACACATTTTCCATCCATCCTCACCCTTTCAGCTGCCTGCATGGCTTTTACTGGCAGAAAGATCAGGCAGGCAATCAATGAAACAAAGCAGGAACTTCCTCTTGAGAAACTGCTGCACATAAAAGCACACCCTAATCCAATTACCAGGCTGCTCCCTAATTTCCAATAGGAACTCCAGGTCTGAATGGATTGTTTTCCACAGAGAAGCGGTGCTTGAAAAGGTCTCTGACTTATATTTAGGTCTGCCAGCATGGTGTTATGAGACTTTACTTTCTGGTTTCACACTTCAAACAATCTCAAAAAATTACAGTTGAAAGCAAGTATGAATGGCAAAATTGTCAGAGGTTTGATGGAAGGCACGGGTAAGAAAAGGTTACCCAGGTACGTGACAGTGCGGACAAGTAGGTCAGGGATGTCATTTTGGCTACAAGGCATTTCCTTCAGTCCTTCTGACACTCTGAAGGTTTTACAGTCCTAGTTTTGCACTGATTTCATATTCAGTTTTGATTACTAAAAGCAGTCCTTTTTTCTTTTTTCCTTTTTTTTTTGGGGCACATGTTGGCAAGATGCTGCCAAGCTGAAGTGTAACACCCACTTGGCTCCCTTCCCTCTTTTCTTTTTTTCCAAGGTAGCATCTGTGCTTGTAAAAACATGCTGCCTGAGAGGATTCATCCAGGAAACTAAAGAAAGAGCTGCAGAATTTTGGGGGAAGTGTGTGTGAGAAAATAGGAGACTGAAATAAAAATACTTGACTCCTATATGTGGTATTTTTGTACATTTCCTGGATCACATGCCTGGCAAATCCCTTGTGAATATCCTGGTTATTTTAGTTGCCAGAACATGACCCTGAATGGCCTGTGACTACTCAGAGATATGTTTGTTGTTGGCTAAAAGCATGGTTTCAGCCATATTTTTCACTGCTTTTGTTCAGGCTATTCAGAAAAGTTTTGTTATGCTCAGAAACATTTTATTGGCATGTTGCAACCCCGTGATCACTCCTCCATACAAATCAAACACTTGCTGAGGGATGAATCCTACATGGTTTGATGCTATTTTTACTCACCCCTTTGCCCTGAGTCCTGTATTGTAAAACTGTGATGGCAATGGGTCCACACAGTCTACAACCTTGCTTTTTGTATCAGTCCAGCTGTATTGTTAAAATCTTTTGTGGCTGCCCAGAGGGTTGGCTTTCAGCAGACTGTATGTTTGAAATTCCTACTTGGTAAACAGGAGCACACCAAGCAGTGTGCATCCTTTCCCATGCCTGGAGCTGGAGAGATATCCCTTACTAGTCCCAGTTTTAAGTGTAGGAGAAAATGGATAAAACAATAGAAAATGTCACTGCAGCAAAACCTGCTATTTTACCAAAGATACACTCTTTCCCATCTGTCATGAAACCCTGCAATGGAGGGACAGAGCCAAAACCTTTGCATGTTCTTGAGTTTGCATCAAAAGGCTCCAATGTCACCACACAAATTTAAGCTTTTTGCCTATTACTCCAGTACCACAGGTCTATCAGGCAGTAGCTGATCTCTGAGGTGCAGAGAGGAGCCCACCCAAGGCTGCAGAACACACCCTGTGCCTATCAGAGCCTGAGGGGCTGCCAGAGACCCCTCCAAGGCACACTGAAGACACTGCTATGGAGCTGTCACCTCCCCTTGTCCACTGACTCCAAACTCTTCCAGTGTCCTTGAGCTCAGTTCCCCACAGACCCAGCCCAGACCCTCCCTGCTCAAATACACCAACAGCAGACAGCATCTGGTGGCCCATCTCCCATCAAACCCTTCCATCCAGACCCCTGGCCATTCCTGAGTGATGGGACAGAAAGCAAGCATGGGGCTCACCCTGCAATTTCCTTCCATAAAAAGTGGAACAGCTTCTCTATGCCCCAGAGGTCCTGGGATTCATCACTGGTCACAGCTCATTTTGAAGCACAGACAGAAAAGCCTATTAAGAACATCTTTTTTTTTTAAATAAATGAATACCTGCATTTGCTATTTTTATACACCTGTTATTATTGTCTTGCAGCAGTGCCACAGAAGTGAGCTGTAAAGATGGCATTTGTGAAAATAAGGGGTTTGGTATTTTAACTCCTAGAGCTAATATTGAAAGCAGGAGAAGCTGAATGGAAAAGAAAGGGCAATGCTATGAAATGGAAAATTTACTAAGAATAAAAATGGACAAAAAAGCCATACAGAGAAATCTCAAAGCCATTAAACTCAATGGCCATTCTCCCACTACCTTCAGCAAGGCTGGAATTTTACCTACTGCCTCTTTAAATGTTATTGATTCTTATAACAGTATTTTAAACCAAACAGCTGACATCCTTCTGCCCAGCCAAGGCCTTTTAAATCACTGAAATGCAGGATGGAAAAAAAATCTGCAGTGCCAGATGTGTCTAAAAACAGTCACAGTTCTTGTTGAGGCAATCTGCAGAGGAAAATGGTTAGCATTTATCATGCCTGACAAAACACTAATAGTTTATCAGTTTTGATATTATAGACTAATAACAAGCTTTTCCATGGCTACTTCATTTGCAGAGCATGGAGACAGGCTGCCCTACTGTTACTTGATTTTAGAACAGTTGCTTTTTATTTAATCCTTTCCCATCCTAGCTGGATGGAAGCACACTTCCATTATTAAATGAAATTGTAAACTAAATACTCTAGGGAAGGGGTGGTTTTGATGTATACCTGACACAGTTTTAAACCACAGATAAAATAAGAGGGAGATTAAAACCATAGGGAGAGAGTTTTTATTTTTCCCCCCTGAAAAATATTTTGCCATTATGTAATGCTGTCTAAAATGGCTAAGGCTTGTGGTAACAGCAGTAGGCAAAGCAGTGCATTTTGATTCAGTGCTGATAGTATTCTGACATGCACTGGCACAGGTACTCTAATAGCACATTTTGTTTACAGCCTTTGCATTTCCAAGAGGAGAGTTTCACAGTCACTTAACACTCATGGGTACAAGGTAAAATGACAGCCCAAGTGTGTAAGAAGTCACCTTTCTAGGCAGGTAAATATTGCTTTTCAAACCTCAGTTATTAAGAGCACTTCTGCTTGCTCAGTGATACAGAGGTGCTCCTCAAACTGCCAAGGCTGGGTTTATCCTGAATGCAGAGGAATGTTTGTTTGGACAGAAGCATGGGAGAAGGCACAGCTTATATTCAAACTGCTGCATCTCCCACTGAAATTCATACTTTCTCTAAATCATTTCCCTTTTCCTTCAGAAACAAGCTTCTGTCACTCGTGGTTTCTGACATTAAATGTTAATATGGAAAGAATAGTTATGTTGCATTGTTTAAAAAATCAGTGCAGGGTGTGGCTTCTAGCAGGTGTGTTCAATGGAAAAGGTAAATGCACATTTTAGCAGGTGTATTCAATGGAAAAGGTAAATGCACATTTTGGCAGGTGTGTTCAATGGAAAAGGTAAATGCACATTTTAGCAGGTGTATTCAATGGAAAAGGTAAATGCACATTTTAGCAGGTGTATTCAATGGAAAAGGTAAATGCATCTTTTAGCAGGTGTATTCAATGGAAAGAAGTGGAACCATCAGCCAAGTGAAACTGTTGTGGCAAAACATTTGTCTGTTTTTACCTTCTTTATCCAAATCGATTAAACCAGGCAAAATTTGGCATTTGTCTCCATCTAGTCTAATTCTGAAGGTCTACTAAAAATAAATATAACCAGCTCCTTCTTTTCTTCTCCAACTGTACTTCCTTTAATTCCAGCAAATGCATTTATACTCCTGAATCCAGGTGAAAAAAGGCTCAGGTTACCACTGCACGTGTCTAAATGATCAAATTATCTCGTGTTTGTATTGCAATTTGACATGATGATACTCCTTCTACAAAAAAGGATGTTTCAGTCAGTTCTAAGTAGCAACTTTCCTTATGGTTACAATTTATTTATTACAACTGTCATATGCTTTCATCTTGTGGTATTTTGATATCTAACATTTCATAAAGAATGCCAAAACATCCCATGAAACAAAATTCTGAGAAAATTCAGTTCTATGAATATTTCAAAATATTTTTTTTTACATTTCAGACTAGATCAAACACAAATATTTAAATGTTGATGTTTCCTGAAAATGGATATTCTAGCATCTCATTATAACTTTAACTCTCAAATCCTTGGGAAAGCAAGGATTCCTAACAGCAAATTCACAGAAATTTGGCCTAAAATAGAGCTGCTGAGCATAAAAATACACTGTGGTGCTCCTTAATATCTATCTAACTAATTCAAATAAGTGTAGTGGATGGCAGACAGCTGCTGTGCACCATTTTCAACAGTATCCTTCAAGGATGACTCTTGAGATGATCAAAGTGCCTGGAGCCCAGAGGAAGGATGGAAAGGGAAATTCCTCCCCCAGTCCAGAAAACAGGGTTAATTTCCCAGCCTGTTCCTTGAGGAAGACTGACAGAATCTTGTCTCAGATACCTTTTCTTTTTTGAATTTCTTTTCTTGTCGGGGAAGCAGGGGAGTTGAGAAAGGAAAGAAGATTCTATCAAGAGGGAAATGCCTTCAGGGTGTCAAAGTGCCAAAGACAGCAGCTACCATGCTCCTGGCACGAGGATGAAGTGCTGGGGTTACAGACTGACACCTACAACAGCAGCACAGTGTGAAACCCAGGCACCACAGCAGAGTCCCCTAGGAGTCACATGTGCCCCTGCCTCACCCTAAGGGTCAGGCTTAGGTCCCACAGAGGAACTGGGCTGCACAGTCCTTCTAGACCCCAAAGGGAGAAGAATTTAAGCTTCCCTGTGATTTCTGGTGTGCAGCAGGTCTGGGGCTGTCTGCAGTAAATTTAAGTACAGATCTGGGAAGCCACTTCATGGCCTTAGCTGGTGTTCACACAGAACTCTGCTATTTAATGCTGGTCAATCTCAAAGGAAGGGCCTGAAAATGGTGAAGATGCAGTATTAACTAGGTGCTACAAAGTGATTTAGTCAGTTATAAAGAGACCTTTTTGGTTAACTGTAAATCCCTTCACAATGGCAGTGCTGCAGCCAGGAATTATGGTGCACATTCCATATATCCATGGCAGTTGAACATTGGCTGTACATCATGTTGTTTCATTCCCATAAACCTCAGAAAACAAAGGTTAGGAAAAACAAATTTTGTGAATAGCTGTAAGTAGAGCATAAAAACTAGCATGACTGCAAGCCATAAATGTAATTTTTTGAGGGTGCCTACCCTTTCCACTAGAGGCCCTATTTAGGAAGTAGTATGTGGTTCAAGACAACTTGAGAAATCAGGCACAAATCAGCTTGCATTGAGTTTTGGGATCACATTTTTATGTGTAAGCAGCAAAGTGTATTTCTTTTCTGCAAGCTTTACCTTCCTTTCAGCTTGCCCATTCTTCTGATCAAAACACAGATACTGAGCAGATCAGCAAATACTGAAAGGTTCAGGTTTGCTTGTGAAGATGGGTCCCTGTGCTCCAAATAACACCAAATGTCACAGCTGAGATGGCCACAACACACAGAGTATCACCACACAGTTTGAGAAGGCTTTAAGCATTCACCCATACACAGTAACACAACATCATATCAGAAGGCTCCAGGTATCTACCCATAGAGAGTAACACCATATCACTTCAGAAGGCTGCAAGCTCTGCTCTTTCTTGTTCTTCAGCCCAACCTTTTATCCCCTCCTGTTGATGCCCTGCACCTGTGTGCCCTCTGCTCCCTGTGGTGGTTGGTCAGTGCCCCTGGGCACTCCATGGCTCATTGCTGTCAGTGCTGCTCACAGCTGCGCCCATTGGGGATGAGGCTGGGCCACAGCCCCACTCCCAACCACCACAAACTGTGTGTGCCTACAACCAAACATATGTAAATGGAACCCTGTGTGCTTCTGGAATGGGGCACAAATGGAAGAATCTGTAGAAATGCCTTCATGAACTCAGGTCTGCTCATCTCTATTGCACATAGAATTTCTGTTTTTATCCATAACCTTTAAGAGAACAAAATGTTACAGAAGACTGCTAACATGATAGCATAAGGGGAAAATCAACAAGTAAGGCACACAGCAAGCAAGTCTTGGGCAAGCAGAAGTGTTTGGAGCAAGCTTCATGAATTTCTCACAGTTCTGATGGAAACCCCATATGAAAAAATATACTTGGATTACAACCTCCACCCTCACCCCACATATCATTTACACCTGAATTCACTTCCAGGAGTTAAATGCTTCAGAGATGCTGACAACAGTAAAATAGCCTGGTCTGGTTTTGTATTTTTTTAGGCTGCCTGTGCTAATACTGGTGTTACAAGTTGGAATTGTTTTCCCTGTTTGTTTCCTACAGATCAGATTCTTAGCCTGGATTTATTGAATTTTCAGGCTCCCAAGCTTTAATGCAAATCAAATAGCTTTCTTTATAATGTTCACTCACAACAATACTGAATTTGTTTATTATGGGAAAAAAGCACAAACGAATTCTGCAACTTTTGATTCACATTCATTAGTGACTGAATTAAGGGCTAAGCTTTAGAGGCACAAATGGAAATGTTCTTCCTCCTTGAGCTACATCAGTCTAAGGCAAAGAGATGTCTAGCAGTTCACCTGAGACCTAATTTAAGTTTTAATGCTAACAATTACAGGTTCCATGAGCATGACACTGGGAAATTGTAAGTAATGAAAAGACACAATTTATCTCATTATAAAACCAAACCCCCCCCCGAAATCCAGAAGAACAAGGCACGTTTTACCAAGCTCAGCGTGTGCAATTCAAAGTTAGAGGAGAACTCCCATAAAAAGTGAGGTATTCTCTTGAGGCTGGCAGATTAAATGAGCAATATTTCTCTCTCCCTCTCGCTTGTTTTTAAAATCTCCATAAGCCTGTTTTCATTTTGCATGCTCCTCAGGAGGAGACTGTTAGGAGTAAGTGCTGTTAAATCACATGGCACAGTGCTCTGGAGTGCTGCAGTTTCCTTCCTGGCAGGGGGCTTGTTTGTGAGGCTATTACGTGACCCCTACGACAGTGTGTCTGTCTCCCATTCCAAAAAAATGATGTAGAGCAAGATAGAGCCAAGCAGCATCTGAAGGTAAATTTGAGAGGGGTCTACAGAAGAAAAGCACTTGGGGTAGCCTGTGCTACAGTGCCCATAACAAGACAACTGCATTATTGCCCCAGCCTTTCCTATTTTAGAAATAAAACATCCAGTCTTCCTCATGACTCAGGAATAGGCTTAAGTGGGACTTTCCACACTCCACCTTTTACAGCCCTGGAGTTAAATCACAAAAGAAGTAGCTGCAGTTTTTCATTTCAAAAACACCCAGGACAAGTGGAGGTTTGGGGGCCACGAGAGTGGTTGGGACTGACTCTGTTGTCTACTCAGGCTTGAGTTCAGAAGTAGCTGGCAGTAGGATTTACTGACCCAATAGCTGGGATCTATCACTGCCTTTTAGATTTTCCTCTGGATACCAACAACACTGGAGGAGCTGCAAGGCAACAGAAGGGCTGGAGACCACCAGGCTACAGGGATCTCTCTTGTGTTTGAAAACCTCTCAGAATAATCTAGACTGGGCTTTTTTCCTGTGTTTTGCAGAGCTCATCTACCACTTTTTGAGGACTTTCACTGTGCATAAAACCTTGCAAAAAATGCAAATAGCAATTTGTAAATGCAAACAACAATTCAAGCAACACTAAAAAGCTTCCTATTAAAAAAAAATGTATGAGTTGTACCATTCTTGTTCTTCCACAGGTTGGAGTGTGTGTGTCTGTGTGTGTGTGTGAGCACAGGTGGAGGCTGCAGCTAGACAGCATTCATGCTGCCACACAGCTGTCAAAATATTAAAATCTAGTTTTTTTCAATTTTAAGCGATTTGATGGAATAGCAGGAAGGCTTTCTACATAATCTATTTATTTAGTGTGAGAACCTCTGAGTCTGAGGAATCGAAAGGCAAGCAAATCTGCATATGCAAGGATGTAATTTCCCTCACATTTTTACAAAGCTGCAGATGAGAAATAGTTTCTCTCTAGCTGTGATGGTTGCACAGTGTTCAGCTTTGTGTCTCACTTGCTAATTCCATTAAGAAGAAAGGAAAGCCTGGTTCACAAAGGCAGAGCAAAAATGCACCACAGTTTATATCCCATAGCTAAGCTCTGGGGCTTTATTGTTCTTCAGCAGTTCAGCAAATGGCTGAACACTAGTAGACACAAAATTTAATTTAAACAGACAATGTCAAGTGGTTTAGACTCCAAACTTAACCTACTTTGAAAATGTTATGATCTGGAGAAGGAATCTAGTTTGAAGTTCTCATATATTAGTCCAGGGGGGGAAAAAAACATTAAAAATTGTCACTATAGAAATTCAGCACTGCTGTTCTGATTCCTGGCTACTCTCCAGGCCCGTTACAGACAATGAAGATGACTGTGACTGAATTATATTTATTTTGGAGTCCAAGACTCTTGGACTTTTGAAGGGTCTCATTGAGGAGTCTGAGACCCTTCTTTATCCTTGTAACGTGCGATGGCTGTCATGGCCTTCATCCCACAGCCCTGCCCCAGCCAAGGGAAGATGATGTGTTGACACAGATGGATTTTGCCCTTTTTGGTGGAGCTGTGAGTTTGCTTGGGCAACACATCCATCTGCTGGATTACTCTCCCGAGCAGCCCTGGGAGTGCCAGGACGGCCCCGGTGCCAGGAAGCGCTCTGAAAAAGATCCAAGGCTGTCATGCAGGTTTGAAATCCCATGGGGAGCCAGGAGGGTGAGCAGGGAACAGAGCAGCCACGAGCAGACGTGCAGCATTTTGCGCTCGTTATCAGTTTTGGGCACAGCAACAGCACTGGCAAGATGGGCCAAGGCAGTGGCTGCAGGAGAGTCCCAGGACTCCCCAAGAACCCAGAAGGCACCACCTGAGGCTGCTGCCAAGGGAGAGTTTACTGCCCTTGAGGAACCCAAAAATACAGCTCAAACCGACCACTTGTGGATGCACATTTTTCACCAGAGGAGACTGGGCTGAAAATGCCTCCTTCTCCCTTCCATCAGTTTCTCTGCGCTGCTGGCATTCAGCTGCTGAGACTTGATCTAATCAATGCTCATATGGGGAGGTTTGTCTGGCCTGGAAGATGATATTATGGAATAGGTCTATCAAATTTGTCAGTGTCTTCGCCGACAATTTTCATGAATATATAACATTGAAATATGGTACATCCATGCTGACTTATTCCTTATGGTGCTTAAAATGGCTTGAAAAAAAACCCTCTGTAATTTGATAATGAGAAAGGATAAAGTCATTAGGGGGGTAATTGCTAATATCCAGATTTTAAGAAGAGACTATAAATACTGAAGAATACAAATAAATAGGCAAATGGATTAACAAGATGAGAACTTGATTGCCTGGCCTCTGAATTCCAAAATGCCACCAAAACAGCCTTATATATGCATATAATGGGGAAATTCAAGAAAACATCCATCGTAGGACTTTCAGCTCAGACACTACATTCTTAAACACACATTACACTTCAAATGCTTCAAAATGCTCTTTCCTGGAAATTGCAAGATAAAGTGTATTTCTATTGGATTTGAGGGAAAAATCGCACCCATTCATTTATTCAGTAAAACCAAATCTCACTGCACACACTTGATCAAGGTCAACGATCTGCCATTTGCTGAGGAGAGTGAAAATCTCCCCAAGTCTAATAAATACCTTGGGGTTTCAGAAAGAGGAGAGGCCAGAACTGCACAGAGGCACAAGTGTACATGAATGGCACAGGCAGCCGTGGCAAAGGCGGAATGGTGACCCTGGAGAGGCAGGACAGGGTCAGAGAAGGGCTTCCAAGGGCTCACTCTTCTCAGGTTTGCTTTGTTGTAAAAGGGGGTACCACCTTTTGGGTGATATTGGTCTGGCACTTAAGAGTGCTGGCATAAATCTTGCCTGTGTAAAGCAAGAGCCCTTAGAAACCGAGGCGATGCAAACCTACAGTGAAGATTTACCCCCCAAAGGAACAAGTACCCTTGGCTTTGCAAACCAAAGATTTGTGTGTTATTGGTGAGCATCAGCAGGCTGGCAAGAACAGGAGGGAGCTAAGATGCTGATGGAACAGACAGTTTGAATAGTTGGATATGGAAAAACTCAGCTGGGTTTTGGGACTTGTGGCTGTTTGCAGAGCTGCTGCCTTTGCGGGCCCCCGTGGTGGGCGTGCGGGGGCGATTATGGAAAAACCCTCACTGCTCAGCCACCACAGTCCCTGCAAAGAGCATTTGGCTGCATTAGCATAATTGACAACATCAATTATGCCCACTGCTATACTCTCCCCTGGGAAAGGCTGTCCATACAAGCCAATGTGTTTAAAAGCGTGCGGTGCTCACGGTCTCGGTGAATTTAGTGCCGTTAAACGGCAGAGAACAAAGGTATTCTCTGGAAAGCTGCAGGCTCGGGGAAATTGCTTCAGAGGCTGAGGAACTGTTGCTTTTCACACAAAGCTCCCCATGGTTAGGGCAGCATTTCCTGTCTGAGGTGATACAAAGGTGAGAAAAAAGTAGCACATACCACATTCTTATCACAGCCATCACCATCAAATGTTTCTGCAGCTGAAAGAACACGAGGATGGCACAGAGCTTCCTGTCTGGCAAACGCTGATGCCTGAATGTTCACTGAGCCTCAGCTTTATACTGCTGCCTTCTTTTTCTCCGATTATTTCCAGAAGGCTGGAGTTGGTGCAGCTTTTTGATACAGCAGTCCCGTTCCCCTAAGGTCTCCTGATGGGGTTATGCCCCACACATGTGGGGGCACTGGAGGCAAATGGATTGCCCTGCATAAACTAGCAATTTTCACCCTACATGCTGTTACTGTATGTAAAAATGAAAAATTTAAGCCAGAGGAATAGGTGCACACAAAATTTAACCGTAGCTAGCACAGGTGATTGTGGCTGAGGTTAAATCAGTGGATAGAACCTGGTGAGACCCAGGGAACACAGCCACCACCCTTGAGAAGCCCACTGGGGCCTGAGGCACACCAGAAGCCCCAGAAGTGGTTTTCTAAGGAGCAACAATGGTGTCTTCCTGTGCCTGAGGTACCTGCTGGACTTCACTGCTGATTCAGGATGCCTCCATCACTCCCATGGCTGTGGGGAGGAAGGTGCTGAGTGTCCTTTCCACAGGTCTCTGTCATCTCTCACTGGACCATCTGTTCCCACACTCCTTCTGACCTCCTGGTGCTTGGAGACCATCTCCACTACAGACCTGCTCCTCTGTGCCTTGGCTCTGCCCTCCTCCCTGTCAGGTAACCCAGATTCCTCCCTCCTTGGCTCCCAACCCCTGACAACACTTTGCTGCAGTCAATGTTCTTCTACCTAGCACCTCTTCTCTTGAATGTGGGCTGAAATATCATCTCTCCTAAGCAAGAGCTGTTCTCTTTCTCCTTCTCACTTGAGCTCAAGGTGCCTTCTGCGCTCCTCCTCCTCCATGACCCATGACATGGCTTTCTGTTGTCACCACTGCAACCTCCTCCTCTTCCCTAATCCCCAACCTGCCTTTCCCTCCCTTCTTGTTGCAACTCAGGTACTTCCTGCTGTCTCCTCTCAAGCTGATGTGGGTCCCTGCCATCCTAAAGCAAATCCACCAGGCAGCAGCAGCATAGGACAGGCTGCACACTGAAAAGGAGCTCCAGGCCTTCAGCTCAGCTTGGGGAAGCCAGTGCTCTCCTCAACTCTCCAGCAAGAAAGAAAAAGGATTTAAGATAACATTACTTGATCTTATTTCTAACTTAAATAAATAATTTTGGCCTACTTGGCCTTATCTTCTGTCCCCAAAGGACACAACATCAGCCTTTCCAGCCTTTTTAGAAAGCTGACTACTACCTCCCACAAAAAGCTGAGGGTAATCAAGAGTTCAGAGGAAAGACACTGAAGACTTTTTTCTTTGCATGTCTCTGTCTTCACCAATGAAAGGGCTCCTTGGCAGTAGGAAACACCTGGACCATGGCTCACCCTTGATCTTCCAGAAATTCATTCCAGCATTTTCTTTCCACAGCAACTTCTACCCTCCCTGCTTCACACTGCAGCAACCCTCAACACCTCACACTACTCTGCCTCACCACAACATCATTTATTCAGAGCTCTATGTTTTAATCATCACACACTGTTTTAAGTAGGAACAGAACAATCATTTCTAAGGCTGGGTACCCCACTGTCACAGGGATGGCACAGGAGATGACCAGCTGGATTAAATACTGCCTCAGCACTCTCCCAGCAGGAAATGTTCACACCTGTGAAACCGTCACCTGGCTTTTCACCCGAGCCACGCAGCTCAGGCAAGCCCAGCCATCCACACCTACTCTCTCCAAACACTTCAAAACCACAGAAATATCAGGAAACTGAAGCAATGAGTGCATCACCTGACCCATTTTCACCAGACCTTCCCAGAGGCTTTCATTCTCAGTGTGAGCTGTGAACATTTGCATGCACGTGCACACGCATACGCGTTCCATTTCTAAATCAATCCTCCCAGGCAAAGGGTGTAAAAAATGTCTCCCAAACCTCACTAGTATTTACATGTTTTTAATTTCAAGTGCCATATAGGGCTATTCAGCCATTATATTTTACTATAGCTTCTAAATAAATTAAACCCATTTATCATTAAACCCCCCCACATTTTAAGAACCTTATTAACTTCATAGTTAAATGCCGACAGGTAATATCTATTATGGCAGCGTTTCATGGTATCCCAGCAGTGCTATGAGCTGGATTTTCACTTCCTTAAACCTGTATATCATGACAAAAATATGCATAATCTAGTGCGCTGATTCTGTAATTTTCAATAATGTCTGCTAATTCTGGCAAATAATTTACAGTACTTATTTCCTCTGTCAAAACAGGTGTTTAATGGCCAGAGTAGCTGTAGGTTGACAAAAATAGAAGAAGCCCATTTATTAAGAAGAGAGTTTGTAGCAAAAGAAAGATTAATGGAAAGGCAGTAAACCAGGAAAACCATACTAGAAGATGAGGACATTTCACCCCAGCAAATGAAGGAGAAAAGAGACTTACACAGATCCTGTGAATTGTGATTCTCACAGAATAGGAACCGTACCTGCATAATCTGTCCTTGCATAATGCCCATCTTCTGATTTTGTAGTTGTTGTAGTATTGTCTGTGTGAAAAGAAATGTGTTGAGTTGCCTGGGGAGCCTGGACTCAATACAGCCCATGCCCCCACCACAGTGCCCAGGCAGAACTAACTTCCCTTGCACACACATCATCTCTGCTGGCTGCAAGGCTCTCCTGGGCCTGCCAGGTGAAAACAGCAGGATCTTTTTTCTAACAATATGTGATAACAGATTGCAGCTGGGATAAATATATCAGGCTGAAGCAGGAGTTGTCATTTCTGCTCTACTTGAAGTAATTGGGGAGTTTTAATATGTACCCTGAAATGAACTGCCACTTAGGGCGGTTAACTTTAAAGAGACAGGAGTAAACTGGAATGTATTTAATACACCTGTATACTATGGCCTTGTAAGTAGATGTACTGAGGATTTATGGGTCAGAAGCTAAGGAAAAAGGCTATTGAGAGTCTGAGCCTCAGCAGACACTTTATCTACAGGAGCTATTAAAAGGCAAATTCTCTTCATTTTCATTTTTGAGAAAAACAGGGTTTTTAAAGTCAGCTCAAGGGTTACAGGTGATGTAGTAGCCCAAGAGATGGGCACAGAGAAGCACTGTATTTATGGAGGAACAGAGAGAGCCTTGAGCTATGATTGGAAAACTTCCTTCCAGGCATCTTGGGGCCCAGCAAGGGTCACCTGAAGAACCAGCCCAAGCACTGTGTTTGGGAGCACCTCTTCAGAGTGTCTCCCGAGACTGCCTCATGCTGCTCCAGTTAAGAGAGCACTAGAGGATCCATCCTGGGTGGCAGAATGTATCTGAGGGGCATTCCCACTGTCCTGCTCCAGCTGCAGCCTGGCAGACAGAGCTCTGGGCAAGCTGCTTGGGGCAGGACACTGGTGACTGATGCAGAACCCAGTGCAGGGCTGGGCAGTGCCCTGCTGCTGCTCTGGGCAGGGTTAGGAGTGGCACCCTCCTCTCATGCCTTGCTGTGTCTGCATCATGGAGGGCTCTGCCTCTCACCACAGCCTGAGCTCTACAATATCAACTGCAGCAATCTAATGGAAATATAACAATTACCAAATAAGAAGCCAGCCCTGGTTCTGTTTCTTTTTTTCTCCCTGAACAAAAATTGAAAACATTCTTTGAAATGAGTTCTGTTATGAGAGTTACCTTGACATCGACCCAAAGACATGACTTCAATTTTCTCCTGTTTCTGGCATGATGCCTCTTTGATTTGACATGCATTATCATAAGATTTCCCATCGGAAGCACAAAGAGGATTGAAGTTGGTTTGAGAACAGTCAATGTTGCACACACACCTGAAAAGATATAGAAAGAGAAAAAAGAAGAGGCTAATATGAGAAACTTTTTTCAAGACATCATAAATACATCTCAGAAATATAAGTGTTTGTATTATCCTGACTGTACAATGCAAATCAACATAATGAAAGCAGAAAGTTCTGTCAAGAGGTCATTTGTATTTCTTGATGGAAATGAGATGCAGGGAGAGGGAAAAGGCACATAAAAGCAAGCAAAAAGAAAGATAAAAGAAGTGTGTTTTACATGGAAAACTGTACCACAGCATTACCACTTGTAATCCCCTGTAAACCAAAGAGATGTGCAGATAAAGCAAGCTGCTGAGCCCTCCTGCAAACTAAAGAGCCACAAAATTCTCCTCTGTTCAGGTGCTGTCCATTGTATGGAATACTATATAAATGTGGGTTTATATTGATTTATGATTTAATTCTGAAAATAATTACAGCACCTAGAGGCACTCTGATTGTAACAGATGTGAAACTGAAGCCTCACTTCACCCCACTGGGATTAAACCACCTGCCAAGACTGAGACTGGAGCAGGGATGTGACCGCACTCTGCCTCGGGCTGGTGGGATCTCCCCAGCTCCTGGACACAGAGAGGCTACTCACTATTAAAACCAGGAGAATGTTGCTTTAGGGTAGACTTTGTGCACAAGCACTTTCTGAAGCACCTGCATAACTCAGCAAGCAAAAAGCCATATGCAGGTGTTACCCAGGCAGGTTTTCTGTCCCGGTGTCATTTTCCGTGAGGGGTGAAGGCTCCCACGTCCAAGAGCACAGTGTGGGCAAAAGCAGGCAGGGCAGTGGTAGCCCCATCCTCAGATTGCTTAGGCCATCTCCAGAGACTCCAGAACCCAGCTTTTGAGCTCCTGGGCTGCCCTGTGATGTGAACCAGAGCACAGGGAGGTATTCCCTTCCTTCCACAGTCTGCTCTGGATCTGAACTAACACACCAACATGAACATATCCTGATCCCAGCAAGCCTCACCACTGCTTCCAAGATGGAGAAACCTAATTGTTTCCACTGACACAGGCTGCAGACTCCTTTCTTTAGGTTTCTCCTATTTCATTATCATTAGCAACATCAGACAGCCTTGGGCATCGGCAGGGGAAGGGCACGCTAATCTTCTGTCCCCAACTGTGCCATTAACAGACAGCTCAGCCTCAGTAAACCCAACGTGATCTTGCTTGGGGACAAAGCCAGAGGTCTAACCTGGCAGCTGCTCCAGCTCTTCTGAGCACGTAATTGTGCACATGCTGCTATCCAAACTCTTCCTGGCTCCTTCTGACATTAAGGCAGAGCCATGAGATTGATGCTCTATCTCCAGCCCACTGGTTGTGCTGAACCTGGCAGTGCCAGCTCCACAGCTCTCCCTTTGCAAAGCTAAGTAATGGAAATGTCAAGCCTCCAGCCTTGCTGCTTGATTTAAGGAAGTGTTTAAAAATCAGTCCACCTCCCATTTGCAGCAGACATCTGGACACCTTTGACTACCAGAGGTGTAGAGGGATATAAAAAAAACTTGGGTGGAAAGAGGAAGAAGGAAATTGGAGAGCTTGGGTCAGATGTCTTCATCACCCCGTTTGGCTTCTGGCCTGCAGGAATGTGCCCAGGGTGATGGAAAACAGTGGAACCAGTAGTTGTCTTTTAGAATTTTTTTTTACACTGGGTAGGTCTATTTACCCCAAATGTTCATGAAATACAGAAAACTCCAGTTTAAAAAGAGGCCAGTGGTGAAAAGCTGTGGTTATAAATTAAATTACATGATTTCATAACTCGAAGAAAAGCGTCTAGCTCCCTGTGTGTAGCAATTTCCCCACACTGATAAACATACAGAATATGAGAAAAAAAATCCAGCGCATTTCCCAAGAATCTCCTTATCAGCAGAATAAGAATGTTCTGCTCCACTGAAATATTAACCATCATCATTTCTTCCTGCAGCCATTTCCAGCTTCCCACCTTAGTCAAACTCACTTCATTAGGAAACATTTACTGCTCAAGTAATAGCAATTCTTTCCACGTAGCTCTACCATTTGCATTTCAGATGGGACACAATCAGCCATATGCTCCTTTTTTTTGTAATAAACCAGCTAAGAAACAGCTTCACTTCTCTACATTTTGCTACAGAAAAATGAGTGAAGGTTAATATATATTATGTTTCCAGTCAAGAGAAAATTAAGCCAACGGGAAAATTACAACAAAAGGGTGCTCTTTAGGGGAAATCTCAGCAACTTTGGATGCAGTTTCAAGAATACCTAGGGGATGCAGAAACCTATGCTCAGAGTTAGACACTTTAGAGACATATTTTTAAAGGTGTTTAAATGCTTAAAGATGCATGCAAACACTTTGTGTGGGATTTCTGGTATCTCAGAGACCTATTTCCCACTGATTTCAAAGACTGCTTCAGAGCCCACTAGGCATTTATTTACATCTTCTGATACCTTCCAAAACACAAAGACCCAAAATGACTTTCCTGACATCTTCCAGCAAAACTGAGAAGAGATCCAAGGTTTTTCTGTGCCCCATTCTAAAATTTCACCGTAACACCATCCTTCCTTTCCAAGCAAACCTCTGCAGCAGCCACATGAAGAGGACACACCACATGAGCACCATGAGCCACGTGCTGCTTGTGCTGGGGTCAGATCACTCTGAAGCAGAAAAGGACTCCATATGCTCCAAAGCCTTATAGGATCCCCTGTGTGAAGCCTGATTTTCAGAGCCTGCTAGAGGGATGCTGAAAAAACACCAAACTTGCCACCCTGATCTCCATGCTGCAAGGATCATCCACTCCTTGCACACTTTTCAGCAGACAACTTCTAGCTTGCATCCACAGTTTATTACTGCTTTTGCACTTAGACACTCAAATCCTACTTTAAGGCTGCACAATTAAGTCGACATCAAATATATGTCAGGAAGTGCAAAAGGCAGGATTGCATCAGGAAGATTAATGGGCCTGTGTTGCTGGTTCTTTTTAATTTATAGTGCTCCTCTTATCAGGGAAAATTATGGTATTCCAACACATTTTTTCAAACTGGAGGAAGCAAAAGTCTGCCCATTTGGATCATGCTGCCAAATTCCAAAAGGGCAAATTGCAGTGGAAAAGGTGAGGCATGTACTCCAAACATGTGTGCCCAGGCAAATGCACCCTCTGAGAATAGCTCAGACTTCAGTGGGGTCCACCAGCGAGGTAATAAATGCATAATGAACAGCACTTAATGCATTTGATTGAATGAAAACCTGGAAAGGTGCCTTCACTTCTTGAAGCATTATAAAATGCAAGAGTGGGGCTCTCTTGTGTTAAACAAGAAGCAAACTGTGACATCCCTGCTTGGCTCAGGGTGTGTGTTAGGTGAGATAACACCAATGGTGTTATTTTCTGGGCACACAGAGTTCCTTCAGCTCGTGTGGGACACAGAAAGACCCTACCCTGAAGAGAGCCTCCCCCTAACCCTGGCCATGCACAGGGCTGGGCAGCACCCATCCCACTGCCAAGGGTGTGTCCAATGGCTGTCTGTCTGCCTGCAGTTTCCCAGACCCTGAGGCACTCCAGTATGCCTTGAATTTTGAGTAATTGGATCATTTGACCATGTTATCATCCTGCCTATGACTTCTGATCATAGTTCTATCAATAAATCTATTTGCTTTCTGTGTTCCTAAGTGTAGCACTGAAGAAAGCCTGGCAATGGAAAGGCTGACTGAGCACTCCTGGTGCTCAAGACACTGTGGGAAGGTCAATGAGGTCTCCTAGGGGGTCACAGAATGAAACTGTACCCAAGAGCATACACAGAATAAGTGTGTAAGCTTTAACCATGCTTTCTGCAGCCAGAAATGCAGCTTTAAAAGCCTCTGTGAGAAGGAGAGCCTCCAAGATGTCAGCAGATACCCTGCAGCTCCTCTGAGAAAGGAAGGAATGCTGTTTCCCAGGCCTTGTGCATCTTCAAGCAATGGGCTCATATGTTAATTGATTTGGGCTGCCATCATAAACAATCATTAAGCAAGGCTCATTTTCTTATGTCTTTTCTTCCAGGTCATTGTGATAGTCTCCAATGCATTCCCTTTCTTTTGTACATTTTATTTTATTCCATTTCATTTCACATGATGATAATCCTGGAGGAGCTGAACATCCAGCAATCTGTGTGGTTACTTTGGTGATCATGGAAGCAAAAAACACCAAAGCAAACTAAAAAGAATGTTGAAGGGGCAAGCCTGGGCACCTCCTGAGGGGATTTTGGGCTACCTCCCCATGGTGGATCTTGCAACACTGCTTGATGACATTGCTGGATCCTGCCATGAGAATGTCACACCCAGGATGAACCAGAAAGTGTCTGCAGGCAGAGGTGCAGCTCTGCAGAGAAGATGCAGGAGAGGCCCAGGAGGATGCCTGGGGGAGAGCTGAGCTTAGCCTGAGGCAGGTGAGATGCTGACAGGCACCTCCCTGCACCTCACTGCTGACTTGTGGGGCGTGTGTTGCTGCACTCTGGTCTGTGAGCTTTGGCAGCTTCCATCAAGGCAGGAACTGCAAAGAGGGTGCTCAGCAGCACAAGGGAACCCACAGGCAATTTGGGATTTCACCTGTTTATCGTGCTTCTTCCCCGCCCAGGGAAATGAGAGAGGAGCACAAAGAACTCCTTTCCAGCCTGGATCCTGATCACAAAGAAATGCTGCCCAGCCCTCAGTCTGGTCCATATGCCAGCAGTGATGGGGATGTGCTGCACCAGGCTGCTTGGCCAAGCTGGAGCAGCCAACTTGGCTTCCTGTTCAATCAGTCTCCATAAAAATTAATGGGGTCAATAAAGCAGGCATGGGCGAGTGCACAGTCTCCTAACACCCCACGCTTCTGCAAATAACATATGGTATTATTTTCTGGGCACAGAGAGTACCTTTGCCTGCAGAGAGCAAGCTACTGAAGAGAGGATTCATGGCTATGAAGGGCTGTCCCTGGAAGGAGGAGCTGTGTTTTAAGGAGGAGTCTCAATAAAATGAGAGAATGGTTCTTTGCCCATGAAGGGTAGGAGAATACTATAATTCTATTTCCTGAGTTGATCAATAGCATATAATCATTAGTGACACTGTGATGACAAAAAGAAACGCACTCCATGTTTTATCTTTACTCCTAAGACAACTATTCAGTCTTTGTTTCCAGCAACGTATTACTGAAAAATAATTTTAAAAAAATTACTATGCAGTATCTGCACATAGCATAAGGAAGGTTTCCTATGTAGCTGTGATGGGAAGCAAGGAGGATAAATGAGACAATGCTTCCAAAGGAGAGGTTTCACTGGGAACAGATGCAGGCACATTTCTGTCAGAGCGAGATGGCAATGGCAGTCCTTCCTCATTCAGCATCTTTTAATTAGCCCTCTACTGTTTGGAAACCTGAGAGCATTGTTGGTACTACCTCTGGTTATTAAAGATTCATATTCAGACTTTGCTGGCCATGGGTCATTTGCTTTTTGGAACCAGAGCAACAGAAAATTGTGCCTGAGATATCTGAGAGAGAAGTACTTAATGAAATGACTAACGTCTTCAGCCAAGTGTCTAGTTGATTACAGGGTCTAAACAGCAGAACAGCAATAAATCTGCCACAAAGAGAATTGTCAGTCAAGAAAAAAGGCATAAAACCAAAGAGACAGGGAGGCAAGAGCTAAAAATGTGAACATGCAAATCTAGTGTTATTTTTACTAGTCAGAGCTCTGATATTTGAGCACATATGCTAATTTGGTCAAGTGTGAGATCCCACCATGTCTCAGAGAGCACTATTTTACAGGGAAGGTGAAGTTCCATTCTGCAATAATTTTAAATGTTATATATTTTCTACAGGCACAAAAAAAAAAAGGCAATGAAAGCCCCAACAAAATTTCACAGCATAAAAAACCCCAAAGCCCTTTGCCACAAAACAGTGTATAAATAATAACACAGTTGTTGTACATTTGTGATACATCAACCTTATCTTCCTCTGCTCTGATCAGAACATGGTGATCAGAACCCCAAATTTCTGGATGTCAGCACAGACCTCTCCAGGCCCCCTGCCCCTCCCAGTAGGACATTAAATGCCCATTTAAAGCAAACCTGGCAGTATATATGCCTGCATAAAGAACCTGGCAATCAGTCCCAAATGCCTTCTCTACCACCAAGGTTTTTCTTTCTGGTACACAGGGCATCTTTGTTGACATTAGCAGCAGGCAAGCTGAAATGAAGCCAGGCTTAACATTACACCTCGACACTGGAACAAGGCATTGTAGCGCGGCTGTCAGGAGGCTGGTGGGAGCTCTCATTTACCCAGGCAGCTTTGGGGGTGTTTCATGTCTCAACACAACATCATGCAGAGACATTTGAATGAGCTCCAGGCAGGGACTGGGCAAGGTGAACCTCTGGGAGCTCAGCTAGCTCGCTCAGACACGCAGCCTGTGACAGCCCTTCACTGGGGAGCAGGGACAGGTCACCTCTGTACCCATCTCAGCACATCACCCACCCACAAAGCCACCTGCACACACAGGCAGCAAAACTGGATTGCTCCAGGCTGCTTGGACACACCTATGTTTTGATGTGAGTGTCAAAAGGAGCACACAAATCTGAGCTTCTGACCCTCAGCCCATCTCCAAGCACACCTGTGAGCTTCACAGTGGTCTCAGACAGCCCTGCAGCAGCCTTGGGCTGGCACCATGACACTCCTAACAGAGAGACAAGGTCCTGACACACTCAGTGCAGTCACCAGGGACCTTTGGTGGTCTGGCCAAATTCAGGTACCCCAGAGTGGTCTCTGCAGCACGTGGAGCACAGCCCAAGAAGATGGCACCTAAAACTGCCTGGCATCATTGCCTGCTTTGGCATGCACTGAACATCATATATCCACTGACATACATATGCATAAAATATATTCAGAGTGCACACTGGCACACAGTGTTTTACACTTTCTATGAATCATACCCTACAACCTGTCTGTGCTTGCCAGGAGACTGAAATCCTATCACTGCACTCTTAAGAATATCATTAAGAGGCTTAAAGAATAGAGACTCTGCGTGTCTCCTTCAAAACAAAATTTGCTGTAATTTTTGAGGTTGATGCAAAACTTTAGCTGCAGTGCAGAACAATAAACAATACATATTTTATAATGGCAGCACAAAAATAGCACGCAGTATTTCTTTCCTGGGTCTGCTAGTGCTTCTCTTCTGCTTTAAGATCACAGGAGAAGAAAAGCACGGCTCATTTTGAGTGCCTTCCATTCAATATTTGTTACTTACTTATTTATTTATCTAATTTATTTTTCCTTTTTGTCCTTTGCAGCCCTGCTTCTGCACTAAGGGCTTTAGCATGCCTACTTTGCACGGTGGCTTCCCTGGGATATTTTACTTATTTCAACTGTTCAAATGTTTATCTTCACCAGGAGTAAAAGGAGAAAAGCTTGATTCCCTCAGTGTGATGCAATGTTTCTGCATGGCATTTCAATAGCATCCTGTTATTCAAACAATTAGAAATCACAGAGACCACGCACAGAATTATCAGCATACTGCATGGAGATTTTTATTATTATGTAGTGCATAATGAAAATGATTTGAAGGACCCCAAAGCATCATAACAGAAGGAAGCGCTGAATAATCAGGTGATTTTTTTTTTTTTAACTGCAAGAGCCCAAAATATTGTTTACTGGACATATGTCAAGCTAAAATGCACTAAAGTGGTGAATATATTTACGGATGGCCTTCCTTGCATACCAAATGCAACACATTCTGGGAATGTAGCTGGAGACAGAGCCAGGAGCTTGGGCTACAGCTGCCACACTGCTGCTGCATAGCAGGGATGGACTAGCAGTGCTTAAAAACACCCATGGATTTTTCAAGCATTTTTCAAGCATTTTTTGCATGGCAGCTCATGGAGGACACTCCAAAACCATGGGCTGCTCCTGGAGACACCCTGCTGTACAGCCTGAAGAGAGTCCCTGGGCACTGGCTGCTTCCCAGAGCTCAGTGAGGAGCTGGGCTCATGCTCCTCCAGCTTTCAAGAAGTCATCCTGGAGACTGCAGCTCATGAAAAAAATCTTTTATCTGCAGTGCAACTTGAGTCCTAATTCCTAATTTTTGACAAAAAAAATTACAAACTTCACCTTTGCTTCCTTTTCACAATTCACAGCCCCAATTATAGCATGACCTTCACCTAGCTTCCCAATGCCTCTGGTGCCCTCAACATTGAATTGTAGGCTAACAACTTTAGGGCAAAATAAATGTGTCCCTCTCTCTCTTTTCTTGTCCTTCTAAATATCATTCTTATTTTAAAGATACTAAGCTGTATAAAGTGATCTTTGCTATACTGGATGCTTTAAAGCCAAACAGAGAATCACAAGGCTGATGACTGGGTTTGAAGATTCATGGACAAGCCCACGTGGTAGCTGTGTGACCAGAGAAAAAAATTCTAATTCTGTTCACATGTCAATTCGAGTGTCTGCAGGTATCTAATGTGTAAAGTTTATTTAGAACTCACAGAATAAAATAAACGCCTATGGTTTGCCTGCCCCTGGTGTCCTTCACGTCTCCATGGTCTGTGCTAAAACAAAGCTTTGCTGACTGTTTCTCTCTCTGTAAACATCTGAGACTGTCCTTCATGAACAGTTTATTGCTGTGTGCCTCAGATTGCTGATACTGTTCACTCCTATTTTGAAGCTAGCAGAATAATGAAAATTGTTTCCACAAATCCCACAGTTTCACCCTGGATTGAACAGCCAGTGGGAATACTGCAAGATCCAGTGGGAAGCATGGGGCACTATCTAGCTGTAGGTCCTGGCATGGGCCTTGCCAGGCAGGAAGGATCCATCTGCTCACAAAGAACTACAGCTCTGTCTGGGACCAACCACAAATTTCTGCTTAAACTTCTGCTAACACTAGAAGTTACTTCTGAAAGTGCAAAGTGGACTCTGATTTGCAAGTAAAGGGATGATGGCCTTTTGGCTAGCAGAGACCAGTGTGCTGCCAGCCCCAGCCCTTGCTCACATGAGCTATCCACTGCTGGTGGGGAAGGGAAGTGGGGACCTTCCTAAAATGAACAAAAACTGTGGTAAAGGAATTGCTGAGTGTGAAGTGTGCCGCCACATGTGCAAGCCCAGCCCAGCTCTCCCCATAAACCCCTCTGTGTCCTTAAACATGTGTGCCTCCTGCTTCCTCAGGGATTCACAGAGCACTGAGGTGGAAGAGACCCACAAGGATCACCTTAGGTACAACAGCCCACGCAGGGGTTGGACCCACAACCTTGGTGTTATCAGCACCCCACCCTAACCAGGGGTACCTGCCTGGGGCAGCACCATCTGAACTGGCCACCCATTTCAGGATACCCTGCTTGGTCAGCTCTCCTCAACTACAAAACAAAATCCAGTCTGCTATTCAATGAAATTTTAGCAGGATACTTCCAGGCTTTCCTTCAGGCATTGTTTGCACCTCCTGCACAGGCAGAAAGGTCATCTGTGTGCAGGATAACCTCACATTACTTCAGCCCACAGGTATGAGCCTGGCACCCAAGCAAATCACTGCATTGGCAAGAAGGAGGGTGCAGTAGTAACCTTCTTTTCCTCAGAGCCTTCAGGGCTGTAGGTAAAAGCTGCTGTACAAAACCAGGCATTCCTGCTGGCTGGGGATCTGCCTCATGATGACCACGGGCCGGCTGCTTTTGGGATCAAGCCCCAAGGGACAGTGCTGCTGCCAGGGAAAGGAAGACAGAGGAATGACTGCAATGTGCCATCTCAAGGACATGTCCTTGCCAGCAAACTAAAGGGATGAGAGTAACCTTCTTCAGGGCTGGCACACAGATCAGTGGAATCCACCTGCAGCTCCTTGAAAGGAGCAAGTGCTGTGCACTGGCCAGGATGGATGTCCCTGGGGCACCTGTGCTGTTCCACAGGGGAGAGCTCCATTACCAAATGGGCAGGCTGAGACACAGCAATTAAATCTGCATGTCTGGGGACACCTCACACAGGCTTTTAGCTGCAGCCCACACATGGGAAGGGACTGGGGCAGGAGCTGGGCTCTGTGAGGAAGGAACACCTGCCACTCTGCAGGGGCTGTGAGAGCTGAGGTCAGCCCTGTGCGTCAGCTCCCACTGAGTTTTCCTCAGTCTCATATTTAATGCATGGGATGTATTTTTAATGGTTTAGATGTGTGAACAAACCGTGGCCTTGATGTTCCTACACGGGTGTGTGAAGGAGCCTCCGACCTTCTGCAATGGATGCAGTTCTATTTTAATAGTGAACATAAAGTGGGATGGAAGAGATGAAGCATTCCATTAAGACATTTGATAATAAATTGGTAAGTGCTTTGCCAGTGTTTTACATAGTTATTCTCTCTGTTGATCTATTTAGCCAACACATGTAATTCTGAGCTACAAAGTTGTATTCCTGCTTTCGTAAACATACTTACATAAAACTCAATAACAACACAGTCTATTTATTGCTAAAACGCTAGTAGGAAATTGGAAAAGGTATAAATACAATTCATTGCTGGTGATCTCCTGCCCCCTGAAGGCACTGTAAGGCTCCAAATCTTGCTCAGTTCACAGCATCATAAAACCAAAGCAATAAATGTCACTCTTTTCTTGATTGCGCATTAGGCCAATCGGCTTTTTATTGCGCCTAAATAGGCCGTCAGGAAGGCACCGCTCTCCTTACTGCTGGGGGATGACTCTGCCTAAATGGGGGGCCAGGGAAGAAGGGAAGCTTCCTTTTAAATAACAAGGCTAAGAGAGAACAGGGGGAGAAGAAAGGTGCAAAAGCACGTCGCTCTGCAAGGCCTTTGCACTTGCTCTTTCATGCTGTAATGCCTTGATGTACGCAGACGATTATGTGTCAATGCACATTAATATCTGATGTGCATTACCATATTATCATCCCTTATGTGCACTTTCACAGCCTGGTGAGCCCAGGCTCTCCCAGCCATGGGATTACACAACCAACATCACCGTGGGGGCACAAACCAGACCTCACACAGCTCCGGGCAGCACCCGCGCACAGCGCTGCCCTTGCAGGGCACAAAGGGACCCTCCTGTGTCCCTCTCACAAAGCAGCAGGACCTGGGTGGTCCTTACAACACCCTGTATTACAGCAGGAGCACAAAACAGACTGCCAAAGCCATTCCTCCCAATGCAGATCAAGGCACGTGCTCAGAAGGCCAGGACGCTTTCCTACCCAGGACTGAAAACGCTGGTCAGCGCTGGTGGCAGAGGAGTAAAAAAACCCCAAACTCTGAGTTCATTTGTTCCCCTGTTGATCTGGACACATGAAATGGTGGCTCTCCACCATGCTGTCATGTTGTACCTAGACACTGCCTGGAAAGAGAGAGGGATGCTGTTGCTGCCTCACACGATGCTGAGCCACACATGTGTAGCCCTGTAACAGCAACAGGGCAGTGCTAACACAGTGCCACAGCCACACCACCTCGATGCTGCCACCTCACATCCCCCAGCTGCCCCCAGCACAGCAACCTTTAATTCACCTGCTCCTGCTGGGTGAGCCATTCCAGCCCCCCAGCCAGGCACAGGGAAGGCAGGAGAGGCCAACCTCCCTTCCCCCTTGGGTACTGTCCCCAAAACCCTCCATGAATATGAGCAGCCATTGCAGCTCCTCCCCACTCTTCAGCAAACAGCCAACTGGACTAATTGCAAGTCAGCTTTACATTTCCTCCCTGCTGACCACCCACCTCTCCATGTCTCCCATCCACACACACACACAGATAGGGATCTTGGCCACAGAAACCTAACAGGAAAATTGATCTATGCTGAGCTATTCTTTTGAAATTATTGCAGCTTTTTCCCCCCAACTCTAATGTTGACAGACTACTAATTGCAAAGAACAAATGATGACTGTGTCTCTTACAAGCCTTCCTCCCCTTGAATTTCAGAAGAATTTGTGTTTTGCTCCTACAAGAGCATGGTATGGTAAGACATAAAACCTCCCCCAAAAATCTCAGAAATTATTTTTTGGCTTTTCACAAATCAATATTTCCTCTGAAGCAACTGAAGCAGTCAGTAAGGCAAATTCTGCTTTTATCATCACAATTTCCAAGTTATTCCTTTGCACTGTAAGACTGACAGAGCATTCACACTCCAACTGAGTTTGTTCTCCCTTCTACCAGCAAAAGGCTCCACAGGCTACTGAGAAGTTACTCCATAGTTATCAAACTGGGAGGGAACTTTTGTTTCACTGAAGTCAGTGGGATAACTTCCTTTGACTTCCCTAAGTTGGCAGTTCACCTTCTGAAAACCAAGTTTGGGTGAGCATCTGAAAAGAGGAGCACAAGGAAAAAAAAGATCTATAAGCTTTATGATTGTGTAGAGTATTATTCCCTGGACACACAGCAGGTTTTGCTGTAATTGCAAAAGATAAAAAATGTCATTTTTATTACAAAACCAAATGTTAGAGATTCTAGTTTTTGGATAAGAGATGGATGTGTCATATAGGGTCCTTAAAAACCTGCTTGGGTGAGTAGTACAGATGGAATACAATGTGGGCTTGCATTTATCTGAGAACATTTAGAGCCATGATATATAGTCTACACGACAGACTTCCTCGATGTATAGAGAAAATATAGCCAATTTCTTTGTGTAGGCTGAATTATTTACCAGAGTGTTCCAAAGTGTATTGGTAATAAAACACTATGAAGTATAAGTAACTCCAGACAATCTTGGCTTATGTTAAAGCAAGTCTTGTTTTTTTTTTTAAGCATGTTATTAAGAAAATAAATCCTGAGAATCTGGAAAGGCAGGACTTACTCAAATGAACACATGCCTCTGAAGGATTGTGTTGACTCAACAGAGAGAAAAGTCAAATTCTCCTAACCATCATCCTAAAAGAGTTGGGAATCAGTCTCACTTCAAAATTAAATAGGCTATTTTGGCACAGGATGAAGGATGCAGAGATGGTAAAGTGATTCTGTGAAACTCACCTGACTGGGAAAAATGGCTGTTTTTAACTAAACCCAGAAAATATATATGTAGAGTACAACAATTTCACCAGCTGGCCAAACAAGCCATCATTTTTCCAAGCAATACCTTTCTGGCCAGGGCACTAGTAGTGCAATCAGTTTAGAAACACAAGGTGCTCATTCCCTCATCCTCCTCTGGAGATCTGGACCACAGCTTTTCTCAGGGCTGCTGAAGATAGAGCCAACTGCTTTTTCCATACCTTTCCTGGCTCTTTCTGCAGACTCCTTCTGAGAAAGAGGAAAATCACCTATTTTTGGCTTGATTTTGGGTCTTTCTGAAGGCTGTGGGGATCTTTCCCTGTTTATGCTTGGGAACAAAGTCACTTTTACACCTAGGCCAGTGTAGGTTGAAACTGCCCTCAGAAAGAGTCCTACAGTACCTCAGCAGCTTGCCAAAGAGAAACCTGACAGGAACCATGGCATTCATGCAATGCTCACCTGGGGACCTTATTTTCTGACCCTAATATGATGTCTAGACACTGGTTTCTAATAAGCCAAATCTTTCACCTAAGCTGGAACTGCTGCAATGTTGTTCTTGTGCTGTGGACAACAATTCAAGCTACAATTTTGTATTTTGCTAGTTTTCCCACTTTTGTGTCTGTTCATATGGCGTTTTTTTTCCCAAGTCCCAAATGAAGAAGCATGGCTGGGTTCTCTCTTCAGCTCTCATACTACAGGCAGCAGGATCTGGCTGACCAACTTCCTAGAAAAGCCTCCAACCTGGCCCTTTCTTAGAGCAGGCTTTGTAATTAAAACATCACATACAGACAGGGTAGACATCGTCTTGCTTTTTCTAATATTCCTCAAGTTTTGCTTTTCATTGCAAGTGCTTCATTGACTAATTTCAGTTGCTTAGGCCACATTTTTTCCAGTATTGCTGACTCTTAACCCACTGAATGGTGTCCCTACACTTATCTCAACAGTTTCCATGGAAGTCAGCTGCTTTCCTTTTATTTCAAAATCTTAACTACAGAACACACACCAATTGAAACATTAGCACGTAACTGAGACAGAAGTGGGCTAATTTCTGGGCAGGCACTGGAAGTAGCTCTGCTATCAGGCTGGGGCTAGGATAAGTGACATGGGTGTGAGAGGGTGCAACCTGCTTGGTCATCAGCTGCTGTGCAATGCAGAGATTGTGCTCCAGTGCCTTTAATTCCCTCTGCAAACCCTTGCCTGGACTCTTATTAGACATGACTACTAATCTCCATGTGAAGATTTATGCAGCAGCAGCTCCACTTCATGCCTTAGGTATGATCTCAAGCTAAGCAGAAATGTAAGTTTTTGCAGAACTGTGCAATTTTAATGATTTTATTCCATTCCTGTGCTTATTGGAGCACAAGTCCAACATGTATGTGTAAGTGTTATGCCCAGCTATGAACACAGATCTATATTTTCACTAGAAGAGAAGGAAAAGCAGCAGCAAACAGCAGCATATCTACTGTATAATGTCTGGGACATTGCAGATGTTAAAGCAGCTCGTTGTTTCTGCATCTGGAACAAGTAGGTCACACATAGTTATTATACACACTGCTGAACATGAAGCAGCCAATACCCGTGTAATGTATGTGAGACTTCAAACCACCTTTTAGTACTTTAGAGCAGTACAGCATCTTGTTTGCAAATGCTCTGCTTGAGAGCAACTGATGGAAGGGGGAAGGGAGCCAAAACTGACTGACCTAATTGCTGTGTGGATCGAGAAGCTGGCAAAATCATTAGTTTCTTTTATGTTTTCTTTCTATACAATAATAAAGATAAATATTGATTGCTGGGGCAGTATTGATTGCAGGGGTTGCTGCAGATGGCAGCTGCATGATTTGCACAGATATCTCCCATTTACAGAGCCACTTATTTGCATGAGAATGTGGTTTCACCCTCCTCACGTGCTTCTGACTGTTCACTTGCCTTATAGGAGCATTTACCCAAACTAAATGTACCAGTGATTAGGAGTAAAATATGAAATGAGGGGCTGAAAGAGCTCATCTTTGTAATAGCTTTTGTGTATGTACCTGTCTGCTGTGGGTGAGTGGAGTTTATTGTCCCAGCCATGTGGACAGAGGCACAGGACACAAGGACCTGCTGTAATTATGCTGCAGTGTCACCTCCTCACCTGGGAATGCCACTTGGGAATGCCACCCAGGGCACAGCACACCTGGGACCAGCCCTCCTTCCTTCTCCACTGACCAAGCCCGGCTCCTTCCTCCAGGCCTGGATGCCTCCCTCCAAGTCCCAGCTTGTGGTCATCAGAGACCTTCAAGAATGGCTTCAGCATCTTCTCCTGAGCTGAACCTGCCCAGTGGGATCCTTGTCCACTTGCAAGGAATGGAAAAGGCTCCTCCATTGTGGGCCAGGCTTGTGAGGAAGGAAGAAAGTTTCCTACCACGAGCACAGTGCCTATTGCAGAGCATGGTACTCCACTCCCAGCCAAGGAGAAGTCCTTGGGGTGAGTGGGACCAAATTGCAGGAAGCAGCAGGGGCATTTAGGCACCTTTTTATCTCTGGTACAAACCAGTGGCCCATTCCAGGGTCAGGCACCTCCTGCCAGGGAGCTGCTGCCTCCAGAGGGAGGAAGGAGCAGGCAGAGGGGCACTCTGGAGGAGATCTCCTCACCTCCTTGGACACTGCCAGGCTGTAGGGGAAGCTCTCCCTGAGCAGACCACTGTGTGTCTGCCTTCCAGCTAGCAACCTGCATCTTACTGTGGGCACTGCTGCACTTCCACACTGCTGCTGGCTGACCTGCTGGCACTGCAATGCAAAGGGAAAGCATGCATATTTAACCTCAATTCATCATCTTGATTTTGATTAACTCTGCAAGTCAGAGGTTTGCAGGCTTTAATCTCGTTTTAAGAAAATATTCCCATCCTCTAATTGTCAGCATTTTCCAACTGGAAACTCAACCAAAGGATCTTTCTTATTCTTTATCTCCTTCCACTTTGGACATATTAGTGGACCTCTGAAACAGCTGCCCAGTATTTATCCAAACCATGGCTTGTCCAGTGTAGGGAGTGCTCTTATTTACTCAGCGGCTCACAAGGAGGAGATTAATGCTGGAGCCCAGGTTTCTGACATGGTTCTGCACTGACACTGAGCCACTCCAGCAGAGAGCAGGCACTCCATTTGGTGAGCACTATTTATGTCCAGTGAGTGTTTCATAGATGCTTTTTGGAAGAGCTGAGCAATACAGCACGGCTCAAAACGTTACGCCTCATTCTTCAATTCCTTTTAAGTATATCTCTCGGGGTGTTATGTTGAGTAGCCCTGTCATACAAAATCAATTATTCCTTAGCCAGCTCAGAAATAAAACCCAAAGCAAGCAACACCAAATGTCTGATTTACCAATAGATTGCAACCCCGTGCTAAAGAGTGTAGCCACTGCCCTGCTTTAAATATTCATGAAGCCCACTGGTGCAAAATGCATTAAAGGTGGGAATAATGCCAGTAATACACGATCCTCTTAGTGACAAGAAGCTTTCACATATTAAAGCAGCAAGATGTTAAAGACTTTCAAGTGAACAGTCTTTGTTTTTGACTTAAAGAAAGAGATTCACTAATGGAATGCCAAATTGCATTCACTCTCATGATACTTGACTGCAGAATGGGATAATAACACATGTGTGCTTCTGCATGCCATGGAAAACCTGTTATTACAGAGGTTTCTTTCCTGCCTTTCCTCAGCACTTTCCAGAAAATGTTCACACAAATCTTACTGCTTCAAGTAATCTTCTGTGTGCCAACCCCCCAGAATTAGAATCCCAGAGGTCTAGCCATTAACAGATTGGTTTTTCACAAATAAAAAGAATTAAAAATAATGGTGACAGAACACAATAGCACAATTTAGATGAGTGACAACTGGCAATGAATAACCAAAAAAAAAAAAAAAAAGTAGAGTTAAACTAGAGATAACGGTCTGCAAAATATAGACTGTGACAATAGAGAAGAATGTCAATTGTCACTTTAAATCATCAGCAGCCCAACCACATCTGCTATCACACCTGTGCTCTCTTTTCTGATCTACTCTGGCACCCTAGAAATAGCAGGCAAACAGCCAGCCTTGCATCTCCAGCCCTCTGAAGTCTGGCTCTGCTACCATTCCTCTCACCTGGAGCAGATCAGGCACTGACCCTGCACCTCAGACTGTTCCTGACTGACAGGGATTCACTGCTGCTGCTGGGATTGACATCCTGTAAAGCAGGTCCCAGGACCACCAGGAACTGCTGGCCCCGTTTGGATTTTACAAACCTCATCAGTCAGGTGAGGGAGCTAAAAGAGCCCTGCTTACATCTGATACTTGATCCACATAAAAATAGTGAACAAATAATAAATTGACATTTCTTGGCAAGGGGAGTGGGGCAACATGTGCCTCTGGTGCCAAACATGACAATTCAGCTAACATATATTGGAAAGAGGGATCAACAACCTCCATACTTATTCTGCTTTTATTCTAGAAATAAAAATAATGAAAAGCTGACAGCCAGAAGGCTCATTATTTAGGAAGATGCTTATCCAAGACTAATCAGGGGGCAAAGACAGGAAAATAGAGCTCAGTTATGGCATATGAAATTGGTTACTTCAAAGCACACCTTTCACAGGCTTTAGATGGGGTTTGGGTTTTTGGATGGGAATTGGCTTTCCTGCCTCCTAACAGTTTGTCTGGGAGCATCTTCCCAGTGCCAGCCCTTCCCTGCTTCCTGCCCCCAGAAGCACCTTCCCCTGCAGGAAGAGTGCCTGTCAATAAAGACTGAGCACCTCAGCTCCTGCCATCATTCTGCTGCTCTGTAAAAGCCAACTTGTTTCAAAGGGGAGGAATTAGATTGTGCAAAAGCTGCAGTGGGAACACTGGGGTAAGTTGGATCAGGCAGTTTTACCAAGCTATTTCTGGAAAAAAATAAACACTGCTACTCAGTGCTTATGATTAATAATGTTATCTTGTAGCTAATTTTATTCCTTGCCCCTCTCTTCTCCTGCCTTCCAATTTGGAAGCACACTTAATTATGAAAACATGAGCACTAGACTGTGAATTTTGATATATTAATTTCACCGTGGTTTTGTTTCTACACTGCACCACCAAAGCTCTCAAGGACAACCAGTCAAGGAGACAATGAAAATCGTAACACCTGGGGTAATTTTCTTAAGCAAAGTCAACATTAGGCAATTTCTTACTCACAAATTTCATTACATTACTGAAACCTATAACCATGATGCACCTTGCTCCTGTTTTTCAACACCACAATTCCTTTTTATGTCTGAAGCCAAAGCAAGGACTCAGTGGTTTTTTTGCTTGAGGTTTTTTTAAGGACTAGAACCAGAGATTACTAAGAGGCTGGCAAGACAAAACCAAAAAGAGCATAAATGGATAACCATGACCATATTCCTGAGCTCCTTCACTCAACAGCAGAACTGTTCCTAATTTCATGCCTGAGCAGGGTGCACGGATGCCTTGCCTGGGTGGGGTCAGCTGCCCAACACTGGGCCCAGCTATCATGCTCACCATCATTTATTGACTCCTCTCTGCTCCATTCTGATTCTCCCCACTAGAGCTCTGGCCTCAGTGCTTTACTGACACCTCACTGACTAGGTTTGTGTATCCATCCTTTAGCTACCACTAGCTCACAGCTCCAGAGGCACCATCCAGACAGCAGCATTCTCTCTCTAAATCTGTTTAGTTACTTAGAGAGAAACATGAGGTGTGGCATTAGGGCAGTGTTAGAAATACAGCTCTGTGCATAGTGACCTTTTTGATCTATTGGCTATTCTAAAATCACAATGAAATGATTAGCTCAGAGTTGGCTTAATGTAAGTTTGAATATATCCCAGGCAAAATGAAAAATAAAAGTCTGAGTTGATAGAATTATTTCCCTTCAGCTTTTGTAATTAAGGTTTAAAATAAAAAAAAATTCAAATCATTTTGAAACTCCTTTTAAAAAATAAAAATTAAAACCATTTCCATTGAGAAAATGTCTAAATGTACACTCTCATTTTTTCAAGCAATTGAGGGCAAGGTTTTCAACTCCAACAAAATAGGAAAAAGTGAGACAGATTTCCCAGCCTTTCTAATGCCACACATGAATTAGCATGATGATCATACTAATGATACTTTTTAACTGGAAAAGCTTTAGGTCAATTATTTTTCCCAATTCTATTTTTTACTGAAGTATGAAGCTGTAAAACCCCAGATGGAATACATAAGTTATAATGGCAACAAAATGGATAACCGTGTTTCTAAACTTGGTCTAAATCGTGCATGTTCCAAAATACATTTTTTCAGAGTGATAACCACCTTAGTCACTTTGAGATGAATCTCTGTGTGCATAAAACAGAGTATCTAACATTTGTAATGCTTTCCAAACCACAGTACCTTTAAATAATACAACATTCATTAAAATAGAAGAGTAGAGCAAATTACTGTACCAAACA
The DNA here is from genome assembly GCF_023055355.1 of Agelaius tricolor. NCBI lineage: Eukaryota > Metazoa > Chordata > Aves > Passeriformes > Icteridae > Agelaius > Agelaius tricolor. Next base: position 6,333,586 of record NW_027269270.1, read on the forward strand.
TCCTCTGCATCTTCATCGCACTCCGCCCCAAACTGGCAAATGTCACAGGTCGATGTCTCTTTTTGATTGGTTTCACCTGAGCCTTCATTGACTGTTTGATGGAAAGCAGAAGAATATACATTAGTAAAGACAGCACTGTAGCAAAGCACTTCTCTCTTTCTAGAAAAATCTATTCACTGCATCAGCTTAATGCGCTGCTCACAAAGCCGACGGCCGGCCAACAGTGCTCCTGAGCGGGCCAACAACACAGAGATCTCCATGCTGCCTGTGACAAATCCCCTCAGTTACACAGTTAAAAGGAAAACCAGAGAAAAACCCTTCCTTTTCCCTCTCCCCTTAATCAATGACCCCTACAAGCTGCAGCCCAGGAAGGTCATGTCCCCACTGAGCCTTGCCGCTTTGTTCCCTAAGAAAATAATGGAGGGGCATTGATAGCATCACATACTGCCTCGTGTCCTTTACCCATGAAGGCCTTGAGGTGGCCCCAAGGGGATGCTTTCCTCGAAAATGTTTTGAAATTACCTGCCTTGTGGTGCAATCTAGTCCACTCCAAAGGCAAAACATTTTTCTCTGCAGAAGCACAGCTATGAGCCCCAAGGACTAGTTATCTCTGGCAGGGAAGATTTAGTGCTGTCCAGAGGAGAGGACAATCTCCAGCATAGGTTAAATTTGAAACCAGGGGGAAAGTCAATGCTGATGTCTGCAATTGTGTAAGGTTTGTACCTGGCCTGTAAGCCAAAAACAAGAAGGGACTAAGGGGAAAAATCAGAATTTGAGTGTAAGAGGACTGCAAAAAAAAATACTAACAGCTGAGTACTGAAAGACAGAATGAGACCACTAAGGTAGGCACCAAAAAGAAGGTTTGTTAAAAGATCCAAAAGAAACATTATCCATGTTTCTACTGAAGTGTATAAACACCCTTAGGTATCTTTTGAAAGATGCCACACTCCAGCAAAGCATTGTACCCAGTGATATCCTTCTGCCACTTGCAGAGTTATTAAACCAAGGCAGACTTTAAGCATCAATCAGCTCTGCTCAGACTGATGATGTTATCTGCATCTCTGCAGTGTCACCTCTCGTGCATTTAGAGTCAGCACCGTGGTGGTGCAGCCTTCTGCACACCTGGGTGCAACCCACCAAAGCTGGAGTGTGTTGGTAGCCCCAGTGACACCCACTGGACAAATCACCTGCCTGATGTACATCCAGGTTGTTAGCAGAGGCTTCTGTGTCAGGGGGCTCTGACTTGGAATAAGCTGCTTTTGTTATTTACTCAAAAAAGGATGAGAATCCCAGGCTTTCTGAAAGCTGTTTGAGGAGAAAGGGCTTTTGCCCCTAGAAGAGCAAGGGTGACTCCAATGCCTGTTTTTCAACAAATTTGCCTCCCTATCCTGGACATGTTATATAACCTCTGCCATGCTTCCCACTATGTGATAACAGGAATAATATAATTTCCTCCCAACAGAGAATGTGGAAACAAGTATATTAAAATACTGTGATAAGCTTAGATACTACAGTGATAGAAATCACAGAAATACCAAAGGTAGATCTTATCTAAAATGCTTTTTTCCTGAGCCTTAATATAGTCAAAGGAAGTGTTGGTATTTTTAGGTATGGACTATGCTGCATTAATTTCCTATCAGTCATGCTTGAATTTAGATGATATTAAACTGAAAAAAATTCACCTATAAAAAGCATTCTGATTATCTGATTATCCCAAAAGGAAAAAAAAAAAGGTAGCTTTGCTCTATTTGTACAAATTTGCTCACCTTTATATCCATAAAATTCATGTATGAAAAAACAAAGGGGAAACCAGGAAAAACACACTCTGGATTTTTGTTCTACTGTGTCATCAGGCTTTACAGGGAAGGGCTGAGCTGTGGTTTTTCTGTTTCCTTAAATGATTGAGGCTCACATGTTATAAAAGCCAATGTATGAGGGTGGACAAGGAGTCCAGGTGCCACATCCTCACACCATTAGCATCTCCATGTGCTGCCCGTGTGATTCTGGCCCCACAACATCACGAGGCTCATGTGAGATCCTCCCCACCTCCCCTCCCTGCAGCTGCATCCAGGCCTGCAATGTTTCATTTACATTTTAAACAAAGAAATCTCTTTTACTGAGGAGATAACTCTGACAGCCAACCCAGGCAGGGGATTTCCAGTGGTTAAGATTTTAGGCAGGACATGTAACGAGTGACTATGGCACCTATGGGCAGATGTCTTCTTACAAGAGCCAAGCATTCCTCACCTATCAGAAACATGACAATTGCTCCAGTTCAGGAGGGTGAGAATATATACTTTATGGAATGGAGCTTTAACTTCTTTATTTTGTTATTCTGCAAATCACTTCCCTTGCATTTCCTTTTAATTTAAAACATATGCCCTGCTCTCTTCCTCCCTGCAATGTTTCTATTCATCACTGCCCAGCACGTGCTGCTTGGCTGGGGACCTCACACAGTCCTACATCACAGAGTAAGTGAAATAGCTACTTAAACCATTAAAAAAGGCATTTGAAAGACAGAGCATGTTGAAGAGCAGTAACTGATTTGGAGAAGATCACCCACGCTATAGCACATTGCAGTTCTGAATTTCTATTTGAAAATAATAAGTCACTCCTTCGTATTTTTCTGAAGGAGCCCTGTGACCAGCTTTCCACAGTCAATGTGCATGTTGTCATTAATTGTGCAAATGTGCAGCAGTCCTTACTCAAAAAGACAACTGTTTATCTCCTGTTTATGCTCTTTCTGTTGTCAGTAATACAGATAACATTATTCTTTATATTGTTTATAGGTGTGTTCTCTCTCCCTACACAAACATACCCACTGGCATGTGCACCCACACCCAGAGCTGACACACACAGGGCTTGTTTTCTCCATGCTGTGCAGATAACTGCTTTGATAAATCAGACATCTTACAACGAGTTATTTTCTCAATATTTCCTGCTGCTTTCTAGCTTGAGGACTAGTGGATGCTTATTTTCTAAGGTGACTCTTTTCTTTTTTTCCCCTCACTGCACTTGCTGATTTGCACTTCTTTTCTAACCCAAATGGAAAAAATTGTTAGCAAAAAATAATCTAGTTTCTGGATTCCTCTTCTAAATCAGAGAATGAGTCTTCTTCTCATGCATGTTAGGTAGTTTTCATATTAGGAACTATTGAAGTTTTAACACCAAGGCCCTACAGGAACATAGTAGGGCTCCAGGGCGGCTAATCACTGAAGCCCACCACTTATTACTCACACAACTGAGAAATTTTAAGTAAGATTATCAACTCAGTGTCCAAAGAAATGTGCTAACAAGGGTTAGAAGGTCACTGACATTACTTGAAAGTCACTTCAGAGACTATGTCAATCTCCTAAGCAATATAAATTCTCAGCTGTGAAGCACACAATTTACAGAGTCAATGGACTGTGGGAATCACAACAGCTCCAGTTTTAATCATTTGGTCCTTCTCTGGCATTCTCACAGTGCTCTGATGAGATAGCTGTGGTTTCAAGAATGTCTGTATTGTTTGCAGGTCTCACAAGAAAGAAACCATTTCTGAGGCATTTTATTCTGTCTCCCTAGCTGAAAAAAAACAGATTGAAAGTATCATCAGTAGATTGGCTTGACCCTGTGCTTATTTTCTGTAACATCAGGAGAAAACTAAAAGCCCCTAAAACGCCCACTGCCACTACAGCCACCTCTAATTTCTCTTTACATTCAATCTCTTTGAAGTCTTCTGTAGGTACAGACCTACAAAATGGTTGTAGCTACAACCCCAAAAAATCATGCTAGGACTTCAGTCACACAGCTTCCCAGACTCATGCTCTATGGATCAGTGGTTTAGAGGTTTTAAAATGTAGACATCAAAATCTCTGTGCTTGAGCTGCTGAATAACCCTTGCTCAGTGTCTTCCCAAGGTGCTTGATGAGTGGCAAAGGCAGGATGGTAATGAATTCCTTGCAGTTTCCAGAAAAGCAGCTCCAGTGGGATGGTTAGGGCTATGCAGAGCATCTTGGTCTGGTACACAAAGTGCCACAGGGGACATGCAGGTACCTTGCCCCACAGACCATACTGTGAGGAGTGAGGGGTGTGGGAAGAGTAGCTGGGGAGCCGTGGGAGTGAGAGACAATCAGGTGGCAACACTGGCTAGACACAGATCTTTGAACCTCTCTTTGCTAACAAGACTCTGAAGGTAATAGGGCAAACTCAAGAAAGCCTCAGCTCAGTCTTCACATAGCTTTTTAGGACTATTACAACAATCCTTGTTCAATGTATTTCAACTACACAGGAGAACACAACAAAGAAACAATATAAAACATCACCACATGCTTGAATATACAAAATATGACTATAATGAATTATGAATTATGACTACTCTGATGTAGTCTTCCTTTGATCGATGTGATCAGACACGTGCTTATCACAACCCCTGATTCTGACTTGACTCCTCATAGCGGGATATCTTTGCTATTGTTGAAAGGAAAACTTCAAAAAAAGGCTTGCTCTAGCTCATCCTAACAGTATCCATGCTTGTTTTCACCTATAAAATCTAGGTAAAAACAAAGATCGCATGGAGATGAGAGTTGATGGCCATTTTTGTATTGCAGAATGAAAGACAATGTGCAAATTAAAACGTAGTGGAGGAGGATGATCTTCAGACCAGCTGAGGTGATCTTGCCACAGGCTTCAGTCCTAACAGGACTGCTCTGGGCAGGTGAGAAGGTGAGTGGTTAAAGTGAGAAAGGTCTAAGCAAGGAGGGCAGAGAAGCCAGCAAGAATTTACTAAATGTGTGAGAACAAGCACTACCAGACAGCTAACAACACCTCACAAACTGCACCAATAAAAGCCCAGATGCTGCAAGCGACTTCACTCTAATCAATAAGCCTTTTTTCCTGAAAGCATTAGCTCAGTCAAAACCTGCAAAGTGAGAAAAATGAAGGGTGCAAAGCAGGGGGTCAACTCGCCAATGGCTCTGCCCTCAAAGTCTGGCAGAGGCTCAGAACGGCATTACCGTCACAATGAAAGGAAAATGGCCTACAGGATTGGTAATAAATTCAAACTCTGACGTCCCTTGCCCTGCTTTACTCCTGCCAGCTGGCTCCATCTCAATAAATACAAATTTGCCCTCTCTCACACGCATAAACACTCCGGGGAAATCATTTATTGCAGGGAATACAGTGTCTGTGCCCAGCTCAGGACCCAACACAGAACTTCTTAATATTGAAATGAAATATTCTCCTTCACACCAACATGCCTTTGATGGTTCCTTTATGGCACCACAGGTGAGTCCTTGAAACCCCCTCTCTGCTATATGGGCAGGTGATTTAAACAGCACTGGGGCTGTGCCATACCTGAGCTGGCTGCCTGGAAAATCAGAGCTCCTTTCTCAGGGTTTATACTGCCTCAGGTCCCATCCTTGGATACCTCTGCCTTGCCATTCTCAGGCAAGTGCTGGAAAAGGTTAATGGGATGACTTTAGCACGATGTAAATACCTAGCAGGGTTTTCGAGGAGGAACGAGATGCACCCAGCCAGCTCAGATTGCTGATAAAATGTGCTCTTATCTTATTGCTAAAGACCATGTAGATAGAGCCTGGCACTGCTTTGATGCCAGTCAGACTCAATTTGCAGTGTTTTTCAGCTCTTGTGATTCTCAGCTTATGTTTTTTTTCTTAAAAATCATAACCAGTGGATTATCTGAACATATAAGGATCTCAGTTTCCATGTATATATTTGTTTTGAAAGGTATGCCTAAGCTTTAGAGCGGTGGTGAAAATGCTTGTGATTATAACTAACACCAGGAACTCTCATGTTTATAATTTTTAAAAACTACTTTTGTAGGGCTGATTCATGATTTTTCAGTGCAATGCTGAGTTGATGTCAGACAGGAAAGCAGCACTTCTGGAGCAGCTCATCCCTGTGCACTGCCCTGTGAGCTCAGCCACACCTTGTGGGTGAAGGCTGTGTTTCTGCCCTGGATATGGAGCCTCCTAGTGCAAGAAAACTGTCTGGGAGTGCCCTGAGTTTGGGGAATAACAAGTACAAAAATTGTTTCCCACTACTACTAAACACTGCTGCTCTGTTTTTAGTTTTTACCTCCTGTCTTCCTTCCTGGCATGCCTTCTAATTCTCTTGGGTCAGCTTTTCTTTTCCCACCACCCCCAGTTTTCCAGTGGCATTTTCCCAAACACCTGGAGCAGCTCTGTCAGCCCAGCTGGCCTCTTGCTCGGCCCAGCTCAGCATCTCTGGAAGCTCAGGAGCCTTCTCCAGCTGTCACCCTGCCTGGGGGCTCCAGGGTCTCCCCTGGCAGCATTCCCACTCCCTAAAGCTTGCTTATCATGGCTGAAAGTGGCTGGGATGGTTAGGGTTTCCCAGGAACAGCGCTGCTCCTCTGCACCTGCCTGCCTGCAGCTCTCTCCTTCCAGCAGGTGCTCCTGCAGCATCCCTGTCTGAAGCCAGGCCATGACCCTCCACAGGCCTCTGCAGGGATTTGTCTGCATTTCTACAGCCATGGCCAGGAGGGAATGGACTCAATTCTTACTCAGAGTGTATTTATTCTAAACAAACACCACTTGCTTGTTGCTGTCTCATGCATATTCCTGCAGCTCCCACAGTGCATTTGATAAAAAATTAAAAGCGATTAGTCGAGGCCAGTTTCTCCTAGCAAATAACTCTAATGGTGTTACAAAAGGAATGGCTCACTGAATAAAACCCTATTGTAAGCTTTCTGAATGCTGACATGAAACAGCTGTGCTTATTGCACCATTGTGTGGTCCCCCTACAAAATTTGATGTTTGCCTGGTGTCTGTGGGCTGCCAGCACTGCAGATTTGGGTGCCAGCACCTTTATGAAGGTGTACAATGACCGGCACTGACAGTATTTGCCATTGTGAGGAAGAGTAGGTTCATTTAACTTGGCCAAGAGCTTCTCCTCATAAACAGCTCTGAGTAAAAAGCCAAAATAGCACATGGGGACTATTCATCTCTGCCTTGCATTAATTTAAAAAGAAGCCTCACTTCCTTGAGGAGAATTTTCAAGAAATAGATACATCTTTTTGGAAAAACATGCCTAAAATACTGCCAAAGCTTTGGTGGCATCAGTCCCTGCTTTCATGTATTTCAATATGCACAACAGGACAAACAAAATAACCAAGTGGACATGGCCACAGCTGAGAGGATGCAATGCCATGGATCACCAATCAAGGCAATTATTAAAGAGCCTGGAAGGAAATTACTGTAGCCCAAATTGCAAGGACCAGAAGATTTTTCAGGATCAAGGAGAAATAAAAAAAAGATGATGTCTGATTCCTCCCTCAGGTTGACTTGCCTGGCCACACAGATCATTAACCTCAGCACTGTGTCAAGGTACGTAGGAAGCTGCAGCCCAGGAAAAGTGCCCAATATCTTAACGCTTTTCTTATTTGTCAGAAAATGGCCATCACAGGCTACCCTGAAGCAGAGTCACGTGTGAGCTGCTTCTGGCTGGCTGGTCCTGTGTGTCAGAAGTCCTGTAGATGGAATGTATGGACTCCATACATGCTGGAACAACAGTACCTACAAATTCTGTGAAGAAATACTGCACGAGGCGTGGGCTCAGTTAGAGGAATACGAGGCAGCGCTGCCTTCCTCTGTCGGAGAAGATGTTACAGTTGGATATAAACCACAGAAATTACCCATCTGTGCTTTCCCTGACCTCTGCCAAGAATTCACATCCCACCTGAGGTTCTGAGCATTTTCATTCATTCTAGGCAGAGAGAAACCCACATCACTGAATTTACAGAAATTCAGTGAAAAAAATAAAATATCCAAAGCCATGCTTCCACAAAGCCTAAAATAAACGAGTCCCAGACAGGTGATGTGACTTTCCAGGGCTTTCCACAGTGAAAGGGTGCTTTTGCCAGCTTCCTACCTGGTGGAAAGATTAACAGAAGTCTTAAATGTGAACCCTTACAGCTACTCATCTTTCAAGAAACAGAATGAAAGGAACAAAGATAAAACCTAAAAGAGCTGTCTGGCATCCACTTGGTGACTACTTCAGTTTTAAGATCTTTGTCACTTTGCTGTTGATTTAAGTCTGTGTATCCTTTTGAATATTAGTATGGCTAGCAAGATAGCAACATCATACATAAAAATGTTCTTTATTCCAGAACAGATGAAACTCCCAGTGGTAAAAGAAGATTTAGGTATCTCTGAAGATTTCTTATCTCTGTGCAACATAACTCTCTAATGGTTCAGTGCCTTGGAGGGTCATCTGAGATCACTTATCACATAAATCAAACAGGTGGCAGGCTATAAGAATGGAAGCCTATAGCAATTTCATGTCTTTGCTTGCAGACATCAAATCTATCTTTTAGGCAGACTATAGAGGAGATAATATTCCACTCCATTTAAGCCAGTGAAGAGACCCAAATCTGGATATTAACCAATTTTTGGGAAGCTGCTTCTGGTCTCGACCGCACCATAATTATCTTGGGAAATGACTGGTTTTAAATCCTAAAACATGGATGGCAGACACTGGTCCTGGTTTTAATTTAGACTAAAGCTGCTGTAAAATCACTCTGGCAATGGAAGGGAGTGCCAGAGCAAGTGAAAGTCCAATTTAGTTGAAAGTCCCATTTACATAACCAGCAGTGTGTAAAGTGGATCCACTATAAAAATTACTTGGATCTACCTTGGATGCAACAAGAGGAACAGAGTTTTCTTCTCCCTTCCCACTTTTCTTCCATGTAGTACTCCTTTCTGTGGTGTTAATGCAGGTTACACACATGTAACACAGAGCTGGAGCTGCCTTGGGGCTCAGGAGCGTCAAGCTTGAGTGCCAAGCTCATTTCTTGAGGGGTCTCAAGTAGCAGGGTCTCAGAATGGGACAGTTCAGTGGGGAGCCATCTCATCACTGGGAGTGTTGAGATGGCTCCTGAGCTGCCTCCTCCTCCATCAGCAATCCCCCTGCACAGCTCCTGCCCCAGAATTTAATACTTTTGCAGTAGCACACCTGATCTGAGCCTCTAAACTGCATAACCAGGGCTCATCCCTGAGTTTGCTCCTTTCCGTGTGAGAACTCCCTTTAAAAACAAAAACAAAGCCAAAATGCATCTCAGAGCTAGTTGTTAAGACATCCCTCCTGACACATGTGAAGGTATTTCTGCCTTCCCAAGGCTGTAGGTAGGGAGTCCTTGGGTCTCTGCTGCAGCTGGGGGTGCACAGCAGTGCTGGCACCTAAAGAACTTGACAGAAGCTGAGATGAGGGCAGCTGCAAACCCTCCAAGTCTTGCTGGAGGGGATACAATATTTATGCAACACAGATCATATCTTTTACATAACCCTACTCTTCAACAAACATGAAAACATATGGCATCAGTTAATTGCATGAAAATATTTGGTAGGAAGACAATCTTTCAGGACAAATTAGAAAAAAAACCCAATCAAGCCATTTTTCCCCTTTTATTCCCATTATTAGTGGGCAGGTTGAAGCAGTGCATGAGTACTTAAAGCACTCCTTGGTTTATGCAGTGAAATAACTGTGCCCAGCACAATATCCATGAGAAACACCAGCAGCACTGCTGCTAACCTAGGCAGAAAGGCAAGGAGCTCTTGAATGGGTAGCACAGCCACTCCTGCAAGGGTGGCCTGCATTTAGGAGCAGGAACCTCCATAAACCAGTCTGTGAATAAACAGGGGATCTACTTTTGTGCTGTCACCCAAAATTTACATGACTGGCAGAAAAAGCCTCCCAGACCTCCACTAGCAGAACAAACAGGCTGAGTGTGACACTTCAAACTCAGCCTTGAGTTTGAAGCAGCAGAAAAGCGTGGATTTGAATCCATTAACACCAGAACAATGCTGCCCTTCTGAGTATAATTTTACAGACGTGTTTATGATATAGGGGGAGCCACATGGCACAAAAGGTTTAAACATTTAATCTCACTTAGCTTCAATACACTGCATATACAGAAAATTGGAAGCCCAGCAGGAAAATGCCAGATTTCATTCTCACTTAGTTGTGATTAACCTTTATGAGCTCGCTCGGAGTTCTGTCACCTGTGAAGTCACTCGGGGCACGCAGGCTGCAAAAGCCCTGGCTTGCTGCTTTGGCCAGGGGACCACAGCTGCTGAGCTTGAGCTCTCCAGGGGCTCTGCTGCCCAAAATGGGGGCACTCCCCTGCCCCAAATGGCAGTGCACCCTGCCCCTGCGTTCCCTGAGTATGGGAAGTGTAAAAGGGACTGTAGGGAATGAATGACCTGGAAGGGAATCGTCCCTTTTTCTTCCTGCAGCTGAGCCTTCTTGGCTGAGCTGGGTCCAGTTGAGAGCAGCCTTACCCCAGCAGACAGACACAAGGCAAACAGCTGATACATATCACACTTTGCAAATATGCTCTTTCTCATTAATACTGATTCCCACACACAAACACTTTAGCTATATTCACTGATTGCATTACCATTGCAGAAGTGTAATTAACAAATTAAAAGGGAGGATTGTGATTCAGTTTAATTTGGGGGAAATCTTTAAATAAATAAAATAAGAAAAGGAGTCTGATGAGTCTGATGTTTGAGGATCGTTACCCTCTGCTATTTGCTTTAATTCTTTGGACATGCTCTAAGAGAAATGCTTTCTCTGAAACAAACATGCCTGAGTAAGCTGCAGTGATGGCTACATGGGTACTTAAAGAAAAAAGTGACAAAAACCTTACAGAAATTAAAGAAATCCTGATAGATGCTAGATCCAGATATGAGATTGCAAATGAAGGTGCATCATGATGGAGAAAGGAAGGGGGGAAATGCCAGCTGCAAGGTGGTCAGACTGATCTGAGACTGACAGTTTACTCACCCAAATTTATGAAAAGCAACACAAAACATGCACACTGCCTGCCCACAAGTATTTGTGGAAGAAAGGAAAGCAGAAAATTCCCCATACTTGCTGCCCTTTCAGATCCTTGCATGATAAAATAAGCCAGTTCCACTGAGTAAATCAATGCTTGTGAGAGCAGTCAAAACTCCTGAGCTAAAGTTAGACTGAATTTCTCTCCAAACACCAACTGAGCACTCCTGGAAGAATGGCTGTGAAATGATACATACTGCCCCTTACATTTCTGCCAAAAACACCTTTCAGGTGATCTAATATTATGAGAAACCATAATCATTAAGGATTGATCATGCTAATATAATTTTCTGGATGGCTTATTAACCTACTAAGACATGTTTTTCTCTACTTCCCTTCATTAGCAACAGAGATAATTAGGTAAGGACAGAGTAGCAAAATTGATCATATGCTACTGCCAAGGGGGGCAGAGAATGTATCGTGGACATTCAGCATAATGTTCTCCAAACTTGAGGTGCATTAGTTTTAGTTAGTACCATAGCTATTTTCTGCCTTTAATACAAGGAATCTGTTACTGTAGATATTGAAGAACAGGAGCTTATTTCTCTCATATGCAAAAACAGAATTTTCTTTTTCCGTTAAAGATCTTAGCCCAAAATGAGATGAGACAGGAAAACATCCCCTCTCTGTCACAGACAAGATGGCCAGGATACACAGAGTAGCACCATACCATCTCAGAAGGCTTTAAGCATTCACCCACATACACAGTAACACATTATCATATCAGAAGGCTTCAGGCATCAGCCCATTCAGAGTAACACCATCTCACTTCAGAAGGCTGCAAGCATCTGCCCTGCTTGTTCTTTAGCCCAAGTTTTAATACCTCTGATTGTTGATGCCCTGCACCTGTGTGCCCTCTGTTCCCTGTGGTGGTTGGTCAGTGCCCCTGGGCACCCCATGGCTCATTGCTGTCAGTGCTGCTCACAGCTGTGCCCACTGGGGATGAGGCTGGGCCACAGCCCCACTCCCAATCACCACAAAAACTGTGTGTGCCTGCACCTCTCAAGGTGTCCTCTCCTTATTTCAGTCTCCTCATGAAAGCAGAGCAGCTGCAGAACCCTGGCTGGGAGGCAAAGGAGTGAGTTATACTGTCCTCTCCTGGGCAATAACCCCCAGAGTGCCAGCAGACCTGCAGCATCAACTTTCCCCCACCATCCCACTGACCTGGCAAGTGCCTGTAAAACCCCAGAGAGACAAAGGCATCACAGCCATGGTAAACTTTAAAATATTGCTCTAAAAATGTGAGCAACTGGCTTTCCCTGAGCTCTCCCCCATGTGAGCAAGAGGCAGCTTTCTGTAGATAAATGCATTATAGGGAGCTGAAAAGAGTTGACATTACAAACTTAGCACTCTGATGGTGTCCTGTATGAACAGGGAAAGGGAGGATCTGCCAAAGCGAGAGCCAGACTTAATATAAAAAGCTTCAACTCAGCATATTACCTTATTTAAGCTCAAACAGCATAACACTAGAATAAATGCAAAAATGTAATAAATATTCTTTATTCTACATGCACATTAATGTTTTCTTTAAATATGCAATTCAGTTGATATCTGCAATCCCCCCCTTCTTCAGATGCAAAATCCAAAATAATGATTATATCAGTCATTGCTTAATACATTCAACTGTGGCCCTGATTTTCATGCATGAATGGTCATTTACATATCATTACCCATCATGCCATCCACTCAGATTTTTCTTTCTAAACAGAGTAATACATTTAAAGTTATCATTTTAAAACAAAAATGCTTAAAAAAGGGACTTCCATTTCTCCTTATCTTATCTGTGCTCTTAGCAGCTAATAGAGTGGAATATTAAAATGGAAAATTCTCAGTGTGTGTGACAACTGTCATAGTGAGAAGATCTCAGAGAAGAGGCAATTATCAAGGGATTTTTCTCAAATTTGGAAACACCGATAAATATGAACAGAAAAGCCGAAGCAAACCGACCAGAAGCAAAACAGTAATTATAGTACATTCCTGCATTTTCCTAACACAAGTCCTTGTTAGGGGCAAAGCAAAACCCATGTTAGCAAAATCACTGTGGACATGAGGCGCAGTTAGAAGCTTTGCATGAATAAATTACATTTTTTCAATTAAAACTGCCCATACTCACAATAGAGGAAGGATTCCCCCCCCCACCCTGCTACTTTTAAAGTAATTTTCTGCTATGTTTAATTAGGAAATTTCTCTACAGAAGGCAATGTGATAGAAGATTAATTCTCTATTTTCTCACCCACTGTGTCAGTAGACTCAAGTGGACACTATAAACCCCAGTTAAATACGGCGAGGATGATCGAGCACGGGGCTCCTTTTGAGAGGTCGCGTCCACAGACTGTGGATCTCATTTCAACCCAACAGAAATGAGTCAGGAAATGGTGTCTCTCCGTGGTGCAGCACCACAGAGGAGCCATTCCAAGGGCTCCATGGTGTGAGGGTTCACCATGCCAGCTGAGAGGGTTGGCTAATGACACCGAGCACCACTGGGTGAGAAATGGCACTGCCACAGCTGTCTTGGGTCTGCTGCTCCCCCTCACCACCAATAACTATTCCTCCAGCAGTCCCACCCTGTCTTACATCTTTTATGCCAAGTATGAAACAGCAGTTAAACAATAAATAATGACATATTCGCTGGTGGGGAATATAGTAAAGTTTGGTTTGTTTTTTTTTTTTTTTTTTGTTTGAAGGGGAGAGACAAAGGGTGCAAACTGTATTTGTTTTTAATGAACAATGAAGGGAACAAGCTATTTACCCGCAGGACATAAAACCCCATGAGTGGGCTCTTGCTGCCAATGCTGATTAAATATCAGGTTAAGGCTTTTTTAAATTGAAATCCAAGGCAGAGTAAGAACAATTACTTAGAGGAAACTCAGACCTACAAGATGAAGAACATGCAAGATATTACCCTTTGATGAAGAGGGCAAGCAATTTTCTCAGAAGTTTTACTAGTGGAGTGGCTGAACACCAAAACAAAGAAAGCATGAATGATTTAGAGGAGGAAACACAGACATGTAGCTGAGTATGGACCAAGAGCATTGCACATTGATTAACCAGGACCAGATTGTTATAATACAATAGAAGTTGCCAGTACAAACCTCCTGGGGACAGGAAAGGTCAAAACAGGACAACTGGCAGAGAAAATATGTAATGCAAAAGAAATTTAGAAGCTTCAATTCCAGTTTTATTCTGAGCTTTAAAAAAAAAAATCAATATTTTGGCTAGTCTGATGCCTATTTATTCCCCCACATTTTGACACATTTATAAGGCATTCTTATCCCACTCTGCTTGATGCTGCTCTGGTTTCATGTAGAGAAATGCTCCAGCAGAGCATTTAAGAAGGGACAGCCACCTTTGCAGAGTCCAGGGGAGAGCTGCAAGGATGACAAGATTTAGAAAACACAGTTCCGTGGTGAGCTTAGGGGAATGGAAATTTTTTACTTTGGAAAAAAGAAGACTGAAAGAAGACTACTTGTCTGATACAAAAAGGAATGTAAAAAAGGCTGCTATAAAAAGAAGGATAGTCCATTGTTCTCCACATCCATTATTCCTGAGACAAGAAATAATTGACATAATTTACAGCAAAGGAGATTTAAGTTAGATATTAGGAGATTTTGTCCCCTCAACCTCTAATAATTACTGTGGGCTGGAACAGGCTGCACTGAAATGAAGCTGGTGTGCTCAGAGGTGGCTTCTGAGACTGCTCCATGCAAGGTCTGAGCAAGGGACAGTCTAACTGTAGTTGTTCCCATCAGATTGAGGAGGATGGATGAGATGATCAGTTGAAGCTACTTCCAGAACTACGTGCCTATGACCACACCTTTCCTGCAAGCCAGGGAATGGCTGGGCTCCATACTGTGCACTACTCAAATCTTCACTTGCACAAATTCCCACTAAAATCATGGCACACTTTTTGGTAATGTAATTAAAACATCTTCATGTCATTTGGGTGTGTGATGAATGCCCATGTATGGGGCCAGTATAAATTTTTGCATAATCTCTGAAAGTTTCTGACTCTTGCAAATATGGAGGATTTGGTCACACCTAAGACCTTGTGGTGAAGATTTCAGCTCATCCGATCCTGAAGAGGTAGGGGAACCTACCTTCATCTTCCTCTCTTGGGAGGGAAGTTTATTCCTTAGACACAGTGATTTGAATATATCTGTTCCACTTGACCAAGATTTTGTTCCATTATAATAAAACACCTTTTAGAGAAAAGGCATAGCCCTCTTTAAAACAAAGACACTTAAAAACAATTGTTAAATGGACTGCAAAATCTACGTTAATACAGAAATACAGGTAATGCATTTCCCAGAGCAGTCAGTGATGAGTTCCCAGTGTTAGCGCTCAGCTCGTCACCCTCACACCAAAATGATGCTACCTGTGGTGACTGCGCCCTGATGTGGAGATCAGGAGGTGACAGAAGCAGTGAAGCTCCTAATGCCTGCTCCAAATCTGGGGACAGGAAAGCTGGGAACCTCAGAGAGCCCTACTTCCAACCAGAGCAGTGCCTGACACTGAATGTGGGTCAGGAGCCTCGATGGCCCGTGCGAGAGCCACACAGTGCAGAGGGCTCACAGAGGGCTTTGTTCCCTGTCCCCAGGGCTGCACTTTCTGCACAGCACCTGCCAGAGGCACACACAAAGTCTGTCCCCTCTGCTCCTGCTTCCAAGCACTGAGCAGCCCTTCCACAGCCAAGGCAGCCTCTGATGGTTCCTCAGCCTCGGGTGCCCACTCCATGCAGCTGCTGGGGGCTACACAGGATGTGCTTTTGTTCCCCTCATTTTCCTTGGAGAGCAGTCAGGCCCAGGACAGGATTCCAGCTCATTTGCACAGTGATAACACAGCCTTCCAGAAAGCAAATCCAAAGCAATGGACTGGGTGCAGGCACATCCATCTGTCATCTCCAAAAAGCACACGGGTGGCCTGTGAATGCCTGGTCACTCCTGTAATTACCTGTTAAAGCTGAATGGGCAATTTTTAGCCCGAAGTACATGAAATGTGTGAACATTTTAATGATGCACAAAACAATTAAGAACATTACAAGCACGGTTCCTGATCACCTTGAGATTTTCTCTCTACTTAGCGCTGGGGAAACTCAACCTCTATAACCCTGCTAGAGCAAGAGGGCACAGCTAGAATCAGGAAACAGTGAGCAGAATAAATTGCAGCCAGGCAGGCACTTTTTAAAACACAACTTTTCTTTCCACAAACTCTTAGATAATGATAGAAAAAATGTCCACATTGAATTCTGATGTAAGAAAAGAAAAAAAAGAAAGGCCAGAACAATAGATGTGTCCCATGTGACAGCCAGGAAAAATGAAGGGTCTGATTCAGGTCCTGTTCTAATCAACGGGACTCTCTCCATTACCTCTGCTAACAATCCCACGAAACCCTTTATGTCTGGTTGAGTAGATAGAGCACAGAGGTAAGAAGAAAGGAAGTCTAGCCACTGAAATGGCAGCAAAGCATCAGGTAAGGCAGTCAGATTCTCCATGCATAGCCAAGCAATGTAAACATAGCTAAGCAGTGCAATTTGATGTGCACATACAGATAGGCAGAAAAAAAGGATCTGGCCCAGTGTGGTAGGGAAAAGTCTTCAGTTATCACATTTAAGTATTTGCTATAGAAGATGCAATGCTGTTCTTGCTCAAGACACTGTGAAAATCTGGCTTCAGGAAAAGCCCTGGGGATAAATTCTACCTGGTATGTGCCTGCCTAAAATGCAGGAACTGCTGTGGCCCCAGACACACAGCAGGATGAGGAAGGAGGGTGTGTGCCCCCTAGCTCATGGAAGGGAGGTCAGCTTTCAGCTCCTCTCAGGTGGGGCCCATCAGACTTCAGGGGAGCAGAGCTGCCTCCTAACATGTTGGGGCCAAGCCCTGTGTGTTCACCATGAAAATTTCTTAGGAAAAGCTACTTAGTACATGGGAGATGTGGGTACATTTCTTTTCAAATCCTGTTCAGAGAGAAAGAAGCATAAACATCACCTAACCCAACCATTGCTTTCAAGTACCTTATTTTCACACTGAGTTGCTATTAACTATCCCCGTAGAATTTTGTTGTAATTACATGCAGTAAAAGGAACAACCAGGTAATTACCTCAGACTCTGCAATAACATTTCTACATTAAAATGTAAGTGCAAGGTGCATAGCTTGTATCCATGTCTCAACCATAGGAAAAACAGAGAACTACTCATTTGAGGGGAAAACCACACATTAAAAAACCCTCTGGCAGCTACCAGCACTGTCCCTGTTCAGGCTGCTCATAACCCCACTGACAGCAGTGCGTGGTTTTGAAAACAACCATGTGTGTTTCCAAGGGGTGTTTTATCCTCCTTGGGAGCCTGGCACCCTGAAGCATACACAGGAAAGCTTAAAAGAGTCCATTTATATGTGGAGAGAGGTAGTGGAGAAATCATCTTTCTGACCCTGGTCCCTGAGCATGCCATGGGCCAGATTAACAGGGGCTGCCAGCTCCTTGCACTGCTCTCGGGCAGCACTCAAAATCACTGGGGGCAAGGTGGTGTTGGATTAGCCACATTTCACCTCCACAGGCTTGTCTTCCACGTTGAAGAATTTTCTGCCTTTCATGAGCTTTTGCGCTTCATTTAAGCCCTAAATAAAGCACAAATAGCCTACAGGAGTAAACTTTACTCTCTACCTGTCAGAATAATTTCCTACCTGAATTAACTTGTGAATACACCTTAAAAAACCCAGACACATTCTTCTCTGTAGCCTGATTATTTGCCTGCTTTATTTTCCAAATGCCTTCTTTAAGCTGCTTTCCCATTTTGGGTGCAAGTGGAATCATGTTAATACACTGTCAGAGCGAAGAGCAAACACAGGCTCAGACTTTATGTGGTGTGTGTGATCTGGTTTACACACTGGTTTACACCCTAGGCATGACCCACCCCTTAACAGTAGTCACATGGGCTCTGTGCCTGCCTAAAGTCCTAGCACCTGAATGTTTTGAAGACATCCTGCTATGAGCTCTCACCATGGGAATTGAGAATTTTCTCATCCTTTTGCATCAGCAGCAAAAAGCTCCCCCAAAAAGTCTGGCCTGGCTGAGTGGGAGGAGGAACTTAGGGATGCCCCATCACAAATCTCAGGAAGACACTTCAAAGAGCAAAAATGAAAGAAAGGAAGAAAAATCGTTGGTTAAATATCACTACTCAAAATGCCAGCAGCCCCAGTGAGCTGCAGCCCTCCAGACAGAGGTGATTCATAAAAGACCCACGATCTGATAAGGTCTTCTTTCAGCTTAACAAAACTTGGTGTCTGCATCACATCTCTTATTCTGGGATTTCAAACAGGCTCCCCCTGCCCATTCCATGGGGGCTGGCATTGTGCTTCCTGCAGCACTGTGAGAAGGTGGTGGCAAACCCCCACTGCCCACCACCAGCTCCGGGCAGCGCCGCCTTTCTGATCACACTGGTCCAACAAACCAGAAACAATTATCAGCTTTGATTTCTGCTTCCAGGTTTCTTTTGAATCTGAACACTCACGGAGGACAGCACAGGCTTTTGCATCACTGCCCAGAATGTGGACAGGCCAGAAAATCCCAGCTGTCCAAACCAGAGCTGGCAGCCCTTTCTTTCCTAAGATAACTATGGTTGTAGGAAGTTCACTAATGGTCTTGCTTTTGGGCAGAGCCGAACTCATCCTCTGCCCTCCAGCCTTTGGTGGGAGCATCAGTGGCACGCCATGGACAGCTGCAGAAGTCAGGGGAGGGCTTGAAGAAGTCAGGGTGGGTAGCAGGAGTCCATCTGAGAGGATCCCAGCTGCACCACACAACCAGCACCCACCAGATGCTCTCCTAGCTCCCAGTTACCACTTTATTAACGAAAACACAGATCCCCTTTTCTGCTCCTACTATCACAGGTAGTTTAATCAAAGAGCTAATGAAGCAAGTGGGAAAAACAAAGCCATGCATTGTGCTGGCTGCAAGAAAGATGCTTTAGAGGAACAGAAACCTCCAGTGACCTGGCAGTTGGCGGCTGAGCTGGCTGCAAAGCGGGCGACCCAACTCTGCCAACACAATGGACCACTTCCAGGAGCTAAGCCTGCAAAGAGCTCCAAGGGCCCGCCAGCATATCCAAAGCCTTGCAGCAGAGCACAAAACACAGCTCTCTCTTATCTCGAAGAACCTGGTATTTATCACTTTTAAATCAGGCACAGCCTTCTTCATCACATCCATATCTGGATCTGGGTTCACTTTCTTCACCATTTCCCATCTCAGAGCCCTCATGGACAAAAGCACCGCATCTGCCCCTGTACGGTTTTGGTCTGCACATAAGGAATGGCTCCTCTCAAAGACCCCAACCCAACTTTCAAATTTCCACTTCTTTCTTAGTTCATATATCTAAAATGGGATTATTTTATGGGAATCATCTCCCTAATGTCTGAGCAGCTTCATGGCCTTACACTGTGCCTCTCTGATTCATTAATGCTGTTGTTTTCCTAACAATATTTCCGTGCTAAAATGAAATTCACACACTTTGCATCCCATGAACATTAAAGACTTTTCAGGGAATAAATATAATTGCTCAGCGCATCAAGTATGATTGATCCCTCTGCATTTCCTGGTAATTACCCTCAAGAACAGTGTGCATTAGACACTCTCAGCTATCAGAAGTAGTGTCTAGAGACTTGTGGTCAGGTTTACTAAAATACTCCCTGCAGTATGTGACCTATAAGACATATATGCATATCCTACTTAAGTGGATTCCACTTTGCTCTTGGACCTGCATCTGGCCAAAGGAAAAACATCCATTAAGCTATTCTACCAAACTACCATTATTTGGAACAAAGAAAAAAAAAATGCAATCACTGAATCACAGAATGCTCTGAGTTGGAAGGGACCCACAAGGATCATTGAGTCCAACTCTTAAGTGAATGGCCCATACAGGGATCAATCCTACAGCCCTGGTGTTATTAGCATCGTGCTCTAACCATCTGAGCTAATCTCAGTGGCATATACACCATTATGTTTTTCTATCAGCTTCTACTTTTTTGTTCTTACTTATTTTATTCCTGCCCTTTACAAAATACATTTGCAAACAGAAGCTCAAACTTAGATAGGGGATATTAACATGTACAGATCATCTATATTCCCTCTGGAAACATAAGATTTTGTGCTGATTTTAGCTGAGGTACAGTTAATTTTATGCACAGTGACTCATAGGGCTGTATTTTGGCTGGTTGGGGTTAAACCACTACTGCTCTTTCAATGGCTACTTTTTATTTACAATATAAACAGATTAACAGAAGTTATGCAGTATCAGAAGCTTCATCTCAGCCTGTGGTCACACATGCCTGTGGGACAGCTACTTGTCTTTTCCCTGTTCTTTCAGTAAGTATTGACTGTCTCTGCCTCCCTGACAGGTCAGAATAGGTTCTCCTTGTTCTGAACCAATTCCTATTTAAACACTGATGCTGAAATACACTCCTACTTACCAAGCAGTACTATAACTTTGGCTTTGAATCATGTTATTTCTCATGCTTCTAAAACAGTGGCAAATCTAAGCATCTGAGTAAATGCTATCCCAAATAATTTGTGGTCTTTCACCACTGCCAAGGTGAAATGGCACACCTGCTATATGCTTGCTTCTCCAGTATTTGGTTCAGAACCCTTTCAAAGCCAATGAGGACATTAAGCAGTTGAAAAACATTATAGTCAGCTTCAAAAATCCTTGCCAGGGTCATAAACACCTTGTCTCTGTGAGCTACTCTTCTCTCTTGCTACCAGTATCCAAATGGATGGATCTAAATAGTCCAACTAGCTGAGCTCTAAATCACATCAAAGGTATCATTAACAAATGGAAAAAATGATACAGGTCATTCTTGGAGACATTCAATTTCCTGCAGCCTATCTGCATTCCTTCTTCATATTCTTTTGGCTTGAGATCCCTGAGACTTAATCAGAGCTCAATGATTTATTTCCAGGCAGTCTTTGGTAACACTGTTCCTTTTTTATTTATCTTCTGCAACTGGTCTAGTGCCAGCAGACATTCCCCAGCACCTATATAATGTTTCAGTGCACTCCCCAGCACATATATAATGTTTCAGTGGATTCCCTAGCACCTATATAATGTTTCAGTGCATTCCCAGCACCTGTATAATATTTCAGTGGATTCCCCAGCACCTATATAGCGTTTCAGAACACTGTTCCCTGGTGTCTACTTTGCAAAAGGCCAAACCTCCTTCATATTCTGCCTTTCCATGCTGTTCTGGCTGAGCCTGTTTTTCCACACTGTCCAGCTGGCCCATAAACCAGTCCTGAAATCCTGGACAGGCCTCATGACACCAGGGCTTTTTCCTTAATTGCTTCCACAAATTTTGAATGTCACGATTGCCTCTTACTTTGGAGTTAGATGGGAAGGAGGGAAGGAGTTAGATGGGAAGGAGGGAACCATAACTTCTGCTGTCTACTCAGATCATTATATTGTTGCAGATCTGTTTTTTCAAACCTTTTAAGTACACTTGAATTCATAGCAATTTTGTACCCTGCTCCACTGAAAAGGCTGAGGGGTGCAGATGATGCTTTCAGACTATTGCTAATACATTTTTCTTATCTTTGGATACTCTAGCACCCATCCTCATGCTTTAATTGGGTTTGCAATTTTAGGTGTAAAAATTATTGTTCCACGTAGCCATCTGTAACCTTCAAAGCAAACCTCTCTGCTACTAGATGAAGAATCTGCTAGAAAAATTCTGCTAGAAGAGAAGCAAAGATGTCACCTTTTGATCACATGACAGCAAATTCCACCATTAGTATACAAGAGATAAGTGCCACCCAAAAAAACCCCACCAAAGATCTCATCCTTCGATGAGTTGTCCCTTGAGCCTGAGGAGCTTTGTTCTGGTGAGATGACTACAGTAACCAAAATATAGCTACCACATTCTCATCCACCTGTCACTTGCTCTCAAATCTGTTGAATGCCCCAGAAAAACTCATCAGTATCATCCTGAAAACATCTACTCCCAGCACACATTAACCTGCAGGAGCAGCCATGTGAGTCCTGAGCAAGAAAAAAGGGGTGGCTTTGCACAGGAGAACAGTGGTTGCTGAATGCTGGAGGCAACAGAAGTGGACAGGATGGTTTTGATGGCCATTTATGGTGTCTCACTGGTCTTAGTTGCCCTTTTTAGACCCTAGCTTTCTTTTGCAAGGAGTCTGTATCTGCATGGAACATTTTCTAGAGAGAAAACCACTGTCCACATGTCACATGAAGAGACCTAAGCATGGAGGTTGTGCTGAGGCTGCTCATTGTGTGGACACTGCAGAGCTGTCTGTTCCCACTGCCCAGCCATGGCCTGGCAGATTTGGCCTCATTCTGGGGCCACAAAACTGGATTTTTCTCACTTTGCACATGCTGAAGGTAGGAGCTGGGTTTATGCACCATATGCCTTCCTTGTATAGGACCAGAACACAGCCACTCTCAGCACAGTCTTTGGAATAGAGTCTGAGCTCAACTTGGCAGAAGCCCAGGCTAACATTCTCACTGCCAGTCACTGTTCCTCTGGAAGCATCTCTCTATGGAGCAGAAGGCTTTGAAGGCTTTGAAGAAGACAGGGCTTGTGGCAATGAAACAGGGTAGACATTCCACAGGCAGGTAAGAAGAAATTACTATGGCAACACCACTCTTCGCTAGAGGTGGAAGAGCTGTTTCCAGTAGAGCAGTGTGTTCCATAAGGGCTAATGTAAACTTGTGTTCACAGCTGGAGAATACCTGAGAAAAATAGCTGGGTATGGAGATAACTAGAAAATCAGCCTGTACTGCCAGAACACACGGAATAAAATGACAAAGAATACCAGGACCCCCATCACCAGGCTTTGGAGGAGCAATGCTAACTACATCAACATTTGTGCCTTGCCCAACTAAATAAGACCGTACATCTTCAGCTGTTAAAACTGCCAACTCATTAAGTTCAACTATAAAGTTCATATTTCTATGAATTTTGCATTTCTAAGGGAATCCAGACTACCAGCAGCAATTTAATAAATTTATAATAAGCACATCCAGGCCTACTATAGCAGCAATGTCTGGGTAGCAGTTCTGCATGCTCTGAATACAAGTGGATATTAAGAGAGCCAAGAGCAAGGTATCATGGTATTTAAAAAACAAATCCACCTCTGCCTATGATTCATTTCACAGACTTCAGTGTTTCATGAAGCAAGGCACGTAGATGAGTAAATAATCCTTGTGGGCTCAATTTGAACCATTTGTAGAAATGAAGAAGGGTGGGCACAGTATTTCCTTGGGTAGGGAAGGAAAGTCATCACATTAGGGAAGGGGGCTGGCTCTGTGTGAATAAAACCCAGCTGCTACTGAATATATTGAAACATGATCTGAAATCAGATTTGCAGTCGGGCTGCCAGGAGACTGAAGAGGTCAGCTGTTTGTTTTATAAACTGCCAATGTTTTCCCCTCTCCCTGCCTGCTCCACTCTCACTGGAAAGCAGCATGATGGATGGGAGAAGGTCTCCCTGCTCCCAGAAACCCCTGCAACAGAGGCTGTGGGCAGGCTGTCACCTCTGCCTGCCACTTCCACCAGGACAAGGAACTACAAAATATGCTTGGTGCCAAGGGTCCCTGATTAGCCCCACATTCAGCACAAAGCCATCGTTATCCTCGCTCCTTGGGCCATAATTGCTACACCCATGGCCCTCTAATGACATTTATAAGTTGTGTCTCAGATCATATAACACTGCTTGTTGAGTGGCAATGCTGCACAGGACAGGAGACAGCCCTGGCAGGAAAATGCCTGCCCCTTCTGCAGGCAGCAGCTCTGCTGGGCTCTGTAAGCCCTACAGAAAGGTGCTTGCTCAGACAGATCAAGGCACCAGGCAGGTTATCAGCCCATGAACAGGGGCCACAGGCTCTCAGCAGAAAAGGGAAAAAAACTTCCCCAGTCTGAGCACATGAAAGCTTGAAAACTTTCAGGCTTTTTGGTTGAAAGGTGGCTTTAAGCATCTCCCCTCTGAAGAGACTGGCAGAATAAAGACACTGTTGGGAGCACTTGAGCTTTCCGCTCTCAAACTCGCTGAAGTCCACAGGGAGCATTCTGTTGTCTTTGGTCAGCATTGGATCAAGCCACAGATGCCAGCAAAAGCCATCCCAAGAGCAGAATTTCCTGTGCTGGTGCAGTCTGCCTGCATCCCACAGGAAAAAAAATCAAGGAGAAATAAAGAGAATTATCTGAAGGGAAAATAATCCTGAATTTACACATGGGCAAAGCACAAAGCTTTGTCTTTATTACCTCTCTCCCTAGGCAGATTTTTTATTTCCTCTTTCATGTTCACCCTTGAATTCTCTGCTTGCTTTCGGGGAACATGGGCAGGTTTTGACTCTCACAGTAGATACTACCAAGAGAACAATAAACAGGTGATTTTCACCTTCAGGTGCCTGAAACCTCCTTTAATGTTTCATTACAAGCACATACAGCGGGCTGGCAGCGCACACAGTGCAACTTGAAAAGAACTGTGGGTCGAAGTATCTCACAGCAGAATATTACTGTGGATTTAGTGCTAATTCCAGCTTTATTCCCTTCCTAATTCCTGTATCACATAGCCTTATCTACAGAGATAAAGTCCCTTGAAGTGCAATTGCTTTGATGCATGGATGGTAGACTTTTGTCAAAAATATTGTAAGATTTGCTTAGAAAACAATCACCACTGTATTCAGTTCACAGTCCACTCCAAACTCCCCTAACAGGTCTCAGTGCAAACAAGCAAAATCTTCCCTTGGCTGCCTACAAAAGTCCCATTTCAGACAAGGCTGTAGCATACAGGACATCGACCTCTTGCAGTGTTTGGAGCATGGCCATGCTTCCTTAGAGCTGGGACCATCACTACCAGCACAGCATGTGCACACCACGTAGCTGATTCCCTGAGTGCCTCGGAGTATCAGTGTCCCTGAAGGGCACACTATTGATCCACAGCTAGATTATGTTACTTGCTTGGCTTTGGCATCCTTGCAGCAAAGGGCTGTGTTTAATGCACACTCTGCCTGGGCTTTCAGGAGCTCTTCAACTCAAATCATAGTGGTGCAAGGCATAGATCTTTTGATGTCAAATCCTGTATGATTTTACAGCTGGCAACAAAGAAAATTTACATTTACAGCTGACAGCAACTTTCAGCCAGAAGGATTTCAAAGCACTTTAAAAACTATCACTCAAAACAAATAACGCTGAATTAAGATATTTCTGGGTTGAAATATAGAAAATATTGAACAGAACTACTCAGCAGCTTGGGGTAAAAGGTGAAGAATATGCCATCCAACTGAATGAGTGCAATGCAATTTTAGTTAGGCAGGATGCAACTACAAAAACTGGAATCTGGCCAAGCCACCAAGGTTAACTACTCTACTTTTTCTAAAAGTATCATGGGATTTTTCTAATGATCATAAGTTAATGATGTTGTGTCTGAAAGTCAGCACCTCTCCCCTTACAGTGGCCTTTACAATCATTTAATAGCAATGGCCCGATACCAGATCCAGTGAGAAAACCCCAAATCACCATTCCTACCATCTCAGAAATGTGCTTATCTTAGAAAATTGGGTTTGGAAGGGACCCAGTGAGCCACTAGGTCCAGTTCTCTAGAATCTCAACAAAGATAACAAATATAATCATATCACTGATAGTGAGTCTAGAAAGTTTGATAAACCTTTAGGACTTACTTCAAAGTTATGAACACCTTAAACTTAGTACCTATCACAAAAGGAGCACACACATAACTCAAGGAGGACTATTAGAAAATCAGGCATGATGAGCCAAAGATGGGCATTAACACAACAGAAACTTTATGTTGTTTGAACCAATTTTCCTATCTTCAGATATTGATGTTGGTGTACAGGTCATTGGCTGAAAAAGGTGGCAAATAAATAATATACAATTTTTAGTTTGCCACACATGGTTTTGGATTTATCTTGGTCAATCAATTTCTTTTAAATGAACTTTTAGACCATTCACTCAGTCAGGAGGTAGCCTGTGTTTTCAACTGCCTGCTAGACAAATCATTAAAAATGAAATGCAGAATTTAATTGTGATAACAAATGAAATGGAAAAACTAGAAATAAAGAAGTCCTTTATAATGTTCCATTCAAATCTTGAATATTGCTCATGAGGACCAAACCTTCAGGAACAGCTTGTTGGTGAACATGTACAACATTCTCTTCTAGCAGATCCCAAACCTGCATGTGTCAGTAAGCCCTAGGGTATGATCTACCAAAATCCACAGAGGTTTTTAGGTTGGTTTCTCTGCGCTTTGACCCTCATGTAGCAGATTACAACAGCTTACCAGCTGCAGGACAGCATTTGCACAGCTCGTTGGCTCACACCCCTTCGTGGAGTGTTGATCTGATTAGGTAAATGAGATATTGTGACTGACCTTCTAGGAAGTTTTGGCCTATGCTTCTCTTGTGCAGGATATAAGATAAAGAAATCATAATAGCCTGTGATTGCCTGGTCTCAAAAATAATGGTATTCTAAATCAAACAAAAGCAAAACAAACACAGCTTAGAGAAGTTGGGGCAATTTCTCAGAGAGGAACTCTGCCAGCCATGAAGATCTCTACTGCCATCAGTGAACTGAGCACCTATCCTAGAGGATCATATTGTGTTCATTCATTAAATTCTAAGCAAACCACACAACAGCTAAGTGCTAAGTGTTATTTTTAACACTTAGCCCATTGTACCATCATTTGCCAACAGTTACTTTTTCTTGATGCTAACAACTAACTTGCAGGCCTTGTGAGAACTTAATGGAACTGAGACTCGAATCAAGTTTGCCAGAAAATTCAGGTTCTGACACATTTTAAGGTTGCTAGTAGACAGTTCTTTGACTTCTCACTTCTTTAATTGTTTACAGGTGAAACAGCAAATCTGATCTTTGCTCTTATGCTAGCTGGAAGTGAGCATACATTTGCGAGTATCTGGCGAGAATTTTTCATCTGGGATTTCATTTCCTGTAGATGAAAAAGCTATCTTCTGGTCCTAACACTCTGATCTTTATTTGATTAAAAGGATTCATTCTGATTTCTTTCCCTATGATATTGCATAATATCACGGTGCCCTGTCTCTTTTTTGAGATGTCTTCAAAGGTCACTGCCTGGCCCTTCTCCGAGTCCCTCACCTCAAAAGCACCATTGTAGGCACAGGGCTGATTTTGCTCAGTCTTGAAATATGTGAAAATGTTTAAGTATGCAGGCAATGCAGCCAAGCTATATTCAAAGGTCTCTTCTGTCATCTGAACTGAGAATCTAAAACCTGGTGTTAATATTAATCAAAACCGGTTTATGAATGTAAGTTCCCGCTGAAAACAGAGGGATGTGCATATTCTCTTAGCTTGGATCAAACCTTTGATGGCTGAAATATTTTTCAGCTGGAGACACCAAACAGAAACAAAAAGACATAGAAGAAAACGTGGTTGTTACACTGCCTTTTCTCTCAGCAAGGAGGGTTTTATAGCTGTGCATTTGGAGAAGGAAAAAACCCAAACCCCACAACGTTTATGTACCTTGGTATGAGTGCAATAACTCAGTAATAACCCAGCACATAAAAAAGGAGCACACAAAAGGCTCCAGGTGAAACTCTCTGCTGTGCAGATTGCTTGTCTGCTTTGCTGGGTCACCCTCCAGCTCTCTGCAAGGCCTGGGAGAGGGAAGGGATCTCGCTCAGGCTCTGCCCATTAAAAGCAGCACTGACAGCTGTCTTCAGACACAGCTCTGTGCTCAAACCCAGACCTGAACACAGCCACCAAAGGCAGCACAGACACAGCTAATGTGCTTGGTGAATAGATGGATGGTTGGATGGATGGGTGAAAAATGAAACCTTAAGAAACTAAATTTCACTGAAAATTTAACGTTCCTCCAGGAAAAAAACATCCTTAACCCAAATGTGGCATTCAGTGCAGAAGTTTCTGCTTTCAGTGAAAACTTTTGGATTTTTTGGTGCAAGAACTCAAGCTTATATTCTTATTTGGGTGACTCTAATCGTATATTACACCGTGATGCAGGCTCACTGAAAACACCTGACTTTTACAGGGGCTCTTCTAGGGGGCAGCAGACCCTGCCCTCCATCCCCAGCTGCTACAACACACTTATTCTGTGCTGGGAGCAGGTGAACAGGCATAAGCTGCAATTCACTGGGCATTTTTCTTATATTAGAGACATCTGGGATCCAATTCTGTGCTACATATTATCCTAGTGTGGCAATGCCAGTAGGGCTGTTGCTTCTGTATCTCTACAGACTGGGAAGGTGAAGCAGTATTTACCCTCTAAAAAAGAATATAATTACAGACCCGTGAAGAAGAGCAAGGCAGAAGAATAAGTCTTTGTATTTAAAAACTAAAACTATCTGGGGATGGCTGAGAACCCATGTTCATTAAGATTATTAAATATAAGACCAGGTTTTTTGTGACCAAGGCACTGGAATAATTTTTTAAAAGTGAAAACAATACCAAAAATCAAAGTGTAACTTTACATCTGGAAAATAGTTTTTCCTTTCCCATCTTTTTTTCCTAAGCAATAGACTCTGACATTTGTGGAAGCCTTGCTTAGCAGAGCTTTCTAGGAATCACAGATTGTTCCGCTTCTCATTGTATCATAAACATTTTTTTTTTTTCTTAATTTTGGCATGTAAGCAGATGATCTTAACAGTGAAGTGGTTTTGACAGCACAAGTTTTAAACCTCCTAGCAAACAAAATATTTTTCTCACTGCACCTCCTTTCAGAGGTGGCTGGAATTGATGTGGCCCATACCCTCACATCCCGAGCAGTCATTCAAAGTGGTGTGTGTACCTTACACTTATGTGTATAAAGTGAGATTAACATGCCAAAATGTCAACTGAGCCACCCTAAACATGAAGAGCATGCAATCAAAAATGGAGCTGTCACCTGGCTCAACAGTTCTTCAGACACCAATTTAAGGAAAAGCTAAGATTATAGAGAATTTAATAAATCCCAGGGATGTCTCAATTCCCCAGAGGGAACAAACCAAGCCCAAGCCCACCACTGAGCTCTTGTTGTCTTACATCATACAGTGGGGACCTTCCTCCAGCTGTCATTTCTTGCTTCTAGAAGTTATCTGCCTTATTGGGGATTTGATCCTTTCCATGCTGTCTTACAGCCTGTGTCACCTTGCAAACACACACAACACTCTCTGCCAGTAAAAGCATTCTCAGAACAGTGTTTTGACCAGCATTTCTCTCTTCAGGAGGGCAGTATTGCTTTAATATAACATCTCCTCCAGCAGTACAACGCTTTTCCCTTGCTCCCCCCACTATGTTTTCATCCCTGGCACCTTCCTGGCGTCCATCCCATCTCTGTGGCTCTTACAAGCACTACAAACCCATACATCCATTGCTTTCTTGCTTTCATAGAAGATCTATAAAGTGTATAAACCTTCATGACACCTGCACATCATTTTCTGCACCATACTTGAAAAGGGAAACAAAATCAGCATAAAAGGAAGAGAGAAGTTACTTCACTAAGGTGTGACCACAAACAAGTTTTACAGCTTTGCTTGCATCCTACAGTCTTTTTGCAAAACCAGTTTCTACTTACTCACCTTTCTACTTGAAGAACTGGAACTCTCAGGGTCTTCTTTTTCCACCAGAAGGATTTTAACACCGTATGGATATTATCACAGTAAATAATAAAACAGTCATCTGGACCAGTAGACAAGCCCAGATCTTTTCCAGGTGCTCCTAAAGAGCATTTCTTCTTTAACTCTGGACTGGGGTTCACCTACTATTGCAAGCTCTGATCCACAGACACCACCATTTTAGTGAGAGTTTAACAGTCTGGTGCATTATTTGATTTCCAAATGCAGTCAGCGCCAGCCCATCATTAGAATCAAGGCAATCATGTGGCCCCAGGGAACACTTCTCCCTAGGCCCTAGTAATCACCACTGGCCCTTAAATTCATGCCAAAGTGTTAGTTCATTCAACATTTTACTCTTTTTTGTTACAGCTTAAAGAGAAGAACGGAGGGTAATTTCATACACAAATGTACAAGAGATTTGGTGCTCATCTGGTGTGAAGAAGGTAATTTAAAAGCTCTTCTATTTAGAAAATCTAAATATAAGAAACTTTGGCCTTCATTTATTGAGATTCAGAATCAGGTCTGGAGACCAATAATAGTTCAGTTCACAAACCATAAAGAGATGCAAGCCCCACTAATTTCATGCTCCTTTAATCTGCTTTCATCAACTGTGTGGATTTTGTAAAAGCACTCAAAAATTAGATGTTACCATTTAGTGAAAGCATTGACTGATTTCTAAAGGGTTAGCTTGCAGCTACTGAAAACATTAGTGACATGGCAAATAGTCCAGTGCTATGAGCTCCCCTGCACTACATGAATTCTGCTCTAGCAATGTATATATAGTTGTATGAAAGTTACTCCATGCTCTTAATAGAGAGCGAGAAAAAAAAAAGCTTGGCCTGGATGTTGATCTGATTCCAATGAGGTTATAAATAAACTGCTACTTGTAGTCCCCAAGACAAACAGTTTGGATGTGCTCAAATACCATATTCATTGGCATGGATTGTATTTACACAAATGGAGAAGAAAGTGAGCGAGGCCATTGATTTCATTGTAACGAGCAATCCAAAGCAACTGAATGCTGTTAATCAACACTGTGAGCAATATTGCTTTTACCAGCTTTTTAGTAAGTTTTTCCAACATGTATTTTCTTCATTTCTGTGATCATTGTTATAAATAATTGCATTAAGAGTGCTGTTTCATCAAATTCTCTTACAACTGCAATAACCTTTCATGAAGATTTCTAGGACAACAGTTACTGTGAGTATAGATAGGGTGGAGTTCTGAGGAAAAAAACCCCAAACAGCTTACTGCAAATGAAAACACATTGTGTACAGCAGGTCCTGGCACTGTGCTGTGCAGTTACAGAAAGCATTAACGGAGAACAAGCCTGATGCCAACCAGCTCATCAACTATCATCCGTTTCTTGACTAGAAAAACCAACATCATCTCCATCCTTCTTAGTCTGAGTCAGCAAAATGCTGAAAAAGCTCCTGTGAGCAGCAGCCACAGTGCATATCAAAGCACAGGCACTGTTCATGTTATCCATCAGGAAGTACCTGTGACAAAGTGACCCCTCTGCCTGACCTGCACTCCTTGCTTCCTTGGAGAGGGGTGATGCAGAAGACAACCTGCCACGAGCTGAAGGGGTAGATGGGCACTAATAAACTTGCTACACTCTATCTGAGCATAAAAACCTCCACAGGAAATCCACAGGAAAGTCACTTCCAGCATTAACTTCCAGTGATATCCGAGCATCCAGACTTTGGAGTGAAGTTTAGATGGCAGCAGCAATTACCAGAACTCCTTTAGTCATGAGAAACACTCATGACTAAATCATCTCCTTTAGTCAGGAGATACCACAACACACAGGGGCAATGAGGCAGTGATGGACAGACCCTAAAATCTGATGCCACTGTGAGAAAGGCAACAAAACCTTAGAGTTTCTCAGATGACATGTTCTCAGCACCTACTCCTGGAGTGCTATGCTAAGCTCTAGTGGCCGTGCTGAATGAATCCTAATTTCTCAACCTAGTTTCTGTGCATAAGGGGAAATGGGAAAGGTACACAGACTTTGGCTTGTTTGACCTAAGGCAGAGGCTGAGAAGAAGTGCAATGGCTATCACAGGACACTGTTGGTCTGGAGAGAGAGGACGGGTGTCAGGGAAGTGGAAAGAACTGGGATCAATGGGCCATTTGGTCTCTGCCACTTCTGTGTGTAGCTACTCAGCTGGCTCTCATCAGAGGAAATCTGCACTGTGAACTTGGATAACTTCTTTCCTGATGGAAGATCCACACGCAGGAATTACCATGAGATCCAACTATTCTGTTGGAATTTATATGTTAAACTTTTCACCTCTATGGAAAAAGTGACAGCATTTTTGTAAGATTTTAAAAATGGGGGGAAAATAAAGCACAAGAGAGAAGGAAATGCACATGGAAATATCATTCCTTACCTAAATCAATGGATACTGTTTTTGATAACATTACACTGTATTTTTCATGTCCCCTTCCCTCCTCCCAAATGTGGCCAGTGAAATTCTGACATGAACTCAGCTGAAACCCTACTCTGATTACTCTATGATCTCTGCAAACCCAGGCTGTGTTAATGTTTTCAAAGGAAATGGAAGGTGTTTAATAACTTTAACTCAAAGGCTTCTGTGAAAATTTAGTAGTATGTTCATTCTGATTACTTTGGTGTTCAGCACAGACAGGCTCTGGTGATTTCATCACAGTCCTGGTATGGCTGAAACTCACTGGAAAGAAAAATCACCCATTTCACTGCTCCTTCGAGAATCAATTGGTAAAGCCCTTTATCAACAGAAAGCAGGGGAGGTGAGCTAAAGCACTGCTTGTATTTGTTCAAAGCACAAAACGTGCAAGTCAGATCTAAGGAAAAATTATATGACAATTGGGTTAGAACTACACAAGGCCAACCTTTTCTGTACTGTCTAGAGATCCCTGCTCATAACCTCAGGCTACTATCAGCACTGTGATGCTTGCAACAAAGTACTATGTGCACATCAGTACTTGATGAACTGAATGAATAAATGTTAAATCCCAAAGCATGATGTTCCTTGTGATCTCTGTTAAAAGCCTGCAACCCTTTAAAACAAGAGCCTTAACTTCATAATCTCTGTGGCATCTAAATCATCATGAGAAACGAGTTCATTTTCCATACACCGTGTTCTGCCAAGGGAAGTTATTTTTCCAAACACTTATGTAACTGTTCAAGGGGAAAGGCGAGACTGGAGCTCACCCTGAGTGTGCTCCGTGCTCAGCTCGGGCTGATGAGATGCCTTCTGCTAACTGGAGCAAGTTCCTCCTCAGATCCCACCCTCCTCTGGCTCATCATCTCCTTTGTACTCTCTTGTCAAAGTGCTGGCAGAGGCCCTGAACAATAAGCAGCTCATCCACAGCTCGGGCAGTGCTGGAACAACTGTCTTGTACTGGTAACCTGCTGTTTATTCCCAGAGATCCGTTCATGTCAAAGTGCTTTATCAAGGTTCAGACTCAAAGCACAGCAACAGCACATCTGTGTTCGGGGTCTGATCTGCAATTAAAAGATTTCTGTTGAGCTGGGTATTTGGACTGAATCCTGGACCTGCCTTTCCAGCCTCTTCTCCACTTTAATCACAGGTTTTCTGTAGGCCTCTTTTGTGTTTTCACTCTTTGTAGATACCTTGGATGACGGTAAACTGGGAGAACAGGATAAAACACCTTAATACCCAGCACTGTTAAGAGAAGTGAGAAAGCAAAGCAGCATGGCTGCAGAGCAAGGGTTCAGCAAACAAGGACGAGCATTCAGACTGATGAGAGAGGACCCAGGAACCATAGATCCAGCTTAAAAAATACCTTTCATCAAAAATTATCAATCTGAAGCACACCTTTTCCCCCTTTGGTTTCTAGACTGCATTGCCAGCTTGCTTTCTACCACAGAGTGACAAGACAAACTCCTTAAAAGCAATCAAAGAAATCTCAGATCTTCAATAAATCACATGTAGAGGATTCTAAGCTTGTGTATAAATTCAAAAGACCACAGAGCCCACAAAACTTGGCAGCAAACGCCACCCCTCGCTATGCACAGTTGGGAAAGGAGCCATCTTGCCAAAGCATTTATTTACAGCTCTCTTGACAATATTTAGCTATACAGGGAGCCATTAAGCCAATATCAGCATTCCCAATGCTTTTAATGACCTCCAGAGCAGGCCTCTAGAGACAGGCAGTCTGTGAGCCATGGCAGAGAAAACCAGCAGTGTGGAGATGAAGGTCTTCTCAGGCCCCAGGGACAAGATGTGTGGCAGCTCCCAACAGGTTTGATTTCCCTGCTGCAGACCCAGAAGGAAGCCTGTACTCAGACTAGACCAGTCAGACTGAAAGCAAGTTCTGATTCTGACATAAATCAAGAGGAGACAGCACGAGGCCTATGGGGAGCAAAGAAAAGATGGAATCAGGAAACCACAATTCATCATTTATCTTCCCAGTATCCTGCTAACAACGGAAACTTCCAAACTAATGACTATTTGAATCCAGCCTTACATGCAATGCATCATCCCTGAACAGAGTCTTGAAACATCAAATAGAGAGTCCTAAGATTAACAGGATGTTTACAAATAATTATTAGGAGGTGATTGCCTAATTTTGGTCTATGGTTTGGTGTATTTACATTCTTATATTCAAACATATCTGTACTTTGTAATATTTACATATCTCTAGTTTGAGGCTTCACACAGTAGTACTATAAAAATGCTGATTTACTACTTATGCAGACACGGTACACATTTTACTGTGCTGCAAATGCAATTTGCCAAGCTGTTTCATTCCTCCCTTTGTAGTTGTATGATTAAATATTTTGATTTTTCTCTATTTAGTTTGTTTAATAAACGTTCATGTATTTTGTTCAAGAAATACTACAAAGTTTGGCTCTTGCTAAAAAAATATAATTTCAAAAAGGAAAAAAAAAGGTTTTCCCTATCAGTCTTTAGGATTACCACTTGACTGAAATATTACCCTGTATACAATGAGAATTACTGTGCTGAGCATTCAGTTTTGATCAAAGAAGAGCATTAATAAACACAAATGCTCTCTACTTCACTGTAGGGAATACTTATAAACCAAGTTCCAGGTACAAAGAATGACACCTCTGAAAGCACCAGTCTGGGGTGGTTATGGATGTTTCCTTACACACAGCCAGTGATCTCTGTTTTCTCTGTTCTTGCATAAATCTTTCTCCATTAGCTGATTTGATCAGATTTATGAGAGATGAACTGGCTCTCTCAAAGCTCCTTCTATGATCTCAGTAAAACTATTATGCTTATTTATACCTCAATTGGTTATTTGTAAAATAACTGTACTCTTCCCAGAGAGGAACATAGCTTCATCACAAGAAGACACACACTGACTGCAAACACTGTAATATTCTTCTTTAAGCTGTAATAATGCTGACACTTCACTACTGCTTTGTTCTTCCCCTCTTAGAACTGTTAGAGCTAAAACCCAATGCTTCATATCACATACTGAAGTGCCAAGGGAGAGTATGATATAAATATACAGATATGAAACAGCATTTAGAAATGATGAGTTTGATCTTTCAAAAGACAAGTCACTAATCTCTGGCTCTAATAAGATATGGGATGATAAAGGTCACACTGAGTAAAGGACTAAGCTGACGGATCAGTCCAAAAGTTTCAAAACTGATATTGCTATTCTTTCCCTATTGGGGGAAAAAAGCAATCCTTTGTGTGACCTGCAGCAGAGTGTTACAGACACGTTGGAGAGACCCTTTCACTGTGCTTAACACAAGGGCAATTTTAAACTCAC
Organism: Agelaius tricolor; assembly: GCF_023055355.1. Taxonomy (NCBI): domain Eukaryota; kingdom Metazoa; phylum Chordata; class Aves; order Passeriformes; family Icteridae; genus Agelaius; species Agelaius tricolor. The sequence goes on from NW_027269270.1 coordinate 6,368,808, forward strand.
CCAAGGATGTGCAGGCTGAAGTGTGGCACAGTGGTATTTTAAATGCCACAAAATTATTCCATTTATTCTTTCAAAAGACACTTTCAGTCTGAAAATGGTAAAAGCTCTTTCACCTCTGCACATCTTTATGAGGATGATTAATGTGATTCAGTAGAAGTTGCCAGGTGACTGTGAAAGGACCTTTGGTCAACAGTAACTTGAATTAGCTGCTGACATGAAAAAGGAATTGCAAAGTAACATGGCTTTATTCAATTTGGGGCTTAATGTAAATCTGATCCACAACTGCCAGCAAATAAGAGCCTCAGCAGAGCACTACCAAAGTCCCTGATTTACACCTTACATCCCCAAGAGTGAGCATTTCATGGTTACTCCCATGGGGGTGATAACTGATGTCTGGCACTCTGCAAAGAGTGGAGCTCCATTTCACTGGCTGACTCTTCTTTGATTTCTTTTGCTCAGGTGAACTGGGTGCTGCCTTAAAACCCAGCCCCTGGTGCTTGTCTCTACACTAAGAGCAGTAAAGATCTGTGGCCTCTCACAGCCACAGAAGCTGTTACAAAAAGTCTGGACTTCACCTGCTGCTCTTCTGCTTAGTCACCAGTGAATTGGCTGGTCCATTGCTTTAAAGATCTTTGAAGAAAGCTAATGTCCTAACACTAAATAAGCAAGGAGACTGACAAAACAGACTTTTTCCATTGAAAAGTTTACTCCTCTACGTCCCCAGATGAACAAATGCTGTAAGGTGTAGCTGAAAAAGTGAAAAGCTCTCTACTTTCCTTTCAAAAGCCACTTTGCACTTACTCTGGGTTGAATTTGCAACTGTGCTCTCAGGTAAAGATCAGGTTGTACTACACTGATCAGGCTCAGCAGACTGCACAGAGAAGGAGCAAGAGAAGGCAGAGAGGAAGAAGAGGAAAAGAAAATGAGGGTACATTTTTGGGAAAGCTGTGAAATGAGGCAACTTCACTCTTGCGTTTTCTCTGCCACCCAAGTGAGCTCATTAATGCCGGAAAAATTTGAGGGAGATTGATTAATTGCATAAGGGCCCAGAAAGGACATGGTTATTGTCATTAATTCTAAATAAATACAGTATCATACAAATTGCATCTAAGGGGAACAAAAAAAGCTTTTGTCCCTCTCAGCAGTGAGGAAAATACTAAGTAAACAGTGTTAATTATAGAAACAAAAGGATGGAGTCAGTCACAAAGCTTTTAGGTCACTGACTCCGTTCATAGAAGGGGGAAAGAAAAGAGGGTAAGGTACAATCTAACCTAATTATAGCTTTGTAAAAATTATTTTCAAGCCATTAACTGAGATCTGGCCTACTTAGATTGCAAACTTCTAGGGGCAAAGACTTGCTCTTCTCAGTACTTGCCTGTCTTGCAAAATGCAGACTGTGTCCCTGACCAGAGCTCCTGCACCCCAGTATATTAATCCCCCAAGCCATAAAGGTGAGCCAGCCTTGGCTGGACACATGCCAGAAGCTGTGCCTGCTGCTGAAGGACTTCTGGAGCTCTCACTTGAAATTAGCAGCTGGCAAAATGTGGTTTGAGATTTGTGAGCTAGAGTGGAAAGAAGAGAGAAAGGCTGTTCAATCTAACACTCAAGTCTTCCCACCAAAGTCAGAATAGGCAACCATCCTCTCCACGCAAAGATCAGCAAGAGCCAGAAGCCAGGCCAGGAGAAGCTTTTCCTGAGAACTCGGGGATATACCTACAGTCCTCCCTAGAACCAGTTATCCAGAATCTGGGTCAGTGTAAAAAAGAATTGGAAGAGTTACAGAGTTGAGTGGGAGAGGACCACTCGAGGACTGATCCCAAGTACCTTTCAGGCTGAAAGCATTGTTCACTGAGAATGAGCACATTCTTTTTGATTTTCTATTTCTTCCAGGTCAGTGCTGGCATAACCTGCTATCTGCAGAGAACCACCTATTGTCCGGGTTTTGCTGTGATATGTATGATACCTGCTGGTTTTGTTCAGGCCTTGGGTGCTGGAACCAAGAAAACACAGAAGTGATTCCATGGAGTGGGTGGAGGAAAGTTTGAGGAGATGTCTTGCCCAACTCTATAACTGCAGAGAAAAAAACCTTGAAAATATAAGTGCACTATTAAAGATCCTGAAACTGAAATGCAATAACAGAACTGAAACATTTTTTTAAAACAAGCTGATTTAGAGTCATTCCTGATTTTAAAATGTGCCACGAGGGATGGCACAGTGTAGGAATTCTGTGCTCTTGAATGGCCCACACCTCCCAGCACCCCGGCGATTACTTTTCAATTGCAGGTGAAGAAGTTCCACAGTGTAATTTATAAGTCACCTCCAATCTGTGGAAAGCTCTGATATATTACAGGTAAAAGTGCTTCGCTTCTTACACGGCAATCAGCAGATGTCAGGAGTACAAGTGCCTGCTTCTGCTGGTATTCAGCCTCATGCATAGGTTTGAAAAACACGTGCAGAAGAGCTGGCCAGAAGCATTATTTTTTAATTAAGAGGGAGAAAAAAAATCTTTACAAAGCACCTTAAACTGACAAGGTGAGGTGTGTGGAATGACCTAAGACAGACAGGCACTGATTGAAAGCTATTGAGGTAATTCCCGAAGTAATTAGATCTTTGGACAACAAAGTGATGAAACAGGACAAATGACCTTTTCTCATTCGCACACCACCAGCTTATTTTTCTGATTTGTTCCACTCTCCAGGAACAGTATTTCTTTTAAATACTATCAGAAGAAAAAAATATGGCTATGGCACTGAGCTAGGATGCAGAGTATCTGGATTCAGCGCCTGGCTCTGCTGCAGATTTCCAATATGACCTTGGGCACATCCATTAATCTCTTGCATCTCAGTTCTTTAGCAGTAAAATGGAAGGAGAGCTACTACTTTTTCCTTGCCCGCTTGCTTGTCTTCTCTGCGGAGCCCGTAAGCGTTTTCAGAGCAGAGTTTCCTGGCATAACCACCTCTATAAATTTAGCAGAGGCCATGAAAGTCAAATGCTGCGCTAAAAGTCAGGCAGAGGGAGGCCAAAGGCAGGATTTGGAAGCACTCCCTGGTCCCTGCACTACCTGTACCTGCATCTTGGCTGTATCTGGGACGCTCCCAGGCTGCTCCCTGCCCAGCACAGCACTGCTGGCGTGGGCAGGAGACGAGCCCCTGCTGCCCACTGACCTGCCCACCACAGGTAACCCAGCAGCCATGCATTTGTGAGGCGGCTCCCTTGACCTCAAAACCCCACTTGAAATACAGAACTTACTTTTAGAGCACAGGAGGAAGACAGATTTAAGCCTAAGCCACATGGAAACTTTTATGTAAGACACTGCATCAGAGAATTACACGTTGGCCTTACAAAGTTATTGTGAAAATCTACCTTTTTTTGGCATCTAATCACCTCTTTGCTGCATGTGTGAGAGAGCAAATACATAAATATGCACCCAGGCAATGCCATACAAGTTCTGTCAGCATATCATATGCAGATACCTATGTGTGTATGAATACACATCATTACACACACACCCACACATGATCACATTTCATCCCAGAGAGCAATGTCAGAGTTGGTTTACCATCGCAGTAAACATCCAGCTTGACACATTCTTCAAAAGACCTCTCTGAATTCTGCATAATTACATTTTTGAGGATGTATTTTGCCAATGTGCCAGATAATGCCAGAAGCACAGCTTTGAGTTGACTGCATTCTTACTCCCACCAGTGTCCTTGCTATGACAGTTTTGATACAAACAGTGTGTATTAGATCATTAGTGCAGAGACAACCCTCTCTCCCTGACACGCTTTTGAAGCTCAGGCTGATGAATGGGAACTTGCTACTTTTGTGTGCAGCTTGGCCAATACATCACAAAGCTGCACCCAGGGAACGACACCTAGATTGCCTCTGGCCACACTGTTGGGGTGTTCCCTATCAGCAGAAACAAACAAACAAAAACACACAACATGCCTGCAATCAATCAAGATATCATTTTCTGTAAGCACATGGAAGGTCACTTATTGACTAATAAGGCAGCCAATTATCCAAGACCCATTAAGAAGTATGAGCACTCAAACCTGCTCTTGAGAGATTTCCCAGTGCGCTGTTTGCAGTCTCTCTTATAAAGGTGAAATAGGTCTAACTTATGGAAATGTGCAATGAATAATAGGTGTAAGATTTCTGTGAATGAACCAGGAATGAGGGTATTTTTTGTGTGTTTGTTTGTTTGTTTTTAATTTTAAACATAAACTACTTCAAAAGACGAAACTTGTAAAGTCTCTCCCTGACCTGGAAGACCATGAAATGACCTGGAAGAGGTGACAGTAATTACAACCAGAAGTTGTCCACTGATCCAGCCTTATGCTCTGCATCACCCTTTTGCTAATCAAGTGGCTGTATTGATCCCCTCTCCTTGGATGCTTTCCCTGTTACCCCAGGGCCCATGCAGTGCTCTGCATATGGGCTGCAGCTTGAGCTTTCACAGCTCTGTTAAAGCCAGGCATCCACTCTCATTTGGAACAGAGTGGGGCAGCCCTGCACTGCAAATACAAAAATGTTTTAGCTCTTCTATAGTTAAATCTGCCCTCCAGAGATCACATGCCACTTTCCATCCCTGCTAGAGAAGCACAATAACTTTTTTGATTTTTCTCTTTCCGTCAGTCTCTGCATGACTCCCACAACTTTTGGATCAGATTTTAAAAGAATACTAATTCCCTACAAGCCTCACGAGAATAGGCAGCTTCATTCAGATGAGATACCCAGCCGGAGCTCCCACTGATGGAAAGGCTGTGCTAGAAATCATGCTGCATTAAGGACCTTTGGAGGAGAGAGCTGCTGTGAACCCAAACCACAGGAACCGGCTTTATACATTCTTCTGACCATGAAAGCATTCACAAATCTGAATTTTGGCTATTTTTGCAAAAAGCAAAAAAGGAAGGTCTCCTTACATCCATATTTATGGACTCTGTTATTTTTCATTTTTGTTCAAGATCAAATTCTGGCATAAACCGGCTCTTCTCTGTTGACTTTGCAATTACACACAACGCTCTCACTGGGCTCTGCATTGACCCTGCTGATCCTCCTTGTCATTTCTTCCTGATGTGCTCCTGTACAATCTCTCCTCTGAATACCACAGTGATGATCAGTTACCTCTTAGAATCAGTGGTCTAAAAAGACTTATTCCAACTTTTTCACTAAAAAGACAGTTATTGCAGTCATATTTGAAATTCAGCTCTTAAAAAAACCAAAACAACAAAACAAACAAAACAATAAACCAACCAAAAAAAACCCACATGCAGTTACTTTCCCTCTATACTAATAAAATGGAAAAATTCTGCTGGAAAATTCTAAAGTTAGTGTTGTACACTTAAATTTCAAGACACACTAAGTTTAGAACAAGATAATGCGGCACCTTAATTATGGTTTTTCTATTTATACATTTCCTATGTGGCACAAGCCCCCTTTAATGAAAGCATGTTTTAGAGTAGCTTCAACACCCAGCATTATTACAAGTTTTTGAATGCACCAGAAGCTTATCAGCTAAAATATGCTAATTTCTCTAATAGGGTAATGAAGTCTAAATACTTTCAGGAAGACATTGCTATGATAATGGGTCTACTTAAAACACAACATTAGGAGAACCTTGATTACAGGTTGCTCAGTAGTTTCTGACTTCCTTAGGAACCAGAGTTTGTTCCATTGCTAATTTGCTGCAAGAGCTGCTGGGAAGGAAGCTCATTTCCATTTACTTAGTCAATCACCTTTGACAACAAAACCAGAGTTAGATTCTTAGGAAAACTGCTAATACAACTGCATTGCCAAGGCTTTAAGACTGACTTTGAGCTGCAAAGCCTTTGATGATGAAGAAAATTCAGGGGAGCAAGTGGATGGTGTGGTGGTGGCACATAGCTCAGAAGGTGATGGACAGTCAAAATGAAGTGACAGGTTTGATGAGATGAGGAAAAGGCAGGGGAAGGGTGGTGAAGGTGGCAAGCCCACTAAGGAACCACCTGGCTGAGGTCTGTGCACCTCTCTGGAACAAGCCTCTGCATTTCTACTCATGCAGTGCTTGGTAACTTGGGATGTCCCCCATCACAGCCTCAAGGCACGTGTGTTCCCTGATATGGGAGCTCCTCTTAGCTTTATAAACCTGGTGACTTCCCAAGACTTGTGCCTTATGAGCACATGTTTCTTTCACCTTCAACACACATAGGCAGCCCTCAGTGCTAGCTCTCAAATTGCCCTGTATTTCAGCAAAAAAAAGCAAAAAGCAAAAGCACCACCCATCAAAGCCCTGGACATCCCAACTCTGCCCTTGCCTCACTTCAGAGCTGCAGGATGCAATACTCCCACATCCATGCATTTACTGGAATGTTCTCCTGAGGGCACCCTGGTTCTGCCAGGCTGCCAGTTGCCTGGCCTGGCTACAAACACACACTTCTTTCTTTCCCCACGTATCCTCCCAGCTTCAGGATTAGGCCACTACAGGATGAGCCCAGCCAGCAATGATTCAGCTTCTTGTGGATGGAAGAACAGGTACATAATGTGGACCTGGAAGCATCTTGCCAAGCACCAACCCCTGTACAAGCCAGCAAGACCATACTGAAAATAAGATAAAAAACTACTAAATAAAGAGACACTTTTGTACTTAACAATCACACCAAGTTCTGACCCCAGACATCACATCTGATTTCCATTATAGGAAAATCATGAGGGTTTGACCATGGTGTACAGATAGACTGCTTGAAAGGAAGAGGGCTTGGTATTTGTCTCCATGTGTTCAGCTGGGACTGTGCTCTCCCTCGTTGTGGAAACAAATGGTGCTGTAAATCTAGCAGTATTGAGCTCAGTGTGATCTAAGTGGACTAAATAGTCTAGCTTGATATCTGCATTTCCTTTTTTATCAAAACAAATAGTAATCCACTCATTAAATCCAGTATTTCTGTAATTAATTTGCAGTCATTACAAATCACCTTTAATTGGATTAGCTATAATTACTATAAAATAATTTCCTGAAATCATGTTATATTTGTGGGATTTCTTTTTTTTAAAGCTTATTTTTAGAGACATGAACTTAGGTGAACATAATGAGAGAAGAGAAACACTTCAGAAGTGAATATCAGAACTCCCTCTACTCTTTTTTTGCCGAGCTCATCTGCATATTGCTCCTTTTGCCCCCAGTGATCCCATTTTGTACTTGAACTCGACAGACCCCAATTAGCCAAAACAGTGACACACTGCTACTCCTGTCACCCCACTGGCCTCCTCAAGAGTTTGGGGCCCACCAGGACTCTCCTTTTCCATTGCCAGTCTGTCCCTGGCATAAATCACCTCCTCCTGATGCAGAGGGATCAAAGCCGTGCCCATGTTTTAAAAGCAGACAGGCATTTTCCTTGGCACAGCATGACAAGACTTTAGGGAGCCAGTTCCTCTGAAACCTCACATTTTTATGGCAAAAACAATATCTCAAGTCAGGGATCCACAAAACATTTACCATGCTCTGGGATCATCTCTGTACTAATAACACCCCCTGGGCTGTCTCTGCTGTACACAGTACCACGGGTTTGGTGTTCCACTTTTGGGAGGAGCTATTTCCCAGCCAAGATTGCTTCAACTCTTCACCTCTTGGGTTATGCTCTTCCACTGCTGACCTATGCTAACACAGCTCCAGTGACTTCAGTCAACACTGGCTGAAGATGTGGAGCACACCTCATACAAAAGGGTTGTTCTTGTGCATGACTGTACACTGTACACGACTTTACAGCTGCAGAAGGCACCTAGGCTTTCTCTGCTCATATCCTGAGATGAAATCAAATGTTGTGTAAGGAAGAAATCAAACATAAAGGGGGCAACGACCTATGGGCATAGCTGACCCTAGAGAAATGGAATAAATTTGCTGGAAATAGAGGGTTCTCATTCAAGACCTTTCATTCTTAAAATAAAATTACATGGCACATTGGCAGGAGTTCTGGCACTGCTCTAACACCAGTCACAATTTCACATTTAATACATGCTGTAAAAATAGCACATTTGATTCACATGAGCATGTCACGTCACATAACTGTAGCACTGTGCTGCAAGTTACATTTTCTACCCCTTCCATGAGTGTGCTGCCTTCCTTTCCCACACTCCAGCTCTCACAGCTCCCTGTGATCACAAGTCCAGCAAGATTTAATCAGGCTGAGCAATCTCAAAACTCATCTTTCAAGTAGGTGGAGTCAAACCAGCTACTACTGCACGAAACAAAGTCCTCTTGAAAAAAACAAAATGAGGGAGTACAACCAGGTGTTATATTAAAACAAAACAACCACCAAGACTCATAAATGATGCTCATTTTATACAACCTGACTTTACCTAAGGCTCTAGTGTTTCTATTTGATTAATCCCTTAAACAGAATGCAACTCTAGGGCTTTCAACAGCATCTCCTCTTCCACTGCTGCTGCTAATACACACACCTCTGGCCTGACCTGTCTCCTGCCCCCCATTCTCCACAACAGGCACTTGCTCCTTGTAAAAAGAGAATTCTTCCATAAGAAGAGAGCAGTGGGACTGACAGCCACAATCCTTGCTCACCACTTCAACCATGTAGCATCACACACAGGTTCACCCTCCCTGGCTCCTCTGCTGTCCCTTTCGGCCTGTGCCCGGCCCTCTGCTGAGCCAACAGTGGGCAGAGGACGAAGCTATGGACACAGGAGCTGTTTCCTGCTGGGGGCTGTCCTGAAAGGGGCTGGGAAAAGCGCCAGGCCAGCAAAAGGCAGGGCAGGACCTCGGCAGCCCCCGGCGAGCTGAGCCGAGACTGCTGCGTTCGGCAAAACAGCCGGATCAATGTGTAAAGGAGAAAGAGGGTAGGCAAAGAGCAATTACAATGAAATGGAACTTTCCTCAGTTTCTCTATGAGTTCCATGGCATAAATGATGCAGAGCTCATATATTTAGCATCTTTGTTGAAGACACTGCGTGGTCCAAGTAATTTTGCTCACAGTTTATATACTTCTTGAAAATACAGTCTCTGACTTGATGCTCAGACATTAGGCAGACATTAAGTATGTTAATATTGCAGTTGTAATTACATGTTTTTTTCTTCTAATTTTGGAAGGATAACTCTTTGAAATAATTACATAGAGGGTGAGTTAAGTTCTGGGAAACGGTTGAGTCACCAAGAGTCACATCTGCACTCACGCAGAAAGGCTCAATGAAATCCTAAACATTTTTATCCCTTATAATTATAAGAGCTGGGAAAAGCAAAAAGTTGGTTTATGCCTTTTAGGAGAAACATACAAAGTCTATTTGAGAGATGCTATCGGGATTTCCTCTAACAGAAACAATGTAGCTGCTATGACCAGTTTCTACCTTTAGAGTTGCTGAAGATTTTCCACTTCACAATTAGAACGGTATTTTATGTTTATCCAGTACCTCCATACTTAAAGAGCACACAGCCAAACTACAAACAACATCTCTCAAATCTTAAAAGATTCCCAGAACTCCCACCTAGAGCCAAAGATGAAATGGAAGAGGACATGCAATCCACTGTACACAGACAACTCCAGTTTGTAGGACAGTCACTGCATAATAGGACACTAAAATACTCCCAAAAGGACTGAATAAGGAAATTACATACAACTGAAACTGCCATTTAAATGTCAGGCTTGCAGAATTCTAACTCTGAAGCTGCTTATTTTGGAGCAACCAAGGACCCGTGGAAAAAAAAAAAACCAAAACCACAAATGAAAAGCAAGTGGAACTTTTCAGTGTTCAAAAATGGGGTTTTAAAACCTGAAGGTCTAACATTTTAACAAACTCATCATCAGCAAAAGTAAGTTCAAGTGGACCTGCTGCACCTTATTATCCTCTTTCCTTGCCCAGCTGTAATGCAGATTTATTTCAGCAGCCCTGGGTCTCTCAGTAGTGTTTGTGTGCTACCCGCAGGTCTGTAGTCCTCTATTCATCCACGTTATTTAAATAATAATACATATGTATAATCCTCCTTCCTTCTGTAACTGTTCTACTTGAAGAACCAATTAATTCCATTTGTTACTTCCTGGTGTATTATTTCTTCTCTACAAGCTGGAATCCCTTTAGGAGCCCTGTCTTGCCCTTGACTACTGATTATTTCCTTGGCTTTTCAATCATCAGAGCCTCTTCCTGTGGATTTTAGAGCATTATTGTGATTGTCAATTTTAATAATGCAGGTTTCCATAGTCTGTGCCTGCTGCAGGCCTTTTTAAAAAGACAGAAAAAAAGGACAATCCTGCTTTAAAAATAAATGAACCAATCACTTTGATTTTTTAAAACTGTAAGTAACTCGGTCTTGCTTATTATATGCTCATATATTATGTGATGCATATGCAAACACTGACAGACACACAGCTCTTCTCTCCTTCTGTTCTGGTCTAAGATATAGCCACAAAATGCCTTCATATTTAGAGAAAGGGAGCTTCCAGAAGAACAAAGCAGGAAAAGGAGCACCCATTAAAATTCCTTTAAGCAGAAGGCACTAAACTCAGACCCTTGAATCTTGACCCCCTTGAGGAACGGCACAAGCCATTGTATCTGCTGAGGTTACATCGGCTTTTTTTCAAGACATTATAGATGAAAAATATATAATAAATTCTCAGGAATGTATTTGTTTTGTAAGCACCTGACTGAATGATCCTTAAGTGCTTGAATAAATACTTACATGCAGAAAATTCAGAAACAAAGGCATTTCCTGAGGCATCAGACTTCAGGAAGCAAAGTTTCAGATCACCTGTACTTCCTTTTGCACTATTACATGATTAGGGGAAGCATTAAATGCCTCCACACTGCCGTGGCTGGTTTAATTTAGCTATCAGGCTTCAGGCAGAGCTACACCACCACCAGATTCACTCCTCCAGCTGCAGCCTTAGAAATTAGAAATCTCCAGCCAATATCACTGGTCATCTCTATTTGCCTGCACCCAGCCTACTCTGGCATGGAGTGCAGAAAGGGTATTAAAACTCTTCCAATTCATCTGGCAAAATGAACAGCACAGTAACGTCTCCAGTTCCAGCAGGGGCTTCTGCTGATGGTTTTAATAGTTGAATTAAAACCATAAAGAGAAACAACACTCCATCTTAATACTCTGCTCCGTACTGCTACCACCACCTGAAGTGGTGCTGTGGAGCTGAGAGCAGGAGAGGAGTCAATGGCAAGCTTCTTGGACGTTACCTTGGCCAAGCTCCACAGGATGTGTCTCCTGTCCTGCTGCCTGAGTGATGGCAAGGTGCCCACACAGTTATTTTAGAACTCTTCACTGTGGCAGAGCAAAATTAGGCGCAGATCTGAGCTCCTAGTTACATCTGTCTGTAAATAAACAGCGCATCTGCTCTCTGAGCTGCACGGGCACCGAGAGGCTGATGTTTGTGAGGTTATTCAGGACCAGCTGAGATGCAGCTCTGCCCCAGTTTTGTCCAAATAATGATTTCCAAATTAAACCCACCATAAGGCTGCTGATGAGAGCAAGCCAAAGCTCACAGCCGTACTGTATCTCTGAGCTTTCAAATGCTGCCTTAGCATCTTCCTTTTAGTTACTGATCAACATAAGCACAAGCTCATCTGGTTTGAAAGAAGTTCTATGGAAAAATACAACAAACCAGTTATGTCAGGCTGTGGGAACACACCACAGTCAATCACCTAAAAATTAGTAACAGTACTCAACAGAGGTATAACTAGTAATGTCCTACTAGCACAGAAAGCAGTGTGCAAAAAGGACAGAAGGGAAATGGACAAGCTGAAATGCTGGGAAAGAAAATGCACTCCCCCCAAAAAACCACCTATCTTTTACCAAGGAGTTAAAGCTAAGGGGAACAGACAGAGTCCAACAAAGTAAGAGGCAGCACAGGGAAAGGTCCTCAGTGGCCAGAAGGGTCTTGTGTTCAGCTTTCAGAATCCAAGGAAAACAGAACATTCAGTGAAACTGGTTTCATTCCAGCCAAGGGATCACTATTGAGATCATTATCATACTGCCAGACCTCAGCATTTAGGTTTATTTACAGCTGGTTCTCACACACAAACTCATTTTTTATATAAGACCATTCATGTTCACATTTACACTCCCATCTTGTAGCACAAGCCAAACATTTGTTGGTGGTTTTCAGAGAGCCATTTCTCACTAGGGTAGCTCAAGGATGAAGCTTTCACCTTCTTTGGAAACAGCTGCTCCTGGCTATCTCCAGTGACATGATTTGGAAATACATTGACCCCAGTCTGATTTATGATGAATATGCACATAGAAACATAAAAACTGTGAGCATGTATTTATGCAGAATAATGCACACAAAATATGCATTAGGCTCCCTTGTAGTGCTCATACCTACAAAAGGTTAAATAGCCCTCAGTGAGAGAGAGCTATTTAAATGGACTTTTTTATAATGGCAAACAATAATGCATTCTGATTACCTTTTGACATGGCTTACTTCCAGTCAGCATTAAGGAAAATTACTACCTGATTTCAATACATCTTGGTTCAATTTCATGCAAGCTTATTGTCTTCTAATTATCAACACAGCAATTTGATCTGCATCCAGATAAAGGCACTGCCCTGACTTCTAACACCAGAGCAACGCCCGTGGTGGTGTGCTGATTTCTCAAGCAGTAAGCAGTTTGCTGCTGTCTCACATCCCCAAGGCACAAATAAGCAGATGCTGCATTAAAGCTTGTTTTACAAAACTGCTTCAGTTGTGGTATACATTTTTAATATAATCTACTGAGTGCAATACAGCAAAAACTTCCAGGGCCAGTAAAATCCTAAAAATTCATTAGCAAAACCAGCTTCTCAGTTAAATCCAGATGAAGACTAGATCTAGTTGAAAATGACTGGCCGGGAGAAGCTGAAATGAGTGAAAAGCTTGATTGTGCTTGCTCCATGTGAGCATGGCTCAGTTTACCACCCCACTTCTCTCAGTGTCAGGTGGGATTGCTTAACATCAAGGACAGGCTTCACTAACCTTTCTCTTCTTTTTCTCACAAGGATACTGTGGTTGGCCTAAAAACTCACATTTTTTTTACAACATTACAATTCTGAGTGTAAAAGCAGAGGTACAGCTTTTCATAGTCAGAATGGCTTCCACACAGAAGGCACTAGTAGGGAAATGTGTTGGAGCACGCCGTGACATCCTTTCATTCATGGGTGGGTTTAAAGGATCAGAAATTATTACCCTCTATTTTTGAAAGACAAGCCAAAGGAAAAAGCAACATTTTCACTCTCCTTGGCTTATTTGCATTTCTTACCTACATTCTTCTCCCTCATTTGACATTGTCAGCTGTAGGATGACAAGGGAAGAGCACCTCTGGAGTACTCTCCAGCTAATCCTCTACAATGCCTGTAAACTACCCAGTGAGTTGGTGGTTACAACAGGAGCTCTTGAAAAGCACAGTTTGCCCTTCCTCCAAACAGAGGGGAATCTTTGTTGAGCCCTTTGAAGAAACCCAAGCTAGGAGAGGATTGTTATTCTTAAAAGTATTTTTTTAATGGCAGTGTAATGCAAAATATTCCAAAACTTAGTCTGGGCCAGCAGCAGCCTAAGGTTTAGATAAATCATCTGGTGGCTGCCTCTGGTAAATGTGACATTTGTCTCGATGGTGTTTATGGCATTACTGGCTGCTATTGCTGAGAGCCACATTCCAGCAGCCTTGTGTGACCACCTGCCTTAAAGGAAGAGAAGTTCTGTAACACAACCTGCAGGATTACTGTCTTTTATGAAACCCTCTGGCATTAAATCTTTCCAGATAATAACAGTGCAACCACAGCAAGGAGGATGAGATAGCAGAAGAGCTTTCCCTTCCTCACCACTTATTTCTTCTGTGCTTCACCGCGTTCCCTGCCCACCTCTTGGATGTATTCAGCCTGTGTCCCAAAGGGCCACAAGGCCAGGCTGCCCTGCAGTGTCCCCTCCCACCCCTCTTTTTGCACAAACACAACTATGAGATGTTTTTTTAGTTTTGTCTCCATGAGATGATGCCACCTTCATCACCATTTTTCCCCCTTAAGGGAGGTAATGAAGATGAGGGTTGCTAAAACTGCTTATAAGCTCAGCTGAGACATCAAGCTGAACCAGTCCAACCCCTTATGAATAACACTAAAAGTTATTACTAAGTCCTAAAATACAGAAAGAATCTCACTGCCTGCCCCACTCTGAGACACTGCCATTTGACAAGTGACATGACTAAAAGAATGCTCTATACCATTAATTTAGGACTGGAATTTGCAAGGGTTTATATGGTGACACTGGAATCATACATGCCAGCACCAACTGCCACTGAACAAGTAATTGGGCACTAATTTAACCTGGCCTTAGCAACTTGTGCAGTCTGACAGCTCCCCGTGCAGTTCATTGCAGTCAGAGCAGAGTCTGCTGGGCATCTTATGCTCCTTCCACATCCCTCCAAATTAATGGCATTTCATCAGCTAGTTCTACAGAGCCATTAACACAGAGAATGCAGAGATGACAGAGATGGCCTTGATCCTGAAGGCACAGCACTTTTATGGGAAGGGAGAAAGCTCAGATTATGTGCACAGCCACCACGTGCTGTTTAAAACAAATGGGGGTACATACTCCTAATTATACAGATTGCACCAGTAATCTCCTCAAGAAAGAAGATACATCTCGTCTAATACGATCAAAGATTGATTGCTTGTGCCACCATCTTTCCTGCCCCTAGCAGCTGTTTAATTCCCTAGTTAAGACAAAGCAAAATCTCTCCTTCCTGTGAAGTTGAAAAGTAATTTAGCAGGAAAATCTAGAGATGGAGACAGGAAAACATGGTGAAATAGCCTGGTGACTTCCCAGGATACTATGTGTAGAAGTTTCTTCCCATTTGTTTATTTACTTTAAACCTTCTTGTGCTCTGCATTTATAATTGTTTGCAGATAACTGAAATGCTCTAGAAAGTTACTTCAGATATTCTTTCCAATGCATAAATCACTGACAGATTTTCTCAGCATTATTTCCAAATTAAGAGTACATGTTTGTCCACCCCAGTACTGGCTTGAGACTGTATCAAGCCATGGATGATGCTCAGTATAGCTGATCTCTGTAAAACAGATCTACCTGACCAAAACTGCCCATGAAAATCAACAGGTTCTCTTTTACCCAACAAATGTAGCACAGGAGTTGAGATGGAATAAAGTACCTAAACCTCAGGTACAGGTTAGATGGATAGGCACAAAGGAAAACAGAAAATGCTGTGAAAGACAGCCCAGTACCAGCTCATGCCTGTTAAAACCACTCTTTTCAAGTAAGAATGAATGCCTTAAACCCAAAACTTTTCACTTCTTATGTATTATTGTCAATTCAAAAGTGGCTCATGGTAGCGTTTTCAAATAAAAAGGGAATCCAAGAAAATCCTCCTGCCAATAGAAGGAAAATTTCAGACTAAAAGCAGCTGTTATGCAGCTACAGGCATCCAGAAAAGAGTTCCTTATAGCAGAGGTGCTAGTACATGCTGCACCTTTGTATCCTGAGCCCTTAAGTAGCACTAATGGGTTCAGATACAGATTTACTCCACTGGTTTAAAAGAGTTCCTCCCCGTGTAAAATGCTCTCATTTCAACAAAAACCCAAAATTACTGCTGCTGCCTGTAGACACTGCTTAGTCATTTGTCATCCTCACCTTTAGGAGAGTGATGAAGCATTGGGACAGAGGGCCTCAGATTTGATGGAACACATTTTCCAGGATCCCACAGCACAGGAGAGATACAACCTTTCCCTGCTGATACAAGGGAACCTGGTCTGGCTCAGACAACACCCCAGCAAGGGACAGTCACATGGGGGCAGGAGGAGAAAAACCCCAGGAGGAAACCAAAAAGAACTCTGGGCCAGGTGGGGCTTGTGATGACAAAGGTCCTGGGTGCTGTCACCAAGTCATCTGCTGAGCCTCTCCAGTGCCTGCAAAGGCATCACAGGGCACTCAAGGTTGTGAAGCCAGCTTTCAAAGATGCCCTGCTGCTGTTTCTGGCTCACCTGAGGGATGGCAGGACCCTGCCCCTGAAGTTCTGAGCACTTTGTGAGCTTTCATTTCCAGCACAGACACACGGGTGCATCACCACCAATCCTGGGACGAGAGGACACCAGGACACTCCTTGGACAAATGGGGAGAGGGGACTCATCCACAGCCCATGGTGTCCTGTACTGTGGGGCTGATGTCCAGTTGAGAGGGGACAGCACTGCTGTGCCATGCCACAGAATGCTGGAGACAGGGGCCAGGTGACAGCACCCAAAACTCACCATGGCAGAGCTCACAGCTCTGCAAACACTCAAATGCTCTGTTTCTGGGGGATTGCTATACAAGGGCAGGGGATTGCTCTGCACATCCCTAGCAAAAGCTTCCAGAGAGCCAAGGAAAAAAGAAAAGACTAACAAAAACTTTCAAAAATATTGGAGAAAACCAGTGCCAAAATCTCCTTGGATGTGTATCCATGACTAAGCATGAGAAGTGAATTGCTGCTGCCGTGCAGAGGGTGCTGCTTGCTGGTCACAGTCTAAAAGCACTGATGCAGCAATAAGCACAGCTTAATTGCCAAGACACTTCCATATTAATAGCAGAATTTTTGGTCAGAAACATTTGAAAGCCTGTAGGCTTTGGAGCAGCAAAATAGAACTGGGGCCGTATGGTGGCAGAACAAAGTCTGCTGAAGAATGTTGTATTTTCTGCCTTTGATAGGGACTTTCCAGAGCTGTCAGCTGTGCTGCAGAATTAGAAACCTGACATTGCAGCAATCAGTTTTTAGATTTCAAGCTGTTCAAATGACTTGTCTCCAGGGAGGAATATGCAGCGTGCAGGAATCAATAGTGGAACAGGTAAAGATGCCAGTGTACAAGGGCAGCTGCCCCAACACCACACCCCAGTCAGCCAGGCACATCTGCCAAAAAGGAGCCCTGGGAGAGGATGGCAGCAAAACTTGCTCTCTCTCTGAATCAGTACCAGAGAGGTGCTGTAGACAATTCACTGCATTTGTGAGATTGCAGCTTGATTATATTTGCTTCCACCTTAGAGACAGATCTTCCACACGCCCTCAGTTCACACCATGCCAGTGCTCCAAGGATCTTTGAAATCACTCCAAGGCTGGAGAGATTATAAAAGAGCCTCTTTTATCATAACCTCACCTCTGAATGCATTACAGGTGACACCACTTAATTTTAGCCAATCTGAACAGCTAATTAGATGTAAACAGATTGAAAAATTGTACACATGGGACAACTCATTTTTCAAAAGGCCACTAATCTAAACAAACCTGAGTCCATCAATTCACTTCAACATTTGTCTAAATGAATTACAGCACAGACCTGTCCTGCACTGGCCTTGTAATTCATATAAGAGGCTTCCTCCTCTTTTGATGAAAATTTCAGGCACTGTACAAAAGAAGAAGTTATTTATTTATTTATCAAGGCCCTATTATAACAAATATGAAGATGCTTCTCTGAGTCTAGTGGACATGTGTATGAGCCAAAGCAATTCCAGACTACTCTGGTACTTTCTCTCTTGCCTCCCAAACACATCACACACACCACATCAAACACAGGAAGGCTCTTTGCAGCAACAGATAAAAATCAAATTATATTCAATCATGATCAATACTGGTTGGAACTTCAGTACTCCTTGGATGTGATCCTCCCCTGGAGAAATGAGAGGGAAAAGAACCCTGGACAGATCCTCCAGAGACATCTGGGGATCCTCCTCCCCTTCTGGACTCCCTCCAAGCACCAGTTGGAACAGACCAGTGAATACACTGGGAATCAGGGAAGCAGTGCAGGACATGGAGAAGCTCCAAGGGGTCTGTCACAACTCACATGAGATCAGGAGCTACTGAAGTTACCCAGTACTGGCAACACAGAGAGTGTTAGGATGCAATGCAGTGTAGTCTGGCCTATTTTTTAATACAGAGCAATTAGCAGAGCATTATGCATGAAGTTTTCCACTTGCTACTAAAGCCCACATTGCTTCCCTACATGCAGATGTAAATGTACACAGTCAGATGGGAGAGGGCAGAGAGAAACACACTTGTGTGGATTCTGAAATGAACAAATACATCCACATAATCAATCCCTTTCTGGACTGCTTAGCACAGCAACCTTGCTGAACAAAATAAGCTATACTCTGCCTAATTCACATGTAAACTAATTTATGGTACCTAGAACTAAGAGCTGCTGAGCATCTGTTGTGATCTTCCATGTGACAGAGGCCCTGGACTTTCAAATTCATCCCCATTTGAGCAGAGCAATCCAGGCACCCAGGGGTCAAAACCTCAAGCGCTGCAGAATCCTACATAACTTTTAATCACTTACTTCATTGTGCTATTGCCTTCATTTACAAACACACATATACTTCACTCTGAGTTTGTCTAGCTTTAATTGCCAGCCCAGCATCTCATTAGACCTTTGTCTGTCAGCATAAAGAGCCTGCTGCTCGTTTGTGTTCCCCACACTGGTACTTACTGATGGTGACCTGAGCAACCCTTTCCTTTCCCCGACAAAGCCTAAGGCATCAAAGCTTCCAGGGCTGCGTTTGCCTGGCAGCCACGCCCTTGGCTGCACACAGCCTGCTCCCCTGCTTCTCAGGGCCTTTGGAGCTGCAGTCACCTCCTCTGGGGTGGGTGGAGGTAATCTGACATCCTTACTCCTGCTCAAGAGCCTGATTCTTAAACACACCAGTGGCCCTTGGCCCTGCTGTGTGTGCAGGGCACTCTCACACAAGCACAGTCCCTACCAAAACTCAGCTTTCTCTGGAGCATCGCTGTTTCCAGCAGCGTTTCCCCACTCACTTTCTGCTTTCTTGTCTTTGCTCTGTGGTTGTGGCTTATTGTTTGGCCACATTAAAGGACCTGCTTTGGCACCAGAGTACCACGTAAATCAGAGTGGGTTGCGACAGTGAACCACTCATTTCTTCATTTCCCAGATATGACTTTTGAGAACCTGAGCAGTGAGAATAGTATGTGCCCACCTAGGCCACTGTAAAACAAACAAATAAATAAAGAGCACAAGGCAGATCTTTTTGCTGTCTATCTAACAATGATAAATCCACTTATAATTACATCCTGAAAGGCAGTTTTTACTCCACTAATTGCGTACCACGTCAATTTTGCACGATTCTTGTTCCTTAATCAGTGTCATGTAGCAGCATGCCAAACGCTTCACTGACATCCACGTACACCATATCAACCAAACTTGGAGCTTCATAAATAACATTTCAATTAGTTGACAGAATCTATTACATCAGCCCATATTGCTCAGCATTAATTCTCATTTATTTCTTTATTGAGCAGGTCCGGGACCGCATGTCCTGTTCTACCTCAATCAATGTCAGATTGGCAGGCCTATAAATATATGATGGTTTTTTTTTCCCCCTTACCCTTTTTAATACCTACACATCTACATTCTCTCAGACCTTTAGAACTTTCTCATGTTCTTGGGTTCATGGAAAACCAACACTAAAATTCCTCAACCAGCTCTCTTTACACTGCTACCTGCAAGATATTTGGGGCTGTAGGGGTTAAAAGAGCCCTGCTTTGATATCTGCTTTTTCAATGGGCTTAAATAGGCACCATCATGATCTAACTCCCATGTAGCAAAAAGAAATGGTATCAACAAGTCCAAGGCATCAAAAAAATTCATGTAAAATAACATGGAATGGTTTTGACCTCTTCTTCCTCGAGTTGTGATATTTTCAAACTGCAGTTTAGAGATCTCCCTGTTGTTGAACACTTTGGGCTCCTGTTCAAGTATTCTCCTGAGCAACAAGCTATGTGCTTGTTTTAAAGAAGAAACTAAGCATGTTCTCTAAAGGTATTCAAAAACCTGGGCTAGAATACTCATGGCAACATCTTAAGAACTGGTAGTGCTCTTCCATAAAATTCTAACTCGTCTGGATTTGATTATGAATTGCTCTGGATTCCTGGGCTTGCACCACACTCATGAAACTTGTCCTGTGTGTGCATTTACATAAAGGAGGAGGCTGTCTCCAGTTTGCTAAGTGTCTAGGAATCAGTTGTGCCCTTCCTGAAGATGAACTCCCACTGACTTCAAATATAGCAGGCAAAATTTCTGGTTTCATTTCCCAATCTCTGAAAGGAAAGAAAACCTCTTAGACAAAAGGGAATTTAAACATCAAGTGCAGAATACATTAAATTTGCCAGATGCAGCTGAGATCTGAACGGCAAGAGTTGGAGAAAGCGAATACGCGAAGCTTTAAAGAGAGACTTGGCAGTTTTCATCCCATTTGTTCTTTTTAAGATCTCATGAGAGCATCTAACAAAATCCTATGTCACACCAAAACCTGCTCAAAGCAAGTGCACAGTGAATCAGCTTCTTCAACCACCAAACCACAGAATACATAATGACGAGATGCATGAGGATCTGAAGCAGTTCTGGTCACTCCCAGACTGCCTCAGATCCCACTTGTGCAAGACATCCACATTCAGAGGAGAAATGTAAAAGTCAATGGCATTTAAGCACGTGATAAAAATGAAGCATGTGCTTGAACACATGCTCTTGCCCCATGATGGAAGGTGTTTGTAAGCAAGCTTGGAAGAGCCATTTGAAAGCTTAAAAACCATTATTTTCCTCTGTGGAAGAACTCCCTGCACAACAGGGAGTGGGCTGGATTTGCAAAGCAAAACAGTGGGCTAGATTTGCCTCTCACTGTCATCACGGCTAATCTCTAGTGACTCCACAGTTGTCACAAGGAAAATTAATCCAGGTTTACAGAGATGTAGCAGACAAATCTAGACCACTACATCTCTCTCTTGCTGTGTTTACAATAACAGTCCAATAAATGAGTATTTGTGATCGGGCACTGCTTTTTTAATCTGTTTGCTGGAGTATCATAGGATTTGTTTGATGATTTGATGACTTAGTTATTAGTGGATTTACAGATTGCATATGATTAGCTAGCATATTTTGGATTTTTTTTCTCTCTGTTTCTATGCAGAGAAGCAATTTTGACTTCTAAAGCAAAACCAGGGCATCCTCAGTAGTTTTTAATGTAGGTGAACATCTTCCATTCATAGAATCCCTGTGTGGCTCTGAACTACTTACACAAAGTGCCAAAAACCTAAAGGATTGCATAATGCAGGAAAGAGGCTATGAATGAACGTCATTCATACTTCTTGCCTACACAAGTCTGTGGATCTTCATGGCATCTCCTATTCATTTTCTTCAGTTTTGCATGAATGGCTGAAAAAGGGCCACAAATCATTCACTGCCCATCAAAACTCTTCCCCGTGGCATTTCTCAGTGCCTGCTTGATGGGACCAGGAGTACAGCAAGGACTGCTGCCCATCAATAACACAGCAAGCACAGGTAGAAAACACAGCACTTTTCACTGGATGTTTATGCATTCCAGCTTCAGAAGCAGCAAGAAAAACACAGGCAAGATCCAGGCAACAAAATCCAAGCCCACTATTTTCCAGGGCTGGTATTTTAGAACCCTGGAGAGCTTCTAGGAGCTATGGGGATTTGCTCAAGCATCTCAGCCTAGCAGAGCTGATGAGCTCAGTACACTTAGCTTAAATGAGAGCCCAAAAAGACTCCAAAATATGGTATTTCTGTCATCTCCATACTTCCTAAGATTTTCCAAAATGGCCAAAATGCGTCCTATCCAGCACAAAATGCCCCTGGCAGGGGTCTAGGAGTCCAGCACTTGTGAATGCCCAAGTGCTTCTCTTCTAGTCAACAAAAACATATGGGAACTTCATCCTTTCCCAATTTTTAAAGGCCAAAAAGAGACATGAACTGCCTTTCCCTGACCTAACTCTTATATAGGTCAGATGAGCACCAGCCCTGAACTGGAAGTCATGTAATCATGTTAGGACAACAAAGAGCCTGAGCTAATAAACCCGGCCTTTCAAAGAGCTTATTGGTTTGGGCTCAGTGCCATGCTGAGGTTAACAAGGTAAAAACCCCTTTAACAAAGGAGACATATTTGACCAACCACAGTCAGGTCAATCATTTAAGATTTAAACATTCCCTCCAGAGGTATTTACCCAGTCGGTGCATGTTGCTATAGTTGATTCTGTACCTTCTGATGCTGCTTTAAATTATATCTCCCAAATCAAATTAGAGTAAAAGAAGCTTTCCTATTTCCTTATTGCAGTTGACAATCGCACGTGGGGTCAGCAGACAGTCTGAATTCACATGGGAGAAGCTTGAATCACCTATTTCACCCAGGAAAAGAATCTGTAGCTTAAAACATGAATTCTCTTTCTTTCCAAGGTTAAACTAGAACAGTCAGAGTATTCTCCCCTATATTGAGAACATGTGTGAATGTGTGTGTTTATCAGCACTGCATTTTATACACTGCTTCGTTCAAACCAATATACACTCCAGGTTTTATGGTGTATTTTGGCTCAAGTGTGATTGCTGGGACAGTGTTTACAGCAATATTCAGCGTGTTCTGCATAGCCCTGCCCATCAATCAACACTGTAATAAAGAAGAACGGGAAATCACTGGAAAAGCAGCAAAGCTGCTGAATTCAAGTAAGCCATTCAAAACTAGTGCAGAGAAAATGCAAAGGCAATTGGGTCAAAGTAGCCATTTACCTGTTGTTTAAAGGAAAAAAAAGAAGCATACACATGCTGCATTATGGTTTGCCTTAAAAAAAAAATAACATGGGCTCCAAAGTGTTAATTTTTTTCCTGCCTGTTTTCTCTGGGTTAGTGTTTCAAGATGACTGCTGCTCCATATAGATTTATAATATGTATGTGTTTATTCACACATCTCTAAGTCAACAGGAAAGGCAGACCAGAATACCAAATCTATCATTAAATCTACATGTTGGCACCTACAAAAAGCTGCAGGCTTCATTTTTTTCTGGCTAAGATTGAAGGGATAAATTGAAAGAATGAACAAATAAACAAGGCATGCTCATCCTTAAAATACACACACGAAGCAAGAGAGGCAGAGAGAGGGGGGAAAAGAAGGTGTCATGTAAGGTTGTTGCCTTTCAGGTTTGTCTAACAGATCAGGAATAAGTTTAAGAGCAGTATAATCTCTGATTCTTTCTGGGTGTCACATGGGCTTGCTGACAAACACTGGGGCTCAAAAGCCCCAGCACTGGGCTGGCTCTGAAGCAACATGTGCTATTCCCAATTCAGACACTGGAATGTGATGCAGCTCCCTTCCCCTGCTGTGAAGAACTGCTTCACAGTGTCAGGGTGTACCACCCTGGAGCTCTAATCTTAGAATTAGCACCTCCAGATGCTACTGTAAAATAAATGGTGATGACGATATTGATGAATTATCACTCGTTTGGTTGTTTTATTTTTATTTTGCCTTAGTCTAGATCATAAAGAATTAACACAAAAATCAAGCTAGGATAAGATCTGTGTACCCAAGGCCCCATAGAATTCCCACTGAAGTCATTAGGACTTGAATGGAACTTGAAGAAGGCTCTGAAATGAATTCAAGGTAGGTGCTTATGCACTGCCCTGCTGGGGGTCACAGCAACACCCAGGGTGACAGTCACCTTCAGTGAATCCACCAGACTGTGAATGAAAGCCAATCAACAGAGCTGGGAGTGCAGACAATGCAGGCAGGGCAAAGGAGTGCTCAGCGTGAAAATGAAACCGAGGAGAGATGTTCTTAGCCCATTAAGAGCTATAATGAAATACTGCATCTTGAGTTTGTTGCTGTTAGAAGGAAGCCAGGAAACGAGCAAGAATTCATTATAAAGCTGCTCAAGACCAAAACATGAATCATTGGGTTCTAAAAAAACCCAGTTGTCTAGAGAACGGCATAGATGAAAATGAATGGAATCTCTTTAAATTACTCTCTGTATAAAGTCTTTCACATTCATCCTTTCTGGCTTTCTGATTAGTATCTTTCTGGGATGTGGGTTTTTAAATAATTCCACACCACACTCCCAGCTTCTGCAATCAAAACACTGAAATGGCTCTTGATTCTGCATTTTTCATCTTCATTTACAGGGAAAAATGTCTTCTGCTGTAAGAAATTTGAACACCTACTGTCCTACCCATCTACTGGATATCCCCAAAAGTGTATGCTGAAGGCTCAGTAATCAAATGTGATTAAGATTCCCTGATCACTTTACAAATAAGGGGACTTTTGTATGTTATTGCTGCACAAAAGAGGATTAAATCACCTCTGGAAAGCCCTCAGGATCATTTAAGTGCTGAAAAACTGAGACCCCTCTGATCTCAGCATCCATGACAGGAAAGCAAAAAACCCCAAATCCTACATAGTGAATTGAGAAGACTGCCCTGCAAACCCAGATGGGAACACCTAAAAGGAAAATAAGGCACCAAAACGCAGCCCCTGGCTGTTTTGTTCATGCTCTGACCAGTTTCCTGAGAAAAGGAGGCTTGTATGACCACATGGTGTGCTTATCTACATCTGTCCCTCACACCAACCCCTTTCCAGCTATTTCTGAGCCCTCTAGCAATTACACTTTCCATGGGACAACTCCACTGAAGGAGCAGCAGCACTGGGAGCTGAACTGGTGCCAGTCATGGGGGAAACCACCTCGAAGCTGGAAACTTGCCATGTTCTAAGAACCAGAACAACACAACTTGAGTTAATTTCTTGCTAGATGTACCTCATCAGAGCAAAGAAATCCAACCACGAGATACAAGTCTGTTGAAAATTTTGTTCCCTTATCTCACAGCTGGCTGCCTGGGACCATCCCTATGGCAGGAGTTTTGCTCAAAAAGATGCTGTACTGGTTATTCTGTTAACCAAGACTCCTTGGAGAAGCACAAGAAAGAAAAAAACAATTCAAGAAAAATCAGAAACCACAGAAGATTGCCTAAGACCTTGGGCTTCTCACAGGAACACGTCCCACTCATGACTGCTGGAGTGGATTTTACAAGACTTGCTGTGATGACATCCAAAATTTATTACAGCTTTTACAACAAAACCATGTCTAGTAAAGAGTGATGTAGTGACAACATTTACTTGTCTGGATTTAGCTTCTTTGGGCACATAAATATACTTTTGTACTTCAAGAACAGCCATAGCTGCCTACTAAATCTTGAATAATACAAGGCAGCTTTGTAGACCTTTAAACACTGTACCAACTTGGGTTCTGTCTGCTTCCTAAACCTGCTTCCTTACTACCTGCACATTCATCCCAAGGCCCTGTTCTGCTCATTGTCTGTCAACCCAAGCTTCTAAAACGAAAGTCTTTGGAAATCACGCCTTTAAACTCCTATGCTTTCTGAGAACGGAATTCATTACTGTCAGAAAGTGGCCAACTTTGTTTTCCCATCTCCTAATTACAAAACAAACTGAAAACTATCTGTCTTCCTTAGTACATGCATGATGAATTTAGTGCAACATCATTTGAAAACCAATTAATTGACCATAGGTGTGAAAATCCTATTGTACATATAAATCAAATTTTAGATTTCTAGTAAGCACTGAACAAGGTATTTTTCTGGTATAATGGTTTAAAAGACAATCTAAAAGAACATTGGAGTAAAATAGGAATAGCTGGAAAAAACTAGCAATATTTTACATTGCAGTTTTTGGGGAGCCAGATTTGAAGCATCTTGAAGTGTCCTGAGTTCAAGAAAACAGCCTGAGTGTGATGCCAGAAAATGAGACCTTTGAAGTGCCTCATGCTCATGATGTTGGCCACTTCACAGGTAAAATAATACCTTCCATACACACTGCACTCACTGATTCCTGGTTACCAAAATCAAACAAGCACTAGGGGATACTTTGCCAAGTAACATGATTGCATTTGAAAAACCTGAATCCAGCCAGGAGTAGCCATAAAACCAGGTCTGAGCCCAGCCCTGCTGTCTGTGTCACACCAAAATGTGGCTCAGCTCCTGGTGGCTGCATCAGCAGCCTCCCAGCCTGATGCTGGCCTTGCCCTTCCCTGCCAGGGAGCTCCTGGAGTTTACTCAGGGAGCTGGGGCACAAATGGGGAGAACTCTCCAGGACAACCTTCCCAAGATACCCAGACTAGCCCTGACCCCAGGGAAGCCTGACCTACCAGCCCCAAATTGACACTCCCTACCCCAAGGCAGGGCACTACCCAGACCCAACACTTACACTTCCAAGAAGGACTGATGTCAGACAAGCTAAATTCATGATGACTGCACCAAGAAATAAAAAAAAAACAACAAAAAAACAAAAAAAAAACCAAACCAAAAAAACAATAAAATAAGCCCCTACTTAAATGCTGGTTTGCCTACATTTTACAGTATCCCCTGTATGCCACAAAGGGCTCAGGCTATTTCCACATTCAGTTTTGTTGTTGCTGTTCTTATAAAAACACATTGTTCTTTCCCTGTGACATTTCTTCATATCTTTAAAAGAATGCTCTCCTCTACCACAAAATATTTGGCTTGAATCCTCCAGTGAGGAGGAGCCAAGGGTTTGGCTCATGTTTTAAAAACAAAAGAAATATTACCCTAAATATAAAACAAATGAGTGCAACTGTAACAGTAGATGGAGATAGAGCTCCTAGCACAACCTATGAATAATTCCAAGTCCTATTAGAAGTAACACAGCTTTCTGAATTTCCCTAGAAAACAGCATGTCATGATCAGGTTCCAACTTGACTGAAATGCAAAATACCACTTTTTTTCAAAGACAGAGCTGAACAAAAGACAATATGTTGTGCAACAACTTAGATTGCAAAGTATATTCACTTACAATCTAAAATTGTGGAAGACAATGTGTGCACACATAAGAACAGAGATATTAAAAGAGGGCTCTTACCTCCGTCCCCAGATCCTGAGCCAGCATCTGAGAAAAGAACAGAAAGGAATTTATATTCATGTGCTCCAGTATGTGCTGGGAGCATGCAAAGCAAGGCTTCAGTGAAGTGTACTACAGTGTACCTCGCCTTTGATGGCATCCCTGGGTAAATTATTGAGATCTAATCTGAATGTAATTCACTCAAGCCATCTTTCTCGTGTCTCTGGTTTTTTTGCTTTAAAGCCTCTCTATCAGATGAAAGTAATGTAAGCCACAGAATGCTGCAATGCCTTTAGAAGTCTCTGCCTCGTTTTGTTGTACTTAGACTGATAAATCTTTGCTCCCAACAGCAGTACAAAGTTACTCCAGTTGGTCACTACTAAATCCTCACCAAGGAGAAATTTTAAAACCCATTTGTAAATTTGTGTCATTATCTTTAGGAAACGGGACATCTCAGCAAATCGTAATTAGTTGGAATAAAACATTAAATTACCATTATTCAAAGTATTCAGGTAAATTATTAAAACGCCATTTTTCTCAATGTTGTTGCTGAGTTTCAAAACTGAGTGCTTTCTCTTTCCTCTACTTGACATTTTGTTGACTGGAATGATGAGAGTCACAAATTTAGAAAGTGCAACATCACAAAATTGCCAAGCCCAGAGCTTCAGTAAGAAACTTTCTAAGCAAGGCAAAGCACGGAAATGCACACACACAGGGCATTTAATAATGGCCTGTGTCTGTGCATTTATTTAATAATGCCTAGAAGGAGTTTCTTCTGCAGGGAAGGGAGGGAGCCTGCCATCCTATCCTCCCCCTTAGTGGAACAGTTATGCATTTATCAGCATCAAGATGAACAGAAAGAGTTTGGAACAGTTGCTTTGGGATGAAAGTACCCTGTGAACTGTTAGATCTCATTTACTGACAGCGAGATCTGGTGGGTCTGAACTTGCACATGCCATCACTGCTCAAAACTAAGAAAGAAAAGGAAAATCTTTGCTAAATAATTGGTTGCAAGAATTGCTTCAAATGGTAGATTTATTCAGTGAGGCTGCAAAGGACAGCTGCAAAAGGTGGCTGAAAAGGGGAATAACAGTGTTTTCCCAGTGACCATGTCCTGAATTCTCCTGATCTGATCCTTTGTCCTGATGCTCTCTCCCAAATGAGCTACTGAGGAAAGAGGGAAGAAAGCTCTGCACCACACTGCCCCCATGGCTCTGGGAAGCTTTGTTTTTCCAGGTGTGCCACATCTCCCCAGCACACAAAAAGAAAGGAGCACCTGCTGCCACAGTGAGCTCCCACAGTACCTGTCTCTCTGCAGAAAAGGACCTGGTGTCCCTCCTCCTGCCCTACCCTTCAGGGCCCTGAGCCAGGCAGGACCAGGAGGGTGCTCACTCACACTTCTCCCAGAAGCCCAGGTCCCACATGGGGGCTCTTCAGCACCCTCTCTCTCTGCCCCATCCCATTGGGAAAACCTAAGGAAAATGGCTGTTTCCTTCTCCACTGAGCTCCTCCTTGGGAAAAGGAAAAAGAGGCCAAAGACCTTGAGCAAAGCTTCAGGAAAATATTTTTTTTTTCCTTCTCTGTTTCTGAAATCTACAATGTGTTTCAAAGAGAACTGCCAACACAGTCATTGCCAGCAGGAAAATAAGTTTCAGAAAAGTTGAAAAGTTGTAGTAATGTGCTGAAATTATCTCTTTAATCAAAAAGTTTGAACCAAAAAGACCAGTTGCTGGGCTGAGAGAATTTACTAAGTTGAACAAATCCTACACCACAGTAGGTTTTGTCAGCCCGAGCTCCATTTAATACCAATTTATGGACAAAAAAATTGCAGCATATGTTTTTTTCTTCTGGAAAATTGTCAGGTAACAGCTTCAGAGAAGAACAACATTTCCAGAGAAAGGAGTTTATTTTCTCTCAGGTGTATGAAACATGAAATTACAGCACTGAAAAAAGTTTGTCTAATGTACTTTTTATTGACTCCTCCATCCTCAGCCAAGAAAAAATTCTGCTTTAAGTTTAAAGAACTCTCTCAAGAACAAAGGCTTACTCCTGCTCTTTTCAAGTTAACTTCACTGCCCACCTCTAACAGATACCGAGCACGAAAGAAAAACATCAAGAACTCCTGCACATAAGCAACTGGGTTTTCCTGGCAGATTTTGCTCATTCACCTTTCTGGCTGTTTTCATACAAGCTGAGATATAAACAGCTCACAAGGCTCAGAGTTGAGCAAAGCTCTCTCACACACCAGTCAGTTTCCTCAAGTCCAGAACAAAACACCTGTGGCACAGACCTGCTCGTTATGTGTGCTTTGGACCAAATCCTCAGCTGGTATAAATTGGCAGGACCCATTACAACCAGTGCTCTGTTGAATCATACCAGCTGGGGATCTGGCCCTACAAGGATAAGGAAAAACCTAAGGAACTGGATTGCAGGCAGTAATGCTCCAGTTCTCTCTCTCCAGATTATGGAGAGGTTTGTGGTAATCCAGATGCCCATTTATCAGACATCTGCTCACTTAATCTGCTACCAGTTCACTTGTCCTAACAGCTCAGAAGTGTAGGCAGGGCACAGGATGATCAGGAGCACAAGACACAAATTAAAAAACAAACCTACTTCTGTGCTGAACTCCTCCAAACAGTGCCAGGGGTACAGTGTATCAGTGACTGTGAGCCCATAGTACTTAGAAGGGAAGGATGGCAGAGACTTCTCATGCCCCCAAAAAATTAACCAGTAATGAATTCAAAGCAAGAATGCCAATGGATTTTGTCATCCCCAGGCCATTTTCCTGGGGGGCATGGCAGGGTTGGCAGGCAGCCTGGGTGAGTTATACCTACCGGTGGCACACGATCCCTCGGACACCAGCAGGATTTCACTCTGCTGCTTGCAGGCAGCCTGTTTCAAGTAGCATTCATTCTGGTAGGTGTCACCATTGGAGCCACACACGGGCACGTAGTCATTGTTGCACTGATGGGAAGGGACAGAGAGCAGCAGTGTTAGTCACACGAGCACAGGGGGCACAGCACCCATTGGGGTGCCCCCACACCCCCCCTGCTCCCTGCCAGCATTAAAACCCTGGGAAAACAACAGAGAGGAAACAGAGGGAAAACAACACAGACAATCCCCTCTCACCTTTAGAGCTACTAAGGGAGAGGGAGGGGTATTTTTAAAAAGAAAAATCAGATTTTAAGAGATTAGGGGAAAGGTAATCTAAATGGGTAAAGTGTTCAGTAAGTGCCCCAGAGAGGTCTCTGACCGTCAGCAGGAGCAGGGGGCATTCCCAGAGAAGGAATAGGGCAAGGCAAATGACTCCTCACATCTGCAACCACAGCTGCTGTGTTTCCATTGGATGGCTCCAGACAAGCAGTAATGAACAGGCTCTCTCTTCCCCTCCTCCTGCACACACCCCTGCAGTGCTCCGGAGGTCTGCACACACAAGTGTGTGTCTAACTATTCAAGTACTGACTGGCAGAGGGAAATTATTTCTGAGACACCAACGATCAAAGTCCATCCCTCTTTCTGCACAGACATTTCTGCTCCTGGCAAGCTGCAGCTGGGATGCTCCACGAGGGTCCAAGCTCTCCCCACGGTGGCCAGTGGGCAGGAGCAGCAGCACTACAGCGAGCCCAGCCAGTGCAGAAGTTTCTCACACCACACACCCCTGCTTTGGCTCAAACTCCTGCTGAGCTCTGCCTGATTTCCTCTCCCACTGGAAGACAGTTTTGCCCCTTCTCGTTCATTTAAAAAAGATAATCATTTCATTTTAGACTGAAAATTGAGCAACCTACGGGGTGCAGTTATCACAAGATAATCATGCTTGGAGGCTTAGAAATACTTGGATGTGCCCAGTACATGGCAATTATACCAGGGATATGATTATCTCGTGATTACCCTACTCCTGGTATGCCTCATTGTTTAATTAGAACAAATGGAATGATCACAATTATTATTTACAAATGCTCACCTCTGCCTAAATCCAAGTAAAAATTCAGAAGAAATCATACATCCTATTTAGCTGTATCATGCCATTATGTGTCTGAGGTGTGTTTGTTGGGCACAATGTAACACACAGAACTAAAATATCAGGGATATTAACATCAAAAATGCTTTAAACTGAATGACTACAGAAGTGATTAACACAAACAATTGCATAGATTGCATTAATTGCAGGCCTCCACACAGAGCAGCTGCCAAGAAATTATTCATAGTTGGTCAGAGTGACATTTTGATTGGGCCAAAACAAATGACATTTTCCTTTTGCATTGTATTCTCTTCAATCTTCCCAAGATGTTGCCCACCCCCAGCACCCTCTTCCTGCAGCACAAGGAAGAAAAACAGCAGCCACAACAGTAGAAATCCTCTCCTTCTGCTCCTCACCAAGGATTCCTCCATGCAGAGATTTTAAACTGTTGATTAAAAATGTTTCTAGGCTATTTTCACCATTATGTTCCAAATCTGAGCAATGTTTCAAGCATAAAATGCCAACTTCATCCAGAAGCTCAACAGCAATTGCTAGAGGCTGATCTGGAATACATAACCAGGACAATTAACACAATCGTGCATATTTTTTAAAGCATGAAGCATCAAATCATGCTTGCTTTAGGTGTAATATCTGCTTGTCACCCAAGGATTTGTGAAGAATTTGGCCTGGAGTATCTCAACAGGCTTTCTTACATGTAGAAACAAGGTTGGATTCTTTGCCCAAGAAACACAGAGGCAACTTTTCTGCCCGAGAAACACAAAGGCAACTCCTCTGCTCCCTTCACCCCGTGCAAGGGATGATCTCTGACATGGACTCAGCTGCAGATCTGAAAGGGCAGACAGCTCCACATAAATGGTGAAATCCCAAACCCTACAGAGGAGTGCTATGAGCTAGGCTGGAACTTCCTCCAAATGTTGGCCAATTTTAAAATGCATTTGAGAGACATCGGGATCCCAGGAAGTATTAGTCCACTATTCCCACCAGCACCTTTGGAAAACTAGGATTCAGATGGGAGAGGCAGGAGCCATAAGGAGCAAAGGGAGGGATATCTTCCATATGGATCCTGCCTTGGCTTTGAGCTGGAAACTGTAATGGAAGTTACCCAGGAAAGAAAACAAGACCACCAATGAGAGGGTTGTGATGTTGGTCACCAGGTGGTTCCTAACCCTCTAGAGCCAGACTCTTGTGTTTGCCCATGCTGAATCCTGTACTCACAGCTCATCACAATCACAAAATACCTCCTGCTAGTGCTGGAGAGTATCAGGTGTTGAATGTCAGTCTAGTGACATATTTTTGTCACTGGTTTAGGGCTCACTAGACCAGGCCCTATATGTAGGGATGATTGTTCATCCCCAGGTAAGGACTGAGCAAGCCTCAGGGAAATCCATGTTAAAACTCCCACTAAACCCAGCAGCATACTGTATGGCATACCCAGTGCCATACTGTTCACTTCTCTCTCACACATGCCAGTTTTTAACACACAGCTGTAGAGCTGGGAAATGGACTCATGCAATTCCATCAAGTGTCAGTCAAGGCTGACAAAGGCTGCTTTCCTCAGCACCTGCAGCCTCGAGTGCCCGTTCTCACAGCCATCTTTGGGAGCCTTTGGATCACTGCTGTGCACTGAAAGCAGGTGGTTTGTTTCCTGAAGATAATTGTAACCTGTCTAACTCCTCCTCCTTGTAACACTGTTAAAAGCTTGACCTTCTCCTACTTTCATGGATCAACTACTCCCAAAATGCCACCCACATCTTGAACCAAGCAGCGCAGAAATACATTCTGGAAATATAACAAAGCTGGAAGTTGGACAGGTGATGTCCAATGGGTCATCAGGACAGGTGATGTTGCAGCTTCACAAACACTGAAGCACGTGGGAGACTTGACATGCAAGAAAACGGGAGTCCTTCCTCCCATAAAAAACAGTGACTGTCCACTGGCTTGGTGACTCAAGAGGAAGGAGACTGATGGAAATACCTGGTACATTTTTTGATACCTTCATGACATGTCAGAGGGAAGAGCCCAGCTGCCAGACCTATGGCTTTGGGCAAACAGGTCCAGACCCCAGCAAGCCATGTTGCCAACCACTTGCCTGCTGGCACAGCTCTACACCCCTTCTGTTGGACCCACTGAGTCTGAAGAAGGAAGGGTTGCTGGTTTCCCACATGCTCAGCTCCCCTGTGGGAGCCAGCACTGTCCCAGAGCCTTCCCTCTCTGCCAGCACCAAAGTCTGGGCTTGTCCTGCACAGGGAACATCTGCATCTCCTGATCAGAGCAGGACATGATGTTTCTCAATAAAATACATGTCTCACAGTAGACTGTGACAGGAGAACCAGCCAATATGAGCCTCTCTCAGCACATGCCCGCTGGCTCTCCAGGGTTGGAAGACTAACTTGGACGTTCCAGAGCAGTCTGATCATATTCATCCTTTCAAATAAAAATAAATTCATTTTAACTCCACTTGGGCAGACATGAAGCATCTGTAATTCTGGTTTGAACAAACCCAAACAAAGACTGCAGTAGCCCTGCCCTCCACTTCCATGTTCTCAGCCCCTCAAGACACAGGCTGGTCAGCCCAGAACTCTTCATCAGTAATAAGGCAAAATGAGCTCTCTATCTTTGCTTAGTCTCTCAAATTCCTGAAGAAGACACAAAAAACACTTTTAGCAATGAGGAGCCTGCTACTGATTTGCTCATTATCGCCACAGAGAGTTGTCACTGAAATGGGAGCCCTGGATTCTGTTTGGGGTCCCCGTCACTCGTGACATAAGTTACCTGGCCATCTCTGTTTCACTTAGCCAGCCTCAGACACCACACTAGAAATTAGTTTTCTACTCCAGTGGCATATCCTTTTGGCTTGTCACAGTGTCCACTGATGTTACAAGAACATCCCCCCAAGCTCTGCCTGTATCAAAGCGCTGTGTTTGACTACAGAAGCCCCGAGCACCACAGCCCTTGGCAGCGCTGGCACAGCATCAGCCACAGGTAATCTGCCCTCCAAGGTCACAGTCAGCCCTGCAGCTCCACAGAGGGCTCACTGTAAGACAAAGAGCTCTGAGGTTTACAGGGCCTGATCCAAAGGCCACTGAAACCAAAGATTGCTGTTGATTTCAACCCTTTTCCTAGTGATGGGACCCACAATTGTCCAACTCATTATTTTGATCTTATTTACATATTCATATTAGCAATTGCCTGATTTCCTTAAATCTGTTTCAACTGCCCCCTACAGAACTGCTAAACCCAGCATACTTAGACTGTTCACCTCTCAAAGAGGGGACCACACAGCCTGGAGAGGTTTACCTAGTTCCATTTACCCCAAATCACCAGGCATTAGCACCCTGACTTGGGAAAACAGCGCTCCCAATGCCTTCTTCCCTGCCAATGGCAACATCAGAATTTGCACCCTCCAGGCTATGAGTTCACTGCTTTATTCCAAATGGCAACACCAAACAGGGACCAAAGACAAGACCCAAGCATTCTCAGTGGCTGCTCTAAGCTCCTGAGACTCAGGGTACAACATCTGCCCTGGCTTACCAGCAGGCAATGGGACAAGTCACAGACATTTTACTGCCTTACAGATTTTTCTTAGAAAGATAAAACAGACCAGACCACAACCCTTGTATCACTGCATATGCTGAGCCAAGGCAAATGCTCAAAACAGCATTCTCACACTGAATATTTGATTGCATGCAAACTCCAAATGTAATAAAAGACTCCCACAGTCAATATGAATTCCCTTCCAACATGGGAAACACAAGCATTTAAGAACTACTGTCTTGCTCTCATTAGAGAAAATTCCTTCCTTGTTTAAAATGAAGGAACTTATCACTTGGGTTTTATCTCCAAAGGCACATTTGTCTCTAGAAATATAAACGATAGTTGCAATGCTTTAACATGAATGGTCTATGAAAGCTCAATGCTAACACAGTCATTACAGATGTGCCCAGTCTTGAGCTGTGCACTGTTTGGCCTGCTCTACTGTAAACACTCAAATTGGCATGGTAAGTTTCACAACTTCAGCAATCCACATAAAAATGCAGAAAAACATTGGGGCATAAACACACATACAACCCTGTGCTGGTACATGCTTTAAACTCCTTTAATTTGTGCAGCTCCTATTCAGGTCATTATTTAAAGACCAGCTGTTCTGCGAGTTAGCTAAAACATTAAATGGAATCCTTCATAATGAAATCATCTGACTTTGAGAAGGGCTGAGGTTTAGATGTAGCTGAGAGAGGAAGAGAGAAGAAACAGAAGGAAGACCCCTTACTACTCAGTAATAGCTCTCCTAAAACTATATAAAACCTAAAGGAAGTTCATCATTTTGGAACAGAGGGATTGCTCCTTAATCTGATCAGCTGGGCAGATAAACAGGCAGAAGCATTGTCACTATGCAGCCCTTCCTGAAAATATTGCATAAGCACATTACAGATCCATTTCTTTAACTAGATCAGAACTCCGAATACAATAAGCCATGATCTGTATCAGAAATGAATTTAGAAAGGACTCTAAATCCTTGTTAAAAGGGCAGGGATGAAAAATCAGAAATGCACAACCTGAAACTGCAGACCCAAAGGGACATTTAAAGCCACAGCATCTGCATTTTCCCAGAGAAACTTATGTCTTCTTGACACCAGTTGGTTCTCCTGCCAGCTTTTATACACACAGCCTGGTTTGCCCTCTAACTTCTCTGCACATAGAGAAATAAATTGCCAAGTGATAGGTTATAAAGGCAGATCCTTGATTTGTATTCTCATTAGCGAATTAGAGAACGAAATATCAATCTTCTTACCTTGAACTGACAGACACAAGTCACACTGTCTCCAATCCTTAAACACTCCCCATCAAATTTACAGGTATTGGTGTCGCAGAGAAAGAGATCATTTTCTCTGTCATCGTAACCTCAAATGTAAAGAGAGGAAAAAAAGAAGTCAGCTTTGGTCTAGCAAGGGGAACAATATGGGATGATTGCATTTTAGTGCACACAGCACAATAACCTTGTTGATGAAATTGACAGAGTCCAGATTTCCTTTTGTCCTTCCCTGTCCCCAGCTTTTCACTTTTCCTCTTGTTTCTCCCTCGGTGTTTCTCTCAGTTCTTATTCCCCACTAGCTCACACACTTTTTTTTCCATTTCACGGACTCGGTTTCCTCAAAAGTCACCCGGTAATTATGCTATTTCATGGCTCTGGGTTGGAAATGTCATCAACTTATCCCCATCCGATCACAAATCTGTTGGACAAAAGTCCAAATCGGAATTTCTCCAGCCCATGACACAACAAAGCCCCCAATAATAAAGACAAACAGGCTGTGTGTTTTCTGTGATGGTCTGCCTGATCCCAATGAAGATTGATGACCTCTAAGTTAACAGGAGAAGTGCCAGGTTCCCCACGAGCCGCTGAGTGAACCGAGCTCTTTGCCTTCGTATTCTCCAGGAAAAACCAACAGATCTGACTGAACATTCAGTTCACGAATACAAGCATGAATTTCAGATTTTGCTAGCTGACTTCCCACTCCAACAGCGAGTGGCAAGATACTAAGCAAAACAGCTATATCAGACTCCAAACCCATTAAGATCTGAATCCATTGATTTTTTTAAAAAACATCCGAGCACTCTTAACCATATCGCTATATGTTTAAAACGAAGAGCTCACAGAGCAAATTCCTCCCGATCTAACACGTCATGTGCGATCCACGCAGTACCCCAAATAACGCTCTACCCCTTAGAAGGCTATCACAGTCTAATTCCCGAATTATTTGCGGTATCGAAGAAGGACCAACTGCTGACTTGCATAGGAAACCCGTTACAAAGGTCAGCCCGACTTTAAGACACGGGCAGCGGGTTCCCGGTGTCGCGACGCGATGCCCCGATCCGCTCTCCGTTCGGCGCGCACGGCAGCAGCCGCCCGCAGGATGCGCACACGCGGCCCCGGCTCCCGCAGCCGCCCGCCGAGTGCCCCGTTCCAGCGCGGAGCTGCGCTCGGCGGGGCCGGGGCTCTCTCTGTGTCCGGGGAGCCTCCCGCACCGGCGGAGGGCGCGGCTGCCGCGCCCGGCACCGCGGAGTAGGGGGCAAGCGGGGCCCCGGGGGCTGCGGTCGCACCGGGAACGGCGGCGAGCCCCGACGCCCGGCACTTTTAGCCTTCGCTATTCCCGTGCATTCAACGGGACGCGGCATCACCCTCTGAAGTTGCATCCCCCGGGCTCGTCCGCGCAACTCCGAGCGCCCGGCGGGGCCGGGCGCGGGGCGCTCCGGTGCTTACCGGAGCAGTTCCAGCCGGTGGGCGTCTGGCAGTCGCTTAAGGAGGTAGGGAAGGCCGCCAGCTTGTCGGGGCGGGCGAGGACGAGCAGCACGGCGGGCAGCAGCAGCCAGCAGCAGCAGTCGCAGAGCGTCCAGCCGCCGCCGCCGCCGCCGCACTGCCGGGGCGGGGAGGGCTCCCAGGGCACCATGACTTCCTAACTCAACTCTCCGGCAGCGGCGTGCCCCCCGGGCGGCGCGGCGGGCGGCAGGGACGGGCGGCGGGGCCGCTGGGCATCCCGGGGCCCCGGCCGGCGGCGGCAGCGGGTCAGCGAGCGGCGGCCGGGCGCTACGCTGGGGCGAGCGGCGGAGCCCGGCGGGGCGGCGCGGGGGTGCGGGCGGCGGCGGGGCGGGGAGCAGCTGCCATAGGGGCCGGGCGGCGGGGAGCGGGGGGAGGGCGCGGAGGGGCCGCCGCCGCGCAGCCGCCGCCGCCGCCGCCTGCCCCGCTCTGCCGCCCGCATCCCTCTGCGCGGGGGAAGCAGCAGGTCCCGGCCCGCCGCGTCACGTGCGCCGCCGCGCCGCCCCCATTGGCCGAGCGGGATGCGGGGCCCGGCGGGCGGGGCCGGCGGAGCCGCTGCGCCCCGCGGCAGCGCCCGGGGCAGGGCCGGGCAGCGCCGGCAGCGGCGGCAGAGCGGGGACTGCGCGGCCGGCGGGGCCGCGGGCGGCGCTCCGCACCCCTGCGCCCGGGGCGCCGTCCCGCCGGCTGCGGGGATGCGCCGGCCCCGACGGGGCGCGGGCCGGGCAGCGCCGCGCCTCTCCGCGCCCAGCCATGTGCGCGCACCGCCCCGGCCGGCGCCGAGCCGCAGGTGGCAAGCGCGCCCGCGGGCAGGGACATCCGTGACACCCTCCGCGCACACGCACCGCAGACGCCCGGGCGCTGCTGAAGTTGCCAACCGCGCGCCCGGGTGTCCGTGTTTAATCACGCGCGGCTGCGACGTTAGGAAAATAAAACACCGTCACGGCTCTAGGTGTGGTGTGCCCTGGAGCGGGCACAGGGCCGGAGAGGTGACGAGGGGAAGAAACGAGCACTGCGGGGAAAGCAGGGAGAAGAGAGAGAGGGAAGATCTTGCCCAGCCTCGGCAGGCAGCGGCCAAGGTCTTCTCGGGCTGCGGCACCATCCCACTATCCCCGCGACGGAGCCGGAGGAAAATGCACCATCACTCTAGCACAGAGGGCTGCTCTGGCCCCCACACCTAAGGCACGCTGGCGGAGCGCAGCCCCGGAGCAGCATCCCGCCGCCTCCAGCCGGCGATGTGCCACGGGGCTGCGGGAGCCGCCTCCCCCGCTGCGCCCTGCGCCGCGGATCCTCCTCCCTCCTCCCATCTGGGGCTTCAGTTTTAGCAGCCGGTTGCCAGGACGGTCGGGGGGACTCCGCTCGCTCCCCCGGCGGCGGGAGCACAGCAGCGGTGTTCCCCTCACCGTGCGGTGCTGGGAGCCACCGGCCCCGCCGCAGGGCTCGGGGCGGCCCAACTCGGCCCCTTCCTCCGTGCATCCCCGGGCCCGCCGCCGCTCGGTGCCCGGGCGCAGCGAAGCCGGCAGGCACCCGCCAGGTAAAGCGGACCCCCGGACCCCCACCGGCGCTTAACGTGCTGCCGGCGGGATGGGGCGGCCGGAGGCTTGGGCGACAAGGGCGCCTTAGACTGGAGAATAATAAAAAAAGATCGGATCGATTTCTGCAGATGGCAGCAGGGAAGCGCTTTCTAAACACGGGCGCTGGACCTCGTGCCGGTGGGAGCCGCCGGCGGAGCAGCCGGGCCGGGCAGCACCGGCGCTCTGTGCGGATGCCGGGCGCTCGGCAGGCGGGCTGGGCTGGGCTGAGCTGGGCTGGCCCTGCCCCTCCTCCGCCCCCTCCTCCGCCCATGGGGGCAGCTCGGCATCCCCGAGGGCTCCGGCACCGCACGGGCGAGCTACGAGAGCGGGCGCTGCAGGCAGGAGTAGGGTCCGGCTGCCTCTGAGCCTGAGACCCCCGAGAGTGTGCGAGGAGACCCTGCTGGAAGTTTGCTGTTCCCGAAAGTATGACCTCCTTTTCGACCCCTAAGCTGAGAGTCCACACAAATCCTTACACCGGTAATACTGCTTGTTATCCCTTCATACAGGGGCATGGTATGCGGGAGCCAAGGAATACTTCACGCTCAGTTAATCCCCGTCTAGCTTCCCCCTAAGCTCTAAACCAGGTTTTCTTCTGGCTCCTTTCTCCTCTGTACATCTGTGTCTGCTCCCTGCTCTGCCCACCTGCTGCTCACTGTATTGACCTCTCCTGCCCACCTGTACTCCAGAAGCCTTTGCTACAATTAAAGGGTATCAATTTGCACATTCCAATATGTTCTAAAACTGATGAAGACCCACACAAATCCGTGCCTACAGTTTCCTATTTACTAATCAAGACCTAAGCAGAAAGAAAATACTAATTTTTTACTGCCTGCTAGTGGTTGTACTGAATCTTATCCTTCATCTTCTGTGGGCTTACAGAGCATCTGCCAGCTGAGCACCTAGTGCCAGATCAATTTTTTCCTTCCTTTTATCTCTTTTCATGGCTTTTTCATGCCATTCAGTTATTTCATACACTAGCACGTTCCTTTTATTACTCCATCCCCTCTTGCTTTTTGTTTTAACTTTCTTCTTTTTTTTTTCCCTCATATTCATTATTGCTTGTTAAAACTCAGCTCTCTGCTTGACATATCACTGAGGTGGTTAAAAATCAAAAATGTCCTGGCTGGCCACAGGTACCACAGTCACACAGCCTCACCAGGGGAATGTCCTCCTCTCCCTTCCTATCTTTTTTGCTCCCCCCTTGTTTCTTCTTTCTACTTCCCTGGTTCTTCTGTGTGGTCTCACTCCTCTCCATTCCCCTGGTTGCAATTAGCAAAGCCTGCAGTTTCTATTCCCTTCTTCTTCACTGTCCTCCCTTCTTCCACCCCAACCTGCCTGCATTCCCACATAGCTACAGGTCATGAAGGCACTGCTGGCCTCATCTCTGGACCAGTTTAACCAGACCCCATGGGCAATGAAACTGCTAGGTCAGTCTTTCCCAGACGAGCAGCCAGAGCCTCTGTGACGCGTCCCTCCTGCCACAGTAACTCACGCTCCAGATGATCCCACAAGTGTACCCAGTGTTCACAGAGTACCATTAAATCCAGCAGCAGAGCCCGGCTCTGGCCCCTGCTGTCCCCAGAGTGCCATATAACACGGCAGCCACCGAGCTGCAGGCTCACCGTGTGACTAACAATTACCCTGCTGCATTTTCAGCCACTCACACAACAGGCACTGCCTGGGGACATGAAGAAGCC
Organism: Agelaius tricolor; assembly: GCF_023055355.1. Taxonomy (NCBI): domain Eukaryota; kingdom Metazoa; phylum Chordata; class Aves; order Passeriformes; family Icteridae; genus Agelaius; species Agelaius tricolor. Next base: position 6,409,028 of record NW_027269270.1, read on the forward strand.
CCTCTGTTCGTATACTGGTTCTCAGACTTTGGGATGTGGAAGTTCCACCAGAGGTCCTGTAATTGCTACAACATGATGAACCTGTGAACCTGAAAGTGTCTGAAGGGCAATCTCCTTATGGCAGAGTAGGACACTTTTTAATCTGACTAGCACTGGTATCTTCCTTAAAAAGATTTTCCATGTTGATATGAGAACTCAACTTATAAAAACATTTTGTTAAGATAAAAATAAATGCATCTGTCTGTTCCAAAAGGGATGGCTAGACCCACAGGCCCCTTTTCTCAATTATGCTCTCTAGCAATTTCTTTTGAATTGTACAGACTGAGATACAATAATTTTTTCATGTAGTTCCTAGCTCCAAAGCATTCTACCCTCTTAATGCGACACTGCACACACAATCTCTCAGCAACACATTATTCCCAGCTATACTTCAACACTTAGGCTAGTTGACATCTACAGTCTTGTACTCCCTGATGTGCCCATCCCATCTCACCACTGCACAAAAGCTACTACTTGTAAACCATGCAGGCAGCGCCAGGCTGGTGTGAGGTACAAATTGCGACCAGCATCTCCTCCCTGAAACACTGAGGTCATGCTACTGAGCCACCAGTGGGGTTCCTTGTGGCTGCATGTTTGACTCTAATGCCAGATGAGCAGCAAAAATAATCACAACCTTCTTGGAAGAGCCCTTCTCGTACATGATGAGGGCAGACTACATCTCGAGTATTAAATCCACCTCTTGTAGAGCTTTTCTGAGGCCTGCACAGTTTTGAGATGCTCATGCTACAAGAAACAGGCTGATGAGTGTGTTCAAGGGTAGCTGATACCGATGCAGATTTATCCAATCCACATGGCCATGCCATGTGTACCTGTGCTCCGAGATCAGCTCCCAGCTGACAAGCAGCTGTTTGAGGTGTAGCAGGCCCTCAAATGTCTCAAAGCAAGGGCAGGGTGGGTCCTGGCTGTGCACTGCACTCCTTGAGCTGGGACTGGGCAGCAGCACCAGGCAGAGGGGGCCTGGGGCCAGACTGCACCTGATCCCAGTCCCACGTAGCCACGTCTGTGAGTAATGCCTTCTGTTGCTGTGCTTGGCCAGCAGACGCTGTAGTGGAGAGGAGTTACGCAACCTCAGTTATTCACACTTGTATTATATCTTGGCTGTGCTACTCTTGGGAAGCTGCAGATTCCAAAAAGTTTCCCAGAACTTGGGAGAAGCCAAATGGTACAGATGATGTATCAAAACCTCCTCAGCTACACAAGCTCTGGGTACACAACACCCGTTCTTTTTCTTCTCTGTCTATCTATGAAGCTATGACTATGAAGCTAACTTCATGGATCCTTATCTTTAAAACACTTTGTATCCTGTGTCTGATGTCTCTAAAGACCCTAGGAAGGCAACCTTGGCCAAGAATATCAGTGAAAAAAAGCTTCTTACAGTTCAGCTAATATTCATGAACAATGTTTTCTTTGAGCCAGCACTAGAAGTATGGGCTAACATTCTACAGCTGCTAAGAACAAATCCCACCAAATTACAAGGGACATTTGAGTTAGCCTCTTCCCTGTTGCCACCACATCACAGCCTGTTTATGAAACACACATTTACAGAACTGAAAAAACCCCAACCAACCCCACTCTGCACAATTCTTGAGAGAATGAGAGCTACACGTGTGCGAGCTACTGCAAGCTGCCACCACTAGTTGTAGTTCATAAGGAAAAAAAGGTTAAAGAATCTATTTAACCTGCAAGAGATTTGCCCAAACATGGTCACAGCCAATCCTAAAGAAAATGGAATGTGGGGCTCACCAATCTTCAGTGGTAATTCTTGACAAAATGTGGGTCTGATTCAAAAGATCCCACCAGAAAAGGCTTGGAAGCCCAGTTGCCAGTTCAAAGACCCAAGGCAGAAGGAAAGGATGTTACCTATTCCAGCAGAAGACCTGTAAAGGACACACAACCTGTATGCACTACTTACTGTGTATGAAGCTGGAATTTCTCCCCTTACCATGGAAGAACAATGCTTATTTCAGGTCTGTGTATTTTCAGGCCTGGTTTGACCAAAAGTTGGCATACTTAGCCTAGACACGTGTTTCTGTCAGAAGTTTGTGAATCTCTAGCAGATTTTATGATCATCTATTTTTCATGTGTGCAGGAAAAGCACACATGGCTTCACTCAAGTGCACAGGCAGTAGGGAGCTCTTTGCCTACATGCAGTTTTACAGATTTTATACAGCTTTCAGCTAAATCACATATCTCCATGCAAAGTATGCCACTCTTGGATATCACATGGATTTTTAATGCTCTGAGGGACCCTTTGGGTCTATAAACAACAACTAGATTACATTCATCTACATCATGACAGACTTCCTCCCCTTGCTTGTGAGACAAAATATGGCTCTTGTTCTTCCCTGGAACTAGTATGGAATCCAAGCACCACTCATGTACAGTTATGAGAAAACCATGCCATATTTTTCATTGTAATTAACTGCTTCAGAGCAAGACTTCTCATGTATAAAGATGAAGAAAGGTCTCAGCTTTGCCTGAAAGACAACTTGCCTTTCAGCAATGTCTCACACTTTGAGTTTTGACTGAAACATTCCACTGCTTTGGTGACCTGTTGTGCCAAAAAAGCTGCCTCGTGTTACGCTTCACTTTCAGCTGAATTTGCCAGCACATGCCAAGGGACAGAACAAAGTATTGCAATTTACACTGGAACGCTATTTTGTGCTGCTCCACACATGAAATTGATGTCAGGAAAAAGTGCACAAAGGGCATGGAAAACGTAAATAAATACTGTGATCCTTTTACCTTCAGTTTTAAATAGATGGATTGAAATGCATGGATCCTAAAGATTTATGAATCCGTTTATAGTCCATTCTGGAGTTTTAACATTTCATGCAGCTTGTAGGAGGGAGTGTATTATTTATAAAAAGTCATGGTTATTCAGCAGTGTTGATTTCTGAAGAGCAACAAAATACCTTCAAGGGAGAAGAAGAAATTCATAACTCTGGTTTACTACCAGGGTTAGCCAACTTAAAGGTCTTTGCTCATGACTGATTTACAAAGACCTTTACTCTTATGAGCATGTTTGGAACACTGGACATTTTGCTACCAGCAGTAGGAATCACATCCATCTCTCAGGACAGACAGTACTGCAATGGATTCAAAGAGGTGGTGGTGGGGGAACCTTTACTGTTTGAGAGATACTTGAGCTTTACTTTTGCAGCCCTTTTCCCAGCACAGTATTAAATGGAAATTCAGAACTAGGGCCTGCAGGGAGAAAACCCACATCAGCTATTCACAGATATAATTTCTGTGTGACATCAGTTTCTTGGCCATGTGAACAATTTCTTCCATCTGATGAAATGTAACATCCATTTCTTGTTTTCATTTTCTATCTTTGGGGTCCTTTGCCCAAAGTTGTTTTTAAGACAAAGGGCCTGAAAGGATTATAATGTAAAAGTAAGTGCAGCCTTAGCATACCTTTGGTCTTTCTATCTACTTTACCTCATTGGAATTGCAGTGATTGCTTTTCTTCCTAGCAGGTAATAAATCAGTTTCAATGAAAAAGAAAAACAACTCAGACATAAACCAGCATTTTCCAATAGTCTTTCTCAGTCAACTTTTATCTTCACCCTCTGTGAAAGTGGAGCTTGCAGAAGTTGCATTCAGCTCACCTCAACTGACCAGACTGTATCCTTTTAGATATATACAATTCCTGCAAGGCACCAAGGGAAGTGCATAGTTTAACTGAACAAATCCCAAGCAGTCTGACCTATCCCTCCTGTCTCTGCTTGGCAGTGCTGTCAACAGAAACACCTGAACTGTGTCTATGTGTAGAGCAGAGAGCCCAGCCACAGACAGATGCAGCACTGCTCATCGCTGGAGCCATTTCTGGCTTGTCTCCAGCAGAGCCTTGAGAACAGGTGGATGGTGCTGCTCAGGGATAAGAGGGAGTCTCTCTGTGGTTAATAGCTCCTGATAGGTTTTATTTCCATGGATTTCCCACGAACCACATGAACATATGGCAGCCAGGAGGACCTGTGGTCACGAGCTTCATGAACTGTGTGAGAAGATAACTTTCCTAAACTCGGCACCTGCTAACATCATTTGATACTCCTACTTCATGCATTATGAAACAACAAACAATCATTTTGTATTCAGCACCTCGTGCCAGCCCTTATCTGTGAGCCCTGCTCTGTGTCTTCTGATATATTGCTAAATCATTCTAACAGATAACATCCTGCCCATGCTTTCCTTTTGAGCAGGGATGGAGATCTGGAACCCGTGCCCTACTCATGAGAGGCATCAATGGGCAGTGTCTGACCACTGCATGCACTGCCAGCAGGAGTGTCCTTTCCACAGTCCTGAGTGTCCCTGCTGCTCTGAGCACATGGCATGGGTACAGTGTGTTCCCAAAGACACTGTTACCTGTTAAACACAAGGCTTTGGGAACTAAAGGGCACCTGTATGCCCCAGGTGAATACTGGGATAAGTTCAACTGCTGTGTCATGGTATCCTGCCAAAGTGGTGACCAGAGTGGTGGTGTGGTCCTGTGTGCTACTCAGTGAGAGCCTGGTGGACAGCCTTCAGCTGGCCTTTCTCAGCTCAGAGAGTGAAGGGTCATGGCAGCATTGCCAGCTGTCCTTGGGAACGGAGCGTCAATGAAAATTAGGTATAACAGAAAAAACATAAGGCTCTTGAAGGATTTGCATAAGAAGGATTTGCACCTGGATCAGAAGTCAAAATCCTTAGAAACTTTTGCATACACACACACATACACACACTCATACCTGCACACATGCATGAAACATAATGCTTTAGATATTATGAAATCAGATTCCACATCTGAGAAGGGAGAGGCCTGGAAGAGCTACGGTTTTGTAAAACATCATTTGGCACTTTCCATCTCAGGATCTGAAAGGGATGTTTTGGCAATACTGACATTGTACACAACAGGCTCCAACAGCAAGCACAGAGATGGTGTTCTAAGGAAAATTAATATTGTTTCCCATTTAATGTATGGCACCAATACTTAGGTAGAGTTTCTTAGCAAGCCACACTAATCTCCTAACTGATTTGCAAGCCATCACACATGCATTTAACTTTACCTTAAATGAAACAAAACAGAAATACAGTGAAGTATTATTGAAACCTGAAAACAGTTCACTCCACATAATTAAATTTTAATTCAAAATGTCATTGCTTGTGTATGATAGAAACATTTTTTATGATCAGTCAGACAATTTCTACATAATAGTTACCTTTATTTGAAGGCATATTGACTCAAAACAGTAAAAAATGCAAATGAAGATTCTTCACTAGCTAAAATGATGTCAAATTATATATACAAATGGTAACATAAAAGAAAAAAAAAGATTTGTCAAGTACATCAAGTAAAGCTCTGGAATAATACAGAACTCCTTGCTGCCTTAATCAGAAAGTTTAATAGCTCCCATTTAAAGAAAGAGGAATTAAAGGCAGAGTGCAGTCCTAAATACCACTCCCATCTACTCTGAAAATGGTGGCAGAGTAATTTTTCATGGGTCTGTGACGCACAAACAGAAAAGCATCCCGGGTATTTGCTGCCCAACACACAAAAAGTGGAATTTGCATGTCGTATTGGGACACCCAAACTGAAGGTGAGCAAGATACTCCTGCACTTGTAATATCCACAGAATTGCTCATCCCTGTCCACAACCTCTCAGCTGTGTTTTCCTCTGCTGGTGATCCATGTCTTTGCTGCCCCTGCCCAGCTCTTCCCTGTGCTGTGAGGTTTCCAGGCACAGCACACAACCCGCTGTCCCATGGTCCCACGCTGCTGGGAGAAGTGAGACCCTCTGGCTCAAATTGTCTTGGTTCAATGCCCACCCTCCTCCTGCTGCAGCCCTGCTGGAGGATCTCAATCCCAGATGGGTGAGGCTAAGAGGACAGGACTGGCTTTGGCTTCCTAAGGAAATGGCACATTCTGCCCCGAACACACCTTCACCTTCACTTTACTTCCTAAAACTTGCCCCAGCTTTGGTGCAAGGCTATCAGCATTAAGCTCCATGCAGGAGAAAGACACAGCAATTATGAGAAGTTCTCTGCAATCCCCTGCCCTGCATTAGGCACTGCCTCACAGCAGGCAGGGCACGGAGGAGCCCGGTGCAAGAAGGACTCCAAGAGATCCCCTGCAGATGTTTTATGAGCTTAGACCACTCTAAAATGGTTCTGACTTCCATCATAGCAGGAAGATGTAAAACCTGCTCTGTGCCAGCTCTGTAAGTGAGCAGGGTGTGTGGATGTGCAATATGCTGATAACAGACGAGGTGCCAGTAGATGGCTCTCAAGATATGAGGCCTATGGCTCTCACAGGGCTGAGCCACCTTCCTGGCTGGGGAGCACTGCTGCTGCTGCATGCTGGGAACAAAACAGCCCCTCAAACTGCACCTGGGGACAGGACAGGACAGGGGTGCCATGGAACTGTGGCATCTTCTCCCCAGACATGCCTAAAAATAGCAAAGTTCTTAGCTTTGTTAGTTTTGATAATTCAAGGCGAAAATGCACTCCTCACTAAAGCACGCTTGAAATCTCCCTTTAATTCTTTAAATGAGATTTAAGGGCTGTTTAAATAGGCTGGGAAAAGCTGAGATAATGCTTCTGCAGTAGCCCTGTTAGTGTGCAAGGAGAGGTACTACCAGTCCCAGAGGGGTTATGTAGTTAATAAGTCAGATTTTCTTAACTAAATAGTTGAGCTATGTCTATTTAGAGTTGATTTTCTCAAGCATACATGAACTAACACCCCTAAGGGGAGGGGGTCCAGGAGGGATGCTCACAGTTAGAAATTCTACAGAGGATTGAAATGAATTTTTAGTCCTGTGTAACTACAGCAGATAACATTTAATTGAGAGGAGAGGAGAGGAGAGGAGAGGAGAGGAGAGGAGAGGAGAGGAGAGGAGAGGAGAGGAGAGGAGAGGAGAGGAGAGGAGAGGAGAGGAGAGGAGAGGAGAGGAGAGGAGAGGAGAGGAGAGGAGAGGAGAGGAGAGGAGAGGAGAGGAGAGGAGACTCTCATTCTGAGTTTGGACAGCAATTTATATCCCAAGTTTAATTTTTGTGAATTGAGTAAATATAGAGATAACAAAAGCAACCACATTCTTTTAGCTATCCAGTCATTCTTAAAAAAAGGAAGAGGGTTTGTACACCATAACTTTATACAGACAACTGGCCATTTAGTGTATGTACTAGAAATTCTGCTGGAAATGTTATTCATTTTTTAATTAAATTTGGGTTGTTACTTTAAATGCAGTTTTCCACAAAGCATGTCCTGAGGCCTTTGCCAGTCAACTGTGATATATTTTCCTGGTCAGCAACCCCAGCCTATATGTATTATACTCCTTCTGTTTCTTGGTTTCATGTCAGGGACAGTCAGAGTGATTGCTGACTAAATAATTAGCAGAGGGAACACCACCTCTGTATGTTTCTGTAGTCATTAGGTTAGCAAGAAAACAAAACTAACTTTCATAATCTCTTTCCCTATAGGTACCTGGCACTTTCCAGGAGCAAAGTAGGGAGAAAATGTAATTGCTAAAATCTCAAACATTCATTATTAGACGAATGATACCTTTTTCTCTCCATCTTGTCCCATAAAGGCATCTATAGAAGAAATGCAGGCTTGTAGTATTTCAACCCCATCAAACAATAGTGTAAGTATTATATAATAAGGTAGAATAAGATAATAACATAATACAGCATTATTAGACAGTGTGCCCAAACCATTTCCAGCCACAAGAAAAATCAGGGTGAGGGCAGGGGGCTTGGACTGGCACCAGTGAAGGTGAGGAGGCCTGAGTGAGCTGCCTTCCTTCTGTGCCCTCCAGAGGAACAACACTTCCTAATTTCCAGCTCTGCTCCCTGTTTGTTTGTGTTCATGTCGTTCCTCTTGCTTCCTCCTACTCCAACCCAACCACGGGCTACAGAGGGAATTTAAGGAAGGTAGCTGGGTAAGTTTTGTCAGGTAAGTTAGGTCTGCCACCTGTTTTGGATGAAGAGTATCTAGTATTTCAGACTATTAAAAAAAAAGGATAAATTTTTCACTGAGAAGTTGGGCTGGATAAATTTTTCACTGAGAAGCTGAGGTAGGAACAAACTGCTTTACTTTGGTTTTCTAATCCCAACTTTTTACAGAAGATGAGTGTCATTTATTCCATGGTACTCTCCCAAGGCTTACATGGAACTCTGCTCTCAGGTTTGAGAAGGAACTGTTGAACTCAAAAGATTTTAATGTAAGTTACATCACTGAACTATAGTGTGATGGTGTTCACAGGGGTTTTCAGGTGAGCGAAGAGATGAGAATGTTGACTCCATGTTCACAAGGCTTGATTTATTATTTTATTTTATATATATATTACATTATAACTATACTAAAAAAGAATAGAAGGAAAAGTTTCATCTCAGAGGGCTAGCTAAGCTAAGAATAGAAAGTAATGAGAACAAAGGTCTGTGGCTCAGACAGAGAGAGCCAGCTCTGCTGTGACTGGTCACTAATCCCAAACATCCACACGAGACCAATCACAGATCCACCTGCTGCATTCCACAGCAGCAGATAACCATTGTTTACATTTTGTTTCTGAGGCCTCTTAGCTTCTCAGAAGGGAAAAAATCCTAAGAAAGGATTTTCACAAAAAGATGTCTACGACACTGTAGCCTTTCTGGTATTAATAGGGGTACCAGAAGCTGTGTGAGTCATGTAAAAAAAGCTTCCATTCTTATACAAGGTCATCATTTCTCTTTTCCACCCCACTCCAGATTTCTCCCATATGAGGAGTAGAGGCTGGTATTAGCATTGGAAGGAAGTTGGCTGACATTCTGATCCCACAGAAATAAATGTGAGTTAGTTATTTTAGTTAGCCAGGATTTTTTCCCATCAGCTTTCATGACTAATATAGTTAGTCCTTGATTTACATGCTATTATCTCCCTCTGAACTTTAGAGAATCTTATGCTCATTTCTTTTTATTACAGCACTAGAAACTATTAAAGAAAAGCTCACCTTGAAGTGTAGAAGAAAAGGTGGTGGTTCTGCAAATGCAGGCTATCTAATGAATTCATGGCTTCCCCTACAGAACTGTTCTCGTACTGGTGATGGGAATTTTTCAAGATAAATTTGCTAAAATGAATTTCACTTATTATGCTTCTCCTTTTATGGACCTGTGCCCTGATTCAATCTCCCAGTCTGAACATCTGGTATGCCTTAAAAAGATTCTTCCACGTGGAGCCTGGTTCCCGATTTCCTCAGCTATTATTTATTACATCGTTTGGGCTTTAGAAGGGATTGCTGAACCAGTGTGGATAATCTAAAAAATAAACTTAATCTAAAACTAATGCAAACTGTACAGCATAGGAGATTTAGAAAAGCTTACTTAGCAGTCAAGTAAAACCCTTATATTTATCTTGGTACTTCCTGAATCCACCTCTGAACAGATATGGGACCATGAGGGAAAAAAAACCTCAAGTACGTTCTGAGTGACCAGAAGGCAGAAATTCCTCACACACTTGAAAACAATTGTCTGAGCAATGTTTAGGGATCAGAGAGGTTTGAACTCCTCCACATAGTCCCCATCTCAGTTGCCAGGTGGCATCAGGAAGTTTCAGCCCTGTTTTGAGAACAGTGTCTATTACCCACACTTAAGCCAAAGCATCTTTTTCAGTTTAAATTATGGCTACCTTAACAGCCTGCTGCCTGAAATGTTCTTTGATACTGAGGCAGAACACTTTCCAACAGTGCACAGTCAAATCTGTGGGGCCTGTTAATGCTGTGTGCTGGCAAAACCCCTATTTGGGACATAGAAAGGTGATTATCACCTTCTAAGCTTTGTCCAAATAGAAAGCTAAAACAATCTGGATTGGATCTGAGCACTGCGTACAAAATTCTTTAACATCTCATGTCTCCAGAGTCGAGCTTAGTGCCAATGGCTTCAGCAAATGAAGCAAAATAATCCCAGATCCAAGGCCTTCAGGAATGAGAAAGGCAGAGCTGTTGGTAGCAGCAGTGCTGCTCTCACACAGTTTGTTAAATGTGCTGTGGAAACGTGAGTGCTCAGGAGCTCATGAACCCAGATGGAGGATTTTTAACGTGTTTCTGCAGGAACAGAGACGAGCTCTGCTCAGGGCCAGGTGACGTACTAGGCGTTGTACAAGAGACCTTCTAGCACTCTTGGGGATTTTCCACACCTCAAACAGCAAGTTTTAGCTAGAAAAGTTTTAGTTTTAAGTTTTTTTTCCAGAGAAGAAGGCTTCTCCTTTATTCTGTCAATAATACTTATTTCAAGCACAGATTATTTGTATATAATTATGGTTTCTTTTCTCTCAGGCTTAACCATTGTTAAGGGTTGGTATAACAGTGCATATTTCAGTGATACTGATGGGGCAGGTCCAGTCCAAGCACCCCTCCCAGTCATATTCATCTGTTCTCATACACATATAAAATATCTATCATTCAGAGAATGTAAAATTGCCCAGAAGATGCAGGGAGTGAGCTCTGGATTGCCTGGTCAGATCCTCTTTACTGTGTCATAAACCCATCTGGGTTATTTTGCTGAATCAAAATTATCTGTTTCTTTGTTTGACCTTCAAAAGCACTTTTAACCAACTTGGCACCTTGAAATATAGACAAAACAATTTCTTAAAAGCACCAGTACGTGTGTACTACTACCTTTCTCTCCAGTACCTAAAACCAGCACACCAGCCAGCACTTTATTGCAGAAATTTGTTCTGTGCTGGAAAGCAGCCCCGGTATGGACTTAAAAGACAATATCTCCTTTCCTCGTTAGCAGAGCTGCCCAGGGCAGAGCCCAGCTGCCCACCACGGCTCCCCCGAGGCACATTTGCTGCTTACAGCTGACCCACAGAGGTGGGGAAGCCGTGGCTGGAGCTAAGCTCAGGAGCACTTCCCAAATCCGAGTTCAAATGCATTTTTGACTTCCTGCTGGGGGAGGAATTGAGCATGTGGCCTGTCCCTCCCTGTGCCAGCAGGTCCTGCAGCAAGCAGGGCGTGAAGGCCACCAGGGCTGGTGCTGGGGTCTGGCTGGGTGCCCAGCCCAGCGGCCACCAAGGGAAGGTGTGAGCCTGAGGAGGAGCGACAGAGCCAAGGCTGCTCATCCAGAGAACCCCTGCCTGTGAGAGAGGCTGCTCCAGAGGCAAATGCTCAGCTGCATTCTGCAAATGATACATTTGTTAAAGATTGTCAAATGGCTTAGAAGTAAGATTTCTGGAAAATGTACAAAATGAAAACAAAATTACAGCACTGCTGTAGATAGTGACAAAGCATGAAGATACATCAGCATTAAATAAATAGCCAGCTTGGGGTTCTCAATTGCAATTACCACATACTCTCTGTGTTTGCAATACCTAGGAGACCCACAGCACATTACAGAATTTTGTTAATTACTAAGTAAGTGAAGAAAGAGAGGAAAAAACACTGTGACTAAAATGTATATTGTGTATTGATTTAGAGAACTGTAATTTAAAATTAATAATTTATCATTCCTTTTAACAGGCTATATTCTATTTTATAAAAAGTAATGAAACCTTTGGAATACAGAGGAAATCACTTCCCACTCTTCATTTCATCTATGCTGAGAAAGGAGGAGTGGTTTGTGTTACTCTTGCCACATTTACAAAATGTGCAGTTTGGCAAAGAGTAGATTAGCAAGATTACAGACTTCTATTTGCTGTTACTAATCATGAAACAGTGGATGAAATAGTAACTGGTGTGTGATGTTAAGAGGGTCTCCCCAGGTAGTACCCTTGGGAAGCAATCACAGGGGCACTCAGAACAGTGACAGTCATTGTCCCACCAGTTTCAGCAGTTTTGACCAGCAGAATTTGCTTGGCTTATTGAATGATAATGAGATCATCTCCCTCCTGCTCAAAAAGCTAAGTCACTCAGATCAGGACTTCCACAAGAAATAGAACACTGCAAGCTATTAATGAAATCACAGTCGGTTCACATCTAACTAGAGGAACAACCAAAACAAAAGTAACTTGTCATGAGAAATTATTTAACCCTGCTGCAGCTGCAACCTTTGTTTATAGTGTATGTACCTATTTGGGCTAAATAATTTTCTACAACCACACTGTGAAAACTTTAGGGGGAAAAAGCTTCATAGAGAGCTTCAAACAAACTCAAGTATTAAGTTCTTATGTGTGCTTTCTTTATAGAGGCATTAATAATTTTCAGTTATTGCTCATTTTTAGTGCAGATAGCTCGTGCTACATCCTTGCTGTTAGAGACGTGAAAAGCTTCACAGCACGGTGAGGAGGTCAGGTCCCAGCCTCCATTCCAGTGGAAACAGGGCTTATGGGATTACATTGATTATGAGCATGCAACTCTTTTCTCCCTCATACATTATTTATTTAATTGGCTGCTTTCAACCAAACTAGAGAATCACAGATTTCTCCAAAGTAATTAAATTCCTACGAGTTTCATTGAAGCAGACAAATAGGAAAAGGACAGAGACCCTAGACATGCTCTGAACTGAGATTCTTTTTAATAGACACCAAAGAACCTCAAGAGAAGATTCAACTAATGATACCAGCTACAAGTAAAATCCACATGAAACTCTGACCCTTGTCAAGGGTCTTTAGAGACAAATTAGACACTATTAGACACAAATTTAGTGCTGATGAGTCTGTGCCAGCTGCCATCAGCTGCTGCATGCACCTTGCATTTGGCATGGATGTTCAGTGTGTTGAAAGTGTAGTCCAAAGTTAGAACACTGTCCTAAAATCTGGAGAGACATTACTGCTCTGCCACGCACTTCTGTGTGATTATGGATTAGGATTTGTACTACGGTGCTAAAATGAGGACAATGTATTTGGTCTCTATAAAGAAAGATGCAACAGGTAGTAAGGCACCCACACAATGTGGGGACACAAAGAAGGAACCTCAAAGACCCTGGAGAAAATTAGGAAATTACCATACAGGCCTCCCTTTCTCCCACTTAATGCATAACTTGTCTTCTAGACATTATTTTTACATATCTTGTTTCTTGTATCTTTTTTGTTTTCTGACCAGCTACCTTCTGACACCAGTTGTCTCCTACCAAGTGGTTCAAGATACGTAGTCAGCCTGGGAAGCACTGGAGGAACAGTTCACAGCTTCAGAAGGAGGCCTCAGGAAGAGAGTCCAAAGCATCCCAGGACAGCTGGGATTTTCAGAGAACTGCTACTCTGCCTGCAGTTTGATTTACTTGCCCTGTTGACTGCAATAATACACCCCCAGTAACTTTCCTCTGGAGCCCTAATTATAGAATTAACATCCCAAATTTTAAAAATTTCAACAGGTCTCCAAACAAAACCATCGGAAGTAGGAAAAATGTATATATATGGCAATCAGCTATTAAGAGTGGCAATCAGCTATTAAGAGCCACAGGCAGAGGGAATAACATCTAATCCACTAAATCCCAACAGCTGGAGAAAAGTCATTACTTGTAGGCAAGGTAAGCCCCCCATGCCCTTCCAGGGCCACGCTCACTTTTCATGCACTTTCTGCAGGGATGGAATACAACAGCAAAACAGAGGTAGCTGTTCTGATGGGGCACACACATTACAAACTTATGCTTCATATGTACAGTGTACAGGTTTTTTTCTAATTTCCCCTCCTAATTAATTAATTTTTCTTTAAAGCTCAAAGTTTTTTCAATTGGTGAAAGTTCTGTTCTACTTAGGATAATTTCACTTTCTATTAATTTTTTTTGCGATTCTCAAAGCATCTCCCTTTCTGGGGGAAAAAAACCACCAAAAGCAACAACCATAAAACCAAAACTCCCAAATCTGATATGTCAAATGCAAAGTAAGGTTACTTACATTTATCTAGATGAAAAGAGAATCACCCATTTCATATACAGTAGGCACTCCAGGACAAAACCAGAAAGCAAGTGGTTTATCTTTATGTCTAGTCCTGGGTCATCTTACTGTTGTGCAGAGAATAATGAAAGATAACAAAGGCATTCCCATGCTGCCAGATCACTTGACTTCTGTTTAAATGCATCCTTAAAGGTATAACTACCCCAAATTTAATCCCCAAGCAGGTCTACACAATACAGAGATGGCAAATATCTAAGTGGCTCTTAGAAAAACACCCTGGTCTTATCCCTGGGCAACATGGTCTATTACACTGCCAAATTAATGAGGACCAAACCAGCAAAAATTCTGAGTGACAAAACAAAGTATATCTCCTAGCTCTGGATGGGCCACTGAATGATCATTCCTCTGTTCACAAAGTTTGGTTCCAATTACACCTCTGAACTGCTCATTCCTTGAAGACATCTGGTGTAAATTGCTTTCTGAAAAGTAGCCACAAATTTCACAAAGTTATGCAGATACAACAGCTGTTGTATATATGCTCACCCAAAAGCGAGAAGTGGCATTCTGCTTCTTCCCCATCTTGGAACATAAACTCACTTCTCTGCATTTACTGTGCAAGCAGAATTTGGCTTTTTTGTTGTTGGATTTGGTTTTTTTTTGCTTTATTTTGTTCTATTTTGTTGGTTTTGTTCTTTTTGTCACCCCTTTCCTGCTGGCTCCATTCCTTCGCCATAAACCTATGCCTGCAAATTACAAATGCTGTGTTGCTAAATTCTGGCTTTATACCTAGAAAGTACTGCAAAATCCTGGCTGAGGTTGTGCTGAGTGCTCGGCGGCTGTTTTGGTGGCAGCTGTTTTCTCTGAGTCACCTGGAAACCAGCTGTTCTTTAGCTACCTTCTCCTTGGTTAGAGGATGCTCACTGGAGGCAATTTCTGGGATTTGTGATTCATTTGCAGGAGATTGCTGGACAGATCCTGCTTTTCCCATATGCTGGAAGGCCACCTCTGCAAACAGCTGTGCCATTTGGAAAGGTGTGACAATGCTCTTGCTTTTGAGAGTTTGATTAATCAATATAATGTGAATTTTGTTCAAAACTGTATGGTTCCAACCTAAATTTCAGTTATCAACAGGAATGTCTCTGCACACTTCACTGAGCTTTGAGTTAGATTGTGCTAAATACAGCATCTCTGTTTTCCCAGCAGACGATGGCTGGAAACAAAATTCATGTGTGTGCAGAGAGATCAGAAAAACAAAATCTATACCAAACTCAAGCAATGAATAAACTATATCTGAGTTAGGTATGTGGTTTGATTCATCTGTCATTTAGACTGGCTTGGTGTCAGTATCTCCTGACCTCTGCCAAATGGTTCTGGCAGTCCCCTGAAGAGCAGGGACAAAACAAAGCTCCAGTATCTTGAAATAGCATAACATGAGTTATTGTGAAGGAGCTTTTAATAATATACAAGAGACATGCAGTATCCATGTTTGGAGTAAAATAAGGATGGCATTTACTCTGAAATGAATGGCTGACTTGGATCCTGGCCCTACAATAGTGAATGGCAAAAAAATCCCCAAAAAAACAACTCCACTCATATTTTTTAAACTACAATTTTCTTTTTCTTGTGAGAGATATGAAGAGGTATCTTTGCTTACATTATTTTAAGACCTGTTTAATAAATCCTCATGAATTGTCAGTATATTTATCTGATTTGATTTTATATGATGGGAAAAGGGGAAATAAATGTGTTTAACAGAGAAAACCAAGCAGGCATCTAAAATGATGAGATTTTTCCCAGCATTTGCTGTGATCATCTGATTCTGCATCTACCCTGCCCTCACTCTTGTGTTTCTGTGCCTCTGATCTTTCTAGATTTTATCTGACTCTGAGACTCAGCTCCTGTCTCTGGAACAGATATAGCACACCTATAAGTAATGAAAAATGGCCATTAGTAGGATATTTGTTGCAGGAAGAGAAAATTTTGAAATGTTCTAGCTGCATAGTGACTGCCACAGAGTGCTACACACAACACAAATGTCTGCCTAGAAATGGACAAACTCCCATGGACTTTTTCAGTTTTCCCCAGTTTCTTGGGATGGTTTTTTTTTTGTTTTCCTTTAAACCTCATCAGCCTATATCACAGGAGAGATATATGCTGTCTAAATAATACAATAAGCTGTCTAAATATTTCTAGTACCAGGGGATAAGGAGACATTTTAAACACTTAATTGCAGTAAGAAGCTGAATACAGGAGCCAACACAGGTACCATTCCTGAATCCCCCTGGGTTAAGGAGAGGGACAAATATTAATATAACATAAAGCAAGCACACCCCCTACAAAACCTGGATCAACCCTTCCTCCAGGGCGCTGCCAATCATCAATTCCTGATGAAAGATGTTAAAAAGGAAATATTTTGAAGAAGTTTTCATGGCCCTGTGGACAGGTCTGCCCCTTCCCCGGGCTCAGCCTCCACAGCTGAGAAATGGGCTGGTGTCCTGCTGTCCCTGCCCACCTGCCCTTCCTGGTGGGGGGCACTTTAAAACACTGCTCCTGGTAAGGAGATGAGGCAAAGGAGGTGGGAGTGGAAGGGGGAGTTTGTTCTTAAGGGAGAAGGATTCTTCCAGTGGTAGAAACCAAATGTCACAGATGGGTACATGCTCAGCTCCTGCCTGCTTTCAGAATGGTTTCTGCTCTCCAACATCTACAGTTGCTTTTTTTTTCCCTACATCATCAGCAAGGATCGACTCTCTGTAACAGGGATTTATTTTGGAGAAAAGGCAGAAGCTGGAGTCCTTGCAGAGAACATCAGAACTATTTCTGAATAAATTGCCACTGTGACCACAGTCTGATACCACACAAACACGGAACTAATGCTGCTCCTGTAAAGGTTGCAGGATTTGTCTTGTCTTTGTTGAACCTTAGGCTGCTGTTTCATATTCTAATAGAAATTAAAGAGCTAATTACATACAATTTAGACTACACATGAGGGACACAGGCTCAGCTTCCAGCTGAGCTGGGAAAATTTTAATTGTTTAGTTAGAAAAGCAATCTATTTGGAGATGTGCGAAACAACTTCTGATTCTAGGTGAAAAGTCATCAGAGCAATTTATGATCTTACAACTATTAATTTCCTAATTTAGATCAAGGAATAGCAACTGTAAGGAAAAGGCAGTGACTGTGTAGATTAGATCATTAGACCCACAGTCAGCAGAACTAATGTCCATTAACCCAAGTGGCAGCATTAACACCCTTCTTCCTGGCATGGACCCACTGCCTCCTCCTAATCTGCTTTTCTGGAAGAACACCTGGCTACAACAGAGTGAGGCAATTCCAGGAAAAAAACCCAAACAAACTAAGCAGAAAGGCAGCATCCATGCTTATTTGGCTATGGGATTTTCCACTGTGATATGGAGCCCATCAGTGACAGGCATGAGGGGAGTGTGTCCTCTCCTTCCCACCAGACTGCTCAGAACACTAAGGATCCCAAAACCACTTTACTGGGAAAGGACTGTGGGAAACTGCAGGGCAGAAGGAACGAAAAGCACTGGTTTTCTGGCCAGCAACAATGTCACCTGCCTCTTCTCTCCTGCCTGGTCAAGTCACTCAAAAACCTGACAGACAGCTTCCAGCAGAGACTGGCTGTAGTGCCACTGGCAACCACAGGACATTATTACACTGAAGAAAAAAAAATAAAAGAAGAAGCAGAGAAAACTCAAAGGCATTTCATTTTTATCATGATGATAAAGTGTCCTCATGTTCCAGTAATGAATGTGAACACACACATTTTAGGGATCTTTTATTAATATTTACTCCTTAGCTATTCTCATTTCCCAAAAGCGCCCCTTTCTGGGACTGCTACCACCATTTCTGTACAGTCCACAGTCAGCAAGGAATGTCATTTAAAAACTGCTAATGTATAGGATTTAAACAGCATTTATGTGGCTGACAGATTCTGTCTTACTGTGCAGAAGGGATAAGTAACAGAAACCAACAATAAATTAGAAACTTGCAACAACAGTGAGATTTAACGAGAGCGCATTCACAGAGAGCTGCCGAGGGCAAATTAAACGAACCAGGATGGATTGCCATCTGTTTTGGGCAGTGTCACTTGGCAAGGACCTAAGGCCAGAAGGGACTGGTGTTATCTTTGCTGTCTAGGTCACCACACCATGCTGCCTCGGATAGGCTCGAGCCATGGATTGAAACAAAATAGTCCCCTTCAACTTCCCCTCATGCCAAAGCAGCACAAAGCAAATACATTTTGCATAACCCTTGACAAGTTATCTGCCATATTAATCTGGTGATTTGCTCAGTTGAGTCTCCAGATTTATCTGTTCTCTTTTAATTGTGGCCATGATTCAGTCATCGCATCCATTTTTGCTGATATCACTGAAAGTGTACCTCATTTGTTCAGTAATATGCTCATTTTATTAAAAAGATAAGGAAGCAAATATAAAATGAAAGACAATAATAAACATGGGACTGACTTAGTACATCAAACCACCATGAGTACTCATAATTTAAGAAAAATAACCACGTCAGTCACTGAATTAATGCAACTAAAGATCTGGGCTCTATTTTCTAGGGTCTACACAAATCTGTTATAAAAAAAGAAATACGCAGCCTCCGTTTTGAGGCAAAAATATTGGGTAACTGTTTCAACACCAATCACTAAATAGATTGCCTGATATATTGGTAGAAAATTCAAAATTTCAGGTCCAAGAACATCCTAATACAGAATAAAACACACTTCCTTCAACCCTTCCACAGCACTGACTGAACTGCCACTGAGCTTCACTGCTAGGGTGAAGATCTGTTTGATGAGAAGGGGCTGGGCAGGTCTAGAGCAATGTGCTTTTGCCACTCTGCAGAAAACTGCTGGAGGACATGAAGGTAAAGCACTCTGTGTCCCCTCTCCACCTGAATGACATGGGTTCATGCTGCATTTTAGCTGTGAGTGAAGTCTATGGATTAGTGGTACTGCTCAGACAGGGCAGTGGTGACAGCTCCCTCTGTTCTATGGTGGGATAGTAAAACTGGATCTTTCTGGGTTTATTTCCTGAGTTCAGGTGCAAGGAATACACCTTGCCTAGAGTTTTCCATTTCCTACCCATCACGAAGAGGGCAAAGACATGGAAATCCTCAGGGTGATGTTCCATGACCTCTGAGGTCATGTTAGACTCTATCAACAGCTCTCTTTGGAGAGAAACTGCTGGAGTTCTTGAGAGCACTCTTAATATGTACTCATACAGTCCACTGACGTAGACCTGTCAGGGCAATAAAAATAAGAATTCTGTCTTCAGTCTTTCCAGTTTCTCCAGCACAAGTGTCATAACACCATATTCCTCCTTCTCTCTTAAATAGCAGCAAAGCTGTTCTATGTGTCAGAGCTTTTGTTTCTTACCAGAGAAAGAAAATTATTGTTTTGGGGTGGTTTCTTCCAGTCCTTGTTACTATAGAGTTCAGGTACTGCCATGGGAAGGGAATATTGCTACTGGAAATATTATTTTTCTGACCTCTTCTGGGCTTTGACGTGCAAAAGTAAACACAAGGCCTTTACTGGACGCCTATTTTCAAGGGACATTTATGTGGTACTTTAGATCACATAGATACTGAGGTGAAAGGTGACTCTGCACAGGAGAGTGAATCCTATCTAACTCCAGCATGTTTGGATGTGAGATCTTGATTTTGCTCTTTGTAGATGCAGAAAATAGCCCCTTCACCCAGCTTTACTGACCTCCAGCTCTAAAGCACCATGTGTCACGTTGCCTAAAACCACAAGGCTGATCAAACCCCAAGATATCAATAAGCAGAGAATTGTACCCTTGCTGCCTTCTGATCTTCTGGAGAACATTTAAGTTATTTTGCAAACTTTTCTTCATATTCAAACAAAAGTCCATAGAAATACTTCCTTTAAACAAAAACAGCTTTTCACATAACCCTTAGATTCCTGAGCTGTTTGTAGAAAAACACATCCAAATACCACAGGAGTCTGAAGAAAAGAAAATATGGAGTCAGAGCCAGCAATACTAGCATTTTAAATGAAAACATGAATTTCTCCGACACGTGGGGAGAGTCAAAGAGAAGAGAAGGTGAGAACTGTGATCAGGGCAGACAAGGGCATCGCTGGAAAGGAAGATGGACAAAGAATTTGGCAGAATTCAACTCACAGTCTGCCTCAGCTGAAGCAGATAAAACTTGCCTTTTTCTTAGAGACCTGTTGTTATGGTTTTAAAACTTTTTTTTTTCCCCCCCGTCCAGCCTCCTGCCTATCTTTCTACTGCAGATTTAAGGAAATAGGAGGCAGGTGCATTGTGAGATGAAGGACTGAAAAAAATTGCAAAAAGCAGCAGCCCTTATCATTGTCTGCTCTCTTTCCCAAACCTATGAAGCAGGCTGTGAAGGAGCTGCTCTTTATCCATCCACAGAGAAGCTCCTGCTGTAGCCTGCGCCGTGTCTGGCGCCCCGCAGGGAGCAGGGTCCTGCTTACCCTTTGCACAGGGCCACGCTGGGCAGCACATCCCTCCTCAGGCTCCATGGCACGGTGGGAAGGGGGGAAGACTGGCAAGGGAGCCAGGGAACAGAGTGCCAAGAGCAGGAAAAAGGAAGCAGGAAAACTACCAAGACAGACAGAGTGGAGGAGGCTGGATGAGAATTTGAACAGTCTCAGCCAAAACGCGAAGCTGAAGCAGAACACTATATTTAACAGAACTGCTCAGTTGAATGCTGCTGGAGAGCTCAAGTTTTGAAGGATCATAGAAATAGGGAGTAACTTTGAGGTTTAGTGCTCCTCATCCCCTCTGTGATGACCTTCACTGCTCATATCCCATTCAAATGTAGGTAGGAACTTCCCCAGATGGCATCTTTGCACCTGTCATTTCCTGGAGCGGTCGTACATACCTAATAAACCTTTTCAAATATTATGTCTTGCTTAATTTAACACCATTGTCCTGATGTAAGTGCACACTATGGAACACATTTTAAAAACTATGTTAAATTTGGCTTCAATAAGCTTGGGGAGTACTGAGGGTTTAGCAGCAATCTAAGCTCACTTTTAAGGCACTGCTTGCAGAACCAAGGAGGATGGAGAAAGATCTTGAAGAGAAGTTAGGAAAGGGGAGTTATGTGGAATTTCACTACTTCTCCTCACAGTTTTCTGATTGATGATCCTTTGCAACAATTGTAAAATAAGATAAATAATTAATATTACAACATGGACTGTTACAACAATGAATATATTCTGGTGGATTTGCATGTAACTTCAGGAAACTACTCCATGTTACCAGCTTCAACTTTAGATTCAATAGCAAAACAATGATCAAACTTTATTTGATGCCAATATACTGATTGTCCTGGTGGAATTTATATTGTTGAATGTGCCTCTTCTTGGTCAAGTTAGACCACATATCAGACAATACTAAAAATTTCTGACAGAATTGCACAAGATTGCAGCAAAAGCCATCAAAATAAAGGATAATGATAGGAAATACAGCAGTTTAAACAAGGGTTCAATATTTAATACTGTATTCAATTTTGTATTTTGAGGCTGGCAAGGATTAAGCTTGAAGAATTGAAATAATTTATTTCATAGGTCTTTACTCAATCCACACAGTAAAAACCACTGTCCATCATGGCCTCAAAACCATGACACAGATGAATTGCTTCATTCTGTTTCCACACAAGGAATTGGATATTGTTTAATTAGGGAGAGATATTTTAAGATGCCATGAGATTGAGTGGAATATTTCTGAGACCTTTCTACTTTGCTGTTAGAACTGAAACACAATAGTGAATGTAATGAGAACAGAACCTGTTTCTCCCCTGGGAATTTGCCATCATGGAAATGACTCCGTGTTACAGAACAATGTTCTTGTAGGTATATGGCCTAACCAGAGTCCACTGCAGCTGGCATGTTTGGGGGCAGACTTGGCCTGTGTAAACATCAGAACACTGGTGCATGTGCATCATCGTGTCCTGCTTGCTTTGGTGGAGCTGAGCCAGCCACAGCAGCTCAAACACAGCCTTGTCCATCCCAAGCAGCAGATGTAACCAGCACTGGAGTTAACAATTATCTTCAGGACTTAATTACACTTAATGCTCTCCTGGGATGGAGTGAGGTGGCAAGAGAGACTCCCATTCCTGTTTGTCAACAGAAACACCAGAGCTAATAACAGTAGTATCTAATAAATTCCATCTTGAAGTTCAGAATATGACCAGCTGTCCTCCCTGCCAGGAGACAGGGACAAGCTGAGGAGCCTGAACACCCACTATTAATTATTGGACAAGGAAGTTGCCATGACACAATTGTTCTCCCCTTATATCAGTTTTTACCAAGGTTTCCGGAATACCAGGATCTGCTTTTCCACACAGGGACAAAGGTCTAGACTCTTTCCAGACCCTGCAGTAGCCACAAGCCTCCTGCTGAGCTGCAGGAGACCACACTGGAACCGCACACATTTCAGCATGTGTGCACAGAGTTTAATTCATGCTGCTTGGTTTCCATCCTGAAACACAAGGAAATGTGTTTGGGATTAATTCCTCTGTCACTTAACAGAATGCCAGACCTAATTTCCTCCTTGAACAGCAAAATGAAACAAAACCCTCCACTTAATATTGGAAAATACAAAAGGTTTAGATTTTAAAGCTGGGCAAGGCTCCCTTATCTGCAAATTCCACTGCATAGTCAAGAATAAAGCTGTTCTGAAGTACCACAGAAAACAAGAGCTTAAGATCTGCTTTATGCCCACTTATGAATGAAGGAGGAATACAGGCACAGATCTGTGATAATCACCAAACCCCTCAGGGCCACCCAGAACAGTGGCAGTGACATCCTAAAGACTATTGGGGTACCAAAACATGAGTGCTATAGAAATGGCAGGAACTCATTCTTCAAGCAAGTATTTCAGCTGTGAAACAGTATGCATTTTTGGTATGGAAAAGCATTCATTTAAAGGGAAGATATAGTTACTTGAGGGTCTGTGGTCTGAATATAAACATGGGCAAAAACTAATAGATGGAAACAATGTCTGTGAACTTGTCTGACCTTCTCCCCCACAAACAGCACCCTCAGCTCCCACCTGAACCTTGTCTTGACCTGTTAGCTGTTCCCAAAATTGAAGTGGCTATAGCACTTGACCAAGTGATCCCCTTAGTCTCATTTTACCAAGTGAACCCTAACCCAACCCTAACCTTAACCATCCTTAGCCTGTTTCTCTCTGACGTGGGGAAGAGAGCTACCTTTGGTCCTCATGCTAAAAGGATAAAAGCAAGGAGAGCACTGCAGAGCTGTCATCATAACTCAGCTGAGCTCAGCTAAGCCTAATGTGGAGCACAGCCCAAGAGGTGTCTGAGGAGAAAGCTGGGATTAGCACATCTCTAATATTCCTCTTAGGTGGAGGTGTCCAGCAGATCCCTCCCCTTGTTTCCACACTGCAACTTGAACTGCACAGCCTCAAGGGACACTGCCTGAAGGTGGAGGTCTTTATGGACACCCACCAGGGAACAGCCCTCCCAGAGGAGGCAGCAGCCTCCAGCCACTGTGCTTTTGGCAAAGTGGCTCAAAGAGGTGACAGAACACCCACAGGTGTGAGATTTCCTGGCACTTCCTACCACTGAACAGCAGACAGTACCTGGACTTGCCAGTGTAGAAGACCGGAGCCCCTAACATGCAAACCCACAGAAAGATACTCAAGCTGGAGGTGACTAGCACTTACAAGAGAAGTCAGAAATCACAGACTTCCAGAGGCTGCAGGCTGTGTGCTCCACATGCAGAGGGAAGAGAGAAATGCAGTACCAATAATTTTCCTACTGCTTTTTTAGGAGTATCTGCACAAGTGCTAGAGAAACTGCCTTCCCCATTCCAGTTAAATAAGACTAGCATTTTCTTCCAGTAATTTCTAGTAGGGTACACATTTGGTTTCCTGTAAACTATAAATTCACAAAGACAAGCCACACAAACCAGCACGAGTAGAATCATCCCAAGATTTATGTGTGTATGACATTTTCAAAAAATTCCCGCAAATCATTTATATGGCAGGATGTGAGCAAGTAATGAGGAAACAGCATTTCACATCCCTGGGCTGGCACTTGAGGTGGGGCCTGGAATACAGCTGCATGGAGAAAAGGGAATTTATACATCTTGTAAATGCAGCAGAGCTCTCCATGTAAGACTAGACAGCAGAGTCATGGGGGAAACAAGCCTTGCCCATGGATTTGTTGGGATGTGAGCAAGAGCTGCTGCATCTGCTGAGATTTCTCTCCAGGAACCTGCCTGGGTCTGTTCAATTATGAGCTGTGCCAGCAAGGAAGGAGCAAGCTGGACCTACAGCATATCCTCAGTGTTCTCCTGCTGACATTTCCGGGCTGGATTTCTGGGCCCCCTTACTCATGGGTTCTCTGGTTATTCCTCATTGCTCTCTCACAGTAACTAGTTACACACCCCTTGCAGTGTGTAAAAAAAGAGCAGCTTCTGCTGGAAGTCACAAACACCTGAATGCTTCAGGATGCTCAAGTACCACCCGGAGAACTGAGATGTGAAGGGAATCCTCGTAGTGCTGTCACTTACGATTCACAAGAGCAAGCTCCTGGCTGCTCCTCTGAGCACCAGGTTGACTGTGAATTCATGATTCTTGTCATTTCAGGAAATTGTCATCACCTACTCAAAATCTGCAAAACTTCAAATGCATTTTTAGTGGGCTTGGAGAGAATTAAACCTAATTTTGTGTCAAGAGTAACTAAAAGCTCACTATCAACCAGGTTTTACTATTAGTGGAAGGAGTCAGAAGCATAAAACCAGCCATCAGCCTGCAGTGAGTCTGCTGAGAAAGGAGGAAAAAATATTCCTCCTTTTGCCAGAGTAAACCAGACTTCAAAATCAACCTAAGTAAAGAAAATCTTCAGCCACTATGGAAAAACATAGCTGAAAAGCCAACAATTAGCCCAGAGTGAAAAGGCTGTTTGTGCCTAGGGTTGCAAATTCCCATTTTTAAACTCAAGGAGCTTTGCACCCACCTCACAACAGCCTAATCAGTGGTGTCAAGATGGCCACAATAGCCACGACTTAAACCCAGGATTTAAAAAAACAAAAATCAACTTCTCCAAGCACAGGGACTGCCTGATCTCTTTCAAGCTAGGATGAATAATACAGATATGTTTAAATTTGAAATACTCTTCTTGTGAGCTTTATCTTCCAGCAGCAAATTCCTATCCTCTTTCCCCAGCTGAGCCAAGATATTCCTGAATATTTTATAACTAAAAATCTTTTTCTCTTTGCCCTCCTATGTAGATTCTCACACCCTGCAGCCCAGCATGACAAGTTCTTCTCTTTGAAATATTGAGCCATTTTCAGTGGGTCTTGTCAATCCTTTACACCTATTTTAATTGAATATTTCAAAGTGGAGGGAGATCAGAGCACTCTGCCTGGGTGGGCACTGGCTGATGGTGTCAGGCTCTCTCTGCTCATCTCCAGCTGAAGTGATCAGATCCCTTGCCTCTTTGGGCCAAGGGGACGATGGATGTCAGCCTAATGGGTGCAAAGTGGTGAAGAGGGAGCTTGAAAAAGAGTAGATAAAGCATGCTAAATTTAGAAGCTGTTTGTTTTCAAGAATGGGTTTGAACTTTAACTCACACAAAAATTATGCCTCGCAATTCCACTCTTCTGTGACATCTTTGTTCCTCAGCTAGGGCCACGAAATACAATATTCCTCTATTATTAATAGCAAGGCTATTGTTGGGTTTTTTTCCTCCACCTGTGCAAGTGTGGATGTCTGGATCATAAAGGCAGATGCAGCACCCAGGTCTGCTCTAGATGCAGTATAGTAGCTTCATCCAGCCCAAGCTCTACCCAAAGAAAATTAATGGGAAACTTTGGAGGCTTGGTCTTATTCATACCAGAGCCAAACCAAAGGATATGTAAGCTTCAATTCGGGTATCATATTTAAATCTAAAATAGAATCTGAACAACTACTAGATGATTATTAAATTTCTCAATCAGCTTATTCTTCTACATAAATTAGAAGGCAGCATAAAATGGGATCTCCTGTACTTCAATTACATTTCTTTGCTTACATGAAAAGCAGCCCTTTCAGAGGAAAGACTGCAGAAGAAATGGCTGTCTGTACCCAAAAACTCTTGCCAGAATATTCTGAATATTGGGGACCATGAGTTCCATTAGCATCAGGCACAGGTAGAGAACCAGAGGTTACCATGAGAAAAAGTCCTGAAACTGGGTACAAGCCAAAGGGGAAAAGGAGGACAGTATTTTCTTGAAAACAAGACAGTTTAGGAAATACTGGTAAGACATTTTGATGTGACAATTACTTTTGCTTCTTTATTTTTTTTTTCTTTAAATCATCTGTTTGTTTCAGCTGGCAATGATACTGTGAAATTAATTATTTTTATTTGTTGTCCCAGGCAGAATCCCCTGCAATTCCTTGATAAACTCCTATCTCATGCTCATGTCTTCATCAATTTAGAGTCTTTCTTTCCCATTAGAATTAGTTGTTTACGGTTGACAAATATTATCTGTATTTTCCTTGCTAAAATGATCATGGGGATAAAACTTCCATTTTTATATTCACAAATAAAGCTGAACAATTATATGGCTTTTGGCATAAACAGGAACATAACAAGATTTCTTTTCAAATATTTTTCCTCCCTTAAATTCTCTATTGTGGTATTTTGGATCCGATGCCCGAACATTCAGCATAATTAATTAAGCTTTTTATTCTCAAGAGTAATTTAGTGGGATTTGCCAGGAAATGTTTGGGAAATGGCTATGCATTTAATAATACGTGCACTGACTACTGCTCCAGCTCTCTGTAGGAGTGGATAGCCACAATAAGCATAAAAACTTAGTTATGACTGGGAACTGTGTCCCTGTTAGGTAAACACAGCTCAAAACCAGGAGATGAATTTTGCATTATTCCAAATGATTAATACCATATCAGAGTGAGAACTCAGTTACAGGTGAAATTTGCCCAGATTGCCAAGGGTAGAGCGAGACATTTTGGTCATCAAAAGGTTGGGGCAAAGGATGAAAAATCAATGAGTAAAGGTGTGGTGGAGCTGACTGAGGAAGGCTGAGCACTGAAAAAACAGGCTTCTGAGACCAGAACTGCAAACCAAAAAGTGTCCTCTGCTGAAATAGCCTCCAGCAGGTCTCCACTGTTCACAATTATCTGGGTGCAACCTCTGTCTCACAAACTCTTACAGTCACTTTTGCATTTGCTTTCTTCCTTGCATGTTAATTCCACTGCCACAGTCACTGGAAATAGGGCTCATGAAAAAGGTTTCAAACCCAAAGAGGAAATGCAAGGTGGCTTCACACTCCAGCCACTAAATTTCTTTTGGTACTCAGGGTACCTTGGTTAGAGCTTACTCAGGAGTCTGAGACCTGCAACTCACTCACTATGAACTGAGTCTGCCTCCAAAGATCTGTTTGCATTGGAACTGTTGTGTTGTAGCCTTACTACCTACCTCCATGTCAATTGCAATGGAAAAATAATAAATCTGCTCATTGTGCTTGCAGAGGTTTCCAGTCAATGAAGACATCTGGGTTACTGGTTTAGCAGCCCTTGAGCCTATTTAAGGTTTCATTTCCTGGGCCCCAGCAGAGAAGAAATCAGCGCTGCTAATGCAGTACAAGAGCATTGCCTGAAGCTGCTTTGAAAGGAAAACCAAGATGCACACAGCCCTGACCACAACTTTTCTCTCTGTTACTTATAAGGCATGATAAACTAATAATTAAAAATCTGAAATCCTTCAAGTATCATATGTGTATTTTCAAACAGCTTCACTTTATATAATTCTTTAATCAAATGTGCAGGAAAGGAGCACAATGAAAGCTGACATATATTTCAGCAGTAGTAAAGGGGGATCATATTGAGTTTTGATGCAAGCATATGCAGCCCTTGTAGATTGCAGCCTGACACTGATAATTGTTTTGCCCCATGAGTTTGGAACTGTTGGGAAGACTCTACTAGCAAGATACCCTACAAAATATGGACCTGACCCAGTGCTTACTGGAGTTAATTGGATTTTTTTCTATGACCCTGGCAGAGATGATTTTAAGCCCCTAGAGCAGAAATTGGCTCACAATTGTCCATTTTCTCTCGTTATTCACAAAGAAGAAATTCTACCGTGCCTTTTCAAAGATGATAGCTGAGTGTTAAATTCATGCTTTTATTTTGCTTAAGGAGAATGAATTTCTTTCAAATAAAATGTCATTTTTCGTTCTTTTTAGCAGAGTTTTGGCACATGTTTTCAGGGTCAAGATCTAATAATAGCCCTTACAAAACCCCCACAGTTGTGACATTCACTCTTTGGTGCAGCAAACAATGAGACTGTAATGATGATGATAATTGTGTTTATTTTTGATTCTGGACAAATGTCATCTATTCTCCATCTAGTCCCATTGTGAAAAGGCCTGAGCCACGACCTCCAGCAGGATCAGCTGACACAGTTCCACTTGGCCCAAATTTCTGACAATCTGCTGAAAATGGCAATCTTATTGGTTTTTTTCCTATGCTTTTCTCACTGCTGAAGAGATCTCCAGTAAGAAACATTACCTTTAATTTACATTAAAATATTTCAGCTAAAGTTAGGCCAAAATAATGGGTGCTAATGATGCACTTAAGATCCTCACACAGCAGATCTCCTGGTGTCTCTTACAGAGGTCCTTCACCTACTCAATGGAGATTCTTCAAAAAATAAACACACCTGTTTGCCAGCACTCTTCCCTCCTCTAGCTGCACTACTGCTCCATTTTAAGGGAGACCATCTGCATTTAGGGTCTAAAGAAGTGATTGTAGCTTCTTCTGGAATGTATTTCTCTGTTGCTGCTAAGTTGACATATACTGCATGCTGGGGATGAAGGTAAAAGGAAGGACAAGAGTAAGAGGGAGAAAGGGAAATGGGGGAGAGAAAGGAGGGACTTACAGAAATCTTCAGTATGGGATAGAATTTCTTCCAAGTAATTCTGAATTTGCAAAAAACCCAAACTATTTGAATATCTTTTGATTGATAGTTCAATATATTTTAAATAGATAATTGAACATATTTTTTGAATGCTTAGGTAATAAGAAAAATAAAGGATTACCAACTGCCTTGGAAGTGTATTATTAGAAGTAAATATTTGAATAGTTTTAAGTATTGCTTTGTAGCTCAGCAGTCCAGCAGAGCCCTTCTTTATAGCAGTCCTATTCTATGTGTGTTTACTTAAGAGAATTGAAGTGATTCTCTTCCTTACCTAATTTCTTGTTTTCCCCTCCTTCTTTCATTAACAGACTTTGATTTAATAGTTTCCACTGGAGACATAGTTCATCATTGTACCAAAGATGGTAGCATCCAGCAATTTATCTGTCAACCTCTCCTCAATACACCAGCAACTTTTCATAGAAGAGAGGAACTTACTGGAGCAGCGGTCTATTCTTATGGCATATGGACCTATTAGAGTAGTAAATTTATCATTATACATGACATAAAAGATGCATTACCATCCATTAAGTTCAGGTGGAAGCAAACCATTGGATGCCTACCACTGGATCTCTCCCACACCACAATATCCTTTCCAGTAATGCCTGTGTGGTCTTTGAGGAGAGTTTCCCTTCTAAATGGTAGCTTACAATTAAACATGCAGGGCTTTCAAATGCAAGCCAGCTTTAAGATATTGGCATCAACATTTACTGCTGTGTAATGAGGTGCACCCTGTTAAAAGTGCATCAATTATTACTTGTTTCATATGGACAGGAAGCCTGATTTTGCATTTATCTTCTGCTACACCTTCCATACCCCTCAGATATAAATTGAAAAAAGGCTCATTATCTTTTTTTCCCCTTTGTGTTTTAATGCAGCAGTCTCAGGTAGGAAGGGGAAATCTGCACAGTCCTGTGCTTCTACAGCAGAGGAACAGGACCCCCAGGCAAAAAGCCACCATGCCCCAGAAGCACAAGGGGAGCCCCCAGAGCTTTGCTTATAGTCTCAAATCCCCTCTATTTTCAATTAAATGATCTAAATATCAAAATTACTTTGTGCTATCACAAACTATATTGCTGCCCTAAGAGAAGCATGATTTAATCTAAGTTTACACCTGTAGCTGACTAGTTACAGGAAGATAATTTCTATTGAGTTTTGCCTGTTTTCATTCTAATGATGCTCTTTGGCAAACCTAGATGTCTTTTTCTCTTTTTTTCATTCTGTCTCCAAGAAGTAAAGGCCAAGACAGGATTGGAAAGGTCATTCTCCCTTTTCCTTTCTCTTCTCCTCCACAGTGAGAAATGTTCCAAGATAAACACACCCCTCTACCCATTGTACTCGGCCTCAATTCACCCATTGAGATCTGATGGGGTTTCACACTAAAACTTCAAAAAGAACAGGAAACACGGAGAAGTGAAGAACATTTTCATTTAAAGGGTGATAAAATTCATCACAAATTCTCAAGACTGATCTATAAAGTTTGAGAGCTTTCAAGTAGTGTGTACTGCTGGGTCATTTTACAGATATTGCCACTACCATAAAAAGGAAAAAAAAACAAAACCCAAAACAAAACCAAAAACAGCAAGGGAGAAAAAAAAAAAAAAAACAAAGAAGAGGTAGAAGAGGAGTAATTTTACAGGGTGATGAAATTGAGGACACCAAGAACAAGCACACAAATCTTAGTGTTTGATCAAACTTCTGCATGCCTCCTTCTCTCCTCAGGAAAAAAAAAGGCAATTATACTCCACACTGATAATGACAGTAAAGTCCCAGGAAGTAGAACATCAGCAGTGGGTAGTTTCTTTAATTATTTGTTGCATTCAAAGGCAAAAATTATTCTTAGATACATTGCTTCAGTGTTGACTACTACAGAAAAGGCTTTTACTGAGCAAGGTAAGAAAGTAAAGAGGGAGAAAGTAACTGATATTATCTAAAACAGCCACATTGAGAAAAGATGGTGTTTGATGGACTTTTACACTTGAAAAATCATTGAAAAAAACCCCACCTTACAACAATATTAACAATTAAGAATCAATTGTCAATCCCTCAGTCAGTACAGCAGAGATGCACAGACCAGATATACTAAGTGTGGACCCACATCACACACCTGCAGTGCTGCAGCCAAAGCTTTTTCAGGCTCTTTCAGCCTGAGCAGAGCACACGCAGAGGGGTGCCTTGGAGGAGTACCGAAAGCTGCCCCGGGTGTGTTCAAAATCGGTAAAGGAGGTTCCATGGAGTGATCACTTAGCAGAGAAACACATAACAGCCCTCTCACAGTGTTTGCCCTGTTGGCAACCATTACAAACCAATTATTTCCTTTGGGCTCTTAAAAGGGATGGGAATATAGGCTTCCTAAGGACTGCCATCACCCCGGAATGGCATCACATCAGTGCTTCAAAGGGAGCTGTGCTGAACACGGAGGCACTGTCTGACCTACCCTCCCACCACTGAGCAAGCCCACGAGCTATGGCTGCAGGAATGAAAAGTGCTCCCCAGGTGCCTTGTCTTAAAAACCGGTAAAGGCAGGGGAAAATTCTATGAAATCTCAAAGACCTCAATTCAAATGTGCTTGCAGAAGCATCTTTTTATCTATCAAATGCTTTTGGACTCCAATTAAGCAAAGTACAGAAAGGGCTGGAATGGCCCTGAGTAACCTTTGCACAAGATGATGCTTGCATGCCAAGTGCACAAAAAGCCATACAAGTTATTTAAACCTATATTTTTTTGTCCATTTGCAGTAACAGCTACCACTGCATGCTGTGTATCAGTGGGCTGACTTGTCAGGGGCTGAAGCCTGCTATTAGCCAACGAGTAAACATGGATTCACGCCCTCAGACCTTGGGAAGGATTAGCTTTAGCTGTGAAACACAGACATATTGGCAATGCTTTGGATGCACTCTGAAACATTACTGGAACACTCTGGTACACTTCAAAAATTCTTTACATTTTCCCACAGTGGCAGGCCCTGCAGGGAATATTTAGCATTAAGCGTAATTATTTTGTTTTATGCAGAGAATATTTAGCATTAAGTGTAATTATTTCATTTTATGGAGCCTGTCTCAGACTCTAGATGTCTGTACATTGTTTCTGTCTTAAGATAAATACATAGAGATTCCATAGGTATTGATCTACACTCAAGTACCAAAGTACTGGCACTCCAGACAACCTTTCCAAACCACCCATCTCTGCTGGGGACGACCAAATTTTAAGCCTGCTGTGCCCAACTTCACCTGAATAACAAGAGAGCATTTCAGAATAAGGATAACTGAACACTAGGGTGCCAATTTGCCTTTCTTGCTCATCTCACTGCTGTGGCATCAGTTTCTTGGGCTACTGTGGCAAGTCCCTTCAGCACAGGTCCTACCATCCTTCCCCCCCAGCTTAGTACATTCAGGTATTAGAGGTGTGATCAGAAACACTTGGATTTTCAGCTCCACACCTTTGACTAAACTCAACAAATTATCTACCTGTAATGTGAATTATCTACCTGTAATTTGTAGCACAGGCTGCTCTAAATATGTGAAAATACATTTAAGTAAAAATGCTCTTCCTTCCCATTCTCCATTTCATTTTTCAGCTGCATGTTGAGAACAGCATTGTCCTTCAGCAGGGCATGTGAGAGGCATTTGGGTACAGCAGCAGGGAGGTGCCCAGGAATCCTAGCAGAGGACACAATGCAATGATGTCTTAAGCCAGAGGGCTGTGTACATTTTTGTAATAAATGTATTTTACCTCTGCTCCTGTGAAGTGTCTTAGAAGGCAGTCCCTGGTACTTGCTACCAGACTGTGTCTAACCTAAAGCACTCTGGATTGAAACCTCATTTTAAAAAAACAAACAAAACACTTGGAATTCAACATCATGTGTAACTCCAAATAAGAAACCAGATGAGTGCTCTGCACCTCGCAGGGAAGGAGGGCCAGAGGGACACTCATCCATTTGTTTAGAGTGCTAAATATCAGTCAGAGTTAAGGATTTATGATGGGGTCCATCACAGTCAGTTTCCTCAAGTAGTTTTTTAATTTGCTTGACCAAGAAGAGCCAGCTATTGTAACAAGGATTGCCCCTGTCAGCACTGCTCAAGGCAGTTAAACATAAGATGTTATCACTGGGGAAGAGAAGCTGGCCCTTTATTTTTATGGATGGGAGAAGCAGCTTGTTACCATAGCAATGTTGCATTTTCACATGTGGAGGCTGCAGTTGAAAGGGGCAAGCAACCTCTAAACTTTAGCAGTGATGACTGGGACAAAATAGAGGGCAAAATATTTGCTTTTCTCTTGAAACATTTGCAATTTGGGGAAAAATATGCTTAAGGTATCTTGTGTGTGGTTACACCATTGTTTTTCCTCACTCTTGCCAGCATACACCTCATCTTGATCTTGATTGGATAGAAATTTTAGTGCTGCTCTATCACCTATCTTCATTATCCACAATGTTAAGTGGACATGGGTGAGAAAACAAACATGCAAAACTTATTACTGCCAACTAATTAGCAGAGGTTTTTACGTTTATTTAAATATAGATATTTAAAAGCTTCCCTCTGGGAGAAAGGAAAACATTCCCCAGAGTGGGCTTGCATTTTAAGATCTAAAAAGCAGTATGCACTCATGCATGTGTGCAGATATTGAACATGTACATGAGAAATCCTCATCAGCTCCACGGGCATTTAAGCACCAGGTGAGGCACTGTCATTTAGGAAGGCTCATTTGGCCAATTACAAGAGGGAATTTTGCCCATAAAATGAGGAGTGTATTAGCAAGCATGCTAAGATAGAATCCTTCTAGCCAGGAAGGATTCTAGATAGTTACTGTAACTCAGTACAGGGAATTGTACCAAAATCACCAGCACTCTGCTTTCACTGTCTGCTAAACACAAGCAGGAATCAGACAAAAATAGGAGGGTGGGCACCCAGGAGCATTAACTCACAGCTTGTTGCCTGGCAAACAGAGTAACACTTAACACTGTCTCCTGGAGCAATGCATTTGAGACTGCTGTTCAAAATGAGCAGGCTCAGTTTGTCCAAAGTGGGAAAACCCAGAGTATTTTGGTATGGAGTTTGGTGATTGAGAATGCAAGCTGGACAACAGCCACTGGTGGAAGCAAATAGAGGAAGGGAAGAGAGAAGTAAGGATGATACAAGAAGTTCTTTCACTGGAGTCTAAGAAAGAGCTTATACCACAAAGACTCAGATGTCTTTTAAGGCTTTCTATTTTGAAAAAATATTTAAAAATATTTTTAATACTTCAACCACTTTCATGGTTTTTATTAAATTTCTAGCTAGAATGAAATCACGTGGCACTGACTTTCACAGCATAGCACACATCTTATGAAAGACTCACTGCCATCCAACCTTTAGTTGCCACTTTCTACTTTAACTGAATTTAACAAAGACTCCTCTGTTCTCTCAGTCACTTAAGGAGTGGGGGGGAAAATTCCTCAGGCAGCTTTGCCTCTTTGCTTCCTCTCTTTACTGTCTATCCAAAAGAAATCAAAACTTCCAGATACAAAAAATTAAGATTTTTTTTTTTCTTTTACTCTTTTTAAAGAAAGCTGGTCCAAGGCAAACAGCATTGCTTGAAATGTTGGTCATGAAAATCTCTTGCATAGTGAATTACCCATCTGCGAGCTTGGAACAGAAACAATGCAGGCTTCGCACTTGGACTCCTGTTGGTATTTAATGCTCTTTCCAATATATCATTCATAAAACCCATGACTATAGATGATTCCAGTTATTCTGGTTTTTTTTAGCACATCTGTCTTGGGAAGTCTGTCCCACATCTTTACCAAGAGGTGTGCAGAAGGGGAGGGATGGACCTACAGCGAGCTGAGGCCCACGCTCTTCTCTGCAGCTATCACACTGCAGCAGATAAACAGCCAATTATGCAATTGCTGACAGAGCGTTTGATGATTTTCCATTTCTCTTCATCTCCAAAACATGTATCCTAAGAAAACAGACAGCACTGTGGGCTCAGCATTCCTTCTCATGCCTTTGCAGGAAGTGGGAGCCATGCCACTGATTTCAGCAAGAACAGAGATGGGTCCAAAGGCAGAGCTGGATGAGACTGATCTCCCACATTTCTGTGGGCCCTTATTTCTAGCTGTTCTCTCATCGTTGCTTTCCCCTTTCTCCACCCTCACTTGCCTTCATTGTTTCTCCTAGAGACAAGGTAACTGAGCTCTGCCAGAAAGATCTAATAAGAGCAAGGCTGCTTTAACTGTGATTTTAAATCAGAGAATGTTCCCTTTTTGAGGGAAAATGTCCAACTAATGGCTGTTCCTCTTCACCTTCAAGTAAACAGAAGCCAATACCTTTCTAACATGCTTCCACTAAAAAAAATTATCTGAGAGGGAAAATTTAGGAGGATGCTTGAATAGCTGCAGGAAAGGACAGGTCTCAAGTAATTTGCAAGATCATGCATGTCAGCATGCCCATGACATGAGAAATAACCTTAAAGGTGCACAGGCACCTAAGTAATACAGGGCAAGTTTTTCCTTCTGATGCCTAGGGTAAATTTTGTACGAAGCACTATTATGTTTCTGTGCCTACATTCACTGAATTTATTTGGTCTTGGGACCATCAGTGATTTACTGAAGAGAAGCTGAAGACCCCAAGTCACATCTGAAAAGCCACAGTACCCCTATAAGGGAGCAGCTGTACTGTCACTGTCAGGTATCCCCTTGCCTCTCCATCACTTCCACTGTGTTAGGTAACAGCTTATTTAAGAGCATCACACTGTGCACCAATTAAACTGAAACAAAGGAAGATGGCATTGAAATCAAGTTGGCAGAAAATTTAATTTCTCCACTTTGCTTGGAGCCTAAAATAAATGGGTTGTATGACAGACATGGATGGATAAATGGGAGATGAGAAGAACGTACTGGTAGTGTTCTTTGATCCACTTTGGAAAAGGCAGTTTTGCCACACTTCTGCTGGAGGAAGATAAAGGACCTTCTCACAAATAAAGTCCTGGAGGCTATTCCATTGCCCTCCCACACAGTACACCTGCTTTTCATCACACAGCCCATCAGATAGTTCTCATTTCTTAGATTGATTTGCATTTCCATATGTCTTCAGAATACTTTTCTACTACTTAAAAACAAACAACAACTGTAACAAAGCCATCAAGAGTTTTGCTATTTGTCATGCCATATTCTTCACACACACATGCACAAAGACTCAAACTCTTTCTCCTCCCCTTAAAACACAGCAGATTAATTTAGTTTGCCTCCATATCTGCAGAAGAGCATTGCCATGACAAAAATTTAAATGTCAGGAAGAATTCAGTACTGTATTAGAAAGTGAGACATCTGCTATGGTAGGCTCTGGCAAGGAGTGATGTTCTCTAATTGAAATGCCCAACCTCTAGTGGGTTTCCACTCAATAAACATCCCCATTGTTGGTAAAATTGTTACAGACAGAAGCTTCCAAGTTAGAGAAGCCAGCAATAAGCCTTGCTTCTCTATACACAGGAAAAAATCTGTCCCTCATACATATAAGTTCATAGGATGAGGACAATGAGGGAGACAAGAAAAGACAACTGTATTTATACAAAGAGAATGGATGAACCTCATTCCTCTCCTGAAAACTATTTCCATTTCCAATGTGGATGTTGGCTGAGTGGTTAGATCAGAAGTGTGCTGTAGCATCTGCTTTGCAGCTATGCACAGAGGTTTGTAATTCTGTTTCCCTCACCAAGACTAATAGTACCTTTCAGTTGCAAATCTAATCCTTGGCAATGATATTCTTTAGTGACCTAAAATCTAAAATACAGTTTTTCCTCTAAAATGCAGGTACACAACTTTTACATTTGATATGTTATCAGTAGGAAAGTCTACTGCTGGTTTCACTGAAGTACCTAAGCAAACTTGCGGCTTTTTTCTTTTCTATATTATGCTTGGTTATTTCTAATTTTAAAAAGTGTTACCTGTCTTATTCTTCCTTTTACAATAAATGCAGTGTCACGCCAAATAAAGTCTTATTTAAGAATGATGTGGAGTCATGGAAAACTAAAATTAGAGAAAAGTTGACTCTCTCATCTAGCAGCAAACACACGAGCTGCATCACAAAGGCAACATGGGAATGGCACAAAGAATCCACTGAAGTAGCAGACAAAACTACAGAGCTGCTCTGCGTACACAAAGGTTTGCACTTGCACAATTCACAGGTGAAACAAAAAGCGTGTTGGGATGCAGCAGTTCAGAGATGTGACTGGTGAGCGCCCAGGGCTAATTCCAACAGGAAGGCTGCAGATGGAGGATGAGCAAAGCACTTGCTCTTTGACAGAGATCACGTAACTGTTTCCAATGAAACAGAGTAAACGTTACCTGACATCAAAAGCTTAGTTCTGATCAAAACTCACCCGTGAAAGGAGGCAACAGCAGTGGAACGAGTTATTCTCCATATGCACTTTAAAAAGGGAGATGAACCAAAAGGGGAAAGTCACTTTACATAAAAATGCAGTTTTACCACTCCACTTAAAAAGAGCAGCAGCAGAATTGGATCACACTTTGTCATCACTGACACTTCAAATATCCTTTTATTTCTTTGTAATCTCTTTCCCAATCATGTTCTGCTCATGCAGACTGACAAGAAGGGAAACTTGCTCCTGCATTCTGAGTACTTAAAGACCCGTTTCCCTTAAAAGAGAGGAAGTGCTTTTTGAGTACAGGCTGAGAGATACAGATCTCAGATTAGAGAACCTATTTGTTACTCTGATATAAACTTGTTTCTCAGCAGTTTTATGCTCCCAATATCACCTTATGTTCAGTTTAATGATCTTTTTATTCACTCAGCTGTTTTGTTTTACTACTTAATTTGCACTTAATCACACATCATTTTATGATTAACAATATTAATGTAAGAAGAATGCTTCACGTTTCTGTGGCTCTGCTAACTCTGGAATGTTTTAAAAAACCCCATGAACACCCACCCCGTGTGACCCAGATTTTTGCTGATGAAACAACTAAGGTACAAAAGAGTAGAAAAGGAAAAAAAGAAAATTTGAGTTTCTTGGCTATGAGTGGTGCAATTACCACAGGATTATTCTGACTTCATTGTCCCGTTTTGCATTGTCTTGTCCTGAAGCATCGATGAATACATTTAATTTACAATCATGTTCTGGTTGAGGGTAAGGGCTTAGGGTTTACAATGGAAAAAAGAAAGCTCAGAAATACCTTTAACTGAAGTTGTTTCACATGGAACTTCACAAGCAGTTCACACCATTTTTTAGGTACGACATTTTAGTGGTCAGATATGTCCTTCTGATTTAACTTAAGGGGAGATACACGAGGTGACAGTAATGCTTCCGACACACTGCCTGTACAAAAGACCCTGTTAAGCAATTGCCCATCACTGAGGAAGCTTTGACAAGGTGAGTGCCCCTCCACAACCTTAAACAGCACAGTTTTAAAAATCCCTTCTATTTTGCAAGATCCTTCTACAACCCATGGCAGATACTCAAATTCAGAAAGAAAGAGAAGCAGCACATTGATATAAATTATCAAGTACTTGAAACAGTGTATTTTAGAGCATGAACAAGGATGTTGAACTGAGGGGGCACAAAGAACTTTAGCAATTCCAAACAAATTAGACCCTAACTTTGTCATCTTTAAGTTCTTCAAACACCACCTTTTAAATTACAGCCAGTATGAGACCACAGTGGACTTGGGGACCCTCAAAGACCCATAGCCCATGATCTGCAGGCAGCAATGAGAAATTGAAGTCACTGATGCATTCACAAATCCAAAGAGCAAAGTTCAGGATTCAGACCAACTATTCCCTGGCCTTCAGAAATTCTTCATTTAAGGATAAGCTTGGTTTTCTGGTTATTTTGCAGTTAATAGCTTGGTTTTATCTAGCTACCATTAGAAAATGGGGCAGAACTTCCTTTCACTTCATGGTAGCCACAAAGGGCCACAATGTGAGACTTATGAGACTACTTACTTCTGCTTCTATGGATTGCCTTGAAATAAAACAAGTAAAAAATCTTCATATATATAGTGAGGTACATAGCAATTATTTTAAGATATGGGCCCACACAGAGGAGAACAGGTGGAAAGAGATGGTTAAAATAAGAGGTGTGCTTGGAGGTGAGAACTGCAGAATCTAGACAACATGAATATAAAATGTAAGCATGGGGATAATAGAAAAAAATATCAAGACCTATAGAGACGTCTTGGTAAATGTCAGTGCAGAATTTGACCTTTTGGTATCTATCATACATTCACCTGTCTTTGTTTGGGGCTGGTATCTCCAATGTCATTTTGCATTGCCTTGCAAATCCTCTGATGCTTGTTCAGAAATGCCATACAGGGAGGATCCAAGAAGTAAGACAGACAACTTCAGCAACTACGGGGACAAAAGTCACAACTTCAAGCATCTCAAAACTTAAAAATTGCTGTCCTTCTGCATCCAAGTTGTTGTGTGTGCATTAGCCACAATTATATTTCACGGTTTTGAACATGGGGATCCACATTGCTTGGATTCAGGTGGAAAGGAATATGCCTACTTAGCCATGGCACCTATAAACTTCCCTTTCCTTCATCTGACTTCATTGCCTGAACAGACATGTTTTTGGCAAAAGTAAGTTGCCATCAGCTACTCAAAAAAAATCCCCTTTTTTTAGATTTTTTTTTTTTTTAACTAGCAGTACACTGATAGTGATCCTGGAGCAAACTCGTGCACTGAACCCTGCTCCTGGGCTCTATTCTCTGTCACTCTGCCCATTAAAACCACAACCTACAGACACCAGTGAGAGCCCAGCATGGAAAAGGATGCTTCATTAGCCTTGGCTTTTCACCTGGTAACTGGAAGAAGAGGATGTGGGAAGAAGATTAAAGGTGAAGAGAAGTTATTCTATTAACAAAAATAAGACCTAGAGGACCTGGACATGCCCTGATGTTGTTGTGACAGAGTACTGAAACACTGGAGTCACCGAAATGCAGTCAAATTCTACATGATCTCCTTGACAGAGCAGATGCTGTTCAGACAAGCACTCAGATGGCACCATGTTCTCACCCAAAATTACCAAGCTCATCCCATCCAATGGAGGTTGAGGCCCACATCCAAGGCATGTATTTGGGACTATGTGACCATTCAAGTGGGTATTCCAGAGAGCTCTGATTCTCTGCAAGGCACCAGAGCTGCAGCCCAGCTGTGCTTCTGGACTGAAAGGATTTTTTCATCCTGTTTTTTGCTTTGGCATTGAGTCTTATAGGGGCATACTGAATTGTACAACAAAGCACCACTGAATGGTGTTGTTTCATAAATGTTGTGGTTCGTTTTGCGTTTGTTCTGTTCACCCCCATTGTTCACGTTAAAAGGTCCTGCCCCAATCCCAGTTAACTGTCAATCCCCAAACCCCTCCCCAGTTTCTATGGTTTCAACATGAATAATTTTTGTTCCCCACCCCCGGCTGCCTGCCTGTCACTCGGCACCCCTGCCTCTTTTTCCAGAAGCTTCTGGCCAGGGTGTCGGGGGATTGGCTCAGGGACCGGGGCCCCTCCCCTGGTTGTACATGATTGGTCCTATTGTTATGTCAATCCCCAATGTATCCTTCCCTTCCCTCTCCTGATTTGTTACCCCCCTCCCCTCCCACTTCCTTTATAATCCGAGGTTTTCCTCACTTCGGGGTCAGCTTTCTGCTCCCATCCCCTGGATGCATTGGGAGTGTTTGGTCCCTCGGGACCCAATAAACCCGATCATACTAAAGAGACGGAGAGACGCCTCTTCTTCCTGCGGCTTGGAGTTTCAGCGGCCAGCGTCCTGAGGGCAGTTTAGTTCCTCAGGCGCAGTACCCGGCTTCGTGTTGGGGAAGCGCCCCCTTCGGCTGGAGGCGGGCTGGGCATTCTAGCCTGGGCGTGTTTCCACCG
This sequence comes from Agelaius tricolor, assembly GCF_023055355.1. Taxonomy (NCBI): domain Eukaryota; kingdom Metazoa; phylum Chordata; class Aves; order Passeriformes; family Icteridae; genus Agelaius; species Agelaius tricolor. Next base: position 6,449,713 of record NW_027269270.1, read on the forward strand.
GCCACACCGCTCCACATAGATTTTTTTTAAATTGAGTTATTAAGAACTCCTCACCCCCTTTTTTAATTAAGAGAAAAGCGCATGACCTGACACAGATGAACAGCAAACACAAAGGCACTGTTGATTGCCCCATCTGCAAGCAGGTCCTATACAAACAGCAGGGTAACGTTTCCAGAGAAGCCCAAATCCATTTTCCACAGGGGAATAAAAACACATTCTTTTTGTTTTCTGTTTGAGGGAGAGAACAAAGCTCTGAAGGAGACAGAAGCTGCTACAGATATGATCAGCTGAAGTTAATCTTGTCTCCAACGAGCGAGCTGCCTGATCAGTGCTCTAAGTGCTCAGTTATTGATGCTGAAAGAGGCACCACTCCTGGAAACCAAGCAGTGCTGCAGCATTTCACTGAGCCAGGGTTTTGGGGTACCTCTTCCTGAAACCCTCTGGAGGGTGTGGGTTTAATATTTGGGGGTTCAGTTGGCTTTGGTATGTTTGCTTTTGCTTTATTTTGTTGCTTTGGTTTTGTGGTTTTTTAAATTTTTCTCGTTCTAAAACAAGATATTCCTCCTATAATGTCTGTAGGTGGAAAGTGGAAGTCTTTTCTCTTTTTGAAGCATCTTTAATTCAGATTAATATTTGCAATTTGAATTTTCCATTTAGTTAAGATCATACAATGGAGAAATGCCAAGAAAAGCTACCAGTTATAAATTACAGCACCTCAATAGCAAAACCACTGCAATATTGAAATGTAATAAATTTATTTCCTTTCACTTTAATAAATCCCAGGATTTTCATTTTGAAAATAACCTTGTAAGAAAATGAATGCAAACCTCCCATAAAATTCCAAAGATCAGCAGACATGAGAAATATGTAAAGAAACGCTGAACAGACAGCATGGTTTGTCTTGCTCTGTCTGCCCAACATCTGCAGCCCTTACTTCTTTTTGTTTCCACTAACTTTGCTCAGTTTAGTTTCTTTGCTCAATTTTCCCTTTCTCTGCGGCCTGAATGTGTTTCACCTTTCTCAACAGATGATTTCCACAGGCTGTGGCTTAAATCCCATGGCTGGCTGGCAGTGTCACCCCCTTGCCCCTCAGGACTACAACTATTGATTTATCCGCTACTGAAAGCCTGCAAAAAACAAACCCGCTTTATTCAAACACCCTGAAAAAAAAAATCTAAATACCCATGGATTGAGGAATCTGAGGAAAGAGTGGAAGGGGATGATCAAACATGCCAACTACTTTTTTGACAGTTAATAAATTTGGTCAGCTCCAGCTGCTGCAAGAGAACCATATTTTGACTGAGAGCTTCTCCCTCCTGCAGCAATTCATCTGCAATCAATAGATTACCTGACAGCAGGCACCCCTGGGATGCACTGCTCAATACACATGTGCAAGGAGGCTTTTCTCTCTGAGCAAACTGGGGATAAATTCCTGCTGTCCACATCCACTTCTGCACCCTCTAACAACTGTCCCTTATTCAGAGCTCCTAGGCCTGGCTATTTGAGAGCTCTATTTATGGCACACTGACACCAATCCTCCACCCCCCAGAAAGAACTCACATGTGCTCAGCTTGTATCACTTGGAGATAAACCATTAATTCAGAGAAAATAAAATGCCTTCAAGTATTTTCGGGTTATTTTTCAACCTGTAAAAACAAGTGGGATGTATGCAGTCTTCAAAACTATTCCTATTTAGACATTCCCACCCTACCTAGAGGGATGGAACAGTTCACTCTGTGTATTTTGCATCCTCATACCAACATTTGGATTAAAAACTACTGGTGGTTTAGTACTTGAAAACTACCTTTCACTTGATAGACTTTTACATTATTTTATGGGAAACGGGATATGTTAGGATAAAGAAAACCTGAAAAAGCTACAAAAGGAATAATAAAAAGACTCAGACTGACAGAGATCTCCTGATGGTAATTACTCAAACAAAACCAGCAAATTCTTGTTTCCTGATGCCCCGCCCGAGGCCACCCTCCCTCCCTCCCCCAGACTCAGAGACACTCCCTGTCAGAAGGGGCATTTCAGTGTGTTCTGCACAGATCCGAGCACTTGCTTCCCTCACTCCCTCTGATTTCTCCCCTCTGTCCCTCCCTTCCCTGTGCTGCAAGGCAGAGAAAAGCATCTGCCTCTAGGACAGCTCAGGACCTAACAGTAGCCCCATTCTTGCCTTTCTGGCAAGGAAAGAGAGTTAGGTGCTTAACAACATGTCATGCATAGGGAGTGAGAGGAGGAAGGGATGAAAGAAGGCAGTGATTTCAGACAATATGTGCCATTTGGGTGCCTAACACCAATTTCAAGACAGAATGATAAAAATTTACCACTAACACAATTTATTATCTGTTTGCATTTCAGGATCTTAAAAATAGAGCAGACAGATCATAATACATGATGTCCCCAGTGATTTCTATTCCCTAATTGCACAGAAAACTTGCTTGATTAGTGCTGTGCTTTGTACAACAGGACTAGCTGGAACCCAACGAGTCTATTTACTTCAGAATGCTCTGGATATGATTAGCAGGAGTGCATAAATGTACATTAGTGTATATTAATGCAGCAACTAATCTACACTGTGGACAGAAACAATACATATTGTATTTTTCCACCCACTATGTTTCTATTTGAAAATTCCTTACACAACAAGTGCCTCTGAGGTACTTACTTTAATTTTCCTAGAGCAATTTGTAATTACCTTAGATTGATATGTCTGTTTTTCTAAATAAATTGCTTTACTGGCAAAAATATGCCCTCTTTGTAAGCAGATTATATCTAGTGCCATGCAGCACAGTTAACTTCTTTCTCATTGGGAAAGGAGGGTTTGAACTCCTTGCTGTGAGGAGTTTTTTTATTGTGTTTTTAAATACATCAAGGACATTTTCTGTCCAGAAACAAAGCTGCCCTGTAAATGATGGGGATGGTTCTGACATCCATCTTCTAACTAAGAATATTTGCATTTCTGGGACTTGCACTGTGCTCTCTGCAGCAGTGAGAAGTAGCTTTTGTACACAAAAACTGGCACCAGAAGAAAGAGATGGTTTATAACTCTGTTGTCAAATCATACATTTGCTGTGACCTTTCCTATGATGTACATGTGGATTACTCACCATGACAAATATTTACCAAGTAAGATGAGAAATACAATAAATAATATTTCTGATACAATGGGAAAGCCATGAAATACCAGAAAATGGAGAGGAAGTTCAGCCCTTTTGTCTGTGGTGCCTTCAGGCCCCTGCACAGCACTACAGCTGAACTACAATCTACAGGATACCTACCACCACTTGGCAGAGAGAGGGACACCCCTCAGCAGGACAGATGAATTCATGCTCCTGAGCCACAGACAGTGTGATTCTTTCAAGAGGGATGAAAACTAAACCTCTCCCCAGGACCAGAATTTGCAGAGATAGACAGATTTCAGTAGCATGTTTTGCTTTACACTTGAAATTGCAGCACAACCCTCAAACCTTTGGAGGTCCTGCCCTCTTCCCCATGTTTCTTTCACCATTATCCATTGTCAATAGAAGATTCAATGATTATTTTAAAGTTATCTTTTTCATGTAAGTCTCTGTGTTTCCATGTTTCTCCTACTGTCCAGAGAGCTCCTGGCTATGCTATTGTGACATTCAGTGATTAATAGTTAGCATCAGGATCACCTCCACTAGAACTTTATATATAAACATACAGGACTTGAACAATCTTCCATTCAAAAAGCAAAAAAAAAAAAAAAAAATTACTTTAAACCCTCAAACATAAATCTCAAGAAAAGGACAAGATGTACTTGGTAGTTGCTGACTGTACAAACTAGAAAGGCAAGTTTTCTCTTCCCTCCTTCTCAGAAGCAATGTGCTTACCCTCCTTATGCTGGCATCACAGAATATCCTGGGTTGGAAGGGACTCAACTAGGATCAAAGCCCAGCTCCTTGTTCTGCACAGAACAGCTCCAAAAATCCACCACTTGCCCAAGAATGTTCAAATGCTCTGTGAGCTCTGGCAAGGTTGGGACCCTGAGCACTTCCCTGGGGAACTTGTTCCAGTGCCCAACCATCCTCTGGGTGAAGAACCTCTTCCTAATATCCAGGCTTAACCATCCTGACACAACTCCTGGACATAGCCTTGGGTCCTGTCACTGGTCACCTCCAGGCCATTCCCTCAGGTCCTGTCACTGTCACCTCCAGGCCATTCCCTCAGGCTCTGTCACTGGTCACCTCCAGGCCATTCCCTTGGTCCTGTCACTGGTCACCTCCAGGCCATTCCCTCAGGCCCTGTCACTGGTCACCTCCAGGCCATTCCCTCACGCCCTGTCACTGGTCACCTCCAGGCCATTCCCTCAGGCCCTGTCACTGGTCACCTCCAGGCCATTCCCTCACGCCCTGTCACTGGTCACCTCCAGGCCATTCCCTCAGGCCCTGTCACTGGTCACCTCCAGGCCATTCCCTCAGGTCCTGTCACTGGTCACCTCCAGGCCATTCCCTCAGGTCCTGTAACTGGTCACCTCCAGGCCATTCCCTTGGTCCTGTCACTGGTCACCTCCAGGCCATTCCCTCACGCCCTGTCACTGGTCACCTCCAGGCCATTCCCTCAGGCCCTGTCACTGGTCACCTCCAGGCCATTCCCTCACGCCCTGTCACTGGTCACCTCCAGGCCATTCCCTCAGGTCCTGTCACTGGTCACCTCCAGGCCATTCCCTCAGGCCCTGTCACTGGTCACCTCCAGGCCATTCCCTCAGGTCCTGTCACTGGTCACCTCCAGGCCATTCCCTCAGGTCCTGTAACTGGTCACCTCCAGGCCATTCCCTCAGGCCCTGTCACTGGTCACCTCCAGGCCATTCCCTCAGGCCCTGTCACTGGTCACCTCCAGGCCATTCCCTCAGGCCCTGTCACTGGTCACCTCCAGGCCATTCCCTTGGTCCTGTCACTGGTCACTACAGAGAAGAGCTCAGTCCCTGCCCCTCTGCTTTCCCTGGTAGGAAACTGGGATGAGACACAGTTGTAACAAGCACACACTTGGCAAAACCACTGCATTCCTCCTAACCTGGCTTCAGTGAGCCACATTTTGCTGTAAATTCTCAGATAAATTCTCCTTGTCTCTTGCTAACCAAGTTTCACTGTTGGTGGCCAGATGGATGATGCCCAGATTTCATGAGATGTGGAGCCTGGCAGATTCCTGCTCTGGAATCTGGGTACCTGACCATGTCAGTCTGCAGCCTTGCCAACACTCAGCTGAGCAGTTTCACAAAGTAAAGGCCAATACCAGATCACCAGAAGGTGATTGATCACAAAGACTGTGCATCATGTGCCAAGGTGTGGTGCCAAGACAGTAGGGGGAGGAATGGTTCACAACAGCTGAGAGGAAGGAGGAGCCTGTGGAATGGGATTGTCTCTAGAACAAAAAGAAACACTCGGCACTTTGTTTAACTGTAACCAGACAAAAATACCTCACCCTCTGCCTTCAGAACTGGGTAGTTAGATTAGACACTAGAAAACTGCATAGATTTTCTGGTGGGATGCTACTCTGCAGCCTCTATCATTTCGTTCTCAATTTCTTTCCAAGAGTTATGGGTCAATAGCTAGAGTCAAATATAACCACTTCCTCCTGCTTATGGTAATTACTAACTCCCACTTCATCACAGTGCCTTTTATCTGAAGTATCCCAAAGCATTTTACAAATTCAGCAACACATCAATGTTGGACCTGATCCAAAGCACATTAGGGTTAATGAAGTTAATATACAATGTATTATATGCATGTAAACATTTCATAAATTGCTTGCAATAGCATAATTACAGTTGAGGCCATCCAAACACCCTTAACTGTGCCCTATAGTGATGGAAACAATAAAAAAGAACAACTGGATGAGCCTTCCAGAGACAAGTTGCATTTTTTTGCAGCTAATTCAAACTAAGACCATGTTTGAATACTTAAATAATAATTAATGTGTACTATTGGCAAAGGACTGGGTTTAGGTTATGTGTGCCACTTAGCTGAACATTCTCATTCTTGAGATTTTTACAGTTTAACTATCAGGCTGAATTTCCTAGATTGAATGAGATTTATCAGATAAATTTTGAAAGAAATTATTAGGGTAGAAGAGATGACAAACACTAGTTCAATTTTAACACTGTATTTATCTAACTAGTGATCAAAATGAGCCTAGTCATATCAGTGTGCCATCTTGACACCTTCCAGAACACTTGCTAATGCATACTGCCCCAGGGAGTCTTTAAATTGCAGGTGTACTAGGAAAAAATATCATCCTTTGCTTCACACCTTTTTTAAAGCTCTTTCCTTAAGTAGCCTCAAATGCTCACAGTTTGAAATAAGACACACGCTGGATGGACACTTCACCCCACCTAGTGCAGCAAGAGCACTGGGAATATCACATTTTAAAACAAACACTCTGGGCTTTACACTAAAACTTTTAAAGTGTTCAAGCCAGCAAACCTAGGGATCCATTTCAGCCATCCTTACAACTTCACATATCCTAACAAAGACCCACAGTGAAATATCTCACATCTGCCCTACAGCTGGGCTGGTGTTTTAAATGTGGACACTGGTATTTTAAAGTTGCTATAAATAGTAATTGCAATTTGAAGCTTGAATAGTTTGAAGTCCATCATTATGAGCAGTTATCTGCTATTTGAAATTTGGCTCCCTGTCTCTTAGTGACATTGCTGGACTTCTGCTGAGTATATGACCTACCAAGTATTGTCCAGCCTGGATTTGTGTTTCCCTCAGCACTAGAAGGAAGAGAAGATAGAGAAGAACTTAAAGAGCTGAGGGATAAATGACATTTAATAAACCAAAGCACTCCCTTAAGTCTGCTCTGGGAGACAAAGGGACAGCACTTTAGAACACTGTGTTATGATCAGTGCAGGAGTCATTCCCCACACTCGGTATCTGCTCCTAAAGTGCTTCCACTAGAACGACACAATTCCCATCCTTCTTCCCAGTAATTCACTCAGAGTGTGCCTCAATTCACATGGGAGGGATTACAGGGAAATTGCAGTGCTTGTGAGGTTGGGTTGGCTGCCTTGGACGCCAGTGCAGACGGCATTCAGCAGCGACTCTCAAAACAGGTATAAAACAATGCAAGCAGATGTCATTTCCTCTACAGAAAGAGCTCAGCTTGGGAAAAGCTTTCCTTCTGCCTTGGATCAGGCTCCCCAGGGACAGCACAGCTTTTCTGCCAACTGAAGCACAAACTGATGCTGTCTAACCCAGCGTGCTTTCTGTGATAACCAGACTTTGAGCATCTACACTGCATAGTGACAACTGCCATCAGCAGCAGCAACCTTCAGCCTCTCAGATGTCTTCTGAAAATACAGAATGCTATCTTGTTACAGAACAATATATTAAAACATTTTGTTTGTCTGGAAAACATCACAGCTCTTTAGTTTAGAATGGAAAATATTTTTGCAACAAAACTCTCTTCTGTGTCAAAGCAGAAAGTTTGTACAAAACCTTTCCTGTTCAGATTTGCATTGATTTAATAACTGTATGTTGTCCAACACTTTCTAACATTTTTAAACTAACAACTGAGGCCAGCTTAATCAAAATGATGAAAAATTCCTTTAACTTCAAGTGCTGCAGATATTTGTAAAAACTGTGAAGGTGAAAGGGATAATAGAAGCCTTTTCACCATGAAGACAGAGAAGGGGGACCCAGACAGGCTGTGCAGTTTCCACACTTGAAAGTTTTCAAGGTCTGCCTGGTTAATGCCCTGAGCAGCCTTGTTTCACATCTAACACTGCTTGGAGGAGGTTGGAGTAGGGGTCCCTTTGAACCTGAATTATCCCACGATCCTGTGGAAGTAATTGTCTGACATAAACACAAGACAAAATAACTTCAAAGTTAGTATGGGATTATCAAAGTATTTGATAACAAGTACATTTGAGTTGGAAAAAATCTCCCTCTGCTTTTCAAGTGCAGAAGGCCAAAGACCTGACCAGTAAGGGCAAAAATAATGATACAAGCTAGCCTTTTACCATGGGATTATCTCAACTCAGATGTTCACAACATAATTAAAGATCTTTATAATGGACACATTAATGAACTACACAATTCCTTTCTAAATTTAAAGACTTAACAGTTGTATAGCTTCTAGCAGATACAGGCACAACCAGCAAACCAGATTTGAGTGAGTGGGGTGCTGAAGGGATCAGGTTCGATGCAGTTCAATAACGAGGCACGTACAGCTGAAAAAACACTTGTGAAAGTGCTGAGGGCACAAAGATTATTTCAGCACTAACATGAAAAAGTGAGTAGGTAAACTGGTGACAGTACAGTGCCCTGATAAACTGGCAATAATCTGAGAATATGTTTTACACAACCATATGGAAAAAAAGTACCCTGGCTGGAACTGTGAAATGAGTTAGAGAGTGTTTAAGGATCAGAGTTAAGTTGTTCAAGAGGAGCTCTTGGCTGACATTAAATTAGTGGGGCTAATGTCACCTTGAGTTGCTCACCAAGGGAAATGTATTTCTAAATATTGCATTCCAATTTAGGAACCTATACTTCAGGAATATGGAAATAACAGTAAGTCATAAAAGTAAGTGACCAAAAAAAAAAAAAAAAGAAAAAACGACTGTGTGATTTTAACTACATTGCCCAGTTATTTAATTAATTCATGTAAATTTTAGTGGTAAAATTTCAGAATTTTTATATTTACTGTTCATAAATGCCACAAATAAAGAGCTCTCAAAGCACACCACAGAGGAAGGGTCTTCCAGTGATGTAGACTAAGAAATAACAGGAGCCATGTACTGGCCTTACAGCAGCATCAATTCCCAGAAACCACATTACAACAAAAACCTCCAAGTCCCTAGAACACTCTAAAACCAAACAAATAAACAGTGGCTGTCACTTGGCATTGATGCTCATTCAAAAATAATTTTGTAAGAGGCACCTGGTGTAATTCTGAATGCAGATACCACAGGTGTGCATGTTTAGAACTCACTACAGTTGTGCACCCACCATGCCAAGAACCAGCAACTCTCAAATATAAGGGATCCCTATTAGTAGTCTTCAACTGGCAGCCGAACTCTGCTTTACCTTCCTCTATTTGTGATTCTAAACATCTAAAATATTCAAAAGCTATAACCTCATTTGAACATTTCCACTCTTACTTCAATGGGGCTGTGACATACAGCACATAGGATATAAGTGTTAGGAGCAGGCATCTAATTCCCTCTGCCAAAGGCAGGAAAAATTTGGATTGCCTTGAATAGTTGGCATTGTGAGTGTGCACAAACCTGAAAGAGCATAATTAAGATGAACATTGGCCTGTTAAGTCTTTTCTTAAATGGTGCTAGTCATGGAGGGGAAAAAAAGAACCGCAGAATAAAAAAGTGATTAGAAGCATTAAATCTGGTCACTTGGCTCAAATCCCACCCTGAGTCACAGTCTAGTAGGAAGTACAGACACTTGATCTCTTTTTCCTCCTCTGTCCTTTCCCTTCCCAGTGAACTAAGTGTTATGCCACCCTCTGTCATCCTTCCCGTTGTGCCACTTTTCTGCAGACCTGCTTTTTCTTTTTCTACTCTGGTTGTGTCATTATCTGCACTTTAGATCACATTATCATAACCACCCCAAAAATTTCTATTTAACAAGGGCTGGGTACTTTGCATAAGCATTTTGAGCAGATGATTTTATAGCCACCTTCCTTGCTGCATTACAGCTTCCCAAAGCTAAGGAACGCTTCCATTTTTTAACTAATTAGAGCCATCAGAAGTAAAACAGTTTTAGAAAGTGACTGATCTGCAGACTATTTGGTGGGGTTTTTAGTTGGTTGGGTTGTTTGGGAGTGGGTTCTTTTTTTTTTTGGGGGGGGGTGTTGTTTTAAAATTGTGTTTGTCAGTATTCCCATTGTAAACATCTCAAAACCAAACCTCTCCTTTCTGTTTAAGATAAAAAGTATTAGCAATGCAGCCTAGCCAAGATTACAGCTCAAAATATCTATTCAGCCAATAAATTCACCTATTTAACTTTTTCCCAAACCCCCAAGCCTTCAGAGCACTGTTAACAATCCAAACTCTGTGCTGCATCCTTCCACTTTCAGTGGCACTACAGACAAAAAAATAGAAAAATTTAAAAAAATTAAACTTTGACCTATTGTCTTTGCTAAATGGCTACCAGAAATCTCCACAGAACCTGGGGTGTGGAAAAGCAATATGATATTTTAGCATTGCAGCTGAGTGAGAGCACTTCCTTGCCAACAGCTGGGTCAAAACAACCCACAAGGAATGGCGTGTCCTAAAGCTTGTAGTTCTGTCAATTTACACCAGGACCCAAACACAGGGCATTGCAGGAAAGAAGCCCTTCCTGGCCACACCACTCGACAGCTCCTTACAAGGAGTACAAATTTCCTGTATTTGAGGCAGGTGGTGCCAGTCCATCTTTGTGGGCAGCGGTGTGACCTGGCCGTGCCCTCCCTGGCATGCCAGGGGAGGGAGATGCATCTCACCCTCTCCCAGGTGTCACTCAGGCTCAGCAGTTCAGCAGGTGTTTCTGCTCACATTAAAGGCTCGCAAATGGCGCTGCTAATTGAATTACAAATTAACTCATTATCGGATACAGTAAGTAATTTCTTTAAATTAAGTGGAGATTAATTAGAATAGCTGGGCAGAACAACTGAAGCAAAATGGTCCCACCCCCGCCATCAACAGCTAAACCTGTCGAATTATTCTAATCTGACCAAAATTGATTTGGGATTATCAGGCACATCTGTCCAACTAGCATTAAAATAGTTCAAAACTTGAGTTATTCCCCTAATATTAAAAGTTAGGTATTTGACACCTATAACCCTTGAGAATATCCTCATAAAAAAGGAGTTATTTTGCTATGTTTCTTGAGAGAATGGATTCAAACTTTCAGGTTATGAAGGGCACACTTGACAGTTGCTTTAGCAGATTAAAAATCCCAATAGAAAGCAGCCCCTATTATCCTTTGAAACTTTATTATTTCTGAAATAGTTACTAGTACCAGAGTAATACTCCCTGATAGCTAATAATTGCAGTGAGCTTTCCTCAGGTTGTACAAATACAGTCATGGCCACCAGTGACACTGCAGGTCTCAAGGTGATCCTTCAGATGTGTCTATGTGTAGAACACAGACACGATCCTTCACATTGTGTCCATGTGTAGAACAGAACAAGACAATAAAAGTGCTGAAAAAAATCTCAAACCCAATATTTTTTGGAACAGAACATTCAAATGCAGCAATTTAAAAAATCTGTTTCTAATGGAGGAGAAAATGGTCAAGCATTATAAATCATTATTAGCAAGTGTAACATTAAGGACAAAGCCAATTTAGAAATAATCCATCAACTGATCAAGAATTTTCTTTCCCCTCCCATATGTATAAGCAGTGCCACATGAAATCACCCAAAGCCTTACAAATAGCATTTCCACCTGCTGAAAAATAATCCATTAAAGTCTTTTCATGTGAGTCACAATAAAGTACAGCATGATAAACTGTATTTTAATTGGAGACTAGGAGAAGGAAATTAATTTCACCAATAACCTTCTGTGATAAGGAGACACAGGAGTAATTTGATGCCAGCTTGGTCTTCTAACTAGAACTTCCCAAGGAAAACTGGGATTCAAAACATCCTCATTTATAATCCCAGGAAGGGACTAGGTAGGATGGGCCTGAGAACCATTTGACAAGCATGTAAAACATTAATTAACACCTCAAAATACCACCTATCCAGAAATGAACAATAGCCCAGAGGACTGGGAGGGACAAAAGGGCAATAAAAGGCAACAGCCTTGTCCAGAAGGGCTCTATTTTCTTTACAGTGACCAATACAGAGCTGACAACAGAATAGACACCATCAGAAAACTATTGGAAAAAAAAATAAATCCAGAATGTTCCATGGCAAGTACTGAGCACCCGAAGAGGTTATTTGGAGAAACTATAGGGAAAGGAAGGCAGGTCAGGATTCTGATATCCCCCAGAGTCTCGTGCCAGGTTATGAAACAACTAACTCAAAAGGCATATCCAGAAGCTGCAAAAACACTTAAATCACATCTTAGATTAAACAATCATCATGGCAGAACATATGTGACTGAAGAGTTGTGATGATAAATGATGAGAAACTTGTTTCTTTGCCTTTTAATGCAAATTAAAATGGCATAGAAACGTGAGGACTGTTTTGATGCAGCCACATCTTGGCAAGTCCTCTATGGCCTCTTTATCATTATGGAACTGGAAACATTTAAGGAAGACATTTGCCATCACTCTGACAAACCTGCTTATTCCCATCCCCACATCTAAATCATGGGTGTGCTACAGTGCAGGAGTAGTAAGGATAAAATAGATAAATTGGAGTCAAACAGGAGTCCTCACTTCTGGAAAGGAATGAGGGAAGAAGGGGGTTAGAGAAGAGTTAAAAATGCTAACTGTAAGGCAATTAAAATTCTCTGTAAAACTATCTGTGGTACCATATTAGAAAGCAGACCATTTCCACAGCAACTAGAAGAGGTACCATAAATTAACCAAATGACACACTAAAAAGCTTAGACTTAAAATCTGCTAATCCCCTTAGACTCAGCCTCTAACAATTTTGCAACAGGAACTGCAGCTCCTTTTGACAGAAACAGTAAATCATCCCCCTCAAGCAGCATATCTTACTGCAAAATAGGTATGTAAGAAACTATATCTGTCCCAGTCGGTTCAGAACAGTGTTTTAGAGCAGCTTATGATTATATTTTAGAAGAACTTTTTCCCCATTTAAAAATTACATCAGTTTTAACATTAAATCCAGAGATAAATTGGGCACTTTGAGATATTAGAGGCTTTTTCAGTAGATGTTCTAGACATTTTGCTGCCTTTCATGTTATTCTAGAGGCTAGTCAAGCTCATAGTTTGAAGTCCAAAAGCTTTTGGAAATTGATGTCTAGGGCTAAGCTTAAATCTTTAAACACTTTTCAAAAGCAAGACTCATTCAGAGAGCCAAACAGTCTTAGCAGTCAGCCTTTTCAACAGGACCTATTTGCAAAGATGGATCTAAAATAGATTACTTTATCAGGCTGTTCCAATGAAAGTCATTTTCGGAAAGAAATTCTCCAATACATCAGTCTGTTGTATTCACAGAAAGTAGCAGTTTCTAATTCGTCCTTCATACAGCTGCAAGTGCAGTGAAGATCTTAAATTCTTTATCTCAGTGGGGTGAAGGGTAAAGAAGGGAAATGCAGATGTAAAATACTGAACTCATTTATTTGGACAGTGGATGAAGCAACCGTGATACGTTTATTGATTTGCTGCTCCACTAATTAACATAGCTCTTTCAGTCTTCAAGTTTTCATCAAAAGATTGAGCTGCTTAAGACAGTGTTTTCAAAGTCACTTCTCAGAGATGCCACCTTAAACCAGAGCAAAACCTCTGTAATTTCTGGTTTTAATTGGTAATGAACAGGCCAATTCTCTGAAGATTCCAATCCATGTACTCTGACATGCAGGCTTGTGCACAGCAATGTGAAAAGCAAGCCAAAAGGAAATGTTGCATGCTTGTTTCTAAGTAGCAAACACATTGCAGCAGGATACCAGTGTGGAAAACAATTCCCATTATAAACATGGAGACATCAGACCTGCATCCCTCACCAGACATCTCCCTCTCCCTCTATGATGCATGAATAGCAAGTTAACAAATACTTCCTCAGCAAGTATAAGAGAGGAAGCAAAAAATGGGGTCCCAGAAATTAAGAACACATTTCCATTAAATTCTACCATGCTTAAAAAGGCAGCAGCTCATTAATTTCCTGAGATCTGCTCGCTCATAGCCACAACAAACAACTACAGCTTGAACAGCAGGAATGGAGAGACAATGTTCTTCATGGTATTTTCATGTCTCCTGGCATCAAGGAGATGTTTATTAACACAAGCTTTTTTTTAATGACCTTTACACAAGCAGCATCTCAGAAGGCAGAAGAGGAGTGATTACGGTCTGTATGAGCCTGAAGTCCAGCTTGTTTTCTTAACTCCTGACTTCTCTCAGCAATTACTTAGAAAATGCTCTTTCATTCAGAATATCAGCACACATCCCTGACCTTTGTTCCTTGCTACATACAGATAATTAACCCACCAAAACAGTACTTTCACACCATGAAAGAAGGAAACAAGACCACTGCCTGGGAATTAATCTACTCCCTGGATGGCAGAACACACAGTCTCAGTTAACAGCCCCAAAAAGGCTTCTGATAATATTGTCTCATTGCCAACATTAAGTCATGATAGAGGTCTTGCCCTCACAAACACATCTACAGAAACAAGGCTCAGGGCCTTTGCAAAACTTGGAGGGTGAGAACAAAGGCAAAGAGCTTGTCTTTCCCTTCCCCCTGTTTCAAGGAAAGAAAGGGGCAACAAGGATAATAAATCCACAGGGCTCTGAGGAATGTGCTACCCATGAAACGGTGTAAAATCCAGGGATTTCCAAATTTGACGCCTGCTTAAAGGACATGTATCACTGCTCTTAAACAAACAGCCCTGGCATGGGCCCTCAGCTCACTGCTGCATGCAGGGATGGTCCCCATGTGGAGAACTCTTCCTCTGGTTTCTGTCTCTTCTTTCTTATTTTTTGCCATTATTTCTGGTAACTGGGAGAGCTGGAGGACCTGGACATAGAGAGATACTTAAACGCTTCAGTGGATACCCACCCAGTACTGCTGTTTGGGTACAAAACTGAGGAGCAAACCCATTCACCCTGGGCTACATGACAATTTGCTTCAGAAGTCACTGCAGAAAATAATTAGGAGCCAAATGTTTAGGGGCACATATTTTAAATTCCAGGTAAGCATCTTCCACAGAAGTGTGGAACTGCTATTGATGCCCAATACAGTTCAAATCAACTATACAAGTTTGGGATTTTTTTCCCCCCCACTGAATTCTAATCATATTTTTCTTATATTAACAGCATATTAATGAAAACCTTTCCTCATGTGCCAAGAAGCCCATTTGCAACTAATTAATTCTCAGGGTTTTTATGCTGGTCCTTCTACTTACAGTTTTACAGTTCAAAAGAATAAAATGCAATCTCTTTGATTAAAACAATATGCAGAGCCTTTTCACTGAAAATTATGTTGTGATGAATCGGACTATAAGGGTCTGTCTTGTCACAACATAAAAAATAAAGTTGCAACCTCAGGAGGTAGGATGAATATTATAAGAAGAACATGCAGGAAAAAGCAAGTGGGAGAAAAAAATCATAACAGATAAAAAATAGTTGTGGCCACATATTGGGACTCTACAACAATTTCAAAGAGAGCAATCATGTGGGAACTGGTCAACAAAATGATCACCTCTTCCATTTATGTGTAACTACACTGTCATCAGAAAGAAAATCTTGCAAATCTTGTTTAGAAAGAACTCAAGGAATTCCTTTCTCCCTCATCCTGCTGGATATTTTCAAGGGAGTGGATGGGGGAGGAAGATGTAACTGCTCTTATAACCATCAAGATTTCTTAATAGATGAACAGTGACAAATGGATTTCTCCTCTGTCCATTTAACTTTGCAGATAACAGAGTTCAAAATGGCACCAAAAAAATCTCCAGACACTTGAGCATTACAGAGCCTGGTCCAGCCTCTGAATGCTCTGCTTTAGGAAGAGTTGTCTGCAAGCAGCAGCTTCAGAGTGACACAACTGAAGATCTTGGTGGTTGCAAAGAAGCAGTGTCTTGGTGCTAGCTCAGGAACCAAAGCTTTACTTGGTCTACCAAGGCTTTAGTAAACACACATGTGAATTTATACCCTGGGACAAACTGATTGTGACCCATCTCCAATTGGATCAATTTTAATCCACAAAGTAGCCAACTGTGTCCAAAAGGCCACTCAGCAAAACCTTCAAAGATGCTAGAGGATGAATTGTTCTCCAGGGAGCGAATCCTCTGCCCTGGGTGCCTCGGAGTTGCTTGCCTCAATGACCAAACATCTCACACTGGAACCCACCAGAATTTTTAGGTAAGGGATTTCCTTCCCCTGCAGCACTGCAGGAACCTGGGTTCTGATCATGCCTATCCACAGAATATTCACTAAATAGAAGCCATCCATCAACCCTGGGCTGTAAAGCAACTTTAAATTAAACAACTTAAAGAACTTCCTTTTGTTGGGGAATTAGGGAAAAACTCCATCCTACAGCCTCCCAGACACAGGTACCTATAGAAGCTGCTAAGAACACTCCCAGCTGCCTAATGCAAAAGGATTTATTTTCCTGGCTAGCAGCACAGTTCTTTTTCAGGATATGACTCTGTGAAGATGTCAACTATTTGTTTGTCTGTCTAGCAGACGTGTTCCTCAAGTGTAAACGTACTTGTGGCCATGCCAGAAAGAAAAATTATTTTCTCCCTTCCCAAGTCCTGTTAGTTTTACAGGGCCAAGACAACAGCAGGCAAAGCAGATTTGAGTCCCCTCACACAACAAGGTTTGCTAGGCTGTATTTTGTCACACCTGCACAAGCACACTGAAAAGGCAGGTGTAAACAGAAGCTGTAATTTGTCCTGCTGGTGCTGATGCATGGGGAGGCAAAAAACCCAGCTTGAGCCAGAGCCCCAGTTGAATGCACAAGGCTGCCAGGTAGAAAAACAAAAGCATCTTTTCAGTCCCAACCTGCATGTATTTTATATGAAAATCACCAAGGCACAATAAATATGGAACCCCACAAAGAACTTTTTTTACAGTCAATTTTTCAGAGGAGAGCTGCAATTTCTATAATGAACATGCATTAAGCCCTCCATAAAAAAGTTAATTAAGAAAATGAGTTTGTTTTTTCTACTCAAAATAAGTATTTTGCTGTTTAAAAATACAGTATGTACAGTAAATATGGTTTGGCAGGAAAGGTTTGTTGCAGAGCTCTATTGATATAGATAACAGAGTTCTTTTCCAGTGCAATTTATATCAAATTTAGACACTCTATGCATGGAAATAAAATATGAAAAAGAAAAAAAAAGCAGCACATGAAACACCACAAGATCATAAAAAAAGCAGAACAGAGATGTGCAGAAATGGCACAAAACCCTTGGGAAAAAGAAAGTTCAGATATTTGCTATTAAAATGGATAACTCAGGTGGATTCTTTCCCCCATCTCACATTGCAGCTAGTTTCAGTAGAAGCAGAGGACCCCACAATTTTTCCACCAGCACTTTGGAAAAAAAAGTCTTTAAAGAACTGAAGGTTTCCTTTTTCAGTCACACAGATCAAGGGGAAGACTTCTGAAACCACATTCAAACAATTCTGTGTTGATAGTTTCCAAATTTTCACTACCTTATCAAAAAAAAGAAATAATGACAGTGCCCTGAAACAGAAGGCAGTAAATAAGGCTATCACAGAGGTGACAAAGAAAATACTGAAGTAGGCTGAGAGAAAAATGTGTATGGTTTGACATAGAGACAACCTATATGGAAGAAGAGCTACAGATTAAAAGGGTCTTAGTTGCAAGGAGAGAAACAACAGGAGGAAGAATTCAAAGAAAAAAAATCTATTTCTATCATTAAGAGAGGAGAAATATAGAGTAAACCTCTAAAGGGAAAAAAAAAATCTTAAGCTTTATAGTTAAGTTTATAGTTAGAAATGAAAGTATAAAGTTTGCCAAAGAGAACAGAAAAAACCCATCAGGTTGCTGGATACTTGGTGCCAAGCCAAGAGGAGGAAAGGGAGCCAGAGCCCATCACTGAGGCTCCTGGTCACCAGCAGGAGTGGATAACTTCCCAAGGGATGGCTGAGAATCCCCTCATCCTGGGCAGCCAGCACTCCTGCTCTGCAGCACAAGCAATGAGAGCCTCAGTGGCAGCTTTGATGGTTGGGACAGTCTCCTTATCAATACCTCATCCCTCAGCTGCAAGTTAAACTGGTTTCCAGCCTACCCAGCAGCTAAAGATTAGGTTTATCTCATAGATGGTAACGGTGGGGTGGATTCACCAGGGCAGATGTTTGTTGGGACCAAAACTCTGTTCCCCAAACTAATTTTTTTTTATTTTTATGACCACTTGAGGAAGCAAAATGAGCCAACAGCCAGCAAACATGATAAACTAAGAGTACGGAAAGACACTTCTTTTCATAGCACCCAGAAAATGAGACATCCTCAGCTGTAGCTCAAGGAGCCCCTGTGACTAACACCTCCCAGACAGGCACCACAGGAATGACCAAACCCCAGCCTGCTGCCTGAGACCACTACACACACCATGCTCACAAGAGCACATCACGAAGAACCCTGAAGAGCAGACCAGAGCAAACCCCTCTGACAGGGCTCCTGTACCTGCAGAGCTCACCCTTTACACCACAAGGACCATCTCCTCCAGAAGCCCACCATACAGGCAGCACACAGACACCCACTAGCCCCTTTTCCCTTTGGTTTATTGTGTGACTCTCCAAAGAAATGAGAGTGAGCAGAGCAGGACCTCAGCTAACACCAGCAGGGAGAGAGAGACACACTCCCCCCTAAACTAGAAATATCGGTGTAACTTGTTTTAGCTGTATCATTTCACAAAAGACAAAGTTTCTTACCTGTTGGCAGGTGGTGAAAAAGGAACTCCTGTTTGCTCTAATTCAATGCTTTTTCTTCCACAGGCAAGAAATCAAGCCTGCCTGCTACTTCCTGGGCCCACCCAGCCCACCTGAGGCTAATTTAGAGTCTTGACCATGGCATAAAGCTACTGGGGCAGGTGGATACTGTGTGGGTTACTCAGCTCCAAAAATGAACTTGGTAGGCAAAACCCTCATTGCTCATTTCAGAAATGGAGAAGGGGGAAATAATTCCCTCTTAATTTAGCTGTTTTCCTTCCCTTACCCTTAATCTCATTCCTTTCCAACTTTATCTCTTAGCTCGCTTTTCTTTTTACATCAAGCATTTATATAGCTCCAATTTCCTGAACAGGAATAAGCTTACATGAAAACCTAAAGTCACATTTTAGACCTAAATGAAAAATGCATGGTTTACTCTGGTAAATTAAAGCCCATATGGAGGAATTGTTGGTATTTTACCAATTGTCTTTCACAAAACATTGGCTGAAATGAACATTTGCTCCTGAGCTAATGGGAAAACCTTCTCATCAGTGTGCTCTGCCTAACGAGTCATGGCAGCTCCTGCTGGACCAGAGCAGGAATCCAACTTGGCCACATCACCAGCCTTGCTCAGTGACAGGCTTTGGGGAACCAGAACATATGAAATACCTTCCCCTATGCAGAGGTTGAAATCCTTACCTGTTAGAAGAGCTTGTTCCATGGTGTTGGTCTCACAAAGGAGCCTTTGGATGCCAGGGCTTCTTCAGATGTGTGTTTATTTGAGTTTTACACATGCTAAGGTCCTAACAGAAATGTCTCTGCAAACAAGATAGTTCTTATGCAAATGTTCATAGCAAGTCATAAATTATATAAATTTGATTTAAAAAGAAGATATTGTGTTCTGGTCTTTCTGCATGCAGTTGCTTTGTAAATACAGGCTGACTGACTCCCCTGCAGAGAGGCACCTGAAGCATGAATTCTTTTCTAGAAAAATGAAAAGAACAGGAAAAACTTGGGCTGATTTCTGAAGCAGCAAGTTCAGTCCACAGATGGAGGTGCACATGAAGCCTTCCCACTAGAGCTCTTCCCTCTCAAACGTGCCTGATCTCAGTGCTGGGGTAATTAATTCTTGTGTCCTCTCAATATATCTCCCCCCTCATTACCAAGACTGTGATGATACTGGATGGTGTCTTGTCTAGTCTATTAAAATGCAGATTACATGACAAAAAGACCTTCAGCATCCAGAACTGTCAGCCCAGCACATTTCAGCTCCCGCTGGTGCTGGCTGGAGTCTCCCATCTGTAGGGAGCTGAATATCTGAGCAGGGATCTGTGGATCAGGACATTGTAGTCTTTAGTCACTGCTGGCACACAAGCAAATAGAGAGACATTTTTCTTTAGTCTGTTCTGTGGTATCCTGAAGACAAAGAACCTTTACTCTCTTCTCAAGAAACTCACCATGTGCTTCACTGGAGGAAAAAAGTCAGGAATAATTAAAGAAGACATGTGCTGTCTGAACTTGTGACAGACGCTTCTTTGATAAATAATTCATCTTAAAAATCTTGAGAGGTATGAATGAGATGGCAAACGAGGTGCTCCTCTGGAGCACACAGGCCTTCCTGGGTGACCTCCCCTGGCACATGCAGTTCATAATACCCTGGAGGGGGCACAAAGAGAAAAGAGTTTTAACAAATTTGTCAATGAAGCTGTCAAGTACAGGCATATGCTATAATCAGGTACTTGAATATCTCACGGCAGACCCTACTGTGCAATTCATAAAGTATCAGACAGCTTCTCACAACGAATTCCAGGAAGACAAGGGAAAACATCAGACTCAACTCTCACCATCAGCACTGAAAAGCAATGTTACACATTAACAAGGGTTTGCACAGTGTGTGTCCTTCATGCAGGATTGCAGAGACAAATGCCCATGCAGTTACAAACAACATGACATTACACCATTTAGACCTCAGGGAGCATCCTGCCAATTTTCTGTCCATCATTTATTTTCAGATCTGGTGGTGTGCACACTTTGAGCACTCTTAGCCGAAGGTCACATCCAGTGAAGTTTCAGTAACAAACCATTTTCCATCTTTGGTTTTGAATTGTTTGATTTAAATAGTTTGTTATACTTCTGTTCAAGGCATGTGTCCATAATAATCAGAAGGGAGCTGAGTCTTCCAGCAAAGCTATTGTTTAGCTTTCTCCAGCATTAACACTTATATACATGAACTGAAACATCTGCAATATAAATTTTGCTCTTTTAACCTTGCATCATTCTTCCTTGGATCTCCTGATCCCTGTGCTAGAGATGTTTATGACAAATGTATAAAAACCCACTTTATCTCTTCTTGCATTTAACAAGTAGCAATGAACAGTCTTCCAAATGGTAAAACAAACAAGTAACATTTTAACAGAACCAATCTTTATAAATCAGGGGTCTTAACTGTAGGGCAGTTCTGGATAAGAATATGCAGATCAAAAAGGTGCGTGCAAAATACACATAATTATATATACATATTTGGACGAGGTTAGCCTATGTGAAAATTCTTAAGGAGAGAGGAACATTGCAAAGGTACATTTCTTTGTTGAAGGTACTTGAGCTGATCTCATGTAAAAAAAGTATTTCAAAGAGGTATTGTTATGTGACAGGCACTGCATAATGTGAGGCTCAGCTCAGCTCTGTGCAAAGTAGGGGCTCCCACATGGTTTGAATTTGACAAATTCAAAACAGCAGTAGGGCGGTTCATCAAGAAATGTGAGATGGATAAGAAGAAAGAGTATCTGGGTACGGCCTGCAGCGAACAACTCCATGCTCCTATTTTGAGATCTTGAAAAAGTTTTCATAGTTTTTCTTTTTTCCCCCCCATTTGTATGTTATATAGGTCAATTACTTTAAACTTTGCATATTTTCCCGTCTACTCGCCAACCACCATTTACTTAACATAAATATTGATTTTTATTTCTTTTTGTCTCAGTTAGTCAGAGACCATCTGTCAGACTCTTAAGATGTCTATCTGACCCTGCCAAAGGAAAGCTCCATGCAGACCCTGGTAAATTGCCATTACTTTATTGAGGGGGAAATATTTTTATATCTGATTTTACCTTCTTTCCACTTTTGACAGAAGAGAAGTCACAAGCTGAATAAAGCTTACCTGAATGCTACAGAAGCAGGAGCAAGGGTGCAAAAGATTACTCACAACCAGACTTAATTAGGACCCATTTTGGATAACAAAACTGAATTAAAAGAAGGGAGAAAGGAGAAAATCCAACCCTTACTCAGTTCCACACAGAAGATGTTACATACATGAGTATGTGTCAAAGTTCTCTAAGGACTGTTTTTGACTTGGAAATAGATGTTGCTTAATGGAGACTTTACAGTTTAGAAAAATAAAATCCCCAAACATGTAAAGACACTCACAGACATTTTCTTGTGTCATGTTTGTACACTTCTGTTACTTAGGCTGAGAAAACAAGCACGACATTTGGGCTGCAGAAGTGTTTAACCCTTTACACATTGCTGAGAGGGAACAAAGTTTTACAAGCTCCTTTGTAAGAGCCTCCAGCAGCACAACTGCTCTTGTCTCCCTTCAGTAAGATCCCAAGAATCCTGTTTAAATGAGTGGTTAGCCTGGGAACTCCTAAGGTGCACCTGGACAGTAACCATTCTTCTGCTGCTTTCAACTCCTTTTGATTACATGTAGTACACCTTATCCTTAAAAGTCTAAACACAACTGTGAAATTTGATAGAAGGCCACAGTCCAGTTCCAATTTACTTTTATTTATTGCCTGACCTGGCCCATCAGTGAGGTCACATTAGACAGAGATGAGCCCCCTGCTAAATAGGAGGTGATTACACAGAGTCAGTGACCAAAGCTAATGTTAAGGGAAAGTTCAAGGCTATTGACAAAGAGGCCACAACTAAGAACCCTTTTATTGAACACCTTCTAATATTCTGAGGATTTTTTTTTTAAATGAGACCAGATAACTAAACTTATGAGGGCACTACAAAACTATTACTGGGTCCCATTTAAATCTTGTCATTTTGCTGACACCTGTTGTTAGAGGAAAAAAATAGGGTTAAATATGGTCTTATAAAACAAAAGCAAATATTTGTTGCACATCAATCCACAGAAGACCTGAAGCAAAGAATTAAAAAAAAAAAATTAAAAAATGGAATGTCACAGATACTCTTCTACAGAAGTAACTCATGCAATTTATGGTATCCCAATTTGAAGCTGTATCTGTGATTCAGACAGGGAGAAATCTAATTTATGTGGACATCCACATCTTAAAAATAACAATCTTAAAAATAAGCAGGAAATGCATTTTCTCAAAATAAATTAAATGGAAAAAGTCCACTTCTCTTATGACAATGATGAGATTGCTTTTGCACAGCTTATGTAGGTTCTTTGTTTAGTGAAAGAGGATATTCTAAACTAAAACACAATTATTTTACAAAGAAACACACCCTTGTGCCCTTACAAGAATGTACCATAGACTGAGGAGCTGAATGCAATAGACATTACTGAGCAAATAATTGTTTCCTCCAGAGAATGTCAGATTATATGTCCTATACAATTCCATACAACTCATTTCACAATGCATTTTCACAGAAATACCTGGCTATTCACACAAGTTATGCAATACCAAAGCATCCTATTGTGGAGTGCTTCCATGGGAGGGAAGTGGAGTGAATGCAGGCAGATAAAAACTGAGCTACAAAACTTTGTGTGTCAGCACTGAGGCTACTGGGCTCACGCTGGGAGCTGGCAATGAATAGACACTCTCCTACTGCAGACAGCACAAGGAATCTAAACCTTCCCAGTGCATCTCCAAAGTGGACATGAGGCAGGGAAGTGCAGAGCCTGGCAGGGTGAGGGGGAACTACTGCAAACAGCAGAGAGGGCAGAGCAGGATCACACAATCATTTGGGCTGGAAAAGACCTCCAGGATCACTGAGTCCAGCCTGTGTCCCAACACCACCTTCTCAACCAGACCAGACCACTGAGTGCTGCATCCAGCTGCTTTCTGAACTCCTCCAGGGAGAGTGTCCAGCACCAATCTGGGCAGCCCATTTTGAGGCTCAAAAACCCTTTCCAAGAAGAAATTCTTCCTGATGTCCAGCCTGAATCTCCCCTGGCAAAACTGAAAGCATTCCTCTCTTCCTGTCACTGGTTGCCTGGCAGAGGAACCTCACCCCCACCTGGCCTCAACATCCTTTCAGCCTACAAGAACCTTTCAGGGAGTTGTAGAGAGTGATAAGGTTCCCCCTCAGCCTCTTTTTCTCTAAATACCCCCAGCTCCCTCAGCTGTTCCTCAAAGGACTTACTTTAAATGGTCACTGCACCCATCAATACTGGGAGCACAAAAAATTACAAAAATATTAATTCCACTCCACACCTGCAATGGTAATTGCAATGAAGCTTCTGGTTCTTGCACAAAATTGGTCTGGAACTTAGGATGGACTTCTGTTGTTGTTGTGGTTTTTGCCTTTTTTTTTTTTTTTTTCTTCTGAACTAAAATAAAAGTAAAATTTCCTGAAAAAAATGAAGCTCTGACTTTTGTCCATCTCAAGAGACAGTGTTAAGACTCAAGAATCTATTGCAGGAACTAAGGCATGGCACAATCTCAGCAGCTCAGAGGAGCAGGGTGTGCAGTTTTATGGCTGATTGTGAAGCAAGGGACACTCACTGATTTGCTGTTGCCTCCAGAATTGTTCTAAAGACAAATGAAGTGTAATAGCACATCACACCATGATTGCATGTTGATGCCATTTCCTGAAGTGATGTGATGACACCGTGGTAGGACCATTAACCCATCTGTCACTTTCTGCATTTGTCTCAATCAAACTGACAGGAGCATTGTGTAAATATGACTTTGGGCAAGGCAAACCCAGTGTTATGGACCTGATATAGGAAAAGGCAGCTGGCATTCAGAGGAGGGACTGACAGGACACAGACATATGTTTGAAAGTAGGACTCTTGCTAGAGGACATTTAAATAAAAGATTTGTCATTCCTCTCAAGCAATTTGAGATTATTGCTAAGGCACCCTAAAGATCGCTGTGACTTTTTGACAATCTGCCTGCACATATTATACAGAGCAGCACACTGAGCATCAGGAAAAGCAAATTGCTCTGAGGAACAGAGACATGCATTTAACAGTAGGCACACCTGGAAATACTGCTGCTGCACTGGTAGGTTTAGAAATACTCTTCAGGACTATTAGGAACAATGTTTTGATAATACTGTTGCCCATCTCTTGGCCAATATTTCCATTTCCACTAACTGAAATTCTGGTGGGCTGAGGATTATAAGGCCTGGCTTGAACGTGGCAATACAGATCAGAACCAGTCTTCCCTTTCATAGTTATTAAAAAAGATAGAAGTATCATCTATATGTGTTTTGTCTTTTCTTTATGACATGATACATCTTTATCATGTAACTGAATCTCCAAAAATGCAACAAGTGCTATTGTAACATTATCTTTTTTCCTTAGCCAAATAAAGATATAAATACCCAATTCCTGTGTACAGATTACTGTAGAAAAATGAAATAATAAATATATGTCTGCAAAATTTTCTCCTTCTTGCTTTCCCTTTTATCCTAGTGCTCATGGAACACAATTTTTTCTGCTACCTTCTAACAGATCTTGGTCTGTTAATGTGTCATCCATCTTGTGATGTAAATAATGAATAAGTACAGAATAGTTTCTGGAAGTGAAGAAAAGCAGAGAACAATTTCTGGAGCCTCAAAAAAATCTACAGAACATTTGCTAGGACACTGACATTTAAACTAGTATGTAGAAATAGATAATAATGAAAACTACTATTTAAAAGACCTGAGAACTCATGACTGACTTAAGACTGAAAACCAATAGAAATCACATTGCAATGCACTCAGTGAGAATTGCTCTGCTTTCTTAATATTGTTTCACTAATAAAAGGAATAGAGGTGTTAAATTCTAGAACATTTCAGGATCCAGCAGATGAAAAAGCCCAAAGTTGTTTAATAATTACTAACTTAGAGGCTAGAAATAGGAACTAAAAGTCACAGAGTTCACAGTGATACTGCTTTGGGGACATATTTTCCCCCCAGCCTCTAATGTCCCTCAGTGTCCCAAAGTTACTTCTCTCGCTGGGAAAAACCCCAAACCACTATGAATTTCTCTATTTCCTGCTACCCATTTTTTATTCCCAACACCGAGACTCTTTATTTGCTGATTTTTTTGCCCAAGTACCATTTGATCAGGATTAGTTCTGTGACCCTGGTGACAATGAACCCACCCCAAGCACCGTGGCCAGCAGGAAGAAGTGACCATCGGCTAAGGCCATCCCCGATGCCACTCCCAGCTCTGCTGGGATATTAATTTCCAGATCCAGACAGCTGCCTTGTCACAGCTGAGGGAACAGGGCAAAGGGGGATCAAGCTACTGAAGTAGGAGCAAATGGAAGTGCCTGGGCAGAGGGAATCTCCCGCTAGCACTGACACCAAAAATATACTTCAGCCAGGGCCTTTGGTGCTGCTTCTCCTTGAAGTGCAATCCGAGCGGAAAGAACAAATTGAGAAGGTCTTGTGAAAGCTCACCTGTTTTCCTACTATATCAATTCCCTTATAAAATTATTACCTCCCCCAAAAGCCTTGTCTAGCAAATAATACGTTCTATCTGCCAAGTTGTCTTTCCTTTTTTTCTTTTTCTTTTTTTTCTAATTCCTCAATCATGCAGGGATAAAGAAGCCGCAACTGTATTTATTGTATTTCCCTAAGTGTAATCTCTCTCCCCAGCAGATGTGACAATTTACTGCCAAAGTAAGTTCATCACACAATTAGTGGTGTGAAAGGAAAGCCTATTGTGTACCATAATGGTTTTTCTCGCCATTAGCAGTTAATAATTACCGACCGGCTGCAGGGCAGGCGCTGCATCCCCATCTCTCTGCAGCTCCGGCAGCGCTGTTCTGCAAGCCTCGGGGACACGGCAAGGAGAAGGAGCTTCCTGATGGGTCCCGATAAAAGGCAGGGGTTTATTTCCCCAGACCCATGTGCTCAGGTGCCCTGCACGGCTATGCCCCTGCTGTCACCAGCCCCCTGAAGTCACTTGACTCATCTGATGCAGGCCCACTTCCTCCCCATTGGTGGTATTTGGGATGAGATGGTGCTTTATGGTTACAGTTATGACTTTCTATAAACTTTTATCACATTCTATAATAACATTTCATAAATATTACTAGCACAATACTTAGTACAACGTTTTATTTGAAAGCCCATAAAGTAATAATAAAGATTGTCAAAACTGGACCTTTAAACTACACAACACATTTTCATACAAATCACATTCTAAGAACTGACCCTGCCTCGCGCTTTTGGTGCATTCAGCAATTCCTGTGACAGGTACATTGTGTCCCCAGTGAACAACTGTCTCTGTTACCATTGCTAAGTTTTCTGCCTTTTAAAATATGTTTCTATTGTGAGCTGGTTGGGGTTTTGGGTTTGTTGTTTGGCTTTTTTTGGAATGGGGTTGAGGGTTCCTTTTTTCCCTGAGAAATCACAGAGATTGTTGTTTTCTGGTAAAACTACAACAAAGAGCTAAAATAAACCCAAGAGAACTCCCAAAAGAGTCAATACATCAGAAATTTATGAAGAGCCAGCTAAGAGTGTAAAGTTAATGAGCATATATTGAAGCCTGTTAAACCACCATGTACAGGCTTCTCATCTGGGAGTAAGGCAGCCTTCAAACTACATTAACCTAAGAGTACTTTGCCCCAAACAAAGGCATGCACACTGTACTTTAAAGGCTTTTATTTATGCCCATTAACTTTACTTGAGCTGTTTGCATTCTCCTGCTCTTCTCTAGGCAAGTTTTCAGACTGCTGCTTCTTTAAAGCATCTTCCATCCTAGCAGCAGTTTACCAATCAGAGTGCCACAGCTATCCCTAAACCCTATCCATAATTCACTCTACCTGCCAATCAGTGATTTCAACAGGGGATGGGAGAGTCATCCTGGGGAGCCTGCCACATCCAGGTCCCTCTTGTGAGTTCTGCTGGAATGGGTGCTCTCTTTCTGTTTGCTGCAGTGAGAAATAAGACACATGCTTTTGGTATCTGATTCAGATGCATAAGGTGGGTGTTCATCCTAACTTTTGGGACATGCTAGGGAACCAGAAGGAAAAGAAAACACTAATGAGATTATTCAGTGAGATGGGTTGAGTGCCTAGTTGATGCCTCAGGACAGCTGATGAAGAACTATACCTCACCCAATTTAGAATTGAGTAATATTCAGAAAGCATTATTGACACAACAGGAAATTATTTCTGTTTTTCAAATGCTTGAAAATACATGCTCAGTGTGAGCCAGATGCTGGCTACAAAGGCATCTGAATTCACAACAAGCAGCTTGTCACAGCCGCATAACTGGCAAATCTCCGAGCAGCTTTCACTCCTCTCACAGATGCCCCATTTCTCAGACTAAGTTTGGCTACATCATAGTCAAACCTCAACTTCTTGGATGGTTTTTTGCTGCTTCTGATTGGTGCCTCCACTCCTTGCTGGACTCTCAGCCTAGATGACTACATGTCACCTTTCTTTGGGAATGTGGTTGCAGAGCTCAATTCTGTCCCTCTTCACTTACCAGCACTCCCACCAAGTACATGTGGCCAGCTTATCCAGCTCTTATCCCTGCACCTGGGCCCTGCTGGGACCCTGGATTGCCCTGCCAGCTGGGGAGAGGCAGTGCATGAGCAATGTGGTCCAAATGTGCACCTGCATTTATGCCTATCCCAGGCCTAAACCCTCCCTGGCAGCAAAGGAAAGGCTTTTCCTTTGAGAACATTTTGTGATCTGCCAAGAGAGACGATAGAGAAAGTTCATAAAATTGCTGTATTAGCTGTCATTATAATGGGATTGTGTGATATCACAGGTGATTGATCATTTTCCTCTGATCAAGATAACTGTTGTGCTGAGTGGATATGAGAAAAGAGTCTCCCAAATTGTGTCCACCTTTCATCCATCTCCCAATCCTCTTTGTGTGCTCAGAAAGTGCACTGCAGTTAGTGAGCAGGGAACAGCTAATCCCCTCACTTTGTAGTGTTTCAGCCCAAATCCACTCTCCTGCCCTGTATCTCCTCCCCTAAAGCAGTTGCACCCACACCAGAGCTGTCTTCACCAGCTGCTCTCTCTGGTCCCTGTGCTTTGCCTGCCAAGCTGGTAATACACCGTGTTCATAAAAAAAGCTGGGAGATATGGAGCAGGACTGAGGAATAGCATTTCATCAAGAAGATTCATTCATCCTAGGCTATTTAGGATCTGAAATTGGCACCAGCGATTCCTCAAAAGATAGATTGCAGAGCTGCAGACAACAGGGTGAAAAAAAATTTGAGAGGTCATCTAATCCCATCCCATCTCCAAAGGGCCATCTGTGGCACATTTGTCTGACCTGTTCTCAAAAGCCTTCAAAGACCAAGTGCCTGTGATCGATCTCTCAGGGAGTTTTCAGAGTGACAATCCCCAGGACGTGGAAAGAAGCATCTGTGGCTCCTCGCTGGCAGCGCAGCTGCACTGCACAGCTCCCACTCGTGTTTCCACAGGCTGCCAAGCGCTATCTGGCACTGTGGGGAAGCTGGCTGCTACATTTCCCAATGCCAGCTTGGTACAAAAGCAAAGAATCCCCTTTGGAACAAATCCTCTCACACAGACAAGCGCTCTGAAGACTTTTTTCTGGCTCCCGAGAGAGTCGCTGCTGAGCCTGGAGCATATTGTACCATGTGGGAGGATTTCGCCCCATCCTAAGCTTCCTTATAATTTCTGTGTCAATTTCAATACATCAAATTAGGGATTTCTAGCAAAGCTGGATGGAAGAAAAAGCACTAATTCACACTTTTCTGAACAAAGAGTTACTGGTCAAGAGTTATGCATTAAGTATCATCTTTTCAAAATTTCATTTTGTAGATTCTTCCTCCCTCACACCAACCCACCAGTGCCTGAAGAAGAAGCCTCCATGTTTTTTCCAGTCTTTGCACACCGTCTTATTATCTGTACAATTCCATTTGGATATTGAAAAACAAGGCTGCAGCCACTTCCAGCTGATTTTTCCATAAAAGCAAATTGCTGTTTAATGTTTTCAGTCTTCTTGCTCTGCAGTGCATCAGATGATGACTAGGATGCTTTTTGCTAATCTGAGCAACTAAACTTAATTGTCACTCAGAAGTAAATTCTTTTGTAACACTTCCTTCCCCTTCTGTCATCCTGGGTTTCTCATCAAACTGAAATAGCTCGTACATGGTGATTTGTTTCCTTTTAAATGATGCTGATTAAAACAAAATCCCAGTCTGGTACATGCAACTTGGCAATGGCAAACTAAGAGTAGCTGTGTTCTTCTGAACATGGACTATAACAAGAGTAAGGAACGGAAGCATTTTTACCCTTTATTGCTCTCAGCTGCATTTTTTGGGTTTTTTTATGTGTGTATTTTATACACATATATTTAAGCACACACCCACATAAATGAATGTAAAAGGCTGCACACTTCCTTGATAGCCTCTTCCATTTTAAAGCAGCAGAGTGAATCTTCTTGCAGATTCTCCACTATTAATTGTTTATAATGCATGTATCTGAAGGAAACACTTAGAATGGTATCTCAGCAAACATTTCATATTATTTATATCAGTAAATGCTCTAGGAAGTTTGTATGAGCCGTTCCCTCATGGCTGAAATAAGCCTACTTCATACTTACCAATACTCCACTGCCTTGGGACTTAGGGCAGCAGACATACATTTTAAAGTTACATAAGATCAATTTTTTATGCCATTGAAGTGGATTGGCTTTGTACTTAAATTTATTTTCAGTTGTCTTTTTTAATTGTTAATCTAGAATGCTACTTAGCTTACATTTGCATCTGGAAGCTGAAGTATTACAGGGTATTATAATACAGTATGTGAGAGCTATGTTAAAATATATTTTCTAAGAAAACTAAACACTCATAATTTATGGGTAATTACAAAAAAAATGTTTTATAATCAAAAGGGCTCAAGAGAAGAAGAATTCTCTGTCTCCCAAATTTTTATCTGTTGATGGAAAGAGAAATCATTAAGGTAGAAATAATATCCATAAGTAAGGAATAGATATGTCTCTATCTCTTCTGAGTGTGAGCACTGACTATCATATGAACTCAGTAATATTAAAAGAACAGAAGATGTGATGGCTACATTATGCATGAACCTGGTGTAGTTTGCTCCTTTAGACTTAGTCAGCTTACTTGTGCTTTTTCATTCCTCTTACTGCAGAGATCAGAGAGCAAAAGATTCCCTTGGCAGAGAAGCTAAATTGGATAATAATATATTAAGGGTAATAGGAAAGTGGAAGGGAAGAGGGAGGGTTTTCACCCAGCAGCCTCCAAAGATCATTAATGGGAAGTTAACACTGCAAATGCCAGTTGGCTTTCCCAATTCTATTTTTTAAGTGTGCCAATAGAGCAAACAACACAAGAAATCTCTGGGGTCAATGAATTCATTTCCCTGCCAGGTAGGAATCATTCCCAAGGAAATGTTTGCTACTATCATATTTTGTTAGCTTAGAAAGTCCCAAGAAATATTTCACTTGAAATAGCAAAAACCATATTCTGCTCTGATGAAATGTATCTTTTTAATATTTATATCTCCCAGAGTGATGATCTCCCCACATCAGGGACAGGATGGTAGGTACATAGACTGCTGCCAACTCCTTTCCTTTCCTACTCAGGAAAGCATTCTTATTCAGAGCAGCACTTAAGTAAATGTTTAAGTGCTTTGTTGAATTTGAACCAAAATTCTCACTCTCTAGGTGATATATATTTGGCTTTTTAAAACTTTATCTTTTTTCCTGCTGTTCTTCCAGTTTGGGTTTATTTGTTTTGTTTTTAGGTTTTTTTGGGGGTTTTTTTTGGGTGGCTTTTTTTTTGGTTTTTTTTTGTTTTTGTTTTTGTTTTTTTGGGGGTTTTTTTTTGTTTGTTTTTGTTTTGTTTTTTGTTTTTTTTTTTTTTTTTTTCCCCATGTTGCTCATCTCTAAGGCTTCTCCTTTTTTTTGTTATCAGCATTCTGGTGGATGTGTTTCAAGAGCCAAAAGAAATGTGGTCGCCACTCTCATATCCACCCACTTAATTAAAACAGTTCAAAGTTTAATTGGGTCACTTCTTGCTTTCAGCCAAAAATCAAGGCAGTAAGAGCATGACTTTGAAACATCTCTTATTGATAGATTTCACACTTTAAATCCTTAGGGTTAACTCAAGATATGGAGAGCTAAAGCAAGAACAACTTTAATAAGCCTTCTCCTTGGTTATTTAGAGTTCAGAAATTCTGACTTTTTTTGCATCCAAGCAACTTTTCTAAAGTGGTTCCTTGGCAGAAGTGAGAATCTCAAACCCATCCGTCGTTCTAAAGCTATAATTTACAAAGACACAGTATTAGATCCTCAAAAGGAGGAAGTCAGCTGCACATTGAATGCTTTGGAAACCTGTCTCAAGCATGACAATTAGCAGGCTAATGCTGCACTGTTCACTGTCAAAGTGGAGCCAGGCTCCACGTGTGTCTCCAGCTCCAATGTTTGCAGTGTTGGGAAGAACTGTGTAATTGCAGTGCAGATGTATCCTCAATAACATGGATTATTCACCAGCCTCCAACACACAGCTTCTACAACAGTATATGGAAATTGTTAAGGATTATATATAAAGATACTAATCACTAACAACACCTGCTGAGGTCCTATGAAAAAACCCCGCTTGCAACAAGGTTTTCAGAAAGGTTTCACCATCTAATTACACACAGGCTTCTGTTTGTAAGCAGCAACCCTTGCTGGGAAAAGGAGATGAGGATTCTCTGCTGACTTCCTATCTGCTGTTCCCAGAGCTGAGCAGGTTTCCAGCAACACCCCCAAAGTTTTCTATTCAACAGAGAATCCATGTGAAATTAACACAGCACACAAAAATAACCTGAACTATCCCTTCAGAAATAAAACTTTGGAAATGAGAAGTGGACACTTCAAATCAATTTGACCTGCACAAATAAGTGTCTTTTTAGACAGTAATAGGGTGCCTAGACTCTCATTTCAGCTGTGGAAACTCTGGGGAACAGTGAGCTCATAAATCTGTAATACACATGCAGGCTGCATTCAAAGTTTCATCGGGAGAAAGAAAATGACCAAAATGTGAATTTTTTTTGTTTTAAGCAAAGCCAAAGCACAGATGTGCTGTGCATGGCTGCATGGAGAGGGTGGCTGGGCATCACACACTAGGTAAGAGACCAGTATAGTGGCTGTAATGTGTTTAATCAAGTTACCCAATAAATTGTTTGAACTGAAATAAAAGAAAGCAGTATGAAGGATTTTCTGTGTCTAAGTAAAGATAGTGGCTCAGAGTAGGATCCACTTCTGACTGGTAAGAACCATAAGCTTTTCAGTCTCTCTGACTGGAAAATTTGTTAAAATAATGGTACACAATTCCTAGTGACAATGATTATAAAAAAAAGTATAATAAATCCTATTAGGCAAAAATGTCAGGGTACTCTGTTTTTGAGATACAATTTAGTCTAGTGAATAAGAAAAGTGATCTTGTGTTTCAAACAACTTAGTGGAAATAAACTGGATTTTAATTAGAAAAGAAGTATGATGAAATTAAAGCTAAACAAAGAACAAGGCCTTAACAAAACTAGGTGAAATGTTTTTTAAAAAAGAAGTGTTTTCACTTTTTAATTGTAAATTGAATTAAGGAGCATATAGTTATTATATAAAGAAGATAATGACAGGAAAATATTCAGTTGGAGAAGTGCTTTAGGAGTCAGCTGGGATATATCTATTCTTACAGCCCATGGAGCAGAAACATTTCTTACTAGAAAGAAGGAAGATTTCTTGGTGATACATAATTTACAGAACCGCAGAAAGGCCTGGGTTGGAAGGCACCTGAAATAACAGCTAGTTCAAACCCCCAATCATTCCCCTTCTGTGTCACCTCTTCCCCTTCCACAAAAATTGTAGGTGGCAAGCATTTTCCAGCTGGCCATCAGACCTTCTCTTTCACAGCTTCCTTATTTTCATAAGCCACAAAAGCAGGCTCTCAATTAATTCACAAAGGTTTTAACAAGTCAGGCCTAAAGAGAAAAGGAAGGCAGAGAGGACATCATCTTGGGCTTACCAAGCTGCAGTCTGCTCACTCATCCCTCCCCAGTTCCATGCTGCTCTCTATCTGATAAACTTTGCTTTGTGAAGGAGATAAGAAAATCAGATAAATCTCTCAGAACAGAGGCTGATCCCACTGTCTTTTGCAGGCAGCAGCTTGTAAGTATTCACACTCCAAGCCTAAATATTTGCTTCTCCATAATGGCATCTTAGCCAGATTTACAAAGCCAGGGGAGCAGCTCCTGTTTCATTAAATGCAGTGTCCTTCCCTTTCTCACAATAATCTCTCCAGACTGTATTGATTCAGACAACACAATTAGTGCTGACTCAGATTAAATACAGTCTCAAAACCCACTTTTTTTTCCTCATGGCAAACTGAAGACCCTTATGATTTGTACTGTAGCAACATAAAAATAGAAAAGAAAATTCTGCAAATGCTTACGGAACGTTTTAAGTTTATGTGAATCAAATACGAATCTGAAGTAAAGTCCTTTGGGCATCTGATAATGTGTACAGTAATTTCCAGAAATATAGAAATAATTGATTTATGTTGCTTCAGAGAAGGGTCCTTGGAGCAAGGACCATTTACCCTTAGGGATTCAGAACTGCTTAGTCAAACAACCAAGTGGAAGCAGAAGTCACATTTAAACTCTGTAGCCAGCAATTAAAATGAGCTACGTTTTCTTACACCTTTTGACTTCTTGGGAATAAAAACCCCCACAACAACAAAAACCCCAAACTCATGGAAAAACCCCAGCAAATGAATAAAAGAACCAACAAAAAAACCCCCCAAAAACCACCAAAACCAAAGGACCATGCATCCCCAAAACCCCCCAGAGCTAGAAGTCTATTGTCTCACTTGCATGGATGGAAGTTCCCCACCTCACGGGTTTACTGACTTTAATATCTTACCACAAATGCCTATTGAAAAATAATAGGCCTTTTTCTGAGGGCTCTGTCCTGTTCCCTGTTTTTCTATTGCCATCCTGACAGGATTATCTGTGCCCTTTAGCTTTGTTTCTGCTAAAATATAAAGACCTCATGAGAGCAGGGCTCCCCTGGAAGCAGCAGTCACTGTCGGTTGTCGCGTTCTCGCTTGGATGATTTCTGCCACCGAGCACAAACACTGGCCAAAAACAGCCTCCACAAAAAGGAACACTAGCCACAAAAATGACACCTTCTAGCAGGAATGACATGTACTTAGCACTGCAGCCTGGCCTGCCAAGCCTCTGGTGCTGGGGGCTCAGCTAGCAGGTCTCCCTGCGCTACCAGCATGGGCATTTTTCCTGTCAGGATTTTACTGCTTTCCCAGCTGAAGGGTACGAATGGTTTTCTGCTTCTCCTTCTCTCCACTACAAATCAGCCTATTTTAATTTGTGCAATTCTGTTTTTTTTTGTCAGTGGCTTGTCATCACGTTGTCTTTAGAATACTTGAGAAACATTAATGAAACACAAAAATGCACTGATTTGTGAAAATAATAAGCATTTCACTTAGAAGGAAGGGAGTACGTTTATACTGGTAGAGATGCAGACAGACATCAGTCATTATACCAGCTACCACTTCACCCAAACTGTGGTCTCCTTTCATTGAAAAAACATGGGAGATTCACCATCAGATTCATTATAACATGTCCAGAGATAGATTTTTATCTCCTCTGAAGGGCCTTTCTCCATTTAGCCACTTGTTCAGCCATTCAGGAAGAAGAAGTAGTGCAACCTTGCAGAGAGTTTGTAAGTTTTGGGGCAGGGACATCAGTGTGCTGTGTATGTCCAAAGAAATTGCTGGAGAAAATTTAAATGTTATTCTTGCTAAATCACAGCTCAATTAAAAAAAAAAAATGCACAGAGAAAGGAAGGAAAAGGCTGTACCAAGTACCCAGACAGGGTAGCAGATGGGAAAGAACAGAGCCTCTACAAGGTCACACAGAGCAGGTGGCTGCTTGTTTATAGACTCCCTTTTTCAGGAGAATATGTATTTTGCAGTGTGAATTATGAAATATCCCCTATTTATTATAAAGGAGGACTAGAACATCTCATCTCCCCAATTATGTTTCATAGAGGAACCTGTGCTTAGGTTTCAGATAGGAAATGAGTCTTTCAATTTCTGTATTCCTCAAAAGAATCTTAAAAGAAAGGCCCAAGCCTGCAAATGTCCCATATCTGGGTAGATTTTCTCACCACTGTGCTGTTGGCCTTCCCCATGTCTCAAACCCACACACATCCACTGCCAGAAACCAAGCTATTACAAACAGGAGGTCCATGAACCTGAAGCTAAAGTCTTTTAATCAGACTCGAAAATTCATCAAGTATACAGATTAATTCCTTATTAGTGTTAAAATCAGTACAGCACTAATGACTC
This sequence comes from Agelaius tricolor, assembly GCF_023055355.1. Taxonomy (NCBI): domain Eukaryota; kingdom Metazoa; phylum Chordata; class Aves; order Passeriformes; family Icteridae; genus Agelaius; species Agelaius tricolor. The sequence goes on from NW_027269270.1 coordinate 6,485,704, forward strand.
GAGCAGAACAACTTGTGTTACCACTAGTTTAAATTTTTATCATTTTGGGGCCAAAACAAACCAATATGTAGGTGTGTTTACCTCTTCCATTACAGGGATGAATCCAGCAGAATGTATTCCAGTGCATCTTGAAAAACTGCTTCATGAAAGTTAAAGCATCCTGATCGCAGTGATCAATCCAAATGCTGCTCAAATGCCAACTGTTTTGACACAGACCAATCTTTTTTGTCTGAGAGCCAGCACAGAAGCTTTAAATGTTGCAGTATTTGCAGTATTTGTTATATATAACAAGGGAATTATTGCACAAGTAATGTCCATGATGAGCAAAGCCAGAATGTAGCTGCCACATCGCTGGATTTCTCTAACACACATTGATGGAACAATCAATAGGTTATTTTGCAATTTTCCTAATAAAATATTTAATGCACGAGCAATATAGAAAAAATTTAAAATCAACACTAAACTGAGCTGCCAAATGGAAAGAAAAACACTGGACATGTGCTACATGATTGTACGTGTGCTGCTGCTGCTGTTGTTCACAGAATGGAGCTCCACCATCTGAACACAGCAGTCCTCCCTTGTCCTTCAGTGACTTAGAGCCAAGAGCCTGGTTCTCAAAATATTCATCATTCAAAGGCCTCCATAGCCAAATACTGGTGAGAAAATTAAGACAGCAAGACTACAAAAACAGGATTTATTCCACTCAGGTCCAAACTCTGTATAGGAGCAGAGAGTTCCTCATACCCACTCTCAAAGAGAGCCTCCTTCCCTTTCATCAGCTCATGTCTCACTTCTCACCACCCCCAAAGTGGCATTTCCTATCCACAGGCATGGATACAGAGCCTGCTTTACCTTCTCATTCATATTGTCTAAGGGATGCTCTTTAAGATTATCACTCATCTCTGGCTCCCTTTAAGGATAAATCCTCCCAGCTGACATAAACCCACACAACTTCACTGAAATCAGAGAGCCTTAATCAGTTTAATCAGATGAGGAACTTACACTTTCTGCCTGCTTCTTCTGCTTTGTCCAGTTAATTCATGCCTTTTAAAGGGATGGATTCACCGTTTTCTTTCATTCTATTTCTTAAGGAGCTTCCCAGTATTTCTTGTCACTGCTAGTTTTTCATCTATCTCAAAACATCTTTCCAAAGTCTGTTCATTTAATTCAATCTTCTATTCTACCAATATAAAAAAAAACCAACTGAATTATGCAATCAATTTCTCTATTTTTAATTCTGCTACATTAATAAATTATCATAAACACATTGTAGGAATTATATGTATAAAATTACCTTTTCAACAAAATACACAAATGGAATATAGCCTATATTGAATGTTTCCTTTTAGAGGTATGGGAGGAAGGAGAAAAGCTGCTTCTTTCTTAATGTGGGTGGTAGAACTGAAAAAAAAATGAGAACTTCTCCAATCTGGAAGAAAAACTTGTTTGCCATCCTGAATGAACACTCATGCTACCAGCAGTTATTTTTACCTAGCCCATCGTTTTGTGGCTGGGAGAGGCTAACAAAATCTCTTGAGAATTTGGGATTTGGGAGACAGGGGCTCCGTGCTGAAACGTTTCAATACCCTGCATCCTACAGAACGGCTCATGGAATAGAAATTACACTCCCTTCTGTGCCTCTGTCAGAGGTAGAACGGCAGCCTGTCAAGGCAGCAATGCTGCAGAACCCTTTTACAGCCAGGAGCAAATGTAGTTGCACATGCTGGTGCACCCCGGGCGGGGAGCCAGGAGAGCGTCCCCCGGCACACACGCGCCGGGAAGCGCGGCATTGACGCGCGGCTCAGCGCTCATCTGGAAACGCGCCCCAGCAACTCCTGCTGGGCACCAGCTCTGAAACACTTTTAGAAGTAGTTTCTGGAAATGCTGTTGTTTCAGTAAATAGTGTGAATTGAGCGCTGTTATTTCCTAAACCACAGGAAACGGTGCCTTTTTAAGGCTTGGAGCTTAAGCTGGCACAACTACTTTATGTAAAGGTAACATTTTAAGGGTGGGGGCTTTTTGCCTGAATTTTTTCAAGGCACAGCAAGTTTTTAATTATGATGAAGGGTCTCTCTATCAGGAACCACATAATCATAAAAAAAAAAGTAAAGTAAAACCTCTGAAAGTTATTTCAGTGCACTGTGCTCTTCAGCTGATGCCAAACATTTGCAGACTGTGGATTTAAAATTTGACCTCCCAGAAAAAGCAGCAGAGGTCAAAGCTGTTATTCACAGAGCCCCAGTGACCAGTGGCTAGCACAGCAAGGCAAGTCAGGCAGGGATAAGGATAAAAAGCAGTTCTCTCTCTCTTCTCTATCTGCCTGGAGGGAACGAAGACACCTACTTTTGCAGCTCCAATGTTCAAATCCTTTTTGCTTTCATGTGGTTACTGTGAATGTTCTCTGGAGTATTAAATGAGAGGAAGGCATTACAGTTTTTAACTTTGATGCTCTATTAAGATGAATATGTACCTAATGAGCTGAGAAATTACCATTGCTGCTTTTTTTTTGTGTGCTGCTGTACAAGAGTAGCTAATCAGGACAGGGGCATGCTCTTTGTGTTCCTAACCCAACAGCAATGAAAGTTAGAAGATCATTTTCAAACATATGTTTAATGCAGCAACAACAAAGGCAATAATAGCTTCTGCTATGAAAGGAGGACTAAAAGGGCATTTATTTTTTATTTTACTTTTTTTTTTATTATTTTAAGAGCTACAGTAACTATCTCTTGCAGTTCAGATGTTGTTTGGCATAAAACTTGAGGGATATTATTTGTAAACAGCTATACCAATCAAAATTGTAAACATTTAAATGTCCTAAGACAAACAGCAACAAAAATAACCATCACAACTGAATCCACTGATTATTCTGGGAGAAAAAAAAAGTTTTAAGTTAATAGCAGCATTTGAACTCTATTGAAGCTCCTTAATGCAGTGAGTTAATCCTGCTGGAATTTGAAATATGTCCTTATTTCTCAGGTCAGGCCCCCTAAGAAGGAAGCTGTATCTAATGACAACATGAGAAGATAAAGCCAATTATATTCCAGCATTATTGACTAATATTTCCTACTTGTCAACTGGAGTGTGGCAAGCCTTATTCATACTGTGATATGTGATCATGGATATGAATCTCTGTTTCCCCCTAAGGGAAATCTTGCAACAAACAGTTGACAGAGCAACAAACAATTTCCAAAGTAACAAATTAAAAATCTAATAAATATGATGCAAAGAAAGAATGTGAGAATTTAGGCATTTTTTTAGTGCCTAAAACAAAACACAAGTTCTCCTTCCTGTCAAAGATACCTTGGTGGAAAGGTACTGCTGAAGTAATGAAGAGAGCACCACCACTCTGACATCTTGCCAAGGTTCATGTCCTGGAAAGTTTCAGTCCCCTGTGCATCCCACAAGTGTTTTACCAGGTAACTTTACTCAGGAGGTGAAAAGACCTGAATTCAGTAACAGCCCAGAAGTCCTTGCCCCTCTGAAAAGCAGAAGTTTGAGTAATTGCAGCTCCTTTGGCAGGCACAATGGGCCAGGAGCTCTCTGAACTAAACCTTTATAATGGTCACACTACATTTCTGTAAGCAAACCACAGGAAAGTTCCCTCTTCCCTCTGCTCCTGCAAGCCTTAATTTCCAGTGCTTACAAAAGGCAAGATGGTGTTTGCTTGGGAGTTTTTTCTGTTTTAGTAAAGAAGATGTTGCTCTTCTTATGTGCCACATTTAGCCTATGGCAGAGGTGACATAAGAAAAAATTTCCTAAAGTCTCCTTTTAAAAAAATCATCAAAGTCCCAGAAGATCTGGTAACATTATAGAGAAAATAACAGTAAGGATGATTCATCCCTGGTTCTCTTTGATGCTGTTTTGCTTGTAGAAGATGCACTCCAACATTTTTCAACAGTATTTTCCCTTTGATAGAAGCATTACTGCAAAATGTGGTCCAGAGGATTATGTTTTTAGGTCGTGCTAGGCTCTCAGTTCTTCACTGACATTTGTGCCAGCCCAGTAATTGTAGTTTGAATTTTGGCCACCTTCAGTAATGACTCTGGCACGGGACTACTCTGCTGTACATGTAGCCACAGCTCAGCCTCGTGGTGGGGTTGCTTGGGGAGAGACTTTAAAGGACACTATTTTAACCCAGGTGCTTGGAAACAGAGCACCCTGAGCTCTCCTTCTACACAGTGAGGGAGCAAAGCAAGCTCTGCTCATTTTGGGCTCCTGAATTCCCCTCACACTGACTTCTGCCGCTACAGCAGCACTCAAAAGGAATCCCACAGGGAATCTGAACAGAGGGAAAAATTTTCTAAAGAGAAAACGTCACACAGAAGGAACAAGTGAGGAGGAAGTGTCATTTTAGGGTTGTATTTAAGCTGTGATTCCACCTTGAAGGCAAGACCTGGTAGAATCTCACTTTCCCACAAGTAATTTGCATCCTCCGTGCACTCAGTCACATCAACTGGCTGCACAGGAAAAATTAAGTGTGATTACTACTTAATTATCATGAGATCTGTGCAGCCAGGGATCAGCAATAATCCCACCTGATGCATCAAAAATGCCTATTAGGATTGAAGGGTCAGGAATGATTTTTAAGGGGAATAACAATAATAATTAAAAATGAAAAAGGTGCATTTCAGATAATAAAAATCTTATTTTTTGCAATTAACTCACCTCTCTTTCTTTTCCCAGTTAATGGCAAAGTAGAGCAAGGCTAGAAGTAACAGAAAAAGGAAAGAGAATCCCACATCTGAGGCTCTTCAGGATGCACTTAGAAGCAGTAAGGTTCAAGTGAAACATGGGGAATTTTCACAACAGTTTATCTTTTGTCTAAGCACACATTATCTTAATATAGTGTTTCAGTGAGCATAAATTTAGGTTCCAGCATGCATGGCTGCTGAGGAGCATGCCACAGTCACAGCTATAATCTGCTTCATAGAGGTATTGCTACAGGTGGCAGAGGAAAAGAGAACAGAACTATTTTACCCCAATTTACTGGCCTAGCGTGGAGGAGGAGAATGGGAAAAGAGGCACTTTATTCAGATAATAAGCAAAATACCTGTGAAAGTCACAAGATAAGCAGAAAAGCTCTACATCAACCACTTCCAAACCCATTCTTCTGAGTTGTAGTATGCTTTATAAGTCAGCTAAAGACTTATTAAAGTTGTTTAAGAATGCAAAAGAAGAAACAACAGGCTTTGAAGAAGATTGAATTATTTTACATCGGCAGTGTTACGAACTCAGGAAGGCTGGTTGGCTGCTGGGGATTTAAGAAAACCTGCTTTGTAGTAGTCAGCACGGGGAAATTCAGCAAGCACAATTTAATAAACAAATCCAGTGGAACATGAGTGTCCTGCCACCATCCTGCTCCACCACAATGAGCCAGAAGGTCGGGTTCCCTGCTGCCACTTTGGAGCAGACATGAGATGAGAAGTGCGGCTGTGCGCACCCGCGATAATGCACGGTGATTCGCTAAGTGCCTCGCTGAGAGAGGCCTTCAGGGGCCACCAGCACTCTGCTCTCCCCAGTGCCTCACTACAAACCATCTCCTGCCCCACAGCACAGGGCTGGAAGCTAAAATAATAAAAAAAAAATAAATACAGCAGTAATTTCTTTCCGACAGCGACTTGACACCCAGCTGATGGAAGGAGCTAAACCCTGTAACCTCTACACCTTGGGTTCTGCTGGAAGAGATTGTCTCAAAGCACCCACGGGGTTATGGATTCCTGCTAATAGCAGCAATAGGATGGATGATAAAATTATGGCGGTGTAGAAATGCTCTCTCAATTAATTTCCCATCATGTTAAGGCCATTATCAGTGCATGTCATCTGGTGAAATGGAAAAGAAAAACACAAACCCAGAAGCCTTCAATACCTCTGAAAGTTTCACTCACTTAGCACATGATATAATTGCAGGGTAGAGCAGCCTCTTGAAATAGTTTACCTTCAAATAGAGCTGTAATGGTATTGATTTAAAGCATTGACAGGCAGAGCTGCTTAAAACATAAGCATAGATGGAATTAAAAAAGAAACAAGTACACAGCCCAGAAGGAAAGCAGGCAGAGATTCACCTCTCACCCCCCCAAAAATAGGCTGATTCAAGATTTCTAGATGTCAACTAGAGCCTTCTTTCACAGCTTCAACACAAAGCTCACAGACCACTGTTTTACAGATCTTTATATTACACCATGTTATATAATGCAGCTATTTCTCTACAGGAGCTGTTTCTAACTACAGGTCCCCTTAGCTATTATCTGCAGTTTTTCAGGGGGAATATGAGAGTTTAGAAAGGTATGGATGGGAAGAAATACAATGTAACCTCTATGGAAGGGCTCTCAGACATTCACACACAGATACAGGCACACACATATTAATATATATGAAGGTACATATGCATTTGTGTGTGCACGTATATTGATATGTGCACAAATGCACAGGCATATATGGTAATTAACTAGAACCTGTTCTTATTTTGTCAAAATGAAGACTCTGCAAGAGAATAAAACAGGCAGGCTTTGCTCTCTTCTTCACAAGCTTTCTGTCTCCTCTTTGCTCACTACCTGCCAGTTTTGTCACTGCCTTCCCAATGCAGACATGGATGTGTATCAGCATGGAGCTGAGATTTTGGGATGCTGTGGGGACAGCTGAGCCAAACATGTAAGAAAAGATCACTGGTGTATGGAAGGTTCCTTCTGTGTGTCGATCTGGAGACACGATTTCCCCTACTATAATTAAGGTACAAGACATATGATTAAGAATTAAAACTCAGCCTAAGAGAAAGTGTGTGTGCCAGGAAGAAGTGAGCAGAAGAACATTTACAGTAAGACAGGCAGCAAGAAAGCAATGAGCCAAAGCCAGCTGGAAGGGTTAGAGACTTTCTTTAACATACCCAAAGAAAAATGTACATCCGTAAGCGAGAAAGAGGACAGAATCCTCCGGGGCTGTATTTTTGTCTCTCCACTTTTGAAAATGTACAGGATATATCAGGGAGACATTTGCATTTACAATGCAATTGCAACAGTCTTCTGGAAATGCACATGCAACTATTCATTGGTACAAAGAATCCATGGCAATTTGTATAATAAAAGTCAAAATTCCTTCTGGCTGTAAGAGAAACTGCTAAAGCCTTAACATCCAAGGGAAAACTTCTAGGCTGATGCACATAAAAATGTCTCACAGGGTGCCTCAGACTGTGGTTCCCATGGCTTGGTTTCAGCTGAATAGCAGCAAGAGATCTGTGATCCGGCAAAGAGATGACTGCCTTTAACCACACATCATCACCCCACAGAGCTTACAGCCTGCTGGGATTGTTACTGCTCCCCTCCCCTTCCCATACTGTCTCAGCAATCTGGATGGCATTGATCCTCGAGACAGGAGCTAGTAAAAACTAAAAAAAAAAAAAACAAAACAAAGCACTCAGACATAGTCGTGTTAGGCAATCACCACACAGGCAGATCCAACAGGGAGGGGCTTCCAGCAGCAGCTGCAATAGGGCAGGACACAGCTTGGTGACATTCTGAGCATGAGGATGACTTCCAGCATGGCTCAGAAAGCATTACCAAAGATGACTGGACTCTGATTCCAGACTTCATAGCTCTGAATAAAAACAGGTGCCCAAATGAAAGAATGCCCTTTAGCAGTGGTTACTGCTGCAAATAAGTAATAACTGAATCCTGTATCAAAATTCAGTAGTTACATTGATTTACCTTTTCCCTCCTCCAACATTACAAGAAACAGCTCTAAGCACAGCTGGCATCTTGGGAATCAGGCAGAGAAAAGCATTGCTCTGTTTGTGGAGATCACTAAATAACCTAAAACTCAGGAAAAAATACTTTTGGAAAGAAGTGCTTCTCAGCTTGCTGAGGTAGCAAGTTGCAATTACTGACAGCTCAGAAACATGGGATACAATTTGCTCTTTTACATCTGATTGCACTCCCCGAAATGAAGCAATGGGGACAGGGCTTTGACTGACACCCCTGAGACTTGGGCTCCTTTTGCCCAGTGTGGTCCTGGCCTGGCCCTGCCACTGCACTTGCCTCATTCCAGTCTATGCCTGCCTGAAGGAATTACTCAATGGCAGCAAAATGGAACTTAACCTCATGCCATGGGCAGCTTCCTTGTTTCAGCTGCCAGCATCTATAGTGCCACTGCATTAAGGACTATCTGTTCTAATTTAAATGGGCTGCTTTACAGAGCAAAATGGAGAAATGTAGACTTTATGTCTACATCAGGGGCATCTTCAGCTTTGAAGCCTGTGTAAGTCTTTTAAGCACCTCTGGATGTCAGCCATGTGAGATGTAAGTGGACATCTAGGGTATGTTAATAGTTTTACTTTAAAAAATGTAACCTGCAACAATAAAGCACCTTTTTCTTCCTCAAATGAAAGCTAGAAGAGCAAAGGCATTCAGCTACAGATCCAGCTTGGAATCACTGAGAGTAGGGGAGGGGAGCCCCACACATTCACCTTGAAAACCCCCTCTAGCCATCATGTCAGGCAGAAAGATGATGCAGTGAAATTTTCCCAGCAGTAGTGGATCATCGCTGTGTTTCTTGCCGTAGCAATTGATGTTTAATTCCAGCTTTTTGAAAGTTAGATCACTGAAAATGCCTACAGCTGCTCTCTATCTGCTCCACTTCAATACCTATCTGGTTTGGGAACCAGCCTTTGTAGCTGGTTATGTAACTTCATTTCAATCCTCATTAAAAAACAACACATACCACTGAACTCCTCCCTGCCCCAGTGACTTGCATGTCCCTTTGTTTCATGGGGCAATTTCAGCCACTTCCAATAGCATCAGTTTTGACTGATATTCTTCCTCTATCTAGATTCTGTGAAGAAAGTGATGCTATTGACTTTTTGACTCAGCAGGACTTTGGCTTGAGACACAGCTGCAAGGATCACTCATGTGAGTGAGTGGTTTCCCTCAGCTTTGCTTCAGCCACAGGATCTGGAGAACACTGTGTTGTTACTATAATAAAACACCCCAGGATTTCTGTTAAACTAAAAGTGGAAGCTTTTGACATTTAATCCCAATTCTGAGTGTACAGTTTCTGAAAATTCAGAATGTAACAGAATCAGAATTTGGTGCCCAAGCCAAAACATGCGACATCATTTCAATTTAGCCTTCACTGAGTGGTCAAAGCCAGACAAAATAGAAAAAAAACCAAAACAGCTAAAGGTACAAAAAGAATTTTAATAAGAGCAGCCTCCAGCCCACTCAGTCCCTGCTGTAGAACTGGCAGCTTTTTACATCCTCATGAGATGGGTGAGGCACAGAATTATACAAATTCCTTATAGGGTTTGACAAGTCCATTACACCTATGATGTCTTTAACCTTGTACTACTTTATTGTACTGAACTTACGTCAAAGCAAATATTCCAGAATAATTGCCTGATAGTGTTTGACTGCTGTGGCAACGCTGCAGAAGATACAGAACTGAGTTGTTCCTCCAGCTCCTGGAAAACAGAACTCAGCTCAGCCATGAGGAGGAGATCGAGCAGCCAAATCAAGTAGAAGCTGATGGTGATGTTTTTCCAAAACTAAACTGAAAATATTTTATAGTGACTAATAGCTGAAATGACTTTTGATCTGCTAATTTTTAGTTATTGCTTGCTTCTGTTTGCCAGTCCTGATAGCGAATGGAAACAAAGAGTATAAAATAGCTGGAAGCATTACCTCTATTTCTGCTTTCATTAGGGACAGAAATTACTCAAATTTTCCAGACACTTTCTAATGCCCCTTTTTCAACTTCCTGGACAAAAAAGTGTTTAATTTGTGGAGCAGCTGTATTCAGTTGCTGCACAATGCCTTTCACCCAGGATGGCAGACTGGGGTGGTTCCATGGGTTTGGATGCCACTGCCATCACAAACACCATCTGGGTATGATAAGAGTAACAAAGCCCTGAGTAAGATAAGAGGAGCAGCAGCTCTTGTGGTGTTTTCCAAGAGCTGCTAAAAGGTGGATCTGTGGGAGGGCTGTTTAAAAAGCAAGAGGCATAGGCAGGTAGTTATAAAGTGAGCTGTCTGCTACCACAGATGAATCCCTAATCATCAGGAGTCACTGCCATGCACTGCAGATTGCTTGTTTTAAACAGCAGGAAGAGTTACTCACTCTCTACAAGTCTTTAATTTCTTTAATTAGCAGGAGGATAACTAAGAAGATGCCAAACTTGAGTCCCTGGCATACCAAACTTGAGTCCTTAGATGATCTCTTTTTTCTCCCTAACATCCTGAATACTTGAAATGGGATAAACCTAACCACAAGCCCAGAGACATGCCCTGAATAAACACCATAACACATACAATGTACAAATAAGATCACATATTCTATGTTACATAAATGTTCATGGTTAAAATACTTAAAATGGTAAAACATGATGACAATTTCCCTGAAAAAGACAGAGTCAATAAAAATTGGTACCAAATAGGGAACCTTACTTGAAGAAATTAAATGAAATTGAAGAGAGGTGATGAAATATTTCAGCCCTAATTATTTTTCTAAGATCTTGGTACACTGTTTTATAATGATATTGTCATTCAAAGCTGAAGACCTCAAAGGCTTGTGTGCACCACAGAAATACAGGATTTGAAAGACCTGTATTATTTTGAGGCAGGGAAGTATTAAAATAGTCTACATACAAAAGGTAACACCACAGAAAGATAGAAGAGAGAGGACAAAATTCAAGCTGGAGTCTAACTTTCTTAAGTGTTTCTCAGAAATCCCATGTCCAGCCCCACATGATTAATTCAAATCAAAGGAAAAGGAATGAAGGGCAAGCAGAGAATCCTCCTGAATCCCAGGCCTCTGCTCTAATTATTGACCCATGCTCTCCTTCAGCACCAATTTGCTCTCACACGGTTTAATCCATTTTTAAGCCTTGATTAAAAAAATAAATAAAACAATATAAAATCTTTAAACCATTCATCCCCAGCCTTTGCATATTACATCTAACACACATCAAGACAGAACACGGTTATTTTGTGTTATCTGAATGTGCAGTGGTGCTTTCACATCTCTCAAACTGTGCCATTGCTGAATTCAAATTTCTGTATAAAAATCAGAGCCAAAGGCAAGCAACCAGTACTGCACTTACCCATCCTGGATCTCAAAAACCTTAAAGAATTTGCCTGGCAATGCTGAAGTGTATAGAAAAAGGATTTAGTGCAGGGACAAGATATGAAATAAACATCTGTATTCAGTCTTGAAATGCTTCAATTTGCCATACATCTCCCAGTTTCCAAGCACACACCCTGCCAAAGGCCTTTCTGATTAATAGCCTGGAATCTCCTTCCATGGCTCCAGGGAAAGGGGAGTGGATGTACTAATCTGTTATCCACCTGTCTTTGTATTATGTAATACAACACTTATTTTATCCAGGAAGATTCATCACTATTGACACCATAATAATCACAGCTTAAATTGCATACCAATGAACTCTCAATGCTAGCCCTATCTCAGCCTGGTAACTAGAGCGGAATCAGACTTGTCTGTCAAAAGCTAACCAGGAAATCTCTAATTATTTCCTAAATAAAACAAAATGGTTATTAGTTCATAGTGAAGTTAAACAGTTAGACTACAAATAACCAGCTAAAAAGAAAAAAAATCTTCTGCTATGCAACTGAGCACAGTAAATACAAATAAACAAAATGTATTCATCCTTCACAAACAAATGCACTTTTATATAAACTAACATTATGTCTGTTTTTAATAAGACATGACTGGAAGTTTAGTCCTGCTTACAGTGGTGCAGAATCAGATCTGCCACGAGTCCAGTGAAAGATAATGTTAAAGAATAATAATTGTGACCAGGGTTACATATTAAGGACCAGGTAGGGTTTGAATTAGAGCAAGCCTAGACTCTGGGATGTGTCAGATTGTATAAAAGACTCCAAAAACCTCTTTGTTGTATGGGAACGAGGGGGAGGTTATTTCACAGCACCTCACATCACTTTGTCCACTCCCAAAGGGAGAAGAAATCTCTGCAGTTGTGAGGTCCTTTCTGTTATAAAGAGAAACCTTTGAAGAAATGACTTCCAGTGACACACATTTCAGGACTGAAAAGTCTTAGACTCAGGTGCCTTTCATTCATTTGTGGGTAAGCCCTGGCTGCCTTTGGTTTCTGAAAGGAAATATGGACTGATGAACGCAATATTTCCTGTTATTTTAAACACTTTACTTTAAAGTTAAAGACTTTTGCATATTTAGAAGAATATTTGTGCCACAACCAATTTCTGCTGCTGGAGGAACATATCTGTTCATGTTCAAATCATGCATAATTGGCATCTTTTGACTATTTTTTACCCAAGAAAAATTCCCCTAATACACACGTGGGCTAGGGAGAAAGTATCCCATCTGCTGACTGGCTCTGCAGGCATCTGGTGAATCCTGCCTTTTCCTGTTCTTAACGAGCTGCAGAAGCTGGCATGGCCATCACCATGCAAGATAATGATAGTGCTCAAAGAAATGCTCAGTCACTTCAGCACAGGCAATGAGAGCACACCTGTCCTGCAGCCCTGTCACCAGAGGTCACTTCTCTCCAGCTGGAGATCCTGTCTACAAGTTCAGTTTGGCAAAAGGGACATCCTGACTTCATTCAAACATACATTACAAGTCCTGTAAAACAGCAATCTACCAAGGAAGGCTGCCAAGAGGGTTGAGTTCTTTCTGATCAATTTGGGAGCTTTGGGATGGTGTAACCTTTTCTTTGTTTTTTGAGGATAACCATCACTGATGAAGGTATCAAAACTGCATTATTTGGAGGGAGCTCCACCTTAGGGTGATCTTTCAGACTAAACACCACCAGCAGGCCTATTGTACATTTGAGAAAGAACACGTGGAACTTTCACTTCAAGAGATGAACTTGTTTCCTGGAGTTTGATCTCAATAATTGCTGAGCACTAAGAGATTTTCAGAGGTCCTGGGCCCAGTTTTGTATTTGGAGGCAGCAGGTGCAACCTCCCATGGAAATGAGAGACTTGACTTCAACAGAAAAATTATTTTCATCAGTCTGAAATAGTCTTTTTCCTTGGTCCACTAAACCTAGTTTTCTGCTGCTGCAAAAAATTCAAGCACTAAAACCACTTGCTGCAAATTTTTATCAGGTTTTTGTTGTGTGAAACTGAATACTGTTTTTAGGTGGTATCTCAGGCTAAGGAAAAAGTGATTTAAAGCCTCATTAGGTAAAAGATATACCATCATATCATTGATATTTTGACAAATTTTAGATATTCTGAAAATACTCTTTAGATTCTGGAAAACATTCAATGCTCAGGAGACAAGTGAAATAAATTGAGCTAATCAATAAGTAGACAGAAAATGTCTCAGTGTGGTACGAGCAGAAAATCTTCCAGCATCTTCTATGTCCCTGATTACCAGTGGGCTAAAAAAGGGCTAAAAATATCTCAATATCAGACTCCTTCAGCAGGACTACACATATCCACTGGCATCTGACATTCAAATTCCTAGTGAAGACCAAATGTGTTTCTACTTGCAAACATCCCATTCCTTAAAGTGATATTTATATCCATGCCTGAGTTTGCTCTGGCATTAGGAAGAGGTTTTTAAAAAATAATGAAATAGTGCCAAAATACTGTTCCCTCTCTCCCTCCACGCCAGCCTAGCACATAAACATGGTGCAAGCTGCACAGCACCATGCATTGATGCTGGTGTTTCTCAGCACACAGGATTTCTTGATGCTGAACTACACATGAGTGACTGTCCTGGACCATGTTGCTTCAGGAAGTCCCACAAAGAGGTCAAAAAGATCACTGCTCCCAAAGCATATGGTTTTCTTCCTCATATGAACAGAAATCACTGTATCTGTGATAAAAACTGTTGGGGGAGTGAGGGAAGAAGTCACAAGAGAGATATTTTTGCTCTAGAAGTAAATGTCTGGTTTGTAGTAATATTCCACTAATAAAATGCATGGAAATCTGGACTGTGAATTATTATTTACTGTCCTGATATTTGACTTCCTTCTAGACCACTAAATTAACATTAACAATGTATACATGTGCTTGTGACTTTATGCCCAAAATGGCACTGTGGGAGTTATTTTGATGCTTTTGTCTATAGATATCTGTATTTGTAGTACAGCGATACCATCATTATGGCAAATTATGTCATACTGGCAACAAATAATGGAATCTGAACCAGGAGAACCTTCATTTGTTTTACTGTGCTTGTGGACAGAGGAACTTTTTCCCAAAGTAACAACAGTTCAGCAAAAGCCCACTCAGTGACAGGTCAGAGGTCTAAATTAATCTTTTCTCTGAGATGGACCAAAGGTTTGAACCTGTTCCTCATTAACCTACCAAATATCCCAGGCAAAAGGCTCACTAAAGCAGGTCTGCTTCTGCATGGTATTGACTTTAACTAAAGCTAGAAAGAAATACTGCATTGTCAAAACCCTCATGGTTGGTTTACAGGAAACATTTCCCTTCCCATTCTCTCTTTTCAGGGGCAATGGCAGGGTGCCCCTACAAGTTAACTCAAAGCTAATACATGTTACCTACAGTTATATCCAGTATATTCATAAATTAACTCCATAGTAAGAGGCATTTCCTTTACCTGAACACATCACTTTGCCTATCACAGCTCAAACAATTACTTCTGATTACATTTTCAGCAGTAACCTGAAAAAATGTTACATTTTCTATGCAGGGTATGGTGTAGTTACTTGCCTTCAGTCTATTTTTTTTTAAGATCACAGAAGTAATTAGAGCAATTAGAGAGGTTATTTGATGTGTTTCTGTTAGAGGCTGTCAAGTCCAGCCCTTTCTAGCAGAAAGAAAACATTCCCTGAATCCATAAAATGTACAAACAAATATCTGTGTTCTAGTTGAGTTTTTAAGTCTGTTCCTGTGTGCAGTTTATGGTCTCTCAACTCATATTAGTCACCTGGGCCTGAAGAAACATTTTGCAGTGTTTTAGCATCAAGTCCAAGACAAAACAGTCAACAGGACATACTGCTTGTTCTGTACAGTCAGATCACACTTGAGTTTTAGTATTACAGCAGTAGAATATCCTGTTTGCTTGACAACAGGGATCCTACAAATTCATTTTGAATGTAGCAGCTCCACCTAAGTAAAGCAGCATCACTTGATGTGGAACATTATTGCCAGTTATGTTAAAGGAGCTGAGCAAATGCCCTGAAAATGAAAGTGCATGCTACTGCCTCTCATGAAACATTTATCAGCAAATGTGGATACTGATACCTGCAGGGAGGCTGCTCAGATACACTTGCCCTTTTTGGACATGCTTCCCAAAAAATAGCACAGTTCACAAAAGCACTTCCTCAGAACTTTCCCCGTGAGGGGCTTGATTACATCCTCCTGCAGCAAAGCACAGGGCTGTGCCACTGGTGTTCTCCTCACTCTGGATCCTTCCCCTGCACCCCCCCAAGAGGGATGGACACTGCTGCTCATTTCAGAGAGAACAGATCCTGGCACATATCAGACCACCACTGCATGGGAGGGCAGATTTTTTGCCATCAAACGAGAAGCTGCAGCACAGGGCTGTAAGATCTTCTAGTGAGAAAGGTGCAGTGTGTATTTAGGGTGAAGCTAAGACCTATCAAATGAACTGACAGTCCTCTCCCCCCTTCCAAATAGAAACTTCCTCAATTTTCTCTTTTCAGAGCTTCCTGCTCACAGTTAAGTTTGCCAGTCCCTTTCCTTTGTCCACTGCTGCCCTGAAGGTTGATAAAGTCTTGTCTGCCACTCTACAAAAACTCAGATTGGGAAAAATAGTGCCAGGATTAGGAGCATAGGTTTGCTGAGAAGCAGCAGCATTAGCCTAATGAGATTTCTTGGGAGTTTTCCTTCTAACCTTCAAATAGTTCTAGACATGTGCCAGGATGTAGACAAGGACTTGTAAGTTATTTTTTCTCTGTGTCCTTAACTGGTCTGTTTAGCTGGCAAATGCTACAGCGTTAATTACACAGCATGGGGATTTTTGTCTGCAGAATTAGCAAGGCTTTTCACACACATTTCACCTGTAGCCTCAAAGGCTGGAAACTTGATATTAATAAAATTAAACTAAAACAATTTCTGAGGGATTTGTGATGCGGGCTCCTCAGCTCCAGGTCAGCCCTTGCCTGGGGCTTGTTTTGAGTTTGCTGTTCTATTGTTCTGTTTTGACCGGTGCTGCTGGGCTCTCCTGCTTTATCTGAGCACAGAGCAGCCCAATCAAAGAGCTGCTGCCCTGTTTGTCAACCTGCCCTCTGCCCAGCCCTCCAGGCCCCCAAAAACTCACACTCAGCACACTGAGTTATATCTGCTAGCTCAAACACTCTCCAACCTTATAAGCATTGTGCAAGAATGATGCCCCAACTCTTCTATTTTCATCAGAAATATGACCCTCATCTTCACTGTCTGGAAGAGCTGTAGTGTCTTCAAACATCTCTTCCTACACAATCGCCCTTCAGTGAGGGGAAAGTAATAATGTACTAAAGAGCCTAATCTGTTTTTGTCTGTTACAGGTGAGTACCTTCTCTTCCCCAGAGCCTGCTTCTTCAGATCTGCCCTTTTCCAGAGGCGTGTTTAACCTAAATAAAATTAAGGGCTCCTCTTCTGCCATGAACAATATTTTCACTTAAAAAGATAAAGCAAAATACATGCCATACAGGGAAAGATTTAATCAAAGAGGGAAAAAACATAAATTACTTTCTATTTCAGAAAGCGATTCTTGGAAGCTGTCAAATCTAAATTGGTTTTATTTGGCTTTTGACCTTTCCTGCATCAAAGCACCTGAATTCAGAGGCCAGTTCAGTATCATGTGTACAAGTGGAAAAGTTGACATGTGTACCCTCCAAGCACTTTACAATCAACTCTTCTGATCTCCAGAGAACAAAATAGGCACAAGATGCAGATTATAACACCAGTTAGAAAACCCAAACCAGAACTGAAGCCTTAGATCTGACAGACCTTTTAAAAGGCTATAAAGAGGACTAAGTGGCACCAAAGATTTGGTAGAGTGTGTGGATTTTTTTTTTTTTTTTTGCTCCAGAGAACTGTGGGAAGCTGTGCACATCAGAGTACTGGCAAGACTTTACACTCAGAGCTCCTCAGACTGTTGGGACTGTGCTTATGCCAAACTCTGGATAATATCAATGCTCTGGAAAATTCACGGTGCTTTATGGGAAGAGTTCCTGCACCTCATGCAAACAGCATTGTGTTTGATGCCAAGCACTTCAGAGCATCTCAAACTGAGGCACAGTGAGGTAGGAGAAAGCACACACAGCCACATGCACACTGCTGTAATTCTTGTAATTCTCATTCTACAAGATATTCCACACTCAGAATATTCTGCAGTTTCAGTAATTCAGTATCTCTTTTATGCAGGGTTATTTAATTCTGTTTCATTAATGAAAGAAGATGGTTACAAATCTAATTATTTCAGTTAAAATCTTTGGTTAGTCCTTTAGAAGCAGGTCCCTGACCTCTTTTTAATTGTGAAATGGTAAATTTCAATGCATGTATATCCACAGATATATGTACACATATAAATTTATATATCTGTGATTTAAGTCCTGAAATTACTAATCTCTTTATATTTGCATGGAAATAAAATATCTTAGAATACTGCAGGTTCCATGGATTTGTCTAAATTCTGATACATTTCTTAGAAAAGAAAAAGAAACACAGGAAAGAATCCTTATTTCACTGAACTAACCATAGATGCAGAGCCAGAACCTCTAAGCATAAATCAATATAAATCTGTTGCAGATAGTGCTAATGGAAATAGTGATTTATACCAGCTGAAGTACCACCCCATATAATTTAGAATTGTTTGCAAAGACTTTCTGTGTCAAACACTGCCTACATTTATTTGCTGAAGCAGTCCTACTAACTTTAATTGAATCAATTCCTTAAATCAAGCAGAGTTTAGCCTGTCTTCTTGTATAACTTATGTATAATGATACAAATGTTCTGCAAAAACACCAAATAACAAAATAAACACTGATCAATGTGAACAGAAACGTGTATTTATTTAATTCTGGAGCCAGGTAGTTTGCAGTTTATATTACCTGCACTTGGTAGTTTATATGATAGCACTTTTGTATATACAAGCTTTTGCTAATGTCTGAGAGAGGACTTTGGGTGATTTAGGAAAGAGAACATTTAAAAATGCAAACATCCACAACTTCTCCTCATTTCTACATTTTCTTCTGACATGATTCACACTTCCTCTTCTAAACGAAACTGTTTCATTTATGCACATTTTTTTAGCAACACTGAGTTCCTACAGCTACATTGTTTCTGAAGCTTTACATGCCTATTTCAGAAAAAGGCTCATTAGCCACACAGAAAAACATGCTACTCAGAGCTTGTTTCCCAACAGCATCCACAGTTACAGGGCAATAGCTTAAATAATCTTTTAAACACCACCGTTCCTGTCTCTCAGCTCCTTTCGAATTTGAGTTGTGTTGTGCACTTTTATTCTTAGGATGTTAACCTTGAACTGTATGCCTGAACCAAAACAGAGGCACCTAAAAATTCTTCTTACTTTTCTTTAGACTTTGATAGTCCACAAGAAATTGGAATTTAGTTGTCAGCTCCAAGCAGCCTAGATCAGAACCTGTACATTTGCCCTGGGCACAGGTTAGATGCAGCTTTCACACCACATTTGTACTGAACAAAACTCAAGGACCTTCAAACCCCACTTCTCCCACCCAAACATCTGGAGTTGTGCATACATTTGGCAGTTATCCTCTAAACAGGAAAACCCTTTTGGATCAGGTTTGTCACAGTTTGGATGGTCAGCAGGAATTCACTCAAGATCACTGTATCTGTTGCAAATTTAAGTGAGTACTGTAGGAATAGGTGGAGGTTTTTAATAAGAAAATACATTTACATCTAGACAGTCACAAAATATGGCTTTGGCTATTCAGAAAATTAAGATATGTCTCAAAAGTTCCAGCAAATTTATGAACACAAATTGACACCTTAATACTATTATTATTTGTTCAACATAACAATAAACCAGACTGACTGAAACTCATATGAACAAAACTAATAGAAGACAGACAAGCCAGAAACAGACATATTTATACACACATTGGGATTTACTTTCAAAATCAATTTTTAAAAGCGTCCCCAAAAGACTTATTTTTCAGTGTATCACTGTTAGCCTCAATCACTTTTCCTACCTATTAGAACTGGAGTGGAGAACAACTGAAATACTCTCCTCAATCACTCTGTTATCTCTTTTGGGGAGCATCCACATCTATACAGCATGATAGCTGCAATCATGACCCCCAATATATAATATATATTCTCTTTGTTAAATTCTTGTTTCTGGCCTTTATTGACAGTCCTTTGGAGACTGAGTTTCTCAAGCAGCTGTTATGGTGGCACAAAAGCTGGGATGATAGCACTTTATTCCCTTAAAGAGGAAATACTTAATAAAAATTATAGTGCAAACTTTCTTCTCACTATCTTAGCACAGCATCACTTTAACTCCACTAATATTCTCAAAATTATTCTCTTGATATATCTTAGCAAACCCCAAGACTTTCCACTTACATCACTGGGTGATCAAATAATGAAATAGACTGATACCCTGGATAAGGATGGTGGTCTATCCTCAAAGTTGTAGCTGACCTTTCTGATAACCTGAGAAAGGTCATTCCATTGCTTTCATCACTTTCTAATCCTGCTTTTGTCTGTCTCTTACCCTGCTTTTATACAGTGCTGGTTGCACTGGTGTTTCTGCTTACTAGACATAAAAAAATAATAAAAAAAATTCAAACCCATTTAAAAACTGGAAGAGATACAAAGCTGACCTTTTCATTGCTTCCTCCAGCTCGTGTGCAGCACCCTGGACTACATGGTTGTGATTTATCCGTGTACATTAGTCTTACAATCAAATATCCCAATTTCATACACGCCAGAGCCGTGGGCTCAGAATAGCCCATCGATCAGGCCCTATTGTAAATATAATATGACACACAGTGCAGATCAATATTCTGCTGTGCCTGCTACTACAATGCAGAGTGCGAGCAAATCATTACTTTTAGCTCTTAATAACTAGGGGAGCTTAATTTCATCATTTTAAAGGTGAAGAGAGGTGGTTGAAAAACAACCCTATTAGTGGCCACTGTATGAGCCCCAATCAGTGTGGGGATGGAGCAGACAACAGCCACACACAGGCACTGCACGAGCCCATTTTCTGTTCATGAGCCCAAGGCATGGCCACTGTTCTGCTCCCCCTGTGCAGCCATTCTCTGCAAAGGCACAAGTACCTTTTCTGCCAAGATTGCCAGAGCCTCAGGATGTTTGGGGAAGGCTGAGTGCAGGTTTGCACTTGCACCACCGTGCATTTCCCTGCTGGGCAGGCTGGGTGCAGTCCCTGCCCCAATGTGTTGCAGTCCGTACATAGAGCCTGCATGAATTTCTTCTCTGTGGAGCTGCAGACAAGATGACACAGGAACAGCTCAGTAAAGAGACCCAAATTTGCTCCAAACAATTCCCTGCTCTTTCTCTGAACAACTCCCATTTTCATCCTCTCCTTCCCAAAACTGAGAAAACCCAATTAAACTGACAGGGACTCGGTGAACTGAGTTTTTCCCCTCAAGGACAAAAAATCTAAGAAATGAACAAACCAGCTATTTATGAAACAGAGAAAACAAAAAAGCAAACCAGTAAGATAACCAAGATTAAAAAAAAAGAAAGTCAAATCAACAACTTCAATAACCCTTATGAAACCTTTCCTAAAGAACAACTACTAGAACAAGTTTATTCCCTTTGATGATGTTACCTCCCTTGAAATCTGAGAATGCCAAGGCCCAGGACTCCTGGTCAACTTTCTGAGGCTGACCACCAAGGCATTATCCACACTGCATCCAAACCCAACTGCCCAAGCTGCCACTGGTTCACTCAAAAATTCATGAGCACAGAAATGATCACCTGTAAACGTCCTTTTAGATGTAGATGCCACTGATTTTATTTAGTTAAAATTGGCCTCAGGTGATTGTCTTTTCTGTTTTCCTAAACATTAATTTCTGGTGTTTGAACTTCATTTCCAATGTTCTAACTTCAGTAATTGCTGCTTTAATCTTTTGCAGCTTCACATGTTCTTGGTAATCGAGAATAATAAATGTAAATGTAACATTTAGGCCATCAGTAATTTATCCTGGGAGAGCAGTTCAAAGGGAGCATCAGCTTGAAACTATTGGTTCGTTTGTGAAGTTTGAGGCAGGAGACCCAACTGCCATTTGACTTCAAGGAGCCTTTGTACGGGACTAATTATAAGACAAAGCCACTGGACTCGTACTGATTAGTTATTTATATTTTTGATGAAGTTATCTGCAGTTGTTTTTTGATCTCTAATTAGAGGTGACCTCTAAAGCATGGGTTTGCTTCATTTTCTGGAAGAGCAGCTCAGGAATCATTCTATCACTCACTTAAAATAAATACCATGGTGATCTCAATACTCCCTAGAGCTGATTCTTAGTTAACAAGAGAAGAAAAACATCCGATTAAGTTCCCAGAGCTGGCTCTCTGAGTGGCCGAGGACTTTTTTAAAATATGTCACACAGATGGAAAATGTTTTCTAGTAGTATCTACAGCGAGCCACGACACTCTCTTTTAGATCCTTCATAATTTGTGAGACAGAATTAACAGCTGGTTTTAAAGTAAAATATAACCCATGGGAAATAGGAGGAGAGGATGAATCCTGATGCTTCACTTTCTGACATTCTCCGACCAGGAAAGGAAAGGTTTCATTTTTGTCATTTAAATGCTAATATAATTTCATGACCACCTGTCACACCATAAAATGCTTTCTGTTGCTTTAATCACATTCTGCTCTCCTCAGCAGAAAATTAGCTGATGCTAAAATACCGAAAGATTATTAGGAAACTTTTACTTCTATGGGTAGATAGTTTGGTACATAAGAATGATCTACTTGGGGCAATCTCTTAATCAAATGCTGATGTGTGCAGCAGTCACTTTCCAATACCAGGGAGAACAAACTGATGTGCTTGATGGCCTCAAGGTGCACTGGGGGAGTTTTAGATTAGATATTAGGAAAAATTTCTTCACAGAAAGGATTTCCAATCATTGGAACAGTCTGCCCAGGGAAGTGGTGGAATCACCATCCTTGGAAGTGTTGAAAGAACGTGTGGATGCGGAGTATGAAGACATAGTGGTGAACGTGGTGGTGGGACTGGGTTAACAGTTGGACTGCATGGTCTTGGAGGGATTTTCCAACCTTAATGATTCCATGGTCTGCACCAAGAGTGTATCTACAGCTCTCCATCCCTAACTTCTGCTACTTTCAATAGTGAATGCCACATCCATGGGATAGAACAATATCCCTTCGCTGCAATGGATGAGATGACTCCCTCCTGTAGAAGCTTCCCCAGAAATGAAGCAGCTTTCTTGTGTTTTAGGGACACAACAGACACAAGCTGCCTTCTCTATGTTTTTCTTCTGATTATAAATAAAGTGTATTTTCAGCTGTTTTGACTAGACACTGTTTTCAAGTAATTAAGTAGAAAAAAAAATCAAGGTGCCTGGAATTTTTAAAAAATAGGAAACAGCAAATTCACTAAAACATTCCTGGAGGGAAGCAAGGGATGAAGAACTGGAAAGAACAGTCCAGCAGATATTGAACAGATCTGCTTTTACAAGACAGCAGAAAGGTTTGGTCTCATATATAAAACCTGATGAGTGGTTTCAGCCATGGAGGTTCACGAATATGAGCAAAACTGCTGTGCTATGCCTTATTACTTCCCTGATTTCTTCCCACCTGAGTACCTTATTCAAAGAAATATTTAGTACCAAATCATTGTTTATAGTAACTGTTAATAAAATACTCCAACAACATACGTTTTTGCAATTACAGAATATTCTGGATATTGTTTCCTACTCTTCCTATGTGAGGATATGGCATGGAAAAGTACTTTTACCTTCATCATCTCAGGAGATAACATACAGTACTTAGTATGGTAGGAAAATTATAAAATATCATCATTATTTTTAGCAGAAATAATGATGCATTCAAATTTAGTATTATAACCAGAAATTTAGTCATATTCTCCCAGGGAGCTCACTAGCTGGACAGGCCAAATATAACTAAATGGATTAAGTAAATGCTGTTAAATTTATTTTATCATTGAGACTAACCATATAATAATAACATGATTAACTTTAATCTATTAACACATACCAAATGTTATTTTCCTAATGTATACTAATAACAATGTTTTTTTTAACCTCATGCCTTAGCATCATCTAAGATGATGCTCTTTCCTGGAACAGAGCAACTCAAAGACTGAAAATCTAGCTCTCAGGTTCTCATCCTCCTCTTTTATTCTTCCTACAAGCCTTAGCTAAGGATGAGTCTTCAGTCTCCCACAGAGGTTTTTCTGCAGACCCAAGTGACATTAAACAATCTCTATCAACCACTGACAACAGACTTCCCCAAATTGCTCCTAAATCTATTACTGTCCTTAATGGAACAGCACAGCTCAAGCAGTTACGACTGCAGCACTACTCAAGCCTGGGATTTGATCTCAAACAATTTGATGATCTGGCCTTATTATCAATTCAAAAAATTCTAGCTCTTTTTAATCTCAAGCCTACTCCATTACAGTTGAGTCAGTTATTAATTTCTCATATAAACTGAAAATAAAAAAATAAGGCCTTCAGAAAGACTGGATTTTTAATAGATTTTTCTAAATTCCTACTCCAGTGCTTAAAGATGCAAATTGTTCCCAGATATTTCTGAAAAGACCCACAGTTTTAACTGTAACTGGTTATTAGGAGCACATTTAAAAAGGGCTTCTAATTTTTCTTTAGAATATTTTCTTTATGTTTCAGAGGAACCATGCACCCAAAGTGCAAAAATATAAGGCAATTTTCCAGGCTCCCTCATTACTATTGATTTGTCTCCATCACTGCTACATTGAATATGAATTTCTCAATGGAAACTACCCTTTCAAAGCATAGCTAACTATTTCTAACAAAAAGCCCTGATTATGCAAGATAGATGGAGTTTTTGTATTTTGGTGGAGTTTTTTTAGCATGTTCCAAGTCTTACATTATAACATTATTAGAAAAAGCTAATGGCTCAAATTTTTCAATCGAACTGAACTGAGTTCTTGAACAAGGCTACATGATTCTTGCAATAAGAGCCACACTGACTTTGGAGTTAATATTTGTTTTGAAGCCAACATGACAGCATTTTGACAGTCCCTTTGACACGTTGCATTTTTTCATTCTAAGAGCTCCAAACAAAACACAAGAAACCACTGAGTGGTGCAGAATCTTGCACTTTCAGCAAATGTTGCAGACAGTTTCATCGGTGTCTTTCACACCAGTAAGAAACAAACAAAGCCTCATCCATTAATAAGGCAAATGTAGGTTAAGTTTCATAGATACATGAGAACTTCTGGATGCTTTGGCAAAGATTCTGCAAGTCTAAGATGAAGATAGTATGGTACTAGTTGTATGACAACAAATCTTCCCAAGTGATAACACAGTGTTTTTCACAATGTGTAACTTCTCAGTATCAGGGTGATCGTTCCACGTCGTTATTTACGTTTGCTGCAGCACTTCCAATCCTTGGGAATGAGCTGGTAGCAACAGAACCTGCACATAAATCACCCAGGTGTCACAGTGGTAGATATTAAAAAGTCAAGGCTTGCCACAGCACTGGAATAGTTATGTCCTATTTTTAAAATACTGGTGCCAGTCTTCTCCCTTATGTGACTGCTGAAGTGTAACCTTCAGCAATTCTGGACCGTAACTGTAATTGTAAATTTAAAAAAAAATTGTTCAGTGTACTTTGAGCAGGTATTTATTATGCAGACCACACACACTTCTATATGTGATGGTGTTGCACATGAAGTATTCATAACTGGGAGTGTCTGATGGCTGCAATATGTAAAGTCACTCTGTTGTACATTATAAGCAAAAAAAAAAAAAAATCAACATAACCTATTTCAAAATAATCTAAAACAACTTTACCTTCCCTAAAAAAGAAGCTACAGGACACTGTCCAGCCTTTAAGCCTCAGAGCTAGTACTTGATTGCACCAAGGCCTCTGCCACTTCCTTTTTACAGTACCAAGCAGAAAAAACCTGTCAAAACAAGCCAGAGCAGGGCATCTGATTGGAGACAAACTGTCGCCTAATTTTTCTCCATCCAAATGGCAATCTGAGGACAGCACAGTCTTAGTATTTGCATACTAAACAGATGTTGGTATTAATTATTTGGTGAATCCTGAGAGACATCAGCAGCATACAAAGAAATCAACATATTTACACTGTCAGAAACAACTCTGAAAGAAAAGACAGTAAACACAGATTAAATTAATCTGAGAGGTCCATCCACGGTAGGCAAATACAACTGACAATTGGAATGGGAATGCCTAATTGAGCATTATCAAACAACCCATTTTTGCATAGAATTTTTTAAAGACCATCATATATACCAGTGTTGGCAGATTTACAAAAGCAGTGCTAGGCCAAGAGACTGGGACAACCACCTGGATGATCAAGGAAGAGGACTCAGGGTTCAAAGCTTCTGTCACAGCTTGGGGTTAGATTTCCTGAGCTGTATTTTTCAAGCTGAGTCTTTTGCTGAACCTTTGTTGGGAGGTCCAGCTGACTTCTAATTGAGGCTGTGAGAAGTTTTTCCTGGGTTGGCAATTAAAATCACATTAATTAAAACCACGTTCAAAGTTTGAACGATAGAGAAAGAAGAAAGAAATAGATATTTGTTTCACGTAATCTACAATAACGGTTTGTATTTTGCTTCCCCACTGAAGACATTGGTATCTTTTAATTGGCTTGACTGATCATCAGAGAAGTAGCCAAGTTTGGAAATTGTGAGCAAAGCCTACTCTAAAATGTAGAAAACCCCCCAAACATGTGAAACAGTTCCAGATCAAAGGTCCAACTAGCACAGGCAATTCTGACAGTATCCAAAAGTGGATACCAAATGCACAGGGAAAAGCACAAGCCATCACCTTTCCTCCAGCATCCAAACATTTCCTGTTCAGGGGCTATTTTAGTGAGGTACAGTTTCTATGTATTGAGTAATTCTCTATGGGTTTATTTTCCCGTGAACTGTCTGGCACTCCTGGTATCTTTTTGTGGCTTCCTAAACTCAGATGCTTTTAACAGGAAGAATAGTCTTCATCTGGTCTGAGCACAGCTGCAGGATCACTGAGGGGCTCCAATTTTGTATTGGAAGTGGGAATGCTATCCTGCTTCTCCAAATGGCTCACCACTCTACAAACTTCCTTCACTTCCCCAGTTGTTTCTTTTCCAGACTGAGATTTGCCCAACCAATCACTCTTTAGAAGGCAGCCTCACGTCCCCAGTACAAGTGACTCACTTTTGATGTGCAAAGAAAGATCAGAGGACAGATCTTCCTGTTCTAAATTCCTCTGAAAAATCAGTCTGGATCATTATATCCTGAACTGCTTCTCTGCCATTAGGCACTGGCTTAACAACCTTTGCTTTTCCATGACTCAAAGCACACAGCCCTAACACCTGGCCAGGCCATTTCACCCTGCTGAAATCAGGAAGGACAGACTCCCACAGAACTCCCATTTGCACTGGCAGAAATGATTTACAAACTGTCCCTGTTTGCTGTATTACCAAGCTGTGACAAACATTTTTTCTACCTCATTGCAGACTGCATTTCTATATTCCAGAGAGCTAAATGTTTCTGTATCAGGACCTTCCGCCATGGAGCACCAGCCACAGCACATTCACACAAGTTTGTCTGCTGCCCTCTGTGCTTCCCCAAGGTTATACTGGCAATGGAACTCCCTGCTCTGCTTTTGCCTCTGTCCCCAAGAGACTCAGACAATGGAGCTGAACCCAAAGCTGCTGCTGGGGCTTGTGTGGAGAGGGAAGTCACAATACTTGACCCAGAGGTCTTCACTCTAAAGTGCTGCTGGGACATAGACGTGTCCTGTGTTTGCCTGCTGCCCTCCCCAGTGACAGGAACCAATCATGGGGCATTTGGAACAAGGCTATGTATTGACTAAAAATATTGTAGGTGATGCAATTTTCTTGAAGTTGCCAAATTCTTGTTCTGAATTCAGAAAGGCCATTCTGCATCTGCAATAGGCAGCTCTATATGTAAAAAAAAGCTTCCTTTGGAAAATACCTTGGATTCATTAGAGCATCTGTATGGGAAGCCATTAATGCATCACGTTCCTCACACGTGGAATTCTACAATTCCAGCTGTTAATTAAATCACTATAGTCTCAATTTAAGCTATCTTAGCATAACTGACTCATACTTTTAGTGTGCAAAGAAAGATCAGAGGACAGATTGCCTACTCTAAATTCCTTTGAAAAACTAATTCAAATCATAATATCCTAGACTGCTTCTCTCCTGTGAGGCACTCACTGAACAATCTATTCTTTTACATAAGTCAAAGAGCAATTCAATTCTAAAATCATAGACCTTGAAATTTTACAACCAGCCCAATTATCATTTTAAAAACTGATGATTTAACCATTAAAGTATACCTAATTAGAAGTGTCATATGTGCCTAATTTATATAAACGCTACTTAAATTACAATGAAATGGATTAGTTTTCAAGATAATCATATGTAAAATATAACGTAATAATTTCAAATACTGAAGTTTATCTCTCTCTATTTATATAAACTGAAGTTTATAACTCTCTCTATTTGTCCTCCTTTCCTGGGATGGAGTACAAGTTGGTCATATTTCACCAATGACAGGGTTCAAGTACAGTGTTAAAGGAACTTTAAAACAAAATTTCTGAAACACAGAAATGGGAAGATGCTCTAAAGCATATCTGTCCCAAAAACCAGACACTGCTCATCACCATACCCAGTACCATTGCCAATATTGGTTTTTGAAACAGAGGGCAAAGAGACACCATTTCCAAGACACACAGCGAGGACAGACTCACAGAAATCTATGAATATTATTTTTTTCCTTTACAGTAAAAGAACCTGCCTGGTTTTTCCTCTGTGCTCAACTGACTACATCGATAGCTTCAGTTTGTAGGTATTGAATGCTAAAGCATACTACCTCATTTTGCTGCCTTTAGAATAACATTTATCACAGATAACATTGAAAAACATTTTATATTTTCATGAACAAAAGTGTTAAAATGCCTTCACAATTACTGTGTAATAACATAGCATTTATTCTGCTCTGGGTGATGAATTTGTTCTTTCATGTAATGAGCTGTCATGATTTTCTTTATTGTTTTTTTTTTTACTGAGCAAGAAGTTGCAATCAAGTAGGTGTCTAGGTTAGCTTGTCCCCAGAGCAGTATTTGATATGCAAAATACAACTTATTAGTTTTCAATTTGCCACTAGCTTAGTTAAAAGATGCAGTTAAAATTCCTCAGCAGCAGGTAACACTTCTGCATTATGAAATGGTGTTGCAAGTGATGCGTAAAGAAAAAACACAATGCAAATTCAGCTTCATCAGGTTTCACCCAACTTGCAGTTTATACCACTCCTGAAAGACAGTAGGAACAATGCAATTTACCTGCAACTCCAACATCAAACTGAAAAGGCTAGGACAGTTTATTGTCAGCACATTTAACTTGTCCCAAGGGGTGCAGTGGCAGCTAGTTAAAAGATGAATTTGTGGTACATCGGTTCTTTCTTATTGGACAGTAATTAAGAGGGAGAAGGTGAGGATGGCTGCTAAGTCAATGAAGATTCAGAAGTGGAGGCATGTCCATTACAACCTGAGCGGACAGTATTTCATGTGCTGCATCAAATAAAATGCATGGGAATGAAAATCAGAGGTTCAAAGATTTAATGTGAGAAATTGGAGAAAAAACAGATTAAGGCAGAGGAAGGGATCACCCAATGGGTGAAAAAGCTTGCAGTACTCCAGAACAAGGAGGGAAAATGAAGCTCAGCATTTGAGCAGTCAGAAATTTATCTTCTATAAGATGTGGGTCCATCAATTAGAAATTATAGAACAAAGGGAAGAAAAGATAGCAGATTGTACACAAACACAATGACCCTTAAAACCCAAGCGAATTCACTCCTGAAATTACTTTGTCAAGATGTTTTTGATGGACATAAAAGAGTATTACCATACTGGATAAAATACTCTCTGTCACCCTAGAATAAATAAATGCAAACTGGGGGAAAAACAGAAGAGTTTCCATGGCAAAGACAGAATGAAGAGGCTATTTCATGAGAACAGATTAAAAGAGTTTGCTGAGAACAGTTGAAAAGAATTTGTCTTTTTAGCCAAGCAGAAAACTCAGAATGCTACAGTTGGTCTCTCAGAATAAAATGAAGATGCTAAAACCAAGGGAGCAAGAGGAATTATTGAATCTTGAAATATAATGGTAGTTGGAGAACAAATTGTTAAAACAGACCACGAAGAATCTTCCATTAGAAATTAACGATAAAGGAGCATCACCAAAGTATGGTTTTGAAAGAGGATATGCCAGCAAACTTACAGTGGCTGGGGTTTTGATACAGGAGGTCCTGTCTGGATTTAGTTTTTGCAAATCACCTCTAAAGGGAAAGATATAGCTCAGCTGAATTCCTAAGAATTTTCTTGAAAAAAAGCATGATTTGATTTTCTCTGGTGCTAACAGTTCAATAACCTTCATGAGACAAAACCTTTCTATAATTATGTGGTTTGCTATCCTCAAAACTAGTAAAATACCGATAAAAGCACACCAAAACCATCTTTGGTGTAACCAAGCTCAAAAGAGGGAGGCAGATTTCCATGCTGATCCAGCCATGCTGTTTGGTTTTGCAGAGCAAAATGCTGATTTCCCCCATGCCCAGGTGCTACCAGGAGCAACTTGACGACATCAGTGTCCTAAATGTCACAGAATCACAGAATATTCTGAGTTGGAAGGGACCCACAATGATCACTGAGTCCAGCTCTTAACTGAATGGCCCATACAAGGATCAAGCCCAGCACCCTGGCATTATTAGCCCAACTAAGCTGATCTCAGTGGCAGCTATCTCGAGGTTAGTGACTATTCCTAGCATGCAAAATACTTCCAGAGCCTTTGAAATTCTGCCAAATACACCTGCTGGTCATAGATATATCCTGACCTGTGGGGCTGACTCCATGTGCAGGTATACAGCAGGGCTTTTGTTTAAATGATGACACAATAAGACAATGATGCTAAGATGAAATGATGCCAAACGTTCCATAAAGTCAATAGGCTTGAAAGTGGAAAAAATATGACTGGAGTGAATGACTGTAAGGCACAGTAAATACATTCCTTTTATTAGTTGTTTACAGTCGTGGCAATAACATGGGTATGCTATAATGGTGTATGTGTTTATTTGCTGCATGGAAGATGTATTGCCACAAGCTATTTGCAGCTGACAGTCCCAGCAAAACAACATTTATAATGCAAAATCAGCATATAAGGGGCTTATCCTCATTAAGTATGCAACAAGGCATGACAACTCAATAAAATATAGGGATGCTCTCAGCAAATGTCAGATCTGTCTGCCTCTTGACTGATTATGATCTCTACTCTTACATGCTTGTGCACCTGCACTGGGTTATTTTTTTAATGGTTTCACACTCTGACTCATGTTTTGCAGGTGATTTGGTTCAGAGGGTTAATCCCAGGAAGAGGAGAAAGGACATTCTAAGAAGGACTATTGGCTGACTTTGTTTTATTTCTTCTTTGCCACACTGTGCAAAAGAGACTTTACTCTGAAGTACTTCATGCATCAAACCAAACAATTAAAAGAACAACACAGATCTTTCCTCTAATACAACAACGTGCTACTTATTAGGTGCTTTTTACCTTACTCTATAATCTCTAGGCCTGGGTGAAGAGTGAATTATTTGCACTAAGTGATTCAGTAAGTCAGTGCTGGAACCAGATGGAGGATAAGACAATCATCATTAATAAGTCACAATTACAATCACTACACACCCGATACCTAACAGGAACATTTTACAGTTTGTGCAATGAAGACAGTAGGCCTAAATTCTAAGCTTGCTATGGTGGAAATTCTTGGACAGTCCCACCCTAAAAGGAGTATTCACATATCTGGAGCACCAGGGACAAAAGTTTTCAAAAGAATACTGATCAGAATTGTCAGGTTTTGCTTAGACTCTTGATTTCGGTCATTCTTCTCTTTATCCACATGATCAGTTTCTGTGATTTATAATAATCTATAGGTGTTTGCAACAGCACTTCTATTGCAGGTCTTACTTTCGACCTGTCTTAAAACTGAGCATCACAACTACAATGCACATTGGGAGAGAGTCTGGAAAGAGACCAGGGGACACAGATACGGCCTTACTCCTGAGGGATTCCCAGCACAGTTACCCTTGGGTTTCCAAATAAAAGCAGAGATGACCTACGACCTAAGACTCACTTCTTATTACTACATCTATTTTTCTGAGGGAAATCTAAGTTAAAATTAATTTCTCACAGAGTAAATTGGCTTTTTCATTTTGTATATCCCATTTTCATTGAACTTTTCTGCCTTGACTAACCTCTGCCTTTAGCTCATCATTACTTATAACTTCAGCTATTTAACCTTTTGTTTGCTTCCTAAAGACTAAAAACTTAGCTCTGGAAGTTGTGGCTTTGCTATAAAAGCCTGACACCTGAAATTTGAGGAAGTTTTGTCACATATTTCTACACATGGAAAATCTGGCAGAGGACAACAGACACTTGGCAATCTTTCCTCTAATCTGTTCACTGAGGAGTAAAGCAGCATACTTAGCCTTGGAGCCATCAAATTGGTGATGGCTATTCCTTCATGTTTAGAGTCCCTAACTAACTCCAGGTAGCAAAAA
Organism: Agelaius tricolor; assembly: GCF_023055355.1. Lineage (NCBI taxonomy): Eukaryota > Metazoa > Chordata > Aves > Passeriformes > Icteridae > Agelaius > Agelaius tricolor. The sequence goes on from NW_027269270.1 coordinate 6,517,474, forward strand.
TCTCCAATAAAATGGATGTCCTCACAAGGATAAATTGTCCCAAGCAATTTACAGACATACATATAAGGCTTTCAACAGCTTAGATCAAAAAAGAAAAAAATACTAAAGAATGGATTCAATGATATGGTAGAGCTCTTTTGATCCCAGGGTCTTTATTCACTGGATAAGAATAACAAGAACCAATTTATTGGCAAAAATCCTACTTCACAGTACTAGTAGAAGGGGCTTGAAGGAATAGCAGAAATATCTTGTTAGAAACTATTAGACCAGATACATTCTCCAGCTGATCCTGGAGACTGTCCAAAAGAAGGGCTCTGACAACAAATATCTGATTCTAGAAATCAGATACACAACGTTCATCACCTATAACAGCCAGCATGTGCTTGGAGTGATAAAACATGGAATTAGTTTTAACTACTACTTCACAATTTTTGGTCCCTGAATAGCTGATGGAATCTTCTTTAAATAATCACTTGATACAAGTCATTTAGAATGTAAGATTTTGCTGAAAAAACCACAAGCCTTCCAAAGCTGACCAAGATATTTTAATTTTACTTACACACCCTTGTGAGACTGAAGGGAGCAGTCTCATGCCTTGTTGTTAATTATATTGATTATGCATCATATACTTTAGAACATTTTCTGATTGACTTTTCTTTGTAAGGAGATGTAGTTCGTAGAACACAGGATTTTTTTTTTAATCTCACTGCAATTTCCTTTTAATTATTAACACTGGAAACTCTAAGTAATATCCTGGCATTTATTATTTTTCTTTTTGGTATGGGAAATTAAATTGTATATGAGATCACATAAAAGCAAATGTGAATTTTAGAAATAAGAGTGCTACAATGACTACACACAAAGTTGCATGTAGTTAATTAGGTAACTGGAACTATCTTACTGATTTAGAGGTGCACTGCAAAGTGGTCCTGTACATATGCCTCTTCCATGGCACAACCTAATTATCAGTGACAATACAAAGTGGAGGAGAAGGGAGAGAAAAGGTTGTTTCCTTTTAATTCGGGTTTTGATTGCAGGTTTTTTTTTCCTTAAAAGCTAAGACAATGCTTCCTTCTTACCTTACTAAGGATAAAACATTCTTAAGAGCTTACAATGGATGTTAAATACCAAAATTCTCCAGAAAACTGAGTCAGTAATCAACCTGTGTTACTCTATTCAAGCAAAGAACAGAGCATGAAGGATTGAACACATGAGTTACACCCTATTTTAAATAAATTTGATATTTTTATTGTCATATCTTTCAATTAAAGTGGTATCTTTCCATAAGGAATTAGATGTATTAGCAATTTGGCCTGTGATCTTATTTCTTACCCACTTTCTTCTGCTTTTGATATCAGCTGCTGTACTGATGAGTATTACACTTATAAAATTATATGACATAGATCCTACCATTCCATTCCTTCAGCGGAACAGAACCTGAGCCAGCCTTCTCACAGCCAAAAGAAGAAATGGCTTTCACATTAAATTCATTAAACTGGTGTGACAAGCACCTATTTAACCAACCGTGGTGGCTGGCTGCAGTGGAGAAGCTTTTAGAATAGATAAGCTGGATGAGTTATATTTTTAATAGACTACTGCACGGCTAAAATGATCTGTAACACGGAATTGGGAAAATTCTATACTCCACTGCATTGGCACTAATTTGAAAGGCCCTCCTAGCTAACACTCCAGATTTGTGTCTCTGAATATGTGTGAATGCTGACACACATATTGAGTGTGAGTTCAAAAGTGAAAATGAGTTCAGGTTAGGTTCATTTTTGCATAAGGGCTCATAGCAGGGTTTCATCCCATGGAGAGGAGACCCATGAGCAGCCCCACACCAGGTCTGCTCTCAAACAGCCATTAACTACAGCTCCCACATAAAAAGGACTGGCAAGGATCACAAATTGGGACTAAAAGTATTTCAGGCACATTTCCTGGCTTTTAAAATTGCAGTTAAGAAAATGCCAGTGGGATGACATTTCCACGTGTGAGAGCCTTATCCAGGCTCTCCTCACCCTGGAGGGTCAAAATGCACTGCTGGTCTTAGCTTTTCCATGGGTTAGGACACAGCTTCACTCTGCCACCTGAATAAGAGATAAGGTTTGAAAGGCTCTTGCTGTTTGCCACACCAAACCACTCATTTTTGGCTGTATGGAACAGCTGAGATAATCTGCAATAATTTGACTATTTTTCAGCTTCACTGCAACACAAAGTGTGAAATGACCCATGTTAAAAAAAAACAAACCCTAAACAACGAAAATCCACCCACACCTAAAAAAAGTCACACCGTCAAACAACACTTTGTTCTTTAACTTTTGCCTGCCACTTCACCAGCTGTTAAATTGTGACATACACACCCCACTGCCCAGCAGTCTCAAGAGTTTTAACCTGAACGGAAAGATGCCTGTCCTTTACACAAAAGACAATAAAGGAAGAATGTTTCACTGAGAGAAACTGCCTAAAAACCTATTAGCTGCCTTCTTTTCTACTTTGGAAGCAGCTAATTACTTGCACAGTCAATAGTCCTCACAACTACGTTAGCACCCCGTTTACAGAGTCACTAATCGAGGAGAAGGCAGCGAGCAATCACCCATTCTGTAAGACTACATTTATGGGGGAATAGTAAGGGATTAGCAACACTCCCAGGGATACCTGTACACTCCCCCGGTCCCAGAGCAGACAGCTGGGGCTACAAAGGGGCCAAGTGAAGCTTGGCTCACCAAACTTCAGCTTTGACCTTGATCTGGCATGAATAAATTTGATGTTCTGCTCTCAACACTTGCATTCTTTGGGGGAATCTCCACTAAAACATTTGAAATCTGCAGAGGAACTCAAGCCAGAATGACAGATAGGTATTAAAACATGAACATACTAATTTCTGCATTTGCTAAAGTTATGGATTAAGTGATTTGATACAGTGGATAAAACAATTCTTACATTTCCCAAAGACCTAGGAAGAGTCTGCATTGAAATATATGTGTGGAGCACTAACTTCTACTGATGCTTAAGAAAGATGCTGAGATCAACAAAACCTCATGATATTTTTTCATGACTTCACAGTGAGTATTGATACTCCCAGATGTGCCAGGAATAAGCACCAACTCAAGACACCTAAAGTTTATTGTTTTATCTTGAGCTGAACAAAAAGAAACTTCTGATACAGAGACTATATGTAACTGGAAAGACAAAGTGTAAATCTGCTTTGTCTTTTCTCCAGAATATTTTTTTCATGGCCTGTGGAGTTCTAGCCATTGGAGAAGTTCTGGTGCTCATTTTAAGTCACTGCAGCCGGACACCCCTTACTTTGAGCTTCAAAAACTGTTATGGCCACAGACCTGCTGTGATTGCTTGCTTGAGGGTGCACTATCCAAGCAGGAGCCACAAAGAGTGCACAAATCCCCATTATTCTGTTTGTCTGCGTGTCAGCAAGAGAGAAGTAGGAGGTAACACCACGTTACTCAGGAGAAGTGGCTTCTGTAATGATCAGCAGTATTGCTGGGGGTGCCTAGGGATGCTTGAAAGGGAGAAAAAAAGGAAAAGAAAACTGCAGTGTAGAGGCCATCATCCTACACAGGTCAAAGGAAACAATACTGAACTGATTGAAATCTTCCAACACAGTGACACAGTCTCATGGGACACAGAAACATAAGAGGAGTGAGATGGAAAAAACCCAGCAGAACAGGACAGGGTGGAGATGAAAACCTAAACTCCACAGGGAGCTGATCAGGGGAATGAAAGAGAAAACCAAAATCTCAGGTTGTTGCACATTTTTGAGAGATAAAGAAAAAAAAAAACAGTGATGTGCAGGGGATTCAGTGAGATGCAGAAAGAGACCCAAGAAAGCAGAGAAATGCAGGTGTGAAAGACATAGCATAGGTTTGTGTGAGAAATGGGGGGAGGGGGGGAAACAAGAAATAAAAAAAGAAAGCAAAATACTCTCAAAGGATTAAGGAGGCATTATTAAAACATAAGGTGGCAGGAAGGGGGAAATAAGGAAAAGCTCTACTAAATCATCCAGAACAACAACAGAAGAGGTGCAGCTATCATAAACTGTGCTGGGAAGAAGCAAGGTGGCTCTCTAGTTTGCTGTGTCAGGCTTTCTACTTTTTGCTCAAACTGTAACCACCTTACATAATTTCTCAACTCTTTCTGTTTTAGCAGACTGTTTTAGACTCTGTAACCACTTGAAAATAAGCTTTTAAAGTAAATACATGCTTATAATTCAACTTCAGAAACTCACTTTTTAAAGTACCCTAAATTATTTCCATAGAATATTTTGGTATTTTGCCAAATGAAATGCTGTTTCTAAAGCAATCCATAGGCAGAATTTAAAAGAGTCATTCCAGACACTTGGCTGTGCTGTATGGAGCACTGCCTGCACTTCAGTGCTGGAGGAGAAAGGACATCTCTGTGGCTGGCAGTCCTGGTGCTACAGTAAATTATGCTGGCTCACATGTGACTCCAAGGCCAGGCTTTGCTGAAAGAAATTAATGATAAACAGCAGTTTTCAATTCTCACCTTAGCCTGTGAGAAAGAATACATGCATTGCCAGTAAGCCAGCAAAGAAGGAAGTGAGAACAAGGAGGTGACGCCACTGGTTTGATACCAGTTACAGAAAGCTCAAAATGAAGAAATCATAAAAAAATTCGTGAATTGAGGATTCATATTGCAAGATACCAAAATCCAAAGAGAAAAAGCAGAGAGGGAGAGGACAAAAGCTGCAGGAGAAGAATTAGCCCCTTCCAAGACCCCACAGGTTCTACTAGCCCTTGCCACTGGGTGGAAGACTGTGGCCAGCAGGGACTCACTGATGATGGCACCTAAAGTGTGATCATATTTAATGCCCAACTGGACAACCTGTCTGATTCAGGCCACAAATCTGTGCTGTATATTAATAATTGAGTGTTCAAAGTTTTTGTATACATATGACCTTGCTCTGAAATGTCCAAGCCTGGTAGAAGGTTCCCTAATAGAGTGAGACGAAGATTTGAGTGCTAACTCATGGGAGCCATGCATCAATCTGTGCTTTACTCAAATTTTTTGATTATTTTAACAAGAATAAATTTTTTTTTTTTTTGTATGAGAATAGGTGAACACCTGATATTTTAAAATTCAATTGAATATTGTTTAAAAGATCCCTTTGTAGCTGGCAATAAAAAATAAACTTGGACAAGAGAAATTGTGTCTGAAATTTTACGGAATAAAGGCTTACTTTTCTTTTAAACTTTTTCCTTATGTTTAGCTGGAAATCTTCTGCAGACAGAGTAAATTTTTCAATAAATAGTCCTTGAATTGAAGATCATTGCTGTATTCCCATATGTATACACCCTTCCTTACATACCAGTGCAATTTAATTCTCCTTCCTTTCAGCACCTATTCTATATCCAACCTATGCCTGTCATAGCCTAGAAATCTAAAGACATTTTAATTCCCAGATGGACCCAGTAGGGCAACAGATTTTGCTGCCTCCTGTTCTCCTGTGCAATCACATAAATGGTAGTTGGAGCCCAAGAAACATAACTGCCAACTGCACACTTGGCTGTGGAATTCCAAGAAGCACTTACACATTTGGTAAACAGCTCAAGTTTGAAGAAAAAAGCTAGAAAAGAATTCCCTCCCTGGAGATTTTGGCCTTATGCTTGTATAAGGATAGGCAGAAAATGTTTCAGCACTATTTTGTAGTAATAAAATACAATAAAACCATTTTGCTTTTCACTTAAATATTTACATGTATGAATAGTGCCTGAGAAGCTTTTTGAATTTTTATCAGGAATGCAACACTTACAACATACAACATCATTGAGCTGGATGTGCTATCATAATCCAAAAGCAAACAAAGTTATGAGGCTGCAAATAAGGAACTTAAATCCCTTTCCAGTCCCTTTTCTTACTAAGCAGAGAACTGTGCACTCAGAAAGAGCAAAGAGCAGAAAAGAGCAATGTGTACTGTATTGGATTTTCAAAGAAAAAAGTTTAAGATCTACAGAGGGCACAAACTTAAATAAGTATCAAAATTAAAGGAGGTTTTTAAAAGTTCCAAGTGGTCAAAGAGTTAAAGTGCATCGTGACAGATGTCTTTTGGTCCCACAATGCATACAAAATCATGCTTGTAAATACTAGGTGGAAGGCCAATAGTCTGCCAGCATTACACTCACTCTTCTTTGCAATATGGTAATCAGGCACTCTGAAAGCTTTTTGAGCCATTGTCCTTTTTAAATTTTTCTTTCCCTTTTACTTTTCCATTTTTATAATCCACCCTCAGAGCAGATCATAAAAGATTTTGGTTCTACATTTTTACAGCCTCCATGTAACAAGGTATTATTGAACTTAATCCCTAAACCTGGCTGCCCAAACAACAGCATTGAAGAACATTTTGAGTGAGATAACCTGGCCCAACACAAAGAGGTGTAACAGTGCTGGGATTATGTCACCCAGGACCCTTTTAAAAAGTGGAGGTACAACGTGGCAAAGACTGATACTCTGCCCATGAAGAGTTTTGGGAGGAGTTGGTTTATCTTTCAAATGGAAACATGGCCACAAGTGTGTAACTTTATTGTGCTCACTAGCACATTGTTAGGGAAGAAATAGAACTGCTGAGAAGAAGTGGATTACCTCATCTCTGACAACAGTGACATCAATAGGAGAGACTGTCTTTAGCAAACTAGAGGAAATCTGAACCTATTCCCACTCTAAGAACTTCTCATTCTTGGTTAATCTACCAGTTACACCACAGAGCCATCAAAATGAGTGAATCAAACTCATGATTCCCATTAACTGAGCTCTTGAACTGCAGCTCATACAAGAACTGGGAAAGAAACAGCAAATTAGAAGGAAAAGCCAATGGAGAATTCCAAGAAATATCCATGAATGCAGCAAGTCACTGAATAAAGTTCAAGCAAGAATTTTGTATTTATATATATATAAGCAATAGGGAAACTGAGCTGCTGAAATGAAAGATGAGAAAAAAAGATACCAGTTTATTTTAATCTTACAAGTTAGTGGTACTGACTTTGAGCAATCTCTATTTTAAAAGCTAAGTGAGGAACACCAATTCAGTTATCAGATGAAGACTAAGTTATCAGTTACAGAAATTTATAGAATGTTACACTCCTAAAACTAATACATCTCTTGGAAATTATCTGCTTCATATGAAAAACCAAGAACAAGAAGATTTAATAGATTTTGTTATGCTGAGGCAAACATGTTGTTTGAAATAATTTGTGGAATTACTCTCCAAGGCCAGATGGCAAAGGGGATCACAGACTCCTAACTGAAAAAGAGCCCCAGACAGCTTAAACTTATAGAAGGCTATTAAAATGTGAAAAAGACAGAATGAAACTGGAGCAGATTGACAGTTTTGAAAATGAAACAACAGAATGTAACATTAGTCTGGGTTAGGAGGGAAAAAATTAAGGAGAAAGCTGCATAATTAAACCAGACTAAATTTGAGGCAAGATCAATAGAAACAGATGAAGACCTAAGCAATGTCCTGTCTTTGGAAACTTCCTATAGCTCAAGCAGCAACTCAGTTTTGCCAAGACCTACAGTCTTGGAGAAGTACTTCTCTACAGGAGAAGTAGAACTTTTTATAGAGAAAAGGATTTATGCCTGCTCTGTGCAGTGAAAAGGACTTTCTTCCATTGGCTCTGAAGCCTGCTGTGATATTTCTGCTCCCTGTTCCTAACAGTTTCCAAACCTTTGGATTCGTTGCAGATGTGCTCCTTTCTCTCCTACTCCAACTCCTAGTCTGGAAAAGCCTCTCCTGGCTGAGTTTTTCCTTTGCTGAAAGCAACTGAGCACTCCCTGCAGAAGATCTGCACAACCCAGTGCGGCAGCCAGAACCAGGCTTACAGTTGGCTTCCTCCTTGGCTGTGCAGTCACACATTTAAAAAAAATCCAACAGACTGTAGCACACAGCAGATAGTGAGCAAGAAGAACATGTGCACCATCCATGAGAATAACAAAAAGGGTAAGAGCCAGGTCCCCGAGGAGTTAACATATCTTATAAAAATAATTATTTTTTCTGATATGTAAGTACTGTATGGAGTAAGTACTGAGAACAAAGATTATGACTACTGTGTGATATTGTACTTTAAAACACAGTTGAAGAAACTTCAGCTTGAAGAGCCCCAAAAGAATGCAGGTTTGGTTTTATACACTACAAAATGAGGTGAATTTTGGTTTCAAATTACCAGTTCCAACCTCTATTGCAACTTTATTAGAGAATAGTTATTGAACATTTAATTTCAGAAATAAAACCCTCTCTTTGCAAGATATGATGTGCCAGTTAAGAGACTGTCAGACAATATCATAATTTGCTTGTTAAGAACGTAAAATATTAGCAAGAGAACATGATTTTTAGTTTATCTTAAGTTCATGGCATCCACAGTGTTTTAGCCTATGGAAAATAGCGGTCAAAATTTGTTAAAAAACTTGGTGATTTTCACTTAAAAACAATGACGAAATGTCTCCGCAACTTGATTATAAATGAGAGCATCACCCTCGGAACCAAAACTATCAGATGTGAAAAGTTGTTTAATTGCAAGTTTAGAGTTTTGAACTCAATAATTGGGTGTTTTGCTCAACTATGAAGCTACTGAGGCAAACACAGCAGTCTTGAAATGTCTTTAAATTCCTTACAAAAGGTTGTAAGGCTAGTGTATCTTTGTACAGTAGCCTTACAACCCTGTGACAATCTATCTCCAATTGCAGAAAAAGGGGTGAAACAGCTTCATTACCACAGATGGTTTATTGACATGATTGTTAATCAAAGACATCCCTGTAAAAAGTTAGGAGATAGGTTTTTATTTCTCAAAAGTGGAAAAAAAAAGGTGAGAAATATTCTGAACTTCCAAGGTCCAATACAAAACAGAGGGTTGAAAAGCAAGTACATCGGAAAATACCAAGGGAATGGAGCAATGCAGGAGGAACTTGAAAAGCCTGACAGCTTTTGATACATGTGTGTATTGTCAGGGGGCTGATTTTTTTTTCCTCCCATGAGGAAGAGAGAATTACTGGCCTTTTAGGAAGTCTGCAACCTCCCTTGCACAGTCTAGTTCAAACCAGTTGCTATGGAGTAGTGCTGTTGTAAAGGGAGACAGAACTCCCCATTCCCACATATTTTCCTTTTAGGGGTTGTTATCCTCCTTGTTGTGTGAAAGGCTCAATCTCTCACTAATAGCTCCACATTTAGACTGTGATGAGTGAAGAAGGCACTACACCTTCCAGCCAGAGAAATAAAAATACCTTTGTGCAGGACAGCACTAATAAAACCAGATTTTCCTCAAAGCAGAATGGAGGCTGACTCTTACCTCCTCAGAATACAAAGAGTAATAGAAATATTTATATTTTTATATAAATAAAACATCTAAACACTCCATACTGCTCCTGGTTTTAGTAACTAACCTTTTGATTGCCTGAGTGACCTCTGTTCTTGACCATAAATGAGTAATTTACTTCAGGTTGACAGCCTTAGTCAATTTAGAGGTAAAATTTATGTACTTGGATTTATGCTTTGAGCAGATTTTTGAGTGTTGCCATAGCTAATGATGAGCAACACTCTCGAAGAGAGATAACACTCCTGTACCAGGATTTTCACTGAACTGTAGCAAAAGTGATCAGGATGAGGTAGGTATGGGGTGTGCATCCTTCTGGGATTTAGCTGAAGCTGCCCACTGCTGAATGGCAGTTCTTATGGTCACAGCTTTCTACAAAAATAACTATGGCTGAACAAGAGTTCATTCTCAAGTAAAGGGCAATAAACATGCTGAAAATTATTCTTCCTTATTCTTCATATTTGGGATTTACCTATACAGTGTGTATACAAATAAAGCTGGGTTGTTTTGGATCTTTCTTAACGCACCTATATTCTAGAGACTTTTAACAATGGGTATCCAAAATTTTAAAACTTATTTTCACATTTCTATTAAATCTTCCTCAGTAGGTGATAATGGTTTGGCTACACAGTACAGGATTAATTTTATTTTTTAACAGCTTCCTAGTTTTAAAAGACTTATAGTTCCCTTTTCTTTCTTTGCAAGGACCTTTCCTCCTGTCTTTCAAAAAGCTACTTATTGTTTTGAAGTCTGGTCTTTCTGCTCCTTCTCTCCCATTTCCTCCTCATTTTTAATTTTTTTTTTTTAATATTGACGAGGTTAACATTTAATTAGTGTTTAAAAGAGAGAAAAGAATCCCAATGACTTGACTTGAACTTAGCCAAAACCTATTCATTTGCTCAAAAGTATCACAGGACAGCAATCCTTTAGAGTAAATTTGGGTCTTCTGAATGGTTCCCTCCACTCCTTCAGTGTTACACTTTCCTTTAAGACTCCTGATGTAACCTCTTGAAATGTTTAATATAATTTCAGTTTCTATAGGCAACTAATTCTTAAGGAATGTCAACCAAATCCTACATCTGAAATTATCACCAGAGCTTCTTGATTCACGTAGATTACTCCAAAATCACACATGAGAATAGTTTCTTAAAGTAATTTAAGAGTCATTTCTGCCACAGATTGTCAGCGAAAGCTGAAACACAAAATTGAAATGTTTTCTCCTTAAGCTTTTAGGCATTTTTACTATGTGACATGAAAATGTACATCAACAGATGGGACAGGAGCAAAATCTCCTGGTGTTGCACCTGGCCCAGGTCTCCAGACCTGGTTACACACAGAGTCTGCCAGTGCTCCACCACATCCTATCTCCAACAGTTTATTAAACTTAAATACCCATTCTATACCCCAGCACCAGTCAGAAAACATTCCTAGTATCCTTGATAACTGACCCCTGGGAAAAGCATGGCTCATGTAGGAGCTTTATTTCAGAGCTTTTGTCTCCCAGCTTCCATTATTTCACTGCCAGTATTGTCATCATCACTAAGAGATAGAGACCTTTTTAAAACAATCTGAATGACCTCTGTCTCCAGTTCTTTAGAACACAATGTATTCATCTCATTTTTTAACATCTTTTCAGTTTTGAGCTAAGTATTCATTTAAAATGTGTGTACTGTCTGGAATTAAATTAGAGAGAGAAAAGGGCATTTAGAGATGACTGAAAACATACCTCTGAAGCTGTTTCTTTTTCTATTTCCCAGTTAATCTTGCTGAAAAGGTGCTTAGAAGATCTTATTTTATAGGCAAACACTATTTTTTTTCTATTTCAGTACAGTTCTTTGTGTGTCTATCATGCTACACTTGGGAGAGCTTGAGGAAGTTCAGAGCTGCACTTAAACACAGGTGATCTGGGTGTGCAATGGACAGAATTTTCTGTATGTTTATTTGTATTTCTACTAATTGTTCTATAGCAGGTGCAGATTGCACTGTAGCAGTGGCTGCAGTTAACAAAGCAGCTTTCCCTGTGGAGCACAGCAGCAGGATTCCTAAGGGGGAAAGCCAAGCCAGTGTTCCAGTCCCTGGTGGGGTCAGGACAACAGACCAGGCAGGACCTCAAACTACCTATTAGGAGACCCACAGAATGAAACTGATGTGACTCAATATCTGTACAATGTGCATTGCAGGGATTTTTATTCTGTAATTAACCTAATCTAAACCAGGGCTGTCTATGGGGCCTGGCACAACCACTAAGCTTGGTTGGAAGTCCAAAGCTGGCTGTGTTTCCCAGTAATTTTCTAAGCCTTCTCTACTATAGCCTTGCTTTTCCACCTGCAAACAAGACCTAATTTTCTGGATGTGTTTGTCATGAAGCTGCTCTCCCAGGGACTTCACCTTTGCTCCAGAATTACTTAGGACCTTTACACTTTTGCAGCATTGTTAAACAAAATAGTAGCATCAGGACAAGCAGGGTGCAGGACAGCACTGGAACAAAGTCAGTGTAGTAAATAGGACTAAAAGGAGAGATTTAATTTGCCTATAGATGCAAAGCACTATTTCTGCTGTAGTGAGGCAGCAAAGCAAGCAGTACTCCCGAGGCACCACTCCATGACACGTTTGGAAAGCTTTTGCTGAAATATCCTACACCATCAAAGTTAAAATATTTTCACTCCCATAAATCTCTTCACAAAAGGTAATACCAATAAGGCTTGCTTGACTTGCAGCAATCCAGGATGACACATCATGCCCTAGATCAGGCAAGAATTTCAACATCTCCCAGAGCTCAAGTCAAAATCTAAGTCTCCAGGTTATAATCACACATACACAGACTTCTATTCTTCCTGAGCACTGTTCTTCACCTGGAAATACTGTCAGCTTCAGCAGGCTCTAGAGATAAGCCAGTTCTATCGAGTAGGGACTGACATCTCAGGAATACCCTAATTATAACAAGGTTTTGCATGTTATATCTAAGAGACATTTTTGTATAATCATTTACTAGTTAAGACAATAAGGAATATAATTAATAGCTATATGGCAAGATTTCTGCAATTTGTAATTCCCTAATTGCTATTTTGGATTTCTAACTGAACATCAAAATGTCATAATCTAGTGCCACCAAACACAGAACACTTAAAATGTCAGTGAGCAAAGAAAATTACTTGAGAGAATGGGGTTCAAGAAGTACAGATCTGTGTTTTAAAATGTACAGTTCCTGATGGCATGAATTACATTATGCAGAACAGCTCTTCTCAGTGCTGTATACTCAAGATTAGAGACTGCAAAACGCCTTTTTCAGAATCACAGCTCTCCACTTCCCCTGCTGAGATGTCAGATAGACTTGGGCTAAATTTGATGGCAAGTGTTCCAGGTCCCGTCTGTCAGGTTCTCCCATGCTTAATGAGCAGCACACTGATGAAAACACCATGTAAACAATAAAACAGCACATCAAAGAGGTGTAAATGAACTTGCTTCTGCAGGATTTTCAGTCAGAGCAGGGTTTGGGACTTCTAGGCAGGCCTGCAAAGCCCTGCTGTGTCCCTAGAACATAATTGGCTCCTGAGAGCAACAGCGTATATGAAGCACAGTAAAGCAATTTAGGAAGGCCTTTCAATAAACTTTCTATAAATGCAACTCATTCATTTTAATATGAAGCCTGTGGTTCCAGTGGGTGGGCTGTAAGAAAGAGCTGTCTAAGCCCTTGCTCACTTGGTTTCCTGTAAGTAACACCATCACTGCCAGTACGGTACTCGACTGCTTTGGACTAAAGAACACACAAAGACCATCAAAGATTCTTCTGTGCATGGATGTATAGCTGTCTCCTAAATCTCCATTGCCCAAAATGAACACTCAGAAGGATGGGTGCAGCACAAAGGCTCCCAAGCAGCAAAGAAGGGAACCCCACAGCTCTTGCAAAGATTATATTTTCAAGAATGCTGACACGTTGATCAGCTTGTAGAATGCCTGGGCCACCCTTCCAGGCTTCAGTGACTTAGTTCTTCTAATGAGTTATGGATTTTAAGTTATTTTGCAGCTTTACAGTGGCTGGCTTAGTCCCCGGCTTCCCAGCTGAGGCTACAATCAACACAAAAAATGGCAATTTGTGATCCAGGCAGGCAGTGCTCATTTGTGCTCCCCCCAGCATCCATGCATGCACTGTACCAGGGAGCCTTCACAGGTTTCACTGTTTATATCCAGGGGCTCCAGTCACACTGTTTATTGTGCTGAAGTAGGTTTTAATTGACACTGCTACAGCACAAATCACTTTTCCATTACTATACCTATTTATATTAGTCTAGGAGAGAGATCACTGAGTTTGCTTTATGATATGTACAGTGTAGTACATGATTTCACTGCTGAAGAGGCTCACCATACATTTCAAAGAGTTGTCCTCTAGATTAGTAAGGAATAGGTCAATGCAGTGCCCGGATTAACTGCTTAAAAATAGTGTTCAAATAGAAGCTACGAGGAAAAAAACAAAGGACATTTATTCTGGGAAAACAAAAGAAAAAAGAGTAAACAGCACAGATTTATTTCTAGCTAATGTCTTTAGTTAAATTAGCATTGACATTAGAACCATGGAAAAATAGCAAAAAGATTTAAACTCTGGAATGACAGATCAGTCAATCAAAATTAACTGAATAGAAAACAAAACTTTCTTAGTAAATAAACACATCACCTAGGAGAGTATGCTACCACTTCAAAGATTACAGATGTTTCTAGCAAGACAATTAGCCCAGCTGTTTTTCTGTTCAGATCACTGCCTTTTCTATGACTGTACACATTGCAAGTGGTCAGAGAGGAATCCCAGGGCACCTGCTCTGCAGCTATTTTTGCATTGTTTCAGCCTCATCCATAAGAAGGAAAATTGGTCTCATCATAGTCCTTTTCTGTTTGAAAGGATCGTCTTTCACTGTGGGGAAAAATCTCTCTTGTTGAATAAGAGCATCCATCATAGTTTAAACAGAATTTCAGGAATGACAGGTACCTTATTTAGATAAGGTGACACATTACTGCTTCCTCTTTCTTCCTTTTTCTTATACAGTAAGATCTATATGGAGAGTAAATTACTCTATCACACCAAGTAAGTATCAAAGTCAAGCTCCATTTTCTGAGTTTCCTATTCCACATCCCCTTGAATTGCTCATCTAGCTGTTTGAAGGACATCTGAAGTGGATTTCTGGTTCCACTGCTCTTAGTATCAAATATTTCTGTTGGCTATGCTGAGTGATAAAGCTTACTGAAATCCTTTTTCCTAGGAGAAGGTTACTGGCAGGAACTGGATTGCTACTGAATTGCTGTTACTGCCTGTTAAGAATGGGGACTTGAAAAAAAATGAAACAGCTATAAATATCACCAATTTAAAATACTTTTTACATGCCTTCCAGATTGCTTTAAATCGTTTTCTTTAAAAGTGAAAAAGATTAATGCACTGAATAGAAATTAAGGCGTTCAGATTTCTTTGAAGCCCTTATTGCCATGACCAGAGCACTGTGGGGCAAAGGCCACCTCAGCCATGGGATTTAGCCCCAAAGTAGGGCAGTGCAGCACTAGCTGCAGCAGAACCTCCTTCTCAAACCTGCCACCTGTTTGTCATCTCTCTACTTTTACAGCTGTTTTGGAGGTGAACTTCTGAACAAAACCTAGATGGGCAATACTGGAAACCACAGAAGGAGAGGTTTTCACTGATTGCAGGAACACAAATTGCTAAATGGGGCCAATTATATGGCCATCCTTTCCCCATCCCTTTGTATGGGAAAGCTGAGAATTACCTGGATCCTGATGGGAAAGACCTGACCTGACAGGCTTCACAGACAATGTCTGACATCCCCTGGGTAACTTGGGTCCTATTTGCTACAATGGATACTACTAATGTGTGACTCAGTAAGCTTGGAAATGTAAACAGGAAAAGCATAGTGAAATTAACTTTACCGTGAAATGCACTCCGCATCATATGCGATCAAAAAAATCCGAACAGTTACACTCATTGCCCCTCTACAAAAATCAAAGTTGTTACCCTATGGAAAGGGTGGACTGAAACAGAAATACATCTGTTCCATAAAGCTTTGATGAAAGACTCACTCATGATCCCTGGAGGTGATTTATGGAGGATACATGGGGATGGGGAGAAGACTGGGAATTAAACACTCCCTCAAACAAGGATTTAGCTGCAGACTGAGCACACCTGAAGTAAGTGCCATGCCAGCTTAGAGAAGTAACACACTGATGTAAAGCCCCTTGGCCCCTATTATTGGAGTCCACTGCACCTTCTCATCTGGCTTATCTTCAGCAAACCTACAGGAAAGCCTTAAGAGCGATGAAAAACACCTCTCAATGGTCCTTGGGTGCTTTCCACAAAAATCCTTCATACATCCTGTAGGAGCAATTCCTTTCATCCAAGTACAATTTACTCACAGAACAAAAATCAATTTCTATCAGTACTCTGCAAAGGGGCACATGGACTGGAAAGGAGATAATACAGATACATGGCAGATCCAGAGAAGCAGAGGTAGGAGAAATATTTAGATGAAAAATAAAGGCTTTGCATCTCATTGACAGTGCCTAAAGTGCAAAGGCAGGGAGCACAGTCACACTGAATGCACATGCCATTATGGAAAAGGAGCAGACACTCATCATGGGCAGGATGGAAAGCACATGGATCCAAAATGCTGGACTGACAGAGAGCACAAGTCAGCACGTTTCAGAGAAGAAAAGATGAGGTACCCGAGTCACAATTTCAGCTGTGGAATGAATCATGACTTGCAATAAAGAATCTGATGGACTGAGTGAGCTTGCAAGAGCTTAGGGAAGGAGCAGAGGTAGGCATCTGTTTTGTTGGTTTTCCAGCTCCCAAAATAATTTTCTCATATGCCTGTTGTGACCATCTTGAATCCATGTCCTTGCAAGGATGACCAACATGTATGTGAATATCTAAGGCCTGGGGATGGAAACATTTGAAGCTGTATTTAAATGGAAGAAAATAAGCAAAATATCAGCCTTCTGTACCTTTTGCAAGTATATGCATACATTTTTTTTTCTGCTTATATGTGCACTGCAGGCTTTACTGGAATGGGTCCTAAACTAGCCTAAATTGTCTTGTCATGGTTTAGTTTCTGCCTCAGAAAGTAGGAAATGAATAATGCAGGACATGTCAGGAGCTCCCTGAGGCTTTGGCCACAGCAGGATGCACTGGGCAGGTGAGGAGGGCAGTTGCAGACTGGGTGGAATAGGGAACACTTGGCAGCAGGGGAAACCAGAAGTGACTTGATAGCAAAGGAAAGAAGGACATCAATGGATACAGAAGCACAAATTTTCTCAGGAAGCCTTTAGCACATCAATTATAGCTGACAATTAACACCCCTACTCAGCCAGCCAACCTACAGGGATTTCACAAGGTGCCCCCATTTGTGGCAGGATAAAAGGAAGAAACAAATAAGGAATAGGCAGTGAATTATTTTTGCACCCATTGCTGTTCAACTTTTGCACAGTTTATCATCAATCTTAACAGAGAAAGAGAGGTTGCTGTAAGAATCCTAATTCCAACAAATGTTTTAAATTATTTACTAAAATAATTTTAATTCATGTTCATCATGCTTCCTGGTTGGAAAGGTATGAGGGCTGTCTTCAGGACAACTCAAAAATGAACTCTAAGACTTTTCTATAAATGACATTTCTATAAATCCAGCTCAAGAGCAGAGAGAGGTAATAAACAGTTAAGGAGTCTGGCTCACAGGGCTTCTTCTATGTTTCATTCCCCAAAAATACTCACCATTAAAATGTTTTAGCTGAGATTTTCAAAGCAGTGTGGGCAAATTCTCTGCACATCTCACATTAATTAACAGCAAGTGTGTGGGTAATTCCCTGTAGTACTTTGATAATGTCAGCTTTTTTTTTATACCCATTTAGCATATCCACGTGGAATAGGATGGAGGAAATGTGTACAGTGGCTCCAAACTGCACCTCAATAAAAATTGCCGTTTTGTTCTGACCTTATGAGCCTCTGATCCGTTCCAACAGAGGAAATCTGAGCATCTATTTTGGGCAGGCCCAAAACCAGGAAATAAATGTGCTCCATTATCATGGTGATCTGAGCCTAGTCAAGTATCTCATAAAAATATTTTTCTGTTTAGAGGGCTTGAGGGAAGGTGAGGGGAGTAAACCTTTCTGTTTACTCTTAGCTTTGGAAAAATCCACTGGGAGGGACTGCACAATTAACATATTAATGAAGGCTGGCCTCAGATGTGATGCCTGGAAGCAATTATGGGCAAATTAAGAATATAAATGCAAGATAACAAACTTGTGCCTGTTTGGGACAGAAGGAACATAAGCTCCTCAGCACTGAAACAAGACTATACATTTTTCCTTTTCCATGGGGAAGGAATCCTATCTTACTTGGCTTGGAAAAGGCAGCATTGGTAATGTTCACCATACCAAGTGCAAAGGACCAGTATTACAGTGATACCTCTGCTGGTTTGTACAATGATTGCTGAGCTGGATGTTAAAGTTCAGATACTTAAAACCTGGAAGTGTGGAAAGCCTGAAAGTCTCTACTCAGCTAAAGTGGAGGAAATAGGTAATTTTCCCATATTGATCTCTGTACATTGACATGACTGAATGGAATTGTATGGTCATAATTTTTCTGTGGTTTTTGTTTTGTTTTGTTTTTTGTTTGTTTGGTTGGTTTTTGGGTTTTTTCCTTTTTTGTGAGGGATATCAGTCACAAACAAGAATAAGTTTTTGCATTAAGTCTTCAATGCATTAATGGTGATAGAATTCAAACTAGCATTACAGAATATCAAACTGAAGAGGGTGTAAATGCCTCCAGCAGAAGAGACTGATTTTCTGTTCTTCATTAGCACCAGGTGAAGGCTACAAAAGGACTGGCTGGAAAGCAGGGTTTCCATTCATGGCTGATTTTGTTTCACTCTTCTAGGTTACAGTCCAATTCAGGCCAAAAACTAACATGTGCTAAATTCCCCAGGCCCTGCAACCACTTAGTGATATTGATGTTCCTGTCAGCTTTCATGACCAGAGAGAAGATGACAATTTTGCTGAGGAGCAACAGGAAACGATGGCTCTCAGGCTCCAGCAGCAGAAGACTGACCAAAGTCTGAAGCCCTGGCAGCTCCCTGCAGCCATACCCCTTAAGACAAACCTCCAGAAACCCAAGCACTCTTCACCTGGCACCCTGCTCCAGGCTTGGCAGTGCTTTTACCATGGACATTACAAATGAAATATTTGGGGCTCAACAAAACAGCATTTTTATATGAAAGTATTGAGCCAGCTCTGTTATCAAAAGCCTTTACAACTAAAAACAAAGCCAAATACAAAAAAAACCTGGAGGCAGGGAAAGCACATTTTTAAACACTTAGACTTCTCTCCAAAACATTTCAACACACATGAATCAAAGCCATCTAACAACAGTGCCACAGGAAATGCATTTTTAGAAAGCAAAGGCAGTGGAAAGTTGACTTTCCAGCCCAGAAAAACAAAAGAAGGTAGAATCAAATGAACTAGCTTAGTTATTAACAACATCACTAATATTTCCCTGACTAGATGTAGAACATGTAGTTCTATTGTTGCTTATTCTTATTGCCTATAGTTGTTTATTCTTGTTGCTCTCTGCTGAAAAAGACAAGGAGCAAGCTTGCAGAAGCCTCCTTCCTTGAGATGAGTTCTTGTAAAACTTAGCTAAAAGATGAGCCTCTAGATTAATGTGGGTTTTAAAATTATTTCTCTATTTTAACCTCCTATAAACAATGTACCTTAAAGGCCAGGTAGCTGTGCTATCTATTGCCCCTTCATGTATTTTGCTAAAGCTAAACCTTCAAGCCCAGAAATTCCTTTGCTGAGCTTTGACAACCTTGGCCCTATTCCTCAAACAGTCCTTTGGAAAATCATCAGATGCCTGGCCATCTATGGAATGCATTCCCAGTAGGGGCTTCTGGGCCAGCCCCAAACCTGCCTGTTAACAACCCCCTGCTTGGCTCCCACATCTTTGTCTGTATCTTCTTACAGCTAACAACAGACAACACTCAGCATTTTTGCCAGTCAAGGCTTAATATTTTCTTTGCCAATGTCCCTACCTGTGATTTTTCACTGAGACACAAAATCTTGTTTTCCAATATACCTGCTATTGACACTAGCAAGTCAAATATATTCTCTTCTGGGCAGGGTTACTGAGATACCTTTTTTTAAGTTACTACATCTTATTTTTGCCAGCAGAGATTCCAGCGTTTCTCTTCCTGCTGCCATGCAGCCTGTGAATCAGAATTGCCAACAGGGTGTCTGCTCCCTACTGGTTTGCTCAAAGATCTCCACAGCCAGGAGAAACCCCCTGATGCTGAAGCGGTTTTCTATGTAAGTGTAACACAGCCTCCCACTGGATGGCTACTGGGGAGCCTGGCAGCACAGCATCAAGGAGCCAAACCATGTATCTAACTTGGAGATCCAGAGGCAGACAGCTCACTCAAAAATCTTATTGCCTCTGACAGGCTGCAGAACTATTTGATTCATTTGTTTGGAGTTTGTGGCATGTGCTGCATGTTCTGCCTTCAGGTATAAAAAGGTGCAGCCAGGCAATGGGGAGGAATCTGCCTGTTCACCTCAGATGCTCTGGGTCAGGCAGTGTCTTCCAGGGGGAGGAGAGACTGTCTATCCTGAGAGCAACACATGAACACAGTGGGAACACACAGGCAAGGATGAGCCAAGTGACTCGAAAAATGGGATTGCACTGAGGGAAGCCAAAAACATGCCCAAACATTCCTGAGAAGCAAGAGGGAGACACTTTCTTAGCATGCAGGAAGCTGTAACCTTCCCTGCAGGGGCTCAGCTACCTGTCAAGCAACCCACAAGTTGCATAACCTGGGCTCAAACTTCCCAGGAACCAGCTGGTGTAAAGTATGCACACAAAAGCCATTAAAAGGTCAGCCAGGAAGAGGTAAAACTTCAAGCAGAGATTAGATTGTTGAGACAGGGATGGATTGCAGTTCAAGACAGAAAAGCATTGATGTGAACAATTATGAAGTCCTATAGAAAAAAAAAACACAGTTGAAAAATGGTAATTTATTGATCCTGATGACTAGTTCCTTGAAGGGAGCCACAGGCTTTGATAATTTTTAGCGTGACAACTGCATGACAATAAAGATATCAGAGGTGGTAAGGAAATCAAGGCCCACCTTTTAGTTATCTGTTAGATAGATCAGTTTATATTATCTGTTTCTTCAGTGTTTTTAGCCACTACATTGCCTACCTTTGCCCATGGTAAAAGGTGCTCAGAGTGATTCAAAGTTTTCAAAGTTGTTTGGCCAGAAAACAGGGCTACAAGCAAGGAGATGTCCAGCCATGACAGAATGAGGAAAGAACATGGTCCTTGTTAAAATTTATTTCATCTGCAAAGCATCTGATTTTTCTCTATATAAACATCCTCTTTAAACATATTGTTCAGGTTTTTTTTTGGTCTACCGAGACTCTGTGGAGACAGATGGGCCAGCTGCCTCTACAAGATTCCATTTTATTAATTGGAGGCATCTGATCTTTTAGTTCTCTCTCTTGAAGAAAAGGGAGGTGGGATCATTTCACTCAAGGGCTCTGGCAACATCAAGTTTCTGTGGCACAGCTGCCAAGTTTTTGCCTTTTTCCCCCCCGGTATGTGAAGGTAAGGACTTAATGCTTATCATAGGTCTGCTGCAACTTAGTTTTGTGATAACCCCACAATTAAAGAAACATGTGGTGCCAGGGTAGAATCTGACTGGCTCAAATCACTTCATGTCCACTGACAGCTTCCTGTGAAATTCTGTGCTTTAGCAGAGTAGGATTAGAGCTGTCTGTAAGTTTTTCATACTGAAAATGCTCCTATGCATCAAATATATCACTGGAGTTATGAAAGAAAACCAAGAATATATTTGCAATGACAGGTAAATACATATATCTATATAAATGAAGCAGAAAAAAAGAAACAACCTTAGCAAGCAGCTATATTCCATGGCTGTGTACAAAGCATTGTATACTCAGGCTTTGGAGTTGAGAAAAAAGTGGTTTGTATCAAAAGTTTCTACAATTATGGATCATAATTGTGCATGATAATACGACTTACTAGCATCAGCCAACAAGGTTTCTGTTCCCTTTTTTTCTTACATCAGGTGGAAATGAACAATTGCTTTATTTGTTACCAATTTAGGAACAGTAGGTAAGTAATTATGTCTCAGCAGCCTATTGATTCACCCTTTGGGGACATACAGAGAAGACTCTGGGCCTGGCATCTGTCAGAAGGAGCTTCCAAGGGAATGGGAGAAGGCGGTGCTGGAGCCTCATTTTCCCAGGAACCCCAGGATGTGACACAACACATCCCTCCCTGTCCCCTTTCTGTCACCTCCCTTGTGTCAACAGCATGTTCACACAGCTCCAGGGAGAGGAACTGCCTCTGTTCCTGTGGGACTGCCCCTCAGCTGTGGCTGTCTTCACATGCACAGCATGGGAACTGAGGGATTTGCTTCTCCCTTAGGCACCCTGGGTTCCTAATGACACTGACTTGCTAAAACCCCTTCCTCAAACCCATCTCATCCCTTTTCCTTCTTCTGCTGCAGCACGATCTGACAAGGGATATACCCCTTACCTCCAGCTCACACAGTGCTTGCTTGTGAAGAAGACTGAAGAAAAACTATGAAAAAATAAAATTTGATGGAAAAAATCCTCCAAACTTTTCCTAGCATATGCCTATAGGCCATGGGAGTGCAAAGCCACTGATGTGGTTCCCAGAAGCAGTAATTTTGGAGTAGGTCAGTAAGGCTTAGAGATAAACTCCTTCCCTGTTGTAAGATATATATCTGTTTATTAAAAAATACAATATACTGTCAATCTCTCTACTGAAGTAAGTTATAAAGCATTTTAAGTACCTCCATACTGAAATCCAGGGTGGCAAAAGGCATTGCAGGGGTTAGTCCTGCTCCTATCAAGTCTTAAACAACACTGAGAAGTTTGAGAAATCACATGTTGATCTGAAGCCCTGCCAATCCCAGCAGTTGTTATAACAGATGGGACACACAAGCCATGGTCCCAGGAAGAGCTCTGGGACTGTCAGATACAGAACCTTTGAAATCAGAGTGCCTGTAGCTCTCAGTGCCTGAATGTCCCCAGCTTCCCAAAGAAACCTAGTCACTGAATTGTGCAGAGTTAAAATACTTCAATGACATAATTGTCTCTCTCTAAAAGTGGCCACTTATCACAGTTCACAAATACCAACTTACATAAACTAGCAAGTTCTTACAGCATTAAACACAAAAATTATAAAGAATAAGCTCACTGACATTAGTATTTTCTTATCCCTATACACTTTCCCCCCAGCACAAATCTTTTAGAGGGTAAATGACAGCAGAGCTGTTTGCAGTAAAATAAAATACATATTTAAGAGTGATACAGATACTAAACTACTGGATCAAGCAAAAATACAGTTGACTTTAGCAACTTTCATCCAAAAGTGATGATAAGTCTAGAGTTAGAGAATTTACACACTTAATTTAAAATATATTTTTCATCTCCAAGTTTTGTATAAAAATTATTGAATTAATTTATATTTGGTCTGGATTAAAGTTATTTCACATTTATATTGTAATTTTCAGCTGATGGCAGTACTTTCAATGGAAAAACACAAAGAAAACACAAAGGGTTGTTGATGAAAAAGGTGACTGCACAAATTACAGCCTTCATGAGAAGGCTGAAGAGATCTGGTCTGTCTGTAGCTTCTTGGTACAAGTAAGATACAGAAGAGTGTAAGAATGCATGTTCCCAACTGTCTGTCATCTGGATTTACTTCCAGTGGTGAAGAAAACAAATTGTCTTTGTGCTTTGGGGCGTCATTTGTCATGGGCTGTTATCTAAAAAACATTTCCTGCTTCAGGAACACCTTAATACAGAGTAAAGGTCTTAAAAAAAAAAAAATTGAGAGAAATGTCTGTGATGAGCAAACTGAAACAAAAAGAAAAACTAAACTCTTGTTCACATTATTAAAAATCTCTGAAAAAAACTCCACAATGCAAGCTTGATATTGGCTGTAACTGCCAAAACCCACAAATTTGAAAAACTGCATGAAAGGACATGAGTCCCTAAGACACATTTGGTGCTCCTTACATGATTTGTTATGTTGTTACTTAAACCATTCATGGAGGAGTTATCAATAAGCAGCTTCTCAAATGGAGCCAGGTGGGGCATGTGAAACACAGGAACACCCATAACAATGATGAACAAATACTGACATCACTGATCCTCTGCCCCTTGTGCCCTTTCTGATTTTCAAAGGCATGTCAAAATGTACAATGATGGGGGGAAAAGCAAACTTAATTTTGTTCCTGGAGTAGCTGGTGAATGGAGAAGGAGGGTGGGTTCTCCTGTAAAGAAACATGAGCAGTGCTCAGGGAACACAGGGAACTCAAAGGGCAGTGCCAGTGCTAAATTCACTTCCTCTCTGCAGCGTCCTGCAGAATCTGCTAGTTGCCCCAGATTCCCCATCAAGCTGAAAGTCATCCCAGATCAGGGTGAAAAGGTGGAAAATGTAATTAGAGCACAAGAGACATGCTCACTTTTGTTTCCAGTTCTGCTCAGTGAAGTGGGAAGTGATCACAATCTTCTCCAAGCTCCCATGTGGAAAGGTGTTGACTTGTCCCTTGGCAGCTCTGCTTCATCTTTTTCTAAGGTAAGGCTTTTCATGGTGATTTTGGATCTGAAGGTGCAGATTGCTTTGGGAATGACTTGTGGCCATGGAGACCAGTCAATTAACTTGCTTGCACATCTCAATGAACTGAGAATGCATAAGAAAACCAAACTAAAATCTACCCTTTTTAATATTTGTGACGTGTTAATAGCAGTGTAATTTATAAATCACAAAGGAAACAGGGGAAAAAAAGCCAAATACTACATCCCTCCTTAAAAAGAAATTTAAAGTTCATCCCTACATAACTACTGATTGTGAGGTATGAGATATGTACATATGAATATTTGGGCACTGAATTTAATTGATACTATAATGACAGTGAAAAATCAGAGTTTGATCAGGGGTCCAATTTTCACAAAGACATTTTGCCACCTGGCTTCACAAGAGAAGGAAAAAGCTTTTGATAGAACTGTAGGTGATGATGAACTCAAGTTCAAATCCAACAAAGCGTAGCTTAGCAACTTTCTGTGATGAAGGAATGAATTTAGTCTGGTGTCTGACTGAACCCTTACACTCCACATTTCTCTGCAAGAGCAGCTTTCTCTGCCTTATTCACCACTGAAAATAAGTAAACCAGACTTTTAACTGAAGCTTACCAATATCTCAAATGACAAAAAGCAACTGTGGAGCAAGCGCACGCTTCCTGCCAGTGCCAGCCTTTGATTTCCCCAGGTGCTACTTTAAATCATAGCTTTTCTCTTCATTTGAATTTTGTCAAGAGTGAGCAAGGTGAACTTTGGTGTCTGCTCACCAATACCACACTGAAGAATGGGCAGGAAGCTCAAACCAAATTAAATAACTTGAAAAGGCAAATCACTGTTGCAGCTCAGCAGCATAGTGCAAGAGAGCAGGTCATTTATAGCATTTTGATTGTTTCTTATAATTTAAAGCAACTTGGAAAGCATTAATAATAATGCTTGCTTCATTGAGATTCCCTTTGATATATTGTCTTGTACCTGCAATGTTTAATAAGGATGTTATAAATTGAACAGTTTAGGCTTTCTCCAGCACTTATTTTAGTAGAGAGCATGGAAGCACAAGTCTGATAAAGGCATAAAAGTGAAAGGAAATGAGAGACAAGTTTCAAGGAGACAGACAAAGCAACAAAGTTTGGGAGCTGCTCCTTTAGAAGACATTCCTTATCCTTTATGACTCACTCCAGCTCTTTCATTTCACATTTAATACTAGAATGGGAAAAGGCAGAATACCTAATTTTGTCTTGTACTTTGAACACGGTCTGGCTGAAAGAGTTGGATTCTAATTCCTTACCTACACAAGGGGTATCAAAATAGCCAGATGTTTAGGTAACAAGGAATATGCAGCTAATTATACCTGCAAAGAGGAACCCCCATGCCAGCCCCCCTGGAAAACTGCCTTAAGGGAAGACACATGCAGGTGTTTGTGCTGCAGGACAAGTGGCAGCTGCACAAGGGGCCATTTGCAAGTGCAACAGAGCAGGAGCTGCAGCCACAAGCCACAGAGCTTGGTTCAGAGAGGGACAACTGGGGTGCAGGTTACAGTGCCTTCCTTGAGGGAGAGTTTTGAAACATTATGGAATAACATTATGTTTTAAAACATTATGGAATAACCCTGTATTACAATGGTTACCTGCTGGCAGATACAGCAAGGGATGCTGCAGAGGTAACCAAAATGTTCTCTTCTTACTGCTTTTACTAGGCAGAGTTGTGATAAATCTTCTTCCTTGGGTTTTTAAAGCAATTTCAGATCCAAAGACAGACACCAGGGAGGAACAAACCAAAACTAGATTTTCATTTAGGTTTGGTGTCCACTGTTTAGGTTTGACCAGACAGTGAATAGGAAAAAGTAGGACCATGAAAACAGGAAGGTATTAAATTGTTTGTACTGGAAAAATGTCTGTCAGCTGTTGAAGAGGTAAGGAAGCCTTTTAAAAGTAGGTCTGCCAAAACAAAAGTAAAGTTTAGCCCAGAACAGTGTAAGGAAAATTTCTCTTGGGGAAATAGAAAGAAAAAAAAGACAGGAAAGACCTAATTAAAAGTGAAGGTCTTGCAGTAAATAAATGATTAAACTTGCTTCAAATGTGTGTAGAAACATGATTGTCTAAGAAGAATGCTAGAGTTACAGTGTAGGAAAAACCCCCACAAAATTTTTAATTTTTTTTGTTTTTTTAATGGAGAGTAGTAGCAAAATCCTACTGTTTTATAAACAGAGCATCGAAGCACAGAGATGCCTGCCTCATCAGTTCCATTAGAATCCCCATAGCTTTCAGGAGATACCTATATTAGTTTGGATTTTTTAAAAAATCCGATAAAAATAAGTTTATTATTTCCATTTTGGAGCTATCCTCTCCCTCTACAGTAAGAAAATTGCATCACTTTCATTCCAGAAGTAATTTTACATGCAAACCACAGTACTGAAACAGTATCATATTAAAACACATGAATAAAGGTACCAGTGGGAAACCAAATTAAGCCAGCACTTAAATGCTTTCTTAAATTATATTTCCTATTGCAATTTCCCTACTCCACTAAGTTGACTTGAAAGTTCTGAACAAGCATTTATTCTGTAGGGTACCTAGCTAGGCTGAATAGAAACCCCAAGGATATTGAGTTCCCTCTTGAGAAAACTTAAGAGTGACAGGAAAAAATATGGAGTGGGAGGCTACAAAAATACAATTCCAAGAACACATATAAAAAAAAAAAAAAGGCACAGATGAAAATGTAAATTAATACGTAGGCATCTTAAGAAAATAGTTACAAATAGGTAAGGAAGAAGGAGCAGAGGAACCAAGTTTTTTGTTTCATTTTGTGGATTTTTGAAGGCTTATAATGATACGAAAAGCATAGTTGATATTTAATGAGTTGCAACCGGTTGCATTATTTTAATTAGTTTATGGCGATAAGGATGAATCCAAAGCAGACAGCTGTGAAGATTTGTTATTTTAATTAGCTAAGCAGACAGGAAAATCAAGAAGAGTCTTGATCCACCACAGCAGACTCTGTTCAGCAGGGCCATGAGGGAAAAGAACCTCAGCAGCAACACACCACGACTCCTGTGCTATAAAAGGGGCTTGTTGGCTGTTTTAGACAGGGAAAACACTCCAAATAAATAGCATCCACTTCACATGAGCAAAGCATTTCTGAGAGGCCAAAACAATAAGCGTGACAAAGAACTGCAAAGACCAGAGTTATCAAGATTATTTCAGCCCAGTAGCTAGCTGGACATGCTTGCAGTACGTTATGTACAGATTTATAACCTAAATATAGAGTATAATTATTGATTAAAGCTTTACTTGATTTGTTTTGGGGCTTAGGGATAAAATAGGTACTCTTCAGTCAAAAAAGTTTAGGGCTTCTGAGAAGTAAATTGGATTAAGGATAAGAATAACCAGCTCCTTTTAAAAAGCTGCTGAGTGTTTCCCCACCAGTCATATGGACAGATCAACTAATGAAACAAATTTATGTCAGAATTCAAAATGTTGTAAGCAAGAATACAGTTGTTGGTATCTCTGGAAACTAAATTAGACATGAGAAAAGGTTTCTTTTATATCATTCATCACCTTGTCTTTGTTCTTGACTGGATCTGCTGGGAGAAATGCACCTGGATTTATCTTAACCTGACCAATAACCTCAAAATTTGTTCCCTAGCAGCTGCTGGGCCACTTGTAACAGTCTGAGTGACTTTGTGACTGGCACAGTGACCTTCAGGTAGGCAAAAGTCTGACCTCTCAAGTTAAGCCCAGTTTCACACCTCATCCCTGAGTTTGAAAATAACCATTTTATTTCTGACTCTGTTCACATTCTCCACATACCTCAATCCTACTTAAAGATAAGTTATTACTATACACAAATTACAACACATAGACTTATGAGTTAATAATTTACTTGTCTAGCTGGGGAATTTTCCTTTTAGTGCATTATAGATGAACCACAGGCAAATTCAGTACTTTCTTGAATTAAGCTCATCTAGCCAATCTAATTCTGAATATATCAAGCAGTGCTGTTCTCTGTGGGGACAATTTAGAATGAAGAGTGCTTTGGTATAAGGAAGATTGTCAAGTATTACCCAAGATTGAAGAGAAATCTATAAAAGATGCCAACACCAACAGTAGCACACTTTGTATTACTAATATCTGCTTTTTCACAACAAAGATTATTGGTTTTTTTGGCCAAAACTTTACTGGGTTTTTTGGCTGCTACAAAAAAATCATTGGTCCTTCATAGAAATTAAGGAGGCTCTGTAACATAAAAATGTTTAAATAAGAGTCAACACAGGCAGCTTTAAACTAAGC
This sequence comes from Agelaius tricolor, assembly GCF_023055355.1. NCBI lineage: Eukaryota > Metazoa > Chordata > Aves > Passeriformes > Icteridae > Agelaius > Agelaius tricolor. Next base: position 6,545,777 of record NW_027269270.1, read on the forward strand.
CATTCTTTCCTTGTATTCAGGGATTAGTCAATCAACAATTAGATGACTTAAGACTGACAATGGCACACAAACACTTTCCTTCCTGGAGGGTGTTTGCAATGTATAATTTCAGGCACAGGGCAGCCTTGCTAATGTGCTCTGTATCTCACATGTTCTCCACCTTCAGAAGTAAGGCAACTTCTTCCATTGAGAAAATCTAGACTTTAACAGTTTAATACAGCTGGTTCCAAGAGGCTGGGGTATAAATAACGCCTGCAGGTGCCAACAGGGAATACTGAGTGGATTTTGAATTAGCCATCAAATTGGTAAGAGACAAATTACACAGGGCACTAGACTCTCCCTATGACACTGACAGCAAGTATCACTAGAAAAATATAGAAGCTCATAAAGTAATTTTCCCTCCTCCTGGTACATTCTGAATTTGGCACTTAAAAGCTACCGAATATGAAGAGTCAGGCCCACAGTGTGCTTCCCCTCTGAATAGAGCATCCTTTATACTCTTAAGCCTGATGTCACTTATGTCTCCCCTTCCTTTTTGAATCTGAGCAATGCTGAATCGATTTATTGTTGCTAATTGTCCTTCATTAGTTACCTTGCAGTTTTGATTGGTTTGACTCTTCACCCTAATTGATTTGCTACTGTAATTGACTTTCCCCTCCACTGATTTGCCTTGTGTGTTTTATCATTTTAAAATGTAGAAGAAACACAGAATGGAATTAAATTCCCAGTAATTGCTTATTACCATCTTGTGGTGCTTTCATTTTCCACCCCTAAAACAACTACACATATCTTCAAATTTCTGTGCTGTGCCATTTTTTACCAGGATCCATTATGTTTCTGAAATATCATTCTGTGTCTTCTATCATCATCCTTTCCTTTTGCTGTTCACTCCTGACATTGAGATCTTACGTAGCTCCCCACCACTTCCCTGAAGCCCATCCTAAATTCATTAATATCCATAACCCCCTTCCTCCACCTCTTCTACTTGGCCTTCTTTATTGTGGAAGCAATGAGGGTTTCACAGGATACATAATAATCCACACATGCAAAAACCCTGCCAAGTTTAAATCCTCTGCAGCACAAACAGGCTGTGGATTCTCAAGCTATAAATCAACAGAATTTTCCCACATCTTGTTGCAATATTTTGATAGGGTGAAGAGAGGAGCCTCTCTTTTTCTGGCATGACATCTTTAGTCTGTAACCATGTGTTTCTGTTTCCAGAACAGAAATACATTAAAGAAAGACTAAATTATACCTGACTTGAAGAAAAGATAAACAGTGTCATTAGGTGAGGCACCCATCTGGTCTCACCCATTCCAGAACCAATGCACCACTAGAGCTGGGTGGGCACAGTGTTTCCCTGAGTCCCATGAAAAGAAGAGCAAGGGGAATAATTTAATGCACTGTTCTTAGTCCCACTTCATCACCTTCTCTTCCTTCTCCTCTAAAATCCTTTCTGTCCAATTCTTGCAGTATTTCATCCTCGCTCCAACTCCTTGCACGACTGCTTTTCATCCTCACTCAGAGTTTTGTCGCCTTCTTTAACTGCAGCTTTAACACTTCCTCTTCACTTTCTTTGCTTCCACCTCCAGTTCAGAAGTGTCTCATTTTCCTGCCTGCTGACTCCTTAAATCTGCTCTCTTGCTCCCAGCTCTCTTAACCTCCTATCAACCCCTCTGTTCCTCCTCACCCTTAGCTGATCTGGGTGTTTGCATCTATACTTGTTACAAAACAACTATATTCTCTTGCCTTTTTTTTTTTCCTACCTTAATGTAGGCAATCTTGTTTCCTCCCTCTCCTTTCACTGCCTTCTTCTGTGATCATAGAATTTCTTTATTTTCATGTAGTTGTGGACCCTAAAATGCCTTCTGAAGATGCAGAGGCAACATTCCTGCTCCCAAAACAACAGTGAGTTCATTTTACTAATGTTCCTCCTACTGAGCTACATCACTGCTTAGTAAATGGTGCAAAACTTACATATACAGCCATACAGATGTATACATAAAAATAAAAGAACTAAAACCAATCTGAGCACAGCCACAGCCATGGGTTCCAATGAACTGAAAAAAAAGGGGCATGTTATTAGCTATGAAGGGAGAGATGCCTTAGCTCAATGTAAGTTAAATTGCACATGGAGAGAAGGGAGCATAGTGAGTGAACAGCTGGAGGAAATACTGATTCAGACTAGACATAGTCAGAAACAGCTCTCTTCAACTATAAAAATTTCAGTTTATAAAATAATCTATTCTGACATGCACTGGGACACACCCAAACTTCTCCAAAAGCTTTTTCTTTGGCATGGAAAAATTGGTTTTAACTTTCTAACCCTCTCTTCTTTAATGAAGAGAGGGTTAGAAAGTTCTTCATTAATGTAATTACTCATTTTGTGTACTCTGGGGAAATCGCCCCTTTGGCAGCAGAAGTTAATTTTTGCTGTCCTGTTAATACCTGAATGACAACACACCTGAGTTACAGGCAGGTGTTAGTGAAGGCACCTTATTAACTGAGGGGGTTCAAGCCATAGAACTTCTCTAACATAATGTTTTTTACTGAAATAGGAGCACCTACAAGGAAAAGGCCCAGGGAAATGGGTCCTAAAATAAACACAAAGTGATGAATAGTACGTTAAGGAGGTACACTGAGTTCTAGGCTTCTTATTGAATTCAAAAAGCATACAGGTCTCCCCTTGTGGAGATTGCCTTTCTCAATTGTCTCTTGCAGGAAATCTTGGATGGAGAGAGCCTAAGAACATTTTTGGGCCTCTGTAATTTTCAAGTTACAAAATAATTTAAAAAAATTGAGAACAACTCCTCTTCACACTCTCAACTGGTAAAATCCCAGCATTTTGATCTAGGTCAGTGTGTACTGCTCAAAGATTCCACGAAAGCTTACAAATCTTCTCTCTTAAAATATGTTATTTCATACAAAATGGTCTGAATTCACTTATTGCTTTGGCCAATTTATATCTAGTCTCTCTATGCTGAATTTGATACCAGTTTATACTGGACATCAGCAAGCTTGGTCAGCACACTGAATTAATAAAAATTTAAATGTCATGAAACAGGGAAAATACCACAGATTCTTTTTCAATTAATTGCATAGAGCTATTCTCGTATAGAGCCCACATATAGTTACTTGGTCAGTTTCTTATTTTTACTACAAGTTCATAATTTTCTACATGAGTGTTAGAATCCCCTTCTTGTACACTGTCTTTTTGGAGCTTCATTTACATTGTTCTGCTATATTACAGAACTGTGCATATTATTTGAAAAGCAAAAATTACAATTTATGGAGAGTCTCAATTTCAACTGCATTTTTTTTCTTTTTCTTAATTAGAATGCTTGTTAATTGAGAGTTTTCAAAAGGAGAGCCAAGACATTTTTACAGTATTCAATATCTCCTAACAAACATTTCACTCTATTTATGCTGTGGACTTATGAAAACAGCAAAACAGTAATAAGAAATATACTTCAGTTTATAGTAAATTCGTGTTTTCAGTAAAACATAATTAGAGTTACTATGCAAAATGGGATAAATAAGTCATTCTGGTGCTCACAGTACCCAGCATAACATATTTGTATCTTATACACATGGGAAACAAATTTGTAGGGCAGCATAGTGGGTACTTTTGCCCCAGTTGCTCTGCACAGTATCTATATTTCCCAAAGAAAATTTTATTTTAGATACTCGTGCTTACTTTTCTTCATAGCTACTCTTCATTTGTTTCACAGTCACCATGGTATTAGGTAACAGCAGTGGGAAATGTTTTTAAAAATTCTCAAACTAGATAATTTTCTCAGGAGAAACACGGATTTGGGTTATTTTTTTCTGCAGAGCTCAAGAATGTCTGCAGATTAATTTTTCATGAGATCTAGCCTGTACACTACAGCACATGGCAGATTTTGCTGCAACATGATTAATACGAAGCTCTGTGCTAAGCACTTGTTAGGCATTAAACGCTTTCCAGAGTCCACATCAGTCTCTCTGCTGGATTGTTTGGAACCTGACCCAGAGCCAGGTCATTGCAACAGGGATTCCTTGCCCTGAAAACTAAAGGACATTGCACAACATCCTTGAGTGTGTGTAGAGATGGACAAACAGACAGATACACGTGTTTATCTAGATACAGATATGCACAGACATGGAGATCTTGACCCTGGTATTCCCTGTAAAGACAGGACACCAAACTGGCTCTCTGGATTCCATCCTAGGACTTGTTAAGTGCAAAGGGCAGTTGTCTGTTGCCTCAGCTTTCAGCATGTAAACAAGATAGACAATTTCTCCAGGTAGCTTGACTATTTCTATGGCTTGAACTCAATTCCATCCTTCGTGGCTTGGGCTGGTTTCTGCTTTATGAAGAGCTCATCTATGGATGCAAGACCTGGAACCCCCAACACTATGCAAGGTGCCTGAGAGGAGGCAGATGGGCTGCAGAGCCACAGGCCACTCTTGCCTCCCAGCTGGCTTTTTAAAAAGGCTCTATTTGGACACATAAGCCTGACCTCATTGACTGCTTGCAAAGCCTGCTGGTAATTTCATGCTGCTGAGAACTGCATTCTGCAGTGACAGCTCATGACAGGGTCTGTCAAAAAGTAACAGCAAAGAGACTGCAAAACATTGGGGAAATAGCCTAACAAATATCACTGGAGGACCATACTAAAGGAGCACTATTAAGAGAGAGGAAGGAAAAATAAACAGCAGGAGACATTTCAATAGAAACGTTTCATTAAACAGTGTAGTAACTTCCCAAATGGATCTATCTCTCCGATAAACTACCACTGCTCAATTTTTACCCACGCGTGTTGTGTAAATAACTGCTGACATTGCTCATGTGCTGTGCAGTCCACAAGATTTTGTATCCAAAAGGATCATACTTAAATGCTTTCATTTAAATTAAAGGTGTCATCAAGGCTAGCCTTTCATGGCTCATCAAGGTTTTGACTTGACCTTGCACATAAAGCAGAATAAATGTTTGGAGAGTAAGTCAAGCCTGGAAATGTACAGATCAGGAATTTTTTAACCTAAAAAACAGATGGGTGCTTGGGAAATGCCCAGCATTCTGACAATATTCACACCAGATTATCAGTGTCAGCCTAATCCTGAATGGTTACAAGCCTTCTACCCCATCATGATGATCATTATTCACTTGAACTGCAGCCCGGCTCACACAACTGATTTCATGCAGACTGTTAAATACAGAGAGAAAATCCGCTCCAGTGGGAAGCTTTGCTTCATAGCAGCATAAAAGACTAATGTGTTGCCTTGCTTTGACCCAGATGGGATTGCTTACAAGCAAACAGCAAATCCTTGATGTTGGATTAATTTCCTTTTCAATCTCTGATGAGGGAATCTTTCCCTTCACTGCCCCACTACACTTCTTATGGGAAGTTTCACATTTTCAAACACTTTGGTTCTTTACTTGCTTGTGTTGCTGTTGCAGTATTACATGACTGCTACATGTGAGAGCTGAGTAATTTTTATGCATGTTTTTTTCTACCTGAAGATAATGGCACAAGGCCTGCAGAGATGGCAATCAAACATATCGGGCATGCGATCAAGGCCACTTTACAACACTCATCTTCTCTTGTGAATTTCACATTTCCACTCACCCTCTCAATCAATCTGTTGTTATTCTATTTGCCTTATGTTCTAACTCAACATGTCATCACTGTTCAAAATACATCACTTCTACCCTGGCACACTACTTTTGCCTGTCAGCTGTCATGGAGAACTTGTGACCAATCCGTATTTTACTTTTTCTCCTAGGGACCACTTAAAACATCCTCATCACTTCCCAACAGACAAGCTTTGTCTCTTGTCAAAGTAAGTCACCACATTAGCTACCTGGGTTTCCACATGCTATCTATGAGCCTGAATCAGAGTTACAGAGTAGGGTTTACTAAGGGTGACAATCAGAAGGGTTCTGTACGCTGGTTACATACACTTTGTGTGAACTAAACACCAACCTGCCTGACTAAAAGACAGAATTTGATAAAAACCCAGTACTAGCAACATCTGCTGCACTAACTAGCAGTCACCTATTCTGAGACACAACAGTTGGTGCACACAATCCATAGAATATGCTGGGTATGGAATCCATAGAATAAGTGTTGCATACAAAATGAGGCATTGCTAACAGCATTTGTGTCTTGGCTAAAAAATTATTAAAATAAAGGGACCCTTAAGAAAACACCTATTTCAACCTCTTCATCAAAGCATGGCCAGTTAGAGAAGGTTGCCAGGGCTTTGTTTATATTATTATTTTCAACCAGTGCTCTTAAAATATTGTCACTCTTCTGCCTCAGTAAAGTTAAGTAACAAGTCAGTTGTAACTTTGGGTCCTCTTATGGAGGCTTCACAGCACACACAGAGGATGCATTGCAAAGCTTCACTGTCATCACAAACCTCCTCAGTACCAGGAATTTTTAGCACTGCCTCTCTTAGGCCTGGATATCTCTCCTGTATATCATTAACATTTCATACCTTTCCAGAAGGAATGCCAGAGCTACTGTCTTGTGGCTCCTGTGTTTACTTGCAAGTAGAGTCAGCTGCACTATCCAAGGGATAGGACACTGAGTGATGGCAGGTAATTGGTGTACTACTGAGCTGGGCTCCAGCCAGCTCAGAAGCCTCTCCTTTGCTCACTGCTCTGGGAGAGTTTATTTGCAGAGGCATGAGAGCACATCCTGGTGCACATCCAGGAAGGCTGGCACCAACCTGAAGCCAATGAGCCCTGTTGAACTTGGCCAAGCTCTGCTGAGGGGCTGACTCTCCATCTTCCCACTCTGCTCCCCTCACTCCTGGTTCTGGGAATGCTGCCCAGACCCACCTGAGCAGGCTCTGTGCACTGCCAGGCTTGGTTGGGAAAACAAGCAGCCTGCTTCTGGGCCTCAGTTGGATCTGAAAGCCACTTAACCATATTTGTATTATGTTGCACCTGCCAGACCCAGACTGGAGGGTGAGCCAATACAAAACCCACCCAGCTGGCTGTGTCCATGGCATTGCTCATACAACAGGGATCCTGTGCCTATGGAAAACAGCCTTCTATTTATAATGGTTCGTTACAGAGCACATTTGTCCTTAAAACAATAATGAGCTCACAACTCTAAAAGAAATCAATCAAAATATCCCTAGTTTACATTACCTGATGACAAACATAATAGTGAGCTTTACTCATTTGTCTGACATGGACATGCTGCAGAACATAATGTAGCTCTTTTCTAGTTTCATTAATATTGTGAAATGCACAGAAAGATGCTCTGACCTGTCCAAATTAACATTAACAATGTTTCCCTTTCTGTGTTGATCAAGCACATCTAAATGATGGCTAAGAGTTGACCAACAAAAGGTAATTGATTTTTCTGACATTTATTTGCTTACATCCAATAACCTCATTCCTCAAAGTAAGTTCATCAGTATGCTGAAAAACAAGCTCTAACTTCTGGTATTTGAAAGCTTGAATTCCTGCTGCTCAAACTCATAAAGCTGGAAAAAGCTAGAAATAGAAGTATTCTGCATGAAGGAGAAAGATAGGAATGACTGCCCAGCACAGCAGCAGAGATACAGAGAATTCAATCAGTTACACCCCCACCATCTTCATTAAACATCAATTTTCAGTATTTTTCAATTTTTTCAATTTGCTGTAGCTTCAGCTTATTAAGTGCTTTTCACATTTAAAAGGGGTTAAGTTTAAAGAATCAAACTATTGACATATTTGTACAATTTACCATGCAGTACATCTGTAACACAGTGGCAATGTCCTGCATCACTTGATTATCACTGCTAGGAGAGACTGCACTCACCTGCTACACACTGCACCTGTATTCCAGCACAGATATTAAACAACCCAGTTTGCTCTTTGGAAATATTGTCTTTAGGGCATTCAAGTGTATCCAAAATAGAAATGAGCTCAGATGATTCAAATAGTTAAAATAATGGCAAACACACTGGCTTTGCCAGGGAGATATACAAAGCACTGGGAAGCCACAGCATTGCAGCCTTTTTACATTAGTGGCTGTTTCTTGTCTACCTTCCAAGTTGTGATATCTGTGGCCATTTTTACGCAAGAGAATCGCTTTTAAAAATCTTTTTTTTAATGTAGGAAATTAGGCTAAAAGCACTGAAAGGTGTGGATCAAACACCTTCAAAAACTTGCTCAGAATGACAAGGTAGCAAATTCATTTGTGGAAGGTCCAATTTGAGACCTCTTTAACTCAAATGTAACAATGATTTATGCACAACTTGGATACCAAATTCCAGGGCCACTTATTTGCTTTTCATGCAGGTTGTTTAGTTTCATGTCCATCATCCTTGGGACACATATATAAGCCCCATTATTCATTTCTAGCAACCAAGGCAGCCTCAAAGCCTGATTTTTTCAGGTTGTTGTTTCTATGTCTCCCAACGATTTCTAGAAAAAAATCTGTTTGTATTTATGTGATGTGAATTTCTCTCTGAAAAAGAAAAGCTTTTCAGCTATTTTTCACTGATCTTTTACAAGATTTTTCCACTTAGCAAGCAGCTAAGGTGTCTTCATTCATCAGTCATAAAAATATGAAACTATTTTACTGTTGATAAATTCTGGATTTTAGGGATTTTCTTGCAGCAGGTCAGGAACATGGCCAGCTACAGCTACGGGAGTGAAATGTTTTTTGACATATATTTTTTGCATAAATATAGACTCCAGAAAGCAACTGGTTAACTTGCAGGCTATAAGGACACAACATTCCAATTTGAGATGTTCATTATAAGCTTGTAGTTTAGAAAATACTGGAAAAATCTTGGCAATTTACTCAGTATTTAGCCTAAGTGACTTCATACCCAGAGTAATTACACTGAGCATGCTCTTCCAGACAGGAATGCTGGGATGTTCTGCAAAACAGAGATGTAACTGAGTTTCTTTCTACCTGAGCCTTGGTAAGTTAAAGTAGCCACAATTTTAGTAGAATCCTTTAGTTGCCTGAAATGAAAGACATTATTGATCCTTTGCCAAAGGAGGTTAAGAGTGTTCTTCTTCTCACTCCATTTTGTGGTTTTTGTTTAGACAAATTTGAAGCCTAGGAATGACAATCCCTCAACATTTGTAAAGTAAAAATGCATGCGACTTTATGTAAATGCAGAAGGTGTGTTATCCTCAAATGAAACCTTTGATTCAACAATTCTAAACACACTGGCACTTGCAAAGTTGTAGAGATTAATTCACATGGCTGTGAATTGATTTATCTCTTACTGATTTTGGCTACATTGATTATTCTGATGCCTTCTTAACTGGCTTAACTCTGGATGTCATTTTTAGTATATGTGCTTACTATACTCCTCTCATTTGATTAAATTAAGAGCTGTGAATCAATTCTCTCTGCCGTGCAACTGAATTTTCAGATATGGTTTCACTTCATTTTTTATGAGGTTATTTAGCTCCCCCCACCCCAGACTGTTTCAATAAATGTGTATTCATTCTACAGGGTTGCAAATGGAAACAGTATTTTATTTCTACTAATTTTAATAGTGAGGCTCATGGGTAAATCTCACTCAGCATCACAGAAGGGATACATTTGCTAACCTACAATCTTTCCAACTTAAACTTCCCAGCTTCTTTTTGGAATGAAATCCCTGCAAATTGAGGCAAATTTCTCATCACTGATTCTGGAAATTGGTGGATACTTGACAAGATGTGAATACAAAAAACAGTGCAGTGGCTTCTCCTCATGTTTATATTTGCCCTCAACTCCTCCTTTCCTAGTCTTTTTTTTTACTTTGTTTGTTTCATACCCCACAGCAAGAAGAGTAAAGAGATGCTAAGATTTCAGCAATTGAAAAAAACCCACACCACTAAAAGATTTTTGCAACCAAGAGGAACAGTCTTTGTAAAATAGCCCTAAGACTGGTTTTGCACCAGAGTACATATTCCCAGTAGAGGATATAGAGTCCCATGAATGGGCACATAATATTGTAAGCTACAGTGTAGCTGCAGATGCAGCCCTATTCAGGATAAATGTCCCTTTTTGGAATCTCTATACATCCTAAAACCCAACTCTTCCTTTTTCCACAGTCTCAATTGCAGGTTTTAAGCAATTATTTTATAATATTTTTGAAATGTAAGACTTTTCTGTAAAATCTTTTATTCAAGATCCAGTAAAAGTGATGAGGGCTGTGCAAAGGAGTGCAGCATAGAGTGCTTTCATTTTATGTGAAACTTCCATAAATAGGAAACACTCATGTCCAAGTGATTCATTACTATACAAGGGATGCTTTTTCTCTACTTGAGGAAGAGGAATTAGACAGAAACTAGATCTTAGAATTATGTACCTGTATATACTGCTGCTCTTGACTGAATAATTCAATAAATTCTTCTCACCTCTATGTCCATTTCTAGAGCTTTTTTGAGGGAACACTTCCTCTGAATACATCACAACATAAACCCAAAGGTATGAGCATTTTTTATATGATGCTCAATAAATTATATTGATCCTCTATGATTAAGCTTTACATTTGTTTCAAAGATGGCTTGAACCCTTACAGAAAAGGAAACAGGATCCATTGTCTTTTGTTAATCAAGTCTGCTATTTTTCTTCTGGAATGTAAGTCTCCCTACTTCACTGTAACTCTAGAGTTTTACATAGTTCCCTGCATGATCATTATGGAAAGAAGTGGTTTAGAGTTCCAGAGAGGTAGAGCACAAAGGCAGTTACAGAAAGGTGGAGATACTTTACAAGATGTTTTACCTTGCACAACACCATGTAATAGTCAAAAGCCATGAGTTTTAAGGTCTTGAGTGAACTTTGCTAAAGCCCTCAACTTTTATTGCAATGATTCCACATTCTACCTTCTTCCCAAGCACTGACCCTTACAGCTTCTGCAGTCAGAAGCTCCTCTGTGCTGTCAGCCTTTGTTCTGATTGAGACTGAGAGCAATAGAGCACGCACATATGTTGACAGAGAGGCCTGAGAATAACTTCTAAACCACCTTCACAACAGCAAAACTTCCTCAAATTCATTTACAGCCATCTTAGACATGATTACAACACAGTCATCCTTTACTTGGGCTTTCTTTATAAGTACACAGGCCTCTGTCATTCTCATCAATTAAGGGAAATATTTCAATACACTTGCAATGCATTCATTTTATTCCTCATATTAAATCTCATTTAGTATTTTCACAAGCTATCGGGTGCTGATTACACCATAGACGATAGGAATTACACAACAGACAATAGGAATTACACAACAGACAATAGGAATTATGTTAAGCAAGAGTTATTGCTTTTTAAGAATACAGTTTGATAGTCAGAAACCAAAATTCTGCTCTGATAGCACAATGCCACTATATTTTTTTTTTTTTTTTTTGCTTTGGGAAAACTGTAAAACACCTAACACCTCTGACCTCAATACACTTCTTGTTATCACAAATTCAGACCTTAATATAGTTCTTAAGAAAATGAATTGCATTTTCAGTGCCTCTTCTCCCCACACACACCTCCTTCAATTCTCCTTATGTCCTTAGCCTGCACTGAAAAGTCTGAAATAAGTAGGTATTGGGGGGAACTCACTGGGATCAATGGTGTCTTTAATGTTTTTTAACTGGCAGGAGCGCTCCTGCAGCATTAAAGCCAATGTGCAGGCACTGTGGTGCTCATTTACATCTCATTCTTTCCCCATCCCTGCTGCCCAGAGCCAGGCTCTGTGCTGGCAGCTGTGCTCACTGCCTGTGCAGCATGAGAGGGAATGAGCCTGGTTCTGCTGGGATTAAGAGAGTTCTGGCAAGGACAGGTCCCTCTGCCACCAACCCCAGAGCCAGCCCCACCAGCCCTTGCCCCAAGCTGCAATGTGTGGCTTGGGACACGCTGATCTCCATGGCTAAGGACTGCTCAGGGACAGCTCTCACAGCTGGCCAACTTCTGCTTTGGCATGCATCCTGAGTCCTGTTCCCTTCAGGCATCTTGGATTTACCATTCTGAGAGCTCTAACCTCAACCTAAATCCCTTGGAGAGTCCCAGGAGCTCAGCCACATGTCCTGACTGATGATGAGGGGTGAATTTCACTAGCAGCCCCCATACCTCTGTGCCCTCCCCCTTAAACCACACTCTTAGTACATGACTAAGCTAAAGCTTTCTCCTTTGAACAGGAACAGACACAGATTTTTTCCCATCTAGGAGTCCTGGTACCAAATCACACAAATTCTGGTTGTGTACTTTCACTTTTCCTTATCTCAGTTAACCAAACTGCTGTTAATCAAGTTAATCAGCCCTATGCTAAGAATCTGTTCACAGATACTCAAAGAAAACATTAACTGCACATTTTTACTGCAAACTGGAGCACTCAAACCACCCTGAAAATCCATGCTCAGGGCAGGTGACAGCAACAGAATAAGATGTAGACACAGTCCTCAAGGCAGAGCCCAAGGAATTAGGATTTCCAAATACACTGTGATGTGAACTTGCTCTGTGTTTCAGATGAACTGCCAGGGCACAAAATCCCTCAGCTCACCTTGGCTGACATTATGGTAGTTGTGAGCTGTTACAAAAAAAGCTAGAGGAGTACTGGCCATGAAGAGACCTGAACACAGCCTAAAGAATACAGCAGCTCCTACAGTGCAGCCATGACAAAGACAATGTCCTCTGCAAATACATTTGTTTACTTCCAGGGAAGCTGTGGATCCCTCATTCCCAGAGGTGTTCAAGGCCAGGCTGGATGGGGATTTGAGTAACCTGGTGGAGTGGAATGTATCCCTGCCCATGGCAGATCACTAGGTGATCTTTAATGTCCTTCCAACCCAAACTACTCCATCATTTCATGAACTCAGAGCAAATACTGTCCTCAAGATGATGTCATTCAGGCAACAAATGCTGCTACTTAAGGTGATGAGTTCTAAAACCTAGAGGAAGAATTAAACCTATTGCAAGCTTTCTGTTTCAACTATATTATGTCCTTATTCTACATGAAAAATAAACAGAACTGGAACAAAGGTGCCATATTACTACATATTTATGATTAATCAACCTCTTAATGAATTGCCTCTGTTTTGTCTTGTACCTGCCATCCTTATGCTGTGCTATAGAGCACATGGATGTGTTTTTACCATCAGGCAGATAATCTTCAGGAGCTGCCTTTGCTTCATTTGTCAGAAGTAATGCTTTGTACACCTCTGCTGGGAATGCTGAGCTGGCTGCTGAACACAGAGCCAAGAGGTCTAGATATTGGCTTCCTTCCTTTTAATTATCATCTCACATGTAAAGGAGACTGTTTTATCTTTCAGAGCACAAGGGTCATATAAATAGTCTTTAGTACAGAAAAGAGCTAGACAGTTTCATGGTTATAATTTAGAATGTAGTTCCACTTCAGTTATTTAGTCTTGAAGCCAAATGAAGCAGAGAAATGTGAATTTTTATGATATTATCTCTTTCAAAAATATTGTTTTGATCTTATTCAAATCTTTCTTCCTGATAAGCCAAAGACACTTTGTTGAGATTAGCATTTTTTTATAAAAGTGAAAATGAAACATTCCAGCAACTTCCCATGCCCAGATGGAAAGAAATAAGGCCATGTGTTTTCTGTTCACTTGCTTCCCCTCCCTGAAAGCTACGTTAATAAAACAAATTCATCAAAAAGTTCAGCTACAGTGTAAGTATCTTCATTTAAACACACAGCATCACTGTTTGAACATAACCTTGATAGACTCTTTTGTTTTAGATTATGTTCATTTGAAGAATTTCACTAGGTAGATGTATTATAGGCTTCTCTAAGTCCCTTGACAGAGCATACCATGATATTCTGATTAAAAGATTAGCACTGTGCTGTATCAGTAGAACACATTTTAAATGGTTTAGGAACCAATGACTGGACAGATCTCAGAACAGAGCAAGTTACTATTCAGAGACATAAGGGCATAAGGGGATTTCTTAAACCATAGAAGTGCAAAATTGAGCTAAGACTCATAGTCAGAGACCTGCAAAGAATTTTTTGTTGCCCTGCACTTTGAAACAGAAAAAGCTGGAAAAATAAGTAAACATATTTGCATCTAGTTCTCATTAAAAACAGCCAGGTGGGCCTCAACACAAGACACTACCTGCATGAAAGAGCATGAAGATGATTCTCTTTTAATGTGCTTCCATACTTGTGTGACAAGGGAGAGACAGCACCACCACCTCATGAACACCAGCCATTACAAGAGCAGAAATATCAGAGCTCTCCCAGCATTTCAGCAATGACTACATTTACCATGTCTGCCTCAAATAGGCCTGCTTTATAAAAGAGCCACTCTGATCCCATTGTGGTCTCCAGAACTCTGCAAAGACCTTCCTGAAAACAAGCCAAGACATTCAGGAACGATTCCCAGTTTGTATCCACCATCACTAAACCCTGCAGGACTATGAGCACAATTGTAGCTGTGCAAGCTGCTCCTGTTTGCACTACTGACAAATGGGGGGTGATAACTTGCCTGAGCACTCACAAGTCAGGGAATTCCCCTGCTCCTACTTCAGAGGGGTGAGTTACAAGACATATGTTTTTAAACAACTGATGCATGGCCCTCAGCAAAGCTTTGAAATACCATCAGAACTGAAATATCATGGCTCATAACATGGTACTCTCCTGGCCAACAAAGGAAAAAACAGATCTTAAAACATCCTTCATTAGTTTTCAGAGGGTCAAGGAAAGAAACCCTGAAGTAGTCATGCTTATGAATCTTGATTTGTAAAGAGCCTGGATTAAGCAGGGTCAAAGAGGAGGGTTAAAAGAGACAGATAAAGTAGATTTCTCACCTCAGGTGAGGCTGAGTAAGGGAGGAAGGAATCTACAGCATGTGCCTAAGCAGAACCTTAAAACTTACAGACCATTTTGCTGTGTGTGTAACAAGGCTTTAACTAAGTCCTCTTCTTTAGATAAGATTCTGTGAACCACCTTCGAGCAAGTACCTTACAATTTTTGAAGGCAGCTTACAAGTTTTTGGTGCTTAATTGTGAAGAAAAGTCTTAAATTCTCAGGGGCTGGGAAAACTCTGCTACTTTTGATTCTAAACAAAAAAAAACAAACTTTGTTGCCTTTAAATGTGCAGGTACATGGGATCACTACTCCCACCAAACTAGGCATGTTGGTGAATGACAATGTGGAGAACAGCAGAAGCACTTGGCCTTTCCAGCAGCTGGAAATGAGGAAATTGCCACAGACTGGAATCTCCCTCCACCACATTCCCTTTGTTTTCAAAGGGAACAAAGAAGAAAGGCCTAAGGTCACCAATACATTTCCCACCTCCCTTTCTACAGGAAGGTGACTAGAGTACATTATACTTCATGATACTAGAGTATTTTTGCTTCAAAAAGTTTGAAATTTAGAGAAAAGAGCTGTCTACTTAATTAAATACAACTAATTCCCTTATAATGTCACCACCAGAAATTATTTGTCTCTTGGCAAACACATTTTCCTATCCTGATAAAACTTATCAAAATAATGTGGATCTGCTTCTGTCTTCTCTGTATGTGCAGCCAGGTAAATAAACATGCACTAAGGCATTGAGACAATCCACCTTGGTTATCCTTTTGGGTACTATTTTTGTTTTCCTTCCATTATTACTCATGCTGTTTCTGCAGCATAGTGTCACTTGTAAGTACATGTCTGCAAAACCAAAAGAATTCTTTGTCTTCTTCATCCTCCTAACCAAGTTTGATTTATCTTAGCACCAGCTATCAAACCTGAAATATAAACATTTTTTCCCTGACACGAGGAATTATCATAGAGTCATAGAATATCCTGAATTGAATGGGACCCACAAAGAATAATAGGATTTATAGCTGTTCTTGGTTGGGGGAAAAAAAATAAAAATAAAATCACAGGATTCACTTCTTAGGTGACTATACCTCATGGATGCAAAAATCACATGACCAAATCTCCCCCCAACTATTTAGTTTGCTGACACATACTGTAAAGTGATTTATGTTTCATCATGCAATAGTCTAATGAATCAATCAAAATCAGCCTTTCAGTCCAAGCAGTGCAGAGCATAATAATCAAAATTACCAACAGAACCATTGCATTGATTTTTGTTAATCTAATCTCTCCCTTAGCACCAGCCCATCATTAGATCCTTACACCTCCCCAACTCCTGCCTGGCAGCAGTGACAGCTGGGGCTGGAGCTGTATTGACAGCATTCTCATTAAATAAAGCCAGCCATTATCAAAGTACACTCATCAAAAAGTGTGACAACTGCCACTCCTGACTCAAGGATTGTATAACCATAATGCAACTTTCCTTCTAATACTGCCATAAAATAGTAAATAAGAGCTCTGCATAAAGCAGGGAGATACTTATTAACTTCACTTTTTGTACCACTTAATATACCATTGTTTTAATTGTGTTCATTTGTTATATCTCTGCTCTACAGAAAGCTGCTGGAGTGGTTTGTAAATCCCATTGTGTCAAAAGACAAACAACTGACTCAGCCTGCAGTGCAGGAATAGGCAACAGAAAATCACTTAATCCCCAGGTGGTTTAGTTCTACCCCACTGACTGTGATAAAGGTGTAGACACAGGAAAGCAGATTTAGTAAAAATATCAAAAGCAAGGCTCAAATCCTAGGTCCCAATTGGCCTCTTAGTGTACCTCTGAAATTCAAGGGCTGGGATAAGAAGGCTGCTTCAAACAGTCAACAAGTATTTCCTTCCACATAAACCAGCCCTTTATTAGGCTGGGAAAATAGTGGCCACAGCATTACTCATAACAGGCTTCTGACCTAAAGGACATAATAAGGTCATAAAGTGTGCTGAGAGCTGCACCACTCTTTAATTAATGCTTTCATCCACATGTAATACATGGAATTCTACATAACTTGTTATTCCAAAAAAGGAAAACAATGTTGCTTTGGTTTGCCTTCTGGAGGATCCTCTCTTTCATCATTATCAGGACTGTAAATAAATTAACTTCCTTATTTAGTGCCTAACATTTAGTGATGTAAAAACTCCTGTGTGTCACTGAGTAAAATGGACAAGAGGAAAAACTGAGCATCTTTCAGGAACAAAAGTGAAGGGAAGTTCTTTGGCAAAAAGTGATTTTTAAATCTAAAAAACAAACCCAAAAACAAAACAAACAACTAAAACACAACAAACTCAAATGACCAAACAAAAACCTCCAAGATTCAAACTACAACAAAAAGGGTCAGTTCCACAAATTATTCGAGCTCTGGTTGCCTTGCATGAAAAATCTACTCTAGCTCTTCAGTCTTGTGTGCTCTATGCTGCATACATAATTAAAGCCTACCATTTTTTATTACAGAGAACAAGTGGCTAGATTTTTACCAGCAATATAAAAATAACATGACATTTGCTTTGGAACGCTAGTAAAAATTTTGTGATCAAAAGCAAGGTGTTTTATGGAAGCTTCCTTTCTCTATCATTATTTGTCATTTTCAGTCAAAACACAGCTAATATTGGACATCTGGGAGAAAGGCTGCTTTTGCAGGCTTTGCTTCATGAGCAGAATATGGCAAATAATAGAATATTTTAAAGTTTTTCCCCTTTGTGGTCAGAAATAAAAAGCATAATAAATGTGTTAAAAAGGGCTAATGAGTCCCAAGCAGCAAGATCTTCATCTTTCAAAGACTTTTATGAACCGTAATTATCTAATTGCTGTTAATTAGTTGAGTGGGATGAGGGAGTACTATGGGTGTAGGAGGGCATGCATTGTGCTGCACACTTGGAACTCATCCTGGCACCACTGGGTGTAATACACAACTTGCTCAGGAAAAACAACAATTTACATGAAAAGTTTTTTGATTCAATTTGCAGTTTTCATCTGTGGTTTAAAAACCATTGCTGATTCTTCATACCCTGTGCATGTTAAGTTAGAAAAGTTGACTGGCTTCCTCCCATACCTATGAGATCTAATAGAATAAACATTTTTTTACAGAATAAACACTTTTATTCTATTTTTTTATAAAACACCTTCACTCTAAAAATTGCACACTGCAGCCGTAAAGTAACCCTGAAGCAAATAATTTTTTGCATCCTGAATCCCACACAGATAGCAAAGGGCTAACTCTAAGGCAATATGCCAAAATGGATTCTGTGAACCCTTCATTAAGGCTTAAACATTTCTGAAAATAGGAGTTTTGGCTCATGGTAGTGCCACTCTGTTTTTGTACATATGATTTTAATTATCTCTAGAATACTGCTAAATGGACACCACCAGTCAGGATTGTGGCTTGCTGTCTCAAGGATTAACCTCTCTTCAAGCAGTTGAATGGGGGTGAAATGATCAGAAAAGCACAGGTTAAGCACAATAATATAGTTTTTGATACTCAACTTTGTGCCAGAACACTTCTGCAGGTGTGATTATTAAAATCTCATCTAAGCTCTATGCAACATGAAGAGCAAAATTATGTGCTTAACTATTTGCTACTCTGAACTAGCAGAACTTTGAATGAAGGGCCATGTGGTGAAGAGGGCTGTGGAGAATCAAGCCTTTTTCTCCAGAAATTTAGAATGAAACTAACTCACAATCCTAGACAATTGGAATACCTGAACTAATATCTTGATCTTTGGTCAAATGCTTTCCTCTTCTGAGAAAACAGAATGTGAGTATTTCCAGATTTCTGGTGCATTCTGAAAAGAAATGGAAGGGAAAACAAATGGGAGCACCAGTGTCTGGCACACATCATTACCTGCTCACCCGGGAGGGCAAGGCACAAACTGAGCCTAATAGCCCTCCTTTGTCTTCTAAAGCACAGCCCAGGGCCCTAAACACATTACTTACTGTCCAGAAATCAGTGTTTCATTAAACAGCCACTTTGCTTATTAACACCTACTGCAGCGACAGTTCTGTGGTGACAGTGCACACAGACAGCAGCATCACTGTCACTACAAGATTAACAGGCATGTCAGAGTTTGAAGAGCAGCCCAGATCTGTTGAATCAGGGAAGGATAGACACATCATTGCTGCCTGCTCCTCATATCTCAAGTAATTGACCCAGTAAAGTGCTGTCCCTGAGAGGCTAGAAATGCACTGACTCCTTTAGTAATGGGTGCCTCTGTCCAGCTAGCAAAATGCTGGCAAGGAGGAGCAGAAGTCTTTTTTCAAAAAAGATAGCAAGGTATGCTTTGGTGTGGAGGAGCTCCATGAAGAGAGTGAGGCCTCTCACTGTGAGAAACGAGAATGGTAATCTGAAAACAGAAGAAATATTGCTGTCTGCACTTACATCACACTTATATTTTGCAACCCACTGTAGTTGTGAAAATAGCCACTGCTTTTATTCTGTTTACTTTCCTAGAAAAACCGAGATTAAGTGCCCTTTGAAAGATCATTTCCACTTAACTACAAAAACACTGCTCTCACTATATTACTATTACTGCACTACTTCATGCTCTACATTTTAGACAAAATGCTATGCCCAAAATAGTTACTCTCATATTTTGTTCTGCAATATTTTTTGCCCAAAATTTCTGCTAGGGGCTGGCTGGGCTTCCAATGAAAGAAAAACTCCCATGTGCAACTGGAGCAGAGATGCTAAACAATGTGTTATGGGTCCAGAGCCTCAGCAGTGCTTATGAGAACTTTGAGATATTCAAACTGTGCACACCCTTCATAGCCTGGGCTTGATCCAACAACTCTGACTCTTCTGTGGCCAGGAGAGGCTATTCCAGGATCCATAACAGCACACAGGCAGCTCTAATTTCTGTTTACCCAGCCTCAGACTCTTTTAGTGTTGGAGTGGAGGAACATTGAGTGACGACTTGGGGATTTTGCTCAGCAACATAATAAACCCCCATCCTTCCAATGTTGTTTAGAAACAGTAACAACAACTTCAAAAGTAGCTTGAATAGCACTTAAATTTGTGTTCCAAACTTTTGCTGTCAGTCTCACACCATAATAGCCCAGCATTCTATAGTGAAGAGCACAGACATACAATTGCAAGCTGTACAAACTGTTCTACTTCCTCCATATCTTGTAAAAGCTTGGCCTGAATTTTTCAATAAATTGAACACTTGTTCTCATTCTATGTACCAACCTAAACAAATCTGTGAGAATTTAATGATCTTTCTACTCTTTTCTTTGCTATCTCAATGTTGACACCAGATTTATCACAAGACTTTCTAACCATCCATGATTAATTTCGTAAGCAGCACTATAGGACGATCAACAACACATTCTCTTAATTTTACATCTGATCATCCAGCAAACATCATTTTCTCCTGAAGTGTTTTCCACAAAGAAATTTCGAAGTAGGAATTAATGTGGTCTTGAATTAATTTCCCTCATCAACCAGATGGTTTAATTACTGGAAATGAAAGAGCCAAGAAGGAAGAGTCCTTGTACCAAATTCAAAGGGCTATAGAATGTAGCATCCCTTGTTTATTTCTCAGTGAAACTCAGAGTATTAAAACATGTGTGGAGAAATTTCACTTAAAATCACAACACTTTTTCTGCTCTCTTTCAAAGTGAAACCTATTAAATCAAAAAGTCTTTTTAAAAATTACTTCTTTTCTACAGTGTGAATACAATTGACTGTACAGACTTTTTCCAATGCAAGCTTTAAGTGGGAGAGCAATGATAAAAGATAATGTAAATATCACTCCAGTGCCCCTTTCCATCTGTCAATTACACTGTTATGTGCTTATGAGCTCCACATCTTGATACCCTGGGAAGCCTGCAGGTATTCTTCATATTTTACACATAACCAAGGAGTCAAATTGTGGTTTTCTTTTCTTCTTTTTTTCCCTATTTCTTCTTTTTTTCCCCTTTTTTTAAATTACATAAGTTTTTAAATAAGCAAAGGTTTGATGTTTAAGTGTGAAAGTATGATTTTAAACTTGTCTGTTGACAATATTCCAGCCCTTTGTGATCCACTGAAATGCACCACAGTTACACAACCGTTTCTGGGTAACACTGCAAGACTACAACTTATATAAAAGTGCGATAATAAAAATGTAAGTTAAAAATACTACCTGCAACTTTACCATTTTCTTCTAGTGGGTTTGAAATCACAAATACATATTTGTTTTAATCTCTGTGACTTTTTGGCATGTTAAAGCACAGGAAAAGGATCATAAGTCAACTCGGTTACTATGGCACTCTCTGAATTTCCATGAACAAACTAATCCTTCTCTACCTTGCCCTCTTGCTTCTTACTATTTTGGTCTTCTGGTCTGACCAGATCTATGTGGGAAGGGTGGCCTCCTGCCCAGTGGCTGCTGTGGTGTAACTGCTCTAACAATTGTGCTGTTGTTCCTTTTTGGTGTAAAGCAAAAACATTGTCAGTCTTAGTCTCATATACCATTTCCTGGATAATGCACCTCAGTGTGCTGGGAGTTTTGATTAACATGTAGAGCTCTGAGACTCTTTACCAAAGGCAGCAGGGCAGAACAGTGTTTTTCAAATTGCATTGCAGGGGGAAGCTCATTAGATCTGCAATAAAGCTACCTGATCATCAAAGGCAACAGCTCCCATTGGCTTCTGTGGATTGAGTTGTAGCCCTGAATGAGCACAATCTCATTTATTAAGTCCTTGTTCATGGCCTCATAGTATTTCTCTCTGGCTAGTGATTTGCTCTGGTTCTTCTTTTGATATCCTCCTTAGCAGAAACATTCTCACAGAGATACAACATATTACCTCCCGAAATGAAAACATTCCAGAGAAGTTATCATTTACAGCCACGACTTGAGAGGAAATGTTTCATGATTCTGAGGTCATTTGCATTTGGATTAATCTCCAAAAGCTCTGCTGAACCTTCCTGCACTAACAAAGTTGCCTATAACTTGCACATTAGCAAATAGGTTACAGTACTATCCTTTCACTTTGAGGGTGTACCTGATTCAGAAATAGCAGACATTGCTTAAATCTTTCAGACTGAAGTTCTTCTGGACATTTCAAGGATCATATATTCAATGAAGTTAAATGCTTCTCCTCAGGTATCCTTGGAGGAGTGGGCTAAAAGCTTTATTGATATTCAGAAGATTGCTATTTCTCAGAACTAACATTGCTTTAACTGAGGGTGAAGATTCAACTACTGGGTACAGGGACAGTGACATGGAAACCACCAAAAGAACAAGTCCAAAGAGTAGTAACCAGTAGTACCAATTCCATCTGGAGGCTGGTCCCTGGTGTTGTGCTCCAGAGACTGATAGTGAGGCCAAATTAACATCTCCACTGGTGCTGTGGATGATAGGACAGCAAATACCCTTAGCAAATGTTCAGAAATGTACTCTGAGGAGCAACTGATGCAGTGGATGACTGAGGTGCCATTCAAAGAGACCTCAACAGATTAAAGAAATGAGCAGGAAGGAATATAACGGAGTTCAAAGGAAAATGCAAAGCCCCACATCTGGGAAGGAATAACCCCAAGCAGCACTACAGGCTTGACCCCAACTGTCTAGAAAGCAGCTTTGCAGAAAAGACCTGGAGATCCTGGTGGTCAGCAAGCCGAGCAGAGCCAGTGATGCACCTTTGTGGCATTGAAGGTTGAGACCATTCAAGGCTGAATTAGGAAGAGCATTGCCAGCAGATCAAGGGGGGGATCCTTCCCCTCTACTCTGCCTTGGTGAGACACATCTGAGTGCTGTGTCCAGCTCTGGGCTTCCCACTGTGAGGCAGACAGGAGCGTGTGCTGCAGGGAGCCAAATAAAAGGACACAAAGGTGAAGGGATCAGAGCACCTGGCACAAAAGGGGTGGCTGACACTGCTGGACTGATCATCCTGGAGAAGAGAGGGCTCAGGGAAGATCTCACTCATGTCTATAAATACCCAGGAGAGCAAAGATGATGAAGTCAGACCCTTCTCAGAGCTATCCAATATCAGAAAGAGAAGTAATGGACACATAAAAATACAAGACATGGCATTGAAACTATAAGGAAAAAACACTTCTTGACTGTGAGGGTGGTCAAACAATGGTGCATGTTTACCCCAGGAGCTGTGGAGTCTCCGTCCTTGAGAATGTCCAACACCCAGATACAATCCTGAGCAATCTGCCCCAGCTGACCTTCCTTGAACACTAGGTTGTACTAAACCATCTCCAGAGGTTTCTGATCACCTCTTTTTGTAAACCTACGACACAATCTGTTTTGGTTTCCATCACACAATATTAATAAACACAGTATTTCCCTTCTGTTGCAACAAAGGTGCTTAATTTAAAAGATTAAAATTATTTATATTCAAATCTCTAAATCATAAATCTTTCACAAAATAGAAGAAACTGAAGATTAGAATGACTCTCCAAGTAAAGCCTATGTACTTCCACAAAGATGAAAGAATATTTGCCACTAAATTTTAAATTTTACTGCGACATGTCACTGCCTGGGTAAAGACAGAGCGGATTTGCTATCTCTGAACGTTAAAGAGCAAGGAGAAAAAAACCCCAACAGTCAAAATTGTTTTCCTATTCCCTCTCTTTGTGTTTTTTCCTCTGAAAATGTTAATCCATACACTCATTTTGTGTTCATAACTCGATCCCACTCTCTCTCCTCTAATCTTTTATTTGCTTTCTTTCCTGAAAAATCTTTGTTAGGACATACCTAGACTGATGGGCAAGAAGCAAATCAGGACACTTTATCTCTGAGCTCTGGCATTCACTTGAGTTAATTGAAATCTTTCAGGTCTGGCAAATCCACTTTTATTTCTCAAACTAGCTAGGAGAGAGTCACAAAAGCATCATTGCACAATATAAAGAAAAGAGCTAAGCGTTATTTCTGACAGGATTTGCAGTGAAGTTTTACAAAAGGAAAAAAACTGTGAAGTAGTTTATAGTAGCCTCCAAATATGAATACACCATATTCTTAGCCCAACGAAAACTTACTGCTATTTTGTACAAATACATTGCCCTGGAGAGTTGGAACCCTCCTTTATTACGCTGGGAAGGTGTAGCTAAACCTCACACTTTCCATGGCAATAGACAGTTTTCACTACAGCAATATCCTTCTGACAAGGAAGAAGCTTTCTCTGTACTGCAAGATTCTCTGAATTAGCACTTATGATTCTTTGAATTAGTTTATCTCTGTTAGTTTATCTTTATTAGTTTATCTCTTTATTAGCTTATCTCTAGTTTACAAAGGTTCTCACAGAACTTCATCCTTGGTGCATCATCTTTTTAGCAGAACAACTTCTAAGCTCTGTCTACTCTGGTCTACCTCCAGTTGGAGACATGGAAATTGAGGATATCAACAACAAAAAGAGGTAGAAAATTGCCATGCTAAAATTCAAATTTTCACCTACTTCTTTCAAATTTTTGCCTGACCAAAAATTTCTGTGAAAGAAACTTGAATTTTCACTCAAATAAAAACAAATAATTTTTTAAAAATTAATGCTATAAAGCTTAATGCTTTATGAGATTCAGCTTGCTGAAACAACTAATAGCCAGTCAACCAGAAAACTATAACAAACCTCTGGCATGCAACAGGCAATGGTTGCCTCTTTGAAGTAACTCAGAGCTCAGGTATTCACTAGTCTCACACTACCCTCTCTCCCCTCCAAAAGAAGAGCTTTTGGGTGCCTTCTCTTTTCTTCAAGGTTTTTTCTTCCACAGGGGAAGGGAAAGGATTTTCTCCTTCGCTAGGAGAACTGTGTCAATGAAATTGTACTTTTTAGCTCAACTTTCAGCTTTCTACCAAGCAAATGAAAGCTTCCCATTGACCAAGTGGACAGAGAGTAAGATACTAACAATTTTACTGTAGTTAACTAAAGACAAACAAGTGAGATTTACTCTGTTCTTATCTATGGCAATGAGCAGCATTAAATAATTTTTTTCCCCTACTGAGTAGTGCTGTTGTAATAAGTCTTGTACTTAGACTTCTGCACTTATGACTTTTTCAACCACTGACTTTCTTCTAATCATTTTGCTACCAACTATTAAAATTTTGAGAGTCATAATGTCTGGAAGTTTCTGTCCTAAGGTTCCTACAATTGTATAAGCCCTAGGTTTCTTTTTCTAAAAAGTGGACATTTAGTTGCAGAGAGAACTTTGAAAAAATAACTTGAAAAAATCTAAAAGAATAATTAGAAAAGTGTGTCACAAGGGAGTTTCTTTAAAATCACTATTTTTAAGCAAGTCTCAGCATTATGAATGTCTGGCTTTAACAATATTGCTTAGCTGTACAGCATAAGAAAATTGTATTTCTGTAAGACCAACTCAATAGTTCGTGTTTCAACACATCTTAATAATTAACTAGCACAGTTTGGGAACATAGGTCAGCCAGGCTTCTCATTTCTTTTGAGCAAAAATTACATATACGAGGTTGTGATATGCCTAATATAAAAATAAAGTCTTGTCCCTATGCAGTAATTATTTCAGCAAGTTTTTGGCTGAAGCAGCAAGAATCTGTGTGGCTGCTGAACATGCACACCCACCCTTTTAAGAGAGCAGAATTCCCTTCGTGCCCGCCCTTTCGGGCACAGCCCACGAAGGAAGGGACAGCTTTGGCCCTGGCTGCGGCTCTGGGCGCTGTTCGTGGTGCTGAACAGAGACTCCCAGGCACGGGCACCGGCCCGAGCTGCACCTGCGATTTATGCTTGCATTTGAATGACATCAAACAGACTTTTAAACACATTTCCTCAAGAGACACTGCTTTAAAAATAACTGTTCCATGACACAAGTGTGCAGATCTAAAACTAACGGATGTATATTCGTGGATCACCCTTGGATGACTCCATGCTATAGCAACTTTTTGTTCTAATAAATAGACACAGGGCTTTTTTTCTTGTAGATGACTGGTTGAATAATGTGACTAACTGAACACATACAAGTGCTATCAGGATTGTGGACTTTCTGCATACCTAAGAACCAAGGGACAGTTTTCTGACACCACTGTTGGTGTTTAAGTTCACTTCCTGAAATCTTTATAAATGCAGAGCACCAATCAGCTTGCTGAATGAGGAGTTCTGGTTTCTGAGTCTTTTCAGCACTATGCAAGAAAAAAAATTGCAAAAAATGTGAAGTTGTTTTTTTTTTTTTTGCTTGGTTGTTTAAAAACTCTTGATGTTGTGTTCTTTTTTGTTAGGAAAACTGTCAAGTAAAGTGGAATGATGCAAGAGTTCACAATCTTAGGAATACTATCATGAACAGAGACTCCAAAAATTTCTGCAAAACTGCATAGCTAAAAATAAAAAAGCTGATACAAATATTTTATGTAACCTTTTGATAGCCGGTAGCCATAAACATCCAGCATAGCTACAGATAAAGGTGTATTTTGGTTTCACAGCTCTAAAACTTAGAAATACAAATATCAGAATTCTATATGGTCCCTGGGGAGAGAAAGCTCATTAAAAAACCACTCCCTCTGAGCATCCTGTCTATTGCTCTACCTGCCCCAACATTCACTGAGCTTCAAATGAAATAGCATTTCTGTTTACAGAGGGGGCCTCTTATTAAATTCCTTCTTGTCAGAGCATCTTTGTGAGAAGATGGAATCAGAAGCCCAGTGGGAAGTCACTGACTTCCACTGGTATATTTACTACCTTTTATGGCTTGTTTTTTTCCAAGCACAAAATTAAAAATTGAGTTCTTCCCCGTGTTGCACCAAGCCCTAGGCAGATGAGGTCCATCTGTCAAACTCCAAGACATCCTCTATCAGCAGGCATATTTGAGCTGACAAAAGGGTCAAGGCTCATGGGCAGAGTACTGCTCACTGATGGAATGCGGCTCGGAATTTGCAGGCACACTTAAGGAAAAGTTCTGGTGTCCAAGTCTTGTATTGCCGTCCCTGTGGGAAAAAGGCCAAACTAATGAGGAAAAATATTGAAAGATATTCCATTCTCCAGGCTCTCCTAGGCATCCAGTTTTCTCTATTTCAGCTTATTAGTCTTCATTCTGTGTCTCCTGCAGCAGCTTTTGTCAGCACATGAATAATTAATGTTAATAGTCTCATCAACTTCAGGGCATAGTGCAAGACTCATTGAGCAAATGTTGGTTGGGCTTGTCCTGCCTCATGAAAACTTTTTTTTCCTCATAAGAGATCCCTCAAAAGAAGAGATGTGTTCTTCTTTGGTGTTCCTTGAATAGGCAAATATACCAACAAGAATTATGTGTAGTATCTCCTGCTACATAGATGTAGCCAGATTTTCTAATAAATGGGAACATTCAGTGAGTATCTAACACAACACTGTTAGAAAAAAAGCTGGTTTTACTTTAATCTCTTTAAATCCAGCCACAAGATTATTTTTGTTGTTTTAGCATCACATGGTCTTATAATATCATGGTTACATTGTGTTACCCAGGATTACTTCATAAATTTTAAATGAAAAAATAAAAAAAAGGCAGTGGAACTGTTTCAGTCACAAACTGTTTCTTACACACTCTCCAAATGGGTTTGTCCACTGGAGGTGTCAGCACAAAACAGATGAGCAAGGAGAACCTAAGAGATCTGTTATGGCTCACTGCTCCTGCAAGTAGTGGTACAACCTCTCACTATTGCCCTGTATTTTCCCTATTTTTAATCCCTTCTCAAATCCATAATGGCAAATTGGAGTTACAATGAGTCTTCCCTTTTTGGCTCTGACTATAAATGAGACACGGATAATGTAAGCACCGAATCCTACCTTTGATAAACAGATTGCCAAGTTAGGTTGCAAGATGCAAATACTACAAATAAAAGAGGTTCAGTGAGATGCATCTGGTTTTTAAATCACAGCATGCCTTCCTCCAGGGTGGAATACAATTGTGGTTAGCAGGAATACCTGAGGTTCCATTTAAGATACATTTTATGAAAATGTGAGAAATTGTTGACTACCACTACAGTTGAATAAAATGCCATACCATTAACCAAACCACCGCAAATCATGCCCATTTATCTTATTAGGGAAAAAAAGACAAAGAAAATTTCAAAATAGACCATCAGGAGTTTCAAAGAGTCTGACTCACATAAAATAACCTCTCAAAAGAAATATCTTCTTTAATCTGCCAAGAAGCAGTAAAGTCACTCTTGACCACAATAAGAATGCACAGATAATAAATTGTCCAAGTCTCCAGAACCTGAAAATGCAAGTAATTTAATTTAAAAACATAGATGTTTTAGAATAAACAAATAAAATGTGAATCTATTTATGAAATGTACTTAACATTGCATCTTCATTTTTTACTTTTAGCATAAGTATAACAACATGACCTCTAGATGTTAGAACCCCATTAAAAATGTTTGAAAAAAATTGTGTGTTTTAAAAGCAATCTGTACTACTGGCAGTGCTTTTGAAGTACATCTTTCACTGTTCAGTGGATCAAGAAAATCTCAGGTGCTTATTTGAAATGGGTCTAAACTCAGAGAAAAATACCAAAACAATCTGATCAGAAGGCAATTGGCTGTAGTAAAAAGCATAAATTCATCAGAACTGGAGGAAACAGCACATTAGGACTGTTTTTTTTAATAAACTAGACCATACCTTGCAGTAAGACACACAAACATCAGCCTGGGCATGTGCTTCAATCTGCTCTGAACTTTAGACCTTAGTCAGGGTCTTTGTTTGAATGTTGTGAACATTCAGGCAGGGGAAGGAAGAATGAGACTGAGCCAGCCAGATGCTGGGCAGCATGGCTGTGTGAAACAGCCTCATGCTGGCTGCAACAGCTCCCAGAGGTGTTTGGCTCCTGTCATTGTCCCCTGAACAGGACAACAACCCAAGCTCCCTCTTCCCAGTGGGCTACAATTCACTTATTGACAGTCTGCTGTCCAACCTTGACAAGTGTTTTGCTGGTTTGAATTGCTTCTTTCCTCCATCCCAGCACATAAATAAAAACCACCCCATTGTACAGCTCTTCACACATTTTGGTAACTTGTTTTTCTGGTATGGTATAATTGAGTAAACTTGAATTGACTTAAAAGTACAAAAAAAAACCAACCCCCGAGAGGCAGACCAGCAAATATATTGAAATTCACTTTGCCTGCTTAGTATATAATGAACGATGACAGCACTGGCTTTAAGGAGATAATTGTTTTCATAGTCCATATGAGTGAATATTTACTGGAGACACTTAGAAGAATTTCTTTGCATGAGTGAACTAATAAATTTTAATGAAGACAAGTGCGATATTTGGGGTTATACAATTAAAAGCAAACATATGACATATTTAGCAAATTGAAAACTTACTAGCTGCATGTATAAAATCCACATTTGTTTTAGCAGTATTTTGTCATTTTTAAAAACTATGCACTCACATCTACTTTTAATTAAAGTTCTAAACTTTTTTCTATGTTTAATACCAGTACCCATAGGACCCAAAAACATAGATACTACAAATATGAAGCAATTTGTTAAATAGCCTAAATAAATTGCAATTTAGAAATGAACTCAAGCCTTGTCTAAAAAAGAACATCAACACAAAACCAGACCCCAACCACCCACAATCCAATATCCCATTAAACAGAAGGCAACACTGAAAGTTAAAATAAAGGAACTTCAAAGCAGGGGGGTAAGAGGAATGGTGGCTTATGGACTGGGCCATGAAAATGAACTGGCTGCTTTATATTTTAAATGTAATAATAAAATCTGTGTTCATACTTTCAGCTGTTTGCATCTGCTTGTAGGAGATATGAGATCTTTATTTCTTGTTGCTACTTATGACACCCACTGCACTGTGATCTAATGAACTCTGCCAGTCTCACATGGTGACTTTGAAAATGTCTAAGCAAACAGATGACTCTCCACTCTGACTCCTAGAACAATATGTTTGCTTTAACACTCCTGCAAACACACAGGCCCTGATAACTAATAAAATGAGTCTTAAAAAGGTCTTAAAACAGAGAACATGGGCACCACACTGGTCCTGCATCTTCCCTTGTGTTTTCCCACAGCAGCCAAGCACAGGGTATGATACCCATCTTCAACATACAGATGGTTTCTGCAGCCAAGCAGACCCTTTGCCAGCCCAAAGCAGCCCCACAAATTGTAGTTATTTCCCTTTCATTTCCTGGCATTACAAAGTAAGTGCCAGACTGTCAAGAGTTCCCCTCTAAAAAGAGGATTTTCCTCTGAAATCCCATTTATTTAGATAAGCAGTCGAAGTGACATGGCAGCAGAAAGAGAAGAAAAACGATGCTAATTGGGCATGTGGAAAAACTGCCACGCTGAGAACTAGGACTTCATTATCCCAAAGCACTTTCTGAGTGTCAAAAGATACTGTGCAGTATTCAAACACAACATGATGACAGTCCAGGCAGGTCTGGGAGAAAGGCAGAACAGCCAAGGAGGGAATAGCACAGTTAGACAAATCCAGATCAGATGGATAACACAAGCAGCAAAAGGAAGATAGAGAAACAAAATGCCAGAAGAAGACAGAAAATACTGTACCATCCTAATTCTATACAAGTGCAAACCTCTTGTCTGTGCCCTGTCAGAACACTTACAGAATTCCAGTACAAATTTCCTAAAACACTGGTATACATGTTGCCACTTCCCCCCCATATTAAACTCTCTCATGTTACCTACTTCTGCAAGCCCACATATACCTACTCCATTCTGGAAGATATACAGCCATCTCAGGAGAAATATCTAGTCTCATTTAATTCAGCAAGGTTATCAACAATTCTAAAGTCCTGTGTGTTAATTTTGCATAGAATTAAAAGTGATTCCATGTCAGGCATGTGGGGTTTTAGGCAGTTTGCCTGAAAGCATTCGATATTTGCTCATGAAAAGTCAGTCAAGCAATGTTGATTTTGGACTTGTACTTTGTGCCATGTAATAAGCAAAATGCTTCAAACCCCATGTAACAGCATGGCTTTTGTGGGTTATTCATTGTGATATTTTTCATAAACCACCAATTGTGTCTGCCCAGATAATGCTAAGCCCCGTATGCTCTTTTCTGGCGAGCCAACTGCATTCAACCTACCAGATTAATGACACTTATAAATAAATAAAAGCCTACAATTTACTGTTAATAGAAGACCAGCTGGCATCCTACAGTGGAGCTGAAGGTGCAGCATGCACTGACAGAGATTGGTGAGAGGTTGCTGACTCATTTTTCATTTATTTTATGGGTGTTTTTCAGCACAAGGAGCTTCTAAGCTATGATGCAGCTATCTCTGGCCAAGTTTTATCTCGACCTCGTAACAGAAATCAGTAATTAAAGTTTAATACGCAGCATTGAGACTGTCTGCATTTCTCAAGGGGCCACTAGAAGGAAATTAGCAAAGAACGATGCAAGTTTGCTAGAAGGATTTGATAGTCAATTTTAAATTCATCTGCTTTGATTGGAAAATGCGCCTCTGGGGCACCAGTTGTGTCCTTCCTGCAAGTTTCATGTCGAAATAAACACAGCACATGGCAAACTTTGAACTAGCCCCATGTAAACCCCTGCAATTGCCTTGGATTTGTGCTGCAGAAGCTCCCTAATCTATCCTGATAACCTAAACTCCCCCAGCATAAAGCGCTGTCACGCAGAGCCGGGTGGAAGGAGAGCAGACAGACAACTGAAATTAGATGCTGATGAGATGCCAAGAGAAGATTGCTTCTAATGCTATGCCACACCAGCAACTGAATAAGATGAAGCCTCTTTAGCTGAAACAAGAATCAGCTTGTAGCACCTTTGGTTGTTTGTGCAAGAGAAAGGGTTTTTTGAAAGGTTATTCAAAAGGTTCAAGTATTTTGAAAGGTTGTGGGCTTCTAGAAAACTCATAAGTTTCAAGAATACTTTACCACTCTGAGTTCTCATTCAGTTCAAGTGAAAGCAGTTACTCACCTGCATTATTTATGCTTTGTACTCCCACCAAGCCATCCTCCTTTAAGCAAACCAAGCCATGCCAGCAAATTCCCTCTGTGCCCCAGATGACTTCTTCCCACATTTTCCAGTGCTCTCATTTTGCAGAGAGTAATCAAAGGGAATTATTTCTACATCCTGAGTTATAGAATAGGTACTTCAGAGATGCATTTCACAGAAGATTTTCAGGCCTGGTTAGCAAAAGAACAGAAAGGCTTGTTTAGCCTGCTCTACACTTCCATTTCTTTTAGATCAGCCTCTATTACAACTCTGCTGTGCATGGCTGCAAGTGGCCATTTCCTAGCAAAAGTCTCCTATGTATAATTTCAAAATCAGCTTTTTGGCATGACATCAAAGGGAGGCAGCATAGGATCTTCAGGCTGGAAACTCTTTCACTGAGTTTTCTTCTCTGCAAGGAGAAGGTTTACATATGAGATTTCTGTTACTGCTTCCCTCTATTTCAAGAAAGAATGAAATCCAGCTATATTGATTTCAAGCATGCAATGATACTTGGAATATGGAGCAAAAAGCTGCACTAAAAGAGTGCAAGACAGATTTAAGACACAGGAATGATGTGCAGTGTCCAGCAGGCATTGCTCTCTCCTGAATCAGCTTATGGGAAAGAAACTTTCCTGCTGCTGGCCAGAGCAATAGTTGAAGGATTGCCTGGTTTGGAAAGGAGCTTGTACTTGTTGAGATGCAGATCCCTGGCTATGAGAAAACAATTGCTAGTTTGAGTCAAGTAGCTCAAATAAAGAAGTGTCAGGTATCAGCTGCTAATCTGAGCAAATCAATGTCATTTTGATGAGTGCAGCGGGAATTTGAAGAAAAATTGCCACATTGACAAATTCACTTTTCTTTTGAAAGTCCCCATGTGTACAAGCTTATGTAAGCTTAATTGAAGCCAACGAAGTGCAACTTTTTAAAAACAATTTAAGTGCCTTTTATAGGTGTCTAATTAATGATTATAGTCACCAGGGCAAGTTGTCCAAAAAAAAAAAGTGAAAGACAGAGAGGCTTATGCCTTTGTTTATAGTTATGGAAAACAAGTAACAACCCAGAGAGAAAGTTTTTTTTTGACATGCAAAACTTCTAATGAATATAGCAGTTTGGACTCTAATAGAGACACTAATTTTCATTTCAAATATAAAAGGCTTATGTCAACATTATTAAGATTATTCATCCCAGAGAAGTAGAAGAACAAGATTTTTTAAAAATTTTAATAAGGATAAAAGTATGCTGATTTTCTTTTCCTTGTTCTGGAAAATGTTTCACTTTTTCCAAAGTATTCTGTCTGTAATACAGTTTGATACAAAGAAAGGAAGAGAGAGGAACAGGACAAATTTAAAGACAGAGGACTTTTCTCCAGTGAAGGACTCCTGTAAAAAGTGTCTGAACTTCAAGAGAGTTTCAAAGAAGTAATTTTCTTCCAAACCCATGGCTTATTTTGATGAAGAAGGTGCTGCCTACCAGAAGCAAAGTGCTAGGAAGACATCACACTGATCTGATTCCATTTGTCAAATCAAGTTAGCCCATGTATCTAATCAGTGAAACTCAAGTGCTTCTACTGCTTCCTCAAGGAAAAAAAATCTTCCCCTACAGTGCCAGGCTGCAGGATTGTCCAGAGGCCCTAAGAATCCTCATCAATATCCTTAAAGCATCAACAGGCATGATGGCAGCAGTAAATAATAAACACATGAAGAGTTTCAAAAAACAAGCTTAGCTTATCTTCTCTCCAGGCCTTCATATCTCCCCATTTCACTGGAGGGGTTTTATTAATTTTTACTGCATATCCTCCACTTTAGTCCCACAATTTAACTCTGCACTACAGAGCAGAGACCAATACTGTCATTTGAATAGCTGGAAGAAAAAGTCAGGAAATTGTGATTTTTTTTCCCCCTTGGGCCTTCACTTGACAGGAACATATTTAGGACACTTCTACTCTCAAATTCTCCACCTTCTCTCTTATATCTGCATAATAATTTTTAATCTGACTCTGTTAACTCGATATAACAAAAAGTTTGCCTAACATTGCTCTTTCCTTTCATTGTCTAAATGCTCTAACAATGATAGCATGATGTATTGCTAAGCCCTTATGTGTTTGCAAGTGGAGAGCTAAGTGGCACCTTGAGGGGGATGGCAAACTTCATTAAACCTGCATGGGTACCCAGTGGTCTGACCATGGTCTGGCATGTGTCCTGCTTCCAGCTGGCAGACACATTTCATAGTTTTCTGTCTAAATATTTGGATCCCTCAAATTAGTTTTTCTTCCCCCTCCGCACCAGTTTAAGACAATATTTTGAACAGATGATGCATCAGAAATGATGCGTGTTTGCTTCTTATAAATAATTTTGTTTAAAAATATTAGCTTCATTGCTCTGAGAACCCAGCTAATCACTACACAGATTTATTTACACTGTGAGCCTTCAAGCTCCTGTAATTGTCTCATCCTCCACATTTGTATCAGGGCACCACTGAACGCAATAAAAGAGGATGCAATAAGTGGTCTTTAGCACAACTTTTTTTTTTTTTACTTGTATTGTCAAAATGTTACTGTGTATGAGGGGGTAATTTTGTTGCTATTTGATTGAAGGACAACTTTATAAAGGTGAAAACCTCCACATCCAGAAGAGTTCACCAAGGGTGCAGACACACTATTTAAACAGCAACATTATAATGATCCAAAGCTTGCCATTTCATATTTTTACTTAATGTTTGTCGATATAAGCTAGTAAAGATTAGTGCAAAGTTGTTTTGTAATGAGCAAGAGCACCCTTTGTGTTTATAGCTGATCAATAACAACTTGAGATGAGAATTGTGATGCTAAAACTGTCTTATTTCCTGCTAATTTAATGGGAACAAGGAGGGGCTGTACCACTGCCACACACTGAACAAACAAGCTTAATGCTATTATTAATAGTGTTTGAAATAGAACCCTGAAGTTTGTTCTGAAATCTTGCTTAAGTAAAACTGAAGTTACAACATAAACAACATAAAGTCACCTGAAACTGGCAAAAGCACATACAGATTTAAAAAAATCATTTTCTTTAAGACTGAGCACAAATGGAATTTCATATTGCTTGGGAAGCTTTGTCTTGTTTTTAGACTCTCATAGCAAAAAGTTCTTAATGTGTCCACCAGTAGCTGAAGACACAGAGAACCGAATTCTCTCCCATTTACAGCATTACATGCATCAGGACAAAATAATCTGGTTATGACAATGCAGAGCCATCAGCAAGTCAGATCATACAAGAGAACCCAGCCCACTGCCACTGACAGCACGTTGCTCATGGACAGCTCTGATGCAGCATCATTACTCTGCTGCCTAATTGCTTCCCCCTGCAGTGACCTGCAGGTCCTTCTAGAAAAGCAACCAGCCCTGCTGCTACAGGAGACTGACTGAATTCTGCACAGAGCTCAAAGTCAGGTTGACTGCCTAATAAAACAAACAGCTTAGTCTCAGAGCATGCAAAAGCCTTTTCTGCACAAACAGGGAAATAAAGCCTTTGCAAGCCTCCTGCTGCCGGGCACCATTTTGTGGAGATGGCAACATCTGAGGCGTTGGAATAGCGAGGGCCTGGCAGAAGGGCTGACAATGAGCCACCATACTGTGGGTGTCAGGAGCCTCACGTCAGCAAAACAGCATTCACCAGCTGGAGGCCCACAAGTGCCAGTTTTAATTATAAACTTTATTTTCAAATAGAGCTCACAGTTTGTTCAGGGTACACTTCATGCCATCAGAGCATTTGAGCACTGCACCAGCCAAATTGGTGGCTTGCTATGTTCTTAGAACAAGAACTGTAGACCTAAAATACTTGTGTTCATTCAGAAGAACAATAATCTTTTGCAGTCAGTTTGTCAAGGATTGTGTTATCCAGATGTACAAGTAAAATACCTAATGATTTCAGTACACAGAACTATTATCCTCTGCTCTACTTACCCCTTTGGACCCATGATTATTCCTTTTATATTTTTATTTCCTACGAAGTCAATGTTCTTAGTTCTACAAATTTAGTACATGTACATTCACCTAAATGTTGATTTAAATGTTTATTTTGCATTTACCAAGGAGATTGTTGCTCAGTTTTGCATACCTTGATTCCATTGTATTCATGCCACAACTCAGGAGGCAGAAAATATGCACATGAAAAGAATTGGTCAGTCAGTTTGTGATTTCACCCGTGCTTTCCAATGTTCATTTGGCACAAATGTAACATTTCACTGCTGCTATAGACTTCATTCTTCATTCTTTTGTTTTATAACCATCCCTCTTTTCCCAACCATTGCTGTAGTACATTTAATTAAGGATTCCATTCTAAACTTTCTTTATTAACATTAGGAAGGTCTTAAAATGTTCATTTCTTCATATACTTACACAGAGCCTTATGTGTACATATACCCACATATGCATACATACATAACATTATTCATACATTCTTTTGAATAATCTTAGTATCACGGTAATAGAACTTTAGAAGCAACAAATACAAGTTTTAAAGGCATTATTTTCCCAGTGTATTCCAAATAATTCTGACCCACCAGAAAAATATCAGCCCAATTTTTGTTATCACAAATTATATCCGTTCCTCCTTGCTACTCTAAACTAGTTTGAAAGAGGTTTCAGGTAAGGAATTCTCCTAACAAAAGCTGCTACATAATACTTTTAGAAACTAGAATCTGATGTAAAAAATGTTGCACCTGGTTTATTCCATAAGCTGAAAAATGATGCAGTGTTGATTGCCTATGGTGAACAGAGCTTATGCATTAATTAACTGCTTCTTAAACTGTCCATTTAGATTAATGGAGAAAATTCTACTAGAGATGAAAACTGTCTCACTACAAAATAAAGCATCTGAGTGACAGACTGGTAATCTGCATTAAAAAAATGGAGGAGATATGAATGAAAGGACAGAGACATATCAGATATATGCTGTCAAAAATCTCTTCTACAACTTGCTTAACTTAATTCCTTTATACCACACTGACAGGGATGATGTATCATTTAGTACTTTAAAAGATTCTCCAGTAAGCCAGAAAAGTGATGAGCAGCTCTTGTGACCCTGGCACCCAGAATAATTATGATTATCTGCACTATTTAGCCTGAAAGGAAACGGACAGTGTTCACGGTCTGTTAGCTCAGCTATGATGTTTGATAATCTATACACACAAGTCATTGGAGGTCACTCAACCTTAGAGTACTTCAAGCACACTTAGTTAGCCTTTACTGAATAGTGAAGTGCAAGTGCCCCATTTCTATTGCTATGACACTATTGAAAGACTGGAATTGCTGAAGGATGAAAATAATTTCACTTTATGTCTGCTATGTAGAAAAATTTGAATACACTCAGTTGTTTGGTTGGACTGTAAATATGAAAAGCCTGCTAGGATGTCAAGAGAAGTGAAAACCAAGCAGATGGAAAATGAAGCTGAAGAAAATTAAGCTGATTCTGGGCAACTGGTTAGAAGTGTTACCAGAATCTTCCCCTTCACCCAAACCCAGACAAAATCCCCAGCTGTATAAGCATTCTTTAGCTACAAGTAAGCCTGAATTGAATAACAAAAGCATAATAATGTTCTGTATATTTGTTTTCGAAAAGTAAATACAAAAGTAGCTGCTTGGTTGCATGATTAATGTTTTTATATTAAATTGAAGTCACATTGGAATTTTACCGACTTATTAGAATTTGAAGAGGTGTTATTGAAAGCAAGTGTAATATAGAAAATGGACCACCAAACTACTAGCTTATGCTTAAACATAAGGCCATTTCAATTTTAGAAACAAAGGGGCTTAACTATCTCTAGACTGACTCCATGGATTTTTGGCCTCAAGGGGAGCAGCCATGGCATCATGACATAGGACAAAAAAAAAAGAGGTATGTCAAAAGATGTCTTTTGAGAAAGAGCTATTTAATAGATCTATGCTCACTGAAAACCATACTGCATTTTCTAGCCACGTTGGGGAGCAGATCCACTTGATCTTTCAGACATAATGCCTTTTTCACTGTTTCATGCAGACACAAAGCATCGGATGGAATGGGCACAAGAATATTTTTCCAAGACAAATTTTACATTCTAGATTTGAAAAAATACAATTCAGAAGAAAAGTTAAAAGATTACATATAGGTATCCAGCTGCTATGGAAAGTTTTCCAACTTTTCCAGGGATCAATATTCTCACATTGATACAAAATTAAGAGTGTGGAGACTTGGCCCTCAGTATTGATTCAAGACATGTCTATGACTTGACTGTGTTTGTAAGAGTAAAAACTTCCCAATGTATATTCTCTTTAGAAGTGCATTATAATCCTTTAGGACAGTGTATTCTGTGAAAGTCTTCACTGTTGCAAATTCTGCTTCTGTGGCAAAAAAACCCCTCCAAACTAAAAAACGAAAGCCCCAAAAGCAGAGTAGTAAAGCTGCAGACTGTGTGATTCTGTGAGACCTCCCTAACTCCCTGGGTACTTTTATGATGCTGCAGATTCTTCTTTTATTTCTTCTTTATTTATTTATTTTTAGATTTCTTCTTCTTCACAATTCATCTTTACTATGTGCACGATTTTTTTGCAATTTTTTTCACCCTCACAAGGGTGTGAACCAATGCTGAGAGAAGAACAAGGCTCTTTGTATCCCTTGTGGGTCATTTCTCACTGCTTTGAGTTACCAATAGGTAACTACTGAGCCCAAGCCAGGCACAGCAAAAATTTCACAAAATCTCATTCTGGGTAAGCTGGAAATGCCTCTAAGAATAGTCTGAAGATGTTTTTCCTTCTCCCCAAAACTTAAAACCATCAGCAGTTGGATATTTCTTTATGTTTCCTCCCCACTACCCTTCATATGTTGTGTTTATAAGAATCTCAGTCTTAGGACAAAAGCCTTACTTGTTTTCTAAATTTCCTTCCTGAAATAACCTCATTCTCAATATTTGTTGTAAAATTATTACTTATAAATAACCAAACTAAACACACACACAATTCTGCTGAAGCTTTTTGGTGGCAAGATGGTGTATTTAAATCAGAGGCTGAAAAAAGATCAATACACAATTATTTTTAAATACATCTATGTTATTCCGTTTTTCTTTGGATCTCTCTATTAATCTTGAATTAATTTTCTTTTTGCAATAGTTATAATGCAATTATTGGGTTTTGTATCTAAAATACTTTAAAATAGAAAGAGCACCAAGTATTTTAATATATTATAAGGGAATCTATATCCAGGTAACAGATCAAAGCTGTATATTTCATTTTTACAACCAAATAAAATTGCATATTCCTTAGTTTAGCACAAATAATTCATGCTGTGGCAAAGAATGGTATAAAGAGCTGTCAGACAAGGATGCAGGTATTCCTTTTTTTGTTCTATTTAAAGCAGTACATTTTCTGTTCTAGCAAGTACCTGTGATCACTAAGAAAAATATTAATACCTCAACATTTATCCCATAGTGGCCATGCTCACTGTGCCTGCATTTCTATTAATGAAAACCCTTTCACTGAGCTCAACATCAGTAGTAGAGCCTGCCCTTCTAAATTCCAGCCTAGATACATACTCAGGACAACTTCCCAGTCAAAAACCCCAGAATAGTGTTGGAAAAAGAGGTTATGCACCTTCATCTAGCTCTCTTTTTCATCACACAAGGCAGCTTGTTGTTTTTGTTTGATTTTTTTTTTTCCCCATGGTAGAATAAAGAAGGAAAAAGTTTGCCAGCAACTACTTTTCAAGAATTGGTCTCTTCTCACTACTGGCCATAATACAGCTCCAGTGTTTAGTGAATAGCTCATGAACATATTGAGTTTTCTTACATTGTGGATTTGCTTGATTTTGAAGGGTTTCTCATCTGGCACAGAAATTTGATTGTTCCACCCCTCCACCCCAAGTTTCAGTGATTGCAAATTAAGAACATAAACTGTAATGTGCTCAAGAGCTAAAAGACTTTCTCCCTACACTTAGAATGAAGAATGTATGACAAAAGTCATTTCAAGTATTTCAGTCCTTAGATAAAGCTCGATACTTCTTTCCCCTCCTCAGTCTTTCTCATTAACTCTCTCCCATAAAGTTTATTTAAGTCAAAGAATGATCAAAAGTCAAATGTAAGATATTAAAAACTAAAGTACACCTCAATACAAAGACAATTCAACTACCCTTGTACTGATCAAAATTCAAATCAGGTTGAGATTTAAGCAGTTTCACTTTCTCATTCTTACCTTCCCCTCACATTATCCCGGTTCATCAAACATCCCTCCCAGTTTTCAGAGGTGTAGGCAAAAATTGTTATTTCTCATAGGTCCTAGAAGCTCCCTTATGGTACCAGGAAGCAGAGTTGGATGACAGCAAGCTTGCTCAGCATCTTTTTTTTCCACTGCCCTCAAAGGATGAGTAAAAGGGTGCAGAAAGAAGATATGGCAGCCAGAGAAAATAGGGTGATGTTTATCATTCAAGGGAGCAGGAGAAAATTTTGCTTAATCATAGCTTTAAGTAGCAAACTCTTCACGCAATGCTATAAACCTCTAATTGCTGCATTGCCTCACTTTCCAAGGAAACTTCAGCTTGAATATCACCAAACAACTCCAGTTGTTGTCAGAGAAGTGAGAATAATTAGGAACATAAATGAAATTAACTATGAGGGGGGAAAGTAAATCAGAAATTGAGTCACTGTCGATGCTAAATAGGGCTGTCAGCAACAGAGATGAAAAACCCGAGCCTAACCCAAAGAAAACAGCTCTGAGTAGTAAGGCTTTGGTGCAGCAGATACTATGAAAGAACTCAGATGTATGGAGAGAACTTGATTTACAATCACAAATGGGTAAGGTCGATAGGTACATTGGAGAGCAAAGCTACTGGACAAAACACAGACATCTTTAGTTCAGGTTCCAGGTCATTCAGTCACCCATGCTATAGAGAGAATCATTTTTTATGATTTAGGGTATGTTTTTTCTTGTTACTGTGATGGTCTAATTGAGGCAGATTTTTTAAAATAAAAATCAGATAACACATTATAATCTAAGGAAAAAACCAACTAGCTTTTGGACACAAGCCTTCCTAACTTCCTACATAATCAATCATAATTCTAAAACAGATGACCCTCCAAGCAAAATGCGTCAATACGTTGCTTCAAGAGTGACAAAACTGGCAAAAAAGCAGCTTTTGATATATTTGCTATTTCACCCACATAAGAGCAAATCTCAGTTTATTTCTATCTTACTGCTGATGTCCTTGTCAGCTGTTACTGGTCATTAGCATCTTAGCTCATTCAAATAACTTTGCCATTCAATCCCTTTCTCACCCTTCATAACAATACTTCATATGGCTTATTACTGGAATTAATGATCACTTTTTAAAAAAGAATTTGGCAATTACTTGTGACTTTTGAGTTTTGACTAGGCAGCCAACAAACAACAAGGCTGAACACAGACTTTCAGGCAGTTACATATTTATCATTAAATTTCACAGAATACCAGGTTGGAAGAGACCTGGAGGATCATCTGGTCCAACCTTTCTTGTCAAAAGCACAGTCTAGACAAGATGGCTCAGCATCCTCTCCAGCATCTTGAAAGTATCCAATGTTGTGGAATGTACCACTTTCCTGGGAAGATTATTCCAATGGCTGAATCCTGTGAAAAGTTTTCCTCTTGCATCTAATTGGAATCTCCCCTGAAGCCTGATTTATCAAGACTTATTCTGATATGGGAAATCTGCTACTGGTCCTGTGTTCAGACATCTTAGACAGCTTTTTAGGCAATACAGGTATCTTGAATTACAATAGACAAAAAACAGCATAACAGAGGATCCTATATATGTTTGAGGTCCATGACAGATAATCCTCCTCTTACTTTGCTTCTTTTCCTTGATTACCAATGATGGCAGAAAAATTCAAAATCTTGATCTAGCCTTACCCTGCAACAGCTAGTCACCCACAAACAGGCATCTTAAGTACCATTTCACTATCAGAGCTGCTTTATATCCAGCATTTCACTATCAGAGCTGCTTTATATCCAGCATATTTTCCATTATTCTCTCAAACCCAAGGCAGGATGTCCTGTGGTTTTAAGGGAAAGCCACTTTCAGCTGGCATTTGCAGCTAACAAAAGACTGTCTCTGTGCACAGTATCACAGAAAACTTGTTTTGCTTTTGCCCTGCAGAAGTGTTAGCTACGAACCCTGTCAACAAAAATTGCCTGGTTTTTGCTAGCAGCACAGCCAGGCTCGGGTTTCACTTCGCTGAGGGATTTGCCACATTCCAGCAGAACTGTAATGGGGCTTGTTTGTGCCGGCAGGGGAAGGAGGTCTGCCACACCACATGGCACTCGGAGCTGCTGCCACATACAATGAGCCAGTCACATTCTGCTTGCGAGCTTCCAAGTTAAGCTGTGTTTTACTGCAAACATAAACGCAGGGCTTTGGGTTTTTTCTTCTGCATGTAGCACAGATTACAGCAGGCACCTTGCAACCAAAACCCAGCCACCATAAAGATACAGAGCCTTTGAGCGACGCTTTAATGCCACAGAGGCAAGAGCTTGCATTTAACACCAGAGAGAAGCATGCTTTGGAGCATTACTTCAGGCAGAAAACACATGGACTATGCTCCAAATATCTTCTGTGTCATATGGAAGTAAGGAGGCATCTATCAAAGCTTTTATCATCATTTGGATAAACCAGTGCTTCTAAATTCTTGCAGATGCCTTATGAAAACTCCTACCTGCATTCACTGATTGCAATAATAATAACAACAATAATATTGTTAAGACCCACTCACCTACTGTAAAAGTCATTTTGGTAATTGGTGATACATAAGAAATCTCATCAACCAATACATGTGTATTATTTACCACCTATAGGGTAATCCCAGTTTGCAGGTTAAAGAAAAATAAACTAGCTCAGCATTACTGAAATCCTCCCCAAGATGTGGAGAATGAAATAGCTCAGATCACATGATAATAATAATAATAATTTACAATCATTATCACGTTCATTGGAGTTTGTATTATACCCCAAATGTTTTATTTTTCACATGCATGTGTCACACACTTGTTACATTAAAGGCAAAAAAAAGCCACAAAACAAAGCAAAAAACAAACGCTAAAAATCTTTCAGGCGGGATGACTTGTTTCCTGAACTTTGCCCCAAACCCATCAACTGCTGGTTTTTTCAACCCAGTTGTGCCAAGAGACATGAGTCAGATGAGCCACCACACATTTCCATCCTTACAGACATGTTGTCTAACACTCAATACAGGGTTTCAGTCCCTTACTAATGGCTTTTGTGACTTAGAAAATTTGGGTCCTTCTCTCGATTGATCCCATGCAGAACAAGCACAGCAAAGTGGAGTCAGGCATGTTTGTCCTATGGCAGTGTGGCAGCCATGCCATTTTTCTCACAGCAGCACAAACCTGCAATTTTTTAAGCACCTGATGGCTGCAGAAGGTGTATGGAAGATTCCCCTGCTTTCTCTTGCAGAAATAATAAGACCTTAAAAATGAACAAAAGCTTTGGGGAAAAAAGTTCTATATGTTTCTAGGTTGATTAATCAATATTTAATTATTT
Source organism: Agelaius tricolor (assembly GCF_023055355.1). Classification (NCBI taxonomy): domain Eukaryota; kingdom Metazoa; phylum Chordata; class Aves; order Passeriformes; family Icteridae; genus Agelaius; species Agelaius tricolor. The sequence goes on from NW_027269270.1 coordinate 6,588,962, forward strand.
AGAAGCTCTAAATGGCTATTTTTGTCTGGCACAGGTACAAAACATGTTATCATCTGTCAATAGAGGCCAGGAAATCAGATCTTAAGCATGTAGCAGGGCACTGCTCAGCAGAGAAAGTGTTTACTCCATTTGCTGCACTTTACCATTTCATTTCATCAAAGGTGTTTATGTCACACTTAATGAGATAAGGGACAGCAGAGGCCTCAATTGCAGGTCTTAGCACTGTCTGATAACTGCAGCAATCTGGGAATAAACACTGCTTTGCAGAAACCATTTTTTAGAGCCCTAATAAAGTAATCGTAGGCCTTAGTAGAAATTGGTTAATTGGATCATCTATGTTTTGTTCTGGGAGTAAAATGTGCATTACTATGATTAATTCATTAGAGAGTGTTCTTACTGGAGTTAATTTGATAGTTCTGAACCAAAGCATCACACTGTTGAGTGGCTATTGTGCTTCTGCAGAATTTATGTACTAAAGCCTCAAAACATTTCTGCCTTGCTAAAGGTGCCAGAATTTTTCTGATCCTCTGGACATAATGAGGTTCTTGATTCAGCTTGTGGCCAGCACAGCCACTGCTCCCCAGAGCTCAGAGTTAATTCACAGCATTTCTGTGAATGTGAAGAGATGGGAACACCCAGTGTATCCAACATGGCCTGCCAATTTTTTACAGTTCTTTTTACACCTCCCCAGGCAGTGGATAAGCTCTCTTCTATATTCACCACAACCTGAAAGGCTCAGAGAAATGATGGCACTGGCCTCCATCTAGTCAGTAGCTACTAAAGGGGATGTGCTCCACAACTGCTTGACAAGCTCAGATAGCTGACAGAGTACACAAGTTTTTGAGCTCTTTTGGGTGCAGCTTTTTAGTGACCGATCTGCCCTGACAGTCTCAGCTGCTAGTGAACCCCTCTACAGTCTCATATACATATTTCTACTCTTAACAGATGTATCTTCAGTAAATACTGGTGAAGTGCTCATGTATGAGAAATTAGCTACTTATCATCTGTGAGGATGTCTATAGACAGTAGGGAATTGTCATACAAACCAGAGGGAGCTTGAAATTACATTCCACTGAGGCAAAGAAGTCTTTTACTGTCCAACTCATACAAGAAAGCAGTCTGAGAACCTTATTAAGAACCTTCTGATAACTCAAGGTAAAAGTTACTAAATATTGATATTAGTTATAATGTAATATTACTCAAAGACTCTTACAGTACACAGCTAGAAAATAATTTTTTGCCTGGAATAATGGTCTGTAGACTGGGCTGCTGGGAAATCAACACACACAGATAGAAGGATAAAGCAATCTTAGTGACTTCTCTCATTATGGCTGTTCTAGCTTTAACATGTTCCCTCTAAGCCATAAATCTTTAACCCTATAAAGTAGTGAGAAGCAAGGACTAAACTGAATTATTTATTAATCCTTAAGTCAAATTAGAATATTCTACATATCTTCCATTCTTGGGATTTGATGTGTTCTGAACAAGGAAAAGTTCTCTTTTACAGACAGGAAAACTTTCCACTGCTCTCAAAGTTTATGTGCTTGTTAAATAGGCTGTAATAATTAAATGCATACACATGCTTGAATGATAAATTTTAGTAATAAGTGCACTGGGACTTACCATGACCTTATCAAGTGGGGCTAGCCAGTCATTAATTCAGATAACGCAATTTATTATCATAATCTTTCGCTTATACTATTGTAGGGCATATGATTTATCCTAATTTGCATATGCAGATTGAGATGCAATCATTTCATTAATTTTAATGCTTTTTCTTAATCCCATCAAGATTAACACTTTGTCTAAAAGTTCTTTACAGCATACTTGTAACTGCCCATTAATGTGTTATCCTAATATTAGTATGGGTGAATTATAATGAACAGAGTACCTTAATTTGAATGTGCTAGTTCCAGATGAGAAACAGCCCCAATAGGGCACATACATAATCATCTTTTTTTTTTTTTACATATAGGTAGTGCATTGTTGGGAACACTGCAGTTCCTGTACACATTGTGGGCATTGCTTCAGGCAGGAATTTGGGGTCCATCTCTGACCCCACCATGGCCAGAGATACCATGTGGCATCTTACACATCACCACCAAATATTTGACTTTCCTGTTTTTCAGTAAGACACACAGTGGCAGAGTCAGCCACTCATTAATACTTGAGAAGTGAAGACTCAGATAAAGCAGATGCTTGAATTTTTGTTTACTAACTACAGATTAGGATTAGATGCACCATGTTAATTCATGTGTAATGTTCAATGGAATCAATCTTTATTCTAATATTTGCATTGATTCAACCTAATGACATCTCCATTTTATACACACTCAGTGTGTATCTGAGTGTAAAAATGTACTTATTCGAATGCAGGGCAAGTAACTACATTTCACTTACAAAATCAAGAATGAATGTGCAGCAAGCAGATTTTTTTAATTGCTGACAGTGAAACTCCAATCATGTTAATTTGCTAAAACTGCTGAACAGACATTAGGTAGAAATTCCAGTCATCAGTGATATCAACAGATACCAGTATAATCAAAGCAAAGGTTAAATTCAATTTATCATTTTATTGGAAAGGCAGTTTGATTTTTAAGCTTATTGGCAGAAGAGAACATAAAATTAAAAACTTTCAGAAAAATGTCTAGAGATGCTGCCTTATATTATTTCATTTAATTAAGAAAATAAAAGTGTCTGGATGTATTGCTTGTTCTCCTACATTGCCATAGATTAGAATAAGAAGCTCAAATAAAGTGCTTCATTGTACTTTTATATTTTTAACCAGATTCAAGGTTTGACCCATTTAAGCATATGCAAGAGGAAATACATCAAGCATTGAAATATATTAGGCATCCTAATTAGGCAGTGAGGATTCTTTCAGTGATGAGTAGCTTTTCCTCAAGCAAGTAAATATACATTATGTCCCTTGTTCTATTGAAGTTGCTTAAGGTAATAGATTTGGGCCAACATGTTTTATTCATGACTTAAAGCTGGTGTTATTTTCCAATGAGAAAAAGCAGTTCTAAGTTTGAGTAATTACTATATTACTCTAACCTTTTGCTGTTATTAGCCAGCTGGGATAATATTGAGAATTTTAACCTCATTCAGGCCTCTGCTGAGTTCAAAGAACTCTTTCTGCTCTCCTCATTCCTTCCCAGGCTGTTTCTAAAACTTGTCAATGCTTTCTAGCTAGGCTTAATCAGAATTTCAGTCAGCCAGTGGAACAGAGGGCGTGTAGATCACTTGGACATGGATCTTAAGTACCACTGTCTGCAATTCTCACCCAAATGCATTTTTGCTAGAATTTGTTTTCAGTTTTGCTACCTCCATCAGCAGTATTTGTTTTTTATTCCAAGTTAGCATTATCCCAAAATTATTTATTTATTAACTAAGCAACCTACTGATACTGCATCCACTTCAAAGTCACACTAAGCAGACAGTGTGTTTGTGAGGTTCTGAGGAATGCATAGCAGGGGCAGGTGCATTCTCACTATTTACATTATTGCATAGAAGCAAAAAGCTGGGGAAAAAAAACCAGTGTGGTATTACTGAACACCTATACTTTGGAGGTACAGGACTATGTCCAAATTTTTTAAAAACCTTTATTAAAATTTCTTGTGACATCTGGAAGGAGCTTTCAACAATATGGGTATAATTTTAATTATTTCTTGCTTAATAAGAACATTCTAATGAGAGCACACAGATTTGTCTGTCAGCTTCAGTACAGGAGAACTGAATTTCTCATAGATTCTCCGCCACATATCGTTAACCTTGAGTTAAGCTGCGGCTTCGTTCATTCTCTCCCACCTTTATTTTTACGAACACCAAGTACTCAAAACGATTCTTGCACATGCAGTTCAATCCCCTGGCCATTCCACGCAGCAGCAAATAAGTGTCCTACTAAGGCCACCGCCGGTAGGGGCAGGGCAGAGGCAGTGCAGACGCACGAGTGACTGGCTCCTGCTCTAACGCCAGTGCCAGCCTGTGCTCAGCAGCACCAGTTCCCCCCGAGCCACCAGAGGAAGGCAGCTCAATGCTGCCTCCTGCTGGACTCCGCCAGCAGCCACCCAAGTGATCCCCAGCATCCCGCACTGGTACCTGCTCAGTGCTCACACCGGCTCAACTACCCACTTACATCCCATAATAAGGCTTCGTTGGCATACAAATGGCACTGAAACCCTTCCCGCTGAACCTAAAAATATAGCATGTAGCACATAAACGGGATTTTAAAAGGTGGAGGAATAGTCTTTGATCTGAACACATGCAAGATCCCATTGATTAGCATCTTTTAGCACAAGATGCAAAAAAGAAAATTGAGAACACCAAGATATAGATCAAACTCTGCCATACTGAAAGAGTATGAAAAGAACACATTTCTTTACTGTAAAGTATTGATCTTTTTTATGTTAACTACAAGTTTTAATTAAAATTTCAGGTACTAATATCACACCACATAATTAACAAGAAAAAACAGTACTTGAGTTTAGAGAAGATACAAGTTTTATGGCTTGTTTCTTTGTTTTTAAGTAATAGCAGGGAAACCCCTTACAAGTGAAAGAATATTTCCAACCACTGGAGTGTTAGGATGTTATCCCAAAAAAACCCTAAATTTGTTCCATAACATCCAGGGTGTTAAATTTCTCAGCTTTACGTCAGGCTGACTGCAAGGAATCCAGTCTTTTCTTTCATTCTCTCAGTCAGACATGGTTATAAATGTTGTTTTTTTTTTTCTTATACATCCTCATAGGCTTACACTATCACCTTGCAATATGTTTTATTTTTATGGCCAGACTATGGATTTTCTCATTGTTTCTTTTTTGCTAAAAAGGAGGGGGATGGAATCTGATTCTTTCTTCTGGATTCCTATATTAGCATGAGAAAGTTCATCTGTATCTCCTCACATTTTCCATAGGTAATAATTCAACAGCAAACACTGAGCTTTAGTGTTAGACTCAGACTCTGTCACCAGCAATTAGGAGATGCTTACATCCCCCTTTTATTTTTCATTACTCCAACATGTTCAATTTGTTTCTCAATATACTTAGAACATAAATTTACCCCTCAGCACCCATTCAGTGATCAGAAAGGTGCTAACTGGGAGTACAATAATCAAAACTTCCTGAGAGTGCTTTGGTCATAAATGAACTTTAAGTCAGAAATGTAAAAAGAGCTCATGATTCTGATCTCATTTTCCCATGGTCACTTCTAGAGAATCTCCATCAAGCCAGTATCTTAAATGAAAAGCAGATTTTCCTCCACATTTTCATTCAAGACTACTAGTGCTTATTTTATTTTCACTCTTTAATGGAGTTCTTTTTCCAGTAATTCCTTAGTTGTATGCATTTTCTCTTCCCAAAGCTGAGGGACCTGGTTTTTTTGAGCCAATACTGTTTTTCTAGTCTCCTTTGCATGGAGATGCTGGAATAGAATTTCGTGAGTTTCTTGCAGATACTATTATTAATGATCTCAATAAAAATAGCAAATTTTACCAAGCAACTCAGCAGAATAAACTGTTGCCCAGTGGAAGTGCCAATTAAAACCTGTTCAACCAACAGGGAGAGAGGGTTATAGATAAGGGGATTTTCTTTCAAAGTCCCTATCGAGTGTCTTTACCCTGACCCTGTGCATCATTTTCCATGTGCCTACCCTCATAAACATGAGATAGCTCCTCTGTGCCATGACTTACATCACCCCATAATGTGGTTACAAACAAACCTTTATAACCACAGGCATATGATTCACTTCACAGCAGTTTGAGAAATACATGCACTGGAACTTGCAGATTTCAATGATTGTGTGATCCATGAGCAAAACGTTGATCAGATGTTGTAGATTCTAACAATTGTTTCATACAATTGCAGCATCTTCAAACAGATGGAATGATAAGGAGCAGTAGTGAATTTTATATCAATTCATAGAGCTGAACTTCAGAGGTAAGCTGCCAGCAATTTTGAAAATACTTTAAAGACCCTAAAGGTTTGGATATTACTTTAAAAATTCTCTCTTAAAACCAGAAACAAAAGTTTAATTTTTTCTTTTGATCTGCAAAGATATTCATTTCTCTTTAATTCAAGTGGTCTCTTTTCAACTTTGAAGGATATGCTAGTGCATGTATATATACAGAACATATAAAATATATATTAGCTTGTCTGAAGGCTTCAAAAAGAGCTTTAATTTGCTGCTGTTTCAAAAGGCTGAGAGGATCGCCTTCAGTAGCATGAGAGGAGTGGCAAATGTGACAGCTGCAGGGCTCTGCAAGACATTGTAGAGAAAAATAAATGGACATGGGATTGGGTTGCTGAAGCCAGTCATGTTCCTCTTCCCTCAAGCCCTGGCCAGTGCAGTGACTGGGAGGATGCTGTCTGCAGTCTGCTACAGGAAAGAGTCAGATCAAACCTCAGCAGTGACAGGAGGTCTTTCTTCCACTGCTGCGTCAGCTCATCTCTCAGACACCCCTGCTGAGCACATTTTGGTTCCTATTTCTACTTGAAGCCTGCAGGCAGAAAGCACAGGCAGAGCAAGGTGCCCCAGCCCTGCAGGCAGAGCAGGGCACAAAGGACCTCGCCAGCTCCTTTCCCCTCGGGCAGACCCTGAGCCCCACTGCCACAGCCACCACAATCCCTGCTCTGAATGGGAAAGAGCAGGCTGGAGACAGGATCAAGCACAGGGAACTGGACTGCACACTTCTTCACTAAATGAGCTCAGGTGTACAACTGGAGGATGACTGGTATTGACTCACTCTTACTCAAATCACACCATTTTATTAAGTTATTCCAGGACTGTAAGCTCTGTGTTAAAATGAATCAAACTCCAGCCATTAAATGCCACCATTGTGTTACATCATTGGTAGTTTCAAAAGCACAGAAAGATAAAGTTCTCTGCAAACTTTGTATTGCCAAGGTCATACATTCAACATTAGTAATTACGGTTCACTATAGGATGAAATTGCATTATGTCAATATTTCTAACTTTTTTTCTCTCTGCAGCACAAAGATTTATTCAATTATTTCACTGGCCATTAATGACAGGTGTTCTTTCAATTAAAAGAAAAGCCCACAGACCTATATAACCTATCGTGTTCCAGAGACACTGGGTAAATCATTATCTCCTGTACAAGACCATTATCACTGTGTGCCATAACAATCAGATTAATGAGGCTTTCCTCTTGCCTCCTCTCTTGACTGCCACCAGCAATGTTTTCTGTTTACCAAGTTTCTCTATGCTGATTGTGTGTTGAAATTACAATCCATCCTTTTCCCAGAGAACACTGTTTATCTCAGCAGCTGAAAAGTAGAGAAAAGGCATTTCTGTGCTAAAGGCACAAGGAACATCTTGGGTATTGCAGGTTTAAATAAGTTTGTTGCCCTGACTTGGGCAAAATCATTTGAAGTTTGGCACATTTTAAGGGTTCAGGGTTATCATGCAAACCAGGAAGGCAGTCTTGGAACTCCCAGAGATGAACCAGGACCTTCCCCATCCACTTAAGATCCCATCTATGTCAGACGTTCCTCTCAGTATGATGTTTCCTTTAATAGATTCATCTTTCATTAAAACATTCTGAAAAAAGGACAGCCTCACTATTTTCATCACAACAATAACAGACTATGGTCAACTGTTATTGTTTCCTGAACTTTTACAGGAACTGCATACTTAGCCCACAAGAATGGGTAGGTGACCCATTTCCTGGATTTTAGTCACGTGGTCTTGCACCCTAAGAGGCTCATGTTCAAGCAGGCCCAACATCCCAAAGCAACACTTGAGACAATATCATTATGTCACTGCCTTAAATCAGTGCCAGCTGGACCAGGATGAGGCCTCACAGGGCCCCTTTTGAGCTCCATGAACTGAGAGAACTGCAGTTTGCAGTGAAATACAAATAAGCTCAAGAGGCTTTATACTTCACAAGAAAAAAAGAAAAGTTACAGTTTTAGTAATAAGGTGAACTTTAAAAAATACCCATGACAGGATGCAATCTGAAATGCAAATAGAAAGCCTGTCTTCTCCCAGAGTTTAAATATCAAGAATGACCTCAACATTTACAGTGGTTCCCTGGAAGATATTAAGTTTATTATTAATTGGTTGAGATCTGAGTGTCAGGAATGGGATTTTCAAAAATTAAGCAAGGCAGAGGTGACTGAATTTCGTTTTCTAAAGCTGGCTTTTGTTAGAACAGAAGATGTTTAACTTGAATAAACCAAGGCAAATCGATGGGCAGCATGTGACAAAAGATGCCAACACAAATCTTCCCTTTGCCCTCTATGCCCTTTTAAAGCACATCCCAGTTTAAATCAAGACTTGCTTTTAATACAACAGCAGGTAGGGACTGTGCTGCAAGGAAACCTAAAATATATTGTCCTCCCACACAGTAAAGTACAAATGTCCACCCCAAAACTCAGCTCTTATCCTCAGGCATCCAAACTAAGGGTTAACAGGGGTGGGATGCTTTTGGGTTTGGCTATGGCTTTTTTGTTTGTTTAAAAAACAATTCCCTCCTTTCTGGTTAGATTTGCACGTCCTGACTACGTGCTTGAACAAAGACTTAATTTAATGTATTTAGGATGTATTTTCGACATCTTTTAAACCATACAGCACTAGTTCATTTAAATACTGTTGTGTGGACAGACAGTAATGTAAGAGCATGAGGACTTCTTCTGCAGCCCTCAGTATAATGCCAAATTCTGTTACCAACAAGTAAATATATCTAATTTTGATGAATTACATAGATGATTCTATGTAATTTCTATTCTACCCTGACTCGCATAAACAAGACTTCTAGTTTTCAGTATTATGACAGATAAGTTGCATCATCTAGTGCTAATAATACTGAATAAATTGATTTAATCTCTGAAAGCTCAATAAAAAACCCCAACCAAACAAAAAAGTCCCCACTTACTGAGGATTAAATTTGAGGCTCATGAAAACAAATAGTTTTCATTTGCTCAATTTTGAGCCAGAAGTTTAGATGCAGCATAATTTCAAATTTGTTTAAAAGTACATTAATATGAAAGGAGAGCTTTTTCTTCTGATGCTACGAGGCTGCCCAGAGAAGGTATCTGAAATGAGTTTGGCCTCAAGAGCTGGGAAGGAATCATCTTTCATAGAAGGACTTGAAACCACGATGTTTTGAGTTGCACAGAAATCCATGCTCAGAAACATGAGGCTGCCAGGCAGGTGAGAGTTAAGGTCAGTAGGTTAAACAAATGCACAAAGTGACTGTGCTAGAGGGTTTTACAGCCTTTCTACTCCATACAAGGGATAAATAAGGTGTGGAATTGTTTCTAAAATTACTTTGGCTCAACAGTCTGTCCATTACCTCTCCTCTGGGTAATCTTGAAGCCTTGCCAGGATGTTATGTTCTTTGATACAGAACATTTGTCATGATGAATAGCATTATGTAAAAGTTGTATTTTCCCCTTCTGTCTTTTGATTTGTAATATGAGAGATCATAACACGGATTTAATGTTAAGAGGTCTGAGTACTTTAAATCTTTAAAATACCTGAACAATTGAGAGCTTCATATTTACAGTGTCAAAAACACCCTTTTGAATTCCTTATATTCATACAAAGCTCTCATGATCTGATTTACAAATACAGTTTAAAAAGAAACAAAGCATTTTTCCTCACAGCACGAAACATTTTTCCCTCAATAAATAAAAATTACTAAACACAAAACTTCAAACATTTTTTTATCTTGATTTCCCAGTCCTTCCTCAGCACTTTGACCTAACACTGGTTGCAAGGTAATAAAATTTCAACATTCCCTTGTTTTTTTGCCTATTCCCTTCAGGTTCATGCTTATGCACATCTTTAACACCGAGTACTAGAGCAGCTCTCCTTGCTCCTCTTTCAGTAGATACGCAGGTAGGCTGATGAACAGCACGAGATACAATCGCGCTGTCATTTACCACTTTGGCTGATCAAACCACAATCACCAGCAGCAGCCCTCGAGTGATAACTCCCAGCACTGCTCTGCATAAGCAGGGATCACAGGCTGCGGCCAGAACAATCACACTGCTCTGGCAGCCAGGCACAGGGCTCTTGATCTCCAAGCTCCCTTTGTTCCCTCAGACTCCGTACAGAAGTCAATTACACATTTACTGATAACGTGGCTTACCCTGCCAGAAGGGTACTTCCATTAATATTACATCTAGTATCAGAATAAATGCAGAATAAAGGCAATTCTGTGGTTACAACCCACGATATCTTGACGGCCACTTTCTGAAAACAACAGTAAAATGTACCTATAGCAATAACGAGGTACAGAACCACATGACAGTTCTTCAGAGAAAGCCAAAGTGCTTTGAAAAAGATCAATTACTACAGAATCACAGTGCACTGCTGTCAATCTTCTACCTTCCTTTATAGTGAGAAATGAAATATAAATAGCCTTTGGGTTGGAGTACTCCTCTATTAAGGGGAGAGTTTGCAGTGAAGTCTAAGGCCAATTCTGCTGACTTCCATGAGCAGTGCAATGTCCTATACTCCATTTTGCAAGGCAGGGATAAATAGTCATGACAACCCTGCTGCTTCCAGATGCCACTGAGACTTCTTCAGTCAGCTCTAATGAGAACTCAACTCTCCATAGCCCAAATTGTTTAGGGTGCCCACAAGAAAAGTCTATGAAGAAGCCCTTTTTGACAGCCATTTAAACAGGGAAGACTTAAGTAATCAGAAGAGCAGGAAAAGGAAGCATTTTCCTATTTCCTTACAATGGCCACAAAGAGCATGCAAAAATAGCAGAAGTCTGAGAAATAAGAAAAAGGTCATTGAACCACTAGTGCCTAAGAAAGAGATGTCTCATTTCTATTAATGTCAACTCAGAGAGGCCCAAGTGTGTCAGGCTCCGCAAATGTCACTGGTGTTATTACCTCGTTGTCGAGTATTATCGGTCTGCTAAAGGTACATATTCTTCCAGATGGCTTTATGCTGATCTGGCAGAATAAGGCCAATGAAGCATGAATAATGTGTGAATTTATGCCATCATGAAAAGTGCTCATAACTGCTTCTCTCCCTTGACATCTTTATAAAAAGGTATTTCATTACAGGACATGGAAGATACTTTTCCAACTGAAACTCAGCTGCAAAGTAGAATACGGATTTTCTTGTGAGCAGTTTTAAGCAGCAGAACAGAAGGTAAATTGTGTGCAACACTGGGATAAAATGCTGTAAACTGGAGTCACCAGTCTGAGAGATGAAAGCCCATCTTCTGGGCTGGGCTAACCACCAGCAAGCAGAGCTGTGAGAGCTGCAATTCAGCAGCAGGGCCACAGCAGTTTGAGAGAACAGGGCAAGCACCACAACCTGCCACCTCTGTTTTTCCATGTGCTTTAACAAGGACAGCACAGACATGTCTAACACTATCCATCCCTGGGTTTGTACAATTTATACTCCTCGTTCATCTCCACCTGAATGCCTTTTTCCAGTTTTATTTTTAAAGCAATAATGAACTTGCATGCTGAACAGGACAAAAAATAAGCATGGGTTGTCTCTTTAGGGTGCCAAAAGCTGCTTGAGACTGAACTAATTTTGATTTGAACCACCTTGTCCTCTTCAGAATCACTTCAGAATTTCAGCAATTCTAGGAAGACTATTACAGACTGAGCAAAAAGTGCTACATTTCACAACAGTAAGGCACACTAAGAAATAAGTGTAATTTTTCTCTTAAACTATCAAAGTAATTTAAAACCCTTAGTGAGTACCTTAATAGACAAGAGCACTCTAGCTTCAAATGGGTTTTAATGGGAGGGTAACCACAAGAATAAAATCAATTAATGAATACTATAAATAGATTAGTGAAAAGTCTCAGCTCTTTTTCAAACATCCTCCTACCCCACCACCCATGGAACTACTTCCAGAATAATATGATAAAACAGCCCACATAAGAAATAAAATACTGCTACCATTTGGAGTTCTTTACACTGAATTTTCTGGAAAGTTTATGCAAGTTTATATTTCAAGAAAACTGGAGTGTTGTAACTACACTAACAATACATTCACATGGAAACAGAATACCGACATTTTTGATATATTTTGGCTGCATTTGGAATGTCAGAAATAAGATGCCTTGAAAGTTAAGCTTTTTAAGAAACTTGGTCTATTTGATGAGATGAGCCATTTATAAGTTTTGCCAAGCTACATCCTCCAAGAGCAGTAAAGACTTTTGAAACACTTTGCCATAAGGTGTCAGTTGCAATAAAACTCAAGTAAATACTAACAACCACACAAGTACCTCTTGCATCTTTAGGTAAAAACAGAGAAAATGCTCGATGTGTGCATTCAGAAATGAAAGAATTTACTTTCTGCTTCTCTAACATATTTAAGGCTTGAACGAAATGCTAACAGAGGTGTAAATTCCACTGTTAACAGATAGTGTGGTACAAACAATCAGGCTGTGATTTGCTATGGAACAATGCAGAATGAATAACCAGTAACTGGGTGTTGAATCCATGTGAATGGTGTTCCAAAGTCTTTCCATCATTATAAAACATGGCACAAAGATAGATCTGACCTCCTTTTACTGATGGGATTGTAATTACACAGTGTCATCTGAAAACCAGCCAAAGGTCTTTCTTGGAGTACTTATCCAATGAGCCATAGCTGTATTTCCCTTTCACAGCCTCTCAAGTGTGTTGGAGAAATCTGTAACCACACTCAACATCCCGAGGGTTGTAACATGAGAATGGAACGTGACAAAAGACATGATTGGTGTTGAGAGTGTGCGTGTGGCCAAGAGTATCAGACATGGGGCTGTTATCTTCTGCTGAGCCCACACAAAACTCCCATTCATAAGAAGCAGATACGGTGGAATTCAATAAATGAGCAACCATAACAAAGCTGTTCTCAGCAAGAATGAAGCAGAAGCAGGAATTAAACACCTCTTCCTGCATGCTGTCTAGGTAGGGATTTACTTTTCCAGCATCTATGTGACAGGAAAGTAACCATGGAAATAGCCTATGAATGTTTATACTTAAAGGTTCTCTGTGCATCATAGTTGTTTCATTTGTAGCTTTTAAAGAATGTGAATTAAGTTGTCCAATTAGTCCATGTTTGTTCTTTTAATTGCTTCTGTTCTGCTGCATCCTCAATGATGCAATTTGTGCCCTCTGATGTCACAGGGGGTCATACCAGACATATAAAACCACAGACAGTGGAAAGTTCAGTAAAGATTTCCACGGAACAGATTCATTCACTACTGCTGTGAAGGGTGGGAGACCTCATACAGACCTCACTGATCTACACCAGGTCAAGCTAAGATTAGATAAAGTCAGTTACAGAATTGGCTGACTTTTCTCTATGTCTCTACCAGACAAACACATTCACACATTGAGAATTTATAGCTCTTATCAGGAGGCTTGAGTAATTAATAATTTATCAATTTCAGCAATACAATTTTTCCATAAGACATATGATAGCGAATTAGAAATCAGTTATCTTCTGAGGAGGGATTTAGGCATTGCCATGATAAGTTGAATGTATGTAACCTGACAAATTCTTTGTTTCATGGACTCCCACCCCAACAGAGCAACTCAGTGACCCTACCTCCTCTCCACTGCAATTGAATTGTTTTAAAACAAAATTGCCTCATGTATACACCAGTCATTCATTGCCATTTCACTTTGATTCACCCCAAGGGATTGATTAACCAGAACCTCAGATGACACCATCTTCCCAAGCAGCATGCTCCAGGCCCTTCAGGAGTCCAGATGCTGACCAATGTGGGGCTCTGAAGAGGGAAGGTCAGATTTGCAATAGCAGATGTGCCCACAGAGAAAACTGAGCTCACCAAGCTTTTTGTGATGTCTAAGCATGAAACTATTGATCCAAGAGCAAGACACCTAAATTCTGATTAGATTAAGAAAAGACAGGACAAGAGTGCACACACCCACTGCTCCACAGGAAACCTCATTATGAAATGTTTCTAAGATAATAGAGACGAGATTCTATTGAGGTGCTCCTCCACTCCCATTTCTTGCAGAAGAGACATGAATGACACTGGGAACATTTCCACCTGCAATGAATTCTTTGTTCTGGATATATCCAAGTAGTTTGAACAACTTCAAGCAAGCATACAGGATATAGCAGACAAAATGAGTAAGCTAAATGCTCCTAATTCAAGATCAAAATCAGGAAATAAGTTCAGGAGAAGAATCTGTTTGAAAGGCTCTTCTCTTGCAAATCAGACTTAATAGCAAGCACTAGGAAATATTCAGATTTTTAAAATCATATTGAAGCATGAAGGACCACAGCCTCATGAGCCTTTCGGAAAGCAAGAAATAAAAGTCTGAGCTGGTTCTTGGTTTTCCTCTTAGTCACATATTCAAGACAAAGCAAAGGGTAATTAGCAAGAAGTTCACCGGTTCTAGCAGGTGTTCAAATGAGGCAGTATTCATTCAGGTAAGTACAAACCTATTTTATTTCTGTGTTCTTTAGAGTAGCTAAAGATGACTCAAGGCATCTGGTAACCTGTTTGTCTCTATATTCTACAGACAAACAAAAATTAAAAATCTTGCAACAACTGAGGAAACAAACACTTGGAATGAATTAAGATCGAAGTCTGACTTAACAACATTGTTTCCTCACTGTCTGTCTAAATCACTGCAGGAAAACACCATTCACTCCTTCAATGTCTGTGTAACTATCCTTGGCTTACAGAGGATGTAAACTCCCAGTCAAACAGAATATGACAATGACAGAAAAAGCAAAAGTACCATTTTAGTAATGTGATTAGTCCCACAAAAGCTGTAACCACATCCTTACAGTTACTCATAGCTAAGTGCTCTTCCTAGCTCATGTCCTAAACCAGCAGCTTAGTACAGAATTACACTTGCATAAGGACACAACCCATTGTCTGTATTAAGACATTCCAGATGCACCTCTTTTCATCTGTCAAGGGCACACATTTGTACCTCTCATGTTTGTGTTTAAAGCTATTGTTCATGTATCAGGCATTCTAATTTTAAAAGGTCTAGATGTATGAGTACATACTAGGATGCAATAAAATACTCAGAATCCATATTTATGTGGATTTGCAACTCCGTTGAAAAAAGACTTTACCAGGAGTTAATTCATAATCACTACACACATATTTTTATGAAGTGTAATATACACAAATGTATACACAGACATATCAAAATATTTGCAGAGGGAGAAAGATGAAGTACTGGAATGATCAGTTTAGTCCAAATACACTGACATAACCTGGGGGAAAAAGCACCCCTTTCTGTATTAGGAGCTGCAAAGCTTGGATGTGAGGTGGTTGGTGTTTTTATTTCAGGGGTGTGGGTGGGGGAGGGAGAGGACCTCTAATAAAAACAAATAGGGAAAAAACCTAAAATATTGTTCTGAACTCCCACATGGGTCAGGCTGGACCCCCACCTATGACCTAGTGACAGGCTGCCATGCACTCCAGCAGAAACATTGGTCTGACAGCTGGCTGAACCCTCTGGGTGCCCCTCATGGATCATTATTCCAATTACACTGACACCTGGGCCACAGGCTTCAACCAAATCCATTGTGAAAACTGTGTCCAGAGGCCTGGACTATCTCCTGTTCCTTACCAGGGGCAGGTAGCCACAGGATTACTATACAGTCTGTTATAGCTTTTTATGTGGAGTAAAGATTAGCATTACACCATAGAAAGGCTGAAAAACACAGCACACCTGGACTCCTTATTTAGCTGCATTTTGCTGAGCACAGGAAACAGTTTTTATTACGTGCCAGAGAAATAACTGTAAGAACAAATCTGGCTTCAAAACTGAGAATCAACTGTACTGAAGCCAAAAGCAGTGCCAGTTTGGGACAGGTGTACAGTAAGGGAGCAGGTGGAAGATAAATCCCATTGTGGAAAGCTGAAGGATGTGTATCTCACCACAAAGAATGCATGTGTCTCTGGTATTGGCTCAGTTTTTTACTGTCTGCTTCTACTAGGACGAAGTTTCTTCTCTGGAACACACTACAGGAAAAGAGGAGATCCCAAAAGCAGGCTTGGAACCCTCCCCAGCTTTTCAAATTAATGACTATTTCTGAAGCAGAGCTGTCCCTTCCTTCCTAACGAGCTAAAGTAGTTCATTAGATTTCTGATCAAAATTAGCTCCAAAAGTAAAATTAAAAAGAGTATAAATTGTGCCCTTGAGCCAGTAGAAAAACATATTTAGTGATATCATGTTGAAATAAAGATATTGCTCATTCTGACCAGAGCCAGTAAGGGAGAATCAAAGCCTGGAAACCCCAGGGTGGTCACCAGGGGTTTGCTTGGTCTAGGATTGTGTTCTCTCCTCTAGGAATGCATCAAGTGCACATGCCACGGGGACAATCTCTGACATAATTTCTCCAGACCTGCAGTATTACACAGACAAGAAAGGACTTGCTGAACACAAAGGACCAAGTAATTTCAGTTTTATAGCCCCTGTGCTTAGGTTGGAGTTCTGTCTTTCAGTCAGCATTTTTAGCTGTCACATTTTGGAAAGGAAAGAACAAAAGCAAAGAAGCAGCAAGTAAAATAAGGGCAGTACGTAGCATCAGAGTTGAAAGCAACAGCTACACTCCAAGCTCTTTCAACATCTAGAATTCGCAGAAAGGGTAGAGTTGAATACAAAATATTCCATAAAACAGTCAAAATAAGATACATATTTTTTTCCTACATTCAGTGTAGGCAAACAGTGAACTCCACAACACAGCCAGTCACTGCAATCAGTTTTGAACCACATATCAAGAATGTGTGCCTGTGCAGGCCCACAGAGAAAGAGGTAGCAGCGAGATGGAAATGCAGCCTGCACCCAAAATTGCTCACTGAGGTTAGTCTGTTTTCCCACTTCACTGAAGTCAGGTGTAAATCTCTTAACAAAATGAGTCCTCAGCAAAAGGCTGCTTTCCTTAAAATTCTTGTGCTTTCCAATAAGTATCACAAATACAAACCTTAAGCACAGCAGTGGTTGTACTTTTTTCTTTTCTTGAAATCAATCACTTATAGATTAATTAAAGAAGCTCTTTTTCTTTTACTGTAGATTTGTCTAAAGCAGAGATGAGCCATGAATTAAAGTGTAATCACCTTGATAGCAATTATATATGTAAGTTTCACCTCCATTGCACTTAGACATTTCATTAATTAAGGAAAATTTAATTCTGCTATGCTAAATGTAGCAACCCAGAAGTCTGGATTCCAGCTGCTCAGGACAGATGAACATCCTGCAAGATTCTTGCCTCTCACCCACTACAGTGCCTGGCCCAAAGTCTCTCATTTGGAGTCCAGAAGCACACCTAGCCTGTAAAGTGACCTGCTGCAGCAGGAAGGAGACCATCCTCGCCCATGTCCATGCAATTCTTGGCCTTCCAACAGATGTCAAGTGAGTTCCAGGTCAAGGTAAACATGCAGGAATGTAAGACACTCCAGGAGTGGAGCTCTATGTTAAACAGGGCCCCCACACAACTGAGCAGCAGTGGGTCCTGTACAGGCACAAAGTGTCTCTCTCACCTTGGCAGGCAGCACTGCCAGGAAGCCACCAGCTCAATACAACTCAGCCTGTATTACCTATTACTTCTTAAAAGCAGGACTGAACACACAAAAAGAGCAGCAATGCAAGATTATTTACTGAGTTTGAGTTTCAGGGCTGTTTAATGTCATTATAAGAAAGTGCTAGCAGCTACTTTCCTTGAGGAAACTATGGCTGTCTAGAAACAAATAATGAGGGAAATGCTGCCAGTTGTCAACATTTTACAGTAATAAAACCCCAGAAAGCCCTGAAAAACCAAAATGCCTTCTGAGTAAAAAGCCCTTCACAAAGTTTGGTCTCATGAAGTAGAGATTAACTCAAGGCTCAGAGGTCAGTACAGTGTTCCCAGGGAATGCTACTGAATGTTTTGAATCAGGCTTTCAAAAACTTACAGTTCCTGAGTAGCAGTCAAAAACTCACATGAACTATTATTTTCTCCTATTTATAATTCTGGGTGAAACAACATCATGCATGTGATTGAAAGTCTCATATAAGAATTGTTAAATTATGTTCTCTCTTTTTTAAAATACCATTTTATGAACTTAAGGCGGTACATTTGTTTTGAAAAGCTAAACAAGCTGGTGCAAGAACAGGTTTGTTTGGTTTTTTTTTTTTAGCCTTGGAGTTGAAAACGAGGCTATTTGGAAGATGCAGCAATAGTACAAGCTCCTTGACCCATTGGGTATCACTGGCAACATATTATTAATATCAACCAAAATGTAAGAGGTGTTTCATAAAGATTCCTATGGGAATGACTTCTGTGTACACACATGCCTCATTAGATATGTTAAATAGACTGCAGAAAGATCAACTCTCATATAATAAAACCGTAACAGTTTAGAGATTTTTACTGCTCTTTTTCGCAGATTTGGAAAATAAGAGTTGACAGGGAAGAAGAGGGAGAAACGAAAAGGGGCTAAGTCACCCAGATATGAATATTTGTGTAGTACCTTTTAAATAGGCTCCAAATGGATCCTCAGGCCAAGCAGGGAGTATTTAAGCCTTAACATACAAACTTCAAAGCCAGCTGCACTGTATTGCACACTAGTGCTATAATCTCTTGAAAAAACACATGGAGGATATCAACCCAAATCTAACGTTCTTTCATCTATTTCTTCACCATTCTAAGAAGCATTTGCCAAATTTGCCATTGATATATTTAGACAACAAAATCAGGGCTGAGTGCCTTCAGCTGCTTTTTTTGTATGCACAGGAAAGTGATCAGAAATTCTAGAATCTCACTTGGAGACCCGCTCGCTTTAAGTTTCCATGAAACGGAGGCATTGTTCTTCAAAAACATGTCACAGGGGTTCCTCATAAGCAATTTTTAAAAATGTCATTTTCTTATCCATACAAATGTAAGTCAAATAAAATTACTCCACAGCTGCTGGGTTTCTAGCTTTTCTAATTGTATTTATTCACGGATTTCCTTGGCATTTCAAAGTGGAACTAGAAACAAAAGCAAACAAAAAAAATCCAACCCAACAAACACAATGCATACATTGATGAAACCTCCTGAGTGCTTTAACATAATCCAAGGCAATTTCCTCCAAGAAACAAAATGAATGAAATTTGCTTATGGACCCCTAAGCTTTGCAAACCCTTCAACTAGAACAAGAGAAATATGTGGCTGGAAGCCAATCGGCAGCCAAATGTGTTAGATGTGTTCCATTTATTATTAATGTGACAACATTCTATATAGCAGCAACAGGGCAGGCAAGTAAAGGGTTGCCATGGAGATAAGTTACTCAAGATGCAGCTAAAAATACTCCCTTCTTCCCTTACTGTAATAAATATTGCATTATGTGAAGGCTAACAATGATGATATCAAATGCCATCTCACAAAGGCTTCCAGCTGTGAGCATTCTGGCTAGCTAATGGATTGCCTGATGGACACGCAGCACTTCTTGCCTGTGGATGTCAAAGGAGCCTATTTTTGCCCTTATTACATGGTTAAATGTTAGATGGCAGCTGTTGACATCATTAGGACAAAATATTGCTCCCTCCTCAGGGTAAATTTCTTACACCATTGTGACTTTGGGGGATTGCAGTCACGTTCTGGGAGGAGATGCAACTGAAACTGGAAAACAAACATATGGAAACGTCCTTTGAACAAGATCACAGGAGGTTACTAGGCCTTGTCTCTCAGGACCATGGTTAGACATTTCCCCTTTTTGCTGCTCACCAGGTGCCTTAAGACTACCTAAGATTCTAACAGTACCTATTAATCAGACCAAAATAAAACAAAAAAAATGGGCTTTTTGGAAGGACTCTTTGCCACCTCCAGCTTTCTTTTAAGTTTAGATATGTCCAAACAGCAGCAGAGTTTTTATAGAGTTGGAAAAAGACATGTTGCAACATTCTTTGCCCTCCACAGGAAGTCTTTATAAGCACAAAGCTTCCATTTTTCAGTTTTACATTTTCTTCTTCAGTAAAACTTTTGACTGACTCTGATATGAAATGAATCTTAATCAACCAATTTAGCTGAGAGATTAAAATATTTAATACCAGAGCAAAACATAATTCAGGTCTTTGCTAATGCCATAACTGTTCTTACTTCTCTGCTTATGGTCTTTAAAAGACGGAATTCACATTTATTTCTTAGTTTATCATCTAATTGAACAAAGGAATTACTTTCATAGAATCCCAGACTATACAGGCAGGAAAAGATCTCATCAATCATCCAAGCTGTGTCCTTGTTAAAGTCTGCTACAGAGTAGTAGATCATGCCTGGCTTTTTTCAGTCAGGAACTCACCTTCAGCACTGTAACAATAGAGTTTCTTGCCAATACATATGATCATATATAAAATTCTCATATTTCCAACTCAGTTTAAATCTTTTTGTTTTGCTTAGGATGATAGTATGCTTATTTTTCAGTAGAATAAGCTATATCTTAAAAAATAGAATAATAATTGTTCTTGAAAAACCCAGGAATTGTTCCTAGAGAAGCAGAAGGCAGGGTGGAAGTTTTAATTTTGCCATTTCTCAAAGTGCAAGATTGTATCTGCTGTTAATAGGCAGCAAAAAGCACACATGGGAAATGCAGCCAGGGAATTTAAGAAAATGGGGTAACACTACACAAAACTTCTGCCACTGTGTCCCAGGAGCACAGAGCTCTGTGATCAGCACCACATCCCCTGCAGTGGCACACTTTATCACTTGGCTGAGAGCAGGAACCTCCCCTTGACAACACACACAGCCACTTCCTTCAGGAACACTGTTTTTAACTATCATTTTTCCTCTTTTTCTGTGTGTACTCTGTTCTTACCCTTGATGGCACAAAAATGAGCTCTCTAACACTACCCCCCGAGCACACTCAGCTGCTGGCTGAGTAAACACAGGAGCAAGTCTGTCCTGAACAGCAGGTGAGCCTACAGCCACAGAAATGCCTGGGTACTTACTCAAAAGAAAAAGCACTCTTCAAAATGGGCCTCCCTACCACGCATAATTCCTGCTTCTCCCCTTTACCTAAAGAGGTTACTTCATTTTAAATGCTCACCTGGGCTCAACCCCACAGAGCCTGTAAGCATGGGCTTTGTGGTTTGTATGCTGGCTCCAAAGGACCTAACACACTTTTGGCACAGTATTCATGATATCCCTACTACCATTTCATGGAAAATAATTTTACTCAGATGTGCCTGTGGCTCTGTAAGCTCTCTCTACTTGACTTTTCATCACCTTCCACTACACTGGGTTGCTTAAAGCCCCATCCAACCTGTCCTCAAGTACCAGCAAGGATGGGGCATCCACAGATTCTTCAGACAACCTGCTCTAAAAGGGATTTATCCCCTTAAATAGCCTATTCCAGTTTCATGACTCTCTCTGAAATAACAGCAGAGAGCAATTTCTCTCTATTTCAAGGATCAGGTTGATAATTCTTTGGGAAGGAACTTTTTATGTGGCTTTTAATTTCTCCACTGATGTTATGTACATTTACCCTGTGCTAGTCTTTTTTTTCTGTTGTTCCAAGCAAGGTGTTATCCTGCTTTTTACAAACACCCCATCTCTCCTGTGAACCTTCAGCCTCCTTCCAAAGGCTCAGTGCCAGGCAGCTCCATGCAGGTGCAATCACAGTGACCTTGGATGATACATTTGCTGGACAAGCCTCCAGAGAATTGCATTATTTCTGGAGCGAGGCTTCCTGTCAGATGTTGTAATACATGGCATAGATGCCTGTTCCAAGCAGACACTTCACCTGGAAAAAGCATTCTCTTGTTTTTCACATCCATTACATAGAGGAGAGTTAAGAAAAAGAAAACCTGCTTTTAAGCACAACCAGATTGTGTTTGCTCCCACCAAATCTTCCACCTTTTTTTTTATTTTTTGCAAATCTTATGGTTTACGTATGCCAATTATAACAGCATAGATAATAAGAACAACAAAAACCCCTAACCAAATATCAGATATATGGGAACCCTGGGGAATGGTGTTTTTAGGAAAGGATTGATTTGTACAGGACTATGGTTACACTGCATAAATACACTTGGTGTAAGAACACTTCAGTAGCTGAAGACGTCAAACTACAGCAGAAGGAGCTCTCAGAAGGACAATGTTTACCTTCTGTCTGCTTTAGAATCCTTGTTAGCTGAGCAGAGGAACACCAGGATAATACTGACTACATTTGTAAAACATTGAGAGTATCACCTCTTCAAAAGGGAAAGAAAACCCCAATAATAAAAAGCAAAGTTGTTGGGGGGTTCTGGGTGGTTTGTGTATTTTGGTTTTATTGGGTTTTTTGTTATTGATTTTGGTGGTTTTGTCTGTAGGTTGGGATTTTTGTTGTTGTTTTTGTTATAGCTCGGGAGAGGATGTGCATTAAAAAAAAAAAAAATTAGTAAGGTTTAGATGCCAAAACCTCAAGCTGTACAAAGTCCAGGTGGACAAGATGACCATTTCCTATCAATGAGAGCAATTAATCATCACAGCACACTCTTAAGCAAAATGGTAGATAATATACCTTGAAGACTGGATGCCTTTCAGGTAGGAATGTTCTAGCTAACCACAAGTTCTGCCTTAAAGCAAAGTTACATAGATGTAAAAAGATTTAATGAATCTCATCATACAGGTACTGGTTTAAAATTAATGATCCTTTCCAAGCTTAAATGCAAACTGTAAAATACCTTTCATACAGTTTATGTAACTTATGGTAACACAGCCATTTTCACCTGAAAAATATCTAAGTCTAAAGGAAAAAAAAAAGAAGCTCTGTTATACGGAGGATCATACTGCTCACATAGATCAATCAAATATTTTAAGAATTATTTCAGATGTGACATGAAGTAAACCAATGACAGCACAGAGTCCACACTACAGATTAAGCATCTATTTAAGTTTTAACAGAGAGCTTGAAGGCCCTTTCTGCAGTCCCCTGAGAACAGTCTCCTTCAAGAGCAAGAGCACTGAGCTTAGAGGCTTTTGTTGGTTCCAGGTCACTGCTCTCCTGTTCTTGCTCTGAATATGAAGTTCTGCATTAGCCTTCCATCATCACACCTCTCTGATGCTTTTGCAGATATTTCCACTCAGAAAACATAATGGGCTCATGTGTCTTAGAGCTAAAGTGTCCCAATTGGTTGCTACCTCACATGGTCCAGCATTCTAAGGTCACACAGACTCAGACCAAATCTACAGAAACAATTCATTAAATAGTAAGTTAAATTCAGTGTAGTTATAACTAGAGAGGGTGTCATTTATGTTGAAATTACATATAAGCAATGACAAATTCCACCTCTGATATCCATTGATATATTTTGGTCTTTGCTTAGTTTCTCTCTTCCATATTTGAATATTTTCTAAAAACATCCATTACAACTTCAGTAATTAATCAACAAATGTCATTTTCCATTAAAGCATATTTAATCATCACAAAAATTAGGAACAACTAACAACCAAAACCAGTATAATTACTTCTAATGCAAATGTGCTAATTTAAATTGTGGAATACTTCTTTAAGAGAAGTCTGTGTTAATTGGGGTCTGCTCATGAAAGCAAGCTGCTAATTGAGCTGGCATGTGCCAGATAGACTAGTCCAACTGAAAGAAAGACAATATTTGCAATGTAACACTGATTTTAAAAGTTAACATTTTAATGAAAAAAGCTGCTATCAGGCTCATGCCAGTTCAATTAGTCACTCCTTCCCATGAGCAGACCCCAATTAACACACTTTTCCGAAAGAAATATCCCACTGTTCAATTAAAACATGGAAGCATAGATGATTACACAAGTCTATTTTGATAATTAGTCTTACTTGATCTGTCTCAAATGTGTTGTTTCTGAACTGCTGCATCATCAAAACTTGTGGATTATTTTTGAGCAAACACTTTTTATCTGCATTAAGCAGGCACTGTCTGTACAACAGAACCAAAGCAGCTCCACAATCCAGCAGTGGCAAGGTAACACCTTGGTGCCTGTTGGTAATAGCAGAGATCATACTATGATGGTTTGGATCAGTTGGAGAAATCAAGTGAACAGGATTTCTGTTCTCAGTGAGCTCTTGCACAACCCTATGGCAAACATGAGTAAATAAAGGCAGGCATGGGTTGATCCAAAGCCTGGGGTCAATGACAATCTGTCTTCAGTGACTGTTGGATTAGGTCCCCATGTTCCATGGGACAAGAGGAATTATTGCAGTGCATCAAGCAGTGGGAGCTGGCAACTGGGCAAATATTGATTTGGCATGGTAACTGCTATAATATTGATTTTAAACACAACTTGAATATAGATTTATCAACCATTCTGCAGCACTGTGTCAATGTGTAATAATGACAGCCTTTGATGGCTCAGTAAAGTAACAACAGTGAGGAAGAATGAAGGAAGAGTCATGATCACTGCAAATGTTCCCTCAGAAGTATCATGATACACATACCTGGGGAGCTTGTCACCTAACTGAGCTATGAAAGGACTGGTAAGTTGTGTCTGATTAGCCAAGAGTGATGTTAATCAATAAAGTCACACAGAATTCAGGATTTTCCCCTGTATTTGGGACTGCAGCATAAAATACAGTGGTTTCCTGTGGAAGGAATTGATCTTGCCTACTAGTAAGTTAAAACAATGCTTCTCACCATCGATCCCTTCAAATCAATATTAGGCTTTTTGCTTGATACGATGGAGCAGGCAATTCTGATTTCACAAGTACAGACGGAGTGGAGGCAGACATGCCATCACTAAAACAAGCAATGTGCAATTACAGTGCCCCTGCAGTCCACTAGCAGTAACCCTGGCTTCAGCATGAGTCTTTCATTGCATGCTTGGACCAAACTTCTGTTATTACTACTTGTCAAAAGTAGTTATCACTATGATTCCCTAAGGAGACATTCTTACTGATCCAAAGTGTCTTTAGAGAGTGCAACACAATCATCCAGTCTGAAGGAGAACATACAAATCTATATGCCTTAGGATATTACATGCTTGCTAACTTATTTCTGCTGCATCTAATGCTGTTACCTAATGCAGTATGCAGGTATTCCTGTCACCTAGAATTTACATTAAAGACAAAACCCAAAAAAAACAAACCCATATTCATGCTTTGGAAAATTATTGTGATCAAACCAGAACAGATTGTTAGGTATCCATCTCCAAAATATTGAGGGGCTAGGGCAGAAAGATTCAATGGCATATGGTCTTTAACTCATATATTTACTTTCCTTGAGATAGTTGCTGTAAAACTACCACCCACATTCCTAGCATTCAGAAATAATATCACATGTGAAATGCAAAAGAAGTTTATTCACTAAAATATTTTCATTTTGAAGGAGAGGCTGCACTTCCTGTTTGAAGTTGGTTAATTTCTACAACCCCAGAGCACCAGGATAACCCCAGAGGGTTGACTTGAACTAAGTAACTGCGCCAGACTGGTGGATTTGCCAAAGGATCCCAGAAGCTTTGCTGCATAAGGACCTCCCCTAGGCAAGAGGCTCGAATAAAGGCTGTGGGGAGGTGGTGCAGGAAAATGCAGGACAAAAGCTACAGCTGGGAGACTGCAGCCAGCACCTGGTCTGGTAGGTTCTAATCTTTTCAAGTATGCACAGCTACTCTGAAGCCTCCCTGCAGAAACTCGGCAAGAAAAACCCAAAAAAGTAGGAGTAAGTGAAAAGGAATGAGAAAAACTCACCTTTCAGGAGGCACTTTGCTCTTCTGCTCAGAATCCATCAGTCTGCTCCTATACACAACAGACTCCTCTGTTCCTACCCCCAGTATTGCTACAGTTACAGCTGCCCCCTCTTTTTTCAAGCTATTAAGTTTTTTCTTGTTGATTACGGCACATTCACTATCACATAAATTTTCACACTATCTCGAAGTTTAAGTATATGGCCTCTAGCACCACAAAACATTTTTTTTAAATTCAAAATGCCCCCGTTCTCAGTTTGGTCACAAACCACCAGAAACCTCACATTTAAATTCAGGAATTCAAATCCTTGCAATAACCTTTACATTGAATGAGTTAACACAAACATACAATTAATTTTTTTCCCACAGGCTGGAGATAAAGACCATGTAAAATCAAAACAAAGTGTTTCTGTTTTAATCAAGCATTCAAAATCCAAAAATAAATATCCTCAGTTTGAAGTATTAGGGAATCTTTTCAGTGGACTTAAAGTTTCAACAACTTCTCCAAATCTGGGAGGGGGGAACCCCACATTTAAACACCAATACTTCTTACATTTCAAACCTATTTATCTCCTGAGATCGTAGAAAGAGAATTTCATGTACTGCCACAGAAATTCAGGGCCTACTTGAACCAGTAGATCATAATACACATTTTGAACTAAGTCCTCATAGGTTGTCAAACAGAAAGTAAGTGGTTTGTGCTTTTCAAGCACTTCAACATAAACTTCATTTCAGGATGAAATAGAATACAAAGTCAAACACTCTGCATCACACGTATAAGCTAAGGATGCAAAATAAAGGCAACCTGGGACTGCTCTAGTCAAAGAGAAACAAAAACATTTGTCTGTAACTTAAAGACACTATGAGAGGGGTTTTTTAACCAAAAAAAGGAAAGAAAACAAAGAAAAAAGGAGATCCCTATGACCCAGCTGCAGAAGTAAAAGCAAAGTGCAGAATGCAGCAATAGCAGATCTAAGAAGACACTGTTTCTAAGAAAACTGAAGGAAGGGAGTCAGCAGGGAGAGGGAAACATGTTCTCCATTTTGATGTTGGCATCTCTCAGGCTCCTTGCCAGAGGCTACAGGCATCCCCAGGGCCCACCCAAACCCACTCAGGAGATTCTGCTCTATTAGAGAAACCGTCACTTAAGCAATGCAAGTATCTCCCTGTCCCCGTATTTTGTATGAAGTCTTACAGCCATCAGTATACAAGTGACATTTTTTACAATTCTGTTCCCAAGATAACCAAGGTCTGTTCCTACTGATCTAGATTTGTTAGGCATTAACTTGAAGCTCAGGCAAGTTCCTCAGGTACAGGAGCAAACTTAGGGCAATGGGTGGTAGCAAATAAGTTTCACAAGGCACCTCTGGCCCTGCATACACTGACAGTTATTAGCACCCCAGATGTGCTTTAAGATACATGATGCACATATTTACTTGGTCAGGCTTTGCAGAGAACTAGACTTCTTCAGGTACAGTCAGAAAATTCACTATTCAAACACAGAGGCAGAGAAATTGGGTACATCTTAAGACAAACCCTCTCAAAGACGATAGCTTACATGCCTATCTTACATAATCAGCAATTCTACCTTCTCAACACCTCATGTTCCAGAAACCCTGAAACAGCCAGAACAACTCACGTCATCCTTACGTTTTCCAATCTTTCATCTCCTTAAGTCCCTGACTCAGGAGCGTCAGAGTCCCTTGATCTAATATACATTACAGGAAAAGACAGGTAATTCCATAAGCAGTGACTCACCCTCACAGCCTCTGCCTGGGGCACATAGCTCCACAAAGGGTGGCTGGGTAGCTCCAGCTTTGTGTGTAACTCCTTCTCCCTGAGCCAGCACCTCTCTAAGAGAGGGCAGAGCTGGAGCAGTGTGGAACTAGAAGGTTCCAGCCCAGGCTGCCTCATCAGCACAGATTGGGAACAGCTGAGATGGCCCCACCATTAACCACAGGCAGGTGCAGCTCGTTAGCTCGGTCCCTCCTCTCTCCCAAGGCCCACTCAGGTGCAGCAAATCCCTGGGCTTGGCTGGACAGGTGAGGCCAATTCCCACTGCCCTGCCTGCAGAATAGGCAGTGACACAGCCTTCTTCACTCTCTCCTTTCCACCAGGGGTTGTACCCACCAGGGTACTCCATGGCTTCAGAAATACAAACTGCAAGAGCTGATTGTTGCAGTTAGTACTGTCCTTTCCACACTAAGGACAAACAAGAACTTTCAGAGCTTTCATGGGAAATCAAGAGAGCTGCCAGACCGCAAAGGACAGTGGCCAACTTGGAACCTCCCAGGGGACAGAAAACCCACCTTGTCCCACCTCTGCCTTTGATGGCTTGCTAAAAGGCCACCTTGTTAGCATGGGCAGGCAGGCACTGTGCGCTGAGACTTTCACCTCTGTCAAAAAGAGAGGAGCCTAAGCCCTGACCCCTTTCCCAAGGTGCTTTCAGGCTGTGCCTCCTGTATTGTCACAACAGATTGGGCTGTGACAGGTTGGTCAAGAAAACCAGAAATGTTTTACATTTTCTGCTTGACTTGCAGTCCTTTTACCAGACTAAGGCTTGGGACAGTTTTTCCACTGATATTTTTTATTATGCTTTAGGAGAAAAACAGGTCTGAGGTTGACACTCAGCATTACAATTTCAGTACTATGCACATAAATTTAACTACTTAATTCCACTGAGCATTGGGTAAGTGGGGCAGCTAGACCCAGTATATTGCATGGAACATTTATCACTAACTACAGTATACAATTCCCTTTGCCATTTAGGCTTACACATTTTACAGCATTTACAATCATGCTGAATTATGCTGGAATTCCCATTTCAAAGGATTTCATGAATGTATTGCTTGAATGCTGCCAAACCCTTTTTTTTTTTTGTTCATGCAGACTTTAAGGGGAAGTGAGGTCCTGTGAAGCTGCTTATGCACTGCTGGATCCCAAGTACTGTTGGGATGTCTGGATTTCACTGAGAAGTTGCTGCAATAAAAAGTGGGGTCTGACAGAAAGCTACAAAGAGAACTGATGTAATTTTTAATCCAGTGTACCATAACTATTAGTGAATGTTAATTTCTTACTGGCATCTAATTGGTAACAGTCTTTTTCAGCTTTTTATGATTAGGGAAGGTCAATAGGGTCCCCCAGCCTGGCTGGGACCCCACCTCTGTAGCAGAGCAGAATGACCCAGCTTCATGCCCCCAATGAGGGGTCTCACAGGGCCTCATAGGTGTCTGACACAGTGTCAGGAGAGGGTGTCAGAAATCAGCTCTTGCCTTCAAGTGAACTCCCCTTCCTCTCAGAGCAGCTCAGCCAGCAAGAGAGCCCCACTGTTACCTTTCATGAGGGAAAATGTACTTGTTGGCTTGCAGCCATCCTCTCCTTGAAAATCTCCCAGTCTGTTTTCACAGTTTAAACCTGGCTGGGAAACCTTTAAACCTTCTCTGGGCTGGGAAAACAAAAGCAAGGTCAGAAATCCCCTAATTCTCACAAGACAAACCTCCCCCTTATACAGGGGGCACACCTGGCCTGCAACTCAATTACTTCTACCGACTAATTTGGCGGTGCAAATTTTTTGGATATACAGAACATCTTCAACTGTAATCCTGGCTTGTGAGAAGTGCAGAAATACTATTCTAGATCCCCTTAAAGAGATGGCAAAATGAATCCAGATTTTCCTACCTCTCCTATGCAAATCCTGCCTATGATCTTCCAAGTTTCCTTTATGTATCTTAAACTCTGAAGGTTTAAGAGTAATATTTCTGTAAGTCAGATACTATTAGATATTTTTAAAACTCTTCCTTCTTTAAAAAAAAAAAAAATAGAATCAATTAAAAGAAATGTCTCCTCAATCTGACTTCAGCTGTACTATAAAACTGTTATTAAAACTATCGTGGATGTGACAGAAATAAAGGAGGTGATGAGGAGATATTTATGATGTACAAAAAATGTCCAGGGACTATGTCTAATGATGTGATCAGGATTTTTTAGGCCCTTAATACAGTGATTATTAATGCAAGTCTGCTTCCATGCTTATGCAAATAGGCCTGGGACATAACAAGAAATTTCCAGTCATGTTGCTTGAGAAGGCCATATGGGGATGTGAGGCTGTCTGAAGCCTGAAGAGACTTTCTTAATGGAGTCCAACAAGATTAGTTGCCTTTCCCCACTACATGACTGTGTAAAAAAAGCAAATAAATCACTAACAGTCTCCTAATAGACTTAGCTCTCTCCTGTCCTGAATGAATATTGCTTGGGATAAGCTCTGCAATGGCTAACTGATATTGCCACGGTAACTTGTTTTTTTTCAAGGCTGTGTGAAAGATTTCCCAGTTTTTGAAAATGTTGTCCCTTATCCTGTATGCAGGAGTGTAAAAAGCTTTCTGCTGGTAGGCTGGAGCCCAGTTACTGGAATGGTTTTCACCTGATCATGTTCTCCAGCTGCATCTCTGAGGTGAAAGGGGTGACTGAAACTCCCTCTTTTCCTGTGAGCAACCCAATACATTCCTCCTCCAAGCCCATTGTGTCAATGGATTTATTATGTACTGTGTGATAAATATATTGCTGCCTCACCTAATACTCAACTGTGTCTGGTGGAGCAACCTGATTCTGACTAGCCTGGCTGCATCAATGCACAGAGCAGGGATTATTACCCCTTTTTCTTGGATTATCACATTTTATTTACAATTTCAATTTTTTTTTTACATTTATGTTATTATTTACATTTTTTATTATCCTTCTGGATGGTTTTTTTTTTTTGTAAATTATTTTTGTCTCTTCTTTACAAGCTCAATTTTAAGTAGGTTAGAAGATGCTGCTCCATTCCTTGGTTAGTGATCAGTGATCCCAGCAATTCAGTATGTGATCTGAGATGGAAAAAGTCCAAATAGTTCCATGAAGTGGGAGAATAAAATCGATTAGGAAGTTGAAATGGCTGTGCTTCAAAAGTTAGGAGAGAGGGACACAGATTGGAAACGACTAGGGCTGACGCTGTGCACAGGTGTGGGAATTGGGAACACTTGCTGAAACAACAAAGAGGAAAAAACCACAAACCAAAGGAAGCCATAGGAAAAATGATTCCAGAGAAGAAGTCAGCTCAGGATGGCAGGCCCAGCTCACTGAGGCTGGATATGATAAGCTCTTCTTTTCCAGTAATTGTGTCTGACCTGATTCACTCCCACCTTTTTTGCAAATCTGGGTGCCACAGGGCATTTCTGCCATGCAGGTGATGGAATTAAGAAGCCAACTCCTCTTCCCATGTTGAATCCCCACAAGACACCAGAGCTGTGTGCAGTGTCAGGTCTGGCCCTGCCTCTCACTGAAGGTGTGCAGCCCCAGAGCTGAGCATCTCCTCCTTTCCTGTAGAGCCGGCTGCTTGCTGTGAGCCACATCACTCTGTAGTAAATCAGGAATTAACTAAAAGCAAGGACAACTCTTTCATGAGAGCAATTCCCTTTCAAAGGTCTCATTCTGCAGTAAGGGTTAGCCCATTAGACAGCCCTGATTGTTCCCACTTTGTAACCCATCATACTCTCAAACTGCATTTGTAGCAATCACCTAGAATTTCAGAAGTTTTATTAACTAGCACTTTGACAGACTCTTCCTTGATATTTTATATGCAAGCAACACATTTCTGAAATGGTGGGTACCCTTTAGCATATATCTGTTTATTACAGCAGAGTGATAAAATGCTAAAGTAATAGAAATCAAAGCTTTTGATTATGATATAGATTGGTCTGTTCTTTTCAGGAACTGTGGACCTTGATTAATGCAAGTATGAAAGACCAAAATTTGCCCTAGTTTTCCTCAAAGAGTTCTGGAGGGAGGGTGGTTTAGGGCCTACCAAGTTGCTGTTTTGTGTGCTTATGCAAAGAAACTACTAAATAAAAATTATTGCTATTTTGATAGAAGTAACATTGCAATTGATAATCAATGACTGACTTAAGAAGTTTTGTGCCTCACTCAGCTGAATCAGAGCAGATGTTTGTGATATTATTATGTCTCTTTTTTTTTAACAGAAAAAAAACTCCTTGCAAGGCAAAAAACTTAATACAACTGTAGAAGAAGTTGAAGCTGAAAAAGTACCATGGATTTGCCACTGACTTTTGTTTTGATAAAGAGTATTTTATGTTCAGAATTCAGAACTCTGTACTTCTAAAGTGGCTTGAGACCTGCTTTATGCTTCAGGGGAAACTATTTCAATCAGTCCCAAAGCTAGAAGGAACTCACTCTAAATTCCCTTGTTAAAATAATGTCAAAGTATTATTAGCTAAAGCCTTTTTACAATTGGATTAAGAGCACCCTGTTCTCAATCCATGTTCTCAAGTTTGACTTAGTTTATTTACAGATGGTTATCTAACAATGCTAAAAAAATCAAATCAAAGGCTCCTCTTCTCCCCACACAATACTTCACTTCTCAAAAACTGCTGTTTCCTTTTTTATATGGAAATAGAAGATTTTGTTCCTAACCTGTTAGCAATAAATAATGATATAGGAAAAATCTCAGAATACAAAATAAATTTGATACTATACAAATGTTTGGAAAATGCAAACATACTCCACGGGGAATATGTGACAATTGGAGCTTCAGCTGGAAACAAAATGTTGCAGATTATTAGAAATATCTATTCTCACTGCAACAGAGCACTCAGGCAAGTCTACTTCAGTCCAATCAGTAGGAAATTTAGATTGATAGGATAAATTGAGAGTACATAGACTGACCAATCTGTACCCTTACCCTATCCAACAAATGTAACACCACAAAATGGGGTTCTCACAATTCAGAGGGCTGAATTAAGACACCTCCAGAGACCTGCTCCAGTAGATTTGTTTTAATTTTAGGAGAGTTAATAAAATTTTGAAAGAGCTTCTAAAACACGGCAAGGGACTACTTTTGTGAAACACCCAGCTGCCTCTGTCTCCTCAGCACTCAACAATGCTATAAATCAGATATAATCACCAGGTTTGGGATGTAAACCCTGAGAGTGCAGATCATGAGAAAGCAGATGCCTGCTGAGGATCCATCCCTTCCTAATGAGAAGCTGAAATATTTCTGTTTGGATTGCCCCCTGCAGTGTTCAATAGCAGCTGTATTGGACATTGCAGGGAATTGAAGACACAATCAATTGAGATAGGTTTGGGAAGTGACTGCATTAAGTATTACCTGCTACTGCTCTGTCTGCCCAGGATGGTTCCTCCCACATTTGCTTCTATAAACTTAATTATCAATACATTAATTTCCCTAACTGGACCATCTAGAGCATATATACAGATATACAACAGCACACAACTAAAACTCCTGCCAAACTTGCAAATCAACATCTCTCAGTCATGGTTACTAACGTTTTCACTGTCTCCTAAACATGATGGGGATTATAGCACACTGAATGGAAAAAACAACATAGCAACTCTGAAATTTCAGAGTTTGGGTATGGAAATGCTAAGTGTAGATTCTAGGGAAAAACCCCAGGTTTTTCTTAAAGGAAAGCAGAAGTTCTTAGAAATTTCTTTAATTAGACCAGATTTTCATTTAGTAAAACAAGAATCAAATAATCAGCAGCTTTATTCTTAAGACACACATGCACATAAAAGTGCCTGGAATACCTTCAAGTTTATTAAAGTCACAAGTGAATTTGTAAAAATCTGACATTATAATGATTACAGTAGTACTACTAACTACCTTTGTTATCATCAGCATTGAACTTCAGAACCTGCATGGTGCATTTGAATGACTGAGCTTTCAGTCATTTCTTGCTGAGAGTTTAGATGGAAAAAAAGCTATTTCCTCACCAAAGGGAATGTCAGTTTTGGGACACCAAGTTCCACTCATATCCCATGTGGATGGAAACATGGATATTTAAGGGAAGAAAAACCAAACAGAAACTGATCTATATAAAATGCATCAGCTCTACAACAGCCATTTCTTTTATTTTGCACAAAACAATGACATTTTCTCCCTACCTTCTCAGCCAAATCTGTACAATGTAATAGGAAAGATATTTTACTTAGGTGATGTTTTGATTCTGGTTTATGTAACAACTTTAGATGAAACTTTAAGCACATCCTCACAATTCTGTAAAGTTAACATCGGTGTGGAAGAGTTATATGACAATTTTTATCTTACATATTGGTTTTAGGCTTTATATATGGAAAAAGAAAGGGGAAAATTATTTTTATGTGCATGGAATATTAAAGGTGTCTAGAAATCTGAACATTGCTTGCAATACATTTATTCAAATTCAAGTGTTTTACAATTCTGACTGTAGAACAACAAGATTTATATCAACTTTCCATAATGATAGTGTTAGGGTTGTACTAAGGAGAAAAGAAATCTTAATATGCTTGGTTTGTAGCATTCTCAGGAAGCAATTAATGCTAATAGTCCAGCAGGCTGGAAGTTGGAACATTATAAATTCCATCCTGGGCTCCAGACTGCAGAGGGAAATTTTGAATTGACTTATACTTTTTGAACTGATATTTTATAAAACTGATATATCCAAATCAGTTGGTTTAAATACAATCAATAGGATCAGTATAATCAGAACAAATTATGCCCTTCACTGGGAAATATCTGTTGATAAACAAGAGAGGCTTCCTGGGAAAGAGCAGAAGGATTTTTGTCTGGTTCTGCACTGTCTTTTACCTTTACTTGGAACATGGATTGTAGTGACCACAGTAGTCCATCACATATTTATAAATAGTACATATAGCTCCATTACAATACATTTTCCTTCCAGACTCAGATGTATTATTCAGTTTATCACAGCCTTACACCCTCTGTCCAGTGCTGGCATGGTGAGCTAAGCAGTCTCTGTCACTGCAATGATGTGGCTTTTATACCCAAAACCAAGATACTTTTGGAGCAGGAGTTTATAGCTAAAGCTCTGTGATCATAAAATACAATTGTGAGCAGCAGTTGCTAAGTGACAGCGATTCCTTTGTGATACAAATAATGTCCTAAAAAATTTACAGTGCCTCTTTAGAGCTTTATTTTTTACCTTGAAAGAGATGATCTTACTAACAGTGACATGCCAAGGGCTAAGGACTTGTATCTGAATTGTAGACTGCAGAGCCATGTAATGATGCTGCTGAGTTAGGCTGAGACTAACTGGGGATATGGTAATGGAGCTGGCATCTGGGGGAGCTCCTGGGCTCTCAACTGTGCAGGGAAGCATTAGTCAAACAAGGGAGAGGTCTAGAAGGCATTTTTGTATCCCTTCAACAAATAGTTGGAAGCAAGTCTGCCACATGAAAATCTCTGATGACAATGGTATCCTTTAATAAGGATAAAATTATTAGCAAAGGCAAAAATGAGAATGCACTTTGGAAGATTAACACTAGGAAGGGAAATAAAAAATGTTTTAGAAAGTCTCAGTTTTGCTTATAGACTTTAGGCAAAGACATTTGCTGGCCTACAGCCTCAGAGGTCACGTGCTCTTATTTTTTTCTGCAAAATTACCAGTCATTTTACATTCCCTTGTGCCAACTTGTCATTTTCTGCAATTTTCTCCAGCCCATCAAAAAATCTTATTGTTAGAGCTGCATGAGAAGATCAAATTATATTCAGAAGGTGAGGAATAGCAACAGTCTTTGGCGAGATGCAATGATTTTTAAGCCAAAGGTGAGATCATGCCTGCATGAGTTCACAATGGGGAGATTAGTTTTACAACACTAAAAAGGGATTTCAGAAATTTTTAAGTGCCACAAAACCTGCATTTGAGACTTACTTTACATCTTCATTACATCACTTGGATATTAAAGGAAGCCTGTGCAAAATTCTGAGAAGCACTTCCAGTTAATAACGACAGGAACCAGTCCAAGGACAAACATCTAAATCATGTTGCAGCAAATTACACAGGGAGATTCTTTGGTGTATGAGGTGTGCACACACACACATTCTCTCTCCTTGTTTGTGCCACTCCATGGAGCTATGGCACATTGCCTTCTTCCCCATCTTCATCTCTGCCACTCCATGGATGCTCACACAGAGTCACTGCTATGGCCCTGCTGGTTCCCCACCCCATGTACCCTCTCAGCTGCTGTGGCTCTTTCTCCCTCCCTGTCCTTGAGCTCTGGAGGTACAAAAGGAGAGCCAGCCTTGAGGAGACTCCCCCTCACAAGTGTGTCTCTGGGACCACAAATCCCTAAGGACTGAACAGTGAGTGGGGAGAACTCCCAGTGCTGACCCTTCACAGATGTACAGGCTGAGAGCAATTCTGACCTACACCTGCTGCCTTTCTCCCCAAGCCCTTACACACCTCATAAATCTGTACTGAGAACACCCATACAGCTCCAAAACCTACACACAGCATCGTATTTTGTGTTTCAGTACTTTCCTCAGTATTTAAGAGAGTATAATCCACATGAGCAACTTGGAGCTAAGACTATGAAAAACCCTCTCCACCATGATTAATATTTTCCCTCTCAATGGCAGTTTTGTGAAGGCCAGGCCATAGTGAGACCTCTGTATTTATGTCAGGTGTCTCCATCACATATCAAATCCATATCATTTTACACTACATGTAAAACACAGATTTAAAAACTCCTGAACCCATCATTATGACTTCACATTTATGATCTTTTAATAAGTCACTTTCTGACATTGTCCCTTTACTGGAATGACACTTATCTTTTATGAGGTGACTTAAGATCTGTGAATTAATATATGCACATGAGGCTGACTCATCAATCTTAGAAGCAATATGAGAGTGGCTGTAGGCAAGGCAAGAGAGTTATCTTTGCCCAAAAATAAGGTAAACAGGAAAAAAAACTTTCTACAGATGCAGTTCCTGAAGCTTTCTAGAAGACTGAACACCACAAGTCTCCTGAAGAATGTTTCCATTTTCCTCTCAGAGAACTGCTTATTTAATTATGAAAACAAAGTTTTAGTCTTATTTTTCATATGTTTACTCTAGAAATATTTCAAAGAACCAAAAAAAAGATGTCCTTGTGGATACTGGTGAGGCTGCCATGGGCAAGCCAGGCTGTGGAGCACTGACCTTGGCTTTCCACCTGTGCCTAGAGACAGGATGACTTGCAAGGGTCCCCCCAGGCCTGGAGTAAAGACTGTGCATTTGCTGGCATACACCAGTCTTGAGTTGCCCAAGCAAGGTGGGGGAGTACAAACAAAACCTGTGTTCAGAGAGAAACAATTCAACGCAATAAATCATGATACTTAACTTTTTTTTAATTATGTTTTTGAGAAAAACCCTCAGAGTTGGTAATTTTCTCAAACCATATAATTTGGATTTATTATATGGTTATTCACACCTAGAATTAATAACATATATATGCTTAAGCAGGTGATAACCTTTAACTTATGGAAATAAAAACACACCTGCAGAGAACAGCTGAATAGTCACGATATGGAATTTTACATTTCCGGTTTAGGTCTGTCCAGAAATCCCTAAATATACCTTTTACAACTACTGTAGTACTTGTTTCCTTTTTTCAAATTGTCCAAACCCAAAAGAGCTGAAAAATCTCCTTATCCACTACAATTGAAATATTATGAAAATCAAGCTGCTTCTGTCCTGGCATTCTTTCTACTAACAATGTAAGCTGATTCATCTTTAAGGCTAAAGTATTATTCTTGAGAAGTTTCATCTAGTATGTTCAGGAAGAAAAAAGTAAAAACTGAAACCTAAGATTCAATATTTTTTGCATAAAAAGCAAGCAGTAATAGTGATGAAACTGTGTTGGCTGAAAGACATGAAAAGAAATGAGAATATTTTTGACCATAAAATGTTAATTTCAGCAGTGATGAAGCATTTTGAGAAACTGATATCCATAATCAGCCACAGAATATAAGCATTGACGCTCCAGCTGACCTGATTCAGGGAACTCAACACACAGCACAGGGAATTATCCAGACTGCTGCCCATTTTTCTCTTTTGCACAGATATATGAGGTGGTTTAGCTGAGTAATAGGCAAGAAAGGATGTCTTCTAAAAATGGAAATTTCAAAATAATTATTTCCACTTAATAATGCAGGCAGGCAGAGCACTACACAGAGCAGAAAGCTGGTGGGTACTTTCAAAAGCTCTTGGCCTGCTGATCAGCACTATTTTGAGAGGACAACATGTCCCATAGAGTAACACCCAGCAATGACCTCCAGTGCTTTTGAAAATGTAAGGTGGATGGCAATTATAGTAATGTCCTGATTTGTCTTTATTTTGTAGCTGTAGCTGTATGACATAGTAAAGACAAAGCTTGTAGGTACAGATAATATTCTTTATAGTATTAGTTTGTAAAAAACCACATGAATCTTCAGCCAATACAGAAAAATACAGTATTACAGAAAACAAAAAACATAGGAGTAATCATCATTTGCCCAAAACTATTTTTTTCAGACATGGCCCTAAAAATAAACAGTAGGAATTAAAGATTTTCAAGTAATTCTTCAGAAACTGAAGAAAATTCTCATCATTATTTATGACTGATATGCCCCAGAGTATTCCATATGTCATCTTTTACCAACTACCAAGAACTTTATTGATATAAGCCTCTGTTTCCCTCAGCCACATCTGTTGCAGCTTGCATATGAAGTAATACTTTTTCAGATTAGACTTTAGGGGTGATATTCAACATTATTCCATCAGAAATTAAAACAAAGGGATAAAATATATTTTAAATAATGTATTATTTTTCATTTGATTAAAAACTATGTTTTACTTCAAGCAATATGTGTCCTGTTCATAATAAATATAAAAATTTTATTTCATCTCTGTCAGTTAGTTGAATATTCAGAATGTGCAAGGAGCAGGAAAGGGACAGGGAGTTTTTAGGTTTGTTTTTTTTTATTAAAAAATAAAACTACTGGATTTATTGCCCAAAATAAGTACTACAGCAAGCTAATAAATACAGACTTCTGTTTCTGCTAAATACTAAAACTTGTATTTTATTTCTTTGGTAATTTAATAGATTAAATGGAAATAATATTGTGGTATGCTACCAAGTAGAAATTTTCAGTGAAAAATAGCATTTCCACTGAAATCAAGAGATTTTCCAATGTAATGAATGTGGCAAAGTAACCTACTCAGCTACAGGGATATGCTGATAGATTTCCCAGAGTCACTTTTCTTTCTGGGCCACAAGTCCAGTGAAACTATTTTCTTATTCAGTACCTGCCTGCATGTACTTAGCTCATGCTCACTCCCCAGACAGATTTCATTTCCAAGAGTTCAATATGTTTTTAAGGTACGCAGTCAAAAGGCAAAGATATGTGTTGTGAAATTAAGGTGCTTGGAACTGGCTGTGGGCCTGGCCTTTTGAATACATCATGTATGTATAAAGAGCTTTCACTGTAATTCAGGGTAAATAACAGTGTCAGAAAGAATGAGATGGAATCAGCCACAGTGGGCATAAACTCTAGAAATAGCTTCAGCTTATTCATTGCTCTTTCATATCACATCCCAATCCAGATATACTTCCATTTAGCTTTGGTCAGAGCAGCATTTTTTTCACATTCTTGATGGAATCTGGTTTATTACAGCACTTGACCTCTCTTCCTTCTCAGGAGATGCTTAATTCTTGATATAAGGATGGAAATGCTTACCCACTTGGGGCACACAAAACTGACTTCTATTACAAAATGTGATTTATAAAACGAGAACCCTGGTTAAATGGGAGTTTTTGGGGGCAGGGGGTAGTCAGGTAAAGTTTGGATGTGGCAAAGCTATTAAAGCAGTGTTAGCAACAGCATGCCCCACCAAAAAACCTGACAGATTGAAAGATTGTATGCTGAGTGTGATCTTTCATGAATGTATTCAGATATGTGCTTCTGCTGCAAATTCACTATAAAATACATTTAAGCAGCATGTTTTATATGCAATTCTGAACACTTTTCTAAATTAGGGCATTTTTTTCCCAGTTTCCTAAGATGGTATTTAATTATGTGAAATGTTTCCCATTTATTTACTAAAAGCTCATAGCTGCAGTGGGATGGTGGGATTTGCTACTGCTCCCAATCCAATTTTGCATTCAACTCACTGAGAGCCAGATTCTGCCTGCCACTCACACAGGAGTGGGATGGAGGGTGGAGATGTGAACAGAGAAAAGAGGGCTGCCCTGTCAGACTTCTTTGTAGGAAACAAGAAACTTAAACATAGGAAGAAAGCATTTAATTCTGCTCCCCAAATTCTCAGGTCAATGAAATGGGTGGTAACTGAGGTGAGGCCAGATCACCATGGCTGAGCAGCAGCAGGCAAATCAAAAGCTTTGAGAAGGAGGCTGGGCAAGGTGACCACTACAGATCTCTTCCATACTGAATAATCCTTCTGTTCAACACCCCTTTATATTTTCCTGGGAGGGCTCAGTTACAAACTGCTTTTTTTTTTTTTCATGAAAACACACCAAGTTCTTCAATGCACAACAATGTGGGAATAACACCTGCTCCTCTCTCCAGCAGATGTGGCCCTAGACATAATTTGCACAGCGTGTTTATCTCACTCTTTCAGTTATGGGGATGTCCAAAGGATATCAAGTAGGTAAGCAGCCCCAACACCTACTACTGGCACCCTGTGATTGCTTGTGTCCTGCCACTACTTTAGATTTGTAGCCACTGCAGATACTCTAATAACATATTCTCTTCCCTTATAAGAAAAAATTACTTGGATCTGGGGGAAAAAAAAAAAAAAAGCATGCTCATTTAATTTGTGCTTCCTTGTATTTGGTGTGGCACAATTACACTGAAAGATCAATTTCACCTTTAATTTTAGTGATCTTCTGACTGGTTCCTGCACATCCTACATGCACAGGACACATCAAGAGAACGTTTACACCACTGCAGAACCTGTAGCAAGCTGACAGTGCACATACAAACTACTGACACTTAAATATGACACTTAAATAAACATACAATAAAAGTATGACTTTGCAAAACAGACAGGATAAAGAGAAAAAGAGCTGTCCTTAACAACAATTTGCCTGAGCAGAAATATGCACAATTCGAATGAATTCAAAATGAATGATCAGGTCAATTTGGTGCCTATGATCCATTATATGACCTCACAATCTTATGTGTCCTGTAGCCAAAGCTTAAGATACTCAGTTTGCTGCTATAATTTACAAGCAGCAAATATTGGTGTTATTATTTACAAGCAGAAAATATTGGTGTCTGTGCATTAGATCACTGAAAGCATGGTGTGCCTCAGGGATGGGTGTGTGAAGCTCTCAGGCAGGGCAGACATTGACACCACCTCCCATGATAAGAGGCAGGGAAGAGATACTGTTTACCATGTTGGCACATTTAAAGCTTGCTTACTGTCAGCCTTAAAATTCAAATTATTTTATTAAGCTTTCCTCTTTGCAAAATATATTTTTACTTGTGGGATTAAAGGAGCACTATCTCCTTTACATTACATTCTTACAGCTTAAAGTTGTCCTTCATGTGTCTTGAATTGTGCTCGGCCTCTCACAGGTGAGATGCTTGTACACTGCTCCACATCCTGATCTATCCAACACCCAAGTACAACCCAAGCCAACTCAGGATGGGCTCAGCACCTCTTTCACAGCTGCACTGGGCTCACCTCAGGGTTCTGCTACACAAAACCCACACCCCTGAGAGAGCTGCTCCTACCCAGGGATTTGAAGATGATCTGGAGCCTATGGACACAATTAGTGCATTGAAATTTGGATTTGCAAATTTCTGCAAGGGGAAAACATTGCCTTTAATTGTTCCCAGTGTGTCTGGCTAAAGAATGATTATCTCTTTTTCTTTCTGTTGAGCATTTGTTTTAGCTGAAGATGGTGAAAGTCACTACAGCAGTTAATTGTTAAACAGAGATAGGCACAGGCCCTGCACTGAGCTGAGCAGCACACAATATTCAGCACTCCCTACACTGCATCCGGCGCACAGTAGAAAGAAACTGGGAAAAAATTCAATCAGTATTGAGAAAAAGAAATTTCAAAGTTGGTGAAACCAGAAAATGTGGGGTTTAAAAGAAAAGGCATAAGACAATATGAAGG
This sequence comes from Agelaius tricolor, assembly GCF_023055355.1. NCBI lineage: Eukaryota > Metazoa > Chordata > Aves > Passeriformes > Icteridae > Agelaius > Agelaius tricolor. The sequence continues at coordinate 6,630,521 of NW_027269270.1, forward strand.
CATCATTGTATCCAATGGCCTATCTCATAGCCAAGCTCAAAATTGCAAGAGGAAAGAAAGGCAGTGATCTTGAAGGCTATTATTTTCAACACAATACAAAAGAAAGCCACAAATAATACTTAGAGCACTTAGAATTATTTTCACTTTGGAAATCAGAGCCTAAATCCATAGGATGGACTGTCTGAACTTTAAAAAATCAAACATATTAGACAGACACAATTTCTTCTCTTTTAAGTGGAAAAAAAAAAGGCATTGTAAACTTACTCATTGTGCTCAAAGAAAACTTTCCCCAAAATCTCTTATCCTAAATAAACTGAGTGTTATTACCATTATTATTGAGGAATTACTAAAAACAGAAATAAAATCAAATCATATGCTTAAATCTGTAAGACGTGTATATTGCACATTCCTGGTATCTTTATTTTTCATGAACATTATATATGCTGTTTGTTATTTCATTTCTTCAAGTTAATTAACTGACTAAATCTCCCCGTGCTTTGGTCAGGCTACATAAAATTCTAAAGAACTGAAGCTTCACAAAGGGAACTGGATGAATCACCAATTCAGCCTTGTTTACTGCAATACAGATGAATTTTGGCCATACACATAAATAAGTGGCTATTTCAGAGAGACAGAAAAACTTCAGTGATAGAACCCTGCTATGAATATATATATTTTTTATTTCAACTGTTTCCTGAGTATTCTGTATGAATGTGGTATTGATTTTATTAATGTATATGGAAAAAAACAACCAGTGACCATTTATCATTTAGTTTCTCAATTACTGTAACACAAAGGAAGAAAATGCTGTAAACACATTGCACTTAAAATTTCTGTGCTGTTTGAGGGTGCAGTATAGCAGGGAAGCCTGGATCGTAAGGAAGGACTGAAAACACAACACCTATTAGACAATTTGCAGTCATTCAGTGAAGAGAGTGAATTTCCCAAAATTTCAGAAGAGCATGTCACAAGCAAGAACTGTTCATAAAGAAGCACACAACCTTTTACACTCGTTCATTGTCCCACCTCCCTCATCTGAATAATGTCAGAGATTTCAAACCCTGTTGTTGCGGGTTGTTTGAATTGTTTCCTTGTTCCAGTGTAGACATCAAGAAGAGAAAATCACAATATACCATTCCAGCTAATACCTCAATTTGGGTCACAGTCAGAAACTTCAAAAAGCGTTTGTGTGTCTTTGCACCATAAAACCCCATTATAAGGGCTCCCAGGTCATCCACATGCTTTTACAAACCCCTCGGGTGAAATCTTAGTAACTCTATTATTGACTGCAACGTGAACAGGATTCTACTCCTTGTTTTACGGTGTCAGTTTTATCTTTTCTGTTTTCATCCATAGCTTGACCGAAAAATGTCAATATCCACCAAATTCTGATAGCTTCTTACTGACACTTCTATTGAACCTAAAGCTTTTTGAGTCTGAGCACCTAAATTGCCAAGTGAAGGGAAAAAAATCCCCCCAAAAAAAACGAAAAAAGGGCTTTTATTCAATTGGAGAAAATAGTTGGCTTTGTTCAATATCTGAAGACCACCACAGATCAGAGGATTCTTCTTTCTTCTGCTTTATCTCATTTTACAACAATATGGTTTCAGATAAAAGATATAGATTGTTTTGCCAGATGTGAAGAGGAAGAAAAGATATCTTTGGAAACAATAAGCTCATCGCACTATTTTGATAGGAGTAAGAAAAGCATATTTTACCTACAACGAAGAGCTGGAACCGATACATTCCAATATATGAAAGATTTCAGGGCACATTAAGTTCTCAGACTTAAAAGACTGATGATATAGTATTGGAGATAAAACTGAATCAGGACAAACCCAGCATTTCATCTAAGTTCACTCACACCTGTTTGTACTTGTGGGCCTCTTTTGGTCTCTCATAAATCTCTCAGAGACAGGCATTCAATGTGATGCTTTTAGAACACGTCCATCTGGAACATTAAGCTGACATAGCATGGTTATGAGCAGAAACAACCAAAGAAATGACTGGCCAAAAGGAATTATTTAACTTCAACCACAAACAACCTCCCTTTGTAGGCAAGCTCTTGGAGTTCCAGGTCAGAGTCTCAGGGAAATACCTCTATTTCTCTTCAGTGTCAGAAGAGTGGGTTTCCTTTGTTAAAATATTTCTTCTCATTGCATTTAAGAAAAGAGGATAACAAGAAAAAAAGGAAATAAGGTTGTTGACCTTGGACTTTCCAATTATTTTTTAAGAACTCAAGAAATATCAGAGACTTGAGGGCAACACCTTCTTTTAGTCTTTCTTCAGCAGAGACAGATAAAAGCATGCATGCATCTATGAATATTTGGAGAAGAGAATTTGATTTATAACTTGGTTGCAGTTCTGTAGGAAGGCAAATCTGTTGAATCCCTGCCTGTTCAAAACAGCTCAGAAGGGCTGTTATAATTTTCAACAGTGTAATTGCTTAGATAAAGTGGTCTTCCTGTGAAATAAATCAGGGGGAGACAGTTTGGTCCATAAACAATTCGGCAATGAGAGCCGCTCTTGCAGAGGATGCGGCATGGAACAATCCTTTCCTGGAAGGAGCAGGGTTTATCAGCATTAGCAAAGGAGTTTACAAGCTTCCATACCTCAGAGTGAGATGAAATTAACAGTTCCACTCATGATTAGGACAGTCTGTTTTACAAGACTAGTAAAATGTGGTCGTGTACTCCAACAGATCAAATGTCAGCCATTTGTTTTCTTTTCCAACAGCCAAGAAAGGAAATTCATCTTTTTCAAAGGGGAGTTATAAAATACAGTAGACATAAAACTGATTCAGAACCATTGTTTCAGAACCTGGATCAGCTTATTGCCACTGTACTTGCATTTTTAGCCAGGCAAATCAGATTTATTTTTTTAATCCTTCCTAGGAATTTGTGAGCTAAAATTAGGCCTCCTCCCACTTTTATACCAACAATTTACAGAGAGACAGAAATTAAACAATGTTTCTTCCAGGGACTGTAATAAAAGATAAAATATTTCATTGCCATGTTTTCTCATGCACAGTATCCTCCATCTCTGATATCCTCAAGTTTCTTTAAAACCCTGCTTTATGAAATAGCTCTGAGAGAACACCCACCCTTACACAGCTCACATGCTCAGACAACCTTCCCAGAATCAGCAGCAGAGAATGTGTGAGGCACAGCTGGTTTTGGAAGAGAGGAGACATTCAGTGTTGGAATGGGAGAAAAAGTACTGAGAGAATGAAGTATTAGGAAAAGAATTACCGAGGGAACTCCTGATGTGGAGGCTCTTTTTTTGAAAGTCTCTTTTTCTTACTTGCACATGTGAATAACCCACATGGCTGTTATCTCTGAACATCTCTTTCAAATCGATGAAAACTCAAAAAATCCCCTTGCTTTTGTTATGTTCACATTCCTGTCTATAGAAGAAGGTAAGTATTCAGCTGGTTCGCACATTTAGAGTCCCCAAAACAGAAATACTTTAAATTTTGTTGCTCTCTAGCACAGAGGCTCTTCATTAAATGTGTGGATTTTTTGTTTGGTTGGTTTTTTTCTTTTAATTTGAGGAAATATATAACAGAGACTGCTGGCCTGACACCTGTTCTATGATTTGTTGTGTTTCTGGTGGCCACAAGGATGTTCGAGCTCATAAAAGTCCTCTGTCACTACAACCCCTGATTCTTGCTGAGGATCTGAAAAGATGGTACGAGGTTGCAACATGTAATAGTAATTTCAAACCCTGACTGTAAAGGCAAATGCTATTTCCAGGAGCAGTTTGAACTGAAATCCCAATAAGCAGCGACAGATACAGGTGCTGACAATAACCATAGCTGCAGCAAGCTGCTCATTAAAGATCCTGACTCAAATAAACAGACCCCACTGGGCCTCGTGGAAATCACTGTATTCTGCCTCCATTTGCTCATTAGGCTCATCCTCAGCCTGCTCAGGCTTGCTGTCACTTTGCAGAACAGCTCCTCTCTCCTTGACACTGCAAAGGCTGTCAATCCCCCTTCCAATCCCCCTTCCAAGCTCCAAGCACTGCTGCCTATCTTGAAAGCAGATTTGGGGTCTTGGAAGCTCACACTAAGAAGGGTGTGTCTGTGTAAATTTTTCATATTCCCCCAGCTGGCCCCAGTGCTATTGCAGAACAGGCACTTTGGAGTGCAAAGACAGGGATTTCCATTTACCTCTCCTCTGCTGATTCTTTTGGCAAGGATCAGTGCAGCAGCAAAATGATAAAAATTCTGCTTCAAAGATAACGAACCAGTACATGAAGCAAAATGTGAAGTGAGGCAGTTTCCCTGTTTATTACTCAGGATATGAAATAACCAAGAGGAATAACAAGTTCCCTTGATTTGTATGGCAGGAATGCTGCAAAATTTGGACCAAAATTTCCTGTCTGTGTGAGGAAATGCATTTGTGAGTATGTTTCATCTGAGACCAATGCACTGAGGTTGATCCAGAGCACTCTGAAATCAATGGAAATGGAAACAATCCTGTGGCGCTCACTGAACTTTGGACCAAGTTTTTATGTTCCACATTTTCTCTCCTCTGCTATTCCTCCCTCTGCAAAGTCAAAGTGACCCCTGTTCTAGGACATGCTTCAAAGCCCATTAAAACTGCAGATTTAATTTGACTGAACAATTCTGAGAGCATAAAAGCATCCACCTTTGCCTGAGCCACCCTTCTAATGTAGGTACCACACTTAGTACCTTGCAAAGCACTTCATGGAGCCACAATAGCAGATGATAATCCTGGGGCCCTGCACATCATCCAGATAAAACTCGTGAATAATGCATGAATATTTTGGGTATTCATTTGTATGCTTGATGGATATCTCAATTTAGCTGTCAGATATGATAATTTAAGCTACAATTCTAGCCAAAAGACTATGTCTATTCTTTTTTTCATTATCAAATCAGAAATATAAACACATATAGGAGTTGATATTGTAGTAGAGAAAACCTACAGACACAGAGAAGTAACACTCTAGAAAATAAACTTTCCATATAGCTTGTATGACAAGTATTTGCAAACAATACTCAATCTGAAGCTCCAAATAAGTAATCTGAAGTGACTTCATACACTCTGTATTTATTGTACTTTAAAAGTACAATTCATATTGTAATAATGTGTTGAATTTGATATCCATGTTTATGGATCTGTTACTGAATGGAAAGTAAATAAAATACAAAATCAAAAAGTAAAAATAAAAAATAAAAAACAAAATGGCTTTTTTTCTGTTAGTTTTCTCAGATACATTTCAACATGGGTTTTTTTGGCCTTTGTATGCTTAATTGGCTCCATTTATGCAATTTACAACTTTAAAATGAAGTTTACCTTACATATTCACATGTCTAAAAAAAATTTAATGAAATAAAATGAGAATCACAGGGAACTTGTTCTGTTTTAATCTTTTTACTCCTGCACTGTCGCATATCCTTACCTTACTGAGGTCTTCACTGTTGCATTTCTGCCTACACCCTTGCAATCACACTCACAGAGATTTGTAGGCAAGCAGACACAAGAATTCTAATCTCCTAGATTAGAAATGCAGTTTTAAAATTAAGCCCTAAACCTACCACCATGCAGATTTCTCTGCAGTCTTTAGGTACAGCTACAGCAATCCAAAGTTCCTGTTCTTCCTAACTCATGGTGACACCATTTTTATCTTTGATCTTAGTATAGATTAATTCAAGGTTGGTCTAATCAGAATTATTATTTTTTAAATATATATTATTTTCTCACTATATGTTATATATATTTTATATTTACTTCCCCACATGCATATTTTGCTCATTAAGTTTTTGTTTGGTTTTGTTTTTTTTTTTTTTTTTACTTGAGCTTTTTGCAGTTAAATGTTACAAATGCACAGAATACTTTGCATTTCAGGAAAGGGAGAGAAAATAAACACCTCCCTGTTTTGTTCTTACAAGCCACCTTAATAGATTTACTGAGAAGGACAAGGCAGTCCATCTTGAAGGCTATAATGCTATTTCACTTTGACATCTGTTCTAAGGTAATGGTATCTATCATTAACAATGTCATTAGTGACCACTCTCAGTCCATTGTTCTCAGTGTCTCAGCTGGCTATAAAGATCTCATTTTAGACACTTAGCTCTGTGCATATGCCCTTTCATGACATGGTTCCCTGGGAAAAATTGCTTTATGACTAGTCATACCATAATAATTCATTTCCATTTAAAAATACACCATGTGGGATTTCAAATGAGGGAGAAGGATAAAAAATTACAAGTTTTCTGACCATTCATCGATATAATACTCAGCATTTTCTAATTAAGCTGTAGTGGCCAAGCATTAGATGTACAAAACAGGAAATCAAAGGGAATAGCTGGAAAAGTGTAAGCTGTTTAAAGTGAAGCTCTGTGTTTATCCTTCTGTGTTAACTGTTTATAAACATGCCTAAGGTGTATTCACTAAAAATTAAAATCTTGGGTTATGTACACCACACCCTCCAAATATGCATAATCAGATCTATATCATCACCCAGGTTTTGCAGATGTTACCCTTTTATGAGTCTTACATTACTTAATAACCAACTTCTGCTGCATTATCTGTGTGAGTATATCCAAATAAGCCTTTATAATCATTAGCAAAGCTTCCTGTCCTCATAGAGATTTAAAGTAGAATCATCAAAGACAATGCTTCTCAGTATTTCACCTCCACCTGGAATTCTGAGACTAACCTAACTGAATATTCTGGAATGAAACCTATGTACCTTGATTCCTAGTGCTGGGGTTTTGATCTGGTCCCATCCTTTCTCTCCCTGACACTGCAGAGGCAAACCCTGCCCTTCTCTGCAGCCTCTGAAGGCAAAAGTATCTTGCCTTACAGGATATCTCAAATTATTCTATCAGCAGCTCAAAGTCCAGATGCCAGAGAAATTTCCACCTGTCTCCTGGATGCTGCTACTTTTGTGAGCATAGCACCTCCCCTTCCGATTCATTTCGTTACAGTAATGTTAGGAAATGCTTTCAAAACAGTTTGCAAGTCCTTTTTTTGTTATTCCTCCCTCCTGATGAAAGGTGGAGAGCCAAAGGTGGTCAGCCAAATTTGAAAGAGAAGATGAATGACACAGATGATGTGAGATCACCACAAACAAATGAGGCATCAGCTGGAATACCTTACACTAAGAGCTACTGATGACATTGAGCCAAAATGAACATTTTGTATATTTATATTTTGCCAGAGAAAATTTAGAAGGGGAGCAAAGGCTAATGAAAAAAATAAGCTGACTTGGCATGCAAGTCAGCTACTTTTCCACAGATTACTGGAAATTTTAGAGCATACTTAGTCAAAACAGGAATAGGACCATATATCTTAAAACTAATAAAAAATGACAGCAAGTGTGATCATATTTGTATGCCAACATAGAATAATGTCCTTGATATTCTGAGCTCAAGGGATTTCCATAAAACATAAAAACCATGAGGATGAACTCCAGGCTGCATCAGTATGGGTTTTGCTTTAGGTTCAATGGGAGTTGATTTTAGCCTGACAACATGAATTTAAATTGATGGAACCAGAAAATTACTGACACAAACCCATACACTTATCCTGGCAGTTACTTGGCCTGTTAGACACTGGTAGCCCAGTGAAGCTCTAATTTTGCTACGCCTTTATGCCTTTAACTATGTCCATTCTGCTACAGGCCTAAACTGGGGCTTATTAAAGCTTAATGGGACCTCTGCACTGGCTTCATTGCACTTTGGACAAGGCACATTAAATAGGAAATCTGAGTCAGCAACAGGATTTGAACAAAGACCAAAAAACTGGTTGCTGTTAGGAGATAAAAAATTCTGCTATATACTGCCTGTGTGCAGTCAAAACAGTTGAGTTGATCTTCTCTACAGCTCCAATCTTCAATTTCTGATACTTGATTGTTGAAACCAGCTTGTGTGTGTAGACAAAGAAGCATTTTTTGTTTTCTTGCATTAATGTTGCGGCCAATATTTTAAACAAATAATTGTTGTAAAAATGTACATTTCAGAAATTATTCATGAAAAATAATATCAATCATCCAGTATTTTTTTGCTAATTTTGTTACTCTTCCTTCCAAAATCTACTTCATTCTGAACCATCAGTTTGTTAATATCAGTTGTTCCTACAGCAGAAGAGCACAATCCTGCAGATGGGATGTAAAGTAAGCAAAGAGAGGAAATTCATTATCTGCTGTGGTTTGCAGGTGTTCAGCTTTGAACCAGCAGTGAGTAAATTTTGATGGATAAATAGGCCAGACAGCACTGACCAGATGGCTATTCAGAGATTTTGAGTGCATCTTGCTGTATCTTTTCTTTACAGTAAGCACAGCAAGAACCCAACAGGGCTTTAAATTCTACATCAGTGTTTTATCAGAGCACAAATTATAACACAGAAACAGAAAAAAATGGGGTGAGGTAAATGAAGATAAAAGCCCGTGTTGAAAAAAATTCTTTGCCCTGATGTGGTTTGCAAGGCCCATCCTTGATAGTCTGTTTTTCACTCAGCATCTTAGATTGACTTTCTGGATTGCAACAAATTCAGTCTTTAAGAGGGATTTTATTTTTTCTGTCACCTCTGAGGCCAGCTAAATGCCTGTGCCTTATTTTTCTCACTGGTCTCCTTGCCACTTTCACTGTCCTTTAGCTGCTCTCTGCTTTCCTGCTTATTCCTGTAAGCTTTCCAGGCACACAAAGTTGCATCTGGCAAACAAGAATGTACCCAACATCAGACAGCTCCAGGTGTTAACATGACTCCTGCAACATGAAACTATCTGCAAAGGCTCAACTTTTAGGATTTTGAAAATGGAACTTACCACATGCTTCATTCAGCAGCAATGGGTTTGGAGAGGGAAAGTTGAAAAATTCCACTGAATTGGGCTGGAGCAGTTGTTTTTTGTCAGCTTGAACTCGCACTAAAATGAAAAGAATAGCAAATTTGGAAAGACAGAAAGTATAGCTCGTGTTTCCAGATTGTCCTTGCAATCTCACTGCTGGGGACAGACAGGCACAGGAGAAGAATCTGCTCTGGGGTTTCAAGATGAGCACAATCCCAGCAGCACCTGTGGGCACACACAACTGGTCCTGGCCTCATCCAGGCAGAAAAATGTGCTCCTGGAGCAGCCACAAGAGCAGCCTCTATGGCCAGCCTTCATCAGGGACATTAATAGAGCAAATTTCATTCCTTTCCACTCACCAATCTGTAAACTCCTTATTTTTAAGAATTTCAGAGGAGTAGGTGGAATACCCTGACCTTTTGCCCACCAGTTGTGCCCGATTTCTGACAGCTGATGGTTCATTAATTAGAGGTTTAGGACCTGCTCACCTAAAGCATCACAAAGTAAGGCCGTCATGCTAATAAGTGCATGTGGCTGAGGAGCCCTGCACCCTCACACAGACACATCAACACAAACATGGTAGCATTTTTCTTGCTCTAGTTTTGATCCATATGGGAGCAGAAATTATCATAAAAGTACAGGAAAGTTGTGTTTCAGCTGAATAGTTTCAAAGTTTGGATAGACTACAGCTGAATAGTCTCAAAGTTTGGATAGAACAGATAATACTGTTGACATGTTCAGTTGCTTATTCAAACTTTTTGTTGGTTATCCAAGTTTTCCCTCTGAACCAGTACTGATTGCATACTTCAAAATGATGTTTGCAAACATTCTTCAGCATTCTGAGCAGCTGCTCCATTCATTCATGTTTTTGCTGCTTTTTATTTACTATTCATGAACATCTGGACTATTGAGATTCTGTTTGCAAAAATGGATGAAGAATTGCTGCTCCCTATATTAATACCTGTATAGCTCTCATGAAGAGTTAAGCTTTCACAGAAAAACTAAGTTTATAAGCATTTGGTGTAGTGATAGGATTTTTTTTTCTGAATATTTTATTTGTCCAACTGGGAAGCAAGCACAAAAGTACATGGTATGAGTGGCAAATAGGAAATAATGAATGTTTCATGGTATCACATAGGTTAAAGCTTATTAGCACAAGGTTTTCATCAAATACTAAGAAAAAAATAACCACTCTAAGAAAGAGCAGAAAAAGAGTTAAATCTTGGGACTGTTCATTCATGGGAAGTATATTTCATATTTCTGTAATAAACTTTTGAGGTCTGCCTACTGCTAGCTAGCTGTGAACTTGGTGTCTTTGAAGTATTGATAACTTCCCTCTGGGATTTATTTGTGTCTGTTCTAGGGTTTACATCCTGATGGGTGCCAGATGACAGACTCCTCCGCATTTCAGTAGGTACTTTGAGAATAAGATGTCTTTTACTACTTCTTTTTCTTTTCTCCCCGACTCATCATTTTCCACCCTGCCTCTAAGCAGCTGTCATATGTTCCTCCCAGCTTTGTAAGCAATAAGGAGGAACGTGGGCGAGTTTACAAGATTTGCACACTCATAACTTTCAGGTTCTTCTACCTAATGTCTTCTGTTTTCCTGGGGTTTTAAAATTATTTTTCTGCACTTTTTCTTCAACTTTCCCCTCCTGTACCATGAAAATACACAAAACCTGGAGCTTCTATATTGCTTTTCAAATTTAAACTGTTCTTAACATATGGTGGACACTCCTGGTATAATTAGCTATGTCTTACATATGGTTCATGAAAAAAGGTGAATAATAAAACTGCTTAACAGGAACATGGCCATAAATCTAAGGATTTAACCTCAACTTTCACCAGCTGAAGCAAATATCTGTATCACTGACCTATAGTCAATGTCCTTTTTCTGATAATATTAACATTTTTAATATTATTTTTAAAAAACCTCCAAAAGTCTTATCCAGAATATACAACTGAGTGAGAAAGAGACAGAGAAAGGAGTATGAGCCATCTTCCTTGCATCCAAACAATTTAATGCTGAGAATTGCAATTAAACCCCTCCCCAGAAAGGGGATGGCCAGACTGAGCTTGGAGTTGAATTTGTCAGACTCAGCACACTCATCCCAACAGACAGAAATGCCCCAGCAGAGCACGATTCACTGGAGAGACCAGGAGATTTATCTCTTGGGTCCTGTGGCTGAACACCTGGTCACACACAAGCCACCAGTGCTTACACACAGCACATGGAAATCCCTGGAAAATGAGGGTTGTGGGGCCTCTGTTAAGTTTTTCTAAGTTATTCTGTCTAAATATTTAATAAAGTCACTGCAAGTCATTTCCAGCACAGTGCTGTGCTGAGAGGTTTGTTGTGCTGCCCAGAGCCATGGTAACCAGGTACTTTCATGTACAGCGAGAACTTGTTTATGAAATTAAACATTCAAGCTCTCCTTTGCATTACTGTGTGCAGGTTTTTTGGCATCAGACTCCCATTACTCTTGGGAGGATAATATTTTCAGAAGAGACCCTCAAGCATAGTTCTGATTGGGAACTGGAGTTAGAATAATATAAAATTTGGAATTACTAAATTTATACCTCTATCTAAATGTGCTGTTGATTCAACTCCTGTTCATTCAGCAATATGCAGCTTAATTTGAAATAATTATTTTCTAACACTATGAAAAACATAATTGAGAGAGAAGCAGGAAGCATCCAAGTCTTGCAGATAATAATAACAGTAATAACTAAAATACTAAAGAAATGCTTTGTATGTGAACATTTTTATATCTTAATCTCTGTTTCACAATCTGTAGGTTTTTGTATTTAGTAAACATTCAGATTCTTCATTCAGGATCTTAACATTAAGATCCTTTGAAACATTTCCTCTGATGGCAAATTTTAACACATTTTATGCTAGGTTATACTTATAGTATATCTGGTTATTGCATTTTAGAACCTATAGAGCCATAATGCATATAGTTACAGCCTCTGTAGACAAATTGTATTCAGAAATTCAGATAAGCTTAGGTTCAAATTGTCTATATTTATTACTTGGTTTTGGAGGAAAACATAACTTAAGATGAGTTGGTTTTTATAGCACAAGAGAAAAAAAAAAGGGACTGGTGGTAGATAAAAGCTTCCAGTGGTGCTTCACCTTGACAATATTAATCAAAGACATCCTAATGTCATGGTAGCTCTGTATATCTCTCTTTATGATTTATCACATCACCTGCAATATTTGATGGATGCATTCCAATTAACGACCAGATGTGATGAAGACTAGAAAAAATATGCATTTTTAAATGTAACTGTTAAAACATTTGAGATGACATACTGCTATGGTTTTCTCATATTTTACTTGTATCTCCTTGAACTTAAATATAGCAATTTCAAAATCATACTGAATTTTCCAAATAGTTCCACAAAGATATTTGTTCTTGTTATACAACTAATATTAATTTGTTACTGTGCAGTGTGAAATAGGTTAAAGAGATGGAAACAACCTGTACTTTTATTTTCTGTTAATAAGCATTAGTGTTTTTCCAATTAATTTTTTAATGTTATTTTTAACTATCATACTTTTGGAGACAAATGCTGACAGCTACTCTGCTGTCTACTAGGGAAAGCAAGGGAAATTGCTAATCAAACCTGCAGCTGAAACGTGCACCGTTAGTATTTGTGCTGATAAGTTTAGGAAGGAACTGCTTTTGGAGAAACCAGAATACCTCTGAAACACTAACACAGGCAAGATCAATAGACTTCATAGTTCAGTATAATATTTACTATATTATTGTTGTGTGCACTGAGCTTGCTTACTGTACCTCCAGTGCAAAGCAATGTGTTCAGCAGGGAAAATACAGGAATTTTGGAGCAGGAGGAGATGCTGGAGCAGCTCCTGAGGAGCAGGCTCTGGGGAGGGAGTACAGGGGGTGAGTGAAGAGGCTCTGAGCTGCCTGTGCAGAGTGAGTGCTCCCTCTCCCTTACAGCACAGCCCTGCTGTGCCTGAAGCCCTTGGCCAAACTCCTACTGCGCTCAGTAGGAGCAGGAAACTTCCCTCAATCTTTGTCCATCATGAGGACAGCCATCATTAAAGGGCTGCATTCCTAGCTCTGCTCTGATTTTATTCAGGCTGCACTCTAATAGGCAGTGCCTATTAGAGCCATTAAGGTCAGATCTCTGTAGGTACCCTCAGCTCCTATTTAGTTTAATTTCTGTAGCAGTGGTAAAAAGGTGCTGCAATTCTACCAAAGATTTGCTCACTTGCACCTTTGCCCCATTCGCAATAAGGTATTTTTTTTCTGAGAGAAATTCTCAGGGGTTTCTGTAAAAAAGTGTTTTTTCAGTCTCTAATTATTTTTGTTGTCTCGTCTTACACAAAGAGCTAAGCACTGACAATAAAACAATAACCAGCTTTACTTTAAATCTGTTTTCAATATAACTGTAAATTTTTCTCTTAAGGCCACTTACTTCCTTGATAATTAATTTCTGACAATTCATTATTCTTTGCTTTCACACAAAGAAAGCACAAATATATAGATAGCAAAGATAGTAAGAAATGCTAAGTTTATCTAATCCATTTCTTGAATGTAATTTTCAAGATAATATATTTATTAGAAATATACAGATAAGAGATACAAATGCCCATTTTCCATTAAGGCTTTTGCAGTAATTTTCCATGAGCTAATCACTCACTACCAAAAACTATTTCCTGGTATAAATATAAATTATTATTTTCTTGATTTCATTCTATCATTCCCCACTTCTCAGATGGGTATATCCCTATTTTTTTTTCTTTCTGATATTTAAATGTCACAGTTCAAATCTTACAAATAATTAGCTTCAGTGAAAATAAAGCATACAGAAAAACATACTAAATGTACACATACTTTTAAGAGAAAAACCGTCAGGATCTGCATCATTGTCTTTCCAGGTAATAGTGCCTTGCAAAATCAGAAGTGGTTTTGTTGCTTGCTGCTACCTCCAGGCTTATTAGAGCTGACAACCCACATATGGGTGACCTGGTGATTCACTTCACTTCTTCTATTAGGTGTGGAAAAGGCAAGGAAGCAGTGCTGAATAGAGAACATGTGAATAATGATGCTGGGAAAACGTGGTATTTTACTTGAATGTCAAGTGTTGTATCCTCAAGCATGTTCATATTTTTGAACGAATTAAGAGTGCATGCTTTAGAGGAATGATGAATGTACATTATAAACTGGACAAAGGAAGAAGGATGTAAAGTTTGCAATTAATTACTCAAATGTGAAATTAAAAAATTTATCTTTTCACTGGGACTTTGTTATATAAATTTCAGCATAAACACAGCATTCCTTTCTACCCTGCAACAAATGCTTTTCCTTAATAAAACTTGACTTTGGCAAGGATCAGTTGACTAATTTGTTCTCCAGCATTCCTGGCTTGAAATCAGAAGAAGACTAATGATGCAGTCAGTAGATACTTCTCAGTTTGTACAGGTTTACCCAAGGCATTGGACATCTGTTTATGAGAGATCACGCTGAGAAAATGCCTACAAAGTGTCATCTTTCATCTTAACAAGTAGTAGAAATAACAATTAACATCCTTGATTTATGGATTTTTCTTTCTCAGATTTTTGTGTAGTCTGTCAGCTATTATTTTCTTTATTATCCAGAAAGGATACTGTTCACTGTTAATTATCTTTGCTCTTGTGCTTTGAATTTGTAGCTTATTCTGACTTGTATGACAGTGTTGTAGTACAGCTAACAAGAAGCACGGCTCAATGAAAAACTATAATGTTTTCATACACAGCTGCTAAAAAAAGGACTTGGACAAAAATCTGCAAAATTTTATGGTCTAAATTATTTTCTGAAATTGGCTTACAGCTTCCTTAGGTCAAAGATTTTGTGGCTTTTGGTTTGTATATTTGACATTTCTTTGATGAATGAAGTTGGCAGAGAACTGAGAAAACAAAATGCTGGAAAACCATATGGCTGTTGTGAACTTTATCTTTGTTGATGCAAAAGTAGTTCAATAGGAAATGAGAACTTGCATTTTGCTTTCCATTCAGTTCCTAAGAGTTTCTAAACCACTCATCGATTGTAAAATATAACAATGACAATGTCAGTATTCATCATTATTCTGCTAATGATGAAGAGTTTTTTGTGTATTTATGAGGTATTTTGGGAAAGCACATGTGTTTCAGCCATCAATAGCTATTGTATGCTTTCTTCTTGCAAAAAAAGGTAAATGTTCCTACATGTAGTCTGAATGTCTAAATCTTTGCCTCCTGCTTTCATTAATACAGATATTTTATATTTCCCACAAGAAAGCACAATTTGGGCCCTTTTGGCATACTCTGGATGGGGTTCCACAGTTTCATTCTATTGAAATGCATGATTTCAAAATATTTAACTCACAGTCTATCTGAGCTTCTCCTTGGTTTTCAGTTGCCAGATATTAAAACAGATAATAATTGCAGTCTGATAGGGCAATAAATAATTAAATTTCGTCACACAATAAGATTATTTCACTGAAAGTAATAGGATCTAACAGTATAGTTGAAAAAAAATTACTGACAATCACAAGGAGGAAGAAGAAAATGATGGAATTAATATTTGCATAGATAAATGTTCACTTATGGGTGAAAAAAATATAGACTACATGAGTACAGGAAATACAGACTAAGTGAAGGCCTTAATTCTGTGAGTGAACACGAGAACATAAAAACAGCCTGCTGCCTGTAACTGCTTTAGTCCCTACTCTTGTATCTTTACGTGAATATTTCAGCAACTATGTCAACATCTTAGTTTTCCTTCCCTCCTGAAAAAATGTTAAGCAAACTGTTCTGAATATGTAAAGCCAAGGATGACGGATTGCAAGTCCTACAAAACATGGCACAGCTCAACTGTCTCATTTTTCATTAGTTTATTTTTTATCCTCATTGCACAGTTTACCTGCTTCCCCTACAGAACTGCACTGTACCACTCTCTCTGGGTCTTAGAGACACACATCATTAAATGACTTTTATTTAAAAAAAAACGACATAGCTTTCAGCATGAGTAACACTGTCTGTGCTTGTTTCTCAACAAATATATATATATATATACACATATATATATTTATTTATTAAGTCTAAGTACAGGCTTCAATGCCAAAATTACTGCATATGACTCACTTAATGTACACAGATTTTACCAATGATCTTATATTCATACATATATTTGCAGAAGCAACAGATGACATATGCCAAAATAAATAAAATAGAAGAAACATTAAATGTATGGATGAAAAATAATGCATTACTAGTTCAGCACAATAGCATAAAATAATAAGGAAAAAATATACTAATTCAATGGAATTTTTTTTTTATAACTGCATTCCCAGACAGTTATGCCATACAATGACAGGTATGGTGAGAGGATTGTTAGCTGTAGAGAAAAGGGGACCTTATCTCTGAGAAACCAGATGGTACAAAAATCTCACCAGTATCACAAGAAACTTGCAGATTTAAATAGGAGACAATCTAAACCAGTAAACTATTTCCACAATATTAGTTTAGTGTGCCTTTCAATGATAAACATTGCATGTAAGTCAGTGAAAGGGCCTTGTGTCCAGCAACCCTGACTTTGAAGGTCAACCAAAGCTACTCAGACAAAGTACCTGTAGCTCAGAATTGTGAAAGGCCTGAAGGGAATTAATTCTACCATATTTTAATTTCTTGTTAAATTCTGGGGGTTGTTTTAGCAAGTCTTTTAATTTCCTTGAAATAGAACAATCTCTGATAGCAAATAATTTCTTCTTACATTCTCTTTTGTTTCACCATCTTTTAATTTCTTAGAAAATAAATCAAGTTCAGATTGCAAATCATGTTATCAGCTAGCATAAATTCTTAAATTCTTTTGACTTTTTAGATTGTGTTACCCACACCAAAACCACCACACCAGAAAACAGCAATAATCTCCACATGCACAAGTGAAACAGAAGTCAATGCAACAGCTCCCACAAGGAATTGCTCCAACTCCTGTTATTACTAAGGTTTTTAAAGAACAGTTTTCAGTGGCTAAAAAGCTCTCTGTGCCTGCTTTTAAAGAGGAGACTGGTTTTCAACGGCTGAAAATCTCTCTGTGCCTGAGGTGTTCATGTGTGGAGCGAAACACTCGAAGCCTCAGTCCCACATGTAGCTGGCAGCAGATATTTTTACCCCTGTACTACACACAGGCCTGAGTGTATTGTGATCTAGCTCCTCTGCAGCAGCACCACCACAAATCTTTGGGCTTGCAGAGCTAAAATGCTCTTTTAGTGCTAACAAGAACATGGACAGAGACTGAATAACTAAATTTCCTGGTACATCCACGTTATCTATTTCTTGCAAATATAAGCCAACCTGTGAAGATTTTTCTCTTCTCATTGAATCTCACATTTTTCTTTTTCTTTCATTGTCCTTTTAGATTCACTAACCTTTCTTCACAGCACAGCTCATATTCAGACACGGGAATTTTATATCCAAGCCCCAGTTTTAATTTTAAAATGTTGGTATTTACATAAGCTGTTAAATTATTTTTTCACTGCCCTGTCCAATTTATGAGATTCCTCAAATCCCCCAAATTTCGGCTGTAGAGAAATGTCACAACCCAAGGAGTTCATCTTTGCTTTCTTTCCTCGTATCTCCTCAGACACAAGGATTACATTTTCAGACGTGACCACCATGTGTGTAATAAGTTCTCCCTTCCTTTCCTACAACCTCTGAGTTTTTTTATAGTCTGTTTCACATTTCTTCTCTTTGGCCAGTCTCAGGTAATCTCTAAAAGTATCTAGTGGTGTTTAGACTTTAATCTTCAATCTTGCTTACTTCCACTCTTATTTTTGTGCTCTGTCTCAATCAGTATGCTGTTGCTACAAGTTAATCTCCCATTGCAGCCCTCTTCAGGCTGGCATTATGCTGTAAATCACGGAAGGCTCCCTGGCACTTAAGCTGGGACATGACTGCAATTGAGCTAAACTTGCTGAAGCTCAGTTAATAGCAAACACAGCACCAGAGATGCTGCCTCTGTGCCTGGCAGGCCACAGGCAGGACCTAACAGGGAGCAGTCACACAAATAACTGTATTTACCTTGGCACGAGGCACTCCCAGGACAGGATCGAGGTTCAGATCTCACTTGCTACAGCGCTGGTTTTGGCTTCCCCAGACCCCGGTGACCCCTGCAGGAGAGAGGTAATTGATGACAGCCTGTTACCAAGAGCAGGTCATAATGCTCCTCTTGTCCAGCCACACAGGCAGCCTAATTTCCTCCTGTGTCTAGAAACAGCTCACCTCAAACACCTGGGATCACAGATTAGTGTTGCATGTGGGCTTTTGGGACACAATCGTGTTCAATACTCCTAACATGTCAATATCAAGGATAAAGGGTGTTATTACTATTATTATTATTACAGTATTGATTGTACAGCTTTAGCAGTGCAGGAAGATTATCTCAATAGTCCCCTTTCTTTAGTTTATTTCTAAACAATTTTCCAATAATGCTGTAACTCTAAGCCAGTTATGAGTTTAGAGTTTGAAAAATAAATTAGCTTTTTTCCTGATATTATGCATGACTGAGATCTGGTAATACTTATACATTAGCCAGATGTATAATGATTTAGTTAGGTATTTTTAATCTCATTTCTTTTAGGGATGCCAATATACATTGTCCTTACTACTTTTAAAAATCTGTTCTATAATTCTTCCCTTTCTTTTTCATTTTTCTTTTTAATGTCAGGCACTGTTTCCCTCTTCTTGAAGTTGCTCCTCTCAATTATTTTTACTGTTCTGATCACTCTTATAATGTTGTCACATTTCTAGAGCTAACTGAAGTATAAAGAACTAGTTTGGAAAAAAAAGTTTGTCTTTCTAGTTTGTTTGTTTGTTTGTGGATAATCTGGCCAAAATTCTTGGAATGCATTCATTACTTTGAAATGTTTAGAAAATAGATCAGCTCAATGTATTTTTGGTTACAAGCTGCCTGTGTTTCTTAAGACTTTACCAAAATAAGAGATCATTGCCAAGAGAGGATTTTATAGGACATATGAGGAAAGGTAGGGGTGGACCTTGCTGAGTTTGGACATTGAGAGACAGCAGTTTCAGCTCTCTAAGGGTTCTGTAAGAACCTGCAAAGCAAATGCATTCCATGCTGTGTCAGCATGGGCAGCACATACCCAGTTAGCAGTGGTGGCCCTGCACTTGTGCTTCATGAAACTGTGAAGAACATTTTGGAACAGTCCCATGTAAATGAGCACGTGGGCAACAAAAGCATCTTCAAGAACAGCAGATCCCCAATAGCTAATAGTTAAAGAACTGAATATGCACCAACAGACAAAAGAATTCTATTCACAAATCTATTACAGTCCCAAAGTTGTGCCTTTTTACCTAATATCAACATATATATTTACACTAAAACATTTATTTTATATTAGCACTTTACTCAAGGCATGCTGTCCTGTCTATTTGTCTCAGTTTCTCATTGGAATTAGAAAACTCTCCTGTTGATCCTTTGGTAATACAGTGTTTATATCCCCTAAACAGCAACTGTGAATTTTTTACTCATATTGAAACAGGTAAGAGAGGTAATAGAAAATACATTAAATAATACACTAATAAACTAATACAACAGGACCACATGACCCTGTGTCTGGGCATGCAAACTGAAATGTTGGAAAGTTCAAGCAGCAAATATAAATCTAACCCTGTCTTGCAATGAAGAGTGCAAGGGGGCTCTCTACTACATGTATGTGTAAAACAGATTATTTTTCCCCTCACATGATTATGTTCTGTTGGGGGTGTGTAGGGGAAGAGTCCATAGAGAAATAGAGGCTTACATTGAGTAACAGTGTTTTTGAGAACTAAACTTCACAAACTCCAATTGCATATGTAATCTTTTCTAAAGATATCCAGATGCTGTCTGGGAATAATTAGGCTGAATGTGGCATTTAGAGAAGTAGACTTGGTGTAATTTATCTGTACATGTGATAACTCCTTCTGGGCCATCCTTGTGCATTTCAAGCACACACATAACCAAAGGGGACTGAGCAAAATATCCTTCACTGATGCCCCCACCCAATTTTCCCAAAAGCTGACAGAAATACGGGTATTAATTCATTCTGGTATCAGCTGAACCTTGACATGAAATCCAGCAGAGTTTTCTCCCAGGTGGCAGCACTCAGCACTTTCCATTGACGCGCACGTGCAGCTGAGAAAGGGTGAGCAGAACCTGTCCATTGAAACACAACCAGGTGCATAAGCCCTTTCTCTCTCTCCCTGCTCCCCAAAAAGCCCTCGGAGAAGAATGAATGACGATTAGAACAAGCTGAATGTGCTGAATAAAAACTTCAGGAACTCATGGGAAACCCTGGCTTTGTTATTAATGGCAGTGTCAGGAAATCAATGAAGATTGCGTGTTTCACCCGATAATATCCTGGACTACATTCCTCACTGGCAGTTTTACATGTTCCTCGATACAACTGGCCTCTACTTTGATACCATCCCAGCAAAACCAGCAAAACCCTTCAACACTAAAAAAGAACATATTAACAGATGCATCATGCCCTACCATAGTCTAGAGGGGTTGAAAAAGCAGCATTCATTTTATTCAACCCCTTGCCAGCTCCCACATATACTCATGCATACCCCAGAAAGCAATCCAAGACTTTTTTTTCCTCTTTCCTTTTTTTTTTAGTTGATGGATTAGCCACCAATAAATTGGAGGAAGACAATCTGCCTTTCTCATTTTCTTCCCACATGCACTTGTTACTTTAGATTCAAAAAGGAAATGAGCAATAACAAGACGTTTATCTACTGGCTTTATATAATTAATACAGGGAAATTCCCTGACACTGTAATTGCTATAATGAGAAATATCAGAACAGGATTACATGTTGACATTAGTTCTTGAATGTACCAGTTTGTGATACTCTTGCTCACCAATATACAGAAGGTTTGACAGAAATGCCTGGCCTATTAACTCACCCTTGGAGGGAAGTGTCTTACACTTCCCATCCCGCTTGTCAAGAGGCATTTGCAAGTCTTACAATGCGTTTAATGAATTCTCTAGTGCTTGCACATTCAATTTCCATCCTTTCTTTTTAATCTTTAGTGATTTTAGCAGCAATGTCCTGGGAACCATTTTGGTACAAAAACTCTAATAAGGAAAAAAGCAGGGTGACATTTAATTAACAAAATTAATTAGTGCTAAATAGTGAAAGAGCATTCTCTAGCCATTTATGAGACAACAGCTGAGAATGGAGGAATGCTGGGGATGACAGCTGGAAATTGCACTCAATTAAAAATTTAAACACATTCTGAGACTATGAACGGAAAAAAATAATTTCCACACTCAAATTTTTCATGATCTAAAACTTCTGTGATCCTGATATCATAATGGAGATTATTATCAACTCTTTTTGGGGTGCCACCCTGACATTTTTCCACTGCAGATATGATACCCTATATAGGGAATTTAAGGTTGCTAATAATAATCTTACTTTTGTTTTGTGGCCCTATAGAATGTATCTGCATCACCTCCCCTCCACCAACGGTTTTTTGGAATGGGGTTTGATATTCTCATAATGTAATTGAATATGAAGTTCAATGAAAGTAAGAGCCAAAAAGAATCAGTTACATCCTCCATTCCCACTAATTAAATATTGTATAGTTCTTGACCATTTTAGTTTTATGAGCCAACCAAAAAGATGTTCTTAAATAGTAAAATATGTTTTATAGTAGAGATTTTTTTATTATTATTTTTAATTCACTCCTGTTTATTGCTCTAAACTCTCTGTGACATAAAATCAGGGAATAAATCCCAGCTATTTAATCTTAGCTTATTTTTCTTCTTTATATTTTTAGCTCTGATGTCTAGTACTTAACAATCTAAAGCCAATGTATTGTAAATTAAGATAAAACTGCAGTCAAACAATATATTGCCTGTAGGAAGTGGTGATAAATGATCCTAACATATATACCAGTTTCTTCAAAGGCAAAGGGCTATAAAGCTGTAGGTGGAGTCTCTGCTCCACACTGCTTGTGCATGTTTCTGGAAACCAGGCAAGGCAGGTTACTCAGCTGCCCTTGAGCATTCATACAGTTGATAGAGGCTTATCTCTTTCAAGGCGGACTCTCATTTTCTCCAAAAGATTTTCTCTTTCACAGGAAGGAATGTCGTGCCTGGCTGCATCTTTATCCCTCTGAAACATGGGTCTCTGAGCCCTTGTCCTTGAGAGGTAAAGCTGCACACAGCCTGGACAGTCAGTCTGCTCCTGAGGACAGACATATTCTTGATGTGTCCTACCAATTATTCCATAACCTAAACCCCAATTTTCATCAGTTTGCTTTGCCCATTTCTGTTCAGAAAAGTCCACGCCACCATGGAGCTCCTTCGCCTTAAAACACTTGGATCCAAAATTGCCATGCAAATTCTTGAGTATGCCTTTTACTTTTTTCTATAATCAAGATGGATAATTATTTTAAAACTCACAATCTAATTATTTTTAATTTTTAAACTCTGTTCTACAAAAAGTCTTTTAAAAAAATACTGATTTTAGTTGAAGCCTGAAGGAATTATGAAGATATTCTCTAAAGAGAGGGCACACAGTAGAATGTCTAAACAAAACTCCAGTGTATTAGTAGTTGGCAAAACTATTTACAGAAGGATTACTGAATTTATAAACCATGGGGAAAAACACAGAGATGAGGAGTTGGGGAGTTTAGATAGCCATGTGAAATACACATGCAATATTCCCAAGTGTGAGTTCTCCTCGCCTGTTGATGATGTGCTTTCCACCAGACAAATATAGAATCAGGGATGGGGTACACTCCAGTTAATGGAGAGTAACATTCAAAACGGAAAATACATGTAGTTTATGTATCAGATGACATGGAAAAATCATGGTACAGACTAAAAGAAAGGTAATCCGAAGATTCTGAGCCCGATAGTTTAAATCACATCATACTAGCTCCCTTTATTTTTCCCCCCTTCTTTAAAATTCTTCTTTAATGCAGGATTTAGAAATATGTTCAGGACTTATTTTTTTTATGACTAAAATGTTGTACTTGACCTTGCACAAATTTATAAACCTGCAAAACCAGATACTTTTAGCTCAGTTGAACAATTTTACTGTTTGCAGGACAAGTTCTACATGTGCATTTAGATTCTTAGGTAGAAAAATTCCTGTGGCTTTCTTTGTCTTCAGTGGGAAGTATTCCAAACCGAAAATATTGGTCCAGCTTAAATAATTGTCAAAGTAAATAAAATTATATTGTGCAAGTACATATGTTTTATGTCTATACTCTTTTACAACTCTGAGTTGTTCAAATCCTCTAAGGGGACATAAAGTCAAAATCAAATAATTACTGAAATCATTGGGGGTCTTTCCACTGCCCTCAGTAATGGACACAAAATTCAGAACTCAGGAACAGTTCTTTTGATTTGTCTTCAGATCAATGGCCTTTACTAATGTTAATAGTATACTACTTGGATTCCTTCACAGATACTCTCACTTTTCAAATGTCTTCTGTTCTGATACTGAGAAATTATATAAAAGCTTTTTCCAGCACAAAGAAAATAATGTGAGTAGCTGTTAGCTCAGTTGTCTACTGAACAGTGAATCTCAGTGTTGCTACACATTCTCTTGAGAGCATTTCTTCAAAAAACAGAAGGGAAATTTCCTTAGTAAATGCCCATTTATTATTAAGTCCACACTGGAAGACTCATTAATGAATATTTGAGAAATGTTAATAATGTATCTTCCATACCTCTTTTATCTGGAAAGAAATGTTTTCTAATTAGCTACATGAGCCACCATATAGTCTCCAAAGTGCTATCAGAATAATTTGGCATTTAATGCATTTTCAAAGACGTAAGAGTACTGTTTCTAAGGGAAAAAAAAAAGAAGCAACCAAACAAAAAACAAACAAACAAAAATCAAAACAAAACCAAAACCCAAAACCAAAACAACACCCCAAAAGATCAAGACCTGTGCTAAGGATGTGCTCGTGATTGCCTTGTGCACTGTGCTAAGGGAGGGATTTGTTCAACATCCAGGGGTGGTTTATGAGTGCAGCTGATTAAACAATTTCCTATGGGTACCTGAAAACCCTCATGGAATAGAACAATCCCACTGGGAATGCAGCAGTAGGGTAGTAAAAAAATATTCATTCTTTGAATTGTAGACTAGATTCTACATGTTTAAGGCTGATAAGGAAGATTGCCATCAAAGAGTATATGAACATGTTTAGTTCATGAACATTCCTAGGAATGATATCACACTTGAACAATGGGTACAAAGGATAAGCACTTGTGTTTAAACTTAAAAGTAGCTATCAATATACCATGCAATAAACTATTCTTATAAAAACAACAGAAATATATGTCCTATCCCAGATTTAGATCAAATATCTAAATTCATATAAATCTTAATGAAAATGTAGCTTTACTGAAAAATACTGAAATTTAAAGTCATGAAAATCATATATGTACCCATTAGTCTTTGCCTGCAAGACTGTAAATCCCTGTCATGGCAAATATTGATTAAAAATTATATATAATTCAGCTTGGCTTCCCCACCGGGGATGTGAGATGGAGAAATGTGACATAAAATAAGGTCTTGTGCTTACTTTCTTTTTTCAAACATAAGAAACAGAAAATTTTGTGAGGTACCCTCTGTAAGATCCTGACATGTATTTAGTGTGACATTTCATGATAATAATGAATTGGTGTCTGTTGCTGAAAAGAAAATGGCAATAGGACTTACACCCCAAAGGGCCTTTTCTCCCTCTCCACAGTAACCAAAGTGCTCTAAAGTCTGACTCCAGAATACTGCTTTTTTAATGAATCCTAAGTCAGCCATCTCTAATTTGGAGTTATTAGAGCTGGAAGTATTAACCTGATTTCTCCAGAATTACCAATCAGTAAGTGACTGAATACCCATTTAGCAGCTGTGTCTCTCAGCGCCCATCAAAGGGTTCAAAGTTGCTTTGATGGTGTCATCTCTGCTGTCTGCACCTTTATCAGACAGGTTTGCAGTGGGCACAGTCTGCCACCAAAATGTATTAACCCTACCTTCTTAACCAGTTAATTACACTGGCTTAAAGCTACCTCTTGATTCTTTTGTCAAAGCTAAATTTAGCAAAATTTGGAATGTAATTATACTTTACTTTTGTTCTGTTTATTTGAATAACTCTGACTGCTCCCTCAGAGACTTATCTGAGAAGCTTTCCATCCTTCTCTGCCTTTGATCAAAGGCTGTCAGAATTTGCTTCATTTACATTTCAGACCCCCTGATTAAACCATGTCCTTTGGGTTACAAAGTATTGATGGATGACAGAACTAAGACAAACTGTTCTTAACTTCCTCATTGCATTGTCTTACTTCAAGATTTTCATCACACTGTTATTATGCCTCTCCTGTATCTGCATGCCTGTCTGGCAAAGGAGCTCTCTTGCTGCAGAAGTACTGATAATCTCTGGGTTTTAGGCCAATAAATGACTCTCAGTCCAATGGATATCATTACTGTTAAGAATATTAGTGTAAAGATAACCTGGCTACTGGGAGCATAATTCTTTTCCCAACGTTCTTCTTTGTGAACAGTATCCTATGAACAGCACACACCACCAAATGACAGGTTTAATTTAGAAGGGATCAGCTCTCTGCAATTGATAGCTACAATGCCATTCAGTCCAAATAAAATCAGTAACAAGAAGACTTCTTTGCTTGGTCCTACAGCATGTTCTTTGTTTCATGCTGTTAACAATGAGCAAGGTTCATGACATGACATTTCATCAACTAAATCTGTGTCCCTTGATAACCTCTTAAAATCCTGGGCTTTCAACAGAATTCCTTTTCTCTGAGAAGGATTCAGTTAAGCTCTTATTAAACTCATACAGTGTCACAGACCACTGACAGAATAAACCTCTGAAGCCTAATTTGGCTTTGTTCTTTTCCTTTCTCTGTCTTCTGGAGCAAGTATCTTCCACTAAGAGCCTTATCGTTTTGCTGGCTTTGACAACGATGCCTTGGTACAAGATAAGCACAAGGGTGGGAAAAACACCTAAGTGCAGGCTCTTCTACAGCACTGGGCACACCAACTGGACTGTGGAGTGCTTGGCTAGTGTTTCATGGAATTGCTAGGAAAAAAACAGATATGAAATTTTGCTGCCATGACTTCTGGTGCCATGCAATGTTAACTTGGTTTCTAAGACTGACTTTTTCAGGGGTCACTTAGGCACTTGATTCCTTTGTTTTCCTTCTGCCTCTGCATGAAGTTTAAGGTTATTGTAGCCAGAAAGCTGCCCTGCTTCTTTTTTTCCTATTGTCAAAATCTGCTCAAGGATAAGTATTTGTAAAAAGGAATGAGACTCAGATCTCTCTGACACCAGCATGTTCTACATTTTTCTAATTTTCTGGCCTTTTTTTTGCATGTGTGAATTTTTCCCCTTCTAGATTTTTGTATCTTCCTGCTAGTAGTCATTCTTGATAGTAAAATTTTTAAATGGTTTACTTTATGTATGGAAAGTGAATACAGAAACTGTTTTTTAAGTTAAAAGAAAATAATCCCTTCAATCACATGTCAAGAGACAGAGTGACTGATTGTCAGATTACTGTTGATTTTTCAAGACTTTTTAATGCTTTCAGCTTTTAAATAACGCTTATAAAAGTCATTACGGTCCTCCATAATGCACACTGCAGGTGCAGATATAAGCAACTGAATACAACTTTTGAATTTGCTTTTCTTGGTACTTACAAAAAGGAGAAAATGTGAAAATGCTTTTACTACCTTTTTTGTTTAGTTTGTTGATTTTTGGGAAGAGTTCTATGCTTTGGAGGCATTGAAAGGCCACCTTTTTTCATTCCTTCTTTACTTAAAATTTGTGTTTCTAAATTAGATATGAGCAAAAGAAGCACACAAATAGATATATAATCATAATAACTATGGATAAACCATTCTGGGCTAGTATTTTCATAATGATTTAAGAATTCATAAGGAAGACAATGACAAATATTATACTATGAGGCTAAGGTGCTGTCTCTAGTAAGTAAGATATGCACAATTATATACCTAACTAGTTACATCATTAGCATCATCTGATACTTACAAGGACAGGGGGTTGTTAACAATGAATACAAATGAGGAATGCAAATAATTATATAATTATTGCACTGTAGGCTCTAGACAGATTAGTTTTGCTTAAATTTATTGAGCAGTAAAGTAGAATGCACTAATAAAGTTGCACTAAAGATGTAAGTTAGCCGTATCATGTTAACGGTATGCATGTATTTGTCTCAGAACCCTATGGCAGAAATCACTGTTCAGCTCCCAAAAGTGAGGAAAGGCTCCTCTCAAGTTCAGAGGCAAAGACTGTTGTTCTGTTCAGAGATCATCATGTGTACTCTCTGGACTCTACAGAGGTATGGACCCTTTCGTGTGGGAGAGCATTTCATAATTCTTTCTCTTTCTATTTCACTTCCATATTCACCTGAAATATTTCACTCTACTGCACAGATACTTACATTATTATGGTTCCTAGAAGAAATTATAAAAGAGGGCTCTGCACAAAACAGTAAGTACGTGTGTATGAACACTAATGATACCACCTCATCCTTTCTTCATAGGCAGGGGAAAAATGAACAATGTGAAAAAAATTACCCAAGAGTAAGAAATAACAGCAGCTCACAAAATGGATAAAACCTCATTTAACTGAGAACATTTAAGCAGCAATGAATGCTGTCATAGAGCTCTACCAGACTAACATGCTTAAAAGCGGCACCCAAACTGCAGGCAGAGCGCAGAGGATCCTGTCAGAAGTGACCTGGATTTGGTGAGAAAGCCTCACTGCTTTTTCTCCTGAATGGGTCAGGTGGATGTGTCAAGTACAAGCAGCAGGGTATGAGGACAGCTGGTTGCACATTTTGATCATAGACAGTGAACCATTAATAATTTTTCCATTATTTTCATCTAAATTCATTTAAAAAATGACCAATGGAGTATGTCCACAGTACAGAACAGTACACAGAAATGGACTATAATAAAGCAGTGAAAAGATAGATTCACTCTAATTTATAGATTAGACTACTAAATGACATAAATATTTACACAGCATGAGCTGGCATTCTGTCTCAGTGCATACAAGTATAAAGTAAAAGGATGTCACTACTGGAATACAGACAGATAATTTCATTTCTTTTAGTCTCACAGCTTCACTGACCAATCAAAATTAAAATGATACTTAATAGCCAATAATGCACAGTGACACTGACATGTAAAAATTATGTTTCTCACTTTCATTTTAAACCCTTTTTCATTTTTCTTGCTATTATATTGAAAAGGAATTTAGTTAAAATTAAATTCCTGAGAACAACAATATGCTCTCTGTCTTATCAGTTGGAAAGGGTGAGGGTCTCTTGTGACTGAGTAAAGAAATGGCATTTTTTGCCTACTTCCTCACCCTGAGAATAAATTCTTATTGTTTTTAAATGTTACAGAGTTTGTCTGCTTTAAAATAGCTGCTTTAAGCAGGTGATGTGTGTCAGTTCAAGAAGAAGCAAGTGAACCAAAAATCCCTGGGCATTGCAGACATTCAAGAACATGAGTAACAAACTCAAGTCACATAAGCTGTGTCAAACAGAAGGAAAGGTTTCTTGAGTTTAAAGTTGTTTTCCAAAACTCTCTTGCTTCTATTTTTCAGAAAATGATCCCCTTCTCCTTTTAATATGGTAACTAAAAAATGTAATTTTGTTTAGATTATTAAAACTGTCCTTGAGTGCCAATACAGCTCAAGCATATACCAGAACATTCCAAAGAACTTCAAAGACTTCCAAGAGCCTTGCTCAATTTTCTCCTAGTAAGCCTTAAGGTACAACAAAGAGTAGGGAGAATTCAAGAAAAGGACTGCATTCCTGCTGTACTGCAGATCTAGGCTCTGTTCCCTCTATTTGAGGACCAGGTTGACACTCACATGCACTTGTGCATCCTTGAGGAGCAGAGCAGACTCCTTTTGGGTGAAGACAGTGAAACTGGGCATGACAAACAGAGGAAATGCCATTTGCCTCTCTGGAACTAGGATGGTCAAAGTTGGCACAAATTAAAAGGCTTCTTCTCCTGACGAGGTTTCCTTGGTGACAGCTGAACAATTTTTTTTCTTCATTACATGGACTGAGTAAAGAAAAGGTGCTCCTACACCTGAAGTTCTATGATGGTTAAAGATTAGTTCTCAGTAGTAATTAACACATTCCCTTAGGTTTTGGGAACAAGGAAAGACACATGGAGAATCTCTATGGACCTGCATCTATCATCTACTTACAGATCTTATTTCCTGATTAGACTGATGGCTTTTGGCAACCCCAGCTATGAACTGCATGGCAAGAGTCTTGAACCCGTGCATTCAACATGATGTATGCTCCAGAAACTACTTGAGAAAACAAAGTTCTGGCTTGCAAACCTGTCACTGTTTCACATATTGCTGGAATTAAATAAATGGCTTCTCCTGGGGTTTCCTTAATGTGCTATAAACTCCTTCCTTCAAAGAAGTTGGCAAAATAATTTTAATGGCAACTTCTAAAGATTATTTTTAATACTAACACTAGAAAAAGTAGGCCATCTTTTATTCTGTAAAAAATTAGCAGTGTATCTCAAGTGCAAATACACCTGGTTACATGATTTAATTTCTAGTAATACTTTCTTCAGTCTCACTTGTTCAAGAACAAAGACACTATTTATAATTGAGCTGTAATCGTGAAGGGATGTGCCCACTATACCCTCCATGTGCACACATAAGTTATAAAAATAAGATTCCAACCTTAAGCAGATAACAATTAGAATGAAAGTAATTTGCTTTAAAAATATGTGAAAAAAATAATGCAGTGAATATAGATGCAAGAATCAGTAATAATACATTTGCTTCTATTATAAATTACTTTTCTTCAGGATGTTTGAAAAGTGCTCTCCATTAAATCCCTCTGTTACAGAATTTTCTCAAATTTTCATTTTGTTTGCAATGCACCCTGGTAGACTGGATGTTTGGCTTTTTTTTTTCACAGTAAGGCATCTGGAAGATTGCCTCAGCTCTTAGCAAAGCTTCCTCCAAGAATCCAGTGAGGCAGAGGAATGTTTTCTTTGTTAGCAGGTCTTTGCTTACAGCATTTTTTGTCTGTGAGGAGAGGTTTGCATTGAATGAAAGGAAATTTGGAAAATTGGTTTGTTCAGTCTTGAAAATAAAAATGAAGACACATATATAATCACACTCATAAAAGGTTACTCAGACAAAGCTGGTAATAAATTGCCTCCTATATTCACTGGGAAATAAGATGAAAGTGATGTGCATAAAATACAGCAATGGAGGTTTAACCTAGATGTTATGAAAGACTTAGCACTGAAAGAAGGAATTAAAAAAGTGGAGGAACCCAGATTTTTAAGGGTTGGTTAGGCTAATATCAGCCAAAAATTGTTCAGCTATAACTGCTCCTGTTGTAAGGAAAATATAGTAAAAGACAAGATAGGGTGCTTTCAGCCTTTTCTTTTACAGTCTTCCTGAAATCAAAATATTTTCATTTGAACATTTGTTAGGCTCAATGTGTTAGAAAAATATAAATAAAACATTTTATTTTTTTGAGAGAGATTTCAAAATAATCAGATAGCCACATAAAAGAACCCTAATCAAGCTTTCAGCAAAGGTCTTTGGTGTGGATGAACCCTCATTTTTCACACAAACAATTTTGGTTTCAGCTAGATCTGAAACCAAGTTAACTGCTCATTAATTCTTTCCCAGACAGTTTCTAAAGTCTGCATGACAAGTTTCCTTGGTAACAGCAGCCAGCATATTCCATGACACCTAGCCATTAAACCAGACAAAAGCACGGATCCTGAACCTCCTGCCTCCATCCTGGAGATTAAAGAGAGGCTCAAGGCAAACACAATCCCTGGCCTGTACATGATCCCAACGAAGTACACAGCTCATGCAGCTGATGTGTCCTACAACACCCTGGACACGTGTACAGCAGCTCTTGGATCACCTGATACTTGCCACTGCCTTTTCTCCTGGCTATGAATTTGCAGAAAACTGTTTTGGAACATTGGGCAAACAGCGGTAACTCCTGAAGTAAAAAGTTTGCCCCAACTGCTTCGCACTGCTGCAAACTCTTAATCCAGCCAGAATTTATAGGATAAAAATGCTTTACTGTTTTTAATTTTAAACTTGATGATCCCATTGTGATTTTTGATTAAGGAACAACACAAATATTTCAGCCATAGCATTGTGCTAAATGGTGTTTAACAGAGATCCAAGAACAGAGACAATCTAACTGTATTAACTTCAATCCCAGATCTGGTTCTCTATTTGCTTCATCCACTCACAGTGAGAACTGACTTATTTCTGACTCAACTAAACCACTGTAACAGGTATTCATGACCTGTTAGTAGAGACCACAGCTAGAAGCAGATGGAAATCTGTTTCCTGAAAGTGAAGAAATTCAATACCCAACATGCTGAGAAATTTTCTGAGAAAGAGTGTGCTGAATCAGCACACCCCTGCAGCTGAAGGTGATTCTCAGGTGATGGGCAAGGGCAATGCCCTCATCAATTTTAGGTAAGAACATCAGGGTGATGGAGCACAGCCAGAACAATGGAAGCTGAACTCTGCTCAACAATAAGGGCAGTCTTTATTATTGATAAACAGCTACATCAGCTGAGAGAACCAACTGCCTCTGTAACTTTGTCCCAGAGTTAATCAAAGAAATGCAAATACTCTCTTCCCAAGGTAGTGGGACCAATGTTGGGAAGTAGCTCAGTGTAAGGGTATGAAAACTGAAA
This sequence comes from Agelaius tricolor, assembly GCF_023055355.1. Classification (NCBI taxonomy): domain Eukaryota; kingdom Metazoa; phylum Chordata; class Aves; order Passeriformes; family Icteridae; genus Agelaius; species Agelaius tricolor. The sequence goes on from NW_027269270.1 coordinate 6,662,138, forward strand.
AAGGAAGCAATAAGTCTATTTTGCATTATACATTTAACCCTCCTCATGGAAAATATCTAAAAGAACATGGTCAGAGGGCATTGGACTCAGAATGAGAGAAGGTGATCTTACCATGAAAGCATGGTGACCTGAAAATGAAAGAAACTTATTCAGTTTGTTCTTCCTGCCCTGCTTATGGAGCTGTGGAAATATTCAATATCAGACATCAGCTCCTCTACCACACGGCTAAAAAGTTCCTGTTAAATGTTGCTTAAACTGAAGTCTTGCTGGTTTTTCTATAGAAATGTTAATTCTTAGGCAAATCTACTCCTCTAAGACTCTTTTTGCTATGAAGCAGAACATCCTGGGATATGAAGAATGGTGTCTCCTTACTCTGATCCTTTCTGCCCTACTGATTTCAACAGCGATATGCATGTCATTTCAACACTGTGCTTGGCAATGAAGCTAAGAAAGATTAAAAGGAATCTTCCTGATCTCCAATTACCTATATTTAAATATACACTTGACACAGTGTATTAACAGGCAAATACCAGGAATTGTCAACAGCTGAAAAGCCTGATCATCAGAAAAATGCATTCCAAATTTCTTTTATGCATTTTCTGTGGGCAAAATCAGACTTCAAAGAGCAAATAAGAACTAGTGCTGGATTTTATCTCTTTTTTTCCTCAGATTCTTTTCCCAGATATGGCTTCTTTCATATTCAAGTTTGCACAATGAATAGCAATTTTGACTCATTATTGTCTCAGTTGCTGGGGCCCACATTATTCTTTAACTTCAAAATTATATTACCTTCTTTTCAATGCCTTTCCTAACCATGGAGACAGAATATGTCAAACTGATTTATGCCTGGACACTTACCTCAAGAGTGAGTTATTTTCCCAAGCAAATATGCCAGTATAACATGCAATGTTTTAAAATGTAGAAGCAAAAATAAAATTATTTAATTGAAATTTTTTACAGTGTAAATAACATATGTTTCATATTCACATACATGCTCTAATTACATGATCTTCACCAATATCCTCAAAGATGAAAGAGTATCAAAGAAATGCCAAAGTCAGGAGGTTTTTTTTGGTTGTTTGTTTTTGGATATATGCAGATCACATCTCAGTAAATTGCATCAAACTAATAGTAGAGGCAAACATTACTCAAATTACACCAGTAATCCTGTACAAAAATGGGTTTACTCTCTGTGCTTAATTGACAAGAGATCCATGGAGAGGAATTACTGATGAGAAATAAAAACAAAGATCTTAGGAGAGAAGAACTAAGGAAGACTGGAGACACAGTGTGTTCCCTGAAAAGGGGAATTAGGAGTGGATGCAGTGAAAGAAAGGGATCTTTGCCTTTCTTGTCACAACTGGTGACATTCTTGTCACATTCTAGGACTGAAGACAAGGAAGGATTGTTGAGCTCATGAGAAAACAGGGAAGAAAACCATTTCTCAATTTCCTTGGTCAGCAGGAGGGGGTGGTTTGGTATCCAGGAAGATACCAAACTTTGCCCTCTCTACTTCCCCTGGAGTTAAACTAGTCCCCAGCCACACAGATTACCCCTCCTGCCCTAGCTTTGCACCTTCACCAGTAGCTGTCCAGAAAATAATAAAATATTAAGCTGACATAGGATATTCCACAATATTTTTGGACCAATCTTGTCAAGCTTAGAGTTAAGACCTGAGAAGAAACTTAGCATAAATGTTAGCCCTGGAGAAATGAACACTTCGGGGTAATGCCTACCAGCTTAGTTACTAATGTAGCATTTTGTTTTGTTGCAAAGCATATTTAAGGTAAAACTCTCATAAATAATTCCTCTTAAAAGGGATTTTAAAGTGCTGGTGAGTAGGTGAGACACTTGGGGAGGGTGAGGGCGGCTGTCAGATGTGACAGGACAAGGAAGGTCTGCACTTTGCAGGTGTGGAAAAGAGGTGCTGCTGTTTAAACAATCAATTATGGTGGCCTTTTTTGATGCCTTCAAAATTAATGTACTGCAGCTGGCAGGAGACAGCTCCCTGCACTATGAAAATGGCAGATGTGAAGTTTCCAGAAGAAGCAACATCCTTGACATTGAATTACTCTGAAGTTGTCCAAACTGTGAAAAGGCCTAGGAGGAATGAACAGAAAGCTCGGCTAGCTGACAAATCTGTCTAAAATTCTTTTCTCTTTGTGAAGAGCTAGGAGGTGGGAACATGGCAACTGTCTAACTATGTATTTTATTTTTGCTTCAACAGCAAAATGGTACTAACTTGGTCGGACCTTAAGCAAAGATTAACCTCCTGTAGTGACAGGGAGAGCCTATGCAAGAAGTGGAATTTATTGTCTGCTTCTGTTCATCTCATCGTGAGGGTCCTGAGGAAGTCTATGAGTGCTAGAAAATTGCTGCCTTTGTGGCAGCATATCATTGTATATTACAGACATGGTGGCTAATGTCTGGAATTGTTTCTGACATTTAAACAGATAGGTAACTAGTTCAATAGGCAGATAAAGCCCAGACTGTGCTTTATCCTGTGGTTATTATTTTATGAAAGCATCTTATTGTATGATCTTCCGTACTTGCTGACGGGAAGTGTGCAACGACTGGAGGAAGATGATGGACGAAACAAACCTAAGTGTTCTCGTGTCACTGTGAAACTCACAGGATACAGAGGCATCCATCAGCATTGATTGAAAGCAGCAATGCTGTGATTTGAAATAATTATGAAAGTACATAAAAGGGAACTTTTGAACCACCTGGAAAGGAAGGGACTGAGGGGGTTGGGAAGTACAAGGCAGCACTGTTCACAATGGAAGAAGAGAGTTACTGTTTTCCCAGTGCACCCTGTCAGAGATTTCCAGAAGAGATGAAGTGGTGTGTCCAGCATGGAATGTCAGTACTAGTTAAAGGACCACCAAGACAGCACTAATTAAGGAACCATTAAAAAAAAAAAAATTGAGAAAAACCATGCAAGAAACTGATGGGAGTTTTAGCATTGTAAGCAAGCCAGTTTCAGTCATTGTCCAACACAGATAAAAACAGGAAAGAACAAAGTTCTTGGATAAACCAATGGAGTTTAGGGGTCTATACATGTTAATAATTATATTAGGGGAGATCTGTGATTTCATTTATGTAACATTTAATCTATTTAGTATTTACGTGAAACAAGTAGGTGTGAAAATCCATTATTCTGCATTTATAGAAGTACTATTTACAGCATTTATTACATTTCAGTGTCTCTTAGGTTTATCTTTGTATCCTGAAAAATTATAACAGGAAGATTAGTAGCATATGCATGGTTTGTTAATTAATCTGAATGTGTTAAGTTTTATGATATCTACTCTTTCACCATTAGCAGCTGTGCTTTCTGCAGCTGCAATGGTAATCATACAACACACCTTTTCACACAATTTCATACCATAAAAGTTTTGATTTTTTTCCATCTGCTCATCCACTTTCCCTGAAACTCCCTAGAATCCCGAAGCTCAAAATATCATTCAGGTGAATTCATCCTGCCCTCCAGCTGGCAGTGCCACTATTACTATTTATATTAAAGAACATTGAGTAGATAGAGGTTCTGCCCAGATATTTTCTGCTTTTGTAACTCACATCTGCTGTCTCGCTTGCTTACTCATGACAATAAAATTGCAATGCACTTCTTCACTGAATTTACATCATGTTTAAGGCATCTCTTCTTCCCCCAGTGAAGAACCTTCTAAATATAAATGTCGCCTTTAAATTACAGCTTATTGATCCTCATCTATCTTTGGCCACAAATATGTAATAATATCTGAAGTAAATGTTTTTGTTTAGACCAGTTAAAACTTCTCAGCAATTTCTTTTGTCTCTACAGCCTCTCTCCTACAGCAATCTCTCTTTGTCCTACAGTTTGTACAGAGTAAAAGGGCACCTAGTCACAGCTTTGAACTAAGTGACTACAGGCATAGTAGTTAATGACTAATATTCCTACTTGCCACAGATATACCGGATGACTATTACCCTTCCTTTCACTCCATTATTAATGGCCTGATTAGGAATGCAAATCAATGTCCACTATGTAAAATGGAAAACACAAAAATCAATTCATGTCCTGTTGCATATGGCATAGATGCAGACTTTTTCTTCATAGTGTCACAGGTCCAAACCAAACCTTGAATACTAAATTAACTTTAGATGTTTAGCTTACTTATATGTTTTTCATGTTTATTTTCTATATTCAATTCTACTGTATTTTTGTTTTAAAAATACAGACCAGAATGAAAAGAAGAGGTCTGTAAAAGAGGCTCATAAATGCTATTTGTAAATACAGAGCACACCATTCAGAAGCAAATCAAGGGCTAGGTTGGAGAAAAACTATGATGATGCTGGTTTTTAATTTATTATTTCAATCAAAATTATAAGCCCCAGTCCAAAATTCTAAAGCTACTTTGTTTTTCCTATTGATACATCAGGATCAAAGTCACTGTTGTGTCCACTGACAGTTGCAGTCACTGGAGAACTGCTTTTATTTCTCATAAATGGTCCTGAGACCTTTGCAGTTGTAACTGTTCCAGAACAGGTCCCTTTTTTTTTCTTTGATACATTTTTTTAATCACTGGGAATCATGTGAGATTAGAACCTCTTAGTAAATGACCCATAATCAAAGGGGGTGAAAATACCAAACCAAACTAATGGTCAAGATAGAGAGCTCATATCTTCCTCCAGAATTCTTTTTGGGAATTATATTTTTCATATTTTATCAGCTTTCCCTTTATTTTTTTCAGATAAAAGTCCTTGGATTTTTATATACCCATGAAATCCTTGCTGAAAATTAACTGCAATATTAATTACACATAAATCTATAAATATATGTAAATATATGTATGTATGTTTTGCTCCCATTTATTTTGCTCCTAAATAGTACAGAGAACTCTTAGGCCTAAATAAAGCCTTATCCACGAGTAAAATGTGGTGGCAGCTGAAATGTGGAAGTGCAAGTTATCACAACATTGATCTTTTCATTTCATTTTCTTACTGATAGTGTAAAGGAGAAAAAGAGAGAAGAGACAAGAGGAATAGACACAGAGAGAAAAATGGAAGAAATTACAAAGTCTCTGTGAATTACCCTGTTATGCTGTGCAATCATTTATGGCAGTAAAATCACAAAGGAAGTCTAAGCCACAGCTACGGAATATATCCTGTGTACCTAATGCAACCATTGCTTATCCATAGTGGTACCATTTAACAGCATACAAAATGAGGGGTTTCAAGTACAGATTTCTGGATATAAGTATTCAATTCCCTTTTGCCCTAATTTTAATAAAATCATCAGTATTACCAGTCAAAAAAGCCAAATCACTGGTAGATCTTGGTGGATATTTTATGAAGCTCTAAATAAAGGATCAGTCACCAAATCCAGTAGGAAAGAAATTTCATAACTGCTCTTTACTGAATAGTTAAACAAAAGTAAGCCTAATATTTAAACACAGCAAGGACAGAATGATAGCAGTTTCACATGAACATGGGAGTTGTTTTCTCACACTTGCAGATTGACTGGAGCTGCTCCTTGGATCATATTTTAGAGATGGCAGCTGGATGACATTTTTTCTCCTTTTCTTATTCTTCCCTACATGTACCATTTTTCATTTCCCTTTTGCTTACTTTTCTGATAGCTGAGTGTGTATTGATACAATCACTACTTCACATATTAGTTTTTCAGTTGTGGAAAAAGTGTTGTACATTACTGTTTATTTTGCTTGAATAGCCTGTGCCTGGCAGTCTCACAGTCAACAAAAAAAGATATACAGAATTCCTTCCTAACTACTTGGAGATCAGGGGAAATTCCACTGGGAACCATACTGTATTTAGGAACAAACAAAATTTGCAAAGGCTTTTTACTAGCCTAGCTTCATTCAGTTGCTGAAAGTAGAGTCATTCCCATCTCCCCACTGCAAGAGGAAAATTATGTCACTTGTCTAAATTCTTGGTTCCTAAAAATTAGCATTCAGGTTCTCTGTATAAGCTGTTGAGTGTACTGCAACACAACCCCTTTATTTCATGGGCTATAAAGCTTAGGAAATACAGACATCCACAAGCTATGAAGCAAAGGCTCATAAAAATGCCATGAAATGTGCAATTATCCACTAGGATGAGTCTTCAAACTATGCCTGGAATGAACTGAACTGGGGGATTTAGTTGAAAAGCCAAACTCTTCACAGATCACATTGACAGTAGACAAAAATGAAAAGATACATGAGAATCAGAGTCAGCACAGCTCTCTGAATTTAATAAAGTAACCATACACACTCAAGTAATTCCACGCAACTGCCTTTGAAAAAAGTGGTTATCTTGAAACTTTCTGCTGAGTGCCAACGACTCCATAAACAATGGATTTAATTAACAAAAATTACCCCTACCAAACATGTGAAAATGGATGCTTGTCACTTCTAGCACTCCCTAATTTTCTCCCTAAAGCTAACCAAAAATATTAGTTGGAGGACATGAATGCAGTACACAATGACCTGTAAGATTATTTTCTTGCGTGTCAGAGAGTAGGTATATCATCACAGTATTTTCAAAGAGTAGAAGCTACTCATTAACTTTAAACTTTTCACAGCACTAAGACACATAGTTTCAGTATTTTTTATTACTTTTCAACTACATATTTAACAAAACTAGTGAAGCTTGCTTTTAAGGACTTCAATCCCCAATAGAATTTCTGTCTCTTCTACTCCTCTCACCTAAATGTTCTCCCACTGTACTGTTAACTAAATAGATCCCAAAGACATGACTGTCTAGAAATTTATCTTCTTTTATCTACTCTGGATAGACCTGTCAGAATTTATCTCCACACTATTACCTATTTCTAAATTTCTCTTGGAAATAATGACTATACAAACTTCTCTGACACTACATTATTCTGTCAGTATGTCCCTTTATATCTCACACCTTGGAAACCTTCTGTTCAACTGGAAGTAGTATACGAATGTCTCATAGAATTTCTTACATACAGTTTTCATGTCCTCTTCATATTTTCAAGGCTGTTCCTGAAGGCTCATCTAATTAGAGGCGTATAAAGCACGACTGATAAAAGCTCTATCAGGCAACTCTGCATCCAACTGATAACAATGAACAGACTTTTCAGCCTTTAACAAGTGATAAAATTTCTAGAGCTGAGCAGCAGGTAGTGGGTGCCCTGTTTTCTTTTATTACAGCAATTAGTAACTCAGAATATGTATCTAAAGCACAAAGTTCAGAATTACTTTTGAATGTAACATAGTGAAATGTCCTAGGAAACACCAGCTGGCTAAATGAGGTAAACTTTACTCCCTCACTGACCTACATTAGTTATCCCATCAGAAAATCTAATACTACAGAAGGTATAGTCCAAAATGTACTTTACAGTGCAAAGTGGCAGTTTTTCTATGCACATATTTGTTTGAGTAGTACAGGTGCCTTATAAATAAATATGGAGTTCTGTATCCATCCAAGTCCTTGTGCAGTTTGTGTTTTGCAACACAAGATTCTCCATGTGTGGAAATTTATATTAATTAGACTGTTCTGATAAATATTCCCACCTGCATATTGTACCAGAGACTCTCCCAATGACAGCAATGATGTACTGAAGTAACTGATTCATGCAGCCCAGTGCCAGCCTCATTGCCTTACCTCCACAATCTTACCTTGTTACCAGCAAGCACTGCCAGCTGTTAAAGAAATGTGGATTTTATAGTACAGCAGCTAATAGTGAGAGAGACTAAACTAAAATTCACAGAAATCAGGAAACCCAAATGTACAGTTCTAGTTAACCTGAATCACGTAACACAGGAGCTCAGGAGCTCAGCCAATGCTGCATACAACTCATGCTACGAGTGTCTGACTGTGACTTCAGCTCAAGGAGAATGAGAAAACCTGAGCAGGTCTTTTTGTGGGAACACACAGGACCACATCCATACATAGGGACAGCCAGCTCCAGCCTAAGTGCCTTCCCCCAAAAGAAATGGATGCATCTCCTGGATTAAAGGCAATCACAGATGCAAAATAAGATAACCCAGCACATCATGTCACTCCAATTCCTGTCCAATGGAGCATAATCTGATTTGCAGTATTTTAAACTACATCCTGATTGGATTACTAATGAAGGCTGGCAATTCTGAGGAGTTTACCAATTGCTGACAGTTTCTGTGAAGCAGCTGGGCAACTACTTTTAAATTGAGAAAGACTGTAAAATATATTTACAGCCTTTCTACAAAGATGGGCCAGATGGTCCCATAGAAATTGGAAAATGAAGGAAGCATTAATGAATCATCCAAGAAACCAGAAATCTTTTAGTGGGTGGTACAGTCCATTAAAAAGAAAAATCACCCCAAACCCAACACTACCCAACTCCTCATAAAGTGCTGTTTTGCTTACCATAATTTAAATGCATTTATAGGCATATTGCATTTCTAAATAATTGCAGTGAAGCATGATTTTATAACAAATGAAGTTTGCTTTTGTCATGTTAATAGCATATTCCATTACCAGATGAGATTTAAAGTTGAATATTTTTTTAAAGCCAGGGAAGTCTGAAAGGGAAAGCGATTCTCAAATAAAGAAAGGTTTCTAGAAAGAGTTCTGGACTTAGTAGAAACCCTTTCTGATAATAACTAAAACACTTCTTAGTTGCCACTGAGATAAACAAATCAGGATTCAAAGATCTTTTAAACTGAATGGCAGAGAGAGAAATCTCTTGTGATTTCCTAGTCCATGCAGCTCAATAATGCATGTTTGCTTTCTTAAAGGATCTTCTTCTCCAGGACATTTTTCAAGAACTGATCCTTCTAGTGCAAAGTGAAATCTCTGTAATACTTCACTATTGCACAACTAATTGCAGCTTGTTATTCATTTCTCCATTCTTAATTGTTTTCCATCCTTTTGTTTTTCCTTTCTCTCCAGGGAAAAGAATGAAATGCCTCTTTTAATTTATTAAGCTATCAATAAACTAGCTTGACAAAAGCAGCATCCTAGTGAATAAGAATTGTACAAGTTTGAAAACAAGCTAATGAAATGAGCAGTTACCCTTGATAACACACTTACCATTACTGAAGCTCGTGATGTCTCCTTAAATTAAGTGCTAATGATCAAGCCCTATGGTGCTGTTGGATTTGGTAAAAATCAAACACAGACAATTCCTACACTTGCAGATTACAGGAGTAAAGACTATCACTTTGAGAGCTGTAATTGCAGATCACATGTTATTTGAATGATACAATTTTCATGCCTGTTTGAGACACAACCTTAGTTTGATCTTTAACTATTGAAAGAAAGTTGATCTGTTGCTTCATGTCTAAGGGAAAAGATGGAGGGTTTTTATTTGTTCAGGTTTTCCATCTGGGGGCTTCGATTATGTGTCAAATGAGCTTTTGAGCTGAATCCAGCCTTCAGGTACAACTCAGCACAGCTCATTCCTGGACATCTGTACAACACCTTCACAGGAAACCTCTAAGTGGCCACAGCTGAGACAGGGAGTGTGTGATCCTTCCTAGCTCTGTGCCATTTTGTGCCATGACTGCCTCTTCCATCCACCTGGAACACCTGCCCATTGCTCTAACTCTTATGCCCCATCTAAGACCAAAATAGTTCAAGGCTCATTTTAAATAACCACTAAGCCATTGTTTGATGCTCCTTCTGCTGGAAGCCATTTGTTGCCAAATGGAAATATTATTTTTTTTAATGTGTGTTAGATTAACAGCTAATTATTGGAACATAATAAGGTCTGAATATCATATTAGTTTCACTATTTTTATTCCAATTACAGATATGTGTTTTGGAATGTGCACTGCATAGTCTTAATAGAAAGATACTTGTTTTGGTCTCCTTAAAAGTATTTTTGTTTTGATACATTATATCTTTTATTACAGAGTTCATTATGCCCTTTAAATTTTAGCATCTCTATAACATTATTTAAAATTTTAGTATATATTATTTTCTTTTTTTTTAATAGTGCTTAAGAATCTGATATTAATTTCTAAATGAAGGAATAGTGTTATAGATGAAGAAGTAGAAAAAAAACATAGTAGCTGTTTTTTTTTAAGGAACTCAGTTGATGAGAAACTGTTTTCAGGCTCTGTTAGTGAAAAAGGCAACCTTCCTAACAATGGAAAGATTTTTTCAGTATTGATAGAACCGCATGATGGATCCCTCAGAAGACGATTGCAAAAGTTGGTCTTTATTGATAAGGCGAGCTTAATCTGTAATCAATATTCTGCATGCATTGATTCCATCTGTATTATGGAAACCTAATGCTCACACTCCATATTTTGAACATATTTCTGAACTGCCTTATCCTTGGAATATTTTCAAGAGTAGTTTTATTATATTCATTTTTTTTCCTCCAAGTTGTTTATGTTTTTCTTTCTCTCGAGTTGCCAGTCATCATCTCTAGAGTCTAGGTTTTCTACTTGAAATATGCAACGTATGAAATGTGAAAACAGGACATGTCATATTGCATCCTAATTAGAAATGGTGAGTCCTGGAGAAAAACAACCTAAGCACGAACCTTTATTTGAATTTTGAAATTAATTTAGACTGATTTTACCCCTTGTGCTCCCTTTCCATTAATATTCCAGCAAAGGAATTTAGTGGCAGGTATAAGTGCTTAAACAGCTAAAGTTGAAGTGAACATTGAGGTTTACACAAAGAAAATTTGAAACTTATAACAACAGCCCCGGATTATTTTTTTCCTGGTGATGGGTGTGGAGCATCATGGTAGAGCCTTTGTGTCTGCAGATGACACCCAAGCAATCAAGAAGCGAGATCTCACATCAGGGTCAGAGCTGGCAGCTGCCTTTTACAGTAGTGTGGAGTTTCTAGCCCTGTACATTCTGTTTTGTAGAAGTTTTAGGGTAAAAAAATTGCTCCTGCCATAAAATGAAGAATGAACACAGGTTGCATTTAGGTCAAGAGAAGCTTTACCTCTGACAATTCAGGAAAATTGGGTGGGATGAAATTCCGACTAACTTGTTTTTCTTTAGTAGGAATGGAAGAAATCTATAATTAGTTGATATATATTATATAATTCAAATGAGTATAGCATGCTTCTAAGACCCAGCGACGAGTGTAGTCATTCAGATTTCAATAAAAATATATTACCTGTAATTAATCTACTTCATCATTGTTGGATGCATTAAAAATGTCCCCTGTTTTAAAGTAAATTATTATTCATTGAATTTCAAAGGAAACTGAGCAGCAAACAATATCTAGTGTGATTTGTCTCATAATTAATACACTTATTCACTGTGAAATACAGCTATATTGCCCGTTATGTTTAAATAAAGCATAACAAACTGAATTTAAAGGCACTGGGCTATTACCCAGAACAAAATACTTCTAGCAGATCAGAGTGACATTTAGCTTTAGCACTATAAGTACCTGCCCTGGGTAAATAAAGCAAACAATTTTTGAACAAAATTGAGCATTTATTTGGCAGCAGAAAATCATAAATACATTTCATAGCCAACAAGCCTCAAACTATTCTTACTGCACTTAGGTAAAGGGTATGGATGCATAAAGAAAATTCATCTCAACAATATGCTTTCAGGCATAGAGAAATCTTGCCTCTTGTCTCAACCCAGTGCTTGCCCTCCTTTCCCAGTGGATTTTTTATATTGTAATACCAGTGGTAAAAAATTCTGAGTTTATGCCTTATGCTGTTAGTTTGCTTGCCCTCCCTTCCCCCCCACCCGCCCCTTGCTTTTTTCCTCCCCTGTTTCTGTTTCATAAGCTTTTACTAGAACACATCTTTCTTCTCTGTCACTTTCCCTCCCTGTCAAATCTTTCCTCACCATCACTCTGCAGGATTTTGTGGGGGCTCTGCTTCCTACTCGGGGTCCCTGTGCCAGCACCTGACCTGGTACCGTGGCATTGGGAGGGGGCTGAGGAGCTGGGCAGGGGTGGTTCCAGGCACTGTCACTTGTGTCACAGCCCCTTTGCTCCTCCACCACTGCCTTTCCTCACCTGTGGTTTCTCTGCCATTAACTCCTGACCTTGTTTGTCTGCCCCCAAAAGCTGGGCTCACACACTCTCCCAAATCCCCCAGGCAGAGGCAGCCTGGCAGTGCTGAGCTGGAGCTGCTCCTGCCAGGGGCCTGACCTCAGGAGAGCACAGGCCCTGCAGGCTGGGAACCGGCCCCTGCAGCTCCTTCTGTCTGGCATAATTATACCTGGGAGGAACAGTTTTGCCTGAGGAATTTTCTGCAAGGAATTTGTGGTGATTACTGGCACAAAAGTATGCAGAAGAAAACTTTATTTTTTTTTTAAACTGTAGTATCTTTCCCAGCATTTTAAATGTCTGAAAGTCTACCAGCTTGCACTCTCTATCACAACAAATTCCTGGTGCCCTCCATTTTTTTCATGTACATAGGGTACTGGCCTTTTATGCGAAGAACTCATCCAGTAACTTTAGCACTTGAAAATGTGCATTTAAAATGCATTTGGAGTAAAGTAGGAGTTGCTATTCTGTATCACATTTAACAGGTTGAGAAAGGGAAGATGCAGAACCAGGATTAAATTCTGCATTAGCAGTTGAATGCTGTGAGCTGCACTTATCAGAGGCTGAAAAAAACAGGCATTTGGGCTTTCCTTCTCTTTGAATCACAGAGCACCCATGGCTTTTCTCCCTCTCGTATTCTCTATCATAAAACCATAAAATACAGTTTTTTAAAAAATTACTAAAAAATAATAAGTTAAGCTTATACAGTGCCCAGGCAGTACAATATACACTGATATCAGCAGCTCAAACATTTACAAATGCAATAGTCTTCCATCCAGCACTGTAATGTGTTTGTCACTCGTGGAATAAAGCAGAATACACAACAGGAAAGAATTCCTGCCACAACATATCTCAGGCATTTTCCCATACTTTTTGAAATGCCAAGACTGCACATTTTGCAACTTTAAGTAATTTCAGAAGAAAGAATAGTGACTGACTTCCCCATTTTCAAACTGATAGAAAATTAAGGTGCTTCCATGCATCCTCTGGTCACTACAACTTTATTTGAATAATTGACCTTACCTGCTTTGAGCACAGGTAGAAAGATGCAGGTCTCCAAGCAACTGAGCTCCTTAGTATCTATAAATAAAAAGAATAAAAATATTAAATTCCCCAGGGCCAGACAGCTTCCAGAAGAAAACAATATTATATTCAGGTGTTTGCATTTGCACGAGGCCATCATTCTTTTTTGTCCCAGGTAGGTGGGACCGGAATTTCTTGCAATTGCTTGGCCATGTATTGACTGAGGTGATGTCAGGGCAGTTCTCAACAGAGAAATGACCCTAAAAAAGACTCCTGACACATACTGACACAAACAAGCTAAAGGGCAAAGTCATGGCCACTGATGGTCCTGAAGCAGTGCTGCAGAGAAAGGACTGGACGCTTCAGAGGTACTGATTCAGCTCTGTGGAGGAGAAACAGCTACAAAACCTCTGTGGCCCTGAATTAATTTTTGACTGAAATGAGCAATATCAGCCTCCTTTAATCCACCACCTGGGCAAGGCAGGCTCAGCAGGGCAAAATGCACTGTCCCTCTCGATTAGCAGCAAACAGCCATTCCACTTTGCTCTGCCCACTGCCAACACAGGTATTTTTAACCTGCAATTTATTTCTGTCTGTCAAAGGTGAAAAACATTAAGCAATTAATTATTTGAAGTGATTTAAGAGACAGCTGGAAGCCAGGGAGACTTCAAAAGTAGCCGATTATTATTAATTCATGTGGTATTCATTAGTGTGTCATTAATGATGCTGCTTTCATTGATATTTGATATAGAATGCAATAGTATTGGAATTTCTCTGCAATTTAACAACTGCTTAAGAATATTTCCTGAAATCTGAGAGTAGTAGAGATGATTTCAAGCTAACATTTAACACTTTATGCAATGTAAGAGGTATTCTACACCAGAGTACTCAGCACACATGGAAAAATCCAGTCTCCAGCTATGACCTGACAAAATGCTTCCCTACCCTGTCCAACCAAATATCAAATACTACATCACTAACCAAAGACTTTGCCTATAAAACTCAGATCAGGAAACACCCTTCTGTTCCAGCCCATAAAACTTGTGGATGCTGACATCCAACATACCAACAAATTCCCTGGGCAAGCAAATGATGATCCCAAGAGGATCCTTCAGCTGCAGATGTCTACAATAAAGGTACTGTTACCTTCCTGCACTATACGCTGTCAGCATTAACTTTGCATCTCAGGCTTTTGTAAGATATTTATGCATCCACTACATGTTGGAGCCTTTTAACAATTCACTCTTCACAGTCCCACAGGCATACATTTACTGTATAACCTGCATTCCCCTTCCCACCAATATATTCTGTTCAATGAAGTTGAAGTTTGTATACTCACTAATAGAAACCAGATTTTTTAATCTAAAGACCATGAATGTATAGTACAATTCCTGGCAGAATCTTAAAACATTAGAGAAATACAGCTCTATTTTAAAATGAAAGGGCTCCAAAGATAATTTCCTGCTCTAGGGTCTGATCCTGTGAAAGGCACCACACCCACACCTGAGGGCTCTCAGTCCCTCCCAGTATCAGGTTATTATTGACTGGCCCAAACAGAGAGTTCTGCAGGGAGCACCCACACGATGTCCATGGAGAGAAGCTGTTGGCCAACATGTCTGCCTGACCACAGAGTATTGGGCACTGATAAGCAAACACCTCATTATCATAGACCAGATTATCAGACTAAACAATGGATAAAGAGCTCCTGCATGACAAGGGACACACAGTTACACATTGTAGGGGAGTTTACAGTTTGAAGTACACAGGAGCTTTATTTTTTCTGGAAAGAAGACAAAAGTTGAATCAAAAACACCATCTAAGAGAAAAGTGTTGCATTATGGCAGAGTGGGATCATTTGAAAATAATAAGTCTCCTAATTTTCAAAGGCCCTAAATAAGCTCCAAAATGCTCCCCTAATGTAACTTGGACATATCCTTGCCAAAGAAATTACAAAGATGCCTGCATACATCTCCCACACATTCTCACCAAAGTGAAAACACCTCTGCAGTCTCTCCACATTTCCCAGTTGATCATGGAGAACAGAAGCATCCAAGTTCAGAGACTCCATTCCTGATGAATTTCTAGCTAATCAAAAACCCAAAGTTCCTGGGAATCACACAAGTACACTTACTTCCACTTTAAAATATTTAGACCAGTTGAAAAGTTCCCATTCCATATATCTGCCTTCCTATTGCCCGCAGACCGAAGAGGAACTGGTTTAAATACACTGTAAGATACACCTTTGGGAACACCACCACATTTCTTCTGAAATGCATTAATACCCACACCAGTCCAACTTTCAGGAATTTTTTCTTTCTTAGGGGGGAAATAGCTGGTTGACAACTAGTGAAATGACAGGATCAACAAAATATTTAACAAAATACATTTTGGGTCCAAAGTGGAGTTTCTGAGTTGTGAGTATTTTTAGAAAGAGACCTACCAAGCCTATATATAAGTCTCACAATAAAATTAGGATGAGCAAAAATGATTAGAAGTAAAATAAGCAGTTTCTTTTTTGAATCTGTTGTGTCTTTCAGGATACAAGTATCTTCCATTTGAAAACCTGCTGGATGAACTTAGAAATCATAAGATCAAACATGTTTTTCTTCTTCATGTTCTGAATAGTTGTAGAGAGAAAATAATTTTTCCACTTCCAATCATTAAGTGAAGCATTAAACAAGAAGAGGATACAGGTGTACAGAATTATCAATAGTATCATTCTTATTCAAACTTATTTTCCCTGGCTCACAGATCACAGAACTATATCAATGCAGGCCCTGATCCTTCTCCCAAAGGTCTTGCTATTGAATTTCAACTAGGACAAAACTAAGCAGTGGGGGGAAGAAAGCAGAAATGGGAGCAGAAAGAAGATAGGAAGCAACTGTGGTAGAGATAAGAATAGATGGTCACAGGCTAACACGGTGCATAATTTAATGGCTTTCTTGAAATGCTGAATTCCTTTTGGGGGCAGATCAAGTACCTGCATAATAACTTTCTATGATGTTGGAAGTGACAAGCACCTTAAAATATGTATGGAATATTGGAAGAATGAAGAAAAAAGGAAAAAAATGTGAGTCTACTTATTATGCCTCAGTAGTTTTTCTTTTATTTCAAGCAGACCGTATCTGACTGAATTCTTACTGTCTGAAGGCAAAAGGAATAGTCCCACCCTGACCACATTTCACTTTTAGTACCACTAGATCTGGGTAGCCTAAATCTTAAGGCTTCACAAACATTTCAGATTGTACATATTACCTATGGTACAGTTCATAAAGCACAAAAATCACTGGTGGTGTGCTAGAGTACGTCAGATTTTTTTCCATGACACAAATATGGTGCACTACTTAACCAAGATTAAGGAGCATGTAGTTAAGTGTTCACTCATCAGGTCTGCTGCTCCAAATGCTTGCCTTACTTAGACAAAGGGGTTTTTTTGCCTCTTTGAAATTAGTTAATATTTGATAGTTTCCTCCCATGAATAAATCACTCGGCTGTAGTTCTAAATGGTATGCTACAAAATCTAACTCTGAAGGCAGATGAGGACCTACAAAATTTTATCCAGCAGATTATAAGGCTTTTAAATATAAGGCATCAATTAAATCTGGATCCGTCCTCCAGACCTAAATTAAATCATGTCTGCTGGCCTTATATTCCCTCTTAAACTACCCTGCACAACAAGAGGGCACACAGTTTGGAAAGTTGTGCCAATTCAGAAATGGCATGGTAAGCACTCTAGGAATGGCCAAAGGAAATTTTTTAGTCCTTAGGATATAGCCCAAATTGTGGAGTGGGACCTCAGTCTGATGAAAGACCTGAGACTATGTCTATGTGTGGGTTTGTATTTGTTTTTTGGATAAAAGAGAGTCACATGCTTCAAAATATTGGAACACATGCTTAAGTAATGCAGAATAGAAACCTCAATAGTTCCATACTTATATTGTCTCTATATGAACTGGCATTGCTTTTGAAAATCATCTCTCAGTCTTCTGTGCTGCACTGTCATGGTTTAGTCCTTCATCCTCATTACTCTTCTGTTTTCTTTAGGATATCATTTTGAGATCCTCATATAGCCCTGAAGCATATTAATATGATATAAAGTTGCCTATAATAACTGCAGACCATCCTTTTTCATTCCCAGAATGGTAAAACAGAAGGAAGCTCAAATTGTATCCCAGGTTAGTAGATTGGAAATTTGGAGAAAATAAAATGCTTGTAGTTTTATCTCATGGAATATCTTTCCAGGAACATCTTTTGGAAGCTTAAGTACTCTTAAGTTCATTATTATTTACTCTTGTATCACAAATTAGCATGGTGGGATGCGCAACAGATACCTGCACAGAGAGGTAGCTGGGATTTCATATAACTAAATAAAATTTATTAAATAAAGAACTAAAATATGGGCATCCACCTGCTCCACTGTGGCCCTGCACAGGCTGCAGGGGCACAGCTGCCCCACCGTGGTCTGCACACTGAGCTGCACCAGTGCCTGCCTGCGCAAATTCCACCTAAAGCATTTCTGCTTTCCAAATATGTGAAATGCTTAATAGCAGAAACTCTTAATTAGGAGACAAATGTTTACTTTACCCTCAGAAGTGGATTTGCTCCTCTGTAACCTAGCAAGTCCTTCTTTAATGTGTGAAGCACATGAGGGATTATTTTGTGAACTGCATGCACTGTGTGCTCTTTTCTCTTCAACCCCACTATGACCCCACTTTCCCCTTACAGTGGAATATATTTCTTTGTTCAAATTCAAGATTAAGAATTACCAGTACAATAACAGATAAGCTCAGAGTATCAATGGAGTTATGCTGGAGTGCACAGGTAAAATCAAAATCTGTCCTATTTTCTGAACCCATACAGTATTATCATTTATCTTGTCTTTGTGTGGAGTAATCAGGTTGCTAGTGGGTACATTATTGTAAAGCAGATGGGTAATAAAACTGTCCACAGTGTTCCTCTGGAATTTCCTATTTGTGTTTGGAAAAGGGAATTCTTTAACCTGCCACTTCAAGCTTGGTAGAAAAGCTCTTTCTCAGTTCCAATATACAGGATCATATTTACCACCTGGGACTTTTCAGTTCCAACACTGTCACAGAATTGTGGGTGGGAGGAATGCTAGTGGTGGAGTTTCATCTAAAAAAAATGGACCTTACAGTGTTGATGGATGAATTTTAAACTTTTAACTTTCAGTTCTGGTTTTATATTGCCTGTTTTGAAGATAATACAAATCCTCCTGCCCTTAGTCCTTTAGGATCTCATCCTTCATACTCATAGCTATGCATGCTGCAGCATTTCAGTCCTATGAAAGAAGTGCTAATGGAAACTTTTCCCACCTCCCCATTTATTGTAATTTTAACAGGAAAAATAACCAACATCGAGTACCAAGTGAAGGGATGAGAGGAAAAGGTCTAAAGCTGTGCCAAGGGAGGTTTACATTGGGTATTAGGAAAAATTGCTTAGCTGAAGGGGTTGTCACTGAAACAGGCTTCCCAGGGCAGCACTGGAGTCACTGTGCCTGGAGGAATTAAAAAGATGTGGATGTGGCACTTAGGGACAGGTTTAGTGGTGGACTCGGGGGTGCTGGGCAAAGAGTGAGACTCAATGATCTTAAGGGTCTTTTCCAAACAAAGTGATTCTGTACTTCTATGATCAAGTTTTACCAAGATCTGCATTTTTTCCTGAGATATTTTTCCTCCTGCATGGTATTGAGGCTCATTTCACTTTTGCAAAGCAGGCCTCAGGCTCCTTACCTCGGCTGGTGGGTGATGGCAAGCCCAGAAGATGAATTAGCCACCACTGAGGAGACAATGCCAGGATTCTTCAGATACATGAAGGGGAACAGGCCCCTGGCCCTGGCAAAAAAACACCTGCAATAGGAAATGGCTCTTGACAAAACTGTTCATGCTCTTAAGGAGAGAGAAGAAATATCTTTTTATCTTTGAGTTTGGCAGAAGGGAAGTAAGCAAGCACTCCTAGAGGGCAAGTAGCCCTGGGGAGCTGCTCCAGTAGCCTGGGTGATACTGGCATTGAGCTTAGGTTGTTTGCCATAGCATTTATAAAATCTCCAGGCAAATGTTAGTGGAGGGTGACTTTGCTGTAATGCCCTTGGCTGCTTGGTCTCACAAACAGTCTAAATGGTCTGGGGTTTATGACAAGACATATTTATTAAACAAACAGGTTAAAGATGTGTGTGTTTCCTCTCATTTGAATTACTAGGAATTTCCATGAAAACATTTCTGGTTTAGTGTCTGTCTTCTGTTTAGCAGTTCTTAGTGACACTATAAATGTGTGCTGTAAATAGACCTGCAAAACATGCTAGAAGTTTCCATCAGCCTTGGAGCACCCTTTCAACACTTTCTGCAACTATGTATTTTCAGAATATTTCCAATGCATTCTAAACAAAAAACACCTACTTCTTACCTGTGTAGTACACAAAATTTAATGTATTATGGACAAATTCTTAGCCATAAGGGCTAACTATTCTCATTCACAAAAATGGAATAATGATAATTTATAACAGCTTAACATGAGACAAGGAATTTTGGATGTATGCCTGAATTTTAGGTGTAGATAATAGGAGTAGTTTTACAATAAATTTTGAATGCCATCTGTATGTAGGAGTTTCAAAATATATAGGAAGCTTTGGAATAGGATGAACACTTCAGAATAATTTTATTTGAGATCTACTGATTGAGAAACTGCCTTTTATTTGCCTGGCTATTTATACAGAACTTGAAGGGGAAGTGAATTTACTTTTGGATAGCTGAAACATCTCTGCAAACACTTCTGCTGAAAAATACTGGTTTAATTTTGTAAGAAAAGTAATTTCACCTTTTTCATTACCCAGACCTGTATAGATGGGTTAGGGATACTCAAAATGCAGTCACCACCCCAATCTTCCCTGGACAAGGCAAATTAGAACAGAATGGTGTCACCCACTGGAACAGATGTTTACAGCAACTGAGCCTGAAGATGCAGACAGACCAGCTCTACTCCAAGATTTCGTAAGGCAGTCAAAGGTACTGCTGTTGCTTTGAGACCTCTTAGGTTCTTTTATAGTCTCTCTAAGCTGTTTCAGCAGTCATACCTTATCAAATCAAGTAATTCCTTGCTTTCAAAGCCTTCCTGGCTACCTTGGAGGAAATTCTTTATGATTTTAACCCAATTCTTTGGTGCCTTATGCAGTATATTTCCTGGGAGCATGTTCCAGACAGATGACAGACTTGCCAGATAGGATTCTGGAGAATTTGATGATTTGCATTGACTTGTACCAAGAATTCTGAAGTTCAAAGAGGCACTATCATTTACTGTGCTAACACTGCATCTGTGCATACTAACAGGATATTTTCTAGGACGCAAACAGATGAACAGGTCATGCAGATTTAGGCTAATGAAAACCAAAATTGTTCTAAAAAGTGCCCAATCTTTGCCTAAAGGTTTATTTCTTGATAAAAATTTCAGACTTTCAGTGATTCTCATGATTCTGTGTGAGATATTCTTTTGGTCATTTGTGATAAATTTGGTTATTTTAGTTTCTTTATTTTTATTTTGATTTAATTGTTCAGAAGTTAATCCCTTACTAACTACTGTCTGAAATAATTGAATGTTTCTTAGATAAATCTCTATTTTTCTTAATTCCATCAGTATGAAAACTATTTGTTTCCGCCTGGTCCTTCCCAAAGCAGAAAACCTCATAAGCCAGGATAACCAATCACTGACAAAGAGCAAATATTAAATAAATACTTACTCGGTTGCCTTATCACAGTAATTCCTTAATAGTGATGATATTTCTTATTGCTTTAGTGGATCATATAATTGTTTAATGATATGGGATTTACCCTTGTTCATTATCCCTTATTTATTTACTATGAATTTTGAACTACTCTAGAAAATGCTTTCACTGAGAACTGATGAGACTGTCTGGGCCAGAAAGGATATGAAGACAATTTCCTGAGCCCCAGGCCAGGCAAACACAGCTGATGGAGTGGCTGCAGGGGAACAAAGCTAAGAGGAAGAGGAGATGTCCCATGCCACAGAAGAAGGTGGAGCAGTCCAAAGGTGGTGAGCTACATGGAACTAGTGAGGATAAGCTCAGGAGCACCAAAGAAAGCCATCTGAATGGCAATGGCACTGCTTGAAGGGACCTCTGGAGCAGAGGGAGATGGCTTAGGAAAAAGAGAGAGAAAAATCCTGGGGTGCAAATAGGAGAGGATAAAAGGTGTGGTTTAGACCTGTGATGGGGGAAAATGGAAAAGACAGACGTGGGTGTGACCTGATCACAGACTGAGGCCATCAGCTGTCAAGGGTGTGGAGAAACCCTGTGAGACAGGTGACAGAGTCACTCTTGGGACAAATGAGTAGGTCAGATGTATCTACAAACACCTACCATGCCCTGCTTTCCTGTCTGTTCCCTCCAAACAGAAATTTAAACATGGGCCAAGAGGCACTCAGTGTTTACTGAGAAATGGATGAAAACAGAAATGTCTATTTTTCCAATCAATTCTTTGCTTGTTTTGTGTGGATTTCCTAGTGTATTATTAATAAAAATTTCTTTGAGATAGAAGTTATTTGAAACTTAAGAAAAGCCCAGCAACATGCAAGGCTCCAAATTTTCACAAGGAAATTTTTTTTTCAGATTGAGAAAAAGCCTGAAAAAGATATTTCAGAGAGTTTGAAAGATGATGAGGAATAGGTAGAGAAATAAAGGAGTCACATAGTTCTTCTGAGCAATTTTCCTGCTTTCCTTAGCACTGGCAAAAGGAGGGTCTCCACCCCAGACTGAAACATTTTAAAGTGGATTTTTACCAAGGGGGAGAGTAGGAACAGTTCCCTGGCGTGTACTCTGCAGACAACATTTAAATGGCTCAGGTGGGTCTGAGCCTTAGGTCCTGTAAGCAATTCTCATCCTTTTGACTTTTCACAGCCTTAAATTCCCAATTTTAACCTGCTGCCTAAGGGCTCCAGACTAGGAAATCTTGGAGGGAATTGTGTTCTGGTTACACTATCCCACTTTGTCTTTTTTGATCAGATGGGACCATCATTGAGAAGACAATACCTCAGGATTTCCCCTCTATTCAACCGCAGTAAATCCTATTTCTGATGTCAGGTACAGCCTGCATAACAGCAGCACAGAATTATACACTATGTTCCTATTGCCTGACTTCAAGTACAAAGAAATATTTTTCCCAGATTTTTTTTATTCTCAGTTTACAGTCATTTGCAGCTTAGTTATTCATGCTAGGCGAGACTGAATTATTTACCTTTTTTCCAGGAATTCCTCTTTTTTTTTTATTAGTCTCACCTGAAATAATTAGAAAATAGCATAGGAGAATTGTAAAAACAGTATTTAAAATTAGGTGAATTGAATTTATGCCTTGTTCTAGAATAGTGTGTATTATTGTAACGTGCAATTATATTGGTTAAAAAAGACCTCAACTCCCCCTAGGTTACAGATTGATTTCATGGTTGTTTTGTAAGCTATTGCTCTGCTTCCTGGGGTATCTCTCAGGCTCCCTTCAGCACGGAATCCATTATAAACTACACATTCAAATAGATGAAAGCTTTTATAGCAAGCTTAACTTTGCTGCTATTGAGTGAATAACGATTTATAATTATTCCTTTTATGATGCTGAAGTTAGCTGGGCATGTGCCTACCAACCCATTTCGTTTTGTTCCTGGAGGTGTTGCTTTTTAGCAGCAGTGGTTCCAGACATCTCTCAGACAGAATATTTAAATGAGAACTGCAATCACACCCTTGCTGGTCACAGCTCTCATCTACAGATTTTAACATGTGATTTACAGTCTGTAAAATACCCTATTTATTGCCTGAGTTAAAGTGAAATCATCAATACAAAGACAGTCACAAGTTACTCTCTATTCCTTGCTGGGGCACTCAAATGAGCATGAAGAACAAAGAAAAGGAAAGTAGTGTAAAGGTGAGAAATTTATAGAAATAAACTAGAAAGTTAAAAAATAAACAAGAAGTATAAAGAAAATAAACAAGAAATATAAAGAAAAATAAAAAGAAATAAACATAAAAGTTACTCATTATCTTCCTTTTTAAAAATATTACTGAATCACTTTACTGTTTAAAAGACAGGTCCCCAGCAGATGTGAAGCAGCATTGCCTTTTATCTCCAGAACACCACCTCGTGGATTGTAAGTGATGGGAAGTAAAGGTAAATGAGCACAAACAAATATGCAGATACTGGCAGAACTTAGGTGAGCTTTAGCAAAGGCTTCTCCCTGATCTCTGGCTTTCTTTTTTTCACCTCTCCCCTACCTTCTGTGAATCATAGCCAGATTTCTCTCTAAAGTATTTTAATCTCTTGTCAGTAATAATTTCTGCAATTGTCAGAGACTTGCTACTCCTCTCTTCCTTCTGTTCTTGGTGTTCCTCAAAATGTCCCTCCATGTGTCTGCTTTTCTGCTGGGTGTACATCAGTTTTGGTCCCTGCTGAGGAAAGGTTTTGCCATAGGACATGTGGTCCTGGCCTTACTAAGAAGTCATCTATCTTATCTTTTTCTTGCTTCCATTAACAATGAGCAGAGAAAAATGAATGAACAGCCATAGATGGGCAAGATTATATTTTCAGGAAAACGCTGATATAATTACACAGAGATTTCAGACTGAAAACCCTGACTTTGTGCAGTTCTCAGCTGCTACTAATACAAAACCAAACTGCTTTCTTCAGGAAACAAAGGTCGTAACTTCATCAAGCAAACACAGAGTTTAATGAGAAATTCAGGATTATTAGTTCTTGCTCTGGAATCCTGGCTCCATCTAGTCTGAGTTCTTCCTGAAAGCCTTTTTAAAGATGAGAAGATTTCTAAGAATAGCTCCCCTCATGAGAGACAATACCCTAAAATTATGCTGAGTTTTCAAGGTATACTCCACATTGTGGAAATAAGGGGGGGGGGGGGGGGGGGGGGGGGGGATAGTGATGAAAAGATAGGAAGAATATTCCTAAAAATCTTTAATTCCAGAAATTAATATTATTCTACAGAAGAGGAAAGCATTGTAACTTATGAAGAAATGAGGCAGAGAGGTGAGCACCTCTCTCCACACAACCCAACACAGCAAAAGAGCTCCGGAGTGTGAAAGGCAGAGTGTGCTGCTGGAGGCAGGACTGCATTTCCATGCTGGGAGTAGCAAACCCCTCTCTGAGGTGAGGGTGAGCTAATAGTGTGTGAGGAGGAAAAGCCCTGGTGACTCTGAGTGGATGTGACTGCTCCTCTGTGCATTCCTGTTAAAGTGCCAGTTGTTTGTTTTGACTGCGCTTTCTTATTTCAAACAAAGGATATCAACAGCTTTAGATTCCAAAGCTTTGCCCTGCTCTGTGAACAAATAAATTGTACTACACTTAGCACATTGAAAATTCATAGAATTTGTGAAGGGAAAGGCTTAAGGCATGCTTGCCATTACTCACTGCATATTTATACAAGTTCTCTAAGCCTGGTTACAGCCGCTGGCTGCACTCAGGTCAACAGCATCACATAATAATGTTGAACTGTATTAACTGCATAAATAAGAGATTTTAACAGTGGGCTCCATTTGAAGAAGGGGTCAGCAGCGTTGAGCTAAGGGCAAAATTATTCTCAGACCTTCACTGTACATCTACATTTCTGTAATCTGGCTTACTAATGTACTAAGGGAAAAACAAAAGTGCTGTGCTGATATGAGACAAGTAATGGACAAATCTACCTTGAAAATAGATCTGATTAATTTTTTCCTTCCCAGAGAAAACAAAATCTTTTTTTTTTGAGAAAAACTGAATTTCAACTCATGTTTTTTGTTCTAAATCCATTCTTCTGTGCTGATAATATTGTATGCATTATTAATTCTGAGTGAGATACTCCAGGCAGTCTAGAATGACATGAAATAACAGCTGTGAAGCTATAACTGAATTATAGCTATTCTAAGACAAATGTCCAACTATTTTTATTCATCCCACCAAGAATGCTGATTTAGAAGTAAGGCCCTTTTAAGGCCCTTGAAACACCTTTAAGCACAACTCTTTCAAGCTATTTTTTCTGTACTGAGAAACCTTCTCATTTCAAAGCGGAAAGTGGCACATTTTTATTCATTGCCTAGTGGTTTCAAGAAAGAAATAATAATTGATAATATTACCTCAAATATTGTGTGCATAGTCAGCCTGAGAATTTCTATCCAAATAATTCATAATATAAAAGACTATGGAGATGTTGGAAAAAGAGAGAAATGCTTCTAAAATCAGAATCCCTGAGATTAATGGCATGATTCTGACTAAGATGAAATAAACTGATTCCACTGACTTTTGAAGAAGGGCAAACCCTTCTTCAAATGACAAGTGAAAAAAAAAAGACAAAGATGAGAGGAAAAAAAATAGTGACACAAGTAGACATCTGATGAGATTCTTCAATTCAATACTGGCTCTGATTACAATCAGTCTTTTGATTGCAGAATTCAACTGCTTACTCTAAGATGATATACAAGAATAGCAAGCAACACTTTGTGGTCCATATCCTAGTCATTCACAATTATTTTAACAATAAATTATGGTGCTTGGATATAAAACACAGGTAAAACAGTCCCTGTTCTCTCTCTCTCTCTCTCATTCTTCTTTGTCAGTGTTTAGCCTCTCTGAAACCAAATCTAGTGTGTCAGTGAACTACATAGAAGAGATCCTTCCCTTGATTTTGCTCTCTGGAGACTGAGCAACAAGTTCCTTACATTTTTTGAAAATACTTCTTCAGCAGGGTGAGCATGGTCTGAGGAATCACTCGACTGAGCGAGGCTGACTGTCATGTCCCAGGAGAGCCCCTCAGAAGGAAGGAAAGAGACAGGTGTTTTCCATCTTCAGTGAGTGTTTGCTTAACACTTTCCCCTTCACAGGCTGCAAGCTGCAGCCCTTCCTTGCCTCCCCGTGGTTCTGGGTAGGAATTTTAGGAGGCAAATGTAGCAGCCTGTTAGTTTGCATTACTGCACTTCAACTCTGTGACCTCTCTCCATCCTGCAGTCGTGGGCTCTGAGCTGTGCTCCCAGCACATGAGGGATTCTTCATGAGGGATGAGCTGGGTGAGTGAGAAATATGTCTGGCTTTGCCAAAGCCACACATCAGCTGTGCCTGTGAGACAAGAATGGATGTAAAGTTTCATTTATCAGTGCTGCCGAAACTGAGAAACAGCAAGATCTTTTACTCTTGCATTAAGGGATTGCATAGAAAAAATGTACAAAGTATGTACAAAGTATGCAAGTAATTCCCTTTCCTTAGGGGGTGGGTGGTCATTAACAGCTATTTCCAAGCCTGTAATAAAGCTGTTTATGCTCACCCTCTGGCTAGCACTGTTCTGGAGCTGCCCTCAATCCCTCATCGTTAGACATTATCCAATGCCTTAATGAATGATGCTCTCACACCTAGGAAAGTAAGGTATCATGGGCAATGCACAGGTTGATACAGTTCATACCAAATTGAGTTAAAAGAGACCTGTGAAAACATATTTTATCTTTACAACTGAGCACAATCTGCTGAAGCAAGGGATAGCCTTTTAACAGATATTAATGTGCTAATCTGCTATTGAAATTACATCCACAGACTCTTCAGAAATTATGACCTCTTGCTTGTATTAGAATATATATCTGCTGAAGATGTAAAACATATGTTTAGTGATGGGGTGTAAAACCCTTTTGATTTTCAAGCTGTATAAACAGGACTCAGTTTATTTACACTTTCACAGGCATGATTTTGTACTGTGGTTAATAGTAGGTTAAAATGGTATTAGTTAACCATCTATTTCTCCAATTTGCTCACACAGAAAAACACATGGTGAAATTTTATAAATATACAATGGTTAATAGTAAATTAGAACCCTTTGAAAAATTCTGGTCCAAGCCCATGTTTTACTACTAGTAATTTAGTAATTCACAAAGCTATACACCTTCAAACCACTAATTTGTTTTATAGATCAAGCATAAATAAGATTGCTTGAGCAGGCCTTTAAATATCAGACTGGAGACACACTTTAAAAGGTCAGAAAATAACTCTCTTAACAGCACTGATCCTGTTTGGAAAGGCAGGTTATTTCCCCTCTCCAATGACCAAGAAGTAGTTTCATGGTAATTTACAGTGTTTCAGGAAGATAGGAAGTAAAGGGAGCACAAAGGAAAAATTACATCCCTGTGCCCTGCTGGTCATCAGCTCCATAAAGTGGGGACATTGGCTAAAAAGAAGAGAGCTGAACGTGTGGCAGCTACTTAATGGAGAAGGATGAACTTGGCAATTCCTTGCTGTCCATTTCCATGGTATTAATCACTTGCCTTTGTGGGAATACCATCTCTGGGATTGCTGAGGGCAAGTACATTAGGCAAGGTTTGCTAATTAAAAATATACTTTTGGTCTGAACTCTTAAAATACTTCCACATCCACGAACGATTTTTCTACATTTGGAAGAGTACCCTCAAATTAGACTTTTTTGGTATTAGGTATTTTTGCAGAATTCAGAGGAATATAATTGCTGAAGTAAATACTGAATACAGAAATTGTTTATAGTATACAGTTCATTGAAAAGTATGGACACTGTGAGTTTACTGAGGTCACAGAAGTTGTGAACTTGATCAACTTTTGATAAAGTTGAACCATATAATGAAGCTTAACTAGGTTTTGCTATTGTAGTATGGGCTTAGCTAACAACTACTAAAGTTCTCCAGATAGGGAGAAGAAGAGGAAGATCAAGGCTGAGACTCTATGCATACAACTCATAATTACAGCTCACATCAATGAAAATCAGAAAAGAGGACTGGGAAACAATACAAAAAATTCAGGCAGACTAATCAGTGGCATAACAGGAAAATTAGAGAGCAGGGAAATGTATGCATATATTTATTTGCAAGGAATAATAAAGAAATAGAAAATTAATTTAAACTAAGTTTAACTAGAAATAAAGTCTGATTATCTACAGTGTTAAGTCACATCTTACTATTTTTTGTGGAGATTATATGTAAGATTATTCAAATGCATTGGAGTTTTCAGATTTGGATATGGATTTAGACTTGGGCAGCCCAGAGATATTGAAATGAGTGTGTAGAGGAAATAAAAATGTATCTTCTCTGGAAGATGGAAAATGCTGAGGTTTGAAATCTGCTTTGGTTTCATAGAGTCTCTGTTCCCTGCCAACACCCCCTTGCCATGTCCTCATGCCCTCAAAATCCATACAGCAAATAAAACACGTAGGAAGAGGATAACCCTGTCTAAGCTTTATCTCCAGAGTTGGACTTGTGCTGCCTGGGGCTGTTGATGCCATGCAGTAGTGATGATTTTGGCCTGGAACGTGGTCCTGGGCTTCCAGTTCTCCTGACAGACATCAGCTTCCCAAGCTCAGCAAACTCCGTATCAAGGCAAGTTCCAACACAGAATTTTTAAAATTGCCTCTTAATTACTGTAGTTATGCTAAGAATAGAGAGGAGCAGCAAAACATCATTGCTAATGAAAAGTCATTGAACTAGCAAGACAGATAGATGCTTTTAATTCAACGACTTGAGATGCCAGAAGATTTTCTCATCTAGGCATCTGGGAATTAAAACCTTACCGAGCATAATTAAAGTGTTTGTCTGCCCTAACCTATAAAAGGTTTATCCACAATGCCAGTTACCATCTAATGAGAAAGGATATCTGCCAAAGAGAACAGTAGTCTATTTTTCTCCTGTATCTCTGCAAAGATGATCATCACAAGTAGTTGGAACAAATGCAAATAATCAACCTCCTATTATTATAATTGTTTGTATAAAAGGGTTGCAGTTAAAGACTCATGATATAAATCAGCAGTCTATTTATGCTGTTAGTTATCAGGTGTGCAATTACGCACATTTATTCCCTTGAGTAATTGACCTTAGCCTTAAGTGGATGCCCTCTCCATCATGTTTACTCTGCTGTTCTTTCCCATCCTCTAAACAAAATAACAGATCTATAAATCAGAGACATTAAAATAGCTCCAGAAGGACGCCAGGCTGTTTGTCAGCCTTCCTGCTCTCCAGACTGCCCAGTTACAGACTGCAGGGTGACGCCTCAAGGGCTATTTATTTACTCCCTTTTGTCTTTGCTGTGCCACATTTTTTAATTGTTGGGGATGGGTGATTTTTAGGATTACCTGGCCAAGTCCCAGATGCAGTTTCTACAATAGGAGATGTAACAGACCTGCTGTGATTATCTAAACCAAGAGAACTCTATGATATACAGGCAGATCAGCTTTAATACAGCTCAAGTGTCAGCATAGGCTTGCAGTCATTTCACCAACCATTTAAATGGGAAGGACAGGGTTTGGGTAAGTAAGAAAGAATTCAAGCTGCTTCTTTAACATAGCTTTCCTGAGAAATTGAAACTAGAATCCTGTTATAGTAACTCTATTTTCCTCATTTATGTAATATTTATATAAATGTTTATTTATGATATCAGCTTGGGAATCCTATTTCCTGGAATTCTTTACACACCAGACAACTTACTTTACAAACTCCTGCTTCCTACCAGTGCTAAAACATTCCCTTCTTGGTTTCTATTGCATCTGTTGAATTACTCTCTTGAGAAAAGCCACATAAGAATAAAGCAGAAGAACGAAGCATATTCAGCAGATGTGAGATGAGTCTATCCAGGTTGAAAGGATTCACTTCAAAGCCTTAAAAAAATAAAATCTGCCCCATAAGCTAGTGAAGCCTGACCTTAGAAAGCTGATCTTAGCTTAGAAAACATTAAGAAAGGAAAGGAGAAAGAAGAGAAAAAAAAAAAAAACAGAACTTTTAAAGACCTCATTTCCCATCTTAGGCATAAGCCCCCAAATGAAACAGATTTATCTATTTTCCAGTCTGACAAAAGTTACCCCTCCTAAATCAAAGGTTTATTTCCTACTCAGCACTGCTCTTCATGAGCACCTAAATTACAAGAGCCACTAAATTTCTACAATTGCTCTTTTGGGCAAGGCTCTTTCAGTCTTTACAGCAATTAGGTACATCCCCAGCAGTCCCTTGATCCATTTTCTGCTGGGGCTCATAATCCTATCTATCAACACCAACCACCTGCACTTGGAAAACAACAGCCCTTGCTTCAGCAGTGGCCTGGCCACTCCTTGTTCTCCTCAACTGCAGCCAGGAAAAGGGTAGTATCAGCAGGGCTGCCAAAGACCTGTTGATAATAAACAGTTATGTGCTTCCCACAGAGAGTCCATATGCTTTTGATCTGCCCGAGCTGAGGCAGCCCTGTGCTTCTCTTGCAGCTATTTCACTGATTTGAGGGTACTATGATTGCAAGAACATCTGTCAAATGAAGTCATGACACAGGATTGTGTTTTATACCTAATGCCTTCAGGAACAAGCAAACTGACACGGCTAAAACTGAGTTAGACATCTAAAAGTTCCAATTGTTCCATGTTGAGATTAAAACATATTAAAGACCCACCCAAAATCAAACACAACACTTAGGGGTCAAGTCCAAAAGCTGTAAACCATGCAGGGCTGGCTGTGGAGGGAGCCAGGCCTCACCCTAAATGTTCAGTATTAGCAGTACCTATGTGCACATCATCCTGCTCCTGAGCTGTGAGCAGAAGCTCCTCAGTCCTGAAAGGTCATAGAGGAGCTCAGATCAATCTCGGATTTCACCCCATCCAATTTGAAGATGCTTTTTTTTTAAGGCTAAACCCTCCCAGGGGTCAGATCTCAGGGAATATTCCTGTATAAAGTTCCCATATGAAATTTTGCCAAGCTTATTTTACAGAAAATACAAGCTTGTTTGGGTTTGTGTCATGAGGAGACAACTGGAAATTCCTGCTCTCATTTTGTTCTTGCACTGCATCTAATAGGGTGCCTGTGGGACGTACATGTAACGATTTTATGGCATCAACCAGACAGACTGTCTCTTAGTTACCTTGCAACTCCCTCTGAATGTCTATTTTTATGTTCTCTTGTATATTTTACATTTGTTATTAGTTATAGCATACATGTGACACTCCTATTTTATTACTCCTTAGCTCATGTAAAGATCAGATAAGTAACTTCATCAACAGCTATAGTGACTACTCCTACCACCTGATTTACTGGATACTCCAGTGCTGGCATGTCCATCTTCCCATCGTATACCTAGGCATAACTTTAGCTTTATACAATTTTTCTAGGCTGAAGAACATTTCGTTTACTCCTTCAAACTGTTCTTCTAAGCCTGATCTCCTCAAGTCACTCCTTCTACTTTGCTTCACTTCCCAATTTAATACATTCAAATGCCTTGATTATTATAAAAGTTTTGTCCTTCAGAAAGTCAGATGGGTTTGGTAATGTTGTTTTACAGAGTGATGCCAAATCCCAAGGGTTCAAGCTTGACTTCTTCAAGGGACAAGGTAATGATGTTGAAAATGATTCCATTGTGCCATCTAAGCATTACCCTTATTAATCAATCCTCAAAGCATGTTAGGAATGCTAAAATCTGCTAATACTTATTCTTTAATTAACATTACTGAATTCACACATTGCTTTCAAACTAAAATAAATCCAAAGCTTCTCTAATATTGTGGGATTTTTTTGGTTTGAAAATAGTCAGCTTAAAGTAATATCTGCAAATGCACATATTGCTTCATCAAAGATATTATTAATGTCTTTTAAAAGTAAGAATGATACATGACCTCTGTGTATGCCCTGCTTGATGTAAGCATTTCCACTGATATCTGTGGGCACTAGGTAAATCTCTGGCCATTCTGTAAATGTTAACTTTGCATTAAGCAAAAATTAGCACAACTGTTATGTTCCAAAGAGAAGAAACTGAACAAGGCAAAAGTCCAGCTCACAACACAGGTTGAGTGTCCTTCCCAAGCAAAAAACTACCATATTTTCATCACATCATAAGTTAAGGCCTTTTCTCTGTCATTGTCAGAAATTGATAGATCATTTCAATGGGAGGGGAAAATAAATACAAAAGAAATGTCCTCAAATAGAAATTGTGAATATAAAATTTCAGTACAAATGATTAATATTTTGCAAAATAATTAGCAAGTGAATCATCATCTTCTCATCAGGTGTGTCAGGCAGTCTTAATAGTAACCTGTCAAAACAGCAGTAAAAAATAAGTGAAAAATGAGATCATATTGAAGTTGTTCAGAGAGGGATGCATTACAAAGTCATTATAGTCATCCTAGAAGCTCGTGCTTGCAACTCCAAGATTTCAACACTCAGTTAAAAGAAGAGACTACATATGGAAAGAGTCATTCCCTGTGGCATATGATGTCCACAAAAGGACAAGTATTTTAATCATACACACAAGTAACAGCAGATCTATGCTGGTTAAAGTACACCTAAAGAGATCTTGAAATTTCTCTCCATGCTTTCAGATTCACTTCCAGGGTATATCTATATGATAGATATACCCTGGAAGTGAATATTTGAAGCTGTTCCTCTCCATTTCTCCTCACTATTGAAGCTGAAAAAAGTCTCTCAGTGCCTTGCAACTTCAAGAAAACAACATTCCCATTACCACTGTGGAAAGTACCCCAGGACTCCTGTTTTTTCAGGAAATTTAGGCATCTGAGAATCACAGAATGAAATGTTCCATGCAAAATCCTTTAGCTCCACAAACTCAACCATGCCCCTAAGTCAAAGTTCATCACAGGTAATTTTCTGTGGAATTTAGCTCTAGTAGAGGTGAATTCAATACTGGAATGAAAGTGGAAGGTATTTTTATTAAAAGGTCAGTCTGGAGTTAACACTTGTCCTTCTGTACATGTGAACAGCTATAATTAAGACTACTTTATTATGTAGCTATATAACTGTACCCACATATGAGAGATCTCATCGTCCCAGAGATGATAATTGCATCCATATGTATGTGTAGCTGCAATCTTACAGTCAAATTGTGGCCTGCCTAAAATTCAGCCCTGGTGAAAATGCCGCAGGCAACCGCCTTCCCTGCTGGGAAAATATCCCTCACCAAAAAGATTTTGTCAAAAAGAAATTATTGTTATGTAAGAATTACTAAAGTCTTCGAGCAGCATCCTGGGGAGGCCACAGGACACGGTGCTGCATTTAAAGTAATTCCTACATAAATACATCCTCTATTATAAACAATTAGAAACCTGTCATTAGTCACACCAGAGGTGTTCTTGCTTCCTGGCTATTGGTTAATGGCTTCAAAGTAGAGCACCTTCTACAGCTCCAGGGAGATTATTCCATGCTATATTGATACACCTTAAAATAGACCAGTTCCTGTGAAGACGGGTGCATGAAAAAGAACTTTGTGGGTTTTTATACTTTTAGAGGCCAGGAAAAACTTACATAAGTCTTCCATGTGCTAATACAAGCCCTCTGCAAACTCTGCTACCAGGCATCCCATTCTCTTCTTAAAAGGACAGTTTCTGCCAGCCAAAATAAATGATAAAAAATACAACACATATTTGGACATACGAATATTATTACCCAAAACATACAACTGAATAAGACTCAATGAGTTTCTGACTTTTTTTACCATTTCCACATTGCTTTAGGTTGATCATCAAAGTATACATGCACAAGGATGCTTGTTTTCATTTCTAGGTCTTCCACCTATCAAACAGGTGGATTTTGCAAGGGAAGAAACAAAGTTTGTTACACCTGTGCCACCATTCAGGGCCTAACTATATGAATGCAACAGCACTTCTGGTTCTTCAGGACTAAGGCTAATGTTCCTCTTCTTTTCTCTGGATTCTAAAATATACCTTTCACACAAAGAAAGTCAGCCCACAGTGAAACGTGGTAAGCAATTGCTGATCTGGAAAACAGCCACTCAAAATGACTCTGCTGCTACCCACTGGCTGAGTCACTGAGGTGGGCGACTCAATGTAATTTTGAAAACATGGATTATGTTGTGGGCTCGCCATGAACATTTATTTTCCTGCTTTTATGGAATTAGGACACATTTCAGGGACAAAATGTCTCACCACGTCTAGGAGAAAAAAGAGAAAGTGAGAGAAATCCACAAGTCTTGTAGGAGAGATCTGTGAAAAGAAACAATTGGAGTCTGAAAAATAAAGTATCCCTTTAGATTATAATGCAATAATAATGTTTATGGTAAGCCATTACAGATGAAGCAATATTTCCTGAAACAACTGAATAAGAAGAAATAAGAAAAGGTGATGTGGGGAAAGTAGTAACAGTACCTGCTTATTTACCTAATTCTGCTGCAATTTTTAAAAGGAATTTCAAATGGAGAGAAGGAACATCTCCATGTCTTATCTGCGCGATCCTGTGCATGTGCTCATGCATTTTTTACAGAGATATTCAGTATGTTTCCAATTTTAAAGAAAAAGAATAAATCTGATTGAAGATATCTGCAGGAATGGAAAAAAAGGCTGTGTTTCTGATTTAATTGACTACAAAAATGCATTTTTATATTTTTTTCAGAAATTCTGCAGTTTTCCACCAACAGGATTTGGTTCCAAACCACTACAATAGATCAAATATCAACTACACAAATACATAAGCAACAGTAACATAAAATATTTTTTTTGATTTCCTTTCCAAGTATCTGATATGTTTGATCAGAATGTTGCCTTCATGCAGCCTATATTTGTTGACTATCTAGTAGGTGATGATTTGCCCAAGCTTCTGAAGAACAAAAGCAAAAAATATTCTTTCAGCTAAATTCTTAGATAAACACATAATGATGGAACTGGTTCCCTAAAGAATTCACTTTTGTCCTTGACATTATGATCCAGGTTACCTCAGCCCAACCATATTCAGGGCAAAGCAAATCTTTGACCCTTTTGTGAGATGCTGTAATAATTACAGATATGATGGTATTTCATCCTTGTGAGACTTAATTTGCACCTCAATCTTTCTTGATAGTAGATACTACAAATCCAGGAAACACACACAAGATTTTTCTCAACAAATAATGGGATATATCACCCACTTCTGTGAAAGAAAAGGAAAAAAAAAGTCTGAAAATAAAAACACTATCAGCTATATGCTGGATAGTATCCAAGGAAACTATATCAAGCTCTTTGTGTGAGTAAGGAAAAAGTCATGCATTAAGGGTCTGGTTTCTTTCATCATTCTCCACTATTACCCATCTAACAGCAGATTCACACACAAGCACCTGACTCACAATTAGGAGACAATACAGCTGTGTTTGGAATGGAGCTGAGAATCAAACATAATGGTCACTAGCAGAGATCACTATGTAACAATTACTGAGATCTAGCTTGTTTCTCAGGTTGTATGTCTCAAAGCTGATTTACCAAGCATTTCAGACAATAAAAATACAGAATTGGTTTTGTACGCTCTTCGCAGCTTGGGAATTTAAGGCAAGAGATTACACAAAAGATGGAGGCGTCAAAGCTGGGGTCTCTCACTTCACAGACATTGGATGATATCAAGGTAAAAGACTTATTTATTTAATTTGGAGGTGTTGATTTAGGTTTTCTTAATGTATTTTCATGCAGCTACATAACACCTGAAAAAAATTTGAAGTTCCAAAGCCTGTCAGTTTTATACTAGTGCTGTATTTTGTCACACTGTCAATCTGCAAGTATATTGTAATTGTCAAAATGACATTGTTGAACCTGCCATGTGACACAATAACCTTGGGTTTTGCATATGCTGCTGTCAGTTCAGAAGTGAAGCAGCTGAGCTGATCTGGCTTTAATAAACTTCCTAAGTTCCCACAATTTACTGTTACTCAGCAGCCAGTCCTGTAGGAAGTAATAATCCAGTGACTGAACCCATTTATCTATGAACCTTCCCATGACAGACCTCATAATTTATATCCATAAGGTGTCCTTCAAAATGGATAAAGATTGATGGTAGAACAAGAACCATGCTTTAACAGCCATTGTATTAAAGATTCCCTCTTTAGGCAAATCCGGGCTCTGATCTCAATTAGGCAGAGGGGATCTAAATCCCCCTCAGCACAAGCACAACACGGATGCAGGAGCTGGGACACTGAATCATGACTGCCATGGCCAGGCTGGGTTAGGCTCACAGTGGAGGCTGAGAGCAGCTCATGCACTGCATAACTCTGGGGACAACCAAACTGCCCAGGAATGATTCCTTGTTTCCCTGAAATTCTGACTTCCACAGGATTTTAAAATATGGTTTTAAACCTACCAACTTAACTTTGGTGAATGGTAAAATCTATTAATTTCTCCTAGATAAGCATCATTAAGGGCAAAAATGCTCTTACTGTACCAATAGCTGCTCAGGGCTAACTGTTTCGGAGGAGTTTATTTTACATCATTGATTTGGAACTAAGGTCATATCCTGGTAGGTAAAAAAGAGTAAACATTAGCTCAACTTTCCATTTCTTTCCTGGGGTCCCAATAATTCTTTGCATTTACAAGATTTGCACTTGCAATTCCTCTACACTTACAAGATGGCATGTCCCCCAACACAGTTATTTCCAGGGCCTGAATTACTCAAACACTAAAATGATCACTAATTTAGTCTGAAAATTCAGTATAGAAACTGATTCAGAGTGAATTGTTTGCAAAAACATCTCTCCACACAGGACAACTGTAGAGTTTTCTATCTTATTTTAGACTCTTTCAAGTTAAGGATTGAGAATAATTGTAATTATTTTAAATTTGCCAACAGGACAATGAACCACAAAGATGAAGCAATTTGCTTGGGCTCATTTCTGAGCCATCATCTGAAGTACTAGGAATTTAACTTCCAATTCTTGATGAGCTGGGCTGTAGCCTGTAAAACTTCATCATGGCAGGGGACAGTTTCTTATTCTTGAGAGCATTTTCTTATCTGTTTTGACAATTTTTTATATGCAATCTCTCACAACAAAGTTGGGAAGAATGCATTTTTCCAAATCACAGGTGCCTGAGGATTAGCAACCTTTATCTCAGAATGATATTTACAATGTTTGGAATACCTTCAGACCAAGTACTGAAAAACACTCCTTTTGGAGCTAGCCTGGAACATTCACCTGAGAGCCCAGAAGCTGTAAAAACACCTGATGGCAATATCACCAAAACCATGCAAAATTATTTTTGCACTTTAATGACGTCCTGTTAATAAAAAAAAAAAATAAGAAATTGAAGGGCACACAGAGGTGCATGTGTTTTCAGTTTCTTGATCTTCCTTTCTACCTTAAACATTTTAGGTGTATGTGAAAACAGGGAAGAATAAAACTGGAAGCCCTGTTAAAATTATCAGGCCTTGCAGTAGAAAGGATGATGGTCAGTTCTTGAGTCCTCAGAGCAAATGCTTTGCTGCTCACACAAATCTTGAGTTGGTGAAGGTTCAGAGTGACTCAAGTCCCCTTTTTCTCAATAGGGTTTCTTTAAATGGGTAAAAATATGACTGAAAAGTGTAAGTGCCATTAAGCAAGATTCACTGGAGGTGTTCTTTATATTTGGGTACAGGGGCATTTCAGGTAAGCTACTAAAAGAGCCTACAAGTGTAATTGTATGTATGCACCACAGTGGGCATTGTAAAACATCTACAAGGCACAATATTCTTTCCTCTTCTTTGCTGTGTCAGCTGACATCTAAACAGGGCTCACAGGGAAAGAGGAGAACTGATGGCTCCACTGGCTTCAGAAAGAACTGTCCTACCTGAAGCACAGCTTCACTGAGATGCACTCACTTTCATGGTCATCTGCAGGGAAGTAAATTGAATGTTAATGCGACTGATTATAGTCCATGCTTCACTCAAAAAATGGGGCCAGGTCTCAGTTGGGAGAATTTAATTAAAGCAGCCTTCCAGAAAGATAATTATACACCTTTTTTTTTTCCACTGGGCCTTTCTAGTCCTTAAACTTCAGTTAATAATAGCACAATAAACAAAGATTTCTACATTTTTGGTGAACTAGCAACATGGTGAACCTGAAGAGTATCTGGATGGCTTTTCTGACTACTGAAGCTTTCAAAACCTGAAATCAACTTTCCTGTTAAATTCATTCCTCATATTGAAAATGAGTTCTACTCCTGGCTGAACTATAATACTACCACCAGTACAATAGCTGCTTGCTCTTCTGATGCTTTCACCAAC
Organism: Agelaius tricolor; assembly: GCF_023055355.1. Lineage (NCBI taxonomy): Eukaryota > Metazoa > Chordata > Aves > Passeriformes > Icteridae > Agelaius > Agelaius tricolor. The sequence goes on from NW_027269270.1 coordinate 6,700,122, forward strand.
AGGCCTGATTATTTATTTATCTTTTTGACAAAGGATGTAAGTAGAATTACTGTAACTTTCCAAGGAAAAAACAACTGCATGAAAATCAAGGAAGAAGGAAGACTAATCTTTAATAGTCTTAATTGATTGATTTAATGGGGGTCCAAAGTTGGTGGGATATGTTTACATGTAAAATATTAGGGTTGCTTACTCTCTTACTTGGTAGAGGATTTCATTACCCACCTAATAAAAGTCAGATGTGTCACCACTTCACTTAGACATTAAAATTTCACTAAACTTTTTTTTTTCAATTAGGAAAAACAAACATAAAATTATATCTATATGTATATTAATAGGGTAATAATTAGCTTTTTTTTTTCTTTGTGCATCAGATACCTTATGGAATCGATTCCTAATTCATGAAAATGGTTTTGGGAAGGCATAACTAGTCCAGATGCCACAGAGAGATATATATCTAATCTAATTTCACAGATGTGAGTTCCAAAATATGTCTTAAGAGAATAAATTTCATAATGCCCTTGAGCACAAGATGGTTATTGTCAGAATTATCTCCTATACCAGAGGAAGAGCAATAATGACAGAGTGGTTTAAGACTAGCCTTTATCAGACATGAAGATATACAAATTAGGATTGGCTGGATCTCTAATAAATAAATTATTGCTTGGGGCAATCAACCTTCAATCATCCACACAATCATGAGCATTTCATTTAAACTAAAAAACAACATCAAAGTTCCTCAGGGAAACGATTGCTTTTCTCTGTGGCTGGGCTGCAAACTGTAATGATACCACAGATCAAACTCACATTTTTCTCTAGTACAGTCATTACTCACCATTTGAGGGAGAAAACCCCACCATGTGTCTGTCCTGTCATCTCCTCAGACTGCTTTGATTCCAAATTTTCTGCCGCTTTGTTTTAGTGGAGTTCTCATCAACAACAGCAACCATCACAGACCTCACCTTGTGAGCTATTCCTCCTTTAACTCTTTATGGATGTTTGTGAGCCTAGTGACATTTGAGGATAACTAAGGGCCACCACATAGTTGAGAGGGAAAAGTACAAAATAAGACGTCCTAGACTACTGCACTAACACAGAACTACTTGCAAAAGCACAGAAATAATAGCAGGGTATGGACCCAACTTTGTGCACCCTGCCTTCTTTCTCTTTTCAACCAGATACCATGTTTGCAGCAGGAAATGGTGTTGAAATAATCCTCAGATATTTTATGGGTGACAATGCAACATTTCTCTTGAAACGCACAATTTCCTTATCAAAAAGAATAAAAATCCTCACTGGTTTTCAGGAAGTATATTATAAAATCTTATTTGATTGCATTGTTCTATAAACTACAAATGACTGCTGCTTAAATTACTTTAAAAATATCACAAAAGAAGATTATAGTACCTGTTAGCCTTACATAAATAGTTTTTCTGTTCTTTCTGACACATGAAGGCAATGAAATAAAAAAAATTATTCATTTTCTAGGCATTCTGTTTTCTTGCTACCATAATGAGCCACAGCACATATTTTTACTAACAGGGGACACAGGGTGTTTCTTAACAAAGCTGTTAGGTTTGGAACCCATTATCCTGATTTTTCTGTGCTGGGTTATAAAAACTTAGCTGCCACTAACCTGGGAATATGTAGCAAATATGTCAACAAAGTTTAGCATGTTGCAAGACAGCTCAGGACACTACAGGCTCTTTTACCACAAATCACAGCAGACACAAAAGACTGGAAATATTGGAAATTGCTTTTCTTCTTATTTACAATTTTAAGTGAATTTTCATTTCCTTAAAATTTGTAGATACCCTAAGTTGACATAATGGGATTCAGGACTTTCCATGCATCAGGTAGAAACAACAGTAGATTCACTGCTATTTCAAACCATATATTTTAATATTCTTTCACACTGGAATCTACAATTTAGTGGGCATTACCACTCAGGAACACAAAGGATTAATTTATATGTGTAACTACTTCTAAATCCTGTTCTTTGAGTCTTTCACTGATGAGATAAAATTTTTGTCCTAGTTAACTGTGCCTCAAAATTTCAGGTAAAAATATCAGAGATGAGAGTGACCTTACAAGGGGACACTTGCCATGGGCTGTACATATTCTAAGTGGAACATATTAACAGTCTGGTAAGAAGAAACAATCATCATCAATGATTTAGGGGGACTGATTTAATAGGGTTGCTATCAACATTAAAGCAGACGAATTTTAAGAACATTTTAAAAAATTATGTGAACACCAAAGTAGTGCTCAAGTGCTCATTGGTATACATGCCTTTTGTAAAATTAAATCAATAATAATCATGATAAAAATATAGCTTTATAAAATATGCAGTAACATTTAAAATAGCTTTCAAAAGTAAATTTTGCTGACAGTTGGTAAAAATTAGTGGTCAATCTGGTAAATAACTTTTCCATCCTTGCACTAAGTGAAGAACAGATTATACATTTCCTGAGGAGATTTTTCTCTCAGGCCAAAAATAGAGGAATGAGAGTTTGGGATTCACTATTTTGAAACAGACACTCCAGAGCAGAGAGAGTTTCATGAAAGGCAAATGAAATATTAAAATAATCTAAAAGCATACTAGATTAGAACAGCAAGAAACCTCGGAGCTAGTTAGGACCACGCAGCTGAGGCTTGTAAAAACAATTTTGTTCTTGTAGATAGAACATGAGTATAGATATTCTTTCAACATGATTACATAATTATCATCTTTTTTTTTCTTTTTTTATAGTGGTAATTTTTCTTGTTCTTTGACAGATGTGAGACCTCAGTGCTCCATAAACTCAAATGTATTTATCTTTGCTGCATCAGTTGTACTGTAGATCATTTTATTTAAATAATGAGCAATGCTTTAAATCTGATGTGTTTCTTCATTGCCTATGAGTCAGCCATTCTGATTTAGACATTTTCTCCAGCAATTTCAGAGATACCTCACTCTCTTCCAGAGGGACACACACTGCCCACAGCAACCTTATCTTCTGATCTTGACAACCACACAGAATACTTCTCTAACTTGTTCACACCTTCCTCATGCCAGTGAAAGTTGTTCCCTGCTGTACCAGCCTCTCCCAACCCAGCTAGAAATTCAATAAAGGAGGTCTCCCACTGCAGGTTTTGAAACCTGAGTGACCACAGAATAATGTACGTGCGTAGAAGCCCCTGAAGGAAATCTTGCTCAGCCCCTCACTTAAGTCAAGCCAGCCTATCAAAGGGCATCAAACAAGAAAAAAAACCCTGAAGGACACAGCAGATGAGTTTGAATATACACAGAAAAGTCACATACCTCCTGCAATGTTATAAGCCCACTTATATTTAAGTGTCCACGTACTGCTCTTTACCCCAAGAAATGTGACAGGAGATGCAGTAAGAGTACTTAGGAGCCATGCATTTGTCTGCCCTTGCAATAAATATTCTTTCTTGAAAGACTTTATAAGCTCAGTTTGTTGCTGTCAGCAGCCTCCATGGCTCCTGCTCATCAAGGGCCAGAGATACCCAAATCCTACTGCTTTATTTTTTCTCTAAACACTGTGTCTAAGAAAAAAAGGTGGGGAAAAATGCAATTCAAGATGTTTAATGTATGGTATGTGTTGGCAAGCCTGAAGGCAAAGGTTTATTTGCATCTCCTAAGCTATCTCTTACCATAGCACTTTTGGAAAGGTCTCACAGACCTGCTTCTGCACAAGACTTTCCTGTTCCCATCCATGGATATTTCCCATATGGACTATCTACCCTTCTCCTTGGTGCACATTTGCATAGACATCCCTCAGCCCTTGAAGCTCCACAGCCTTTTCAAAAATTACTCCCATGGCTTTCACATGTGCCATTAGAGCAGCAACAAAATCCCCATGCTACAAAAGTTTGAAGGCTTTGCTTAAAACCTTTCAAGGTGACTAATACCCAGGCTTCACTACCCACAGAGAAAGCCTTCGCTTGAAAATTACAGCTGAATTAAGCAGACCCAGTTTAGAAGCAATTAAAACAAAAAAAAATCTCAGAAATCATATGAGAAATACCTCAAGGGCTGCACTTCACAAACTTTTTCTCCTGACAGGGAGGATCAGGCTGGAATATCAGCTGGTTTTTGAACTTTTCCGCTCGCCGCGTTTCCCGCCCACAGGGCCCCTCAGGCCCCTCAGGCCGCCATGGCGCCCAGGCCTCACCTGCGCAGCTCTCCTCAGGCACCCCGTCTGCTCCCCGACCCTTCCAGCTCCGAGTGCCCACAGCCTCCATGGCCTCCCCACTGCTCCATCCTTGCTCCATTGTTCTCCCAGGAGCACAGTGCCAGGATTGCACCCTAATTCCCCAGTTTGTCCTTCCCAGTGTTCCCGCAGTTGGGAGCGGTGCCCGCTGTCCTGCCCTCGGCCCCGAGCTGACCCCTGCCCGTGGCTGCTCACCCGTGCCCTGGCACTCCCGCACCCGCCTTCTACTTGCTGCAAATAAAATAAATAAAATAAATAGCCAAATTCATTCTTTTCTCATCCCTTCTTGCTGCTTAAGAACAGACAATAAGATCCTTCAAATGGAAAATCATATATTACTTATAATTTCCTGAATTTACCAAAGGCTGGTTTTTTAAACTCCATCCTCCAACATTAAAACTCCTTTAAATTTCTTTCTTATTATTTCAATTATGTTAAGGTATTTCTTAGAGAAGTATGGGTTTTATTGCATTATTGGCATAAAATTAATAAAAACATTCATCTATTACCTGTTCTGGACAATCACAATTTTATTTTTGGTATAAAATTGGCTTTATTAGGTACATTATGAGGTAAATAGTTTCCTTTTCCTTATTTTCTTATTCTCTCTTTTATGAATTACTTTTCTATCTACAGGTTCAAGAGGTTTAAGAATGATAAATTCCTTGTATCTACCAATTTAATAATATGTAATGCAATCTATTTCAATTAAAAAAATATGTCTAAAATCGAAACAATTTGCTCCAATCCAGATGAGCTAAGATTACTTAGATCCTTTATTCGGATTCCTGTTATTCCAACAATGAGAAGAAAATCTCCATATGAACAGAATGAGTTAGCCAGGCAGTTAAGAGAGAGAGTTTTATTTTGCTTTCACTGCCAACCTTGCTGCTTTATGCTAAAGTTACAATTTTAAGATAGCATTTGCTTGTGGGGAAAAAAAAAAATCTTTCTTGTTATGATTTTAAGAAACAGAGCAAGTATTTTGGGAAAACATCACTCTGTTCATTAGACCTGACCATTGCCTTTGGATGTCTGACAACTTACTGGTAACCAGACCTATCTGTATATAAAGATTTATATCTTACATGACTACACTTACTTGCTAAATGATAAACATTGAAAATGTAGTAAAAAATTATGAATGTGCAACATAATTTTAAGTAATGGAAAAGAAATAAATACCATAACATAAATTTTCTATAATTATACTTCTTTCATTTTTATATGTGTTTCTATGTATATTTTTCCCAATTGGAATCAAAACAGTTATGCTCCAATTGAACAAACTTTTAAGTAAATACGGGGGGAAATAAAAACTCAGAAATCTAATATGCCACATGCAGTACCCTTAATTAAATAAATACAAATAAATTATGAAAGCCATGAAACAATTTTTACTTGATTTTAGGATTACTTAACTAAATGTAGTACTGAAAGTCAGCAATTAATTAGAGTTTTGTATGTCGTATTTGAAATTTTCATCATTCTAAATTTTCTTTCCTTCCTTTTTTCCTTTTGCAGACTTTTGCTTACAATCATCCTGCAACCTTTCAAGGTTGTGTTGTCAGATTCCTGCTGAGTCCACAAGGATTTTTATTGGACCTGGAGTACTTGCAGGATGCTTAAGTCTGTTTGCCTTCTCCTACCCTGCTGATGATGGCTGCAACTCCATTAAAGCCTGGTCAATGCAGCTCTGCCAATGTCTCTGGGTTGCTCTGAAGTCTTATTTTCTTAAACTGGCACCTGCTGATCCTAGGACTGTGCTGGTCAGGGAGGTAACACAGCTCAGAGGAACCAACGAGGCAAACCCTCACCTGCTACATTGCAGAAAACAGGTCCTACCCTCAATCTGTATATTATAAAATTAGGGCAAATATGCTAAAGCAGTTTCAATGGGTAATGGTGTGATTTCCACATAAAATCACTACAGTTTCTCTCTGAATCAACCTCTCTGCTGCTGCAATGTTTTTAACCCTTTCCAATGCACTGGAGGGATAAGAAAGCTGGTCTGCAGTGCTGTTAAGGCCATACTACTATGGATATCTATATTTAGTGCTCATCAAAAACAAAGAGCTCATTAAAAGGTTTTTAATTAAGTTAGAAATCTATTAGAATTTCCAAGTAAATCCTTGATTAGATATTGTCTTCCTTTGTCTTTATTACTCTCGAAGATGACCAATATTCTGTCTAGAGCACTTTAGTCCCAGGAGGAATGTTCCCACACCTCTTGCTTGTATCAGCACATGACATATTGGAAAGGTATTGTTGAGGATAAAATTAAATAGTAGGGTTGTAAAAAGGTTTTATCTCTTGCTAATGAGTTCATTTTTTTTTTTTTTGCAATGACAGCAGATTAAGACTAGTGTGTTTAAATAACATTAAAACATCCATAACTTTTATAGGTTTTGAATAGCAAAGACATCAGCAGGTATAAAAAAGTGAACGTTTCAGAGGACGACTTGCAGGCTGTTATTTTTCAAGTCATCTGTCACAGGCTTATTTCAAGGTTGTGCTGTCAATCAAAACTTAGAAGTCTTGTTTGAATTAGTTATGGGGTTACAGGTAGGTATTGGAGGGTGTGCTATTCTGTCACAGGTAAACAACAGTCCTTTGTTGGCTTTGTAGAGCTGAGATTAAATTCTAATTAATGCCCTGTTAACAGTTATCTCCAGTTTCCTTAATCCTTCATGAAGATTTGCACCTACACTTGAATGTGTGCTTACTTGCATCATCTGCACATAAAGATTTACCTCCCTGTTGCTTTTCTTTTCCACTCTGTTTCACCAATTTTTTTAATTGCTTCCTGATGGAATACAAGTACTGGTAAACACCATTTTTTATTTCAATCTCTGTAAGTAGATAAATTTACACTGAATACCTCATGTTCTTTGTTGCAACCATCACACATACTTGTAGAAACAAAAGTGAACTACCTGGAAAAAAGTTTTTTTGTCAGGAATAATGAACAACTGAAACATTTTCAAAGTCTGTGTGAAACTTTGAGTCAAACAAAACTTTTCCCATTTGCTAACAGTCCCAGTAAGAGCTCCAGTAGACCTGAAGATAACTATTAGACTATAGGCAGAGAGTAGATGTTGGTATTAAATGTACCTGAGATGTTGCTGCTAAAAAGACAGAAGGATTTTTACTGAATTCTTATCAATAAAAGACTGCTTGATACAACACTGTCAAAACACAGAAGCTCTGATTTTTCCCAGCTCCACCCTGAGGGAGGAAGAAAATTATTATCTCTTACAAGAATAATGAGAAAAGAAGATTAGTATCTCTGTTCTGAGAGTCCTCAAGGAAGATTTTTCCTTCACACAGGACATCTTCATAAATGAACAAAGCACACAGAGATCTGGACAAAGACAGCATGATACTTCTTCCCTCCCCACTCCCATCAGTCAACAAATGTAATGAAGTTAGAAACTACGTTTCCAAGTGCCTTTCTCTCTCCTTTGTCCTTTTTCATGTGGCTTCTCCACTGATGGATCGACAAGGGCTGAGAAAGGTCTGATGGCTTGGGCTATAGGCAAAGTGTATGAGATAACAATAGCTTCAGCATCTCAGAGTGAGAATGTGGGAAAACACTGGGGCCTTCTGATGAAACCATGGACTGGGGAATTGGGCTTTAGCTTTTGAGCACTGAGCTACCAGGGTAAATCAAATTCTTGCCTTTGTTTGAAAGCCTGTAAAGAAAATTCTTCCTGATGTATTTCTTTCCCATGCAGCATTGATACACAACCTTCCCCCAGAACAAAAATTACTAGGTTTTAAGCACTTGTAGAGAAATAGTTTCTTCTTACAGGACGTGAACAGAAATGCAAGTTGAGTGGCTTCATATTTTTTAAGCGGCGTTGCCCTTGCTAGAAACCACAAACATTCAATTTGTTTGGCACCTGCTAGAACAGCTGAACATTTGGAGGCTACCCAGTCACTAGGAAGCTCTGGAAATTACATGTCCAAACTGGACAGTCATTCACAAAGGCACAAGGGCACCATTTTCATGTGCATTACTATGGGCTGTGGCAGTTCTTGTAGCACCATGAGACACGCAGCCAGTGAAAGAAATGCTGTACAGAAAGCTTTTACTTCCTAATGCCATGCAAACACCTGGCATGCCAGGAGAGCCTCAAGCTGCAATTTATATTTGGCCAGCTGTCATTAATAATGTCTAGATATATATACACCTTTCTCCCAGAGAGTACAAGCAAGTGTCCAAATGGCATCTAACATTCTGTGCTCACAAAATAAAAACTCTATACATCCACAGCACAAAGTTACTCATTCCCTCAGATGCTAATTCAAAGAAAGAATATATCTGTTTCTTTAAAAAAATAACAAAAAAAAAACCAAACAAGTGGAAACTTTCTAAAGATTCAAAACTTAAAGGCAGTGTTATAGTAAGAGGGACAGTATTCAAATTTACAGCAGATGTTTCACCATTAATTAAAAATTACCCTAGAACAGCACAACATGATACTTATGCACCCTTTCCACTCATTAAAAAAAAAACAACAAAAAAACAAAACTAATTTCCAAGTATTGTAACACATGCAGAACTTAGATTGCTAGAATTAGGTTCTCTAATCAAAACAACCCCAAAACTTCCATGAGCAGGGACAGAAAGCTCATATTGAGTTTATATAATTGCCTCTCCTCCAAAAGGCTTCTTGCACCCTATTATGAAAATAACAGCTTGATTAGAAAGACTTTCAAACCTTGCTCTCCTCAAAGGAACTGGACAGACACTTGGAGAAATCACAAAGAGTGATTCTCCTACTGTACATTGCAGGACAAACTAAACAGATCATAACACACTGGAACATGAATGCTTGTCTAGAAACGCTTCCCAGAGAGGCTGTTATGGCATTCCCAGTCAGCAAACAGCCAAGTGAAACTAATCCTTGCTCTTTTGGATACATAGAACACTCAAAACATATATAACTCCTATTTTTATAGACATTTTTCATCCTCTGTAAGCCTCAAAATCACAAAGCAGTCTTGCAAACTAAAGAAAATTACCCTGATCTTGTTATGAGCTAGAACAGTATGCCAGAGGAATTAAACTGAAATTCTGAAAGCAAGTTTCTAAAGGTACTTGCACTCATTTTCCATGAACATTGGCATGATGGCTCTTCCCATGGGGATTTAAAGAAGGAAAGCAAATGCCAGTAACTTCCAAGGAAAGGCCTCACAGGTGGTGTGTCTCAGGTGCCATCCCACATGACAGGAATTGATTGCTCAAATAGGAAGAAATCAAATTAAACAAGGCAGGATCTGATCACCTTTCATAATCAAATCATAGATACCACACAGACAAGGTTTCTTGTAATAAATAAATTTTTAAAAAATTGTCTTTCTTATCCTCAGTATAAAGTGAAATATCATTTAAGAGAACTGGGTGCTAACACACTTTTTTTTTCTTGGCAGCCCAGCAGCAGAGGGCTCAGGCTGGTCCAGCTATAGATGAGAGTCCTTGTAGAAATAATAATTCCTACTGCTTTTTTGAGTTTTGAGACAGTAAACACACATTTTGTTTCTATTTGTTCTAGTCAATTAAATTAAACAAACTAGCAAAATATGAATTTATATCTAATGAATGCATATCTAGATAGGAATTAAAAGTAGAAATATGTAAATGCTCTATGACTGTTGCATGAACTTAATTTTGTTTTAGTGATGTAAACAACATTTCTTTAAATGAAAATTTCATTTAAATACTGATTTCTTAGAAAAACCCAGGGAAAAGAAAATACTTTGGTTCTGAACAACTATGGGAAACTAATAATGTCAGCTTAATCCTTCCATCATTATTGAATCTTCTCTATAATATCATCATTAAAACATTTTCAAATAGTTTTCTGTTATTTTCAAGATGAAAAGGGAGAGGGAGCAATTTCAGAGCATAAATAAATTGGATTTTTCCATTCTTCTGAAGAAAAATGTATAAACATATACTGATAAATAAACACAGCTAGTGGCAAATTTGTAATAAAGCTCTTCTCCTGAGATTGCACTGAGAGTTCAGGTTGTACATACCCCCATACCCACTAACATGTACAAAATCTGTCTGCAAAGAGAACAGCAGGGAACATGATCTCAGGCTTTTGGCATGGATAGAAAACTCTGGATTTCCAGTGGGATGCATTTCAGGCACTCAGAAAAAATAGAGTTGTTATGGAGTCACCTGTATGAGTATAATGAATAGGTCATTGCTGCCTACTGATGAACAGTGTACAGACAAAGGGCTGCAGATAGATAAAAAAACCAAACAAACAGCAAAACCAAAGAAAACCCAAACACAAAAACCAAATCAACCCCAAACCCACCACCAACTAAAAAAAAAAAATACATATGTTCACATCCAACTATTATATAAGAAATGTGCCATATTTGACAATCATGCTACAGTAAAGAAAAGCAGGGACTAATTTCAATTCACCTTCTCCCTCCTGGTAATTGTACATAGTTTTTCTACGGTCATTTGCCCCATTCTGTAAGGGGAAAATGCATCTGTCCGTACAAATTGTCTAGAACAGCTAGAGAGGAAAACAGTTATGGTACAAGCTCCTGAAATAAGCTTTCAATCCAGAACACAGAAGGTGACGTGCCATATGTGTTCTTTGTCTTTGTTACTCAACATGAAGATTCTCCAGTCATTGCAGTATTTCAGAAACAATTATTTTGTAAAAAATTAGTATAATGGTAGATACAGTACCTTACAGAGAATCACATTAGATTTGTATTAAAAATTAATAAAACAGAGACCAATTAAATTAGTTGAGTAGAGAAAGTATTTCTAGAGTAGCAGCTGCTGTGGGAAGCTGCTGGCTTGCAAATTCCAGCATGCAATGTGGGGTGCAAACCCACACCGATCCCTCTGACACTTCCCAACTGGAAAAAATAGCCTTTGGCTCAGTGGATACAAAGAATGCTCTTCAAACCTGTTTTAAAGCCATGGTCTGAAAGCAAAAATGGTAGGCTGGGTCTTGGGATGTGGTTTTGAGGGGCTTTTTTTGGTTGGCACTGCTGTCAGCCTAATGTTCTCTGACTGGCATTCTACTACAGCACATTAACATAGTCTCTGGCACCAGCATCTCAACTTGCTAATTTTGAGAAATGTGTTGCTTTAAAAATTGCTGGGATTACAATGAAATGTGCAACAAAATTACAAAATCTGCAAGGAAGTGAGTGGTTGGCTATCATAATTCATTACTGTATATTCCCAGAGTACCCCTGAAAATGTGTTTGTTGTCAAACATGTAAAGGGATGTGTTGCTGACAAGCGCCAGTCAGAAATTTACATCATCGATCTTGGATTTTACTGGATCAATACAGTTTGTCTTTGTTGTGTGCCGCAAGCAATTCTGTGTCAAGCTATGTTTTTGGAGCTCTTAAAATTGGCAGAGAATATGCCTTGGGAAGAAGGAAGAAAGGGACAAATGGTAAAAATATACACACATGTATACATTTACACACATAAGAGTGATTCACACTGCCTACATTTGTCAAGATCAAATACATTTTTGAAAACATGTCTGATTGAAAACAGAGCATTGATCCATATTTTTCAACTCTACTCTCTGCTGCAGTGAAGTTGATTCCAGTTTACAACCCAAGGATACAGTAATGCTACGTACTGCATTTAATATTTACAGTTCCTGGCTTTGGATATAGAAACAGTAATCCATAACAAACTGAGGGAAATGTGTACTGTAACCCACAGATATTTATAAAATCGTTAACTCAAGTTATAAAATCTCAACTCAGGAGATCCATGTGCTCATTATCTAAAATCCTAATCAAACCCAAACTACTAATTTTCAAAGGCTCTGACAGATTGACTTTCCTACAAAACAATATTTTTCACGTGCGTGCCCTTAACCTCACAATCTCCCCAACAAGTCCTCACGTAGCAGGGCTCAGTACTTGTTCTCACAGCTTTGCTAACCTTGCAGAAAATACTGTGCACCATGCAGCAGCAAAGACAACTTCCAATTCTAATAAAGCAAAGGTTCAAACATTTGCAAATTTTATACAAATGATCTGCAACCAGATTTACATCTTTGGCCAGGATGGATTTCATTTGCATAAATGACAGAAGGTGACTCAATATCAAGACTCAACACCAGGATGTATTGCACTGCACCCACTGATGAACATTGTTTTATTCTCTTCTATTTGCTTGGCTCCACCTCCAAGGTAGGAGATCTGTGATGTCTCTTCTCAAAGAGGGACAGCACCAGCCTGACCTGGACATGCAGGATGAGCAGGAAGGCAAAGCCATTACCTCTATACCTTATGAGCTGCAGCAAGAGGTAACTCCCATGAGAGCTGTGACTTTACTTTTCTCAAAGGCTCCTGAGTGCTACACTCTCCCAGAGATATGGTTCTCTCTTGCACCCACCTATGCTTAAACTCTAAACTTCTAAGAAATCACTGAACTGCAACAGCATGGAATCTTAATGCAGCTGGCTTTTCTCCTGCAGTTTCCTTCCATTTTGCAGATTCAAATCTTGCAAATGCAAGTAGATTGTGAATCTCACACATTAACAACACATCTTAGAAGCTAATTAAAACCATCTATGTTTTAAGAATACCTTTTTAATGTGTCAAATGTGCTGTCACTTCATGCAGAGATGTGCAAAGATGTTTTCCTAGTGGTAAATCTGACTCACTGTCTTGATAAGTAAGCATCACAGTGAGTAGATGTGATAGGCATATGCTGCATAAACACATCTCACAGAGATTTCAGCCCCCTTTAGATATGCTGAAAATGACAGCTCATCCGTTCTTTTCCCCACCTCCCTCCACATTAAATTGTAGTTCCCTCACAAAGCAAGAGACAAATTTATAAACTTCCAATTTGGGGCAAAGACCAAGCTGCCATTTCATGGCAGAATTGAGTTCTGATTTAGAAATAAAAAGCTCTAAGGAGTGACATTCTCCTTCAGGAACAGTTTACTGTTGCAGAAGACACTCACAGTCTTATAGTTTTAATTCATCCAAAACCAAAGTAAAATAGTGACCTATTTTTGGTCACTAGGCCAGTGATGCTTATAAGCAGAGCATAAAATTGTCTTTTTTGTTGCTTGCTTTCCACCTAATTTCATTCAAAAATATTACGTATCTTCATATTGTTTAGAAGATTTATCCTTCCATTAACATGTTAAACTTGTTTTTTCTCTTGGCAATTTTATTCCAACTTGTCTTTGAGGATTTCAATTAGTGATTTGTGATTTATAAAATCTATGTGAGGGTAGAATCCTCCCTCTGAAGAAAAAATGAGCAAGACATGAATTTTACTGCATCTTCCAATGATCAGCAAATAGTCAGGTGCATCTATCTGTCAAAACAAAATAGTTACTAAAGAAGAAAGGCAAAAGTATCTATTTTTCTTCCTATTTCCTGTCAACCACACCTTTCAAAAAAGTGATGACAGTCACTTTCTCTGATGCAACAGACAGTTTGACATATATTTCTTTAGTCCTTATTTTATCTGAGACCATTACTTCTTGTTCTAGAAAACAACCTCTGATTTCAGGAAGGACATTTTGATTACAAAGCACTCCTTAATAAAGGAAAAAACCTTTGATGAAAATGTTGAAGCTGTTTAATGGTAATGTCTGCACACAACCTTGGAGAGTTATTCTCCTTTTTCATTTGAGCCTCCCTGATTATTTGACTGGCTGGTGATATTAATGCAGTGGTGACTCAGAAAAATGAGAATATGACAAAGGTCAGGGTACAAGCCTGGCCTCTAGGGTCCTGCCATGAGGTCAAAAGATAAAGACAGCCATGAAAAGCTACTACAATCCCTTTCTTATTTAATTAAGCCAGAGATCTCAATCTTCTTACCTGGGCTCAAAGTTAAACCCATAATTTTCTCCCCTGTTGTCAGCTTTGTACTGCAGAGTTTTCTGTAGGCAGAAATCCTGCACTGGCTACACAGTGCTTGTGAGGTCGACAGAGAACATCTCTGCTCCTCGAGGCAGACAGCACCAGGTGTAAGGAACACCTCCAGGAGACTTGGAGTTAATTAACTGTCCTGATGGGAAATCCCAAATGCAGGATGTGGAAAGGGCTTACAAGAATTTACAATTACAGAACATGGTCTGCCTATTGGGATAGTTTTAGGATTACTGGGGTTTGGAGGTGTGTACTGCTTGAGCTGCTAAGCCCAGCTACAAGGAAAACTCAAAGGAAGGAGAAGCAGCATTTGCATAAAATGTTTTTCTACTGAACAGAGTACACAGATAAAACAATGCCTGAAAATGGGGGCCATGCTCAGCAGAGCTGCTTGCAAGGATCAGACAGACACATGTGCAACACACTCCACATGCCCCAAACACTAGAAAACTCCCCCCCCCGTTAAACCCTTGTCTTTTAGCTTATTGGTCTATAGGTTCAGCACCTTTCCTATTTTCTGTTGTTGTTGTTTTGTTTGCTTGCTTGTTTTCTTTATTTTATGTCTTTCCCTGCCCCAGTACAGATGCCCTGATCAGCCTAATTAGCTCATAAACTCATTATCCAGTGGCTGCAAGTCCTGAAAGGCAAGACTCGACTCCCAAGCCAGACAGGTAAGAAAGACCAACCCAGAAATGAAGCATTTCACTGGACTTGGACATAATGGGCACATTTAGGGACAGGAATTCGCCTGAGAAATGAAGATGAGAAGACAGAGGTGCTGTAAGAAAGGATGGCAACCAGCCACCAAACAGGGCTATCTCCTCTGAGAAGTCTTTCAGGATTTAGAACACGATCTCCAGAACAGATGTTAGGATGGAGATTGCTCGGAATGATACAATCAATGAATAAGTGATAAAACGTTTCTCGTTCGTGGCAGTGATCTCAAATAATAACAAAGAGATAGCGATTTTAGTCTGAGTTTTGCTTATGTCATTAAAATTTAAACATGATTAAAATGAGCCAGTCCGGTTTTATAACCTGTCAGTATGACAAAGGGACTTTGACACATTTGTCTTCTGGCATATTATGGGGATTTACATTTTGCACCATACAATTATATCTGTATTAAAATGACTGAGCACACTGAACATGAAAAGAGTGATTCATAATAATGGCATTAAAAGTAATAAAGAGTTAAGGACACTGGGAAGGAAATTAAGCAGGAAGGTGAAAGAGGTTTTATATAAAGCAGAGTAGAAAGGAAAGACATATCTCCTCACTCTTAGCTCTATTATTAGTCTAAATAAAAAAGAATGTAAATGGAAAGAGTTTCTGCCTAAAGAATCAATACAGAAAGAAAAAAGCCTCCTAGAAATAGTTTTCAATCCCTTAATCTCATTTTGCACTAAACACTGCATCCTGGGGTTGATGTACATTGGAGTTTGAATCCCACGTATGCCCATAATTTCTCCTGTGGGTTTGGCTTTCCGATGGGTCTTTGATCTTGAAGTCAATAGAGAAAATAGGGGTGTATAAGTAATTATTTTCATCTTCTGCAAACGTTTTTGTCTTACTAGGGCACTTTTGACTCCAACCAAATGGGGAAAAAAAAAAGTAATCTCAGAAGAATTTAATGAAATTATTCTAAATAGAAATTATAAGTTCAATCAAAACAAGTGGTAGTTAATAATAATGGCCTCATTTATTTCAGGCATTATGTTGTTGATGTTTTGTTTTGCTACAGATAACCATTAGGCAAAATACGGTTTTTAACATCAGAATATCATATCTCTAAAATCAGTATTTTCTTTTTAAAATGTCAAAGGTTTGTTGGGGTTTTTTTCAGACTTTGGAAAATTAAGGATTGAGTGGAAGAATCTCCCATTTTTATTTGATTCCATAACTAAAACAATTTTCTGCAAAAATATATTGGTTGTACGGAGGTTTTTTGTTTTCTTTTGTTAATACAAAATTTTTCTTTTTTAATTAAGAATAGTTTGGTTTGTGAAACAACAGAGTAGAGAAAAAACTGTACCCGGAGCTGAGCCTGTCCCTATACAATGCTGTTATTGAGTCAAATACTATGAAAAACAGAGCTTTGGTTCACATTTTGGCAAACCAGTAGAACTGCAACAACCAATACCTGTTGTGAATCTGTCCATCTAATCTCCAACCTCAGCAAATAATTAATGCTATCAGATTTTGCCTATTAAAACCTGTAGTGACATTAAATCTTTAGTTGTGTCATGCCTCTGTAAGATAACAACTTAAATGTTTGTGTTTCTTTGTGTTGACATTGAGCTTACTCCTAAAACAACTGTACATTTTATTAAGAAGTAAAGCCAAAGCCAACACAGCTAGAAGTTAAATAAAATTATAATTATTTCTAATAACATTTGCATGGCATTTAAAATTTAAAGCCGATGGTTTATGATTTTTCTGTTTATAAACTCAGTAGCTGAAGATAACCAGCTGGATGTAATCTGAAGATGAGTCCACTGGCCAGGAAACCATGGAGCCAGCACACTCTCAGAGACACATGTTTCATAAAACACAACCAAGTGAAGGGAGCTATAAATAAGAAAATAAAGCTATAGTCTGCAGTTAAAATCCTTGCTGCTTGCAGTACATCATTCTGTTCCTAAGTGTCTGTTGCTGGGCTAGAGTTTCTAAAATTAACATTGCAATAGCCTACATAGGCCCCAAAACACACACAAGAAAACACTGCTGAACTGGTTATTATAAGTGCTAACATATGTTTGTTATTTTCCCAACGTGTTTCTGTCCCTTGAAAATATTTATCAGGATAAAATTTTGAATTGGCTCTTTGAACATTCAATATACAAATGCAGACAGAAGTGTGTGTAGTTTTTAGTGAAAACTGAAGTACTGATGAATTTTAACAGCTTCATAGTATTTATAGTCATCATTTTTACACTTGCTAGGGTCAGCATCACTTAAAAATTAAAAGAGATTAATAGATTAATGCACATGCCTCTGATAAGAATATTAGGAAAGCTTAATTGGTTTATAACCCTATGAATTTGGAAGTTAAAAAAATCAAGCCCCATTTTTTACTTAATACAGAAATTAAAAAGGAAATGTTGATATTATATATATATATATATATATATATATATATATAAAGCCTTAGTGGTATATATATATATACAAATCTTCAGTATTATATCTACAAAAATATATAGATAAAGATTCAGTGTTTGACGTACTCAAGGCTGTCCACTAAATGCTACCTGTCTGTATGGCAACTCTATATCCACATAAATGTGTGAGGAGGGCGAGGTTTGGTCCCTGGCTGATTGGGAAAGGAAAAGTGGCTTCCATTAGAAATAAACCATGGAATAGCAGACAATATGACCAAGAAACAGGACAATCACCTCTCAGAGCACAGCAAGCAGCAGCAGGATCCACGGTGCTCCCTGTTAGAAGCCTTTCATGGAGCTCTCTCCACTAACACACCTTGTCACGCCACACCAGACATCTGAGGGACACTGGGAATTTTAACGAGCACAGCTAAAACTCCTTGGGAATGGCACAAAGAGAAGCCAGCCTGATGTCTGCTGGCTCTCATCTGTCCAGCAGGTTTTGGAAAACAGGCCACACTCAGCCATTACAGTGGAGAAGATGAAACTGGCTTGGAACGACGTGGTGCTGAACTTTCATTTTGATGGCAACCCATACAGGAGGAATCCCAACTATTCTCCTTCCCTGTCAAGTCCATGTGCACTCCTCTCAAATGACAGCTGAGCCAACAGATATGGAATCACTTGGCTGAGGTATTTCTGTGGCTTTAGACTACTTTTTTCTGCACCTTTTTGTACTGGCTTTTAAATAAGAGATTGCACCCACAGCAGAGTATTTGGCAATGCACACATTTGTTTCACAGACACAGCAAAAAGGCCAGTTAAGCCAGATTGCACTCATTCTATTCTTCATATACACAGAGAAACAAAAGAATACTTTTCACCTGATCACCTGAGCATATTCAGACTCATCTATATATTGATGAACATAAAAAAAAATTAAAACAGCCAACACACTCAATTTAAATTTAAAAAAAAAAAAAAAAGAAAAAAACAAAACAAAAACTTGTGAGTAGGAATTGCTGAATTTGCAATGAAAACACATTGCAATGAAGGGAGCTTGTGGCCCTGGAAAAATACAGTATGTGAAAGAATCAATAATTATTAGTGTATCTTAAACAAATTTGTCAACTTATCACAGAAATGAAATTTCATAGAACAAAGTAATCACCCACATTTCTTGTTTCTGGTGGAAATGGTAAAAAATATACTTTCATCAAAAGTACTCTGTTAAGAGTATGCCATACTTCCATTACTTTTTCATCTGTAAGTTCATTATATGTTGAAGTGCTATACCTTAACTGGATTCCTTGGGTTTTTTTGAGATGTTTGGGCTGACTATTGCTGTAATGTTACTGGAGAGATGTAACCTTGACTGCATAATACATTTCTTCTGGGTTGCATTTGGTAGAATCCAGCCATAACATGGGGTGGGGAGTCTGATGCTAAGACCAGACCAGACACACAGTTTGGCTCACTCACCACCCTCTGCATGCCAGAAGATTTAAAAGAGTAAAAGCAGATGTGAGAGCACCTTAAGGAAAAAGAAAAATGTGATAGCTGTGCCTAAAGCAAGTTCTATATATTTCACCTTACATACAAAACAAGAGCAGCTGGCAAGCCACAGTCTGGAATCAAAGCTATCTGCTTGTAGTTTGCTCAGTATTTTCTGGGCAGTTCTCAGTGCCTGTGGACTGGCATGAATTAGGATACCTTATTTTATCCAATATCTGAGACTCTGCTCTTTCAGAGATAACATTCGACTTATTGTGACCTTCCCAAAGCACAATACCACTTCTTTTTTTTCTTGTTTGAAGCATCAGATTGAATGTTAGATTGCAATTGCATACCTCATGGCACCCCAGTAACTATAAAAACCCTTGTATTAGTCCTGTGCAATGCCTTCTATCACAACCTCCTGGCTCTTCCTGGACTATGACTGATCTTATTCTGCCTTTTAACAAGCTGCTCTCTTTACATGACTTTCGGAATATTTAGAAGCCTCTTCAACCAGGAGATGTTATAGCCTCCAGGAAAAGAGTGTAGCTCTTTCAGACCTGTCTCTGGGTGCCTTCCAGAGCTCAGAGGCAGATATGCTTCCCTCCCTGACACTTCAGGGCTGTGTTCTGCTCCATTCAGAGAACAGATGCAACACGTCTTCATACTATTTCCAAACCCCTCACACTTCCCAAGCCACATCTCAAACACTGCTCAATGCTGAAAGAAATCAAATGCTGACGCCTCATAATTTGCTATTTACTTCATGGATGTGTTTATGAGGAAGATGCAGCTAAGAAGCCATAGAGAACATGAGCTTTTGAGCACTACTGAATTAGTTTGGGTCTTCCCATTTTTCCAGAAACCTTACAAATTCAGCTGAAAAAGCAGAAGCTGTTACCCAGCTAATAGGAAATGGTGTAGTTGCTGGGAGATGAATTTTCTGGAAGCCAGAAAAGACATTATTATCATTAGGAAAATGGGCACTTATCCTCCCCACAGGAGTTCTAACTGTGGCTATGGTCCAGTTTATAAGAGTCACACTGAGCGTGATAAAAACATGTAAATGAAAGGATGGAAAGCAGCTCTCGGGTTTTATTACTACAAAATCAAGGATCATAAAGACACCTCTCAAACTGGAAACTTCAAACTGGAAGGTACTTTTTTTTTTTTTTTTGTCTACAGAGCTACCTTATAAGGGAATTAGCAAAAACATCTCTATTTTGCACAGTAGTTCTTGTGTAACCTACTTAATATGGAAAAGCACAAGGCTGCAGACCACTTTTGACCTTGTTGAATACATAACAAATGAATAACTCTATGGTTATTTTGCTATTTCATAATTTACAAATATTCACAAGACTGGGAAGACTAAGCTTTTTGCTCTCTTGTATTTACTTTCACACATAATACAGAAACACCCAGAGGCTCTCTATAGAAGCTGTATATACAAATATATATATAAAATAAAACCCTGATCCTGAAAAACTTACAGTCTAATATGAACAGTCTAGATAAACACCATGAGAAGACAGATAATTCCATGCTGCAGATGGGAGAAATGATGGGTGGAAGCACAGAGGAAGCTGCACTGCTCAACAACTGAGTAATTTCCTTTGTGGCCCATCTGTGTCATCCCAGTTCTGGTCAAGCCTAACCCCAAAGAGCATCCTGGGACACTGGGGTATGCCAGAATATGGGACTGCTGGCATTTCAGATCAGCACTGCTGGCAGGGAGCTCCCTGTGGAGAGACAAATTGAAACCCAGCACTTTCCTTGGCTGGACAGTGGCTAATGCCATGGCTGCTCCAGGGAGTCTGATGGACTTTTTGGGAGAAACTGAACACCTGGAGGAAGTGGTTACTCACAGCTGCTGCTCCACTCCTGTTTTCAAGAATGAGGTGATTGATTATGCTCCCCTCAGAAAATGATGCCTGGGAGCCAAACCCTCCCCTCTTCTGCAAGTACAGGTTTTCTACACAAGCAACTAACTGAACTCAGAGATCATAACCTGCAGCTGGGAAAAAGAAGGCACTGATTTCCATCACCCCAGTGAAGGGACTTCATTGTAGAGAAAACATTTTGACCACTGAAAGGGGGCATAAGGGCAAACACAAATCTGTAATTCAAGGTTTAGTCTCGTGTCTGGGAGGATCTTGTTTTTTTATTCAATGTCATTCTGTGAGTGTTTCATGTGAAAAGCAAAGGCAGAAGCTGGGGATCTGTGGTTCCAGCTTTGTCCCCAGCTGTACACCCAAGGCCATTCTATCATGGCTTTGAAAGTCATCAGTTCAAATCTCTCAAGACCTGACAGCTTAATACAAAGATTGTTTGCCAAGGTATACAGGCAAGGGAAGATGTAGGCTCAAGCAGATATATACACTACAAATATATTAAATTTCCAAGTCTGAGAAGCTGTACCAATATCCACTACGTGTAAAAGCCCTGACACTTCCCTGTCAGGCAATGGCTGAATGAAAGTTTTCAGAGCTGCAATTCAGTGCCTTCTCCCAAGTGACATGTCTAAGGTCTCCCAAGACATAACCTTCTGCCTAAATCCTGCCTTTTCACTTATTTCACTAATTCTCCTTCCTTAAAAAGCTGGAATCAGCTTACTGATTTAAAACAAACACCAGAAAGCCTCCATCAGGTGTGTAAACTGATGGGCTAATTTTCAAACAGCCACACTAAAACCAGGGGTTCCATGGGACCTGCTCAAACCCCTCTCTGGCTGATCCTGCTGAGGAAGCTGTCGGTGTGACTGGAGCAGGATTTGGGGGCTGTGGACCCCTGTGCATGCACACTGCCCCTTGCCCTAGAGGAGGATCTCAGGGACAGCTGAGGGGACAGGGGAGGCAGCAGGAGGGACTGGCTGGCCCTCACTGCCCAGCAGTCAGTCCCCAAGAGGCCACCGGTGTCAGGGCTTGGGGCTCCTGCCACAAGAGTCCCAGCAATGGGGACAGGGAAGAGGCCTTGCCACAGCTGGGAGAGAGGCTCAGGGGTGACAGGCACGGGACAGCTGCCAAGGGCAGGACATCCTCCTTGTGCAGATGACAGCACTCATGGCATGAAACTCCGTGGGTTTGGGAACAGAGATAATCCAAGTACCAAGTCTGTTGCCTTGAGAATGTGTTAGAAAAATTAATTTCTGATCTCTGCCACCCACAGGATATTCTTAGGAAAAAAGTCAGCTTCTACCAGATTATAGTTCTCCGAAACAGTGAATTAAACTTGTCCAAGCAGGGACCCTGAATTTCACAGCCCTTGATTTTTCTAAATGGCATATGCTGTTAAAAGAGGAACCAAATGAGCAAGCACAAAATGCCTGACTTTGTACAGTACATTGTAGATATTTTCTAGCATATGCTATTGTTGTGACACTGTGCCTTGTTGTGCCAGACATCAACCAGGTCACAGCAGGCAAGGAGAGAAGTTTGAGAGGAGGAGCCTGTTCTCAGAGTCCTTAGGGGCACAGTGAAACCCTAACTTTCCAAGCAGCAGGGAACACTCCTCATCTTTGGGCTAATTAAGGCTGGAAAGCTGATTTTTTCCTAATTTTGTCACTATAGGTGGTGCTAAGTATCATGTGGCCCTGGAGCTGAAAGAACAGGGCTTAAAGAAGTTTGTGTAACTTCAGAGAGTGATTATTTCCTGCAGTAATGAAACTGGGTTCTCCAGATGTAATTCTTACACATGAACAACTATTACCTTAACCTTAAATTTTCCTTCCCTGAAAACAATGCAAACTTATACAGAAGTCACCTTAATCATAAGCAAAGAAAATAAAATTTTAAAACCTCTAAGTATATTGCACTTAGACTAGATGGAAAATTAGGCTTTCTGTCATTTTCTCCCCATTTTTGACAACTGGAAGCTTATTTGTCTATCTTTAAAGACTGTTGTATGCTCTGATAAATATTTCACTATCAGACATCAAATGAAACCTAATTTTCTCCTCTATTAAATGTACTTAGTATAAATGCAGACTCAATATTTTTTTGTGTGTGTAAAATTTTAATTGCTCTAATATTTATGCGAGGTCAAATTCAAGTGGCATATGTTGAAAAACGTTATGGATTATTATGACAGCCTGTAACAACAGAGATGGAACTGGTTTAAGATTTTTTTTAATGCCACTGCTTCAGCTAGACAACTAATTATTCTTCAAGTATGTCAATTTATCCTAATTCCCCACTACCACAGATAAGCACCAATGAGGATTTGCCAAAGAACTGCTGGAGTGTTCATGGCAATTTTCATCTACAACAGCCTCACACGGAGAGCAGCACCCACCAATGGTCAAGTGATTATCCAGATATAAGGAGATATTATTTCCCTGCTATTGGCATTGCTACAACAAATCAAATTGCTAGAATGGTGCAAATTCTAATAGCCATGCTTCTAAAAATAGTGCCAAACATATAAGAAACGGAGTTAAGACATTACTAAAGGCATCTGCAGGAACCACATCTTCAACTGTGCAGAAGAAGCATGTGATAATATTTGGTAACTGCCTTACAGCCTGCCTAAATCACTGGTCACTTACAAATTACCTCATGACTTTTCTTACAAAGGAGGGTTGTTGCAGGTTTTTCTCAAGAAGAGAATAACCCCCCCCTCCTCCTTTAGCTTTTCAAGAAATGAAAATTGACACTCATAATCTTTCCTTGACGTTTTTGGAAAGTGGTTTTTGTTAGGCACCTTCTGATAGAAACCCCTGTCATACACTTGAGTAATTGTACCTCATAAGGATGAGATAAACAGCTCTTTTGAAAGAATTAGTCATTTCTGAACAAGTCTCCTAAACAATTCAGTCAAATAGACTTCTAAGAGGCAAATCAAACTAAGAGAAAGAAATTCATCTAAAAATCTGAGATTTTGTTTATTCTTCCTAAAAGAACAGGAAAAAACCAAACACACACAAAAAACCTCCAAACAAAAAAACAAAACACCCAAAAAACAAAACAAAACCAAACATCCCCAGCCCACAGACTAATTTATAAGTACAAAGAGCTGCATTATTAATGTTTGTACAGTTTGTGTGATGCATCTGTTTGTCAGGTTGCCTGCTCACCAGAAAGATATCTAGGTGTGCTCACATTGTCTCATTTCTTCCCCATAAATGATTACCTTCCATTGCCTCCCCCTTTCTATAGCTTTCCACACACTCCCATGAAGAATCTGAAACAAAGAACTGAGGTTTAGCTTGCTTTCTTTCACCCTTCTCTATAAGGGAAGAATGAAAGCAGGATATTTAAGCTATGAGGATTTGAAATGGGGAAGAAATCATTGCTTACATCCTAAGGTGCTAGCTGAGAAGATCAAATTGACAGCAAACACCATATGAAATGTACATGTGCCCACTCCAATAGTAGAGGGAAAAAAAAAAAAGAAGATTACAACAGTTTATTTCTGTCATAACACACAAGCTGTTAGCAAATTCAGACAATTCTTCCTGCTCAGTATCTCCAAGTCCAACCGTTTTTCTCACCACCCCTAGTGCTAAACCCTGTCATCTCACACACCAAATGTGGTACCCTGCTGGTCCCTTGGCTTCTGACAGCTACACCTTCCTCTCCTTCTGGTTTGCTGACATATGAAATGCCTTGCTGTCAGAATGACTTCCCTCACTTGTTGTTGATTTTACTCCCTTTTCCAAACCCTTTCACTTCATACCCCAGCGCCTTCCACGTCAAAGGTTTTAATTTTAGCAACTGCATTGTTTTACAGATTAGGCTGCACACACCTGAAATAGTAACTCTGCCACTGGCACCAGGAAAACACCATCCCTGTGAGCACCAATAGCAACTCCTTGTAATAAACAAGGTCTGTACAGACTGTGGAGGCTGACACAGACTGCAGAACAGAGAATTCTAAGGAGGCACCACAGAGACAACTGTAGGCAAAAGGCTGCAAAAAGATGCACACGTGCAGAACAGCTCCCTGAAATAAAGAGCTGGGGTATTTGCCAAAACAGGGACTCCTCTTGTACTAATATTGTGCATATGATCCTTGATGCAAATATTTAAAGACAGATAGTTTGAAATCAAATGACTCATTTGGGAGGAAGAGATGTTTTCTCCAAAAGCAGACTGTGCTTGGTTACAATATCTTTATGAAGAACACAATAGACCCTCTCTCATTTTTACAAATTCAGCTTGCTTAGAAGCAGGTGTATTTTTATTGGACAAAGATAAAAATAATGACTTCAAATACATGACAGTATCTTTCATCTTCTGTAATGGATGTCCTACACCCTTTGGCAAATATTGGTGACATTGGTAAAAGAAGACTGAGTAGCTTAAATCCTATTTCTCAAAGGTTAAAAGGTGGATTACCAGAAAATTTTATAGTCAGAATATATCTGTCCTATAAAGTAGAAACTGATGCTGGAATTTTCAGTGAACTTATGCTGAAAAATGTAACTCCTCCAAGAAAGGCTGTAAGCCTATTGCTATTTACTGGTATTACTGATGATCCTTTAAACACACTTCTGAATTATTCCAAAAACATGAAGGAATTATGCACGTATTTTTTAGCCACTGCAATGAGGCATGTGGGACTCAGGGCATTGTGGGAGAAGCAACAGAAACCATGAGTTTTGCTGGAATCTCATAAGGAGAGGAGAGCACTTTGCACACACGGTGGGCTATTGGTCTGGCCTAGACTGGATGTCAAGTATTTCCCCCAAAATACATCACATCTACTTTAAGTCATGAGAAGGAGGAATTTAGGGTAAAGAGCATTATCACTCTAAGATCTTTTAGTAAGTCTTTGAAATACCACTGCTGATTTCTAAAGCTGAATGAAAAGTACTTTTCCAATGTATAAAGAACTCTGGGACTGAAAATATATAGGTTCATATGTAGAAAGGCTTCCTACCCTCTTTAGACTTCCAGGCCTGGATTTGGTCACTTTTTTTTGGGGCGTTTTGGAGACAGTATTGGAAATGTCCTTTCTATTTTGTACACCTGATCACAGCTCTCCTGATTGGAGTTCTCTCTTCCAGCTCATTCCCAAGCAGTGTGTGGGAAGTCCACACGTGATTCCCAACCAGCTGAACACAGCCCCAGCACTTTGCACACTGCATCCTTCCAGTGTAGGGGATGCTTTCCTTCCTAGGGGAGTGGAGGAGTCGAATTTTTCATTTCTTGAGCATGAAGAAAAAAAAGGAAGAAGCCAGAACATCCGATGATGTGTTGTGTAAGGCTGCAGTTTCAGACTTGGAACTCTCTCTGCTCTCTCTCACCGCCACCATCTGCTCTTCCAGCCTCCCCATCTGCCTCCCCCGCCACTGCTGAACACTCTCGTGACTTTCTGCAAACACTCACATCCCTACTCTCTGCTACTCCCACCTCTGCACCAGGCAGAGCTTTCCAAGACTCCTTCCAGTGTCTCTTGGTCATTGCTGTTGAACTGGACTTCTCCAAAGCACCACCATCCATCCAAACTCCTTCCACGGTCCCTGGGGACACTGGAACTCCAGCTGTCCTACCACAACCACTCAGCTCTTCCTTAAACTAGAACTTCCCATGTTCTGCAAAATCTCAGCATGCCTGTCATCATTATTCAGCCTGGGTGATTTTCTACCCTCCTGTTGATTTACTTCATGGGTTTAGAGACTTCCTGGTCCTTTGGGCTGTTTCTAATCCTCCCTTTTATTTTCAGCCTTGAGAAGGGTCACTCTCTGACCCTTACCACCTGCTAGTTAGAACAGGTTTGCCTACACAACATAGACAGCAGTGTAAGACTTTGTTTTTATTTTAATTTTTCAATTCAAATTAGGCCACAACTTTTCTTTCCAAAAACATTCCCCCCCCATTCATAATCAAGTTTAAATATTATTTTTAAGTCAACAGGGATACCACAAACAGCTTATTTATGCTATTACTTGAAAAACAAACAATCACAGAACAACTTTGGTTGGAAAAGACCTTTAAGATGATTGAGTCCAACAGTGAAATACCCAGTAACATTATACTACTAGTAGTGTTTTCTGTGAGCTGCAAAACTATGAATGCTGCAGCATCACAAATGTGAATGGGTCTCAGTAATTCCACAAGGATAGATATTAAATTAAAATTTATGCCATATTTTAACTCTCCTCATATCAGTACATTGTTCACAAGACTTTCACTGGATAAAATACACACTGAGAAAGCTGTCACTGTCAACCATTTATCTTGAAGCCTTTGAGTTTTCTCCCCAAAATGCCTTATTTTCTTAAGAATAAGCTGCTGATTTACATTTCTGTGAATAGCTTATTTCAAGGTCTTTTTAAGTGCTATTTGTGTTACTGGGATGCACCAGCTTTGATTTTACTAATAAATTATAGACAGAGTATCTCAGTTATGGGGGTCTAAGAAGAAAGGGCATTTAGAAAATACAGAAAGTGAGAAATAGCAAAGGCTGGCTTCTCCATGCATAATTCATGTTAGCCACTGTGTGTTATGGCACAGAATTGTCCTGAAGACCAGAGGGCAGCTCCTGTGGAAATGCTCCTGGATGTAAGTACAGTTGGGAAGGCAGCCCATGGTGCCTTCCACTTTTGCACCAACACCTCTACAGCTCAGAGACAATGAGATGCTGTGACATTTGTGGCAAGTTTTCATTTGGGATTTAAACTGCCCTGGAAACCCAGAACAGAGACACTTGAAACTGTAAACAAGGATTGCAACTAAGGGAGTCAGAGAGGTGATGAGACACTCAATAATAGCAGGGACATGATTTCATTATGAGCTCAAACATCTCAGCAATTAATTTAAGGATTAATATTAATTTATAAAATTACAAAGCACAGATTATTTAAAGGCTACATCTTTTTACTTCTAAATTTCTTCTCACCACCATCAACTTCTGATCCCTAGGCCTAAAACTGACCTACTGGAGCAATTTCTCTCCATGTTCCTAACAGCTGAAATTTATCTCTGTGAGGTAGGGCAGCAAGAGGCTTAGTCAGCTCTTGGATTTCAGTAAGGGATAGTCTCCACCACAGCAAAGAGAGCACTGCAATCAGCAAGGCCTCAATCCTGCCTTAAACCAGCTGGTTTGGAAACAACAAAATTGAGCATAAAACATAAAACAGCTTGAAACAAGTGGGGCCCTTTGCATTTTGCAGCTTGTACACTGCGGCAGTAGCAGAATTCTGAGTGACCAAGGCAGCTGGTCAGTGCCTAACAGGGACATGCAGCCACAGACTGCTGCTCAATGGCTCCTTGGAACACTGTCATGATGGATGGACTCACCTTCCATATCCTCTCCCTATACCAAGGTGATTTCTACCCAAGGAACATACCTTATTTCTGAACCAGACTGATAGAACTGATGTTGTTGACATGCTTGGCTCTAACACATTCAGGACAATACTTTCTTCCAGTAAAATGAAAACTGATGTAAAGCTTTGGAGCTATGTGTTGGCAGTAATAACTCATGTTTTGACTGCATGGATTTAGGGGGAAAAAAGAAAAAAAAAATCATAAGAAACAATAAAACTATGAAAGAGACCTGATTTTCTATTCATGAAATTTAGATTATTTTTGTATGGATAGAATGCTTAAAGCTTCCTAGAAACCAGAGGAAGTGGTTTAAGAACACTGAACAGCAAAAAATTGTTTATTCCCTTGCAAGTCAGACTGCTGGAGAACATGTTTAACTTACGTCATTCCCAGAGTTATCCTTTGCATCAAAGAGATGATTATTTATGCAACAAGACCTAACTGGGGAAACAGTTTTTCTGAGATAATCACACCCCTGGGACACTGCATGGCTCAGGGTTCATTACTGTTGAGAGGAAAAGCGTGTTTTGTTCTGGAGTTTTTAATTCCAGCCTGCAGTTTCAGCCAAGCAGCCTGTTTCAGGTGGATTCAGGTGTCCCTTTAGGAAGCTCACCTCACCTGTCAATCACAGTATCTCACCCAACCTAAATAATTAACCTCTTCTTTACCACATTGCCAAAAGGTAATACCTTTTGAAAAGGAGTTTGTTGTTTTAATTTTAATGACGGGAGATGAGCAGAAGATACCCAAAGGGTATGCTGGTGTTAGTACAGAAGAGATTTGTCTGCAGGAAGTGCAAAACCAATACTGAATTAACAGTATGACAAGTTTGCATATGTAACTCAATTGTTTAATAAAATGAACACTGATAAGTACCAGTACTTAAAGCCAATCACCTGAATTACAAAATGAATTATGCACATCTTATTTGGAACAAAGCACTTTTACAACCTAAAGGTACCCCTTCAACACCCAGCGTCAAACAGCCATTTCCAGCACACAGCCTCCTCCAAGCTGCAAGCAGGGGATGCCACTTAATGCTCAATGGAAGTGAAATGCAATGAGAAGCTTGCATGGAAAACTTTTTATGCCCTACTGTGTAGTCTTAGGAGTAAGATGACAGAGGCCTGTTTAACTAATCCTCTTGAGAAACAACTCTGACTGATGGTTTTGATAAGCTGGATCTCAAACACGAGCATTCACAGCCTCTTGCAGTTTGAAGCATGCATCAAAACCAACAAAGAAAACAAATGTTAAGAACCTAATGCAATACTTCAGACAAAGAAAATGTAACTTTCTCCCCTATTTGTTGAAATAGGAAGCGAAATAAATCTTACCAGCTGTCTACTTGGATGCTTGTTCTACCCAGAGGTAACAGATGAGAGTTCTCTATGGAAGTGACATCTAATGACTATGCACGCACTTATCTTTCTCCCAGTGGGATAATTGTTTCTACTCCAGACTCTCCACACTTTCTCCTTTTTGTATTTTACAGACATGGCTTCCATCTGCTCCATAAGCCAAATTTCATTTTAAGCATACAGAGCGATTAGGAACTTCACTTTTCTCCTCTTCCTGAAGAAACCATTTGAAGCCATCACCTCTCTGGTCTGTCTGCTTCTGCACCATGCTTGGCCACTGGCCTAGGGCAGCATTTTGCTTTCATAAATATTCTTATGCTTTAGATATGCAGAGCTTCTTTTAGTTTAATTTTTTTTAAAGTTTAGCTACTCATTCAATAACTTTGCGCTTTCATTTCTCTCCTCTTATCTGTTTCCAGCTCACCAATTTAGCTCTGGAAGACGATTTCTTTCTTTTTCATTTTTTTCACCTGTGCCACAAGCAATTATCATCTCTCAAATACAAGATTTGAAGGCATCTTGTAACACCCACTATGATGAATTTTATTCAAAAGTAAGTTATTACAGAGGAGATATAATTTCTGCATGTTACATCTCTAGGTTAGTCAATTTTAAGCCTCTATATTCTTTTGCTACCATAATTAACATACTACTTCAAAGACACAAAAGGACAAATGATCCATGGAAGCCAGCACTGAGCATGAGAATTCCAGTAAGATATTTTATCTCTTGGAGTCCAAGTGTATTAATTCTAGTACTAAAGAAACTGTCTGTTCTTAAAATAATTGCCAAAGATAGAACAACAGAATGAATATCCTTAACAGCAACATGCTGTGCTCTCCATGCCTCTAGAAGCAGATTCATTTATTGCATCAGTTAATGTATTTGTTGCCTTTGAAATATGCTGAGGTCTATGGGACAAGCTATGCAACTTTGCACCAGTACACTATCAAACTACCTCCTCAGATTATTAAAATACTTTATACCCTTTAACCACCAGTTCTTCAAAAATTATTTTCCTGCAGCTTATCAAGGCAAGAGGAACAAAACTAACATCTGGTAGAAATAGGGAAAAATGTTGGTCTTCTGGCACAAAAAATGTCCTCTTTATGAATAATCAAACAAAAAAATAAAATTGGTCTATAGTCTTTCCTGGAGTCAAAACATGAATACTCAGCTTCTACATCCCAGCCCCTCAAATGGCAAGTAGCTGGACTTAACAGCCAATCCAAATGCTTTCAAATTGTCTTACACAGCTACAGTTTTTCACAATACAAGGAAATAAAAAAGCAATACAGAAGAAATGTTCCAAATAAATTATTTATCAACCTATTTCCAAAGGAGTTACAGACTTCAGGAGAGCTGGCCCTTCTCACTGGAAAAAAAAGCAAAACAAAACAACATATACACAATATGTCCAAAGGGAAGACAATCTTACTGCTATTAGCATTAGACTTCAAGCTCTCCTTGAGCAGGAAGAACCTATTTCATTTTATGGGTTTATAAAGTAGAGCACAGAGGGGTCCAGTGTAGAAATCTTGCCTCTGTTTCTCCTTCCAATGATAGTTGTGCATACATTGTGTCTCTTTTTACTGAGTGTTAAAAGCAAGCTGTTTATAATTAAGATAATACTGGCAGTTTATAAGAAGATATGAAAAAGTGAAAAAAAACTCCATCAATAATTGATTTGGAGAATGCTTCCAGATAGAAATAAAATCAGGAGAATAAACATTGAGTGCATCTCTCTAGGCCTTTGAATGAGCGATATAAAAACATGTCTGGTTTAGCAGCCTGTACTGCTTGCTGTCATCTGATTTTAAACATATTCTCCCTGTTGCCCTACTGAGTAATCAATAAATTCATTTTCTTCATCAGTGGTTGGTTTTCTCTTTTTCCCAGCTGTCATAACACAAGAACTCCTCTAAGCAGGACTACTTTGTTATTAGATTTCACCCAACTGAGCTACATTATGTTTTTTTCCAGATTGGCAATCAAGGAAATTCTCTTTATAGGTAGATAATTTTGAACAAATAAAGTTGACAGCAATCAGATACTTGTGCTTCTATTTTTTTCTCTCATTTAAAAAGAAATAGTATGTACTAAGTTAATCTATTACTTCAAGGGTTCTAAAATTTAGTCTGTCTGATGGTGTAACAGCTAGCAGTCAGTCTCCAAAGCAAAGTATAACAAAAGATTTTGGTGACTGATAACACTTTTTAAGAAAAGAGCTTAAATCTGCAGAAGCCAAGGCACAGAAACAGGGGTAGTACTTGACAGTTCCTGTCAAGTGCACGTGTGAGTTACCTCAGATGGTCATTACTTATAGGATGGGCAGATTTTATTATAAAGGAAGGAAGATCCAAGAACTTTTTCAAACAGCAGGAATGCAGTCTCACCAGATTTTTGAAGCTAACCAAACAACTGCACAGAGCTCCTGGTACTGGCATGAGAGCAAAAAAGATCCTGTTGTAAAGTAGGAGAAAATGCACCACTGAGCTGCATACATTAACAGTGCGGTCACCAAGGATGCTGGGCCCATGACAGGCTTAAAAACATGTAAATTACTTCCAAATGAAAATACAAACACAAAAAATTATATTCACATTTCTGTCTTCCAGAAGGAAAAATCTTTGAATCTAACTCCTAATTCTTGTGGCAAAATTAATTGTAGCAAGCCAAAAATCTCTTCTTCTGGGTCAGCAAACCTACTTGTAGCATTATGAAATTCTTAACCTGAGCTGGGGGTGTTGGGCTTTTCTATTTTTTTGAATGATGTTTCTGATATGGTAGTAATAAAAAGAAACCCATTGCAACTCATTTCCAAGGGAAAGTCAGAGACTTGAGCAACTACGTCCTCTTCTGGGATTTGTGGTTTTAATTAGGCTTATAAATTCTGAAATTATATTCTCAGTTACTTCCTTTTTGAGGAATGTTTATCATATAGAAATACAGATATTAGACACAGATATGCTTGAAAGAGATGTCATATAGAAACCCTGCTGTTTCTGTAAGTTATAGGCTGCCACAGCCACACTATGGCCAAGCCCTGAAATATTCACTTTTTGTCTCTGTGCAGGAAAATTCTTTCTGAAATAAATGAGAAATTATTTCTATGTGTTTACTAGAAAATACCACCTGTTCATATTTGACATTGCTTCCTGCTTTCATATTAAGAGGAATAAACAAATAACTTTATATTAATCTTTCCTGTACAACTCTTAGCTAGTAAATTGAAGTTACTCACTGGTTCTGTTGATGGGTGCAGGAATAAACAGACTTTATAACATTTCAACAGCATATTTAAGTAATTAGCTGAAATTAATCCATTCAATAATACTCTAAAAATACAAGATCTAAGTAGCAGAAATGTGTCATATTAAACTGGGCTGTTTTCAGTGAACATGTATTTAACAGAAGAGAACATATTGATTTGATATTCCTCTCAAGTTAGGGCAGATAACACCAACAAATTGTTTAATAGCCAAATTAACAGTAAAGTCTGCAGTGTGTGGGACAACTGCCTGATCATCTGGGAGTCATTGCTGTGTCTCATTTGCCTGCAGACTGACAGGACTCTACCTGCTTGTTTTACAGCACAGCAAGTGAGTCCCACATCCAAGGAAAGGAGCTGAAGGAAGAGCTTCTTCGGTACTGAAAATATCTCCAGTTTTCTTAAGGCTGATATAAAAGCAAATCACAAAAATAAAAAATACCCTAATAGGGTGGTTCATCTGAAAACAGACTGGGCATTTAAACAAGAAAAACATAATGAAAGGCATGCAGGGTTTTTTTTTTTTTTAGTTGAAAGCAGCAAGGTAGGGATCTGCATCTGATCTAGCAGCACAGGTCAATAAAAAGTTGAAAGAATTGAAAATATTTTAAGCATTAGAAACAACATAATTGTCTTTGAAACTATCAGCTGCATACAGGGCAGAATGTCATCCTCCAATATGCCATTGATGGCTGGAGGAAATAAATATAACTGTTAAGATTTAAATGATAGACTCCTGAAAATGGAGCTAAATATGTTCTGCTACTCAGAGGAAAAAAGTGCAGTTGATTTGGGTAGAATGAGTTATGTAGTATATTAAAAAAAGAACAAAAATGGACAGTTAAAAGTGTGCAGAAGCTGAGTGTATCACTAACATAGAGAATTAGATGAAACTGAAAGAGTCTCAAACTTCAGGGTCACTCCAATCACCCCTTCAGTGGCCTTTAGATGCAACATTTCTGTATCTGTGTTCTGCCAATACAGAGAACTGCATGTGGTTCATTTTCTCTAGACTGTGGTGCCTGAGCAATGCTTTTCATTTTATTTCATAGTCTATGATATAGTTCATAACTTTAGTAACTATCCTACCTTAATCAGGGGATATAGCTGTCAAATTACTGTTGAAAAAGAGCTAGGAGAAAAGAATAAAGTAATTTATATCCTCAGGTGTGGCTCACTTATATCCTCAGGAATTGCTGGGCATTGTGAGGGTAGATTTTGTAACTTTCTGTTTGGTTTTATTCTTGTTAGTCACAGTATAGTCAAAGTTTCTGGCAAGGCACAAAGCGCAGGATCCAGTCATTTTCCTTCTGCTAAAGACTGCTTTGCTCAAGTAGCAAGAAGAAGCAGGGTATAAAAAAAAAAAATAATCTGTAGATTGTGAAAATGATTGATGACAAGTGTGCTGAGCACAGAAACACCTTTATTCAGCAGGGTGCCACACTCAGAAATCCCCTTGCTGTTGAATAACAGCTCATGGCTGCTACAAGAAAGCCTCTCCCTGCTGGGAAATTTTGAAGCAAGGCAGAAAAGTTCCGTGTCTCTCTACAGAGAAAATTTATATCTGAAATGACAGCTATGACTACACCTTTGAGACAGCTTTGAGGGAAGGAAATAGAGTGCACCTGGGTGTCAGTGCATGAAATAGCATGAGAAATGGAAAGTTATTAATACAAGGCCCTAAATACTTTAATGGCAAGAAAAAGATTACCATCCGTAGATGCTTGTTTCACTTTATTAAAAGCTTTATTGCTTCAAGGATGGAGGGAAACTGCCATTACTGTGTGTTTCAGAGGTGGTTCTCATTGTTCAGCAAGCCTATACCCAAACAGAAAGGAAACTGCCTGCTGTTCAGTTAGATAGTTGCCATTTTCATCATCTTCTAAATCTACAAATAAGTCCAGGGCAGGAACTACAGGAGCAGCTCCTTGCCTGCAGCACGGCCTTTTGATCATGTTTTACTCTAAAAAGACATTTCCTACATGAGGTTTTAACTGACATAACAATAATTTTGGCTAAACTATACGTGAAAAACGTTAATTCAACAAGGAACTCTCATTTTAGCCCATCTCAGAACTTCCATAGAAAGGAAAAAGAGTGCAAAGCTGGAGAAAAAGACCTTTATAAATGTGTGTGGATAATAAAATCCATGGCTAGCTTAAAGGAAAAGATGTGAGTAAAGGAAGACAGAGATGCTAAACTGGATCATATGGAACACTTCAAAAGGTACATTCTGAGGAATGTGTTCTGCCACATAAGTTGGAGAATGCACTAAATTCATCAAACAGCTATAAAAATCTTCAGTGAATTATAAAAATCTACCAGATGGAAAAAGGCTAAACAAGAAAGGTCTGAGCTTCTCAAGAGCATAAAGACTTCAAAGGATGGAATGGCAGAATTTAAGTTAAAATTTTAAAGCACCTTCTGAAGACAAGAAGATGGACTTTCATTCAGAATCAGACAAAAAAATAAAGGAAAGGCATTACCATGCTCGTAACTTCAGAGACAAAACTAAAATAAACCCCAATTTATGCAGACACGAAGGAAGGAAATTATTCTCCCTGCCAGATGGCCAATAAAAGGTCTGTGTCTCTTCACATCCCAGAGATGAGATAAAATGTGTGTAGGCCTTGCAACACCTATCATGAGCAGAGTCAGATAGCACAGAGCCTGCTGCCTTGCAGTGACTCAGAATGCCGTGGCACAGCCCTGAACATAAGGGGGTTTTTTAGCCAATCTCCTTGAGCCAGTCTAAATTCTCCTGGCAAACAGCAGAGGATGGGAACAGCCACGTGTGGGCCCAGCTCTGAACGCTACCCTCACACTTGGGTTTGCTGTTCAGTAATGACATTTTCCACTGAGAGATTGTCTCCAACAGCGCTTTCACTCCTATTGGTGAAAGTTTCTCTGGAGCCCTGCTGGAGCTCTGTGAGGTGTTTGCTCCAGCCTGGCCATTTATTGAGCACATTCATGGAAAGCGCTCAAAAGTGAGCGCATCAAAAGCTGAGCCCCTGTACTGCGGCGCTTTGTTTTTGAGTGGCAACAACAGCCACTGGAAAGCAGTGGGGGATGCATGGGGCTCAAGAGGAAGCTCAAGCATTTCCCTTTGTGCATCTCTCAGGATCAGGAGCTTCCCTACTTTGCAGCAGCATGAAATGGCTTTTTCCCAAACGCACATCAGATAAAAGTATAAAGGTCACTCTTTGATGCGACTTCACAACAGCAATAGAAAAGAGGATAACACTGAGGGCACATAGCTTCCTTCTAGTTATTTCCAACAGCAGACCTGTACTTAGCAAAAACAGCCTGTTTTCCTTAACCATAGGAACACCCATATTTGTCTCTTAGCTATACACTTTGCACAGAAAACAAAACAAAAAAAACCAAAACCTGCAAGACTCATGTGGATTTCAAACCACACAACATAAAGAAAGTACAAAATAACATAAAGGTATGTATCCAGCGCTTGAACATTTTTGCCTGAAAAAAAAATCCTATACAATGCTCTACATGAGAAATATGGATTAATTAGACGGTTTACATTCAAACAGCCTGTTTTGAATTCAGTATATTAGGATTTTCAAATATTACAGGCAATAGCAAAGTGGTTCTTTACCTATATTTTTCACATAAGATGTTTTATATTGTAAACGCTTTGAGATTGGAGCTTTTGGATGGAAAATACCCCTTAAGTCACTGCTCAGAAGGTAATAGCAATAATTTCCACTCATAATGACAGTGATGTTAAATGTCTGCACCCTTTTGCAATCCCTTTCACCATTTCATTATCAATCTCTTGTCCCTTATGGCTGTTGATGGAGCTGC
Organism: Agelaius tricolor; assembly: GCF_023055355.1. NCBI lineage: Eukaryota > Metazoa > Chordata > Aves > Passeriformes > Icteridae > Agelaius > Agelaius tricolor. The sequence continues at coordinate 6,736,590 of NW_027269270.1, forward strand.
TCTTACAGCCCAACACACATGACTGTGAAGTCCTTCCAAGAGGGACAATCCAATCTCTGCCTTACTCTGTGGTTTGGTTCCCTGTCTGCAGCCCTGAGTGCCCTGCAGGGTCATTCTTCTGCTCCACTTACTGGGAAAAGCTTGGCAGGACAGGGGACACACCAACCTGATTATTGCAGGGTGTTACATTTTTTTTTTAATCTTCTTTGGGAGGGGGGAATCCTTGAACATTAATGGTAGGTGGCTCTACCAGAGATATCTTTTGAAACACAATTTCCTCTATGTCTGGTAGCTGTATTAAGAACGGAAAAGCAATTTTTAATTTATATTTTGTCTTCCATTAAGCGCCAGTTCTTTCACAAGTTACATACTCCAAGTCATCTGACGTCTCGCACATCTCCTAAATGTGAATGAGGACATAATTTGGCCTCTTCTTTTTAATACAATATATCTGTGACGACAGAAAGCACAGCTTTCAGACTACAAGCCCCAACATCACAATGTGAATTAAATTTATGTGCAGGCCAGTATGCACCAGCCAGAGAGAAATCACTGCATTGCATTGTGCTAGTGAAAATGCAATGCCTAGGCAGAAATATATTTCAACTTTACGTATTTAGCAAAAAATGAAACTCCAAACCCAATTATTTTCTTACAGATTTACTACAGGGTCCATTCTTTGAAGCATCAAGAGCAGAACCTTGCAGAAATGACAGGTACATTAGGTCAAGGTAAATAAATTGTTTGAATTGAAGTGAAAAGAACTGAGAGAAGCTTCGAGGCAAACCAGTTTGCTTTGGAAACAATTTCTACAAGCTTAGAGATGGATTGGAACTATTAAAACCAATACAAAATTTTAAAGAGACAAAAATGAAAACAGAGAGTTTTCTTTGATTATTTTAAAACTGGAATCATAAATTATGTGCTACAGTCCTCAGCCACAGAAACCAACAGCAGAAATCTCAAGAAATTGAAGACAATTCTTTAGTTTGGATAACTCACTGAAAGTCAATTATAAAGAATGAAAAGGGTAGGTACTTAGAAACCCACAGGAAAAGAAATTTATGCAGTACTATTGAATATTTCTATCTCTCTTCTTACATACAATGGGAGTTTATTGATGGCTTTTTATAGTGTCAAATTCCAGTACTTTAAATAGAAGAAAGTAAATTTGTAAGTTTAAGCCTATTAAGATCTTGAGTCTTTCATCCAGTTTTTCCAGAAGATTTTGGTGTCTTTCAAATGCAAATCTGATTCAAATTAATCACAAGTCAGCATCATTTATTTTGTCAATTGATACCCACTACTCAATGTATTGCTGAAGAGAAAGGAACAGCTGCAGGGATTAGAATCAAGACACTATCAACCCCTCAATTGTTGTCAAGTTAGGATTGTGCATGCATTTTTTTCTTATAGATCTTTTTCATCTGGTTTGGGGGGTATTTTTTTTCCATTTAGACATTTAAGGAGTTACATTGTACACTAACAATGGCTACATACTGTCAGCCATTTTGTGTTGCACGCTAGAGAAAACACCAGAAATCTTGTCTCAGTGTTCCCATATTTTTTAATGTGCAAACAATGCATCAGGATGTTTGACAGGGCACAAACCTGGCAACACTTTGTTGGTGCCAACACAAACATTGTGGCACCTGATGTTAAGAAGTTCTCCTTGACTTGCATCTCACCTAGCACCAGTAACACAGGATGTTCAGGGTACACGTTACCCACAATGCTGTGAAATTCCCAACTTCCATTAAGAGGACTAGTTCGGTACAACTGCAAATTTGCAAAATAAATAGCTGAGTGAAACTAGAGGAAAAAAATGTTTGACGCAGTTTCAACACGTAGAGGCAACGGAAAACCTCAAACATGACAACATTTCTGCAGCCTTATTCACAGCGTTTTAAAAGATCTCTGTAGGCTTACTGAAAAAAAATCAAGGTGGTTTTTCTGCTTGCGCTAAGCCCTCACCTAGCCACCTTCCTGAGAAATCCCACCTCCTCTCTCTGATTCCTTTCCAGGGAGGAGAGATGGCTTGGTCTCAGGAAGACAAGTTCACCTGCTTCCTTGTTTTCTGTTTTCACAGGCATCAGCTAAGGTTCCCAAATGTGCAATACACTTCACTTACACTTATTTCACTTTCCTTTCCCTCCCTTCCAATACACTATTCTCACAGCTCTATACAAATGGCAGTAAAAGACATGTCTGTCTGCAGCCTGAGCAGCCAGACTTGTAAGCAAACAGAAAATCAGAAACTGAAGTGGTCTCTCACTCTAATGAAAATTCAAGATACTGGAGGTGGATGGAAATGCTCCAGCTTGGCTGAGAGAGCAGAGCCCCTGAGCTTCCCAAGACCTTCACGGAACACCAAATGCAGGCAGGAACCAGTGGGGAAGCAACTGAGCACAGACGTATGAAGCAGCCAATGTGTCAGATCAGACGTTTTCCTTACTGAAAAATAAAACAGGGAGAGTGCTACAAGCAGGGATCCTGCAAGACAGATTAATCATTCTGTCTGGAACAACTGTTAACACCATTCCTGAGCAGAAGCTTTCCATGAAGCAGCCCAGCAGGGAGGAAAGCACGGACCCTGATGGCAGCGAGGTGCAGAGGAGCATCAGAGTGTCCTTGCAATTACAGGCTGGCACCTGAGGGGCTGCTGAATGTGAAAACACCCCCAGAACAGGTACACTAAATGGAGCTGGCCCACAGAAGAAATCTGCTTGTTATTCAGCTCCATTATCACTCACAGAGTAATAAGAAAAATCAAATTCCATTCCGATTCATTTGGCACTCATTCCTGTCTGGGTCTGAATAGCTGAAGTGGTCTCTGCACTGTTCTGTTATCTCCATCACTGCAATTTCAGACTGAACTTTTGGTGCCATGAAGTTGTCTGCCTTAAGCCAAATTGCTGAAAGCCCTGAGCAGCTGGCAACCACTAGAAAGGCTTCAGAATGCCCAAGATATTATAAAATCACCATGGCCTCTCCTTGGAAATGTAGGCTTGCTTGGTACTGTCTCCAATTTCTACACCTGAATGATGCAGTGTTAGAAAGGATTATTATTTTAATTAATAGAAAGAACACACACAGATGTAAATGGCTGGTCACCAAGCTGTGATCTGGATAAGTACGCATGAAAACTTCTACTGGATATAAATTGGTTTTGATTTCTTTTTACTATATTACCACAGATTTATAACATACTGAATACTCTGGTTTTTGAGGTAGAAATCACTAAGTCTACAGTGAAAGATATAAATAGGTGAGTATGGTGAATTCCATATCAATGTATAACGAAATAGATAGGGACTAGCAGAAGTTCAATAAAGTAATTTTAAACCTTCCACATAAGTTCAATGGTTTTATTTTATAGACATTTAGTATATGACATTTAACTTTCCACCTTTAATAAAACTGGTGAAAAACTACTTAAGAAATTACATGGGCAAAATGCAGTTAAATATGTGAGGAAAATTATAATTGGTTAAAGATGACTGCAGTGCCCACAAGAGTTGACTGCAAGGCTGCCCCTGACCAAATGGGGGCTTGCTCATGTCATTTATCTGCTTGTCTGTAAGAGAGCTCCAGCCTGGCATCACAGGACTGAGCAGTGCAAAGCCCAGAACCACAGCAGTGTGCTAAAGCCTCAGAGGGTCACCCCTCCTAAAAATCCATATACATCAGTAAGCTGCAGCTCTTCAGGGAAATGAAGAGCCAGACAACAGCTCTGTTATCCCTGGCCCTACCACACGCCCAGAGACTCAACCAGCTCTGGGCTTGAGACATCTTACCTTTATGAACAGCAGTCAATATGGATTTAAAATTGAACTTCTGAATTCAACTAAATATAGTTGAAACATTTACAGTAAATACAGTCTTTATTTCTAAAGAAGGGCACCAGAGCTGGCCTCTCTGGTCTTCTGCTCATGCCCTCTTCTAACTGCTACATCCTAAATCCTAGTATTAGGATCCTTAAATTACCTGAGGATGAAGACTCCTAATCCCAGACTTTATGTACTATAGATGCACTGTTTCCACTTGTGGGATTGTTGGAGATGCAGGTTTCTGCAGAAAATATGCACCCAATGAAACAAGGTGGAGAAGAAAACTAAGCTTCGAAGAATGCTTTTCAAAATCAAAGCTTCATAAAAACCTTGTACTGCACATGAACTAATCACCAACCTTTCACTTTTCTCCCTTCCCAAGCACAAAGCCATCCTTCCATAAACTGTCTCCTGCTCACACTGGCCACAGGAGCGTGTCAACGAGGCTGCAGGCTTCTGCCTCTGCACACAAAGATTCCTCTCTGCTGAAAACTTCTTGTCGTCATCCATCCACAAAAAGTCACTCACACACACGCTTTTCAGTTTAAAGCACGATATTCCAGACAGTGAAATGCTCCATAAAATGACATGAAAAGCACATCCCTACAAATGAGACCCACCACCTCCTGAGAAATGGCCTGAACAGCTTCAGAGAAACCAACAGTGTGTTTGCACAACACAGAATTCTTTCTGGCTTAATTTGTATTACAGCATCCTGAGGAGAAAGCCTGATCATTGTTCATTACTGCTCAGCACCTGTCATTTAAGTATCAACTTCAAACAGTAAAAAAACAAACAACAAAGGAGAATATTTTTTTACAAATACATTAAGCAGTATTACATTTTTAATTGCCATGACCCTATTTAAGTTCTTGAACATTAAAGCAGAAGGATATCAACACTTTTATCAACACACATACGTTTGTGATGCATATGCAAACAACTGCAAAAAAAAGGTCCTAAGCAAAAGTTGAACAATACAGTAACTGAAAGACAGCTTGTTGCATCTCATTTGTTTGAAGGTGGGGAAGCAAAGTGAGGAGGCAAGGTGATATTTTAGATTAGAAGTACTTTCTTTTTGCAAAAGCCTTGATTTGAAACTTGCATAGTACCTGACATTGCAGGGAACTTGAAGTTCGATAAAGGAAAATGCATGCACATGGGAACATTTTCTTAATTGGACTCTTGAGCTGAAAACTCGGATGTATTTCTAGTAGATGAAATGCTTCATATTAAATGTCAAGATGTATTGAAGAAGTGACACTTAAAATGAACTGAAGAAAGAAATAAAACGGAAGAAATTTAAGACAGCGTTTATTAGCTGAAGATATTCTATGCATAGAGCAACTCACATTTTAAAACTAATTTCTGTCTATCTGGGATAATGATTGCGTGCCAGGAGTCAGGAATACAATGCAAAACCAGTATCACAGGGAAGAAAGGAACTTCTATGGAAATAATTTGAAAACACATAACACAGCTCAGAGAAAGACTACTGTCTTCAGCAGGTCTAATTAACACCAATTGTGCTCCATTTCTGGTCTATAAATACACCCTAGGGATTTTTTTTTTTTTTTCATAGATCTCTAGAGCCTTATTCAAGTTGCAGTCGCTGTCTGGTCCAAGCACACAACCTGCAAAGCCACAGTTGCCTTTCCCCTCCTGACCTGTGATCCCAGCTCTCTGCCTCCCACCACTGCAGGGCCCTTGGGTCCAGCTTGGAGTCCAGCTTTAGGCCCCCTCAGCCCCCAGCCTTTCCTCTTGGTTCCTCTCCATTCTTCCATGCCATTTGATGGCTTCTGGCACCTCTCACCCATTGCAGAACTCTGAACTTTCAGTCTTACTAAGAGCCTTCATTTTCTACAGTCACCCTGGAAGGTCAGGTATTCTGACCTCACTTTTACATCCCTTTTAAAAATTTCTTCCAAAATTTCCATCCATTCAGGGTACCATTACTCTTTTGCTCCAAATCTCTTTCACTCTTCAATTATTTCCTTTTGCTCATCACCGATTTCAATTCAGCTTCACCAGCTTTCTCTTTTCACCCTGTCAGACACTTTTCACATCCATCTTTCCCAGCCCTCCCTCCCTCTGTAAATGATAGAGTTTGTCCTATCACCTCTGACAAGCTGTCCCCTCAGTTATTGACATCATGGCACCGTCACAGCCCGAGCTCCAATTCTGCTCCTGCTCTCACGCTGCTGAGGCAGGCATGAGAAAGGGCTCAGATTTTGCTGCCTCCCCGTGCCTCACATTGATTCTCCTCTTTCTCATCTTTGCCTTTTATCTTTTGGAACAGCCCAGATTGATCCTACTGCAGTCAGCCCTCATTACCACCACGGCTGCCTCTTACCTGCTACCAAACACTCTGCTCTTCAGACTCGTACTAACATTTCACCTGAAAAACTAGCAATCTTCTCAACATGCCTTTCTTGATCTGTGAACTCCCTGAGGAATCCAGAACTGCCTTTTAAAGCCTTACCAATGCCAATTTGAAAAACTCCTCAAATTTATAATTTGCTCACATAGCCTAAATTTCTTTGTCTTTAATGTTCTTCATATATCTGCTCATCACAACTGATGCAGCTAAATAGGTATAGGTCCTTTTTGCCAGCCCTGATTTATTTTTTTTTCTTCCTATTTTAAATATCTTTAGCATTTGAGGAGTGAAATTCATCTTTTTTCTTCTTCTCAACTAAGCAGTGCTCAGGAAAGTCAAGGAAAGTCAAAACTAGAACTCTCACTGTTACAAGACTTCTATATTACTGCAGATTTACACTCCTATTGCTGGAAAACACAAAGTGCAGAAAAAGGAGTAAGGATAAAGAAAGCAAGGAAATACAAGCCAAACTGTAGGCTGAACCAAGATCAGGGGTGGCTTTGGAGGGCCAGAACCTGCAATTCCCCTGCATGGACTGACAACCTTGCAAGTCTTTTTCTCAAAGCTTCAAAGTGCCTTTATGGTTTTACCTATCACTGGGTTCTGGGGACAGCATATCCCAAATATTCCTCTCCCATTTTCCTTCTCCATTCCAGTACAACACACTTTAAAGAAGATTGAAACAGGCTCAATGGTAGTTCAGCCTCACCTGAACTTCCAAACAGAGCAGATTACTTCTATATAGAAAAACAAAGCCACAAATTATGGTGATTTATTTTAATAGCATCCATCCCAAGCAGAGAGAAGTAAAACCATTGGAATGGGGGGGTTAGCAAGATCAAAGCTCCACGAGGATCTTTGGCACTATTTATACCTAACATAGGTGTATATTAATTATGTATTGGCTTGCAGGAAGCCAGCAATCAGATTTTGAGATAAGGATTTATGCAATGCTCTTACATACAAAGAATCAGAAGAAAGAACTAAATTTTAAAAACTCAATTCTCTCTCCTGTTCATATTAATCTTCCAACTCCATGCTGGAAGAACAACTGGAAATTTGGATGCTCACAGCAACCCTTTCCAGGATTCAACGCTGGTACAAGAAGATACCTAAAACAGGATTTTCAGGCACTGGGTTTAATCTTCAAGATTAAATAGATATTCTATTTATCAATCAAATAGAAATTCTTTTGCTAGAGGTGAAACTGTTTTGTACACGGGAGGACACCAAAACTTCCCACAGATGTCAGTTAAGACATGCCACACACATAATTGTAACAAGAACGGTGAATCTGCTTGGCATTAACTTCACCAAGTCACTTCTGGGTTAGTTTTGCTGTAAGTATGTGATTTCAAAAGGAATCTGATCTCAACAAGAACTTTCACTCTCTTCCAAAACTCTCCCTTGACTACAAACTTTAAAAAAAGGTTAAGGAATTTGGAAAATACAAGGGGAAAATGCTGGGTTTGTAAAACCAAGGGACTGACACTGACAAGAAAAAAGGAGAGCTCTTGTTTCTCAGGACACAGGTATCAAAGTCAATCTGAAAATGAAAGAAGTATCTCTCAAATGCTAATCAGCCAGGATCATGTAGCACCTTAGTGAAATGATGTAATTCTGTGTTTAACAGGTTTTAGCAATGCCAGAGCACGCTGGGACTACAAAACAACTTAGCTCTTGGGAGCATTCCCTACAGCTGGCTGCTCCAAGGCTGCCTGCACAGCCTCATGGAATACAGCTCATCCAAGGGCAAGACCTGGGGTGGGATACAGCTCTGAAGGGCAAGGGCAAGGCCCTCTCATCCAAGGGCAAGACCTGGGGTGGCAATCCAACTCTGCTGTACAAAGCACTCATCTATTTCTCTGACTTTATATAAATATCCTGGTTTAAAACTCTTTTCTTTTTCCTTATAGTTATTTCCTTTATATAGGAAAGTCCCTATATAAAGTTCTATTCTTTATATTTCTTTCCAAGAGTTCTTTTTCCAATCTGCAATAAATACTGGCCTTTGTTTTTTTTTCTAAAATTAACAATGTTCAAACCAGAAATAATTAAAAATCTGATACATGAAGTTACAATTTAAAATTGTAATAACATCTCACTTCTTAGCATATTATTTCCCAAAAGCCACTCAAGTAAGAATAAAATGTGCTCATATTCCATAATTAAAAAAAAAAAATTAAAGTGTGGAATTTAGGTGGAAAGTTAAGCATAATCAGTCTATACCCACGGCAAGGCACTGTGCTTTGCCCAAAATGTTGTGTGTCCTATGAAGAGACATGTGATGTGAGGAGGAATTTTTTTCCAGCTCCATCCTTGTTTTGCTGTGCATCAGCAGCCACGCTTATGCCTTTTGTATGTGTAGGTAGCAAGGGAGCTGTCATTATAATTGCCTTTCTCAGAGAGAGCCGCAATGATTATTTGCATTTTCGCCTGCAAGACAATCCAGGTAGGGAGGTCTGCCTTTGGAGAGAGCACAGGAGGAGGGTTTGCTCCTGCCTGGAGGAGGAGAGCAGAGGTGAGGACAGAAATGTCTCTGTGCCATTCTGTGGCTGCCACCTGAAGCAGCCAGGGGGACCAGCAAACGCCCCCAGGCTCTGCTGCCTGGCTGAGATTCAGAGGTGTGAGATAAACGCTGCCTTCGGCCAACAAAACACTGGCAATTTCAGAGGCTGAGGATTCCTCCCATGCCATTGGCATCACAGGGATTTCTGAACTTTGATGCAGAGACCTTGTTTGGCTGCTTCTTCAAAAGCAAAAGGCTCACAGTCCTTTTCCTCTTCCCTTGTGCATGGCTCAGAGCCTTTTGTGAGAGAAAAACCTAATTAGCTCCTTCTGCAACACTTTATAATTGAGATCTTTGCTGAGATGATCCTTGAGACTGACCAATCCTATTTCATTCCTATTTATCAGTAACATGTTTGCTAATGCATTGCATGGCACCATTAGCATCTATATACTCTGAGATTAGTCAGTGTTTCCATTAGGGAATTATAACTCATCCTTACAATTTGATTCCAGACAGAATTGTAGCTTTCAGCATCAGAGCCCAGAGTGATTTAAATAATGGAATTGGGCTATAAAATCTGTTTAGTTTCCAGTGTATATTTTATATTTGAAATGAAATGCAAAAATATTGAAAGACTTAAAATTGGGCTATTGCAAAGCACATTTGGGATGCAGTTTTACTGATATCAAAGATTGCTGCTTTTGTGCATTTATCTTTTTTTTTTAAATAATGGTACTCTTATGTTGAGCATTCTACAAATACTTTTCTCAAAATGAAATTTCACAAGAATACTTACAATATGGGCTTGCACATCCATCTATCACTATACAGATAACTAATGCCATTACATGGGTGGTTGATAAAAGAATATTTTGAACATTTAATGGCTATGAAATTCTGAAGAATGCACAGGGAGGTCTGATATTTTTCAGTCAACAGAACTAAACCATCACATTACATCAAAGACAGCATTTTACATTCAGGAAACAGCTTTTTACAGAAGAAAGATGGGAGTGCCAGGAAACTCATTTAATAAATGAACAGCAATCTTTGACAGAGGTTTTCCAAACTGCATCCTTAAATGCAGGTTTTAAATGCCCAGATATGCATCATTCTTTCTACATGTGATGGGAAAGGCATGATGCTCGGAATCCCAGGGAGAATCCCAGATGTTTCTGCTGCTCTTTTCAGTAAATGTTGGAATCTATGGATAAACTCTCCTTTGATTTATAATTAACTCTGATTCTATGACCTACTTAAAACAATGTACATAACACACCCCTTCCCAGCTGGGGTTATTCTTTTATTCTGGCTTCAATCAAGTTTTCTAAAATTGCCGGTTTATTACATCATTGAACTCAGCAAATTTCATCTATCTATCACAGAACCACAGAGACTGGAAGGGTCTGCAGAAGTCATTTAGTCCAACCTCATGTTCCAAGCAGGGCCACTTAGATGAGGCTGCTCTGGGACGCATCCAGGCAATTGAACCCTCAAGAGTTCAACTCACCCCCACCCCCTCTGTGAAAAGCATCTTCCAGTACCTGGTCCCCCTCATACTGACAATATTTTTTCAAAATTGAATCAGAATTTCTTATCTCCATTGCATTTTTCCCCTACCACTGAGCACTTCTGGGAAGAGCCTGTGTCTGTGTTCTCTGGAGTGCCCTGTTAGGGAGCTGAAAACAGAAGTGTGTCCTCCCTTATGCTCCTGAAGCTGACCAAGGCTCTCCTCAAGCATGGCATTTTCAGATCCCTGACTGCACTGATACCCTCAGCTGGGCTCACTCACTGATATCAAAGCCCTGCTTGTACTGGGCAGTCCAAAACTGGACACAGGCCAATGGCACTCCCAAGGGGAGTCATGGCCTACATGTGGAAAAAATGCTACAGTGAATTCACTTTTATTTTTACAGACCGACTGTATTATATTTATAATGTAGTATTTCAAATTTATGCTTACAGTTACAATATTTATAGTAAGTATTTTTCTTTAAATAGAGCTTGTATTATGATTTGCTAAATGAAACATAGTGATTAAAACAGTTAAATATTTTCTATACACTCCTAGGAATACTGGCAAGCCAAATGACTGAAGTATCTTCCAAGGGAAAATAAACATGGCATTCTTTCTACTAAGCAATTTTAATTTAGCATTAAAAACTCTTATGTTCTTTAGAAAGCAGCACTAAAGAACAAATGTCCACTGAACTAGTCAAGAGAAGAAAAAAAAATTAAATAGACCCAAAAAAAGTTGCTAATATTACAGTTGGGAGAGTCACAACATTTCATTTGTTTATATTTCCAAAAATTCATTACTCATTTGCCTTACAGAGCTAATCCTGTTATAAAATTTATGATGTTTTATGAGGATGGTCAGGTTGCAGGAGTCATACAAAACAACAAAACTGCAGAGACAGAAATTATTACCAAAGTACCACAACAATTATCACCATCTGAACACAAAGATGACAATCACATTATGCTGCAGGGATTACTCCTCAGCACAGGATGAGAAAGTCCCCAAGACTATTATGACAAAGCAAAGGATGAGATGCAAACATGAAAAGACGTGTTGTTTCCATTTGACAAAAGCAGGAGACAGGATGCCAAGCACTGAGATAAACTGCCTAAGGCAGCACGTGAAGACACACGTGCTGAAACCAAATCTTCTGAAGCCCAGACTCAGATTTTACAGTCATTCAAGAGCTCTGGTTTCAGTTTCTGTGCATTAATGCACCCTCTGAATGCCACCATTCCTCCTCTTAATCGAATGAGGACTTGGACTGACTTTACAGTGCAGGGGCTGTACCTATGAATGGGCAGCTCTCTCCTGCACCCTCAAAACATGACAAACACCAGTGGTGAGGGGCCCTGGGAGAAGCTGGGGCATGTGGTGAGGCTGCACCAACAGAGAGACAGAGCCACCCACCTCCAAACAACCAAGAGCTCCTCAGCCTCACCTGAGCCCTGTTTGCTACTGCTGTGCTCGCTGCCTGGCCCTCTTCCCGAGCCATCCAACACCCTGATCACCACAAAACCTCATTATTTATCCTCTCTCCTAACCTTCTACCAACTGACTGCCCACTCAACCCACTCCCTTCTCCAGAAGTGTCAAGAATTTGGTTTTGTTCCCTTCAAACATCTTTTTAAATCTCTCTGGATCTGCTGTTAACTATGCAATATATGTACATTTCTATAAACATACACACATGAAGCCTACAGCATATATAACAAGCAATATATTGGTTACAGGTATGGAAAAAAGGGCTATAGAAATACTAATTCTAGTCTGTGCTATTAAAAATGCCCTTCAGATATCCTACTTTGGCATAGCACTGTCAAACAAAAAACAGATCTTCCTTTCAGTGTGTTCCAGAACTTTACACATTCCTTAGTACACCTTTCTACATCCTGAAACTAAGAACAGATAAAGTAAAACCTATTACTACACAATTTCTCCTTTTTTAATATTTATAGTGAGAAAGATGGAAAATTAGAAAAAAAAAACCCCAAAACAACCAAAGACACAGATTTCAAACTGAGTATATACACAAGTAGTTTCTATTCAGACTTCAATGTCCTGTTACAGAAGGTAGGTTGTTGCAGAAGGAACAACCTTCTAGGAATACCTAGCAGTTATTTTGAGTTTTGAGTTTTTGAGTTTTTCATACTATCTTTGTACCAAGTATGAAAGGAGAGGTAAAAAAAAGTTGCAATGAACAAAAGCAGCATGATGACAGCCATTAGTGCATCTGCTGTTCCACTGCTGCATGCGCCATGTAGCCAAGCTCACACACAAAAACCTGTGAAGTATTTAGTGGAGTTGCACTGGCTACAAATTTTACCCCTAATCTGGCATGCTTTTAGAACTAAAGGTATTACTACACCCCAATGGTCTGATGCTATAATTTGGGTGTTGCAGGTAAGTCATAAAATCAGCCTTTATCTACGGTTCTTGTCATGGCCTTGGTACCATGTACACAATCACAACTCTTGCTCATTTCAGTAGCAACAGTGGTTGTAAAATACTGAAAGACATCATGTAATTGATTTTAAGCTGATTAAAGGGAGAATAAAACAAGGAATGAAGTCATGCTGTATCTTCTTGTGTTTTCATTTGAACACAAGTGGAGAAAATATATTTTCTCTACCCACAGTAATGAAATATTTCTACTCTGTTTGTGGAAAAAATGAGTACAATGTTTGCATTAGATACAATGTTATTTTCACTCATAAATGGATTTAATTTTACTGAGTGATTTGTTAAATTTTTAAACCTGGAGGAGGCTGCTGCCATTCACAAACTGCATTACACAAGGCAGCATCACTTTTTTTATGCCTCATTCAGTGACCTGGAGCACTGTGGCATTTCCAAAAGCTGATGCTGCGACAGGAGCTGCAGCATCCAGTGGGATTGCAAACGTGCTGAGATGGGCAGAGCTGAGCAGGACTGAGCTGGGGAGAGACAGAGCTGGCAAACAAAGGCACTCTGCTCTCTCCCTGTCCCCTCCCCACTCCCTGCCTTGCCTGTGCCTGGCATTCTTGGATGCGAATTTCCATGAGAATGGAAATTCCCAAGGAGCTCCTTGATGCCTGGCTCCATGCCTTTGGAATGCCACGGGGCTCCTGAGGCAGCCAGGCCACAAAGCAGGTACTGCACAGCTCCAGGGATGAGCAGCAACTGAGCAGGAATGCTGACTGCTCATGGGGCATCCTGAACACCTTCCATCCACTGGAGTTCCGACAGCTCTGGGCTGCTGCAGCCTCCTCTCTCACACAATCATGTGCCACAGCCATCCCCACAGGAGCAGAATGCAGTGCTAGGAGCAGCAATAGCAACACATGGCAAATAAAATGCAAGTGTTTTTTTTCCTCTTTAATAATGTTATACATAAAGTAATAGCATCAATCTTGTTTCTCATTTGAGGAATGTAGGTTGCCTCACCTTTGACAGTGTTAAACAGCCATCTCAGTCTTTTCAATTAACATTATGATAGCAATTACCTAAAATTACTCTGGACACAAACAAAATAAGAATTGGAGAAGAACTACCAGAATTAACAAAGCAAAATACCATATATAAAAGAAAAAAGTTAAACTGTGATTATATTAGTAAAGACAATTGCTTATCAGGGTCTACAACAGATGTTTAATTTTACACACTAAACCAGTAATAGATATTGTAATTATTGGGTAAAAATTGCTTTATCGATTATACTCCCAGAAGTCTGAAGCATGTGTATGTGATGCACAGCAAGATATTGCTGATGCTTGAAAGCACAACAGATTCTACAAGGAGGTCCTAGAAGAGTGAAGAGTAGGGACATCCAAATATGCTTTTACTCCACTCACAAATGAAGTGGAGAGATGAGACCTTTCATATTTCCAGCTAAATAACAGACAAAATGACCCTGAAATATTCTGCTAGATGGCAGAGTGCCCTGCATTTCAGAGGTGAGGTGAGCAGACCCCCAAACCAGGCAGCTCCAGCACCACATTGCTCACATTGAGGTTGCTCCATGGCACCAAACACAAACACCTCAGTCACAAGGTCCATGGCAAGACCAATTTTAACATGTTCAGGGTTCAAGTGCCTTAGGTATTCTGAGATGCAAAAATGTACTGAAATTCACTCACTCAGAAACTGTGTCCTGAAAAACAACCCCCCTAAGAACTGGAGATGAAAAGCCTTCCTGTCTCTTGTGCTGACCTAACGCCACCAACACCCAGAGTGTTTTGGTGACACCTTCTTGCTTGGGCTCTCCCTACTCTTTACCTCAGTTGCCCCTTCCTCGAGAGGTAGTGAGAATTAATTACACAGTGAGAACTACTGACATACTAGCTGAAGACAGCCCAGAACATGGACATCAGCATTAGGTGAGATTACATTAAAAATATTAGTTATAAATCATGTAGTAGTCTCTGCAGGGCACTGAGCAGGATTGAAACATGAGGCTATTTAGAACCAGAGGAATAAAAAGGTTTGAACTGAATGCTCAGTAAATATTTTTGGCAAGAGGGACTGGTACAACAGGCCTGTACAGGCCAGGACAGTGACTCCATAATTTGGTATACCCACCAGAGAATTCAAAAGACTCAGAACACCTGCAGTATTTCTAAGTGTCTTCCTGTGTTTGGCTCGACCAGTTTACAATGAAGATAAAAGCAACTGAAATTATTAGTTTTGTTTGCATTCAAGTTGATAAACAAAAGTTCTATTTGTATTTGAATAAATCATACATCATGAATTATGAAATTATACAACGTTGGAATGATGAAAACCATTGATTTCTGTCTCTGCCTAAGGGCAGACAGAAAGAACAGAAAAATGAGATTTAGAGCATATTCACTAGGAATACTTCAAAAACGATGTACATTTTTCCTGCGAGAGCAGATCAATACAGTAATTTTATTTTTAAGCTAAGACATGGGTAGAGCTAGGACAGCCTTATCTCTTATCTGTCTAGTCTCACACATATGCAATGATATTCACATAATGTCTACACCAGCAAGATACAGTTTTTGAAAATATAACACTTCACTGAGCTCCTGGCAGCACAGATCACATTTCTGCACTACATCTTGCACTTAGCACAAGCATCCTGGGGCGAAGTGACATTTGCCTTCCTCACTCTACAAAAGAAAATGCTACTTTACTTCAAACAATTAACGGCATGTTGTGAAGGACTGATTGAAAAACATACATTTTCAATTTTATACGCAAAATGGAATAAGATGGAAAAGTACCTCTAAAAGGGTCTAAGCTCTTCCCTAGGAGGAAAAGGTGCAGCAAGATCAATGTGTTGGGGATTTCTGGTATGGCTTTTTTAATGGCTAATAAACAGGCCAGCAGGAGAGCCTGCCAGTAGGTCAGTCTGTCTGTGCCCAGTCCTGGGGAACACACCCTCCCCTTGGCATCACACTGACCGTGGACACCACATTCAAATAGGGAATTTTGAATGTGGCATTTTCAATGTCACATTCACCTGGGATTTGCAAGGCTTCAGCAGGGAAACAGGAAGCATTAAGGCTAATATGGCATGAATTTGAGCTACACGTGGTCAGTGTCTCAGGAGAGGCACGAGAAGAACCTGCCAACTTCCCCGCTGGGCAGAGGATGTGTCTAATCTTATTGATAACGTTCCTGCAGCCATCACAGCCTCAGGACAGGATTGAGCCAGAGTCTGCAGGGGAAGGGAATATCTTCCCTTAGATCAGCAAATGCAGCTGAAGAGTAGACAAGCTGTCAGATACACAAGAATTTTTCTGCATCTGTTGGAAACCAAAATCACGGACTCAGGAGTGATATTATTCTTATGGACATTTATAATCTCACCTGTTTTGGTTCAATCCCTTCAATGTTCCTGAGGAGATAACTTATCTGCTTTCTCTCCTGTACAAACAATTGCTTTCCCTGTAACTTCACTTTCCTTCCTTTAATTATTCAGTTAGCAGCACTTTTTTTTTTCTCTCTACCACATCCACTTAAACTCACATGCAATTTGTCCTCAACTACCATTAGCTACAAAGCTTAATGCTATTCT
Organism: Agelaius tricolor; assembly: GCF_023055355.1. Taxonomy (NCBI): domain Eukaryota; kingdom Metazoa; phylum Chordata; class Aves; order Passeriformes; family Icteridae; genus Agelaius; species Agelaius tricolor. Next base: position 6,752,859 of record NW_027269270.1, read on the forward strand.
TTCATAAGAGTGGGGTGTGCCTGAAAGCCCATCCACTTTTTTCCAGGCATCCCAGACTCCAAGAGGGAAAACAGCTGCAGAGTCTGGAGATGCTTTTGCTCTTCATCCTCCTTTCCTGAGAGAAACTGTTTTTGCAAGGCACAGATACAGTAATGTTGCAGAGAGTAAATGAAATTTTATGGTCAGGAAGTTCAGGTAAAGTCCATACATTGTTAATCATTAATTGGCTGTTACAGGGCATTTACCAGTTGCTAGAAATTCTTTATAAATATCATGAGGGTCCTTAAACAGAATTTATAAATAGAACAAGCAATTAAACACATACACAAAGACTACGCCTACATTGTCTTTGAAGTCAAGGCTGCTTGGTGGAGACAGAGACTTTAACTGATTGTATTTAGGAAAGAAGGCAACATTTCTAATTGAGCACTGTGATTCACCCTTATCTTTAGTATTTACAGTCCCATATCCAAAAAAAAAATTGTGCATAATTTACCATTGATGGACACAGAGATACAATCCCATTTTTCAACCATCTGAACAAAATAGAAAACATATGCTTTCATAAAATACACTGAAAAAAGTTCACTTATTTCAGCAGGATAAATATTAGATATTTTTATTTTACATGGAACTACATGTAAAAATAGGCCATTCTTTTGGAAGTTTTGAGGACAGCAGTTACAATCTTAAATATATCACACTGCTCTCAGTTCTACAAAGTTAAACTTTAGTTCAACAAAAGAACAATCCTTACGTAAGTTTTCATGTTTCCAATTTAAAATGAAAAAATAGATTTTGTGCAATATCACATTAATAAGTCTAGCAGGTATTTTGAGTTTTGAATTTCAGACTAAAATAGGATTCAAGTAACCACAGGACTTGCTCAGAATGATTAATACTATACGAAACTCCCCCTTTGAAGGACAAAAAATATTCTGCATGTACCTTTGATATAAGTACAGCATATATGTACATGGCCATGTACATGGCTACATTATCACACTATATACAACAGATCATACACAATACTGTAGCACAGGAATGGTTGGAGAGCCAAGGAAAAAATCAATCAAAAGAAATTCTAGACTCAGGTCAAAGAACTAGAAAGGTGTGTCTGTGCAGAGTCCTGCCCTGCCACTTCCAGGGAAGGGACAGGATGAGCCCTCTCACTGCCTTTGGGAGAGGAACCTTTCCAGACACGTCCCAGACACTTTGCTTTTCAGAATGGAATAAGCCATCAGCTTGCATTGAGCTTGAGCAGCCACCCAATCTGAGCTTTCTAAATATTTCCAAGGGATATGCTCAGCTGGCTGTGTGCTCCAGCACAAAGGTGCTGCAAAGGCACTCAGCTGGTGCCACTGACCAAGGTGTGCTTTTTAGAATAGTAAAAATAGCCAAAATAGCTGTAGGAGAAAAGGAAGCAACTCCACGCATTTCCTACTATATCCTTCCCACCTTATGGTCCTAGGTTGCAGATAATCTTCCCAAGTGCAGAAAGTGGAGTGAAAACCAAATTGAATTGTGGTTATAACTGCAGACATGACAGAAGTCAGCAGGAGTATTCCAAAAAAGGAATGAAGCTCTGCCTATTCCAGTACAAGCATTTTACAAATGTGGATGATAGATCATTATGTATTATAGCATCTCAAAGGTAATAACAGCAATAAGAAATAATTTACAACTAGTGCCCCGTTTATGGCCTCATAATAGTATCACTTAAATGCTGCACAGACCTTGGAGTGGCCCTCAAAGAGTGAAAAGTTTTATCTTTATGAACCTTGCATGATGGCTATTTTATCTGAAGCAGTAAGCTGGTTAAGGTCTGGGAGCAGGACATTTCCCCCAGGTGTCCCTCTTGCTGTATGACTGATGTGCCCTTTTGGTTTCTATTGTATGGAAAATCCACTAGGAGGATTAGGGTGGTTTTACTGCAGAAACCCATCAGATCTTATTGCCCTTCTAGGCTGATGAGTAGTAGGTTGTTTCTCACTGGTCTCCTCTCTTCTCTCTCATTGTACCCCTCCTTCAGCTGCCTTGGTTATGAGGTTTATGAGGCCAGATCTTGTTTCACAGGAAGATGTAACTTGGTTTCTATAGCCTGATGTCTGTGTCACAAAGAATTACACAAGGTGTTCTTAAAAGTGACAAAACTGGTTGCATTGGACCTCTCTTTTCAGTTCATAAACTTCATTGATTTTTTTCAAATACAAATATGCCATTAAATTCAGAGTCAAAAGCATCTGGATTACAAGCCTTCCATGGAAACAAATGTTCAGATTTTTGGATGCCTTCCAGACACTTTCTTATGCTAGATTGGTGGAAAGCAGGCTTAAAACTGGTGATGCCTGCCAGGATCAATGCAGGATATGTCTAAAACAGCTGTAAGGAATGTGTGTGAAAGCTGCAGGTTTAAGTGGTATGTGCCTGCCCCATCCTTGGCTTCAGGGTGGCACTTTGGTAGCAAATAAAACCCTGAGAAAACCTCACCCTTCCACTTGCTAGCCAGACAAGAGTTGAGTATTTTACACCACCCTGATACAGCGTGGGACTGAAATTCTTCCACAGTTTCTTGTTCTTAGAGACAAAGGAAGAGGGCAAAGCCAAGGTCACCAACAGACAGAGAGGGACTCGTGTGTGATACCTCACAGTAACCTACCCCAATCTCAATTTCAGTCAGCTTCAGAGCACCCTGATACAGCAATGAACTTTTTTTCTAATCCATATATTCTGTCAAAAAAAAGAATTAATTCCTCATTCCTCTGAATTCATGGGATAGGACATGTGTGGGACATAATTTCACAAAACCCAAGGTCTAAATTTCCTTGCTCTGTAGTCCAGAACTTAACCAGAAATGTAACTCCTACCATGAGAAGTTTGAATGCAAATGGTCTCTTCTGGTCACATGCATTATTAGCTGGATGAAAATCTTTAAGAATAATTATTTGCTTAAAAAATACAAGATGTCTCACACTCCAAGGACACAGCTTAAGCTTGGCACAGCTTTTAGTGTGGAAAAAAAAAAAAAAAAACCAAAAAAACCCAATGAGATAAGGGAACTCAAAATATTTAAATTTTTTAATGGAAATTTTCTGTTGTTCTGAAGTAGTGTTTTAAGACCACACTTAGCCACAGTAATCTTAGAAAAAGATCAAAGCAAAGAATATTTCATTTCAGATCAGGCCAATTTTTCACATTATTATTAAGCATTAAAAGACCAATACAAATGACAGATTTTTCCCACATATCTCCAGTTATTATGACCTGCTTTTATGCAAATGCGTTGTTGTGTTGTACGTTCATTCACCATTCATCTCTCACAGCCTTTCCTTCTAACAAGCCGTGTTCAATTCATAAAGAGAACATAAACAATTAGCACAAGCAGTAAAGTTCAGCAACACCTGAAATGTCTTCTAGCACCCCATATTAATTTAAAAGTAATAACAACGAGAATGTCAACGCATCTTAAAAAGAAGTTATTGCTGCTTGCTACGTGCAGCACTCTATGATTCATTGGTTGACACAAAGAAAATCTTTTGCTGAAACACTAAGCAGGTTATAAAACACCATTTGTGTGTTACTTTCACAGTGGCTTTCATCTGTCATTATAAAACCATCCAATTAGGACAACAAAAAGGAGGGCTATATTTTTTAAGTGCTGTTTCTTCCCAAATTAACTGCTTCATTTTGACATAGAACACTTTTGCCTTATAATTTTTCTGAAGCATTACGTTTGATTTTTATGTCAAAGAATTGCACAACATATTTTATTTTTGTTTTGAATGGGAGCTATGGGAAATCTGCCCTGATTTACTTGGAACTTGTACATTTGCACTATGATAATACAGAATTTTCAAGTGAAGGCAGCACTTCAACCTCTATCAGCTACAGCAGAAAATCACGAACAGAGCATGGTAGGCTCATTCCCCTTGCAATTCCATGTAATTTGAATTCAGGCTTTTTATGGGCTTCTGTTAGACCAGTCATTATTTTATTAAATTTTATAAAGTACCACAAGAAAGGAAATATTGGTCTATAACTTTGAGACAAACACTTGCTTTCATAGCTTTTTTTTTTCATAGCATTGCCTTTTACTTGTGCACTTGTATCAGGCAGAAACTTGCTTTAGCTTTAGAATGACAGAAAGAGCAACAGTTCTCCAAATCTGCATCCAGCTTCTGGTCTGAATTATAAATGCATTCTCTCAGTAAGCAGGTCAAGGCTTTTTTCATCCCAGTGACAAACAGCACCACTCAACCAACCACATTTTCTCACTCAGGAGCTGCTTTGAGCATTTCTGAGATGCCAATATATGGGTATAGTATTTATTTGGTATAATATTTGTTCTTTTGTTCCAAATTAAATAAATATTTTTCTCATTCTCATGTTTTCCTATCTCACGCTTTTGCCAATTCTGTAAGGTTTTCCCTTTATAGTGCTTCAGGACTAGCTATGAATAAACCAAGACCTTTCTCCAAGACTCCTTGGAGATGGTCTCCTACTATAAAGTATTTCTAGGGGCACTGAAAAAAAACATGTACATATTTAAAATACATGGCATGTCTAATGAGGTAAGGTGGGGTTTTGCTATAGCCACATATTTTTGCCAGGATCCTGCTCCTCATGTAACAGTGAAGTTTTTCCAGTGCTCTCATCACTTCCTCTCCTTCTTATCTCAAGTCTCCACCTTAATTATCAGAAACTAGAGAATAAAACTAAAAAGGTTAGAAACCAAGATCCAAAATGAGGAGCACACATTCTTTTCACATGAGAACAGTTACAGAGTCTATTTAAGCTAAGGTACACACCATAGCAACAAAACATGCAAGAACCAAATCAGTCTAAAATGGCACAGTACATCCCAGTACAGATCCCTGGACTTGATGCATAAACATGAAAACATTTTCAGCTCTTTTCTCTGCCTAACATTTTGTTCTGCTCTTTCAAGTTTATAACTGTCCTGACCACCTGGTACATGGTATGAAACTGCCTTCTCCAGGAGAACACAGCTTAATTAGCCCCTACATGGTATTTATCCTGCTTATTTCTCTGCCAGTGAGAAAGTAAATAATCTGACAAAAATGTCCCAAATGCGTTTCATTCTAAATTCTGATTTTGTCTCTTTCTTGCACACACTCCAGAAAGAGTCTCCCCCTTGCACAAAGCTCTTCTGCTGTCAATCTTATCCACAGCACAAGAAGTGGTAAACTGCAGATTCACTGAGTTCTCTGTGATGAGGAATTGCAAGCACACATTCCATTGTTCTCTTTTTCCTTCTTTATTCCTCATTACCGTTGTTGGGTCTCCTGATTGTCCTGCAAGAGTGTTTATGCTTCAAAGTCAGAATTTTTTTTGGCCAGCTGGTCCACAAGAGCTTCTGGAGGTAACACAGCAATGCTCTAATCCTCAGGAAGTTATGACAAGCTATGTTTAGAGGATTTATGTGCCTGACTGATAACAAATTAATTAAAATCAAACAAGCAGCAATATTCTTTGTGCCTTCACATAATGTCTGGCACTCTATTAATGAAAGAAAAAAATTCTTAGAGAATAAAAGTTAAGTGTCAATACTGAATCCTCTGGGATTCAGAAACAGAAGGGTGACCTCTTTCATTAATATCAGTGGATTTCTTTCAGGGAATGAATTTGCAGTGTTTCTGGACCAAAATGTTTCTCTCCTGTCAGGATATTATATAGATAAAATAGTAGAAGCTATCCTTTTTCCTTGCTCTAAAACTCTTTGAGCTAATTTTTAAAAATATATTCGTTTTCTGTATGATTTTCATTACTATTTCAAAACTAAAACTACCTAAAGAATTTATAATGTCACAGAAAAAGCCTTATGGAAATCTGTATGTTACAGTCCAATGCCCTATCTAAGAAGGTTCAGAATAAAGCACGCATAAAAGGTTTGAGGCAGTGGAATAATTTCAAAACACTTTTCAGACTCAAAAGCAATTTAAAATGTTTATAGCACCTTTATATTTTTGCTGTGAGTGCTCCAATTTGGATATCAGTCAAGCTGAATGCTCCCAGCACAGAGTAGGGCAAACTTAACTTATTTGCAAATATAACCATGAAAAAGGAAAATAAAAAGATAGGTCAGGAAGGCCAGCTGGGGGAGAATAACACCCCAAAAATAAAAACAGTTTTGGCTGCATAAAAAGCAGCACAATTCCTACAGTCAGCAACGGATATATAGCGAGAGAAAAATAAAAGTGAGAGGCTTTTGCCATGAAAATAAACAGAAAGAAATGAAGCTATAAAATCTCAGCAATAGCTGGATATTTAACTCCAGAGTGATTTCTCATGTGCACATGTCTGCATGAACTTTTTTTTTTTCCTCATACAGCAGCATGGCTATGGCAAAACTTTTTGAAGGGGGCTCCTATTTTTTGGCCGACAGCTAAGGAGAAAGGAGGTGTCTGTCACATTACTCCAAGCCCACCTTCTCCTGCAGTCAGCCAGGGCCCCTGTCCAGCACAGGAATTAAGAGTATACCCCAAGCCAGGCAGGAAGAGGAGGGCAAACCAAGCTGCTGCCTCCAAGACTTTAATCCATTTACCCTCTCTGCCCATTTCCCAGCCCTACAACCATCCAAGAGCCCTGTTCTTCAGTACCCTGACACTGTCAGTTTTGCTCTCCAAGCACACCACCTCACCCTCCAGCTCCAGACAGTCAATTTTACTGAACCTCCACGGTAAATGGCCACCCGGCCCACTTCCCTGGTAGGTCTGCATGGACAAAAATGCCCCTGTCCATTGGAACAGTTACTAATGTTCCTCACCAGTTATTAATTTGTGTTTATACCTTTAGGCCAATAACTAAGTGGTTTAATATACAGAGCTGCTTGCTTGGCTATAATTTAGCAAAAAAGCAGTCTCACTTGTGGCCAGCAGCAACATTTAAGCTATACTGCTCTGATCCCCACAACATTATCTTGGCAAACACAACCTTTTTAAACGTGTTTCTTCTTATTATTTTGTTTTGGGGTTTTTTTAATATTTTTGGGTTGATGTTTTGGGGTTTTTTTGTTGTTGCTGTTTTTGGGTTTGTTTGTGGGTTTAGTTTGGGGTGGGTTTAGTTTGGGGTGTGTGTGGAGTTTTTTGTCGTTTTTGTTGGGGGTTTTTAATTGTTTTGTTGTGGTTTTATTTGTTTGTTTGGGTTTTTTTTGTAGGCAATATGCAACAGCGAAGCAATACCATCAAGTTAAAAACCTCAAATGACAAAAGACACCATCTACTTTATAAAGCCAGTTACAAAAGAATTAACCTACTTTAACTAACTGCAGCAATGGAAGACAGCACTGATGACTTTTCCACTCATGCTGACTTCAGCACGAAGGTATCAACTCATCTTCCACCCTGAGCACAAGAACGTAGAGCTCCAGCTCTCTTACCTGAGGAAAGTTTGTCACTTCAGCAACAACCTCTTACAAAGCAAAAAAAAAACCACATTTAGGAAATAAATAGGAATGAAATATATCAAATAAAAAGGAAGGCACATTTAGGAATAAATAAGAATAAAATATATAAAATACAAAGGAAGGCACAGAATCACAAGGTTGGAAGAGACCTTCAAGATCATCAAGTCCAACTTGTTCCCTGACACCTCGACTAAACCACGGCACTGAGTGCCACATCCAGTCTTTGTTTAAACACATCCACGGATGGTGACTCCACCACCTTCCTGGGCAGGTCATTCCAGAACTTTAGGAGTTTAGGAAAGCATTTTAGATTGTGGGTACAAAGGAGTAATAAAACCAGCAAGCAAAAACAAGCCTTCAGAAGGGGTGTTTTCCTTCTGTAGCTCCTCAACAGCCAAATCAGCTCTACTACAAAGCCTGGGCACATCAGAGCTCACACATCACCTACATCCCAGCTGATGGAGTCCTATTTTCAGGGCTCACATCAGGCTTCCTGCTGGCACCAGGGTGAACCTCACTCCCACCAGCAGCTGCACACTCCCAATCTGAACTGTCTGCACTGCACCAACACAACATTCCCAGGCTTCACCGGGAAACAATGGAAATGCCACACAGCAACCTGGGGTTTATTTCTGCACTCTACCATTCATTTCTGCAACCCTGTTTGGTTACCTAAGAAACAGTCCCTGGGTAAAATTTGACTGATTATGTTGTCAGGTTGATTGTCACTGCCGTGGGTAGAGTTTCATGGGGTATGTGCACATGTGGGATGCACAAAAAATTAAAATAAACACTTGACAATTTTAGTTGCTTTTTAGTAGCATTATGGAAAAAAAATATGAAAACTGCGAGAAATTACACTTTTAAGAAGTTTATTAGGATCTGCATTATATTTTGAGGTTAACTTAGCCAAAAGAAAAAAAAGAGAACAGGCCTTCATGCAGAAAAGAAGGATATTTTTAGAAAAGCAATCTGTATTGGAAGGTTAATAACACAGTAACTTTACAAACTCTGCAAGATTGTAATAAGTACTGAACTTATTTTCAAATAACAGCAGTGCTCATTGCTTTCATTTATCATTGCCTTATACAAAATATTGAAGCATAACAGCCTTATTTAGTGAATTTCTAATGTTAAAATCTCTAAATGACTGATTATTTGGGCACTGCAGATATGTGCAATTTTACGTGCAGCCCACATTATTTAGATTCAAAGAACTTGCTAAACAAAAAACAAATAGCTGGTTGAGAGATGAAAACCTTGTTGTTAACCACATATAATACAGATTTTCTAGGACCACTCTTTCTCTCTCATGTAAACAAAGAAGCAGTCACATCTAATAGAGCTATTTCTGAAAATATGGTGGTGAGGAATATAAAAAGAGGGAAAAACAGAAAGAACATCACTTTAATTACCACAGACCTGATAAAACAGAATGTTATCAAGGTTCTGATAATATTGCAGAGATTTCTGAGAAGCATCATTCTGAAAGCTTTCTAAGTCAGGATAAACGTGGGCACCAGAGAACAGGCTTTTGTCTGCAATCTAAACACATTTTCCCTCATTATGATCTCCCGGCATTTCTTACAAATGTTGTTTCACTCCCTTTGTTATGGCTCTAACTACAATGGGGGATTTGCTGAGCAAAGTTGTGACACATAACCCCTTTTCCTCCCGTGGTCTACGACTGCTGCCACTGCATCTGAAATCTCAAAGGATGCTGACAGCAACACATGCTTCTGTGATAAGTAACATTGATAAAACAGAGGTTTGGGTGGAGAAAGAGGATCGTTTCCAAGCACTTCAGCATCTGTTTTCCCAGCATAGGTACAGAATATTTAAGCCAAGGACAGAAGCGCACACAGTAAAACCACAAATCTCTGGAGAGCAAGTCACTGATGACTCTGTAACAGTGGGAGGAACAACCAGCCTTGTTCACTTGTGCTAAGCATGGCACACTTGCTCCTAAAATGCTCTTCTGGCTGGCAATTAGCCAAGGGTTCCTGGTGCAAGTCCCTACAAGGTCAGTTATTTTTTCTCTCATTATGCAATAATGTCAGAAGCACTGTAGCATGGTGGCTCGACAGCCCCATGCATCCTGCTTAGAGCTCTGGCCTTCTGCTCCCAAGCACCAGTCGGGGATCAAAATGCACAGCAAAACCTCCATGAATTTCCAGGTCTGCTGCACTGGAACAGAGAAGGGTCTTTGGGTTTTGATATTATGAAGACATTTTGCTTTTGGGAAGGTAAACAGACCATATGTTTGGAGAGATGACTGACTTCTGCAGGGATTTGAAAGAGCACAGATCTATTTTGTTGATTATTTCTATAATGAGGATAGAGTGAATAAACACATTACCAAAAATCCAATGTACTGCAAGAGTGCTCCAAATGAGAGTGCAACTCTATGGTGTACAGCATTTATTGCTTGACATGATGTATTAATGGACAAGCTACCTGAAAATAATCCTGTTTTTCAAAATACATTAACATTCCACCATTATTTCCTCCTACTCTGCAATACTTCTTTTTTTTTTCAATTTGTCTCAGGAGAGATAGAGTTTGGGGAAGAAGATTTTTTAAAAAAATGAACTAAAGCCAAACCCTTCTGGTTGTTCAGTGAGCCCAGTGACTTGTGAAGTCACCTGCAAGACAGGAGACAAACATAAGCTCACCCTCTAGGAAGAAGGAGAATGAACCTGGTTTCACGTCTCCATCTTCCAGGAAGTTGCAGAGTTTGAGGCTACAGAATTGGCCCTGAGTTTGTCCTGTGCAGGGCCAGGAATTGGACTTAAAGTCCTTGTGGGTCCCTTCCCACTCAGGATATTCTATGATTGTATTAAATTTTCCTTGGTCCATTTAATCAAGATTGAATCAATTTTATTAAGCAGAACAGAAATTTTGCAAGACTGAGTCTATGTCAGGAAAAAAAAAAATAGGGTTTAAGTCTGGTTTCTTAGTTCAGACTAGTCAAAGAAAGTTGCTCAAACAACTAAACTCTTAGGAAAAGCACTGGGACAAAAGGGAAATATGAGGAGATGAAACCCAGCATTTATGGTTGATGAAGCCTGGAAGATCAAAAGATGACAGGTTGTATTTTGATATCCTCTTTTATCATAAAGTATCCAGAAGATTCCTGCCCTTATGAAGAGGTGATTTTCTGGCTGTAAGAAGGGCCTAGCTGCTCCTTGGCTTTTGTTCCCGGGCAGGAGGAGATCTCTGTTACAGGTTTCTGGAGCAGACTGGCAGCCAGGAAAAAACTGCCATAGATGAAAGAGCTGTTGGGGTGCATTAAACCATTTACTTCGAGGATTGTCACAATCAAACCCTGCATTTCTCCAAGCCACTTCACAGCAGAATTGATTTCACTGCCCAAGACACAGCCTTTTATTTATATATTTCTCTACCACTGCAGGACAGGCCATGACCTTGGTTTATACTGACTGCAAATTATATTTACAGTACACTGAACAAACAACAATTCACAGTGCTCTTTTAGCACAATTAACTGCATCACTATGTTATTCAAAATAACTTCAGAGCTACAGTGAATGGCTTCAAACAGAGCAAGGCTGCATCTTTAGAGGTGTTACCATTTTCCCCTCTGTGCTACCTCAAGGTGTGCTCTTATGTGCAGAGTTCCCAGGCAGGTGTTTCCAAAAAGTTCTGGCTCTAGAAAAGAGGACCTTACAACCCCTCCAACAAGGACTGAAGGGGGGGCTGGGTTGAACCTTTCTCTACAATGCTGGGGACAGGTCTATTTTGTACTGCTGTTTTATTTCTACAGCTGATGATTAAATAACCCACCGTGCAGTTGCCTTATGGCAGTCAGTGCAAAATTAAATATTTCCCCATGCAGAGTTCATTAGACATCAGAGTTTCCTAGTTAATTCGTTAGGCCTCTATGAATTCCCAGGGAATATTATAAAATTATAATTTTGGTCTATTCTCCTCCAACCTATTACAGAATACATTTCATTTTCCCATATCTAAAGCATAGTGAATGAAACTGTTAGAGAAGAAAACACATCTGGATCTCATTTACATTTCTTTTCATGCAGATCAACATAACAGGATGAATTCAGTCCTTCAATATTCCTTATTCAGGGAAGCAAAAAATCAAAATGAAAGAAATACTAGATTGCTCCTCCTACTACATAGCCTTAATGATTTTTTTTCCCCCCCCCACTTCGCTCTATGCAGCTTTCAAGGCAAGAGTTCTATTTCAAATTCCACAGCACCTCCTGGAGAGGGGAAAGAGCATCTGGAGGAATGAAGAAGCTGCCAAGTCAAATTCACACCTTAAAGCCCCATTCATGCTCTCCAACACTGCCTGTGTTCAACTGCCTGAACTCAGCCTTGCAACTGCTTTCCACATGAGAAGTGATATTTTCACCTCCACGCTGTAAAAAGGTCCCAGTTTAGACAGGGCAAGCTGGCTCGTGGGGACAACATCCAGAGCAGGCAAATAAGAGAAGAGGTACCCTATAACCCTAAGGGACATGGACAAATCCAGAAAAAAATAAATTCTACACACAGTAGAAGACTCGATTTTTACATTATTTCCCATCTTGCAACAAACTCCAACCCACTTAGCAGAGGTAGAGGTGGGAGAATGGGCTGAAGGAGAGCCCATGAACTCTGTAAAGATTCCCCCATCATGTTCCAGGTGCCCATGGGGAAGGAGAAGCTGAGAAAGGGCAGGACTTAATGAACTCATAGCAGCTCTCAGGTTGCAAGGGGAGAATAAGGAGGATAAATGGTCTCTCTTTCCTGAGCAGTTAACTATCTCCAGTTACTGTGGCACATCCAACACAACCTGTTTTATTGGACCCTGTACATCCTCCTCCTCACCTCAGGGAAAAATAAAAAAGGAGATAATTTGGACAAAACTGGTGTTAAAAAAAAAAAAAAAAAAAGAGTTCAAACAGGACCTATAAACTGTCATGGCAATAAAATGAATAAAATGCTCCCCAGCAGATCTGGTAATGTGGGGAAAGGCTGCACTTGGCTTTAATGGATGTAAGATCTCAAAGGAGATTTACCTGAGAGCAGCACACATCGTGCCTTCACACAGACATTGTAGATGTCTGAACAGCTTCCTAGCACATTCTGTGCAACATACTGAGCATCCATAAATGTCAGTCTTATTTCATTCAAATACAAGGTCCTAAAGCATTGGATATTCTTCTCATCTCACCAGCAGCTGGGCCACCACTTGTCCCTCCTGAACTGCTCTACCACCAATGATGAACTTGAACCTCTGATCAGTTCCCATTCCCCAAAACCACCCAGCATATTTTCATCAACACAGATATAGTTTCATGAACACAGATACATGTTAATGAATACAGATATATTTACTGAAGAACAAAATTTTCCTTTTGCCAATACCAAAACTTATCACTAGTGCTACACTCGGGTAAGGGGCTTCTCTCATAGCTACCAGTTTGACTAAATCTTGAGTGCTGATTGTACATTTTACCCTGAACATTCACATATTTAAGTGAAGCTACACACACAGAAGCAAACATGTATACAAAAACAAGTCCATGTCTTTGGTTCTGTGTGCATTCCTCTGTCATGCTTACTCATTTAGGTGTGTGTCTGGTGACAGATATAAAACAAAAGCCAATTCCAATAAAGAAAATCAAAAAACATCCAAGTTTCCAGAGCAGTGGATAAAAGAATTCATCTTTAAGATTTATGGAGCTCTCAGGATTCAGATTTATATTAACTCAGACAATACAGTTGCTTAGTGTTTCATTTAACTTCAGGAGTCTTCATTATAAATAAAAGTAATGTACCACACACTTGCACACCTTCTGTATTTGTGCTGAGCTCTCTGTAACACTGACCACCCCAGCCTGCAGCTGTACAGTCTTCTCATTTCCAAAGGCAAGGCTACTCAGTGGAGCAGCATCCTGGCTATTAGTGCTGGGCTTTGGTTTCCCAGTTGCCATTGCCCTGTTCACACTCCAGGTACCATTGGCTGATGACAATATTAGCACAGCTGACCTTACACAATGACAGAGTGAAACACGGGGGGGAAAAAAAAGTAATTTCCTTCAACTATAAGGTGCCAAATACTTTCTGACCCTGGCGAGGATGTGTGAGAAACATAAAATATGGTGTGCAAATTCCCATTTTTTCCCCCACTTGCTTTTCCACATGTCAGAAAAGGGCTCGTGCTGAAGTTCTGCGTCCTAAAAAATAGTATCAAGTGTGAAGAGGCTCACCAAGCCCACTTCATCATGCACAACAAAGCCATGGGAGTTCCATAGAACTGTGGGCTCATTGCTCATAACCTTGACAACTACAGTTAGCAATACAGAAAGCTGCTTCACAGAGCGTCCCTGTAGGAAAGAGTAACAGGACCCCCACACACAAGTGCAGGTGCAGGCATGCAAAGATGTGCTAGCCCCAGTTCCTCACTGCATGGAGAGTCCTGTCCCTCCAGAGCAGATTTCACAACCCACTGCAGCACCTCTGAAGGGAACAAAGTGCTGTGCTAATGTTTCTCTGCTCTTCCTCTCGAAATCCTGTTTGGCACACACCTGAGACACTGACAAGAAAATATGCACTGTTTTGTCTTCAGTATCTGATCTTGATATATTTATAACAATCTCAATTAGAAGATTTTGATGGCTCTGTTATGAAATGATCTCTTTGTAGCATCCCTCAAATTTATGCACTTCATCACTCCTGACTTCTATGCCTTTTGTTCTTCTTTTGTTACAAAGAGAACAATAACAGTGGAGTATACTGACACAAATTAGAACAGCTTATTCTCATTAACTTCTCCAAGAAAGAGAGCAGAGACTGAGCAGTATCCACAGCAGCTCTCTCCAATGCTGATTTATATTACAGAATTGCAGTTGATGAAAAATGTGCATGGGAGGTGGCTTGCACAGGAGCAAACATAAGCAACTGGCTGGCTGAAACGTGCTCACTTTCATATTAAGAGCCAAGGAACATTTAAATTCTTGCTGCCATACCTTGTGCCCCTCTAAACTCTGCCTCCTCCTTTTCTTCTTGCCACCAGGACACCTCTGCTTGGTGCTCATGAGCTCTGTGTGCTGCACCAGCACCGCCAGCACAGGGCTTTTAGCAGGAACACCCATGCAGTGGAAATGGCTGCGTTTACAGGGGCCTGCTGTCCCTCTGAGTGCTTCATGGGGCACAATTAAATCTCCTTCTTGGCCTGCATTTGCAGCTGCCACACGGTGGGACCCTGAAACCTGCCCAGGTCACGAACACTTCCAATGCTCGCAGCCAAACAAAGCTGTTAATTCGCAAGGATTTGTTTCCAGGTTTCCTTGCCTTTCCCATAAACAACTGTTGACAGGTCTCTAAAATCCATTCACACTGAATTGCTTCAATAATTTGCATATGCAAATAGAAGCAATTCAAAGTTAAGTGTCAATTTCCATAAACATTACAATATCTGGCTTGTAAATATACACGTACATGTGAAATACTAAGCCTAATTAGACCTCAAGAGTATACATAAATAACTTTTATTGTTTTTTCTTCATTTTGAACCTAAGCTTTCAGGCACATGAACTCCAAAAACAAGGGTTTATTGGTTGCATTGTGAGATATATTCTGCATCTGATCCTTTAACTCTGGGAGCTGCAGAATGATGCTAATTTAAACTAATTTACAGAATGAAATAGTTTCCCAGGAGCTCCTTTTTCTACAGGTCATTTTTGTTACTTGGGACTGGATAAGAATAATATATCAATGCTAAATAAGTCTTCTGCTAACAATTTCAGGTCTACATGGTGATATTGAATGAATAGGGCTCATATTTTACTTCAGGCAAATACATGCTAGATTTCCAAGCAGCAAGATACCTCTGGCTTTAATAACGAGAACTTTTTGTGAATCACACACCAGCTTTTGTTACAGGTAGATAAAAATATGAAAAGAAAACAAAGAAGCATAGATCTGGTTCCACAATATAGATAATATTTCTGTGCTTATTAGCTATCATTGCAGACATTATGGTTCTTACCTCAAAGTTTATATCAGATTCAACTCTAATGAAATCAAAGTTAAGAGTCATGTAATGTTTGATGCATCTCAAACAAAGCTTATTCCCATTTTCAGAAATGCTCCTGTTTTCTTCTCTCAAGGTTTTAAGTGAAAACACCAAAACCTGATCACACAAATCCACCATTCTTACCATTTTAAGGAATATGCATTTTCTTCAATTCAAGAAGAAAAAGGCACATTCAGACATAGTTAAAAACAAAAGGTAGTTGATGACAGATGTACGCAGGATTGGTCATTTACCAATATTTATTTAATGTTTGCATCTCTCTTGTTTCTATTGATACATTTAAGGGCTGTTTGGAGAGGGTGAATAAATAACACAGTACAAAATTCATATCCAGTCATACAGTAAGAACTAAGCTTGAAATTGAATCTTAAATTTACACATACAATCAGCTCCTGCATAAAAAAACATAGCTGATTTTGTAAAATCTTCAGGCCAGGACTACCCCTTTGTTTTACAAAATAACTTGTGCAATGGGATATTGATAATGGCCACACACCTTCAAGTTTTATTGCTTTTGAGAGGCCAATTTCTAGTTGTAGCAAAACAAGAAAACCTTAACTGCTGTGTATACAAACACCAGTGTTAAATAAATCAGTCAACACCTAATATTCTAAAATATTTACAGTATCTATGGACATTTTTTTTCCATAAAATCTCCTTGTACACATTTCTGAAGAATAAAGAATGATAGCAAGAAAAAGGTTTGGAGACACATTTTGGAAGTATTTTAGAAATAAAGGGGAGAAGATAAAAGGTAAGATACGGTATGAGTGTTAGAGTTGCTGTGTGGTCTAATACTAGTAAAAACAAGTTGGTGAAGGCACACATGGAGTGGAGACCCACTGAGAGAAAGAAAGAAGGCACAGGAAGGCAGGGAAGGAAAATAAAAAGCAGCGTTTCTAGAAAGCCAATGTGGTCCTTGCGGTATTTGTGACAGAACTGCTGGAGTTGTATTGTTATCATTATTTTAAAGAAAGATAAAGAGAACACTGTTTCCTGTCTGTAGCATTTCTCCCATGAGACTATCATGGATACATTTGAAAAATCCTTGGATTTCTCATTTTAATCAGGACTCAGTAGGAAATGAGGCTGTTCCATTTCTTCTGAGGCATTATGCTGCCACATCCATCCACAGAGCTCTAACGCATACATGTTTCACAACACATCAGAGTTCAGCTCACCTGACAGAAGGCAAATATGACAAGTTTCAAAAATAGCAGCACAGCTAAACTGCAATTTTCCCCTCTAACCAGCATGTCCTAATCTCTCAGCTTTGATCTCCTCTTCATCTGGGAAACCTGACACTAAACACTGCAGGCAAATTCGTTTCACCTAGCTGCAAGCGCTTCCTTCGGGACAAGGCACGAGTGAAACTGGGGTTTATCTTTCTCCCATGCCTAAGTTTAAACTTGCACTGCAGAAGGGCACCCATTCCACAATCTGGGAGCTTTTAAAAGATAATTCCCAGTGGAGATGACACAAAAAGCAACTAAACATTTACAGCTCCAGCCAGCTTACAGTAATGAATTACTATACCTGTCACCTGTACCTCCCTCTAGCTTCCAGCTTAGCTGTGGGAGAGTTTGGCCATCCAGCCCTGGATGAATATGGCTAAGGCACCCTCTGATCACTGGCCACAGCTTCCAAGAGCTCTTTGGGGATGTTTCACTTGTAACAGAGCAGCTTTCTAATCAGACCAGGGGTGATAAAATAGGGACAACCACCACGACACAACCCAGTGCCTTAAAGTCACTCGCTACTCCAGGCAATAATTGCAGCCATGTTACTGGGCATGCTCCTCCTTCAAGAATACACCAGCACAAATAAAAAACAGCTTCTCAAAGAGACAAAATCTCAGTGCTATAATTCTCCTTTTTATCAAACACACTAAATACAACTGAAATTAAACACTAGGCATGGCATATAGGTCTGCCTGTCAGATGCACTCTGCACTCAAGCACCTGGGTGGTCTGCATGTTCAAAGGCCTTGAAAAACATTTTTTTTCAGAGAACTCACATAATTTTCTTCCTTTTCTATGAATTGGGAATGGTAGATCCTCAGAAGCCATGCAGCACTTAGACATTTTCAGATTTCCAGTCTGAAATCCATGACTGTTTCACAATCATCTCCTCAGAGGGCAAGCTAGAAGTCTATTCATAAAGTATGAAATTTGGTTAGTCCCCAGTGGAATCCCCACTTTGAGACAGAGACAAATATTTGACTAGCTAATGGCTAATTAAGGAATAACGTGCTAATTAGCGTTATAACGGATTTTTTAAACACTTACAGAAATAATTAGACCAGGTATCAAGATACAGGGAGCACAGACATGACTTACACATTGAGGATAAAATCTGAATCAACCCTTTCTTGAAGTTACCTACATTTAACACCTTGGCATAACTTCTATCA
The DNA here is from genome assembly GCF_023055355.1 of Agelaius tricolor. Classification (NCBI taxonomy): domain Eukaryota; kingdom Metazoa; phylum Chordata; class Aves; order Passeriformes; family Icteridae; genus Agelaius; species Agelaius tricolor. The sequence goes on from NW_027269270.1 coordinate 6,770,766, forward strand.
ATGGCTCTGCTTTTTCAAAAGTTATTTTTGAGTCATCTCTGAAAGTGAGGCAGGTACTCTTTGGGTTCTAAGTAATGCCATACTGGTACATTTTAAATCCACCAGGAACTGCATTTCACCCAAGGAGAGAAAAGCTTACCTACAGAAGTACTCTGATACACCAAAAGCAAAAGTAATTGAACATAAAGGCAGAAATACATTATAGATAAATTTGGACAGTGCATTCCAAATTCTGGAATCATATAACCTTGCAAATTAAAAACCTTGAATATATGAAATTAGGGGGAGTATTCCTGAATACAGGAAATTAAGTATGAAGTTTATAAGAGGATTTTTGGGGTTATAGCATCTTTTAGCTCAAAAAGTTGGGGGGGTCCCCTCTTTCTGGTATCCCTCTCCCAGTACTTTGTATTCTGGTCTAAAATCTCTGTACCTGCATGGCCATGCTGAGCTACATATTGTTTACTTATGCCCAGATTATTAAGAGCTCTAAATCAAACCATTCCCTTCGTTATTTTTCTCTCAAATCATCTGCACAATTACAATATTAATTCTGTGATATTTCCAGGTCACTGAGCAAAGCTGTAAAAATTCATTCTTGAAATCACATTATAAGGACCTTACTGGAAACATCCTCTTTTGTAATGAACACTAATGAATTAATCAGGTTTTATTTCTTTTGGTGATTAGGTGGTCATTTTGCATATTCTGACTTTTTCAGGTTTAATAAAACTCAGACCAAAGCTAAATGGCACTTTAGAAATTCAATTCAATGTCCTCTATTTATTTTTTCATCTTACTCAAAGTATTAGTTGCAGGAGAAAGAATGATACAGTATTTTGCTTTGGGCATCCAACAACAACAAAAAAATCTCTTATCCCTTTGTTTCTAGCTCCATATTTGCAATCACAATAAGCAATGCAGGGCTGGCTACCGTAAAATCACCAGGGTCATTCTGCTTACACAATATGGAAAAATTGTTTCTGCTGATGCCTTCAGGCTTAGTAAAAGCCATCAGTAGTGGCCTGGAGAGATCCTAATTCAGCTCCTACAGAACTCTTCAATAGATCTCAATGAAAACTACGGCTCCCAACACTTAATGCGCAGGTTTGTTCAACATTTTCTTTAAGTACTGCATGAATGAAAAGCATGTTATATTCACAGAAGTACTCCCAAGATGCAAAAAAGAAATAATTAGAGGAACAGCAATTGTTCCTTTCCTAATAGTAAAAAACACACTGCCAGGATTTTTCTTCCAAATAATCCCAGGCTTTTTTTGCACTGTGACAACCACAGATTTCTCCCTGTACTGTTTGGTTTTTATTGTCAAATTATTATAATCACCCACTTCTGGTTTAAATTCCTTCTTTTTGCCTCGTGTGCTATTTTATAACAGATATAATAAAACCAAGTGTGAATTTTGTTTCTTAGAATTCCTATAGCTTCCTCTGTACTTATTTTACATCTATGTGTGTAGATATTTATTGATCATACCCATCTACCCAAACCCAGGGTATAATGAGTAAAATTTTGCACTTCTAGGGTCCTTTGCTGCTAAGCTTGGTGTTTTAAGATGTGCTTAAGCCTGCTTGTTGACTTGTCTCCATGGAATTAACATGGAACTTAGAACAGAACCATGAAACAGCTTGAAAAGATGATGGGGGAAAATGTGTTTTTCTAGGTACTGCTGAATTTCATGCTTTAAAATTAAATTAGAATATAAATTCACAGCTTTCACCATCCAATATATTTAGACGTACTTTAAAATATTAAGTCCAATTTTGAGTAATTTGAGGCTAGATGGTCTCCTTGTTATTGCTCTGAAAGCTTTCTTTGTCTTCCATAACCTGTGGTGACGAGGCAGAAAAAAGCAATTTTTATGAGCTAGTAGCAGACACTTTTTCTGTTCTAATTAAAAGTCATAATTACATTTTTGATTAACCCAGAATGAACAATAAAACAGATTAGTTATCAGCTTGCTACATTTTGTGAAACAATATCGAAGCTTAGAAAATTTCAAGTTCTCTGACACTTTTAGCATAACTAGATAAAGCAAAAACATAAATGCAATTTATGTTCAACAATGCCCAATTTTGACATCTTATTTGAAAAATGAGCAGAATTACCAATTCAGACAAACTTCTATAGCTGCAGATTTTTGTTGGTTCATAAACCAAGGGTTTTTCTTGCATTATTTGAAATAACTTAATTGCACAGTAAGTTGTGGGTTTGGTTTTTTTTCCAATAGAAAAAGTCAGTGTTTGAGTTTCTGAATGTCAAAAATGTCAATGAAATATCTTAGAAGGGTGATTTGATGCTTTTAAAAGGAGCCAATACTCAATGTTTTGGTGGTTTTTTTGTTTTTTTTTAATTGACAGAAAGTGTCACACAAAGAATCAATGACCTGCCATGATTGAGGCCATGCAGGACAAGTCAGCAAGGCAGACTACACCTCAATATGCTGCTGAACCATAATAAAATAGCCCACAGAGTGCTGCCCCCTCCCCAAAACACAGATTGCCTAACTCCCCTCATGCAGCACCTTTCAGAAAGGGAAACTGGAGCGTTTGGAGTAGCTGGGCATGTCAATGGTTCTACTCTTCTCCAGAAGTAATGGTTACCAATCACTTCTGACACACACACAGCTCCTGGCATGGCAAAGGATAACATCCAGGTTATTTTCAAAGAATGCTAATGCTTCTCCTGGGGTAATATTGCAATTCATCAGCTCATGGTAAAGCTGGTATTACACAGCTGTGCAAAGGTGGAAACTTCAGACGTGAGGGGAAACTTCCTTCAAACAGCACAATTGGGTTTTAGCCACAGAAGCTATTTTAAAGGAAATATAATAAACAATAGGAAAGAATCAAATATAAAAATTTCTGAATGGGAAGATGGGAAGGCAGTATCTAGGGCAGTGCTGGTGCAAATTCCTGCAATATCCCCTGGGTATAAAACAAAAAAAACCAATAAAAGTTATTTATGTAAACTCCTGGGTCTAATACTGCTGGAAGACCCAGCACAGATCCCTCTGCAGCAGGAAACTCATCTGAGAAACTTCAACTGTGGAAAGGTGTGTACAGCATTTTAATAACTAAAATCATGCCCCACTCTTATGAGTACATACATAAACAAACAGATAATTATAATTTGTGCAAACTAAGATGTCCTTAACATCTCAGTTAAATTTCAGGAGCTGAATCAAGACTAAAATCTAGATCAAAGTCACAGATCAGGATGGTATCTGAAATGAGCATCTCCAATTCGTGTCACACTCTAAGAATATCAGAATTCTTTATCAAGAGAGATCTGGGGGTGGGGATGGAAGTTCATTTCTACAACCTTGTGAAGTGTTAGAGATCGAGCTGGGGAGTGTCAGAAACTATTGAAAAGCAATGATTTATTGGGCAAAACTTATTTTAGGGTTGGGGAAACTTTACAAGTCTCAATTCACAAAGTAAATCACTTTTGTGTAGAAGACATGAAAGGCTCAGGGTTCTTGAGGTTTGACTTTCACAAAACTGAGCTTATCAGAGAGACCATACCTGGATGGATACTCTCACCATCTCTTTCCACTCCTAGCATCTGACTAAAATTTGCCTACAGCACACTTTCATCTCAAGTATTGTAACAGGAAGCAACGAAAAATAAAATTTTATCTCATTTAAAAAAGTTTAAAAATGTACCAGACAAATGTAAATTTGTCTCTTCATGCTGGGAAATTCACACATTAATTTTTGAACAAATGTTTAGAGATTCATAAACATTGACATGAACAAGCAATTCTGCACATTGACTTAATTTGAAACTTGATTCTACTTGTGCATTGGGATAAAAAGAAGATGAATATTAATCTATTATGAGTCTGCTAGCAGAACTCCTAGTGTATTTGGGAGTTTAAAGTAATAGTTTTAAATTTGATCAAGTAAAGGCCAGATGCACCTCTAATTACTTTAGATGTCTTGTAAAATTCTATTAATGTTGTCATGAAATATAAAGTATCTATATCTGGAATTCCTCGAGGACAATTAGCAGAAAATCTACATAAGGTTTAACAGGTTACAGAGAAATTATCAACTATTGAGATCACATGTGATATTTATATGCTACAATCTTGGTTTTAAAAGCAAGCTTCTAAAATTCAGGATTACAAAATGCTGTCTTAGGGGTCTCCACATTTCTTATTTATTCAATTAAAAGCATCTAAAATAGTAGCTAATAGTATTTTTGTTGGTATATGAGGCAGCAGTCCCACATAACAGAAGAAGAAATGCATATGCATGAACAAACCCAGCTTGTATTAACTACAGACTGCTAATTACAGAGATAAGAAATAGCAAAGAGTCCTTCCTCTTCCCCCCCATACATTTCCCACCTTTAAAAATTAAGAAAATACTCCAGATTTTAAACATTCCTTAGCAATTCACTGGGAAAACAGACTGTGCTCTCCAAAATAGAAATACATACAGGCAAAGAGCAAAAAGAGGTGACACTTTCCTATTCAGCAACCTGGAACTTGATGCAACTTAATGAAGAGGAGATCAGAAAGAGTCAAATTTTGCTTGATCACAAAGAGAAGGGCAAAGGAAGAGTTGCTTCTGGGAACCCCTAAGTCTCCTAAAAAGACAAGTCTCACATTGGTGCAATGGATCAACAAAGGCCAAGCTGCTCTCTGTGCCCATAATTAAGAAATCAATTTTTTTTTTTCCTACCCTGGCAGTTTCTTTAACAGTTTATATCTACACAGTTTGTTAGCATATGTAAAAAATAAGTGAATCTGAGCTAAAAATGCACACCAGTTTGTGTGGGGACAGTTGTCCAGGCATGAAAATTCTCTGAACATAAAACACTGTGTGACAAATCACTCTAAAGAATTTTTGAAGAATTCTCCTTAAAACTCATTGTTCTTATTTGGTAACTGAAATTTCCTCATAAAACACACTCTTCATCAAATTTTTGACAATATTTGTATTCATACATTAGGTAAAACAGGAAAACAACATGGCTGTAAAATAGTTACTACAATCAAATAATAACCTCCATTTCCACTGTGAAATCTGAAGGTGCACCACTCCTGCTTTGAACTAACATGAAAGGAAAATGAGCATCATCAGTAGTTGTGTAACAGAGGAGATGTGAAAAAAGTTCTATTAAAAAGCAACAATGCTTTCCAAAGCATTCATCTTGCATGGTGACTCACCCTGAAAACAGTGCTACAGTTCTTCCTATGATAATCATTCTGAGCATTTATACCTCTCTTGTATCAAAGACTTTTTGTCTTAATTTTTTAACTCATTTTTATCTTTTTACAGGAACTCAACAGCTGCTGTATTTCCTTCTATAAGTAGCAAGATGAGCTATTACAAAGAGTTTCCAAACCTACAATATCTAGTGACAGAACCTACTCCCATGCCGAGCCCTCACAAATACTTGTGGATATCACAGCAAAGTAATAGTTATAAAAGTAATACCTATCCCCCACTTCATGCATGGCCATGGCACTCATACAAGCACACAAAACATTCATTTCATAACAAATATACATAACAAATATATATACATATGTAACAAATCTCAAATTGCAGCTGCTGGTTAGCTCACAAAAGGACCCCAAAACCAATAACAGGATCTCAAGCTAAATAAGAGTGAGGGAAATTCCACACTGTAAAAGCACACACAGTATTGACCAAGAAGAAATCCCTTTTGGAGCTCCAAACTGATTCTTTTTAGAGTTTAGGAGAAAACAGAGGATCACTTAGAATTAGAAATCAAACATATTTAAATTGCACCCTCTTGATGAGTACACTGGCATAGCAAACTGCAGGCTAATTTATCTCAGTTTTCCATGAATTCCAAGAAAACCCCATTGCATTCTGCACCAGCTCATCAAAGCTCCTGGTTCATGCACCTCAGAGCAAACAACCATTGCTTATTCTTGGCAAATTTCCACAGGGCCAGAGACAACAGAGATGTGTTCAAGAGCATCTGTACCGCAGGATTTCCAGCCTGGGTCAGCAATAGGCGTGGGATTTTTTCATCCCATGCTAAATAATACAACTCTTTCCCTCTCCATCCATCCACTGTTTCATCTTTATTCTCTATCTACCAAGTTTTTTGTTTGCCTAGCTCTTTTTCTGTGCTTTGTAGTACTATGTGAGCCACCTAAAAAGTCATCAAGCTTTCAAACTTGATTAACTAATTCTCTTATAATACACCTTTGCTGTAGAAGGAAGAAAGCTTTCACTGCACCAGCCAAGCCCTTTCAAGTAGGAGCTGTTCACACTGTCTCCAGTTCATTAGGGAAATTATTAATAGTTTGTACAATTGGCAAACAAATGAGGATACTGTAACTTGCAACTATGCAGAAACTGAATGAACATTTAGAAACGTGGTGTTCAAATGAAAGAAAGCTAAAAAGTTTTGAAATTTTTGCCTTACAAACATGGAGAATAAAGCTGAGGAACCAATATTCACAGTCATTTAAGTTTTACAATATGTAGAAAGCACAAGTATTGCTTCAATAAAATAAACAAAGGAATTTATCATCCAGAAAGTATGATTTTGAAGCCTTTGCATTCTAGCAATATAATTAATGACAAAACTCTCAGAAAACAATTTTGTAAATTAAGGGTTCCTCACCTACCATTTCCTTAGCTTCCAATTACCTCCTTGTTCAATGTATTCATTTAAGGAAAACAGCAGTAGGTGGACCAAAATAAAATCATACAGTGAAGTAATTTTCTCTAAAGTGCTGCCTGAATTCAGGTTGAACTCTTCTCAGTACAGTGGGTTAGGTACTTAGAAGCCAAGTTCACATTCTGCTTCCTTTCTGAAATGCTGTTTTTATTACAGTATTCTATGCACTGCTGTGCTCTCCTTATCATACTCAGGGAAATATGATATTTATCACATTTTATTTAAAAGTGACTTGAAAACTACCCCAGTTTTATACACATCTTATATGAGATGCTCAAAAGTGCTTTTTCTCTTAGAAGACTAGAAGTTTCTGCTTGAACTGTGCTCTGCAGTGGCCCCTGATGGTTAAATTACTTACTAATTCCTTCTTTGCAGAGTTTCTCAGGTTCAGTTAATTTTCCCTGCTCTTCTTTCCACTTGTCTCTCTGCTCAACTCCTTCAAGTGAGCCAGAAGTGTTTTGAGCCATGACTGGGGGTGAATTGGAAAAAAGAAAAAAACGTAATGAAACACAACTTCAAACATGAAAGAGTAACATATGAAGTGGAGATTTTAGAATTAAAATTATTATGGAAGGTTATGGACCAAAACAATATGAGAAACTCTGATAAAAGGGAATGCTTTTAGTATTTTTCAATTTCATTTAAACATTGATCTTATTTAAAACATCAATGGGGTAAATTAGGGCAAATTTCAAGTCCACTTATATAGTTATTGACAACAATGCTGTCATTCATAGGCACAGAAATAATTACAGATTAAAAGCTTAATTAAATATAAAACATTTTTTACCTCTCACTTCATACATTTGCCTTTCACAGCTTCCTTTATGACTTGAGACAAGACAAAATCAGCCTGTCATCCTTGCTTCCATCATATCCTTCAAACCTTCTTGAAAGTGGTCTTAGCAGCTGCCTTTGTTTGCCATGGAGCATTTTCTGCTCTAGCACAGCAGCAGTGCCCAAAACAAAACAGCAAATAAGCCCCAAAGTCCAGCAGACCATCATTAACTGCTGAATTTAAGGCTGCACTGAATCAGGACATGGGAAGAGAAAGTGCTGAGAAGACCAGAAGACTGGAATATAAAAACACAGAATCATTTAGGTTGGAAAGGACCTTGAAGAGCATCAAGTCCAACCAATAACTTAACACTGCCAAAGCCACCACTAGGCCATATTCCCCTAAGCACTACATTTTTAAATATCAGCAGGGAAGTATTTAAAATACATGGAGAACAGTAATTACTCAGTTTAAAACTCTTCTCTTTATTTAGTCTCCTTTTCAATTTATGATCATGGCATAGTGGCTGCAAAATGGAAAAGCCAGTGGAGCCCTCTGCCATCACCTTGTGAACGTGGCTCTGCCACATTTAAAGCCACCAATATGTCTGGAAAGGCTATTCTAACATAAATGCCAAAAGTAGAGATAGCTTTGGACTGAGTATTGCTGAAAATCTCCAGAAGATGGAAGAAAGATATGTCAGCCCCTTCCACTTTTTTCAAACAACAAAGATTTACTACAGCAAACAGAGCAGAGTCAGAGATCGCGTGCTCAAACGGCTTGGAAGAGATTTTCCACCAACCCCTCTGCCATGGGCAGGGACACCTTCCACGAGAACAGAATGCCCAGAGCTCCAGCAGCCTGCTAAAACTCTTCTAGGAATGGGGCAGCCACATCTTCTCTGGGCAACCTGTCCCGGTGTTTCATAATAAAAACACGTTTTCCTTATAGAAAATCTAGCATCTTCTAGTTTAAAGCCATTAATGACTGGATCAATCATTAAAATATTAAAAATAAACTTTAAAAGCCAAACATTCTGTCTGACAGGAGCTTAAAAAGTAAGAATAATGTGTCACAGCAGGACAAATAAAAAAGCTTCATAGACTCTCTGTTTTTCAAGGAAGAATTCTAAATGAGAATCACATACTCGTTTATCTCTGCTCAACACTTTTCAGTGTGCTAGAAGGCTTCTCATGGGAGATATTTGCTGATATCATAGAAGGCTTTTCTGAAGATTTCCAGCATTCTTATGAGGATTCTAAAGTTCAGCAGTGCTTTAGCAAAGTCAGTCTGTAAATTCCAAGGTTTCTGGGATAAATAAGGGCTTTTGAGGTCTGGAGAGCAGCGCAACTCATGGGAGAAACCAATAAAACTGACAGAATGCCTTATGATCTTTTTATTCCTTGCACAAATGTCTTGCCTTATTTTAGATAAGTCAGAGTGGTAGCTGGCAGAACACAGGCTTAGCATAACTGCAAATCACATGTGAATAAAGTGAGGGCTAGGAGGGATGCAACTGATGACAGCATCGTTTCTCATAAAGAGAATCTCTTTGGCTTTGTAAAAGTTGCTGACTCAAAACTTCAATCCAAAAATATTAATAGAAGTTTTTGTCAAACAGACATAAGTGAAAGGTTATCACATCTCATCAGAGAAAAGAAAGGAAAAATCCATCTCCCCCCAGCAGTCCCTCAACTTGTGAGCTTCCAAGAGAATGCTTATTTCACTGGAAAAATTAAAAACGTTCTTCAAAGTGTTTCTCTAAAGATTTTCTCACCTCAATTAAAAAGTTCCCTCACACACACACACACATATATATATATTTTAACATACAAATAAGTAATCTAGCAACTCATTACCTTAACACTACGGAAGACTTGACTAAACCCCAGTGTGTTCTGTACCCTGGAGCCAGGACTGCCCATGTAAGCAGTTCATATAAAGACACCACTTAAATGAGGAGTTGGATGGAGGATCTCCAGTAAGAGGTGAGCTCTTGATCCAGTCATTGAATATAAAATTCTGGCATTCTCCAAGGAACCACTAACAGTACAACAGAGACATCTTTCTGCTGGATTCCATAAAACAAAATGGAATATGGCACCAATTCACTTACTGAAGCTTACTGATACCACAAGTAAGTCTAACATGCACCCTGTGAACTCAAAACACTGCATTTACCCACAAAAAAGGTAATATTGCTAAAAATAAAATACAACAAACAAAGCAAAATAACACCCTAGTTGTTACACATCTACAGTGGATAAATATTAGGAAAGCCTATGTATTTGTTTTGCTTATGTAGGATTTCCTATTTGGTAATGTCACAACACCTTTTTCAAAATGAATTACGCTGGAATTGAGGAAAAAATTCTGAAAAATCATTTTGGATTCTAACTGACATTTGCATAGTCTGAAATGCGAATTCACATGAGTTAATCTTCTAAGGAACAGTGTGCTTCAGGTGAAGGCAATGACAAATGTGAAACAACTTCATAGAGACTACTCAAATGCAATAGCAGACTCCAAAATGAGTTTTGATCAAACTGAAATCAGGTCTATATCATCAAGTTCTGCTGGTGCAGTGATAATAACAGTTTTCAAAAAAAAAATCCCTAAAAAAAATCACAATCTAAAGGACATACCAGTATGTTTTCCTCTGCATTTCAAAGCACATAAACAAACCATTTTCATAGACTTCAATGAACTCTTGAAAGCAAATAAGAGAAGTAGTATAGGGCTACAGCACGTGCACGTGTTACTTCTCTAAAACTGCTCTGAGGGGTAGCACAATGGTGGCTATCTAGTAAATATTTTATTCAGTGTCATAATTCAAGCTAAATAAAGTGAAAGTCACCTACCACTGATAATTACAGTCACTTCTGCAATCTCTTGGCAGTGGGAAGAGCAGATGCACTTTTGTCATACCCAAATTAGTGTTTGCTGTGGATTTATGAAACTTGCAGCTTCCTTGCCTATCAAAACAGTGACAGCATTATTCTGGACACGGGGAAAATTTGAATTTGATCTGGCCACGGGCCAAATCATAGGAGGTGCATACTGAAACACAGTTAATGAGTAGCCAGAAGAAGTGGCCAGTAATTGGCAGCTCAGCTCCCGTTGTAACGAAGGCTCATTAGGAAGACAGACTGACTACTTGGCTTCTTCATTTATTCTGGTTTTGACCCATAATTTAAATATTCCAAACTGTTCCATCTTAAAATACAGGACAAGACTGTATGATCTCACGAATGGAGGTGGCAGTTCCCAAAATATTTACACGTGAAGCAGCCAGTTAATACACTTTGCCATGCATGAGAATTATATCTGACACTAAATAAACAACAATGATAAATAGTGACAGGGAGGTACCGGTTCCAGAGAATATATGAGCTCAAATAAGTTTTGTCCATTTCCTAAAAATGTGCCTGGGAATTTTTTTTTTTTTTATTGTTCAAAAAAGGGTGTTGGGAGCAGCGTGCTCCCTAGGGTACAGCTGTTGGGCATTGTTTGTGCCCAGAGATCAAGCAAATGCAACTCAAGGCAGATGTGTGCTGGTGTGCTTACAACAAGCCAGATGCAGTCACACCCTTTACCAGCCAAGAAAATTGCTGAAACTAATGGGCACTTTGACAGGAACCTCTATCAGCTGGTATTTGGAAAATAAAATTCAGTCAAAAAGCAAGCGGATAATGAAGAAAGATGTCATCCACTCAGCAGATAACAAAATCAGACAATTTGAAAAGTGGGAGACAGGCCTCTTCTTGCTTTTAGACAAAACAGAAAATCTAACCCCACAGCTGATGGTGGTGCTGAGAAGAATGACAGCAATTTCTGTAACACAGTTCTGTGCCAGGACCCATTAAGTGCTGAAAATGGATTTGGAATCAGCTGGTAGGAAAGCAAAGTGTGCAAGTTCCATGATCCAAAATTAAATAGCTGAAACAGAGTAATTCAATTAAATTCTCTAAAACTTTCAGTGATAAATCACATGCATATATCACTTGCATAGATTATTGCCTGTGTGGGCCCATCAATAAAAGTTCTGTCGAGGAGTCCTTCCCACAGCTTTCATCCAAAAATGCCCCCAAAAGCATTCCTGAGACTGCTTTGGACAAGCTGCTCTCCTAAAAACTGTTTACACATGAGCTGCAGCCTAGAAGTGACCCGTGTCAGTAAACACAGAGAGAGTTTAGAGCCCAAACGTATGCCAGGCTGCTCCAGCAGCACCGTGCATGCTGCATTTCATTGCTCACAGCCTGAACCTCACCATGGTGTGAAATGTAGCTCAAAGAGCTGCAGATGGACTGTACTCAAATGTCTGAGTTTCTGATGCTTTCCATGAGCTGCTCAGATCTGTGGGCTGCCATCCAACAGGTTTAGCCAAGCGCAAAGCATGAAAAATTGCATCAAGAGACTGTTTCTTTAGTCACTTCAGCTGAGCTACTTGAATGCCATGTTCATCATTGCAGGAAAAAAACCCAAACATCACAAAGGCCTGGGATCTGCTCTGTTGAGCTACCCAGCTGCTGTGACCACACCACAGCCCAGCAGGGACATCAGGAGACAGGCTGCAGAACACCACACAAGACACATCATTCTGACATCCTCCCCCACATTTCAGATTTTTGAAATCTTGGTCAAAATGCTCATGCCAATGTGCTTAAATCCAAGCTCTCTGAAAGCTTGTTATTCCAATTCAGCCAGAGGAGGGAGAATGGCAGCCACTCCCAAACACACACTGGTAGTACAGGGTGACCTGTGCAAGCAAAAGCAGCCTGTGTCAGTCATCTGCTCGTGAGGAAAACTCACCAACCCTAATGAAGCAAATGAAGGGCAATTTAAAGGGGGTACAGCTCCTTTTAAAAAGAATACAATCTCTACAAGCAGATAAATGTTTACTTCCTAAGATCACTGTGGGCCCTTCAAGCAGCCATCAACAAAGAATGCATTAAAGCTCCATACTCTAAAAATATAAGAACTCTGTGACTCCCTCACTATTAACAGGCTAACCTATATTTCAGTAGGAGAATTAATGCTAGAATGAGTAACCAGGGTCCACCCTCCACAACTCAACTTACATCCACACATTATTACCAAATCACCAATATGCAATAAATCAAACAAGCAGCGTATTAAGTATCTTGTTAACCCAACAGAGAAGCACCCATTAAGAAAGATTAAAACCTGGAAAAGGAGCTGGGCAAACCTGTTAAGGCCCAACTGTTTACCACAAACATGGTGATTAGTGATTAGACATACACAATCCATAGGGAAGAACTTGTTGGGTTGTTGTTTTGATAAACAGCCCAAAGAATTATCAGTACTGATTTAAATGGACATATACCAACCCAGGCCTTCTTCAGTGACACCCTCTGATCTTACTCTGCATACAAACCCAACAGCAACTCTTGGAAGAGCTCTTTGTTCCTAAACTGCTCTTTAGAGGGGCAGCATACATAATCCTTCTGGGAAGGCGCCGTTCTTTGCAAGGATAAGCTGAAGCAGCACCACAAATCTTCAAGGATAGCTACAGCACTTACAAAGTTTGCCCAGGCTCTTTGAAATTGAACAAAGTGAATAGTTGATTCAAAGCAAAATAAACATGTCACTGAGTATATAATATGCAAAACATAAGACAGTAATTATAGTATTATATATAACACTAAATACTCCAATGAGAGAATGACAATAAGAGATGTGAAATAACATCTGTGGTCAAAAGGAATCCTTGACAACAAGGGCAAACATCTGCCACAGGTTTTGCACCTACTTACCTAAAAGAGCAGCTGAATGTGTTTTTCTTATCTGTAGACCTATTAGTTACAAATACTAATTCAATACAGAAAGCTCTCCCAGTGAAACACACTTTAGGCACAGACCTACCTGTGCAGACCTGTTGGCTTTTCAGACTAACCTTAGTCACAAACAAAAACACCTTTTGCTTTTGTGCAACTCAACTTCTTATCCCTTGTCTGGGGACACAGAAATCAGAATATTAGATTCCAATGACTTACTTGTAGTAATTTATTTTTTTTTAAATCCAGTGATGTTTGCATCATCAGAAACAGAACAAACAACTCATTTTGATGGCACTCATACTATGTCTTTTTTAAGAAGGAAAAAAGAATTAAAACATTTACTATTGACCTTTTATATTAAAAGGGACACTGAAAAACACAATCTATGTTCACCTTTACTTATCACTGGTCAGTGCTCTAACTCTGGCAGGAGTACAAATAACTAAAAAAATTAAGGTGTTTCAGGTATTTACACACAAAATGTAAATATGTATGATTACATACCTCCCCTATTTGATCTGTAAAGTGTATTAAACATCATACTTTCAGATGCAGAACTGTCAGGCCAAAGGAACAGCCTTTTCACTATATGAATGTTTTACTACAAACACAAGTGCAGGCTTCTCCCCATTTTCCCATCACTACCCTGTTATCCACACTTGCAAATGCCCACAGACAAGGAGATAATTTAATTAGCACGCACAATTAAACCAAATGATGGTATCTGGGCCCTTATGTTCTTACTTTCATTATTAAAGCTTATTTTGTAATGAGAGTCATCAATTATTTTTCCGATTTTGAAGCACAGTCACAAAATAAGAAAATGTTTCCCAAAAATTACCACAGAGGGTTTAAAGTTTGTACTTCTTGTGGCTGCACTATCAAAGTAAATTCACAAAAAATGAAGTCAACAGGCACAATTATTGAAAGGTAGGACAGCAAAATCATTTAGACCACATCCTCAACAGAAACTTTTGCCTGAAAAGCATCCTGCAACAAATAGTGGGGGGAAATAGGACATATTTTCATATGTCCAAGAACATTTTGTACCTATAACTTTTCTATTTCTGCTTCAGGAAGATTTGCCATTTAGGAATCTATCTGGATTTTATTTAAGATTTTTCAAACTCTACATATTGGGAGTCAAAACGTTTTCTAAAGTGTTATCATTTTAGGTTGTTTGATAGCACTTTGCATTTCAGTAGGGAGATGACCACAAACACAACACCTCAGTGTATTTAACACAGGAGGTTTGCAGTGGGAGCCAACAAAAACAACACAAGTGATTTCTCTCAGCAACACCCACCTTAAAAAACACATTTGCAATTAAGGGCTTGCCATTCCTGTATGATATTAACTTTCTGACACTCCTCACTCATTTTCAGCATTTGGTTTGTGCATGGAAGACTGCTGTGCCCTGAGGAATTGCTGTAGACAAAGGGGGGATTTCTGCCTCAGTAACTATTAATATTTTGTGCTTTTATTTAGAAATGCACATGATTTAGGGGGAAAAAAAATCTAGGTATATTTTTTCACCTGAAATCGTATGCTGTCATGAACAGGATCTCATTTTTTAAATCAAATTATAAATAAAGCCAAAGTTCTGACTCTCTAGTGTTATTAAGACAAAAGATCCTTCCAAAATGCAAACCAGTTCTGTACTAAAACTTTCCCTTACTCTGCTATGTGCAAATCATTTTTATATCCATGCACTTTTGTTTTTTGGTTTTTTTTTAATTCATAGCTGATGATCTAGGCTTTATATATAGAAATTATATGGAAATATGGTTGCTTTGAAAGATTATTTTGCATGCATATCTAGAGCAATTCCTAGTATAAATTAATGTATTTACATTACTTTACATTTACATTCTCACTTATGGTTTCTATAGTCTCAGCTTGTTGTTGCTATTTTGCTAAGGGCCAGGTATGCAAAAATTACCATATTATAAACTTTGTTCCCATAAGAAAGCTTCCCTGTTTTAAAATCATTATGTTACTGTGATATTTAGCTGTTATTTCCTGGTGAACTTCAAATGTATTTCAGCCTAACAAATTCAAATCCTTTTAGTAAACACTCCTTGCTGCTTGTCCATACCCTCCTACAAATCTTATACACATTTGAGAACTTTGTCCTTTGTTGTACCTTCCTAACTCTTTCCTGAAAATATGCCTAAATCATACAAATCCAGTATTAATTCAGGAGGTCTTGGCACATTGTTTGGGAATTTTCAGCCTGGATTTCTGTTACATGCTCAATCGTACTCAAAAGTCAGGGTCCACATCAGCTGAAGTTCAGGTTATAAAGGCAATGAATAAAACTGTTCTGACTACGGGTAGGAATGATTGTGAATAATCTCAAATTTATGGAGTACACCATAAGTCACTGCCACCTTTTATTCGTGTGAGCATGTACGCGTTATATTTGTTTATGGAAAACAGTTCTTAAAAAAAGTTCTCATAATGTTGTAGCATATGCTGCACGGGGAAGTTGTCCCTTTGATCTGTATAAACCTACATGTTCAAGACATCTTTAATCTAAAAAACTTTCTCCACTATCACCTGTGGAGAGTTTTTAATTAAAAAGTTGAGTTACTAGAACAAAATGTGTCTGAGTAAGGAAGATGTACGTATTTAAGAAACTTGGGAAAAAGAGCTTTCACAATTTTCTTCAAAATAAGCATAAATTGATAGTGTGTTCTAATTATGAACACACTTGAGAATAGTTAAGCTAATGAATATTTCCCCTAACTGTTACAAACACTAACAATAATTGACTAATAAGTATTCACTGGAATAATTAAAGTAAATTTTAAAATAATTTTGAAAATATCATAAGGGTTTTTAAAAATAGCATAAATGCATCTTTTTGTAGCAGCAGCAAAACCAATCTTGAAATTCCATTAATTTAGCAGACACTACTTTTTTTCTAAACAGGAATATAAGAGAACACATATTATATTCACCATCCATGCATTTTTATTTTGCTACACTATCAGTAAATTTTTTATTTTGTCCATTGCAAAGCGAATACTCAGCAGTCACAGAGCAGTTTTACTGAAAAGCATCTGAAGTTACCAAAGGTCACTCTCAGGAGGATGTATTACTCAGTGCCTGCAAATAAGATTTCCACTTAATGTTTCTCTGCATGAATTTGATCCTAAGAACTTTAGTCACGATTCAGCAAAACCTCTAAAGAACAGGCATTATCCCCCTGCCCTTGCTGGGGGCTGAGAGGTTACTGGACCCCTTTGAGTAAATCTGGTTCTTTCTTTCAGCCTGAGAGGTGAGGTAATCCTGGAGGAACTGCCTCAAACACAAGGACATGAAAAATAAGCTGGATGACTACACATGTTGTCAAAAATACCACTGAAAACAGAAACTTTGTTGAGCTAGATCCAGCAAGATGGAGGAGCAAGTAGCATAACATTTATTATTTCAATGTTATTTTTAAGAAATTATCAGCTTTCATTCATTGTCTTTTAGCTTCTGGACCCAGACCTCTTATTTGCACTGGCAACACTCTCAGGTTTTTTTCTGCAACCACAGGAGTCAAAAGTTCTCATTCATGAGTGGCAACTGAATCTCTTGGGTAACCATTTGAAAGTCCAGAACTCAAGAGAAATTATTGATGTCACAAGATCCATCATAACAAAAATTAAAAGAGTTAGAAATAGGTATTTACTGAGGGTCATATCAGCATTCAGCCCTAATCAAATGGTATCAAATATTCAAATGAAGTACAAATCCACTTAAAGAATGTTTCTTTAATCAATGGATTGACAAGGCCCCAAGGAAGCTGCAGAAGGCAATCAGCATATGCTGGCAGGGAAGTAGAAATGTAATTACAATCTAGAGAAAGGAAAGTTTCACTGTGCCCTTCAAAATGATGCAAACTCTTGTCATTTGCATGATGTCCCTCCTACCAGAGACAGAACCCCCTCCCCACATATTTTCATGTTAGCCATTTAGTACATCCACAAACTTGTAAAATCAGGAAAGAAAGGAAAATGAGTTTTGAATAAAGATGTGCTTGACTTGGAGTTAAATTTCTGAGTCCACAACTCATCTCCCACAGTAGCTGGGAATTTCTACCACAAAACTTGACACACAATAAGGCCCTGCTTAATTGTGCCACAGCTTTCACTGATACAACATTAAAAAGAAGATAAAGCTTGCTCATGCTGATGAAATTCCAGTAACTCAGGTCCTCTGTATTCAAACAATTTTTTTTCTTTTTATTCCTGATTATTGTATGGCTCATTAAAGGAATAAACCCCAGCATGACATGAAAAATCACTTTAGTCTGATAAAATGAAATAAAACTCTATCAGCAGCAGAAGTAGATTAGCTTGACTCTAAGAGAGAAGATGAACAATAATTACTTTTATTTATTAAAGAACTTATTTTATGATTTTAACATTTTCAAAAATTACACTTCTGAACAAGAGGTATTCTTTCCTACTGAGGGGAAATCTCCTTTTTCTTTATTTAGAATTTCCCCGCATACACACATTGCATAAATTTGAGAGCAACTAAAGCTTCAATGTACTTCGTGTTCAACCTTTAAGTCTAGTTAAAATAACCTGCAAACTGCAAATAGTTAAAGACCAAACCAGCAAACAAAGCAAGTAGAGACAAGGGAGGAGGAAAAATACTTTCTACCAAGTTGCTTACATGACTTCATCTATATTTCTCAAGTTATCTAGGCAGATTGACCATTAGAACTTTTACTGAAAAGTCACTGAAAAACTCAGCATCAAAGCCATTGATATTTAAGGAAATAATTGAGGAAAAACATCAGATACTCAATGTGCAGAGAGCATTGGGGACGGTTTAACAGCAAAATATTTTATGCCAAAACTGTCTGGTACAATAATGCCACAGACACTGGCCCAGACATGAAAAGTTATCTGGGTTGCAAGCTTGGGGTTTATTTAGGATGAGGGTGGGTTTTTGTTGTGGATTTATTTTTGTCTGGGTTTGTCTCTGGGGTGGGAGGGTTTTTTGAGATTTCTTTTTGTCTTTTGGTTCCAGGGTGCAAAGATAGAGGATAACTAGTCTTTCTCAATGGATCAGCCACCAGTTTTTTTCTCCAGTCACCTTTCAGCCAACATAACACAGTTGTCACTCTCTCCCTCCCCCAATACATTTTAAGTTCTCTTGCTGCTGCATACAGGAGTCACCTCGTTAAAGCTTCAACTCAAACCCCTCCCTAACTACCACTTTAAAAGCAAGACATGACAGATAGGCAGTTTCTGGTCCAAACTACCCAATTTCTGGGAGAAATTCCTGTCACAACCCATGAGACCTCCCTTGAGCTAATATGAACCAAGGTGAGGATCCCTCCAGGGGAGGCACAGAGGGGAGCTGGGAAGCCCTGATGGGTGACACTCCAAGCCTTCACAGACAGCTTCTGAAGAAGCTTGAAAGTAAACTACTGATGGAAATGCCAATTATAGGCAGCTTCCCTCAAAATAATAAATAAAAACAAGTTTTGTTTGCAATAGCCAGAAAGAAAAACTCTTGATTTTAAAATATCTTTGTGTTGTTTCATGAGATATGAGATTTTTGCGTGAGTTAAGTGCTGGTGAGCAAAGAATCATTTCATTTTCTCAATCCCCCATCTGATGTAAATCAACAATCTTGCTAAACTTTGCAGTTTTACTTTTTTCTTTAATAAAAACTTATTTTATAAGAACACCTCCCTCCCTGTGTACACGCACACTTTAATAGCAACAAGCAGATTTTGGAACTTGGTTCCACATTTGTTACCAGGGAAACCGCACAGACTTGGAGAGATTCACATGCAAATTATTTCCTAATCTGCCCTGTCATAAAAACACAATCTAGCTCTCAACCAGCAATATGCATTAAAATGCAAAGCCCAGGATTATCAGCGAGCTCAGTCTTAATTTTGACTCTGTTTGGTTCTTATACTCAGTGCTTATATCCCTGCCATGAAACTGCTGCTAAACCACTCTGATTTGGTGAAACAAGTCTTCTACCTACACTGTGTAATGAAGACAGCAAGACCAAGATTTTTGAGCACAGAGAAGATTCTGCTGCCTTCTGAGTCAGCCTGGGCAGGGCATCCAGCCCCTGTGTCCCTGCACTGTATCACCAGCCCTGCTAGCACACCTTACTCAACTGGCATCTGAACCTGCTGCTGCAAAGGTCACTACTCTATTAGCCCTAACACCTGGGTTTGCTCCAATGAAAACACACACTGGCACAGTGCACAACACTGGGAGAAACAGAAACTAAAGTTGTACAAGCCCAACATCAGCAGTGCTATTTAGAACACTCCGCTGAAGGAGAACTGGCTTCACTCAGACTTGTGTGTGTTCAGGCATTCCCACACTGCCTCAAATTAGTTAATCCGTGTATTTCCAGCACCAGTGGAGCTGCACAGCCAGAGCCTGCAGCTGCTGGCAGAGGCCAGAAACACCTGGAAGTTTCTTGCAGCTCTGTTGGGTCCCAGCTGCAGCAGCCTTGACTCTGCCTCAAGCCCGAGCATGGCAATATTTGTGCCCTGCCAAAGGCAGCACAAGTACACACATCTTCAGGGAATGTGATACTTACATTAGAGAACAATAAAGGGAGCTTATTTCCTGTCACAAAAACATCACAGAAACCTGTCTGCTCCTCACTCCTTCCGCTGGCTTGAGAGAGGATGTGTTACCAGCCTCAGCTCCTGGGTAAGTGATAGCCCAGCTCTGCTGTGAGAGGAGCCCAGCAGAACCTGACAATGTGCATTTAAGCATTTGATTACATCACCCATTGGTCATTAAGGAAACCACAGTTGCATCTTCCTGTTACAGCCTATTTGATTAAGTTATATGATACATCCTCCAGCATTATTCATGCCCCTGTGCACCAGCAGCTAATTTCCTTTGCTGCATGTCATCCGGTTTTTATTAATGTCTCCTCCAAAATGAACTTCATGAGTTATATTTTTTTCCTCTTCACATACCTCAGTCTAATTCTCAGAGACATATTTTAATTAATTTACCTGAAGAGCATACCATTATTTAGGTATATTAAAAAATTTTATTTCATACCTTCTTATAAGTAGTTTTAGTCTGGGTTTAACTGCTGGTTTTCCTTTTTTGGGGGGTTATTTGATTCAAAAGTACTTATTCTGATCAAATTAAGCTCTGAACCATAAATGACTGATGCAACTTTTACAACATGCTAATTTCCATAAGTATAACTCCTGATACTAGGACAGGAAAGATTAGCCAACAGTTTATAGCACTGACTAAACGCGAATTTTGTCTTTGTGACGTGCACAGGCTGTGAAAAATATATCCAGGGCAGTGCTTTCTCTGTAACCCTTGACAGTTTAAAAACATAAAACAAATACAAAGATGGAAAGCTGGTTATTTCCAATTAAATGAATCTGGTTATCATGTATTTAAATGCTCCTGAAAACATTCAAAAACTTGAAACTGCATCTTCTATAGCCAGAATTGCAGCATGGCACTAAAAAAATGACTTTTCTTAATCCAATTCCTACTACAGATGTGCTGGAGCAAGGATCCCTCCCCAGGAGATGATGGATGCAGGAGCACGTTCATGGAAAAACCTGAACCCCGCAGGTTGAATCATGCCTGATTAGCTCTTGAGAACCTGAGTGAGAGGGAGTTTTGCTCTGGAGGTGGCAGGATTATCTCAGCCCTCTCTGCTTGCACTGTGTACTAACCCATCCACAAAGCCACTGAGGGGTTTACAAAAATACAGGAAAAACAATAGGTAACTTTTTCCATACTTGCCCAAATATATATGGTGTTAAAAGTGCCTGCAAAGCTCATGTTCTATGTGCACATGAACATTTCTCCTAAACTTTGTCTCTCTTAAGTTTAGATTTGGAGCAGGCTCCCTCTACTAAACTCGATAATCTGATCTCCAGATTTCTTCTTTCCACAAAAACGGCAGAGATGAGCTGTCAGGAAACACAGAATATATGGTAAAAAATTCAAAAACTTCACAGACAAGCTGATGAATGATGTGCATTATGGTAGAAGTGAAGAGAAAAACCAAGGGGAACTCAGGAGGTTCCTGAAAAGGAACTTAATAGAAGATAAAAAATGCTTTGAAGTGATTTAAGTATTTCAGGATTATTTAAACATCGTCCTGGATGTGAGCAAGGCTCAATTTAGTCTTCCTTCCATAAATATGCACTTGCCTTTCTAACAGAGATCTTCTTAATCCCTTTTCTATCCTGTTATTTTGGCTAATTCCAAGTGTATCAAATACACATACAAATTCTATTCCTATTTGCTAGTGAAGTTATCTTTAACATGTGCTACAACAATAAGTGCCAGAGAGCAAAAAAAACCTTATCAAGTTTTTATTATTGATTATATATACTATTTTGTAATGAATTTCACTAAATCCTGCAATACTGTGCTGTTTAAGACTCACTACAGAGTTTGCAAAGTAATTTGTTTAACAACAATGAAGAATGACTCTGACAGAACTGTGAGGGAATTCAGCCCTCAGTGATGAACACAGCCTGAACTACGTCCTCTCATTAGAGTTGAATTAATTAGGCTTTATTTATTCATATGACATTAATGATCATATAGAGCCTATAATTGTCAAAGTTTTGAATTCTTGGTGTACTCTGACAGGGGGAGGAGTTTAGTAGCCCTGTAAGAGATAATAACCCAAAGTTTGCATTCTCACTTTAAGATACCACTTTAATTTTTATTTTCGTCCTGAACTTTTAAGATTCATAAAAGCTTCAGCCTCATTTTTCCCCCTACAGTCACAGAACATTTCAGTTTTGAAGTACAAAAAGCACATCCATAATTAAAGGCTTCCATAAGAATTATGCTGCATGATTCATTTTGTTCAAAACCAACAGCAGATATTATGAGGATACCATTTATTATATGATTACTATTGTTGAATTCTTGGTACCTAATCTTCATGCATTTAATATTCTACTTTTTATTTAGCTTATTTCTAAAGAAATACTGCTTGCATATTACAATGAAAAAGGAAGAAACAGGGGAGGAACAAGATGAATATTTTTTGGGAATGTGTGCTATTATTTTGATTTGTGAATACATATTAACTTAAAAAGAAACAAAACTTCAGGTACATTAGTCTGTTGGGTATACATGCAGTAGACTTTATCCTAAAGAAGGAAATTAGAAATAAAATATGAGAGTTAGATAAGCTTTCAGAAAGGCTTAATTTAGAAAATATAAGTGAATTATATTTGACACAACGTAAAATACCCTTGCAAGACATTTAATGTCAGCAAATTCCCGAGAGGAATATTAGTGTTAAATTCTTATGGTTTAAGCAAAACAGAGAAAAGCAAAACAGTTTTATGCATTTACATGTTAGCACAGAACACCTGAATATTTTCCTCATATGCACTGAAAGAGATGCTTAAAACCTGCAAAGCTCTGTTTGGCAGGGGAGCAGAACCAGTAGCAGTGGGATGTATTTCAGGAAGGGATCCATGGAAGAGTCTAGCAGGAAAAACAAGGAACCCACCAGGGCTCTTGTCTCAGTCCCAGCACTCAGGAATGCAAAGCACCAGCATCACCCCACTTGTCACAGCATTACATTTCTGCCTTGGTCCCTGGAGGGGTGTGTGAAACAGTAAGCTGGCCAAGTGGTGTAAACTTTTTAACAAAATCTCAAGTGTCAATCACATCAGACAACAATCAGTAAAAGAAATTTAATTACACACACAGGCACATGACAGCCCCCAGCAATAGAGAGGCTCCAAGGATGAGCAGGAGCTGATGCTCCCAATCATACAAAAGCCCTTTCTGCTTTGGCTTCCTCTGGATTTCTCGGTTTTTTGGGGTTTACTTGTTTCATTTCATTCTCAGTTTGGCTGGGTTTGGGGTGTGTTTTTTTAGTAATTGGAAGAAGTGAAATGCAGAATGGATGTTATCACCTGTACAGAATTCAAACACAAAGCAAAACTACTGACTCTTATAATAATCTGTCCTGAAATACCAACAAAAACATAAAAGATAACCTAAAACCCCTCCTTGTTCCTCTGGCAAGTGCTCCGCACAAAAACAAGCAGGTGAATGGAACAACAAATTTAATTATTCCCATAAACCCTCTGGGCAATGTTACATATTCTCAGAGTTACCTATCACTACATTACCATTAATCAGCAAGGTTACACACACACAGAACTCTGATAACATTCCTTAATGGCTTTTCATAATGAAACAAACAATGTATGAAAGTAAGACAATGAAGCTGCTTTTTCACTGCTTTGTCCTGATTCAGAGGAAAAAGAAATTATATTGGAAGCATTTTTCAAGTAAAGACTTTATCAATTAACTCCTATCTAATAATTTAAATATTTCAATTAGCTTTACATTTTTCTTTGATTGGCTTACATTCAAAATTAAGACCATAAAAATATAAACTTTTTTCAAACAATAAGTAATGAATTTTCACTTAAAGCATCAAATACAATGCTGACTACTCAATAATTTGAAACCTGAAGAAAACATTAAAATTTATCTTTAGACAGATGAGGTTTTAGAGAATTGGAAGCTTTGTGAGAAAATTATTCCCAAAGTCCTAGCGAGCTTAGAGCAAAACAAAACACAGCGTAAGGAGTGAACTGTAAAAGAGTATCTTGTCAGTTTTAGAGGAGCAGGCAAAAAGCAGCAGGGCACAGAAGGTGCTGTGTGATAAGATTTATGCAGAAAGCTATGGGTTTGTTTCTCAAAGTAATGATGAAATTGAAAAGTCTCCACTCAAGGTAGTCTGAGAGAGTTCCTGTTAGAATAATTAATTCAGCACTGTGAGGATGGAATTGTTATTGATGTGTTGAGGCACCAGGAGACTTGGACAGGCACTCTTTAATTATTTATAATCTAAGCAAATAAATATAATTAAGCAATAGGTATCTTTATGAAATTCAAATTGAATCTCAGAGGTATAGAAGATCACCTTTGCTTACAAACCAATGACTTAGACAAACTTTCAAAGATCTACTACTGTTGTGTTGAAGCTAAAAAGTCTTTAGTAGTAGGAACTGGGAAATGCTGTGACAATGTTTTGATCAGCATAAAATCCCAACTTGGTCAAGAGAAAATCAGGCAAGTTCTGTGACAAAGATGACAGAGACATTAAAGGAAAGATATGAGAAAGTTAAAAATCTGGAGCTTGCATTGTACGTGTAAAATGCATGCAACTTCCTCCTCTCAAAGCTTTTGGGCATATTTTAGCACCAAGTGCAGAGATGACTTCACCCAGACTAAAGTGCTTTATGCAAATGTATTTATCACTGCAGAGAAGCAGAAATGGTTCCAAGCTGGAGAAGGATGGCTGTCCGTACATCAGGAAAAGAAATAGCCTAGAGAGTGTACACAGAAACACTCTGTGTATTTTATTAATAATTGCATGGCCAGGCAATTTGCATCGTTTTCCAGAATGAAAGATAAACTTTCACTATCCTGAGTCTGCTTCTGCAAAGGAGGGAAGATTGACTTCAGGATTATTTTTTTTCCTATTTGTTTAGTGTTTTGGGCTTTTTTAATCTGTTCACATATGCATGCTCCTTTGAGTGTTCCAAGGAATTTTTTTTTTTTAATTTACAACTGAAATTCTTGCATTATATTCTGACTCCAGGACATGAAACTTTCTAAAAATTATCAAGCATTGTGAGGTCTAAGATGAGTTGCCAAAATATTACAAATCTTGAAGGTTTCTTCATACGCAGCTAGCTAAACAGCTAGAAACAGAGTATAGAACAAAGTAAAGGAAGGTCCTTAACTCTAGATGCCAACAAAGAGCCCACCAAGATCAAAACAAAGCTCTCCTTCAGCTTCTGGAGAACTGGAGTCCAGATTCTACTGAGGCCATGGGAAGAGATTTGAAATACAACACAGAAAAATACTTCCTCATCTTTCTTACCCTTTCTATTTTACTGTAAGCTGCCTTCCCCCTGACTTTTCAGGTATCATCATTGACAGAGGTATCAAAGAAAGGGCCTGTTTAGACAGTTTCAGTGGTGGTAATGTAAAAGGACATTACCTCTCAAGCCAATGCAATAGGATAACAACTAAACACTGAAATATGCCTTTCCAAGCTGTTTTGGGATAAGCTGAAGAAAAATGAACAGTAGAAAGACCAAACTGGAGAGGGAATTACGGGGGGGAAAAACCTCACTCTTAAGAAATCAATCACATTAACAGCACTGGAGATAAACTAATTAATTAGCATTCAGCCATTTAGTAGGAATCCTATCCAGTTCACTCATTCAGCAACAGGCCTCCCCATGGAGTTCCAGCTGCCTTCCTCATCCTTCCTCAGGGCACAGGGACTGATTTCCCTGTCCCCAGCCCCTCCTTTGCTCAGGGTAACTGGGAGAGGCCAGCCCTGCACAGCCAGGGATGGGGGGAAAATGACAAACAATTTGTAACAATGACAACCACAGTGGGAGAGTGCCACAGATGCTAAAAAGAGTGATGAGAGTTTATAGAGAAATAAACTGAGATCTATAATGGTGTGAAGTGAGGCATCCCTGAGAAAATAAAGGAAAATGAAGTGATTTGAACACACTGCTGGGTTTGTGGATGCAGGGATGTGAGCTGAAGGAGCTGCTGGAGAGATGCAGGTTCTTGTGGCACCTCTTGCTTGCTTACTAAAAGCATCATGTACACATGGAGTCACTAATTGATGATGGCATTTTCCTTGAGCAGCCCACCAACAGGGTAGAAAGAGCTTCCTACCTTTGGGGTAAGAGCACAGAGAAAATTCTTTCTACTGCAGACTCTTCAAGTTGTGATAGAACATACGAGTGTGTTTCAGGGGGGTTCTGCCAATCAATACCCTGTTTTAAAGTTTTGGCAGCCTAGTGGATGACATTCCATTTTCAAGTATTTCAGCCTCACCAGAAAGAAGGAAAACTTTACATTTCTCTCTTAGATACTGCATTTTTAGTTAGAAAACCACTGTATTGCAATATTGATTTACAGGGCTGGATCTTCAAATCCAGCTCAGAACTAAAAATTAAGGGCCCTGTTCTGATCCTATGGTTCCATGTTGTTTACTGCTACAGCACAGGGATATGGTCTTAGCTCCCATCCACTGGAAGCCATGTGCAAGTGTGAAAGTAGCAAAATTCTTTTACCTCTATTATTTTTGAGGGCCATTTTGTGTGATAAAAAGGTTAAGCAATGGTTCTGAGCCATTATTGGGTCTTTTTCTTTGCTTACACAAGAGACAGTGTAAAAATGCATCATTGGTCTGTCCCTTCTGAGCTTCTTTTCCATTTCTATCTGCATTTCAGTGCTTTTCTGTATTATGTGCCTCATCTTGAGAGAGTTGCTGATCAAGTTTTTCAGAGTTTGGCAGATGTAGCGGCAACACCACACCCGGGCAAGCCCAGGATCCGCAGCAGAGCCCTCAGACTCGGCAGCCAAACAAGAGGAGCTGTCAGCTCTGTACCTCAGTGCCTCTGTGCCACTGTACCAGCAAAACCTTTTAAAAAGATTCTCTTTGATGTGTAACCAGGGAGAGCACAGGTCCCAAGTTCAGCTAAGCACGTTGTGAACATTAGCAGGTTTAGCTCCAGAAGGCAAACACAAGTGACAGCCTGTAAGTCAAGATATCATTTTGGAAGGGTTGCTGCAAGAAAAATACTGAGATGGACAAAGAGTGGCTGTTGTGGATTTTTCAAGTGAATATTGGAGCACCACTACCCAAAACTTTGATTATAATAGGAAAGGTGCTTTACAGTGCCACTTGGCCTGTCCCAGACACAAAGGAAAAATCAGAGAGAGAGGAGCATTTAATTTTCCTTAGTAACAATAAACAACATTGAACAGCATCTTCTACTCACAGAATGCAGCCTGCACTTTCAGTATGGAATAAAACCCTCCACACTCTTAGCACTCCACCTTCCTCAGCCTTGGTACAAAAAACCTCATATCCCACTCAGGAGGGTAACAGTGTCCTCCAGACCCAGCTCCCTGGAGAACATTGGTCAACCAGGGTGAGCAAATTGGTTTAAGCTGTGGTTGCCAATTAGGCCTAAATTAATCCTCTCCATGGATCAGCATCTTGCAAATAAATTAATGGGCACACTACCTGGGAGACAGTACAGTCTTTTTCTACCTCATTAAAGAATTCTTCCCTTAAGCAAGATATTAGTCATTCTGAAATTTGTGGGTCCTTCCCTTTCAAATTTTCAAAGGGAGTTTTGAACTCAGTCTGGGAAGGATTAATACATGGTTTGTAGTCCAACCAGGGCTTCTTAGGTCTGTGGAAAGAACAGCAGCACAGAGCAATCACTGTTACTTTTGATTTAAATGCCTCATTTACTCCTTCCACGTGAAATGTTATTAAATAAAATTATGCTTAACTAACAACTTTACACTAAAGGAATTCTCCTTTTGCTCAGAGATAGACTGTTGTACACTGTCCCCAAAGCAAACATTTTCTACAACTGAATCTCTGTCAGTACAGTCCAAGTGTTAGGAAATACACAAAATGAAACAAAAACACAGTATCACAAAATTTTAAAAAGAGAACAATAGCAGTTTCCACTGTCTTATAAAACAACAAAAAAATGAGATCAGTATAAGTCATTGCACATTAATTGTGGGTGAAGTAAAATCTGACATCTTATTCCTGGTTTTAATTGTTGGTAGAAATGTGTATTTTTAATATAGGGAGAATAAAGAACAACCATATTATGATTAAGGGTATATTGAAACAAGTGTATTGCAATGAACACTTCTGTGTTGTTCAAACCTGTATTTTATATGTACATCAATGTACCACCTTACATAGCTCATGTTCTACAGAACCAACAGGATGTTTTTTACACACATTACACATACAAAGTAATCACTGCCATTACCCTCAAAGTGCCCTGGACATTGAGATCAAAATCAAGAGGAGCCACCTGCTCCTCCCTTGTCCTTCTTAGCTGATATTTCCTCAGTCCTTTAAGCAAGACACCTTTTTCCTTCAAGACACTTTCTTTTTTTCCATTCACAGCTTGTCTTATGAGCCTGAAACACAGAAAAAGCCCCAAATTTTCTTCCCCTTTACAACAGCCTTTCCCATAACTGAGAACAACTACACTGCCTCCCCATGATTTTCTTCTCAAGATAATCCAAACTGCAGTTCTTTCAGTCACCACGTTCTGGGTTGTTCTTCCTCAATAAATCTAAATCCTTCTTGAAGGAAAATCATTGTATTTTTACATAGGATCACTTCATGCCTTTCCTGCACTGTTTATACAGCCTAATAAGGTATTTACCCTTCTCTCAGCAGTGTAACACTGCTGGCTCACACTCTGCTTGCAGAGGAGGAAGGGCAGTTCTGCTCCTGCACTGATGCTCAGGGTACTGGGTTTAGACACTGGAAGCTCTACACCAAGGCTTTCCCAGGGGTCTGGTTTTAAATTCAGCCTTTCACATAAGAAAGAGCAATTTCTCACAAATAGAGAAGGAACAGAAGAGAGTACATGGGAAAGCCAGACTGATACAGAAGTTATCAGAGTTATCAGAGCCCTGATAACTCTTGGGTTTCCAGTCAGTTAATTTCTTTCCATCTCATCACAAACTGGAACAACTCCTTCATGGGACTGTGTGCACAAGTGATGGTGTTTTAGGAGAGCAGAATTCCCAAGTGACCACATCCTACTTCAGAGTGTGCCTAAACATGGAACTGTAACAGGGGAGGCAAAACTACAAGTAAGTTCAACTGTTTTCAGTTTTGGGGGTGAAAAAGAAATCTGGTGGAAATTTTATTGGCATACAATTTTGTATTTATGCAAATACACATTTTCAGAAAGAGCACAGAAAGAAAAAGGTGCCCTCAAGGTGGTAGCAGTTGTCAGAGGGAATGATATGATTTATAGAAGCTCTCATAGCTGGGGCAGGTGGCACAAAGATATTTATAGCCATCTTCCCAGCAGAACAGGTGTGCTTTGTGAGTAAAGTTAATTTCACACAGTTTCATTAGGCAAATTTTCACAGATAAGGTCATGATTCATCAGATCACTTTTTCTATGATTATATGCATTTAAATCCTTTACTGAATCAGGCTGCTGCAGTCAAGCTCAAGTCTGCAGTCAATGGCAATTCTGTCATTGTCTTCAATGAGAAAAATTTCACATGATTTCTTCCAAGATCTATTCAAACCTTGTCTCAATACAGAGGCACATCTGTTCAGACTCTGGTTCTGAGAGAATAAGCATTTTGCATTTTGACTCTGGCATTTTATTCATCATATGCAATGACTAAATTAAATGTTAGGTACAGGATTAGATATTTAATCTTAAAACATTCCTATAGGATTTTACCAATTTCTTAGTTATTTGAAAACAATGGAGAAACCATCTTTTTCCCTACATATTTCCACCTCCTCACTCATCAGAACAATCTTAAATCAGTCCTGACACTTGGTTAATCTCTGTGTGCAGAGAGCTGATATTATAAAGAACAGCTCAATATGTGTCCCTTTGAAATTATTCTTACTTCTGACAGGCTGCAGAAAACTGGAAAACTTACACATTTAAGATACTGGACTAATCTATGTCACACAGAGATAAATGCAGGTATTTTACACAGAGGTAAAACTAGATCTGAGATACCACCACTACAAGGCTTTACCACCATGGCTGCATTACAAGAGAATC
The DNA here is from genome assembly GCF_023055355.1 of Agelaius tricolor. Lineage (NCBI taxonomy): Eukaryota > Metazoa > Chordata > Aves > Passeriformes > Icteridae > Agelaius > Agelaius tricolor. The sequence goes on from NW_027269270.1 coordinate 6,800,701, forward strand.
CACAACAGGACAAAGCTGAGCTGGCTGACACAAGGCTTCTCCATGTTTATTCCAACACTGGATCCCCCATTTCCAAACCCATGGGCTCTGTCAGAGTTGCTCACCCAGCCCTGATTTGTCAGGCAGCTTCTCATGGTGAGACTGCACCCACAGGCTCCTTGCCTTAGGATATGGAGCTGCACTGCTGCTCCCAGGGCCCTCCCTGGTGTTCATACACCTTTGTTGCTCACCTTCTTCCAGACAGGCTGTGCTCCACATTTAACCCCTTAAAATATGGTATATAAAGCCTATTACAGAATTTCCTCCTTAGGAGTACAGATAAGAACAACCTATGAACATGATCATGCCAGCCTCAGTTTAATCAAGCCTTATGTGAGGCTCGTTCACCTCTTCTCAGACATACCCCTCACTCAGAACATTTTTTCTTTTTATTCCTTCAGGCAGATGAATCTTTGCCATTATTTAAAATTCCATCCTTTTTCTTCACCAGGAATAAGATAAATGGTTCAGCAAGCCAGCAAGTTGTGGAGAGATAATCAGCACTTAGGATTCTCAGATGTAGTGAAAGTGGGGGCTACACTCTGACATAAGTGCCACAACAAATGGCAGAGTTTTACAGCTCATTTACAGCTCCAACACAAACATGTTCCACCAACAGTCTGACATTTGACAAGAAATCAAGTGTACTGCATGGGATCCCAATCAAGTTTATTGTTACAAATTAGCAAATACAAAAATTAGAGTTTCTTCAGTTGTTCAGTTGATACAGACTTCAATTATTTCTGTGGGAATACAGATTTTGCTAAACCAGTGTATCTCAGAAGGATTGAGGAATGAGTCAAATAATTTCCTTATCTAAAACAAAAGAGAAAAGTGATACAGTCACACACCTAATGGAAGAGCCACAAAAAAATCTGCCTCCCTCTCTCTCCATATATATTATACATTCCAAGATTTGGATAGCTCAGAAACCTCCTAAAATACACTGTAGATTTTTTAACTCAATAATTCCCCTGACATACAGATACTTTTGAGACTACTTCTGAGATACTGTCAGTTTTCCTGATAAATCAAACTTCTAAAGATGAGAGGTCAAGAATGGTTCATAAGATATATCTCTGCAATATATAAAACTTGGTCAGGGATACAGCTAAGGTGGGAAGAGTTTGAGTCATTTTTAAAAAAGTAAATGACTATCAAATGCATAAAACAAGCTAAAACCTAACCAATGGCTGCAGAAGTAATGTTCCCAGAGCTTTTGATCAGTATCATGTCTCCTTTATCCAAATGAAGGCATGAAAACAAATAGCCAATTTTTTTTAGTATTGCTCAGTTTTTTCATATTTATATAAAGCAAGAGTGACATAACTGATCAAACTATAAGCTTCTAATCTTCTTGTTTTATTGCAAATAGTATTTGACATACATGTGTTCTCACTAATATCTGAGTGCTTAATCACCTCTGCATGAGCAGTTTGGTGCTCTTGCATTGATGGCAGGTGTTTTTTACAAGGAACACACATTGCAGGTGGATACAGCACAAGATAATCAGAGTATTTTGTCTTTCCAGGCAAGGATAGCCCAAGTGTCTTTTCACCATGCAGCATGAATGGACAGAGAAATTTCATCCCAAGCCTTTAGCTATTGCCATCAAAAGGCAGTTTTTGCAAGTGAAAAATTGCTCTTGTCTATTGAAACCCTATTTCTCACTCACTCTGCAGATGAAGGTCAGAGCTGAGATGTGTCTTGCTGTGTAATGAAGACATAATAAAACTGTGAAGTCCCAAAAGAGGAGGAGGTGATTACAAGCACTGTAATGGATGCCCTGTTTACTCTGCAGACTGCATTCCACCATGCAAAGCCAGGCTCCGATGGGTGCCACTGCTCCCTGCAGCAGCTCCTTTGGACATCTCCTGGGAAATGACACATTCAAGTAGATTATATTTATCAACAACACGGTGCCAAGACCAGCTGCTGGCCTGAAAAAGCCCCTCACAGCGTTAAATACAAAACTGTTCTCTCTGTTACCATGAAAGGATTTGATGGAAACAACTTACAGTGCAAATCAGGCAAGGGCTTATAGACAGTCTATCTTTGTAGCTTGCTACAGGAGAAAAAGGACAGTACTCTCAGTGAAAATGGAATGTTAACAGAAAAAAAATAATCAGAAAGGCAGTAGTACCCATGTGAAACTGATGGGTTGGAGTACAGAGGAACAGAGCCTTGAGCAAAAGAAGGTCAAAAAAGAATTATTGAATTTCATCAAAGTTATAATAGGTTTAAACTACCAAAGTTGTATTGGAGTGGGATGCATTTTTCCAACCATTTGTATGTTTATCTTCAGGTGCAGGAAATGATGTACCTTTGTGCGTACATTAGAGTCAACATGGGAAAACTGAGTGCAGATTTGTAGAAATTTAAAAGTCTTCAGTTCCATAGAACAACCATGCACTCCAAGCCTTAGACACATCCCAGGCACAGCAGTTTTTAACACCCTCAAAGGGGGCTGAATGCCATTTCAGTATGAAAAAACCCCAAACAAATGGACTCAGATACTGCATATCAACAAGTCTGGGTTTTTTTCAAGAAGAGAAAACATCTGAAAAAAGGATAATTTCACAGCACAGCTTGAGTTTTTTCATCTCTCCTTACTGGTTTTGACTGCACACCACTCATGCTTTGACCTCTTCCCCGATTTGCCTGCTCTGTGGAGTGTTTATTTTATACAAACATGCAGGTAGTCAGTCAATTCTCAGAGCTGATTCTATTGACTGGAATTGCTTGGGCAGAGGGAAATTTCAGCAGTCAGCCATCCCTGAGGTAATTTTTTTGGTAGTGTTTTCATTGTATGCAGGCAGGTGCCTAATATTTGGATTCTGTTCCATCAGCAGGACAGTACCACTAGAGTGTTAACATTTCATACACAACTTTGACTTTCAAATAGGAAATAAAATGTGTTCACACAGTTTTATTTGACTTTGTGGTCTTGCTTAATCTTCTTGTCTCCTTGCCAAAAATTTAAAAACAAACAAAAAAATCTCCCCAAGCCACCAAAGGAAGAGGAAAGAGGACACACAATTACAAATATGAAGGATTTGTGGCTGGACAAAATAAAGGCTTGTCCACCCTGATGTGACTCCCTTGACCCACTGTGTGGGCATTCAACCCAGCAAGAGATTCCCACCAGCTGCCCCAGCCTATTCACAGGCTTGGGAGCTTTGTTTAGGGTTTGGCTTAAACAATAACGTGACCTCCTCCACTAAAAATCATCTTATGACAGTCCCTGTCTTTCTCCCAGCTTCAGAAACCAAGTTCAATTCCCCACAGAGTCCCTGCTGTGCGAGTGACAGGGAATTGCAGTGCTCCCTGCCAGCCCCTGGCTGTTTGCAGCAGTCAGGTGGAAGCCTTGGCAGCCACTCTGCCATTTCCCACTGGAATTTCTCTCAGGTTAATGTGCCACCTGACCTGGGGAGTTACTGACAGCTAATACATCTGTTTGTTTTGGTGAATATCCTTGTTGTGTATTTACACAAGCCCCTTGAGTCCATCTGACCTCCACCTTGTTTACTAGGAAGCGTGGCTCAGGTGCACAAACACCTCTGATGTCCTCAGACAGCAACAAAAGGAATTACCTGAACCTCTCTGTAATGGCTTTCTAATTCCAGAGTCCTTCTTACAGTTTGGTCATTCAGTGGTCCCACTCATGCCCTACCTGACTACCAGGAAAACACATCTTAACCAACTGCCTTAGGTTGCAAGACGTGGCTGGGCGTGTGTATTCTAGTGCCATCTGTCAGAGGTGGGGCGGTCACCTTCTGTTCATTGGGCAGTTCTCTTTATCTCTTCCACAAGCCATCCTCCCTCCAGGAGATCTCTTCTGCTCATGGCCAGTGAGTGTCACTGCATGGCTGATAAAATTCCATCATCCACTGGGAGATGCTCTGCCCAGAAGGAGGAGCCAAGCATTCCTGCCTGGATAGAATCTGTGCTTTGGAACACCACAGCAGCCTTTTCCACTGGATTCCCAGAGGAAGATCAGGCCCAGCTACACCACTACTGGACCTTCAGAGGAAAATTCCACCTTTCTACAGGATCACTGCTCCAGCACAACCACACCTGTCACTGCAGGAGGACTGAGCCACCATGGAATGGGACTGTTGCCACCACTCTGACCCTCAGGGTGTCAGGTGCTATTCTGGCTCTGTCAGTGTTGTTCTGCATTACTGCATTTTATTTTTATCTTTTTTTTTTTTTCCTAATAAAGAACTGTTATTCCTATTCCCATATCTTGGGCTGAGAGCCCCTTTAATTTCAAAATTATAAAAATTTGGAGGGAGGGACTCCTGCCTTCCTTAGCAGACACCTGTCTTTTCAAACTGAGACACCAACACAGTAGAAATCCACCAGTTTTCCCTGCACTTCCCAGTAAGCTCTGTAGGGTCTGCTCCCATTACACTTGCCAGGGCTTATTCAAGATTAATCACTATGTCTGCCTTTTTCCAACAGCATGGCATTTCATACTCACGTTTTTCGTCGCATGCCATAACCCACAAGCTGAGTATCTTTTTATGATTATTTTATCATCTTAAAAACACTAAAAGAAATGACATGCACTACCTCTAAGTGAATATCATTAGCATTTACTTTCAAGTATGCCACTGACAGAAAAAGTAGCATTCTCATCTTCACTTTTTTTTTCTTCCAGACTCTTACTTCATACTTTGTAACTATTAGAACTTAAAACTAAAGTAAAAGGCTCTGCATGCTTGCTAGTACTTGAGCTACTTTCACCATCACTCTTCCTGAATTTTGTATTTCAATCATCATTATACAGGCTTTGTTGATTCAATATTGTCTTTTATGCACTATGTTCGTAAAGCCTTATTAAAGTTTAATGAAGACACAGAATCAGATAATATTTGCATGTAAAATAAAGCTGTAGTCTAAGCAATACAAAGTATCTATAATCATCAAAACAAATCACTCAGCACAAGAGACAATAGAAAGAGAATGGAAGCCAGGGAAAGAATTTATACAGAATCTCTTCCTAGAAATCAGCTACCAAAGGTTCACTAGACTGAGTAATTTAACACACAAAGCTTTGTTTACCAAGCAGAATTGCAATTTCTATAGTGTTTTTTTTAACCTTTAAAACCCCAAGTACCTGTAAAATCTCAAATACAGTAAGTAATTGTCCTAAATTTAAATTATTTTCAAGAACACAACTGCAGAATGAATCAGTGAAGGATAAACTGTGATGTATGTGGGCTCAGTGACAGATGAAAGAGCCCTTTACTGAAATGCTACCTGCAATATGGGATAACAGAAAGGAAAGAATCAGTTTCAATATACCTCAAAAAATTTAAAAAGGTAATGAAAACCAAGATGAAGGTGCATATTCTTTGCTCTCGTACTATCTGCAAAAGATCTAAGCAATTTGAGACCTAATTTATTCTAAGATCAAAGTTGTCCTAGTTCAAGTCTCTCTGCTGGCAGAAATTATTTTACATTAGCAAATTATTTTACTGTTTTTGTAGTGATTCTCAGATGTGTTTTTATGTTCTCTGACTGCTGTAGGTGATTACTGAAGACCAGGGAAATATTTTGGCTCAGTCAAAGCTGGATCAGAAGTCTGCTTCACCTTAAACAGAGGTGAAACAGCACTGGTTGTTATTAACCATTATAAACACAAATGATGCTTCCAGCAGCTAAGGCAGGAGAAGACAACAGCCCCCAATGAACTGCCACTGAATTGAACCAATGCTGCAAAATCTTATCTATGAATATTTATTTGAATTTTAAAGCACATTTGCTTTCACTTCAATTTTGCATCCCTTCTGTGTTTGCTTTTGGCATGTTTTAGGAAATTAATTACTAGCAGAAATGCCTGCTGAAACTGTGGATTCTCAGCAAATACTACAAAATATTTACTGAAACTGCCCTATAAATTTGCAGTTGTGGTTGTAGCCAGCAGAAATCTGATTTTGGAGGTTAATTTAGGCCTGTCAATGGAGAATAAAACAGCAGGTAACCCCATCTTGAAAATCCTTGTATTAAAATCAGCAAGAACCAATTCATGAGCCATAGTGACTTAATTGCATAGCTACAATAAACAATTTTGGATAATAAATACTTCTCATCATGTAAATAGTCCAGAATTGTACTGCAAGGGAAAAAAACCTTTGTGTCACTGCAGAAATTATGCACCAGGCTTGACAACAGCTCTGCTTAGGGAGCTGCCTCTCTAAAGCATTAGATCCTTCAGATCCCCATTTCTGCTGCAGCCATCAAATGTTCTGACCTGGCAACACCATTATTGTCAAAGCAGGGAGCAAATCCTGCAGCTCTTTAGGAGAGGGTCAGTTCTGCATTGAGTCAGCCTCAAACACTGCCAGCTGTAAAAAAGCATTTTTCAGAAACCATAGCCTCACCACCTTCTCCAATTAAAGAAAACCAGTTTGCACTGGAGTATCCATGAAATGAAAGAGAAGAAATAACCTTCAAAGACTCAGTCTTTGATCAACACAAGGCAGTATGAGAAGCAGGCACTTGCAACAGATCAAGAATGAGTAATTATATTAATCTCCTTGAAACTGGATGACTTTGGGAATGAGCAGATATTAAAAAAACCAGCAGAGAGACTCGCTCCAGAAAAACATCCAGACTTGTAAGGAAATGATTGGAAAATAAAAACATCTTTGCCTTACCTATTTCTCCAGTAAAGGTGGTTAGAATTCTGAAATATTGAAGGACATTCAGCTGAGAAGTTCATCAAACAGAAAGGGTTTTGCCATATCTCTATGCAGGACCATATAACACTGAAGAAAAACCATGAAGCAAATAATGAAACTTCTTGAGACTATATGTGAAATTATTTTTACATTTCAGGTTACAGCACTTCAGTTTTTGGCTTCCCTTGTCTAAAGCTATTTTATGACTCTAAATGAAAATTTATATTTTTATCAGGATGGTTACACAAGCAAGAAATTAAACTCTCTTCAACTTTGGCAAATAAGCCTCAGAGGAACTCTTCAAAATCTTAAGGATTTCTGTCTACCAGAAGATTTTGACAAATAACACTTCAAACAGAGTAACTGAAAAAGTAATAAAGATAGCTCCAAAAAAAAAAAACCCCAACCATCCTCCTGAATAATACCTCCACAATTTACAGGTAACATACAAAGAAAACTGTAAGAGTACAGGATTTGCTAACATCTCCTGTTCACCTTCCCCATCTAATTTCCCAACTCAAAGTAAACACTAACTGGATAAATATACACAATTCTTTAGTAAATAGTTTGGCTCAAGCAGTTGTGTTTTGCTTTCAGAACTCCTTCAAAGCTCCATTATGAAAATAATCCAAAAACCCCAGCACCACCATAAGAAAAATACATAAGATAAGAACCTGCAATTATTGAATAAACACCTGAAGGATTGTTCTCTAAGCATACATGACAACACTAGAAACTGCTGTGGACATTTACTTCAAGTTGAATGTACACTCAATTCTTTACAACTGCAAAAGAGATTTTGTTTACAAGATCCAAGATGTTAACAAAGATGGTAAAATCAGTCATGGAAAATAGTTATAAAGTCTAAGGTTTGGGAAAAACAGGACTAGGTCTTCCATTTTTGCAAAACAGTAAAACCAAGTTCAAATACAAACAACCCCCCACTCACTGAATATTTAAAGTGAAGATCCTCAAGTATTGACATATTTCTTAAAAATGGCTAACTTGTCACAACATTTCCTTTGAAACATATGGAAAACTGCACTTGCTTTTTTTTCCTGCTAAAATTGAAGTGCCTGCTCCAGTAGGAGAGCACAAAGAATCACTGTGGAAAGCCCACACAGAAGGAGGGACTGTCTGGGCAAGACATGAAAAGATATGAAGTGTATTAATTACTCCCTGGAGCAAGCTTTGCCAGGAGGTGCAGTCACAAGGAAGATGGAGAAAAAATATAAAGAGGCTGAAATATATTTCAATTATTCCTTACTAAAGTATCAACATGTCTTGAAATTGGTCAGGACATCAGAGCCTGGAGGATGCTCTGAGTGTAGGCCTGACTTAGCAAAGTTAGAGATACCAGTTATTAGTATCAAGCACCAACACCCATCCCTTAGGTGGGTGCACAATTTCCCTTCCAGAGTTTCTCTGGATCCATTTAATCCTCACCATCTCATAAAAAAACATCTTTGAGGACATGGGAGTAGGCCTGTAGCACACAGTAGTGTTTGGCCAAGAAGTTGTTTCCTCGAAGAGAGATAAATATAAATGTCTTTTTCATTAACAAGGAATGAAATCATTCTTAGATAGAAGTAATATTGTCAAAGAAAAAGGCAAAGCCAATTACTGCACCAATTAATATCCATTATGCTCAATGTTGTTAAGAATTTCCATGAGATTGAGCTACAGAAATTCTTCAGCACAAAACAATCTCAAAACCAACAAACAACAACAAAAAAATGAACTAAAAAAAAGCCAAAAAAAATCCCCATCCAGCCAATGAAAATTGCTTAGATAAACATGGCTAGAAATAAAAAGGAAATCTCTGAATATTTCTATTAACTTTTTAAAAAAATACATTTCTGCAAACCAAACATATAGATGAAAAATTGCTACAAATAAAAAAGCTAATTATTGCTAACCACAATAATCCCAAAATTCTTAGTCTGCACTCTGATATATGCATGTGCAAATATTTATAAACTAAAAAAAACCCACAGTAAATGTGGAAAAAATGTGGTAGGATATTGGGTGAGGCACATATTTCCTTTAGAATATATTTCCATGCAGACAGACCTAATGATTGAAGCTTCAGCTATGCAGGATGTAGGAAAAAACTGCTGCAAATAAAACAGAATTTTCCAATTTTTTTGTTCCATTTTTAATACTTAATAATCAAACATAGGTCACAGGTACCTTCCCAAATCTACTTTAATTTCCCTGAGCATAGTCAGATCCAATCTCAGAGGACACATAAAACTGAGAAAAGGGAAACTGAGTGTATTCTGAAACAGAAAACTCTCTATGTCAGCAAATGCCAGGGTAAAGTTATAGTACCATGACCATGCAAGATTAATAGAAAGAAATCCAACACTGAGATTAAAACACTCTACCTTAGCAAACAAAAATGACTTCTACTTCATGCTTACAATTTTTTTTTTCACTTTTTTCCCCTTTTCAAACACCCACAAAATCAAAAACCATAGGTGAAGATAATCCATTACCATTGGAGAGCAGCACAGCTTTAGCACACAAAACCCCCTTCAGTTTTCAGTGTTTTGTTTGTTTTGTTTTGTTTAAAAAAATAAAACATAAAAAGCAAAGCTTTCCAACTGGACTCACACCTGCATAGGAAGTACTTCCTACACCACTTGTGTCTGGTTTGTCATACACAGATATTACAATAAAATGGTTTCTAGTAATACCTCCCTCTTCATCAAAACTATACACAATTATCAAACCTCATAAGTCTCCCAAGTTCTGCTGCTTCTCCTCATAGACTTTCTAAAGAATATTATTTTAAAATATAACAAAATTCTAACATTGTAGAATTTACTTCTGCCTCTTAGCTGATAATCCCCGTCATTCCAACAGCACTGCAAACCAAATAACCCTAACAGGGAGCAATGCACTGCACCTGCTGAAGCTCTTAATGTGAATAAAATAGTGCTCTTTTTTGTGATATTATTCATCACAATCAGAGCACACCTTTATCCCTATGGTTAGAAATAGAGATGCACAAAAAAATTATATCAGATATCAGAGACAAGTGTATCAATTTACAGATTCCACCTGTCAGATTACACCTCTGTTGTGAATACAAAAGAAAATTACTAATAAGGAAATTAAAATACCCCACTAGAAGACAGAAATTATGGAAAATTCTGGGTTTTTTCAACTGGAAAAGGAGGATCCTCACATTGTCTGACCATGTGGTCACCACAGCTGCCTAAGCCACATCAATATCAGAATGAGACACTCCTGAAAAGCTGATACAAGATACATGAATTACAGCACACTTATTTTCTCCTCATAGTTTAGGCTGACTGCTGAAGTGCTGTTTGTGCATAGAATAAGCTACTGGTGCTCTAAATTAAACTGCAGGTTGTCCCCCTCTACTGACTGACTGCATACAGGACCTAGAGACTCTAAGGCTCCCTGCTATTCCATTTTTTTCTTGGCCACAGCACAGGTAAAGTGTTCATCTACTAAAGAAAAGTCTTTCCAATGATTCATTTTCTTTAATAGAACAAATACATAAAAATAATAATAAAAAAGGGCAACAAAATAAACCATGACAAAGGTGATGCAATTATCACCTTGGGAGTAGGAGGAGGAAGAAGCCAGACACAACAGATGTGAGCTGCATCAGTTAGTGTCTAGCTGCCAGGCTCCTGGATACTGAAATGGTGAAAGAAGCCTAACAGAAAATGACTGGAAAGGTAATGGAAAGCAGACACGAACCTTTGATTGATGGTTAGCTACAGCACTAAACTTAGACTTCAGAAAGGATGAAGAATATTTAATTCTTCATTAAAATGGTGCTGAAAGAATGGTGTCAAACTCAATTCACAGTTAGTATTTTAGCTAATTACAGTCACACATTTAAAATTACTACAACTGTGGGGGAAAAATTGAAATTAAATTTGTGTAGGGAAGCATAGCAGTTAAACAGTGATTATCAAGGAAAATGATGTGGCTTCTGGGAAGAACTGAAAGCACTGATCCCAAAGATCGTGCCATTCATGGGTAAGAGACTATGCACATTTTATAGTTCCGTGGAGTGTTACTTTGTCCTCAGTGAGGGGAGAGGAACTCCAGAGCAAAGCCCACACAGGAGATTAGTGAGAGTGAAGGCCACAGCAGCTCGAGCCTGCTCTGCAGCAGACTGTGCTTTTATGCAAAACTATTCAGAGTGACTCTAACAACCTCTGCTGAGACAAGTGCCATCTCCTTACCCTGTTCTGCTGGCAGTGGCTGTGTCTGCACAGGCAGGCACAGGAGGAGCAGAGCTGCAGAAAGACACTCGGTGCTGAGGACTCAATTCTGACATGACATGCATTTTTTAAGATTCAAGTTCTCTACTTGATACATCTCACTGAGATCAGATGCACAAGACAGACTCATGGAATAGTTTTCCTAATTTGAGCTTATTTGCATTTAAGTCCAGGTCAGAAGTGAGTCTGCCAGCTGCCACCTCTCACTGTGCTTCAGCTCACCCTACATCTTTACAGGATGTAAAGAGCGCATGTGTACCAAGTTAAACTCAAACATTCAGTCCAGGGAATATCTGATGAGCCCCAAACACCAACAGCTATTCAGGACAGGACTATAAGTGCTATAAAAGAAAAGATGGAATCAAGACAAAGAAGAACTGAACTGCAACAGGCAGTGTTTCTGGATGAAAAGCTGTTCCTGCAGATCTCATCCACTCTGATGTTTGAAGCAACGTTATGCAACATGCAAGAAAGACACAGCCTGTGGCAAACAATGTCAACATGATTAGCAGTTTTTAAAAAAAAAAAATAAAAATGAAACTTTTTTTAGTTAATGATTTCTGGAGTAGAAAACAGGCATTTTTTCAGCTGCACTGTTTAATTGCAGAATCAACTCAATGGCAAAGGTTTTCAAGGGAAAATATAATTAGAACTGATTCAAAAGGCAAATAACTTCTGTTTCACTCCCACCAAGTAGGCAATGGTTTTAAAGCTATATTTAGGCTTTAATAAAGCCACTTCCCAATCTGAATTTTATAGTGAAAAAAAACACCAGTGTTTAAGTTAGGAAATAATGTGTTCTTGATCACAAGCTGGAAATCTGACTGACTCTAACAAGCTCCTGCTAAATGACATTCAATTGTCTTTTCACAGTGGACAGTCCCATCCTTCAAGTTCTTTCCTGACTTCTGTCTTTTCCAAATCTGTAATAAATTTGTGAGAAGAGAGATATAACCCTCCCATCAGGCCAATGGCACCTGTGAGTTCTTCAACAATCTTTCTACTATTAAGCTTCCACTCCCATGTCTAGTCATCACTTTTGAATTAATTGGAATAAACCCAACCAAAGGCAACTCCCTTTTTTCTTTTTCAGCAAGACCTGTATTATTAATTCATATTTTAGTGTGAAAACCTAATCGTGTTGGACAAAACAGCTGTCATATCTTCTGCCCCAATGTTTAATATCTTTGTCAATAATCTGGACAAGGGAATCATTGAGTACTTAAGGCTGCATCTTGAGTGCTGTACTCAGCTCTGGGCCCTTCACAAAGACACTGAGGTGCTGGAGTGAGTCCAGAGAAGAGCAACAGAGCTGATGAAGGGTCTGGAGTGCAAATCTGATGAGGAGGAAGCAACTGAGCCACCATGCCTGGAGATATCTAAATGATGTGTAGACGTGGCACCCAAGCATGGTTTAGTGGTGGACTCGGCAGTGCCACCTTAGCGGCTGAACTCGAGGATCATAAAGGTCTTTCCCAACCTACATGATCCCATTTTTGTGTGAACATCGCCAAGTGAGCAGCAGAGCCAAAGGTCTCCCACAGGTCAGACAACAATGCTGTAATTACTGCCAGCCACAATTTCAAGGTTGTATTCCGATTCCCAAGCCAAAGTGGTGACACAATCATTGACTACTTAGAATCAAGTCTTTCTGAACAGACTCACACAGTAATTGAAGTTATCTACTTCAGAACATTCATCCTAATTCTTCCTCTGCTCAGGTATTCAAGAAAATGCCTGGGCATTTGAATACTCTCAAGAATATATTGATAAAATGAGTATATTGATACAAATGAGAAGATCTTGATGGCCAAAACAAATTATTACAAAGCACCAAAACTAAATATTAATTCTGTTATTATCTTTCATTTCTACTCACATTCTAATGCTGACAAAGGATAAAGCATGACCTTTATCAGCAGATAAAGTAGATAACACAGTCATGGTTTTTAAGAAATACTTACTGGGAGAAGTGAGTCCTTGAGGAGAACATATGTTTTCAATTTTTCAGTAAAAAGCAGGAAGAGAAACACTACTGTTCTGTTTGTTTGCTTTTATTTTGGTTGGATTTTTATTTGGGATTTTTTTTTCTTTTTTGCTTTAATTCAAATATCACTGATTAATTCTTGGCAGACAGTGCAAGCACATTTTTACTGACATTCTGAATTACTTAAGTGAAAATTTCAAACATCCATAATTCAGAAACCTCAATTCCCTAGACACCCGTTTCAACATCAAAATATTTACCCTATGTTATTTTAAAATAACTTTCAAACTTCATTTTCATCATTAATCTATTTCTCTCTAAAGATTGCACAAAAGCCACTTTTTAAAATGAACTTTGTAACTAGGAGAATACAGAATGCAGAATAATGCAAGCTCATGGAAAGACTGAGATTATTCCAAGTCTTTGGCAACTTGGAAGTTCTTACTTTCAGGATAGACGTTCTGGTTTTAGAAAAAACAAGATTCTACAGTTGCCTGTCCCCTGGCACCTTCTAACTATAACTGGACTGAGCAAATTAAGTTTGACCACCAGTGAGCAAAGATGTGGATCTTTTAATTAGATGGCATGGGGGTGATGGCTACAGGCCTTGTGGATAGAGCACAGTTATTGTGCCATTCAACTTCAGAATATTGAACAGAGCTGTGAAATGGAAAAGGGCCTAAAAATCACCTCAGCATTAGAAAAGGCATTTTATCCTAAAGGTTTCTGTAGTGTTTAAGGGACTCACAGTGGATGTGAATAATCATTTGAAAGAGAAGAACCAGTGGACTCATCAAAATGCAAATAACAAATGAGAGGAAAGTACAAAATAAGGCAGTTCTGTTTCCACATTTCCTGAAACTGTACCAGATGGCCCAGTGCTTGCCTTTCATTAACTAGTGTGCTGGGATAAAGCTGTGTTAATTAAATCACTAAACTACCTCTAATTCTCTGTTATTTACTAATTCAACAAATTTAATTTTTTTTTTGTTTCGTTCAATACAGCAAATTCTAATTAAGTCTTGTAAAGTTGAAAGGATCAATAATTAAATAAAATAGATGAATAATGATAGGTGGTTGTCTGTTATAGCATTAGCCATAAAATACAAGTTCAAGACACAAGCCAGCTCACATGGAAGGAATATTTCTCACTAAAGCGACCCCGTGGAACAAAATATTGAAGGAAGGACTTTCTAATATAGACTAATGTAACTTGCTAGAGCACTACAGATGCTGCCAACACTCTAATCGAGATGCAGGCTGCTTGGCACTGCAGCTTTTCCCTGAGGTAAGCTTAGATCAGGACCTGGCTTTGGGGCCAGCAAGACACAGAGCTGCAGAGGACCAGGCAGAGGTGCCACACAGCCCCCTGAGCTGCACAGAGCAGATCCAGCCTCTGCTCAGCTTCCCTTCACCTCAGCCTGCTCTCAAAAGCAGCTCCAGGGGCCAGCTACCCTTTCCTCCAACGTGATCTTTTAGGAAAAAAAGTCATTTGAGTGCACCAGAAGAGGCTACCAGCTGTCCCTAACTACTTGCAGCAGAACTGGCAATTCCAGGGATTATTTGAGTGTTTCCCTCTGTTTTGCCCTCTGCTTGAGCAGTCCTGGGAGTCCTGCCTGTCCTTTACTCAAGCACAGTCAGTTAAGAGGTTCTCTCTTTTTAAAGATGCTAAAATTTGAGAGCCAGGAGAAAATGAAATAAACAGATCTGTTGACTCCCATGCAAGGACTCAGGTGGGTTTTGGGTTCCTGCTGAGGAGGTGCAGCAGCACCAGGACAACACAGCCCAAGCCCAGCAGGCATAAAAAGCCCTGGAGCCTACAGAGTGAGGAGCAGGAAGCTGAGGACTGCTCCTATTCCAGAAGGGCTAGCTCATATTGCTTAAAGAGTAAGCTCAGAGTCCATGTTTATCCAACATTTTCAAATTCCTCAAACAAACAAAAACCTTCTTTCCACAATTTTAATTCCACAATTTGACAATTTTAAAGCCTCCCAAATCTCCAGCTTTCACTGATTATCTATGGAAAAATTCTGGTTAAATATGAAGTTATCAGTCCATTTAGTATACTCCTAACCAGGAATTTAAGAGAGATACTCATGGCTACATATCTAAGGATGTTTTCAAGACTGCTCTTCCCATCTTTCTATTTGCCTAACATATTGTCTAATATAGAAATTATTTGCCTAACATATAGTCTCTCATAGAAGTTCCACAAGCTTCCTACCTTAGATGACCAAATGCTCCACAACTATGGTGAAGTGACATGGGAAGATTTCTTTACAAATTTTAGTGCTTTGAAGGATATGTTTACTACACCCCGAGTAAAATGATTGCTGATGTCATCTCCCGTTCTTTGTATACCTGAAAAATAAAGACTCTCATAATTCTCTCAACAATAGGAACAAACACAGAAATTACTAAAATGCTCCAAAGCTGTCTCTGCAAAATCTAAACCACAAAACTGGAACAACAGTAAACTTATACCAGCATCCTATAAGTTAAATTCTATGTCAAAGTGTGCATTTGGGTGCACAGGCAGCTCAGGTGCCAGCCCACTTCATAAGCAAATGAAAACTCTTCAGAAAATATTCATGAAATCACAAGAAATACTGGTATTTTTTTGTAATTCTACATGTTTTGGAAGTAAGAATTGTGCAGAAAACTGACACTACAAGGAAAAAAAAACCCCACAGAATCAAAACCATTATAATGATTACAACTGACACTCAGTGTTTCCATTCCAGCTCCATCCTTATCCTGTTCTTATTCTACTATACAAGGGGAAACATCCTGCCACTAAAATTTATTTTGACTGTCTAATGCATGAAACCAGTGCAAATATACCCACCAACACAGGAGAATCTTCTGTCAGGAGACAGAAAACATTGTTAAGCAAGGAATTCTGCTGAAATACCTATTTTCCTGAAAGACAGGACTGTATTGGATACTATTGAGTGGACAGTGGAAACAGCACCCACGGTTAATTAGCAGTGTTACCCTAGAGAAGAAAAGATTATCAGCAGCACAGAGAATAGATAACTACTTCCTTTGGTAACAGCTGTGGCACTAATGCTCTTAGAAGGTTGGCAAACGTTCCTCCATCAAATATTGATGCCAAATGCTCATCTGTGTGCATGACAGGTGTAACTAACCTGTCCAGCTTCTAATTCTTGCCATATTTGCATTTATGATTCTCAATTATGTAGTTCCTTGAAACACTCCCCTGTGAATTCAGCCAGTGCCAAAGAACTGGAAGACATTCACATTCTCTCACACTGCAATAACAAATTATGATGTGATTCTTAAGAAATTGTGAGATCCTAGAGGTATTTTTCTCATTAAGAAAAGCCCCTGTAACAGATATAGGGTTTACATGTATAGGACACATTCACACCACTGTTCTGCTGAAGCATTAGTGAAAAGAAATGCAAGAGTAAGCACCTGAATTACCCAAAAGGATGATAGGTACAGGCTGAGGAATGGCTCATGGCTGAAACACTGATTAAATCTCTAATGTAACCCCCCTTTTGCCTTCCTCAGCCCATCCTTCCCTCTGAGCCCCAGTTCAGTCTGCAGATCACCCTCCTGTCCCCAGCAGTACCAGGGCTGAGCAGGTCACTGGGGCTCACTGTTGGCCAAAGTCACAGAGCTGCTAACAGGTCCTTTTTGGCTGCACCCTGAGCTGATAAAAACATTGCAGAACATCCCTTCTCAGAGCTGACGCATAAATCTCTTTTTAACACACAGATATTTTCAGAATGATTAAGAGGCAAACAGACCATGAAGTAGGAAACCCTAACAGCTTTTATGTTGGATTTAACTGAGATAAATAAAAGTTGTAGCCAATTTCAGTTATATTAGCTTGTTCTTAGGTCTGGTTTTTTTGTTGTGTTTTTTTTTTTTCATATTTACCTAATTAAGCAGAAAGTCTTCATCAGGAATTTTTGTTTGATTTTTTTATTCATTCCTACTTAGAAAGGATTGTTTAGCAAATGCATACAAAGGCAAAGCAAGAAGTCCAGTGGTCAAACTCCCTTCACAGTCAGATAGTTCTTGGTTTAAGAGGGTAGAGCTGATGTTGTAGCTGATGCAGAGATGACACATGGATGTGCAGACACATAGACAGAAGTAGAAAATCTTAACTGGAGCCTGCATTCAACCCAGAGCACCCAAAGCAAGAGCAATTTAAATGTGCTGCTTTGCCATCAGCCAACTCACAGCGACAAAACAAGGCTGACTCTGCTGCTTTCTGACCGGTAACATTTCTGCTCGGAGTTCCCTGTGGAAAATGGCTACTGGATGGGCTCCTCTTGGGAAGAAATCATGGAAGGAGGTGAACGATCTAGAATTATACTTTCTTCTAATTGTTTATGATGCTCAAGCCCAACTGCACCTCTTAACAAAGGAACTCGGGAGGTTCACCATCTTTGAGGGATTACACTCTACTGAATATTGAATAGCAAGCCTAAAGTTTTCTTCACCTGTTCCAGGGCCACAACAGAAAGGCTTAAAAAGGCTCAAAACTTATTTTCAAAACAGGGTTTTCTTTGAAGGTGGTTGTATAGAGTTTTTTTTTCACCTATTAATCTTTGAGATTTTTTTTAATGCAAGAAAAGAGAGGAGTATATTTGATGTGTTTCCTTCTTACTACTGTTTTGGAATTGAGAATATCAAGAAAGTAAACTTGAGTGATTGGAGAATATCTGCAGCAAGTTTATTCTGGGAGAAAAAGCAATTTGTTCTTGCACAAAAAATTGTATGTCACGTGAAAAACACTTCAGAAGGACAGCAGCAGGCATTTGGAGAAGCACTTTACATTTCTTGTATAAGATATGCAGAAGGGGAAAATGAAAAAGTAAATAAATGTTACTATTGTTGCCATGCTCTGATAGAAGGAAAAACAAGCCAGAGATACAATGAAATCAATCAAAAAATAATTCAATTATTGAGAAAATAATTGCATTGAACTAGCTTGGTATGCACTCAAGATGCCATATTACAAAGTCCAACACATTCCTGGGTAAATTAAATGGTCATCACACAACATAAATCTGCTTTTTAAATCTTGAACATATTGGAAGTTCTTTTAAATTTAAATCCTTTAAATTTACAGTAACTCATTTGGAGACTGTTACACTATCTTACTACACCAATTAATTGATTAACATATATTTTCAGGTATCAAATTTGATCTGCGCGGAATTAGAGAATTCTGTTCTTTCTTTGAAACACACTTTTTGTAAACATTTTTTCCACAATTATCAATAGAATTCCCCAAGAGCAGAAAATGCATTTTAACCCTAAATTGCCTGGGTTGATCTTAGACAAAGCATTTCAACTTGCTCATTTCTAGAGGACAGGTAAACAAATTAAAAGCCTAAGTAAATTATTTCAATCCTACAATTTAAATGTCCAAACCCTCCAGTTTATCAGGGTATGTAAAGCAATAGTGAATAAATCTGCCTTAATCACAAAGTAGTCCACTCTTACTTAGCTTGGCATTTCCTGCTGTCTTGTTTGCCATGCGAATTTTGAAAGGAATAATTATGCTTTTATACTACCAGAAAATTGGCAATATGCAAAACTTCCCTATATGCACCAGAGTCCAGGAGTGTCACAGGCACAAAGCACTGTGGGCACCCAAACTGTCCTTGTGTTCCATGTCTCATTTAGAAAGCTAAGTTTCAATTAAAAGCGAGCTATTTTCTACCCTGTAACAATCTGCTTCATTAATCTTTGACCCTGTACACCCAAACTGTCAGTTGCTAAGTAAGCTGCCTGCAGAACCATTCCAATCAGATTTTTAATTCCTGTGGTGGCTATTGGCTCCTTTTCAGTCTCAAATAGTTGCTCTGATTTATTTTTCCAAACAACAAGTGTAATTTTGAACTTTAGATGCCTTGCTAATAGACATGTAAAGCTCATTGGCAGTCCAGAAATAACATGTTATATTCATTAAAATATCCAAATGTTTTTCACAAGTTTTAGCATTATGTACCACTTCAACACACTAAGCAGCAAGTAAAAATTCAAACCTAAAGGCTGAACCTACCTCTGCTACCTTGTGCTTATCCAGCCACAACTCTCATTCATAAATTATCTCCTACCTTCAAATATTAAATGAATGTACACAACCTTCCCTTACATATTTCTTTTCTAGTTCATCAATAGCCACTGGTGCTATTTACAGACCAAGAGAGAAAACTAAATCCATAGCCATCCTCCAGTAATTCTGCCACAACAAAGCAGATGAGAAACAGATTTTAAGAGCACTGCACACAGTAAATTAAGATGTTTACTTTCAGGAGATTCATTTTAAAGATGGATCCCACCCAAACACAAAAAATGGGTATCTCAAGAAATGCAACACGCAACGTAAAGTCTACTTTTCATAAATTCTCCATTTCCTAAGTCTGTCAGATTGGTTACTGAAAATCTACTCTCCTTGAGAATTTCTAAGTTCCCAAAAATGAAGAAACTTCCCAGACTAGTAAAACCAAATTCATTGTGGAAAGACTGCAATTTGGTAACGGCAGTTGATCCAAACTTTTACCTGCTCTCCCCATCCCTAACTGCTTGTAAGGATTACAGAAGATATTTGGGTTTGCTGATGTTTCATACAATAATATGTAATAAAAAACTAATTACATTTTCAAAGGTAAATGAAACACAATCTTGTGCTAAAATCACAGTTCTGCAAACAACAGCAAAAATTAACAGTAGATGTTAGAGAACAGATTTTTTTTTCCTTCTAAAGAAAAATGTTATAGCACAGAAATTTAAAAGTCTAATGCAAGTCTAAATCCAAAACTCTAACCTAAGCTATTTTATTATAGTTTCTAATTAAACTATCCCCTCGTGAACCTACTAGTACAAAGACTTTTTAATGCCAAAATGCTGATTTTAAGAAAAAAATTTATTGTTTATATTTCTTCTTCACAGGTGGAGTCAAGCACTGAAGTGCACTGCTAGCTGTTTATAAACAGCTTTTGTTCAAACAAGCTAGTGCTGCAAATATTTTAATCACAGGTTGTAAAAGCAGGGAGAAAAAGCAAGTTTTGTGGTGAACAAAGCAGCCTGTCACACTATTGTGCCCCGAAGGCAAACAGAATGCTAGATGCTTTATCAAATAAAATAAAAACAGCTTGTACCTTTTTTACATTAATTGGCTCATGATTGACCTTTAATAAACCCACCAACTCGCTTTAAAAAGTTCCCTTCCAATTTTTAAGCGTTATCTTTTTATTTCAAATTCCCTTAGTTAAATGAATTCCAGAACCAACTCTGAGCAGTTGCAGGCTTTTATTGCCTTTCAGTGCTTTATTCTATTTCAAAGCATTTCAAGCCAGCATGCACACTCTTGCTCAAAATATTTTGTTATAATTTTCCTCATGCTTCTTATTTATCTTTTCAACTTGCTCTTAGGTATGTTTTTATTTTCACAGCTTGCTCATCCAAAGGTGTGTTATTTACATGTCCTCTAAGACAGGAGTAACTATTTTGAGCACAATACAAAAGGAAAACAAGAAAGCAGTGCAAAGTACACATTTAAAACCACGCTTGCTCCAAAATTGCCTGCTTCTTGTCAACAGCTGGCACAT
Organism: Agelaius tricolor; assembly: GCF_023055355.1. Lineage (NCBI taxonomy): Eukaryota > Metazoa > Chordata > Aves > Passeriformes > Icteridae > Agelaius > Agelaius tricolor. Next base: position 6,821,294 of record NW_027269270.1, read on the forward strand.
TCAGACAACCAAAGTTATCCAGTACATAAACTTCCAAAGCTACATCAGTTGAAATGCCTAATTTCTGTTCAGCTGCAGATTCATCTATTATGAGGAAAAAAAAAATTCCCTAATCTGCCTCTCACTGTAAGTCAATTTCCTGAACTAAACAGCTGGGAAATAAAAACACAGGTAGTCAAAACAGAGCAAGTAACAGAAATTAACTTCCCCATGAACTCTAGAAAAGCAATAAGCTTATTCAGCATCGTCATAATTAGTGAAATAGCTGAGGAAAGAAGAGGTTTTGCAAAAACTCACACACTTCTGAAATATGATACTGTAGCACCTGTGGATAATAAAACTTGTATTTAATCTCTACAGCTATATTGCATTACCACTATTGAATCTTCAATTCAGTGTACAGAGAAATTTTATGGAGCTTCCAGTTCAATCCTATCACTGTTGACAAGACCAACCACCACAGTTACAGTGTCTTTAAGTTAAACTATTAAAAATCATTTATTCACCAGAAGATAAGGTAAAATTGCATCTCCTGTGTGAGGAAATGCATGCTTACTTCCATAAAATTTTCTTTCTTTTGCAGAATTTCAGAAAAGTCACAGGGAGTGAGGAATTATGGAAGAGTCCGGGCACTGCTTTCCTCAAGCCTCAAAAGGTTCCATATCCAACCCCGGTTTTTTGTGCTGGGTAATATTTGTCTGGCTTCCACACATCTTCCCTACTACTCATTTTATGAGACACTTGACAGTTGTGTGAATTATCCCTTCATTTTTACAGTTCTGGTGTGTACTTAGCAAAATTAGATGCCTTTAAGTTTATAACACCACAATATACTTAGTCTGCAGATTGTAACTCTTAGTATTGATTTCAATGAACAAGGAAATCAAGATTCCTTGGAGGCCCAGGACTTTATTTCCTTATCTCAAAATTCCTACAAATTTACCAGAAACCAAGTCATTTTTTCAAATTAGATGTGATGGTCTGAATTTGAAATCTTGTCTCAGAAATTCCCAAGTCCCTGTGATGGGATGTGCAGCTACTGCAGACTTAAATCCAGCAAGTTCACACAGCCCTGGATTATTTTAAGACAGACATAATGAGACAAATAATAAAAGAACTTAGTTATGTTGTTTGTTGAACAAGCCTTTAAAATCAGGTAAGATTGGCACACATGAGTTAATAGCAAAGTTTCCTCCCCATTTGAGTGCTGATTTTTCTGTTCAGAGCATGAAGCCACTGTTCTCCCATGGCTTAGTAGTAGGAAAAAATAGGCACTTTTGGACCTATATAATTATTATTTCTTATGCATATTCCTCACACTTTGAAGGAAAAAAAGACATTTCCTGAAGGTAGCATTTAATGTCAGCAATCAGCAACCACTCATGGTTCCAAGACTAGCAATTCAAATTCTGCAGAAATAAACAAAACAGCTCTGTCACAGAAACACTTAAAATAGCTTTTCCTCTAATTTTAAACCAATGCAAGCCTAACATGGGTGTGAGTTTGGATCATCACAATGGGAACCTACTCATCTGCACTCCACAATTATGCATCAGACAACCAAAGTAAATATATAACAAGTTGAGTAAATTGACAAAAAAATTAATCATAAAAAGTAAAACAACTGCTTTTCAAACACCACCTTGTGTCAAAAAGGTCTGCACCTTCATATATTTGTTTCTGCTCTGAAATATATGCAATAACAATATTCCATTCTAAACCCATTGTAGTCAACAAAGGAACTGTCAATGTATCACAATGACCACTGAGGAATTACTTGTTGGTTAATCCTAAATTTGTGGTGGTGAGTTTATAAAAAATCCTGTCCAAAATAATTTTTAAATAACAGTCACAACACAGCTGGCCGTATTTTCAGCTGTGCTAAATCTCCATTCTCTATTTGATCCCTCACTGTTATTTGAATTTCTCCGTTAATCCCCAGCTCAATGGTGGCTGAAGGATCTAGTGTGCAGAGTTTGAAGAACCAATTTATAAGGTGATATAACTTACTAATTTCTGCAGTTTTGGCTTATGACTATAACTGCTATATGGGGGAGGTTTTTTTTCCCTGCATAAAAACATTTCCGTGCTGTTCACTCTAATGAAGTTTATGTCATCTTGTTCATAAAATGACTCTCATGTCAAAAAGCTTGCTGGCATTAGTTAATTTTTCTTCCATTAAAATTGCTTCCAAACTTCATTAGAGTGATATTTGTTGTGCACATCTACAGCAAATTATTTTAATAATTCAGTTAAGATTTTGCATTGTCTATTTAAATTCTTGAATACTTCCTCAATATTAAAGGAAAAAGATTCAATGCTGTCATTACTCTGTCTGTCCCAGAATAGTTGGCACTCAAATGCTTTGTCAGCCCAGAGACAGATTCACTGAATTCAGCTAAACTGGAGACTATTAAATCCCCAAACATTAATCCTCTTTATTCAACAAGGGGTTTAGAATGAAACTTAAATACTCTTGTTCAAAAAATAGTGTATGGAGTCCAAGTATGACAGAGCACATCGCAGACCATTAGAGTAATTATTCAAAGGGCAAAAATCGAAGTTAAATGGTGAAGCTTTATCTGCCTGGGCCTCTGCACAGCACAGAATGGTTGAGGTTCAGAGAGATGTCCAGTGGTTCCTAGAGTAAGGTCCAGCTAGAGCAGAGGATTCTGCTGGGGATTTTGTTCCAGTGTTGGTCACCCTTGAGGTGAAAAGAACTTTCAGTGTATTCTGGTGGGATTTCCCATTTTATTGATGAATGGAACTTGCCTGTAAGATCCTGGCTCAGTTTTCTCTCTATCCTCTCATGTCTGCCTTTCTTAGTCTCAGCAAACTGCTCCAACCCGCAGACATTCCAAAGCCTTTCCAAGATGATGATCCACCTCTCAGCACTCTCAGGTGGCTGTAACTCAGCCTTGCTATCCCTGCATCTCCTGGTAAACCCTTGGCTCTCCTCTGGGCAGCAGGCACAGCTGCACTGCCCAAAGAGCCTGTGTCCATCCATGGCAGCACAAGCTCCTTATTTTTGTCATCAGAGCTCTGCAACTCTGCACATGTTCCCAATTCCCTTGGCTTCCTCAAGGGAAGCTCCACAAGCTCCCTCTCAGGCTGTCTCCCAGCTGTGCCTCCTCTCCTAGCATGCCAGTGGCATGGCTGATTTTATTCTGGCCTCCAAATCAGGAATTTTGTTTCCTTTTTCTTTCCAAGATGTATAAGGCTCCTAAATTAATGAGTTGTATGAGGTACTCTGGAGGAGAGTGCTAAAGAAGCAGAGTGTCAGGGATATTTCATCTGTAAATGCCTACTTAATGTTAATATTGTACTACATTTCTACCACCCTAAAGTATCTGTAACAAACTGTCCCAGTATTTCCAGACTGAAGCAACAGAGAGTTCTTGGTCATGTGTCAATGCAGAAATACTGCAGAACTAATTCATTAGTTTGAGAAAGAATATGGCAGTATGTTAAAGCTATTCAGTAAAGAGTATCAAAAAAAAAAAGGGCAATAGGTTCATTAATATGCGAAACCATGAGAAAATGGAAGTATATCCTTGACTCAGAGAGTCAAATGCTAGTCAAGTTACACTTGACCTGTAGTGATTTATACCCACACACATATAGAGGGAAAAAAATAATCTGAGAAAGGAAGAAAGTGATTTAGCAAATTGAGTGATTTTAGCGATTGCTGATAAATCTCTATCTGCAACTGATGGAAAACCTGTTCAATACCACTGAAGCCAGTGGAGCTCTGCTGATATATCCCTCAGAAAGGTCAGATTTTCCCACTGTCATCCACCCCTCACCAAGATGCTGCTTTCTTTTGCCATCATGCCTGGAAATGATTCAATTCCCTTAATTACCTATCTGAACCTGACAAGAATCATTTAAAGAGCTTGTTTAACAACTGAACCCAGAGTCTCCAATATTTATTAACAGAACCAGAGCACAGTCTTATTTTGTCCAATCAATAACAGTTGGAAATAATTAGAGCTCAATGAACCACAGCACCACATACCTTGCTCACTACTATACTGTAGCCTGGCAAATCTTAAAGATCATGTTTGATGCATTTTACACATATATTTAACATATATATTCTGTTAGCTTTTAGGTCTCTGGATGGCAGAGTAAAAAAAAAAAAAAATAAAGCTCATTGATCAAAAGCCTATTGTTACCTCTCTCTCCTAATGGTAATACCCCACCCAAGACAAATCCTTTTTCTGAACACCACTACTCAAATTATAAACACTAAAAAGATAAAGCAGTGAAAACCCTATCTAGTCTCGCCCAAAAAAGAGAAAAATTCATTTGAAACTGAACCATCTCACGCAGCTGAAAGGTTCACAGCCAGGACAAATTCAACTTCTCAAAATGCAAGTTTGTTGCTGCTAGTAAGGATAGTTGACAGTCAAGTCACAGGAAGTTTGGAAATTTAGAAGCCTTTTGCTCCTTGAAGCAGTTTATCAGGTACTCTATTGTATTTGTTCCAAAACACAATATATTACTGGATTACATTGCTGCATTTCCCCTCCAACTCTCTGGGGGAAAAGCCAGGCCCTTTTGAAATGGAGATGAGAGCCACAGTGAAGAGCTGCTACAGGAATATTTTGCTAAGTGACATCCCTGATACTTACTAGAGCAGTGTGCAACTTTATTGTGCAACCACAGCATTAATGAGATGTGACCAAGGCCTGGGAGCATTTGGTTATGAATATATATTAACAAAGTTTCAAGGCAGAATGATTCTTATATCCTATTTTATACTCCCAACGGTTCTTGATAGTAGAAATGAAGTTGAATCGTCTTAGAATTGGTAAGGAACTTTAAATGTTTAAGAAATAACCCATCAGAAACTAAAATTCAATTTATAAAAAACAGAAGACCACTAGAACTGAATATAGTGGGACCATGGCACCTTAAATCCTAAAACTTAGCAGCCCTTATTGGTCAAGAAGACTGATTTTTCCTTCCTTGCTGTAGAACTGTGGTTCTGCAGTCAGTGAGGAAGATATTTGTATGTATGGATGAAACAGTCCTAAATATTTGTGTTTCACTCAAGAGTATCTCAGGGTTTAATTATAAAAAGTAACAGGGGAAAGAAACAAAGTTGTTGTAGGTCTGCCATTCATTTCACAGTTTCCCAGGGCAAACGAGTGCAAATTTGATCATACATATCATCACCACACACAATGGTGGAATGAAAAGCAGTGAGACAGAAAGAGCTGGCCACACTGAAAATACACAAGGTAGAAAACCTCTTATGCATAGGAGTTGAAATTTGAACTAAATATAATGGAAGCTTATGAAAATACAACATAATGCTTCACAGGACTATGCACAGAACTTTACCTATGGTCCACTTGCCTAAAATTTCAATTTGGTTTGTGTCATACATTCACAAGCCAAAATAACATAACTTATCCATTTGGTAAACCCAATAAAAGTATTTTTAGAAACATTACTTCTGAATGCTCTTCTTCATCCAGTTCCTAAACTCCTTTCCAACTTTCTGTTCAGATATGAGCTTCCCTTCCCTATTTTCTAGGTGAGAGTCTGGGGTTTTTCTCCTCTCTTCCCCTCCTGAACTCTGAGTATGTTTTGCAGATGTTACGGTATTACCACTGGTTGAAAATTAATAAAATAAATATAAAATTAATATGCTGCTCATGAAAGACAGCTAACAGCACCAGAAACCAAACCTGGAGCAACTGAGCAATAGCTGCACTGCTATCTGTGCCAGTTGTCTTTTGAAACCTGTTTGGGATTTATGAATTGTTTTCCATCTATTCTCTGAGGTTTTCCTCTGAGGATGCTGTACTCTGTGCTTTATTCCACAGATGGAACCTATTAACTTCAAAGGTATGTCAAGTGAGCAATCCTGCAAACTGATGAAAATGCTTGTGCATCTGAAAATTCACATATAGAAATCCTTTATTTCATCTTCTGAGATCCTTAGTCAAACATCAAGTTGCAGGCAATAGATTTTATTTTTTCTTATCTCAGCATTTCTAGCAAATTGGGACACCAGCTCCATTTCCACAGGAAACACCAAAACATTGGCATCTACTTTTCTCCAATATATCTGAATCTAAAAAGCTGCTTCTGTGGGATTCTAGGACAAAAGTTTCCTCTACTATTCAGCTATTGTTTCCTGTTGTGCAACTGCTCCTTTCAGAATTTATCAACCCTAGAAATAACTCCTGTGCAGCCACACTGTCATGCCTTCATTCCATTTAACAGCCAGTTCCCTGGTTTTATCCCATTAGGATTTGGGGGATATAATCAAATTTCCAAAACCAAATGGGATTTATATTCAACCTCCCTTCTCTTTGAATAGGCAGGGGATCAGAGATGGGGGGACAGCAGATTATGCCAGAAAGGTGCACATTTATTAGAACTGGAGGTTTACAAACCATTGCCAGTCATCGTGCAAGAATGGGAAGCTCTGACTTGCCCCCAGAAAGGGCTGTTTTGGAGCAGCCTGGTGAGAGTGACTTGCTGAATCACAAACATTTGCTCCTAGCTCTTTTTTTTTGAGAGAAATATAAACTCAACACCAAACACCTGCTTTGCTATAACTTCCACTCTTTTTACTTAGCATATCCTCCTCTACATCCTTTGTTTCCCATAATATTTTTCCTAAGATGTCTCACATCCATTTCTCCTACATCTACTGTGACAATTTTCATTCATCACTTTTGCTGTCACGTCATCACACAACCCTTCTGCTCATGTTTTTAAAGAAAAATAAGGTTTGATATCCAGGCTGTCCATAAGACAAGCTGCAAGAATTTTCTTCCCTGGCTTATTTGTGACTATCACATAATAGCTATGCACAGCAGGATGCAGTGTCTCTGAAGAACAGGTATAAAAATAAATGATTGCTCCTCCTTAGCAAAGCTACTTAGAGAAATCTCAGGCTTGAATCCCAACATCAGAGATTTCTTCTCTTTTGATTCTATTTCTGTTACTGCTAACAGTCTATTTCATGAAAATACACGGTGTTAAAGAACAAAAGCAACTGGTCAAACAGACAAAATCCTGTGATGGCTTGAGTAGTAAGTCAGGAAATCTGCTATTCATCTAGTTTGGAATGAGGAACTTGGTGACTGGCAGTGCAGATCCAGGTGAGGAGGCTGCAGCCAGACAGATGCTTCTTTTCCAGCCCTGGGTAAAAAAGAAGGCAGCAGGAGAGCTTTGCTTCCCAAAGGAAAGTACCTCCATGGAAAAAAGAAAAAAGTCTAAAAAGGAAAACAGGGACTCCCCGAGGCAATGAATGGGTGAGTAACCTGGGCATGTTTGACAGGAAAAGGGTATTCTCTCAGATGGAGATGACAGTGAAGGATGAAATCTCAGTGGGGCCGAACCCAAAGCAAAAATCATGAAAAATAAGAACTGATCAGGCATCAGCACAAAACCCCAAGTATTTACCAGCCCTTGATGAGCACATGTGAGTCAGCCCTTGATGAGCACGAGTGGCCAGCAAGTTCACACAGCCAGAAATGCAGCACACCACAAGGCACTACAAGTGCAGGAGGAGGTAGCAAAGCCACCCATGCAGCAGTTGCTCAGAAATGTACATGGCAGGACACAAAAATAGTGCTGTATGCTATGAAATGGAAGCAAACAAACTTAACACGACATCTAAATGATGAATAGAAATATGACAATAAATGGCAGAGCTCAGAAACCTTTCTCATTAAGAGAGGCATTGTCACCTGGAGGCAGGGTGATCAGGCACAAAAAAAGAAAACCAAAACCTAGCCAGGCTCTGGCTATGTGATTTTATTTTTTGTAAATGGCACCACCTAAATCAGAGAACTGCACCTATCTGTGTTGTCATGCCTGATTAAAACAATACAGCCTGTGATGCATGAAAGCAAGACAAGGATATCTGCAGTCTGAAGGAATCTTTCAAGCCACTCCTTGTGGGCAAGAAATCTGAGAGACTGTTGGAACCAGAACAAGCACAGCTACCAAGTGAAATGGCTGTAGCTGCTGTAATTACAGCAGCTATATTCACTAAAGCCACGAGAAAAAGAAATTCAAAAAAGACCAAGGAAAAAAAGTCACAATAAGTTATAATACCATTATTAAAGCAGGAGTCTTACTAATGACAATTCCAAACATTTATTTTTTTTTTATTACCAGTTAATAGAAGAGTGCTTTGGTCAGACACATTCTCCAGGATATTGCTTTGATCACTTTTTAGGGGTGTGCTGATCTGTGGCACTGATAGCAGGATCAGTGAAAAGCCCTTTTTATAATGATAATGGCAATGAAAAGCAGCTTCATTTACTTTATCCCACATGAATCTCCATTACTGGGAGCAACCTAAGCCATGACAATACTGGCACTAAGCAGCCAAGCAAAAGCATGAACCATTTTCTAAGAAACCTATTAAGAAAGCAAAATTCATAAGACCACATCTCAATACCACTGGTACTCACTCTTTTCTGCAGCTATACAAAATACACATATCAGCTTCTGCACGCCTGTGTTAGTAAAGAAGCTGCAGGTTTAACCTGGATACCCCTATCTCTGCTCACATCTGCAGTGCTGCTCTTCTTCCCCCGCTGCTTTCTCTTAAAGGATGCCAAGAAAGCAGCACTTAAGTCTTTTGTCTTCTCTTTTGCAAATCCTTCGCTGTTATCAGTTCCTGAGCAGAGAGAGTTTCCTGCCAGGCACCATGCCCAAAGCCTTGGCAGTCAGAAAGGTTTTAACTCATTCCAGGGCAGATCTGAGCACTTTGCACTGAGCAGAAATGACACTGGTCACAGACTCAAGCAACTTGAGAAGTTCAGAACCTACTGAAATAAATCTCAAGCTGCCATTTTCAATAGCCTCCTCTACTGATTTTAACTCTCATCATATAAATTCTCATTTTTCCTCACAGCACCATCTGAGCAACTTGACTGAGCCTTGGGCTGTCCAGCTTCCAGGGGAGCCAGGGCAAACATCTCTGGGTACCTGAAGGACCACTCATCTCCTCCTGCACGACCTCAGGCAGCCCAAGCACTCCATCCTTTCAGGGGCTCCACGCCCTGGGTTGGCTTTGGTGCTGTGACAGAGCATGGCCTCGTCACTGCCAGATGTGACAACGCCTCCTCACTGCCAGATGTGACAATGCCTCCTCACTGCCAGATGTGACAATGCCTCCTCACTGCCAGATGTGACAATGCCTCCTCACTGCCAGCCCACCCCTTCCAATTAAACCCTGTAGCGCTGGGCCCCCTTGGATAATTCAGCCACAATTTACAGCAGCTCTGAATTAGCATAGACTGTGAAATAGGCGTTTAGCTAAGGCTTTAATGGTTTTCCAGGAGAAAAAAAAAAAAAAAGTAAAACAAACATACAATGTGGATTCAGATTTAAATGGTGTAAATAGAACTTAATGAATATTATTACTTGAGTTATTAGAACTTTCTGCTTGAAAAAATTTAATCTAATATTCCCATTTTTAGTATTGCCAACAGCACTGGGGCATGCAGTTCAATAGTTCAAAGTTACCAGCTTTATAATTGCTTTCTACAGACCTTAAAAAAGGCATTTAAGTTTCAGGATGTAACAGAATGGAATGAATTACCCATAGTCACTTCAAAAGCAAGGAAAAAATTATTACTGCATTTAGGTATTTACATGCCTTTTCCTTTGAGAAACATGAGGGAGAACCAAAAAGCATGGTAAACAAATGAGAGAAAATTCTGTAATCAGAGAATTAGGAAGCCTTGGGCATTTCCAGCTCAACCAGCCTTGAGCATTTCCAGCTCAACCGTTATTTTTAAAAGAAAGTTTAAGTTGAAATTTCAAGTGATATCACAGGGTTTTTTTCCAAGATGCAATATTTGAAAGACTGAATTGCACTTTATTTACTCTTATCTGTGCTTTGTGTACTCAGAAGAATATGAGCTGGATTAAATATAAATTGGATTCATCTCATAATGCAGCTCACTCACAACAAAAGGTGCTGCTAGCATGTTATCTTCAGGTTAAATGTTGTTACAGTTTGTTAACAAATGTGTTTTAACATCATAGCTTCAGGTTAAATGATGTTACAGTTTGTTGACAAATGTGTTTTAACATCACCAGTTCACACTGCATGAGGAGACCACTGGAAAGAGGAATTACTTTGTCCTGTTACTGACAGCTGCCTTGGTGACAATGCCATCAGATTCACCATTCCAGTGGCAGCAATACTTGAATAGCCAGCTGTAAGAAGGGCACATTGTTTTCTCAACCACATGAGTTGTAAATATTTAAAAATACAATTAAAACAGACACAAATATCAGCAATAGGAGGAAAAGCCCCTAGGAATCTGGCCTAAGAAGCAGTATTTCAAATATCATACATGCTTTTTCAGCCTGAATTACTCACCATTTTACACTTTCTCTGATTCTAATCTATCCAATAGTTATACCTTGAATATGTAGGAGCAGATTGACACAAATTACTATGACAATCAGCCCAAGTTATTTCAAAGGCCTTGTTTCAGGCAGAGTAATTTGGCCCCCAAATCCTAAAGGGTTTTTGAGATTTATGGAATTCCTAGGAGATGGGAGTAGATAAGAAATGAAAGATGATCCTTATCCTAATACTGCCTTTGGATGCTCTTACTTGACTCACCCACGTCAATAGAGAGTGAAATTTCCATTTATTAAAGGAAAACCTCATGATTTTCACTAAAGCTATTTCTGAGACAATTACCTGATAATTCTATGTTCAAATGCCACAATCAAAGGCTCCACGAGCTTACACAAAGGAGGAGAAATAGTTCCAGAGATAGCAAGCCTTCCTTTCCTGCATCTGCCGTTCAAAAAAACCAAACCAAACCCACAAAACCAAACCCTGAATTGAAGGACTTGTGCAATTTGTAAAGGTCTGAATTAGAACGGGGACCACAGGCTGAGGTTCCCATGGAGTTCCAGGTTTGTATGTTATACACAACACAAGAGAACATGATTCAGTGCAGCCCCAGCACTGTTTGCTTTTCAAATTCAGTGTGCTTCTGTGCAACATAGCAGAAATGTCAAGCCCAGCTAAGCTTGATCTAAATGTTTAACCTGCAAGTCTTCTCCACTGTACAGACCAATACAACTTGCAATGACTTCAATGGGCACTTGAACCAAAGAGCCCTTTTGAAATTATCTGTGATGAAGAGCTCAGATTTTTTTGAACTCTAAGACCTGAAACAAAATAACATTTAGGATGCACATAACTTCTGTGGTTTTTGAAGGCTCTCTAGTAGAGATCAACAGGATCAACACTCAGAGATTGTGAGCACTCCTGAGAAAATGCTTTGTTCATAGTAAAATATCCAAGCGTTACTGCTTTCCTCTTAGACCATTGTGCATCAGGAAAGAACTTGACGTCTGCCTTTCTGTCAAGAGACCTGAGATCAGAAAAGTCCACAAAAATCTTTTTGTTTGGGCACATGTCTGACATCAGCAGGTGAGATCTTGCCTGAACACACCAAAACCCAGACAACTGATACAAGTGTAGGACTTAATTAAATGCTCAATATCCACTGAGTGCTCAGTTTGAATAGCAAAGCCTTCCAGGAACTGGTTTGTTTTTTTATTTCACTCACACAGGGGCAAAACTCAAGTACGTTCTGTGATTCTTTTTGTTTGTTTCTAAGTTGCACAGGTGCTACTGAAGCAAATGTAGCTGAATGCTTCTGTGACAGTGCACTTGAGTAGGGCCAGTGCACACAGAGTCTGGTCACATCCGTAGGCATGGTCCTCTTTCAGGAGTATCTAAGGGCCCATCATACTCAGAAACTTTTAAACATCTTCTGCCAAAATGCCACATAAAAATAATGAAATATGTTTTGTAAAAGCTAAGAAAAAACTACTTATTTAAAAAATTGTCATACTTTATATATTCTAACAGAAATTTTACTTTTTTTTCTCTTTTTGTTACAGGGCCTCCGCAAAGCAATTTTGGCCAACTTCCGCATATTTCAACAGATTTTATTATTTGTGTGATGGAAGCACAAGAGCACAGATCACCACTTGATCTGTTAAAACACTCCTGCACCAGAGAATTCCTAAGGGCACAGTGATGGAAGAAGCGTTTGATTCTAACAGATTGAACCACAGCACCTGGAGGAAGGCTGGGGGCTGCCCAAACTGCACAGCAAGTGCAGCTCCAGAGGTTTGGCACAGACCTAGAATGCTCCTACACCTGCAAGTTTCCAGTGCAGAAGTGAACTCCAGAGCCACCAAGGGATGAGGCAGGGCTGCAAACCCCAGGCTGCTCCTGTATCCTGAGCGCTGGATTAATGTTGGGGGGGTGGAATTCCCTTCTGTCACATAGCACAGTGTCAGTGTCAGAAACGCCTCAGGCTGAGCTTCCCCAGGGAGAGAGCTCAAAAGTGAACAGACTGGAAAAGAATGTAATCCTAAATAAGCTTCCTGTGCCTCGTGTTCAGACACAAGTGAACTTCTTCTAAGGAGAAGCACTGAGGGGCTTGGTTTGGGTTTTGTTTGTTTGGGGTTTTCCCTAGGTTGTTTACTTAGTTTGTTTGGTTTTTTGTAATTAACAAGGGAGACAGAAATACAAAACCTTTTGTACTTTCCTATAATGATGAGCAATAAATGTGAAAAAGGGTAACAAACTCGACAAACTTTCAGGAGCAGTAAAATAAATCTACAGTCAAATACAGATGCTTTTGGATCTCTGTATTCTAATGACGAATTTCCCATAAATTCTTTTCAGAGCAATCTCAAAAAAGGATTGACATTCACACTGGACTTCCATGCTATCCTATTTTCCTCCAAATGGTCTGCAGAATAATAAAAAAAAAATAAATAAACAGAGATGACTGGTTTAAGTCAGCTCAAGGGAGAAAATCCAGGAAGGAGGCACATAAAGTTTGAGTTCATCATCATTTAAACCTGAAAAGCTAGGAAATACACAACTGACAGCCCCTTCCAAAATAAGTAGGATTTATTGCTTTTTCAACATAATTCCATATTTTGTGCTTTTCCCCTTGCTATACAAACTGTCATCACAGTCACCCTGCTAGGGGACTGATCTTTTCCCAAGAAACTCCATTTCAGAAGCAGGAAAGGTCTACAAGGGATTCAGACAGCCTGGCAAGCTGGAATTTCATCTCCAGCAAGAGAACATCTATGATAAAATAAACAGAGCAAATTTATAAACACAGTTTATGAGGAAAGTGCAGGATGGTTTCTGTGAGGGGAAACCCTGCTAAGTCCTGAAAACTCAATGGCAGTGTCCAACAGCATGTGAGTGAAGGGATTCCATGGACACAGCACAGCTGCAATGTCAAATGTTATTAAAAAAAGGAAAGTTCCACTAGACTGGAGCAAACAGCCATTTCTGGACTGAGTGTTAATCCAAGGAACAAAAGGAAATAATAATGCTTAACCACTGCTGTGCAGGGTGAGGCCCAGTCAGAGACATTCCCTAAGTATACTGGTTTCTGTCAACATCTTCATCCATGACCTAAAAACAGAAATTGGGGAAGGATTTCAAGCCTTTCCAAATCAAATGCTGCGGCTAAACAAGAAGAACTCCAGAAAGACCCCGCCCCAAAGGGGAAAAAGCAGACTACAAGATAACAAAGAAGCCTCAGTGGAAATAATGTATATTACTACTCCTAGGCACCATAACATTCTCATCATTCTGCACACTGCAACTATAGAAAAATCCCATATTTAAAAGTAAATTTTAGTTATCAACATGAGGTTACAATACAGCTTAGACATCCTCAGTGTTTTCTTATAGCAGCTCTTTCACAGAAGGAAAAAAATCACCACAACGCAAAATAAGTCCCTCTGCTATTCATTTGAATTTCAACAAAATACAAGCTAAAGCAGAAAATAAATGTTAGAAGACAGTGACAAATCAAGCTTTTAATTTAACAAAATACCCAAAAACATGTCTCACATTAAAATAAAACCTGCAAGTATATTAACTTTAATGACTACTGAACAAAAGACAAAACAATTGGACTGAGTTATCCTATAAACTTCACTTTAGGGTACTTTGAGGAAATTCTGATCTAAGCAGAGAAATAAAACACTGCTAAAATCTCTAAGGAAGATGTACAAGCAACCTGTGTTAAAATGTCCCTATTCCTCTCCAAGAAATTTAATTTGTAATGGAAAACCTGTATTGTAATTGCACCTGGTCCCTTTGATATTTTTATATTCTTTTCAAAAACACTGAACTCTACTTTTGGTGGTTGCAAATTCATACAGCTGCACTCTCAGGGGAGGAAAAATACTTATGAAATGAAATAAACAATATTCTGCACATTTCAAATGCAGGCACAGAATGTGACAACAAATAGGTTTGTGCCTCAGAGTGGTTTGTGGGCCTTACAGAACACAAGCAGGGCTGAGCTGTAGGTGCCATTCAGTGAAGGTGAGGGGGTCTTACAGAACAAATGCTGTTTAGCACATCCAGGGTGTTAAGAAAAAAGCACAAACTACTGTGTGTAAAGGCTATTGAGAACCTAGGATAAAACTAAAATCTACATTGGAAGGAAGAAAGGACTGACAAAGCCAAATCTTAATTCTTAGGAATACTTCAATTCTGCAGCAAGCCTGGTTGCAGCATCACAGTAGCTTAACTCTTGTGTATTTGCTCTCAAGTCAGTTTGGTGGGTTTTGCTTTTAAGGAAAGGAGGAAAGAGAAGCTGAAAAAGCTGAAAGCCTAACAGAGCTCTTTACAAGAAACTGAAATTGAGCTGCAGTATGAGTTCCTCATCCATAAGAGATGAAGTTTTTATTAATGTCCTAACTAAATATACACTTGTTATTTATCTGTTTGATTCCATATAAATGACAAGGGTGAGGTGATGGAACCAATGAGGAGCAATGACCCCAGAACAAAAATAAGTACTTGCCATCATTCAGGTGAAGAGAAGACAGCAAAGAGCACATTTACTCTAGTCATTCTAAGAATAGAAGCTCATAATCTGTCTTAACTGCTAGATTTTAATGGCCTGCAGAATATCTCTAACTACATAGAACAGAAGCCTTAAAGGAAATGAAATTCTCAGGGAAAAATATGATCTAATTAAAGCATCTACAAACACGTTTCAGAAATGGGAAAAAATATTTAATTTTGTCAGCAACATCTGCAAAATGTTTTAATATGAGATATCTATAACTCTCCTGACTTCCAGATTTTCAGAGTATGTCAGAATGTTTTACAAAACACATTAATTGGTACAGCAGTAGTTTGAAGCAGTGCACACCATTTCACTGGAAAAGACTGTCAAGAAATTGTGGCTGGTTTTATTTCACATTCCTGTCTCTGAACTCTGCCTCAAGCTCCTCTGTCATATCCCAATGGTACTAATATTTGTAATTATAAAAATATCAGAAATTGTAAAGATGTTATAAGATATCCAAGGTATACAAGATCTGATATCTTATATAAGGTTATATCAGATTTTCAAATTAAATTTTGGCAGCTTGACTTTCAGCAGCAGTCTCTTGCATTTGTGATTTGTTCTAAGTTTTTTTTTCTCTTCAGTGAAAGATATTTCTTTTGCTTGAAACTTTCCCTGCTATTTCATATTCTTATTCCTGAGGGCAGGAATTTCATATTCTTTTTTGCTGGGCTACAAGTGTACATGTAGTTGAAACCTCTCCCTTTTTCATTATTAATTGCTGTAACTTTAGACAAAATCAGAGGTACCAAGACAGGTAACACAAACATGCAGCTCCATATTGGCAATGTGAAACAGGGAAAGAAGTTTTATTGTCCAGTGCAAATCCACACCAAGCACATTGTGAAAGACAGGAGTGCTTTAGCTACAAGCAAAATTTCAGCAAGATCATCTTCTCCAAGCCTTCATTCTGGAAACATGTAAAGCATAAGTTTCATCACATCTGTTTAGTTTTCCAGTGTCCAGCAGGAGTTCAGGACACCGTTGTGACGGGGTGTGCTGGTGTTTGCTGGGGTCATAGGATGAGGGAAGAGACAAGAATGTTGACTTCATGTTTCAGAAGGCTTGATTTATTATTTTATTATATGTATTATATTAAAACTATACTAAAAGAATGGAAGAAAGTATTTCATCAGAAGCTAAGAATAGAAAAAGAATTATAACAAAGGCTTGTGACTGACCAAGACAGTCTGGACAGCTGGACTGTGATTGGCCATTAATTAGCAACAACCACATGAGACCAAACACAGATGCACCTGCTGCATTCCACAGCAGCAGATAATTATTGCTTACATTTTATTCTTGAGGCCTCTCAGCTTCTCAGGAGAAGAAATCCTAAGGAAAGGATTTTTCATAAAACATGTCTGTGACAACAGGGGACACGGGATCTGGGTGAGGACAACCACACCACCTGCAGGGGCAGCCACCATTCCTACAGCAGCAAATGGAAAAGGTCCTGAGAGATAAACACGGAATCCATGGACACCTGAGCCATCCACAGTGTCCTTTGGGGAGCCACACAGATGGGCCAAAATCCTGACACAGCCACACAGCTCTTGAGGCAACTCTTCTGCAATCCCTCCACCTATATATGACAGGATTTTAGAGGAAAGCATTGTTTTGTGCTCAGAGTACAATAGGATTCATCATTACAGGACTGTCATTAATTTCTTCAGCAAATTTTCATTTGCTAACAGCCCATGTTCACTTAGAAGTTTACTCCACTAATGATCTTCTCTTCATATATCTGTAATTCAAGATATTTTGTATTGGTTAATTCTCATACTTGGTACTGCTGTATCTCCTTGTTTCCAAACACTTCGAATAAGGAAAATGTTTAGCTCTCTAATCAAACACTTCTCACTTACTGTGGAAGTCAATGACCTCTTTTTGTGCCCTGGCTATTTGAGAAAAGTTATGATTTCCATAGCTACCAACAAAGCTGCATATGTCAGTCCTAAATCACTGTGAAATCCATCAGATTCATCTAGAACAATTCAAAGACCAGATCACAAAATTTGAACTAACACTGTGCCTGAAAACAGTGGCTGAAAACTAAACCAGCTGAATATCATCTACATGCACAGAAGCATCCATGAGATCAGTTCATATGACTATTTTCTAATTCCAATAGCAAAACAGAACAGAAAGGCAGATCAATAGTGCATTCCTGGTTAGGCATAAACAGAAATCAGAGAAGAAAAAAACCTGTGGAGGAAAATCCATTCCCACAGATGGGATCTTCTCCACTTTTCAAGTGAGGAACATTAAGACACTTGATAAACAGAAGTGTTTTGTTTTCAGAGCTGTCAACCTGGTATCCTCTACAACCATTACATGAGCTTCCATTTCACATTCAAAAGGGAAAAAGCAAAGGAAAAAAAAAAAAGAAGTCTCCTGGAATTAATAGAAGTAAAATGTAAATTTATCCTGCTTCCTGCAAGGTGACCACTTGTCACACAGCCCATTGAGATTCCCTACAGGCCTGAAAATAAACTTCCCAAGCCTGAAAGTAAACTTCAGCTGTGTGTAATGCTGAGAGCTTAATGTGTGAGCATCTGTTCCTGCAGCTATTCCATTTAAAGTGCACTGTCATTTCCAAACTGCAGTACAGGTGTCCTATGCCACCAGCCTTAACCAGAAGCTTCCTATGTATAGAAATATTTTCTTCCTCCTGTTACTTTTAATTGCATCAAGTGGAATTACACTGAATAAAATATTGACTTGTAAGATTTATGTAGCTTAAGCAATAATGCAGTAGGTAACACCTCTTACTCTATTTTCTCTCATGCTCTACATGGCAATTTTCTAAGCTTTAACACGTTAGCTGCTGGCATATGGTATGTTAATACACATGTTGTGGGAGCAACGCTCTCAACTTATCTACCAATAGTTGGCAGTGTTCACTCAATTCTCTACAGCATGACAGCAATTCCAGAGGGTAGCAAAAGTGACACATTGTCTGGGTCAGGGTTATATGCTAACCTTCCATGTTTTATCTGGGCACATTACGTCATTCCATGAAAATTAATTTTTAGTTAAAAAACCTGCAAGGATATCGAAGTCCCATTCTGCTTCCTTATCTCTGTAATCATTTAAGACATTATCTTGTATTCAGCTCAAGAACACCTCAGTACTCCTGGTAGTGTCCTTTTCTTACATATTTTTCCTTTTCTCTTTACTATTCTTCCTAATTTAGATTCCCATGAGTATCATACCTCCTAAATATAAAAAGGTAGCAGTGATA
Source organism: Agelaius tricolor (assembly GCF_023055355.1). Lineage (NCBI taxonomy): Eukaryota > Metazoa > Chordata > Aves > Passeriformes > Icteridae > Agelaius > Agelaius tricolor. Next base: position 6,839,477 of record NW_027269270.1, read on the forward strand.
ACCTAGACTGCTTGCCTTATTCTACCCTGATTTTAATGGATTTGCCCTGACAGAAGCCTGTAGAGAACCTCCCACTTCAATACTGGCATCACTGAAGGCTTTATTATCACGGTTTGTGTGATTTTAAACAAACAGCTTTTCTTTCATTCTGAATCCATGAAGACAACATATAGATATATTCTCAAGGACAAAGATCACTTGGCACTAGTCAATCTTGAAAAAAGTCAGCCCTCAAAGTCCTCCCTGTTAGCTGATGGCTTTGTGAGCCAGTTACAAGCTTCACTTCACATCTTCCTTCCCTCAGTGCTTTGCAGAAATACATGCATCTATATATTTGTGCTCCTATATATATCAATACATTTTTTTTTTTTGCATTTCATTCTTTTAGCTAAATATATAATTCCATATTTCTCTCCACTTGCTAATTTTACTTTGACAAGCCTTGACAGATGACAAGAAATCTTCTCTTGTGGCTTTCCCACATTCCTTCGGGCCTGATTGCATATCCACAAACAAAGCTGTAAGTGAAGCCACCTGCTTACTGACAAAGCCATGTGTGAAACATAAAGCTACATGGGTTTTCAAATTGCACCCAAAGAACAGACAATCCAGAGCCATGAACCAGGACTTGCTTCAAATCAGAGATGTGCCAACTTTGCTACCAAATGTGTGGACTATCACTCAACAAGTCTTTTTTTGCCTTTTTTTTCCCCCCCCTCAAAACAGGAGACAGGGAAAAAGCAAGAGAAGATGTCTCCATTCTAACCACTCTGCAAAATTCTGTCCCATGACACAAGTAAAATGCTCCAGATTGATATCTGCTGCATGAGCACAGAAAGCTGAATCAGATGATATGGTGCTGGTCCCACCACAAGGACAAAACAGGAAACACCTCTAAACTATGATGGTTTGTACCAATTAGCAAAACCCAATCAACACTACAGACAGAGGACTGACTGGCTGTGAACCTACAGGGCTACAGATAGTCCAATATCAAAATGGACAAGGAAAAGGAGACAAAGGAAGGACTGCTTGCATTTATACAGCCATGCAACAGCTATTCTGTACTATTTCCCTCACATTATTCTATTTCCTCATCTTTTAACATTAGGATAGAAATATGTGGGTGAATATATCTTCCTTACATTTCCTTACACCTTTTCTACAGACACGTGCCCAATGCATCTCACTTTTATAACAGACACTGAAGTTGAAAATAGCGTGAGGACATCGCCATTCCCTGCTCCTTTTCCATTGTCTACTAGACACACGCATTTTTATTAACATTACAGTTTTCTATTTGCCAACACTTCTGAAGGAGTGAGAAGAAATACTCTGATTGTAGATCAAACTAAAACAACCTCCAGACTGCTCTAGTTTGGACCAGGGCAGCAGCTGAAAGCTGAAGCCAAATGTGTTTCTGCATGTCACTAAAGTATGAAAGACAGACAAATGCCAAATTTTAGCCCCAGACATCTCCTGGTAAGTGATTCAGGTAACTGCCCCTCCTTGCTCTGGTTGGCTCAAGATGGGACCCATCAAGAGCAGATATGACAGCATTTTTACAGACAGCCTAGCCTGCCTCTGAGCTTCAGGGCAGGCATCTCTGCAGTCCCTGCCTCCTCAGCATCCAGGGAGGGACACCCCAGGCTCCCAGCCCCTAGCCAGCACTGCCTTCCTTGCACAGAAAAACAAAGGAAGGAGCTGAAACCAGCACACTCACATTTGGTTTGAAGGTACACAGGAAGAGAGATAACTCATACATCTGCAGTGGAGATACCTGCTGCCTGAAATTGTTCCCTGCTGAGTGGTTTTATAACAATGACAATTTCACCCACAAAATTTGAAAGGCTTACAAAACACAATTGCATTTGTCCCTAATATTACACTACATTAGAACACTTTCTCCTGAAAGCATACCTCTAACAATGCATATTTTTAAGATACACAACCAGAGCTCTCTAGCATTTTTACCTGATCAAATAAAAGCTTTTCTTTTCATGTTATATCATCACAAGCTAATTCCCAAATACTTTTCTCTAGAACTGTAACTAAACTGGCAATTGATTTCAAAGCTTATGATGTATAGCAAAGGAAAAATGTGAACTGGTAACATTCTTATAATTGAGGGCATAAGTTATTTTAAACATCTGTAAAGATCCATCACAAGGGATCATGGCAACAGTAAATAAGCCATACTGTACCTATAAAAAAGTCATTAAGGGTTGGACACCATAAATCACTAGCAATGACAATGAGCCTTTACCTATAACAGTTTGCACTAAAATTTAATTATAGCTATAAGGAGGTGCATTGTTTGAAAAGCAAGGAAGAGTTTGCAACAGACACAGGACTGATAAGCTCTTTATATTTGATTTTGTAGACTTTTTTCAACACTATTTCATTAGAAAAAAACATTAAAATTTGTTCTGGTTTGTCATATAAATTTTTCTGCATAGACACCTCACAGAGATATAATCAAGAACTTTATACAAAGCTTTTATTTTTGTTTCTCCTCTCAGTTATATAGTGCCACAAATGTAAAGAAAACCAAAAATATCCTTATTAAAATTCCAAAGGTGATTTTACTAAGAGACACACACACGCACACATATATATATATAAAATACAACAAGCCTAAAGTAGTTATTCGACACATGCCAATGGTGGCCCTTCTCAGAGTCCAAATGAATGAGAGATGACTTCCAGGAACCTGGTCTGTAGCCACATTCAGGCAATAAACCAGTTAGAATTTTAAAATGTTGGTTCAGCTAGGAAAAAGAGAAATATTGAATCGTTCATTCAAGCATAAAAGACCCATGAAAATATTTCTGCTCAGGACTTGGAACAGTGTTCCTGTTACAATTCAATAGTCCATCATCTTGGATTTGGAGAGGCAGAAATCTTGCAGTTAAAACCAGGAGGTTTTTTTCTCAAAACAGAGGTAGTGAGTTTGGGTTCAATAATCATTAAACAGGCACAGAGGGACGTACATTTTCTCATAGTTCTGTCTCTGAAGGCATTTGGTAGCAAATGAGTCCTTCAAATTGGACTCATCATTACTCAGAATCTTACAAGACAAGTATTGCACTGAGCTAATTGTGCATAGCCACCCAGCTTTACCTTTAAGCACAAGCTCCCTCATTACTTCCTTGGGAATTTAATAGATTTGCTGTCTCTAAACAAGAGCTGCACAGATAAACAATTACATTAAAGGTATGTAAGAAGCAAGCCTGAAGTTTGGTCATGGCTTTGTGCTGCAGGTCAAGAGGTGTGACTGGAGGCAGCACAGGGGGCTGAGAGGGCTCAGAGCACACACAAGGGAGAACAAGGGAGGGACAAGGAGAACAAGGGACAGCAGTGAGGGGAGGTGCCTGAGCACTTCCCCAGGCACCTCTGAGTGCTGCAGTGAGCACCAAATTTAAGGGACACAATGCCTTGAGCTATGGGCAGAGCTGCATCATCAGCACTGGATTTTCACACACAGTGGAGTTAGGCATGCCAAGGCAGGGCCAGAATTTACATCTTTCTTACCTAAGGATGCACCTCCCTCAGACTAAGACCCAGGAAGTTTCTCACTAGAGACCACCTTCCCTCTCCAGGAGGGATAGGCCCATTGACTTTCTGCAGCTTTTTCTCCTTCTTCAAGAGTATCTGGCATTTATGAAGCCCTCAAGAAGACAATAACACGCAATTACATGGAGTATAAACATCTGTGTAGCCAATGGGAAAAAAAACCTCATTCTTATTAGGACATACACAACAGATATTAACATATCTCCACCTCATCCAACAGATCCTGTTTATTCCACTTCATGTGTTTTACTTCAGAAGTGAGTTAGCCCTTACATCCCTGCAAAATCTATTTAAAATTACCTGCATCTGAAGTGTTAAACCGATGGGAGGTTTTTCTTTTCCCTCTAAACTACTATGGCACTGGAGTTTGGGTTCTCATTCCCTGCTCAATCTACACCAACTTCACAAGAAGCATTTATGCTTCAGCTCCCTCTGAAACATCTGGGAGTTGTCTTGTTTCACAATTCATGAAATTCAGTCAGGTGAGTGCAAAACATGGAGTAAGTTCATAAAGGACTCCAAGGACAAAGTGTATTTTAAGCCAAGAGTCACATTTAGACTGAGCAAGTTGAGCAATCACTAGGCCATCTTAGCTGTCCATGGCAGGTAGGATATTCTCTAAACTAGGGATATTGGTGGTTTTCACCTCCATCTTCATTTATTTCAAGACTATGAAGTGAATAAAAAAGATATGAGGCCAAAGTTTTGCTATCTTTTACATATCACTGCAGGGACTTCCTTCTACACAAAGAAGACAGAAAAAAAATGTCACTTGACAGACAACAAAAAAATGGTACAGCTTTGACAGCTCAGCAAAAGACCTCTTCAGTTTTAAAGGAAAAAAATGGCTAACAGAAAAAAGAAGTTTTAGTGAGAACATTGCAAAGTCAAGAGATCTGGGCCTGAACAAATATTTACATCTTGGCCATTAATGGTGTTCATATCATCCATGATATGAACTTTTAAATGACTAAGGACTTTTTTGTGTAATGCCATAATGCTTTCATTCAGCTAAAACTACCCTTGACCCTTGAAAGCCCATACAAACAGTATGTGAAAGAACTCTGAAGACATGTTCTTCAGCCTGCATGAGAGCACAGTTCATTGCTGCAGTAAGTGAGCTGTGTTCTGTGTGTTTGCAGGGGTACTGCACTAGTCGTATCCCATGTAGTAACAGAGGAGATTTCAGCAATGTAACCCATCTTACTGAGCTCTGCAGTGCCTCTGGCAGCAGCCATCCACAAAGTTGCTTTAAAGACTCTAAAAAGACCTTGTAGAACTAAGTTCCAGTTGAGAAGTCCCAGAAGAGGGTGAGGACAAACAAGCCCTGCAGAGTAGGCTGACTCACCATTCCCACAGCACTGAAGGAGAGAGAGGTGCTTCCTGGTGCCTTCCAGGGGACAACACCTCCTGTGTCAGAGGTTAAAAGCAAGTACATGCATTGACTTTCCCCTCTAACACCATGTACCACGTACTTTAGACCATCTGGTGCAATAGAACTCTTACTTATCACACAGTTGAAATGCATGGAAGAGGCACAACCACCAAATTATTGTTAGAACTATAAATAACTAGCATGTTGTCTTTCCTTACACAAGACTATTCACTTACACACTTTCAAGACCATTACTCTCTCCTGTCCTCAAAATATGGTGTTGCCTTCCCTAAAGGGAAGTTTCCCCTCAAAATTCAGGGTTGGCTACTCAGTATTTTTCCTAAATCTGGGAGATTTGTTATCTGTGTGACCAGTATGAAACTCACGGTTAACAGACTCCTTTTCTTTACTCCTTCTTTGGAAAGGGAAGAGGTGTGGGGCATCATGGAAATCTCACACAAGTACTCAGACTAATCCCAGAGCTACTCCTCTTCCAGGGAAGGAATGGATCTCACTTGGAGGCAAAGAACATCTGTTCTTCACCATCTTCTGCAGATAGAATATCACCAGGAAGAGAGCACTGGTACCATCCACTCTACCATAAAACCCCACCACCAGAGAGGGGTTGAGAAGCATTTGATGCAGAGAAGTGCAGCAAACCTGGGCTGTGTCAACAGAAGCACAGCCAGTTGTTCATGGCAAACAATTGTTCTTCTTTGCTCCAGCCAGACTGACTGTACCTACTGCAGCCATTAGTGTGCCCTCCAGAACTAGCAAATTAATGGTAGTAATAAAGTGAAAGTAGTCAGTGTACAAGTCCTTTGAAAAGACACTGAGGCAACTTGGCTTGCTGGATTTGGAAAACAAAAAAATTATATATTTATATATAAAATATATATTTTATATATATTTTATATATATAATTATATAGAAAATATATTTTCTAAATCCAGCAAACCAATATATATTTATATAGAAATATATATAAATTATATAAATATTTTTATATACATTTATATGTATTTTATATAAATATATATTTTATATACCTTTATATATTTTAATATACAAATACATATAATATATGTATATTATATATATATGCACACACATATAAATAAATAAAGTTTTGTGAGGGACCTAACAGTAGCTCTCCAGTAATATCCAGTACTGAGGGGCTGACAAGATGGCAAAGTCTGCCATGATGCACAACAGGAAAATGAGAGACAGCAGGCACTAATTGAAAAAAATTACCCAGACAGTACAAGGGGAACAGAGTCACTACAAAGATAATTAAGCAGAGAAGCGGAGGCCCAAAGAGGTTGTGCAACCTCCATCCTGGGCAGCTTTCAAAGCCCATCTGGCCAAAGCTCAGATGACCCTCAGAGCTGACCTACTTTGAGCAGGATGTTGGCAGGTCCCTTCCAGCCCCAATGACTTTGTGACTCTCCTCTCAGCCGGCCCTTTAGCTAGAAGCTTACAAAGCCACTTGAGCATCTCAGGTCAACAGTTTCCTTGCTATTCAGTAACACTGAGCTCTGTGAGATGAAAAATACAGTATCATTACAGTTGGACATTCCTTTTTTTATTTAGCTTTCTGACAATAGGCAAATTTCTGCAGAAAATGTTAGCAACAAACAAGACTCGTTAAAGAAAAATAAGAAATACAATCAAATACTAAAAGTGTCAAAGTCTGAGTTTTCAGTTTTAAATTTAAATTTTAAACCTCTTCAAAGAGCTTAAAACACATACATATTTTAGAGTTTCATGAAGGGAAGGGGCACTGTAGTTCTAGTTCTCAGTAAGTTTTTTAAAATCTACTTATCTTAGTGCATTTTGCCACAGCACTCTACTCTCCCTGGAAAAATTTTGCCCTCCCTGTACTCTCTCAGCACTCCTCCTCCCAGGAAAACACCCTGTTCCTCCTAGGCTGAGCAGTAGCCTGGCCAGTACCTAAAAAACCCCATCAGCAGGATTCCACTCTTGTCATAGGCCCAGGTGTCATTGGCCAGAAAAGGAGATTTCTGTTCTTCCTTTGCTAACTTTGACCCTTGGAAAAAGAGTATTTCATTGCTTTATTTGTAAAATTGGAAGTTAGACAGAGCAACACCAGAAATATTTCATCTTTTGCCAACAGACATGTTAATAAAGAGCTAATCCTCTCATGTTTATATCAAAGCTGAGGCAATCCACAGCGCTAATGCAAAATCCCTCACTCATCTTCTTCCATTTATGCTCTGTTAATCATATAACATTATTACAAACAATACAGTAAACTAATTACTGTTCAGTCACTTCTTTCTTCCACACTATAAACTAAATTACTGACTCACAGACGCATTCTCCCTGTGAAGATGAACTCTTTGTTTGTTCTCCTTCCTTCCAGTCTGTTTATCGCCACTTCAGTTCGCAGACAACAAAACCTTAAGGACGCCTCCCCACATAACTGGGGCAAGGGTTCTTGGGCTGTGATGGTTTCTGGGTTTGGGCTGGGGCTTGGTTTTTTTGTTTGAGGCGTTTGGTCTTGGTTTGCTGTTGTGTTTCTTTGGGTTTTTGTTGGATTTTTCATTTGTTTGGTTTTGGTTTTTTTGGTTTTTTTTTTGGTGGGGAGGAAGGAGAGAGCAGCAACGGGAAGAAAGAGTACACGTTAAAATGGCTTCAATGAATTTTCTCCTTGGCTGTCAGAGCCACTTGTGAATGCTGTAGGTAAAACATTCTACAAAACCTGGAAAAGTCCATCTGACTCATTACCCTGTAGCCTTGTGAGATTAAGTTTGGTGCAGTAGTTCAGTAACAGCAAGCACAAAGCAAATTGCACCTATTGCTTTCTCACACTCATTACCAATACCTTTGGGCACGACAACATGCTGCCGAACTATTGCAACTAAAGTAACATGAACCCTGTATATTTGAGGCATAGTATGAAGAGGGAGGTTTTAGCCTATGAAAACAAAGACTTTCAGGGAAAATTTTTAAAACAACTCTCTAAAGAAAAATAAGAAAATAGAATCAACATAAACTTCTAAAACAGGCAGCTGGGCAAAACCATGCCAGCATTGTATGGTTTGGATTACTGAACACTGAGTTCAGGATATTAGAATAAAGATTGAATACATTTCAAAATATTGTGCTGGAGAAGCTGCATATGCTCACCATATTCAACGCTATTTATGAACGCAAATCAGAATTTGTTCTGAAAATGGTTACATTCTGAAACTGAACCTGAAGACATGTATTCATGCCATCTTCCTCTCTTATTTGACAGGGAAGAACGAAAGGCATTAATATATGAATTGGTGTACCACTATCATTTTTCATAGCATGATACCAAATCTTGCCATCCATTTTTGAGAACAATGAACAGCTTTTTCACTTACAAGGTAAGAAATGCAGCATGGAATCCATTTCAAGCTTCTAAGGTCATTTGAAACAGCCCATGTTTTGAAACAGAACTATTTTGCATAATGAAAAATTCCCTTGGTACTGTAAAGAGCATTGTAAGTCTACTCTGTTGATTTATGAATAAAAATATACCACAAACACAACTATGTCATATCTGTGTGTACAACTCATGCTTCAATGAAACACTACAGACACTTTCAGCAGAGAAAGCAGGAGACACTTTAAAGGCAGCAACAAAATTAATTCACCTCAGATAGGTTTCATTTTCTCCAACAAAACCCAACAAGACTTAAAAAAACCTCAAAGTCTAGGGAAGAAAGCCCTCAGTATTGAATTGTGGCTCACAAGCAAGACAAGTAGATGGCACAAAAATCTGTGACAGGACTTGTCTGGTGTTTCTAGCATATTTCTCTCATTTGGTGTATCCAAATTCATCTTCCACACAGAAGTCATATGGCCAGCCCTTAAAATAATTTGCACTTCAGACTAAGTCTGCATTGCTTAATTAGGGATAAACTGCCTTCCAGCTTGCAGCTTGCTTGGAAATACCAAGACAGTACTTTGCCATTTCTTTGTGCCAAATAAGTACTACATGTCACTTCACATTACATTTTACACCAATTGAGAAAAGTGCATTGTGCACTTTGGAAGCACTAAAGGCTTATCTCTTTCTACTACCAGTGATTTACTCTTTCCCTCATCTGGAAAATGAGGCTCAGCTTTGAGTTATGGTTTCTACATCTGGACACTCAACTCTTGTTTTCCTCCTAGGCCTTTGGAAGAAATGGCTTTTTGTGCATGCCCCTTAGGAGCGCTGCTTCTCAAAACCCAGGAGCACTTGTCTTACTGTGGTTACGTTCTCGTGCTCTCAAAGTGCTGCTCTTTCTGCAAGGTGCACAAGGGAAACTGCTTATTAAACAATTGAGTTGTTTTCTAATAGTATTAGACTAGGAAAAAATATTGGTCTTAAACATATGCTCCAAATACTGCACAGTCCAACTTGGTCACAGTCAACCATTTCAAGAAATCATTGAAGGTCTCAATTTTTTATGCTTTTGTACCAAATATTTGGTCCCAAATAATCAAGTGAAATCCAATTTCCTTTAAGACACTATGCACAAAAATAGCTCAAACGGCACAGAAACCATCCACAAAGAGCTTGTCCCTAGATAAGTGAAATCAGTAAATCTCTTATCACTTTCAATGCAAAGCACTCCCTGATTTCAATTTCCTTTAAGGTCTCGTTATTATTCTACTTATTTCAATTTTTTTCCCCATCAGCAGACTGCATTGCAATAAATATTTGTATATGTATTTGAGAGATACTAAGTGGTATTAACTGTTAGAATAACTGGGATAAATCATTAGAATTGTGCTCAGTTAACAAGCTTTCTCTGGCAACTGTCACAGGACATCCCACTAGTCTCAAAAGCACAAGAATCTATTTACCACAGAGCAGATATGTCCAACAGGTCATGTTTCAAATAATCCAGGACTGCTTTCCTTCCACCTTACTTTAGTTGCTGCTCCCTCCCTTCATTAAGCACTTATTTACACTAATAAGTGATTACTAAATTTTCATTTCCTCATTCAGCATAAGTACCATAATATTGCCATATGATATTTTATTCAAATAAAAATTTTAATTGAGTTTTTAATCAGTGCAGTAAGGGTCCCCCATATCACATTCCTGCCTCGCCTTCTGCTAGATACCAAGCCAACAGCATGAAAAAAATCTAATTAAAACTGAAAATGTGGACCACAAGCATTTATGGTAAGCATAGAATAGTGATTTTTTTTTTTTTTGCTACTATGATTAATTCCAAGAGTTGAGCTCTATTTTTTTTACTTTTTCTCTAAGAAGATACCAAGCCAAAATAAAAAACTTGCCTGTTTATTCATGTTACAACTATTAAGAGCTCCATTTCCTTTTGCTACTTTAGCACTGTACTCTAGCCTACCAGGGGAACTAACTATAAGGGTTTTGTTTGGTTTCCTTTTTATGCTAATAACTCAGTCATAAATGCCACACACAGGCTTGAAGCTTAAAATTATGTTGATTCTGCAAAGTAGTCATCACCTCTCTATATTTGGGCCTGATGACTTTTTTCCCCCCAAAGTGATAAGTTGCTATTTCAGGTGGAAAAAAAGTTTGAAAAAAGCTGGGTACTCTGACAGCCACACCATTAGCAGCAAAAAAAAAAAAAAAAAAAAAAAAAAAAAAAAAAAAAAAAAAAAAAAAAAAAAAAATTTACAAATCCTACAGAAGCATCACATTTTAATGGTGTAAAACATCAACTTTTTCAAGGGGCTTCCTGGAGTTATGAATCCCTGAAGCATTAACTCATTCTCTGTCCTATTCCTAAAGTCAAGGTGGGCTGATCTGCCTCACCAAGAGCCCTAAACACAGAGCCCAGTGGCAAGGTTCTCTCAAACTCCCTCACCCCATCAGGCTGGCAGAGTCCACATTTACAAGCCTTGAGGGCATGCTGCAGGGTTTATCTATTTATTCAGGCTTTTGCCTGAGGGAGGGCTGCAGAAGCAAAGGGAAGGTTGGCAAGTTGTCTTTATTTGCAACGAGGTCAATTTTATGTATTAATTTATGTACATGTGTCTGGAGATTATGATAGGCACATTTCATACAATAGCAAACAACTTTAGCCATAACCTAATTAACTTTGACTAAGGAAGAAAAGAATTCTCCAGGTCTCCATTAGAGATAAATTCCTGTAAAAACTTGCCGTGATCACAGATGCTACAAAATAAGAGTCTGTATAATCCAAAACTAAAAGGGGGAAAAAATGTGCCTTTTCACACACCTGAAAATCAAAAGCCAATTTATAAGTTGCATGTGAGTTTTGATGCTGTCTGAGCCTTCCCTTCAATGCCCTTTGACTTACTGTTGAGTAGCAAAAGAAAAATTCTTCTTCCTTCTCAGTATAACTCTGGGCATGATTTTGCAGGTGTTCAAAAGTTGTAGAAATACTGTAGTTCACGAGACATGGGAAAAATAAAAGGAGCTGCTAAGAATAAGAGAGTCCCCTGAAAAGGAGCACAAAGTGGTAGATTCATGGTACACTGAAATAATACAATCAATACAAGAAATCAACTGCAAAGTGAAACTGATTGCTGAATACTTTCTGACAAATCTATAGAGACTTTCCTGCAGGTGTTGGTTTGACCTATTCCCTGAAAAAACAAGAGAAGCATATTAGATTGGCAAGCTCAGGGTACAGCTTAGATATAACACTGTTTTAAGGGAAAGAAAAACCCACCATGTTTTTAAGGTGACACGTCAGTTCTAGAAATGGACTTGAAAAAATGCAGCAAGCCTTATGACACCTGCTCTGTTGTTGTTAAATTATTTAGACTTGAGCTGTTATGGTACTTAGCAATGACAAGGATCAGAAAACAACATGTTGCTTCAGTGACAAACTCAGCCTACACTGGGACAAGACATGTCCCAGACCAATGTATAACTCAGCACTCAGCTGAGCCAATAAAAGGCTCCCCAAAGATTTTTCAGAGAGACCAAGAGAAGCTTCAACCCTATAAAGTGTCTGTTCTGCATTTGCAGATCATCGGAGGTGCTGAAATGAGTCATTGTGGTTTGGGTGGATGGATGGATCAGTTGAGGAATTGCTTTGAAGTATGGAAATGCCAAGTGACAGAAACTGAGGATCCTACCAAAAGCTATGAAGTGACCAATTACCAAGGGCATATAAAAAGTTAAGAGAACTTGGATTAGCAAAAGAAGTGCTCATATGGTGTTTAGAGACTTATTCAAACCAACAGAGTAACTCATCTACAACTGATGCTCTTACCAAAGGGAATCTATGGCAGGGTTGCAGTAATATTGGAGAAATGAGATGGAGTGCATGTGAAAAATCAGAAATTCCAAGTATAAGCCACACATGGTCTCAATGATGAGCACATTCCAAATACCTTTGCGAAATATTCATGGCAAGTGAACAGAAAACAGTGTGCACTAAGAATATGGCAAGGAGAGCAGACCTTGGGAATAGAGCTCATTTTACAAGGAGAGAAGTAGATACTACATTGTCACCAACACAAATGTAAGGTGAAAGGGGATAACATGCTCAGCAGGTCACACTCAAAAGCTTTCTCTTCCAATAGCTAAATTACAGTGACATTCCTAACAACCCATCTTTTTACAAAGGGTATTGTAAATACCATGGGATCTTTATATTTAATTAACAAATGAAAGTTTTTAAGCTTTGCTAATCTGCGGCTGGCTGCCAAATCTGTGTTTTATGCCATAATATCAAACATATGTTTTATACAACATGCAACACATTCAGTAATTTTCACCAGTTCCAGGCATCCACTTCCCTTCCCTTGATACATGAAATGCATTCAGAAGCAGCAGAGTAATCAGAACTGGGAGCTGGAAGATTTAGAGTGCAAACCCATGGGGATTTTCCCATTTGTCACCCCTGGGCTCTGGCAGTGACTTACAGAGAATGTCACGTTTATCTACAGACTGTAAAATGAAGTTGTTAAGCACAAACAAACTCAGGATGAAAAGTACAAAAATGACTTAAAATTTCAAATCTATCTTCCACCTCCCTGGTGAGATAAAGCTGCACAACCTGCCCTGCGCCCGATTTCCAGTGCAAGTAGGGAAACGTGGATTAAAACTGCATTTCTGGCTTGGCCACAAATGCTGTGGAAATGCATCTAATATTTCCTTACCTGAGCAATCATCCCATCAGACATGGGATCAACTGCCCTGTAGGTGATGTAATGATTTTGAGGAGAAAGATGAGGTTAATAATGCAAACTCAACCTTTCAAAATAAACCCAAAAACTTGCCACAGCAATTTCAAAGTACACAAAGTTTTCTTTTTGACAAATGAAAACTTTTTTTTTAACACTAAGTGAAGACTTAGCAGTATTTGTTTAGAGTGTTAAAAGCTTTCTTTAGCAATAACAAAAGACTGAAATGCAAAACCCCCAGGAGAATCACTTGCATTAATAACAAAATATTTTTTCAGACAGTAATTGGACAGTACACCCGCTCTTGCATGTAACTGGTAACATTTCTAAAACTATAAAGCTGATTGCAGAAGAGTTGTTTACTGTGAAAACTCTCGTGCTTCGCTTCAGCCACCAAAGTCACTAAATCACAAAGACTTGAACTATGAGTATCTAATATCATGAGGTTGTGGGATTTTGATCATCACACATTTTATTTACTCAGAACTTCTGACATAATTGTCACGACTACTGAAATGTTAAAAGTGATTGTGTTATCCAGCCAACACGTTTGGAATGGAAAGAAAGGAAAAAGCTGTTTTTTCCAAGGTTTAAGAACATGAAGTCCTTAATCTGTCTACTTGTTTATCATGAGACCACTCTGTCTTTGTTGGGTATGGATACCAAACATAACAGATGGTCCGCCAAAACCCTATCACGTTTGCTTCAATTATTTGTGAAAGACTGCAGAGGGGGAGGAAAGAACTAGGATGATACACTAAAATCTAAAAGAAACACAAAGCCAGGTACTAAACAATAGAAAGAATGACAAGTTGCCCTGAAACAGCTCCCGGATATTTCACTTGAACAGAAACAAAGCAAGTATAGAGTCAAACAAACATGGTGTCAAAAAAGAAGATGGTTTCATGGTTAATCCTACCTACTTAATTGTTTCAGCACTCCAAAGGGACATACAGCTGATTTTGCATAGTATTTCCACAGAATTACTAACTTAGTATTATGAGAACATATGTAAAAGATAAAGATACACCACTATGTGCAACAATTAACTCTGATTGCAAAAGGGCAAACTTGTAACGTGAAAGGAGACCAAACGACCTTTGAAATACAAGGCAAAGCTCGGCAGACAGTAATATGCTTTCTGACTCTCCTAAGCCCTTAAGAATGCTTTTTCATGGGCCAAGGTGTTTAAAAGACGTGTATTTACGGTATTTAAGAGATCTAGTTTAGTGATGGAACTTATAGGTTAATGATTGAGCTCAGTCTTTTGCAACCTAAATGATTCCATGCAGGAGAATGCGTGGAACCCTCATGCGTTTCTATGTGTCTTAGCAATTTGCCACCTGCACTCCACCAAAACACAAATACCAACACTGCAGTATGAAGTCAAGCATTTAAATACTAAAGACAAAAGAAATAGATTAGAAAAAATTATGGCAGAGGCTTAGAGAAACATGTTTGAACATGATTTTTTTTTCTTCTGAGCCAAAAGTGTTTGGCCTCAGAGCTGCAGAAATTTAGGGCATAGAAATGGGATAATTTCATTATGTAATCTGATTTCCTGTGTGTTACCCACCACTGCACTTTTACTTAGCTACTCCTCCCTCCAGTAAGTTACATTTATCAAGATTATCTTCCTCAAGATGCCAGTACTTCTTGTGAAGACACACCAAAACTAGAAAAACCACTAATTACTTTTGACAGTATGTTCCAAAGATTATACTCTCAGTAAGGGATAAAGTCCAAACAGTGATTTTCAGGTTTTTGCTTGTCACTGTCCAACAGCAAATGCTCCTCTTAGAAAATTCTTCAATACTGAGTGCTTTCCTTGTCAGAACACATTGGAAAATCTGTTGATTTGTCATATACTAAGTAAGCTACATACACAAAATTATAACTATATTAGATAAATAGGTACGTAACAGGTAACCTACAAAAGCTATTCTAAGAAAAAGGTTATGTTCAAGTAAAACAATTTTTGTTAAATTGACACTGTCACCATAGATTCACAGTCTTATAGAAATCAGAGAAAAAGGCTAAATAGTTTTCATTATACTGCAGTATAAAGAATTAACAAAACTGAGTCCCCACATTTACTGGGGTAAACAGAAGAAAAGCTGGAATTAATTTTTTGTCTCCTCCCCTACCTTCTTATATATATATAGCTACTATCCCGAACAATTCTTTTCATATACAAAGGAGATAAAAAATTACATTACTAAAAAACGTTACTAGAAAGAACTGTAGTGTTTACTACCAGATTTCCCTGATAACTCAATTATGTTCTTGGAGGTTTTAGAATTTATTCCATAGATACTTGAGTCCTTCCTAAGTGAACTAGAAGTTCTGCCTGAAGCCTCAAAGCCCTGTTTTGAAATAACTATATCTTGCATTTTAGGGTAAAGCACACCTGAAATCTGAAGTTCACTGTAATAATTCAGCCCCCAAGGATGAAGGGTTATAGGTGCTAACATCTCAGAAGTTACTACAAGGTGCTGCACTCCTGCACTGTATTGTGGGGCTCACACAAATGAAGCTTTCAGCTCTACTGGTGAAAAGGGTGGTGTAAAACCAGGCTACAGCATGGAGACCTCCCTCACAGCATGTGCTCCATCGGCCAAAAAAACCTCACCCTGAACAAATCACGGCTTTCAGGTTGTGAAGCAAAAGTTAACATCCAGGGGAGGTTTCAGAGTCCCCTTCCCTGCCCAGCACACACCTCCAGCTTTGCTCTGAGATGGAACACTCATCACTCCAACACTCCTCACTGTCCGAGGTGACCCATCACAGGCTGAGAGCTCCAGGAGCACACACCAATTGTCACCACCCTAACACACCTCCAGAGCTGATCATCACTACCTCTACTGCAACCTCTCCAGATCTGACTGTCCCCCAGAAGAGACATGAAGACAACTTGAGTTTTACTGATATTTTTAATAAGAATAAAGTAGATGAAGCTGCAGTAGATGTAGAGCTCCCTACAAATGATTCTGGAAAGCACTGGGACAAGGCAGTGTGGGAATTAGAAACTGTGATGAAAATTATTTAAACCATCATATAATAATGAGTAATCCAAATTCCACACCTCTTGAACAGTGAGAGAAAGGTGAAAAACTGCATCATTTACCAACAGACACGCTAGGCATGAGCTCAGATCTTGGGAGCTGTCATGCAATGTTTCACCCTGCTCATTTGCCTGGCAGTGCAATCTCTCTGACCATTAACAAGTAATTCCTTTGCAAGAGCCAGGAGCAGCTCAGCAACCATCTAATTTCTTAATAAAGGAGAATAAATCATCGTTACCTGTGAAGAGGATGAAGCCATTGTCTCTGCAATTTACAATTGTCACAATTGCCACTCTTCTAAAACCAGTCTTTTCAGTGTCTAGCTCAAAACAAATACCTTTTCTCACATGTGTCATTGAAGATAACTGCAATTCAATCCTATTTTTGAGTCTTTATTGTAGGAGGTAAACAAAAGAGCATCTGCACTTTGGTTATTTTTTACTTGGTATATGTGAAGAGATAACTGCAAGGAGTTTCAATGCTCAAGTTTATGTTAATCATGTCTATGTCTAATACCCCACAAAAGGGAGCATTCAGCATTTTCCACTCCATTTCAAAATAAAAGGAATAAAAGTAAACACAAGAGCCATGTAACATCAGAATTCTTTACAGCTGCCCTATTTCAGTCGTAGATGTGCACTATTCTTGTCTGTCTAGCCTTACAGAGGCTGTGCCTACTTTATAAACAGTATGAAATTCAGAAATCTGAAAGAAAAGTTAACTATAACAGCAGCACAAGCCATTTATGTTCCAGCAATGCATCATTTTTAGAGAAAAAATTGCATTTTCTTCACAATGAGCAATTTATGGATTCAGATAGCACATCTGGGATTTCTATTTCAAGTCTATTATTTCACAAAAGAATAGTTCTAGTAAGGGTAAGGCTAGATAAATATTAGAAGAGATTGACATTTCGCGTAGATTATTTCTAAGATCTGAAAATAATTTGGTAAGCATTATACCAAACAGTGAAGAGAAAAATCTGCAGCTCATAACTCAATGTATTAATTTGAAATCAAGGATACATTCCCAAGGGTAAAAAAAGACAAAGAAACGCCCTGCCCCAAACAACTGTGAAATTATTTACACTGTTTGCTTACACACACCCTGGGCAGCCCTGCAGCCAGGGAAGGTCTGGCCCATCACAGGGAAGGCAGGAGGCTGAGGAAAGGCTCTCACAGCTCTTCTAAAGCCAGATCCAATGGCTCCATACTGGCCACACCACTAGGGAGAGGCCTGAACTAAGAAATTTCCTCCCCAAGACAGGTTGGTGGGGTTTCTTGTTGTGTTCTTTTTACTCCTTTAATTTTCTTTTAGCTCAGCCAAATCAGCCCAAAACACTTCATTTAATTGCTAAGAAAATTAAAGCATTATTCCATGTTTAAAAATATTTTCATTTGTAAGCACTTTGACACTAATTAACCAATCAAGCAGAAAACAGACCCTTCTTCGCTCCACAACTTGCTTCCATTCTGGAAGCAGATTGTGGGGTTGTTTTAGTTTTTGGAAGATATTAGGATGCTGCAACAAGATACCCAAGCAAATTTAACTGTTTACAGGAAACAATAGATGACCTTTTGTCTTCAGAATCACAGTATTTTGTTAGATTGTGAGTGTATAAAGCCCAAAACTACGGGTGCAAAGAGCTGGTTTCTTGTGGTTTGTTGGTTTTATTTTTAAATGTAGCCCATCCTTTATTAGAATATGAAATTAAGTTCACATAATTGCAACACTATATGCTATACTAAGCATGGTAAATATATGCCAAATATAAGAATAACATATATATGGATCTAGGTAAGTAGTAAAGGTGGGTTTTCTCAAATGGGTTCAAACTAAGTCTATTTAAGTCTTCAGTGGGCCAACCTATATTTCCTTACTTCATGAAATAATTTGTCTCTTTAAAATCATAGGAATCAAATAATTCCAGAGTTATGTTCTTGGAAGGGGTGTTTTCAGGTGTCTTCTGCTCTGTGCCAATGGACAAATAAAGTTTAAACGGGAAAAAAATCTAGAGGAAACCAATCTGCATGTTCCTTCAATATTCCTTTCTTCTTCCTTCCTGATACAAAACCTCACCTCTCCACCTGTAATAGCTTCCTAATTTATTAAAATCGATTCCACACTATAAACACAGTATGTGCAGCCCAAATATTGCCTCTAGATTCAAACAGTGAAATAAATAACAGTGGTTCAGTTTTCCTTTCCTTCCCACTTTCGGGAAAAAGGGCTTTTGGCTCTCATGCAGACCTAGAGATGAGAAGTTATTCATTCTCACACCAAGCACACCTCCAAATGAAGATCAGGAAAACAACTTGGCATATCCATATCAGCTGCCCAGTGTTAGATGTGCAGTAGCATTGCTTTATTCCAAGTCACAACCCACTTCAGAGCAGGAACCAATTTCCTTTTTTGTACAGGTATCACACCAGGGAGTTGACATTTGCAGGGATCTACATCCAGACTGTTTATAGCATGCAAAGGATGTAGTGGAATATTAAAATTTTACACACATGTGCTTTTGGCTCAATTATAATTTCATTAACAATAGGTAGTAGAGAACTATGTCAGCCACTCCTGAACAACACTGGGATGCATGATGACACAACACTAGATGACAACTACAGGCCATCCCCTCAATGACAAAACCCAAAATACCTTTGAAGGCTTCAGATTAAAGACTCCCAATTACCAATGAAGTTCAATTAAACTCTTCCCCATTTTAGATTCAAGTAACATCATGGATTTGGCCTCAATTCTTACAGTTGTTTAAGGATACACCAAGTTTGAATCCTGTAATTGAGACATGGATTTGAGACTACTTTTACACTTACATTTGTGCACAAATATTGTTTAGGATCTTAATTCTTCTTTCTCCTCAGCAGAGGACCACTACAGGGGAAAAAAAAAAGAAAAATAAAATAGAATAAACCAGCAGTTGTTTTCCTTTGTTCTTCATCACACTTAATCATTTTGTTACCCATAAGCATTTGGGCATTTTGGTTTTTGATCCTGTTGGGTTTTTCACAGTTCTGTTGTGATCTCACTACATGATCTTCCACTGTATTATCTACAAAGCCATTTGGCTACAGGTTAGAGACAGCACAGCTTCCAGGCACCTCTCTGCATAAATAACAGGAAAGGGGAAGAAGGCTCAACATAATTTATTATGGGTTTAATTTTCTATTTCCTTAATAATTGGTTGATAAATGAAAAAAGGGAACATTTTATTGATATCCAATCTTTTCATCCTTCCATTAAACAGCAACCTGAAAGTTTTACAAAAAAAACCCCAGGAAAGTGCTACTACTTATATCAATAAAATATTGAAGGAAAATTGCAAGTTTCACTTCCATTTGACTGTTCTTGGGCCACTGTAACACATGGTAAAGAGCTACAGCAAACCAACGTTTCCCTAAAGGCTGGGGAATGACTACATTTTTAAAAATTATTCTTCTGAAGTTTTTTGATTCGGTGGTTATGATTGAAAACCTTGTACTTTATTCAGAAATAAAACATTAGACAAATTTTATTGCTAAAACTATTTTTTAAAATAAATATTTGTTTTGGCCACAGAATTTGCTGTTAAAAACAGCTTTTAACTAACCAATAGCTGAGCTTGATTGAACGAGCTATCAATAACAAAAGCAGCATAAATTCCTTATCCTTAGCCCAGAATAAGGAAGCCAAAGCTACCTAATTCCTAGACAGATGGCAATAGAAACTTGGTGAATGGGTATGAATTTTTAGGATTCCAACATTGGCAATGCAGGGAAAGCCTCCTAAGCTCAAGTGCATGCAGCACACATCCCCTAAGCTTGGCCTGTCAGGCAAACCAGGGCACATGGGCTGGAAATAAAAGCAAACTTGTGGCTCACTTGCACCCTCCCAAGCAGCAGAGCAAACAGAACCATTGCCAAGGCTTTCCTCTCAGTTCCAGGCACGTGCAGCTGGCACCAGTGTGCTCCTCTCATGCACCAAAGGCAGCAGATGGAATGAATTACATATTTCAACAGCCTTTGACATCATATCAAACACCTTGGCTTTTAGTTTGAGAAGAGTAGCTCCTGGGATTTTTTTTTTCCAGCTTTCACCATCCAAATAAAAGTCACACACAGTTATTTCCTACTTCATAGGACAATACAGCCATGCCATATGCTGCAGACTTGCAAGTCTTGCATAGTGAAACAGTGCAACAATAGCAAAATAAAATGATCTGAGTTTGGCTTTGTGGCTAAGTCATCCCTGAGCAATGAGTTACAGATAATGAACAAAGTTTCAAATCACAGTTTGGGCAGTTTGAGTTGGAAAGGGCCTTGAGAATCACCTATATTGTCCACTACCCTCCCCACCACAGGCAAGGCATCTACCAATGCCCACTGCATTGCATAAATTATGGGGTGTTCAGTGCTTTTCTAAACCAAAGAAAACTCAAGCCTCTACAGCTTGGCAAAACTGATCAGCTGTATTTAACAAACATCATGAATTGATTTTAGTTTGTTAGATTTCCTAGTTTCAGCTCCCTTGTGTAAGTGCACTGCCCAAGGAGGTGTGGACCTGTCCTGCTGGTCACAGTGACAGTGCTGCTGGGAAGAGCACAGCTAAACATGCCCCACAGGGTACTGCTTTCATCCAGGAAAAGAAAAATCCCCTCCAGGCACCACATTCAGCTGGAAGTCTGTTCCTGAACTGCATCAGAGGATGTCTGGCTGCTCACACCTGTGACTGTAAATCCAAGGAGAGGCTGGACCACAAGCCTGTTCCAGCACCTGACTTCCATCACTTGCTTGCTTTCCTCTCTCTCCCAGAGCAGCTGTCAGACAGACCTACACACATGTCTGAAACATCTTCCCCTGTGCCTTTCCTCCTTCCCAGCCTACAAAACTGTACCTCTGCCTGACTCAGAGACCATCCAGAGGCTGCTTCAGCAGAGGGCACAGTGGGAGTCCATCCTGAGGAGAGCCAAGCTGGAAGGCACCATGGCTGTACAGATCCAGGACATCACCTCACCTAATTCCTCTGAAGGCCTCAAAGTTTTCTCACACTGATAAAAGTTCTCCCATCCTTAAATGCCTACAGGTCTTCTGTTTTCCTGGAACAAGCTACCAAGTGCCTCTTGGCTATTATGTTAACAATCATTTCTTCCAGTCTCGGGTTTTGAGCACATCAAGTGAATGCACCTTGTTCTGACCTTGGTTCCCTCCCCTTCTGCTGAAGTGGGATCAATGCTGGCTATTCTGCCTCTTTCAGGTAAAGGTTATTCTGCCTTTTTCAGGCTCTATCAGATCCATATCCTCCCATAATTTCTTAGCTGGAAACTCTGCATGTACCAGTGACTTTGATCCTTCAATACTTCTTTGAAATACGTTACCTGGTAGCACCAATAGTGATGAAAATCTCTTTAGCCCTGGTAATATATGAAATAAGGAGAGAGAAAACCAAGTATGATATCCTCACTCTCCTGCTTCCTCCATTAGTTTATTTATATTCAATAATTTTAATAACTCTCAAATTGAGCCTAAACAATCCTTTTTTTTTTTAAATCCCAGTTTAAAAAAGAGAAACATTCAAGCTACAATACTTATCTTCCTCTCCTCTGCACATTTTTTCTCCAAAACCAGTTTTTGTAATTTCAATTGGGGAAGAACATTCTTCTCTTATAAACTGAAAAAAAGTTTGACATATCCCTAAGAATTTTCTCTCTCAAAATCTGCTGTCATAATGGAGTCAGTAAATTGATAGTCTGCTGCAGTTCCGTGTGGAATTAGGAGCTTCTATGTACCAAATTCATTCCAAAGGGAGCCCTTTTATTCCAGCCTTGTTCAAGACACTGTCTCACTTTGCTTCTTCCTAATTATTGTATGCCTCTGAAATTTAGCTCTCTGCCCAGTTTCTCCTCTTTCTTGCAAGAGGGACAGCTGAGAGAGACAGACTTTCTGACAAAGATGAACTACTTCAATTCATCTCAGTTGTCTGCTATCCTAATCTCTCAATTTCCTTAAATCAGCCACTCAAAGTGAAGAGACTAAAATGCTTACAGATACAGAATAAGGAAGAAAAGAGCCCAACACACATAACAATGGTACAAAGAAAACAGATTGTTATGTTAAAAAAATAAAGCTTCAACTCAGCCTATAGAGCCAAGCAGAAATAAACAAAATGTATTTCAGAACCAAAATGACAACAAGGCAGAGCAAGATGTGGTTCTCAATCTGTACATTCAAAGCAGTTTTACTTAAATAAAAGGAAAGTACTTATTTGTACTTTGTCATCACCACTGTGTCAAAATAAACTGATCTTAGCCTTCATGTTCAGCACCACATTAATCTAATTTATTTGCCAGTTTCTGTGTAGTACATAACACATGATGCAGTTTAAGATGTCATTGAAATAGAAAACACAACTGCCACACAGTTTTTAATTTAAATTGTGGATGTGGCAGTGTACTCTGTTCCTTTCCTGGGAGTCAAACACAGACGCACTTTTTTCTTTGCTGTTGATCAATTAAAATCACCAGCTGTTTATGCAGAACTACTGGCAACCTTGGAAGTGTCATTTCTCTTCCTAAGCCTCATGAACTTGATTCACCCGTTTGTTTAAAGGTACAACAAGCTAGCAATGTGAATGTTTTAGTTATAAGTACATAAAAACACTCAAGGAACAGCTCCTGCTCATGCAAAACTTCAACTGCAAAGAATGATACCTGCTAAAGAGCCACTGCATCAAGCTCTACAAGTAGAAGGGAGCATAAATCCATGGGAAAGTCTTTGATTGCTAGAACAATCTAAACCTTTCAGCCTGCTAATTAGTTCAACTCATACTGTCTAAGGCATAACACCTGGGGCTTGTGACAGGCAAATTTTCAAGGTGTATCACATCTGTACAGGTGTGCAAACAAGCCATAAAGTTGTGCTGTGTTCCCCCACACGTAGGAAGTAACTTTGTTAGTACATTTTGTTCTTATCCACATTTGAGCCTTAACTTAAAATGGTTGCCCTTGCTCTTAGCTGCAACCTTCCAGTGATGCTGAGGTAATGGACAGGTATATAAAACACTCTGATTCTTAGGCTAAAAAATCATCATTAATCCAGTCTTTTAAATAATATTGACAGAACAGGGAGAAGCACAGTGTGATGGAGGTCAGACATCAATGCTGACTGGCAAACCCATACGCAACCCGCATATTTTAATTTTTGATATTTATGACAAGAGCACATTAGTGATTTCAAAGCCTCACCCTTGTTCCATGGGTGAAGCTCTGATTCCAAATGAATTGTCCATGACTGCACTCCTTTTCTTTTCCTAACCTTTCATTAGAAATATATGCACAGTTTTAAGGGTATCTTTCAGAAAATTACAGAAGAATGACTATCCCATTTACTCATGCCCTGAGATCCTCACTACTATTCAGAATATTTAAGGTAATCATTAAAAAAAAAATGTTTAAAAGCTCCTAAAAGTTGTTATAAGTGGCAGTCCTGGTCAGGCACAGCCAAGCAATACTATTAATTCATTCATACCATACACACTCTCATATACAACCACCTGTGGCACAGGCATCACAATTACTACTTCCCCATTACTATGGGGAGTATTCTCTGAATTTTGAAATGCACAGCAGCCTAGTTTTCCAAAAATCCTCCACCATGTTCCTTGTCTTTTGGTAACAGCCCATTGTCAAGTCATAGACATTGAAGCTTTTTAACTGAGCCCATGCTGGCTGCACATTTGCTTTTTCACTGCCAGGTGCTATCTGGAAGGCAGCTCTGCTCCATCCAAAACAGGCTCAGCCTAACACCCCCCTTGCCATGCACAGCCCTCACTAGGAGCAGTTGTTCAGATCAAACCTGTTCAGAAAATTAATCTACAAACACCAGAGGTTTATGTCCAAAAAGGAGACAAAGGAGTCCTTTGACTTTATTCAAATAAAGGGACAGGCCATGGGGCATTCCCCTGGGATCTCTCAAATTTTTGGAGGACAGAGCTTCCTTTTTATCCTAATTCCCCATCCACATTTCCCTTCTCTCTTTCCCCATTGGCTGAGGTACTTGAGAGGTTCAGATTTCCCTCTAATGTATAACCCTCCCTTTTAATTTTTAATTCTTATGGAATTTAGGGGTTTTTCTTCCCCATTGTTTCTTTCACCTTGCAATGTCTAATTTCATTTATCAGCAAACCTAAAGTTTATTTGTAAAAGCAAATATCTTGTTCCATTCATATCAATCAGTGGAATCCTTCCCATTGCTTCTTTTATCTCCCAGCACTGGTTTTATCTCCCAGCAGACCCACAGCTTGTTTGTAAAGACAAATCCGCTATTCCTCTCAAACCTGGCAGCCTGGCCAGAAGAACTTGAGCAGCCCTGACCTACACACCAAGCTCCAAATCCTCCTCCTTCATGGGGCTGTGTCACAGCCAGGATGCCTGTATCAGGCCTCCAGAGAGGCACTGGAGCAGCCAGGATCCCTGTCTCACAGCTGCATGGATGCAGCAGGAGGACACATTGCATCCAGAGTGGAGCACATGGTGCCTGTCTCTCTCAAAGCTGATTATTCTGATGTGCTCTGACAGGAGCTCCAGCTAAGCCATACCCTTTTCAAAGGCTCCCTTGCTGAGTGAAAGTCAGCAGATGTGGCAGTGGAACAGCATTTGGAAGGACTGAGAAGCCAGGCATGGAGACTGCTCTCTCCCTGCTCTGACACAAACACACAGCAGTCACCACGTGGAACCTCCTCCTGTAAGCCCAGTTCTTTGGGGAAAGGAGTTGAGCAGCAGGGAAAGCCACACTGATAAATTCCTGCCACTCCCTTTGTGTCTATAAAATAAACTGGGCAGGAAGCACACGGCAGTGCCAGCAGACTATCATGAACTAGGTGATGGAAAACAGACACCAGCAGGAAAAGATGGCATTTTAAGGACACTTTCAAAGATAATTTACAGTTACAACAGTGATCCACAGCACTGAGCAATTATACCTGTCAGATGACTAATTGGTGATGAACACCACATGATGGAGTGAAGCTGTTTGACAATAACTGTCAGCATGATCACAAACAAAAACCACCAGCTACATCCACAACAATCCCATCCAGCATATTAATGAGGGAGCTGGGACAAGCCTTCAAAAATTCTGCAAGACTGAGGTCAAGTGACAAGTGATTTCATTTCAGGCTAAAAATCCTTGTAATAATTTATTAGCTGGTACTTTTTTGTTGCACTCAGATAGAAAACAAATCAGTTTCTTACTAAGAAAAGCAATCTAATCTAACCATATGCAGCACTTTGGTCTGAACTTTGACAAATACTCTCCTCCTCAGATCATAAAGGAAAATAATTTCTATCTAGGATAAAGGGGCTTTTTTGGCCTTAACCTCAAAGTCCTCTTTAGAAATCTACTTTTATAATTCTAATCAAATTCATTCACCCCCACATACTGCAACATGAATCTAATCACTTGCTTTGCAAGTTTAGTACCCAGAGACACTACAGAACTTTCAACAGCTGTTGGAAAAACATTGCAGCCTCTGACTTTTTTTACTGGAGTTACTGCAGCCAAGGCTTGCTGTAAATTGATGATGAAGCTGGATTAGATGTTAATATGCAGCTTGATATATTATTCATGAGAATGAGTCACAGACCTAATTAGAAACATGACAAGAAAAGCTTTTGAATCCACAATCTGGATTCTCCCTGACATGAAAGATTTGACATGTGAATACATTTTCACTTACTGAGAGGAAAGAGACAAATGACCTTTCACATCTAAGCACAAAAATATCATGCTGGAGATGCAGAACTTGCCTTTCTGAGAGTTTGGGAGAAAAAAGAAGTATCCAATTTGATATAAAAGAAGGCCTTCAAAAATGTGATTTATCCTTTGATGGAGCATATATGTGCTTACAAAACATCCATTCCATGTACCTTCCCAGTCACAGACATTAAATAGAGGCTTTATAACCCTCTGCCAGGTGATTACATCTGGGGCTCCAATAAGGTGACACAGGAACATGTCCCATCAAGGCATTTAGGCCTGATAAGTGGAATTTTGAGAGAAATCACTGCTGTTACTTTTTTTTTTTGTACATTTGGGTAAATTACTCCTTATCTCATTACCTAACAATTGAATGATTTAATTTCTACATCTATTTAAATCTTAGTCATATTCCAAGCCTAGATGAGACTACATTTCAGATATAAAAAGATGAAGGTATCTCTGGATAAATTTGAAATAAATATGGTCTGGCAGGCAGAGGAAGAATATTATGGGAAACATTTTCTTCAGCTTACAAAACAAGCCACCACAATATACTAATGAGCTGTCAGGATGAAAGAAAGTACTTTAAACAAACTATTTTAACTTAGATGGCAATTAGTGTGACCCCTACAGTACACATGGAAAAATTGAAAGACTCACATTCCTACCCAATATTGATCTGCCCCTGGAAAAACCAAAGGTTACCCCAATGTAAACAAGGCTTCCAAGGAAAACAAACTCAAGTGGCACATGAGCAACTGGGAGTTTTTCCAGACTTTACAACACTGGGCAAAAACAGTCATTACTAATAAGCAGCCAACAGCTTTGCACTCAGATGTCTGTGTATGAGGGCAACACTGGAGGAGACAGAAAGGAAGAGGTCAGGATGCACTTGCTTCTAAAATTAATAAGTCATTAAAAATTTCACTTGAGAGAGCTGTTCTTAAAAAAAAACCCACAAACAACAACAACTCAGCAACAACTTAAGACAGTGTAACACCTCAGAATCCAATGATGCCCATGTCCTTACTTGTGCAGGACGAGCTCCTGAGCTCTCTGTAAAACACACAACCACAGAGATTTCACTCACCCCAAGCTGCTTTTGTCTCCTGTCAGCCAAGAAAACATGAGCCCTGCAACAAGGATAAGAAGCTATTTCCTTCTGAGATATTTTTAAGCAGCATTATTTGTCAGCAGGTCAAAACTATCTACTGGTAGTGCCAAGTCATTCCACCTGAAGGCACCAAGGAGCAAACAAGAGCTAATTGGACAAAAGCTACAAGTAGTTAACCATTGCCTCAAACAACAATTGTGATACCTGGCCTCGGAATATTTTTAACTGTTTCAAGCTAAAAAATTAATTACAACCTTTCATAATCTGTCACTGTTCAGGGATATGCTTATTTTCATTCTTAGTGAAAACAGGCTTTTTTAATTCAGTGAAATTTGTATTTTAGAGTAAAATGTGGAAAACATTAAAGAACATATTTTTTGAATTTGTAAATCAAGACATTTTACATCTCCAGCCACTGCTCTTGAGATCACTGGGATGTTCGTGGTCGAGAGGTAGATTCTGAACAACTTGAAAACCCATAATTTAATGATAAAAGCCTCAACTAAACAAAGATCATGAAAGAAAGAAAAACCCCACAAGACGAAGCAGGAAAGTTTATCAAGACTTGACAACTTAAACCCTATGAGCTCAGTTCCAAAGTCTTTGTCATCACTCTAACATTCACCAAACACAACTCCCCCAACGGATGTAACTCTTCACAGGGTTTATTGAAGATGAAAGCAGCAGCTCACACCCTTGACATGGCCAGGAACAGAAAATAAACCTCAATCTGCCACTACTCAGAGACCCATTCAGTCTAGAGAGGGAGCTCTTGAAACATTGCCTCTTTATATTCTTCTCAGCTCACTTGAGATTCCAGTAGTTATCAGCTAGGGAAAAAAAAAAAAAGAAAAAGAGAAAACAACCCCACAACATTCTAGGAAAGGGATTTTTACAAGTTTGCTAGTATGTTTACACAGAATTTGCTTCAAAGACTCTTAACATAAAGGTTTCAAAGAAGCAGTGTTCTGCTGAAGAGGTTGTTTGTCATGGCCACTTTCAAACTAAATAATAAAAACCCTACTAGCTGATGATGGCCATGTGCTAGAAGTTACACTAGGCAGGTGTGGGAAAGCTGTTGCAGACTCTGGTGCTCCTCCATGTCTTCCTCCTAGCAGTCCACCATTCCCCCTCCTTTACTGACTGCCTCAAGAGATCGAAGAAGGGCAGACAGACAATACAGTGAGTCTCTCATATCTTAAACCAAAAAAAAGTTTAAAACTCTTCTCCCTCTGTTCCTATCCAATTGCTTCATTTATTTTTTTTTTTATCATCTCCACCCCTACACTCACTTCTGGGCTTGAATGGTACAAAGGAGTCAAACTCCAAGAGGGAATATTGGCACAAGAGCATCATTGCAGATTCTGTGCCTACAGTACTCAAACAAGAATTCCTGCTTCTCCCAAGAGAAGGGTGAACACAACTCTGCAACAAGAACTTGGGGAGTTCTTATGCTAAGGAGGGGTTGTGTTTTTTGACATTTGTGTGGGTTTTGGGGTTGTTTTTTTTGTTGTTTTTTTTTTTTGCTACTAACAACAGCAAGGTAATTTCAAGGGAAGAATCCTAAAATATTCTTAGATTCATCAAGCTACTGGAACACTAAGCACCAGTACAACAGCTCTGACTTGCTCAAGTATGGAAGTGTATTATGATGTCTAAGTGAACATGAACCTCAATTTATTCTTAACTTGTCCCCCTCTTCCCCAGAAAACAGAGGCAGAAAAATTGAAGTTAGATCATTGTACAAATACTACCTCACAGGTCCTTGAGCACGAAGGAGCATGTACGGCATAAACCATTGGGGTTTTTCTTGAATTACATAAAAGAATTACTTTTACTAGATTTCATAAAGATGTGTTTGAGGAAGAAAACAAGAGTAAGACAAAGAAACAAGCAGTAGGAATGTAACTGCCTTACCCTTTCTGGATTTAAATAATGGATAGACCTAAACCCAAAATGCCAGGATTGATACAATCAACCACAGCAAGAGAACAGAATTTAAAACAAAATGTAAATTTTCCCTGTAATGGACAGGATGGCAAAACTAAGTCGGAGTGTTTCCCACTTGCTCAGTTTGTGGGTCTGAGCAGTCCATCAATCCAGTTTCTACAGCTGCAAATCCCCACTCAGTGAAGTATTTAAGAGATACCTCACCTGACCTCGATGGGCAGCTTCGTCCAAGCTCCATTTTGCTCCCCTCAGTTTGGATTTCACAGTGACCCTCTTTCCCAAACTGGCCATGTACTCTGGTCAGGGAGACTCCTCATGCCCTAAGAGAACCCCGAGTGATGTTGTAAAGCACCCTTTCAATAAACCAAGGAGAAGTTCTCAGTGCAGCAGTCAGCTCTAATGGACACACATGAACTGAAATTAACAGTGAAAGGAGTAACAGCTACAAACAACTGAGCATTTACAGCAATGAAAATGACATTTATTTACAAAACAAACGCAACAGCAACAGAGCTCGATGTTTGACTAAATCTGAAACATACCAATGCTTGGATTGAAGTCACCTCTTTGAAACAGTGATATTGACAGAGATAGCCCTAAATTGTGAAACTTTCTAGTTCTCGGTTTCTGCTAACTGCTCATGCGTATTTGTAAGTTAATCATTGGGAGAAAAATCCTAACACCAAGGATTTCCCTGCACAGGGAAAGCAACCCCTGTGCAGGGCAAAGTCACTGAAGACCTCTTCGCCCACACCCCAAACTTCTGGCAATAAGGAAGCACATATAAATACAGATAAGAATTTAGTGATGCATCTAATCCAACAGATCAATCCAGAGTGTTTGGCAAAGAAGTTAGACATTAGAAATCATACTTTGGCCATGCTGCTTATGAAATCCAGACTTTTAGAAGTAGTTTCAATATTAAGCCTCTCTGATAATGCATTCTGTCCCAAAGTAAGCTATTTAAAGAAATGAATGGCAATTTCAGCTCTTCCAAATTTCCACTGTGCTTAAATTATAAGATTAAACAAACAATCTTCTTTAAGAGTTTAGTGAGAAAAGTTTCTACATCAGATCATTCTAATCCTCTTGTTAATACAGTTTGGTTATATTTCGGGACACCATTTCCCTGCTTATCAGATATAACCAAGATTCACAGAAGCGCTTAATCAAGAAAATTCCCCTAGAATTCAGTCAGCATCACAGTATCTGCTTCAGAACACATTCTAGGCCTTTCAATATAACATCATCCCAGACTGCACTTGCCCTAATTTATTCAAATCATTTTAATCCCAAATGTTTTACATCACAGAAGTAGAAAATGTCTCCTCACATGCAGCTAAATCGCTATTATACTTGACTGCTACATAAACACTTGTACGTGACAATGCATCTGGCTTGCATTTGTGATCATTTTCTTTCCATGTTAACATTTCTTTCAATATACAGCAGCATTTATGTATGGCCAAGGTCCCACAAAGCAGAGCTTGGCAGCAGCTTGGGGTACTACAATGCAGTCACAGCCACCTGCCAGTGCAGCTGGCCAAAACTAAAACTAACAGAAGCAAAAACAAACAAACACACACTAAGATAATTTCTAAAAATTAAAAAAAAATCCAACAACAAAAAAACCCAAACACTAAAGGTGACTGGCCCATTGGCCTGGTTACTAATGATATAAGAGGAAAACAACTATTAAAGATGGCACCTGGGACACGAGCTGGCCAGAGCCAATTCCTACCTGTTCCATAACTTGCCTTCCAGTGCAAACACAGGAAGGTTTCAGTTCAAACACAGAGGTTTCACTTGCCCACCTTTCAGAGACTGGAGCCTGCCAGACCAGGTTGAACATCCAGCAATGTCTACTTGAATTATCTAAAGCTTTCAACCCAGAAGCCCAAGCTTATGAAGTGTGATTCTTCATTTAATTTCCCATATTCAAAATTGATTATTCAGATCTACTCATGAGACAGTTCTCAAGATCTGTTGAGGACATGGAATGGTTTGGAAAGCAAACTAAGGAACAAGGCAGAAAAACCAATTTTACAGGACCAGGGAGAAAATGCTAAGGAGGGGGGAAAGGCAGATGTGTTTTTATTGCACTGTTATTAGCTGTAATTTGTAACTGCTGTGGGGCAGTTAATAGTTTATTCAGGTTGACAACTTAGGTCAAAAGTTTATTATTTCATTCCTGAAGCTACACACTTGAAATTCTTGAAGTTCTTACATCCTAGGTGAACCCTGTATGCAAAATACTTGAAAGCACATTCTTTATCAGAAAAAAAATAGATTTAAACATAGTTGCAAGCATTTTACATATTCATAGAATTCTCAAACTACTAGGTTAATTCCTGAGACTATTTTTATCTTTTGCTCTTGTGCTTATTGTTGTCTTATTTCATATTCTGTTACTACTTGTAACCTACATTAATCCTATCTCACTGCAGTGCAATAATAAAGCAAATAATTACCTAAGGGAGTGTATTCCTCACTATCTTGCATAAGGATGAAAACGGAACATTTCAGGGACTTCAACAACTCATTTCTCTTAATAGGACAAAAAAAAAAAACCAACCCAAAAAAAAGGCAGTTTCTTGAAACACTCCACAAATTCTAGCTCAACTAAAAAGCTCGCAAAGGGCACTAAGCCAGGGAGACACGTGCACACCATCACCTCACCACACAAAAATGAACCTGTTTCTCACCAACAGCCAGTTCATAGACACAAACTCCTTCCCCAGGCCCTTGTGAAAGCTGTGTCAAGGCAGAGGGACACGAAGTGTTCCAGAGATAATGCTGCCAGCAGCACTGCCTCAAACACACAGAAGTTAAGCTGTTGCTGTACAGCAGCTTCTCCAGGCTGCTAAGTTCATGGTCCTGGCTGTATTTTTCACAACAGCCCTTCAGTACAGGACCTGGTGTAGTGAAAAGTTCTGGAGTTCTGTTTCCTCGCCTGTAAATTCCTATTTCTCTTCTTCTTTAAGACACACGACTTGAGACAACTCAGGAGGCAACATTTAATTGCAACCAGTTCCCCAAGTGAGCTTATAAAATATGCTATATGTTTACATTGTGTACCATGGGGATTTCAAGACTAAAACTCTAAACTGTATTTTTCCAGTTAAAAACGCCTGTCAATTAAAAATCTTAAACTTGGACAGTTTTAACTACAGAGAAGAATACACTGTCCCAGACCACCATCCAAACACACCCTTGCCTGTATACAGTTCTTGTACCTTTTGGGTATCTTGACTACAGATCTAAAACATCCAAGAACAAACACAAACACTTATGTCAACAACTCGAGGCAAGTAGGAAGCTGTTGGTTTTTTTTCATTTTAGAGAAGAATTAACATAGCAGTAACAGAAATCACCTTCCTACAGAAGCAGCTCTCACAGCTAGCACACTTAAGACTGTATCACAAGTAGTAACGAGGTGTGAAATCCAGTTGTTACATGCCACCAATAGCATGTGGATCTGCCGTAGTAAAATACCACAGACACATTTTCCTCTCTTTTTCTTTCAGTTCCAAAGACAGTCATAAAACCTGGCTGGCTCCCTGGGTAGCCATGTTATCACTAAAAACACTGACCAGCAGAAATGATTGCAATCACACCACTACAATCTTCCACAGAGGAGGGCAATCATACAGATCAGTGCATGGTCAAATTGCCCCCTAATTCTCATAAAGTCCATCTACTCAGGATACCCTTACTTTGTATTTCTGTTTCTCAATCACCACAGAACTGAGAACTGCAAAAAAAAAAAAGAGAAACACGAATAGTCCTTGTGTAAGAGCAATACTAGACTGTCAGGAATTAAAAATAGTTGATAGCATCTGTATGAGGCATGTTTTTTACTCTCTACCAGTGTCCATTTCAGGCATCCTGTTAGTGTGACTGAGGATTTTGCAGCAAAATACAATGGAGTGCAATTTGAGAGGCCTACAAGAAAAAAAACCTTATCAGACTTGCCCGCCCACAAAGTGACAGGTGCAAATTAAAAAAATGAAAGAGCCTAAAGAAAGTATTAAGCCTAACTCTAGAAAAATATAGTATTAGCATCAGATTCCAAGGAGATAGGGATATAGGAGCAGCAAGGAAATGTTCCCAGAAATGTTTTCTAGCCTGAAGAGACAAGCTAGGAATAGGAGAGAGCCACTTCTTTTACAGTGCGCACATTACTGAAAGCAAGAGCTATTGGCCCTTTCAGCTTCTGTTTTTAACAAAAATACATTAACTTGTGTATGTGAAGATTATAATTGCACTTGAATATTTTTGAGACAACTTCTGAGCAAAACACAGAGAAACCACATTAAATGTCAGTAAATGCAGCATTTAGAGTTGTAACTAAGAAGTCCTACCTCATAGTTAAATGTACAAAAGTGTGTTTTGCAGTACCTAAACCAGGTAAATCCCACTTCCAGCTACTCGTGTAATTAATATTTTCCACTCTGCTCCCGATCCCTTCTCTCACCACAGTCCTCAAGCCCTCAGCCAGGCACCAGCCAACTTCTCACCTGGCTCTCGACAATGACCAAGCACCTGTTGGTAATGACCTGAGCACCTGCCCCACCCACAGCAGCTGCACAGGTCCCTGACTGCTGGGTGAACAGGTCTGAAGTGCAGACCCGACCCTCCCCCCCCAAAAAAATAAAAATTTACAACTTTGCTAAATAACTTGAGACGAGTAAAAGATACATCAGGACATCGAGAGACTTGTTTATTCCCTTTAGGCCAATCAAGAAATGTTTATATCCTTCTCTGTGAAGGGAAGACAGGGTTTTTTTTATTAGCGCAGTGTCCTTCCACGTTTGTCCTTGCTCCCCAGGAGGCCACTCACTAGGCACATATATATATATATATATATATATATATATATATATGTCTGAGACCATAGCTACATGAGTGCATGACTTGCTTGCACTGGAGCAGTTTAAGGCATGGTTTTTACTGCACAACACCACAGAAATCTGTCCTAGAAGAGGCACATCTTATGGAGCTGTAAGAACCCTGCCAGCACATCTGCTGCCAAAGCAACAATTCCAGCTCTGCAGTAGCTTAAGGGGGCTGAGATGGAAGTGTTGCTTCATCAATGCATTAACCACACGGAAGAATTGGTGACAAGCCTTGTTTCCAAGTCTGACCGAAGGTTTGGGAAGCAGGTCTGCCTGCAGAGGGCACACAGAAGCACAACACGTCTGCCTACTGTGCACCTACAATTCCTACACGATCACTATCGCTACTCGGGTGACTGAGCAAGCTGACAGTGTATGACAGGTTATCCATCCTGCAGAGAAAGTCACAGAAATAAGAAGAGAGGAAGAAAATACAGAAGATTACAATGCAAAAGCTGTTGAAGGAATGTGGCAAGGATTGAGGATTAAGAGACAGAAATAAGAAGAGACCATACTCTTTAATTGTGACATGCTGAAGGGAAATTGCAAGTACTTCCATATTTGAGCTCACCACGCTGACTCACATGCCTTATGCACGTTACCATTATTTCAATAAGATTTGCTTCCTGGACAAGCTGCCAGGTCTCCAGTACCAGTCCTACCTCCCTTCCAGCAGGTGAAAATAGATCAAGCATTGTCTTTTACACCATAAGCATTCAAGACAGCCACAGAGCTTCAAGGGAAAAGGCCACGCTGAGTGCCCAGGACAAAAAGATTTTAAGAAACTGGAAGAATATATTGATTGAGGGTCCCAGTTATGTTGAGGTCTAGCCTTTCAAATGTTCATTGCTTTCCTACTGAACGTAGCAGGTGAGAAAGCCTATGTAGAAAAGGGAGGCAGAAGCCATGTAAAGAAGCCCATAGTGGTATACAAGGACAGAAGCAGATTCCATCTTCACCAGGCTGAAGAGAGTGGTTTTATTATTAGAAAAAAACAAAAGCAAAAAAACCCAACATGTATGTTCTCTCACTACATGTAGACATTACAACAATAAAAATGCACTATAAAACCACTGCAGTAAATTAGCGAGTTGGAAAAAATAAACAGGGCACAGGTTAACAGTATCCATATCTATCTTTGGAAAGACATGCAGTTACAATCTGCACCCCAGCTCATGCTCAGTATTTACTATAATCTCAACTAACAATAAAGTCAAACACAACAGATGACTGATGTTCCTACCTTCTGCTTTCCAAACACAGCCAAGGGTGGCAGCAGTCACAGCTCCACACCAGCTCCATTCCCCTGAGCCCACAGCAGAGCACAGGACCGGCCGCGGGGCACAGCCCGGGCCTGAGCCTGGCACCAAAGCGCATTTCCCCTCAAGTAATGGTAGCCCTGCACTCTTCTACAACTTCTTCACCTCCTCGAGGAGCAAAGCAAGCCCCACCTCAGCAACAAAAGCCGGTACTCAGCAAAGTTTTCCCTTACCAGCTTCGAAGAGCCAACTCCTGCAGACTCCACAGAGCATCCGTCCTGAAGCGCCAGCCGCAACCGCCCCCGCTCTCCTTTCATCAGGCCCAGGGGCCACACCTGCGTCCTTTAAAAGGGCCATTGCCAGCCTGAGAGCCAGTCGGGTCTCAGCAGTGGTAAGTGACGATGATTACAATCACCTGAGGAGGGACAGCTGGGGTGGCTCAGCTCGCTGCTTTGCCCGGGCCCATTTGTGTCCTTGTGCAGTGGGGCAGTCGCTGCCCCGGCGCTGGCAGGGGCTGGAGGGCAGCCGGGAGCCTTTCCCAGCGCATGGCAGCTCTGGTAGCTGCGCACCTCATGTGTCTGCTGGAAACCTGGCACCGCAGCGGGACCCTGGGGCTGGCATCTCGGGGTTTTTTGCAGTTCGTTTGTCTGAGGTCTGAGAGCAACAAAAGGGCTTTTTACCCCCGCTGCCAGTATAGCAGAAACTGCTCAGGCCACTTACCCCTGCGATCCTGCCCTGCCCAGACACCTGCCAGATCTTGAATTATTGTTCGAAGCACCCTCATTAGCGTGTTCTATTGACAACATTTCCATACAAATAGGACTGGGTTCGGTTGTTTTCCTACAAGTTTATGTGCCTAACAGAGATTTCTCTCTAAATTCTTCACTAAAATTGTGAAGTAATTCAGGAGAAGTTGACCCATCTTCACCTCCACCAAGACATGCCCCCTGCCCACTTCGGTGATGACCACGAACAGAGCAAGAAGCTTCATAAAAGGCAGTCTCAGCTAGGCAGGATGACTGGCCAAGCACACTTCCAAGCGCTTGAAGCCTGTGTGTACCCTTGAGTCTCTGCATTTGTCACACAGGACAGGACGCTCACTCAAGATGTAAATGTTTCTCTTGCACCAGCTCAGCTTCTGCTCTACCCACACCTTTTAAATGCCATTTCTTGCCGCAAGACACAGAACTGCACCCGAGCAACTCCCAAACACCAAGGTTAAATCGGGGAGGAAGGCAAATTCCCCATGAAGGTCCCTGATGAGCTAGATACTATTGAAGACCATCAAAAATGCACCTAAAACCTCTTGTTGTAGATGATATGGCTAAAGAAATCAGAGACACAAACAGATACATGCATGGTACATACATGCGGATTTGTTTATTGTCTATATTAGATTTTTCCATTTCTGATCTGAAAAGCAGTAATAAATCAACACTTGTTCAGGATGCAGAAAGACTGGGTGGATTGGAGAGATATTTATAAAGATAGTTTATTGCAAAATCAGTTTCATGTATGTTCGAGGCCTGGGGAGCCTTTTAATGCTTGTATTTCCCTAAACATTCAAACAGCTAAGTGAAAAAATATTTTGTTAGTTCAAAAAAAAATATTGCTGCAACAAAGCAAGAACATACAGGCCAGGAATATGTCCATCTATTTGTAATATCGCTGGATGAAGGCACGCTTTTTCAAATACCTACTGGTTTTCGTAACCACAACAGGTATTATAGATCGGGCTGTACCATGGTTTCATCATCTTTCTGTTGCACAGAAATCTTGGATTATTTAGAGTGTAGATCTCTAATTCTGACATTTTCTGACATGAAAGAGAAGAAATGGGATAAATTGAAATACCTGAAGATACATATGAACATTTGCAGAGGTAAATGAAAGACACAAGGAAAGCTTTTTTATGTGGAGAATGCCAGAGCAAATTAAAATATTTTGACAAGAATAATCAACACAGTGGAAACAGAGAGCATCTTCACCATAAGAGAGACTGTATGAAACCACACTCTACATCAAGACAATATAGCTATTCAAATCCTTGTCCTATCCAACGCCCCTCTGCCAAGTGCAAGGGGCCTCAAGGACAGAACGGAGCTCAGGGAGCCAAAGGGAGACAGCTGCACCTACCTCACTGGGGGCTCCTGGGGAAGCACTTTGCTTGAGAAGCAAGCCCCTCTCTTCCAAAGGCATTTCCCCAAATGCCCACATTTCCCAGGGAACACCCACACACACTTAAGCAACCCTGGCAAGGCTGAATTACTTCTGCTCCTTGCAGCACAGGCACTCCAGCTGCAGCTCATCCTCCTTTCCCCAAGTCTGTTTCCACGTGTCCCTTGTGGCACGCAGCCCCGGGCCCCCTATAAACGAGAGCTGCCCGCTGCCTCCTCACGGGCCTGAGCTCCTGCCCGCGCTCAGGGCACCAAAACCAGGCTGTTCCCAGCCAGGGAACGCAGCCCTGCTCCCGCAGGAGGCTCTCGTGAGCCCCTTCCCCACTGTGCACAGCCCTTCTCCTGCCCGCCCAGAACCCTCTTGGCACAGCAGAGCACAAGCTGGCCGGCTCTGGGCTCAGCACAGCCCAAACACAGGCGCAGGAGGACGCAGCGGCTGTTTTGCAGCCATGCCCCAGAGAGATGGGAAGGGTCCCCTGCTCTGGTCTCGTTTGCTTGGGTTTCTGACCGGCTCTGAGGCAGGGGCTGCGATTCCTCGCTCGTGGGGAGAGCAGAGCCGCCGGAACCGCACCCAGCGTGCAGGCACCGCCTGACAGCGCTGCGGCCGCTGGGACGGTCGCGCCTCCGAGTCTCGGCCACTCCCTGCTGCTGCTGCTGCTGCTGCTGCTGCTCCATTTGCTTTTAGGCACACCCAAAGCTCACAGCTAGGCCACGGTGGTCTCTGGTTCTGCCCTGTTCCTCTCCCTGTGTAGGGAGGTTTATTATGTGCCCATGAGATCTTACAAGGAGCATCTGTAGCCGGTGTCAACGGACTGCAGGGAGGGGTGGAGGAATCAGTTCTTCATTCCTTAGGGAGAAGGGTAATAGAAGTACTGAGATGAGTTTAGACTACTTCTACTGCTTTGGGTTTATGGCACATTGTAATGAAATTATTTACAAGCAGGAAATCAGCAGGCTACTAAAAAATGGCAGCAGAAGGCTGAATAAGTTACCTCTAGTGCTGAATGGCAATGGATTTAATTTGTCCCTAAGTTGGTAGGGATGTCATTCTGTGATAAGGTAAATAAACAAATTGCAGGTAAAATAATTATACACACATCCATGTTGAGACAATCTGACTGGCGAGGTGTCTGGATGTTGTGTGCATAAGAATCTCTAACCAAATACTGAATTCTAATTGACTTTCACAAGTCAATTCATACTGGATTTCACAAAGGCAGTTGTCAGTGCTCTGTGGTTGAGCAGCTTATTGAATTAGGAGAAAGTCATTCACCATTCCGAGCAAAGTGCATTCTGAAAGTACAGGTGAAACAGCTAAAAAATCCCATCAAATATGAGTTAGCAGGGAGAAGATGTATAAAAATTCCATTGTAAATAGCAGCATATTTTTCTGATTTTACTTTCATTGTTCTGTAAAATTAGGATCACTTTTATAAATAATGAACAAATTAATTTCTGTTTATTGAACATAAGAAATTTTTTTTTTCTTTACAAATGGCTGCATAGATAAAATACTATTTATATATTTCAGAAAGCTGTGGGAGAGCTGTGGAGAGTTCTGTTTAAATCACCCCAAGTGATTTATAAATCACTT
Source organism: Agelaius tricolor (assembly GCF_023055355.1). Classification (NCBI taxonomy): domain Eukaryota; kingdom Metazoa; phylum Chordata; class Aves; order Passeriformes; family Icteridae; genus Agelaius; species Agelaius tricolor. The sequence continues at coordinate 6,878,379 of NW_027269270.1, forward strand.
CTAAATTGTTTAAATCATCTTCAGCTCATAAGATAGGAAACTCTTATTGTTAGAGATGCAGCTAACTATCTCTTTTCATACTTGAAATATCTGATGCTTTGAACAATACATGACATTTGAATGCTTATTTTGCACTTGGGACCCCTATCATCTCTTAATCTTTAGGGATATTGGGACTTGACATCCAGCTCAGCAGCTTGCTTTATGCAGTAACCAACTCCAAGCAACTTAAAGAACATCAGCTGTGAGGATCACTTCTAAATCTTCCTGTCTTCAAAGTTAAATAATTTAAACAAATACTATAGATTTGCAATAAGACGAAATATGTATGTTTAAGGAAGCTTTCAGAATGGCTTAGTGAGATGTAAATTGACTGTGATTGAGTGGAAATTAAACTAGGTGCTGTGATGGTACCTTTTTGCTATGGAAGTGTGAGCCTGTTGTTACTTAGGAGTGACAGACTTCATTGTCAGGAAAAAAAGAGATTCCATAGAGCAAGGAGTTTCTAACAGTGCAAACCAGCACCATTCATTTTGCAAGTCAGCACAGCCTTCAGTCATGTTTCTGAGTTTCATATTGGATGCTCTCATTACTGTTTTCTTTTCACTGACTCATCTGGCAATGTGGAGATCCTGAGCAGTTTATAGCAACTAATCCCTCGGGCTAGGAAATACAGCACAAAACAATGCATATCACAGACCCCCTTAATCCTTTTATGACATCCATCTTTAATATGCATCATTATGGCACACAAGAAACCTGACTGCAGAGTAGTCATGCATACAGAGCACATGTCACCAGTTGCTCAAAAGTGGGCCTGTGGGTGTTTCAGGCTGAGTGGGTGGGTGTTTTATTTATCTCATGGATATGACAACTCTCTTCATGCAGTAGGTGAATGCAGTAACTGCTGCTCCACCACTAACATTTGTTTCATGTAGTCAAAGCAAAAAAGGTTTTCTATATTATTTGTTCTTATGTATTCTGCTCTGTATCACAATGGATTCTGAAAGCCATGGTGCCTTTTTCAACTGTTTTCTTTGAAGAGGTCTAATAGCACGGTTAACACAGTTTAATTATTTCAGCATGTAAGAAATTTCACTCTGTTTTCTGCTTTCCAAATTCATTCAATTTATTTTCATCAGGTAGCAACTTGCTGTCCAGCAAACCAATCTCATTCCATATTGATTTGTGATGAGGCAACAGGGCAAAAGAAAGCAAAAAGAATAGGAAAAAAAGTAGCCGAAAAATGAGAAGCTCTTGACCTCCTTCCTTTATGTGGCAGCCTGGTTTGGCTGAAAGGTGAGTGTTGTAATATAGATGAAAATAATTCCTCTAATACAAGGAATATAAATTTATTTCTAGCCCTTCTCAGTGTGGAATTTGTTTTCCAGATTTGGATAACAATTAAAGTTAACAAAATAAAGATAACACATTGTGGCAAAAGTCATGATTCAGCAGAGAAAATATTTTCTAGTTGAAAAACCCGTGTGACCAATAGCTGGTGAAAACCAAACACAAGCAGAAAGTTTGTTTGCCCACCCTCTCTCAAGTGCCTCACTCCTGATACACTTCAGGCTCCAACATTCAGCCCTTGCCTCTGTTCAGAATGGTTTGAGCCTATGCTGTGCCTGTTTACACAGTTAGTACAACACTCACACTCTGCCAAGGGTGAGTGATTTTCAACACTGCTGATACTGAAATGCCGTTTGAAGGAAAGGTTCTGATGGTCACAGCTACTGAGGGCAGCTGTGTTACACCATGTCAGGAACATGTCCAACACACTTGAGGGCTTGAAACATGCACATTGGGACTGATCTAAGTTGGTAATGTGGTAACAAATCACTATCTTATAAGAAGCAAAATTGCCAGATAACCTTGCTGTAATTGCAAGCAGCTTATGTGCAGAGTCTAATGTGGAGGGCAAAAGATCATTCAGAAGAAAGATGTTAGGAGCAGTTAGTTCTTTACTTTTCATCTTCTGATGCATGTGCTTCCATCTGTCTTATCATGGAATGCTGTCCATCAAAACAGTTTTCTGAACAGCACTTCCTAAGATGTTGATTTATAAATCAGATACAAATTTGCACAAGATCACTCTGACTCAGCTTTGAATCTGACCTAAAAGTATTTCTTGTCATATGGAAGCAAATTATGGTGGAGCAATAAAACAACAGAAACATTGCTGAGAAACAAACATTGGTGCTATTCTTGGCACTGGGATGCTGCTGAATGTCACAAACAACTGACAGATCAGAAACTCGTGTCTAAAAGAAAATAGGAAACCAGTAGCTTACATTGTCAGTATTTATTAAAATATACTCTGCCTGGTTTGTAAAAAAACAAGGTAGTTTTGGCCATCTTTTTTTTCCCACAGAAGCATGACCACTACTACAAACCCTGCCATCTTCAAAGCATGGCAAGTACTAAGACCTACCAAATGAAGTTGCTTTAGCATGTCATGATCTAATTTTAAAAGTGAGATTTAGAAGTTAATATTCCCTTCCATTCAAATAATCACCTGGAAATCTGAGGGGTTTTTTTATACTTTTATGTACACTCTGTTCATTTTTACTCTCCATAGAAGGAGAGACAAGAAAGGTGAAGGTTGGGTGTGGGGACATCAGCCTAGAATTGGAAATGCTTTGCATTATCTGGTAATCTCATATGCATTATATGCAAACACACAGGAATCCATCAATGCTGAAAGATCTGCAAACAGTTCAAAGATGACAACTTTAATTCCAGTACAAAATATATTCCCAAATGCAGCTCGTGTCCAGAAGATATAAAGAAGATAGGTGTTGTGGTTTGTCTTTGGGGTGTTTTTTTTAAAATTGCATTATATTATTCATAGACCAGAATAATGGTTGTTTGGGGAGGAGATGGTTGAGGTTTTTTTCCCTCAGGGACTGAATAAAACCTCTGAGGATGGCCAAAAAAAACCTAATAACAATTAATCTGAAGTGTTTCAAACTCTGGAGAACACTTTTTCCTTCCTACATCCTCTCCCCTTTGGTACAGCTGCTAGCAAAGAAGGTTAAAAGTGTTTGCTGTGAACAGGGATATAGTAGTTTCAAAGTCCTGGAACATTAACATGCTAAGTATACCAGTCTTCCTATGTATCAAGTAGGGATCTTGAGAAAGATGGAGCTGCTGGAGAAAAAAAGAGAAAAGGGACTGTTATTTTACAGTTTTCTATCCTCATTATCAAGTAAAGCCCAAAAACCCCTGTCACTGACCAGTACATCAGGACAAACCCCATAGCAAATATGTGATGTGATGCTCTCGCTCATGAAACTGGAATTCAGAATACAAAGAGTGCCTTTCAGATAAACTGGCATAGTTCACCTGTACAAAGAAAATAAATTTATTACATTCACATTACACCTTCTGGAATTCTCAGAGCAGCATCTGTTTTTAAGCAAACAATTGCAACTCATAAAGTAATATAGCTACAGTGATTTACAGAGAACAGTTCAGACCTTTATCCCCAAGTACGATGACAGAAAATTACATACTTTTCTGAATCGATGCTTCCTAGAGAGTCAGGATCAATGCAGATGTCCTTTTCATTCCTTAGTATTGTATCTATTCCTAAATTGGATTAGATTAAATAACATTAGATTGATAGATAATACCACGCATATCTTTTATCTCAATTTGACTAAACATTTGCAATGGTCCTAAAGCAATGTTTTTTCATTTGAATCTTCATGTACACAGCTGGAGATTCAACTGAATTTCTATTTCCTCTTAGTCCTGCTACTATCTTTGATGAAATTTATTTGGATGTGTGCAAGTGGACAACTCTGACATGGAATTAATACAGACCAAAATTAGGAAGAAAAGTGGGAAATAACATAGTGTCTCCAACAACTCTTTCTGCTCTAGGTACATAAAAAGGAAGAAACTTTGGGGCACAAAAAGTATAAGACAGTTCTTTACTGACAACTGCACTCACCCCTAAGGAATCAGGATCAACCTTTAATCAGGTCCCTTCTAGTTTAACTTTCAGGACCTCTCTAGTATAGCTTAGATACTGCTGGTATAATGGCAAGCTTCAGTCTAGAAACAGTCCTCAACTTTTCATGCTTGGTAACATAAAACCAAAAGATGTTGTGTTCTGACTGGGTGTCCTTCTATTTAATTACTTAAAAAATTATCTACCTCAGTTTTTCCATCAGCAACAGCTGCCTTAGATCCCAGAGATTTTTGTATTGTACCTGATGGAAGAAATAACCAAATACAGATAGTTTGGTTGTATTCTGCAGTGGTAGTCGGCAGTTATATTATCCCTGCTACTACTGTTGTAAGAGATTCTGAAAGACAGAATATCTGAAGATGAGGTTCTGAATTAAAAATGTTGATCTAAAGCCATTGTGAAATTAGCTCTGGAAATGATTGGATTTCAGGGGGAGGAAATTGTGTGATAAGGTGAGTTAAGTAGCAGTTTCATTTATGGTGTAGTTAAGCTGAGATGCCAGGATTTATCAATGTTGTTGGAAGGGTCTGAATAGTTTTCATAGGAACTGTGTAATATTGGTGTGCATTTAAAGTTCAGGCCACTCTCAATTCTTCACTTGTCTTTTTTTTAATGCAATATTCCAGCCTTTCATTTTTATGACAACTGCCACCAAAATCAAAATCAATTATTTAGGGCCAAACACTTGGTGTGGTTGTGACTGGAGAAAGAATTTTTTAAAAAATCAAATCCATCACAGATTGCCAGTATGGCTTGAAGGAAGATGGGCAAAACCATGAGAGGCAAAAAAGTTTGTGAGTCTTTTTCCATATGGCTCTCTCTCCAGTGCAAGTCTAACAAGCCTGAGATCCAGTGGTTTGGGAGAATTATGCCATGGTCAGAAAGATGGTTTCAGATACACGGATTTAGTTCCTATCTCTGCATTTCTCTGTGGACACCTAAATTACAGAGCCATGCAAAGAATTTGACAAATCATCACAGGGAGCTTGGGGCTGGATCCAGAGCTCTGGCAGAAGTGATCCTTAATTCCATGTTACGCTGAACACCTAGTTCTTCTGTGCCCTCTAACAAACAGGAGTTACCCCCCAGCAAGATTTTTGGTTAGTCCCTTGATATCAGCAGGCTTTGGAATACCCCAGCCATTGCTTTCTCTTTGCAGTAGGATTTCTTCACAAATTGCTGGGGAAGTTGTAAAGTGCTGTTACTTCTCTACATTATCTCAGTACTAACCTACAAAAGAGGATGCACCATTAACTGACCAAATGGAACTTATTATCCTTTCAGGCTACTAGGATAAATTTTTAACCCTGGACAGTAAAGCTTGCCTATAAATTAGCAATATAATTTAAAATACCTTTTTGATATTTGCAACTTAGGCAGGATAGTTTAGTGGCAGTTTTAGATGATAATTGCAAAGTTATAGCCAAGGTAAAAATTACTACAGGAACAGATGTCCTAAGGGCATAACAGACTTTTGATTCCAGCGTGATCCAAAAAAGGTGAAGGTGTGAAACTAAAAGGCAGCTGGAGAAGTTTGAGAAAGAAAACAGGGAAGCAATCAACAATCTTTGCAGAACCTGTTAAGCAGTAATTAGCAGGAGTTCAGGTAACATGCTCTCCTAAGTGATTTGTTCATTCATGGCCACAGAGATTTAAAACTGATACCCACAATTGCTGCCATCATGCTCAACATGTACTTTTCAATAGTGTTTTAGTACTGGCATATTTCTAATATCAGTTGACAAGCAGATTCACGTGAGACAGAGTTGGAAAGAGCATCTTTCCCGTGCTGAAGATTTCAACACTTTTATATCTAACTGTTTAAAGCTGAGAGGTAAAGACTAGCTAAGGTTATTGAAGAGATCTGCTGCCTTTTTCCCCACAGGGTAACATTCAAACATGACAACTGGAGCATCAGCCTCTAGTTCAAATCTTTCGGGGAGTGGCATTTGCTCAAAACTTGCAGGAATAGAGAATAATGACAAAAAAAAATTAAATTTTTATGCAATATGGCAACTAAAACTCAAAAGATTAATAACTTGAAAAATGAAATATTCTAATGCATGCACCTACTACAGTTAAAATACTTGGAGCAATTTGACAGATACATTTAGATTGACTTGTTTCTTATCATCAATGTTAGAATACTTAATTAAAAAAAAACCCAAAACAAACCACAGACACCCAATCAGTTCTGTGTTGGGTTTCATACAGTTGGGAACCCCTCTGGCTCCATTTCATAGTTGCATATGAGATTATGAACAAATTCAGAGTGCTGAAAAATATGATGTTAAATGTGCTGCTCACAGGAACTGATTTGAGAAATAAAACAAGAACTTAGATTTCAAAGCAAGCAAGGACTCGAAATATTAAAAAAAATAGATTATTTCATCCAGCTTTCACCATTATGTGTGGTATAATGTGTAGAAGACCCAGGTTAAGGTTAATTATCCTAAGACACTGAGCTTCTTCCCTCACCAAAGTATAAACGCATTTCGCACAGAGCTGAAATTTTATATTTGCCTGTGTCTTTTAATTAGAGAGAAACTTATTTAATTGCATGGACTTCTTTGGCCATGTGTTTGGGGTTTTTTTTGTTTGTTTGGGGTTTTTTTTGTGGCAATATATCTTCTCTCCAATATTTGCAAACCACGCCAAGGTTTTCTGAGCAAGCATAGAATTATGCTGATCCTGGTTTAGGAGACCTTTTCATAAAGGCAAGAAGCAGTAGCAGTAAACAGTTTTACAAAACTACATTTACAGGAAACATTTTATAGGATGCTAAAATTAAACTTGATTGAGGGCATTTGTTAAAGAGCTAAACAAATTACAAGAACTTAATAGAATATTTTAAGCACTTTAAAAGGAAGAAACCAGATCTTTCCCCTTGTACAGTTATCTTGAAAAGCCTTTTAAATAAATAACACTATGACATTTGATATAATTAGTTTCAAAACCTATCATGAAATGGTATCCATTTAAGGGTTTCTATTTAGCAAACTATCAGGGCTTTGGATTAGGGGAAGAGAATTCTGATGAACAATTAAACAAATGTCATCTCTTTACTCAATCCACTTTTATTTGTTTAGTGAAGAAAACATTAATGGAAATGCAGATACATTAGGACATTATGATAACTAGTACATTAATAATGCAAATAGCTTAAGAAGGTTAATTACTTCTTAAATGAGTAGTTACTGTGTAATGTTCTTCCTTTGCAAAATGCACCAACTCATTCAAAGATAAAAGCAATTTCCTTTTTTTTGTTGGGTTTTTTTTTTTTTTGGCTGCAGCTACTCTTGAAATATACATAAGCATTTTGACCTGTTGGGATTGAAAACAATTATCAGTCAACAATTATAGGCTGAAGTCCAGCATTCAAAGATCAGGAATACATTATCAGTGAAAAATCTTTAGTCTTTACACAGCATCAAAAGCAGACAGTTATTTTTGTGACTGCTAAAACGTGCCTTTCCCCAAAAGGCCAAAACATAAGCACCACATTTGAATTTCAGACGATAATTGCTGCTCTTGAAGACAATTAAACCACAGTAACTGCTCCCTTGGTTTGCATGAATGCATTCTCTCAGTTGTTGTAGCATTGTTTGAGATCCAACATAGGAAGTCAACTGTCTCTGTTAGATTCAGACAAATAATTGAGCTGATTTCTCTGGTTTAAATTAAAGTATAACTGTTTGATAACTGGGATTTCAACATATCTACTCTTTCACTAATTACTGACGATATGAAAAAAGTTCCAGTGTATCCTGCCACAGAGCAAAAGTCAAGTTCTGTTGCAGTGAGATCAGCATTTGATGGAACAAGTCATAGAATTAAATGCAAGTTTCTGAAGGAAGCTCACTTTCAGAATTATTATTTATTCTTAGGTTTGCAGTCACTGCTTTTGGCTTCAACCTCTTACAAGTTTCCTAAGATTTCCTAAGCCACAAGCAGAAAGAAGCCATCCAGTACTTCAAACAAGAGGGAAGCGAACTTCTGTCAAGTGTTGTGGTAGGAACCAACATCACAGTGCTCCTTGCAGTTATTAATCAAATGTGGGATGGAGAAATCTCCCTTCCAAGCCGTCTGTTGTCCTTTTGCAGAGGCTGTTCTTGCAAATTAGTGTTATTTCTGTAGTCCTCACTGAATATTCCTAGTTATTTTCCCCATGGGAAGCTCAGTTTTCCTTATTTTGGTCCTTAGTTTGCAAGCAGTGCCACTGAAGTGACACATTTAGGTATTTTCCTAACACAGTCTCATGCTCCAGTAAACAGGTACAGGGTGGGCTCTTGATGAGCACTGAGCTCTGCAACCTCCACAAGACCTTTCACCATACAGGGCTGCTGACAACTCTCCACTCAGAGGTGCAACCCAGCCCTACAGAAGGTGAAATCTAGCTCTGAAACACTTCCAAGTAATTATAAATACTGCATTACCTCAGCTTTGGGGGTTAGGATCTTTGTTAAAATATATATAATTATTGACGTCTCCACAGGGTTGGGAATTCTCTGCATGCTGGTTCAGTACCTTGGAAAACAGGGGTTTGGTTCCCTTCAACACTTCAGAAAAACATGCACAATGAATGTCAATATTTAGTACCAACAACAGCAAAAATTAGCCCTGAGCATTGTTATACTTAATAGCAGCTGTTAACATAACAACCTTCATGGATCAGTTCAAATTACACATTCTTAAACATTTTTCTATTAAGATTTTTTTCCATGCTTTTTAATTGTGGATCCTGAGATTTCCTCCATTCTGCTAACAATACGCATTTGGTGCATTTTCCTAATGTTGACATACCTAAATCTGACTTCCTGTGGCTCAAATGATTTTAAAAGTCCCATATTTTCAGCCATAGTGTCAAATATCTATAATTATCCCCTTCATTTTCATACCAGGTCTTACTGTCATGTCCTCATTCCTTTTTTCAGAGAATTTCAGTCCCTGTGTTTGAGTATTGCATTGAAGAAGACATTTTTGTAATTTGATAACGAATTATTATGGCGTAACAGAATCCATTAGTTCTCTCTGAGTCTCCCTAAGTCTGAGCTGTTGGCTGCTCTCTTCTTACTGTCAAATATCAGAAAGTTCCTACATATAGGGAAAATGCAAAGTTTGAGAAGTGACTATGCTTGCAAAGTGAAGTTTCCTGTTTAGTTTCTCTAGCTACAAGGTGACAAAACCATACTGTAAAGATTAGATAACAATGACTCACCTAAGAGGAAGATTTTTTTTTCACTCTTCTTGTGGAAAAAAATGCTGTAAAAGCACTCTCTCTGAAGTCAAAAATATATTGGCCTTTCCTGTAACATAAAGTTTTCACAACATTGGGTCGTTTAGTTTTAATTTTAGGGTTAGATTGTACATTAAGACCAGTATTGTAATCACCAGCTATACTTAAACAGTAGGATTTTGTGATACTGACATGAAATGTGGACACGGCCCCCTCTCTCCGTGACCACGCCTCCATTTAGGACTTTCTAATCACTATAAAACATTTCAAAACTTACCTTGCTAGGTTTCAGATTTGTAGCTTCTCAAGAGGGAAAAAACCAGTGTAGTAGTGCTGGTAACTATTTTTGGGCACCGCTCAAAGACATTTTTAATAGGTGTAAATTCTATTCATGCTTTCTTGCGGGTTTTAAATATTAAATGAAAGAAAAACGGTCATTATTAACACGACACATTGGAAAGAAAATGAGTTCATAAATATTTTTGCTATTACTTAGTTATAACATTCTATTTCTATTCCCTGTGGAAGCAGTATTAACATTGAGCATAATTTTTGAGGCACAGACCGTATGCAGCAGAGATAAGGCTGCAGTCCCAGGAGCTGCTGCACAGCTCCCCCGTACATCACCCTGATGAATCCTAACCATTTATATCCTGCTTTTTACCAGTTCCTGTAAGCAGGGCCAGCTGGTTTGGCCTTACTGGAACTGGGCAACAGAGCCATCTCTCATAGTATAGATTAACCTGCCTCACAGTCTTGTGATAAATGTGCTGCAATTTCTTGGTACATTATTTATTTAGTTTGTTTCTACTTGCTAGATCTAAAAAATTGCCATTGAATTTCTAAAATTTTCCCGTAGAATTTATTTACATGTATCTAACAGGAGAGGGGAGATAACACTTGAAAAGTCTGTTGTTGATGAAAAAGTAAAAGCTTTTTGAATTTTGCTTTCTCATACCAGGAAAAAAATTAAAGAAGCAAACAGCATACCTTGAAAAGTCAGATTTTTTCATTAACTATAAATTTTAATAAAGAAACTCAGATGTTTTGTTGGTTTTTTTTTTAATAGATAATTTCTTGAATAGGTGGTTTATTCAAATCTGCCTTAGGTCACAGGAAGCTCAGGAACTATCGATTGGATCAGTTATTGCCTTCATTGTTCACTGTTCAAAATGAGCTCTTCTTTGCCTGAGGTTGGTCACCAAGGTCATCTGATGCCATTTATAAACCTATCAGCAGAACACCCACACAGTTCCAGAGGTTTTGTGCCTCTGGAATGAAAACTCATTTGAAATCTACACAAAGTTTGCCTAATTTCTTTTCCCAATTCTAAGCATTTGGATCCTGTTTTAAACACTTATTGTATTTAATTAAAATTCTCCACTGATTCCAGTGAGATTGTAACGAGTCAAAACTGGTTACCATTTAAAAGCACCAAGGCTCAGAGGAGGCAAAAGGAGGGACTCACAAGTATTTTCAAAGTGATTTAAAAAACCAAAGTCTCAATTAGGCAATTGTATTCATCCATTCCCAATCCCCAGCTCAGCAAGGAATTCAGTTTATCAGCTGCAGCATACAGGAAGGTATGCCTGTGCCTCCATCAGCCCAATCCACTCCTGATTCCATTCACACTTCCCAATAAGAGGTGTACTCATCCTCTTCATGCACAGGTCTGGAAGGAGCAGAATGCAGCTTTGGGGCAGTAGGAATTAAAGAGGAGCTCCAAGGTTTGTATTTTAAAGAGAGTTTGTGCTTATGGTCTCATACCCATTGAGCCTGCTTTTTAACTGAGCCTGCCAGCAGCACCCCTGGAACCAAGGGCCAGCCAGCAAGTCTATTGTAAAGGAGGCTTTTGAGAGTCTACGTGTAAGAATTCACCCCGAGATGAAATTTGGCATCAAAGGCCCTGGCATAAAGCTCGCTTAAAATGACACGAGTGCAGAAGAAAATAATTTCAGATCTAATTCAATATTTCAATGGGGAACTGTGGAAAGTGTTCAAATCTGCTGAAAATCTGGCTTTTATAATATTGTCTCCAGGAAGGTGTCTGATAGAAAAGTTTCAGTGCCAGGCAAGAACAGAATTATCCTCCATTTAGAAGGAAGTAAATAGATCATTTCTCTCTGACCTCCAAAGAGGAAGGACTATTCTCTCCACACGGCGGTGAAATGTAATAAAAAGAATGATACCCTTGGGATCCCTTCTACCAACAAAAAGCTACTGAGCACACTAACAGCATAGATAATCAAGGTAGTTGCATGAAAAATGAGAAATTTAAAGGATTGCTGGGAATGGGACTCTGGCCAGTAAGAAGAAAAGGCTTACGGACTAGCTAGGGGCAGTGAGTATAATTTAATATATTTCTGGCAGAAAACAAATAAGAAAGTACTCATCTGCAATTACAGGAGATGTCATCTCTTTTGAACTGGAGTTTGCAGAATCTATTTGTAAATACTGCTGTGTTTTCTCCTCGCCTCCACCCCTATGGCAGCACAAAGCCTTTGCTCTACCCTGGCATTAGTAACATATACACTAAAAAGTTCAAAAAAGATTAATACACTTTCAAATAGGGTAATATTTCACATTTCCACTACACTGCACATTGTTTGCAGTTTCATTCAGAAAGATATGGATAAAATAAGCATTTGGAATTTCAAGATCAGTGAGGTTTTTCACAGTGCTGTGTAAGAGCATCATGGTTTTGCTCCAGGAAAACCCTGCTGGCTGTAGTTTCCAGGCTCTCCCTATCCTTGGAAGGGAGATGTGGAGAGTTGAAATGTGTATTCTGAAGGACAGCATCCATCTTTGTGCCAGCCCACTAGGCCTGACCCGTCTCTGGGGATTGTTAGAACGACAACTGATCGGTGTGGAACATGGAGCATGTTCACCTGAGCCCTTCTCTCTGTCACACCGTGAGGATTTGGGCACTGCCTGCTCACCAGAGCCAGCACTAGGTGCTCCTCTGCACACCAGGACGTGCTCTACAGATTGCACCCTGGGTTTGGTGTTCATGGCAGGTTTGGTCCTGCCTCAAACCTTTCTCTGAGTGTTTTGCTAGGAAAACAGAACTCCTGGCTTCAGTGATCCCAGCTGCTGATTTCAGTGGGGTCTGCCTGAGCAGGGCAAATTCTGCTCACCATATTTATATAACTGGGAAAGATTCTGCTAATTTCTCTTAAAAGAACTTACCTGTACTGCCAGTGCTTTCACATCCTGTTTGTTAACACAAGACTCTGTGTTCCTTAGTCTGTGCTAATTCATCCTGTGGTAGGTGTTCTCTGGGTGAGCTAATGCTTTAGCAAGTCATTATTCAGCATCAAAGTTTTCTCACTATTATAACCAAAAGATTAAGCATGTAAACTCCAATGTAAAGCACTGATATATTAAATTAATATCTCGGATTAACAATGCCATTGAACATCAGTGTGGTATCAAAATCCTTAACATAAGTAGGCCAGTTGCCATGGAGATGGCAAAGTTTCAGAATGATTTCGTAGTAATGACAACAACTTTAGAACCTAAGTGCTTCCAAATAGTCTATAAAGCTGCAAAAGGAGGGGCAAAACAGCAATTGCTATTCTTGAAACAAGTTACAAGATACAAGTTCAAGATACCTGATATTCTGAGCAGGTGTTTCAAGAAGAAAACGAGTATTAGCAGTTTCTTTACAAATACCAATGGTGTATTTTTTTTTTACAGAGCCCCAGGTTTTGTAGTGAGCAGTATAGCCCACATTGCTTTGAATTTAGGGTGCTCAATACCTATAATATCTGGGGTTTTTGCAATTTTCTCTGTTCTACATATGCACTTCTCTTCATTAAGGATGAAAAGAACCAACAACAAACTGTTTACCCTGCAGTACAAGTTAAAAACTTACTTAGCAGCTCATGAGGCTTAAAACCCTACGTAAGTTGTGTTCCTCTTTGACCAAACATTAACTTGGTCCTTTGAGAGGAAGAAAATAATGTGTTCTGTAAGGTTGTTGTCTTCTGTGAATCAGACTGAAAGTGTTGATTGCAATCAGTGATAATTTGAGGGAATTTTTGAGAGGCTAACACGGCATTTCTCTGACTGGCTGAAGATTAGCTTATGTCCATTCATCCATATTTTCTATCTTTGCAAAGCAAGTGACATAAGTGATTTCATTGCAAATTACAGCCAAATCCACTGAATTTGCTAGACACGTGCAACAGAAACTCTGACATGAGTGGGGAACTGATCCCCCCTTTACCTTTCTAATTTTATCAACAGTGATTTCTATCACCAGGAAAAAAGCCACAAAAAACCACAAAAAACCAAAAAAACAACCTAAAAAAGAAAAAAAGGAGAAACAGAGAACAAATTCTCCCAATCTAACCCCCACATTTTGATTTTATATTATGAAATGCAGTGATATTAAGTAGAAGTCAATAGCAGAATCTTACAGGGGGCAGTTTGCCTGCAACACCATCCAAGATATGCAACAAGCAAGAGGCTGACTTGTTGATGCACATTTTAATGGACAGAGATGCACAGCAATTACTCTTTATCTATGAGTGAATTATTATTCTATGTAAATATTAGTGAAAGAAGATAAGTGAGCCAGTTCCTGCTTTCCTCTAGTAAGAGACTGACACAATAATTAGTTCCATTAATATGAGCTCCTCAGTGACACTTGAGGAAGCACGGGATGAAGAAACCTCATGGTCTCAGCATAACTGACTGAAAGGGAGTTTAACCTTCAGGGGTTTAGAAAAACACTGGCCTAACAGTACCAGAAGCTTAAATTCAGTGTCATTTTTGGGGGTAGAAAGCACCTATTAATCTCCATCTATTCTAGAATTAAATGATAACTTTTGTAGAGCCTATGTTTTCAAAACTTCTGTGAAAGCAAAAGCAATGCACAGCTTCATGGAAGAATTATCACACCCATCTTTTGTGAAAGGAGTTGATACTGAGATCTGAGATATGTTTGTTTGGGGAGAACACAGTTACAGGAAACAAATTCAGAAATGAAACACTAAAACATCTCATTTCACCAGAGAAAGCCAAATCAGAAGGGAATATTTCTGATACAAGTTGATGCCATTGTTAGCAGAAATAACCTGTGCATTTTAGCAGTCATGTATGCCTTGTCTACGGGGATTTTTCTGGTTACATATGGGGGTTTTTCCCCTGTGTCTGTCAGATAAATCAAAGAGCCAAATGAAAATCTACTACTCAGGAGCACTATTATATTATGGCACACCCCCTGAAGGGCTGCAGTTTTGTAATGAAATGAATAAATGACAAGGAAGCACTTTGATATCCTGAAAGTTCTACCCGTCCTTTAGGACAAGCATGTCAGGATAAATTCCATTTAATTACACTGCACACAAGGTAAAAAAATAGAGAAAAAAAGAGAAAAAATAAAATCCAAGCATTATTTTTTTGTCTGAGGCTCCACATGTGTAATAGTGAATTGACCTCATTTACTGCTGCACTACTTCATTACCTTATGACTCCACAAAGTGACACTGAAACGGATTTCAAGCAGCACAAAACTAGAGCAACAGTGTTCAACTAGGCCCACATCTCAATATTTCAAAATGGGCCATGGACAAAACAAGCTCAGTGTTGATTATTAATGTAAACTCCAGCAATTGCTGAGGGTTTTTGTTCCTGCATGTACAAGCTCTACAGAAACAAAAGCATTCAGCAGTTCCCCATAACTGGTAGTTTGAAATTTTGAAACAATTAGCACAGCAGGAGAATGCACACAATACCCAAGTGTTTTCCACATGTTAAAATTCCCATAAAGTACACAATGCCTATAATTTTCTGTTATTTTTTACAGTAGTATTTCAAATCAAATGCCAAGAAAATATATGGTAGATCTTGTTTTAATTTAACCTGAGGCTTGCAATGGAGTTACTTCATTGGCTTTGCTGAATTTCTTGACAATTAATATCTGTGTCTAGGAAAAAATGTTTGCTTTTCCAAATGTAGGCTTTGTTCAGAGTTTTATGTCAGGAATGTGAGAAGTTACCCCACACCTCCTTTTCAAACAGTGCTACAATTGCTGGTAACTTAAAAGGGCAGAGACAGATACAAAATATATGCTGTCACATAAATTCTTCATAATGTTACAAAATACTAAAACAACACCAGCCAAGTGTGCTATTCTAAACAAAAAAAATCATGCCATGTCATCTTCAGCACCATTTCTGGGCTGTGTAATGTCAAAGACCAGCCACTGATAGCTTTATAGCAAACATTACAAATAAAACCAGCTCTCAACAGACTGATGTGTGCAGGAGCCTGCCATTCACACCACCCCCAGGCAGCTAAGGGAAGGATCTTCCAGGCTCGTTATATTTAGATTTAAGCAGCTCCCACTGAAATCAGCAGTGAGATAACAACTGACTTCAGCAGAAGCCAGTTAAAGCCATCAGAGTTATGCTTTGTGCCCTATCCTAGTTAAAAAAAGGACTTTGGTGGAAGTTTTTGCCATGAAAAAAAAAAAAAAAGAAGAAAAAAGAGGTATTGTAAAACCACTTAGATTACTTACAGGAACTGGGGTGTTTCCACTGAGGAAGAAGAGAACTGAAAGGATCAAGTAAAATTTTTGAATACTGCATCTCTATGGTTTCAGCTTGCCCAGCTTGGTTGTAGAGCCACCTTCTGGTTTCAAAGAACAATTTCATACGTGCTGACAGTAAGAATGTGTGTGTACTTTAGTTATGCATTTGGAAGTGTTTCAAGTCTCTGCTTTAAGCTGCGTTAGGAAAATGACCCAGAAACACTGTGGATTCTGCTTTGTTCTGAATCCAAATAGCCCAGTGACACATTTGGATATCAAACAAGCTCTACTTTGGGCTCTTAGGACCATTTCTGATTATATAAGAAACTGAAACTGCAAACATGAACTCTGGGAAGTGGTGAAAGGACTCAATAGGTCCTTTCAGTGATAGGAGTCAATAGAAACAGGATGGGAACAATTCTGGAGAGATCCTGGGAACACTCTCTTGCCACAGTGCACTTGCCTGCTGGTTTGACTTCTAATATTACTTTTTGAAGCACAGAACCACCTCATTAATTCCATTTTCTTGATGTCTGACCATTCCCTGGTTTGGGTTGATTGCTCTAAGTTTTAGCTAATACACCATGACATTTTGAACTGATTATAGTGTTAGAGGTGTCTGCCAAATGATTACAGTCCAGAAAGAAAACTCATCATACAGCATCTCAGGCAGAGCATGAGTGTTACAGTGTCACTCTGGTTTGAAATAAGTTTTTCCTACAGCTGTGTGATTAGAGATGGCTGATCTGATCCCAAAATAGTCCTCATGTATTTCAGACAGACCAAGGATTACAAAGACACTGAGTGAGCAGGTTCCCAGTGGCATCATTATGAGACATGGGAGGGAAATACTAACTAAAAAAAATGTTATAGCAAAAACCCTCTTTGTTTTCCATTTTGAAATGAAGAGGCATGGGCAAGGGGTTGATTGCTATCCCAGAGCATCAGAGACCTGTGGCTGTTGCTCAGAGGAGGAAAGGAGCCCCTCACACTGACAGCTTAATCTGTGCCTTCCACATTCCAGATAACTGCTCTAATCACAGACCACCTCATTTATCTTGGAGCTGTTCCAGGCTCTATAAGCAATTTCATTCCCATTAGAGCAATGATGTGAACTTTCATCTGCCACCTACATGTCAGGCAAGATTCCTTACCACAGGGCCCTCAAATTCTTTCCCTTTTATTCAGAATGCAACATTATTTATAGAAACTTGAACAAGTCCAACAGGAGCAAGTGCAAGGACAAGATGAACTCTTCAGCCCCCAGACAGCAGATTAGAGCTTCTCCATACATGCATGCCAAGCACTGTACAAAGCACTTGGCATGGAAGCCTCTTTCTCCCAAACAGAAATTGAAATTTCAATAGTGGTTAAAGGCATTCATTATTAAAATTAGCATTTAGAAAGTTCTTTTTTTGTTGGTAAGCTGGCAAAAAAACCCCCATTTACTCCTGAAATGTGGGACTTGCTGTAGATGAGGTCAGTGGTGTGACACAAGACAAGGACAAATGCATACAGGAAGGCAGCTCCCACATTCCCAACTCAGAATCCCTCAGGTTCAGTGGCTGATCCTCAGGCAGTTCATATCATAAAGTCAAATGCTACTTCCTTAGCAACTCTGCAGCCATCAGGGAATTACAGTTATTAAAATCTGAATTTTATGAAAGACGTAAATCTCAAATTCAATAGTACCTAAGCCAGGTGCTATTGAAATCAATGCTGGAACTTGCTCTAATTTAGCAAGGCTAAATTCTAACAGCCATAAAACATACATTGGTTGCATTTTCAGTGTTCCTGTTCTTTACCTTATATACACACAGACACATGAGTTTGTAAGGATGGAAATGTTTTTTTTTTAAAAAAACCCTTTGAAGTATTTTTGGTATCTGATAAAGAACCGATCACTTTTCATAATTATTTTTAAATTTCTATATTGTTTTGATGTTTAGCTGCTGCTGTGAGGCAGCTTTACAAACCTTCTGCTTTTATGTTCACAGGAGCACAGTTGAACTATTCAGTCCACATTACATTGATTGCTGCTGAATAGAGGACTTTTGAAGTATCACTTTAAATCTATTTGATATTTAAAAAAACAAAGGCCTGTGTGTGCTATCTTCATAGTAAAGACTTTGAAATTATTTCCTGAGCATAATTAAAACAAGTTAAATTATTTATGACTGCAAAACCAAAACAAAACACATTCTGTTAGGTCTTTTAGATCAGTATCTAACAGGAATGTTTTGTTCTCTGAACGTGTCCTTCACACTGCTTGCTCTTAGAGAGCAGAATGAATACTATTTATAAATAAAAATAAGATTTTGTTTCATGCTCGCAAATTCTTTACCTGTATTTCTGCTCTGGAGGGAAGCAAGCTGTACCTAGAGTTAGAACAAGAAAGCATTTCTTGAAGACACACAGGTATGTGAGCATGCAGGGTTTATACATGTACAGTAACAGCCCTGCTTTTGGTTAGAGAACAGGTATTTTCCAAAAGGCATCACAAAAGTCATCAAGAGCTCAATTAAAATGAGTGGGGAAATGCTGGAGTACCATATGCAAGACTTTCATTCTTTTCCTCTGAAATCCATTGGATAAAACATTACTGAAAAAAACACTATAAAGTAACATTTTTGGATGTTTAACCCATGCTCCTCTAGACCTGTTTGGAAAGGAACCAGTAGAAGTTCAGTTTCTTACCTGTTTAGTTAGTTTTCCCAAAACTTCAAGGGGAAAATAAAATAAAGAGAAGGAAAAAACAAGAAAGGAAAAAAAAAAAGGAAAAAGAAATTCACCAATAATAATGTCAGACATGTGCAAAAAAGATTCTACACTTGCAAACGTAAATATAAAGAAATAAGATCAAAAGCACCTTATTAGTTACAGAGCGATGGGGTTTTTTTAGCTCTTCTATATAAAAGCAATATTTCCACACATTTCTAATCAGTAAATAGTGTCTATTTACAAGCAGAATATTTACTGCACATTAAAGTGATCAATATTCATAATATTAATTTTATTTTATGCTAGATTGACTATTAATTTCAGGGGCTTTTTCTCCTCAGAGGTTTCTCCTCTCTCATTTTTACTTAGAGAATCACAGAAGTGGAATCAGAGTGGATGAATCTATGAGAATCTATGAGATAGATGAGTGAATTAGACAGAATAATTTGTCAAGACACAGAAATATCACTTCTTCCAGGGAATGATATACAAATTATTGTAAGTTATAGTGGCCTAAGAGAATATACTTCATGACTTTTCCTCTGATGTGATTTATTCTGTGATGTGATTTGAAAAGAAAATAAATTATCAGTCTCTTGAAAGAAAAACAACTCTGATTGGGGGCATGTTTTTTAATACTAGGTGCTTTATTCATTTAAGCAATAGTCCTCTAAAATGTTTTTACAGGAAGGAAAACTTGAGGAAATGGAGTTACAGGAGAAAGGCCTGAGAGAAGGAGGGGTGAGGAGAGCACTGTAACATCCCCTGTTCATGGCAATAAGGAGCCATGGAGAGGACCTGCACAATGAGGAGCTCATTGCTATGGACTTGTTAAAATTGCTGATTTGCTACTGGCAGTGTGCCATGCAGAGGTTCATTTTTGTGTGGTGCTCTGAGACTAGAGACAGGATATTTCCTCCATGGATATGGCCACAAACGAGCCATTCTCAGAGTCTTTGGCACTCATTCCTGAATATCATACATGTCTTAGGTTTCCTTCTACCCTTCCAGAGGAAGACACTGACAAATAAGAGCAAACACTTTTTCCCCCGAACTTGACACCTCACTGTGCCTGTCTAGAATCACAAATTTTGAGTAAGAGGTATAGTCAAAACTCATGACCAATAACAGTGAAGATAAGTAGAAATCAAAGATGTAATAGAAGCAGAAAAAGAGAACCAAAGGATTTACCAATCACACAGAGGTGTAAGTTACTTGCTCTGAAATACACTAATATGGAACTTCTGCAAAGTTTATTTCCTCTTATTTTCAGCTTGCTAAAACTTCTTTTTAAAAAATGGATAATAAAATGCTGTAACACTGCAAGCAAGGGGTTAAAACACCTGACCTAACCAAAGGGTTTCCCAGAAAGGTGGAAACAAAATACCTTGGATAACTTTCTTGTGCAGGAAATCAATGTTAATTCAAGACAAAATAAAATGCTCTTAAAGATATCCTCGCTTGGGAAAACCTTCCTAAAAAAATCATTGTAAGTTTGCACATATATTTCAACATTATATTTAATTTGACTTTAAGCCCACATTTCAACTGAAGCATATGTTTAAATGCATTGTGTCAATAAAGATAGACTTAAATATATGCTTAAGTGCTTTCCTGAAATAGGATTTATGCCACAAATTATGCCTTAGATTATTGCATTGAAACAAGTCTCTAATTATAATGTATTACCAGTTCTGCTGTCTATTTTCCTGCTCCATTTAATCAGTCTGGAAAAAAGCTATTGTGGTAATTTCATCTTTTGTTGTAGATGGATGGGAATTAGAACAGAGGCCATAAGCAGCTGTACAGTGGGGAAATCAGGATTCAGATCCAGGAGCATTTCCTGTAGAGGTCTTTCAGATTTTTTCACTTCTTGTAATATCTGGTTCCAGCAATTACATAACCATCAAACCATTCTGGTCACTTCTGGATGCCATCATCCTCATTCCCTTGTTTTTGGAACAACACTGCAATGTGATGGTGCTTTCCTCTTGTCCTGCTTCCTTAATAACATTTGTGCTTATAGATCTTTACCATAATAACACTGGAGCCTTCCTTGTACTTTGGTTTTAACCAGCCGAGTTATTTACTCTGAACTGTTAATGCAAAGAAACAAAAGGAAATTACACTGCATGGATGATAACCTTGAAATTAAGGGCTGGGAGTAAACAAAACCTTCAAATGAAAACCTTACCCATTTCTCCTTAATGCACAATGAATTAAGGGCACTGGGTAAATGCCATCAACCTAATTAGGAAACATTAAGTGATCTTCCTCATTAATCAGCTCTTTAGTGATTTTTCTATGAAATTAGTATTGAATTTTTTATAAAAGCAGTCTTTTTCTTCAAATTTTTCCCACCTGCCTTCACAGTGAGCAAGATGAATCATTTGCTCACATGCCTGTACATCCAGACATATGCACATACCTACTTTTTCACAGCTGAATAAATCAAAACAGAGAGGCAAAAGGAGATGGATTGTGTGGCTGACCCCTGTCACAGAAACCATGGCATGAGACACAGCACGTGTCCTTTGCCAAACATAGCCATTGGATTCCAAATCTGGAGCAGTTCCCAAAGGAAAACAAGTCAGGTTGGAACAACTCCTTCCAGCAGCTCACTGAGTCAGAGGAGTGGAGGGGGTGAGCTGTGATTTTCTGAGAGATCCATCTGGGTCTGGATTTGGTCTAGGATGGCTCCCCGTGCTGCACCTCAGAAAGCATTAGGCAGAGGTGAGGCACAAACAAATATGCTCTTATAATTTTAGGAAAAAGCAATTTCTCTATTCATTTCTGAGAAAGGATTTCACTACTTCTCCTCTGCTGTTGTCAAGTTTTTAAAGCTTACTTCATTATCTGTGTTCATGGAATCTTCTTTCCAAATTGTACATTCCCAGTTAAGCTATATCCTTTAGGCAAATGAATCCTATCACAGATCATTGCAGTTCATGTGCTTATGCACATGGCTAAATACCCCAATAAATCAGATATCAGTATGTGTCAATGCCTTTTTTTATCTCTCCCTCAGTGTTTCCATATATTGTCTATAAAAAGCTACTTCATTTCAGCCAGATCTAGAAATCACTGGATAAAGCTAATCAAAGATTCCAACTAAACAGCAAAATGCAGTTTCACCAACTTCTTGTATCAGATGATTGTTATTTACCTCCGAATCTTAGAAAATTCTTCTCAGAAGAATATTCAAAAATTTTATTCAACTTCCTTAATTTGACTCATTGTTTTAGGTATTTTTTTCTCAGATATCCGTCAATGATGTTTTAATAGGAAAACAGTAAACCGGGATTTAACACTACAGTTTAATAAACATGATACATCACATTATGTGATTTAACCATAAGTTATTTTTTCTCAGTACTGCATAGGAATAATCAGGCTCATATTTTTCTTATCTACATAGGCCTGTGTAGCTTTGCACTAAACTTCAGTTTAGTTATATTTAGACAAACCCTGTATTTGGACTGGCAGAGAAATTCTGCCATTTGAACATTAGTTTCCATCTAGATTGCCATGAGAGCTTAAAGGAGAGAATAAAAATTCAGAGGAATATTTTATGGAGATGTCAATACAATTTTTTAATGCTGAGAAGTTCCAGTATGGAATAGGCGTTTGCTAGAGGATTTTAGAAAAACGGCCTTCCTAGTTTGGGAAGGAAGAAAGGAATTGACACCAACTCCATATACTTGATAATGATTAGATTTTGCAGCATCTACAAAATGGTTTAACTGCCTGAATCCAATTATCTTTCTCATTGGAATGAATTGGGACAATAACATCGTGGACAGTGAGGTTACACTGGGGCCCAGAGTCCCCACACAATGCATTTTACATAGGAGAAGGTTCACACTGGCTGTCCTTGTGCAGCTGGAAGGAGCAGTCAGCACAACTGCACACGTGTGAAACCCACAAATGCTGAATGGAAACAATCAACAGGGGCAATCAGCTGGTCAAAGACTGATTTGCCTCTGAGACAAAAACAAAGCCCTCAGCACAAAACCAAATGGCTGTTGGTGTTTGGAACAGGCAGGGACTGTGCAGCACATCCCAGGGAGCAGGATTGTGCCTGAGAGTTACCTGCTCCTGGGTGTTTCCATGACCAACACCCCAACGTGCACTAACAGCAGCGCAGTGGGAAGCACCAGCCCCAGTGGAGCAGAATGGAGCTGGCCCTGAATGCACAGGTGTGAACTCACCTGTGTGTCTGGGGAGAGAGAGGCTGCGGGGCTCAGCAGAGAACAGCAGCATGTCAGGCTGAAGGCCTCAGACACAAATCACCACCTCAGGTGAGATTATCGTGGCAGGAAGTGCTTTGAGATTTATCAGCACAGCCATTCAAATATCCTGAGCCAAGTGCTAGAGCATGAAGAGTCCCAAGAGCAATGGCAATGAGTGTTTCCCTCCTCTCTCTCTTCCCATGGCTCACATAGGCTCTCTCATTAGCAGTTGCATATTTTCATTTTCAAGTTGAAATGCTGGAAAAGTAGATTTGTGTATGCACATACAGAAAACACAGCATTAACATACCACTGGGGTCCAAAACCACAAGTCTTGAACTGAAGGGAAGTGGCTTCCCTGTCCCTGGGATTTCAGGCTAATGAAAGAAGCTTCTGTGCACTTTACTGTAAGCTGATACCTGACCCAGGAGATTTGAATGAATGATTCAAGGCAGGTCAGATTTGGGGCACTGAACTCTGTAATCTGTTGGATAGAAAAATAAACACAAATATGTGGAAACACCATCAATAACTCGCAGAAATATATATATTTTGCCTTTAATGAAAGACGTACGTACAATAGGTTTAATTTGCTTTTCACTTGAGCCAAATTCATTTGTGCCAACAGCATAGAGAATTGCTTTAATTTAAGTCTTGTTGCTGAAAAAGCACATTCATTTTTTTCCCAAAAGAAGTTTTTTCACCCCTAACAAGCCAGTAATTTTAGAAAAAACCTGTAGCTTGTCAGTTTGACATGGTTTAATTTGCAACAAACGGTAAACAGAGTATAGAAAATGGAATCTCTAATAGAGACAGGCAGAGACAAACCATATTTTTTTGTCAATAGAAAAATCTGCGTGGCAAAAAATGAATCACATATATTTGCATTTGTCCCCATGACATAATGTTAATTACTTATGTGTGAAGCATTCCATTAGAAGGTATGCACCTAAAATAAATAAATGTTAGTTTAGTTAATTGCAGCCTAAATTCTAGTCAGTGACTGAGTATTCAGTACCCATTCATAGATACTTCCAATTTACATCTTTCAGAAAGCGTATTATGCTCCCATTTGCTTAAATGTCAAACGACAGAACGATCCTGATAAATACCATTTAAAACCAAGAAATACTCAGAAACCCCCCAAGTGTAGCTCAACAATTTTTTTGAATCAAAACGCCTAAGTCAATATGTAGGAGGAAAGCTTCATCTCATTTAAATTTCCACTGAGGAGCTGGCCCTAAATTTTAATTATACATGTTAATGCTTCTTCAGCACAGCATTTCTTGTAGCACCCAGTCCTTCCAATTACTCTGCATCAAATGATTTGCTAACCAAAGCCAGCCATGAGGGAAGTTGTGTACCCATATTCCCTCAAGCAAGAAGCTTGCTGGAGGAGGAGCACTCCTGTTTGTCCTAAATTCTTTTAACATTTCCATGTGGTTTTAGCATTAGCTTTCTCTGCTTGAGGTTGCTTTGACAAGCATATAATCTGGGTGAGAATGATGTGAATACAATTCTTGAGGCCACTGAAAAGCCTGGAAAAAAATTCATACTACCAAAATTATTTCAGCAACAGAGACACTGATCATGAATACAAATAAAATGTAACAGATCCCCCGGGCAATTGTAGGCAGAAGTGTACATATAAATATTTATCTATTTATATCCAAAGTATTAAGAGTAAAGATGCTGAGCTACAGTTGGTCACAAGATAAAATCATGAAATGGATCCTTGGTCATTTCCAATGCTCAGCCTTAGAAAGAACTTTGAGTGGCATTTCATGATGATACTGAGGCCCCAGGGTTTTAAGCATGTGAGATAGACAAATGTAACAGTAAGATGTCCAAACAGGTAATGATGACACCTCTGCTGGGACCTTATTCAGAATCTTGTCACACTACTGGGACATACCACAAAAACGCATCCAAGCTCCATGTTGTGTATATTCCTTGGGAATCTCAAATATGGGTTTTGTTTTTCCTTTTGCCTTTGCTCCCCCTGCATTTACCTTCACCAAGAGAGTTCTGTGACATCAAGTTGCTAACATGCAATGTGCTAGATGTAAACGTACTGTCATTCATATTTCTCTTTCCCCCTCAGTGTAAATTTTACCTGGCAACTTTTCCACTGTTGGAAATAAACCAATTATGGCAAACAGAAATGAAGTTAATTTGGAGTACATAACAGAGTCATTGTTATCCCAATTCTTCATGTAAATTAACAAGTTTAAGCATGCTAAATCAGGTAGTGACTCAACACATGGTTAAGCTGGGTTTAAGTAAGTGCTGTGGTAACTGTTTTCTAATTGGGGCCATTAAGAATAAATAAAACCCAAGGTAATAGGCAAGTGAAGACTACTAAGGGAAAGTAAGATGAGGACAGAAAGAACTTGTTAATACCATACTGAAAACTGAAGAAAAACGCTTGTTGAATGGAAACAGTGACTATTAAGTAGAAAACAAAGAAGCAAAGATAAAATACTTCAGTGAGGTACAAAAAGAAGCAAGCTTAAAAACGGACAAAATGCAGAGCAGAATCAAAATCAAACCATACTTTTGTAATTACTGACAGTTTTTATTTAATCCAGCCAATTATCTAAAATGTGATTCAAGCACACTTGACTTCAGTGAATTGCCTTCTATAACACTTTTATGTGTATCATTCTCAAAAGTCAAGTGTGCACTGATTGCACTTCAGACAATCAGCTACATTTCTAGAACGCCGGAGAGAGGAAAAAAGCCCCACACATTTAAACCATCCACTTAGCATGAAGTTACCTGGAGTCTGGGTGTGTCTGCCCTGCTCACAGGTGCATGCATCAGGCTGGAGCTCAGGGCAGCCACGTGTGGCACAGGCCAGCCAGGGCTGCTAAGCTGCCAAGCCCAAGGTCATCTCCTCTGCTGGTGGCAGTCAGTGTGAAGAGAGCTGGAAGCAAGAGCTGGCCCCAATTTTCCCTTAGGAGCTGCTTTTAAGCTACACTGCCCCAGCAGCCTGTCTGTGATCCTGACCCAGGGTTGCCACCACACCTGGCTCCTCGCTAGAGAGGCCACAGCTGCCACCTGCCAGAGCCACACTTGGCACCTGGCTCCCTGTCCCTTGCACAGCAGCCACCCTTGCTGCACCCTGTCAGCAACAGGGCATTTTGCATAAAAGCACTGTGTGTCATGCTGATGGCCTGCAAAGTTTCCAGGGTGACGTTGGTCCATAGGTCCTGACTGCCATTAACCCTAGGCTCATCCTCTTCTGACCTTGCAGGCACAAACAATCACCCTGGTTACTTCAACAAGGGCAAAAGCCAGAGTTACACTCATGAATTACTCTCCCTTTTTGGCCAGGTCACAAACTGGAGGCTTTGTGAGGTGAATACTCATTCTGACAAACTGTTGTTTTGATTCCAATCTTAAAATGTCATCAGATCAAGGCATGAACTTACCATCAGGGAGCTCCATCCAGCCTGCTGCTTTGAGAGCTTGGGCAAAAGGCACTTTTCCTTTGCTGAGAGGGGAACAGAGCACATAACCATCAGACTTGTGAGCTGGGACAGCATTTCCCAATGCACAGCCAGCATGTCACAGAGTGCAAACAGAGCCTATAAAAAAGTGCTCGTTATATGATGTGGGTAAAAAGCTGATGAAGTGTCAAAGTCATTGAGAACAGAAATCTGAGGATTAAACTGAGAGACACTGGAGTTATCTCTGTTGTTACATGAGCAAGATTTCCTCCCCCTTCAGGATTTTAGTAAGGAGGACCTGGAAGAGCTGCCCATTTCCCTAAAGCCCATGTTTCAGTCGTTGTTGGGAAGCTATTAATGCAAATAGGGCTGTGCTTTCATGCCAGCTGGTTTTGCCTCTGAAGGCGCTGCAGGTGGCGATGCTTTGTGTCCTTTGAAGAGGGAGCAGACAGTGGCAGGTGTCCTGTGGCTCCAACTCCCAGGAGGAGCACAAAACCAGCGATCAGCCCGCGCCTGTTTGCACCAAGTGTTTGAGGAGCGGCTGCCAGCAGACACATTTTGATCAGACACAATGAGGGAGCACTTCCTAAGGCATTTTTCTTTGGGGATCTGTGAAGGAAATTGTCAAACACGGATGGATTTCCCACAAAGGCACTTGTGCTTCTTTTCTCCCTCCCCCATAGCAGGTATTCCTACAGGGAAGCCCAGGGGTGGGAATGGAGCGTGCATGTAATCAGTTCTGCAGATAATCGATAGACAGACGGTATCAGGAAATTAAACTAATATTTCCAGCAAGGCAAATGACAACAGGAATTCAGCATTTGGGTTTGAGAGATGGATGTAACCTTCAATAAGGTAACAGCCAGGATTTTTCTTAGTGACTTGGCATCCTTCAAGTTTTGAGGGCCAGATTCCAGAGATATTAAGGCATTTGTTTTTCAAAAAAAAAAGAAAAATAGAAAAAAAGAAAGAAAACAAATCAAACTCCTACAGGTTAACTCCAAAAATATGATAGTATATTAATCTGAAAATAACATCCCAAGACTGCTGAGACTTTTCCCCTAAGTTTCACATGGGTGACCTATGGATGCTCAGATGTTTAGCCCTACAAGGCTATGCCACATTTTTCAAGTGACTTTACTTTCTCTTCTATTTCTGGGATAAAACATTCCATCATTTTTACTATTTTAGTTTAATTTAGGTCAGAAGCATCTTTCTGGCACCTAATTCTAATTTCAAAATGTCAATGATTTTTTCAGACAGATGGGAGTTTTTTTTCATACCATGATCACCCTTTCTTGGGAGAAATTGTTAACAATATCATCTCTAACAATTAGGAGATTTATTTTTATGTCTCTCTGGCAGGAAAATCGAACTTCAGGTACTAAAGATGGATGTCAAGTTCAAGTGATTATGTTGAAGATTTAATCCACACAAATCTAATCACTTTCTCCAGGTCACTTGTTCAACACTGTGTGCAAAGTCTTGGTTTCAGTGTTACTAACATCCTCTGAATTCTTACAGTTTTGTTCCTGTGCTTGAGATGTATTTGAAATCATATCCTAGGACAAGCATTCTTCAGCCAAACGCCCCCAGAAGACTAAATCTTTGACCAGGAAGGAGGAATAAATTCCCCCCCCCCCCTCCAAAAAACCCAACATTTCTTCATTAATAATTCTGTATTGGGGAAGTTAGAATTCTTCTTTAATTCTAGTATTCACCAAATTATTTCTGCTGAAGCAAAAATTACTGCTTTGGAAAACTTATAATAAAAGTCTGCTTCTGTGTGAATCTTTTTCTCCCTGAAATGAAAACCATCTCATGTCAAACTTGGTGTCAACAAGGAGACTAAGGGAGTGCGTATTTCTGGCTTATTTGAGTATCTTTCATGCAAGATATATGCTTAAATTCCACTAATTCACCCAGTGTTGCCTGTCACAGACCATGGTGACAAGAAGTGCTATACAGACTTTGGACTTTTAAACAGGAATGTTTTGCTGGTCCAACCTAGAACAGTCCTAGCACTCTAGAAAAAAGGTAAAATAACTCTCACTTGATCTTGCAAGCTTGCAGCAATGGAAAAAAAATCATCCTGAATCAGAGGATGTTCAAGAGTGTGCCTGAAGCACACTAGGAGGCACAAACCCAATAAACCAATAATGTCTAAAACCCGAATGGTTGAAGCTGTGGAAGGAGGACAGGGAGATTTGCCTTGCCACCAGCTCCCAAAATGTGCTGTGGGTTCCAGTAGCCCAATTTACAGCCCTCTTGGGAAGGATGAGAGAGTCACAGAGCAATTAGCAGGGCTCAGACCTGCTGGAGAGGACATGAGCTCCCACCTGAACACCACATGCAAGTTTGTGCCAATTTTTATAAGTTTACTCTGGCAAAGTAGAGAAGAGTTTAGTGCTAACAGGTAGGAGTTGAATTCTTGCATCCCCTCTCCTATTCCCTCTGCTCTAACAGAGGTTGGTTACTTTTTCTCCTGCAAACACAGTAAGGAGCCTTTTATCTCCCCCATCTCCTGAGGGCTGAGATATTATCCCCCTCACAGCACTTAGCTGACTGATAAAGCAGAAGCTGTATAAAAGAATCAGGTGATGTGACACATTGAAAACAGGAGTCAAAGAAACACAGATAGCATTTTTCAATAGTACCAGTTCAGGATAAATTTCATTTTCGCATGAGTTCCTCCCATTCAGAGCTGGAACTGAGAAAACAATCTGCCAGTAGAGAGGTCCCAGCTGTGTCAAGGTTCAGTAACAACTAGAAGTCATGACTGGCCATGCCTCCACAGATGTGTCTCCAGGGTTTGCAGGATAGCAATGAGATCAGAAAATTATAACAAGGGCCCACCAGAAACTGCAGCAGCCTGCAAATGCCTCAGACATTCGTTGGGGACAGAGCAGCTCCTGTCACCCGTGGCTTTTTGGCTGCAAATTTTCTCATGGCTGTCACCTGTGTGGTACAGGTTCTTTTATTTATGCATTCATTTGTATTAAAACAGCAATAGCAGTGCAAAAAGTTTTACTAGTAATGCCAATAGAAATAGCATTAAACTCCCCAAAAGAAAACATTAAACAAGAGCCGTGTTACCAGGTAATGTTCAAGCCAATTCACAAACCTTTTCTAATAGTGGAAAAGTGAAAGGTTTGTTGTGAAAAGTCTTTCTACACTGTTGAAAATATCAATACCACATGCTGGGGTTGGAACTCTCCAAGAAACAAATATTGATTTCCCTCTTTCCTGATGTACAAATGGCAGACAATGACTGAACGAACTCTGATTCTTTTAATTGTTTTAAGGTTGACAGATTCTGTTAGTATTGAATTTTTATTGTTTCATTGTTCTCCTGTTTTCTGCTGCCACCCCCCACCCCTCTTTGAGAAACCTTTGTGGGGGAGAGGAGGTACTTGGCTTTTTTTTCCTCTTTTGTGTTACAAAGACAAGCAAAGGAGTAGATGAAATTAATGTAGTATTCCCTCTACTGCAGTTCACTGTCAGGTCTGATTCATCTAATTTTAGTATTACCATCAGGAACATTGTAGCAATTTCTTGGGAACACAAGGTACTAGTGATGATATAACATTCTTATTTAAAAAAAAAACAACATACATTCCAGAAAATCATGCTATAAAATAAATGGTTGCTGTATAATAAACTGTGGACATTCCATTTTAGTTCAAATGCTACAAACAGAAATCCTGCTTCAGAATCTGTAATTTCACCAATTTTACAACAAACATGAAAGGCAAAATTGAAAGAGAAAGACAGAGGAATACACAGGCACTTGTGTTTCTAATGATCCAAATGCTAACCAAAATTTGGAGCAAAATGAAAAGGATTAGAGCAGACTAATTTTTTTCTTTAATTCACGGAATAAGCACTATTCTTCAATACCAGGTATATGTCATGTAAAGCTTAAAAAGCAGTTATTCATTGTCCTGAAGGTCACCCAGACACAGTAAGTTCATTTCATTTTCTTGGCAAGAGATCCAGGCTTGTTATGTACTCTATGAAACATGACAGCAAGGGACTGGCCCTCCAATCCATTTCAGGCAAATGTGATTTTTCCCTCTGGGGAAGGGGGAGAGAGAGGAGGTGGCCGAACCTGATCCTGCTGTACCTGTTCCCATCCAGGGACAGCAGCTGGAGGGACAGCACTGCAGAAGTGTCCCCATGAGTGAGAAATGGGTCAGAGTGTGCCAGTGCCTGGCTCTGGCCATGCCAGCTCACCAGGCTGGGGGCAGCAGGTTGGGCACATGCCAGGCTGTCCCCAGGGGCTGTGCTGGCACCCACAGGCTGAAATCCCCTCCTCCCTCAAACACAAAAAGAGAAAGCGTGACCCTGTGCTTCACTGTGATGCCAGTAGCTTATAATATATATTAAGAACCAAATATTTTGATATTTCATTTGAATGCCATAGTTACTTTTTCTCCTTTCATGCAACGTCTTGGTGAATCATATTTCTTTTCTTACGCCCCTTTCATCCAAGTCAAATTACCTGTGATCCTTTTCATTCATCTGGACATGTCACCATCTATTCTGCATGGATTTAAAAATGTATGTTGTCAGTGATTTTTTTTGATCACAAATTTTTAATTACTGTCTACCTATCTTACGGCACACAACAGAATTAGATCCTTGGAAATCGGAATGCAACTCCCATTTGGGAATTGCACATATGCAGACTGACAGGGTGAGACAGGCACAACACAGGGGCTTTTAGCATCTTTTCTAGCACTTGTGCTTGTAATGGGATGCAGATGAAGCACGCAGGTCCTTTCAGAACAGAAAATCTCCCAAAGCACCATGCTGAGATATGGGCAAAAGCAGCAATTAAATGGGGTGTCAAGCATGTATGCTAAGGATAAACAAACAGGCAAAACTAATTAGTTAAAATTTGTCTGGGAATTGGTGAATAATAAGAGCTATGAATTATGAGACAGCTGTTTTGTGTTGCCAAATTTTCTCCTGTCCTTTTGGCAATGAAAATTTATGAAGACACTGAGCTATAGTTTATAATTTATCCATTATGATGTTTGAGAAAGGAAATACTAAAGAAATGTAAGAAACTTTTTACTGATGGTAAAGAGCAGACTTGTGTATATAAACATAGTTCTATAAACAATCATTTTTATAATAATGATTTATATAGTATAAATATAGTAATGGAGTTGAGGTGTCAAGTGGCAGACAATATGTTCAATATTGTTCCTGAAAAGATTGTTGTAACCTCTCCAGAGTCAATGAGCCTCTCATTGTTTATTGCTCAAGCTGCTTGACCTGCCTGGTTCCATGCTGATGATACTGCAGCACATTGGGTATCTTGCCTAAAACATAGACAACTGAGTTTTCTAGCTGCTGGATACTTAAAATTCAGTGTTAATACTTTGGCTAAGTGTATTTTGTACTACAGGAAATTAGGAACATTTTAAATTGCCAAATCAATTAAAGAGAGATTTCATTTTCGAGTTTAATTCAATTTTGGTGTTCAACTTCAGGACACTTAAGATGTAAACCAGTTAAGTTCATTAATAAACTAATGGTAAAAAAAAATGGGACTAAGACAAAGTTTTTATATAAATCCATGACCTTGTCTTAAATTCTTAAATTAAATGTTATGGATTTTCAGTGAAATACTACTTTAAGTCTGATTTTTAAATGGAAAGAAAATGTTTTCTGGGAACAAGACCAGTGCCTATGGATTTACATTTTGGTAAAATTCCTCAAATTTGGCTGTCAAGTACTGGTTGGTCTTTTTTTTGAGCCAGCAATTTTTTACTTCTTTTTCTCCCTTATTTTGAAAACCCTGGAACTTTAATGTCATTTTCATAGAAACTCCTTGCAAAATCATTAGAATTGTGTGATCAATTTGCATGAATTGTTGTAATATGATGCATCAAAAAGAAGTTATGTTAAGAAATTGTGAAAACTTGCATGAATAATTGCAGTAATTTTTTCTTGGCAAAGTCTGGGAGAGCTGCCAAAAAACATCTCTCTCCCTGACAAAAGTTCCTAAGCACTACATTTACAAAAAGTGTAAATATGTAAATATTACTGCCAGGAATAAGTCTTAAAAAGAACATATTTGTACTGAAAGAAAAGGTTATTATTGAAACTTATTTTGCTCCTCCAGTACTGTGATCACCAATAAATGCTAAGTTTACTGTAACATTTTAACAAGATATGTATGTGTTCACTCAGAACCAGACTGATTTTATAAACATAGTGCAGGATGAGGAATGACCAACTACAAGTATTGCTGACTGTCACTAACCTGGCCAAAATCCAACATATGACATTTCCACAAGAAGGAAAAATACAAAGAACAGTCTGCTAAAATCAAGAGCAATAAACAACCCATCTGAGAAAAACAATTTCTAGCCAAACAAGATTCTAATAAGATTATCTCCTAACCACTTATCATCTAAATGATCCTGGAATAAAAACTGTGCTAAATGCAAACAAGGGGTGAAACTGGATAGAGAGAAGTCTGATAGGTACAGGCTACATCCAGTCTAAGCTTTCATCCCGTGTTTAAATTCAGATTTTCAGTTCCTAGCCTGAGTCCTTGCCTCTCAGTCACAATTTGCCTTGAGGAGGACGATGTCATGCACAGCAGGTTTGTAGAAATCAGTGGATGTATAACAATTTGCACAGCTAAGGATCTGCTCCTTTATCTTTCAAAAGCACCGACTGCAGAAGCCTAATTTACTACTCTTGATCATAGCCAGAGACATCTGGCTGCTGAAGCTAGAGTTTCCCAGGAGTATTCATGCCTCAGAAGGGAACTGGGATTACAATTGAGATGTGGATAATATCTCCGGTATCACTTGGCAATTTCAGACAACTTACAGTGCATTACCACACTTCCCTGCAATTTGGTGCTTGGATGGCATAAATTACATTGACACACCATTAACATAGGTAAGTAGAGTAAATAATTGATCTCTCCAGAGAAACATTAGAACCCACTGTAATAACAGATCTGCAACAATCACTATTAGAAACATACAGACCTCAACAGTTTTTCTTTTTTCATACCTACAGCTAAGCCCAAATTACTTTCCTTTTAGTGTCTTACTTTTGGGCTGCTATTCTTGCACCAATACCAGGATAGGCCTTTAATGTGTGAAGTGAGAAAAATAGATTACCAAAATTAGATTGTTAGATATATCCATATTATTAGAGATCTCCATGAAATGGCATGTGGGGGTTTTTTCAAAGAAAGGAAAAAAACTAGGTTATTAGTCTGTGCTAATAGCAAATTTTCTTACTCAAAGGGCACAAATGAACCATTAAAGTGGACAGGAGAACAGGAGAGGGGGAGAACGGGAAAAAGGTAGAAGAGCAGGAGAAAACAAAAAAAAAAGTGAGAAAATGTGAGAAGATGAGCAAGAAAGCAAGAAGAAGAAAGTAGGAAACAATTCACTTTGAACATGCAAAAAAAAAGATGAGCACGAGAATTCTAGGCACAGATGGACTCCCATTTTGGAAATTCTGACAGGATTCATAGACTTATGAGAGGATGTGACTCTTCATCAGATGAATGATACTGATGTGACAAGCAATATACACAAAGGTTAGAAGTAATTCTATTAAAAGAAGGAAAGCCTAGCCACTGAAAACTGCAAGTACAGTTTGCATTTATGTTTTCCATTCCTTGTTAAAAATATGCTGGTGACATGTACATTTAAATAACAGAAATTCTTCTCAAAACTGGGTTATTAAACCTTCTCTTAGAAGACTCAGCACAAGTGATGAAAGGTAGCCATGTGTTCAGATAGCTGAGATATGAATCATTTTAGGGCTACTAAGTTGTCCCAGATATTGACAAACCATCTGTTAAGCAAAAGAACATTAGGTGTACTCCATACTAATAATTCTTACATTTAATAATTATACTCAGCATGACACATCATTGGTAACAGCAGAAAAGTACTTCTGGATACCCACAAAATCC
Organism: Agelaius tricolor; assembly: GCF_023055355.1. Classification (NCBI taxonomy): domain Eukaryota; kingdom Metazoa; phylum Chordata; class Aves; order Passeriformes; family Icteridae; genus Agelaius; species Agelaius tricolor. Next base: position 6,912,512 of record NW_027269270.1, read on the forward strand.
TCTCACAAATTTAAATATAGTAGGTGAGGGTATGTTTGAGTGGGCAGTGATAAGTAAGAGCATCTTTGCACAGAAAGGGAACTGCTTTGAGAACATGCCTCTTGTATTTTCTCACAAATACCAAGCATTAATTTTATCTTCACTGCTGGTCACAAGATTCTCAGAAATTAAAGACGAAAATCATAATGCATAAAACTAATATTTTCACAGGCTAAGTGGGATTTAATTCCTGATTCATGTGTTGTGGCTTTCTTTCATATATGATACTCCATTATAAATTCTAGTGGATAAATTCTGGATCAGATATCCTCAACCTTGATTTTGGCAGCAACACTGAGTAAATAATATCCTCATGGCCACAACATGCTCTCCCCCCCCTGCCTTGACCATAACAAAGTGTGTTATCTTCATTCTCAATTTCCTGAAACACTTCAAAAATATTTGTAAACTCTTTAGTTTGTGGAGCAAAACGGTGACCTGATCCTAGTGAGAATCAGAAGCAGAAATCCTAATAAATTTAAGTGTTGTACCTCAGCATTGGAATTGTCAGTGTGTTTAAGTTGGTATTTGACTTTCCCAGGCAGAACCTAGGCTGTGACTTGCTAAACTGACCATTCAGTTCATATTTACCCAACACTAACCATCATCACCTCTCTATTTTCTTGCTTCTATGTTGCAATATATTTTTGTCTTCTATTTCTGGGAAACTTGAAAAGCCTTTAGGGAAGCCAAAGGTGTTTTACAATAAAAGGAGCTCTTTATTTCTATCAGTCCAGTAGTTTCTATATTGTACTTGTGTGGTGAGGTGTAGAGTATAAAACCTTAGCAACCTAATATTTTTCCTTTCTATGACAGAATAAATTGGTTCACTCTGAAAATTATTTCTTCTGAACTTAGGAAAACTCAGAATATCTAAAGATGAAGTGAACTTTTCACCCTAGACTTAGCTAAGCAGGCAGTTTTAATTCTTCTTTCCCATTCCCCTCTCTTCTCAAAAGTACAAATAGAAGACTCAGGAATAAATATTAGAAAATGGAAACTTTCAGCCATAAATCACTATTTATATCTTGCTGAGGTCAGGGCTAAGGCACTCATTCCTGGAAAACGTTTGCAGTCCCTTGTGACCTCCTGAAGCCAGTGGATCTCAACTACTTCATGCCAGTGAAGATTTGTGACTTTACAAATTCCCTTCTCAGTTCTTTATTTGCCCACTCCATCCCCAAAGCCACTTCCCTGAGGAGTCCCACTGCTGGAGAGCCTGAGTTCTCAGACAGAGAGAGAGAGAGCTATCCTCACAGGAAGCATTCTTTTATTAGGGATGAAGTCATTCTTAAGCATTATGTTATGGTATGGGAATAATGTGGCCAGGAAAGAAGCAAGACTGGGGTGAGGGAAGGCTGCACGTGGTTCTAGCCCCTACTCTGTGCTTGCAGAGCTGAAGGGTGGAAACAGCATCCCATCCTGCCCCTGCTGCATTGTGTTTTTCATTGGAAGACAAATTAGTGTTTCAGCCCCACCCTCTTGATCTTAACTGCAAGCTATAATTTCACAAGATCAAAATTTACACAGGCAAGAACAAAGGACTTGTCTCATTCTGTGTGTTTTGTGGAAATTAAATCAGGCAAAACGCAGTAAAAACAAAATGCAGTCTGACTTTCCTCCTTACACAGCAAAGACTTTAGTTTAATTCTGCTCAGGCGTGAAAGCTAAAGTTTTTTCTTACTCTTGTCCTTTTATAGCTGTTATACACAATAGCAAGGTGTTATTTTTATGAAATCACATAATTCACCAGAATGGTGCTATAAATACTTCTGAAGTGTTATTATTTAATACCATTTTCATTTTAATGCAACATTCATTATACAAAATTTAGAATTTACACTTTTAATTTATTAATTTGCATCTTTTAGAGAGGAAAATGTTTGGAAATATAAGTAGTTTGATAATTAAAAGTGCTGCAAACCCAAGAAAATAAGAAAAATAACTGATCAGTGCTTTGTTGAGAGAAAGATGAAGAAGAAAATCATATACAAGAAGAAAAGTCGCATTTCTGTGAAACATTTCTAACATAACATTTCTACTGACTTTGATGGGAATATTTATCTGAAAGGAATATTGTTGGATACTAACTGGCGATCTGTGCTGAGATACAGCTTGCTCGGTTTGGGCTCCTAACATAAAAGGTGTCTATCACAAACATGGTTAAAATGCACACAGATGTGCAGAGTGTGTGGAGCAGACTGTGCCTCCCAGTTTGATGCTTTCTCTGTTCAGTAGGTAGTGTAACTGTCTCCTGGATTTTTTTCCCCTACTCCATGATACTTGAACTGCCCTTCGTAGTGGCACTGTCTCCCAGGAGGAATGGAGAATACTTCCTTAGAGTCATGCACTATGACTAAGCAGTTGGCTTATTCCTTGAAATGAAATTTGAATCTCGAGTCCAAAAAGAATACACGTGGTTCCCTTTCTACCTAGAAGCACAAAGATATTGCTTAAAGCCACCTCACACATCTGTTTTGGACTCCAGGCATGAAAATCCAGCAGCTAGAAGGCTTTCAGACTCCCTAAATTTTGCTTTTCTTTAGATACTACATACTTACTGGAGAACTATGCTATACAGAGGCATTAAATATCCCATCGTGTCCTACACAAATTGGTGTTAATATTTTCTCATCCTAGACCTGCAGTTGGAAGGAACTCTTACAATATCACAGCCCATGTTGTTAAATACTTTCTCATTTAGCTTATAGAACGTAGGTTTAATGAGAATTTGAACTGTGATCTTTTAATGTGATCACTTAGTTCATTAAAACACGGTTTCACCTACACAAATCTCTTGCTCGTGAAGTTCACTGCAATGAATCAGAGCCCAGCACACATGAGTAACTGCAAAGTGAGACTGAGCCTTCCTGTAGCTCTCTGGTGCAGTCCCCCATTGGTTTCTCACAGTGAGGGCTTTTCAGAGACTGCTGCTCTGAAATAATAATGAGAAAACCCATTAAAAAAGATGCATTTTTATTTTTAAAGAATGGAACATAAAGTGATTCATTGCACTATGGCATGTGAAGTCTGTCATCCTGCTTTCAAGTCCCTGTTCATCCAACCTTGCAAACAACTAACAAAAAACACTGTATTTGGTTGAAGTATGACTTACTAAGATTTTCCTTTTCCCTAAAAGAGGATAGACAGTAAAAAGATGGGAAAAGAGACATCAAAAGATAAAAAGAAAACTTATATGAAATAGAACTGGACCCTTCTAGGGCCTTCCAGGAATCCACCATGGTTTACACAATGGTTGAGCATTTGAAAACAAATAGTTCTACAGTTCTGCAAGAATTTCCATAATGGCTTTTCCTTTCTAATTTTTTGTTGTTTTTCAGTAGTCTCTCTTGAATTTCTTGTTGGCCCATTAATTCATCCACTTGTTATATGGAGGACAAGCATCCTAAGAACGTAATGGGGGCAGGACAACTTGTTTATCATTCATATGCAGAAATTACCCTGACATTGAAAATATTAAGAACCTTTTCCTCCAACCTTTGTAACCTTTGCTGTCAGAGTCAGTTGCCTCATCTCACCCCAGTGGTGCTGGGAAAAACCTGACAGCAAATAACTGCTAAATTCCTCATTCCTGATCCTCCATTTCTGCCAGGAGTGTACCGGGGCTGACAGCCTGGAATGGCCCCATGGGATCTCCCAGACACACAAAGATGAACATTCACCTGCACACTTGGATGACAAAGCCTAGAAAAAGTAGGCTACAATCCAGAAGAAAGATCCCAGGTTTAATGCCTGTTGCTTGCCTGATTCACTTGTATTACATCACCTCAACTCCCATCAAGTTTCCATGTCTTGATTGACAACTACCTAGATACTTTCTAATTTTGTGGAAGAGAGTTTTCTTACACCAACAGGAAATTCATAGATTTTAAAAAACAATTTCCTTACCAGTAAAAGTTAGTATTCTTCCCTTTCAAAACAATAATTTTGATTAAAAACAAAGAAATTAGTGAGAGTGCTCCTTTATTTCTGCTAAGAGCTAGACCATTTTAGCAGAAAACTATTGAGATCTAAAAGTAAAAATATATATGCCCATATGTACAAAATGCATAGACGTACACAAGGATGGTTCTTTCTGTAATAAAATTACTTTCCCCTTCACATATAAGCTAAATGTATCTCCATTTAGCACTTAGAACATGTGCTGTCTTCCCTGACTGTACAACTGCTGCCAAAGGCCTCAAGTGCCCAGGGGAAGAGAGTGCAATGAAGAGACCCTGCCCAGGATAAACACAGCCCATCATATGGCTGTCCAATTTATCACCCAGACAGCACCAAGCAGGGAGGGTCCATAAATGATATTAACCTAATTTAAATCCCTCTATCCAGAATAATTGAACAAGAGAGCTGCTGTTTACAAATATGTGATCTAGCCATGAAAGCCATTCTGATATTTTAGAGAAGCTGGGTTGTGCCCTCCAACATGCAGATAAGGCACCACTCTGGGTGATGAAATATGACAGAACCCTTCCTGGAGAAGTATCAGTTTGTATAAGCTCCTCCAGAAAGTGTTGAATATATTTACCTGGACAGTGTCAGGTTGCGCTGCACCATCATTATAAAATTGACAAGAGAAGTGCTAGAGGTAAACAGCAGATGATGGAAAAGGGCAGGGAAAACCAGCAGCCAACAAGACACGAGGAAAAAAAAGGAAAGGATTTTGATGGAGAGTCTTTTTTATGCTAAGTCACTTGAATGGACACAGCCAGGGAAAAAAAGAAATTCTTTTGTATGATAGGATTGTTAAACCTATTCCCCTAAGCCACAGTGCACAGAAAGAAACATTTTAAAATCTGATAATCAGAGGGAGAAAGAATGCAGTAACAGAAGAAAGTATGTCCCAGAAAAATGACTTTTTCAAAGAGAGCCAGGATCCTGATCTACCCTGCAAATAGAAGTTTCTGATTAAACTGAGCTGGGAGCCTCTGGGAAAAATAAAGGAAAAACTAAATTTTTCAAAATAGCTTAAATAACAATAAATTTTAAAAACCATTTATCCTGAAATAAATGACTAATTTATTCCCAGAATTCTTCATCATTTCTGAATAATATACGTGATGAAGTGTGAGAATGATGCTTGATTAAATGAGGTCCCTGGAGTGCATTAGAGGAGATTTAGTCTGGAAAACAGCATCTGCTGTCTCTTTCTTTCCTTCTCTCAATGCTGTGTTGTTTCCACGTATTACAGCATATTACCCTCTTTCATTTTTAACAGAATAGGACAATATTTATTCAGATTTTTTGTGGTGGCCATACAATAGGTCTTTCAGTGTGAGGGGCTGAAAAATATTGCTGAATACTTATTTTATTTTTCCTGCCAGGAATAGTAATTACCTTCTCTTAGTCACTCACAGGTCATACAAATCTAAGTCATTATCTGATATAATAAGGCCCGAAAATTTAATTCAACTGGCTTTTTCCAAGACTATTTTTTTGGTCATATTTCTGTTCTTACCCATGCTGCCAATGTTGATGATCATGGCTTTGATACAGCACTAATGAGAGCTAAAGAGATCTGTCAATGATCAACAGCTGGGTACAGCAGCACTGCTGTCCTTTGCCATTGCCACCAGTTGGGTAATGATGAAAGGCCTGGGCATTGTCCAGTACAGCTGTGCTGGACACATCCAGCCTCACCCAGCTCTAGAAGCTGAGGACAAGCAGACAGCTCCTCTGCAAGGCTGCCTGAAAGGCCAGGTTATTGGAGCTCAGGTGGAAACACTCACAGTGAATTTTGAAACCTTTGTAAAGATCCCAGCTGTCCTTTAAGATGCCAAATCTGGCATCAGCCTGCAGCAGCATCCCAGCCCACCTCTGAGCAGGATTTTCATCCCACTTTCTCTTGCTGTACTCACACCATCTGCCTACCAGCCACAGGGATATGGGAACACTCAGTACCTGCCATACCAGTAACTCGGGGGAAAAAATCTATTGTAACAGTGTACTTATTCAGCATCAGAAATAAATGCCAAAACATGACTGGTGTGTAGGTGGCCAGATGCTTGTCCACAAATATCTTCAGACTAATAATGGCTCCAGTGGGTGGATTTGGTTTGTTGAGTTGTTATTTTTTCCTAGTTGAAAGCTGTGCTGTTCAAACATTTTCCGGTATGCTCTGCTTCTTCATTAACACACATCCCTTCCCTACCATGTGCTACATTTGATTAGAAAGACAACCATTTTTACAAGATGATATTATGTCAATATTAACTAGTGACAGAGATAATATCAAAGATAAAACTCCCTTCAAGTTATTAAGAGACTGTAATTTGCTTGAACGTTTTCATGAAATTATAAAATTGGGTATCATATCTATATCTGATTATGAACAGCAACATATCTCTGAATTAATAATTAGAATCTTGTTTTTACTTGTTGACAGTCTATGACTAATTGCTGTCTGAAGAGAATTTAAACAGATCAATTCAAAAATCAGCCATCTAAAGAAAGGTAACATGCTTAACATGTATTCAGATGGGACTGCAAAGTTCTTGTATTTTATTTGGATATCTCTATTACATGGCAGATCCTTAGGGAAAAAAAACCCCAAAGTGCATTAATAAAAAGTAAGTAATTTAATAAATTAAATGTGTGACTGACTTAGTTGTTCCTGGATGCTCATATAGGAAAGTTTCCTTAACAGTTTCTTAGAACTTTGGGTGGCCTCTGATCTGGTCCCACCTCTTTTGGAGCTGGAACACATTGGGCATTCTCTCTTAGGGTGTATGTTCCAGTTTTGTTTCAGCTCAAAGGAAGCCAGGTCACACTCAATGTTCTGTAATGTGGACCTGGGAACAGTAAACATGGGTGATGCAGAGGTTTGCTCCAAAAGCAGGGCCATCATCTGTTAAGTCAGAAATGACATGTCCTTCTGGTGTTGCACTGGGCTTAGAAGCAGCAGCACTAAAACCTGACTGGTTACTTGGGTAAACAGCAATGACAGAACCTTCTCTTAAACCTCTTATCATTCAGCTTTCAGAAGTAATATCTCCATTTAAAGAATAGGGATCTTTATCACATCAGAAGGCTGTTACTTCTAATTTGGAATATCATTTAAACTGAGTCTGAGTTCTTTTTCAAACAGGCATGATCACTGTATAGTGAACTTTCAGAAAGTCCCTTTCATGTTAAATATAAAGCAAGGCTACATCATGTTTGTTCCTATCAACTTGTTTCTTCATTAAAATTCTTTAAATATAATACTTAAGCTGTAGCTAATGGCTGAGATACAGTAAGCAAGCATACCACCCACTTTAGAGAAATGTGGTTCTGCCTGAAAAGCATTATGGGAGTCCCTGTTTGATAACGTACATCACTGGGTGAGCAAACCCTTCTTTTATGTTTATCCAATGTTGCAGGCTCTGTTCAAAAGCTGAGGAAAACCCTAATTCTCAGTTATTGTTACACTGCTGCTTGTGGTTGCAAAGACTCATACAAAAGGGATCTAATACAGAACCAATAAAGACAGACAGATACGTGCAAACAGTAAAAGCAGCAAAGTGAAATATAGTTATTTTCCCATTATTCTTCATTTTGATAAAAAATTCTAGAATCTAAGAAGCTGAGAAGATGCCCAGCAATACTCTGGTCTGTATTCTGAAGAGTACTGCCAGAAGGCTGGGGAGGTGAGCCTTGCCTGCCTGGGCAGTGCTCAGACACCCCTGCAGCCAGGTACCAGCTCCCAGCTACAAGAGAGACAAGGACTGAGCCCAGCAAAGGGCTGCAAAGATGGCCAAGGGATGGAAACATCTGACCAACAAGCAAAGCCTGAGAAAGATGGGACTGATCAGCCTTGAGAAGGTTTGGGGCCATCTCAGTGTGCCTAAATAACAGCACAACAGGAAAAGGAGACCAAAATGAAGCATTTCAAATCTCATTTAAAAAGTTTCTTGGCTTTGTGGTCAAATAATAGGGTACTCATGCTTGGAGACACGCAAAATCCATCTGGACACAGTCCTGGGCAACATATGCTTAGAGTAGGGGGACTACACCCCACATCCAAAGACCACTGCCAACATCAACATCCCATAAATCCATGAAAGTTAGCACTAGAGACCAACCCTGAATTTCCTGCTTGTAACATCTCAAAAATTCAGCAAGGCCCTTATGCTCTAACTCTTTCAATCATAATATCAGATTAATTTCTCTGGTATCAATGAGGTTTAGTAGCAGATTGATTTTAAACATTTTGCAAGGAAACATTAAATACATTTAAATAACTGTCTAATCTCTTCAAATTAACAATAAGGACTTAATATCAAGAGAGATTGGAAAGGATTTAGTAAATTAGTGTACAAAGTGACAGGTTAATTGCTCTGTGGATCATTAAGCAACACATTTATTTAGCAACCAATAATTTAACCAATGAATTCAGCCTGTTAACGAGGGAAAAATATTTTTTGAGGCATTTGCTCATATTTTGATGAATAAATTTATTTAGTGGACTTTTCCACCAGCAGTTTGTTTTCAGCTCTCATTCATTATTTATTACTCACAACTCAAGCAAGTGATGGGTCCCTGTAAATGCATTTTAACTACCTGTTTCTTCAGATGACTGCAACCTCAGCTGTTTTCTCTTGTGGGAAGGTGGTGTTTTTTTTAGGTTTTGTTTGTTTCTCCCCACCTCTCTGTTGGTAGGTCAAAAAACTATGAAGATAAAGTACATATCAATATGCAGCTGAAGAACTACCTCAAAAATAATTCTGAAAAACAGCGCAAGTAATTCTCCTCTAATAAAAAAGGATTCTTAGCAATGCTGAACTGAAAAGGGCTGCAAACCTAGGAACCCCCAAGGCTTCAGCCTGAGGGGGGCTTCATAATGTAACATTCAACCCCCAATATTATTCACATTTTAAAAATATATTTATCTGATTCCATGCATATTTAATGCACACGAAAGTAATGGAGATAAATGCATCCCATTATTAGCAGACACTATTTCAGTTCATTTATTCCCTTTCCCACCACTTCTACTGAAAGCACAAGAAAATAGAAATGAGCATTCAATTTTTAGAAGGGGAAAAAGGGTAGAGACATGTATGGGCAAAACTCAATCTTAGGCAGGCAGATCTTCCAGAAGGGCTCTGATTAACCTGGCAGAGAAACACCACCCACACCAAGTACCCTGAAGGTCTTCTGCATGGGAAAGGGGAGGCTTTTCCAGCTCTCGTGTGATACAAGGGCTTCTCTTGGGGGCCAAGGAACACAAGAAAAATCATTATTATGCTGGGATAGCATTCATTTCAGATGTCAAAGCAGGCAACCAAAGACCTCTTATCCTCTCTTGCCAAGACACTATGATGAATCCTAATGGATTTCTTAGCACACAAAGAGGCCAAGCATCCAGTAGCTTTTAAAGGAAAGAATAGGAAAAATTCCTGGTGCTTTTCATATCATTGGCAACGCTCATGATGCTACATATTCCACTGAGAGGTGTTGGGCTTTTTTAGACATTTAAGCTCTTAACAAAACTTGTGGAAATCCATTTGCTCCCCACATATACATAATTCCCACAATTTCAATAAATATTGATCTTTGTTTGGGTATCTATTGAGATTAATTGAGTCAAGAACTAAGTATTGACCAAAACAAAGAGGAGGTCAATACTTACATTGAAGAAAAATATACATTCATCTTTGCGGAAAATATGAAGCCCAGAGGCCAAATATTTGCCCTAATTTATTTATCCTTTATGACTCCTGGAGATGCCACTGGTGAAGATGAGCATTAAAAAAACTTCAGAACTCATACATGTTATATAATTAGTTAATTGCCCACCCTAGTGTAACACATGATCTCAGCGTTAATCTTGAAAGTGCTACAAATGAGAAGGACTAGTTCAGGAATGAAATAAAGACATGCTCCCACCTGATGTGCAGAGTCTCTTTTTCAGCAAAGCAGGTTGTTGAAGAGATGACCTAACATTAAGTTTCCAACAGGTAAGTTGTGTAAAATGGATTGGATTACCTATAGACATCCCTTCCAAACTATATTATTCTACAAATGCCTAAAGGATGGCATGACCAAAATCCCATATAGTTTAGTGTCCAATAGCTGAGTAAAGACTCATTCAGTGACTCCACAAGAGTTAATTTAAATCAGAACAAAATGCAATAGATTTACTCTTTTTTTTTTTCCTTTTGCAAATTCTTCCTGTATTGCAAACCTTTCCTAGTCAGGAACAGAAGTCTAATTTGGTGTAGAACAAACACAATACTTTCTGATATTTGAGTCACAGCATAGTCTGAGAAAGATCATTGAGTCCAACTCGAGCTGTTATTTTCCTTGCAATTTCATCTGACCTAAATATGTAGTCTACAATGACAAAGCCATTACAAGTGAGCAATAGGTGACATTTTTATCACATCTGATATGAAACATTTTATCGTAATCTGTTCTAGGGACTTTATATACTAAATACACATTAATTTAGCATATTGCATTGGCAAAACCTCATATGGTGTGTTTAAAAGGCAACCTTTAACATATCAATATGCCTAAAATAAATTTCCCAGGGAGATAATCTTGGCTGAAAAGAAGCAGACACTGCATAGTAGGGGAAAACAGGCTAGAGTTTTTCAGAAATTTTTAATTTTATTCATTAGAAATGAAAGTGTTCATACACTATTAGACTGCTGCAGCAGTGGAAAAAACATGTAGCTTTTAATGAAAATGCTAATAAAATAGGAAAAACCTCATTTATACAGAACAGAGAAGATTAAACCTCTGGCTTTTGATACATGATTTGATTGTGGTCATAGTATGAACCTAAAGATTTCTCATGCAAAGGATTCAATTTCAGATAACAGGCTTTATCTTTTATTTTCATCTTTGTGCAATGAAGAAACATGTCAGCTTCTTTGTTTTAATATTCACATTTTGGTCAAAGAGGCTGGTCATACTGTCCTGGACAAAGCCTACTACAGCACTATTTCTCAGGGGAAGAAGCCCAGCAAGAAAAAGGGGTCTAAACCTCACATTATGTCTACAGAAATTTCATCTTCTAAGCTTTTCCCCCCCCCCCTTTGTTTCACTAAAAGGTCCCTTACATATTTCATCTGGATTATGGTTAGCACTCCATCTCTGTCATTTTTGTGGGGGGGGAAGAGGAAAAGGACTGCAGAGATGGACATTTTAATTTCTGTCTGTCAAGAACGAAATCTTTGAATGAGCACACACTCTAACAGGACTGGGAGAACCCAGCTGAGATCTTCACACCAGCACAAAGTAACGAAAGAGGAATTGGAAAATGTCTCAAGTGATCCACATTGAGAAAGCTATCTTAATCTGTTTAGCTGAGCATCTTATTTTTGCCTAAAATTAGTACATTCAAAAGAGTATGAGAACAAAATTAATTACTGTGTTTTTTAAAGCTAATCATACCAGAATCAGGGCAGGTTCTCAATATCAGATTTTTTTTTCTCCATAGATCTCTAACTCTTCTCAAAAGTACTTTAAAAAATGCTTTTATTCACAAGGTCAAGCTATAAGTCAAGGTGAGACATCTTGCTGTTTCTACCTGGAGTGAGAAGGTATATTTAGACTGTAATTCAAATATTCAGAACCTCTGTCTCTCTTATGACTGTAGAAAAAGAATGAGGATATTAACATCCATATGCCAGTAGCAACTTCATCAACACCTGTCTCTCTTTGGGGATTTGTTGAACTCTTAATAAAACTTATTTCTTATTTGAGTATTAATAATTTTTTTTTCAATAAAAGCAGGATAAAAATAAAACCATGATTTCTTTATTTCATAAAAACTGGAGAGAATAGAAAAACTACCTCTGGCCTTTTAAGAAACTGATTGGGTAAAACATGGAGAAAAACAGTGGTGACAAGTGTTTGCTGAAGTGCTAAGAAAATAGCTAGGGAATTTCTGTGCTGGAATTAATCACGGAAGTGCACTATAACACAGTAATCAGACTTCTTAAAAGCCTAACTATTCAGAGTGCTTAGTCCATTAAAAAATGCTAAAAAACCTCTAGATTTTCAGATTTGCTGGGTAGTAGTCCAAATTATACCTATCATTGTGATTAAGTAGGATGATTTAAAAATCAAAAAAACCAATTGCCCTGTCTCATGAAAGTGATACTTGTGAGCCAATAATTAGCTCCAAATAGTCTGGCTCTATGCTTGACATAGTTCCGTCACATCTCCTGAACAGGTGGAACCAGTAAAAAAAAAAAAGCCTGTGCATACAGACACTAGGCTAAGATGTGATTTCTACATTTCATGTACAAGCAAACATATAAAATAATTTAAGAATAATTAGGATTACCAGTGTCAGCAATGAGTTGATGAGAAATGCCTTATGGCAGTGATATTCAGCAAAGTCCCATTTTGACACATCTGTTGCTTATATCTCACTTTAGCAAATGCTTTATAGAAAACTTGGCACAGAGAAGAAATCCTTAAACCTAGTAATAGTCAATCCAGCATGTTTTGATTACTCACAATCTGTAACAAGTACTAGGAACAATAAAACTTCATTGTAAATGCTGTGAAAACAACACTTTCCTCAGCTTAAGTCTGAAGATTTCTGGAAGCACAATAGTCAGTGTATTTTAAAGAGAAGTTGCTGCAATTTTGATTCTTTATGGATAAGAAAGTGCTCGAGTCAGTTATTTCTGGAGGTGCTAGTAATGACATAAGGCAGCAATATAATCATAAATACACTGCTGTATATTCTTGCATAAAATTATGTTATTTATTCTACATTTATAAATCAAGTGCAGTCTGCCTGTGATCTATTTCAACACTGGGAAATAGGAGAGATTTCATATTAGTTTATTGGAAAAGTTTAGCAATTTGGTTATACTGGAAATTTAGTGATTTGGTGGTTGCTTATTGATGAAGGCATGAACAGACAGACAATCATTCATTCCTCCAAAATGAAAGGCTTCCAAATCTTGGGCTAAATTGCATCTCTTTACGCAATTACCAGAGGAGAGAAAGGAGTTATGGCCATGGCTCCAGCTCTGTAATCATAAAGTCAATTTTAACTGAATGGGTGTGGAAGTTAACAGTCCAGGACTCTTGCTGTCACTGGCAGAAGCACCAAAATGAGATTCCCTCCACCAAGGGCCACCAGGCTTCAGTACTTGATTTCTGGCAGACAAATCAGCAGAGCTCCACTGACCTCTGTTTGTAGAAAAATGTAATTTCAACACAGTGAATGGAAAAGTCCCTAAAACTCTTCTGTGAAGCAGCCTTAAAGAAAAGAACTATATTTCTTTGAAGCATATGAATAAGTCCCACTATTTTTCCAAATTAAACAGAACCTTTAAGACTCCGCAACCCCTTAAACAAGATACAGAAAATCCTGCATCTCACAAAAGTGGACAAACCAGATACTGCATTAAGGGGTGTAAGATCTTGAAATCAGGCTAATCTCATCATCACTCATGTTTCATTTAGTGCTTGATATTTACTCCAATAACTTTGATCAGGATGGTAACTTCCCTAGGATACCACTATGTGCTTAGTCAGCTAACCCATTGTATCCCTTGTAGCTAATTGCTACAAGGTGTCCAAAAAACACAGAAATTTGATATTACTGCAAGCAGCTGCACAGTTTGGCAGGAGATCTAGGTGATGGCTTGCAAACAAATTTACAAATAAAGCTTCATAAAGCAATTAACATTCCTCAAGTAGGTCTCTGCCAGCCCCAGCATCTCACATCACAACTGTGTCTCAGGGTAGGAAATGAAGCCTGAAGTGACAGAATTATACGGACTGAAGCTAACTTAGTAGCAGTTTACCTTCTCTACAGTCTTTAAGAAGGAGATGTTGAATAACTCAGAGCAGAAACCAAACTCAGCTGTTCTGAGCAGCCTTGCACAGCAGCACATGCTCTCTAGGTCAGGGTAGATGTTTCCAGCTATCCCACTTTAGTACCTCTCACCATTTCACTTCCAGCAGCAGGGTGATAGTCAGATTTAGTCATGTTCTCTGGATTCACATGATACCTTTACACTTAGTACAGCTCTATCATGTATATTGTTCTAGAATACATACCAGAAATGACCAAGGTAAAGTCACATGGACAAACTGATCACTCCATACATCTCAGAGGAGATGAGCCACATACTTTCCCCATTGGTACTGAAGTGATTCAAAAGCCACCTTTTACACAAAATAACATACACTACTCAGTAACTCCAGTAATACACACCTAAGTCAAGAGAGTAACCACACAAAAAAAAGGACTGCCAGGGTGGAGTTTTGGCATTCCTCACAAAGAAGCACTTCTTTTTCTTCGGTTAAAAGTCTTCATGGAGCTGCTGTATTAAAGTTTATGGAATTACACCAGAAACTCATTTGAGCTTCATTGCTTGGAGTGTAAACAATGGAATTATTATTTTGTTCAAACCTTTCTGGTCTTAATGAACTGACCAGATTACTCTATGCAGAGGTTTCTCAATGATGAGGATCATGATGTATTGTCAAAAGATTCAGCACATAACATTCATAACACCGAAGCTTGGCAGGAGCACAGCATTCTAATGTTAAAGGTTAATAAATTAAGCAGCCTTGGAATTCTCATTAAGTTTGTCAAGCTGAATTGTCAGGTGTTTTGCCTTAGCTAATGGCTTGGGCAACCAACAGTCATTCACAACCGAGGCCATGGTTATCCTATTTAGGTAACTGAATAAGTGTTCACAAAGGGGCCAAGCAGTAAAAAACTGTTACAGTTTGCAGCAGACTGCTCCAGATTACAGAATGTAAATACTTGTAAAAGAAATTTTCTTCCATCTACTTATAAAGAGACAGACACGTCCAAGTGAAAGTCTATGTCTTATGATTAGGACAAAGGTAAACTTAAATCATTCTTGATCCAAGTGTGATTCACACTGTTTATCTCCTGCTTTCAGATACTGAACCCAGACCTGAAAACTCCTCTACAAATTAATCATAACTGGTAAATGATTAGCATCACCACAGCATCTGCATTTCCCCTTTTTCATGCAAAGCCAATCATCCTTCATATCTTCTTTTAATGCTTTCCCTTAACTTTTATTTTCATCCTCCTCTCTTGAAAAGGCATCTGCAGTTCACAATTCCCACTTCCACACACAACAGAAGTAATTAAAAGACTAAAGATACAGAAAGAGCCATAAGAGCATGTCCGCTCTCTGGCCTCCTTAGAAAAGCCCTAAACCACCTCCCTGCCCTGCTAAGCCAAGACATCCAGTCTGATTTTATCAAGAAAAGTTAAGAGACTGATAACTTCTCTTTAACCCTCCCTGTTAATGAAGGTGAAAAGAGTCTTATTATTAATAATTATTTATCTTGTTCACCATCACAGTTTTAAGTCTTGTAAGCATCTCTCAGTGCATTTAATGATATTACTAACAATTTGAAACAGGTACTATTGTAACTTTATATTCATAGATGCTGAAAGCTGTTACACATTCTAAGTGACAACTCTTTGAAGAACCCTTCTAAAAAAATATAAGTAACATTTTGTTAAGGCATACACAAAAAGAGGAAAAGAAAGCACGGCAGCATTCATGACAAGTTTGGGATTTTTCCCCCTATATATATATGACTTTTCCCTGTAGGAATTAAATTGTGACAAGAACTCAGTTGTGGAACAGTGTATATCATCAATCGTCAGACTAACCTGAGTTCTTTAATTACTCACATTTACCACCACACACTTAGAGGTGCAAGGACTTCCTTCTGCTACAGTGATTTCATTTTAACTTTTACTCTGAAACCAATAAAACCAATTGCTCTGTTTTTATTTTTGGTGGAATGACAATGTGCACAGAAGGTACAGAATGCCTTTTCCATGCAAGTTCTGTGATTATTCTTCTGTCTCACATTTCAGCAGTTGAAATGAACCCACTCCTTCCTTATTCCGCCATTACAACCTTATACTGCATTCTGACAGCCCACAACATTAAAAATTACTTAAATACTGGTCTTCACATGATTGGAAATAGAAGGGAATTTTTTTCAAAGTTTCTCACTGCAGATTTTCCATCTCCCTGGGCAGGTCTGACTTTCCTCCTTGTATTGATTTTACCCTGCCTTAAAGGTAACACAACATGTGCTTTGGGACTGGGGTGTGTTGAGTCTCTTTGATGCATTTTCTGTGCACTCCAGGACTGTTTAGTTAGTGCAGTGACTCAGGGAACCATGACAATTTTGGAATAGATGTAGTCTGCCAGTGTATTAATATTCAGATGAATAAACAAGGGTCCCTTCCTTCCAGTGTTCCTCAAGAGCAGTTGTACTGTAAGATGGTGTGGATACACACTCTGGTTCTAAACTACAACCAAGCTTTTCCTGAACTAGACAAGGCACTGGCACTTGACAATCTAGAATGGAACAGAACACATAATTTGGAACATAAATTCCTTCCCCTCATCACACACACAAATGTTTTTCAAAACAAAAATACCA
Organism: Agelaius tricolor; assembly: GCF_023055355.1. NCBI lineage: Eukaryota > Metazoa > Chordata > Aves > Passeriformes > Icteridae > Agelaius > Agelaius tricolor. The sequence continues at coordinate 6,928,988 of NW_027269270.1, forward strand.
CAAAGTAATTTACTAAGATAGAAAATTCCTGCAATGCACAGTCTAGTTCATGGCCTTGTTCATAGGATCTGAGAATAATTAAAAACCATTATTGCCAATGGCAATTACTTTTGACTCCACTAAATCTTATGATGAACCCCTCCCTATCATAGCAGTGCTGGGAGGAATTGCTCAGTGCACTATCTTCAAACTCTCATCTCAGGAGCACTGCAGACTGTCCCCATGGTGACCTTAGAGACATTTCGAAAAAAATTTAATTCACTGTACATGAACTGTAGATTTTTCTGGCCAATGGCACAGCTTTAGACATCTTTTAACATCTTTAACAGTTACAGTGCTGAGGATATCCTGCATGAGCCTTTTCCTATGGCACAGGTACCTCTGCTAAGTGTTAAAATGCAACCCACAGAAAACTAAAGCTTTGCAGGAATAGGCTGGAGGTGCCTCAAGCTGCAGGGACAGGACTCCCTTCTAAGGCTTTCAGTTGTATTCCGGCCTGAACTCTGAAAACATTTCAATATTCAGCTCAAATTCTGACCGAGGTTCTTCCTTAAATATAGGCTGACAGTGTGCAAAAAAATGCCAAAACCAACAAAAAAATCTCCAAACCAAACAAAAAATTAAACAAAAACACATGGAAAAAACCAAAACAAAACTATCCCCAAACTTCCCTCAATAGCTTTTTGAAAACTATCCCCAAAGGCCAGTCTTTGCCATTAGTAGCACAGATACATTATACAGCAATAGTAAGCCAACCTGAAACTTTTTGAACTACAGAAACATCTTAAAATTGCACTTAAATTGAAATGATCAATTGCATGGTTTTTTGCAAATTAACAGATTTTTCACCCGTCTGCCTAAAATGGAACCTCTAATTTTTGTAAAAATGCGCTCAAAATTTCTTGCTGTTTCAAGAAACTGATCCAAGCTACTGATTATTTCACAGAGATATCTTTTAGTGTAAATTATGAAACAGAGCAGACATTCTTCTTTCATCTTCTTAAACTAACATCATCCCCTAATATTCACATCACTTGGGAATTGGCATCTTAAAACTTCACAGTAAGAAAGACATTGTTTAAGGATTAAGTGCATTTCCTGATTACACTGCATTTCAAGATTTGGATGAGTACCAAATATTAAGACCTTTGTCTTCAGGACGGATTTGTGAAATCTCAATGAGTTTCTAAATCTGCAGATAACAAACCTTGTAGGGACTACAAATAAGCTAGAGGACAAACTAGGAATTCAAATTATCTTGACAAGTAGGAAAGCAGCTGAAAAACAAAGGATGTTTATTCAGTGGGGACAAAGGCAAGGTTCTGTACCTAAGCATGAATAATTAGCTATGCAAATGTAGCACATGGATCAAGTAGTTAGCAGTTTTACAGGAAAATATATGAGTTTGTTATGCATCAGTGATGAACATGAGTCAACAGTGTTACACTGTTGAGTAAAAGACAAACACCCCCATCAGACAGCTGGAAATGAGAGTCAAGATGCATCAGGCAATCTTTTCCCTCTAGGCAGGGCCAATAAAGCTTCAGCTGGAGCATGCCATGCAGCTCCTCACTTTGATTTCCAGGAAATATTGTCTAACTGGAGAGAGGGAAACAGGGCACTCAAACAGCCAGGGTTCATCACCTATGACAAAAGACAGAAGAGTTTGGAACTGTTTAGCTGAAAGAACAGAATATGGGAAATGTGATGATAGTCTATAAGTATGCAAAAGATTTTTGTCAGACAGAAGTGATGAACACATCTGCAGCCATAGTGAACTAGATAAGAAAAAAACTGCAGTTGCAATAATAAAGATTGCATTTCCTCCCCACAAAACTAGCCTCCATTCCAGCCCTCCTTCCAACACAAGTGAGATGGACATCATCCCTAAGCTGGTATTTTTAAAAGGTGAAGGAAATGGCTGTTAGAAATAAACAAGGCATAACAGAGGCTCCTAAAGTACTTCTGAAAGTCCCTCCCAGTATTATTTCTGTTAAAAACCTGCATATACACATTCATACCCAAACTAAGAGCTAGAGACAAAGGTCAATAAAAGCACAAGGAGAAATCACTTCTCCTGTGACTCCTCTCCAGTTTTCCTTAACTGCGGTACAAGCACAAAAGAGGAATAGAACCAACTCAAGCTTCTACCTATTATTTGGTATTAACAGAAGAACATGTGCCTAGCTTCTCCAATTTGGGCTGGCAGTCAGGTTTTCCACCTTCAGAAAACCACTGGAAAAACCATAGCTGACAACCAATTTAAAGCAATAACCCAACATTGCTCATCCTCACCATTACCTACTGTTTTATTCTCAACTACAGCGATTTGCATGCTTTTGAATTTGGCAGTCATGTGCCTTTGGAGGCCCAAGAAGGGAGTACTCCTTTACTAAGAGAACACTGTCATTGTCATTTCAGAAATAATGTTTCTCTTAGTAGAGACAAAGTAAAGCCCTGGCTAAAACACTACAATTATTCCAATCTAACAAAAAAGGATGAGCCTGGGTCAGAAGAGTTATGCTTTACAAAGAACACATTCTCTGAGTTTTCTGTTTGGGAGGCTGGTATTTTTAGGGGGAGTATGCATGGGTGTGTGTGCATTTGGGGCTTTTTAAACCAACAAGGAAATGTCTTGGGTTTACTTTATATAAACCAATGTACTGCCGAAGCTTTTTACACCCATCACACTGGGTGTAAAAACCTAATTCAGAGGATTAAATTACAAATCAGATACTCTGATGCAGGGCTGAAACACGGCATGGGTGGTGGAAGACAGTGAAATATGGGAATAAATGGTAGAGTTGTGCCATTACCTTTCAAGAAAAGTTGTTGCTTCCTAGGGACTATTGAAAGTAATTAATGAAAAACACAAAGACACAGAACATGAGGAAATACTTAAAATCCTGACACCTGGATCTTTCTCACAGTATATAAGCCATCTAGAAGAGGGTTTTCTCTGCCTTGTGGAAAGTTCATGCCAGAGCAGGAATCGTACCAGAGGTAAATATGGTAACTGACAGGTGAAGTTGAACAGAAACAAACATTGAGAGTTAACATCAAAGGAAGCTTGGAGTTGTATTTATGAGCCAGAAATAGACAGCAAGGAATTGTTGTGCACATATGGTCTGTGGTGCTGCAGCACTATCTATATTTGCTATCACACTCTTAAAAAAACAAACACCAAAACCAGCTATGTTATTGCTTTGAATCTAATGGTTCCCATCATCTAAATTCTATTCCTTGATGTAAACATACTGGGGATATTTTGAGAAGAAAAATCACCACCCAAAGTGGTCAAAGGCCTCGTACAGCAAATGGGACAAGAAAATGAAAATATATCTACAACTCAAGTAAAAATAATGCCAGGCAGCAGATCTTCATATTATATTTGCTAGGCTGTAATGTTTTGTAAATTAAATTTCTGAAGGGAGTTTATATGTATAAACACAGCAAGCAGTACTTAGTTAATCCATAAATGTATTGGCTCAAGGAACAGTTTTACCACATGGTGTTATTTAGAAATCTGTGAGGCTTCTAGAAATTCAAAATTTCACTCTGCAGAAGAGCTTTCATTCCTGTTGCCCTGAATTTTCACAGTATCAAGTTTCAGAATACCTATCGGCAAAAATAACAACACTGATTGAAATAAAATGCAATTTATTGTAGAGAAAACAGCTAGACAGATTAGACTTTAGGACATATTCTCCTCCTGATATATGTGCTTAATTCCTCTCAGCACTAAAGGGTATTATTTGCATGTTTCAGAACAGACTATATGCCTTTCAACTTAACTGTAATATGCAGGTTCCATTTCAAAAATGAGTGGGTGTTAAATACAAGAGCATACCACACAGCACTCAAGTTTATTTAATGATACAAATAACATGACTGCACCATGCCAGGAGGGTTCAAAGTGTGGCTGAAAGAGATTTAATTTAGCAGCCCTCTCCATCAGATAATTTCTAAAGCCACCAAAATATTTGCTTTTACTTATTTGCACTTACTGTGTTCAGCTGAGACCACCCCTTTTGTCCCATGTATCCAGACAACTCAAACTCCTGCAAGAGTGCTTGCAAAGAATCCCACAGTAAAAAGAAATAAACTCCATCAGTAACACCTCCATGCTTTAAAATGCCTATATAATTGTGTTAAACATATAAATTATTTACAATTTGCTTTGAAAAATTAAATTATGGCCAGAAGCCAGGTTTTTTGACATTATTTCTTCATATTTTTCTCTAGTTTACAGAGCCTTGGAGAAGCAACACAACATTTATGTCACAGTTAACAGTTGGACTCCATCTTTCAGGTATTTTCCAACCTTAATGATTCTACAATCTGTGATGGGACTGAGGTTGAACTAGGGACTATTCACTATTTGACCAGATCAGTAAGGAACATGACAAAAATGCAAAGTAATTTCTTAGGCAATACAAATACAATAAAGAGTGGATACAAAGTGGTGCCAGCATTAAACATGAAGTCAAGCACTTGCAGTAACAGGCAAGAATAAACAGAGGAATGAAATAAAACTTCAGGTATCAGAATAGATGTATTTTCAAGACACTCATCTGTTTTGACTTCAACACTGACTGTGGGACAGAGTCTAGCAATATATTTTACTAACTTAAGAAAATAAATAGATGCAACCCCAAGTACTTTTGTACTCCAGCACTGATCAACAGAGATTTCTTAGAAAGCAACCTAGAGCATCTGAAGCCAACAAACAATAAACTGCAATTTAACTACATGCAACTGCCTGGGACCAAGCAAGCAAACTTCTGAAGAGGCCTGCTTAAAGCAAATTAAAAAAAAAAAACCAAACAAAATGAACAAACAAGCTTCCAGCCTCCTCACCCCTTACTATAGTAACAATGAAGCAATAGGTTAGACATATCAGAATTATATTATCCTCATTATATTCCAGTCCTGAAGTGATGAAAACTTAGAGAAACATGAAATATTTGATAAAGCTGCATTTTTCTCAGTTTTCTTAAAATGGCTAACACACTCACATCAAGTAGAGTGAAAGATAAAGTCAAGTCAAAACTTTTTCTGAGTAGTTTTAAAGATATTCTACTATGATAACAGAGAAACCAATACTAATCTAGTTTTATATCCCATTTACATGGAGTCACAAATTGGAACATATGAAAGAAAACCCAAAACCCCTCAAGTAACAGGAATAATACTTTTGCAGCATAAAACAGTTGCACAACAATACCAGGGAGAGAAAGTAGACAGACTTAGAAATTTTTTCTTCTTAAGGATAAAAGAAAACTTGCTTCAAAATTCACAAGAAATGGCAGAAAACAAAAGAACCCTCAAAAGCATTTGTTGCACACAGGTGGGAATGTCAGCTCCTCCTGTGAGAGATGCCCAAGTTGCATTTGTCCCCTTAAGGTGGTGGCAGAGCCAAAGCAAAGACATCCCTTTGACTCCTAAGCAAACCCACTATTTTTTTTGCTTTTGCCATTTAAGATTAAGTTGGATAAAAAGAATCACAGACAAAGTTTAAAATACCTTTCTCACCCCTTTACACCAAGCTCTACTCCCCAGCTCATTCCCAGTTCCTCTCCTCCCCAGGTGCCACAGAGGCACTGGGCCAGCACCCAGCAGTACCTGCCTGCAGCTCCTTCCTCCTCAGGGCTCTGCTCCAGCATCACCTTCTCCCCACAGGGCACAGCTCCCTGGGGACAAAACTGCTCCTGCCACAGCTCCACCTTCCCAGGCAGAGTCCATGTTAGAAGCCCCCTGCCCTATTTATCCCCACCAGGACGCCCAGGTGCTCCTCTGCTCTCCTCAGGCCTGTGGGACGCAAACAGGTGCACCTGGGGCACCATGGCTGAGGGCTGGCTGTGCTCTGGGGGCAGCTGCAACTGGTTGAAACTAGCTGGAACAGATTGGAACTGGCTGGAACTGGTTGGAACCGGCTGGAACTGGCTGGAACCAGCTGGAATAGTCTGGATGTGGCCAGAGCAGCCACAGTGCTGACCCCCCTCAGGCAGGCCCAGCAGCGTTCCCTCAGCAGCCCCCATGAGGGCCGCGGCTTAGGCCAAGCTGGGATCTCCCATCCCACCTTTAACATTCACGCTTTTATTTTTATTCCTTGCACTCATCTCAGCGAGTGGTACTGGGCAATTCCACACTGGGCACTACACAAGCCATTTTCCAAGGTGCCCACAGGAAGGCAGGAGGTTGCTTCTTCCTCCCTCTCTCCACACCAACAATGCAGCCCCTCAGCCTCATTTGACAGAAGCTGCTGGCAAACTGGTTAAAAACTGGTGTTATTAACACTTCCATCAACTTAGAGTGTTTCTCCAGCTCTCACTGGCCACCACCATGCTTAGAGGATGAAGAAACCATGGATGTTGATGTACCAAGCCCCAAGGGCAGGTGAGTGCCATCCATGATTTTCCAACATACGGTCTCACTCCATTTTTTACTCCAAAGATTCAATGCCCCTTTGATGCCTAACCAAACTAGCAATTAGTTGTCGAGGCGCGGCTGAAATGTCAAAATAAAACCAGTAGATTTAATCAGCATTTCCATGGTAGCTGAAATTATGCTGCTTAATGGCTGAAATGGGTTGCAATAAAAGTGAGTTGACTGTGTATCCCTGAAAATTGATTCCTGGAAGAACAGTCAAACACAATTGCTTCAGGAAAGAACATTAAAAAATATTAAACCATGGGTCTCTCAATTGCCTTAAAACATGGGCATAAAATCTAAATTTCTTTAGGAGTATACCAAATTTAGCCGTAGATTTAGCTGGAGAAAATAAATTTAGAAAGGGAGATTTTGTTTGGAATAAATCTTTGGAACAGCCTAGCTGATTGCCTTTTCATAAAGACTTCATCTTCTGGGGGAAAAACATGTTAAATAACTCTCCCTGGTGCTTTGGATATTTGAAGTTTTTTGGTGAAAGATCTCTTGTTTTCATTCTACAGCCACAGAAAATAGTGCTCTCTCACCAGGACAATGTATACAAAAAAGGTAAAAAAACTTGATTTGAAAATGGTGGGTTTGACCCATGAGGTCAAAACTGGAAACATCATTCTATATGTGACACTTAAATTGGACAAATATCTAAAAGTATCCAACAAATATTTTAAAGATAAAATTATTTGATAAACAAAATTTTTTGTTGATGTTACCATAGGCACCAATTTCACAACATCTCAAGAAGCATGTGCAGATCATGTTTACAACTTTTTTGAGGTGAAAAAAAGTTACTCATGTTCATTCTTAAGGATTTATTTGCAGTTGGACAATTAAGCTTTCTATGTCTCAATACATTGTGGTTTTATACAAGATATTTGGGAAAAAATGGGAATTGGTATTCTTTTTGCAGTTCTGCTTCTGGATAATAGCACAGAAAATACTTCCATCATGCAAATTAATCTTGTGGAGAAATGTGACAGACTGATGTTAACTATCTTGCTGTCAAATTTTAAAGCAGAATCTCATTTTTCTTTAACTTTTGTAAGTACCTAAATCTATCAATATCTTTTAAAAAGCAAAGTAAATGGGTAAAGAAACTTTATTAGCTTTACCTACATGTCTGTTTTATGTTGATAATGTCTGGGGTTCAAAAACTGAAGCTCTAGGAAAGGGTAACAATTTCATATTTTGTCATTGCACGATAAGAAAGGACAAGTGCAATAACAATGCAGCAGGTATGAGGATTTTCACAGTTAGCAGCCTGCCTGTCACACCCCTCATTATCTGGCATGCAGATGGCTTTTACAATATTTTTCCCAAGTATCCTGCAATACTGAAATGAATTCTATAAAATTATCTGCCATATGTTTATAAATACTATGTACATTGTGATTACACCTAGGCTGAAAGAGAGGGACATTTGCATATGGAAGCTGTCAGATATCTCACTAATGGGCAATATTATTTATACATGCACCTTACAATTAATTACAGATGAAGATTACTACTGGGAGAAGAATTAAAAACAGTTGGTTTAGCACAGTCTGACAGGCTTCATATAGATGCACTGAACTACCTAAACACAATTTGAAAAGTCAGGAAAGGTTGTGTGGATACCTAATTTTGCTGCTGCAAATACATAGCCAGCCACTTAGCTCTTTCATCCCAAATTAATGTTTTGGGCATAGGACAAACACTGTGACAGGTACTTTGAACCAAACATTGATATCAAAAGAGCAAAAATTAGATAAATATTCCAGCAAATGCCAAGTCTAAGGGCTGCAATGACAAGAACTTTAGGAAATACTGGAAATAGCTGCTCATTCAGAGAATTGTTCTTACAGGGGTGCTTAGTGAAAAATGTGTGTAGAGTGAGCTAAGAGATGCACCATTTCTAATTAACAAATTAACTGTAAAGTCATTGTAGTACTTAGCAGCTCCCAAATGCACGGGGCAGGAGCAATGAGAGGAAGGGAACAGGCTGATGGGCCAGCAAGAGCCAAGTGCACAGAGTGGTCTGAGAGGGAGGGAGCAGGGAGAGGCAGGGCAGGCAATTCTATCCCACCCCCTGCCTTGGCTGCCCCATCTGCCAGGTGATCTCCTCTGTAACTCACAGAATATCCTGCACTTGAATTACCTGGTTTTGCCTGGCATGGAGAGTGGCTGCCAACCTGGCCAAGCCTCAATACACCTGTTGTTTCTTTGCCTTTAAATATCATTGTTTGTCATTACTGCTGCAATAACTGCTGGCTCCCTCAGGAAATATGCATAGTTAAATCTGTAATTTTCCTAATCTGAAAACCTTCTTGCTCTTCTTTTGGGTAAATTTGCAAATCCAAGTTAGAAGTAGCAACCTGTTTACACTTATATTTTGTGTATTCTAAATGATTAAAAGGACTGTCCAAAACAGCAGTGGACGTTGGTCTCAGACCAAAAAAGAGGTCATCACCTTTTATTTTGCTGCTGCTTCATCCAGTGTTTAATTACCTTCAGCTAAGTACCCCTAAAACTGCTGAATATGAATTTGGTTTTATCTTTGGTTGTAGTTCTTCCCCTTCCTGCTAACTCACAGAATTTTCTACTGCAGACAACCTTTGTTTTGATCTCTGCTTAGATAACTATTTTGTATAAAGGGCCTTTTTTCCTTTCAATCCACACAAGATGATGGTGACTCTCCATGCAACCTCTTATTTTCTTTCACTGTCTGTGTTCTGTGGTAGCTGTTAGCTCTGCACTGAGAGATGTCCCAGAACGGAAGTGCTGAATTATAAATGCACATGTGGGCATTCAGAAAATGTACCCTATGAATCTCAGATAGCATTTAATTTGACATTATGGCCTATTCAGCATGCACAATATTCACATAACAATCACAGTCCACAGTCATGTTGTGCTAAGAATCATCCAATCACTTTCTTAGGCTCACTTGCAGAAAGGCTGCTTTTGCAGTCCAACACGTAAGCTTGAAAGTAAAATCATTGTGATGGAAATTTCTCAGTAATTATAAATCCTCTAGATTTATAATTTATATGTCATTTAAGAAACAAGACTCCTTTTGGTTGCTGCATGTGTCTAGTCATGGAATTATTGGAATTATTATAGTATGGAAATGCAAGTACAATGTAACCACCTTTCAGCAACAGATCAGTCCATGTTTTGAAAACTATTTCAGGGGAATTCCTGCCAGAGATGTGTGCACTGAAAGTCATTACAGCAACCACTGTTTATCAGTCTTTAAAAAACAAACAACAAAAAAGACCTTCCCAGACATTTTGTGGTCAGCACAAGAAGTTGGACATTCCAGGAGAAGCTATTCAAAGTTCTCAGTTACTCCCCCTACATGTGCTCTGCAGAAACTTCCATGACATTTCAGGTGAGAAAGGACACTGACTCTATTCCTGCTTCTAATAGATGGTTTGGACAAAGATTTTACAGCCTATATGTGCTAAAATGCATGGATACATGCTCTGTGCTTGTAAGGATAAAAAAAAAAAAAGCAGGTAGAACCCCCACTTACTTCATTAAAATATAGAACATCTCACTAATGCAGCATCACTTGTAGTTTTTTCTCTCTAATTCAGCAGCTACAGAAATTATCATGCCCTAAACTGACTCCTCTTAACATCAGACTCCTCACTGTGTGGAGTGATCTGACATTAAAATACGTTCATTGACTGGCTGCAGAGCTGAGACTCCAGCACTATTCCCCATGTATCTTTGTTTAGTGGCTCTGCACAACAGATGGAATTTTATGTCATGCAGCATTAGGCTACTGTTAAATTTTAATTTCAATTAATGGTCTTTATACTCTTTCTTTATGCACACCAGGGATACTTTAGGCATCCATTTCCCTTCTAATTAGCTTTTATTGCTGAATTCATTCTGAATCTCTGGAAGTCATTAGATTCTCTAGGATTCGCAGCTGAATTTACTTACTCTCTAATAAAATTAATTAGTCTCTCAAAAAAAGGAAAAAAAAGGCTGAATTGGGTCTACTTTTATGCATATAGGTAAATATTAAAAGTCTGAAGTGTCTACACATCCCTTTCTGCTAGAGTTTGCTTGTTAATGTTGACTTTTATCCTGGTTATTGACATCAGTGTTTCTCAGGTTGATGCTTTGCCTACTTCATTTAAAATGAGACCGGTTTCCAGGGCTCTGTCTCCTGGTTTATGGCACACTTGTACACCACACTGTGTCACAGAGCACAGTTTGTTTTGTGAGTTTCCCTAGAATATTGTGCTCACTGTAAAACTGAGCCTAAGGCACAGGTAATTTTCACAAGCACTGCTTGAGAAACTTAGATGATCTACTCTGAGAAATTGTAATAAGTATAAAAACTTGTATTGGTCTGTTGGAAAAAAGAGAAACAACCAAGGTAATGCAAGAAAGAATGGAGTCAATATCCCACCAGTGTGACTGCTTTCTGTATTTTTAACATTTGGACAGTTGTTTATAAAAAGTCTTGGCTAGCTCAGCGGCACAACAACATTAAGCTGTAATTTATCACTGTGCTATAACTCTGAAAATTGAATAATATACCTTCAGGGGAAAAGCAGTGAAAGATCTCTTATTGTATATATTACAATGGAATATTTATGACACTAGTTAGGAGTCTGTGACAGCTTTTGTGGTGACCTCCCATTTTGAGAAGCATAAATTTTATGTTGTTATTATATGGCCACAACATAAGTAATTAGCAAAATATTGCAATATTTATAAGACTCAGAATTGAATTTAGCACATAAATTTCCTTTATTTATGCTTTTTTATATCAACACACATACTGCATTACGTTTGGAACCTGATCATGAACCTGCTACAGCCATTTCTATCTGTTCAGGTGTGTAAATAAAAAGGTACATTTATACAAGAGACACTATGTGGGACATCTATATGGTTCTTACAGGCAAGTGCATCTCATGTAAATAATTCATTTTATTCAACTCCATCATTAGGAACACCTGGCTCCACGGAGGTGACACCCTCACAGACAAAAGACATTTCTGTAGCAGACAAGCAGCAAAAAGGTGTGAGAGTTTAGAGCCAAGGGTCCAAACACTGCTCTGAAACAAACATGCAACACAAAGTAAATACTGTCACTGGAAGCATAAGAGCTGTGGCAGAAAGGGCAGTGGTTATTTCCTTGTCCAGTTTGGCATTTCCATACTTAGGCTATCCTCACCAAACGAGCTCCAGATTTCCTGTTTAGTAGAAGAGAGAAAAATATTTTGACAAGAAAAGATACTTCAATTCTGAAGTTGAATTGCAGACTAGTTTAACATTTCCCTGGTTTGCTCCTGTTGTAATAGCTGATATTTTTCCATTCTGATTTTTTTTTTCCAATTCCACATACAACCCTATGAGCAATAATACTTGGCTTTATTTTAGTATATTCCACCTCAGCTCTTCCCCCTTTGCCAAGTGCATGCTCTTACAAAGCCCAAGCCTCTTCCATCTCTGCAGCAGGCACAAGTGGCATGAACAAAAGAACAGAGCTGGCTGGTGGGCTCATGAAAAAGTGCATAAAAGCAATGACAGCTCAAAAATGTACCAAGCAAGCAGAGACATCCAAGAGGAATGCTTTACACTGTGTCATAGTTCAGGTGGTCAAGGTAAATCTACAATCCACTACCGATCACGTTGTTGCTCCTTAGCTTGCAGGGAGAAAGGGACCATGGGAAACCTCTGGAGAGGGGTCAGTTGTTCACAGTGGCTCCAAAAAGGAAGGACATTGAATATTTTAGAGGATTTTTTCTCAATTGGATAAAGTTTCCATCAGATTAAAGGTACCTTGTTCAGGCATTGCCTCAGCAAGGTGGCATCAGTCTCACCCTCATAAACACAAAGTAAATAAATACTGGAAAAGACTGAAAAAAACCCTTCGAAATTCACTTGATCATAAACTTTTTTTTCTCATGTATAATAATGTAACTCAACATAAAAAGTGAGTAAAGTAGAAGCTTAGAGAATTAGGTCACTCAAGGAAATTAAAAGGCCAAATCTGCTTTGCCTTTGTGGAACAACTGGTAAAAACAAAGGCAAGAATTATTCCAAATGGTATTTTCTTAGGCTTCTTCATTATCATTTCCAGGCAGTGCTTTTTCACAAGATTAAACAAAAATAAGTAACTTTATTTATAGAAAATGTTTAAATATTCATGGTCATGAAGCATGGCACAACCTCATTTCATGTTATTCAGACTCATAAAATGTGAAATAAAATTATATTTTTCCCCAATTCAACCTTTTTTAAAAGGAAATGCTGACTAAAACAAAAGAATCATGCAAAACAGATGATCAGAATAAAAGAATGATCTGAAGTATGGATATTAACTGAAAAGCTTTCATTTCTACTCAAATGCTATTATGTGTTTTCATCTAGAGTTTTTGGGTTTGTGATATTTTTTGCATAAATAAGTTTAAACAATGAGTAATACAGATTTATCTATGAATTAGTTAGTCTGGAATTTTAAATAGTCTCAAGAATTCAAGCTGGTCAAAAATGAAGTAATAAAATCTAAGCCACCTGCTCCAATTAACATACCTAATTTCTTTCTGCTTTATGTGGCTATTTTTCCCCATGAGCCCATCCCACATGCAAAATTTGGAACACCAGTGTACTTCCTTGGGTTTACATTTTCAATATTATTTAGTTTTACAAATCTTCAATTTTCACTTAATCCTCATTCAAGTAAATTTATTTTTGAACTTGTAAAGATAATTTAGATTTACTGATTAGTCAAGTTTGGGTTGGATTTTTTTGTCTTTAAAAAAAAAAAGCTGATACACACCCTTGATGTATTTGCAATTTTTGCTTTAAAGCATTGAGTTAAGAGTTCCCTGAAGTTTTTGAGCATTTGTCTTTGAAGTATCCTGTGTGGCATCACTTCTCTTTGAAACATTCCAAGCTGTTTCTGCCAGCCTGGGCTCTGCAGCCACTTCACCACAGACAGCCAGGAGCTGTGCCTGCGAGTCCTTGCCACCCTTCCAAGGGTAGCTTATTTCTTTCTGCAGCTTTGGTTTGGGATTATTTTATTGTGTCACTGACTAACAGGCCCCCTTGGATTGTCATCCTTTATTGCCTATTCCTGACAGCTGCAAAAATACTGCCTTCCTTTTTTAATCATGAAATGAATTGTTGCAGGAATGTGGAATGCTACAGTTTCCTCCATATATCGTTCTTCAGTCAGAAAATTGTAATCTCAGATGCATTAGCACAATATACTAGGAAACAGCTGCATAATTTAACTTAATTGTTAAGCAATACCTCATTATAGCTTGACAGTAAATTCAGCAGTTCACATTTTTCGTGTGCCTCTCATCTTTTCGCTCACATCATGTTCTCTTTTTCATCTGCCTTTTTTCTCCCAAAGGTGCTGGAAAAGAACCATATTTGCAATAAAAATGAATTTAATCTTCTTTAAGAACCAGTTTAAATTCATGGTAGATGCTTAAGATTCAAATTGATAGGAAAGTAAGCCTTTCTCAATAACCCTGGAAAGTCTGATATCAGATACTCATCTATTTTTTTAAACAATAAAAACCTCCATCCAAAATCCAAGAGCAAGTAATAATTTTGTTTTGAAATACATCTTAACTTCTAAAGGCCTATGATAGCAATAAATATTGTTCAGCAGAGTAGAGGTGGAGAGCTTCAAAAAGAATACAATTCAATGCCAGTGCTGAGTACCTAATATACAACTTGTTTTTACATACTACAAGACGCGAAACTATTTGCATTCCCCACTAGTTCATCTAAGAAATGTAATTTATGGTACGAAATTGATAGTGTTGACCAACATTGCCCTATTTCTTCTCCAGATATTCAGTAAATCTAGTTTCTTTTTCTTTCTTTCTCTCTCTCTCTCACCCTTTCCTTTCTTCTTTCCTTTCCTCCTGAGCCAGTTAATTTTAAACCTTCTTTTCCAAGGTTTTTTTTTAATTTAGTACTTTCTGAGTCAATTTGGACTTATTTGTTCAAATTACATTTGAGTTCAATGGCCAGACTTGGCAATTTGCATAGTTTATCCACATTATATGTCCATGTGCTGATTCCCAACTCCCATGCAAGTTATTAATTTACTGGAATACCTAGGTTAACAAAGGAAAAAATTCCATTCAGTTTCTATATTAGATATATTTTATGTTTTAAGTAACTGCTCCAAACACACATGAGTTTTATTGCTGCCATTGTCTAACCACATGATCTAAAATATTTCTATTTATACTGCATAATTAAATGACAACTGGAGCTGCCAGTAACTGACAAGTGTGTTCCCAGTCCTGCTGCTGGTTTCTGCCTCTTTGGCCCAGCAGCTTTCCTATGTTCTGGATATGAACTGATACTGCCTATCTCAATGAGTGACAGAGCTTATTCTGTTTTTAGTGGTTGTACATCCCCTTCCTATGTTCCTATCCAGTACAATGTGGGAGAAGGAACAAGTTTCACAATCACAAAGGTGACACTGATCCTCTCACCTCCTGGAACAGATTGTCTGCCCTCTCCAATGCTGAAAACAAAGGACACAGCATCTTCATTTGTAAGTCTACTTCCAGCCATGTAAAAAGCAGACAGAACTCATTTTGAGTAAGGTCAGAACAGTAAACATTAAGAACAACCACTCACATTCCCTGCTGTAAATTAGGACTATTATAGAGAAACACTCAAGAGAGAGTAGGAAAACTTCAGTGACCTTTCTTCCTGCCAGTTCTATGTACTATGAGCAATCAGTAATTAAAGGTGTTCTATATCTGGAGTCAAACATTAAAAAAAATTAAATCTTAAGCCTTTGTGGGAGGGTTTTGAGGTTTTTTTTCTTTATTATTTGGTTTTGTTCCCTTTTTTGTTCACAGAAATTCGAATAAAATCACTTAGATACAAGAAACAGTAACACCAGGAATCTGAAAGTGTTTAGTCAGACCATGTAATTACTGGTACCAATCAATCATCCTTGTAGCTTCTGATCTGTGTAATTCCCTACCCACTAACGTTCAACTAGTTTCTAATAATCCTTTCATTAATAAAAAAAATAAAGAAAGGGGTTTTGCATATTTATAACCCTTTCACAATTAAATGTTGGGTTTCATGGTTTTTTTACTATTACTGCACATCTTAATACAGCCTGACTTAATTAGATCAATTGAAGAAGTTCACAGTGTTGTAGACTGGTTTTCCTGCTAAGCAATATCTCCTGATTTCACTGCTATCTATCCAGCTTGTTTCCCATATTGTGGATTAATACACAATCCTTACTCTTTCTCCCTCATGAGGAAACAAAAAGGTCCTGATTGCTACACCTGCACATTTTATAAACAGGATGTGGAAGTTCAGAATCTGGCAAAACATGGTGAAAATACCTAGCTGTGCATTAGTATGCAATTATACAATGAAATTTGCCTGTAGTTAGACTAAAGGGGATGACTAATTGTCTTCCTAACATGGTCATCTAATTAGAGTAAGCAGAATTCCAGTCATTATATTGAGTTCTTAGCA
Organism: Agelaius tricolor; assembly: GCF_023055355.1. Taxonomy (NCBI): domain Eukaryota; kingdom Metazoa; phylum Chordata; class Aves; order Passeriformes; family Icteridae; genus Agelaius; species Agelaius tricolor. The sequence goes on from NW_027269270.1 coordinate 6,944,930, forward strand.
GAGCCAGTTTTTGTTGAGAATTAAGAAAAACAGTAGAGAAACAGGCTTACCAGTGTTTCCATAAGGGAAGGAATATTTCACTTCCAAATTAGGCAAGGGAAAGGAAAAGATCATCACAAATATGTGGTGATATTTAAGTGTATGGTTTATACCAACACTATTTCCTTGCTACATCAAAAAAAAGCACTGTTTTATTTAGAACAGGTATTAAAATAAGTGCAAACCTGGGAGAAGTGAACACCTGCTATGAAATATGCTACATTGCTAAGATACAAAAAAAAAAAAAAAAACCTACACTGCCTGATTTTAAAGTGTCCACAGCTATAGAATGAATGTTTCCAATGTAGATTGAACCTGTGTGTTACAAAGAGCAGCTGGCCTCAGTGGTAGGAAGTAAGGAAAGTGCTCCCTGTGGCAGAAGCAGTTTTTTGCCCTCTGCTTCCAACCTGTTGAAACACACACCATGGATGTAGGGATTTCCTCCAAGTGCAGGGTTATATACTGCATATTCTATCATTCCATTTTATACATATATCCTAATCACAAACACCTCACATATTTAATGTATTGTGGAGACTTTGATCATGTCATGGACAATTTTTGTTTGTCTGTTCCAAGCAGCAAGATATTTTTGACCAAGTCAGAACCCCATTAAGAGTATTTCTCAGTGTGGTTCAGTATGTCTGAACATTATCTAATAAATCTGACTATGAGTTCACTGTTCCCAGTTAAAATTCAAGAGTAGCTTAAATGAAGACATCACACATGTTTAACCTGGAAATAAATCAGGTCTGCTGATGAAAAGATCAGAAAAGGACAATAACTTAGCAAATTGAAAAATGCTGAAGAGTGACAGCTATTTGTTCTTTAAACCAAATCCCCCTGGAAAAGTTTGTCAATCTACTGTTGTAAGAATATTTACAAAGAGTTCTAATAAAATCTGTGGGTTTGTTTACAACTGAGAAAAAAAATTTAGTCCTTCTATGGTCAGTGGAGCAGCTATGAAAACAACATAAAACAAAGAATAAATCCAAAATGCAAAACCTAAAAACAATTACCCAAACAAGTGTAACTTGCCTAACGTGCTAAGGTAAACAATAATTTATTAGCATATTTTGCAGTTCCCTGATAGCCAACATACTTATCCACAAGGACCTGAGTCTCTGTTCTGCATGAATTAACCTTCATTGTTATCTCTCAGAGTTTTTGAATGGCAAACACTGTAACAATGATTGAGATTAAAATGTTAGCCTGAAGTCAGATACCTGATACAATGGATGAATCTCTAATTCACTTTTAAATTGCTTAAATAATGTTACATTCAAAATTTTCTGCATGAATGAACATTAACTCAGCTAAGAAAGAAATGTTGCCATGTTTAATTCAATAGTTTTAAAGATTTAGTTATTAAAAGATTCTAGTTTAGCATTTCCTTTGGTATTCTGTTCATTGCAATTCGTTTTAAGATGCATCAATAGGCCATGAGAAAGAGATTAAACAAAGCTGTAAAAACGCTGCCCAATCTGAATATTTGGTTTTATGACATAGCTTTTTACACAGACAACTATGACAAAAATAAATGACACCATTTGATAGCAGATTAACAAAATCATGGCCTCCATTTCTACAGCAGTTCACTGATGAGTTGGTAACATCTAACAAAGCTTCTTGAGCCTAGAGGGTTTAATTGTCTTTGGCATTTAGACAGATGTTGTTCCTTGAAAACCTCTAGAAGGTTGACCTTTGATAAGAAAGTGCTGATCAAAACTCTTCTAATCCACAGTCTGAAAGTCTCAGTTCTGATCAGTGATTCTTAAAAATTCATTTATTTTGAAACTAGAGAATTTCTAAAATGCCTTAAAGTTCTTAAAATATTCTAAGTTTAATGAACTGTCAAGTAAGTGGTTCAATGAAATAAAATAAATTAGCATTAATCTGATTTGACAGGATATTTATTAAGGGAAAAATATAGGAAAACCCACACTATGGGTAGAAACTTACCACTGTTGCCACAGAACTTTTAGTTTTATTTCTCAGACAAATTCTTAAAAGTAAAGTGTTCGTGTTCTGAAAGAGATTGTACAATTGGTAGCAATAGATCCTTCACTATAAATCAGGGAACCCTACACTTTTATTTCTTCTGTCATTCCATAATCTTCACATTCATTAGAACAGGTAACAGAGCAGCTCTCCCCGTCCCTGCTGCAGCCTCAGAAGTCTCAAAGGGGGTCCAGCAGCAATGCAAACTGAGTGGGGTGTTAGGTAATGGGCTATCCCAAAATGGTTTGGGTAGGAAGGAGGAAAAGATTTCCAATAAAGTTCAAAAATTACTTCCTCAGGTTCAAATTAAGATGTATGATTTTAATAATTCATGTATCCTTGCTGCTCTGCCAGTCTGGATTCAGTATCACAGCACTCTCAGGACAGCTCTCAGCTGAGCTTTAGGAATCTTCTACCAAACACAGCTTTTGAAGTTGGGAAATTATAAAGAGCATTTGGCAAGAAGGCTGCCACAGGCCAGGTCCCAGATCTGCTTTTGTCCCAGACACCTTTTTGGCAAAAAGCAATACATTTATCCACCAGCACCAGGAAATTACCATTTGAACAGAGCATTTCAGGCCATTCAGAGCACTAGGTCATTTACCTTCTGGACAGAGCTTTTTTGAGCGCCACCTGTTAAAAGAACACTTCCATTTGGTGTTAGCTGGCGCTCAGCATCCATTGTTCTTACCTAATTCTCATAATTTTTTTTTGACCATGACACAAGAAGCAGTTTGTGAGGGGACAAAGATTCATTGAGGCCTTCAGCTCACAGGTGTTTCCCCTGGCTGCTTCCAATTGCTGTCTGTCTACTGGGTCACACTGATACCACAATCGCTCTGTTGCTGAGCATCCAGCTCTAAGGCAGCTTTTGTGTTAGATTTACCCAGATAAGCCACAATAAGATAGAAAACCCCAAGACATACAGCTTTTCTGTAGGTAATCATCCACACAGACATCCAGAGTTTGCCTGAGGAATGGCAGCAGTTTGTGCACCAGGGTGTGTGTTTGTCTTGCAGCCTGAGGTGAGAAGTTAAGGAAAAGTATCCTAAATACTCAATGCAGTATTTTCCCACTCTCAGGTTGTCCTACACACTGTCACAAAGCTGACTCTGAAACAGCATTGGGAATGTCTGTGTCAATGCTTGTGTGCCCACAATTCAATCCTGTAACCTCAAGAACATCATCACCATTTATCTTCTTCCTGGAGTGCTCAGCAAGCTCAAAATGTATCTATTTGATATTTAACTTGGCCATAGATTCATGTTCACATGGAAATGTCTTTATATATACCTCCCTGTAAATGAAGCATCTGCCCCCACTTTTTGAAAAAGGCTTTTTGGTGCAGGCATAGTGTGAAGCAGGCACACCTTAAAGACATGAGCAGAGCTTCATTACACCACATTAACAAATGTGCTCATTCCACCATGAGAATAAATGTACTCATTCCATGTTAACTGGGACTTTTTTACCCCACTGTGGAGTGTGGAGGCATATTCACAGTTCCAAGCAGGCTGCCTTGCTCAGTGTTCACAGGCCAGTGCACAGCCTGCTGCCGTTTAGCAGTGACACTGCTGAACAGCAGTAGGGACTCTCTGAGGAGAAATGAACAGGCAACCCTGAACTCAGGAAGATGCATTAAATGGGCTTTCATCAAAACTTTGGAATATTCCAGCTGACAGAGACAGCAATCCTCAATTTCCACTTTCCTAATTGCAAAGCCAAATTAAGGAAATGTAGTGTCTTGAAAAACAAGGGGGAAAAAAACGAAGGTGTTCCTCAGTATCTACTGTACTTCCTCTCACCTTTGAGTAAATGCAGTTTGTTAGTACACAGTCACTCATCACACACACAGAACATGATCTAGAAGGAAGATCTGGATCTCCCTGGAATAATTGTTGTTGCTGCTGTATCTTGCTGCATTATTTCGTGTTACACACCTCCCTACATGGTATGCCACAGGCAGGAACAGCATCTCTGCTGTCCTGGATAGGAGGCAGTGAGAAAAGCTGCCTCACCTGCTGGGCGTGTCCTGGGGTGATGGAGCTAGGCTGCAAGAAAAAATTAATCTCAAAGATATTGTCTCAAAAATATTCTAGGAATAACACACAAAACTTTACTTGGTGCTTAACTTGGCTACTTTTTTTTTCTTTCTTTTTTTTTTTTTTTTGTTTATTTGTTGTTGTTTTTTTTTTTTTTTAATGTAAGTTAAGCCTAGGAAAATGGTTTTAAATAATGCAAGGACAACCTTGATAAGTACTGTACTGAATATTTTAATTAACACTGATTTTATGACTGGACAAGGAGAATTAAGAAATTTTTTTATTAGCATCTTTCTGTAATACAGCAATTTAGCTGAGAGAAAGCACAGTGCAGATGCATTATGTTAAGACCCTATGAAGTATCTGTCAGACCTCAGGAAACAATAACTGCATTAAAAATATTAATGCTCTAAAAGTTAAAAAAGCAAACCTCAAATTGTTTACTGACCTGAAACATTGAGGAAAATTAACCAGCAGAAGCAAAATCAGCTTGTTGTACCATTTACATAATTCACCCAGCTGAGCTGAAGGCTTCTAAGTTATAAATAAAATAAAAGCATATGCTGGATACTTAGCCTGGTTTCCTAAATGGATCATCCACATAGTTTGCAGGTTCAATTTGTATGCTGGTGCACACTCACGCCAAGACCCTGTATAATCTCAGGTCATGGAAGTGTATTCTTGGCTGTAATTTTTGTATTACTTGCTTGAAAAGTTGTGAGTGACAAAGGGTAGGGGAAAAGAAGGCATGAAGAAAAAATACTTGCATCAGACAAGACAGTCTTGAAAATGCCCTCTTCTGTGCCTAAACCAGTGCTGAGAGAACCCAGAGAAGGCAAAGAAAATCCCAATTTTCTCTATGTGTGGGGAAGCACATTAAGCCAAAGGAGAAGATCTTCAAGTAAGGCATTGAAAATGATGCATTTTGTTGCATCAAATGTTACTGAGAACATGGACAAAGTATGATATCTTCAAGTCTTCGCCATTTTAAACATTCCAGGTTACTGAATGTTTCTTCTGTTTTGGGTTTCTTTTTCACACTTTACTAGCAGTTCCAGCAGGGACATTTAAATGTTAATCTGACATTAAAAGCTAAAATATCTGTTTAAATAGTGTAAATAGAAGCTGTAGGTGTACACTGTATGTTCTGAGGCCGTCCTTTCTCAGTGGCATGGCCCAGAGGGTGGATGTGAAGCACAGCCCTGGGTCCCCTCTCCAGAACAAAGCCTTTCTGCTCCACTGCAGCTCAGTGCACATCAAAGGTTTGTGCCAAGTCATGCATTGGAGTGCTGGATGTACTTGATATGAAGGCAGCTGAGGGAGAAGCCTCTGACAGCAGCTGTGATTTGTTTTTCACAGTTAGGTATCTCTTTAGTCTTGGAATGGTAGAAATATGTCACCATCGAAGAAGGAAACACTGTTTAAGAAGGGAAAAAAATCTGACTGCATCTTTGTGTATGCTAAAACTGCCTCTTTGGGAATTAATTCCCTTCCAGAGTAAGGGTAGTGACTTGTCACCTCCTCAGTTTGATCCTCTGCCCTTTCATTGTGGCTTGGGATGAGAATGTCGCCCTCTCAGTGCTACAGCCATTCATGGAAGAATGGAGAGGATGTCCTAAAAGTCACAGAAAATTACTCTGACAAACCCATGTTTCAGAGCCTTTCATTTCTGAATATCCTCACTCCTCACTTAAAAAGTCTCCTTTGGCTCCATCACCTCTCTGTCTGCACCTTGTTACTCATAGAACCATTTAGGGTAGTTTTGCTAATCAAGGTGAAATTTCTTCCTTGGAGGTGTTTAGTATGCTTCAGATTCCTCTGCCTTTCTCATCTAGGAGTCTAAGGCTTCCATGGTTTGCTGTGAAACCAGCCTGGGTTTTTTTTTCCTTTCTTTATTTTACTTGTCATTCTATAAAATACACTATTTTTCTATTTTAGCAATCTTTCCTATACTGAAGTGTATTCTTCCAAATTCCTTTTCAGACTCTAACAAGGTGTAGGTCAGTAGATGTCCAATTAGGTAACAAACACTTTATAGCTGAACAACACTTGTGTGCCTGACACAATCATTGTGTCCCTATTTTTGACCTAGAATTAATAGTTTGTCCCATTCATCAGCAATTTTACCTCATCCAATCTGAGGCACAAGTTTCTTGAAGTAGAGCTCAATCTTTTCAGTTACTTTTTTTATTGACCACATTTGGATTCACAGCCTTGAAAATTCATTACTGCTCAAGATTTTGAATTATCCTTCTCATAAAACTGTAACAGAAGGTTAACCAGGGTAGGAGAAGCACAGAGAATTTCTTCTGCTGAACCATGACTTTGGAACCAGGGACAAGATGCTAATCTAATCGCTCAACAAAAAGTGAAAGATCCCTTCCTTTGACTTTTAATACAGGAACACAGAATAATCTGAAGTGTCAATATACACTCCTTCCTTTCAAGGCTACAGAAGATCAGGGCCAATTGGATTACAAAGAGTACCAACTTGGTTTAGGATAATGCTTTAAGCACATAGTGATAAGCAGGATAAACAGGACAGTATTTCCACTGGGACACCAAGGTAAGATGTTTGCACAGACTGTAGGATATAGGCCAGAATAATGCACCGCCCCCCTTGGTACCTAACACAATAGCTGTTCTCCCAAGACTAACTCCTGAACTGGACTTTTGGAACTCCAGGGAGAACCACCTTGAGCAAAAGACGTGTTATGTTCTTTTTTTGAGTTCTCCTGTACTTCAGGCCCGCAAGAACCAAAGAGGTTTCATTTGAATTTGCAACAGTAACTATTATGCAATGGAGGCTATATATATATAATTCTTGGAATGGAAAGGCAAGGTCTCACTTTGATCAAATCCAGGATGTGTTTATTTTGATCTCAGAAATATCCTGAACTGAACTATTCATCTGCAAGACATTTTTATCTCTGAGACTCATTACTTCAATAGGATTGATTTATATTCTGCATCCAGAAAAACTGAAGGCCTGATTAGGCCTTAAGAACAGCAATTTAATCAATGGCCTAGTGAGTGAGCCCATGTGTGCAATTTCTGCACAATGAACTTAGTGCATAATTTCAAGTGAAAACCATCTAACAGGATTTATTTACAACCAACATTTACAAATTAGATGGCTGCAACTAAAATATATGAGTGGTTTCCTCTTTAGACCAAAGTATACATGTGTTAAGTAAAAGTTGTTAGGGTTTCTTTGTTTTGTTTTGTTTTGTTTGGGTGTTTTGTTTGTTTTTGTTTTGGTTTGGATTGTTTTTTCTGCAAGAAAGATACTGGTCTCCAAATAGCTATAATTAAGGATATAAGCAATATGCAGATTGAGAATGATTTACAGCACACAGCTTTGTTCTGAAGCAAAGGCAGAAAACAATGACGTGTCAGTGAGAAACTGATGTCTTTAGAACAATTAATTATTGGGCCATGCATGCCAATAACAGTGGAATAATTCATATAAGAAAATAGAATCATAGAATCATAGAATATCCTCAGCTGTAAAATAAATCTATAAATTGTTACATGACACATTAAAAAGCTGATTATAATACAGTGCATCATAAGAAGTGTTTGGCCTCAAGAAGGGCCTCCCCAGCCCTCCACTACACACTTGGATAAGACTCAGTGGCTTTGGATGTTCAGAGTGTGACTCTGGGAGGTTTGACTAAATAATCTTCAAAGGAACCTTTTAACTCTAAGTTCTGGTGATGATGTGACAAAACTACTGAGAGTGTTGACGAGATGAGAAAAAGCATCCAGATATGACAGCTTCTGCAGTTTTCAGCCTAAGCTCCTTCTTCATACTTCCATCCTCTTCCCAACAGAAATGAACTTCCAAGATGTCTTCTCTAAACAGAAACTATAAAAATAAAAAAAAATGTGGAAACTGTGGCCCATAACCTGCAAGATCAAGGCCCTGTGCACAGAGAAATTGAGAGATGTACACCCAGGAGATATTTTGTATCAGCTTCTCACTTTCATTATAAAATGAACAGTCAAATGGAGAAAATGCATCTGAAGAGAATTATTGCTCCCTAACTTTGAAAAACAAGACCATCCAACAGTGAGGGCAATTGTAAACACTAACACATAATTCAATGACTTTTGCACAGCTGGACAAAATCAGTTACCAAGAATCAGTTGTTTAACCTAGAGCAACATCATCTAGACCAAAACTAACTGTTTCCATACTCATACAAAATGAAAACTCCAAACAAGTTGGGTTTGTTTGTTATTTATTTGGGGGTTTTTACTCTGTGTTTCCACAGACCTCCCTCTCAAAGTCAGCTTCTGGAAAAAAAGAAAAGGCCAGAATTCAGCAAAATAAAAGGAGGAGAAACTACAACATAAACAGAGGTTTGTATTAAAATTACCAGGAGGAGGAGGGCAACTAGAAAGGAAATAGTTTTTCTATTTTTCAGAATAAGACCAGCTTTCCAGGTGCTACAAGCTTGCTGCAATGAATGTGATCTAAGTATGAAAAATGACAGGTTGACTTAATTCACATCATATTCAAGTATATTAAGTGCTCAAACACTGCATAGCTTTAAGAGCTTCCTCACTTCAAAAGCATTAAACTTTCCCTATAAAGGAGCCAGGATGTGTGTTACTCTTAAAATCCTCCCTTTGAATTCATTCCTTTGGCAGATAGGACTTGGCCAGAATGAACCTGAGTGTGAGAGTTTTAATGTATTAATACATAAAAAGCAATTTCAAGTGAAAAAGAAAAAAAAAATTTCTTCAAAGGAAAAGAAAATTATGGCCAGAAAAATGTTTTTAGAAATGCAAATGGAAAGTTGGCACTTTATGTTTCCATATGTTTCCTGCAGCCAGGATGAATTTCAGCAAGTTGTCCTGAATTCCTGAAGAACAAAGAGAAAAGTAAAAAAAAGTCCTAAGTCAAATTAAGCAGGAGCAAAATATTCCTGTGCTGAAGGTATAGAGAAAATTTCAGAAGCATCATAAAGCCTGCAGCAGTATGAATTAATTCTGAAAATGAAAAAATCTTAAAAAAAATCAGCATAGTTCCTGAAAATGACAGAAAGCATCTGAAATTTCCTTTGCTAGGACTCATTTCAAAGCTATCAAAAAAAGCTATGAGACATTTTCCATATTTTGATATTAGATAAGTTGATCTGGAGACATTTTGTTCTGTATTTCAAATGCTTTTAACACAGTTGAAACAAAAAGTAAGAGAAGATTCAGTAACCCAGAAATTTCATCTTTTGCTGCTCACAGACTCTCATTTCCTTCAGTACTTTCAAGTTTTGCACCCAGTAATAGACATTGGATGAGCAAGCATTATACTTGTCAGTATAGGAACACAAGGCACATCTACCCTTCATGGATTCAAAAGGAGTTTCTTGTGAAAAAAACCAAAATAACTGCAGAGCTCTCCAGAAAATGTCTTCCAAAAGTGGATCATTTGGTATGGTACAGATGTAACTACTGTTCTTCTAAAACAGCTTTTATAACCTTAGGACCAAGTCAAGCAGGGGAAAGGTTTTAGGCTGGGGGAAGAAACCAATGGTTTATATTTGGTAGGATTTTAATATCAAAATCAAAATGTTCAATTAATCTGCCAGATTTTCCAATATGTTTTCAGCCTTAAGACTATCTTAAATTAAATTCTTTTTAATGATTTTCAAATTCCTTTTATCACTCCTATTTCTACATATTCACCCTCAAGGGCTTTTGGTGCATGCTATAATTGCACAAATCTACTGATATTTTTCTTAATCCAGATTAAGTGAATGAGAAATGATCTGCTGAGAGAACTTCTCTAAAAGGCCAAAATCTACCAATATTCTCACCAACATGAATTTCATTCAACTATATCTTTTCTTTTAGCCTCTTTCATTCTTCAATTTTTCAAGCATCACCAATAGCAAAAGTACCTTTCTTCCAACTCTATTTTTATTCTTTAGATACTTTATTTTCATCTTTTGAAATAAAAAAATATTGAAATAGCTACAACAGACCCAAGATTTAATATAGATCACAAGGGCGCAGAAAAGGTAAAATGCTTTAGATGTTCTAACTGAGAATTTTAGAAAGGTTGAACCAATAAATTCCTGAAAACCTCTCCTTCAGGGCAAACCACCAAATTTCTTCTTATTTATGAAGACTTTAGCTAAAGTCTTTATAAATAGAGAATAGTAGAGAATCTTAAGCATTTATTCAGTTATTATATCACAACATAGAATTTGCTATATTCCAAAGTTATTCCTGGAGATTTACTTCTGAGTCTCAAGCCTTTCCAGCCTGGCATTCCATAACTTGATAAATACTTTAGTACTTGGTCTCCCAACCCAACATCCTAATTCCACCTTCACCTGTTGCAAGCTCAGTACCTCAGAAGGAGGCAAGGGGTTCCCAACAGCACAACCAATTTTTTGTATTAATTGCAAGGAAGGAGAACAGGGCTGACCAGTGCAAGGAATAACTGAGCACTGAAAAGGTCAAAGCAGTCTGATTTACAGTACTGTCATGTTGTGCAGGATGCATGAGGCATTTCAGAGCTCATTTCACATTCTACAGTGACAATGTCTGTAATGAATAGGAAATGACATATTATGAATTCATTCTTGTGATGATAATTGTAATGAGAATAGTGAATGGTACAACAAATCTAATCCATCTTCATGACAATTTAAGAACTGTAATCTGATTGCCATCCTGGGGTATTCTTCAGACACTTTCTGGAAGAAAAATAAATATGATAAAGAGGCAAAAAAATATTGTCTTTCCTGCATACGTTAAACCCATATTTCTTGGAAAGGTGTGTGATCTGTGTAAAACTTACACAAAAAAACCCCTTCCTTTAATTACATGGAAACTTTGATTTTCCTTTTATTTCAGCACAGTATGTTATAACTTTATTAACAGAATCTTAAAGGTCATCAACCCTAAATCATGCATTAACAAAGGATAAAGAAAAGAATTGAAAAACCTTGAGTTATTCCAATAATAATCGGATTTCTGTATGTAATATAATAGGACACACTGATGCATTGCATTTAATAAACCTGAGTGTATAGGAAAATCAAACTCTACATAAAGCTTAGTTACCTCACAGATTTCAGAGCCATTTTCTTGGCAGGGAGAAAACAATACTGTAGTGAAAGATACAGCAGTGCACGCACTGAAACTTCAAAAGCAATAATTTCTGTCCCCACAGCTTCACTGGAACCAGGAACCACAATATTTGCTTATGCCAAGCTATTAAAAATGTAAGCCCTCCCTCTCTCAGGCATGCTACCATCTGATTTCAATGCTCTGAATGAAATATTGGCTCCACAGCAGGCCCTAACAAAAATGAGACAGTGACCCTGCTGGGACCAGGACATTAGCATTGCTTGCTCTTGGTCTCTGTCATCCCCTCTGTCTACCACTGATGACACTCACACAACCCAGCTGGTCTAAACTACCCCAAGCCACCCCCAAAAATCTGAAATTAAGGCTAAGAAATGCTTCTCCAAGGTATCCTTCCTCTTATTCCCCATTATGCCAACATTATTTTCTGTTTTAATTGTATTGTTTTCTTAGAGTCTGGATAATTGAATCAAGTGTGGGTCATAGCATTGCTTCTAACCCAGGCTTGAAATCATGTAGAGGAGGGCTCATTTAATGGATCATTGCTTGCCTACTTGATATAGCATTGCTTGCATTGCAAACCAGTTGTGTATCTTGTTACACAGCTGATGGTCTTGTAACCATGCTGCTGTATCAACTGAAATTTATGGCTCTGCTTAAGATTTACTTTGGGAGTGATTTATTTTGTTTTCAAGGTTAATTTGTATTCTAAGAGGGCCTGTTCTAGTAGAAGCTGAAATCATTCTCCAAGAGGTTTACATAAGCAAAAATAAAAATTATAATGACAGTCTGTAATTTTCATGGATGAACTTTTAATAGAAGTGCTCTGGTAAACAGCGACAATTTGTGTTCGCTTGTAGAATTAAATCACTTGATATGTTGATTGTATTGAATTAGTCACCTGTATAAGTCATGGGTGTTGACTATCGAATTTTTTTAAAAGGTCTTTATTGATTTTTAAGGAGAAAATGTATTTAAAAGGTGGCCCACTGTTGTAATTCTACTCATTATAAAGTGCTAAATAGCTGAAGGGGACTAAAATAGTATTTGGGAAAAGAGAATCTATTTTTAACTAATTAGCTTTGAATCATTTGTCTAGCTAATCCATGTTCTCAATCTATGGCAGTGTTTGGAATGTAATTGAAAACCAGTTTTCTAATAAATGTGGCGACTGCCCTAAGTAGAAGAGATCCCAGTACTCAGGAAAGAGAACAAAAACAGCTGCAAATGGCAACTGCAGGACTGGGGCACGACTGGTGTCTGAGCGGTCACCGAGATGTGGGTGTGTGCACACCAGATTAATGCCCACACACCTTGAACTGAAAATATACACCTGGTCAATATGGGAACAAAAATCCCCCCACACCAAATATTTGTTCTCATTTGAATTAGTATTTATCCTGTTCAGTGTTAGTAATTGGAAGATTTCTATCATGATCTAAGTGTTATTGGAGTTTCAACACTTAAATGCCTCCTTTACTTTGCCTATATAATTAAGCTGTGTAAGAGCAGGCAGATGAGATTCCTGGTTGTGTGTGGGGGGATGCTGTATGGGTTTTTTGTTTGGGTTTTTTGTTTGGTTTGCATTTTTAAAATTTTTTCTTTTTAATTTAAAGTCCAGTCAATATTCTGCTCCTGGGACAGGATGAATAACGCATGGCTCTTAGAAATAGCATGGTACAGAGAACACCTTAAGATGCACTAACTAGCACTGAACAAATGTTGTGAGCAAACAGGCAACATAAAGCCTTTTATCAAGATAAAGCAACTAAATAGACAATGTTCAGAAAAAGAAGTTATTTAGCAGAGAACTGAGAAGTGGATAGAAATTTAGAAAAATACCACGCTCTTCCAAATTTCACTTGGGTCAAAACTGAAAGACAGAGCTAAGGAGATGAGGCAAACCTACCTGCAAACAAGACTCTAAAAGAACCCAGCATATTTCTTTCAAGCTTTACCTTATCAAACTACTTTTTTTAAAAAATTCCTGTACTCTTCCTGTGTCATTCTTTTGTTCCCTGGAAATCCTTAAAATTTTCTTTTTATAGTAGATTTTTAAAAATAAGAATCTGGTGAGGTAATTCGTTTCTAGCATGACTTTCAAATCCATACCAAATGTACATGGAAACTGGGACTGTTGTAAATTGTAATGTGTAATTTCTGGAGGACTGTGCAATTTCTATAGTCACATTTCACCTCCTCTTAGACCTCTGTTATCTGAAACCTTGTCTTGTTGAACCCACCAAGTTTGGTGTGTTTCTGAAAACCAAACTGAGCAATGGTTTGTTTTCAGTACCAAGGGATTCAGCCTGCAAACAAAGATAACATCCAAATGCACTGGGCCCACCTCACGTAGAAAAATCTCTCTCTCTGCATTCCTTTGTTCCAATGTGTGTGCAGTCTCTTTATGCTTTAAAAAAAGGCAGGAACATAACAGCAATTAGTTTTGGAGCTTTGGATCTTGTAATTGTTGTTGGAATCTCCACAAAAACTGCTGTGCAATTTCCTGATTAGAAGCACTTTATAAAAGATTCTAATTGTTGTTTTCTCCCACACAGAAAAAGAAAACTGAGTAGATATACTTTTAATTATCTGCTAAGATAAAGCAAATGTTTTTCAGAAAGAATATCAAATCAACTCCACATTAACATGAGAAGACAGAAAACAAACAAGTGGCATTTACTTAATTTTATTTGTATTTTTATACATCATGCAGACTAGTCAGTATAAGTCACCTCACTTAACATAAATGTACAGTGCCTGTAAGTAGCTCCTTAAATTCCACAAGCCCATTAAAATACAACTGTACAGCAGTAAATGAAACAAAGTAAACAGTCCAAAACTTTGGTTCTATCTCCAAATCTCCATGACAATTTCCACCCCAATTTTCAAATAGGAGAATTTTAATGTTTTTGCATCCCTTACTTGTATCTACTGTTCTGCTAGTTCTTCAGAACTACAGATTTCTACAGAACTATACAGATATTATACCACTGAATTAAAGAGAAGTCAGAACCACAAAGAAAGGAGTAGCAATACTGAAATACTTTTTGTCTTCTTCCTGTAACTTTCTCCCAAATAAATATTTGTCTTCCTTGTCCTTTGAAAGATGCTGATGCTTGGAAAATTAGCTCCTACAATCTAAACTGCTATGAACAAGATTGAAAAATCCACACTGGTCATGATCTATTTTGATCAAGCCCCATTGAAGTTAATGGAATTATGCTTGTTAGGGTATTTCAATGAAAAATGTTTCACCAGATATCCTGAAAGCAAAACTACTTTTTTTTTGCAAGGTATTAGTGTTGATATATTCAGCCAATCTATTTTTCTTGAAGTGAAGTGACTATTATTACATTATTCTGTGTATTCCCCAGGGACACCAAAGTTTTTCCTTTTAGGTCCTAAGGGATCCATTCATGTACAAAAAAGTAAGCAGCAGGGGCTTTAAATTTAAGTCTAATATAATTGGGTGGCGAGCACAACCTGCCAAGCAGAGGCTGTATGGAGACTTTCTCCTTTGGGCATGCTCCTGCCACAATTCTGGTTTTCCCTCAGGAGTTATTTCTACTCCAACACCTGCAAGGACACAGCAGGGCTAAAGAATGCTGCAGTGCTTCTCAAGATCATATGTTCTGTGAAATTCTTCCAGTTGAAAGTTCTCTCAAGTTCTCTCTTTGGGAACAGAAAATAAGACATTTTAGTGTCTTAGGAACTTCCAAGACAGGGCTAGACAGTTCTTGTTCCATGTTCAAGTTCAAATGAATAATCTGCCTTTTCTTTCTGCCTCCATGGTGAAATTGCTCCTAGTGAGAGCTTTGGTTTTAAGCTAGGGATTTGTTTTGTTATTTTTAATTTTGTTTGAGGGATTGTTAATTATTTAATTATTATTTGGTCAGTTGGTTGGTTTGTTCTCTGGTCTGTTTTTTTGTTTGTTTTATTCAGAAAAGACTGTCAATCATTAGCCCTGTGATTCAGGAGCCACTTGAATAATAAGAGCTTGTATTGTTTTGTCATTTTTATTGAACAGGATCTCTCAGCACACAGCAGGGAGATTAATGTCACTGGCCATCATTTAAGTACTCATGCCCTCTTTGATTCATTCCCCGAAGTTGTAGAATTGATATTAACTTTTAAGAACTGGACAGTAAGATAAAAGATTTTGGTTTTGTTTTACCTTGAAATAAGAAAAAGATCAGAAATAATTTATCTTGGCATGACAGAATCTGACCAGGCAAACAGAACACCCTGGCAATTTGCTTAGGAAAAACTCTCATTGCCTCCAAGCTGAAACACCTGATGTTGACCCTTGAAGCTCTCTCATCAGCTCTGCTTCTT
Source organism: Agelaius tricolor (assembly GCF_023055355.1). Taxonomy (NCBI): domain Eukaryota; kingdom Metazoa; phylum Chordata; class Aves; order Passeriformes; family Icteridae; genus Agelaius; species Agelaius tricolor. The sequence continues at coordinate 6,960,457 of NW_027269270.1, forward strand.
TTTAAATTCTCTTAGGTGTGCACTGATTTAGAGGGAGTAAAAGGTGACTGAGCACAACACTATTTTTGACAGAGGCAGAGACATTGGCTATTTCCCTCTGCTTCAGTCTTCTCATCCTTTTGCAGTGTGGAGAGGACTTGGATCTGCTCTGATGTTTGGACTTATTGGACAAACTCCAAAGCAGCACCACAACACCCTGTGCACTGCAGGAACACACTCTCCAGATCTCCCATCCTGTGTTCACAAATGACAGTCTGTTTCCTTTTGGATTTTTTTTTCTTTTGTTTTTCCATTAAAAATTGGCAGAAAATTGTTATGAATGAGTCTGCTTTTGTGAGAAGAGTCACAGTACACTTCCAACTTTTTAATAATTTTGATTATTTACTAGAACTGGGGGAAAACCTGACAGCCTGTCACAGACAATGCTAGCGAAGTTGTTTAAATCATCTCTAGGCATGTTCTAATTTAGCTCATTATTAATTTCCTGCCAGGAAATCACTGCCCTAAACCTCTCTAATTCAGACATAAGTCATTCTAAACTCTCACACAGAAAGCTGATTGAACCCAAGACTTTTGTCTCATTACAAAGCCCAGACGCTTTCAGGCAGAAGACTGTTCTAGGCATTTAATATTTTGAAACAAAATGTACTGTATAATTAATTGAGTATGAAATGCGTCGTTCATCACAGAATTAGTTTATCTTTTCAAGAGTTTTCTGGCTGTATGCAATCATTCACATTTCACAAACTGCTGTAGGTTTATGAATTTTCACTTTTCATACAATTGAGTTCTAACTGTGTTTGCAAAATGAATACAGAATGTTATCTAGAGGCAAACTGAGTGAAACCCCTCTTGTTCTATCTGGTAAAATAGAATGTTAGGTCATTAATCACCTTCTTCATCACTTCTCATTTTTTCCAGCCAATGATTTGTATTCCAGCCATGTGGGGGACACTAGCAGAGAACAAATAAATCTGAACTGACAAAGCAGGAAATATTTCCTAATTATTTAGACTGCTGAAGAGAGCTAGAAAACAGAGACAAAGAAACCCACAAAAGGATTACTTTGTGAATCATTTTGTTTGCTAGGCATGAGATATGCCTGTCATGTCATGTTCAGTTATCAACTTTCTCCAGAAGACAAGGAAAAGGAGACAGGGGTGCCACCAAAGGGGAGGTAGCCTAGTGCCCATTCACTGCACTTGAGAAAAGTGAGCTCTGTTTGCCCAGTGTCAGGGTGTTTGCTTTGGCCCCATTTGAAACAGAAGGAAATTTGGTCCAATTCTCACCCATTTTCTGCTTTCTTGTATTGGCCAAAGAATAGACTGAGAAAACACTGCTTTATGACACTGCTCTATGCTTCACTCCTCTTTTTGAATTGCTAGAAAAATAACTGACCATAGCTAGAACTGGATTATGCTTTCCAGCCTTCAGCCTGTCTTACCAGACCATGTGGATGTGTGGGGCATTTAGACACCTTTTTTCCCCTTCCCTAATACCTCCTTTATTGAAACCTGTGCCCCCTCATCAATACCAAAAGAGCAAATGATACCCAAAACTGTAACAGCAGTCCCCTCATAGGGACTGAATTCCTGTATTCCTGTACCTTACTTTTGTCTACTGTTCTGCTAGTTCTTCAGAATCACAGATTTCTACAGAATTATACATTTATTATACCACCAAATTAAACAGAAGTAAGGACCACAGCACTTGGGATCACATGTAATAAAAAATACCATGTTCCAGCTACTGAGGTACAATGACAATATAAATTTGTCTCTGCTGTTACTTTGCACAAGAAATACTGAAGAACTTTCTTTAACCAGGACTTACATGCCCTAGAGAAACTGTGTGCTCTTCTTTCAGACAGAGCCTTTGTTAGAAAAGGAGTGACAGCTGTAGGGAAAAAGCCTGCAGAATAAATAACATTTTATACTCCACTAGGTGCTATAATAACACCCTATAGTCTTTCAGGAGATCTTGCTGGTGGATTTGTGCTATTTTGATGATAGCTGTCGATTCACAGTTCCTCAGACCAATTGACAATAGGGCCCCTACTGTGTTATATAAAGCATGCACTTTAGCTTTAAAAGCTCAAACCTTTAATCAAATTCGAAATGCCAGAGTAGAAATTTCACATCACTGTCAGAATAACTTCGCTCACATCTTCAAGTCTCAAAAATGCTTTCTCAACTATATGGTATCAAATGGAATTTACTTAAACACAGTGGTGAGAATTTTTAATGAGGACCAATTTGTGTTGCTTTATTTCTCTGTTCTCATGGAGAGCAGTATGTTGAGCCATGTTTTCACTGGTTTTGCTTTTTCCAGTTAAAGCCTTAAACCATCTTAATCTTCACCATTCTGCTTTCACTGTCAGAACAGTTTTTTTAAGGATTTTTAAAATGCAATGGACTGACTGAAAAAATTATACTAAAAATCCTGAAAACTGCTATCTGACATTCAGCTTTTGAGTTACTCATGACTAACACTGTATTGTATGACAAAATCTTTAATGGCCAATCTTTAGCACTTTTCCCAAACAAAACAGACTTCATCAAGCAAAAACACAGATTTCCAAATTCCAAACTTCTACTTTTCATTCAGGACCCAAATCCCATATGATAATCAAGGTTCCTATCATCATTATCAATCAGAGAGGAATCCAATTAGCTCTGAGCCAATGGACACTGGTGTTTAGAGATAATTTTCTTTGCACTGCTGTTGCAGTAGCCCTCTGCCAGAGAGGAGGACATAATGCATATGGCAATAAATTCTCCTGCAAGTGTTACCAATTTCTGAGTAACAGCCATAAAATCATTATCCTGAGAATATGATGTTACCACTATGGCCACAGACCTGGAATAACTACATTTGTAGATCAGCCTGATTTCAGGAGTGGCCCAAAATCTTTCTTTTCCCTCAGCATTTCAGTTCCCATGATGAAATCAGGGACCTCTGAGAGATGTAATGAGATCAGCTAAAGGGAACAACAACCAGTTCAGGTGCAATTGCCAATCTCAGAGGCTTCCCATTAAAATCCATATAGTCATTCATCTGTATTCCTCAATGTGCCTGGGATAAGTGACTCATCCCATTCTTTACATCCATGCAAAAGAGTAAACTCCCAAGCTGAAACTCCTAGCTGGCTTCAGCACTAGATTTTTGCAGTCAGGATAGGGTGTTATATTACAGCTGCCAGAGCCCAGCTACGGTGGCTCCTCTGAAATACAGTTTCAAGCAAAAACTTAAATCCACTGCTCACCTAAAGTACAAACCTCTCATAACAGCATTATATAACAAACATAAACCTCTCAGTGCACCAATGTAATTCACAGGTGGTACTAAATTAAAAATTCTAAACACTGGGAGGTTAGAGACAGCACAACAGAGTACCCAAGATTAAAATTTTCAGAAAATAATTAAAGGAAGAACATCAAAGAATGCAAACAAACCATAAGAGGAAAGAAACTGAAAGATGAAAATCCAAGATGTGATATTGAAAGATAGAAAGGAATAATATATGCAGACATTAATTAATGATGTAGCTAGGAAAAAAACCCAAAAGGTGCTTGATACACCTTTTAAGGTGCAAAAGAGGCAAAACAATTATGTGGAAATGCCATGATGAAATCCTGTTTTCCAAAGTTAAAAAACAGTTTCAAAGAAAAGTGTTTGCATAAAAAAATACTGAAAGAACCACAGCAAGGGATTCACCAAAAAAGACTAAAGAAAGCAATTACGAAGTAAAAGCACAGCAACAACCCACAAAAAAGTCAAAGAAGGCTAATGCAAGGAATAATAATTATTTTCTGTGTTACACAAAAATTAATGAAATAAAACCAGAATCAGCCATCAGGGAAGGCTGAATTTTAGGAAACAACTCTGAAAGTGAGTTTACTAGAAAGCTTAGCAATGCTGCAAAGGGCACATTGAAATCAGCCCATCAACTGGGACTTAAATGTGAAATATACACGTGTCAGTGGTGTTTCCAGTACATTACTGAATCTATTTTGAGAGCTATATGGAACTATCTGGTGAACAAGTGAATCTATATCCCATTTAATGAATTTTATCTTTAAGTGAATAGTCAAGGATCAATTATTTCTGAACAATTTGTAGGTAAATATAAGTTAATGAATATGCATGCAAATATAGAGTGGCAAATACTCTGATGAATATGCAAAACACATGAAGTGTTCACAAGTATTCCCTGAAAACTTTTAATTAGGTACTCATCCAATCAAAGGACAGAAACACCACTTAGTTATGTGATCCCAAACTGCAAATCACGATCACAATATGGAATAATCCCTGCACTCCTTCTGTAGGCTAAAATAAAATAATTCAAAGAAAAGTAACACCAAATTAAGATCCCTTTACAGATAACTTTGGAATTTGATAGATTGACGATTTCAAAAAAAATTGTTTGCTTTTTTTTTTTCTTTACTGGCAAAAATACCCCTCCTTTTTCTTTGTGTCAAATCTCCTTAGCATTTCCTGAGGCTGACTACCTCCGGGGAAAGCCATGCAGACCAGGTGTTGCCTGGCATTTCTGAGCCCAGGAAACACTGGCCCAAAGCTCTCCTGCAGCAGCACTCAGGAGACAGCACGTATGCAGGGGCTCAGCCAGGTCCTGCTCTGGCTGCCACTCCAGTAAATTTGAGACAGATTATGTCACTTGCTCTGTTATTGAAGAGCACAATCAACTCCAAACGTTTATTTCAGGGGACAAACTAATAAATCACAGTAGCTTCAGATGACCATTAAGCTTGTCAAGATTTCACTTTTTGACTTACATTTCTTGTGACTTGGCTCCACACAGGAATTATAATGATGGCCACATAATGTAATGCCAGGCTGACCTTTCCAGTCAGGAAAGGCTCCCCAGTAAACACTGCAATGACCTAACCTCTAAAGAGGACAAGAAAACCAAAAGGAATATGAGCTCAGGGCAGGTGATGGGTGCTGTGGAACAGGATCCAGGCAATGCTGTGTGCACTGCCCATGCTAGGGATCTGACTGAAAGCTGGCACTGCAGTTTATTGCCATTTTCCATAAAATTACATGGTTTACACATGCTCCATCCTGACATGGGTTCAGAGGGCTGGCAGAGGAGCGCTGAGATAACCTTTTAATGAGCAACACAACCATCAGGAAAAGAATGACAAACTGAGCTCTTCTAATTGCTAGTTTCATGGTGTATAAGATATGAAACACGAGATTAGAAGGATTACAGCAAGCTTGATGTAAACGGTAGCATTGCCAAGGACAACAAGCTCACAAAACATTTAGAAAACCAGACCCTCCCTCACTGGGACTTTGGTGGAACAGCTCCACAGAAGGTGAACCCACACTTCAGCTCGCAAATCATGGTGGGACAACGATGAGAAATGAAGAAGGTGACAATGCTCCCGTAGCAGGGCTGGGCCAGCCCCTCCTCAGCAGCTCCTGGGGGACCCCTCCCTTTCCTGGGAAGAGCAGAGCCAGGCAGCCTCTCTCCAGGGCAGGGAATGTACTGGGACTCAGAGCAGGCCATGTCCAGGTAAAATACAGCCACTAGATGTGTTCCAGGAAATGCTAAATTGGCCATTTGTCAGAGATTTCTTGTCTGAATAGGTGAATTGCAGTGAATTTCATTGTATGACAGTGATGAGTGAGGAAAGGAATACCATGTTCTTTCTGAGGGGGGATTTAAGGTCAGTCCTGCTACACTGCATTCAGTGATATGTGCTAGTAACTCTTATAAAACAAGAGAAAAATGAAGTCATATAACATCCAAAGCCATCCTGCACCATGCAAGCTCTGCTTTGCTCCCTCCATCCCTCCTTCCATACCCTGACCCAGGAAAGGCAGCACACAGCCACCAAAATGATCAAATGGAACAGGGACAGGGAAAATGAATTCTCCTCATGAACCCCAGGGCTTCCCATGGCTTCCATGAAACAGGAATGAATCAGTGATGTTGTTTTCACTCTTACATAGAAAAATAATTACCTTAATGAATATTGTGTTGTGCATTTATATTATAACTATCTTTGACTATCACTTAATGATCTTTCTGTTGCCTGAAAAAACCCTGGTGATTGAGTTTGGGTTTGTCTGGTTTTGTTTCTATTTACACAGTAAAAAGCAGTTGCCAAGCAGAACATAATAAATCGAAGTTCTGACATAATAAATAGATAATGTATTGTAATTGGATTATTTGTAGGCTGTCTCAGCAGAAATTTGCATAACACTCAGAAAGATTGCTGCAAATACTGAAAATAAGCAGCAGAGCTAATTAAGGGGTTTGTTTACTTGTATCTTCCTGAACACAGTCAAGAAGGAAAGTATACTCTCTCTTTAGTTTTCAGGGGAGATTGCCACAAGGTTAAAGGATTGATGACTCTCATAACTACTCTTTTCTATCAAACCCTACATTTAAACCTCCATCACTTGCATGGAAAGGATAATGCACCCAATCCCAGCAGCAAGGACTGAAACTTATTGTGGTGGATAGACATGTATCAACAGATCAATAGACATCGGTGTTCATGCAGATAATCACTGAACTAAACCAGAGAAGTCTATTCACTTGTCATCCTGGCACATGCCAAAGAGGGATTGGTCTTTGGGCCTCCAAATGCTCATGGTCTGTAACCTAAAGTGTGATTTCTGATACCATTTTTTCTTCTCTGGATGTCTGGTTTCAAAGATGAACCCTGCAATAAATGTGCAGGGTTTCACCTGCACCTGAGAAAGGCTTCAAGATACCACTGTAATACTTTCAGGCCTTTAAAGAAAACAAAATGTTGACTCTAGTTTGGGGTTTTTGTCTTTCAAAACCAGAATGGAAGATAATGAAACAAACTAAAAATGTTAGTGATGATGTAATTGGTCATAAACCTTGACCCAAATCTCCAGATTTCCCAAAGAAAGAGTCTTCTGGCAATTTAGAGATTGTCTTTGGGCTCAGTTGTTGGGAAATAATTATACATAACTCCTAATCAAAGCAGCAGAGATGAACACACACATGTCTGAATGATGAACCACAGATGAACCACTGATTTGGTTGGTTCTTCAGACTTTCAGCGAGAATTAAAGTGTAGACATATACTTTTAAAAAGAACCACTGACTTAAAGGTGTTTAGTTTTGATGCATTATAGAGTTGGTTTCTGCCTGCAGCTGTGGGCACTTACCTAGAGAGTTTTTGCAGGGGAGATTTTGCCATTTTGTGCCAGGGGAGGTTTAGGTTGGATATTACGAAAAAATTCTTCAGTGAAAGGATGATAAAGCCTTGAAAGAGACTATGCAGGGCAGATGTGGTGTCACTAATTTTGGGGATAAATGCAAAAATGTGGCCTTTGGGCCATGGTTTAGAGGTGAGTTTGGCAGTGCTGGGTCAATGGCTGGACTTGATCACTTTAAAGGTCTTTTTCAACCTAACAATTCTATGATTCTGTGATTCTATCTCTCATCAAAATTGTGTCCCACAAGTATCCAGTTTCAGTATAGTCTCTAGAGGGGAAAGCAGTGTTAAATAGGATTAAAAGTTAATGAAATTTTTTATGACAATATTTTACCATAGCAACAGAAAGTTAGATCTGAGCATTGTATAAATATTAATATAACTGTCCTCATCTCAATCACTGAAGGACTTGGGGAAAGTGTGTGGAGGGGGAAGAATTTCATTTTTATGGTTCTAAAATTCAAATGTGAAAGAGGAAGAGAGATTAGGTTATAAAAATAAGGTGCTGCTAACTTGCCTAATGGCCTGTAATCTGCTGGAAGTACAGCTGCACTGGGCTTTTAAACAGGTGCTCTGATTATAGAGCATAACAAACATGTTAGGCTTTGTAGTGCATTTAATACCTTCTAAACAGCCAGGCTAATTTAGGCAAGGCTAATGGCTTAGCTCAGATGGTACTCATGTAAAAGGTGTGTGATTATATCTGTGTACATTAAAGTGACAATTTCGGTGCTCTGAGCTCCCACCTTGCACATCTCAGAGCAGAGGCTGCAGCAAATTCCCACTCCGTGCAGTGGGAGATCCAGCTGCTCCTGCCTCTGATCACTGCGTTTACTTTGTGATCCTGTGGCTGTGCAATCTTCCAGACAGGAAAGAAGTTGAAAATGAGCTTGGTGTCTTGAGAGAGTCTGCTGTCATTTATATTTGCCCCCTCTCCAGAAACCTGTGACTGTGGTTTTTCCAAGTGCAAACCCAGCAAGTGTGATATCCCAACTGGCCCCTGTGCTTTGTATTTTCTGAGGTTCACTTTATCAGGATGCTGCAAGCCTCTGCTAACTTGAGACTAAGAGGTTATACTCCCAAACAGGAAATAAACACCTAAAAAGGTGAATGAAGACTAATTCTACTGTGATATAGATGGATTTCAATGTTAGGACTAATGGGGGGAAACAATCAGGGTATTTTTGTGTGTGTGAAAAAAAAACAGAATCAAGAACTCAGTGCAGTGTCCCCAGCAGCACGGGTCTTGTTTGGGGTGCAGATCCTTGGGTTGTTCACACCTTCAGCACTGACCAGATGCTCAGCCTGAGGCATCAGTACCCTTCTCTGCCCCTGGAGCACATCTGGGAAAGACAGCCTGCATGTGGACCCACTCATCTGGCTTTGCTTTGTGCTGTCCAAGTAACACTTTATGCCTGTGGCTACAATCGTGCTCCCTGTGGGCATAAAAATGAGGTGTTTAAATATTTTATTAACTAGATCATAAAGCCAGCATCCAAGGGGGTGATCCTACCTGAGGCACTGAGATCACTGCCCTGCTCTGCTCTGCAGCTGCTCCTCAGCTAATTAATCCTTCTGAGGGTCAGCCCAGCCACAAGAGGAGGAGGCATTGGTTCAGGGCAGATCATAAGGCAATAGCAGATTTGTGGGTACAGAGGGGAGAGGGCAGGAGAGGTAAATGTTCCATAGGAAATTAGAGTGAATGATTCCCAAACTGCAGCTGTAGCCCCACGATCGCTGCAGTGCCGGTGGGTACCTGGATGGTGCACAGTTGTAGCTTTGGGATTTCTAAATAACTATATACTTTAAAATTTGCTTTTAAAATGAAATTTTATTTTTAATCACTGTTGGATTTTTTTTTGTCATAATGAACCTGTATACCTTAGATGAAATTCAATTTAAATGTAATAATAACTTTCAGTATACTTTTTCAAGTTCATAATACAGTCAGAAATGTTTAGGTGACTCAGATATTTTTGCATGTTCTGGAAGTTTTTTTAACAACTGACACATTTAAGTTTTAATATTTATGCTCAGTTGAATTTTGACACCTACAATATGTAAAAGTGATTTGACCTTTTAGGCTTTCTGTTTTGTTTTTATTTGAATTGCTGCTGTTCTTTCGAGCATCTGTTTGGTGGCATACTGTGGAGGAACACTTATTATTAGATTGTTTATTTTTAAAATAATGATATAACAGATATGCCATTGTTAGTGGAAAAACAAAATATCAAAAAATAGCATAAGAACCTGGCAGCTCAAATACATCTTTCTGGGAGGCATCTTAGTGAATCCATTCTTTACTCCAGTTGCTTCATAAAGAAGAAAAGTAGGGTTTTTTTATAGCTACACTAATGCCACGTGAGCCATTCTGATTAAAAAATTTAGTGTTTCAGATCTGATGCTGACATCCAAAAGAACAGTAAAATTAAAATATGCTACATCTTCAGTGTGGCATCTCCCATTTAAGGAGGAATACTGTAAAAGAAAGAGATTAACCTTCTAATGCTGTACAAAATTCAAAGGTTAAGCCCAAAGCTTTTAGAGCAAGCACACACACGGTGGCTTAATCCAAAAAACATTTTCTCATGGTGAATCCCAGAGTTGCAAAGACTCTATTTCTGCCCAATTAAGTTCCTTGAACTCTGGCTGTCTGTGGATGTATATAAATCTCCCTAAAATCCTATAGTAAACCAAGAGCAGGGTATCTGCTATTCTAATGACTGAATGATTTAAGTTGTGTGTCTTCCCACCTAGCACAGTGCAACATTCATCCCCAGTACTGTAGCATATTCCATCGTGGATTCACCACTCAGGATCACTTTAGATTTTATGTGTGCTTCATTATGCAATCCTAAAAGCCTAAAATGTGATATAATGGAACATTTAGCTCAAAGATAAGGAAAACAGCATGCTGCACTTTGCAGCCATTTGATATCCTGACAGGAAAGGGAACTGACACATGATAAAGGAAGAAATAGTGCTAGCAGTGAGTTATGGCTTGTGGGGATTCAGTCATGCATTATTAAACTGCTATCACGACACAGTTCACTCTGCAATTGGCCAGGCCACCATTTTGCATTCCTTCAAACAGACTGGTTTCCTGTGCAAGGAACTGAGGGGAGCCAATGAAATGAAAATACACATGCAAATGGTAGGCAAGAGGATGAAATAACAAACCCAAGGGCAAATGTGCACATCCTGTCAATTCCCAGACCATAAGGAAAATAAAATATTCAAGCATTATGGTGATTCATAATGTATAGAAGGCAGAGAATGTAAACCAGTTGTGGTCATCCTCTATCACACAGGACATAGAACTGCCCCAAACTATGTTTTCTTTCTTTCAAGACTTCTATGAAAAACAATTTTTAAAATGCACATTGAGGGAAAATCCAATCCTGTCTATGATAAATCACATTCTGGTTAGTTATCCTCACTGTCATGACCATAATTCTGTAACAGGCTCTTTGATTAACAAAACTGCTTGAGTACCTGGATTCCTTCTGATAAATACCTTTTCTATTTCTTCCACTGTTCCCATAGCTACAAAACTCCCTTCAATTTATTAACACGCAAAAGTTCAGACAAAGCAATAAGCTGATTAATGACATGTAAAGGGGAAACTCAAGAACATGAATCCAGGAGGTGCAAAGAAGGGCTCTACTATAGGCTCAGGGCTTCAGGGCAAAAATCAGAGGGGAAAAGAAAAAAAAAAGCAAAAGAGTTTAGCTAACACCTGTTCAAAGTACAGAACACTAATAATAGGAAACTCTTTTCTTGATTAATTTGTCAAGCAGGGATCTTTGCACAGAGTATCCGAGGTTTTGTAGCATTAATCTGAGTTACTGCTGATAAAATGAGAATATGTGAGGTTTCACAACAAGAACATAAATTCTAATTATCAACCAAAGAGAAGAAAGAATTAATTCAGTAGGTTATATACACCAGAAGAGTGCTGCAGTTGTGGATGTTGAAGTAATAAATATTATAAATATTTCTTACATTTTCATAGTCTCCACATGCCAGTATCTAAACAAGGTTGAGAAAAAAGAATCAATATTAAATTACACTCTTTGCAAACATTAATAAATATTTTTGTTACTTCTACAGCCCCTGTATGAGAACCCAAACTAATAAATCAAAGCTTGTTCTATTTTTCCTTTTGGCTCCCACCCAGACAAAAGCAGGTAGAGACATTAAAATAGGTGGCTGGGAAGTTTCCTTTTCATTCAGTTACCTGTCCTTTCATTGTTTCCCTGACAGTGCTGCTATTTTCATTTTGATACACAACACATTAGTCCAGTTATAGTTGTGTCATTTATGGAGTACTAGCTCTGGAAATAGAGCCCAACTACACATGTGACAGTGACTCCTCAGGATAAACAAATGCAGTTAGAAATGGTAATACTCCCAGCTGGAGGGCTTCATCCAGGGCAGAAATTGTGTCTGTGATAGGATATATGCAGTTAATTCCAGACAAATCCACAGGAGGTCCTGGTACTCTTCAAGGTACATGAAGGAAGGAGAAAAAGTATTGGAAAGAGGGTGGAAAGAATTCTAAAATTTGGTTGTACTTCATGGGGAAGTTTTCTTAGATGAAAAAAGGAAAGAAAATTATATCGTTTATACTATATTATAGCTATGTTCAAAAATATCAAGTCAGATATATATAAAATGATATTAAATCAGAAAATTAAGAATATTTGGGCCCCGTTCTATCCTGTATTAGTGTTCGTGGGGGCCAGAAACTCAGGACCAGGCTTTGAATTTGATGTGACTTATTATTTTTCTAACACATTACTCTCTTTAAGAAGGAAGAGAGTGGGTGGGTAGGGAAAGGATGAGATGAAAGAGCTTTTCTTTGTTGCTGCTTTAATTATCTTGATTTTCTAGCAGGTTGTCTGGCAGAGAAAAAATAAGTTTTCTAGTATATTTATTATATTTTTCACCCATTGTTGCAGCAGGGAAGAATTTTCAGCTTGAAGGGTTAAAGAGGAACCCTTTTCACTCCTGCTTAAATAGCTGAATGATGCTAATGGCAAAAAAATCTTTCCATCTGCTGCAGAGCTGCCCATGTTTTGCACACCTTTTTTCCCAGATAATGGGACAAACAAATATTAGTGCTTGTATTCCACCATAACAGCAAACCTTTTCTCATGCTCCAGCCTGTTTGTTTTCTTCCAGTCCTTGGAGGGGGAAAGGAGAGGGGAAGATTTGAAGAAATAAAACCTGAAATCTCATTGTTCTGCAGAACATAAGCATTATGTGGGATATGTGAATGTGAGAAGAGGCAGTTAATATTGTGGTTCTTTGCAACAAATACTGTGCTTAAAGGTCATTCCTGACAGGGGCTTTGAGAGCATCTGTTGCTAGGAACACACAGGCTGAATCTCATTACTGAAAACTATTTGAGTGACAATCATCACAATCCTTCACTATTCATTATCTTCTCTGCCTTGCAAGAGATCTGTACCCTCTCTCCCTCATTCCTGTTACCCAACAAATATGCCAGACATTTTTCAGTTTGACAATGGTGACCTCAAAATCACCTATTTCAGGGATTATTTTATTTCTGTTTTGCACTGCCAAGTGGAATACTTGTTATCTTAAAGCAAATTATTAAGGAGATATTCCCCATGAATATTCTAGCCACTGAGCCTAATGAAGAGGTGATGTAGTTCAAACATTCTGACCAAATAGTTTCATTTAAGCAAACTACAGTTTGAATGCTTCCTCAGTGTCTTGAGAATGACAATATTAACTACATTTGCATCTTCCCTTGAAGTTTGCTTCTTATTCAATTTAGAAATCCCCATGCAGTACAGAATGGAAATACTGGCTATGGGGAGGAAAGCTGTATGAGACCTCTCAAAGGTCTACATTGCCTTAATTTGTAGGGAGAAAGAATTGAGTATTTTTAAAATCTGAGTGAAGAGAAAATTTTACAAAGAAAAGATTTTTAAAAATCAGGGACCGATTCACATTCTTTCATTTAAAATTATGCAGGCTTATCTTTTATGGCAAGCATATGTTTTAATTCTTTAACATATTTAGCAATATTTATCTCAATTTAAAAGCCTTTAAATTCTCCATACCAAAATACAGCTTCCAGAAAAATGTGATGCAATAGCATCAGCATACATCTCTCCTGGTGTTATGGATTTTGCCTGCTCTGCTTCTGCTCTTCCCTTGGAAGCACTGGAAACATCACCTCTTCATCCACAATGAAAATTGGTTAAAAATTCTGGTTAAAAATTTCCACTTCTCCTAGAGCATGAGGGCCAACCAGTTCTGCCATTAGCTTGGAAATTTTAAGTCTAGGAATGACTGTATTAAACATTCAGGAGGACATGAGAAAAAGCAATGCCAGTGATCTGCCCCTGCAATGGCACTGACCTTTAAAGCTGGTCCTGTGGAGGAGCTCTTTGCAGCACCTGAACACAAGGCATGGTCAACAGGAGTTATGGATCTCTGAGCAGCATTTTGGAAATCTGGCTCCTCTCACAGGAACTAGAAGTTCCCTTGGAGTACAAAGGCAGTGAATATATTGAAACATAAATATTGTGAACCACAAAAACACCCTGAGATGTAGAACAGATTTAAATGCTGGTGTCTTGCAATCTACACCTCAAACCAGACTACCAATAGACTGCACAAATATGGGTTGACACTTACATGTCTGTCATGTCTTATTTTTGTTAGTTTTGTTTCATATTTTGTGTTGTTTGTACCAGTGCAGGGATAACATTTAACTTAAATTTGCTGCATCTGAAATGGTAGTCTGGGTTTCTAGAAGCTAACATATAGGAAATATTGGGAGTTTAAATATTCTGATATTTGTTATAAAAACCCAAAATGGTATACCTAGTAGAGATTTTTCTTCTCCCATAAACACTTAAGGTATGTATTCACATATAGCACTTAAAAAAATCCAGGATAAGAGTCCAGTAGTGTCAGTAGTATTACTTATCTATTAATCTACTGTCTGTCATAGAATATACATTGCAAAACTTTGTTTCTTCAGTGTTCATAACTCTTAGTTTTCTGCAACATTGCCTCCATACATCACTGAAAATTTGCTGATTTTTACTGACAAGGGCAGCAAACAGAGTTTTCCTATTTTGTTTATGATATGTGTATATGGGAACAGGATAGCCATCCTGAATTATTTAGTTTCTCAGTATATGGCATATTTTTGCAAACAGCAATCAGCACATGGCAACACAGGTTTGTTCAATAATGTATTGGTTTCTCTTGCATGTGCATAAAATGTCTTCCCTAAATATTATTCTGTCCAAGGGGAAAAACATGAGAGCTCAAAACCCAAAGTGCCTTACAGTGCAGACATAAATCCCTGTGGGCTTATTCCCTATTGTCTTCCTACCTGTGTCATCCTTCATCCTTTTGTAAAGTGGGTACACAGTACAATCAGGTCTGAAAAGCAGATGATTTATTCCTCTTTTCACAATGGTAAATGATGATACAAGATGCAGAACAGCAAGAAATTTGATCCTTGGTCCTCTGTAAGCCTCTTTTGTTTGCTCTGAAGTAGCAGCTGTACTTCAGGTCAGAGATTAAAGTGTATTGCAGCAGCTAGAGCAGTTGCCATAAAATGCTTTCATTTCCCAGTAGTCACTAAAGTGATCATCTATTACCAAGTTTTTATATTGTCCCTAGGAAATATCCAACATCTGAAACAAAGCAGCTGGCAAATACTGATCCTTTACTTTGGGAAAGTTGCAGATGCACATTATTTCCCACTTATAAATACAATCTGTGTTATTCTCTTCATTACGGGCAGAAGGTACTGTCTCCGAGCTGGTCACCACTAAATTTCTGAATGCATGAAATTCCCAATTAAGCCTAGATTTTCAAGAGTACTTGGTGCATCCAGAGCTCTCTTGGAAATACAGTGGTTTTTCAAGTGAGCTACTTTACATCTGACAGAAACAAACATAACAGGAGTAGCAATATCCAGTGAAGAGGAAAAACTAACTTGAACTTGCACAGTCCTTCACTTGTTTAATCTTCAGAGTGATTATTTTACCTGTTTGTATTCCATCCAGTAATATGATCATCTTAAATTACTGTGGAGTAGTTATTGAAAGTACTGCTTTGCAGAAAATGTTGTCATCTGAACATATCATGTACTATTTGTGAAGGTGGCAATGGTGTCTGAGCTGTTTATAACCTGTGGTCTTCACAATGCTGAGTCCTTGGCTGTTACCCAAGCTGCATCTGATTCCTTTTATTTGTGGTTTCTGCACACAGAAATATTTGCTTCCATATCCAGTAAAAATTGTGTGCCATTCACACACATCCTCCTTCTGCTGGCACTGTTGACAAATGTCCTTTGTGGAGGCTCCTCTCCTTCACAGGGTAAGTTCTTTTAGCTGGCTTCAAGTCTTTCTGATTTGGAAAGTAGTGTAGGAAAGGGAAAATAATTTATAAAAAAAAAGAAAAATACCAAAACAAAACAACTGTCTTACCTTGCATTAAATCCTTTCAAAATCCATAAAAAAGTGTTTTTCCTTTGCTTCTGCTTTGAACTGCACAAATCCAACAGTTTTTGGTTGGGACAATACACATCCAAGATCAAAAAAAGACAGATTCTTGCCAGACTGTTTCTGGGAATAAGTTTGAGTAATCATTCTCTATGAAATTAAGGTAAGGGGTTTTGATTCTAAAACATTATAACTGAGAGTTTTTCAGGAAATGCCTCATTTTTCACAAACTGCCTGGCACAGAGAGGGAAATCACATTACTGATTAAAGCCAGCAAATGTAATGAGAATCTAGTTTTCATAGAAATAATACAAGCTGTGAGGGCAGAATGAGAGAATAATATTTTTATTTGTGACTGTAGCTACACATTAATATATTAAATATTAATAAGGACTATAATAGTTATCATATTTCATATTTTTCTAGATTTTTGCCATATCACTCTAGTTAAAATAAATACCAATGAGCTGTATTAAAAGTAAATTGTAAATAAATGGAACAGCATATACCTTTTTCTTTGGAGTTACTTTACTTAAAAAGATTACTACTATTTCCACATGTTCCACTTTGATTTCTGCAAATAGTGTCATTAAAGAGTCAAAGACATAATCAATAAAGATATATGAATTGGCCTAGAAAACATGAAAGAGCTGATTTTACACAGAGAAGAGCAGAGCATTTTGCTGCCCAGCACATAAACACAACAGAGTGCCAGAAAAGGAGACTTGGAAACAGGAATCATAAACAGCCAATGGGTTTTTTTCACCCCTGGTGGTTTTTTTGGTGGTTTCTTGTTCTTACTTACTACTGAACTCTTGGCTGAAACTCTTCACTTGTGAAAAGGCAAAGAAAGGGCCTTGAGAAATGGCTTTGTTTGACTCAAGGTGAGATTTACCAGCAGCAGCCAGAACCTTGCACTAGCCTGAACTTATCATTTCACCTCTGCACAGATTCCCACCAGGGTTCAGCTGACAAACAGCTGCAAAGGAGCAGGAATTTATTGGATGCAAGGCAAGGTTTCTGCATCAGATGCAAATACCAAGTTGCAGGTGCAGGAAAAGCTTTGTATATGGACCTGCACTGTGCGACACATGCAGTTTTACAGTGATGCAGGTAAAGAGGGGTGGCCTTCCTGGCTGCTCTGTGTGCTGGCTGTACAAAGCCCTGTGGGCTGCATTTTCCTTTAGCTACAACACCCACATCTCGGTTCTGTTGTTCCTTACAATGGGGAACCCCACCTGATGTGCAAAGAAGCAAAAGCTGTCAAAACAGCAGTGAATGCTTGTGCTCTGAGCTGGACTGCACCCCCTTTGTCTTAAACATGGACAAGGCAACTTCATTAACAGAGCTGCAGTATTCGACAGCACCTTGGAACATGGAATCAGAGAATTTATTTGGGCTAGAAGAGACCTCCATGATTATTGAGTCCAAGTGTTTACTGCCAAGCCCACCACTAAACCTGTCCCTAAGGGCCACATCTACACATCTTTTAAATACCTTCAGGGATGGTGACTCCACCACTTCCCTGGGCAGTCTGTTCTGGTGCACAGGAAGAAAAACACACATTTCATCAATTATTTATTTTTCATTTCAATTTGTCTCCATCTCCTGCTATTTTATTTCTGTAACTGTGCTACGTTATTTTGTAAAGCACTTTAGGGATTAAGTGTCAGGAAAGACAAAAAGAGAAAAATATATATCTTGATTTAGAGATTTAGATTTTATAGAGAGAGATAATTATTATCATCACCTGTTACATTGTTCCAAAATTACTTCCAGAGCGCAAAGAATGAATTAGTTACAGGAAATTAGAGTCCATTAAATAGTCTTGTTCACAAAGTAATCAGTAACCAACAGCCATCCTGCAATTTAAAAGCCCATCTTCCTAATGGCCGATGTAGTGCTGGCTTCAGGTTAAAAGAGCACGTGTTCCTAGTTTGTCTGTCTCAGCAGAAGATGATGGTGTGTTTGCACTACACTGACACCACTCCTTATCTGCCTGCACTCCTGTACTTGGAGAAAATCACTAGCAGTGGAGATAAGCAGGTACCTGAACCCAGAGCTGACAGATTGTTGCCTTTTACAAGGTGAATCATATTTCTTAAAACACACAGCAGAGGAATTTTACCCTGTGAAAAGGGAAGAGACAGGTTTAGAGTTCTGTATCAGTGCTGGAAAGCTTAGAAGTTGCACTGACCAAAACTATAATTTTAGTGTGATTAATAGGAAATGTTTCCATGTTATTATAGGATCTTGTAAAATGAGAATCCAAATGTTCCAGTAAAATTAAATAAATTCATTTTCTTTCTTCTCTCACCTCCTTCACTCTCAGCAGTTGCCTCTTGAGGGACTCACCATGTTCAGTTGCTCTTTGGTCTGTGAGATGTATGTTTGCATGTATGTACATATATATGCAATTATAGATGCATATAGATAAATAAACCAGTTATAGACTGGCTATGGAATGACTGGACTGCAAGATTAAGTACAAGTATGCTGCAGCAAAGAAGAAGATTGTAGCATTGTGTGTCCTGTATGGGTTTATTGGAAAGTTGATTATTTTTTATAAGTTAAGAATTTGGTTTGACCCTCGGTTCCCCCCATGTTCTCCCTCATAATGGTTTGTTCCTTCCACCCGTTACCTGTCCATCATTGTAACCAACCCCCTTTCATTTCTAGAAATTTCTACATCAATCTTCCCTTACCTAACATATGATTTGTCCCCTGAGCCTTTTCCCTCCCCTGGGCCATTCCTATTGGCTCAGTTGTGTCCCTGGCTCCCCCCCTGGGCTTCGTTCATTGGTCCCTCGTGTCTCCTCCCGTTACACCCTCCCCTTTATCAGTGCCTCCCTAACGGTTTTCCCCTGACACCGTTACTGGCCCCGCCTGGCTCAATAAAGCGCCTTGGTACCCATACATGTGTCCACTCCTTCCTTCGTTCCTTCCTTCGCCTCAGTGCTACGCAGTCCTGCTCTCGCCTGTGTCACCATGCCACAGATGGAGCCACTACTCAGGGGTTCTCTCAGAGGACCTAGGAGTGGTGGGATTCGTGGTCTCCAGCGGTCACTCCGGGAGCGGCTAGCCAGCACCTGTCAGCTCCAGTGGCCGCAGGACGAGACTGCAGAAGATTCTTTCTGCCTAAAATAAGATGGACTCACTGCACAAGTTATGCTGTGTTTAGGGTAGTACTTAATGTGTTCATGTACCCATTGTTGACACCAGTGGAATGGCATGGCACTTATAATCATTAATTCTAGCTGTGGGATGGATAGAAAAGGTCACCACATTTGTCTCCAGGAGTCACTCTGAGTTCTTCAGAGATTGATAAGAGAATGCACACTGGTGATATCTATTTTGATACATCAGCTCTGAATATAGCGCAGAATGAAGGGTGGCTGGGAACTCAGCACTCTGGACATGCAAAAAAGAAAAATACCCTAGATCATTAAAATAAAAAACTGTGAAAAATTCAGCACCAATTACAATAAAATTAAAAGCAATAAGCGTATCAAAAAGTAGCGAGTTGAAAGCATTAAAAAAAGGTGCTATGACTGACTATACTGCATCTGCTGTTGAACAAGGATTAATCCCATTGCAGCTGTGAACAAGATAAAAATGAAACACCACCTTCCTTATGGATGGAGGAATAGACAATAGAGAGCCAATAAAAGGAAAATAAAAGTACACCTCTGTATAATGAATCTAAGCTCTACTGTGGCTATTTGTGCCAGAGTGTCAGTGTGGGGAGAAACCTGCACTGCTGAGCTGTATATTTTATTTCTCCCTATATCCTGTAGTTCCCACAGCTTGGATTTGCACCAGCAGTGACAAGGTGCAGCAGAAATCTCCATTTAGCTCTATTTTCTGACCAAACAGTGCTTTTACTCCAGCTGTGCGTTCTTTATCAGGATTTGGCCCTTTGTATAAAGGTGAATGCTTTTTTGGCTGTGATCCCAGTGGGGTGTTTGATAACTTTGTCAGAAGGAATCAAGAGAACATAATGACTAAACAAATAATGGGCTGTCAAGGAGACTTGAGTTACAGGAACTGAAAGATAGTCCAAAATGCTTTGCTCTTCAAAGAAACCAAGAAAAACTTTGTCTTAATTTGGCCTTCAGAACTTTGACATCAGCCTTTGCTTGTCTGCAAGCATCAACTCAAACATGGGAATTTCTATGGATAGTTAGTCCTCATGAGAGGTTCCTGGCAGGCTGCTTTCCCTCAGGTCAGTTGTGTACCATGTACAAAAACTACCACAACTGCTTTTTCACCTCCGTTCCTTTAAAAAGTCTTAGAGATTGTACTAGAAAATAATTCCTCGTTAGTTTTTTTTAGAATCAATTGAACAAGGAATTATGCCTCTTAAGGAAAATTAAAAATGCACAGAAAAGCTACATATTTCAATGGAGTTTCAATATATTTTTAGTACCTCTCCTGAAGCACACTCCAATCAGCAAATTTATCAATACTAAAGTCAATGGATATTTTTACAGAAATAATCCATATTTTTTGCTTTATAGGCAGATATACAGCACAGAGGCAAATAGAATAAAGTTAAATTCTCAATATATTTAGCCAACTTTTCCCTTTGAAGACCAGGAAAAAATCCCTCCAAGCCCTGGAAGCCTGGCTGTCACCTTCCTCAAGCCAGCCAGGATATGTTAGGGGAGGGCAGATGTGCTTGCCTTTGGAGAACTGGGAATGCTCTTTTGGAGCTGCAGCACCGCTTGGCTTAGACACAAAGCCTTGATGCTGTGGCAATGGGCAGCCAGAGGCTGAGAGAGCTGTTCAGTAAAGTGATTATTTGCCACTCACAGCAGTAATCTTATGAGGCCCAGCTTTGAGCTGATGGTTGGCCCAGTTGACCTCCAGAGGTTCCTTCTGTGACTTCAGAATGCTGAGTACTCTGGAAGAATTTCTGCATTCCCCAAAAGCTCTGCAACTGCACAATTGCACAAAGACTCCTCCAGGGCAAGGGGAAACAGGGATTTTGTTTGCCTGTCTTCGTGCTGTAGCCATGATCTCAGCCAGCCCGAGCCACTGACCCAGAGGCTGCCTTACCCACAGTATCCAACTCTACATGCCCATTGAGGCTGTCACAAAAATGCAGAGTTTTGCTTGCCCAGAGAAATGAGAAGACGCTGGTAACTGGGGCAGGTCTGTAGCCAGTTCACTGCTCTGCGATGGTGGATCCATCAGTCCCGTCTTCAGGGATGAAATTATGAAATATAAGAAGAATCCTTGGTTGGTGGCAACAGAACTTCCTTCAGCCAGAAAAATAATCCACTCCAAAATGAAGTTTTATCAGTTAAAAAAAGGAAACTTTATTTACAGAATATGTTTTGATCTTTTTTTTGAGGTATTTTCAGGCTTCGTACCTATGCTAGCTTTGGAACTTCAGCTGTGTTTATTTTAAAGAAAGCTGTCAGTGAATCTTTAAATGGTTCACCTTTTCACATCATTGGGTCTCCCCTATGGAAACTATATCCTCACTTTACATCATGATTCAACTCAGCTCAAAAAGCTAAAAATGCAAAGGCATGACACAGACATGTCTCCCATTTCTCATTCAACACAACAAACAAATGGAGAACAGGAACAACGTGTGGCACAAAGATTAAGAAGTTGAATTTCTGTTCAGGTCTTTTTCCTCACTACTTAAGGCAATAAATCATTTCAATTAGACATAATTAAAACAGTTTGCATTTGAAACGTGAATTAAAATTGAAATCAGTATTATCCAGTTTCCCCCTTGCACATTCATCTCAGCTATCAGGAGGATATTGCATTATCTATCTACTCTTGGCATAGATTAAGTCATAATTTTTTTTTTTTTCATATAATCTCTGGTTGTAATCAAGCACTGGTATATGGACTTTTATCATCAGTAGCACAGTTACACTGTCTTTTCCAAGTTCCTGTCCAGATACCTCTGGGCTTTAAATCCCTTATTGTCTTTTCTAATTTTCTCTTTTCATCTAAAATTAATTAGAGTACAGACTCTCTTGTCTTTTTGGTATTCCATTCAGCTTTCAGGGTGTTTTTGTTCTCCAGCTAAACAGCAGTTTTCAAAGATTTAATACACTGGCCTAATGTCTATGAGTGTGAATTCAACAAAAAGAATGCCACAATAGATGTGGGCCAAAAAATAAGTAAAGAGAAATAAAGAAATCTTTTGTAGCCTGTTATAAAAAAAGACAACATTATGATATTAGAGTGCAGAGCAGTGGACTGATTAATTAAGATAATAAAACCGATATAATTAAACATGACTTGGATTCTGTTTATTAGCCCTTCTGTTGTCAACTAAACCTTTCAAACCCTGTAAATAAGCAAGCTGAATGACAGGTGTAATTGGTATGCAGGGGATTCAGGTTACTTAATGTTGTAATTTTTTCCTGGTTTTCACTCTTTTAGAGCATCAGGTCCAATGCCTGGAATAAACACATTGATTTGGTTGTATTGTCAGTGGGTCACTAATCAGAGAAATCATTGATTAGACAGTAATCTGTCAATTAAGTCTGACATTGTCTCTGGTACCTTGGCAATGGGGGGGCTGCATTCTTTAAACTGAGACATTGACCTTGCTGTTTTCACTGTCTGGAGACTGAAATGAGGGTTTACAGTAAAGACAATGCTCTTATCCTTCATTTTATTCCCTTGTCATTTTGGGGTTTGTTTTTTTATTTGGTTTGTTGGTTGGTTTTTGGTTTTTTCCCTGGGTGGGTTGTTTGGTTGGGTTTTTTCCTCAGCTCAGATCTGATTGTCATGTGTTTTTCTGCATTTCTCTCTTTTTAAAATGAACACGTGCTGTTCTTGCATATAGGTGACATTTTGACAGGATGTTAAAGCACTTTAACAATTTCCTCCCCACCATTTCCTGAAAACTGATTTTCGGGATTCATTAATTCAAATGACGAAGTAACAGTTTGTAAAACTTCATTTTGGGGGGGGAGTCATCCTGATTGCTTGTTGAAGAACTCAGGGCCTCACTCGCTGGCAAGTCTGATTGTGTGTCAATATTTCAGAGCTCCTCCAGCCCATGGGCTCAGCTCATGCACTGTGTACCAGCAGCATTCATGGAGAAAGGGAAGTAAAATGTGATGTTAATCTCCCTGGATACTTCCAGAATGAGTAATTCTTCCAATCTAGCAATAAGACACAATGTTAGCCTTGAAATTAGACACTTGGGCTCCAGTTCATCATTAATCAGAAAGGCACTTGAGCATGTCTATACCTTTAGGCATGTGCTTAAGTGTTTTGCTGCAGTGGGGCAGGCTAAAGTAAATGCTGAAATGATTTGTTGAGCTTGTGTTCCAACATGTTGTTGTTAGCATTTGTGTAGAGCAGCAGGAATGCACGTTGTTTTCTACAGGAGACTGAAGGCAGTTATCAGACTCTCATCTCAATGAATTAAATCAACATCACTTGGAATTAGTTCAGTTACATGAAGCTGTCAGAGCTGTCTTAAGAAAAGATCCATTGCACTCTGTGATCCAGGGGAAGTCTGTGACACCCTATCAACTCAGAAGAAACAAGATTTCACTTTGTACCACAGGATGCTCATCACCACTCATTCTCAGAGTGTGTATGCATTTCAGATCTATTTTCAGTTGCTTTATTTATATCTTAGAAACACAAATGGAAAAAAGAATCAAGTAGCAAGATTTCAGAAGGCATTTACTTTTACCTTGGAACAAAGCTGTTGATAAGAGAAAATGAAAATCAACACTTGAGTACTATTTTTATTTTTCCTGTCTCATAGGTTTGCATGATATATAACATAGTGGTACCTCATTATATACTGAGGGACCTGAAACCCAAAGGTAGAATATGGAGTTAAACTGGTATTTAAGGTGATATTTCAGGAGGTTTAGTCTTTTTTTCCCTCCCTTTTTCTGTCTTAAAAAATTTTCCCATTAAAAAAGCCTAAGAATTGAAAAAAAAATTTTGGAAAAGAAGAAAATTCGGAGGTGTGTAGAAAATATACTCAGCTGCATAGACCAGTGCTTAACTTAGAAAATCTTCTGATATTAGTAGAGTGAGAATTTAATAAAATAGTACTTATCTCCTAAGAAGCCTGTAGAAACATTAATCAGGCTGTGTGAAGGGTGTTCCCACTTGGTTAGTTCTCAGTCTGCAGGTTTTCCCTGTGAAAAGGGAATGACTGGGAGAACGGGAGATGGCTGTTTCTGTGCAGAGCAGTTCAGCACAGGGGGGTCCTGCCAAAGGCTTTGGGCTGGGGCAGGAGATGAGGGAGTCACAGGAGGACAGTGTGTCCTCAGGCAGCCAAGTGTGCCCTGATTACAGAGAGAGGAGCCCTAGTTCTTTGTTAATGACACCAGGCTGTGGAGGCAATGACTTCAGGCTGCTCTGGGCAGCTCGCTTTCAGATAGAGAGCTAGGCAGATCCACCTTGACTGTCTGATAGATTTGGCTCCTGTGACAACTGATGTACATGCTGAAGTAGGGCTGATTTTCCACACCAGAAAATAAACTAAGTCAGTACAGGATTATTGCTTAAGTTCAGGGAATTTGCTGCAATTTATTAAAATACAGGGCAGAATCTTGGCACCTATTCGGTTCCTTCACTGCTCTTTGTTATTGATGGAAATCTGTCTATACAGAGCTAAATATTTGTATTCAAAAGGAATATGTATGCTTGTTCATTATTGTGAAAAAAAAAAAAATTGTCACTTTCCTTAAAACACCCACACCTTTTGTTTTTCTCCTTTTCTTTTCTGTTTTCTCTCCACTTCTCCCAGCCAGCATACTATTGAAATTGTTTACAGCACTGACACCAGAACACTGATCTGATGGAGAGCTCTGAAGTGCTTTGGTACACATTTCTCCAGTGGGGAAAAAGCTGTATCCAACATATTGTGCTTACTTAACCTCCCTTTGAGCAGCTGTCCCTCAATGGAAAGCCATCAGATTTCTGTTCTTCCTCTTCAATGAGATGTTAGTGGCCTTCACAGCATTTCTATCTCCCACAATGAGTATCTGATAGTAGAAATGTAACACATTCAGCACTATCAATTTCAAACACAATACACAAGAGTAATAGATGTTAAAAATTGCCTTGGCCACACAGTATATTGTTAAAAAAATAGATTTCTTAGAGCAAACTCTGGGTTTAAAGGAAAGGTGACATTGTTAACGAATGTTGTCAGAGTGATAAAGTGATAGATGCCTGGCCATTCCTCTCCATGGGCCTTCCTCAACAGAGGCTGTATGAAAGAAAAGGATTTGTCAAGGAAAACTGGATGGAAAACTAAGGTTTTATGACATTTATTGTCCTTTCCTCAGCTCCTGACTGCTATAGTAGAATATCTAAATATTTGTATAACTTCATATTTTGTTTAATTTTGAAGGTGATAGTGATGAAAGGTAGAAGCACACCTTGGAAAGCTCCTTCTCAAATTCATTTCACCTATATTGCCCTGTCTCTGTCAGTGAAATGAGAAAAATTAAACCACATATTTAGGAGGGCTGTATTACCTAAGGCAACTGCATATAGAAAAATAAAATAGAGATTAAAAAAAAAATCAGTTCCCCCCCAGTTCCTTCCTTTCTGGAAGGAAACAAAGTTTTCATGCAAAAAGATGTTTCCAGAAAGCAGTGTTTACCATGGAGTAGTTTAAAGAAGTCATTATCTTAACGCACACCTTATATCAAATCCTGGCTATGAGATAACTGATAATAATACAATGGGGAAATTAAAAAGTGTTTTATTCTGTGCACTTTTATGCAAATATTTGCCTTCCTGCATAGAGCTTTGAGAACAGAACATGACAAAAATCACCATCCATCACTCAAAGAAACCCAGCTAGCCCTTCCCTGAGTCACCCTTCTTGTAGCAGTGCTGGGACTCGCTGTACGTCTGTCTGGCTACTTTTGACCAAGGTCCCTTTTAAAAAAGATAAGCCAAGAAACCCCAATCATTCTCTTGGGTTGTACAAGCTCTCAGAGATCTGCTCTCAAATATAAGAATATATTGATGAAGGCAATAGTTCCATACCATTTTCCCCTGTACTGTGATTACGGTAAAATGACAGGAGAAATGTTATTTGCAGAAATATGCAAACTAGGAACACTCATCTGTAATATTCACTGGCAAATACCCACTTATTTGCTACATGCAGTCATCTTGATATCATTGGCTCTTCCAATTCATGAGCCAAAACACTTAAAATTCCAATTGACAGGTCTTTGTCATTATTATTCATTATGCTTTGTTAGAGCCATTTAATCATGTGCAGGCCCTACAAAGGATTTCTTCCTCTTTCTCTTTTAAACAAACATGCTTTTGAAGGTAAGCTTGCATAGCAAATAACTGATCCGATAGAAATAATTACAGACAGCAACAGGGAAAAAATTCTAATCTGCTGGGAATTGTTCTGTGCTTTCCTTGTCCTGCAGCACCATTTTACCAGAAAGTGTTCTGAATAATTTAGGGCTGCTAATATGATTGCAGTGTCTTCCCATGTTCATCACAACTGCTTGAGGTCAGTGTCCTGTCTGGTTATATTTGATGCTCCAGGAAAAAGAGGAAGCTCTAAAACTGAAGGCAGCTTATCAACTAGAAAGATTCCAGCTGGATTTTGTAGGTCACTTAAGGTGGACAGCAGGAAGCAACAAATACTCAAGTGATATTCAGAAACATGATAGATTCAGAGGTTTATTTCAGCAAAAACTCAAAATGAGAAAACTGATTATTATACTGCTCCTTCCCATGTTTCATGTTAGCGGACAATGAACTGTTGCTTAAGACAATAAAGAACATGAGGTACACTGAGTTAGAAAGCCAGCTTCTCCTCACTAACAAATTAGCACTGTGCAGCCAGGGATAGGCTGAACTAGGACCTTTCAGGTCTTTTCCTCCTTCAAAGAGAGTTTAAAATGAAAAAAATCACACCACCTGTGCTTTGTTGCTGTCCTTTAATGAGGGCTCTAATTATCAGCAGGTGAGTGCAATCACTGCTAACCCTGGCCTGGGTTATTTCAGAGGTTTCTGGGCACACGGTAGTTTTTGGAGCCCCAGTTCTGGCTGGTGCCTATGCTGCATCTCTGGTGGGTTTCTGGGGTAGAAATCTGGTTGTGAGGGGGTGCTGGGACCTGTTTAAAATGGGGTAAAAAGCCTTGAGCTCTAATGTGAGAGGGGGATGCTAAAAAAATTAAAATAATAATAATAATTTTAAAATGTACTGTGATGACTAAGGCTTGAGAAGAATCTGTAATACAGGTTTCCTCCCTTTCTTTTCTTTCCTCATAGGCTGTGGAGGGCTCTGTAACACAGCAGGGAGCTGTGTCCCACAGAGAGAAGCCCAACCAAAGCAAGAGAAAATGAAGAGCAAGTGGCTGCAGAGAGGTACTGCTGTGTTCTTATCCTCATCCCGAACCACTGCACCACTTGGGGAGGGAGAGGAGACAGAAATGAGGGAGTGGAATGGAGCTTGGAAAGACAGGAATGGGGGGAAGTGTTGTATATCTTCTGTTTCATTTTTCTGCTGTCCAACTCTATCTTAATTGTCAATAAGTGAAACTAATTTTCTTTAAATTGAATGTGTTTACCCCTGATGGTAGCTAATAGCCAAACTTACTATTATTCTCATGAGCTTTTGTTAATCCTGTTGTTCCTGGGGAAGGAGGAGTGAGAGATAGGCTGCAGGGGGGTCTGGCAGCCAGCCAAGGTCAACCAGCCCCAGACAGAAATCAGTCAATTCAAAACTCTGTGCTTCAGAGATACCTTTGCATTCTTTGGCTCTTGTTCATTGCATTCATTGTCCAGACTGAAAAGTCAGAGAGGCCTATGTTTGCTATTCCTGGTTTCTGTAGATAAGAACCAATGGATTTAATGCCACTTAGCTAAAGACAAGTGAGAATGTTGGAGGAAGTTTCACAAAGTGAGTCCCCTCTAACCTTCAGGATGTTTGTAGGATAATTTTTGTTGCTTGGACCAGTTATGACTGAAGAAAAGCATGGGATAAAACTTGTCCCTGCTGCATTCACCTGCATGCTGGGAAAAGCTCTCATGCAGAGTGAGATCCAAGTGAATGTGATAACTTCTCTCTTAGATGTTGTAGGCTGTATGTAAACCAACCAAACAAAAATTGGAACATGCTATTTAATAATGGCCTCGAGTGAATGATGTGCTGACAGGAGTTAGAGCTGTAAATGTAGTTAGAGACTGTCTAGAAGGGAATGAATGATATTTCATGTGCCATGATGTGTTCAGAGATAGCAACTGGTCCTGAGTCCTGGATGTTGGTATCTTGGAGCTGTACAAGAGTGAAATGCAAATCTTCCTTGTCTTTCTAGACTTATCCCTACAGGTTGATATGTGTAATGTTGGAGATGTGGAGAAAAAAAGCTTCCTTTTATATTGCTGGGATTTCTTATAAGGACTTCTCTGACTACAAATTACTTTGGTGTTGGTTTTTTATTTGATAGAATGATCCAGAATGTTGTAGTAGGGACTTCAAGTCATCCAAAACATCAAGAGATCTTCAAATATTAAGTAGCAATATTTCTAACACATTCTTGCAGATAAATTAATCCACACTGTGCCTAATCTTCACAGGTTTTTTGCCTTTAGGGTTTTTTCTTTCGTGACATCTATATATTAAAAAAGGCAGTTTGAGCTATGAATCCAAAGCCCTAGAAGGAGAGGTGCAGGAGATGGGTATGGTCCTAACAACAAAACCTGAACCTAAGAAAGATGCTGCAATGCACAATTTAACACTGCCATCAAATGGCCAAATATATTTCTTGTTCTGCAGTGGCACTTGAGCTGCCTCTTATAAGCACTTCTTACTCCAAACAGCCCAGCTGAGTCACACAAACTTAAAGGAAAACAACAGTGGCTTTCTGTTTTCATGTTGTGATGGAATATAGGCCTGCCTCTGCAGCCTGCTTTGGTGGGAGGGTCCAGCCTTAGGAGGTACTTTCACAGAAGTACTCTTACACTGGGCTATGAACACTGGGGGAGGGAGAGTCATCTCTGACAGACCTCACAGGCCAGGGGAAACCTGCTTGATGGCTGTGATCAAGCTTCTGATTGATAGTATTCACTTGGGAAGAGGTTTCAATAAACTAATGCATTAGAAGTACATCTTTCTTTGGTCTTTTTACTTCTGTAAGTCATGTGGAATTAACATGAACTCCTTCGGTTTATGCAGGTCTATATATTTCTTTTATTGCATACAATGAGCCTTAACAACCCCTCAATATTGTTGTTAATTCAAATTCACTGTAAAAAGCAGTCTTTGAACTTCTTGTGCATGATTTGATCATTTGATCTCATGCATTCTCCATCCTCTGTAACATTTATAACGATCTTATAGTCTTCAACTAAAATTGTATTTAATATTGAAATTCCCCACTTAAATTTCAAACACAGTATTTCTTGCTGCTTTAACTCAGTTCTGAAGGGCCTCTTCCTGGGCAGATGCTCTCACAATCACAATTCCTTTTTTATCTAGCCTTGGAGAATTCTTTCACACAAAATTCATATGAATATGGTGCAGATATAGACTTTCTTCACTGCGTTTCTCCAGCTGCTTTAGAGAAGTCTTTCCTGGTCTTTACTTTCGATAAGGCTGAGAGAAAAAAACCCACCTGTTCCAGATCTGTCTGCCTTATGGATTTTATCAAAGACCTAATGGTTCATATTCAGCTAAACTGAGTACTCCCATCTTTTTAAATGCAACTCTTTATGCCCAGGAAACAGGCTTAGTTTTTTTTTGTTGTTGTTGTTGTTGTGTTTTTTTGTTTGCCTTTGGTTTTTTGTTTTGCTGGTTTTGTTTGGTTGGGGGTTTAGGGTTTCTTTGTAATTGCTGTGTTCCATATTCTATTCCACCCTCTTACCAGACTGAAAGAAGTGGGCATCTGCCCAATGTTTGATGTTACCTAATGCATTTGTACTCTTAGTTTTATATCTGCTATTGTAGCATCTGATCTCCTAGTTGTTTTCAGCTAGTGTCCAAGCTGTGAAGGACTTGTATTGAACATCTGTTAGACATTTCTGTGTTTGGACATCTTTGTGTGGTTGTGCACCATGCTGGTTTTGGTCTGAGCTCCTTTTCTCTGCAGTAGCTGCCATGGGGCTGTGATTTGGATTTGTGCAGGGAATAGAGTGGGTAACACAGGGATGTTTTGGTTATTGCTGTGCAAGGTTTGCAGAGTCAAAGCCTTTCCTGCTTTCCCCCCTGCTGGCCACTGAGGAGGCTGCACAAGATACACACACAGCTGGGACAGCTGACCAAAGGGATTTTCCATACTGGGTGGTAACAGCTCAGCCCTTGGAGCTGGAGGATGCTGGAGGGATGACCATCTTCCCAGCAACCACTAAATTTTCTCTAAAGTGCATTATGGTACACACAATTTGTATTTTAAGCTATAGCTAGCTTCATGGATCTAGATCCTTCAGTACTTTGTAGTGTTAATGTCACAGGTCAAAATGCTGCCTGTAAAGGTGCATGCCTTAAAATGAATCCAGTTGTCAGGACGATGAAACAACTGTCTTGTGCATTTAGTCCATAATGAAGTTCCTTATTTACTGTAAGTTAGGAGTATTACTGACCTCTTTCTTCCAGTTGTTTTTCAGTGCTAGTTTCACTAAAGATGCACTTTGGTTTGGTGCCCCAACTTAGCTTTACACTTCTGATTTAAATTTTTATAAAAAAGAAAAATAATGCTCAAGTATATTTTCCTGCACTCTCTAATTGAAAGAGAATCCAAATTTCATGTAGAAGTTGGTGGCATTTCCTCAGGTTTTTAAGAAATCACGTCAGCCTACTTTAGCTGCTATATATCTTTAGCTCCTGAGGTTTTAAGTCATCACCTTGTGCGCTGCGCTCAGCTCATGAGAAACAAAATTAATTAGCTTTGTCCATCTTTGTCCTTGTCATCTATTTATGAAAATGATGGCAGGTCCTCTGAGGAGCTGGAAAAGTGTAGATTAATCTGTGGGCTGAGACTGCCCAATACATTATAGTTCTGTCTTTAAGTTCTCTCTACTCCTGATTTACAATGATAAAACAAACCAAAAGTCACAGGAAAATCTTCCTAATATTCCATAAAGGAGTGGTTAACTGGTTTTATCTTTATGATTTATATGCTGTTGAGGAAGTAACCTTTCCCTGCACATCCAGAATTTCTCCTCTGCCTGCACCATCGTGCCCTTTGTTCAAATAGTGACTGTTCAAGTAATTCATTTTTACTTTCCACTCTTCTGGCTACTGATAAGTGAAATGATCTTCAGGAATAATTACAACAAATAGTCCTGTCTTGCTCAAATTAGGTAAAACATGCCATGTCTTTAAAGCTGCAATAGGCAAATCCCATAAATATATAAAGGTCTCTGAAAGGCTGCTATATAGAAGTCAAAGGGGCTGGGAAAGGCAGAGCAATGCAGCCATTGCTCTATTCTGTCGGTGGGAAGGGGAGCATATCCTCAGCTAGTTCAGGGCAGCCTAATTCCATCAAAATCAATAGTGCTGCTCCCTTCTTGTGTTACCCAAGCACCTTTTATTTCCCCTTCTGCTTGATGCACTTCAGTCGGACTTCTTCCCAGGCTATGGATGTGAGAAAAGAGACACTCTCCTTGCCCTGATGGAGTGGAGCCCTTCCCTGAGGGCTCAAGTGTCTTTCAGGAGCTGGACCTTCAAACCCAAACACCGCAGCACCTGAGCCCAGCCTCAGCACCCAGGGGGCTCATTTGTTGATAATGCTGCCCCATCGATTCAGTGGTGTTACAGGAGCTGAATGAGGCCCATTATGCCTTACTCAAGTGACAGAAGAAACTGCAGCTATAACTCAGATTTCCCTGAGCCATTCCAGCTACTTAACTGCCTTGGCTTCCAGACACGTGTTTTCCTGCTCTCCCAGGGCCTTGGAGTCGAGCAGCACAGAAAGGTGCAAGGCTGTTTTCTCCAGAAATGAGAACTACAGCTTGGATCTCTAATCTGTATGTGGGAGTACATATTACATATCCAAGCACAGAGAAACATAACAGAGCACCCATGAGAGCCGAGAATGGCTTCAGAAAACAATCTATAAATCTCTGGTGTTATCTTTCTGACAGCCTCCTAATCTCTGCAGGTTGTTGTTAAGAGCTGCATTAAACTAGCCTGTCATTGATCCCAGCTCTCACTGCTTCTCCAAGAGATGCACTTCCTGTGATCAATTAGGAAAAGAGACAACAGCTTCTTAAAAGCATCTTTACAACAGGACCTTGCAATAACATATCTTCCCAAAATGTGCCTCTCTGACATTTACATCATACTTTGTCAAAGTGCAGCCAGCATCTGCACCAAGGATGTTATTCAGTCTTCTGAAAGAAGTGAAAACCAAAGGTTCCTCATGTTGAATCATCATTTTTGCCTCCAATTTCACCCCAAGTAAAAACACTTAAGTTCAAAAAGTGATTGCAATTTCTTACTATTTATTTAATTTTGAGTCAGGTTTAGATTAGCTCTGGATTGTAACTACCTTACTCTCAATGCCTTCTTAGGGGGAAACAGGCTGTGAACCTGCATCCTTGTTAAAACTTTGAGAAGTATCCTGCTTACTGCCCCAATGTGGCACAGAAACTTAGTACTGATAAGAAAACTACTTAAAAAAAAAAAAGTATATTACTATTAGCAATAAGGGCTTGGCATTGGATTTCTACTATAGAAATTGTGTTTCTCCTGACTTGTGCACTAGGTGGAAAACATAAAGGTCATTTTTACCCCTATTCTAGCCAAGGTCAAGTCCCATTGTGTTGATGAACTTAAATTAATTTAATGTAATTATCTTTAGGAGGTTACTGTCCAAGTATTAGAAGGTGATTGGGTCCCTGGTTTCTGTAAAGCCTGAATGTAGGGTAGACAAAAGCATGTAGAGAAGGACAAGTAATGCTGTATCCTGATATGGTGGCTTTTATACTGGGCTATTTAATTCCATAATAACTTGTGTCATGCATATCAACACTGGGCTTTCCTGTGCCACTCTTCATGCAAGTATTTTTAAAATGTTTTTAGGCTTAAAATTAAGAAAAGATTGGCCTTTCAACTACTGTGCTTTTGTAGTACTTGGAGCAGTCTGTCACCTCAACAAGGGAAGAGAGGGGAAGATAATTATCTTTTGAATTTAGAATACATATTCTCTGTATTTTCTGGACTACAGCAAGATGGAGTAGCACAAATGCTGCTGGACTGGTTTTCCATTTCGCATCTTTGTAGCCACTGACAAAGGAAGCTAATTGTGTGTCTTGGCCTTCAGGAATTCTAAGATGAGATGTTGTAAAATCGCAGCAAAGGATGGCTCTGTTTCTGTGTGCACTTGCAACACTCCGTGTAATTAGCAGGCTGAGCAGGAGAGCTGAATTTAGCTCTCTAGCTCTTAAATGGAGTTACTTTCATTTGTTTACTGAGTGTCTCTACCCACTAAAGGCTAATGAACTGGTAATGGATCTGTCAGAAAAGGGATAAGACAAATACCTCTAAATGTTGCTATTGTAGCCTAAGAATGTGGCTATTATTGCTCCTCTAACTCATGATCTTCATAAGAGGGAAGGTGGTGGGAGGTTTGGTATTCAATGGGTGTAAGGAAGCACAAACATAATTTATGAACTGATGGAGTGGAAGGGAGGAGAGGAACAACCCTCAGGAAACAATAAAATAAGCAAGCATGTTCTTCCTGCATATTTCAGTGATGGCTTTCTCATCTACATCCCCCTGCTCCTGTGTAAAGTATATTAATCTTCCCAATTTTTATTTGTGCTAGAGAAAACCTTAAGAAGTGAAGCACTGCTTAAAGTTCATCAGCTGTAAGAAAGGGCCAGTCAGGTTATCACCTTCAGGTGTGATGGGGAAATGCAGTGGTCAGAGTAATGCCCAAATAATAAATTCAGGCTGATTTTAAAAGCCAGACATTTTTCTCTGAAGAACATGAAGAAAGCACATGGTCACCACTTGCCTGAAAATTGCACTTACTACGTTTTGTAGCGTCAAGCATTTTTTTTGTGAACTAAAATTCCAGTCTTCTAAATCTGCATTACTCAGTTTGGCCCAAAATATTCTCTGAATGCAGACAGCTAAGAAAGCTCTGGGCAGGCTGCCTTTGCAGTTGAGTAGATGTAATATTAAGTGCAATTACTGAGACATCAAAGCTTTTTTGCATAAGATTGCTATGCTAGTGCAAGCAGACCAATGTTTATGCATTGAGTAAACAGCACTAGTAATGCTTTAACAATAAAATGAAATAATTTCTGCCTTTAAGAAATAATAATTAAATGTCATAACATTCAGATATTGGAAGGGTTCTTCTGTCTGATTTTTAACACCTCTGACTTCTGGAAGCAAAATATGTACATATGTCAAACTTTTTTATGTAGTACAGTTTCAGGGGTTTGGGGCTTTTTCCTCCTATAGTCTGTTGTCTCTCCTACATTGTTACATAGTTTAATTTTTTGTCTTCAGTCTCCTCTGGTGGTATAATTCTGAACTTGTTAAAGTTTTATGAGAGGACTGTGTTTATGACCCATGTTACATTTTATCTGCGTTATTTCATCCTTCTGCATAAGGAGGTTGGGACAGGTTCAGACTGTACCTTATGTCAGAGTTTGACTCTGGACAAGTGTGGAGGAAGCAGAAGAGACTCCTGACTCTCAGCTCAGACCTTTCCCTAGAATCAGAATTCTTTCTTTGCTCTTACCTAGCAAAAGCAGTTTGAATTTTGAAATGATTCATGGCTACAGGAATAGATTGGTTCCACCACTGCTGCTGTTTGCTGAAGCAAGGGCACAGAGTTTCACCATCTTTAATTCTTTATTCCTCTCCAAGAAGAGATATTTTTGCTGACCATCTGAAGATAGTTTTCAGTTCCTTACCTATGTTCAGGGTAATAGATAATATAGTTATGGGATGTAGATTAGCACAACAGTTTTTAGGGGTAAGGACAATTGCAGCCTAAATTTTTGCAAATAAGGAGTAAATAACCTAATCAATTTTTAGCTGTGGCATGGCCATTAGAAAAATTTCAAACAAAGATTTAATGACTCAAAAAGAGGTAGACTTACCTTCCTTCTGGGGAGGCTGGGGGAGCCCAACATGCCAAAGAAAATTTCTGTTGAAATCAAGCTATTGGAAGGAGAGTCACTCCTGAAGAACATATGATTGAAGGAAAAAAAAAATGGTATTTCTACTTTCTCAGAAAACACCAATATACCCTATGTAGCTATGATTGCTCTCCATCTAAATATGTGCCCTGAGTGATTAACAATCAGGATGGTATCTAGGTGCTGTTGTGAAAACAAAATGTATTTTAGTTCCTCAGCAGACTGTCATGACTCATTCAAAACTTAGTCCAGTATTTTCTGTAACAACTTTGTAGCATTTCTTAAAAGTTATTTTAGCAATAGTCCTTTCTGAAGCCCTTGTTATTTTAACATCATAGGTGTAGGTTTGACAGGAATTAAGTGGCATTACACATCCCTGTGAGGTGTCTCCCAAACACTGAGTGCTCTGGCCCTGGCACAGTGAGGTGTGTAACCCCCAGCTTGTGAGAAGTGTTCTAACACAGCTCCTTGCCAGCACTGACACAGCACTGCACACGTCTTGGTCAAGGCATTTTGTGCCTCCATTCCGTTCTCCTACAGGACTGTGGCACCTCTGGGCTCTTGGGGACCACACTGTCACCTTCTCCTGGGCTCCTGCTTGCACACTGTCCCTATAGCAGCCAAACATAGCTGCTAATTTGGAGAGGCAAAGTTAGGAAATATTAATACCTTTGACAGTTTGCTCCTTTTGGAAAACCACCTTACTTTCATTGTGCCCTGCTTTTCATTTCTTCCCTTCTGCCATCTGTTTCTGTTGAAAACAAGGTGGATGCTGTGATGAGTCAAATGCAATCCATGCACTGGTTGGACAGACAATGATAGCAGACTCCCACCCCAAATTTGACTTGGAATGCTGTGATCAGTCATAGCCTTAACCTGACCTTCACCAAATCTTCCATTCCTCTGAAAGTAATATAGGAAAATTTCCTGCAGTATGGAAAAATTGTCTTTACAGTATGTGACTTTTTTTGTTCAGATTTTAGTAATACATTGTTCTGTGTTTATAAAGGATCCAAGCTGTCTAAAAGTAGAAATGTCTAGTTTTTGTTGAAGAGTGTATACTGTAAAAGACTAATGTGCCTTATTAGATCAGTATAGATGCCCAGACAGATGCTGTCTCTACAGTAACATGGAACTTGTCAATAGATGTCACTCTTTTTTGTAGACACTGCTTGTAAAATTAAAAATTACACTGCAGTAATACATTTAATTTTACATGCATGCAAATTCCTTGTTAGACTATTTAGCATATTTAGCTTATATGTCTTATTTAACATACATTACATTTTAAAATAAGTGAAATTATATATACAGTATAGACGTTTATAACTCAAATGATTTCCAGAGTAACATCATTAAACAGGGACATATCCAACCTGTCTTGCAATAGCTTTGCAAAATCATTACTGTCACTTCATAAGGACTTGTTGAAGAACTTGTTAAAGCATCATAAAAAATGGAAAATAAAGTTCTTCTTTCTGGAGATTTCCTCACAGTTTTGCATTTTGAGGTTTTTATTTTTTATCATAAAACAGGCTGTTGTTTTCATAGCATGTTTTGGAGTTTAGTAAATAGCAGATTCTTACCACTAGGTTTACATGAAGAATTTCCAGAGAGAATTGCTGGTAGCACAAGAAAATGCTGTCTTTCCAGTGACAGCTGTATTTACTTTGTACCTCACCAAACAGCCTGGGATTGATGTGTCAGGGTGTGTTCGTGTCAGAGATCGCTCTGGAAGGGACTGGCAGCATGTCTGCTCCTGTGCTTGTGTAATTCCAATAAAATTCATATTGCTGTTCAGGTCAGGCAGGTTACAGCCACAGCTCAGAATGATTCTGCTCATAAATTTACCTCTGTTCCTCCTACCCACATCTTGGTTTCAGAATCCCTCAATCTCAGCCCATAAAACTTGGATGGCTGCAGAACTTCAGGGGTATTCAGCAGAACTGCAGAAGTTGGGTACCCATTGACAACCTGCATTGTGTTACAAGCAAGCTGCAGGCTTCCTTTGCTTGTGTGACTTCATTTTGTAAACCACAGTTTAGGTTGTGGCTATTATGCATGCACAATTCTTTCAGTGAGGACTGGAGAATAATTGAAATTGTGTAATGTTTTAAATACTTTGTTTGAAAGTGAGAGCATATATGGAGTTTTAATAGTTTCTGTCCTCAAAATTCATTGCATTTATTAATGGAAAATACAAGGCGTTTCATTATGGAGTTTACAAGAGTATTTGTGATACAATCTGCATTTGTTATCAGAATTTTTTAAACGCTTGTCTGGACTATGAAGTTTTTAAATATTTTCAGGAAAATACTGAGGAAGAAACATTCATTGTGTATGTGGACAAAGCCTAAAATACTAGAGAAAGTGAATGTATTCTGCAGACATTTCCTTATTTCAAAATGGAGGTTTTAATTTTTAATGATTCTTCAGTACTTTGAGTTAGTGATTTCTTGTCATGTTAGTTTTAATAATTTTTTCCTGCCTTTTACCTACATGGATACAATGAAATTTTCATTTTTATGTACTAGGAATATTTCTAGGATTTCTTGAGTCACTTAAAAGCCATAGAACTTGGGTAGTTAAATCTTTGTGCAGGTTTTGGGGGGTTTTTAGTAACTATTAAGTTGTGCTATATTCCAGCAAGTATTTTAAAGGCCAGTTCAAACAAGAAATTTAGCTAAGGCTTATAAAAGAAAGTGTCTCCATAATATCTCAGTTCAAAGTGCTGCCCTTTTGAGGATTTAGTGGCAGACCATGGAGAGGTTGGATGTGCCAGATTGAGAACTTGGGTGGCAGGGCAGAACCAAGACAGCTCAAATTGTGCAAACAGATGTCTCTGTACTTCCAAGGCTCCAGTCTGTTATGAGGGTTCTGGCATTTAAGAGCCAGAAAGGAAATGTAGGTGAGGTCAACAAGGTCAATGCACATGGCAGTCAGACAGAAGCTGGCACTGGGAATGTATCTCACCATGGCCATAGGCACTAATTAAAGAAGGATATGTAATGACAGAAACCACAGATACATAATGACAGGTTGCACACACAGCATGAAATGAGTGAAATCAAAATTAGCAAAGGAAGTGGAAACAGAAAAGCATTATAGAATCACAGATTTAACTTGGGTGTTTAGTATGTATGTCCAGGGTAGTATAGACTTTGACATCATGGCAATGCGAAGAGAAGTCAACAGGTCCTGAAATCCTTTATTTGCAATACAAAGACTATGGTTTTTGAATGTGGTGCTTAGATTAAAAAGCTCTGGTTAACCAGAGATCTTTCTCATTGCTGTGTCTGTTTCCTCTTCTCATTAGGTCTTGGCAGAAGTATAGACAAAATTCAGAATTTCTCTGAAAGTTAAATCCTTAGCATGATTATGTTCTCAGCAATCATACATATTCTCACCCACCTAGGCCTATAATTTTAAGGAAATGTAAAAGATTTAATCCTTCTAGCAGAAAAGTAAAACTGTAGTTTAGAGTGACCAGAATAGCAAGCCTTAAAGTAACTAAATGGTAAGAGTTAAATAGTGGATATCTTTTGTGACTGTTGCAAATACTTCCAGATCAGACTTGGAAGCTCTGAACTTACCCTTTTAAGATGGTCCAACATAGATCAATTTTTTTCTTGAATATCTGATGGAATTGGAGGCTTTATGCTTGGTCTTAGTCACCATAATATCATGGAATAAAAGGGTTCTGAAGAAATCCATGTTGTAACAACCTTTCCCAACCTTCCTAAATGCAGGCGTAGCAAAGAGGAAAAAACTCCAAGTTGTCCTCCTAAAATATTACCTGAATTTTGATAGGCTGTAACAAATTATTGTTAAGGATTGGAAAAGGGCACAGGTGAGAGCTGCACAGAGATTATCCCAGTTTGTGCCAAGAGCTAAACAATCCCTGATTAGCTCCTGGATTAACTGGAGCTTCATAAAAGCATTGCACAATTATCTATTCTCCCTGCTTGAGCTCTGCACAAGAGCTTTACAGCCAGAGCCAAGGATCTTACAAGGATAGAAAATGCTGTGATTAAAACCTTGTGGGATTGGGTTTTTTTTGTTGTCTTTTTTTTTTCTTTTGTTTTTGTTTTGTTTTTTTTTCAAATAACAGGCAGGCAGCAACTTCTATCAAACTGCTCTGTATGTGAAAATCTGTCTTGCCAAAGCTGGAGTTGACTAATCACATGATGCTAGTTAATAATGAGAACATGTCCCAAACTTGCCTCAGACAACTACCAATTTGTTTTTCAGGAACAAATAATGCCATTTTTCTCTAGAAATCCCTCTTTTCTATAAGCTTCTGTGATACTGGTGCTCCAGTACCCATATTTCATCAGCATATGGAGCAATAATAAACAGCTATGTTGTCTCCCCTTTTGGAGCTTGATTGCAAAGAGCCATTTTCTGTCAGGCACTGGGAGCTTGTTTAAATATTGTGCTCTGCATCATTGTATCTTCCCAAGAAGCTGTTTAATTTTGTCTAAACATTTTAATTGCAATCCTAAGGGAAGGGAAGTCATTGCCCATATTAAACATGAATCCCATTATACTAAAACGTTTATGTTTCTCAAAGGCTATTTATAGATGCTTTCCTAGTGTATGAAAATGTAAAAAACCAGAGCTGAACAATCATCTCCTGGCTGTGCTTGCCAGGCTGTGCCTCGGCTTGTTTATTCCAGTGGTCAGGCAAGACACATGAACAGGGCTCCTTTCAGCATTTCTGGCATTCCTGGAAACAGGGATGAGTGGCTTGTCTGGAGCCAAGGCAGGTGCCAGGGAAAGGGTGTGCTCAGCAAGGAGAACACAGCTTGGTGGCCTTGCAGATTTACAAGGGAGAAGATGCGTGTGGATTTACAAGGGAGAAGATGTGTGTGGATGTAAGTCCCAGAGGGACAAAACCAGACTGAAATTGAATAAATGGTAATTCTGCCACAAATCTGCAGAGAAAGGAGCAATGGAGACAGGTTGCCATATTCTTGTCAGAAGTGTGGTGCACGTATTCTTCAAGGTGGAGCAGGTTTGTTTGCCTGCTTGATTCAAAATACCCTGAACCAGTGTGTACCACTGGTCACACAGAGTATGACCCACCCTGTCTCCAGGGTTAGATGATTTCAGATGATCTCTGCAGATTTACAGGATTTCTCACTCATGGCAGCAACCATCTCTTCCTCTCCACAGGTGCCCAGAGTCTCTACTGCTAGTAAGTCGTACAGCACACAGATGTGGTTTTACAGATGCAAATATCTTTGCATTTTGCACTAAATGGAACTTGGATGTAGCTGTGGACCTGTTTCATAGCTTCTGCCTTTTCAGGAGTTCATGAAGCCAGTGAAAGCCCAGCTTCATCTACAGGGAAACAAATCTAGGCAACTGGCAACACTCTAATCAAGGAAATGTGGGGATTTAACACCCAGTACAGTTGCCGTTACCTTAGATGTGCCATCAGGAGAATGTGGTTTTTTGCAGATTATTAATGAACTTTATCCTTAATATGAACAAACATAGTTTTTAACATTTCATAGACAGTATCACCACTAACAACACAGCACTCCTGGCAATACCAATAGCACAAAACCCCATTATTTTCCAGCAAACTACTAAAAGTGCAGGTTAGCTTCTATCAAAGGCAAAACATCCAAGAAAGAGAAAGCCATTATATGTTTCTCAGTACTCAGCATAGTCTCATATGTTTTTGTGTTATTGACAAGAATGAGTTTGCCTTCAAAAAACATTTTCAATAAAGAAAATAAGGTTTCTGGAAAACAACCTGGTATTTTAAAAAATATTAGAATTCCTGAAAAACAATTGAATTTGGATTCAAAGACACTGAAATCTGAAAAATAGAAATATAAAAGGTTTCATTTTCTTTTTTTTTCCCCTAAAGATACTTTTTTTTAACTACTATTTTTTTTTGAGGTTACTATAGAATAGCATTCACTGGAAATTTTCTCCTCCCTGAAAAAACTTCCCTCTGTCCCCAGCATATTGAGACTGGCTGTAAATATCTCACTGAGCTAGCTGGTTGTAGACTGAAATTTCTTTCTGTTCATATACCATTACCTAGGAATAAACTATAATAAAAATGAAAGAGCAGTAGAAAGTGCCAGTGAGAGCCAAGCTGTATCACCAAAACTTGCTCTTCTTTTCCTGTCCTTTCTCCTCCTTGACAGTATTTAATAGACCACCTGACCCTGCTGACAACAAAACTGTGAAACTGCGTTTTCTAATATCCACAGCATCACAGGGAGCATCCATTTCTAGGAACCCCAGAGTGCTGAGCTAATATTGCAGGCTTATTTGGTCCTACATAATTAGTTATAATGACAAAAAGGACTAGCAGAACAGAAAGCCTTTCCAGCAGGCACTGTCATTTCTGGGTGGTGTTTTATATTGTCTAGACTGTAGCACTGTAGCTTTCCAGCTCTGATGGAGCCTCAATTAATGTGGAACATAAAGGAGGGTGAAACATTTTGATTACTTGGAGTGTGGAGAGAAGAAATGATGCTAGCAATGTATTTTAGCATATTAATCTTGCCCTTTTTAAAAATAACATTGCAATTAGTTTTTTCTTAATGTTAAGAGGAAATTAGTGCCTTGCAAAGCTTATACATCAAATTAAACAGGAAGAAGACAGACATATATTGTGTTTAGTGTGTTTGTAGCCCTACTACTACTGAACTACTGTATGTCTGTGTGTATTTGTGAGTGTTCATGCACACATGAATAATGTAGTCAGCTAAATAATAACAGGATTGAAGCTAAAATTGGACATTGTTACAAGGGACGTTTCTAAGTGCTATCAGTACTTGAAGCTATGTCTATGTATCAAAATTGACAACAGGCAGAACTTAACACCTTTAATTTAAATGGTGCTTAACTTGCCCATTTCTTGTGTACCTTATTAGTTAATATTATAGAAAATTTTTGTCACTGTCAACAGATGTGTAGATTTTATCATCTTGGGCCTGTCTAGAGTCATTAATTTGTCAAGTTTAAGATCAAGAAGAGGCAGTCATTTAATGACATCAGAAAAT
The DNA here is from genome assembly GCF_023055355.1 of Agelaius tricolor. NCBI lineage: Eukaryota > Metazoa > Chordata > Aves > Passeriformes > Icteridae > Agelaius > Agelaius tricolor. Next base: position 7,002,334 of record NW_027269270.1, read on the forward strand.
GCCTGACTGGTAGACTAGTCTGAATGTCTGCAGGGAGCGGTCAGGAGAATCTTTGCATTGGCAGTCAGATGTATTTCTTTTGGTTAGTACTGTGGATATTTCATTTTTCACGCTAAAAGTTAGCCTGACATGCAGAAAAGAGCTTTTGGAGAAAAACAGATAATGGAAGAGTGACTAAATACCATATATATAAGCCACAGTATAAATGATATCTACTGACAATAGTCAATACAGAGTGCAGAAATCCAACACTCTGTTGTTAAATTTGCTTTAAACTGCAGGTTTCATTTGATGTGGACTCCTGTGCCATGTAGCCTTTCTCTGTTCCCAGTTCAGACATGGCTCAGGCAGGTTCTGCTTCCCATGCCATATCCCAACAGAGGGCAATGCTGAAGAGAACAGTGCCAGTTTCAAATACAGACTGTTGGCCAAGAAGTGCATCCACTTACAGGAGACACTTTGAGGTTGTACTGTTTTAATTCAAATTTCTGCTTAAAGAGGGCCTGAGGCTTTTGATTTCTCATTCCAAATTACACATGAGAATTTAGAAGTAACAGCAGAACACATTGCCAAACATTCACTGAGTTTCTGCCTCTCTTTTTCCCTCCATATTAATATTAAAAAAGCCTTTTGCTATCTGTAGATATTTGGTGGACTGACTTTATAATCCTGTGTCTATATTGAGTAATTATATTCATGTGTCTTCACTGTAAGCTGCAAGTTAATACTTTGTCCTTCAAAAAAATCTTGCAAAAATTAGGGAGAAGGAGAGAATCTTTCCTTCTAAACCTCTGCAAATATGTACCCATTTCCAGTTGTGATACTGTGATAATGTAGTGCTTATCACATACTCTTTGCTTTTCTCAGTTGTATTTTTGTGATTATTATAAGAATGGTCTAAAACTGTGCTGTCTCCTGCCAATTTCTCATTTTTATGACAGAAGCAAATGTCAGAGTTGAGCAGTGACAATGTTTTGACTTCTTTGAATATTGTTTACCAGTGTAAGTTTTGAGCAGTTCACATTTGGCGGGCACTTCTGTTTGTACCCAGTGAAACCTGCTCTGAGCTAAGATCAAAAGGAATCATCATTCTGACTCACTGAGCATAAGGAGTCATAAAGATATTCTTATAACACTCTGGCAAGGACAAAAAAAATAGCTTGGCACTAAACCATGTATAGGGCTGTGATTATAACATAATGGCAGATGATGAAAATGAAATCCATTCCTAGAACATGACTGTAAAGATTTATCTAACTATATTGTGTGAGAGGTGATTTGCTGGCTCTGGTTTGGCAGCAGGACCCAGGGGTGCAGAACCAGGCAGAAGGGGGGGTTATGTCTCAGAGGGACTTGCAGAAGAGTTCAGCTGCTGTTTCACCTTTTAAGCCTTTGTGCCACAGATGCTCCTCTGTTTTTCAGAGCAAAGCCTGAGATCTGTAGACTCAAAGAGCAGTAAAAGGCACTGGCATACCCTAACATAGGGGTGGTCCTGACATTTAAAGTAAAGAAACTTTTTCTAGGCACCTAAGTTTTCTTTGGTTTTTGATAAAGTTTCCTTTGTACTTTTCCTGAGAAAACAGTAAATTAGAAATATGCATGTGACTTAGAGACAATTTTTCCAGAACCCTTAACATTGCAGTTATGTATTGATTTGTAGACTGTTATTAAAAAAGAGGAGAGTTAGCTCCTTTCCCTTTATTTCTGTACCTGTGGTAGCTGACTTGTAGCCTGTAAAAATCACGTGTGCCTCAGGACACACTGCCAGTGGGGACAGTACCAGCTGATTTTCCTTTTCCCTCATGGCTTTTCAGAGGAAGTGATTTTTGCAGCTCCCTAAGTTGAGCCAGGACAGAGGAGGAAAAGCAAATTATGACAGAGACAGGAACTGCTTCTTTGGTGGCAGATTATTTTCTCATTCAAATGTACTTATTCTTAGAGATGGTCAACCTGAATTAACATTTTCCTGAGCCATGTCAGATTTGATCCAGGGAAGTATAGTTTCAGCAAAAGTCGTAGTTGCAGGAGAAAAAAGGATTTTGCATTTGGAACGTGGAAGCCAGTACATTGTCTAGGAAATGGGCCTCTGGGATCTCAACCTATCATCACTGAAGTGTGAAGTTCTAATTGTATTGCTTTTCATAATGAATCTGCTACATAAATATTATTCAATACCTGCAAATTTGCACTGGTGGGAAATGGAGAGGTTATAATGCAGGGAAGATTTATGCCAGCTAGATGCTGGGCTGTCATGATTAAAAATTTTCCACCCATTATGTGAATCCTATTGATCATTGCAGGAAGCAGAAAATTGTGCTGTTCATTGATTTTGCGTGGCTGCAGAATGCATTAGGCCTGATGCATTTGATGGGTAGCCAGGTTTTCAAAGGAAGTTCAGTTAAGCTAATCTTAGTTCAGAGGAATATGCACAATGGAATAAGAACCCTTGTAATTGCAAGAGCAAATGGAAGAGTCAGAGGACTATATTATGAGCTATATCAGCAAAAGAATTAGACATGAGCCTTCCCAAGACACAAAAGTAAAATGCATCAAGGCTTTGATGCTGTTTTTCATGAACGTAGCAATTACTGGATGAATTGGGTTTTAGTTTCTCACCCATCAGCCAAGATAGTGAACAAAAAGCAATTAGTTCTTCTGCCTCAGCAAAGGGGAGTTATCAGGTTTTCATCTACTACTTAAAATAATATGGTGGAGAAATTAGTTGGAATCTAAAAGTAGAGCAGGAAGGGTGCAAGGGCAAAGGGGAGAAAAAAAGAAAATTTGCAGGCAGAGGGAATTTTACCTTTTGAAATTTGTTTCTACTGATTTGGTCCTTATTATCTCTCTTTTTATTAGCTTATGATAATGCTTAGTGTCATCTCTGTATCACAAGCTGCATTTCCTATGAACAAAGGCTTTGAGCAAATTTAATCCCCAAAATAAATTCTGTCAGTATCTAATGCAGGGATTAATTCCAATCTTGGAAATAAAGAGAAGAAAAGATTATTTTGCATCCCAGCTGGATGCTGTCTTACTGGCATGTTAATACAATGAAAGGAGTTCCATCTCTGTGATAAAGGAAATATTAAAATTGCATGTATCTTTGGGTAGTACATTAACTCTTCCTGGAAGTCCAAACGTACAAATCATTCAACATCTGAGTCACTTCTAATAGTCACACCCAAGCCACTTGGATCCTGCAAAAGTTTTGAAGGGTACATGCCCTTAAGCATAAGAACGTATTTAGTCCAGATTTTTGTTCTTTACTTGCTAGTTGAAGTAATTTTATCAAGAGAAATGTGTCTTGAAATGACTACATTTAGAGTATGCTAATACTTTTTTATTAAAAAAATGCCAAAAATGCTACCAGCAATATGAAGTATTTTTAAATGTTATATATATGTGTGTGTGTTTACTCACATAATAGATTAGGTGAAAAAACCCATATGGGTATTATTCCATTCTTACTGGTTTATGTCTTACAACATCAGATTTTCAAAACAGAGTTTCTGCAGCAATTACAAATGTAAAAGCACAGCTACTTTAACTTTCACATATCATTAGGTGAACAAAAATTGTATGTGACCTTCTCTGTATAAAACCAGTAACAAGTGAGATTGGAGAGTTCTGTTTATGTGCTTCCTAGTGATTAATAACCCTGAGGGGGAAATTGAAGGTTTTGTCTTAGTACTGAAAAGATGCTATAACTGTAAACATGAGTGTGAACTGTTCAAATAAAGTGACAGTGATCATCATAAAAATCTATGGAAACTTTTCACTCTTTTCTTCTCCATTAAAGGCACAGATCATAGTGAGAATTTAATCTTGCCAGCAGACTAAGAAAATTTCAGTTCAAGTTTATCTGTGACTAAATCCTACAAGCATTTAAAGAGTAACTCTGAAATCCTGCAAAGATGTATCCCACATATGAAGCTTTGGAGAACTGAAATCCTAATCTGTAATGAAGAAGCAAAGCCCTGTACAGTAGTTTAGTTATTCCACTGCTTTTCTAAATATAGCCATGTCTGGGGGATTAAAGCAACAGCAACAAAAACAGTGCTGTAACATAAAATGTCAGGAATTGAAAGAATGGGAAATGACATAGGGAACAAGGATCACAGCTCTGCACTGAGGTCTTTAGCTGTGCAACCCAGAGGATAGATTTGCTCTTGTCTGGAAGCCAGCCCAGCTCAATTTAAAAGACCAGGTTCAGGAATTACTCAGACACAGCATGTCTGACTAGACTGGAGCAATTGAAATATTTGCCCACACAGTTGCTTATCAGACAATGTATTCTCCTTTTGACAGACCTTTCATCAATGTTATTTAACAGTTGTTTACTCCTAGAACATCCAATTACCAATTAAATGTTATTAAAAACATTGCATCACTTTTCACCGATTTAATTCTGCTGTTTCCTCAAGAAGATGTCATGGACCACAGGCTTTAAGTTTTTCCAGCAGGCAAATCTGAACTGTAATTCTGTACTGTGCATCAAACTGCATGCCTATAAATAATGAGTGGTGACAAATGAGCACATCCAGAAACCCTGGGGTAAAACAAAAAAAATTGCTGATAGATAAACCACCTGCTAGCTTGAGGTTCTCTGCTGCACACCGGAGGGTTTCCTCTCTTATTTTGCACAATATTTCATGGTGGCAGCCTCTGAGATTTTAGGTCTGTAAAAGCCACTGTACTGCCCATATTCCCTGTATTCACAGTAGTTGTCAAAAAAATCATTGCAAGGTAATTATGGTAAGCACCAAGACAGAGGAAAGAAAATGAGATAAAATGCAAATGAAGGGCGATGATTCTGAAGCTGTGGGGTGTGATCTCAGTGACCTCCTGTGGGGCTGTGAAAAGGCACAGAAATGAGCTGTATAGTCTTGCTGTTTCATGATTTTTGTTCTAAGATTTCTTTTGCTGAATCCTAAAAGCATAATTTGCAGGAATTAGACATTCATAAGTCACTTTACTCCTACTCTGGAGGGCATATAGGACATTTGCGAGGGGCAGGGAGAGAAGCAGCTCTTAAACTTGAAATAAACATTTTCATTTCGTGTTGTTAAAGACAAAAAATTTTTGTTTGTTGTGAACCCTGTGAATGGAAGCTATCAAATATCATAGCCAAGTCAGTAACAGATCACTGTGGCTGTCAACAAAAAGAAGTAAAAAAACATAAGAGTTAGATTTTAAACCATGTGACTGAAATATATTAGTTTATCTAAAACTTAGGGCTTCTTCTGCCATGGAGTCAGGCTCATCTGCAAAAGGTGTCCTGCATCCCATCTGGAGATTAATAGCTCTTCATCTATCATGACTGCATAAAGGAATGGTGTTTTGGGTAAAAACCCAAAGGTCAATACTGCTCTCAAGAGGAGTAAAGTACCTAGTTTGTTGTTTTGCTTGGTTTGTTTGGGGGTTTTCTTTACAGGGATTTTTGAACAGGAAAGAGAACCAGAAAAACACAAAATTGTGGTGCACGACCATGAAAAATTTGCATAGAAAAAAATGAAGATTTTTGATTAGCTATGTAGAATCCATTCAAGGGTCCAAGGTCATGGTCATTATTATAGTTCACAAAATTTGGGTAGTTTTACAGTGTCCAGCCTCCAGTAATGGGATGTCTCATATGAGTCTTCTAGCAGGGAGGGAATCTTACCAGTTTGTCTAAGACAGGTGAAGCAGCAAGTATTGTCATTATGATGGGAAAAGAGAGTTTAGCACAGTTTAAACTGAAATGAACCATTTCAGTCCTCCTCACAGAATTTGTTCTCTGAGCGCTGAGGTGCTCCACTCTCTCTGGATGGGATCTTGTCACTGTGCCATGAGAAAATCCATGTGTTTCTGCAGCCCTGGTGAAAACACATGCTATGTTTTGACAGAGTTTTTTTCAGTATAGCTTTCTCCTTTTCTTTCCTGAAATCTCATCTCTCTCTGGCCACCCTGCTCCCCTTGCACCCCATCCTATTGCCTGGAGATTTGTTGGTTGGTTGTATCCAATACATCTATTCAGAGCATGCACCAAGGCTGGGGCCCCTAGGAGAAAGAAGAATGAAAAGCTTTTTGGCAGAGTCCCTGAAACACAGGTAGAAGGAGTTCTTGAGGAATCCCAAACAGCACGAGTGCTAAAATAGCTCGTGTCCATTTCTGGGACTTTGCTGTCAGTTCACATATTTATAATCTGTGGCGTTTCCGGACCTCCAGCTTTGCATCCTGGCTGCATCCTGCAATCCTAGAAATGCCTTTTGGTCTCCAAACACTCTTTCTTGTAAAACTCCTGAAGTTTTTAGTTGTGTAGGCTCACTTTTCTTCCAAATGCCATGGTCCATCACAGTGTTTTAAAGTATTGCTCATTTAGACAGCTACATCCTGATAAGCACAGAAAAGCAGGTTATATTCTTCATGGCAAGTCATGTAAGACTTTTATGCCTTACTTGTGTCCCAAATAACTTTGATCATTCCACAATACATCCTATTAAGTATTTGCTGTTTAATGATACAAATAGAAGACAAATTTTCATATCTGCAACTGGATTTCCTCCCTTTTGATGGAAATTGAGGTTGTTTTTCAATTTCCATTAGATCTCCTTTTTAATTATAAACCATGCTTTCTTTTATTTCAGACTGCTAAATGCAGTGGAACAAAACTGATTTCAGAGAATTAAGTTCTATTTGGATTCATTTTAATTTTATTACCACTTTGCCCATAGGGCTTGCCTTCTGTCTGTGTGTTTGGTAAGAGAAAACTACTTTTTAAAATAAAATATCATAAAAAATACATAGTAGAAAACAATAAAAGGTGCATGGATGGGGAGGTGGAGGAGAGAAATTCATAAATATCAGTTGCTAGAGATGCTAAAATTAAGTGATAGCTGTTTGCTTGCCCCAAAATTAGGTAAGCTATGAACTGATGAGAGCTGAGCATGAATTCCATGCCATGTTCTCTATATCATGTGTCCATCTGGCTTATTATAAATCTGCTCTGGTGAACGTGCCTCCAGCGCCCTGGGGAGTGTCACGCTCCATGCTCTGCCTCTTCCCCACCTAAATGCCTGCATCCCTGGGCAGCACCATGTACCTGAGCAATGGCTTTGGGCTGTCCTGGCCAGCTCACCCCCAGCTGCAGGGCCTTGGCAGGAGCTGCCTCTCCAAGCCCTGGGCTGCACAGCTCGGGGTGACCCTCAAGGAAATGTGAGCACAGCCAGGGAACTCATTGACCTTGTGTTCCCTGTGGTTCTTCACTGAAGATTTTAACTACTGCACTTGACCTTAATTTACTTAGAGCATTTAAAATGAGCTAAGGTTTAATGCCTGCTTTTGTCCTTTTCTGAAGTGCAGCCACCATGAATTGCTTAATTAACTCATTAGGGCCCTAAGCCAAGCAGATATCTAAGCCAACCTTGCCTTTAAGACCAATTGTGAAAGGGCTGGAACTATCCAAGCCTAAACCCACAACATGTTCTTTTCCATGCTTGAAAACCTCAGGCAACAAATGGGAAGTCAGAGTTAAAGTGTATTTGAAGACAATTTGACACACTATTTTTCTTCATTTTAAAAATGCACATAGATCTCCACATCTTTGCAAAAAGAATCGTCACTTCAGTTCATTCTTCATTGTTATTAGAAATTATTTGCAGCCTTCTAACCCCATGTTCCCTTATTTGCTTTAAGATTTCAGGTTGCCTCAGTTTACCTTGTTATCCAGATTCCTTCCACTTAGCCAGAAGCAATATTAAAGGGGGGCAGCAAATGTAATATAGCTCTGTTACTTCTCTTGTCTTTTGCTGTAAAAACTTTCTCTGGAGTACAGGTTTTTACTGTTTTGTTGTTTTACTTTTTACTGGTTTACTTTTTTATTAGTAAGTGATAATTAAATTGGAAAGTGGCAGCAAAAAGCATTACTCACAGTGGAAAGTTATCCTTTGAAGTAAGGTTTCTCAGTCTTTTCCAAGGAAAGAACATAACAAGCAGTAAGACAGGGAAGCAGATCTGTCATCTGAATTAAATACAACTAGTAAGTAAAATACAGAAACCAAAATAACAAATGGAATATTGTAAATCACATCCTCCTTTATCTTGATGGCACAAAAAGGAACTTAGGAGTATGCTTTGTTTGTGCTAGAAATTTTCTAAGCAATTTTAAGAGTTTTGTAAGTTGCTTCTGCGCCCTATACTATGTGGTAATTTTCTCAGTTAATTACATCTTAAATTCTGAATTCTGTGGAATAAATCTGCTTTTTCATGCAAGTATAATTCCTTTTAATTCTATGATATAGTGACTGTATGGGAGGATAAATGCAGACCTTTTTCCATGAGCAACAGGTAGCCATAAAGCTGGAGGCAGCAGCACTCCCTGTTCTCCTGGCAGTACCTACATCTGACCTGCTCATTCATACTCAAGGCAGCTACTGGCCTTTATAAAGGGAAGAAAAAAAGCTAAATTCTTTTTCTATACATATATTCACTAAGCTTAGAAATCAGTCCAGGTGAGGGAGGGAGTATTTCTCAAATATGCCACTAACCATCACTTTAAAAATACTGAAATAAGCAGAAGCATGCCAGCAAAGTAAATTCTGCACTCTCAGAAAAATTTTCCTGCTAGAAATTTATATATATATATATATATATAAAAGTAGTAGTCTATTGGACTGAGCCAAATCAATCAATAGTGTTTCCTTAGGATTTCTATGAGTCACTTCTTTAAGAGCCTTCCCCCATGTGGTCATTTCTGTGAAGTTTTACCATGTGTGGTCAATACAAGGGCACTGCACACACCCTCCAGCAGCCATGGAGCCATCATATCCTGCTTTTAGATGCGTAAATTATGTACTGTTTAAGAAAACCTATGTAAATATGGACTGAATGTTCCTATTTTGTGCTTCCACTTCAGTATGCTGCAGAGAAATCTGTTTGAGTATTTCACAAAGCTATTTCTGAAGTTTTTTGTTCTCTGGTTCAATTGCTTCAGAAGCCAAAATTCAAGGGGTACATGTAAATGTTTGAGTAGGTTATCTGATTGAGCACATCTGAAGGGTTATCTCCTTTTTCTCTGAGAATTTCAAGCTCATTTTTTCTATATCCAGTAGCATGCACAAAATGTAGCGTTTGACGTTAGTGACAAGACAGATACAACAGCAAATTGGAAGGGCCATAGGAAGGATCTTGCAGCACAGTAATAACTTCACCTTTTTAGTGTGAGAAATCTTTAAACAGCAGTACAGAATTACTCCATTTGGTGATAAATCTCTGGGCCATAGCACCTTGAATGCCTGTATCTAGATGAGCCAGCTAATTTTATGGACTGACTGGAAATTCCAGATGACAATTAAAACCATGTAAAAATTACATGCACTAGGAAGCTAATCTAGTCTTATCAGCTTTCAAGGACTTGCAAGACAGATTCCTTCCTCTCATTTTTCTCAAACTTGTTCTTTTTTTCATTCTTTGTGAAGAGATAAAGTATCAAATTAATTTTGAAGATACTCTAATGGCTTACCACAGTAACATTTACCTGCTCCATGTACAGAGGGTTTCAAGAGCATTTAAAAAGGAACACAGCTCAATCTATTTTTCTCCATTGGAAAATTTAGAGCCAAGTTTTGGGACAGGTGAAAAACAGTAAAATCTTGAAAGTCTTGTAGCTTGGGCTGAAGAATGTGGGAAGAAGGGGGTTAACAGAGAAAGCACTGCAACTGCACTTTGGAGATCAGTAATTGTCAAGTGAAAACCCCTGCATCATCACAACCAAATTTAGAGGAATTTTCTTTTCAGATGATAAAGGTTCATCATTGACCTGTTCTTCTGTTGCATTATTTGTGCAGCTGCTTGTGTTCCTATTAGTGGTTAGAGTATTTACAGCCTATCTACCTGATTGTACAACAGCTTTTATAAAATTCCCTGCAAAGATCTTGCAGAATAGGAGAAATTTCAGAATGTGTTTTTAGAAAGATATAACCTCTATTACATGGTGATTATCACGCTGACTCTATAACATAATTTTATTAATAATTAAACCACTCAGTTTTACCCTCTGCTTGATTGCTGTATGGGTAGCTGTAATTAACCTCTACTGATGTTAATTATGCACAAAGTGGGATCTTGGAGCTGCTGACCATGCAATTTGTGAAACAACTCAGGAGGTGCTATGGCTTGCATAGTGTTTCTATGCACTCTTTCAACTTACAGCACAATGAGAAGTCAAAGTGGTGAGAGGTGTGCTTTGAAAAAAGTTACAGAGTTCGCTCAGTAAAGTCATTGAAGTTCATTTGTCTCGGAGTCAAAATGAGTAGAGGTGCCACCAAGATATCTCTGTAAATGTCCTGCTGTGAAAGACTTGTAGAAATTGATCAAGCCAAATTAGATGTGATTAAATTCCACAAAGGACTCGTTTCATGAAGGCCCAGTTCCACTACGAGCCTGTAGACAGAACAGGAACACCATTCCATGTAATCCCTCTGCACTGGCTTTACAGATGCTGACAGGAGCCTCACAAAAGACAGAACAGTGAGGACAAGGGTATAATCTCCTTGATGTGTAAAGGTGTTGGTATTTCAATAGGAAGCTGCTCAGGGAGTTATCCTATGTAAAGATGAAATTTTATAGGTCAGTTTGTAAGATTTGTAGGAAAAATTCTCACTCCATTATTCTACACAGGATTAACTTCTGTTTCACAGGGATCAAACCAGTTTATCAGCGCACAGCTTCTCCAAGCTGCAAGCAATGCTAGGATTAGAATTGCAAATAATTCTACAAACAGACTTCAGCAATTAGATTGAAGCAGCCTGATGGCTGTTAAAATGAAGAAAGCTTAACTGGTTAAAATGTGTGTTTAAATGTGTGTTAAAACAAATCATCAAGCTTGTGATTTGTTTGTAAACAAGTGCAGCAAAGAACCCAGGATAGAAGTTCTCCAGTAGCAACTGGGACCTCAAGGATCAGTCTCTATCACTAGGACTGGAGCCTGTGGGGCCTCTGAAAATACCTATTATTTGATAATCACTTGATGGAAATATGGTCTTTATCTTCCAGCTCTGTCGGATAGGAGGAATAGCTAGGAGTAAAAAGGTTCTATTGAAGATGCTGGTCTTGTGCCAAATTCTTATGGTCCACAAGGCCATTTAGATTTATAGAGTCCCTCGGTGCAAAGAAAGCTCTCCAGAGTACGTCCCTCACTTGTGCACTTTCTTGCCATAGAAAATATCTAGCAATAACTTGATAGTCTGATATTCTTTGCATACTGACTAAATTGTTTCAATATCAGCAGAAAAATAAGTATCAATGCCTTATTAATATCATTTTTTCATATTACCAAATGTAATTGCACTGATGGCTTTGTGTAACTTGAATTAAAATGCACAATATAATAGTAGGACCAAACCAATATAATATGAGAACTTATTCAGAAAAATATTGAATTTTTTAAAAAATATTTGGGAAACAAAAAGTTAAAAAAAGTTGAGTCAATGTTTCTTTACACGAACTAGAAATCGGGACATGTTTCTGGCTGCAGAAGCTTCAAAAAGTTATCTTTCTTAAACCTAATCAGTCCTACATAAATTGCAGTACGTGAGAGTTACAGTGTTGCAGAGCAGTGTCATTGTACCTAACACAACAATAGAGTCTGGCAAGAAGATGTAAAAAAATACCACCAACTACAACCAGTGAAAAAATTTTCCCCTCAGTTCTCCAACTTTTAAAGACTCAGGAGCAGCAGGCGGGGTGCTCCACCTGCTTCTCCCCTCAGTCCCTGCCACATGGGCACCACGGCACTGAGCCCTGCCTCCGGACAGCCGGGGGCAGCTGCACCTCCCGGCCCCGCAGCTACAATCCGTGCCCGGGCTGCGGAGGGCTCTGCTCCCTGTGCGGACGAGCGGCGGCGGGGGCAGAGCCCGGAGAGCTGCCAGGGACACCTGGGCGATCCGTGGCCAGCACCTTCCGGCCCAAGGCCTTGTCTCCCGCTCCCTCCTGGCCATGGCAAGAGCCGGCTGGGATGGCCCTGGCAGGAGGCTTTCCTTGCATTGCCTCCATCTGGCCTCTGACCGTGGCTCTGTTCCTCTCTCTTCCAGCTCTTCAAGCCCTGAAGGAAGAAGAGAGGCCGTCCTGCACCAGCATCCTGCTTCAGCTGACCTTCGAAAGAAGATCTGCAGAACTTTGTTCATCAGCTGGATCAGATGTACCGGTGTCCATTGGCGATTTCCAGTGCCCACTGAAGATGGGAGCACCTGCGGAGCAGGATGGACCAGCTGGAGCTCCAGGCACAGCTCTTGCTGCTCAGGGCTGAGCCTGTGGAAGCGCTAGCAGCTCCTGCCATCTCTTTCCCTGTTGGCAGCCCCCTTCCCTGCAGCCCTCAGGCCCTGCCCATCCCCTCTTCACCTCCCCTCTTCACCAGCTCACCCCTTCCCTTGGCTTTCCCTTAATAAACAGTTTGAGTTTTTCACTTGACCCACGTCTCCGTGGTGCTGAAGCAGCGCAAAATCTGAGCCCGGAGACATGCAGGGCCCTGCTGCCGTTCTCCTCCGTGCTGCGTTCTGGGCACAGAGAGAGAGGAACAAGGGCAGCTCTGGCTGCAAAGGTCCCTGTCCTGCTGCTCCAGCTGCACAGCACTGTGGAGTTAAAGGTCGTGCTGAGCACGCTGAAGGGGACAAGGACCCTGGGTTTTAGAAGAGCACACTTGAGTGTGTGCTGTGAAGCCAGCCGTGAGGGAGTCCATGGCAAGGATCCACCGAGGGCAAAGGAGCTTGCAATGCCAGAAGGTTTGCAAAGAGCTTCCTGAAAGCTCCATCCCTACACAGGGACAGGAAGAGGGCAGAACCAGACACCACCGTGGCCTAGCTGTGAGCTTTGGGTGTGCCTAAAAGCAAATGGAGCAGCAGCAGCAGCAAGGAGTGGCCGAGACTCGGAGGCGCGACCGTCCCAGCGGCCGCAGCGCTGTCAGGCGGTGCCTGCACGCTGGGTGCGGCTCCGGCGGCTCTGCTCTCCCCACGAGCGAGGAATCGCAGCCCCTGCCTCAGAGCCGGTCAGAAACCCAAGCAAACGAGACCAGAGGCAGGGGACCCTTCCCATCTCTCTGGGCCATGGCTGCAAAACAGCCGCTGCGTCCTCCTGCGCCTGTGTTTGGGCCGTGCTGAGCCCAGAGCCGGCCAGCTTGTGCTCTGCTGTGCCAAGAGGGTTCTGGGCGGGCAGGAGAAGGGCTGTGCACAGTGGGGAAGGGGCTCACGAGAGCCTCCTGCGGGAGCAGGGCTGCGTTCCCTGCCTGGGAACAGCCTGGTTTTGGTGCCCTGAGCGCGGGCAGGAGCTCAGGCCCGTGAGGAGGCAGCGGGCAGCTCTCGTTTATAGGGGGCCCGGGGCTGCGTGCCACAAGGGACACGTGGAAACAGACTTGGGGAAAGGAGGATGAGCTGCAGCTGGAGTGCCTGTGCTGCAAGGAGCAGAAGTAATTCAGCCTTGCCAGGGTTGCTTAAGTGTGTGTTGGTGTTCCCTGGGAAATGTGGGCATTTGGGAAAATGCCTTTGGAAGAGAGGGGCTTGCTTCTCAAGCAAAGTGCTTCCCCAGGAGCCCCCAGTGAGGTAGGTGCAGCTGTCTCCCTTTGGCTCCCTGAGCTCCTTTCCGTCCTTGAGGCCCCTTGCACTTGGCAGAGGGGCGTGGGAAGGGAGAAGGCTGTGAAGAGAAGCTTTGGCATCTGCCTGGGCCTGCGGAGACCAAGCTGAGCACCAGCGGCAGGGTGTGTTCCCCCCTCTGAGCACAGGACAGAACCGGATCATCTCTGTCCAGCCGAGAGCCCCAAATGCCTCTCAGAGAGCTGTGATTTCAAAGGCCTTTATGCACACATTGATGCCATCTTCCCTCTCTGGTGTGTTTTAACTCTTGGCAAGACGCGTTTGCCTCTTGCTGGAAGCTGCTCTGCTCCAGGGCCGGCACCGAGCTGGGCTGTGCGGGCTGGGCACCGTGGAGAGTCCTTTCCTGAGCACTTGGCCAGGCTTGGTGTGTCCAGGCCTGCGTCAGACACTCGGGGCAAGGGATTCCTTCCAGCTGGGGGCACCTTGGGTGGGGAGGGGGCGGCCCCGGGCACGTGGCAGCGTGTCCAAGGGCCCTTTGTGACACGGTGCGGAAGGGTCACCGAGGGACCGAGTGGGATGGGGTGCGTGAGCAGCCCTTTGTGACACACGCTGACATAGGTTCTGGCGGCGCCGTGGCCACGCCACAGTGCTCGGTGCATGCGACGGGAAAGGACGGGAAAGAGCAGTGCTGTGAGGAGTCCCCGCACAGCCGGCTCGTTCCTTGCTGACCCGGAGCTTTTCCGAAGCGTTCCTCCTGCGGCTGGCCTCGCGGCCAGACCTCGGGACTCGGTGACTCGGAGCTTTTCCGAGGCATCTCCCATCCCTGCGGCCCGTGCCCTCGTGGCCAGGCCGTGGGGCTTGGTGACCCCCATCGTTCACGAGGAGTCTCCTGTCCTTGTGGCAGGAGCCCTCGAGAGCAGAGTGCAGGACTTGCTGTCCTGCAGTCTTCCTGAGGCTCCCCTGTCGCAGGCACCTGCAAGGCAGGACTGCAGCACTCGCTGACTCGGACCCTTGACGGGGCATCTGTGTCGAAGGTGCCCTCGAGGTCAGACAGCGAGATGGCGGGCAGACTGCTCGGCCTGTTCAAGGGGCTTCGGGGGAAGAAAAACAATGGCCCTGCAGCTGCCCCAGCGCCGCAGCCTGCAGAGCCAGAGCAGTTGCCGCCGCTGCAGGATGGTGAGTGGTGGAGCTGGGCCGCAGGGCAGGTGCTTGCAGCCGGCCTGGCCCCATCCCATCCCTTGGACGTGCCCACGGACGGGATGGGACAGGGGCCAGGGCTGCCCCCGCAATGGCCGTGCTCCGTCCCCTGGGCACCCGGGGGGCTGTCCCTGCCAGGGGAGCGCAGGGCTGGGCTGTGTTCTCCAGCCTCTCCCGCGGCCCCTCAGCTCTGGCTGCACTCGCTCTTTGCCAGATGCGGCCAAGGACCGGACTCAAGAGCAGGAGCCCACCCGTGGCCGCTTCCGCAGAGCAGCCCAGGTACCTGCGGCCGTCCCCACCTGGGCCGGGCCTGCTGGCACTGCCCGGCCGAGCCCCGCGTTGGAGCAGGCCATGGAACGTCCCTCTCTTCTTCCTGCCCTTCCTTCTGCTGCAGACACTGCGGAGGCTCCTGCGCCTGGGCCGCAGAAGGAGCGGCGGCACCGGCACCGAGGGCACGGCCCAGCCCGACTGCAGGCCCGGCCAGCTGCGGGCACAGGCTGCTGCCGGCTCAGCGTCCTCTGAGCTCGCAGCAGCCTCTGAGCAGGACACGGCCGAGGGCAGGGCGGAGGCTGACGTGGCCCTGACTGAGGGCACGGCCACCACCGACACCCAGGCTCAGGGCATGCCAGCGAGTGACGCCATGCCCACACTGACCCTGACTCCTCCACCCTCTCTGGAGCTTTTCCAGAAGCGTGGCGCTTCTCCACAGCAGGTAAGCAGCCTGGGGCCAGGGCTGAAGGCCTCCCAGGATCACGTGGCCCCTCGAGCTACAGCTGCTGGGCCCCCTCAGCCTTTGAGGCCATCACAGTGGGCTGGGAAGGCGAGCACTTCTTGGGGGAAGCTGGGGAAGTTGCTGCCTTGGACAGCGCTCCAAGTCTTCCCCATGCCGCCTCCTCCAGGTGCTAGCCACAGTCAGGGACATTCTCCAGAGGCTGGCGTCCTGTGTCACCGTGGACGCCGGGCTGCAAATGGAGATTCTGAGCCTGACGGAGGAACACCCTGCTCCAGTGGTGATGAGCCTCCTATGCTGTGCCCCGACGTGTGACAGGTACCGGGCACAACTGCCTCGAGAGCTCGGTGCTCGCCGGCCCCTAGGGCCCCTGGCCCTGTCCAGCCTGTCACACGGGCTCTGCCAGACAGGCGGAGAGCTGCGGGAGCCTCGGGCCCCTCTGTTTGCTGAGCCTCTGCCATGCTCCCTCCCTGCCCCTCAGGGCACCGGGGCTCTGTCACCCGGCCCCACGCGGCCGCACGGGGCACGGTGCTGATGCACAGCTCTGCTCCCACAGAGCCGCCACGCTGATGTGGAGAGCCATCGGCACGTCAGAAGTGGCCGCCCAGGTGGTGCTTCCATGGCTGCTCTCTGCCATGGAGGAGCAGCCACCCTACAGCGGCTTCTTCTGCAGCGGGGACAACGAAGCCATCTCTGCCCTGGCTGTGAGTTTCTAGAGCTGGCCTTTGCTCGCCCTCCAGGTGGCCTCTCCAGCAGCTCTCCCCAGCCTTCAGCTCCCTGCCTGGGCTGAAAGCTGGCCTAGGGGCAGCAGGCTGGGTGCTCCCCCTGCGTCTCCCCTCGGGCCCTGCCTCATGGACTCCCTGGCACTGAGCGCTGCCTCGGGCTGCTTTGTCTCTTGCAGGCAACTCTGGTGCTCTGGAGGATTGTCCCCATGTCCGAGTGGCACTACGCCATTCTCCTGCATTCTCCCCAGCTCCTCCTGGCTCTGCTCCGGCAAATTGTCATCACCACAGAGCAGATGCCAGGGGACGTTGAGACCCAGAGCTTCTGGAGAGCGTGCCAGGAGGAACACGGCCTTCCCAGCGAGCCCAACAGGTGCCAGTCGCCCTGTCCCTCCCATGCCCCCGTGGCCAGGGCCAGCGCTCCCAGAGTGACCTGGCCTTTGCTTGGCACACAGGTTTGTAGTGCAGACCATGAAGGCTCTGCTCTCCCGCCTGGGCTTTGACTGGAAGAAGCTGATGGCTCTGGAGCACAAGCGGGTCTGGGAGAAGCTGCTCAATGTCGAGATCCAGCACTATGGAGCGGGTCTGCTGGCCAGGTGAGATCCCCTACTCCTGTCACCACTGCCAGCATTTGTGCCCTGTGCCCGCAGTGCCCCACACAGTCGCCGGGGTTGTAAGCGAGAGGGCCTTGTTGGCGAGGGAGGGCCGAGCAGACTGGAAAAGGCTGGGAGAGGAGGATGCCCAGGAGCAGCCGCCTCCCAAGGGGCCCATGTGCCCTGGCAGAGTGCTGGGGAAAGATCAGACCTCTGTGAGTCACTCCTGGGAGAGGTTTGCCCGCCCTGGGAGGCTCAGGGCCTTGGTGCCTTTTTCCCCTGCCAGGGAGGTGTGCCGTGGCTTGAGGCCCTTGTGTCCCTTCATGGCCTTGCAGCTGCTCAGCCTGCTCATGGAGAAGCAGCTCTGCTGGCGTCTGCCTGCCCTGGCCTTCTTTGTGGAGGTGAGCCTGATGGCCAGCGCTGCCTGGCTGAGCTGCCTCCCGGCTCTCGGGCCTCTCGAGGCTGCGGCCGCCTGGGACGCCGCCCGCGCCCGCTGCTGCTGCCGGGGCCCGGCCCTGTGCGGCTCCGGGCTCCTGGCGGCCGGCTCCCCTGGCACTGCCCTCCTGTGCCTTTCAGCTCCTGGAGTGCCTGGACTTGAGCAAACACGGTCCCAGTGCCCTGTTGCTGCTGTCCAGGTACCTGCCCCACGTGTGCACGGAGAGCGAGCGCCTGGCGCTCCGAGGCCTCGTGGTGCTCAGCAAGGAGCCCTCGCTGGTGAGAAGGGGGCAGTGGCTGAAGCCCCGCTGGCAGCATCGTGGGGCTGGGCAACGCAGACCTCTGGCCTTGGCTGGTCCTTGGCAGCAGAGGCAGCTGCTCCCAGCTCTCCTGCCTCCCGCTTCAGCTGCCCCAGTGCCCCAAGCAGACGTTGGTGCTGCGGCCCTTCACGGCTTCACAGCACAGTCCGGTCTTGCACGCAGGGACGAGGAATACGCCGCCTGTATCAAGACCTGGTGCAGCTGCTGGCTGATCCAGACCCAGAGATGGTCGAGATGAGCCTCTCTGTGTTCACGAGTACGCTCCAGGACAAAGCCGTCGTGCTACGCAGCGTCCCCGCCCTGAAGATGGCTGAGCCCCTCCTGCCACACTTTGAGAATGTAGGGCTCTGTGCCCCCAGCCAAGGGCACTGGACGCTGCCTGGAAACTCTGTGCAGTTTTGGGCCTTTGCCCCAATGGGCCTGGAGCAGTTGGTGCTTAGGACTTTTCCTTTCCTTCCAGGACAACAGCCACGTGCAGCTGCTCTCCATTCAGCTCTTCCTCAAGGTGATGGAGCTGATAGCGAAAGGGGAAGAGGAGTGTCTCACGACAATCGTGAACCAGAGCCTGCTCCCTCTCTTCTTGCGCTGGCACGATGAGAACCTGCAGGTGGCCGAGGTGAGGTTTTGTGCGATGCTGCCGCATCCCTGCCAGGGGGCTCGGCCGCCTCCTGCCCTGGCGCCTGGCGGGCTCCAGGCTTCCCTGGCCGTGGCGCAGGGACGCGGGTCTGGTGCCACCTGCGGCTCTCTGCCGCTCTCCAGGCCTCTGGCGAAGCCCTGCTTTGTGCGGCACGCTTCCTGAGGAGGGGGGACCTCGAGGACCTGCTGACGAAGAAGCAGCGGATGAAGTTCGCCGAGAGCCTGGTAAGGACAGCCCGGGAGCCCGAGCCCTGGCCCCGGTGCTCGGTGCGGGGCGCTGGCAGCTGTGGCCCTGCCCGGCGCCGCAGCCGGGCCCGCCGGCCTGCGCCCCCCCAGGCCGCTCCCTGCCCCGGGCCGTGCGGGCCGGCTCGGCCGGTGCTGGGCGCAGGGAGCGCCCGGCCGAGGGGCAGAGCCCACGCCGAGCCTTCCCTGCCGGCGCTCCCCGCAGCTGCTGCAGGACGAGAGCCGAGCGGCCGAGCACCTGCGCTGGGCGCTGCCGCGCCTGCAGAGCCCGCAGAAGCCCGTGCGACTGGCGGCCGTCAGGATCATCGGTGAGCCACGAGCCCGGCGCCCCTCCCTCCCCTCCCTGCGCCCAGCACCGGCCGAGCAGGAGCGGGCCGGTGCAGCCCCGGCCGCCCTCGACGCTGCCGCCGCCCTCCCGCGGCCGTGCCCTCGGGCGACAGCGTGCGGCAGGGGCCGGCGGGAGCCCTGCCCGGGCAGGAGGGCGTGCGGCCGCAGGGCTGCCAGCGCCCGTGTCGGCCAGCGGTGCCGCCCGCCGCCGCCACGGGCTCTGTCTTGCCAGGGCTGGCCGGAGTGCTCGTGACGGGGCAGAAGGAGGAGCTCCAGGTCCTCACTGAGGGTGAGTCGGGGCAGCCGCGGGGCAGCGAGCACCGCCGGGGGCAGCTGCACCTCCCGGCCCCGCAGCTACAATCCGTGCCCGGGCTGCGGAGGGCTCTGCTCCCTGTGCGGACGAGCGGCGGCGGGGGCAGAGCCCGGAGAGCTGCCAGGGACACCTGGGCGATCCGTGGCCAGCACCTTCCGGCCCAAGGCCTTGTCTCCCGCTCCCTCCTGGCCATGGCAAGAGCCGGCTGGGATGGCCCTGGCAGGAGGCTTTCCTTGCATTGCCTCCATCTGGCCTCTGACCGTGGCTCTGTTCCTCTCTCTTCCAGCTCTTCAAGCCCTGAAGGAAGAAGAGAGGCCGTCCTGCACCAGCATCCTGCTTCAGCTGACCTTCGAAAGAAGATCTGCAGAACTTTGTTCGTCAGCTGGATCAGATGTACCGGTGTCCGTTGGCAATTTCCAGTGCCCACTGAAGATGGGAGCACCTGCGGAGCAGGATGGACCAGCTGGAGCTCCAGGCACAGCTCTTGCTGCTCAGAGCTGAGCCTGTGGAAGCTCCAGCAGCTCCTGCCATCTCTTTCCCTGTTGGCAGCCCCCTTCCCTGCAGCCCTCAGGCCCTGCCTTTTTTACCTTCCAGCTCACCCCTTTGCTTCGTTTTCCCTTAAGAAACAGTTTGGGTTTTTCCAAAACCCTAAGGTGGGAGCACCTGCGGAGCAGGATGGACCAGCTGGAGCTCCAGGCACAGCTCTTGCTGCTCAGAGCTGAGCCTGTGGAAGCTCCAGCAGCTCCTGCCATCTCTTTGCCTGTTGGCAGCTCCCTCCCTGCAGCCCTCAGGCCCTGCCCATCCCCTCTTCACCTCCCAGCTCACCCCTTCCCTTGGCCTTCCCTTAATAAACAGTTTGGGTTTTTCACTTGACCCGCGTCTCCGTGGAGCTGAAGCGGCGCAAAACCTGAGCCCGGGGACACGCAGGGTCCTGCTGCCGTTCTCCTCCGCGCTGCGTTCTGGGCACGGACAGAGAGGAACAAGGGCAGCTCCGGCTGCAAAGGTCCCTGTCCTGCTGCTCCAGCTGCACAGCACCGTGGAGTTAAAGGTCATGCTGAGCACGCTGAAGGGGACAAGGACCCTGGGTTTTAGAGCAGCCAACTTGAGTATGCTCTGAACTGAGCCGTTTCCATTTCAGGTTTTCCATTTCACACATGCTCTCAGGTTCCTGTATTGTTGGTCTCCCCATAAGGACATCTTCCTCCTTTTTCGATGGAGCCTCTTGTACCTGCAGACAGTTGCCCAGAAATAAGTGTAAAATTCTCTCTTTTCTCCATCAATTCTATGGTTTCAGTAAATGCTTACAAATGCTTCCTAGTAGAAGGAATTGTCCTTCTACTCTGTCCTAAACACTGTTCTTCTGCTCTCCTGTTATCATTCTTTTTCTGCGTAGTTGCACTCACTGCATAAAAGAAGAGGCAGTCCATGGGAAGGGATATGCTTTTTGTTTGTCAGCTAAAACTAACAGCCCAATGCTCGGACTGTTGGTTAAGTGTTCTGCATTTCCAGCTACTGGTTCTTAGCATGTTCCTGTTTTTTTATATATACATCACATACACAATGCATATGGATTTGAAGAATTACATAAACAGCGTTCACAAAGTGTTAGAGAAGACAAATGATTTCCCCAAGGCACCTGTCTGAGATTTCTAAGCAGAATTTTAATTTACCTTCTGTATCCTTGAGTTTGTTTTCAGATAATTTGCAATATGTAATAAATTCGCTGTGACTGCTGTGAAGGCTCTTGGTAAACACCTTGGTCAGGGAAAACTTGGGAATCCCTCATCTGCTTTTAGGGCAAGACCTAGATACTGGTATCTTTTCTATCTCTCTCTTTCTATGTCACCTTTACCAAGATAACTAGGTCCCATCTTAAAAGCCCTTACTATGGAAAGCACCCCAATGGAAATACTCCATTCTTCAGGAACTCCCTCTGTCACCAAGCAGACCAAGTGCTGGGGTGCCAGAAGCTGTGTACATCCAGGGTTAAATACTCTATTTTTCACTTGCATTAGGTAGGAAGGCCAGATGCAGCATCTCATCAGCATCAGCAAGCCTGACCATATCTACTTCCAGAACTACTTCAGGTGTCTCCACAAATCAGTGTCAAGCATAGCATGGCCCAGCTCTGTGCTTCAAAGACAGAGCAGGATTGGTTTTAATCTACAAGTAAAATAACATTAATAAAGAAAAAAAAAGATAGCTTTTCTTCCATCTTCTTAAACTATATTTCAGGCTTCTATAGCCAGGAAAATTAGTTTTCTTACATCATATCCAGGAATGTAAACATTTGATTATGCAGGGTCTTATATGTGAAATATGCTATTAGATCACTGTCTAGGGCATTTAATTGTCTTTCCAACAGAGTTTTGGAGAGGAGTTTTAGTTTCACCAGCTTAAAAGTCAGAAATCCTCCACAGACCTCGCTGAATTTTGTCCCTGGGGGAAAAAGAGGCCAAGATTTCACATTGATCTTTTGATTAGTAGTTTACAAAGTTTAATATATTACCTAAAGTTGATTTATTTGATGATTAATTTAATACTTTGAATGTAAATTTAAGTTTCAAGTTTCTGAAGTACTTTTGACCAAAAAAATTCCCTGTTTTTAAGAGTCATCTCTCATGGCTCCAAATCCAATCCATATTTGGCCAGAAACCTTTACTTTGTCAATACAATTCTAAGTGAGCATAAAAACCAGAAATTGAAAATCTGTGTCAGTAATACCTATACCAAGATGGGTCACAAGTTTATTCCAGTCTGCCATAATGTGAAATGAGAACTGAACAAATTCTTTTACAAGGGAACTTCAAAATAGTCCACATACAAATAAAGAAAACAGCAGGTGGTAATTGCAGGTGTTTATGACATACCATATTGGTCCTTGTTTTTCAAGTATTTTAAACATGAAAATGTGCTTTCTGTAACTTTTTTATTTATGTTGCCTCTTCCTGCTACATAACTGACAAGTTCATCAAACAAAACATGTTGCAGCTTTTCTTCTCTGGATTGTTTAATATCTCACTTATTTGAGTAGAATCCAAATTTAAGCCTAATAATTTTTAGTAATTTTCAATTGTCAACAAATTTATTAGAAGTATGAAGAAACTTTTTTAGCCTACCATGTAATTTAAGGAAAAGAATTAGGTGTAATACAATAAATTATTCTGTTTACTTGGGAGATGCTCAGGCAGCTTTGTGTCTTTGCTGCTCTCACACCGCTGAGCTCTCACTGGTGTAAATGCCAGTGCTCGATGTTTGCACTGAGAAACATTCTCTATGTCTATGACTATTGGATGGAAAGGAAATAAAAACAAATATTAGGCTGAGTTCTTGTCTAGAAAGGAAATAAAAATTAAACTAAGCTATCTCCAAAGCCCACAATTTCATCTTGAAAGAGAAAGTCAAGCTACCCGATAATTAAAAGGAAGCTTCTTCTGAAAAGGTTGTATGCATGTTTTAATATTTATAAGTATTTATGAATAGGTGATGTAAGAGACATAAATATTGCAAAGAAACTGAGTCCACCTCTCAAAGTAACAGTTATTTTGCTACCATTTAAACAAATATTTTATTGCTTTGCTATCAAACCAATCTGTGGTTTTTTACTTCAAAATTCCCTTTCTATCAATTCATAGTACTTAGTCTCTTAATAAACTTTTCAAAAATCACTGATGACTATTAATTTGCTGCCAAAACCCTCTCCTCTAATTTTAACAGACAGAAAGGTGAATTAGTCTTGGCCCTTTCCCAAAGTGTGAGCCTGCCACTTTAATGATAAAAAAGGAAGAGGAGAGCAGAATTTTTTGTCTTCCAGTATGGCATGCTCATGTCAGGCATACCCACTCCAAATTAACGTTATTTTAATGATATTATTTTTGTGTCACTGCATATCCTGCTTGCTCTGTGGTTGTTAAAATAACATAAGTGGAAATCTATTAAACAATATACTATATTTGGGGGAGGTGGGAGAAACCCCAAAAGATAGAGTTAAATGTCTACATCTGCATGAAATGGCACAATTCAAGTAGAAACAGTTTTGCACCTCCTTATTGTTGTTAGAGACCTTAAGAGATGGGAATACTTTAATATATGATGCCCATGTTGTACTGACTGAAGGCATTATTTGTGGTTTATTTAAATATGGATTAAAAATATTAAAAAGGAAGCCTTAAAAATAGATAATATATCTCCAAGAAAGAGTAGAACCTGCTGGGGATACAGCAGCACCTCGAAACAAATGCGTGGTCAGCTTCTTCCATGCTAAAATGAACAGGAACTAAATCAGCAGCTTTAGAGTGTTTAAGATGTATATCCTGCCTGCCAGGGCTTAGCTGCTGAATTCAATCTATTGCTGGGGTGTCCAGTGTGTCTATATACTATGCTAATTATAAAATAGCAATCTGGATTTTCAAGGGAACCTCAGTGTGACTCTGTAACTGTGGTCACAGCTTTAAGCAGGTAGATATCGTTGACATTAATAAAGGGGATGTCCCCACTGCTTATTAGAGCCAGCTCTGGCCCCAGACCAGAGACCTGTGCTCATCTGGGGCCTCTTCAGCTGACCTGAAGGTTGAGCTCAGCAACTTCTCCTCAGTGTTTCTGCTTTCTTCCATGGTTTTTGGGACTGTCAGTACTATAAAGCTTGTGCAGAGATGAAGGTTGTTGATGATAACCATAAATTCTGAGAAAAACAGGTTATGCCATTTCTATTAAAGCCAATTAGAAATGTTAAAATTAGCTGAATACAGTAAAAATAAGCAGTTGGTCTCATTTTGACCAAAGCTGAACGAAAAATACAAATTCCCAGGAGACTGGAAGCTGTGTTTCCAAAATCCACTGATGGGTCATGTCCAGAAAGCCTCAGAGATCCATTTAAGCTCTCTGCAGGCTGTGCCTGCTTTAAAAATCAGGATTAATCAGCCTCACTACAAATCAGGTGCATACAGTTGGCTAGCCAAAAACAATAGAAGAAAAAAGAAAATAACCCATCCATAATCAGCTCACAGTTTAGGAAAAAAAAAATTGTAGGCTTATTTCAGTAGTAAGGTTTAAGAGGTGAATGTTCTGCCAGTACACGTATGATACTGAAATAATGGCATTAAAAGCAACAGTGCCCAAACCCTTGGCACACTTCTGTCAATACATCTCCACCAATTCAGAACTTCTGATGGTTGGGCTTGGCATTTTAATCTAGCCATTGTCAATTCCACTTCTGTTTTTATTAATCATACCAGTGATGTCTGAATAACTAACTGCAGAGAAATTGGATTTAAGGGTTGCTATTAAAGAATAGAATGTACAAGTACAAAACTGACGAGCAGGAAGATATATATTGGTTCTTTTTAGGTGATATGTATTGCTGCATACACCTTCAAGGTATCTGTGAGCAATTTAAGTGTGTTTTCTGGCAGCTGTCACTGGCATCATCCATCAGAACAAGAGCCCTGGCCAGTGACACTTTGCTGAGGTGCTGAAGGGATATGGATTTTAATTCTGAGCAGCTTTACATGACAGATACTGGGAAAGATGAATGCCAGAAAAAAAGAACCATGATAGAGTTTGCACAATTATAAATAATTAAGCCATTTTTCTTGTAAAAGCAGCAGCTGGACTGTTGCTGTAGTTACTGCACAGAATTCTTCCCAAGTTCGGTGTGCTGTTTTACCACCTCTCTTCAAGCAAATCACCATGGGTGTCATTGAGAGGGGATTCAGGGATTGCAAACACTGGACTTCTGCTGGGATCTGAGATGTGTTGGAACATCTTTTTGCTTGCTTTACTTCCTCTTGGCCTCCTTTTTATTACATACAATGAAGCACCTTGATAATATGCTCAAGAAACCATACTTGTGTCATCAGAAATGTGCTCTGAGGATGCAGGGGAGGGGAGAACTACAATGATTTGCCTGAAAACATCCATAATTTCCTGAAGAAGGGAAAGATTAATGTTGGCAGACCTGGCAGCACCCACCTTTGGCACAGGTGTCTACCCCTGTGTTAAATGCAGAGCTTAAGGTCCTTTAGCTGCCTGACATTTTTTTCCCTCTTCAGGATATTGTATTTTGTCCTGTCATTCAGGTCTTTGGCTGTCAGGTTCAAAATCAAACAGATTACTTAGGAATTTAATAAATTTGTTAATCACATTTACCTTGACTTGATTAAACTCTAAACTCCACAGCAGATTAGAGAACATCCCTGTGACCAAGCTGATAGACTGGAGGAAGCACTGGTGATAACAACATATGACTGTGAGGGCATTTTAATTTACATCAGCGTGAGGAAAAACCATCACCAGAAGAAAGAAGGAATGAAGGACACTGTGCTTCAGCAACTCCTCCCAGGCTCCATTTTTAAACCAGGGGTGTTGGTGCTGTTGCTGACCATGCCCTGTGTGATCCCACAAGGAATGTGGTTGTTTCCATAGCCATGGGATGTTTTAGCTGAGTGGTGCAGACACAGATTGCACTTTCACCCAGAAAGGGAGCTTTTAACACAACTGGAGATTCTCTGCAAGTACATCTCCAAAAAGAAATAATTGAAGCCATCACTGCTCTGGTATCAGCTGGAGTACAGCATGGATAGTGGCCTCAGGCTCAGTTTTCTATACTTAGAACTTAAAACTAGAAAATTGCTGAGCTTCAGACTGTACCATCACCTAAAGGCTTCCACTGCTCCAGTATGAGACAGTTTGGGGATTACTGGTGGCCTTTGCCAGGGAATGCAGCACAGGGGACCCTTCTCTAGCGCTCAGAAATCTGAGAAGTTTACAAGATTCTATCACACATGGAATTTTATTTGAAGCCTGTACCAGGCTTGTAAGACTGTTTTTCCTACCCCACGAGTGTGGAGGGATAGAATGTAAGAGAATAGTGTAGAAGGTAGTCTCACACCTGAGGAGCTGCAGCTGTACTGATCACCAAAGATTAGGAACAGGCCTGCCCTTCGTAGGCCACAGCTGTGTCCAATAAGAAGATGAGTGCTACAAAAGAGTGGGTTAGCTGGGTGAAAAGAGAGTTAGGAATTTGTTGGTTGTGCTCTGAAGAGGAAGAAGTTGTCAGTCCTGTGAGGAGCTGCCCATGAGACATCACCAAGAAGGTATGGGAACCTTTGCAATAAGATGGCAACACACACAAGTCTTTGATAAGATATCACAATTGCATTGTTATGCTCTATGGCACTATATTCAACATGAAGCTTTTTAGTTTAATCCTAGAAGTGCTCAGTAGAGAAAGATGCCTTGAATAAAAGCAAGTATTTCACCTTGAAAATAAAACAAATTGCTAAAAATAGTGGGGGAGAAGAGAGAAAGGGGAAGGAGCAGACTTAATTTCAGCTCTCCTGTTAAAGGAGGATTAATTTTTAAGAGTTTTCAGAAAACAGCTAGTGATTCTGGAAATCATAACCTACCATATAAATTTAGCAATTTCCTTATGAGTACTGGATGCAGAGTTTATTGTTATGTTTTTTTGCTTTTAACATCATAAACAATTGGAATTGTTGCTTGTTGAAAGCATTCTGTTTTTCTTCTGAACTAAATTTATATTATTGGCATTCTTATAAGGAAAGCTGTAAGAGAAATTGATTTAAACAAAAGGAAAGGCATTTCTAAAATAGGATGCTTGAGTCTTCCTTTGAAATCATGTATATTTTAATAAAAAAATCAATGTGTGTTTAAAATACCCCATGTGCTGATTTATTCCACACAGAAAATATACTGTAGCATATTCTGAATTATTTTAAGTAGGTAAAAACTGGAATTTCTGTCAGGTTGGAAGCTGCATTTTCTGATTTTCATTCTGATTTAAATAGTAAAAATAGCAGGGAAGAAATTCTTTCTATAGACCAGAAAAATCCATTTCAGATATCTACAGTCTGTAGGTCTGCACAAATGAAGCTGCCTCCCTTTATGACAGAGTGGCAAAAAGGTTGTGCTTTTAGGTTGGATTGTTCCAGTTTGTGCCCAAGGACTCTGTGTGACCTTTAAGTTGACTTCTGAGATGGGGTGAGGGCAAGAGGGAAGGGCCTGGGCAGTGTGGCTGCTGTGGAGGGAAGGGAGCAGCTTCCATCTGGTGATGTGTCCAGCGTGGAAGGGTGTTGGGGGATGTGAGGATATGAGAATTGCAGAGCAAAGAGGAGGACCAGGAGCAAAAGTCTCAAGGTGGCAGGAGGAGGGAGCCTTTGCTTTGGGTTTCTGTGGGTTGCTATAAAACCCAGGAAGCTGCAGGGAGCTGCTGAACTAGAAAATAATACTGGAGGGATTAACTTACCTTTCAAGGACAGAAGCAAGAGGAGTGTTTTTCAAACCTTTTTAATGTATCTTTCCACTACATTTCCTATTTAATCTGACACCTTGTTATAGTTTATTATTTTGCTGTTCTGATAAATATGTTTTGATATCCTTTGGCACATTTGCTTAAAAGAGTGGGAAAAAAAAAAGTGTGAACAGTTGGTGGTTGAACAGGTGGCCAGAAGAAAACTGTTTTTCCTGAGATGTGCTGAGTTTTTATCCTCATCACCCTCTGAGACATCGTGGCAACTAACACCAGCACCAAGTAATGCTCAAGTCGCCCAAGCTAAAAAGTAATAATGGCTATCAAACTCTGATTTGGAACTTTCTACTCCTCAAACTCAAGAAATTAAGGTTTTTCTGTATGAAACTGTGAAGTACATTCAATGCAATCCTTCCTCTCTCCCAGCTGTCTTCCCTTTGCCCTCTCTTTTCTCTCTTGCTCAAGCACTGTCTGTACTGTACATGGTGTGTTCCCATTCCAGCCTGCTGAATGTCCTGGTAGGACTGCACTGATGGCCCCTTGGAAGCAACTCCAGGTCCTCCCTTTGTGATCCAGGAATCCGTTCTGAGCAACCCCATAAAGAATCCTCAGAAAGAAAGGTGGCTTGGTACGAGCCCACCTCACACTTGAGGGCACCCTAAGTGTGTGATTGTTCTTGGTAATAGTGGTTTCAACACTCTTTCTGTACCTTTGGAAATGGAGGAAAGGAAAAAAAAAAATTTTTTTTGAAAGATAGGACTACCAATGAGGAGACCAGATTATCTACTTGATTTATAGTAGCCTGAAAAGTCTGTACAAAGAAAGCAAGAACCTGGTAAATGGAAGAGACACCTCAAGGTTGTGCATTTATGGTTCCCTTGTGCTCAGGTACAAGTTGAGTGTAGAGGGGAATTTAACCTGGCAGAGAAAACCACCTTCCCAAACTAGCTATGCTTTAGGCTGGATCTTGGCATCTGTGACCTCTCCTATGTCCTTAGCACCTTTTTAAAGATTCAGGATGCCCAGACTTCCATGAGAATAAGTAACTAGTTCCTGTGATGAGGCAGTACCCTACGTAAGAGCAGCTCAGCATTCAGAGGAATATCACACAAGTGCACAAACCCTGTTAATTTGTGCCACTGATGCAATAGCAGTGGGAGGGCCCCATTTGGCAGCAGAGGTCAGCAAGGTGTTAGTTTGGTTGTATTCTTTCTCCAGTTACTTAGCATCTCTCTCAGTCTGAATAACAGAGAGTGCAGCTGTCAGAAACATGGTCTGTGCCCGAGCAATATATTCCACTGAGAGGCATTTATCCCATCCATTCCATTTATTGCCATCTTCCCAACAAAGTGACAGGCTTAGGAGGAGCAGCAGCCATGCAGCCTGTGCATCCCAACAATGCCATTTGGTTAATAAATTCATGAGCTAATTTATATCTCCTAGCCATTTTTCAGTGGGGTTTCTTTTGCAATATTGTCACTCAGTTACAGGAGTTGAAAGAAATTATTTGAGAAGTGTCATGAAGTGTTAATTTTGTGGTAATATTTGTATGGTTGAATGGCTCAGAACACAAACTGAGTTATTGAGTACCTTTTGATACTGATGTACCTTGAAGTTCAGTTTGCATCCACAACTTTTACAGATTGTGTATCATTTTACTGATCACCATAAGTAAAACCAGACAAAACACAGTCACCAAAAAAATCAATTGGATGTTATGAAGAAATGAAAGTCAATTAATGAACTGTTCATTAAATAAATGGATTTTTTCTGGTCATAAAAAGGATGTAAATAATCAGTCCCTATACTTCAGAGTTTTAGTGGGAGAGACTTCCTCTCAAGGATAAGTTGGTTTTTGTCTAAGTACATCCTAAAATGCAGCCACAAAATGATGTTCAATTTACTGACAGTTTCAGAACCCCTCCCACTCAGGAGGAAGAGGAGTAATTTGGGCCATTCGGGTTGTATAACTTTCCCCAACCTTACCAGGGTCATACTCACAACGTGGTGTACAGTATCTCTGGGGTTTTCCTTCTTTTCTTCTGAAAGGAGACTTTCAGTTTCTTAGAGGAAGAAAAACTCCTTATCTCTTCTTTTCACGGCACTAAGTAGCTCGTTGCTTTCTTTTTGTTCTCAGATGTTGACCATTTTCACTTTATTGCAGGAAAAAATAAGGAAATGCCACCCTCTTGTTTTCAGAAGTGAAAGGCAGGAGCGGGAATTCAGCAGGGCATGGCAGGACAGCGCTGGCCCCCAGTGGCTCAGGATGCTCTTGGCTCAGCACCCATCTCTCTACATGCTTTGCTAAGATGAATTTAAAGACCACTTTTTAGGACCTTGTAGTTTATCTATTACAGGTTGATCTGTATAGATAGCAGATATTATCTATCTGCTTCCAAGCAGGTCCATAAGTATATTTCTGGGGAATGAGACGTTTATGAGAAATGAGAAGGTGATTTCCAGGAGAAAATACTCTTCTTTTAAAAAAAATTATTCTTGGCCAGGCAGAGGAAAGATGCTGCATGTGCCAGTGGCTGCCTTTGTAAACCCCCTTCTGGTTCTGTTCTTGCCCTGCACAGTGCCTGTATCAGCCCTTGATGTGTCTTCTCCCCAGGAGACAGACAGATGCAGTTCAACTTTTATAAACCAAGTGGCAAAGGTTAAGAAGGCTAAGCCAGGTTTGCTGTTGCATCTTGGTCAAGAGTATTGCTTTTCCTATAGATCAGCTGCCATGAAAATAAATTCCTGGGTTTTCCAATGACCGTGATTCTTTTTTATTTACACTTTTTAATTTTTCCCTTCCTGTGGTCTGTCGCAGACATCTTTTTATGAAAAATCCTTCCCTTAGGATTTTTCCTCCTGAGAAGCTGAGAGGCCTCAGGAACAAAATGTAAACATTGGTTATCTGCTGCTGTGGAATGCAACAGGTGGATCTTTGGTTGGCCCATCTTGGATATTTATAATTAATGGCCAATCACAGCCCAACTGGCTCAGAGAGTCTGAGACAGCTGCCTTTGTTATCATTCCTTGCTATTCTTAGCTAGCCTTCTGCAAAACTTTTTCTTCTATTCTTTTAGTATAGTTTTAATGTAATATATATATAATAAAATAATAAATCAAGCCTTCTGAAACATGGGTTCAGATCTTCATCTCTTCCCTCAACCTGAGACCCCTGTGAACACCATCACAGTGGTCTTCACCAGCAGTATTTGAACCCCCTGATATTCAGCATTTCCCTCACAGGAGAGCCATCACTGTCCACTGGGATGCTCTTATTACAGACATCCCAACTCCCCCTGGCATTTTACAGCTTGAATTCTGCTCATCCAGTCTGACCACAGATTTAAATAGGAGCAGAAGTAATGGCATCAAAAGGCATCCTTACATTTGGGGCAGCCAGTCCAGCCCTTAAAATGACGAGCTTTACCAATTCAATTTTTCAAAAGGGTGTGGGATCAGAGCTTTCAACCTCTGGCACACAGATTCTGAAGACTATGTTGACTATGGACCATGAAGTTCACTGAAGCTGAATGACAGCAGGCTTATACTTACTGTATGTACCTTCCCAGGAAAGTAATTAAGAAAACTCAGATGAAAACAAAAACTGGAAACTGCTGGTGCAAGGTAATATTTCCATGTTTGCTTAAGGTCTGCTGATCTGACTGGAAACTTGCTGCACTTGGAGCCTTTGTAATAGAACAAAAGAGCAAAAAATGTGCCATTTGATCATTATTTCTATGATTTCTCTCTTTCCCCCAGCATTTTCTGAGTAAGGGTCTGCTGCTCCATGGTGTTTTTTCCAGTGTTTTGTTCATAAGTGTCTCAGGTCATTGTAGACCCCTATTGAGTCATTAAAAATGTTTTCAGAACAGTGTTTATTGGTGACATTAGTGTGAAACATGAGAGTTACCTGGGATCACCCTTAGTGTGTGGCTCCTGAAGGAAGATCAGCTCCTTGCCCTCCAGCCCAGGGGACTGCACCATGTGCTCCTGGGGGAAAGCAAAGCTGCAGGAGGAGCCCTGAAGGAGCACTGTGCTCTCCTCCTGCACACCCACCAGCTCTGGGGAGGCCTCCACCTTGCCCAGGAGCTTCTCCACTTGGGAAGGCAAGGACAGGGAATGGAAAGGTCACAAAATGCAGCTACTCACCTCCTAAAGGTAATTAGAACATGAAAATCGATATTGTAATTTTCAGGCAACAGTGAAAGAGATGTTCCATTTTTTGCAGAGAAGGCCACAGAGCTGTTATCTAATGTGATGCACAGAAGACTCATATCTTTATTTTGAACTTCATTTGCCTTCCAGGAAATGGCTGGGATTACAATTCTGTAATTGTTGGTCAGCATGCAACTGAAGTTTCTGTGCTTCACCAGCCACTGAGCATTGGTTGTTATTACAGCTTGTCATACTCACATTCCTCTGGAAAATTTCACAGATCAATAAGCTGGTGTCATAAAAGCAGGATTCCCTGGACATCTGTAAGGATGCCTTCACAATCTGTGGAACTAGCTCCATCACAGAGATCACTTCTGGAGAATTTCACTTCAGCTGTGCAGAGCATTTTCAGTCTTTGTGCTAGAGCTCTGCTAATTGTTTGCACAGTTAATTAAACTATGGGTGAGGTATTTGGTTAAATATCCATGTGTAATGCACATATTGACTGTTTCAAGGTGAACACTTTTCTAAATCATGAGCTATTGAATGTTGACTCACTGTGCTCCATTTTCTCTAATTGGCTTGGAGCTCCTCTCTATTGCCTATTATGACAGAAGGTGTTTTTACCCTCCACTAAAACATTACAGTCTCTAAGGATGAACATTAGGGATGTGTTGTGAGCCACTGCACAGGAAGGAGACTGTTCTGGGTACACATTTGGGTTGGGAATTGGCTGGGGTGCACCTCAGTCACATTGTGGAAGTACAGCACAGGGCCTGTCTCTCTCATGAACTCTAGGTGTTTCTGTCTTCCAGGACCCTGACTATGTAGGCAAAGGGTTTAGAAAGGTTTTTTTTTCTGGATGAAATGACAACCAAATTATACAATTTTTTTGTTAAATCTCTGCAAGATTCCTTACTGTGTAGCAGTAGTTTAATAAGTTATCCTGGCTTCATGGGAGGTGATAAATGTATAGTGATTCCTCAACTCTTGCAAAACCTGTCATTCCATTCAAAGCCACCATTCAAAATACCCTGCATACCATAACATGCATTCAAAGAGGGATTGATGAGGAAAACTAGCCCTCAGATGATATATCCTAAGTCAACAAAAGTTCAGAAAGAATTATGTATTTGTAGAAATTAATTCAATTCTGTAGCTTAGTAAATCCTTGATACACCTGGCCGTCACAGACATCTTTTCATGTAAAATCCTTCCCTTAGGATTTTTTCTTCCTGAGAAGCTGAGAGGCCTCAGGGACAAAATGTAAACAATGATTGTCTGCTGCTGTGGAATGCATCAGGTGGGTTTTTGATTGGCCCATCATGGATGTTTATAATCAATGACCAATCACAGCCCAGCTGGCTCGGACAGGGTCCAAGGCAGCTGCCTTTTGTTATCATTCTTTCTTTTCTAGTCTTAGCTTAGCTAGCCTTCTGAGATGAAACTTTTTCTTCTCTTTTTTTGGTATAGTTTTAATGTAATATATGTCATAAAATAATAATAAATCAAGCCTTCTGTAACATGGATTCAGATCTACATCTCTTCCCTCATCCTAAGACCCCTGTGAACACCATCACACCACGCCATGGCTTGAGCTACATATTTAAAAGGAAGTCGGGGAATTTTTGGTCCATGCAGGATGTCTGTGTGTTTCTGTGTGACTCTGCATTGGTTGGCATCAGGCAAAGGATGATATATGGGACACAGATTTTTAGCTGAAACAATTAAAAAAGAGACCTTTAGCTTTGAGGGATTTTATCTTAATTTGTAATAAGAGAAGTAGTGAGAGTCAAACCACAACAGCAAGTCAGGAGACATAACTCTATAAAAAGTGATTCCACTTTATTTCCATGGCTTTTTTTTTTACCCACCAGCATGAAAGAAAGTTTTCCTCTGTGGATTTAAGTAGCATTTAGATCATTTAAACCTATCTATTGAATGATAATTGCTGCATTGAAAATTCATGCTCCCTTCATCACACATTAGCAGTAAGATGAGGAAGAAAAGTGTTTGGAAAAGAGCAGACACTGCTGGGTACCTCTCCACTGAGGTGGAGCAGATGGCAGAAGCTGTTACTGAGATGTGGAGTGCAGGGGAAAGCAAAACACTCTCCATGGTTTCCCAGTGTCTGTTTTAATAAGAAACTCAACTCCTGCTCTCAGGAAAGCAATGCTGGAGTTAGAGAGAGAGAAAAGCAGCAGTCTCTGTCTCTGCCTTCCTTGTTTGTCCCAGAACTCCAAGTGCTGAAGAGATTGTTCTGTAAAACCTGTCGGTTAGAACATCTTAGGAGCAGTCATCAAATTCCAGAGTCAGTTCTTGAAGGCAGAAATGGTAGAACTGCCCAGGCAAAAAAAAAAACCCCAAAAACCACAACAATCTGCAGAGTGCTCTGCTTGTTAGGCAAAAAAATTAATTCCCTTCGGGCTGTTCTGGGAAATGGGAAAAAGTCTGCAGAAAATGAAAAGCAAATTCTCTTTCTTTGACTGCTGCAGGACAGGAAGGTTACACCTTCACAGGCCTCATCTCCGTTTTTGCTTCTAAAGAGAACCATCATTAGTGATATGAACTCCTGTTGTTTTTTAGCTGCTCTCAGAAGTATGTTTGGACTTGGTAATCAAGTAGGGAGGTGTGGAAATGGCTGTGGAGAGATAACAGCTAATAAGCATAGACAAAGATCAAAACCAACCCAGAAATTTACAATTTCTGACCGCAGTGATGAAAAGTTAAATTGTGTTTTTGTCGTAGTCTTTACTTATTAGCTGGTAGCTAATCCTGCTCATTATTTTCCAGAGTGAATAAGTGTAAAGTTTTATTTTATCTGTCAATGAACTAAACTTTTAATTAACTTTCATATTTGTCTTAACTTAAGACTAATGACTCTCAAAGGAATTGCCTAAAATCCTTAAACTTTTGAACAAAGGGACCAGAAAAAAGCACTAAGCTTCCTTTGAAAACCAACCTTTCTGTTAGAGAACAAAATCAAAAAATAAGCAACTTGAAATTGGGAGACTCAGAGTATTAATATTCATCATGAAAACAAACTGTAAGAAAATCTAAATCTGTGTCAAACCCAGAGGTTTTTTGTTACTGGTTTCACACACATTGGCAAATTGCACTAATGATTTCAGTACTTGGTTTCTAACTGGAAGATAGTTATTGGTGTTTAAATTAAGACTTTATCTGAACTCTGACACACTTTGTTTAATGTTGCTTACTTGTTTTAGTACAGACAAAGGATTGTTGATGCTGACTTTAACAGAACATCATCAATTTATGCAATTTTTTTTTTCTTCCTCCACTTTATCGTATTTATGAGTGTCAGGATGGTTTACTCTGGGTAGAAGGATAACAGGTGTGATAAACAGGTGGAAGGGCCAGAAACAATAATAGAATGTATAGTGGTATTACCCAAGTAGGTTTTGCATAAGGAAAATTTATTCCATCTTGAATACATAAACTATTATTGCAAGAATAATTTTGGCAGATGTTAGTACATAAATAATAAGTGAAAAAAGAGGGCTGCAATAGCATTTAGAAGCAAAAATCTTACAAAAGCAGAAGATGTAGTTATAAATCCTCCAAGGTTTTGGGTAGTCTGCACTAGGGTGAAATTAGAAATTTATATTTGAAGGGTGAACTAACACCCTCTATTTTTCAGCTGCTCAGAGGAGAGAGATCCTTGTTTTAGCCTGAATTCTCATCATGATGGTGTGTTAGCTGGCATTAAAAACAAGATGTGGAAGCAAACAAGCAATGGGGCCTTGTAGCATGTGTTTGACAAAAGCTGGCTGCAGCTCAGTTATTTTTTTTAAGCCCAGTACTAGGCTTTTCTTTTTTTTTTTTTTTCTGGCTCTTCTGATAGCATGTGTGCTTTCCTGCTCTGCTATTGACTTTGTTGCAAGCCATCCCGTGAGCAGAATTGATTTGTGATGCACTTTGCAGCCATCCAGACAGCTCCCAGTGAAGTGACAAAGAAGTTCTGCTTCTGCACCCACCTAATCAATGAAACCCAAAGAAAGGCCAGACAAAAACACAACCCCCACATGGAGCTACAGGGTGCCAAACATCAGGCACACAAGTTCAGAAAATCCACAGAAGTGACATGCACTGCTCTTACTTATCATAGATAACATATCATAGATAACATATCATAGATAACATATCATAGATAACATATCATAGATAACATATCATAGATAACATATCATAGATAACATATCATAGATAACATATCATAGATGATAACATATAGTATATAATATGCCTTTTTAGGCATGTTATATAAACATATATAATAGGCATATATATAATATGCCCTTTTTTTTATTTGCTAGGTAAGATTGTTCCTGTTTAACAGAGCAAAAGAAAGGCACATATATAACCATATAAATATGGTTGGAAATGGACTCTCGGTTTAGAAAATGGAAAAAAATGCCCTAGGATGCTCATGTACAAAAAAGCTATAGGATGCTCAGAAAAAGAAATGCTTAGCTGTTTTCTCCCTCTCTAGAACAAAATATATTTTACAGCTGAAATGTTAAAGGTATTTCAATAGTTAACCAGGAATGGTTTGATGTTGCAATGGGCTGAACAATGTCATTCTGATCCAACAATTTTCTGAAGTGTGCATTTAATTGGATTTTGAACCAACTCCAGTCCTTGGGCCAACCACATAATTGGCATCAATAAATGTTCTGGTAGACTGAGGCTGAATGTCCTCCTCTGGCAGAATGTGGGCACCCAAAGGACTGAAGGGACTCTACCAGGTCCTTGTCACCCAGATACCTGCATGAGGATGACAGAACCACACAATCACTTAGGTTGGACAGTACCTTTAAGCCCAACCGTTAAGCTGGCACTGC
The DNA here is from genome assembly GCF_023055355.1 of Agelaius tricolor. Classification (NCBI taxonomy): domain Eukaryota; kingdom Metazoa; phylum Chordata; class Aves; order Passeriformes; family Icteridae; genus Agelaius; species Agelaius tricolor. The sequence continues at coordinate 7,038,698 of NW_027269270.1, forward strand.
CAAGGCCGTGGCTAAACCATGTCCCTAAGTGCCACAACTTCACCTCTTCTAAACACCTCCAGGGATGGTGACTCCTCACTGCCCTGGGCAGCCTGTGGCAGTGCTTGACATCCGTTTCACGAAGGAAGTTTCTCCTAATGGCTGATCTAGACCTCCCCAGGCACAACTTGAGGCCACTTGCTCTCATACCTTCACTTGTACACCTGACAGAAGTCACTGATCCTCACTTCCTTCCAGGTAATTGTAGGGAGCAATAAGGTCTCCCCTGAGCCTCCTTTTCTCCAGAATTAATACTATCAGTTCCCTCAGCCTCTCCTCATCAGATTTCTCTGATTTCTCACCATCTTCACTGCCCTTCTGTCAGTTCATGGATGATTTTTTTTGGAAAAAGTTGTGGCAGTGTACAATTTAAAGCTCAAAACTTGCTAAAGTTTAACCTGAAGTTGACACGCTGGGGGAGCCAGACACCCTGCTTTCTTTATGCCTGCAAAAATGTAGAAACTTGTTCTATGTCCCTGGGTGTTTTGGGGTTTTTACCATAATTCAGCTGTGCTAACCTTGACTTCCCTTTGCCTGTGCAGTGAGGGACCATCTTGATGTAAGGCCATTGCATGTGGAGTTTACAGAGCAAATCACTGTGTGAGGTGAAGGCATGAGAAAATTAGGTGCCAAGACAGCATGCCATAAATCTTCCTTTATAGGACAGGATGCTCTGGGTCACTAGAATTATCTTGTTACGAAGGCAATGAGACAGAAAAGCAAATAGTGGCTGAGTTTTGAAGCACTCCAGTTCCTTGGACAGGTGAAAGAAATTTCTCTCAAGTCTGTCAGCCAAAATGCATTGCTCTGTGCCCACAGGTGCATCCCCATGCACATGTTTCACACACACACACACACATTCCCCATGTGCAGGAGCACTTGATGCTCTGCCATGTCACTGGGGTGAGTGTGCTCTGCTCCTCCCTCCTGGCTAATGAGATTCTGCTCTGTGACAGACCTTGTCAGAGGCTAATTATAACAAATGTTGGGAAATATTTGCTCCAGAATAACCTTTGGCTCTAAGATGGATCACTTGTGTGAGGCAGGTCCCCTGGCAGAGCCCTGGAGATCAAGTTGTGCTGCAGAACAATGTCTGAGATTCAATAATGGCACTGTGTACTCGCCTGACCAACTTTGGCAGTTTCTGATTGATTTCTTTTCCTCTTCAAGCCTTGCCTGTCACCATCAGCTAATTAAAAGTGCAGTAATCTGATATAATCTCTTTCCCAGTTGGTGTGGCAGTTGGCTCTCTAACAGAAATAATTGATTTGTAAACTGCCAAACCTCAGACATTTAGACTTGCATTGTCTCCTCTAAACCATGTCTAACAGGCAAAATTTGTCTCCTGATACATCAAATGACCCACACAACAAAATTAATTTAGCCTTCACTGCTATGGAGAATCAATAGAATAGAAATAGATAAATTTTAAAATGTAATAAAAGTCTGGAGGAAAAGCAAATAAACATGCATACAGTGTGTGTGTGTGCAAAGTCAGCAGTGTGTCAGTTTTTCCACTGCTGTTATTGAAGAAGAGATGGTTACCTTCCCAATGTGATTGGCTTTACACTTCAAATCACACTTAATTTCTTAATTTTTTTTCCTTTTTAAAATATAGTTCAAACCTCATGTGACATGTGTGGCTCTCAGTGGCTGCTGACCCAAACAATTGAATCCTTCTGCCAAGAAACAACTTGTTAATTTTTTTCCTACGTTAAGGATTCTTCCTTAATATTAAGGATAGGATATCATTACTTAAGTATCCTTAATGTAGGCCATTTTTTTTAGGATGCAGATATCTGAGTTAGGAGGGGTGAAAGTGTCATAAAAAGAGCAGCCCTGGAATAGGTACTGAAACTTCTATACCACAGAATTTACTAGCAGAGGTGTCTGCTGCCTCCTGAAGTTCAGTTCTTAATCTTCCTACCTGAAGAGCAAAAATGTCTGTTTTCCTCTGAGTTTGTGAATGAAGAAAAAGTAAACCAATCCTGGAAGTGTTCGATGGACCAGGCTCTCAGAGTTCTTAGAAAGCCATCTGCTTTTACAACCATCTTCAACCATACCTAAAGCAGGCAGTTTTTGAGGAATAAAGCTGTGATTTTCACCTAAGAAAGGAAATGCACTAGAAAACATGTCACTGTACAGCAGGAGCATGTGTGTAACAAATCTGCTTCTTTGGGGGAGTTTGCCCTTTTTTGTTCATGGCAAAATGTTTGCTTTGACATCTTTTGTCCCAGTAGTAAATCAGCATTTAGAACCTGGTTTACCCTGGATTGAAAAGGCCTGTGTCCCTCTGCCAGGAGCCACCAGCCCTGTCACCCCAGGGCAGCCCCAGATGGTCATTCCTGCAGCACCTCAGAGTATATAGAATATGTGTAAATATAACTATCCAGCTCTGTCAAACTATGTATATAGTTCTGTATTTCCACATGAGTGCATATATCCAGTATATACCTATTGTAGTATATTACAGTATAGTAGTTATTATGTCTATTTCTGTATATTACAAACATATGTGTGTTATGTGTGCACATACACACTGAATTTCAACCATATTGCTATTAAAGCCTCTGGATTCTGTGCACAGCAGTTGATTTTTTGCCTCTTTATCTCCCATGCTTTTATTTTCCATGAGTAGTCTCTAGCTTTGTGTGCGATTTCAGTTAAAGTATTACAAGTAGTACTTTAAATGTAAATAAATTTTACAAGTGAAATGGTTCACCTCCTAAGGGATTTGAATCTGAAATTCACACCATTAAAGGATTTAACTCTGATCTACTAGCTTTGACTGTCCAGCTAGCTCTTAAATGCACTAAAATGGGGGTAGCTGAAGTCTATGGGTGAGTTTGAGATGTTCAGATGCACAAAGCATATTTAATTAGATATATATTCTATTTTGCATCCAAATTCAGTTCAAGATAATACTTTTTGTGGTAAATATTTAAATAATCTCATCTCTAAATATCTAAGAAATCTCTAAGAAATCCTCCTTGCCCTTCATTTTCCCACCACAGTCCCAGCTCTCCCCACTTCGGCCCAAAGCAGAGGCAGAGCAAGTTCTCAGGAATGGTTTGGATTTGGAGAATTTCAGTGGAACTGGACATGCATCAGGCATACAGATGTGTGCATGTAGGAATGGATGAGAGCAGGACATCAAAGCTCAGCCAAAATAATTGACAGTATTCATCAATAGAGTAATTTTCCCATTTTTTTTATGTAGGCTGTAATGATTTTGTATGGTGTACAAAAGTGATTTTTTTTTTTGCTTAAGTGGAAATGTTAACTTCAAAATCCCCCCTGTACTCAGATTTCCCTCTATTCTATATCTGTGACTTGAGGTATATTGATCTTCTGTACCAAATAAATTAGCACTTTGCCCCACCCTGAGAAATGTATAAGGAACAATATTTCCATGTCATCCCACAGTCAAAAATTTTAAAAATCGATGTTTCTCTGTAAGCACCTGTGCAATAAAGTATCAAAATCTGAATCATGTTTTAAAAAAATGAAAATATATCATTACCTCTAAAATGAAAGGGCATAAGTTATCCCTAATTGTCACATATCCTTCTCAGCTACAATGAGGAGGACAACATTATTTCCAGCATAGCCTAAATCATGTTCCTGAGTCAAGCCAAATGACATTGAGGAATTAATTACTGAGGCATTCAAAGTGACTACACAAAGGTTTCCTGAAGGACTGGTATGGATTAATCATGACATCTCAAGGTGTTACCCTTAATAGGATTTCCAAAGATTTGATCTATGAGTAAATTTTGAGCTCATGAATGCCACGTGGATCTGGGTGTATTTTCCCATTCCAGCTGGAGTAACAGACACTTGCCTGGTTTTCAAGTTGTGAGTGAGTATGAATGTCTGCTGGTAATTTTAAAGACCTACCGTTTATTCAACAAATAGTGAAGCTTTTCACCCTGAAAGCTGAAATTACACTACCTGGAGATTTCTATATAGATATGAGCCATATATAATAGGACGTGCTTTTCTGAGTGAAAGAACTGAATTGTGTGAAGATTTAGTGCTCTGGAAAATTAATGTCTCTAACATTGGTTATCAGGTTGTTTGTTATGCAGCTGCACATCTATTTGATCAAGATAGTTCAAATAAATAATCAGTGGGATGTGTAATCTGTGGGGATTCATTCAGCCCCGTGATAGAAATGTAAAAGAGAGATTTTAGAAACTTTGGTTAGGCTTCCTTTACAGAAAGAGCATTCTGCTACAAAATAAAAATGTTTTTCACATACAGGTGTTAGTGTGAAATTGACTTTAAGGAAGAACCTAAAAGTTTTAAGGAAAATTTTCACTTATCAAAAGGTACTGTGATCAACTTGAAATCCAGTTCTACATCAAAAAGTGACAAACTGTACATTAATCTAAATGAACACATTAGAAGAAGAAATAAAGAGGGGCAGAATATGGTGTTTTGTCCACTCTATGGATATTGCTTTTTAAAGTAATTAAATTTTCACAAATTATTTTTACATCTTTTTGTCATTGGCACCTATACATGATATGACTTGAGCATGATGTATAGATTTAGCTGTGATAATTGTATTTTTACTGGGATGAAGGCCTCAGTATTGCAAACATGATTAACTTTCAGAGCAAATAAAATGCTCATCTTCATAAATCAAAGCCTATAAAAATAAACATTTATTTTAAGTCACTTGAGACATAGTTTGAGTTATGTGTGGGGTTCCTTTATCCCAAGTTATCATAACTTTACAGCTCTTTCTGCAAAGTGCTGATGTCCCACATTGCTCCAGGCATGTTTCAGCACCTAATAGCAGACTGGCCTTATCTGAATTACTGATTCCTTGGTCCACACTGCTCATAATATCCATCAACTTTGGGCAGAATGAGGTTCCATTTTTAAGGCTCTGTTCTTTCTGTGAGCCCAAGGTGTTCTAAAACTGGGGATCATTAAGATATGTGCCTGACCCCCCCTGGATGTATGTCAACATCAAACGCCAGTGGGGTTGAGGTTTTTGAGGTTTGGCCTCTGCATCTCTGTTAATGGGGCTCTCAGATTAACAGTTAATCCTCAATTAATCCTTAGATTTGCTTACATCTATCACCTTTACTGACTGTGACCAGAACTTTAAATTAAAGGTGCTCATCCCTGGTTTTACTTGCAAAGATGAGCATTGGACATCTGCAAAAATGATTTGTAAATGACATATTTAAAAAAAATATACAGAAATCAGGGTGAGAAATACACATTGTTAATTTATGCAAATCAGAAGCCTCAGCTTCTGGAGTCTGCAATGAGTTGGGTTTTGTGAGGGAATTGGCAATTTTGGAGGCACAATCATGAAATCTGTCAGAGAGTTGACCTGAATTTATAGAATCCTGCTGAAAATAATATAGTAAAGATACTTTGAAATATTTGAAACCTAGATGTAAATGTTCTCCTTTTGGATAAGAACTAAAGGGATAAATAGTTAAATATTTTGCAAATTTATAGATTTGTGTACATGAAGATATAGACAGATCAAAACAGATTGTAGAAGCAAGTGTATGTGAACACTATTAGAAAATAGCTAAAAGACACTGTTTTAACATCTTGTCTTTTTTGATTCATACTTCTAACACCAAGCCTTACACTCTGTAAAAGTAAAAAAGAAAAAAAAAATCTCTCATAAAGCCATGACTTTAAAATCTATCAATAAGTTCAAAAAGAGCAGCTTTGAACCATGCTGCTTTGGTTTTTCTTTCATCAGGCATTGGGGAAACTGTCAAAACAAATAGGCATTACACTTTTATAAAATACATAATTACACAATGAGTGTAATTACACACACCCTAACCCAAAGCAGCATTCACATGGCCCTTCTTCAGAAAGGATATAAAAAAGGGCTGATAAGTACAGGGGAAAAAACCCCACCAGTGTCATTGTACAACTGAAACAAAACCCCCTCTTGCCTCCCCAGACATTTCCAAATGGCAGAGAATAAAAAGTTCTCTGTGCACAGGGTGGTGCACAGCCCTGCTGACAAGGATTCCCCCCAGGATTTCTTGCAGCAGCCCCAAAAGCATCTCAATTTCTCTGAAGCAGCCAGCAGAGAGTGTGTTTGTCTGTGGGCACTCAGGTGCTTTTCCACATCCTCACCAGGCAGCCTGGGCTGGGCCAGCATCCCCAGGCAGCTGGAACGAGCATCCCTTCTGCACACCCTGCCAGTGCCCGGCCTGAGAATCACTACTGCTGATATTTCTGGCTATGACAATGTGAAAATGGAGCCCAGCCTGAGGTGGAGGAGGCTGTTCCTGCTGTCTGTCCCTCCCTCCCAGCTGGAGCTGGCCAGACACAGCTGAGGGACAGGGACAGCCCCAGTGTGACCCAGCCCTTTGCCAGCACAGGGTACCCTGAGCCCCTTGGGTTGCTTCAGGCACTGTCGGTGCTCAAATGGAGATTAAAAGGGGCAGCTTCCTGCTCTGAATCCTGTGGTCTGGAGTCTGATAACATATACCCAATATTAAATAGTGAGAAAAAAACTTTCTCCCCACGTTCACCCTCATATTTAAATTACACAGTTTTGAGAAGGTGTTGAAGAGGTGCTAATCTGAGTAATTATTGTTTATTGCAGACTATTCTTAAATCAAGCACTGCAGAGAAGCAAAACACTACCCAGTTATTCCCTATTCTTTTAACTCTTTCTTATTTAAAATCTCATTTAAATTTTGAATACTATGAGCACAGACTATTTTCTATTCATTATAATAATTTCTTTTGGTATTTTTTTGCTGGGGCTGATGGCAATGGGGAACACCTGGGGGTGATGGCAATGGGGAACACCTGGGGCTGATGGCAATGGGGAACACCTGGGGTGATGGCAATGGGGAACACCTGGGGCTGATGGCAATGGGGAACACCTGGGGCTGATGGCAATGGGGAACACCTGGGGCTGATGGCAATGGGGAACACCTGGGGCTGATGGCAATGGGGAATCTGGGGCTGATGGCAATGGGGAACACCTGGGGCTGATGGCAATGGGGAATCTGGGGCTGATGGCAATGGGGAACACCTGGGGCTGATGGCAATGGGGAATCTGGGGCTGATGGCAATGGGGAACACCTGGGGCTGATGGCAATGGGGAACACCTGGGGGTGGGAGGGCTGGGCCAGCCTATATCTGTAGGAGCTGCTGCAGCTTGTGGTTCATTTTGGATGGTGCTGCTCAAGATGGAGGTAGGTCTGAGTTTTTGGAAGGGAGAAGGAAAAGGGAGTTGTTGGAAGTGGAGTTTGGGAGGAGATGTGAACAGGCTTTAGCAGCTCTGATGTGAGGCACACCACTTCTTAGTATGGGGAAGTGTTATTTGCAGATAGTCTCATGATAAGCAGTGATTTAAGGTAGCTAATGTTCCATCTTAATGGTATTTCAGGAGTTGTGGGAGAAGGTGTGGCAACATGAGGAGGCAGGTGCCCTGTGTGGTCTGTCCTTTTGCAGCCTTAGGGAGGACTGTTTGCTTCTTGTCCCACCTGAGTGAACTGCACTCACACAAACTGTGCAAAGTACAGCTTTAGGCTTTCCTTGCCTGTTGAAAGCAAAAGATGGTCTTCCTCTTGTTAGCTGAACTGTTATTTTGGTTAATTGCTTAAATGAGCTCTGGTAACAAAACTTGCTTTGCAAATTTGGTCACTTGAGCTCTTCATGCATTTATGTGGGTGAACTCATCAAAATTACATAGAGAAGAATTTCAATGAGTTGCAATAAGTAGAAGTTATGATTATGTTTGTGGAATTTGTGTGGTTTAATGCTTTATTGGCTCCTTTGCTTTTGAGAAGTGGCCATGGATGAAAGGTTAGCACTGGGGTATCTCAGGAATGATCTCAATGCAATTAACTTCACCTGGGAAAAAGCAAACAATGTACAGCTTTAATTAAGATAGTTTATTTGAAAGCAGATTTATTGATGGTTTGTCTCAACTATGTATTTCATCATCTAAATACTGTTGCTAAGCCCTTGTTTAGGGGATTGTGCAGGATCTGTTGGCTGAGTGTGATAATGATAGCTGACATAGCTCCTGTGTTTTCCACCAGGTACTCCTGTAATGAACCCCTGGAGTATTCCAGCATTTGGGTAAGTATCTGCTGAAAGAGTAAATATTGTGATTTTTAAAGTTTTATTATGTGTATTTGCCACTTAAATGTCTAGAGCAGCAAGTCATTGCTATTCACTCTGGTCCCCCATAGCTGGGAGAGGTTAACAGCTTGAATTTCTTCTGTGCACTGCTGCTTGAAGATCTGAATTTCTGTAGCAGGGTGTGTTAATGTTTCTTCGTTTTTGCAGGTGTTGGTAGAAAGAACTGGCCCAATTCAGATCTGCATTTGTAGGCAGGATGCCACCAGAGTGGTTCTTCCCTAGATGGAGTTTATAGAGAGCCCTCATTTTCAGAAATCAGTTCAATTTTATGGAGCTCCTTTTCCCTCTTCCATGATTGGAAGATGATTTTGGGGCATAGTGGAAGCATGTGTAAACCAGGAACTTATTTGGTTCCAGCTATGCTGAGTGTGTCCAGTGAAACTGCTCCACGCAGTGCCCTTGAGGTGATGGGCAGGTTATCACAAATACCTGGAGGGTTTTTCCCTCTGGCATGGTACAGCACCCTGCTTGTTCTGTGAGCCAAGAGTCAACACAACTTGAGTGCTTTAGCCCTGGCCTTTGGTCTGGAGAATGCATTCCAATACAAGTGTTTTAATTCAATGTATCTGCTGCTGTTGTGAGACGCTCCCCATGTGTATGTCCTGCTGGACCATGAAGGTGTTGGCTTGGTGTTTGCCTTCACTGAGGTCTGATAAAGTTATTCCTGTGCTGAGGTGTCACTCAGTTTTTCAATGAGTTGGTACATTTTTCAGTTTAAAAAGCCTGAAATTCTTATTTCAGTTTCCTCAATAGAAATTGCATAGAAATAGAACATATTCTGTAAGTAGCATAACTAGAAAAAATTAAGTTGGCTTGTTAGAATCTCTGCTAAGAAGAAATGGTGCTAACAAAGCAGAACTTTCTGACAGCTCTAGGATAATGTAACCTTGTGGAGGGCTAAACAGGAGAGCAAAAACTGTAAAATTCCTGTTTTAATACATTATGGTGATTCAAGGTCAAACCATTTTGATTCGGGTCATTTGTTAAAGCAGCACCCACAATGATGATTTACTTTTTACCCTTCAGAAATCTATAGTGCTAAAATGCATTTCTTTACATAAATCTTTGCAAATAAAGGTGAAACAAGTCTCAAACATCAGTGCCTTGTGGTTCTCAGCTTAGTGTGTGAAGGGGGATGAATTCAGCCCCAGAGTGAGTTTGTCCAAACAAAGGATGTTGCTTTTATTGTTGTGTTTTAAATCTATGGAAAATAATTCTGCCTGTGATATGACTTTTTGAAATTGCCTATTTGGTGGGGAGTATCCTTTTCTCTTTTCTGCAGTTTTTTTTTTTTCCTGAAGGAGATAAGTTTTTGTTCTATGTTCAAAGTTATCTTTCTGAATTATGAATGTCTGTTGTTTATATAGCTCTCTCTTGCTAAAAGACACTGATCTGCTGCTAGAATGTTCTAAAATAAACTTCTCCCAACTTCTGTGTTAATCAGCTTTTCTTCACAATAGAAGACATTGCAATATCAAATAAAAGTTTCAGACAAACTTTTGCACTAAAAATCTCCTGTCCTGAACTACTAATTAGTAATGTTCATGTGTTGTTTGATTTTTTTACCTTATATATTCTATTTGTGGTAGTATGACATGATATTTAACATAATTATGCACTTCTGAATGTTTTAAGAATAGAAAAAAAATTGTATAGCTTCTGTTAAGAAATAATTATATTATTTACATATTTGGATCCCTTTGGGAAAATGGGGTGACAAGTATTTTCCAGAAAGCTTGCCCATGGGCCAAGCAGTAAGGTTAGTATCATTCTCACCCCTGAGATCTAGCTGTATGGACATTTTCAATTAATATGAAATTATTTAAAGTCATGTGCTCAACTATGATCAGGAAAAAAGGGGAAATATTTAAATTTAAGGGAGCAATCTTAGCACAATGAAATGAAAGCACCTGATTAAAAGGAGGGTAAACATGTGGCTCAAAGCTGATTTCCACTATTCAAGCTGCTCCCTGTCTCCTCTTGTTTAATTTCATTGTAATAATGATTTTCTAATGCCAAGCCCAGAGAGACACTAATGTAGACCCAAGTGAAACTAGACTGGAATGCTCTGGATTCCTTCATTATGTCATTGTTGACTACATATATTTTAGCAAATCTGAGTTTCTTTAGCATTGTGTAAGTAGTTCAGATCCATGTCTACCTGTAAATTATTTCTCTCTGATTCCTGATGGATTCAGCCCACTTCAAGTTATTTAAATCTCAGATTTTAAGCAATGTTAAGTAAAATGTTGGCCCCTGCTTGTCTTGGTGTTGTTGTTTGACTGTGTGTGTGTAAATGCTCAGCTGAGGCTTCTATCTGGATTTTCGCTGAAGTTCATCAGAAGGAATAGAAGGAAGGTTCCGGCTTAAGATTTATTTGGAATAGGGGAGAGAAGGCAGGGAGACTGAAAATAGCTGCAGCTAATAAATTTCCTTCAGAAGGGCCTAATTTTGGTCTGGGAACATGACTTAATCTCATTCTTGATAGCATTGCTCCTGGGAGTTCAAAACTTGATGAGAAAGGCATTATCCATAGCTTTGTGGGCCAGAAAGAGGAAAATCTCAGACTCCATCAAAAGGCAATTCTAACATTGTAAAGGAAAGTGCTGTAACAAAAGCAAACTTTGAGGGTTTAATTTATATAATTATGGAGTGTAACAATGCAGAACACAGTAATTTCTTTAGCTGCTGACTGTATTGTCTGAGTCTTTGTCATACCAAAGTCCTTTTTTTCCACCTAGCAAAGAACCATTCATGGCAGACATTGAACAAATTGCTGCTTTCACCAGCTTAAAACTTGTGAATTCATTATGTGAAGAAAGTTCTTAATAGGAGAAGGTGTATGATTGAGATATATAGTACTTTTCATTATATAGATTAGGATTGTATTGAATGTTAATTTTGGCTCATGTACCAAGATTTAAATTGTTGAAAGCAAAAAGCAGCTCTTCAGTCCTGGAGTGTTTATCTTTGGGTGTCATTATTTCAAAGCTGAGAGTGCCCATCATAAGGATTTCACAAATGGCCACTGTCATTTCATAACTAAGCATACCATTAATTGTTAAATGTAATGGCTGACAATACCTTAAATATGTAGTGGAAAAAAATATCCAGTTGTGCTCTAACTGGAAAAAACATTTTACATTGAGTTTTCTTTTTGTTGAATGACAGAAGGGTTTGATATGCTCCAAAGTTTTAATCCTTGCAAAACATTCACAAGCAGAACCTCTCCAGAATAAATTTGGTCAATTCATAAGGAAATTTTACTTGTGGTTCCAGTTGATCACTTTGAGGTGGAGCTCTTGAGTGGCTCCTAGGTTTTTAGACTGTGAGTAATTGTGCTTTTCACTTTTATTTACAATGGAAAGGGCATCAGAATCAGCAACAATTTTATTGAATCCGAGTTGGATAGTTGGATTTATTTTTTTTTCTGGCTGGTGCCCATCAAGGTGCAGGCCAACTCTTTCTGAACTAAGCTGCTGATTTGCGATGTATTTTAATTTAACAAGACTTGTATTAGCTAGGCATTCTTAAACTTTGTTTTCTTTCTTCAGAGAAATAAAAAATAATATTTGGGACAGTTAGTGTAGGTAATTTTCTCCAGCATTTGAGTTTGTACCATCTTATACCACAGGAACAGAAATTAAAACTATTTTTTTCTGGAAGGTGGCACACAAGGCATTTTCAATGTCCAGCCTTACTTTTTGTGTCTTAATGAGGGGAGGAGTGTTTCCAGTGCAAGTGACTTTTGTGCACTAATTAGCTGCATTTCATCTTCCTGGTCAAAAACCAACTTGGTGTCACAATGATGGCATGCACGAACCTCCCATGTGAACAATAGGCATCATTTTAAAAAGTCACAAAACACACTCCTCTCCCAACATGAAGCAAGCAAACAAGCTCCTAATCACAGAAGGGGCTAAAAAGTAATAAAAATCTGGCATTGTAGTTGGCTGTCTGCATTATTTTTGGCTCAGACATGCTGTAATGATCTTTCACATTGTTTTGTTTTCAAGCTATAACAGTTTAATTTTTATAATCCTTGCCCCTGTTCTTATCTTCTAGCCAATACTGTGATTTCAGTTAATAGTTCAGTGGTTTTTTTTTTGCTCACATGCCATCTCACAATGTCTAAAGATAATTTGTGCATATTCACAGTGAGTTCCCTGAAAAAATCTTTATTGACTGCAAAGAAGAGCTTTCTTTTGTCTAAATAGCAAGCTTCAATCCAAGCTTTGAACTGAAGTTACTGTGAAGTTACCATTGACTGCTCAAACCTGTAATTTTCCCTTAGAAGTTGTTTTGTCAAGGAGCTGATGCAGGGCTAGAAGCACCCCAGTCCTATTTATTACTGTGTGCTGACTTCCAGCTGGTTTTTCTGTGCTGCTGGTTTATTCATTTTCACAACTGCCTTCAGAGCCCATGTAACCACTTAGATGCTTGAATTTGGGCTCAGCCTCATGTGACTTTTGTGCATTATTCTGTGTTTTGCATGGAATTCTTTGTTTCTTTGCTCTTAAAGTCTGGAAACCCCTTATATGTTTTCAGACCTGTTCTGTTATTTACCTCACTATTCTACATTTCAGGATTGAGTAGCAATTTTAATCACAGAATGGCTTGGGTTGGAAGGGACTTTAAGGATCATCTAATTCCAACCCCCTGCCATGGGGCAGCAATTTATCTGGTGAGGTTCTCTAAGTGCCAGACTTTTTGTGTTGGGAGTGACCTTAAGGAGAATTTCTCCTTTCTACTTGTTCCTTTTGAATTTCATCCTCTGCCTTATTCAGATTAGTGACCTGATAGCTGAGAAGTAGCAGGAATTACTAATTTAATTTAGTAACTGTTTTCAACACTTTTTCTGTTGTAGTCAATTTGTCTGTGACCAACTTATTACTACATGATCCCATTGTCTTGGTCCTTTGCCATTGTTCTGATTTTTTTTTTTTTTGTTAGGTGAAGCTTTGTTTTTTGGGTTTTTTTGGTTTGTTTTTTTTTTTAATTTACGTTAAAATGTCCTGTATGCATCCCTAGGGAAAGGGATGTTGCCTTGATATGTTTAATAACATGTAACACTATGGAGCATGATACAGAACTGGCTCTACTTTAGATAACGGGTAAAAATGAAAGATAGATGTGGTTTTGTAGCTGGTTGTGAGGAAGTGAATCTGTTTGTGAGGCTGTGCAGAAAATGTGAGTGATGTGACAATTCCAGCACCACTGTGCATGAAGATGATGGGAGTTATGCTGCCCTGTTGAAAAGCAGGAATTCAGGTTCTGAAGACAGAACTGAAATTTGTAAGCATGGTGGGTTTACCAAACCAGGAGATGAGAATAAGATGTCAGCTTTCCCATCCCATTCGTAGCAACAGCATCACTTGCTCATGAATTTAAGTTTTTCCCCCTTCAAAGGACCACTGAAATGTACTAGCACATTATATTCAAAGTTCAGTCTTGATTTTGATCCTGATCAAAAGGATACACTTCAAGTATTTTGACATCTAATCCTTTTCCCTGACTTTGATCATTTTAGACTGAGGTACAAGTAACCACTTCCACTACCTGTGTTAGCCAAGAATGAAAAGCATCTTATCTGCAGATAATGGATGCTGCTGCTTGGAACTTCATTCCCATGGTATTTTAGTGTAAAAGATGTCTGTCTCTCTCTCCTTTTGCCAACATTTGTCATCACTGCTGTACTGTGTCATGAGGGGGGAAAAAGTACTCAAAAAAATCTATTAAATAATAATATGGGCAAAACATATGAAATCATCAGGGGATGCATGTGAATTCTAGGCAGTACAATGGGAATTAGTCCCTTGAGAGTGATAGACAGTTGAAACAAACAGGCACTTTATTGTTGTAATATAAAATTTCTGATGAGGTGGTGTCATTAGACAGATCACTGCAAACTTTCTTGTGTCATAAAACAGAGCTGGTGTTTACTGGGGCTGATGTATTCACAGTAAACTGTGAAAGAGGAATTGCTGGAGGCAGCAGAAGACACTTAAATGTTGTTTTGTGGTGTTGAGTGCTCTAGGCAGACTCCAGAAATGGGCAAGCTGAGGTCTCACCAGGGTTCCCCCGGTGCCAGAGCAGCCAAGAGGGTTCTAAGCCACCTGCTGTGGTGATGCTGTGCTGTTGTCACCAGGTTATTTGAGAAGAAAGTTCTTGCCAGCTATGCCAGTATCCTGGCCCCAAAGATGTTACTCAAAATACTTATCTGATCACTTTATAAATTTAGGGGCAATAAATGCTGGGGAAAGACATTTCCTGGCTTTGTTTCTACTTTTTTAGTTTGTCTTTGAGAAGAACTGATTTATAGAAATTTCTGCTAAGGAATGTGGTTTGTAGGCTTAAATACATTAAAATAGTACCATTTTTTAGCCATCAAATAACTCCTCTTTCATCTGAGTTTTTGCTTTATATTGCCCTGCATTTCTTCCCCTTCCTTAGATAACGTTATTAAGTTTTTTGAGAAATGATGCTCACTTTTAAAAATTCAAAGGTTTTTTAAACTTTAACAAAAATACAACAAAAGACAGAATAAGGAAAAATTACAGCACTGGGGAGCTCTGTGACCAGCAGCCATGTGCTTATCCATTTTATAGTCTCCTTTTTACACCCTTGGCCCTCCCAAAGTCTTATCAGTCCACACCTCTGCTGTCCCTTGGTGGAGATCACAAGAGGACTATGGGGAGAACATATAAAAATAACATAACTATACACCTATAAAACTTCTCAACATACTCATGATATTTATCTCTTAATTGTGAGACCCAGCCATGGCATTACTCATCTATAGCAAGTTTCTATTAAGAAGCAGCTCCTTGTATTTTTTTCAGAGATGTAGGGAAGTGTGGAGACAGATTAGTGACAAACTAAGGAATCCCCCACTTGTCAAGTTTCAATCACTATAAACAGTTGCCTTCAGCTGCTCATCTCTGTTTTTGCAGTTGTTGGCCTTCCTCCTGTGCATTTTTCTTTTTTCTGCCATCAGCTTTTCCTACCCACTGCCCTCACTTGGTCCCTCTTTTCCCTGTTGCCATCCTGTTCTTCCTCCCAGGCTGGACCTCTTGAGAGGGACACACAAACTTCCTTGCTTACAGTCTTGCTAATGAGTGGCATTTTCGCTGTTAGGAGGGACAACAGGAGGAATGAATCACTGCCAGTGGAGATGAAAAGTGTCTGGCAAGGCTGGAATAGCTGCCTGGTGCCTGTGCCCCTCTCGTGGTTCACATCTCAGTTCTGCTTCTGCTCCAGCCCACGATGGGAGCTGGAAGAGCCCCCAGTGGCTTTGTGGAGCAAATAAGGCTGTGCATGATGCACATAATGCTGGTGAGAGTTCTGTGGGGCTGGGGCTGTTCTTTTTGTGCTTTATGGATGGCAGGACTGAAAAAGAAACAAGTGCCAGCAGGTAGTTTTGTTTCCCAAACCGTCCAAGTGTGAAATGTGTGGGCTCCATTTATCATTTCACCTGAGTCTCTATGGAGACTGACCTGCTCATATTTGCCCATTTTGATTTCTTTGTTTGTTTTCCTTGACTAAATGTTGCCTGCTGGAACAAACATTGGTGAATCTGAATTTCTAAGCATGCAAAATGATAGATTGCTTTATTTGTTCAAGAAACTCTTTTGTAGGAATGTTTTAATTGTAATTAATATGGGGAGGGGGGAGGAGTGCTATAATTTGTTTCAGACATCCTTTGTAAGCAAACGTTGCACTGATGCCAACCATGAAGGCAATATATGTGAAAAACAGCTTTGTAATTTTGGAGGACAGCAATTGCATGTTTTATTTTTACATACAGCTATATTAGAAGTCCATCCTTCGTGTTTCAGAGGATGTTTCTTTTCCAAGGCTGCAAGCTCTAAATCCTGAGATGAACTTACCTCAAGTTCACTCCATCACTAACTAGGTGTAGGAAAGACAGAATGTTTGGTACAGTTGGAGGACTCCTCAGTGCTTTGGCAGATCAGGTGACAGATAGATATATGGTGGAATATGGACTTTCTGGTCACCCTTTACTGAGCAGTTTCCTGGGGGGCTCTTGACCACGTTGGGATTTCCTTTGCTCCAACCTCCTTGGTGTCACTTCAGCCACCACCATACAGCTGCTTCTTAAATGGAGGCAGAGGACAGCACTTTAATACCTTCCTTTCATGTGATTTCTCCTTCCTTTTGAGAGCCATTGGAGAGAAAACAGAGCAGACAATGCTTTCCTTCAGCTCTGATCCTTTTTGTATTTGTTAGCAGCTTTCAGTAGCAATACAAACCTGAATGAGCCTGCCTTTGGAAATGTACCTTGGTGAATACCAAGATTTTTTCTAGATGTTTTCAAGAGGTTACTAATTCTTTAATTTGTCTCAAATAAAAATTTGAGTGCTTTGTTTCTCTGTTTAAACCTACATGAACCTTCTGCAAGATTTCATATGTTAAACAGGCTGGCACCTGATAGTTGAAGCTGTTACCTCACACTACAGTAGAATTTCAGTATCCTTAAAATAGCCCAGGGAAGGAGATGCTTTAATTCCTTTGACCTGCAGCATTTTAGTGGCATTTTCTGTTTTGCAGGAGCACTGATCCATTCCTTCAAAGCTGTCTGTGGCAACTTGTGCATGCAAGGGTGGAAGGGATGGGCCGTGATGAGTGCCATAAAACTGAGGGCAGCAGAGAGAGATGCCTGGAAAATTCAAAGTGCTTGATTAACCTCCCTTTCCATAATTTCTGTGGGGGAGGGAAAAGCAGTTCTTTCAAGCTTGGCTAGGCTTGGAGTTAGCTGCTGGCTTCTTTTCATTGTCTGCACACCTTCATGGTACTGCTGCTGGCTTTTTAGGGGCTGCAGCTCCTGAGCAGCCAGGCTGTTGCTGTGTGCAGAGGGCCATCATTTCATCTCACCTTTACAGATAGATTGCTTTGACTTTGGCAGCTGGGAGGAAAGGCTCAGTGTTACCTCTCATTAGTCATGTTTGTTGTTGTTCTTGTTTTCTCTAGTAAAACTTGTTTAATGTCAGCAGTAATTTGCTTTGAATGCCTCTGTGTTGTTGCTGAAGAAGTGGGAGGGGGATGTGCATTTGGTTTTTGTAAATTTTATTTTTTATTTTTTTTAAAAAACAAGAAATTTATGAAAAAATATTTTGATATCTTATTCTCAATGTAAATGAGAAAACCTTAAGCTTTTGGAAGACCTGACTCACAGCTATCTAATCATAGTGAGGATGTAGCTTGGGAGGCTGAAGGTTTTTCTAAGTATTTTCATAAGCATTTTTCAGTTTTGCAGAATAACAGTAAAATAAACTCATTTATGTTGGTGTATGAATCACCTGATAAATATAAGCTTATTTATGTTGGTGCAGGAAGCCTTTTGATCACCTTTATTCACAATAACACCGGGAGAGATTTCAGTGCAGTTGGCATTTCAGGGTCTCTGAAGGAGGTGGGGCACATTCCAAAATATTCTTGAGGAATGTGCAGTAAAAAAAAAAAAAAAATCCTTTCCCAACTCTTTCATAGCTATCAAAAATTTCAGTTTAAGGGTGATGACTTGAACACTTGGATCCCTTCTGAAAAGGGGAAGGGAACCTATTAAGGTCCACAAGCTGTTGCTGACCTCCACCTGTTATGTTCCATTCCCTTTCCCACAAAGCGAAATTGCTTCATAAAATGCAGAGTTTTGCTGCCAGAGCTGTTCAGATGTCAGCTCACTGAGGCTCTCACACACAGGTGATGGTTATTCCCTGAGCTCTGTGATGGCTCCTTTCTGCCAGAATGCACTACAAGTACAGACTCTGCCCTGTTCCTGCACCTTGAGGAGCTCGTGGGCATCGCTGCTTTGCCAGCAGTAGCTTTGTACAGAGGATAAAGTCCTGGTTTTGCTGACAGAAGTCAGAGTTATATGCTCAACATCTAGTGCAAGAGATTAATTTTGTGTTTTAAGATCCCTTAGTTTGGGTTTCACTGTGACCAAAAGATTTGCTCATCACTTGCTCTCCATTTACATCCTTTGTATTACAAAATGCACATCCTTTGTATTACAAAATGAATCAACACTTTTCTGCATCTTTTGGAACAACATAAAGACAGGTTGTAAAGAAAAATTTCTGTTAATGAAAGCAGACTTAAAAATCTCTGAAGATGTTTATTTCTGTGATACTTAGCCTGTCCTGAACTGCAGAAAGCAGTAACCTTTTTTAAAGTTGTTACCCTGAATATTTCTGTTCATAAAATAAATCTAAACTCATAAGCAATATTATAGTTATGGCAAGCTTTTAGAGGTATATCTTGCTAAATATACTGAAGGAAATGGTGCAGGTTCCCTTCTGTCTGTTTTACTGACGTGCTGGCTGCTGTTTGAGGAGGTCACATGAAGTTACAGATTAGAAGGTGGGAGATGAAAGCAAGGGACAAAATACAGCTGCAGCTGTGCCATGTGTGTCAGTATTCCTCAGTGTTCTTGGATGGATGCCTGGCAGTCCAGCCTGTTGCACATAACTGTGGTGAAATGGGCCCATGAAATAACATTTCAGGAGGAGTAAGGACCATGTTGCTGTGCTCAGGTTTATGCATGCTCAGGCTGATGCCTTTCCCATGGGAGCACACAGGGGGAAGTGTCCTGCAGAAAAAAGGGAATTGGCAACATGGCCATGCTCCGTGTTCTCCTGTTAGGTGCTCACAAGAGAAGCAGTATTGCCCAGAGTGGCATGTCACACTCAGATCTGTACCAGGTAGTTTAAATTTGTTCATTATAGGTACTGTGGCACATTACAGCTGCTGCAGTCAGGTTTTGCAGTTGTCTGCTTTGCATTGTTAAGGAAAGTTTTTTGCCCTTTCACACAGAGTTGGCTGTTGCTTTTGCAAAACACTTTTACAAAACACTTACCAACTTCAACAGGAAAACTCCTTAAGTTACTTTTCTTGCCATTACAACAGATCTTGAGATGTATGAGGCTCAATCCCAAATATAACTTCATGTTTGCTCTAAAGTCAACAACGATCTAAAGAAATAATGTTAGATGTTCTCTTTAAGTGGGTTAAGGATCTTCATCTCTTCCAAAAACATCACACTGATCCCTTAGCTTGCTTTTACATTTTTTAATGGCTTGTATTTTAATATTGCTGTGCTGTAACTGAAAAGATAGAAAGCTTAAAATGTCAAGAAATTGTGGCAATATTCTTAAAAATAATTTTTAGAAGGGTACTTGACCACTTCTGCCATTCTAAGGAGAGATATTGGATAAAACTATTCTATGACTGAACAAAGCAAAAGACTGTAAATTTTTTGTGTGTAGATTGTCACCCTGTTATTGTGTCTGGCTGCATGCAATGTGTTCAATCACATGGGGGTTTTTAGTGGGGTTTGTGTTTTTTGGCTTGGTTTTTTTTTTGCCAAGTGATTCTTGAACTATCACTGAGTAATTTACTGAAGCAGGACTATTTTGAAAGAAAAACCACTTTGTTTTAGCTGGACTTTTTTTTTTCCCTTCTATTAGTGGTTGACATGGTATTTCACAGGGAATATGAGTACCTGAGCTCTGTATTCACTAGAAAAGTTGATAAATAATTCCTTCACCAGTTGGATGCACTTCAGGGAGATACTTCAGGAAAGCTGGTACTGGTAGAAGCTGCAGTTACATCTATTGGCAATGCCAGTGAAAATATAAATTGGAAAAGAAGGATGATAAGGAAAGAATATGATGCCATTTTGTGCTGTAGAATTAAAACACTCTCACCAGAACATCAGTATTTTCCAATGGTTTTCACCATTTCCACCAATGGGAGATTTGCTGCTGGGTCCACAAAGTTTAGGTTTGTGTCTGTTTTGGATTTTGACTTGGTGGGATTTTTTCACTTGTACTTTGAGACTGAGATGTCTCTGGAAAGGGACCCATTTATGATCTCCCTTCAGAGGAGCTGAGGTCCAGCAGGGCTGCTGCACTGAGGTTTCACAGGTGCAGAGCACACGGTCCAGAGCCAAAGCACCTCACAAGCTGTTCAGCCACACTGAGCCTGGCTCTGTCCTCTGCTGCCCAAGAACCATTGCTCTACAGCTGACTAAATAAGTACTTATTTCAGGCTTGGCCAGATAAAACCAGCTCCCTTCCATTTTGAGTGCAAGGATTTGACTGCTTCCCCAAGCTGGCAAATATTTCTGTATTTTACTACAGAGCTGTCAAGGTGGAAGGAAGGCATTTTGCTGTTATGGTTTGGTAGTCTGCATTCTGTCCCTGGTGTAGGAAAGAAGGGCTGCTGGAGGTCAGAGGCAACTGAATTAGCAAGAGAGGCTAAAGTGGCATTGAAAACAGAATAAAAATATGCTGTCTTTTGGCATAAAGTCAGTCAGTCCAGATTTTACAGGGTTCAAAGAAATGTTATTAGAGATCAGAGACTTCTTTTTCTTAAAGCAATTATTTCCAGCAATATTGAGAGACCTTGTAGTCCTGACATGGTTGGGAAAAAAAAAAATAATTATCTGAACACTGAGAAAATACATCAGCATCTTCCAGCACACCCCTACAAGATTTTGCTCAATTATAATAAGGTAAGATCCTCAGGTCAAGAATAGCTTTGCAAAGCATTAAGCTAAACACATATGTATTTGCCTGGTTTTGACTGGAGGATTAGTGATTTCTTTCTTTGTGAAAATCTACACTGAGCTCTTAATTAAGCTTACCAGGCACAAGTGCACTTCAGGTGATCCAGAGGACCTTTAAAGGGCCTGCAGCAGATGGTGCAAAGTCTGTATTCCATGCAGTATTCTGCTGTTTTGTCTGTTAAATAAGTATCTAATTACTCCCAGTCTTATCTTATTTCAGCACAGTGTCACTAAATGCCTTACATGGCTCTGGGTGAGGTAATCCCTTGCCAATCCGATAAGCTTGCAGCTTGACTTTTTGGGAAGTAAACTTGCACCTGATGAGAATTTTCTTTCAAGCACACAAGAGCATCTTCCAGTACTTTTCCAGAGGCTCTTAACAAGATCAGTCACTGTCTTTCCCACCTAGCTTTTCCTTAGCTGTTCTAAATAAATGGCTGTGACAAATTTGGAGTGGTTTTCTCCTTAAAGTTTCTTTCTTGGGGGCCAAAAGGTTTTTTAGTTGTGGTGTTTTGCTTTGTGATGGGCAAAGAGAGGCAAGCACTTCTGAAATCAAAGCATCAACTCTTTGCATTTGTGGGCACTACACCATTAGTCTGTTATTTTTTGAACTGCACATAGGCAGGTGGTTGATGCAATTTCTTCTTCAATATTGTCTTGGTGAGATCTAAGGTGTGAAAATAGGCAGGTTATTTCTGGAGACAGTATATAGATTTTTTTCCCCTCATTATGACTTCCAGTCTTGCTAATTCTCAGGTGGTATGTGAAAAGCTTGGCAGTACTGGGGAGGCTTTCCCTCATCTCAGCCTTCCTGTAATCATCCTCTCTGCCTGGCAGCACACCTGCAGAGGAGGGATGAGTGCCGCTGAAGAAAAAAAATATAAATGCCTTGCTCATATGGAATCATGTATTGAAAAAAAGGGAGATGTCCTGTGATGAAAAACTCCACAATTTCTGGTCTCCAAATGGAATTTGCTCTCTAGTTCTGTCTTCAAAATGTGTTCTGGCTGTCACTGTCCTGAGTCCCTGTGCAGGCTGTTTGTCCTGCAGAAATCAGTGGAGGTGTGCAGGCAAGGGTTACACTGAGCTCAGGGCAGGATGAGGCTCTGGAAAATTACCCACACACCCTTACCTCAATGCCTTTTCTCCAGTACTGTGTGGAAAAGATATCTGGGAGAGGCATATCAGTCTCAGTACTCAATGGGTGTTTTATTTTTTGTATAATTAATATGTTTCATAATTGCAAGATACAAGCTGGTTTGATATTGATTAGTCAGCAGGTCTTAAGGCCCGTAAATATTGATTTTTATTTCCAGCTTTGCTTTTTTTTTTTTTTTTTTGAATGAATGAACTGGTTTCAATAGAAACAGCCATTCCATTAAAATGGTGTGAAAGGCACTTGGTTCAGGCAAAACTCAAGATGAGCTCTGGCAGGCACACTGGGCTGAGCATCACTGCAACTCTTGCTCTTCTGGGTACTCCCCCTCTGCTTCTGCACAGCAGAGTCATTTCTCCCCTGATTTCCACCCTGAGCAGCAGGAGATGATCTGTTTTGTGGGAATTTAAGGTTCAGGTTCAGACCAGTGCTCTCTAGGTTGTGTTTGAGAGGATGTGATATGAGATAATGCAATGCTGCCTTTTCTCCTTGAAACTATATAGATGGAGGCAGTGAAGGGAAATGTCTCTTGTTCCTGTACTTTTAGTCATTGTCCTTAATCAAATTCTCAGAACAAGACACAGGAAAAGCCAAACTCACAGGCAGCCTCACAACCTCTTTGACTTTACCCTCTGAGTTCCCATAAATAGTTTACAAACTAATTGTCTTTAAAAGAGCAAACCCTATTACTAAGGGCAAGATGTTGGATGTGTTTCTGGTAAATATGCAATTTAATCTAATAGCACTGTTGCTAGCTGTTAATATCCATGGATGACCTGTTTGGCAGGAGCTTCTGAGAGCAGAGCTGTCCTATTAACCTGCCAGGATATCTGCTAGACTCATTTTGAGAGCCATTTGGAAGAGCTTGAAGGAGATCACTGTAAACATCATAGTAGGATGCCAGGCAAGTATTACCAGGAGCAAATGTGCTGTTTTTATTTCACGATCAATTGTTACAAAGGTCATTTATTGTTTTGCATTAGAAATCATACCAAGCTAAATAGCAACATTTTTCCTCCCAGTTGGTAATTTCTGTAAAGCTGGATAAAAGCTTCAGCTGCAGACCTTGAGCTTTATCTCATTCTGTGGGTTGAAAATCCTGAAGTATTTTCTTTTTCTCCCCTTAAATATTATCCTTTCCTGACTTTGTGTCTCTGCTGTGGCTCTCTATCTCCTCCTGGGTCACCCTTTTTCATATAATTTTGTCCTTGTACTTTATCTATCACATTCAACACCAGACAGAGATATTTCTCTCATTCCCTCTCCTACCTTGCTGAAGTTGACCTGTTTTAACACCTGTGAAATAATTAGATCCTATTGTTCAAAGAGATGTTATGCTGTTGTATACAGAGATAATTTTCAGAGCTTGAACTGTAGCAAGTGTATAATTTAATTTTCTATTTAGGATTGCCACTCCAGGGTGTTAAATTGCCCCTGCTGTAAGTGGAGCTGCACCAAATGCAGTAATGCATTTAACAGCCATATATGCACTATAGTAAACCATAACAAGTCAATTTAGGATTTTGTCTCAGGAAGCACTGAGTGGTTTTATTAAAAAGCATTCACAATTCACAGCTGCAAACTATCCTGTCTTTATGTATGAATCCAAGAATTAGCTAAGTGCTTATACATGAGTTTAAGGACTTATTGCCAACTGCAAGAACTTGCTATTTTATTTGTACAGTTAAACTTCAGAGCAAAGTAGTGTAAGTAAGCTTTTTTTGCTCTGAAATATGTTCCAACTGTGGGAGCAGCATGACTTCAAAATATCACTTGCTCAGGTGTTTTTTCAGGCAATGCATACTGGAATGACCCCCATGTACATTTGTCAATGGGCCTTTCTTTTATTTAGTTTTAATTTTTCTTCCGGGTTCTATCAGGCTTTGAACAAAAGTTAGAATATAAGAGTACTTAACTCATTTGTTAATACTTTCCCTGAAAATCACTAAATAACTGAAAGGAGAAGTATGCATGAATTGAAATTTGGAGAGTCTCTATGATCCTTAAAAGAAGTCCACCATGAGTTGAAAGCTATGTGAAAAGCCTAATTCTTCTCAGCAGAAGAAATATTTTAGACTTCCAGATGATTATTTTTTTTTTAGGTCAAGTTTTGTATTCACAATTCTTGTGTTAGACAATCTTGATACTTTTATCTGAGCTCTTTTTCAGTGATCACATAGTGATTATTTCATAAATGAACTGAAATATACTTGTAGGAACATCCAAACCATAACCTCAGTCAGAAATATCAGTATCCATGTCACAGGGTAAGAGATATCCTTTAAATAGAATGTTTCCAGAATGACACAGGGAATTTATAATTTGGGGATAAAAATCAAAATATGTGTTTTCCACTACAAACCAAGCCTTCAGTTTTCAGCTCTCTGATAAACTCAAATAAAAGGTAAGGGAGCAGTATCACAATTTTCACAGAAGAGTCCTTGTGGCTCAGACTATGCTTGGCACTATGATTTATGCCATACATGGACAACTCTGGTTTTTGTACCATGATTTTTGCCCTTGTTGTGCAGAAAGGAGTAGCTGAAATGTGCTCAGGAGAGAATTTCCAGGTGCAAACCCCCTTTGTCTGCCACTCCTGTTTCTACTGTTCACAGCAATCACAGTTACTGTGTTGTCAATTCTTTTAAGAGGAGAAAGTGTTATATATTCTTTTTCTAGTGATGACTTCATAACCAATGTGAAAATCTCGTTCTGCAGAGTGAGAGAAATCATCAATGAAAAAGGTTTTTATAGCTTTCCCAAATTAAACTGCTCTTAGCTAATGCTAAGTGATCCTTGCTGACAATGGTAGGCCACTTGAGCCAAAAACGTGGAGATTACCTGCATGCCATCAAAATAATTATTGCAAGGTATTCCTATGTTGGACATCTAATCAACATTTTGGCCACAAAAATGGTCCAGGTTTTAGTGGAAAATGTGTTCTGTGACAACCACAGGGGTAAGGTCTAGATTTCCCTCTGAGAACTGAGATAACTCCTCTGCTTTACACAGGTACTGCAGCAGCTCAGAGCAGCAGTAGAGTGCAACAAGGTCCAGGCAAAATTTATCCAAGATTTGGGTGACTCTCTTTGTACCTGGGGCACTTTTTAAGTTGGCCATGTTCCTTTGGGAGACTGAACCCTCAGAAGGTTCACCAGGGAGAAAAAGCTGAGACATCATCCAGGCTTTCATGTTTTTTATTGTTTTCCATACTTGTGGTCACCTTTCTCTCCTCTCCCACCTTGGAGCTGCCTGTGTGCTTTTTGCAGCACTGTCAGGAATGTTCAAGGGTACCAGGCTGTCCTCTGCAGGTTTCTTCTGAAAATGAGAATAGGAGGTGGGTGGTCACTGAGGGAACGTGAGTGAGTTAATTTGAAAGGTGCTCCTTCACTGGTGTTAAGCTGTACATTTGCTCTTAAATTGATTTCTTCCTTATCTTGGCTCCATGGATGAAGCCATCTTAGTTAAAACTTTCAAGAGTTTCCCATCAAGGTGTCACTTAACAGGCTGCTTTTCAGAGAAGAGGAAAACAGTTCCTGTCTGTCCTTTACTCTGAGTGTTTGCAGAGGACAAGATTAATGTGCTTTACATGTTCAGTCATGACAGGGGAAATGCTTGTTTGCTATTTCTTGATAGCTCATGGTTCTTCCCCACTCGGTCCTGAGATATTTGTTTACAGAAGGCAGGAGAAAGATGTAAGGATTTTGTAAATATTCATTGGTAGTTGCACAGCAGTACTGAATTTGGGGTGGAGTTGCAATGGTTTTTTCCAGTGTTAAAAGTTAATTTCCACATGTTTTCCAAATGTGCAAAAAGAAATGCTCTGGTTCTGGCCGTACTTTGGTGTCCTCAATTAAAAAAATTAATTAGAATCTGTGGACTATGCAGTAACATTCTTCTTATGGAAATGATGGCAAACCTGGAAGGGAGGCAAGAAGCATCCTTCTAGACACAAACTCAAATTTCTATATGAAAAATCTGATGTGCACTTGGTTTATCTGTGGATTTGTTAAACTTTCTGATATAACAATTAAAAAAAAAAAGGCAAACACTTAAAAAATCCTATGTTTGTGGTTTGCTTGCTGTGGGAGTGATATCTGTAACTTGATGTTGTCAGAAGGGAGTGGGAGATGATACCTCAGGGGCTGCTAGAGCAGAACAAGAGGGAGGATCCCTAAGGTCTGAGCAGAGGACTGAGGTGCACAGAACTCACTGAGGTTTCTCTCACAGCCTCCCCAGGTCCAGGGCTGGGCTTTGTTGCAGGGAGACAGGAAAACTCTGGATGTGACTGCAACTCAGTACTGAAGTACTCCTGCAAAAGGCAATTTAATTGTAACATCTTTTTCATGGAAGTGCCTTACAGAGGTCACCCTCACCCAAAAGCTGTTCACATCCCCTTTGCTCATGACCATATGGATCTTTTGTTAGCTTGTGTTTGTAGGCAGCCATTGTACAAACCTTGATCATAAAGGCAGTGTTTGGTCAAGCAGCTGTAGCCTGCTCTCAGGCACCACCCACCTCCTCTAAGCTGCTGTGTGTTTTTACAGGAATCACAAAATAAAACAGTTGAGGTGAAAATGTGGTGTGACAAAGGGCAGCCCACGCAGCAGGTGAGGGAAGCAGCAGAATACAGTTGAAAAGAGGGAAGATGGTGCACCAGAAAATACTTTGTTAATGCACTTTCATGATTATTTTATTTGAACTTTTTCTAAGAGTTGGCTGTAAGTGCTCAGTGTTTTTCACCTTTCCCTTTAATAGCACCTGAAATATGAGAATCAAACCTACTTTTTCTTCCAAATTAAACAGAGTCCTTATCACATAGGAAATAATGTGGCATATGATACTCCATTTTTCTCTGATGTACCTCTAAAATACATATGTTCATGGACAAACATGCCTACACGCTATTCTGGCATTAAAACATTCTGCTCTGTAAGTAATTAATGTGTTTCCATTTATGTGCCAGGTTTGTCTGAGCAGTTTGTGACAAGGAAAGTGTGATCATGGACAAGAGTTTGGGGGAAATCAGTTGATAGTCACTCTCAGAGAAGTAGCAATGCAGACTTCAATAAGTACTGGAGAACTCCACTATTCTCCCTAGTGCTTACAGACTGTGGGGCACAATTAACAAATTTAAGCACACTTTTGCTTAATGTGCTACTTAGAATCTGGAGGCCATACTTATTTTCAGAAGAATGTTGAGCCCTTTAGGGAATGTCTTTGGGACCTGCAGCTCATTTCTCTGAAAGAAATTTCCTTTCCATGGAAAAGCAGCTCATTGGAGATGCTAGGAGGCAGCTATCACAATCAGTTTAATTATTATGCCAAAGAAATTTGAGGGAGCTGTGCCCTCCATGCAATGCTGAGTATAAGACATGAAGCTGTAAAAAGGGAGTGGAGGGTAACCAAGTCACCTCATCCTTTTCTCTTGGGCAGCAACAGCAAGCATGGCCCCTGGGGCTGCATGCAGGGCCTCTGTAGGCACCTTTTGGGTTGTCTTGGATGCTTTGCAAATTCTTCTTTGCAGCTGTGGAAACCTTCCAAGTTCTTCAATTAGACTCTGTATTTTCCTGCCTCACTGATCCTCATGGCTCCGGAGTCTCTTCTGCTACAAGTACGGCTCCCTTCCTCTCTGTAGAGCAGTTTCTACTAGAATGTCAGTTTGGTGATGTTAGACCCTTTTGGGGAATGTTTTCCTTCATCATTTACATCCTGGCCTCTTGTTCTCTTTCTTTATACGTGCTGGTCAAAAGATTTTTAACTTGGGCAGTGTCTGTTGTGGACACAGGAGCTGCTCTCTGCATCACAGCCTCTGAAAGCCGACAGAATGTGCAGAAAATGTGGCTTTGGAGGCAGGCAGAAACAAAGGGGTCATTAAGTGCACAAACAGGGCTTTCTCACTCCACCTCAGCAGAAGACCCAAGCCTTGTGGCAGTGGTGTGGGGCAGCAGATGGCAGAGTGTGAGCAGCACGGGAAGCCATCGGGAGTCCCTGGGAAGTGACTTCCATGGCAAAGGAGGGGACATTTCTGCCAGCACAGAGAGCAAGGCAATCATCTGTGCAGCCAGAAAATAACCTTCACCTTTGCTGGCCCAGCCTGAGACTGCAGTAAACAAGCTCAAACTGGGCAAGGCACATGGTAAATGTTGCAGATGAAGTCGTAAAAGTCTGGCAGCTAGCACAGTTCATGTCTTTCATAAAATCTGTGAAGAAGCAAATGGGAAGACAGGGACTGGCCAGAGCATCAGTGCAAATCAATCTCCTTTTCACCATCTTAGGGAAAAAAGCAGGCTTGAAAGACCTGCTGAGCAGATCTCTTCTCAAAGATAATGTGCTGCCACATGTTAGTGGAACTTGCAAAGCAAGATGGGTCCAAAAAGCTTGAGTGACTCAGGGGCTGGTGAAGGGATAGAATTTTTATTCTTTTTTAACTTGGGGTTTCAGCAAGCCCAGGATAATTCAGAGATCTGCTTTCTGTAACTATTCAGTGCTCTGTTTGGGACTGTTATGCACACACTCAAACAGCTTGCTGTGCTTTGTGCTGCTGCCTGGGTCTGCTTTATTTTACCAAAACTTGTGGAGCAAACACTAGTAGTAGCCTTTATACACTGATTAAGAGGAAATAGTTTCTTGGCTTTGGAGCTTTTAAGGGAAATCTAAAAATGAGTTAGAAATTCTTTTTCTGGTCACGAGACAAATACCAGTTTTGCTGGTTAGTTCTTCATTGGAGGCTCTCTGAGCCAGTCTTCCAATGGGCTTTTGAGAAAACTTGACAGTGCCTGCCTGGAAATGTATATCAGATGGTTTTGAAGCTGAATTAACATGTTTTTGACGCTTGAGATTGGACTCCTTCTGTTTCTTTCTCTTTCTTGTGGCTTTTCACTTGCACACACCTCCCCTGTGCCAGGCTTTGCAGTGGTGCAGTGGCTTTGAATGAGCTGGAAGGTGTCTGTGGTTCCAGGGTAAGGACAGTGTGGCCAGGGCTGGCAGGAGGAGAGGAGAGCCACCCTTCTCACAGCTGTAAGAAGTTATTTGATGAAACCACATATTTGTTAGCTGTGCTTCTGGTTTTAGCTTTTATTTTCCTGAAAATCTAGGGGGAAACTTACTAAGCTTGCTTCTGGAAAGGAAAAAAAAAAAAAGAGAAGATTTTTGTTTTCTGTGGTTTTCTAGTCTGTCATCTGCTCTGCAGGATTAGCAGTCCACCACAGGCTTCTGTAATCCCTGGGCTGCTGATAGTACAAAGCTTTAGTGCTTCTCTTAGGCAGGAATGGGCAATTCTCACCTTCCCAAGGCTCAGTTCCTGCACGGGGAGATGAAACCTCACCTCTCTGGGTGAGCTGAGCCTGCCTGTGAAGTGACCCTGTGGGGGAAGAGCTGCTGAGCAATTTGTTAGGAGCAAAGACAAAACCTCCCAATTAACTTTCAGAGGATTGTATTTGTTGGCTCTTGGCCACAAATGTTTAATAGCGAGTCAAGCTTGGCAGAGCAGCTTTTCTGCCCAGAGCTGAACCTGGTAAGTCAAATTCACTACTCTTTGACAACTTAATTTTGACTTCAGGCTTGGGGACAAATCACAAAGGAACACAAGGAACTGTGCAACAGCTGTCACAGGAGGAGGGGGAAAGGAAAATGAAAAAAAAAAAAATGGAGACCAGTGTGTAAGTCATGGAATGCCACTTTAGGAAGCATAAAACTTGCAGAAGTGTCCCTGGAGCAGAATGGCTCATATTTCTGAGTTTTCTTTCATAAAAGAAAATCCACCTAGTTGTTGAACCAGACAGCTACTCCACAGATGTTAGTTTGGCTACAGCTCTAACACAGTTCTGGATGTAAGGGAACACATCACGTGTGCTGTGTACACAACTCAAATTACATGTTTAACTTGTCAAGAAAAAGGATTTTGAGCATAAGGTGAAAGCAGTAAAATGTTTTTTTCTGGGACATTTTTGGTGGTAAAGTTTTCATTTAAAAAAATAGGCTTTTGCATCTCTGGGTTTGGAGATGAGAGAGAAATGTGACTGTGCTTGCAGAGTTGCTTGTTCTCAGGCTGAAGTGTGCAGACATGAATGTGCTTTCAAAACAAGTAGGAAAAGTGGGGCTGTGCTGCCAGTGGAGAGATGTAAATGACTCGTGTGAGTTACAAGAGCATTTGCTGTGGTAGCTGGCAGGGAACTGCAGGAAGAAGAGAACAAGGAGAAGTTGAACTAGAAATGCAAACTGTTAGAAATAGAAGGCTGAAAGATCAGGTGGCATCAGTGCTTACCAAATGTCTCAAATTGTAAGTTGGAAAGGAGAAAAGAAAGCAAAGATGCAAACCTTCCTTCTCCTCTCAGTCAACTCTTCACTTTTTGAGGACATCATCTTCATTCACAACTTTTTGCTCTCCTGAATAACATAGTTAATTCAGAATGAATTACTGTGCTTGAGAAGAGCTCAGCCTCTAGTTGTTTAGCTGTTAAATAAGATGAAAGTTGGGTAATTTAGTTTATTTGGAAGCACAGCTCAGAAAACACCACTCACAGATTCTAGCAGACCATCACCACTGAAGGAAGGGAAGCAAAGGGAGAAACCAAGTTAGTGAATGAAGAATTGTGAAGATGCTGGAAATGGTAGACTTGGTCTCATAGGTGGATGTGAAATTATTTTCCTCTCATTTTTGTGCAGGGAAATTAATTTTTGCCTACATAGAGCCGAGCAGCTTTGAAGCAGCTTTTCACATGTTACGTAAATATGTATGAAAAAATGTTTATGACAAGATGAATCCCTTCTTGCATCTCAGTCTTGCAGGCAGCCTCAGAATGGATTTCAAATGCCAATCAGAATACCAATAGCTCTACTTGAGCCTGTTGTAAAATGCCCTCACCAAAGGGAGAGAGCAGATGGGGTTCAGATCAAACCACTGGCTCCAACTGCCTCCTAAATCTGTGTCCTGCCTGCTCCTACAGCACTGTGTGCGCTATGGACGGGAGCTAGGAAAGTTTTCCAGCAGTTTTTAATTTCTTTGACTTTCTCTAGTCTCTGCAGTAGGTAATACTGACCCAGATCTCTTATTCAATCAATCCTTTTTCCCAAATTAGTGGGATGTTATAACTCTTCTCCCTGGCTGTGCTTACATTCTTGTTTTCCAAGTTTGTTTGAACTAATTCCCAGCGAGCTTTCGAATGTGCTAACTGTATAGAATACATTACTTTGCCATCTGTTTCAGGAAAGACACTTTTCCCATTCCATTCCTATCCTGTAATTATTGGAACTCCACAGTGAACTCTGCAAAGCACAGGTATTTATAGCCTTGTAAGCATACTTGCTTTTGTTTCAGCAAGTGTACACAAGGAAAAAGTTTTGTTCAACTTTTGCAAATTTTTTTTGTTAGTACCTGAGACAGATATTTACATGATAGTCTAATAATAAATTTAACTCCCTTGCATGAACATCATTACTGATATGTTGAGGGTCCAAGTAAGATACTTGATTTGAGATTCAGCTCTTGTCATGGAAAAAATTGATTTGGGGTTCAGGTTGTGTGAAAAACCTGTACTAGTCCAAGTCAGCCCATTTCCAGCGGAAACCCAGGTTCTGCTAAATGCATCTTTGCTTCCTCAGTCTGGATTTCTGAATGGGCTGCACCAAACATCTAATTGTGAGAAACAACCCCAAACATCTGTCTTAATTAACTATTTTAAAATGCTACTTTTCTGTTCTGTGTTTTAACCTTGACTTTTTTTTAAACTTTCATGGACTGCTAGAGAGCAAGAGAAAATGGCAGTAAGGAGTCACCAGGCATGTAAAAAACTTAAGTTTTTTTTATTAGCTGCTCTCAGATTTAGGTGCAAGTAATTTTTTTAGGGTTTTTTGTTTCTGTTGCTGGAGAAGAAGGCTTGGAAGTGGATTCTAGATTTTTTCAAGTGTGGGCAGAGAACTTACTGGTGACTGAGCTGAGGATGCCCCTAGGAACTAGGGGTGCTTGTGGCCAGGCAAGCTCTGTGTCCTTGGGTGCTTTGGTGCGAGTTCTGTCAGTCTCTGCTGCAGCCTGTGGGTTTCTGGGCTGAACCAGACTTCAGGCTGTGCAGCTGTGTGCTGGCAGAACCTTTTCCAGCACAATCCCCAGTGCTCAGGTCTAAAAGAAATCCATGAGCCCTCCGGAGCGAGGCACGCAGGCAGTTTGTCACAGCCGGGGCTGCTGTGCTCTGTCACTGAAACACATCTGTGGGCATGTCCTCAGTGATCAATGGCAGCAGCAAGGATACTTCCATCAAATCACTCTTTTCTGGGATGTCAGACCTGGCTTTTCTCTGGTTGACATGAGGAATATGGCTTTGGGTTAAAGCAGAGGTGTATTTTTGGTCCTCAGGGTTGTTCCTCTCCCCTTTCTGGTAATCAGAGTTATGTAAGGCCCCTGGTTTTCTGAAGGTGTTGGTGCAAGTTGGAAATGCGCTCCTAAAACTAAAATATGAAATATGTAAAACCTGACTTTGGGTAATAAGGCATGCCTGAACCAGATCAGCTCCTCAAGAAATGTCTGAAAACACAAACAACACTGCAAAAACAACCGAATTAAACCCCTTTGTTATATAGCAGCCATCCCAGTGTAAATAAACACTTTCTTAGTGGAAAAATTATTTGTTTTCAACTCTTTTGGAGCTGTTTTGGCAATATTCACTGTGAGGTTTAAGGTGTTTATAGCACACCTGCTGACATGAATCCAATAATGGATTCATAGGCACAATCTAGCCTTGTTATTTTTAAGTTAGAGTGGTTAATAAGCATGAAGTAATACAGGAAATTTGCCTGGTAAAATAAACTGTGTCTACTTTAATCCATTTACCCTAATGCTTAATTTTAAGAAAGAGTTACCTAGTGTGTTGATTAGATCTTTTCACAAAGAAAAAAATTAGTTCTAAAGAAGGATTTTATTTTTTTTATTATGGTGCATTACCATGAATGCCAAGTGTGGAGTTTGCTTGGAGAACCCTGTCCCATTTGTTTGGGTTTGTTTTTCTTCCCTTTTGATCTAAAATTGATTTTTGGTTCAGTGTGGGTACAAAATGAGTCCTTATTTATTGACTAGAGGTATTGGGTCTGAAACTTATCTGCAACCAGAGGAAATTCTAGGTGGGAAGAGACTGCTGGAGACTGGTCCAAACTTCTCTTAAAAACAAGAGCCTGGGTGGAATTGTTTAGGGTGCTGTCAGGTTATGTCCAGAACACTTCCATCAAGGGCTGTGAAAAAATCAAATGCTAAGTATAAGGAAGAGGTTAGCATTTTCTGTCAAATTATGTTCCCAGAGAGTATTTTTTGATTTCTGCATCCTTCAGAAGTGTTTTCAAGTATATCCACATATTTATGGTATGTAGACAGCAAGTTGAATAATTTTAAATTTTTGGTTTAGAGTGTTATATTAAGAAAATAACAGAAATTGGTTGGCTTGAGCCTTTATTGAAAATGGTGGCTCTTGGCTTGAGGACAATTTGTTCAATAGGTGGATGATTCCCTCTTTCACAAACTGCTGCAAGTTGCCTTCAGAACAGCAATATTTATATGTGCTGCAAAAGGTAGCAAAGTCTGGAGTCTGAGTGACTCTGAAAGAAGTGAAAATCTTAATAAGAAAAGTTTAGTGTAGGCTTTTTTCCCCAAACAAATTTTGTAATTATAAAGTGTTTTATTGCTTTCTTCCCATGTTTGCCACAGTTAACAGAACACTAATGATTTTATGCATGCCTTTTACAACAGGAGGTATTTTTCATTATCTTCATGTTTTAGAGTTTTCTGTCTGAAATATGTATAATTTATAGTTTGTTCAGAAATTTCCCCTTTGATATAGTCAAAGAAAAAGAATTTTTTTCCCCTGATCATGAGAAAAATAATCTTAGGTGTTTTCATGTTGAATTTATCTTAAAATGTTTGGGGTTTTTTTTCCCACTGAGTATGTATCAGGGGAAATTTATGAGGATTTTTCAGGTCAATTCATTTCTGCAAATTGAAGACTTGTGCATCTACTTAAGACTATTTTGATAAGAATTAACAATACCCCACATATTGGGAATATTAACAACTTTGTTAATGGGGGGGAGTTAGAAAGGCATTCCCTGTAAAAATTTTACTCTAACAAAGCAACCAGTTCCACTTGATTGTTTAAATCCTCAATGAATGACAGAAATAAGTTGAATCAGTATTTTATGTATTGATAAATCAGTTGAATCAGTATTTTATTTGGTCAACACTTGCAAACACAGTTTTGCACAGAGTTTGAGCCACCAACCAGCTTTTCCCTGAGTGAACGAAGTGCAAATTCCCTGCAGGAGTTATGTCTCTTGTGAAGTCTACCCCCTCAGAGTTGGTTTTTTAACTTTTCTTTTGAAATTTAGAGGTAGAAAAAGGACGTTTATTAAGAGGTAATTTTTGGGGTTTTTTAATCTGTTGGGCTGACTCAGATCACTGAAAGGACCCCTCTGTGCAAGGCTGCCTCTTTCCGGGGGGCATGTGCAGTGTAAATTTAATCAGGTACTGACATGACATTAAAGACATTGTAAAATGAAGGACAGCAGGAGATTTTTGTGAGCTGATCTTATTTTGACCAAGAGTGAAATGTAAGAGGTGTGTTTGTCTTTCATCGAGTTCCCCATCCTTTTGAAATGAATTTTGCTGATAATATGTCAGTTGTAGGGGAAAAAAAAGAAATTCACTGCATGCATTTCCAGTTTATTGATCAAGTAATTTTATCTGATTTCTTCTTGAGAGTTTAGAAGACAATGCATTGAGGAGGTGTACAAACAGCATGAATAGGAGTCATCTACTCTTGTCCCAACTGCATTAGAGTTTCTGACCTGGAGTCAGCCTCTCTTGCTGTGTGCATTACCAGGGCACCCCCTGGCTTCCAGAGCTCCTCAACAAATCTCTTTTCATCAATTTCACAGCAGAACTGTGCTTTATTTTTCAGCTGTAGCAGTACTGTATGAATTGTGGTTGGCTTTAAAAATAAAAAACAGCTTGTAGAGCTTTTATTGCACCATTTGTGTTTTAATAGGTGCTTTAATAGGGTTTTTAATATGAAAGGAAATTACCCAAATATTGTAGTCAATGTAACTGAGTAGTGCCATTCTTTTATTGTTGTTTTTGTTTTCCCAAGGTGATTAAGATAGAGCTGGATCACTGTGTTGGATGTAGAGGCCCCTCAGGGAAATGTCTTCAGAAGGAGGGTGGATTTTGCAGTTTCTCACAGCTGAGTCTTGGGGATCACCCATGTTGGGCTCTTTGAGTGGCAAAAAGCTGGAGGATGGACTGTGGGAGCCTCCCCAGTGTTCTTGTACTGCTTGGGCTGGGCTGTCATTGTTCTGCCCTCCTTCTTCTGTATTTCTTCTGCCCTAAATGTGTGCAGTCTGAAGGTGGGGCTCTCAGCAGCACCTGCCCTATGTGTTCCCTTCCTGGTGTGTCCTCCTGCTTCCTGAAGTAGAATTAGGGAATCACAAAACAGCTTCAGTTGGGAAGGACCAGCTTGGGCTTAACTTGAGACCAGAGGTTTGGAGCTGGGCAGGAGCTGAGCAAGCCAGAGCCCTTTGCTGGGGAGTTGATAAAGCAGCAATGTCCCTCTGGTCTTACTGGTTCTTAGCACATCCCACCAAGGCTGGAGGAACAAAGCTCTGCTGTGCTCTTCAGTGCCCGTGCACATCATCAGACAGACTATTGCAAACCTCTGCTTCTTCTCCAGACTGTGGTCTCTTGGCATTGATTTTAGTGCAGATTTTCCTCCTCCTAGCTGTGCTTATGCTGCAGATCACAAAAAATTTGTTTTATAAGTGGTTTTACATCAATCACAGAGGTGCAAACCCATTGTCTTGTTTGCAGCTTTTTCCCCTCAAAGTTCATAATTTAATCCATGCAGTCCCTGAAGTGGCCATGTGGGGTTTTCCTTGGCTGGTTTTCATTCACCAGTTTGAAGGAAAGATAAGCAGCACTAGAGAAGAAGTTGGCAGATGGAGCTGTAACATCCTGGAAGAAAATACTCTGGCTTCATACTTACTTACATTCCAGTACTGGCAGCAGGCTTAAAAACCCACCATGAATCCATGGCATTATTTGCTAATTGTTTGTCATATATAATCCAGATTAATTGATATTATACATGTGATTTTGCAGGTCACTTGAGCAAGCTAAACATGCCTGTAGATATGAAACATAATTAATGAATTATTTCTGGTAGTGTACTATCTTTGCATCCTCCATGCAGTATCAGTCATGGTACCAAAATTTGCACTGCATTTCCTAGAAATTGCTGCAAGGGGAGGGCTAGGAGGGTAGTCTAATCCATCTTTGGTCTTTGGGTGATGGGAATAAAATGTTCCCTGGTGCTTCAGATAGAAATGGACTTTGGAGAAAACTGAGGTGAACTCCCCAAGTCTCTGCAAATAACTGAAGTGTGTTGTTTTAATTTCTTCCCGTGTTGGCACATTCCTGATGTTTTAAGTGAATCTCTTTTGTCCAAATTGAGTAATGCATAATGAATGCATTCTTCAAGTGAAACTGGTAAACTTGACTGCTGTCCTCTTAGCACCCTTTTTTATTTTGTCTTGCAAGGCCCCATGTCTTTCTATTTTGCCTCTCTTACAGAAAATTGCTTTTCTTCAGCTGTTCTTGAAATGGTATTCCATTTATATTCCAGCTCTTGATGTCTCATCTTCTCTGAACTCACCAAGAAAGCTGTTTAAAACCTTGTGCCAAAAACTGGGCTCAGCTTTCTGTGCCTTTTAGAAGGTACTCTTCACAGTTGGTCACTGTGCTCCAATGACAACAATTCAGCCCTCTTGGTCAGGATTACAATTTTCCATTTAATATCTATGTGTAGACCTTGTATTTCCTAAGCATGTCTTCATCTATTTTCTCTTTTGGTTTTGAACCCTTTTCTTCAATTTGTCAAAAGCAATTTGAAGTCTGAGCTTGTCCTTGAAAGTTCTTGCAGCCACTCCCAGTATTTTGACCCTTCTAAGTGTTATAGTTGCTGGATTTTTATTATGTTAGCCAATAAAGAATATTTAGAAATAATAAAGAAATTTATAAATAAATTGTTGAAGGTAGTTGAGCCTGAGGCTGAACCCTTTTCAAGACCAAATTTAAGTCTTACAAGTTGACAGCAAACTACAGATGACACTTTTAAAGTACAATTTTCTGGGAGCTGTGCCCTGTTTCATGAGCTTGCTTAGGAAACTGTCACCTGAGGCAGTGCCAGAAAACCCTCTTGAATTCAGGACACATCACAACTGCTGCTGTCCCATGTCTGCCAGGCCAGTTACCCTGCCAAGGAAACAAAAATAGCTCAACATGGCCTGTTTTCAGCAGGTTTATTGCTGCTTTATTACCTTGCTATTTGCCAGGTGCTTATAAACTGTGTAGCAAACAGCCTTTTTTAGGGATTTCTGGGTCACTGTGGCTTTACAGCTCTGCTGATGGTGCTGAACAGCAAATGAGTGCCTGGGCTTGAGAGGAGCTCAGGGGGGCTCCTATGGCTGACTGGGGGTGTGGGTAGGGGTGTGACCCTGCTCTCAGTTTATTTGAGTTTTATATGCATTTCTGTGTGCACTTGGTGCTCTTCTGTGCTGCTCTGCACAGCTCTGTAATAACCTCCTGTGCAGTGGGAGCTCTTCTGCTGGGGCTGCCTTTTCCTTTGGTTAAACCTGGCTTTGATTCCACAACAACTTTGCATTTGAGTATTCGGAATTTGAGTAGTATTTTTAAAAGGTACTTTTTCTAGCTTTGCTACTGACTGAAAAAGTTCTGGAGCCTGCCTTTTTTAATGCTGGCAGCATGGATGGCTTTCCTTGGTCTTAAATTTTTGAGTGCTCAGCTTCTGCCAAGAGGGAAATCCCTAACAGAAATTTTTTGTTACTCATAATGACAATAAGACTTGGTTCCTCCCCACTGTGAAGGACTGACAACATCTGAAACATCTCTGTAAATAACTTGTGCAAGTAATTCAGCAATGAAAAGTATTCTTGTAATTATATTTCCCAGTCTGAAGCAAGATCATCTTATTTGGAATACATTCTCAGAAACGTTCAAACCTTTTCTGCTATGCCTAGAGTATATTAGAAATGGGAATTGTTGGAATGTGAATTAAATTCCAGATAAGAAAGTTCCCTGTTATGCAAAGCAAATTCCATTTTGGCTCTTAACCTAGCTGTTACATCCCAGTTAAACAGCAAATACAGTTTATATTCTATTTCTCTTGTCAAGGATTTCTATTTTTATAAATACAACATCCATCTTGTATTAGTTTGTCTTCTTTTTCTTCTTTAGCTCCCATGGAGTTGTAATTGAGGCTTTTTTACATGTGGGAGTATACATGTGAGCCAGAAAACACTCTAGATAGTAGCTAGAACCAATTAGTTTTTCTAATGAGGAAAATTATCTTTGAGTTTGTTTTTTTTAGGGACGTGTGTATACGGAAACCAAGTGAAAATCTTGATATTTGATGAAGAGAAATGCCAGTGTCTTGTCTTAGCAGACTAAAAGACAGGACAACCCTGGAATGTAAAATATTCCTCATCTCAGTGCTGCCACCGGTTTTATCTTGCCTGTGCCAGAGTCCAAGTTTTAACACCACAACTGAAATGTGCATCTCTCTTTATACCATGGAAGGTGATGAAGAAGCTGCTTTTCCTTAGTCCCCTTTGTCCATATGTCACTGCATGCAAGTGATATCATATTGTCAGCCTGAGAAGAGCAGATGGGCTGGTTGCTTCTGGACAACAATAATTCACTGTGTTTTTCACTTTTCCCCTATGAAATTTGTACTAAAAATATTGTCCTGGAGTAATAAAGCTGGAGCCAGATGGACCTACCATTTGAACTGCACAACCTTCCACCAAAATAAATTCCGGCAAATGTTACAGGAGTGTGTTATTTTTAGAGGTATCAAATTGGGGATTTCAGACTAGCAAAAATGATGGTATCAACCTGTATTCCATGCTTATGGATTTATTGCAGTTTCCATTACAAATGCATTTTTAATGAAAAAAAATTTGAAAAAAATCAATGCCATCTACAGCAGAAATAGATGCAGGCTCTTTCTTTAAAGCCCTGCTGTGATGGCAGGTGAGAGAATCAGGGGAAGGAGGAGCAGGGTCTCTGCTTAGTGTCCTTGGGAAGAGAGGTGAGTCCCCATCTGAGGGGACTGGATCCTGGCCAAAGGCAGGGCTGGGAACTGGGGGGCTGTCCCCCATTTCAGGTGCTCTGAGCCACACTGAAACACCAGTGCTGGAGGCATCTCTTGGGTTCTGTTACCTTTTCCAATTACCTGACTGACTTTTAGCCTCTGAGACGACGAATTATCCTTCCAACATGGCACACAAGGAAACTTCTTATTTTTCCTGAATTAAGCTCTTCTTTAAGGTTTCCTCTAATGGTACAGATGACTTTGAGTAATCTTGAACCCTGTTTATCTGGCATTAATGAACCCCAGGAAAACAACTTGGTGGGTCAGACTTGTGGGTTGCTTGGACCAAGGCCAGCTTTGGAAATCCTGGTGACTTGCTCCTGTAGCTGTGCCAGTGCCCCATCTCTGGTTGACAGCAGTTTGTCACAGGCCAGGTGCCTTGGAGAATGGTCAGTGCAGCCTGTACCTGTGGCAGGAGGTTCTGCTCAGCCTCTTGGTCCTATGGAAGGTCTTCCCTTGTGCTCCTCTGTGTGTGTGTGCAGAAATAACTGGATATCTGTTCAATTTCTAGTGTAGCTTTCTTGGAAATCTTCCAATGGAAAGCTTTTACTTGGGAAATCAGTTTTCAAGGGCGAGGTTTTAAAAAAATAATATTCAGCTAAAACATGTATGAGAGAGAGAAGTTTTAGATTGAACCAGACATCTGGGATGCAGGAGATTCAAGGTCAAGTTTCTGCTATGCAGGTTTTCCCCTGCCCCCTTTCCCCTATTATCCTGGAAATATTATTTGCCTGATTACAAACATGTCTGCCATAGTTAGTTGTCTATTTTTTTCTTCTCAAGTTTCTTCCCAGTTCTCTAAGGGAGAATAGGATCTAGATTGCTTTTCTGGTTTTTAGTTGATTGCTTGAGATTTACAGTTTTAGATAAAAGTAAATTTCTCTAAAATGTCAGGGAATACTTCTTTTAATTTTTGTATCTCTATTGCATTTTGCGGAGGATTGTTGAAGGAAAAATTTATTTTCTATGGGGTTTTTTTTCCTCCAAAATCAGAATATTGTTTTAAAGGCCTTCCTGTGTTTGTGCAGGTGCACATGTATGCAAGTTTTCTTTCCCTGCTTGTACATCCCCTTCCTCTAGCATTGTTTTGGGGAATATGGAGCCTGTGCTCATCTCTTGCTTTCCAATGCAGCCTGAGCTGGAGCTCAGTAGGAGCACAAACAATTGTCTTTACCACTTGGGGACAAAGAATGCTGGAAGATGTGTCCAGCCAGAAATGCTCCCATGTAGCACAAAAGACCCCATTTTTTCTATTCTTTGATAGTTTAGGCTCAATGATGCCTTTTTAATTTTCTTTTCCCAAGTATTTGAGTAGCTGGTTTATTCCATAGAACATTTTATCACCATCAGAAATAGTTGATATGGAGTTGAAACCCATCATTTTGATGTGAAGCTTTCTATTTCTCTTGTGAACTATTAACTTGATTAAACACATTCAATCTCACTTTATTTCCCATTTATCACAATTATGCAGAACATATTTTTAATTAGAAAGGAATCCTTTCTTGCTTAGATTGAG
The DNA here is from genome assembly GCF_023055355.1 of Agelaius tricolor. Lineage (NCBI taxonomy): Eukaryota > Metazoa > Chordata > Aves > Passeriformes > Icteridae > Agelaius > Agelaius tricolor. The sequence continues at coordinate 7,079,371 of NW_027269270.1, forward strand.
ACAACCCTAGGAAATAATGTACAGGGGTGGGAGCTCTGGTTTTTCATTCTGTTAGAATGCTGTTGCAGTAAGTTTCAAATCCTTCTCCCCAGCTGGCAATTCCCTTTCACAGATAAGGTTGTAAATGTCTCAGTTCTGTTGGTTTTCAGAATGAAAAACCACTATGTGTTAGCCCTTTACAGGCATTTTTTAACATGCATTTGAAAGACAGCCAAAATGTAAGAGTTTGATTTGGAATTAAACAATTCTTGAAAGAAGTGACACATGCACAGGATCAGTCAATTGTGTTGCCTTCCAAATGTGTGTTCTTTTTGCTTCCAGATCACTGTTGGCCAAAATATTTTCTTTTGAGCAGATCCAAGAGCTTAGAGCTTTACTAGGAATTAAGTCTCATTTGAATTTATCTCACTTTTCCAACCAGTAGCCTTTTTTTCATGCAGGATAACTCACCTATTGGTCAACAGTCTTACACTTTCTTACCCTGACAAACCAAACATTTTTGTGAGGAAGGAAATTTGTGTCAGTCTCGAGAAGTCATTGTGATTGTTTGTGATTCCAGTTTGCTGACAGAAAAATGCTTTCCTAATGTCAGGTGATGTTCCCAATGTCTAGGCTGCAGAGATAATGTTGAATTTGCAGGGCACTGCTTGTGGTGCTCTACTCTTTTCTCTATTCCTGCCTTTGCCAGGTGAAATACCTTGCACCTTCACCCTGCTCCCATCCTGCTGTGCTCACTGGGAGTTTTCTGACTGCTCACACTGGTGCTGAAGAGCCTTGTGCTGTTTTGGGATGTTGCCCTGAAGGTTTTCCATTCTGAACTGGGCTCCAGTTAAACACCTGACTTGCAGTAGCAGCAGTACAAAGGAAACTTTGCCAAGAGGGGCAACTGAGCAGGCTGAGGGGAGTTTTCTTTGCCTTGTGATCAATGAAAATTTCAACCCAGCCCCTTCTGGTGAGAACTAGCAGAAAAGATGTGTACATCCTCTTCTCACATTGAGCAAAGAAATGCAGGAAACAAAACACATGCAGTAGACGGGGTAGGAAAATAACATGTAGAGACAAACTGAACTGCTTTCAGTCTGCTGGGGCGACCTACAGGAACCTGATGTTGCAATTTAACCCTGTTAAAAATGCAGAGTAACTTTGGGAATGTGTCAAGTGACCACATGAGCTGTGTGAACCCCTGTTCACACTGTCCTGAGCAGCCCACCCAAAGGACTGGGCAGTGCACAAAGCTGCAGCTCCTGAGTCCTGTTAGTGTGATCTTTGAGGAGGGGGACGATGGGTCAGCAAGCAGAAAGCATCTGGAAAGGTTTTTTTCCTTCCCTCAAAAGTGAGTGTAGTATATCAAGGACAAACACTGGTACAGAAGCATCTCCAAGTCCCAAACCCTGCTCTGTGGTTTGCTATAACTCATCTCTAAGGACAGAAAGCAAACACAGAACTACAGTTGGATCCAGCGGCTGTCCTGCGCTTTCAGAAGGGAGTGTTGAGACAAGGGTTGGTTCATAGCTGTGAGGGGAGGACCAAAAGGAAAGCACAGAGCTGCTAACCCCTGTGGCATTCCCCAGAAGGCTGCTTTGGTCAGCTACATCTAATTAATATAGTCTGTTTGTGCAGTTGTGTGAATCAGAGTGCTCCCATCCATCAGAGCTCTGAATACAACCTTTGGTGTGACCAGCAACCTTTCTTCCCACTAAGTGGAAAGAGAAGCATGTTCTCCAACACTGAGACCCTGTTCCTACAGGCTCTGTGGGGCTGTCTAAAGGATAAATAAATTGCAATAAATGAGTCAGCACAGATAGGGTATAAGCAGTATAGTCACATTACAGTGGCTTTCTGCCCAGTTGAACATCTTAGAGAAATAGCTTTGTAGGATGCTGGATGAAAATGACTGTACAGCACAGTTCAGGGCTCTCCATGCTGAACCTTTGCTGACCTTTATTGCAGCCTGCTCAAATATTTCCTGTGTCTTGGAAGAGTTCTGCCACCAGCAAGCCTTGTCTGGGGTTGAGCTGTAATGAGTCAGTGCCTAAATCAGGATCATCTCTGGAAGATGAAAATAGGATGCCCAAACTATTTCAAAATGGATAAATCTGGTTTGGGCTTTTACTTAATCAAATTGTGCCATTATGCCTTTGTCAAATAGCTCATGATGATTAAGATGTGGATAACTTTTTAACTTGAGAGATGCTCCTTTATTGTAGGGTAATGTTAAAGCTGTGAGTACATCACGTGTTTGAACTATGTTCTCAGCTGTCATTGCTGAGCAGTCCAAATGCTTTATTACAACCATGTTATATAATTAGGTGAATAATTACATTACTCTGAGTGCCATCATGGTCTGAGAAATGAAACAAACAACTGTAAAATCACCTGTAATTATATAGTTCCAGCATGATTGAATCTAATGCATTCTGTAAATGTAGAGTGCTGGCCTTTGTGAAATGGCTGAGTTATTAATTCAAACAGCCTGTTTTATCTAAGAGGAACATGTATGGAGCTCTCCTAGCAACTCTACAACAGTGAGTTTAGGTGTCATATTAATTGTGTTTACTTTTAAGATGGATCCAATGACAATTTTTAACTAAGGGATATTCAATAGCTGAAATTCACCTTAACTGCAAAGATAATTGCTATATGCTCACTATAGCATTAAAACACTGAGTGTATTTCATAAATGAATAGTTATGTTGCAGTTTCTTATTGATATGTTTCTACTTAATGGTGCTGTGGTGTGAATACTGTAATTATTAGCTATTCATTTCCCATTATTCCCATTATTTCCTTGGGATTTTTTTCATTTACTAATGTTCTATAATGTAATGCTTGTTGAATTAATGTTTTCCAGTTTAATGTTTCCCCCACTGAATGTGTACATATAGTGTGCTACCAAAAGATTTATGGTTATTGGAAAACATAATAAAAATTAGTTGTTCATTTTGAGGAATCTGAAATTGTTCTCCTGAAACAAGTATCTGTAACTCTAAAATGAATTAAGGCCAAGAAAAGTGCTCAACTTCAAGATAAAATGCATATGATTTTAAATGTGACTAAAGGAAATCAAGCATCGTCTCAGTAAAATGAACTCCCCTCTCTTTCAATGGCATTAATATCATGTGTTCCTGTAATATCTGGGGAGGTGGGCTTGGGCCAGGCAGTGCCCTCTGCAGCTTCTAAATTCAGCTTGACAAGACTGTGCTTCCCTGCAGGGGAGGCAGTTTTATTGGTTCTGACTGGTTACAAAAGCTCTGTGTAGTTTCAAAGAATGTAAAGGAGGACTTACAGAAAAAAAGCCAGAATGTGTAATGGCATTGTCACTAAACAATAAATAATAGGAGAGAGGCCTTTGTTCAGTGTTTTCAGCAGGGTGAGGTAGCAGCTATGGGTAACGTTTTTTTCACATGGAAAGGCTGGCACACACCTTATACAGCTGCTGGCAGGAGAGTTTGGATTTCTTATGGAAGGTCCTTAGATGCAATGATATAAAACTGCAATTGCAAAAGCAGAGGTCTCAAATAAGCACCCAAAAAGAGTGTTTTAGATGGGATAATTCTGATTTTACAGACTAAAATAGCAGCAGAAGCTCTGAAAGTTACACATAAGCCCTACTCTTGTGAGGAGCTGGCATAAGAGCTGAAAGAGAGACCAGATAAAAAGAAAATAAAAATCTAACTAATGTTCTCAGAGCTTTCAGAAAATACTGACTTTCCTAGGAGTGGTGAAGTTTTAGTGATTCTATCTCTGATTCAAAGTCTTTGTTAATATTTCTCCAATTTTCAAATATTAGGGGAAAGAGCCTTACTATTTCTTTAGATAAGGTAACACCAAATAGATTTGTATTCATATTTGAATGGGATACATGTTGATTTCTGCCCATCAGTGCAACCTCTTCCATCATATTTGTTTTTGTTATCCCTTGTGTTCCCCCTGCAGTTTTATCACAGAGGCTTGACAATGACCGTGATTGCAGTGGGTGTCAGATGTGGCATTGCTTGCAAAATCACATGGCCCCTGTGGCAGAATTAATGCAAAGGGAAATATCTTCATGTTCAAAGAAGGCTCTTTGTGCTCTGCCTTTGGGATGTTAATGGTGAATTCAGGTCTCCAGCAAGGGAAGAACAGGAGCTGTGTTACACAAAGGGTGGCAGAACTTCTGAGCTTGTCTAACCTGGTGAATGCCTCTGAGCATTCTCAGATGCTGGAGTCAAAGAAGGGAGTTATTGCACAAGGAGTTTTAAAAAGCTGCTTCATCCTGGGCAGTCTTGTCAGAGCTGTCAGGAGAGTTTGACATAATTCTCTTTGCAGTGTCTTTGCAGCTGTATCTGCTCAGAATGTCAGCTAGAGATAAAGTGGCATTTTTAATTGATTTCTCAGAACTTTATTTTTTTGCCTGATGTTTTGTGTTTGGGCTGAATCCTGGGGTGTTTTAGGCAGTGTCTGATAATATCTTTGAGAGCAGACATGTTTATCAGCCTCACAGAAGATGAATGGGGTGCAGGGAAGAGGTAAGGCACTTAAAGTGCTACTGCTGTGTGCATGAATGATTTTACAGGTCTGCTGGCAGCTTCAAAATAAAAATAACTACATTCAACATAAGCATTGTTCTGGGATTGAACAAAACATTTCTTCTGTTATATAAGGGGCTGATATGAACACATATGGACAACATATCCTCCTTTCACATATCCTGTGAAAGCAGTGCACAAACATCTGGGAAGCTATTTCAGAAAGTGAATGTCAAAAATGTAAAATCCAAGAGTATTTAAAATCTGAAAAGACAAGACTGGAGGGTTGTCCCTAAGGGTAGAATGAGGAGGTTCCTTGTAAGCTTTGTCAGAGAACCACCCACATTTAAAATTGGTGAAACAGGAGACTTTAACCATGATGGTTGTTTAGCATTTTGATATCTTTTGGACAGCAGTACCTTCCTACCACTGTTGTGGCCTCAGTGCAGTCCTAGTCACAATCTTCTCCCCTAATCACTTTATGAAGTCATTCTCTAGTGTTTTCCCTATGTATTTATAGCATTACAAAGGGTACACGTGGTGTAGTTTATTCCCTTACAGCAGTATCAGACACACTTGTTTATAGACTGGTGTTTCAAGAAGGAAAAGCCTAAGCAATAAATACATGTGATGTAAACAATGTTTTTATTTAGGTTTTATCTCAGAAATATACTTAAGTGCTATTATTGCCATTCATTTTGATGGCAGCATAATTATTCCAAGAAATTCCTGTAGAACAGTATCATAGTCACTAAATCTTCCAGCTTCCCTTGCTACAGTAACTTGTGCAGCACTATCAAATTTAATGAATATGTTTACATTCTGCCCTCATTAGCAGATTTTCAATCACTGAAGTTCTGTTAAAATACACTACTTTCATTCCTAACTTTGTCTTCCTGAAGTTTAGCAATAAAACCAAAGCCAGTAGATCCCTTTACACAATTCCAAGTGGTTTTGTCCTCAGGACTGTGCAATGTGGCAGAATTATTTCATGGAAGATCCTCAGAATTAAAATTGATACTCCTAAGTCTGTTTGAATGAAAGAATCATTAAGATTTTATCCATGTGACGATTCAGGAAGGCTTAAAACAAATCAAACCAAATTAGCATCCTATGTAGGCTTCTCATTTAGAAATAAAGTGACCTCAGCCCACCCTGCTGCTTTTCCCCTGGCTTATCCTGCAGTGCTCTGTCCCCTGCTCCTCTGAGGAAGACCCTCCAAGATGAAGTTATTTATTTTTCATGGCATTTCTAGCACTTTGGATAGTTAGCTAATGTACTATAATTTTAGCTTATGCTCTTTCAATTAGAAAGACAAATCTCTTGTATTGCTCATTTGCTGGCTGTTCTCGTGTTGCATTCATTATCTGTCCTGTTCCACAGGAACAGGCTTTTAAATTGGGAATGGGTCAGGAGAGCACACTCAAAATTACTCCTGACAAGCAGCTGACATTTTTCTGCACCTGAGATGTTCTAATCTTCATGCTAATAAGGAGATTTATTCTCACAGAGTTTAATAATTGTTGATGGCTTTAGAAATAAAGAAGAGGTGCTTAAGTCACGAACAGCTCGTGCTGCTGCAGGATGTGGGCTCAGTGGAGTGGCACACAGCTCTTGTAAAACTGGAGACCAGGCATGTCTTTAATGGAAAATGCTAATAAAAGAGAAAAAAAAATCTGACAATACTTTTTATAGCTGTTTTTGAATAGAATTTATTTTTGTTCTTTGGGGAAGCATATTAAGCAATGAGAACAGTAAGTAATTTTTGATTCTGGAAATTAGATCAAACAGGCATTTCTGTAATATTAAAACTTTACATGTGAAATGGCATTTTAGGAGAGTTTGAGGAGGAATGCAAGCAGTAATAATATTAGATTGCATCACTAGGATGGCACATTTAGATTTCCAGCATTAAGGTCTGATCTAATAATTGTAATGGATATTGGTGTGGTTCCTCAGTAATGAGATGATTTAGTGAAGTCTATTTGTGAGCAAAGGTTTAGAGTTTTGCTCTTTTTTGATTTTGCTAGAGGTGACAGATGAAAGGAAAATTAGGCCTCTTGTTTAGAATGCAATTTCTGAAGTGGTCATTTTGGTGGAGGGGGAATGTGGAACAAGAATTGGAGCTGGAAACCTGTATTACTGTTAAATGAAATTTATAGCTTAGCAATTTTAGACCTAATCAATGTCTTGCAAAGATAATATTTTTAGATCTTTAAGCCAAATTTGACCAGCCATCAGTGGGCATCTTCATACATGTTCATGCAGCTAAAACCAGTGGTGCTTTCTGCCTTCCTCCTGGTGATGCGCAGCTCCAACAAGTTCCTTTGTGCATCAACGGTGAGATCTAGAGTGTTTACAAACCAAATTGATGTTCTATTGCACTAAATTTACACCAAACACTGGTGTGTTTCTAAATAAATACCTCAGTCTAGGCTTGAATGTGAACTTTTGTGTGGGGGTGACATATGAACGTGGACTCTTTAATTTTCAGCAAACAGAAAATATTATTGTCAAGAACTACCCGCTTATTCACTATGACTTTTTGAATGAATGATTTATGTTCTAGCTCCACACAATAGAGATGTAATTTCTATGGAGAAGCCATGATGGGTGTCCTCTGTGTATATTACACCAAATTGGTATCTATCAAGATTGAATGCTTGGCACACAACCTTGCAGATTGCAGGGAGCCATAAAAGGGAGCAAGGAAGCAGAAAAAGCTCTCAGATCTGCGTGAGTATGCAAATATGGCTGGTGGAGAGACTCACAATCACAGCAATACTTTGGGGAAGGCCTGGGCACATTTATCAGCTCTAAAGATACCAGAATTAGAGGAGAGGGTGCAAGAGAGAATTGATCAGGGATAACAGGACTGCTTATTAAAATTTTACCTGTGTGCTATGCGTTAGAAAAGGGGGTTTTGGTCCAGAAAAGATGTAGCTGGTAGACAAGCAAATAGCATAGCAACTGTATGTCAGGCTCAGCCAGCATTCCTTTGCTCCTAAATCAAGAACAAACATTTGCAGAGAAATGATATTTCTTTCTCAGTAGAAATAGGCCAGATTAAATGGCAATAAATCAGCAAGGTGCCTTTTATAGTCTTGTTTTTGCACACCTCTGAACTATAAAACACTTGTCTGTTTTTAAACTCTTGGCTTAGGAGATGCAGCTTCAATGCCCATATTCTGTGCATCCACTGGAGTTTGGACAGGGAGTCCTTTACCCCTGATCCAGGGGGAAAAAAAGCTTGGGAATTGCAAGTGTGCTGCACATGAGGTGTCCCAGGGGTGTTTGTGGCCAGGGTCTTGTGAGACAGTGCAAGTCCACTGATGTTGCTCTTCCAATTACTTCAAAGGGAAAAAGTTTCTATCCTGTTGCTTGGAAAATCAGCACGGCTCATCTGTAATAGCTGAAGTGCCCACTAAGGCTGTGTGCCAAATGGTGGATTCTGTAGTTTGCCATGATTTCACCTAAATGAAAAGGTGCTGTGGGAAGATACCAAGCTATGAAAACTGAACTTTCAAAATTGGATTTTATTGCACGTTTGGCACCCTGAGTTCGACTCACATGGATAGCCATGTAGTAGACTTGCATTTTAAGATGCTCCATTTAGGATTAGATTAAAAAAGAAAAAGCTCTGAAGGTCACAATGGGAAAGAAGAAGCAAGATTGGATAAAGGGGAAAAATTTTTATTAAAAACTGAAATATAGACGGGACATGAGTTATGAGACTTCTGTGAGAAGCAGGCAGTCCCCCTTGTTATGCAGCTCACCTACAAGGCAAAAAGAGTTCCCAGTGTCTTTCTTTATTAAAGAATTGCATGCAAAACTACCTAGAACCAGAATGGAATCTAGAGGTTAAGATATATATCCTGTTATCACAGTCCTTTCTGGGAGCTGTGCCTCACTTGATGCACTGGGGATAGGTGTGTTAGCTAAGATGACACAAACATCTGAAACAAACAAAAAATCTCTGTTATTCTAAAACATTTGAGTGGTGTAGGTGCAGTTTCCTAATGAATGCATCTCAGCAGTGAACAGTGACTGGGAGAAAGGAGAATAAGCCAGTTACATTTGAGATAATAAAAACACAGTTTCCTGTATGTCTCCATCTATCAGAGAATGGAGACTTAGAGCATTTTTAGCAATATTTAGAGCTCATTTCTCTCTTCTTTTACAGCACTGTAATTAGATTAAATGAAGTAATTCCTTATCTGCTCCCATGTAGGCAGGAGGCAGGTTTCTAGGGCTGGCATGGCACAGTTTTTAATTTAACAGCACTAATTCACCAGCGGGTAGTGTTATTAATTTCAAGTAATTCTGTGAACTATTGTGAGTTGTGATTTTAAAATTATTAAATGTTGAAGTGTTCTAGCACTAGTGGAAAAAAAATCTTTCAAGAGGGTCTTATTATTTTACTCAACAGATAAGAGTAAATATTATATGTAAGTGGAAATAGTTGGCAAACTTAATAAAAAAACCCAGACAAAAAAACCCCAGTATTTTTCTTTTGACTTTATAGTCCTAAGGAATTATGAAAGAAACTTTCTGGAGCCTATTTGTTATTTAGTTTAAAGTGAGAACATAAGCTTTCAAAGGATAGTTTTCAAAGGAGAGCTTTCAATGGGCTCTTTCTGTCAGAGCAGCAACCCAAATATAAACACAAATTTCTCTACATTTGTGCTGCCCTTGCTGAGCCCTGCTGGAGGACAGGGCCTTTCCCTCAAGTGACCAACCTTCCAAGCTTTCCCTAAAGTTCACTTTTCCTCTGATGAACTTACTTGTTTTGGATATAGGAGTCTTGTTGCCATGAGAATTAGACAGTTTTCTCACAATTGCTGTTTTCTGTGATAAAGGAGTTGCTGTGCTTTAGCTCCTGCTCACCGTGGTGCTGTCCTGGCTCACTGCTGAGCTGTTTGTTAGCAAACAGCACAAGAAAATGGCAAGGGGTTTATCTTACAGAGCCAGAGAGATCTGAACATTCTTGTGACAACATCAACTTATAGAACGTAATTTGCGGGAGCCTTTGATTAGTGATATTTTGATGTTATTCTTCAAATCCCGTTTTCTCAAGCACTAAAAATGTTAGAGAACAAAATATACATCCCCCCCCAAACATTTCCCTGTTATAAAAGCATTTATTCTGTAATGCATAGCAACTGACAAGTAGATTAAGTTAATTTACTGTACAGAATGAATACCTGCACAGAAAGGGACTTTTATCCAGACAGTCTACACAGATCTTTGATGACAATGTAAATTACTAGTGTGTAATACAAAATATAGAATGTCATAAAAATATTTCTAGCTAAGAAAGGATCAATTTCTAAATGTTCCTTTCAATTTTAGCTTTTAAATGAGAAAGCTTCACTTCCTCAGGTGCTAATTAGATACTCCATTTGGCCTTGATTGTCACTAAATAGTTTAGCCACTTATTTAGCCTGAAAAATGTATGTCTCTTCAACTGCACTGTAGAAAACAAATATGCCCACAAACACTATTAAAAGAAAACCAAAAAAAACCCCCAAAAAAAGCAAATAGGCACATGTGAATGAAATACTGCTTTCTCATGCTGAGATCTGGGGTATTGGAAATTTGTTTTGGTGAAATTTTGTTGGATGATATGATTACTTTAAAAAGTAGGCAGGAGTTTTGGAGCTGCAGTGATTCCCACTAGGATGGGAGGCAAAAAGTCCTTGCTGGGGGCTATTCAGTTGTCATCCCCTCTTGGAGGTCTGTGGGATCCTATGGTGCTTCTCCCAGCATGTCCAAGGGCTCAGGTTAAATTGTCCTACAAGTGTTGCATGCCCTGTCCTGGGGGATGTGAGCTCAACATATGAGACACAGACATTGCTGCTTCTGAGAACTTGCATTGTCCAGAAAAATCTGAGATACTGCTTCAATAGTCACTGAATCATTTTTCAGAGAGTGTGGTAACTGATGAGTGAAAGGCTCACAGAAGAATTCTTTGTTTTTCTCTAGTTTCCGCTTCTTTGAGTGATTTCTGTAACAGCAGAAAACACGAAGATGTTTTTGAACTGAGGGTTGAAACTCTTCTGTACTGCAGGAGAGCAGATCTACTTGTGTGACATTACAAATGCTGAGACACTTTTCCATGGGAATATGAATCACCTCATTTGCTCCTGTCTAAAGGGTGTGCCAGCTTTTAAGTGAGCAGCTTAGGGAGGAAAAGAAGTTGCGAATTAGCAAATGCATTTGTATGCGCCTTATTGCAGCTGATTTATATGGCAATGGCAGTATAAATTTCAGGACAAAATTCACATGTCAGTTTTGGTCTTTTGAAGGCCTTTTTCAAATCTCTTTATGCACTTTTTTGTACAGCTTTGCATGAATGTAGACAAACCTTATAAACTTTATGATTCTAGGTTTCAGTATAGATAACTTCTTAGTTTTCTTTGAAAGTTTAAGCTACTGCATACCTTGGCAAGGTATATTTGTGCGGGACAGCCTAGAAATTCTCATCTATAACAATATATTGTTGACACATCTCATCAGATAGAGCTCTGTCAAAACCTTCTTTAAAACATAACTTCACAGCTGCTTTCATACAGAAACATCCCCCTTAACAAGTGTTGATCCTAACTGGTAAACAAAAGTTCTCTGATTTTCATTCCTGATGACATGTAATAGCTTTATGCTGAGTCTCCAGGACAGAAGAAGCCCTTGTTGCCATCATACTCAGTATAAGCTGACAAAACATTGCTTGCATTGGGGAGTCTCGCAGGTATGCCAAACCCTGTGCTGTGTTTGCAATGAAGGCAACTCCTGCAAAATAAGGATTTGGAGGTCCAGTCCCTGTGCTACTGCTCAGGTATTTAAGAGCAGACTGGACTGGGAGCCAGTTTCGTTCTGTTTTGATTGCTGAGATTTTCCCATAGTCATTTGCGTGGGGCTGTTCTTTGTCATTTGGTGGTGAGGCAGGACAGAAATCAAGTTTTACTGGAATTATGGTAAATAAAAATATTTATGTATTATAGAAGGAGGGGAGAAGTCTCCCTTTCTAAAGAGGTACCATGGCTTCCCACAAATTCTGAAATATGGTCTAAATAAAAGCAAACCTATTATGTCTCACCCAGAAAAATTCTTGCACTGAATAGACAGCAAAAGTGAGGAAAGCAGCTGTTGGGAAGGTGTGCTGTGTTGACAGACAATGCATTTTTAGCAATGTAATTTACTCCTGTTCAGCTTTACTGACCTTTTGAAAGATTAAAATAAAAATATTATTCTCTGTGGTCTGAGTGATTTCAGCTGTTTCAGCTGCTGTACCTAGCCACACAAAGGGCTCATATGAAAGAAGCCCCAAGGGGATACAGGGTTGAAGAAATTTCTAATAGTTTGAGATCTGATTGTTATAACCCTGAGTTTAATGCTATGCGAGGGTGCAGAAGCAGGAGGGTTGTTTATTTTGTCCAAGTGGCAAATTTTTATTGTGGTTTTGTGAAGAAAAAAAAACAAGTTTCTTGGTTTCCAAGCCCCGTCCTGAGAAATGAAACCTGTGAATCAAAACTGGGAAAGGAATGTTGTTTTTGCCCAAGATTTCAAGGGACTTTCCTGCAGGATCAATACTGCAGGTGTGATGTGGAGGGAAGCAATTCTTTCCATGCTGTGAGCTGTCCCAGGGGATGTGGTGTCCCCTGCACCCATGGAGCAGCAGGGTCTGTGCTGCTCCCACAGCTGGGACTGCACAGCTGGAACAGGGATGAAAGGTATTCAGAGGTGGGCAGATGTCCTGTATTTGCCTTGGAGAAAGGATGGAAGGAAACTATGGTTACCTGGATCGATTTTTGGCAGTTTTATTCCCTGTTTTGGCCACAGTCATTGGAGTTTCAGCTCCTCCTGGGATAATGTGCTGACCAGGCAGCACATGGCACTGATAAATAAGTTTTTGGCCTTCAATGGCAAATGTGTCTGGCTTGTCACATAGACATCCATAGGCACAGACACTTTAATAGCCATGACCAAGAAACACAGTAATATGTCTCATAATAATAATATTTGATATTAATAATAATAATAACTGATCCATGATACACCACCAGGAAAAGGTGCTTTGGAAAGGCACAGCCCTGTCCTTCCCCACCCTTAGCAGAGCACTGCCACACCTGTCCTGCTGTCTGTGCCACACCTGTCCTGCTGTCTGTGCATTCACAGGGCCCAGGGGGGCATGAGAAATAATCAGCAGCAATAAACTCTGTGCCCCAGTCCAATTTATCAGGCTGCTGTACAAACGGTTTTTAGAAATCCTGGGCTATGAAGGATAAAGTTTGAATTCCCAGAAAATTACACAGACAAATTGAGAATCTACATGAGCTGCTAATCATGTGACAAATCAGAAAATGAAAAATATTAACAACTGTCCTAGTATTTTTCATTTTTAATTTAGATATCTTAATATTATTTTTTAATGTGCTTTTCTTTGAAACTCAAAATTTGTTAGTGTTATTACCTGACAAAATCATGCCATCCTTTAACTAGGAGTAACAGGAGCTTTGCTGCTTACCATTGTGAACAAGATGGTTTTTGAGTTAAATCCTCAGTGCTGAAAAGGGTGAGGGAGATGAAATGAAGAAATTGCTGTGCTAAAGCAGAACAGAAATCAATCTAATTTCTTTCTCTGCCAGTGGCCAGTGCTGGTTACTTTAGGAGAAGATATGAGAAACACTGTAGTAATTGCTTTCACAGGAAATATTTCTTTCTGCCACTTCTCTTATACTTGTGACTACCATATCTTGTGATACAATGCATTAAATCCTTCCCAAAACTTTACTTTTTGAATCTTTTTATAGCATCTCTAGAAGTTCTTTTCATTGAAATAAGCATCTGTTCTCTTTTAAAGAATTGGGCTGACTTTTTCTCTCAATGATACTCGTTCCATAAGATCTCGTAGGCTTATTATTCTTTGAGTGGTGACATATTTACCTTCATGGGTCTTTAAAATTACTGTCTTCCACCTTCACAGAACAGATGACAGGAGAAGCAGAGAGAAGCTCCCATTATAACTTCTCTATTGCTTAATGTTCCATATAAATTATTGTGTCATAGTTCTGTGGTGATGTCCTTAAAAGGATTCTATTTTCCCGAATCTGAGATTTCTTTAAAAAAAATAAATGCATCAAAGAATTGGAAAATGTTTGTGAGGAGAAGGAAGTTGGTATTTCATGTAAAGGGGTCCACTAGAAGTACCTTGCCTTACTGAGTGTCTGCCACAATGTTGGCAGAGTTTGGTGCTGTCTTCAGGGCCAGTTTGGGCTTAGGTATGTCTTAAGTTGAGTAGGATGACGTTTAAGACAGACTGAACATTCCTTTCTCTGAAAAACAAATTTCCTTGGAAAGCTCTGTGTGAATTGAAATGTGTATTTCAAGAAAAGCAGCTTTCTCATATGCATTTTAGCTTCTTCTAACTGGGATTTGCTGGGGCTGGTTGTGCTTTGTAGCAGCTCCTGGTTTGAGGTGCGCCCAGACGAGAGTGGCAGCAATGCCCCAGCAAAGCAGGAATTTCATGTGCCTGTGAAAACAGTCAGGTGCTGAGGTGGCTGTGGTGCCCTTTGTCACCTGGAGAAGGGTTATCCAAGAAATCTGGGAGCACATCAGCTGCCAGGTAGCTGTTAAACCACTGAACTCTGTGGAGTTGTTGTCTCAAGGAATCTATGCCCATTTCTCAGTCAGTTGACAATCCACTTTGATGTTTTCTTGCAACATTACAATAGAACAGTAAATATAGAAAATTTGCACAATATGTTGCATTTTTCTCATTTCACAGACAGTGGTGCTAATTGGGTGCCTGAAGAGCTCCATGCTGCATTTTGCCTGCATGCTTTAGTTGTTCTCTAACACCTCATTTTCAAACAGAAGCACCAGATTTGCTCTCACAGCCAGGACATGAAGACAAACTATCAAGCCATCCTGCTGTATATAGTTGTGAAAACATAAATTAACCTCAGGCACAGTTATGTGACTGCATTTCATGACCCTTTTTTAAAACATTAATGAATGTTTAAAGTCCTCTTCCCATGTGGCTAACACTCTGTTAGTTCAGTGCTAGATAAGACGCCAGAGTTTTGCTTTATCACTTGAAAAAACATTGAGGCAGAATCCCAGCTGATTCTCAGGAGATGACAGCCTTCTACATTTATGCCAAGAAGATTAAGACTAGTGTGTTTGTGATGGCTAAATATAGAGTTTTGGACAGCCTTTTCCAAAGGAAAGGTGCATGATGAAATACTTGCTGGAGAGCACTATAAATGCACAAACAATTGTGGCTTTGTCTAGGTGAAAAGACAATGATTTCAGAACTCAAACATGTGGAGCAGTTGTTGGTGTATGATTAAGACACTTGCAGGCTGGAGTTGCATGCATTTATCTATTTGGTTTGAAGGTAAAAGGGTTTGACTTTTTTTCATTTTTCTTATGGTATGTAAGAAATAGAAGTGCAGGCAAGGAAGCCTTTATGTTTTTCTGTATATTTCCTTCACTACAATGTCTATCATTCTTTGCAATTTAAATGCTACATTGCAAACAGTGGGGGAAAGCATCATAGTTCTGTTTAACACAGGAGTGCTGTTTTGAGGGTTTTATTTCTACAACTATTTAGAATAACAAGTTTAAAAAAAGGCATTAAAAAGTCAGCATAGGCTGATTCCCACACAGTGGTGGCAAACACATTTTTTTCCTCTGTGACAGAGGGTATTCTGCAAGTCAGATTACCACTGTAGTCAAATTCCATGTATTCTGTTATTTAAGTGTAAATGAGGTGCCATGCAGCATCATATATAGAAAAACTACAGCAGATGTGGGTTAGAAAAGTGTTCATGGGCAAAGCAAAAAGCATCTGGTCCTCTTGGTCTGCCTTCCCTTGTAAGGAAGGAAGGATCAAGTCCAGCTGCAGGTGAAATTGTCCTGCTGATGTTCCAGGCCCTGGGATTGATGTGTGCAGGTTCAAGCTCAGTACATTACGTGTGTTTTCCTTTGCTAATTTTTCAAGGCTGCTGTACAAAGAGATTTAGATAGTGTGCAGAATAACAGGCAAATTTTAAGTGATTCGTGCCAAAAGATTTGTGTGGTGTGTGTGTAGGATGAAAGCAGAGGTTTGTTCTTTGTAACAGGGTTCTTTATTTTAATTCTTCCATCACAGTGCTGCAAGCAGCTGTGTGGAGACACCCAGACAAGAGCTTGGCTGTGACAGCACCCCGGGTCCCTCCTCAGCATGCAGGGATGGGGCAGATCCTGTCCCTTGAGACCTCTTCTTTGCAGTGGACAACAGAGAGAAGGTGTTTTTTACAACAGTTCTGAGGGAAGCTATGCTAAAAGATGTTTTAGAGACTAATAATGGCAGGTCCAGTTTGACAAAGTTTGTACTGGGTTCATATGGTGCTCGTTCTTCCAAAAAGCTCTTTAAAAATGAGGGTCTGGATGCAGGTGATTGTGTGAATGTGAGGATTGCTCTTTACCTTTTAGTGAGAGAAATTCAGCAGGACTTCAGCAGGAGGTTACTGCAGAGCTTGCAGGGTAACTTGTAGGCTTGGCTGAAAGACATGCTCAAAACTGAGAGCAATGGAGACAGGAAACACTTTGTCTTGTGGCATAAATTTGAGTGCAGGATTTAAAATGAGTTTTGGTACCTTCTCTCCCCCAACTGACTCTGTTTTCTAGAGACACTGAGAGTGAGATAAGCTTTATCTGTATGCTCCAGATAGGAATCTAGGCAGGAAATAAGAATTATGAAATAAGCCACAGGGAATCTATTCTTGCTGTCACAATGGTTTGTTTTCCTTTTTATGTTTTGCTGCCTTCTTCATGATCTCTTTTATTCTCATATTTGTCTACTTTTAATCACATAATCTCCTCAGCCAATACTGGAATCAATGGTTTGTGGTGGTGCTGGCCAAGGTTTGACTCAAGATGCTCTGCAGTCATAGATCACATACAGGTGACACATTGGCTCTCTGGATTTTCATTGGTGGAATCATTTTCCACCAATGAAAAAATTTTGTTTAGAGAGTTTTATCTCCTTCCTGTCTTCTGTGCCCACCCTCTGTCAAAGTCCTGATTGTCAGGACAGATGCCAGACTCATTTCTGCTGTACCATGACACCACAGGCCTTGCTCTTCATGGCACTGCATTAGCAGGCTGCTGTTCTGCCTCTGTGGGAGATGCAACTTCTCACTATAAAAATATCTTCATACCTACATCCAGTTTTTGCAACATTTCTTGGGTGTTGGTGGTGTCCATTTCGTCTTCCTTTGGGTTTTCTTCATGGGTATTTGAAAGAAACCTGAAAAGTGATTTTTCTAGGGGAAGAACTTTGAGGAGTATCTGCTATCAGAAGAGCAGCTTGTGTTCTTCTAGACTTATCCAATTTGTGCCAGGAGTTGCTTTGACATGGACAGCAATGGTTTCATTCTGAAAGGATGTGCCTCAATGAAGGATTCAAAATCTCCATGGAGGCAACAGAGAAATCCCCAAATCTTGTGGGTATCTTTTGCTCTGGGTACTGGACTCTGATTATATGAACACTGCAATTTAAAAACAGCTCATAGTTACTACTACATTTAGGTACCTTTGTGTATGAGAAGCTAGGTCACAGTAAAAGAAAACTTTTATAAAAGAAGAGGTGCACACCTGCCTCTATATTTCTAACTAAAACTTAGGATCTGGCTTTTAACCTTGGTGTCATTTAGTCCCATTTATATATTTTACTGTTCATCCAAGATTTGAGCTAGAACATAACAGGAAAGGCTCTGTTACAGACTGAGCCTTTCACTGGAGGAATTAACCACAGGCTAAGAGTCAAGTGCCACTGAACTTGCTTGCCAGCAGTGAAGGGCCAAGTACAAATACAAAATATACATGCCATGGATGTGGCAATGGGGAAAAAAAAGGATTTATGCTTTTTATGTCAGACCAAAGTAACATGATACGACATAACCTATAGTTAGTTCTTATAATTTATACCTATTGTAATGGCAGGCACAAAATGTAAAACACAGGGCTGTCAGCCAATTAGCTGTGAGTTAATAGAAATCCACTGAAGTGTCAGAGGCAAAAAAACCCCACTAAAATATTTTATATAAGAGTATGATATATCTCTACATGCTTCCCCTCATGTGATCTGTGCCTCTCCAAGTGTGTATTTCAGCCTCTGCTGTGTGAACGCTGGTTTTCCTGTGACATGACTTGATTTCTCCTTCCCATTTTCTGTTATCTGATGGAACCCATTAATCCTGAACCCTCCAAAGTGTGCTGTTTTATCCTCCCTGCTCCCAGAATTCTTACTCCTGTCTAAATGATGAGAGGCATAAATTTCCTCCTGTGAACTGCTATGTGTTAAATCCTTGAAGAGGGATTATAACACAATGGGATAATACTTTTTTCCCCTCCTTTTCATAGCTATGAATGATAACTTTCAATCTAAAATAAACAGGTGGGGACATCTGAAGTATGTTTTCATAGGCCCTCTTAACCATTGCAGGCCTTGTAGGTGTTTCATGCCCTGGTCTGGCTGTTTTGGAAGCAATGAAAGCTGTTACATTTGACAGTGGGAGTTTGTAAAGTGGCTGAAGTAGCAAGCAGACCAAGTCCTCTGTCTCAAAGAGGGAATCACCTTTAGGACCTCTTAGACAATTTCACCATTACCAAAAATGTGCCATTACAAAATGGTTTCAGCTTATAAATGTAAGTGAAATGTTAGTGGTATGTTAAGGCAGGTAATAAAGCACAGAGCTCAGGAGCCCTCTGCTCTTGGCAAGCTGGAACTAAACCTTGCCTCAGGTGTCCATGCTGATGGTGCAGCCTGCTGCTGTTGGAGACATTCCACCATGAATTGGTGACAGGATGAAGCCAATCTTTAGCAACAGCAGTTCTGGGAAATGAGATCCCTTTCCTCCACCCTAAGTGTAACTATGAGGAAACAGGACTGAACAGAGAGTTTCAATTTCTGTTGACACCTTAAAATTTGCTGGTGTTGTGAACCCTCTGCTTCTTCTGTTGTTAAAATGCCACATTTTCTACAACTAGAGAAAGAAAAATAATCTTGTACATCTCCAAAATCTAATTTCCAGCAAATGTCATTAGTTGTAGATTTCCCCTGTTACTTCTTTCTGTTATAGCCAAGGGGAAGAAGAAATTTTTTTTCATCCTTTGGGTTTGTCACCAGGGATGTTGGTAAATGAATGGGATCTCTTCAAGAAATGCTGTGGTCAGGAATTATGTTCACATGCAGCAGACAGGAAAGAAAACAAAAGCAGTGGCAGGTCATTATTACCAATACTCTTTTTCTTTCCCAGCACACCCCCCAGGAAGTGATGGCAATAATGAGACTTGTTTAAAGATAATAACTCACCATGATGACAAGAAAACCCTTAAGCCTCATTTAACATCTGACTTTATTGGCCTGCTACCTTCACCATTTACTGTACAGCAAAAAACTTGGAAGACAGCCCAAAAAGAAAAGTCACAGTTGCACTTCCAAAGCAACAGAAACATGAGCTGAGTGCTTTGATATTCACCAGCCAGTGAAATGAAACTAAAGAAAACTGGTCATTAGAAGGCCAGTGCTGCTGCCCACCAAAATGTCCTGTGGAGGCTCTTTGGAGTGAGGAGCAGAAGGGAAAGTAAAGCTTTTGAGAAAGCCCTTCTGCCCACAAACTGCTTTTCCTGAGGGGAGAACACTCCCTGGTGTGGCTGCACTGCTGTTCTGGTTGAAATCACACAGGAGGGCAGCAGCCAGAGACATCCAGATTTCCTCTGGCATAGCTCCTGTGCCTACACAGCAGTGGAAAATCCCTGTGGAGATAGCTCAGCTGGCTCTGGGAAGAGGAGCAGGCCTTTCCAGAATGGCGTGTTTTCAGTCAAAGCAGCCATTTCCTGCCAGCTCTGGGTAGTTCATTACCCTTGGCCTCCTGTGCTTTTAGCCCTCCTGGATTTTGTGGCTGCTGTGCCTGAAGACAACTCCACCTTCAGGGGTTTTGGTGAGAAGGTGGGGTTCTTTGTGCTGCTGGGATGGGACAAGTAGAGCAGCCTTGCCTTCCCAGGAAACCAAACCAATGAGTGCAATGTCACGGCCTTGTGGTTTTTACAACACATAAAATATGTACAAGGCAAAGAAACCTGTAAAGTGCTGGCTGCCATGAAAGAATGATTCAGTTTAGGCAACAATTTACTGTTTACTGATTGGTGGAGGAGCTATTTTTAATGTTTTCCTTGCAGAAGATGTCAGTCCCTGGTAACTTTGCTGATGATTTTACTCAGCACTAAACACTCTGCACTGGCCCTTGCAGGAGTTTTCCACTGCTTACATCTCAGTACCAGTTTGGTGTTGGGGATGCTGCTTGCTTTTCCTCAGGCAGCTGGAATTACTGCAGCCCCTTGGAATGAGGGGCAGAGGGGATGCTCTGACCTGTTGTGCCATTCTGTGTGTGCTGGAGTGACCCAGCCTTGAGAGGTTTCCAAGAGATAACTGAGGGCTTGGCTCTGTGGGGTTGGGCTCAGTGATTGTGGGGCAGCAGCAGGTTGTTCATGCATGTTATCAGCAAGAACTGATAAATCTGTGCTCAGGGAGAGCATGTTGTGTATAGGGAAATGTCTTGTTATTTCTCAAGTGTTTCTATAAGGAGGGACAAGTGGATTGCTTAAATACTGCAGGAAAAAAAAAAACTGATTAACTGTGGTGCTCTTTTTGTGGGTTTTTGTGTTCTGCTTTCCATCCTCAGAAAACCCTGGTGCCACAGGGTTTATGTGCAGCAGGAAGGTGGGATTCCACGCTGCAAAAGCTGCTGTAAATAGGAATTATGTGAGTGAATTATGCAGGAGGTAAAACTGAGGAAATAGAACAAAGTAGTAATTGTCCTTTGGAAGGGTTTTATTATCTTTAGACAGCAAAAATATTTGTTTCTAGAGTTTATGGCTCAAGCTGAGCCAAATCCCTTTTGCACCATTTGACCAAAGTGGAAGAAATGAGAAAATGAGACATAGAATAGCCTCTAAAGGCTTTTTCTTTGCATGTACTTGTCAAAGAATATATGTCACTAACAATACTTAAGAAAATAGAACATTTGAATTCATTCCCCTAAAAATAAACTGGATGTATTGACATATTTATTCCAAAATCATTTAGTTAAACATTACTGCTTCATCAAAAAAATTAAGTCTTCTATACTACACAAAGAGTAAAAAACTCATGTATGGAATAACTGAAAGTAAAACTCCATCCTAATCCACCATAATGACCAATGCATATGTGTACCCAGAAAGTGATTAAACTCTACTGAAATTTGCAGTTTCTTCTGATGAAGTTTGAACTTATCCAGATCTTATTAATCACTTCCACATACTCCTCTAGGCCATAAATTACTGCTTCACATGAAGACGTGACTGCAAAATTCATGTAGACATTCTAACACTCCCAAGATGAATGCAAGAGCAGCAATGTCATCAAATATATTCATTACTTATATTTGTTGTTGGTTATTACTGGGAAGTGGTAATCTAATGTTTACTAGGTTTTTTGCAACTCCACATATAACTTGAGGCAAAAGTCTGTTTTTTTATTTTTCATTGGGGATGGGAATTTTTAGCAAGAAAATATTCAGACCTGCACGTGTATATTTTAAATTTGTTCTGTTGAGAAAGTGGCATGCATTGGAAATTACAATTATTTTGTAGCTAGGTGCAGGAAAAAATTACTTTCTCAAGCTCAGAAAGTCTGAGTTAAGAACTTGTTCATGACTTTTGGTCTGTGTTGTCTGGTCATGGGTAAAGACAGACTT
Source organism: Agelaius tricolor (assembly GCF_023055355.1). NCBI lineage: Eukaryota > Metazoa > Chordata > Aves > Passeriformes > Icteridae > Agelaius > Agelaius tricolor. Next base: position 7,100,666 of record NW_027269270.1, read on the forward strand.
GAGGAGGGGGGAGTTACAGCTAAGGTATCTTCAATTCAAAAAAAATGTGACTGCTTCCTCTGGTGACTAAATATGAGCACAAAAAATCAAGGAGAGGGGTGAGAAATAATAGAGGCTTGTCAAATTCTTTTCTGTTTTTGTGTAAAACTGTGGTGTGGTGTTGTTGTGTATAAGCTGTTCATGGTACAGCAGATTCTGAGCTCACAGTGCACGTGTACAGCATCTCACACAGAGACAGAAGATCTGAAATTAAATTGTAACCTATCTCTTTATTTGTCTTGCATCTAAAATACTTCCAAGCCCAGTTTTCATCAGCATGACAGCCACATCTGCACTCAGACAAGCAGTGGTTCCCTGGTTGCTGGCAGGTGCTGTTCTGGGAGAAGCACTGGCATTGCACAGCCCCTGGGTGAGAGGAGCTGTGCCCCAGCTGCCAAGGTTTGGGCAGGACAAGCAGGGAGAGGCTGTGACTTGCTGGCCCAGAATGGCCAGACATATTCCACAAAAGGACTTGAGACTCACCTTTCTTTTGGCAGAAAGGTGGAGAATTGTGCTCACAATTAGGGCAGTTTTGAGAATTTCTCTTGTCATCTAATAACATTTCTTAGGGACCTGGGATATGCAATTCCTTCAGGCCAAGACCTTTCTGGCTCTATGGTGGTCTCATCAAATGATTTTTGCTAACATTTTAAAACCTTACTGCATGTAGGTCTCCAGCAGCAAACACAGACTTGTCAACTAAACCTTTTGTTCCTCTTTATTCTATTATCTTTTGTTGAGGAGGAGGTGTGCACCAAGTTGGTTAGTGGGATGGAATGGAGCACCTCTCCTCTGAGGACAGGCTGAGAGAACTGGGGTTGTTCAGCCTGGCAAAGAGAAGGCTCCAGGGTGACCTGATTGGGTGTCTGAAGGGAGCCTACAAGAAATGTGGAGAGAGATTATTGACAGGAGTCTGTAATCACAGGACAGGGGGATGGCTTCAGACTGACAGACTGTACATTAGATATTAAGAACAAATCTTTTACTGTGGGAGTGGTGGGGCACTGGAAGAGGCTGTCCAGACTCCCCATCCCTGGGAGTGCTCAAGGCCAGGTTGGATGGGGCTCTGAGCAAGCTGGGCTAGTGGAAGGTGTCCCTGCTCATGGCAGGGGTTTGGAATGAGATGATCTTTATGGTCCTTTCTAATTCAAGCCATTGAATGTTTCTGTTATTAATATATAGTACACATGGCTAGCCAGACCCTTGAGAATAATTTATTTGGCTGAATTTGTGTTAGGAAACTTTCATGGAAGAAAAAATTCCTTAGAGGCAGAACTGTTCTAATTTCCATGTTCCTGAGTGCATCGTACTTGAATCAGAGCCCTCTTCTCATCCAAAATGAGGTAGGGAAAAGGTACAGACAGGCTTTCATTTATCTGAGAGCTGAAGTGACACAGCTGAGCATCTGAGTGAGAAGCCAGTGAAAAAGGTGTTTTGGGGCTCTGGCAACACTCCTTGCAATCCTTTTCAAAATTCCTTGAAGTAATGACTTCATCTTACTCTGGTTTGTTCCAGTGTCATTTAGCACTTAGTTTTTTCACAAGGCATTGGTTCTCTCGCCCAGTGCTGTAGACATGAAACTGCCACTTTTATCATAGTAGTCCAACAGTTTTAGCATTCAGAAACTGTTTTAATACAAATGGTTCTCCCTGAATACAGTGGCAAAGCAAGGTCTTTGGTTTTGGTGGCTCAGAGCAAACAGAGAAATTAATGCTGGAAAAAAAGGGAACTGTTTTAGGACTTGCATGGAAATGAAAAAGAGGTATGGGAAGATTTCAGCAGAACAGAAATGGCATCACTACTTAATGTAGGTCTGTCTGGAGGAAATAATCTGATTTTTATCAAGTTGACCTATCTCCTTGAGAGCAGTCCACACTGCTGTGCAAGCTAAGGTTGTCATGGATAAGAATATCTGTGAAAGATCCAAGGCAGAAATCCTGATTCATATCCTTATGTCAAAGGAAACAGCAGCTTTTAGCTCAGCATACAAAGTTATTTCCTCGGGATTTCAGGCCCTGTTGGTTGAGTCTGAGAGCACAGAATCCCTGAGGTGTGCAGGGGCTACCAGACCCCGTCCAGCCCCTCCTTGGGGACAGGGCCAGCCCTGGCAGGGAGCAAAACCCAGCCTTGCTCTCTACTCTCACCAGATCTGTGCTTTCTGCCCACTGTAAGGACACTTCCCCATCACTTTGGTAGCCTTGATAGTTTCAGAACAAATTCAAGTCCAACACAGACATTTCTCTGTTGCTTTCCTACTGACACTTTGAATTATCGAAGTTTCACCTTTTTTTTTAACTTCTATTCAACACTTAGGAGTGTACTTCTCTCACTGAAGTTCTGATCCTTTAAAATTACCCACTCTTAGTAAACCAGATTAAAGGGGAAAAAAAGACATTGTAAAGCAGAATGACCTTAAGTTGCCCTGGTTTTCCTGATTAAACACCATTGGGATGGATGCCTTTCCTTGTGGGAATTATTTCCTTGATGGACTGCCCTTCAGTTATTTCTAAAAGCTACAAAGGGATTTTTTAATGTTTATGTGTTTCAGAATTTGGAATCAATTATTTCAAACACACCCAGAGCCCTGTCCCTAAACTCATCAAAGCTTTTCCTCACATAAACAAATCTTAAAATGTATATTATGCTATAGTTCAGGCACTTAGCACAACCTCAGTACAGTTAACTATCAGGCCATTTTTCCTTTCAGAAGGATATAGCAAGTGGTTGCTAATTGCTATTAAGATGACATTAAATCTACTAATAATCTGATTTACCTATCTGAGGCTCTCCAGTTTTATCAGTGAGGGCACTGTGCTAGAGTGAGGACAAGAGGCAGGTAGCACTCAGAACCAGCCCCTTCAGTAGCACTGGAACTGTACATGGCAGGATAAATCTAGAATTATTGCTAATTCAAGACTGTGGCTTAACCTCCCTCCAGCAGGTGCCCAGCTTGGCATCTCTGAACTGCAGCTATCCTCCCTCTTTGTGGAAACTTTCAGGTAGAAAGCTCCCTTCTATATTTCTATTTATATAAAAAAAGGTATAAATAGAGATTTCTACCTCACTCTTAAAACCCTTAATACATGGTAGACATCAATGGCTACAGCAGGGATCATGACTTGTGGCAGGATTTTACATATTGAGTCTGAACATGGGGCTTGCACAGAAAGGCAGAAGGGGAAATGAGAAACAGGAGGTCCAGAGTTTACACAGCTCCAAGACTAGCAGCTTACAAGCTGGAGTTAAGAAACCCCCCAGTTATAGTGGTAAATATTAAAACACTAAACAGGACTTCTGGAAGCAAACCAGAATTTCCTTGCTCTCGGGTGCAAATTATGCCTGTTGGATGGTCTGAGAAAAAAAGGCAAGAGCATTTTCTGGAAAAATAACATGTCTTCCTTTTTGCCAGAAGCTGATTCAGTGAGACCCTTGATGCCTCTCCCAAGGAGTGGGTTTGCTGTGCTGTCCAGTTCCAAACACAGCACAGGTTTTGCTTGGCAACATGCTGCTGAACAGGGAGTGTAGCTAAAGGAATTAAAAGGAACACAAAATCTTCTTTATTCCCATCAGGCCAAGAGCTTTTATAAACTCTAACCATGTTATGTAATATATCCAAGTAATTCTTGGCATGCTCCAGGTTCTGCACTAATATACACAATGCACAAAGTAATGTGGCATGCCATGAATAGATAAGGACTTTTCTTCTTAGTGCTATTTCAAAAGCAGCCTAACTCAGTATCTTGTGACCTAAATCCAACTGTAATAATTTCGAGTCCTTTAGGAAGTATTTTCCCAACTGAACTGTGATTCTAGGTCCAAGTCACAATAAGATGTGCTGTTTAAAGACAATTGTAGTTCTGCAAGTGGATACTGTGGTTTCTCCAGTGCTTCAACCAGTGTTTACAGCCTGCTCTTGCCAAAGAACTCTAATTGTTGAGACAAACAGAAATCAATGGCAAGAGCAACATCCACCTTCCAGCAATGGATTGATGTGCAATGAGGAAAAGCCTCCTCTCCCTGGAACTTGACTGGTTCCAAGATCCATTTCCTGTGTGTGCCTTCTGTCCCTGTGCCTGTGCTGTGCAAAAACCAATAACCAGCTTTGACATTATCTCCACCACTTATGTTTCTCTAAAATTGCATTCTGCTTCTGGGTGTTTTTTCCCAGACTTTATCAATTAGGTTGTTCTTTTAACCTTTCATTCTCCCTTCCCTTCTGTCCTCTCTGATTCCATTTGGTGTTTCACAGTGTCTTTGCTGATCATTTGCTAATAAAATAGTTCTGTGATTTTTAAATTTATAGTGAGAGACTGCAGACCTCACTCAGATATACTACCTGCTAAGTGTCTGAGGACTATGTTTATACATTGAATTTGGAATGTTTGATTGTTTATTTTTTTGTATTAATATGGGAAAGGATGGACCAGAAACCTTCATTTTTACTTCTATCAATTTTATCTCCCCTAGAAACCACCAAAAAATTAAACCAAGAATTTAGGATAGCTGAAATATTATTTCATTTACCTGAGGTAAAAACATCTTGTCTTCCTTAGATGAAAGTAGATAAGAAAGATTGTTATTCTGAAAAGCAATGATCTCCATAGTGATAGGAAAGACACTTTGGAAGGACTAATTTATTTATTTCCAGATAATTCATTTTTGTAAAAATGAGAGGGAAATTATTTGCATAGAAAAAAGATCCTGAAAATATCTTAAATGCAAAATTACCAGCTTAGAGTTATGGTAATTAGTGCTTCCCACACTATATTCATGCCATCCTGTCATGGCCATTTGACAAATACTGCTGATTTGGAAGCCTGGATAAGAAATATTGCTTTAGACTTTTTAAAGTAGGAGTTTAGCAGTTGTATCATCCCACATTTCTCAGGAATCCATTTATAATCTAAATACAGTATAAGACATGCAAAGCGCTGTTTTTACCACTTCTGAGAATGTTCTTTCCAAGTAATTAAATACTCTATGGTGCAATAGGGATCAGCTACTTAATCACTGAAAGGTCAGAGAGGTCCAGAAACAATAGTTAATGATTCATTAATGTTGGGAAGGTAGGCAGAGATGGAAATGCTCATTCATCTTTCAGGAGTGGATTGATGAATCTGCTGTGGATACCCAGGCTCTGGTTGGTTGGTTGGTTTATTTGTTGGTTGGTTTGTTTGTTTGCACCAAGCAGAATTCATGAGGGCTGGAGTTGAGTGTTGCTCTCCACTTGCTTGTGCTCTCTCTTGCTGTATCCTCCTGCCTCATGCAACGTTCAGCAGCTTCAGGGTGTCCACTTTGTGTTTTCAGTTCATGCATCAGAGAGGGACAATTGAGCTCCTGAGATTTTTTAAAGAAAAAACCACCCTGAGTGTAAGGGCTGGCTGAGAAAGTCTTCATTTGCTGACATGTGTTTTCTCCTCACATTCTCTTTGTGTGTGTTTTTGGAAATTAGGAAAGCAAAACAATATTGCTGTTATGAACAAAATGCACCATAAACTCTTTTATGTCCCTCTAAGCAAAGACCCCATCAGATTACGGTGAAAAGAGAGTAAAAGAAAAGACTTGGATCCCAACCATACTTTTGCACATTTAAGGCTGTGTATGGATAGTTTATAGAAGAAATGAGGGAATATTTCACTTATTTTACCACAATATATATTATACATAAAATACCTGAATCTTTTTCTCACTAGAAAGACAGAAGTTAAATATTTGGAAATAGACTCTTGGGAGCTATTGGGTCCCAGAATGCCTTGAATTCAGAAAGTCTATTTTCAACTCTTGTTTTCTTTTTCCTACAAAGAGACTTAGTTAAGTGAGCTGTCCTTTTAGCTAATTCATGACAAATTAACTCAGAATGGTTTTTTTTTAAGTTTGTGAGCGAAGTTTTATGGAATGATGATGGAATAAATGAGAAAGGAAAATGATTCCTTTGAAGGTGGTGGTAAGCATGGCTTATGAAAGTGAATTATCTGTTCTAAATTAATAGAAAGGAATTCCAAATTGGAGTAAAGCAGTTTTGATTATCTTCTTCAAGTGCCTATTAGTAGAAATTGATTTGAGATACTAACTCAGCTCTTATTACCTTGCTTGCTGTAAAGTATATTATTCAGGCCTTAATTGTGTCTTGCCATGTTTGATATTGATGTAGTCAAGGCTGGACTTGGTCAATAATCACAGCTGATTATCATCACTAAAAATAACAACACATTGTTAATTAATTGAGTGTATTAACCAGCCAACAGTGTCCTGGTGAAAATATATGAGAGTGTCAAATGAAGTTATTAGATTAAAGAAGAAAGGTTGTATAAATTAACATCATAATAATCAGTATGTTTTATGTCACTCAAAGACGACTGTGTTATAGGCATGTATTTCCATATTTAATGTTGCAACAGTTTAACTCCACTCTCTGTGTCAACAAAATATCCAAAGGTCAATTGAGTGCTGAAAGTTGTTCACAGGGACTGTGGGGTCTCCCTCCTTGGAGATATTCAAAACTCTCCAGACATGGTCCTGAGAAAACAGCTTTAGGTGAGAGCTGTAGGGTGGCTCTCCTATAGCAAGGAGACTGGATGAGATGACCTCCAGAGGTCCCTTCTAATTTCAACCATTTTATGATTTTGTGAAATTTAAATATTCTTAATGTTGTGTGGTAGTTCAGAAACTCTCTCACACCAGTAAGGTTTATTCTACCTGTCTCAGATGATTCTGCTGCAAGACCTGGCACACCAATTAATATCTTCACAGCAGCTCTTTTAATTAAACAGATGACACTTTTAGGAGCTTTTTAGGGATAAAGGGAAAAACAAACCCCAAACAAAGAAATAAAAAAGTTTTAAAAAAGTTTTCCAGGGAAATCAAGGCTTTGTCATATGTTGCACTTGGATGCACAACCTCCAATGCTATTTATCAATGCAGTGTTCAGTCTGAGATAAAGATATTTATGCTTTTATGTAGAGGCACTGGACCTTGAAGTATGAGAATTTCAGCACAAGGAAAATTTGCTTTGGTACTTTCATTTCTTATTTGAATTAATTCTTAAAGAATAAACTGGTCTTTATGATTTAAATAGTCAGTTTGATCTGAGTTTCCTGAAAGAATTGATAATTCAGATACTGTTCTCCCTCTTCTCTGGATTAATGCTTAATCTTTGTGAGAGACATGTTCACATAAGTCCATTTCTCTTTTGTTCAAAAGCAGACCTGAAAAACTTTAAATAGTTGTCCCAGTTAGCACAATACTGATGCTGCAATGAGAAGGATTTGAAAGAAAAGACAATATTAATTTGCATTAATATTTTTATTTTAATTTTTTATTTTTAAGTTTGTTTTTCTCACCCATCTCCTAGATATCCCAACTGCAGATATTCAGGTACCTCTTCAAGAACTCACTGCTCAGGTCACTGCTGTGTGTGATTTATCACGTAGTCACTTCATTAAACATGTTTTCCTTCCTCCCATGCTGTGCTGAGGGCTTGGGTGGGGTTCTTTGGTTTGTTTTTATTTTATTACTTGATATGACAGTATCAATCACAGAACTGCAAAGTTAAAACAATCCTGAAGTTGAACTCAAAAGCCAAACTGTGCCAGGAGCTGGCTTTCATACTCAAAGTGACAAGCCATCATATTCAAGTTACCACAGAGCACTACATCTGTAGTGCTGTAGTGCTGATTGCAATCCACACTCTGCACAGTCGTGTCTAGGAATAGATTCTGACACTCCCCACACTATTTCAGGCAGGTTAGCAGATGATGATAGGATTTATATGTCCAAACAGAACTTCCTTTTTTTTTTTTTTTTTTTTTTCAATTCCAGCATTTCAGCCAACACTCAGGTCAGGCTTCACTATGAACTTGTTTGTATTAGGTGGATACATTATTGCATTATTACTTCCCTTTCCTGAATATAATTATTTGCCATAAATGAATCTTGTCTTGGAAGACAAAACGATTTGGGTAATATAGCTTGGGGAGAGTGCCTGCTTAGGTTTTCCATGTGCCATTACTAAAGATATGATATTCATTTAAAAAGGGGGAAAAAAATGCCTTCATACCCTGAGGAAGTTCAAGAATCAGATTAAGGGATAATGGATCATTATCAGGACTATATAAACATCTTTTGTATTGATTAATCCATGTTACAACTCTTTAAAAGAGCTAATAATTTTAGTGCCAAATAAAGAATAGATTGCAGATTCCAGTGAGGAAATGGCTGTAATTGCCATTTGGGTGGTGGATAAGAGATGATTATTAGACACCATCCATTACTGTGATCCAGCAGTGAAGCTGCTGACCACAGAGGCCATTATTAAACAGACAAACACTGAATTGCACAGCACGTGCTGCTCTCTGATACCCACTCAGTGTGCTAAAATAACAACAAGGAAAGGGATTGCTCTTCAGTGTGCATTTCAGCAGGAAGCTGCCAATTTCTGGGTATTCTCCTTGTCTCTGGACCATCTCTCATCACAACACACATAAACTAAGCAGGGATATTATTTCAGAATATTCTGTTTATGATGTGACCTAGCATCCAATCACATAGAAAATGTAGTACTTGATAATTCAAGGCTTTCTTCCAAAATAAAAACGTAGAGAAATAAAGGTTAAAATTTTAACTCACTGGCACATGTTCTACAGTCACTTCTGGAGAAGTTTAAAACTTTGTTTCTATAGAACTCATTTAGTTTTAAAAGACAGAGTTTTCTTTGGCACCTTTGTAGATCCCTGTCCTCATCGGACACAAAATGTTATTGGCCTTCCTGAGAAGAAGAAGGGAAATTTCTTAGTTAGAAATAATTAGAATTATTACTCCTCCATGTTTGAGACCTATGTAAGACCTTCCACTATAACTGGGAATTATTAACAGATAACTTCTATTTTATCTTCAACTAAAGAAAAGGAATCAGAATCTGGAAAAAGTTAATTTTGAATAAAGTTCCACATTGATAGCTCAAATCCTTTTAATTCATTAGTCTTCTTTCAGAAGAGTAAGATCAAAAAAGCATGTATCTGCAATAGCTGTTAAAAATTAACATTCAAGTTTTAGCAGTAGTAATAGAATTGTCCAATTTTTTAATTCAAACACACATGTGAAATGCAGTTTGAAAGGTGTTTTGTGTTAAGCCACGAGTCATCCATTTGAAACTGAAAACCTTATGGTAAATGGTGGCATTAGTGCAATTATTGGCAATTCACAGTTATCAAGCTAAAAGCTATTCTCAAGTGGATCTAGCCAGTTCAGAGGTGATGACTTCTTAAGGCAGCAAAAAGCCACTTGCTTCATCTTTATCCTTTTCTGTAGTCTTGCTCACTGCTTTCTAGAGAACATTTTAAGTGCCCCATAACTTTGAATTCAATTATTTTAAAATTGTTTTCTACAAGCTTCCATAAGGGTTCCATTCCAGGTTAGCATTAATGAGGACTCACAATGAGCAGTTACCTGTAAAACACTTCCAGCTGGGCCCTGCCTCTCTGTAGCTGATCTTGACTGTAAAATTTTTGCCAGCAGTTCTTGTCCTATGTCAGCCTACAGCATTCATTATAATACCTATATCAGTGCAGGATTACAATGATAAGATTTTAAGGGATTGTTCCATAGCTTCCAGAACAGCTCATTCAAGTAAAAGCAATTATCTAGATGATGCTGATCAGAATAACTATAAATAAGATGTGCTTGTAAAATGGCTTATAACAAAATGGCCAACATAGAAGTGGTTAAAATTTCTGTTCCCTTAAAAAATACAGCAACTTACTCTTCCTCAACTTCCACAACTTTTCCTCTTACCTTACTCTTCCACAACTTTTCCCCAACTTCCTTTGCAATTGAGGAATTAGATATTGAGAGCATCAGAAAACAAGATTGGAGTTTATACCTGAAAAATAACCTTTTAAAATCTATACAGTACTTTCTAATAGAAAGCTTATTTTTAAATTGTGCCTATGTCAGATTACAAATTGCAAATGTTCTGGGGATTGTTATTCCCAGAGATGCTTGTAAAAAGTATGTTTTCAAAAATATCACCACAATGTAAAGCATCACAATACACTCTTGACTAATGGTATTAAAATAAAAGCAGAGCTAAGTATTCAGCCACAAAACAAGTACAGATGCAACTTAAGATATTGATAATGTCCCTTAGAGGGAGTTTTTCATTCTATGTTCTTTTCAGATCTGCTTTTCAAAGCTTTGCTGCTGTAGGGTTTCTAGGACTCTTCTCTTCCTTCCACCAGATTACTGCCTGAGTGAGACCACTCTGGCATTTTTCCCCCCAGCATTCTCTCAGAATTTCTTTAACTTGGATTTTTCTCATTCCTCCTAGATTCAGCTGATTTAAATACTTCATTGACCTCCTTTCTATCTTATGCTCTCTGAGGACTGCTATTGAAAAGTTACCCTATCATTATAACCCCTGAATTATTGCTGTGTGCAGCTCTGTGTTCACTAGTTCTTTTAATATTTCATTAGAAGAAAAAATGTTGGTCACCTTTGTTACTCTGCTCTGAACTCAAACATTTCATTTATTTCTTTCTGAAATGTTAATCCCAGAACTTAGTGTTATTTTTAATGCACATTTCCACCAAACTAGATTAAGAATTCATTAGTAAAACCACTTGAAATCACTTCAGTTGCAGAAGCACTGGGCTGAGCATTCACTGAAGCCAAAGCCAAATCCTTGCAGTCTGAAGTCTGTTACATCAAGCCAATGTCCATGATATCAAAAAAAAAAAAGAAAGTCGAGGCATGCAGGAGAGGATTGACTTGAATACTTATGATTTGACATGTAGTTTTTGGTCTTTTAGCATTTAAAACATTTCAGATGTATGAAATTCAGAGTGACACCTCATACTGAAACAGCAAGAAAGTTTGAAGATGCAGGCTTTTGGAGAGCAATGGTCTGTTGCATTTTTTTCTTCCAGATAAATTATCACATAAAGTGAGTAGAATTTATATTCCAACAGAAAAAAAAAAAAAGCATAGGCGGAGACTTTCCTGTTATCACAAAAGCAAGTTGGGTTCTGACTTTAATGTTATTCTGACTTAAACGTGACAAATGCTTCATTTGAAAACTGTCAGCCATGTACAGCATCTTCCAGCTGGAAATGAAAGGGGAGAAAGAAAGAACACCAGTCCTTTTTGTGATGCTATTCTTGCAAAAATAAAATGGCAGACAGTCATAAAAGTGGAAGAAAGCGCGTTGGTGATGTTTGTACTCAGTCAAGCACAGCTCTCCTTTCATCTGGAGAATGAATCATTCACACATTCACAGGCAAGTTTTCACTTTCTCTGACATGTAGGTTTTAATCAACAGATTGACATTGTCTACAGAAAATTGCCTGCAATCAGGGCAGTCCTCAGCTGGGGAAAAGTACAGCTGCAGAAATGTGTAGGTTTGCAGGGTTCCCTGGTAGTTTTGGTGAGGAGTAACTTCTCAGGCTTCTTCTCCTGCCATAATGCAGGCGTATTTTACCATCTTTATCTTGCTGCACAGGTCAGATAGCTACCCTCAGTCTACAGATGGGAATGTTTATCACTTTCCTAGCAAGCCCTGCTAGTTATCCAGTAATCCATGGCCTTGATAAACTCTCTGGTGGGACAGAGGGTTTGTCCTAAGGGACGAACCTCATTGTTTCCTTCTTGCATACTGCATCAGCACTCATGAACATGACCCACTTGCCAACATCCTTCAGCTGCCACGTGGACTTGACCTCGAGCTGACTTTGACACAATAATTGCTAGAAAAGAGCCAGACTTGACACAGTGATTTACTTAAGTGTATGCACATTTTACTGTGTGCTGTATAAACCAGTACATGGCACTGTTTACAAGGCTTCACTAATATATTTGGAAAAGTAATTGGATAGTTGTAACTATGTAAAATTGCTTATATGAGTGTGACAATGTGGTGCACTGCTGCTAAGAAGGTTTTAATCAACTCAACATTGGGTTCATTTGGTTACTAATCTCAGATGTCTATGCTTCGTTTTTATATTGTAGGGAGGAAGTTTCCATAAATATTGAAGACAGACTAAGTAAAAGTAATTATTTAGGGTTTAGCAGGGACTGTAAGCAATAGAATGTAAAGCCATATGAGCTGAAGTAGAGATGATTTTTTTTTTATAAAGTAATTCTTTGAGTGTAAGCTAGATTTACAGGAAAACTGTAGATCATCAACATCATATGAAAGCAATACAGTAAACTTGTTTACTTGGAATATACATTTGCTTCAAGAGTCACCTTCTAGAGAAAAGCTGAGCTTTAATTACAATAAAACATCTGTTCCTCTTATAAAATGGAAGTCAGCTCCTAAAAAATAGTGGGTTTTTTTCCTCCTACATTCTTTCCTTATGCTTACAGCTTTACAAATATGTGGTGTCCAAAAATGTTTTCAGAAACTTTATTGGTACAATCCATCCCCTCTGATGGGGTCAGTTTGTGACAGGGATTTGTTGGCTGGTATCTTGGGCTTTGGGGATCCTGGCAGGGCTGGGATCCTGGGCTTTGGGGACCCTGGTATCTCTGGGGTTGCAGGGCTGGGATCCTGGGCTTTGGGGACCCTGGTATCTCTGGGGTTGCAGGGTTGGGATCCTGGGCTTTGGGGACCCTGGTATCTCTGGGGTTGCAGGGTTGGGATCCTGGGCTTTGGGGTTCCTTGCAGCTCTGGGATTGCAGGGCTGGGTTCCTGGGCTTTGGGGATCCTGGTATCTCTGGGGTTGCAGGGCTGGGATCCTGGGCTTTGGGGTTCCTTGCAGCTCTGGGATTGCAGAGCTGGGTTCCTGGGCTTGGGGGAGGCGCGTGCAGCCTTTGGATTGCAGGGCTGGGATTTTGAGCTTTGGGGATCCTGGCAGCTCTGGGATTGCAGAGCTGGGATCCTGGGCTTTAGGGACTCTTGCAGCCCTGGGATTGCCAGGTTTGGATCATGGCTGTGCTCCTGTAGGTGCTTTTGTTCACGATTCTCCTTGGCTTCTTGATGAGTGCACGTGGCTTTGCTGGGCTGGTGTAGGTGTCCTCTGGTTCCACAGCAGTAGGTGCTGCTGAACATGGGACTTGTGAGCAGCCCAAGGCTGCCCAGTCAGCTCTGGGTTTGCCACAGCTCTGCCCCTGCATTTGTTGTGCCAGGACTCAGCCCAGACTCAGCCTTCCCCATGGAGGTGCCTGTGGATTTCACCCTGAGCTGCCTTGCCCAGGTGTGCTGGGCCAGACCCTGCCCGGCTGCCACACCATGGCACCTCTCCCTCCATCCCTCAGCCTGGCAGGAGTTCACCACTGCTGCATCTTCCTTGGCCTTCCTAAAACACAGCCTTAAGGTCTTGTCCAAGTTTAAAGCAAAATGGAAACTTCAGGAAAGGGAGTGAGAAACAAAACTAAGGTGTTTTTTTCCACTTGGTGTGCAGAAAAAATTTGATGCTGCTCTGATCAGTAACAGCCAAGGCATTTGCAGCCCCAGTTTGTTTTAATGCAAGAAGCAAGTTGAATTTAGCATGACCTTATTCTTGGGGTTTGTTTTGTTTGTTCCTCAGGGTGCTCTCCTGCAGCCAGGGGGATGCAGTGCTCGTTCCTGTCCTGAGCATCCGGAGGCAGAGGCTGATCTCCCACAGGGTGAGTCATGGCTCACACAGCCTTTGCTGGGGAATTTTCCTCTCTTCTGGGGGCTCTGCTGCCACTTTGACAGTTTTGCTGCCTTTGCTGCCTTTTGCTCTGTTCTTGTCTTGAGGATTTTTTTTTTCATCTGGCATTGTGGTAATTAAAGACAAGTGAGTCAAGCCTTACCTTGGATGAGGGAAGATGAGAGCAGAGGAAAAGGAGGCTCAGACATAACTCTTCTTTGTTCTCATCTATCAAAGAAGAACTTGCCATATATTTTCTACTCTTTTGCTGCTTGTTACATTGTAAATTTGACACCTATTAATTGCATGTTACATTATAAAAGTTTTTCAGTTTTTAAAGTGATTAATATTTTCTTCTATGTCTTCTATGCAATGTTACTTTTTTGATTTTGTAATTGCAGATTTGGATTTTTTAATGTTTTTATATGAAATCTGGCATGAATATTTTTTACCTGAAAGGTATATAGGAGACATATCATGCATGACAAGTATATTAACTGTATTTGATCCAAGTAATGGAAGTTGATGTTTCTCCATTAAAGTTAATGGGAATGTAATGATTTATGCCAGCTGTGAAGATCTCTTTGGTTATACTTGCCATAGGAAATCCATTTGTTTGGTGGAATGACAGGGTTCTTTTTTCCCAATAATTTAAAAATATTTATTAGACTGGTTATGAATTCTCCATCTGTAAGAGTTTATATTTGGGGGATTATTTGCAGTGAGGCTACTTTGTGGCTACAGAGAGTGCTGTTTGTAGAGGCTGACAGCTTTTGTGGCTCTGCAGGGACTAGGCCTACAATTACTGCAGTCTTGGTCCAGTTTATTGAGAGGTGACAGACAGAGGCTCAGGGTCCATCATTTTCTGTGTATTCAGGGAGTTGTGGTGATGGAAAAGAGCCACAGAATGTTGGGTTTGGTTTGGTCCCAAACACGAGCCTGCTTTTCCGTACGTCTTGCTCCAGGGTAGCTGTTGTTTGTTGTGTTTGCTGTTTGTTAGCTGTGCTGTTGATGGAGGCTTGACCTTTGGCAGGGAATTCCAGACTGGAGCTGCCATGCAGGCCTGTAAAGAGCAGCCTGAGCTGCACAAAGCAGCCCTTTTGCTGTGCTGGGTGCTGTGCCTGGCAATGGGCTCCTCCTCACAGCTTAAAGGCTTCCAGGTGAAAGCGTTTGCCTTCTTTATTACTTTTCTCCCATAGTTAAACCCATTACTGCTAAAATTTCACAAAACAGCACTTCTGTCCAGGGTCCTGCCCTGTACAAAGGAGCAGTGTGTGTTTTGCTGTCCGTGCTGTTTTAGCAGTTGATCTTTCATTTCTGCCTTTATAGCACGGTGTGACCTCTCGCCTGTGCTATATTGTGTCTGTCCTTGTGGGCTCCTTTCACTTTGGTGATATTTCACTTTAATTTCTTCTCAGACCATATCTGGTCTACTGCTTATTTCTAGTGGAATTCAGGTTTCTTATCTGCAGGCCAAGCACGATTCAAACTACAAATTTCATTTCTTTCAGTATTTTCTGCTAAGCTACCGCATTTTGAGAATTACTTTCTGCTCTGACTTCCCACAGTTTTAATTTTTATCCTTTTGAAGGAATGTTCTCCATGCTCAGACAGGTAAATTGCTAAGCATTTTCAGGCTTCAATTTCATCTATTGTAATTAACCTCATTATTTGATAAAACTGAGTTAGAAAAGTAGATTCCTTCAAGTGTGGAGTACACAAACACCATCTTTATTTATGTATGGAACAAAATTACTGGCTGTTCAGAAAACTTAAAGCATTTTCCAGTTGGTTCTATAGTTCTATAACAATGATTCTGCTAGTGCTTCCTATTTCTTCTCAAGTAGTTTCTTGTTTTTCCTTTTTTTCTTAAGCACAGAATATTTATTTCATTATCAGGTAGGCATTCTATGTGAGAGAATTGAATACTACATTCCTTAGGATTCTTTTGCTTAACAATTTTTGTACCTTGATATCAACAATCATATCTTAATCTCATAATTTGATTGCAATTTAAAATTTAAAAAAACCTGTGCAAAAGGGGTCATCTTTTGAGGCTGAAGTAATCTCAAAAGTTAGTAAAATTGCACTGTAGGCATTATAAAATAATGTAATTATTGGAGAAATTCTGACACTTTAAGCAATCTAGTAATGCTTAGGCTTTATTAATGTGTAACTACCAGTGGAGGACTTGATGGGAGGGTGAATTTGCTTTTTTAATACACATGAAGAGACCTGGTGGTGAGAAAGGGTCACTGATGTGTGTTTACACAGGTATGGATGTTCTCTTCACAACACACTGAAGAGTTTCAATAGAATGTATGTCATTATATCTTGAACAGGTATTCTGTCAATAGCTTTAAGAAAATAAATTGTCTGCTGAAGTCTAGAGTTAGAAATAATGCGGTTACAAGGATGGGTCTTTATATGTATATATTAGTACATGCACACTCAAGTACCTGCAAAGTCAATTCCATATGGAAATTGGAAAGGAAAAGTTTATTTTGGCAGTCAAAAATATTGTTCCAATGAGGGTTACACAGGGAGTGAAAAACCCATGCCTCTAAATATGAACACTTCTTTGGTTTTGTGTTTACTCACCACCTTAGGCTTCCTCTGATTTTACTTGAATTAGTCAATTATCAGTAATCTTTCCACACTCTTTTTTTGTCTGTAGAGGCAAGTCATCTATTAGAGAACAAATATATTGCTTTTGGATTAAATAATCTCTTGTGTAATATTCAAAATACTCCATAGGCATTATTACACTTATACATTTTTGATTCTGATTCACTAAGTAAACAGGCTTAGGAGAGAAACTTACCAATGCTCTTGTACTGGTAATTTCTTTTCTAGCTAAAACACATGAGCAGAAGAATTTACTAAATTTCATAATACTTTTTGCTTTTCACTCTGTCAATTCTTAATGTCCTCCTGTTTTTCAAGGAACAACCAAGGGTGGGAAGGTTACAAAAGACTTTTTTTTTTTTTGAAAAGCATTTCAGATCCCTAAGTAATGGCTTAGGTAAATCTGTATGACCAGGATGCTTTGTAGCAGAGTCTGCTGTGTAATCTGGCTGGTGTGTCACACACATGCACTTTAGCCAAGATATGGGATTAAATTAAAACAGATGTAATATTTCAGAATGCAAATAATATGAATCCTCCATAAGACATGGTTTGGTTTTATAGTAATGGCACTGATTATAAGGCCTTTGAAATGATACCCATTTCTTTAGACTAAACATCTTACATTCAAACATGAGAAGTTGCTCCTTCCAAATGATGGTATTTTAATTGATTGGCTTAAGGGTGTCTATGAAAGTGAGATCCTACAGGGTAAAGTCAATTAAAAAAAGAAGGTGTCTTCTGTTTTTTTCAGGGGTCTATTTTTTGTGTTAGTGCACAAAGAGAAGTTGTTTGTAAATTAATCTGGCTGCAGAGCTTTGTCTGTGATAGCCTGGGAGAAGATCCTGAGCATCTCAGTCCTCAGCGAGGCCACAGTGCCTGTGTAGCTCCCAGCAGGGTCTCTAGCCTCAGAAAAACACCAGGTTAAAACTTTGATGTCAGACAATGCTCATCAGTCTGCAGGACTTAAACCTGCTCCGAGGCTTCAAACCTCTGACTGCTCATTGCCTGTGGAGCCTCTGGAGATGGGGGTGGTCCTTGGATCCAGCTGAACTGCTGGGAGGGGTTCGGCTGCTCAGAGGGTGCATGGTGCACCTGTCTGAACTGACTTGCAGGAAAGAACTTAATTTTGTGATCTGCCCAATTCCCTTTGTTTTCCACAAAAAGCCTTAAGAAGGTTTAGGGCTGTTCAGTACAAACCAAATGAGTCAAATAGAACCAATTATTTTTCTTTGGATGCTTAGAACTTTGTTTGCCTAAAATTAAGCATGATACCTTTTAAAACATCATTTCCTTCCCTCTAAGCATGTGTCTTAATGAAAATAGCCTGATACTTTTAAAGAAAGGACTCAGGATGTTAAACACCTATCAAGCATTGATTAGATTTATTTTAGCTGTGTGTTCAACCAGAATGCATTATTTTTTCCCCCACTAGTGACTCAGATTTGCACAAAGTGAGCTATAGTTCTTTGCTTGCAGTGCCAGCTCACTTTTCATTGCATTTGGGAGATATTGTACATGAAATCATTTTTAAATATTGATTTGCTCAGAACTGATTGCTGGTTGTGCTGCTAATCATTACAGTATTCTTTATTTTTTTTGTTCTGGTAAAGATTTAAGTATTCCATTATAAGGCAGCTTGCTTTACAAGAAACAATGTTAGGCAATGATGAACTATTCCAGAATCAATTGAATTGGTCATTGGGTAACTCCACTCATCTTTCCAGCACCAGATGCTGGTCCTGAGACCAGCAGACTCAAGGAGGAACATGATGTAAATGCTGCAAAGCAGAGGTGGTGAGGTTGTTTGGCCATTTCATGTAAATGCCATTATTAATGACAGAAGAACATTAACTTTACAGATGAAAGAAACTTTGGGGTGACGACTGTCAAGTTACCTCTTTGGAATCCCCACATATTCTAAATATATTCCAGTGGCTACATATGAAAAGAGTTAATTGCAATGGTCAGAGTGGGTCTAAATATTAATGGGTAGACATTTACTAATTAGTTCCTAGGCACGAGCTCAACTAAAATATGTATTTGTGCATATGCTGCTAGCACGCAGCCAATGTAATATTGAATATATTCACCCAAGAGGTTTAAATGAATTCCTCTTACCTCACACTTCATAATGCACAAGTACATACAAAGCTTGTTACTTGGGCTTAGCTTGTTCAGCTGCAGTAGCATGGCCATATTTCTCATCCTCAGTGTGTCAATATCAAGATTTAATGCTGGTTAATGAATGCACTTTAAACTGATACCTCTTGTTAATTTGGATTAACTTACAAGGTGTCCCCATGACAAATGTGGAGAATATGATAATATTAGTTTTACTGTTCTCTGAGCTAGCAGGAACCATTATGCCTTCACCTTATTGTTGCCTAAAAGCATCATTTGCAGGCATTATTTTCATGGCCACACAGCCTCTTGTGAACCATACAAAGCACTGTTAACTGCTGTGTTTTATACAGACAAGCATATTTTTGGGAGATCGATGAGTATCATGTCTCCTGAGTACCCATCTACATTTTTATGCAGGCTTCATTTTCCATTTGGAACAGCATTTTTATTAGGTTAGTAATAGCTATATTTACAAAATCATTAATGTTTTCTAAGACATAAATGTGTAGGGCAAAGAGATTATGGAGAAATAATTAAATGCTTAATTCAATTTTACCTTTTGTTCTGAAGTCTGTGTCTTAAATTTTTTTTGAGGAGACAATAGTTTGAGATTGCAGGAGTTGGTAGTAAAAGGTAGAAATTGTTTTTCTGCATTAATAGGTGCATACAACTGATAACAAAATCATCATTACATTTGAAAATGAGTGCTTTAAACCCTGTGTGTGTAACATACATAATATGTATCGTAGTGCAGGGATTTTGGGGTACATTTTCACATGCACTGACTCCATTTAAGAAGGCGTGGGAATGCTCAGATGCTCATTTATTTACCCAATTCATGGAACCTACTGAGGCTTTAATCAGCTCATCCTGAAACCTTGCACCAGAGGCACTAGTCCTCATTAATACAGCCAGTTTCTCTCCTACAGAAAGAGATTTAAGAAAAATTTCACAAAACTGTAGCAAAAATACTCCTCCTTCTCCCAATATTTGCAGTTTTTCTATTGCCATTAATGTGTTTTTCCACCTAGATATGTCTGTGAAACTCCCCTTGAAAGACAAATGCTTTGAACATTCTGGGTAGTTTCTTGCTCTAAAGGAAATATTTACAATGGAGTGAAAACCTTTTTCTTTCTTTCTTTTTTTTTCTTTTTTTTTTTTTTTTTAAAGAAGCAGACTATTGTGAGAAAAGTTTACTGTTGGTGCTGATCAAAGGGACAGGACTTTTTCAGCTCTTAAGCTGGCTGAAACTTGCCAGTGTTACATGACAGTTGTTTTTTATTCTCGCTGGTCTTCATGAACTCGCTGGGCTTGTTCAGAAAAAGCAAATAAACACAGAAAATGTGTGCTGAGGTCCTGACACATGGACTTCAGAGAACGATCCATAGTTAAACTTCTGAAGGGTGTAGCTGGCCCAGGTGCAGTTCAGCATGGAGTCAGTCTGGTGGGATTTAATGAGGGACCTGCTGGAGGCAGGGATGGGCAGTGCAAGCACCAGAGCAGGGGCTGGCACAGAAAATAACAACAAGGACAGGGGAAAACTGAAGAAGGGGGCCTGATTACAAAATATAGCCATGATTTATAAATCTGCTTTTGGCACACCAAGTATAGAAGCAAAGGAAAAGAAGACATATGGTGATTATTTGATCTCTCTTTTCCAAAGTTCACAATCACATTGTGTAGACGGTGAGGTTTTTTTTAACAACAGCAATATCCCCAGCTACTTCTCTGGCCACTGTTATAAAGGCAATGCCACAATTTGAAAAGTTTCAATAATTTCCTTAATCATCTCCTGCTAAGCAGAAGGAAATGCTGGTCACATTTAATTCACTCTAATAGATAAACCAGTCCTAAATGAAGATGGAGGTGTGAAATTTCCAGCTATGCTGGAAAGAAAATTAAATCATCAATAAAATATTTCCTTATAGGCATCTTTTCCATAATGACTGTGAAGCATTAGGTTTAAAATAGGTTTATTTTACATAATTGCAACAGCATTCTTCTCTGCTAAGGATGAAAAAAAAACTCCAAAGTGCCACCGTTCTTAGAATTTTATTTATTAATGGCCAGAACTTCAAGCCTCATGAATTTGTCGAGAAGACTAAAGAGAACCACTAAAACTATGGCAGGGTTTTTATGCCACTGGGGAAAATCAGTATTTCTCTGATAAACCTGTCTTTCTGCTCAATGATCCATGAACGAGGAAGGATTTCCAAATAAGCCGGTGGATGCTTCAGAGGAGCTTTTTGTCTCTTGTGTCAACAGGCACATCTGAAATCATGTTGCAATTTTTAATGTGACACATCATATTGAGCTGCATAATTTCTGTGGCAAACCTGAAGTCAGTGTGATCTTCTACAAGGGTAGCATAAGCAATATCTTATTTTATCCTCTGGCTGACAAACAGCTTCATCTGCCCAGCTTAAAACATAAAAGCAAAGCTCAAAGTTAAATTAGAGAGATTTTGCAGGATTGATCTAAGGTTTTAAACAAAGTAAGGATGTAATAATGCAAACCCAGACCTCTATGCAAAATTACTTGGTAACTTTTATCTTCAGTGTTAATAATTGTGCATCTTTAATTTTGATTTGAAAAAAAAAAAAAGTTGAATTAAAAGGTGAAACATCTGTCCAATATACTTCTGTGCTATAAAATACATCCTGTGAAACCTTTTATAACTTCATGTCTGTGTGATGACCATGGCATCTTGTGGCTGGGGCTGTTCTTACTCGTGGTGTGTGACACCACAACCTGATCTCGCTTTTGGCGCACTTTTAGCAAGGCACTGGACAGTTTGGTGTTCCTGATAAACCTTTCTAGCTATTCTAATAGCTCTGAAACTGTTGAAACAAAAAAACAAGTCGCTGTCTTCAAGATCTGTGCAACAAGATCCATGTTTTGATAGGTGTGCTTACAGGCCTTGGGTGTGACCTACCAATCTACTAAAGCTGTTAAAAAGAGGAAAAAAAAATTAAGGAATTGCAACCAATACCTCCATTCCCCCTCTCTGAATGAAAACCATGAAGAGCCAGCTATACTATTCCAATTCTCCAACTTTCCAATGTGTTTTTCTTAGCAGCAGCCGCTCTTTTGGGAAATGTAACCATGGAAATTAGAAATTACTATCCTAACAGCAATTTGAGAGTCATTTATTGAGAAGGGTGCTCTCTTTGAGGGAAAGATTGGAGGGGCAGAGGGAATAAGTTGTATGAATTCACATTAATGACCAGGGCTTGAAATACTGAAGAGCTGAACTACTATTTAATGACTGAAAATGGGTACAAATTGTATCAGTGATAATGAACCAAAGAGAAAGTGAAATGTATTAGGGTAAAAATAGTGTGAATCCCCCAGTTTTGAAAACCTTTTCTGCCTTCACAATCCTTGCTATTCATAAAAGTACTTGATGGTTCTAATTGTTTTACCATCTCATCAAGGCTTCCTATATCAATGGGAATGTTCTCTCTTCCCAGATATGATTTAATGATTTAATCACTGTGGTTTCTTACTGTGAGCCCTGCTAATAGGGATCCTACACACATTAGGTAAATTGTATTCACTCAAGAACTGTAAATAGTGGAGCACTTAATTCTACTTTTTTTTCCTCCTCAATTTAATTGAAATGGAACAATTTAAATAGAGCAATTAGAGAACTCTCTGGCAGCCCAAGAATAGTTAAGATTATCTTATTTTATTATGATTGCTTTCAGGTCATTAATGTAGACAGCTAGTTTGGAGCTTTATCTTGGATTATGTTGATTACCAGGCCATGTACAATGCATGTACATAGGCATGAAGTGCATTTCTCACCAGTTCCACCCCGTGCCTCATCCTGTGGCTGATGTTTTCCATGAAATGGGTCACTTGAGGCAGGTTTGCTGTGTGGTGAAATAGGCAGATTCCACCCTACCGCCTTGCCTGCCTTTCCTCCTGCAGCTGTTGATGATAATTCCAGCTGAGTACTCAGAACACCTGCATGGTGTTGCTGCCTGTCACACACACTGTTGGTCATGAAGGCTTCCTCTGATCTCCTCCTCCTGCTAATGGGCTATTTCAGATGCCATGGAGTCACACTTAAAAGCCTTTGAGGCTAAGCAAACAAGAAGAGAGCTTGCTGTATTTTCTAAGAACTTACTGTAAGGGAAGCATGTGAGCATTGTGGTTGTGTTTATTCTCAGTTAATTTCTCTCAGGCTTGCAGGCAAACTACTTAATGCATGCAAAGGTCTGATTGCAAGCTATGGCTTATAGACAGAAGGTTTTCCTCAGCAATGTGCCTATTCAAGTATCCACTGTTGCAGTAATACACGTTGAGGTACAGTTACAGTGCATTTTATTCAGGCTTCCATCAGCTGGCTCCTCCTCTTGACCCTCCCTTACAGCCACATGTTAGATTCTAAGGCTGTGCATCCAGGATTGCTTCTTAAAGTAGTCCAGATTATGACTGTATGCTGAAATTCACCAAGTTCATTCAGACTGATTCTCAAAATAAATTAAGTTTTTTATCAGAAGTGTATTTCTCCAAGGCAGTTTGATCCTGAGCTGTGGATCCTGCCATTAAGGCTGGCAGGAATTGGTTGGTGTGGCCAGCCAATTAAGGCTGGCAGGAGTTGGTGTGGCCAACCAAGATTCTTGTCCAATTCCAGTTCCACTAACATTTTAAACTAATTTTTGAGATCTGTCTCCATAATAAACCTCTACAAACAAGAGGAGAGACAGTCACAGCTTGTTTAGGGGAAAGATTTCTAACTGCTTCCCTCACTCCCACGTGTCCTCCTGCCTCCTTGGAGCAGAAGGGCAGTGCTGGAATGGACAGAGCTTTTTATCCTGCCAGCTGGGGCTTTCCCCTTGCCATTCCCTGTACCATGGTCGTGGAGGAGCCTCAGAGCAGGATGTGACACGAGTTCCTTCAGGGAAGCTGGGAGTTGTGCCCCACAAAATGCACGCTGTGGGCATGTCCTGCTTGCTAGAGATGGGGTGCAGCCTGTTTGGGACCTTACTGGTATGACTGGGGTGGAAAATTTGGGTATCTTAAGGTTGGACAGCACCAGGTCATCACACCATCTTTGTATCATCAAATAAAAATATAAATGACTAGAGGTATTCTGACCACCAAATACTTTCCTTACAGAATTTTTATAGAATTCCTGCAGTTAGAACTGTCTTAATTCTCTCTATGCTTTTTTAGCAGGTAATTATCTTTTTGCTAATTATTCTTCATAAAACCTTAGAGTGTGAACAAAGAAGCTGAGGATTCAAATTTTAATTTCTCCAGGTTCCCCATTTGGGGGGTTTTTGGGTGGGGAGGGGAGAAGAGAAACAACCTTCTGCAAATATCTAGGGATAGATGGTAGTGGTAGTGTATGGTAGTGGCAGTGGTAGTGTATTCTAATGTTATATATTGAGCATGTTTACTCTGATCTGTACCTTCAGTTTGCAATTTTACTAATGTATATTTCACAAATGTAACTGATATTTTCTGTTATTCTTGCATAAGAGTATCCATCCCCTTTTGATAATCTTAAAAAGATTAACTCATATCTGTAAGGAAGATAAATTATAGATTTAAGTAGTTGCTCAGTCCTTGCAATCTAAAATTAGAAAGATCAGGACCAAGGATGAGGTGTATTACACCAAGAATTTGGTATCTCTGTCCTTCACCTCAACATCTATTCTGCTGGGCTGGTACCAGAGAGCAGACCATTAAAATCAGCAGCCTGACAATCACAAAGGACTGTTTGCACCTCAAAGTAAAGGTGGCAAAGAATCTGTACTTATCATAGCTTAAATGTGAACTAAACACTTCTTGAACTGACAATAATGTTGCCACATAAACCCCATAACTAAAATGAGGGCCATGTAGGAGGTCTTGAGTCATCAAGAAAAAGGAAAAGGAGGATTTTAACTGTTCATCCAGGCTTAGTCTTACTTAACAAAGAGTTGTGTGAATTATCTGAGCATTTCTGAGCACTCAGTCCCTCAGGGAGAGGTTGGTGCAAAGACTCATTACTGACCTGACAATAACTTTGGCCCATGTGCTGCAGCAGGTTGTGTTTTCTGCCTTCATTCTCTTTTCATTTCATTTTATCTGTCAGGTTCCCTGACTGCACCTTTTTCTGTTATGCCCAACATGCTGGATGAGCAAAGTTAATGTTTTAAATTTTTATTCCTGGTGAGGATCAGGTTCTCAAGCAGATTAAGTGAACTTTTGGATTGTTAAGGGGTTTTTTTTGTTCCCCTTTAGTAACATCTGCCTTTAGTTCTCTGCTCCAGGTTGGTTATATCAATAGGAATATTTCTGAAAAGATTCCAGAATATTTTAAAGTAGATATCTCTCCAATTCAGAGTTCTTGCAATTTATTAAAATTTAAAAGAGCAAGTTTTAATATCATCTGGCTTAATAATCCTTGCCCTGCCCATACATGTGGTGTCCTTTGATCCAGGCAGTCTGTTTGGGCTGAGGGCATGCTGAGCACCCTGCACTGCTGAAACAAAGACAGGCAAGGCCATTCCCTTTCAGGCTGGAGCACCTCAACACTGCTCCTTCACAAGAAGGTCCCAATCCCACAGTGCGTCCCTCCCTTCCTTCTCCGGTCTTATGAGCATAGAAAATATGCAAGCTCATCCTTAGCAGAGCTCCCATACACCAACCATTCACAGAATAAGGGGTTTTTTTGCATTCTTTTTGCTGCAGTACATTCAAGCTATATCCATGCTGAAGTGCCTTATATGAGAATTTAAATAGGTAACAGCAGGACAATCTATTTAGGTCCTTTCACGTCCATCACTGCAGCAATAATGGCAGGTAACTACTGCTGATGACTGAAATATGACTAAAAGATGAGGGAATTTTCTTTTGAGTTGTTTTTCATTGTAAAGCTGAAAGAAAGCAGGTTCTTTGCACATCAGAAAGTGAAAAATGTGATTTGGAAAGAGGTTAGGTTTAAAAATAGACATGAGACCTTAAGGAAGGGGGAGTGCTCCTTCTGTAACCTAGAAACTGAAATCCCTAAAGAAATATCCAATACAGCAACCTGAAAAGAAAGAGAATTTTAAAAATCCAGTGAAATAAGCAGAAAAAAAATCCTAAAAATAAAGGAGAGAGGGAATGCAGATAAAGTGGTAATCACAGGTCTATAACTCTTACTCATGTGGTCTTTGTCTATCACCTTAACAACTGTCTCTGAGAAATGTGGGAAACAGGACTTATAGAAGCTTAACACATGACTAAATTGCTTGTGTACCTGTATTTTGTGGTAAGAATTGTGACTGAGTGCTTCTGGGGCTTCCTATAGGTTGGAAAATAGGTCATGGTGCTCTCGTTCTTTATTTAGAAATGTGGCAGAGGCCACCAAATCTTTAGTTAACAGTGTACAAATCAGTGCTGCCAGTAATGCCGAAGGGAGCTCGCTATGTACAGCTTGTCAGTGAAATCTGGCTGGAGTTTGTGGCTCTTGCAAGGAGGTGTAACCAAGTGAGGAAAGCCTCCTCTCCCTTGCACAGCACGTGTAGTGGCCAACTCAAAGCTGCAATCTGTGCACTTCTGGGTGAATGAAGGCTGTTGACAGAAAATGCTAAGAAAGTGTTTAGTGCACTGAACACTTTATTTTTTTTTTGCATCAACCTTTACAAAAAAGTAAACTGAGCAGAGGAAATGTAGTGGAGAACACCAACAACAAAAGAGCCTTTCAATCTTGATGAAGGAAAGAATAAAATCCAGAATCCTTAACTGCTCTTTGGTGAGCCTAATGAGTTTTGTCTGTGGATACTTCAGGTCTGCAGTTGTCATGTTTGAGGACACGTGGAGGACTGGCAAGGGATCAGGAAAATGAAAGATGTATCTGTGATGGCTGCCTCTGACTAGGAAAAAGAGGCTGGGGTGGTTGTGTGCTGCTCAGTTTAATTTCAGACTGAACACTTCAGGAAATGCCTCAGTTCTTGGATTAAAGGCAAACCTGAAGGGAGAGACCTACCTTGTAAAGACACAAAGGACTTAGGAGAGATTTGTTTCAAGCCTCTTCTTTTAAGTTTTCTCCATCTTGCGGGTTACGTTGTTCCAGGCAATAATGGTAACAACAAAACCCCCTTAGAGTAGAAATTGGAAATAATTTTCCAGATGACAGGCTCTCTTTAATGAAAAGCAATATAGCCTGACCTGAAGACTCCAATTTTGGCTTGGGGCCACTTCACACCAACAGTAAAGGTCTTTACAGGCAGGAAGAATAAGTGTCTTTCTGGAACAATATAAATACATTTAATCCTGTGGTGGGGCAGGGAAAGAGCCAACAAGAATTCTTGATGCTCTTTCAGTGACTCTCTTTCCAGTGGTGCTGTGCTAAAGTAGGCCTGGTGTTCCTTCAAAAACAAATAGATTTACTATGAATTTCAGACATTGCACACTTACAGTAAGTTGAATAACAGCTCACAGGCAAAGGATGAATTGTTCATATCTGCTAGCAAATAATGTAATGGTAAATAGATAGAAATTACTGAGAAATGCATGGGTTGTCATTAGATCAGTGTCACAAAATGTGTGGTCATGTGCTGAATATGCAATTTCATGATGAACAAATGCTATAAGTAACTCTGCTGTGTTGCTGAAACAAGAAGTTATTGCACATCTTTATTTACAGGTAAGCATTATTCCAGCTGACTTGCATTCAGCAACCAAATTACAGAAAGGATGTAACAGCTGAAACTGTATGGACAGTCTTTAATAGGAAGTGAAGAAATTATTTAGACCAAAAATTTATCTTGAAATATCAGGCCTCGTTGTTGCCAATAAGGTTTCTTGTTAAGCCTCATAATGTGAGTTATTTTTTCTGTGATAGTCTGATACATGGAGTTACTTTGAAAGTAAAATGAAATACATTCTTTTATTTTTACTTTTTACTTCCTGTGAGTTTCTTTATCATTCCTATAAGTTTCTAGTAGTCATGTTGTCAATCTGTCAGTGTTCAGCAAAATAGCTCCCAAGCCAGGCAATAATTCATGTCATTCCTTCCATACCTAGGATAACCTATAAATGTATATAGATGTATAATATAAATATATATATATATATCTTTCTAAATCTTCTAAGTTTTGATTTTTGTGTACTTGATGACCAAGACTTTCTTCATAGCAGATAATAGTTGAGGTTTGTTTTGATTCCATTCAGAAAATATATCTCTGTTCTGCTTGTTGAAATCAGTGCTCTGATTTGAAGACTATTGTGATATTGGCTTGGCTTTCACAATGAGAAATTTCTGAAGATTTAATTGTGACTTAAAGGCTTTTTTGTTTGTTCTTCTAGAAATATATTCCTTAGTGTCTCTTTTCCATAATAAGTTATTTAAGTTCTGTAACAATTAACAGTTGGGAAACTGCTTGGACTTATAGCTTAAGGCACTGAGTAAAGGAAGATTATGATGCAGTTGAGTTTTAGACACTCAGCTTTTATTCCCTTATATTTTCATTCCTCCTTCCATGAAAATATGCTGCCTTGAAGTTTCTGCATTAAACCCATAACAAAAATCCTGTTCTCTACTACCATAACTTTGCCTACAAACCTCAATATATGCTTTGTGTTCAGCACAATTTCTAAATTGCTCAGCTTCCTTTTTCTACATTTAGCTTTTTATTGTCAGTTCAAACTTACAAAACGAGGTGATGTTGTTGTATAACTCTTCCTAGCAAGGTGG
Organism: Agelaius tricolor; assembly: GCF_023055355.1. Classification (NCBI taxonomy): domain Eukaryota; kingdom Metazoa; phylum Chordata; class Aves; order Passeriformes; family Icteridae; genus Agelaius; species Agelaius tricolor. The sequence continues at coordinate 7,128,752 of NW_027269270.1, forward strand.
GCTCTAGGTATTTATTGTAGCAAGCTACAAAGGATTCTGTTCTCACTGGTTTTTGCTGGACTTCTTTGTCTTTGTTTCCAGCAAGAAATATTCTATGAGATAAAAATCAAGGAACTAAAATTGTGCTGTTCAAGTGAGATAATTGCACAACTCTATGCCACAGTAATGGAGCAATTCCTCAGGTCCAGATTCCCCCGGTAAAGGATAAGAAAAACTTTGGGCTATGCCAAATTCCACAGTCTGAAAAGTGCATTAAAAAAAGGCATTAAAATAAGCCAAAGCCCCCCAACCTCCCCCTGTCCACTCCTGCCCCAAAAGCAGTCTGATTTTTTGTCAGAGTTGTAGTTGCCTGAACTTGCACATTGGTTATCCTGCATTTCCACAAAACACAACTGCAGGGCACAAAAATAAATAGCAAGATTAAAAGAAGTGTATCTTGCCAGCACTTCTTCCTGAAATTCAGCTCACTTTCATTTGCTTTCCTTGTGGGGTAGGTGCAGAACCCTTGTCAAACACACCCCACCTCTGCAGGTCAATGGAAATGTAGAAATAAATGCAGGCAAATAGGAGATCCTGATTTTTATATCAAGGTAGCAGAAGTCTGGATTCAGGTTCTGTTTAAATGACGTTTATCCAATAATGAAGAGCAGGCAGAATGATGAATGTGCTTCAGTGTGTCTGTGCTGAAATAGGTTTATAAACAAGCACCTGCCATAAATCACAAAACCAGCTTTGTCAAAAGTAACTAGGGACCAGATGCATCTTTATAATTACCTGTGACACCCATTGTCCTGCTTTCATATCCTCTGTTCCTCACTTAGATCATCTGCTTTATTTTGCTTGTGGTTTCAGTGATTTGCATTCTCTTTTGAAATGTGGGCTTATGTCTGGGGAGCTTCTCATGGAAGTCTGTGCCAGTTGCATTAGGGGCAGTAAAATGTGCAGTGTTCAGTGGCTAAATGCTACAAATCATTTATTCCAGAGAGAAGACAAAAGTAGTCCCTAGTACTTCCACAAGAACTTTGTTATGTTTTCCCACTTGAAGTATTATTATTATTATCTGGGTCTCTGGAGTTTGGTCTTCAGGTAGGGGAAACTTCATAATTGTTTTCTTTGGCTATATCTCCTATTCAGGGTTATGCTGATGGTCTCAACTCATAAAGCTATTTCATCTGCAAAATTGTAGAACTCATGAAGGTTTTTGGTCCTCATTTCATTTTGAATTAATCTTGCAATTTGAGAGTAGCTGGCTGTTTATGGTTCCAGATAAATGGTTATTTCTGGTTTAATTTAAAGGGGGTTAGGATAGGAGTTCTGTCTCCCTCTTTACTAATTTTTCTACCTTATTGTATTATCAGGCATTTAGAAACAGCATTAATGCAAACAAAGTTAGGCTTAAAGCAGGCATCATGCAGGAATAGAGATTAAAAGAAAAGGGAATATAAAAGCTTGGAGGTAAAACCTGATAGAATTTGACTTTTAAAAATGTTTTTGTATTTCCTACTGTGGCTACTGTGCTTAGCTGATGCACAATCACAGTAATGTGTTCCTTCATATTGGTTTACAAAAGAGCTTTGCAATAATCATGGAAAAGGAAGTACAGAGCTAGACAATAAATGCCTCTGCTCTTAGGTCAGCCTATTTAATTTCCCTTTCAAATCCAATTGTTCACCTGCTGTGGTTATTAAATATAAGCACAGTCTGTATTTGAATACCCTGTCTGTGCCACTTCAGCACTCTGTACCTGTTGCTTTGCCATTACTGATGCAAGTTGCCTCTGAGGATGTTTGTAAGAATATGAATATATTATATTATGTCTTTTACTTACACTACTGCCCAGAGTTCTTTTTTCTTTCCCTTTTTATTTTTTTTTTTTTTACTGCAACCGTGTCCACCAGGCCATTTAATCTGATGGGTTTACATCTTAAATGTAGGATCAACCTCACAGAGCCTATCACCCATCAGATATTCAACCAGATTTTTTAATAATTTGAATCATAGCATGTAGCCATTTTGCTTATTATCTACATAAATATAGCAATATAAAAGCATGAAAATAACACTTAATAAAATGTGTGAGGAAAAGAGAGAAAAAGAATAAGAGTAGAAAGAGATCAGCACCCATGGAGCCAATGACAAGTGTTGATTGTTGGAGTTTAGATATCTCTAGTGGCGTGATAAAAAGTATTAACCCACCTTGCAGGATCTGCTTGTTGGCCTTGTCCCTTACCTGGCTTGTAGCTTCTGGTGGTGCCTACAAACTCTTGAGTTTTGCCTGAGATGGCATTGCTTGATTCCCCTGCCTCTATCTGCAGTCAGAACAAGAGACACCAATGCAGAAGACATGTGCAGAAGGCTGATATGTATTCTCTAAAATTTTGGGGCTGGGCTTTGTTCTTGGTAACATCATGCTCATGTGACAAGCTTAGCAATGGCAAGATTTATACAAAAAATGTTTCAAATATTTAAGCTGGAAAATTTCAGTTCATGTCTTTCAATGTACATGCAGAAGCTGGGACAATAATTTCTCCGACAGGAAAGTTCCTCTGAATCCTGCACTACATCAGCTTTACTTTAGCAGATATTTTCTGTGCAGAGTGCTCTTAGACTCCAAGAAAATGTCTCTGGGGTTCAGCATAGGCCACTAATATTTTCTTCATCCCATTCATCTTCATTAAATATTACTCTATTATGAGCAGAAGGTCTGACTAAAGCCCCAGCTTTCCCCCCTTGGTGTTCCATATTTTAAACACACAGGTTGGATTTTGTTGCTGTTTGCATATTTTTGCTTCTATTTTACCCGTGTTTCAAAGCTTATTCTGAAGTGGGAAAGAATGCCAATTAAGGATTTTCTTCTTGATCATAAAGGAAATAAAGAGCTTTTCTTTCCTAACTCGGTTGCAAGCATTCCACCAGAATTTCCAAGTAGCCTTTGAGCAACTGTCAGCCATTCATCTGAGAGGAAAGATTTCAAGCTTTGTCATGCAATTAGTGAGTCTTTAAAAGGCCACAGCATTCACAGTCTGAGCTCTGGCATGGAAGTCTCTGCACACAAAATTCTTTTTTTTCCTAAGCATATCTGCAAACAGTCCACCTAAGAGAAGAAGACTCAATTAAATTAGAGAGGAGACACAACAATAAAAATGCTACTTCAAGGGGAATAGTCAATGCTGAGAATTAGGAACTCACATAAACACCTGAATAATGGACTTAGTTTTAAAACACAGCCTCAATTTATGGGAGTGCTCCTGAGCCATACATAGAACACACAGGCACTCACAAACATTTATTTTGGTATGAAACTTTGATCCCTGTCTAAATATACATCTGATTCAGCTCCTTAATGAGGAAAGGTGTTCTTCCCTGAATGTAGATTGCTGTGTAAAGTTTTGGTTCTAGTCTTGTCTCATTGAAACTTCATTTTTCAATTATTTGAGCAACAGAACTCCATGCTGGTAGCACTCTAAATGACTATCATTTAGCAGGTACCTGGCAATATGCCAGTCCAGCCCTTATGTGTTGCCTTTAAATTCTTCTTTAAAATTAAAGATTCTTGTTTAGTAATGATATGTGCATCAACATCTGCTACCTAATTTTCCCATAAAAAATAAATTCAGAGACAAATGCAGCAAAGACTGGAGAAGATTTTTGTGGCTGGTAAATTCCTGACCTTTGGTCTTCTGGTAAAATACTGTCCCTAGTCATAAGCAAATAGTATCATAAGTTGCAGCAGAAGCATTCTAGGAAGGCATAAAGGAAAGGCAAAATTATTGTTTACTCAGAGTATGAAAGTTGTATTCAGACCTGAAAGCAATAGATAGCTAAGATTTCAAGCCTGTGCTCTACATCATTACCTTTTAAAAATACTCCTATATTTTAGTTTTGGTTTTTTTTTTTTTACATTTTAAGACATTTTTTCATTAATATATGTCTACCTAAAACTGGCTTATTTATTTGGTACTGTATTATTTGGTTCATAAATTAAGGTTATTTGTCCTTCTTCTCTGGATCTTCAAGAGCAGTATATTACCTTTCTGATAATCATCAGAACTCTGTGGTTCATAATAAATTGGTCTCCTTGAAGAATTTCTTAATTAAGCCATTTAATTATCTTACATAACAGAGATGGAGAATTTGGTAATGGTTTCCAGGCTGGTGTATCTTTCAGTCATAGTCTATATATGAATTCCCTATCCTCTGCATTCTCTTTAAGAGCCAGGTGCATTCATACAAACACAGATATTTCTCCACATCCCCATGGCATGATGCATAAATAACACTTTTCTCTGACTTTCAAGGAACTTAAGGCATTTTATTTTCATAAACTGTAGATTTATAGAGCTGATTATAATAAGGGGAAAAACAACATAAGAAGACTTTGGGTTTTATTATGTCAAATAAATGAATGAGAGGATTTATGTGATTAATTCTTGTTATCACTAATGGCCATTTTAATTATTATATGCTTCAAAGAGATAAAATGCAAATTTGCAACTGAGGTATCAGTGATCTCCTAGTGAGTTACCGATATGCAAATTGCTAAATGATTTTTAATTGGTGCACCTCATCATTCAGTTATTTTAACAAGTCTGGTAGCTAATTTTCCTAATGTCCTGCTGCTGCTGTTTATCTCTCCCTTCAGTAAGGAGCAGTTCATTGACACCAGCATCCTGAATCCTATTTATCATAAATAGCTGCAAATCAAGATTAATTCCCCTGGTAACCTGCAATTTAATTTTACTGTTTGACTATGAATGCATTCATTGTGCATCTGTGAAGAACCTAATTCTGATTAGAAACTCTTCATTGCACTTTGTACCATGCTCAGAACTGAGATCATTTAACTGTAGTGTGGAGTTCATGTTATATTGAATAACAATAATGACAAAAGATGCTATAAATTCAGCACAGTCTTTTTAAATCATGCAAGATCAAATCACAAATCCTCAGATGGCAAGACAATCACAGATATTGTAATCAAGCACTGTCTAGAATGATATTTATTTATTTTCTACCATTAGCAGTAGACACCCAAGAAGAAATCACAGTAGACATCAAAAAGACAAAGCACATTGTTCCTAATTTTAAAGTTGCCACAAATTATTACAACTTCTGTCCCAGTCCTCCAGTTACAGGACAGGGAGCATGTTCTCTCTGCAGAAAGGGCTTTGTGTAGTTTGAGTGGCAATGTCTCCTGGGCTTGGCCTGGCTTTGTGGCTGGATTTGGGTTATGAATCCATGCTGGCACCTAGGGAGGTACCAAGGCAGGGAGTGTTCCCAAAAACCCCAATTTACACGTGGGAATGGAGAGGTTCTGAATTTTCTATTCAACTTTTCAGCTCCTGTTAGGAAGGTTTGCTAGGTAATGAAGAGAAACACCTCCCATGTTTGAATTTAGAGTGCACAGGGCTTTATGAAGATTTGGATTTTTTTCTGTGGTTTTTGCTTCAGAAATGAAGCTTCAATTCCTGTCAGGACAGAGGGGTTCAGCTTTGTTCATCATTATCAAACAAAGCAGGATAACAACTAGAAATTTTTAAGACTGATGGTAAAACATTTCCAAGCTGTAAACTTATAAGTTCTTTGCCTTTACAACTTTGAATTCATCTTAAAACCTGAAAGCATTTTACTTGGGGGTTTTTTTCATGTCTCAGTTTCTTCTTCTAAAGGCCTTGAAGGCTCCATGGTCTAAAAGCCTAGGATCAGAATTTCAAGGCAATAATGAGCCATCACCTATGGTCAAACTTGACCTAATTCAGCTACAAGCTCCCTTGAGCAACACTGTTCATAGTCAGAAAAACATGTAGTTCCTCTTTTTAAAAGAGCCTTTTCTGAATAAATACAATATACTATATAAAGTTATAGAAACTTGAGAAAATTATCTAAATAACAAAATTTTCCTTTTCCCCCCTTTTAAATATTTAACCATGATGATGTTTCCAATGTATTTATTATATGTTACAGTTTTCAAACTAAAAAAACAACCCTAACAAACAAATTCAAGCGACCAAAAAAAATCCCAACCCTCAACTGAAATAAATAAGGCAGTCCATAACTCAGGGTTCTGTCTGCAAAGGAGACAGATAACACTACAAGTTTTATATGCAGATCACCTGAGGACAAAGTATATAATTAAGAAATATGTAAATTGATAAAAATAAGACCTCAGTGAATTTTCATATTTTTATATTAATGGTTGTAGAGTTCAAAATCTAAAACAACTATGTAGTATTTAGATTATATTGGTTCTGCCCTTTAAACCTTTCTTCATTCTTTCCAGATCATTGTTAAGCAATTTAAGTTTTTGTGTTCTCTTCCAATTGGAAATTAAAATGAGAGCCTGGGCTGCAGAAAGCACAATATTGTTACAGTATGGTTATATTTATTTAATCTTTCTTTCATTTCTTAAAGGTGTCATTATGACAGGAAGAATTAGCTGTTAGCTGTCATTTCCTCAGAGATAAAAATGCAGACACCTTTATTAGCCTGCCTGCTCCCCGGGGAGCTTGAGCATCACCAGACAGGTTCAGAGAGGGTGGCAGCAGTTTGTGCCTTGGCTCTGTGTCAGGGGGGCTTGGTGGGCTCAGACCCCAGGAGCTGTGGATAAATGAACAGCAGAGCTCCAGGCTGCAGAGATGATGGGATTATAGCAAAAGGAGATACAACAGGGGCATCCTTTGGCCCCCACTGGGGCACAGGAAAAGAGCAGAATTGTTTACTAAGAAACCATAATTAAATTCATTAGGTATGACTCCCCTTGCCTGAGTCAGACTTTTTTTTGCAAGGCTTCTGGCCCTGGAGGTCATAAATCAAAAGGAGTAGACCTAAAATTGAGCCTAACTAGAGGAGATTGTGAAAGTGATGGATTACACAGCTCCTTAGCATCCTGCCTTTGGCCCAGGAGTTTCACATCTTCCTCTGCCTTTTTCTTTTGGTTTTTTTTTTGACAGCAGCATGACAAGAAGTCTTCAAAATAAATACTTTGTAAAATTGTGTTGTTTGTAAAACTGTTTTACATTAAATCCAAGCCCCTTGTTCCAAATTCACGCTCAGGATGAGTGTAGGAACCACTCTACCAGGTCAGTCGCTGTCCGTTGAGCTACAGACATGCAGACAGACATGCATCCATCCACACCACTTGCCAGGTTTGTGTTCTGCTGCTGGCAATGGTAATCTGGGGCTAGATTAGATAAGGTAGCCTAGAAATCACAACTGAATACAAATATAGATGATACTCATCTCTGTTCTATTGGTTCTGCTGCACATTTTGCAGATATTTTTTTCTTTCTGTGAATGCACTGAGGCCAGGCAAAAGTGTATGAATTTGAGAAAATCTCATTTTAAACTATGACATCACATTTTTCATTTTGCTTCATCTTTAAAACTTTAGACATGCTGTTAAAATTAAAGTAACACCATTTTCATTATTATCAGTATTGCTGGTATTTTCATGATGACAGGGGCAACCAAAGCATCATTAGGCTGGACCTACTTCTCAAAAGAGAAGATAGTCCAATTCAAATCTAACATAAAGGAAAAAAAATCCATTTATGGAAAATAATCACCAATTATTCCTCTTGTATGACCTATCATGTCTTAGACCTCTTCTGATCCGTTTTGAGGCCTGAGCCATGATTAGAAAATGTATTTTATAAGCTATCCCTAGAAGTGTTCAAGGCCAGGTTGGACAGGGCTCTGAGCATCCTGGTCTGGTGGAAGGTGTCCCTGCCCATGGCAGGGGCTTGGGACTGGATGATCTTCAAGGTCCCTTCCAACCCTGGCTGAAATTGTCTCACTTCACACCAGTACTGCTGCAATTGCTGTGAGAGTGGACAAAGAAAGATGTAAGGATCTCTGCTCTGAGTAATTATTGTATTGCCAACAAGGAACTAAAAATAACATAATTTTGTGGAGAAGTTATGCAAAATAGAGGCAAGCAAAAGTTTAAGAAAGAAACTAAATACATACAAAATGTTTTTTGTAGTATTAACCCAGCACCTGTGCTCAGCAGCCTTCAATCAAATTAAAGAATTGCCTTAAATTGGTTTAACCTAAGCCTTAGATTAATATCAAACTGACACTGCAGCTGATCTAGGCAAAACACTCCTAGCACAGATTATTTTCACAAAACTGTGCTTTACAGTGTAGAATTAATTCCATCTGTTCCCTTCAGCCTTCCAAGCAGTAAAAGAAGCAGGAAATGTAGCTACAGGGTTTTTCTGCCCCAGGATGATGTCACTGAGAGAGCACACCCTCTTGGAGCTCAGACTTGGAGATCCAGACTAACAGAAGTTTGTACTGTAGATGTCATCTGAGAGCTCCCCAGCAATCCTGCCACTGAAATTCTCGGGACTTGTTAATTCTTTCTCGAGAAAATGTTTTAAAGTAACTTCAGAGGAATAGGTAATTTGTAGCATTCAAATGGAAAACGCTTCTTTTTGAGACTATACAAGAGCTTTCCAGTAACTTTTCATCCTTTTGATTCTGCAAATCAAGTCTTGTCTTCTTTGTCTTTGTAAGAGACCTTCACAGGTTGTAGGGGAACCATGCTGCCCATAATTTGCCCACTGGGACCACAACAGATAATAAATTGTTACACCGAGCCCATCTTAGCGTTCTCATAACAAGCTTTTCCACAGTGTAAAGCCTCTGGATACATTTTCTTCTGCTCAAAGCAGAGCTTTAAGAAGCTGCTCCTTGTTTCTGTGTGCTAGGGGCTACGTGCAGAGTATGAGAGAAAAATATTCCTGAGATGTTTATGCTACAGAGGAATGTAGGGAACTCTCTGTTATTTTGGTTTGCCTATTCCCCAATACACAGAAAATTAATATTCACAGATAATACTGGGGACAGAATTAACACAATGTTTTGAAGTAGAAGAAACTCAGTGCATGCCAGTGTGTTTTGCTCTGCAACAAAGCCCAAGTTTTTGGGAAATAGGAACTATTGGATGTGAAGGAACTACCTGATAGAAATGGCTACACAATCTTACTCTTTCTCTCATTGCTCTCATTTTCTTGAAGTTTCTTTTGTTCCAACTTGCATAATAACTAAGGCCCAGCAATAGGAATTAAAAGCTTTTATATTTTTCTTGCACCACCTTCACAGACTTTAGCACTGTAGAAAACTTCAGTGTGTACTTCCATGCACTTGGAATACATGTACAGATTTGGTCCTTCTAAGATACAGTAATTAAAGCAATATATTCTCCTCAGGATAATATCTACTCTACATGAAGCACAGAGAAATTAATCTATGTTTGTGCTTTTGAGTAAGCACATACATGTGTAAAAATGAACAGTAACATCTAACCATAACAGATACAGAATACAATACGTGTGCCTTTTTTTTAAATTAGTCTGTGGTAATAGCTTGAAGCCATACAGAACACAGTTTCAATTACTAATGCCACCTCTTATTCTTTTTTCTGCCCATTAGTTATCAATAGAAAGGGGATAACAATAAAAAACTTTATTTTTTAATTGCCTAACTAGCCCTGTTTACCAGGTAACTAAACACAAGCTTGTACAGGAAAACCACTTTAAGTAATGCATTTTGGAAATTTCTGCAAGTGACCTAAAATTAGTTTCCAAATCCAAAAGTATTTAGCTTCAACCTGTCTATAAAAGACTAGGAACAAGTGCCTGCATTTAAAGCTTTTCTAATGACATACTTTCCCTTTTCCAGTAAGGTAATATGAGATTAAATTAATACTTAGAATCTCAGGACTGTGAATAATATGCTTTTAAGTAGAAGAAGGGAACAGTTATTTGGCTTTTTTCTAGAAAATGGTGAATACTTAAAGGTTTACAGAACTGAGATGTTAGACTGATGGCTAGAATTTACTTGGTGTGTAATAAATGCTTGTTACTGCTCAAGGTGAATGGCAACTTCTACATTGATCTCTCTTACAAAATCATTGGTACAAATACATTCTGGGGAAGAAAACATGTTGATGCCTTGGTGCTAGACTTGGTTTGCACCAGAGAAATTGCTCTAAATGCTTACAACCAAACTGCAGCCAGAACAAAACCTTCATTCCTTTAAACCTCTGGGAATAAATACTCTGTTGGGAAGGAAAGACTTAAAGCACTTTCTCCTTTAGCCCTTCTGTTTTAAATAGTATTTGATACTGTGGTTTCTGCTAGCTATCTTGGTAGTCCAAATACCCACTCAGATGACAAAGGCAATGATAGCAGCAGTACCTAATGGGTAACAGGTAACATACATAATACAATAATGAGGGATTAGCAAACAATCCCTTAATATTTGCAGCCTAATCCTGTAAGAGCCTGCCAAACTCACACTTCAACTCCATTTTTCTGATATCACTCAGTTTTTACCCTTAGGCCTCCATCTCCATTCATTTCCTGTAGTCTCCTCCATTAAGTAGATCACCCTGAAGTAGCCAGTTCCATTTGTCAGGCTCTGCTCTGGTCCCAGGGTAATGTTTCTCGTGCCCTTCTTCCTTCTGTGTCTCCAGTGAAGTTTATCATTCTGTGTTTCACACTGCTCCAGAATGAGATGTGTGAGTAAACAGTAAAATGTAACTGGTTCTGAGCACTAAATTAGACTGCTTGCTTCATTGTCCTTTCTGGATTGGGTTGGGAAGTTTATTCATCCCAGCCAGAATTTTGCTTACAGAACAGTCTCATTTGTGTTTTGTAGCATAGTACATATTGTTTTTATTTGTGGCTGAAATGTGAAGGATTAGACCTGAGGGACCTAAGCACTGCATTGTTTAATATAAAACTTTGAGGCTCCCAAATAAAATTTAATCCAGGAATCCTCGGACTCTGGGAACATTGGGATTACATTTTATTTTGAGAACAAAGCTGGGAAGAGCGCTGGAGAAGTGGGAAGTTGCTGTTTTTCCTTTCTGAAATGTGGCCAGAGGAAGCATTGCTGCTGCTGAACTTTTGTACAACAAATTATTGGCTGAGCACTTCCCCAGGATGCAGAATTTAATTACCACTTGTTTTTGGGAAGAATCACCAAAAGTGTAGCAGGACTTTTTAAAGTGCAGCTATTTCCAGGCTCTAGGGAAAACAACTGTGCTCTCCAGGAGTTCTAGACTCTTAGGGCAAGTTCTCAGACAGCCACAATTTATTTCCTGGTGATCTGTGAGCAAGAGAAAGTCCCAGGTTCTGCTCCCTCCTTGTTTTGGACACACGTAGTCACTAGATAAAATATATAAATAATGTCTCAGACTATAGGTACCCTGTTGCTGTCATATTTTCTGAAAAATCCTCTCTTTGCCCAGGATTTTCTCCTGGGAAGCTGAGAAGCCTCAGCTTCTCCTGTGTTTGCTGCTCTGGAATGTGGTCTGGAGATTGTTTATTCAAACATGTGAATTGTTTTAACTTAACGGCCAATCACAGCCAGCTCTGTCGAGGCTCTGAGGAATCACAGGTTTTTATTATTCATTCTTGTTCAGCCTTCTGTCTGTATCCTTTCTCTTCTTTAGTATAGTTTTAGTATAGCATCATATCATAGCTCATAGCTCATATCATAGCTCATACCTCTTATCATACCTCTTATCATACCTCTTATCATACCTCTTATCATACCTCTTATCATACCTCTTATCATACCTCTTATCATACCTCTTATCCTACCTCTTATCCTACCTCTTATCATGGTATATCAGCCTTCTGAGAACATGGAGTCAGATTCTCATCTCTCACCTTGTCCTGGGGACCCTGACAAACTCAACAGTTCCCATAGAGAGAGTTTCCAAATCTCTCACCCTCAGCTACCCTTTGGAAGCTGCTGGTTTTATTTAGGACATAGATACTGGTCCTTTATAGAAGACAAATGAGTTTTGAGTTTTTTGTTGCCATTTAATTTGTCCTTTAGCCAGCCTGCTGAGGCAGGATGTGCAGCTAATGAAAGCCTGAGGTGGAACTATCTCTTCCAAACCAGCTCCCTGGGCTCCTTTGGTCTGGGAGGCCGGGGAGCAGCCTGCTATGACAGCAATGAATTTGCACTACTCTGCCTCACTGATCTCCCCTTTGTAGAACACTTCTCTAGGGCTCTCTTAAAAGCCATCACACATGTTCCTGCATCTCCATTACATCCTGAATGATATGCTGCAAATCAACCCTGCTGCAGCACATCCCATTAAAGAAGTAATTCAAAACGTGGAGACTTAAATGAGAATTCGTTGTCTGAGTTACTGGGAAGACTCTGACACACCTGAAATGTATCATTCAATTATAATTACTTTATTAGCCACATTAGCTTTCATTAGAATTAGTTCTGGAAAAGGAAAGGGAGAATAATTATTTGTTAAAATTGTCCTTTTTCTTTTCCTGGACAACGAAGGGAGAGATTTCCATGGGTAGATTTTTTTTTTCTATATTTGATTTTTCATACACCTACAGTGACACTATAGGAGTTATTCAATGTAATTACTTAGGGATAGGAAAAAATGTACATTCTCCAACTGTGCCTGTATTAGCAATAAGAACTGCCAGGAATGTAAACATAATGTTAATTACTGGGAATTCATAGATAATTTATTATAAATCAGAATTAATCTCATATTCCTGGCGTGCCAGTGGCCTTGTGAGTTTTTCAAAATCCTGCTAGCTGCTGAGAGATCAGCTCACCAGGAAACCAGTCAGAGCCAGCATTATTCTTAGAGCAGGTTCCTTACACAGCTCCCCTTCAAAGAGAGGTGAGTGCAGAGGCAGAGCCCTGCCAGGGAATGAGGTGCTGGCTGTGTCCCCACTTGGAGGGGACAGCTGTCCCTCAGCACCCATGAGAAATACACTATTTGATCTCAAGGTAAGCTAAGGAGCAGGGGCATTTCCCAGCTCCTGAGCTGAAGCTGGTGATGCCATCATGGCATGCCATCAGATATGGCCATTTTAAATCCCTCCTTGAGGCCATGATACAGATGAACAATTGATGTTCCACTGGGGCAGAGCACAAAGAGGAGAGCAGTCCCACAGATGGTGATGGGCTTGAAGGCAGGTCTCACTCTCCTCAGCTCCAGTTACATTTGCTAGGGCTGCATTAGATGTACAAGCTGCTGCTTCTTTTACCCCAACTGCTGGTGCTGCTGTTTTGGAACCAGGTTTTGACAGTGTCAGTTCAGAATATCCTGGGAAAACAGCATGTTCAAGTATCATTGGTGTAAGTCATCCTTTAAGCACTATTGTATAAAATACATAATTTACACTCATTGTGCTCTCTCTTTTCTATTATAATATACAAAAGTATAAAATGCTAAAGGACTAATGTCAATGCTTTAGTTTTACAGCAGTGAAAGACATTAATCCTCAAGCAGTGATGAATGGTGTAGTCAATTCAGTTCATTCTAATTCACACCAGTTTAACTGGGATGGGAATTTGGAATATATTTTATAGTTGTTGGTCCACTAATTGCAAGAAACAAGGGTTGACAGGTGTGTTTATTCAAATGAGCACAGCATACTGATGGCTGTAATTCAGATCATGGTCTAATCCTGGCCAAGATAATGTTCTGATGTGAGATTAAAGCATGAAGAGTTATTAAGGAGGTTTATTGTTTCCAAAGGACAAAATGGCATCTTCTAGCAACCCATTGGTAAGGGAAGATCTTAAAAAATGTGAAGGGCTAGAAAAAGAATAGCACTGGGCATGCATGAGAAACATTATCCATTTTATAAGGAATGAGACCTCTGTTATTTATTTACCAAAACAGTCTGATAATTAAAATGCAGATCAAAACTGGAAGCCAGGTGTGAAGTGACAGATATATGTGAATGGTATAAGTGCACTTAAGACTGTCAGCTTTGCAATCACAAGGGCTGAAAGGGAACATTTAGAAATGTTTCAAAACTATTAAAAGGTTAAAAAATATATTAAAAAAAATATATTTCCTACCAAAATACTAGCGACAAAGCACAAAGTAATAACTAAACCAGTAACTTCACATAAAACATCATAATATTTCTCCAGCAAAAGCATTCTTGTCTAGGAGGTTACTGACTTTTGTGTCAGCTGGTTCAGAGAGGTTAAATGTGACAAAGTGCTTATAAATGTGTGTATGTGGGGGTGTTGTTGTTTGTTTTGCTGGGTTTTTTAATTTGTTTTTTTGTTCTTTTGGGAAATTCTGTTATCTTCAGCTTGTTGGTAGTTCTGACCACATTGAAACTTTGTGAACTTAAGAGTTACGAAAACCCAAAGGTTGGGCTGGGTTTTAGATTTAGTGAGCTATGTGTTACAAGGAAAGCTATTTCTGGCATGATGTCTTGGACTTGTAAATATGTTCTTGTAAAAAATAGGGCTGCTGTTCCTGTTATCATTTTTCTTTGTGCAATCTGGCCACGTAAATCTCCTCGAACAGAATGCTTTAGTGGATTGGATCCCAGAGCACAAAAGGCACAAAGGGAACAGCAATAATCACAGTGGCACCTCACAGCAGTACCAGAAACACTTCTATCAGCAGCAACGGGATAAGTTGGGAAAAAATCAGATGTTATTAGTGCAATTGAGAGGATCTATCATCAGAGCCATCTTTTATTCCTCTCAGCCACATCACTGCGAGAAGAGGACGTATTTTTCATGCTCTAATAAAACTGGATTCACATCCTGGAGAGGGGATAAGGGGAGGATCCTCTTATAATGGAAAACCCAAATGCATCAGTAAAACATTGTGAAGTGTTAAAAATAGTTAATGGTCCAGATTACAGTTCTTCTGAATTTCCTCATCCAGCCAAGATAGCTGCTTTCTCGTGCCCTTGAGAAACCTTGCAGCTTCCCAGAGGAAAAGATCACAGCTGAAATGGGTGAGCAAAGCCCTGGTTACACATAGCAGCCACACACTACTAGAGGTTTTCTAACTTCTCAGCATCAGCCCCTCTGGCCTTGAGTGCCCCTGGAAGCCCCTCCCTGGGCATCCCCTGCTCTGCCCTTGGGCCTGCCAGACCCACTCCAGTCCAGCCTGGGGTCAGGCTTGTCAAATTTTATCCAAAGACATTCCCTTTTCCCTTTTTTCTCCTTCTGTGGTGGCTTCAGTCAGTGGAAACTAAAGCATTCTGAACATTCTTGAAAATCCCATGTTAAACAACTGTCTGCTTCTGGAGGAGGCCAGCTAATAGGCTCTGGCTACTACAGGATGATAATAATTAGAAATTAGAGTTATCTATTGTCAATGCTGTGCCTTTTTTTTGCCTTTCAGCAGGACTTCCTGCCTTTGAGGTTTTTATTCTGGCATTCCAGCATCAACACAAAGTGGAAACTGATACAGACATAGGGAAAGTAATTTAATGAAGTGATTGAAAAGGGCAGATTCAAAACTGGGACTAGAAATGCCTTAGATCTGTCTTCTGAAGAGAAAATTTCATTAAATTACTTTAGTTCTTAAAAATGTCTTAAAATTTTTATGAAGAAATCTTTCCTTGCATGAAATAAACTGCTAAAGCTTCCAGCAGGTTAAAGAAACCAACAAGACCTGAGCGAAACTTTGGGTAATTCCCCTACTAATCCTGTGTTTCTGTTTCTCTTTTGGTTCAGCTCTTGTTTTCACTCTGCTTTTCTGCTGAGTGACAAGAACATAAGGGCAAAGAAGCAACTTGCCATGCAGGTCTATATCCTTATAATTCAGTGCAGTGCAAGAGTACTCTGTTGCTTAGCTAAAGAATTACAAATTTCTGTATTCTCCATCTTTTCCATCTTGTTCTCAGAATGAGAAATAGGAGCATCCTCTTCCTTGAAGTCATTAATCTAAGTTGGAATGATTAGCAGCACCACACTGCTAATATTATTGAAAATAAGGTGGAGAGTTTCAGGAAATCAATGATGCAATCCTCCCCCAATTAATTTCAGCAATGAGAACACTGGAAGATTTAACTTGTGATTTTGAATTTCCTCTGATTAAAGTTTCTATCTCTTTCCTTCTGCTACCGAGATAGGAGAAAGCACTTTTCTAAAATGCTGTCTAGGAAGATTATCCCACTTTTTCTTAGCAGCAGTGTATATATATATAAAAATTAGTGTTCCACATCAGCCAGAGCATTCCAGCTGGGATCCTCTTGGTGCTGTCTGATGCACTTAAATGCTTTTCATGGGATCCTCCTTTCCAGAGCACTGCTGAAATCACATTGAAATGTTCTTTTTGGATGAGGTGAAGATGGTGACAGCTCATCAAACAGAACAGCTGAATGTATCACCAAACATTGTGCCAAAATATTGAAAGAATCAGTTCCCTGCTTCAGGCATGCTTCTCAAAGAAGCAGTCCCACCTCTGTAAGACTTTCTGTGGTACCAGCAATAAAATAAAAGCCTGTAATTTTCCTGCAGTACTAATGTCATCCTTCCCAAACCTCTGCAGTCAAGCCCATTGAAATCCAATTCTGTTATATCAAATGGAGCCTCAGTGGTTATGGCTGTGTCCCTTTCCATGGAGTTTTCAAGTGCTCAATGGCTTTGTGCATTTTTGCTGCCAAGGTCTACTAAACACTTCTGTGTTCCTGGTAAAAAAATTATTAAGTTTATAAACATAAAACTCCCCAGTGCTCAAAGAGCCTGAGAACCAATACCACACAGCTGCTTGGTAGGGCTTCTGTTGTGACAAAATAAAGGAGTTGATCTTATTTCAGTTTTAATAAAAACTTGTCTTCTTATGTGGCAGCACAAAGAGCAAGTAGTGAACGGTCAAAGAGAAACAGCTCCCAGATGGCTCAGGGTGCTTAGTCAGTTTGTCTGGTTCTACATGTAAAAAGGAAAACCAGACTGAAGTCACAGTTTTGTAGACAAATGTCTAACAGTATTTAGAAAGAATCTGAACTGACTGTTGAACCTTTTCGACTCAGTGGGATCCTCTGCATCAAAGACAGGGATGGCTGCCTTCATCTTTCAGAAATCATGTGGTGGATGTCACAAAAAAGAAATTTCTTTTGGAAGGGTTCAAACAGAGGGCTTACCACATCAATTAGGAGAATTTTGGAGCTTGAGACAATATCTGGGCTTATCTGATACTCTGAATCCTACTGCAAAGGCATACACAGCCTGCTGGATTTAGAGTTCCCCTGAACAGTGAATAGGAATGGAAAGGAACCTGGCAAACTGAGGAACAAAATCTTTCCAGATAAGAAGCAGAGGTCTTTTTCTCTTTTGATTTGCCAGGGCAAGGATCTGGCAAGGGAACTAAACTAGTTGTACTAGTGGAAAAAGTCTAATGGTTTTTTTATTCCCATGTATTTCAAGAGCTAAAAATTAGGCTGAAGTAATTGATGTTACTCAAATTACTACAGAGATGTTAATTTAATGATTTTGTTTTACTTTTTGCCTTAAGATTAATCTGTCTCACAGTGCTCTTCTGTACAAAACTCCACCCATGAAAGTCCTTTCATTAACTTCCATGTCCAGCTGATAAAGTTGCTCTCATCTCAAGAAAACAAAAAGTTCAGATTATAAAAAGGTTTCAATCACAACTTTTATATTGCTTTTGGGGGAATGTCCCAGCTTACATTTAGGTTCCTTCTCCATCTCTCTCAATATCTTTAACCTCAGCTGTATCAGCAAAATGATGTGCTGGCATTTTGAACTTTTTAGTAATTATGTGGCTGTCTTGCATGGGTGGTTTCTCCAGCATCAGCTGTAGGGCTGGATCAGCTGGATCAGCCTTTCCCTCATGCAGTCCCTGGGTCTGTGGTAGGTTTGATATGTAAAGAAGTTAAGCTGTGAAGGAAAGTGTACATCAGATAAATCCATCGAGCGTTTTGCCTGTTCTGAGAGGCTCTGTGTCTCTGTGAAGAATTGTACAGATAATTGAGATTCAAATAGATAAATAAGTGCAAGAACTGTCCAGAGATTACCTGGTAGTTTGGCTGTTGGATATGCATACTATGTAGCTTGCAATCAAATTAATCTGCTTTTCTATAACTTTGTTTTGCTGCAAATAAAGTCACATACAATTGCAAAGCCACCAAAATTCACATTCTTACCTGAAGCTAGTAGAGTACAATACCAGAAAACTCTGAGTTGTCAAAATATGTCTTTAAGGTACTGCAGAAATAAGCTTGACTTTAGCTCTTTTTTTTTTTAAATTTGTCAATGTCAGCATAAAAATGTGTATTTCTTTTCTTTCTGACATTCCTAGAAAGAACATACAATTCAGCAGAAAACATTTTCTAGTTTTTCTACATTTCTGCTCCCCAAGTACTGTCATACTAAAATGCAAGATACTCCTATGTGAGTTCCAGATCTACTTTTCTTTCTCACATAAACAAAAATCTAAAGTATTTAAAGAGTCTTGGTGAGTTAAAATCAATATATTCTGCGGTTTTTAATGAATTTATGCTAATTCACAGTAGCAGAGACTGTTCTTAAATCTCTCAAGAGCAAATGTTCCCTTTGATGGCGTTTTGCTGTGAGGTGTTAGCACTGTTCCACCTGATGTGATCATTGCCTATTGCTCTTTCCAGATGCATATTTTCCCTTTAGGGTTAGCAATCATTTCATGGTCTCATGTGTTCCTTGCCTGTGGAAGTCGTTTTAAAGCCACTTCTGAAACCATTTTTGTTCAATAGGGCATGAGAACATACAAAGCATATAAAGAAATTGCATTAAATTATTTTTGATTTTTAACATCTTAGAGTTGGGCTAAGTCTCTGTGAGTCCATGCTAAGCTTGATGAGTCCATGAAAACACCCTCCAGTCATATTGGGAGCAACAGCTGGGCTGAGCGTTGAACACCAGAGGACAGTAATTCCTTTTCAGTGCTGGTTGAAAATGTCTCAGCAAATAACAGTGCCAGAAATGAAGCTACAGCAAAGTCCTCAGCAGAAATAACAAGGTCCCAGAAGCTCACATTCCTGTACATTAGGGATGTTACAGCAACCAGGGCTGCCAAACCATTTAGTTGCATGGTTTGAACTGCTTGGTTTTAGTTGCATGAAATGAACTGCTTCCACCAGCTTGTAAACAAGGAAAAGGTGAGGCAGGAGGGTTGTGTGCTGAATGTGGTGCAGGGGACACCTGTGGGAGAAAGAGCAAAATAAACCAAATTTGAGTGCCAGATCCTCTGCAGAATGCTGTACCTTGTTTGCTGGTGTAACACTCAAGTCAGCCTCTGTTGTCCTTGAGGGCAACCTGAACTAATCTTTCTTCTGCATTGATCCTAAAGCACCTCAAGCCTGGCCATTGATGTAATTTGCAGTGGCCTCAGGTTTGTGTCTCACTGCAGCCTAGATGACAAGAAATCATTGACTGACAGCAATATCTGGAGTGTGCCCCTTTCTGGTGTCTTTTGCCCTTGGTACACTCTCTAAAAATGGGTTTAAATGCTGGTTGTTAAAGGGAAAATTCTGTGTCCTTCCTTCAAAGTCTTTGTGCAAGCAAAGTTCCATCATGCCTGCCTATTTTCTCAGAGGTGTAGAAGGAAAGGAAAAAGTATTCAACATAATTCAAGATAAGGTTTCAAAATTCATGTTCAAAAATGTCAGCAAGAAAGGAAGGGAGAGAAGAGGAAAAAAACTGGAGTAAAGCTATTGAATGGTATATAGAGCATGTGTTTTTAGAGGATGAAGGAAGAAGAATCTGAAAAGTAGAATAGACATTTTCTTGAAATATGAGAACATGTAATCCTAACATTTTCCAATTCAATAACTGGATGTAGAAGCTTATTTAGAGCTGTTATCCTTCTCCCAGAGTTAATACTGCAGACCCAGTTTGCTTCAGCAGCTTTTCAGAAAAAAAAAATAGTAAAAAAACCAACAAAAACCCTAACAAGAAATTAAAGTGAAAGAACTTAATAATACACTCAATAAATAAATACCATCACCTAATAACCTCCCTTTCACAGGTGTCTCTGACCTCTGTGTGCAGAGTTGTCACCCACCACTGGAATGGCCTGACAGGGAGCGAAACCAGACCAAATTGAAATCCCAGGGATTTTTCCACAATGTAAAGGCAATCATCTTCACTGGAATTTGGCCAGAACACAGAGGCTATTAGAGCATCATTTCACAACTGCTATGGGATTGTCAGTGGCAGAAGAAACTCTTTTTCTGCATCATCCAAAGGCTGACACTGTTAGCAGAGCAGGGACTCGAATCTGTCATGTTCTCTTATTTAAGCAGAGGCCTGGCTTGACCTCTTTTAGTGCAGGGGAATGTGACAGGCTCAGAGCCTCAGGTGAACTACCCTGGCTGTGGGCTTGCTGCCAGGCAGGAGACACTGAGCCTTGGAAGGAAATCTATCCGGAATAATTGCAAGTCCAACTTTTCATGGAGAATTATTGCAGCGGATTTCGGTCTGCATTTAAGCAGTTTGGTCAGATCAGCATTCCTGAAAGAAAAAAAGACAAAGAAATGCAGTTATATACATAACAGGCTTATTGTGGAGCTCTCCAGGTGACTTCTCCTTTGTCTTTCAAGCCTGTATTCCCTACTCACAGCCCTTCAGACAATCCTAAGTAAAGCCAATCTTTTCTTTATTTACCATTTCTTTTCCTAGAACATTTGTAAATGAGAATTAAATTTCCTTATTCAGTTTCCTGTGCTGTAGATGGTAGAATCAGTTTTGAAGCTTAGCCTACTAATGAATTTTGCTAGTCTTAGGGTATTTATGAACTTACTGTAATTTCCTGAAATTGCAAAACTCGGATGGAATTCTACCACATAGATGCATCAGATGGCCATGAAATAGGGGCAGCTTTTCCCTGTTTGCAATGGTAATTGGGGAAGAGCCCTTAAGATAAGAAGTAATAGTAATAATAATAATATGTAGTTAAAGAAGATAAATGAGAAAAACATGCTAAAGCTACTTCTTTAAAATAATTTCCAATCATTCACTGTCTTTTACTTTAGTTGATTGATTTCCCTCATAAAATAAAATTGTACAACTTGGAATATATTGACCATTTTAAAATGGCACTGTGCATTGTAGCAAGCACACCAAGCAGATGGTTGTGTGGCAGTTGACTTCCAAACAGATAAAGATTTAACTGTGTGCTTAATTCTCAGCATGTTAGAAATCCTACTGAAGCTGAGAGGGATTATTCACCTACTTAAATTCTGTTTATGAGTTTTGCTGAATTAGAGCCAACAAGATATTAAATTCATTGTGAAACAGTCCAAAGTGCTTTCAGGAAACATGTACTGTATGTGTTCAAGCAATGAGAAGAACTTGTGGAATGCAGCATTGCTATATTAGCTAATATTACAGATGGATTTATAATTTTATGGTGTGACCCAGCACAATTCAAATCAGAATTTCTTTTTTTTTTTTTTTTTACTAGCAAATTTAAGCCAGGCTTTAGCTGAACCACATATTATTACATTCAATAAATCTAAGTAGTTATTTAACAATCTTTGAAACAAGCACTTTCTTTATTACTTGAATGTTAGTATAGTGACTTTATTTTTGGTAATGGTTCCAGCTTCTATTAGTATTATTAATGAAATATTAATTATTGACATGGAAGTACAGTTTGCATGAACAGTAGAATAGCAGCATTGCCAGGTTTACAGCCCTCACTAGTAAAAATTGGGAATTTTGTTTAGCATCAGCTCTGTAGAGAAATGTGCTTTATTAAATGCATTCTTCCATGATTTTGTGTCATCTTCTGATCCATGTTAGCCATTTCTTAGACTGATAGGCTTGGGCCCAGTGGGCTGCAAATGATTTGGTGCCAGTAGGTCTGTGCAGTGAAAATGGAGCAATAGTGGCCATTTAAATGTGCACTACAGCATGGCCAGCTGGAATGTCTTTCAAAGAGAAAAATGTACAGTAACATAAAAGAAGTATCATATTCAATCATTTATGAAGAATAAACAGGGCAACATTTCCCCTTTGCTCTCCAGTGTGTACTCAGCATGCTCTTGTGAGTTGCAGCATAGCATTTTATTTACAAAGAATGAAGCGAAATATCAATAATTGTTTATCTTCTTTGGATGGCCTCAAAGTGTGCTGGCTGTGTTTTGAAAACCCTGCACTTCCCAGGAGAAGGGAGCAATTGAGTAAGAGATTTCAACAGGATGTAAAGCAGAAAAATGATTTGTCTGGGTGCAATGTGATCCCTGCCTGCAGTGCATGTAATGGTAATGCATCAGTGAGTGCTGGCAGCCATCCCCTGCATTTATTGTGGCTCCATGCCTTGGCTATTTGATGGAGTCAACAGTCTGCTCTGGTCCTCCTGAACTCATGGGGCTGTGAGGGGCAGTGTGCTTGGGTAGTTTGCTTATTTGAAAAGTGAGCTGAATAAAATGAAGGCAGGTTCACAGCTTACAATAAAGGAAATAAGGATCTTAGCTTGTCCTCACAATGAATCCCCACCAGTATTTGCCAAGGCTTGAGGCAGTCAAGTAAAATTCCTTCTCCTTTTTATTCCTTTCTCACTCAAAACCCACTTCATCCTTCAAATTTACCATCCCAGTCTTAACAAGGGCAGTGATGAGAAGCAGTTCTTATGATTTCCCAGCTTCAACAGGAACAGCAAATATAGGAAATCTGCCTCTCCTTCAAGAAAATGCAATGCTCCCTGTATTGAAGTGTAATGTGCTAAAAGTTACATCATGGAAAGGTTTCCTTAAGGAATTATGTTAATTATATAAATTATACACATCCAATGATTATCACACAACATGATAACATTGATCCACAAATTTTAAAACCTACTTAGGAGTAACCAAACTACACAAAGTGCTGCACTGAAATTTAGGAAGTATCACTTTTTGCAGCTGCAATCATCAGCTTGGTAGATTTCTAGGCTTCAGTCCTCACTCTGTGTTTTAATCTTGACTAAAGCAGGGTGTGTGCTGAAGATGGTGCTCTGTGGAGAGGCTGTCACTCAGTTAACCCAGCAAGTCAGCTTGGGAAGAGAGGAGGTTGTGTGAATCTTAAACTTTTTATAAACCTTCTTTGGACAGGGTGCACCTCACTTGACAAGACTACCGGGTTTGAGATATGAAGGTTCACAATGCCTTTGCAGTGGCCTTGAAGCAATTTTTCCTGCAGATTTTGTTTTGTATGTTTACCAACAGGTCTGGCAAGGTCAGTGCAGACATGACTTTGTGGAGCTGTGGTTGTGACTTCCCAACACGTCTCCAGTAAGAATGTTGCTCATGTCAAACAGCTGACCAGGTTCCCAAAAATTCTGCCTACCCTTAGCTCTGAGTACTTGCATAAAAACAGACATATGAATACTCCAGGTGAAAGTTAGTACTCCATAATAATGAGATCATAGTTTATTCTTTAATTTGCCTTCAGTCAACAAATAATATCTCAACTAAACTCTCAGTCTTTCTAACCTTCAAACAACTCCGTATGCAAAGAGCTTTCACATGCAGGAGTGTAAACCTCAGTTTGTACTAATGCTAAAGTTAAATTAGGGCACCTGTTCCTTTTTTTAAATAGTTCCATCTTGCTAGCAAGTATTTCTAAGCTATTGCATGAAAGCTATAATGTAGCTAATGGTTATTATTATGTAGATAAGTCTTTATTAGACAACTGAGTCTGACCTAAGGAAGGCTGAGACACTTCTGGAAGGATTGTAGCATATACCAGTTAAAGTTATAACAGGGAACCTCCAGCGACTTGCAGGTTAATTTGTGACAAAGTTTATCTTTTTTCCTTCTGCTGTTAGGATAAGAAGAGGTTTTTTTCTTGTCTGAAACAGTTATGCCAGAAGAAAGCCACAATAATGTCCCTTGCACTGTGACTTCAGCAGTTCAGTTTCTTTTGCCCCTGGGACATTATTATAATATAGCCACTGTTTATGTGGCTACTTCCAAACAAATATACTTCTTACCATGGCAAAAATAAGGGATAGGGAAAAATGGAAGGACCAACAGGAAAACCAGAGCTGCAAAACCAGAACTACTTTGTGTTACCATACCACATTTTAATGAAATCCTTATTCCAGCTGGCCCCAGAAATGTATATAGTGTATGAAATTGGTTCCATTAAAATTGAAAAATAATTATTTTTTCTTTAAATTAATGTTCATTTCAACTCCTTCTAAGAAAAAAAAATACACATTTTGGTGGATTTAAACTGATATTGAAATTTGGATTTTCTTTCATTTTTATTGTCATTTTAACATCAAATTCTTTTGTTAAATTGAAGCAAACCTAAGAGCTTATCTTTAGACCATGGGGTCCTGGTCTAAAGAATCACACAAACCTTAGAAAATTTTAGATTTCTTCTGTCAACTTCAGAGTTTAGTGCAAGCCTACAGACAAGAAAGGAAATTCTGGGCATGTGATTCGTTCTGTTTTCATACACACTGATTTTGCATGAAAGCAATTTCACTGGTGCCATAAATTAAAAGGAAAAAAAAAATGTTTGTTTTTGCAGGGAAAAATGGTTTATCCCCAGTAAGGTAGCAAAAGTATTATTAGGTGAGTTTTGTGCTTTTTATACAGGAAAATTCTATCTGAAGTGAAATTGTCCTTGATTTCAATTAGACCTTTAGCTTCAGCGAACCCAGATTTCATTTCAAGCTCCTAAGGCAGTGTGTGTTCATTTCAGTACGGTGGTTGGCTCATTTGTTGGACCAGTAGCCCGTGGGTTGGATCTCCAGCTGTGGAATGTGGTCTCAATGGCTTTAATCACCCAAAGAGGCAATCAGTGTGGAAGCACAAGAGACCCATTCTGGAGAGGGACAGCCACCACTTATCTCCAGCAAAGGAACCCTCAGGACAGGCCCAGGTTAAATTGCCTTGGTTCTTGAGTGCTAATCTCCCTGCATTACTGTTCCCTGCTGTTAGAGGAGAGCAAGTGAAGCCCCATTGCTGCTCCTTTGGTCTGAGGCAACCTTGAAAGGTCTGCCCACGAAGAGGGTCACCAATATTGTACTTTATTTTGAGCTGATATTTTGCTTGTTAATGTTTGTTGTGAGGTATCCCACAGCTACTGGCCCCAGGATAAGCAACTTGTTTCAGGAATTCCTTTAAAATGAGGATTTACAGGTGATGGGCTAATATGGACCTCAATCTGTGCAAAAGGTTCACAGCCCATCACAAAGTCTGATCAGGACCGGAGGTGGCTCTTACATTTGTGAAATTAAAAACTTAAAATATGCTGAGATTTCAGTGGCTAATAGTTGTGGACATTTATGGCCGATAAACAGAACCTCTGAAAAAACCCTGGAGGTAAACATCAGGCAGTTTCAGCTGTTACAAACACAAATTTCTATTGCTCCTTCTGAAACACAAAAATTTCTATTGCTCGTTCTGAAACACAAAAATTTCTATTGCTCATTCTGAAACACAAATTTATCTTGGTCATTCTGAAACACAAATTTCTATTGCTCCTTCTGAAACACAAAAATTTCTGTTGCTCACTCTGAAACACAAATTTATCTTGGTCATTCTGAAACACAAATTTATCTTGGTCATTCTGAAACACAGATTTCTATTGCTCATTCTGAAACAGTAGGATTCTGCTTCCTCTTCTCATCAGACTTGCACACAGTAGTTGCCTCTCTATGCAACATAAATGGAGATGGATCTGTAAGGGATCCCAGTTCAGCAATGCCAAGGTTCAGCAGTTAAAAGAGAGCATAAATCTGATAAAAATTAATGCAAGAGACACTGTAGCCTTCACCCACTGCAAAACTTGGTCTGATGTGGGCCAGGTTGCAGCTGAGTCTTTTCTTCTTCAGTAAACTGGGCATGGTGGGGTGTCTTTTTAGGGCCTTTGAACACTGTGCAAAAGCTTTTTTCAACTGCCTTTCATATTTAAAAAGTATCACTTAGCAAATTGATCATGGATTATTTAATAATCCTTCTTGGTCAAGGCTTTGGTTGTATAACTTATTCAAAAGTTGGATTAATTTAAGCATGCTTTAGTTTTGTCTTTGATATTTTAGGAATTGGTGTTACATTCCTGGAGTTACATTCACGAGTGACTCTTTGAGAGGATAACTCCTGGAAAGTAGCAGTCTCACTTGCTTTCTCTCTATTATTTTATTTATTCCTTATTTGTACATAGACTTCAAAATTTTACTTCATTACCATACTCCTGGCTTTTCCAGACTAGCTCTTGCATGGAGAGACACATGCTGGAATGAAAGTATTTTATCATGTTTTTTAACAGGAAATTACCTTCCAGTTATACAAATTACCCAAATCAAGTAGATAAATGCAAGTGTGAGCAACAAGGAAGAATTATTTGGAACTCATTTGTATTCAGGTTATCACATTCATCATCCTCAGTCTTAGTCTGTGGTCCATTGGAGCTCCTAATAGTGTTTGACTATTTCCTTCATTTTCTGTTTCCTGTTATTTATCTTATCTTTGTTGTTTTATCTTTGTTACTGTCACTCACCCTGACAGTAATGTATCTAAAATCATTAAACAAACAAATAGTTGTAAGGCCATCTCTTGGCTGATAACTAGCAAAAAGAGGTTGTCTCTCTCTACAATTTATGGTTTTTACTGAGAGTAAAATTCACTGTAACTTCACAGTTCCTAGCTAGGAGAAAAATTGAGAAAGAATGGCTGAGGCAGGAGAGGGGTTTGTTTGTGTCAGACTGGGGGAAGTTTTTTTCTGACTCTTATCAGGGCCATGGTGTGCCAGTTTATCCCAGGATTCGGGCATTCCCAGCAGAGAACACCTGTGTGGGACTGTGGTGTTATGTGGAACTTCAGTACAGGCCTGGGGTATCACAATTCTTCATTCTGAAAGTTAAAAATAAGCCCAGAAATACCACAACAGCAGCTGAAATTAGCTCATCACAATGAGCTTCTGTTTGTGTACTCGTGTTTTTAAGCAACTGAGAACAAAATCTATTGGATAATCTTACAGCTGCCACAGTGAAGATGCACATCCCAGTCAGACATATGCAGCCACTCCAAGGCCCATATGTCCTTAAAACTGACAGGATTCTTTGGAAAAAGCCACCTTGGCACTGCCACCTTTTTAACAATGTGCAGTGACTCCATAGACTGAGACAGGTTAGCAAACAGAGAGTTCATGCAGTGTCTGTAGAAATTACTGCTTTGGATCATTACATCTGTCAAAGATTTTAAGAAACCCCAAAATGCTTTGAAAACAAAACAAAAACCAAAAGGTAATAAGCTTGCCCAAGGGAACCTCTTAGTGCACTATCATTCACAGAGTTGCATGGGCCAGGTTTGAAAAACAGTAAATGGCTGAGGTATGAGAAATTTGTGTTGAACAGACACAGAAAGAAGCTGAATAATCACAACCAGAAGGACCCTCAGGCTCTGAACCCTAAAGCTCTGTGGCTGCCTGTGCCCACCCTTCAAGCTGTGAATGTGTGGGGCTTGAAGGATGTGCATGCATTCACTGGCTGCTGCTGAATTTACCACTGAACTTCAGCAAGGGATCAGAACACTTTACACTAAAAAAAACCTTCTCCACCCTCAGAAGTCACCCAGATATTACCAGGAGAGAAGGAGAGACAGTACATCCAAGTTTTAGCTCCCAGAGCTCTCTTTTAGCAGCAGCAAAGCTCTGTCACCTCTCAGTCAGAGAGGAAATCCCAATTTTGTGGTATTTCCTCCAATTGTAAGTCACCACGTCCCCAGCCCGTGGGTTTGAGTCTCCAGTGTGGAAATGAGGGCGCAGGGGACGAGAGCTGAGACACAAAGGGGTGTGGGCAGAAATGAGCCTGGGCTTGAGAGCTTAGGAGTCATCTTGGGTCACTTGAGCCTTCTTGTAACTGGGGATCCTCTGAGTGAAACCTGAACAAGAGTGTCAGCTGAGTTACTAAACCTGCTGTGGAAACCATTCTCTTCACCTAAAATTCTTTTCCCTTTAGAATGTGTAGATGCAAAAAGGCAAATTTAATCTCCTATTTTAGTAATTCTGCAAGACTTAAGACTTGAACAGACACCCATGCCTGTAAATATGCCATAAACATTCTTCTTAGCTCTCAAAAATGGCTTTTTGGAGGCCAGAATTGGAAAAAGGGTTTAAAACTCTTGTGTCTCCAGCTGCCTCCAGATCAGATCTATGGCATCTGATTTTCCTCTGCTTACAGAGGCAGAAAAGAAAACTTATGTTCAGTTTTAGCAAATTAATTGTTCCATGGTTTTTTTTAAGGTTGAGTAAAATAAATAATTCATCAGATGTAGGGGGGGAGATGATTTTTAAAGGGAATTGAGGAGCACAGCAGTGAGACAGGGATAGTTGCTGTTGTTTTCACCAGGAAACAACTCAATTCAGTGTGTAAGTGCCTAAGCAGACACTGACTGAAATGGCCTGTGGTTCCTGGGGGACAAACCTTGTGATTTCCATAGAGACCCCTTTGCTGCAGTAAATGAACATTCCCTAAGTCAGGAGTGCATCACAGAGTGTGTTGAGAGCAGTGCTGCTGTGCTTCCTGTCCTGTATTATCATTTCTTAGATGAATCAGTAGACAGACCAAGTTCAAGGCTCACAGGAGGGCTGAGCAGCTGTACCAAGCTACCACATTCATTATCAATATTATAATTAATATTGCTCAGCAGCATTCTCCCATGGGTACTTTACCCTTTAGCTGGTACCTCAGGTGATGCTGGTACTGGGGTTTTGTTACTGTGGGGTGAGTAGGCAACAGTAAAAACCTACTGAAAGAAACCTGTAAACTGAATTCATGAAATACCAATCCAGGCTGCTTCCATGGAATCAGTGAACCAATCTGACAGAAATCATCATGCACAATGCACTCAGAATTAGGGACACATTCCCACAAAAGTATTTGAGTCTGATTCATTACATTGGTCTTATGAGGGATGGCTTTGGTCTGTAAATTCACCCTATTTGAGCTTAATGCTGTACATGGAGTGGAAAACCCAGCAGAGATTTCAGGAACACACAGCTGAGCTAAGCATTAAAAGAAAATGAATAAAGCTGCATGCAGTTATAATAATAAATTTTATGAAAAGGAGAAATTAATTTACAATTGAGATTGTCAGAAGATCGTCCCCACCTGAAAAGAAAAACATGAAAAATTAAAAGAAAAAACACACAGAAAACCCAGAAGAAAATGATACTTTTTTTTGGGACTCCAAAAAACCAACAGCAACAGGTGTGAGCACCTGTTGTAGTTACTATATCAGGCCACATACAAAAAATATTTCAGAGAGTGTAAACATAAGCTCATATGCAGTACAGCTCTGGGTTTGTTACTGCATTGTGTGACATTAAAAGGTGAAACACACACTCAGGAGACAAATGTGATAAGTGTTGTGCTTTTCCCAGTGTGCAGAGCTGAGGAAACATGCCAAGTGTGCTGCATTCTGCACATTCTGCCTGGCTTCTGCTTCACAATGCCACCTTACACTGGCTGGGATGGGATAATGAATGCACACTATTCAGAGTACTTGAAAAATTTGGTTTTTCTGTTCAGTTTCTTGCATGGCTACAAGTGTATGTCTGTTCCTGTTATGTTGTGAATGCACCATGAACCCCCTGGGAACAGACAGGGACCAGAGTTACTGCTGAATGTACCAAGGCACCTCCTGTACCAAGAGATCCTTCCCTTCAGCATTGTTTGCCACGTACCTCACAGAGGTGTAAATAGCTACAAAATGCATTGGAACACTACAGACCAACAGAGAGCAAAAGGGGCAGTAAGTCTGGGGAGGAAAATACTTGGAGAAAAGGAGGAGATGCAGAAAAACCATGGTATTGAAAGGCAGTGAGGAGCTTTAGCTGTGCCACTGCACTGTTCTTCACTTTTTTTTTGATGGCAAGGAGCCATTTTTCTGAGGATGCAACCAGAAGCAGCATTTTTCTGAAATATCTGCTTAAGACAGCATTGAATTTGAGTCTGAATTGAGACACATGTATTTCTTGAAAAAGTTATGGTGGTCTTTAAGTAAGTTAAATAATTGCAATTCATTTGCTTTCTGAAGAAATTCTGTGCCATTGGACTGCTGCAAATTTTGTAGTGGCTCTGGAGCTTTTGTTTACCATTTCCTGCAGACAACCTTTCTGATTTTATCCTAAGAGTGACTCTTAGTGGCACATACCTGGTCAGTTGCTCTTTCTGTCTGTGTATAATGCTGGGCCTTGGAAATTCAGGCTCAGCAGCAGGTGCTGCCTTTAGAAACACAGCACTTTCAGCATCTGCTGCTCAGCGACTCAGAAACAGCACTGACAACAGCTGGGCTTGGAGATTTTCCCTTCTTGCTTCAAAGAAAACTGCTGCAGTAGATGCAACACAAAGAGGAGGAAGATTTCAGTCTTTGCAGCTGTATTTAATCAGGGTGTGCCATGTTCCTCAGTTCCTTCCATTTGAGAGGGTTTGGTGGGGAGACACAGATTCACATGGCTGTTTATTTTTATGTCTATTTACTTGTAGATTTTCCTACAGAGGGGTAGGGATGGTAGCCTACAGCAAACTCTGTTCTCATGAAACAGACATTATTCTAGCTTAGCAGCAGGAGGGCAAATTCCAACAATCAGTAGCAAGGGATTTTTATTTTAGTTTTGTCAGGGAGAATGGGAAATTAAAAATCCTTTTTGTTCCTTAGATGATAATGTATCTTTTACTCATATTTGTAGGATAATAGGTGCAGAACAATGTTCTTTTATCTCCTGGTAACCTTTTAGTTAAATGCAAGGGGATGTTTGGCTTCTCCTTCTTAAACTTTTTGGCTAAACTTTTCCTAAACTTCCAGTGGCTGTCTCAGCACCACACTGCCTTTATATCTGTAAAACCAGCTCATAAAGATGAGGAGCATCCCAAAAGAGTTTGTTTGGCTCGTTTTAGTTTGTTTATATTTGGAATATGTAAAGTTCAGTTGTGTAATGCACAGAAATTCCAAAATGAATGAGGGAAATATCATTTGCACTTTCCCCATGTGCATGTCCAGTAGAAAGCAGCCTCTTCAAAAAGCACAATACTGCTTTTATCCATCCACAGTGTATCAAAACAAAACTGGTTAAAAGGGGAGATGTGAAAAAATTAAATGTTGGCAATGTGCTATTGGTACCTAGCTTGGATTTTATTATTTGGTAATTTAGAACCTGCTCCTTCACAGCTCCTGCCGGAGTCCTTTAAGTTCTGGCCATGGATTAACTGTTTCTGAAAACCAAAATTTTGATGAAATGTTCACAGCCAGTGAATTGGGTTTTGTAATTGTATTTTCAAAACACAAATATAGAAATAAGCCTGCAAACATTGGCAAAATTAAAAATTACTTGGTTTGGCCAACAGGGCTCAAGCAACCAAATGTGTTTAAACTTGTAGAGAATTGTTTGTTTTCATTTCCACAAGTTTCACTTGTTTTCATGTAGGATCAAAATGAACTAACAAATAATAACTGCTCCCACAAGAAACAGGAACAAAAGAGGAACAAATCCTTCCTCAATGTAAAACACAGCTCCCCCTCCTCTGTCCATTGACTCTGGCACACCTCAATATTTTGTTTTAAGCAGTGAATAAAATGTCTTCTGAGTATGTTTATTGTACCTATATAGAGATTGTCTGTATGTGCAGTTATATTTATACAAACACATATGATTAGTTGTACATGTAGGCCTGAGTATGTGGATAAATCTAATATTTTAGAATTACAACCTAACTGGGTGTTAGTTTCAGTAGTAGGCAGCCTAATAACTGCGAGTTTTGAGAGGTTACATTTTTCACTTTTTTTTACCATTATTATTTTGCCCTGATTTACTGGGCAAGTTGCACAAGTGGTGAAGTGAGTCATGGGGATTTATTGTTTGAAAATAGAAGTTCAATGGGTCTGAGATTGGATTCAGGCATGGATTGAAACGAAAACATCCTAAAAGGTGATGATTCAGAATTCTGTCCTGGTCTTGATTCTTTCTATCTGAAACTCAGGACACAAGTCTGCCTGACCTCCAGCAGCTTCAGTCACAGGAGCACACACATATTTCTCACAGCTCTGTTTGTCATGGACCGTAACCTCCTGTGTGGCAAGGGAAAGCTTCCTAAATCCCAGAATAGACAAAAATGTTACTGCAGCATATCCCATAGGATTTTCCACAGTCTTCCTGTGTTCACAAGCAACCATCTGATGATGTTTTGGAAAAAACCAGACTGGGAAGTCTCCTTTGTGAAGAGAGGAAGGTGTGACTGTCACCAGGGGAAGGGGGTGGGAGGAGACTGCAACAGCTGCACTGGCCTTTTCTTTTCCTCTCTTCCCACTGTCAGCACTTTGCTGGAGGAGGGATCACAGTGCCTAAGAAATTTAGATAATAATGAGGATAATATGGAAAAGCATCCAGACTTGTAAAAAGCTGAGAAGCAGGTGCACAGCAGCTTTGGAGAATTAGCTGTGTGACAGTGAAAACTTAATGCACTTCTAAGAAATAGTATGTGGCATGCACTGTTTGGGACTTGAAAATGTGAGAAAAATTGAGATTTTCATATAAAAATTGGTTGGGGTTTGTTTTTTGGTTTGTTTTTGTTGGTTTGTTTTTTTTTTTTTTTTTTTTTTTAGATAAGGAAGCTTAAAAAAAATCACAGAGAAAATTTTCCTGGGCCCATCTGGAGCACAAGTGGGAGAGGGAGCAGTGAGGTGGGTGAGATGGAGATTAGTGTGGTGGGTTTGGCATTTTTCTGAAGCAAAACAGATTCTTAAATGTCAAGAGCCAAGATTATTAAGTGTTCAGGAAGCTGTTGAAGAAGAGAGCAGTAAGAGCTATATGAAGAGTGTGTGGTTAATTGCATGAAAAGATGAGTTTTAAAGAGCAACTCTTCTGGGAGGCTGTTACAATTAAAATGGAGGACAAGGTGTTGGCTGAAATGTGTACTCTCCTTTTTTCCCTTGTGTAACACATGATTGCTGATTCCTGTGGAATGTTGCAAGGTTTGAGAAAATAATTCTTATTTTTTCAGTCCATACGTGGTCACGATCCAATTCCTAAGGGACATTTTCATGGTATGATACACCTTAGCAACTTACACTGTAGAAGAATTCAGACCTATACTGGCTTCAAGATACTCACACTAATTTGTTTGGGTGAGGATGTAGATTTAAAATGTTGTCCCTCCCTTGATGTCTCCAGTCACATTGGTCACATTCTTGCTAAATTCTGTATCACTTCTAAACTTCAGTGCTATCCAACATTGGAACTGCTGTTCTGTCCTGCTCCATCTGTCCTTTCACTCCATCTGAGACATTTAACTTCGGTGCACAGAGGATTTGGCTTCTCACCACCTGCCAGCTTTTCCCCAGGAGCCCCAGGTGCTTTGCTCTTGCCTGCTGCTTCCCATGCTCCACAGAAAAGCACAGATTTGAGGCAGCCTTTGCCTTAATGGCCACGTTCAAAACGTCCCTCTGTGAAGCATGAAAGACAAGAGAGAGCACCAGGGCAGCCCCAGGAGACAGATGGAAAAGAAGCTGACTTGGTGAAAATCAGGAGCTGTGAGCTGGCCCACCTTACACAAACAAACCCCACCTGGCCACAGAAACAGCTCAGAGCAGCTCTCAAGCTTGAAAGCTTGCTGCTCAGCTTGGAGGGAGGAGCAGCTGGGGCTCCCTGGGAAGCCAAGCCAGAGCCTGTGTGGAGCACTGGGAGCAATTTCCAGTGTGACCACGCTGGGAGCAATTTCCCTCCCACCAGTGCCCCAGGAGGAGACTCACAGCTGCCCATTGTCTGTGGATGTGCCACCCTTCTGCACACCAAATCATCTGACTCTGATGGGAAAAGTCCAGCAGAGGGGCAAAATCTCCCATGTCTTTACTATTCTTAGTACCAGAGAGGGGTTACAAGATTTTCCAAGTCTGTGTAGATGATAAAACTATACTTAATTTGGGCCTTTTTGTGATAACGTGTCAATTGGATAAGCTAAAACCCACCAAAGTACAAAACAAAGGGGGGCCATCTTATTATTATTGAAATATCTTGTTCTGTTTGCTCTGATTAGCAGTCAGTTCAGACCTTTGGCTAGTGGAATGGCCAAATTTCAAAACAGAAATCTCTATTCAAATCAATAAATTATAACAAGAGTTCTCTCCAACTTCTCATATTGAAGTGTTTTTTACAACTCTTACACACTCTCTGCCTGTGTCCACAGTAATGTGTTTTTATTGCTTATACAATTCAAAGAGTGTGTCACCTTAGTTCAGAAAATGCTATGGGCTCCTCATTAAAAAAATGGATTAGTAAGAAGTAGAAGCTCCTTCTTCCTTTTCTTCCTTTTCTTCCTTTTCTTCCTTTTCTTCCTTTTCTTCCTTTTCTTCCTTTTCTTCCTTTTCTTCCTTTTCTTCCTTTTCTTCCTTTTCTTCCTTTTCTTCCTTTTCTTCCTTTTCTTCCTTTTCTTCCTTTTCTTCCTTTTCTTCCTTTTCTTCCTTTTCTTCTTCCCTTCCCTTCCCTTCCCTTCCCTTCCCTTCCCTTCCCTTCCCTTCCCTTCCCTTCCCTTCCCTTCCCTTCCCTTCCCTTCCCTTCCCTTCCCTTCCTTTCCTTTCTTTCTTCTTCTGTTTCTTTCTATCCTAACCAAACTGAAAGCACTGGCCAGAGGAAAACAAATTTTAAAAAAGGAATAGCAACAGGAATAGTTGATGTAGAAGGCCTTTAATCCATTTCATGCATGAAAAGCATGATAAACACTTCTAGCATAACGTTTTGTAGCACACTCATTTGTTGTCTTCATGGAGTCTCATTCTATTCCTTTGGTTGTATCTTTCAGAACACCTTGAGACTAATTACTATAAGTAAATATTACAATATTTCTTCTGTAATAGAGGATTTCTCTAAGTTTTCACACTGGCTGCAGCACAATAAATGCATTTTTAAAATGCCATGGAGAAATGAGGTCAGCTGTCAATATCTTAAGGAAAGAGTGAATTATATGCACAGGTCTTACTGCATTAATTAAGATAACACAGGGATATGATTGTAAACTCTTTAAATACATGTTGCCTTCTATCAGCTTGTCATCTGAGAAACTGATTGGTAGATTATTCTAAACATAATGTCAAGGTTTTTAATCAAAACATTTTCCCTATTCAGAAGAAAATCATGTAATGGCATTAGCAAAAGTATTTGAATTAGATCTGTAGATGGAAGGATGTTGGTAGAAAAGGGTTGGGAAAAAGGTAATTACAGGCCTAGAAAGTGGAGGTACAGGACTAGCAAGGAACAATGGATTTAAATTATAGCATAGAAGGAAAGCCATTCTCTTTAATCAGTAGTAGGTGACCCTCTGTAAAACCTCCTGTATCCAGTACAATCTAAAACTCAGAAACCACCTCGTGTCTCTGAGACTTTCCCTGTGGAGAGAAAAAACACATTCTTGGCTACCACAACAAAAGAGTTGTTTTGACAGACTCAGCAGGCTGGTGGTGAGTGTGGCTCTGCAGAATGCCAGGGAGTCAGATGGTGCCTTGCCCATGAGAGCTGCAGGGAGAGGCTGGGGGAAACGTGGGGCAGAATGACATGACGTGCTGAATGGACATGTCAGAGCCAGGCTCACACAGGTGTGGGTGTTTATGGGTGTTTGTGCAAAATAAACGGGATTCCTGGAATTGCAAACATGCTGGAAGCACTGTATGGTAACTGCTGGCTGGCTCAGTGCTGGTCCCTGAAGAGTGGTGGAAAGGATTCCAGACTTTGAGATTTGATCTGTCTCAGTCTAAGGTGACTGACTAGTACCAGCTCCCTGCAGAGAGCAAAAGGCTGAAAGCCTGGGTTGTGTGTCCAGCAGCAGATGGAGGTTATAAATGTCTTCTCTATCACTAGGAAGGAGTGTTCCTCTGCTTTGTCCAAATGCAATTGATAGAAAGTTCCCATGGGTTCTCTGTCATGGGACAGAACTGCAAACTGTCATTCCAGCATGTACATGCAGCCTGATTATTTTATTTTATTTTATTTTATTTTATTTTATTTTATTTTATTTTATTTTATTTTATTTATCTTGCCTTGCCTTGCCTTGCTTTATTTTACTTTGTATATTATATTATATTATATTATATTATATTATATTATATTATATTATAGTATAGTATATTATAGTATATTATATTATATTATATTATAGTTGTCAATAGCAGCATTCAGGACTGGCTTTATGATTTCTGGCTTAGGATCCTAACTAAGTTTCCAAAATTGGAAGTGTTCAAACCACATCTCCTCTAGCCCATGCACAGAGGGAAAGGAATGCAGTGTGTCCTGCCCACAGAACAATTTCAAACAGAAATCCTTTTCTCCATGGGCAGTATGGACTCCCATGAGCCATTGAAAGCTGATGCTTGCTGGGGTTAGCCTGAACATTTGCACAGGAAGGAATAAATTGCCAAGTGGTTTGTGGAATGCCCTCCAGAACATGGTGAGATTGTTCTGCTGTCCCTGTGCTAAGACCTTTGTATTGCAGGCATAGGAATTGTCATTACAAGGGACTGGAAACACAAGACAGTGGCTTGTGGAATGTGAGTGGCTGTTTAGCAATGCAGCAATCACTTCAGGTCTCAGCAGTAATTACTGCTGTAATCACTTCAGGTCTCTCTCCCACTCTCTGCCCTCTCTTGTGGTACCAAATCCTGCCCAAGGAAAGTGCAGAAACACTCAAATGCAGTTTGGGGGTGTCTGTTGCTCCAGTCTTTCAGCTGTGGTCAGTGCTTGATAGGAGACAGAAACCCTGGGGGCTCAGAGAGACACTCAGCTTGTCCCCAGGTGCCTCTGGAACAGAATATTTCTAGGAAAAGGTCAAGCTGGAGAGGAAACATTTCTGTCAGCTCTCTCCATGCCCCAAGGAAGCCACATATCCCCATTCTTCCACCCTGCAAGCAAGGAGAAAAGAGGCAAAGACATACAAGATAATCAAACTGATTTAGCTGCAGGATGAGAAGGAGATAGATTGGACACATTGCCATTTCTATTTTAAAAAGTTTGAAGCATTTGCAAAGGTAGGCTATGGGGTGACACCTGGAAAAAGAAATCATGATCCCTTCTGTTTTTCCCATAGGAAAAACCACTTAGGCGACTGGAAGTGGTCAGCACCACTGAGGTTGTCATATTCCATATAACAATAATTGAAAATTTCATTTAAATCTGAAACTGGCTCAGAATGTTTCATATGAGAAAGTGTGTTTTGTTGTCAGTTATAGTATTTTAGTGCTTTTTACATAAACAACTTCCCTAGTTTTAAAATAAACTTGCCCAGATACCAAAATGTTGTCTTCTCCTGTGATATGTGAGGATGCAGTTCCTGTTCTAAACCTCAGCTCCTGGCTGCAATGCTTTTACAGCCATCTGACATGGCACACATCTGCCCTTCTATAACATTTACCATAAAAAATACAAAAATACCTCCAAGAAAGCTCTGGAGGGATTTATTACTGAATAATAAGGGTTTCTTAGGAGAGGGAGTGGAGGTATAATCAGAAGTGGAAACACTTGAAGCAAGATCTCTAGAATATACTGTTTCCCACTGTAATCTCACTTAGGAAAGCATCTGAAGTGTGTGCTTGAATCTTAGAAACTACAAAAGCAGTAAACACATTTTCTAAGAAAGAAGGATTTAGCTCATGTATTTAAAACGTGGTGAATATTTTGAAAAATCATGTTCTATATCAGATCAGTGATAGAAATTATGATAATATGACAACTCTGTTTTACAGACTCTTTCTTTTCCTGTCAGTCTATGACTTTCATTATGCTATCTTTTTGTGTTTCACCTATTTCTTCAAATTGCATGGATTACCCCTAGGACACAGGAGAACCTTATTAGGCATGGAGAAAAGCCTTGTCACAAAGAAAAATGTGCTACTCTTTTACAACATTAGTCTGGGAAAAGATGATATAAACTGATGGGATGATTTCCTTAGCTCTCCATTGTCTTATTTATGCATACATCATTTTTATATATATTGTTTGTTGGCTCCTTAAGTTACAGTAATTGCTTTAAGACATTCCTTAAGATGGATGTAGTGTGAAATGTATATAAAATGGTTTTCCAAAGTGGATAGAAAAATGTCCAAATGTTGTTTCAAATAAGCAGTAAAATATCTAAAGCC
Organism: Agelaius tricolor; assembly: GCF_023055355.1. Lineage (NCBI taxonomy): Eukaryota > Metazoa > Chordata > Aves > Passeriformes > Icteridae > Agelaius > Agelaius tricolor. The sequence goes on from NW_027269270.1 coordinate 7,166,638, forward strand.
ACACCATAAATGCTGCATTAAAAGTGAGCTTTCTTCAAACCCTTTGGCACAACCCCATCACAACATCCTGCCAGGGAAAAAATGGAATAATTAAACATCATTTGAAGCATCATAGGAGACAGACCTGGGAACTGGGTAGAAACTCTCTGTCCAACTGATTTCCTGTAACTCCACAAGACAATTATGTGTGACAAAAAGGATTATTCCCTGGACCAGGTGTATTTGGTAGCATATGGGGAGGTCTGAATACCTGCCATAAAATTGCTGCTTTTGGCCAGGTTCTGTTACAGTAAATACTCCCAAATCTGGAATATGTAGAAGACTGAAGGTGCCTTCCAATTTCCCCAATGACTCCTGGTGTTGTTTAGCACACTAGCCTGGCTATAAGATGTTTGCTTGGTTTTAACAAGGAGATTCTCCAGGAACTTTGCTGTGAAAGCTGCTGGTTGTTTTCTTTTCCTCTGGTTTATTCTTTCTCCTCTAGATAAGAAACAAACAGTATTTCTGTGTGTCTTCAAATAAGTTGATGGGGCAGAGTGGGCATTTTAGAGCCACACAAGCATCCTAGAGAGTTGTGAACAAGAACATGTGTGACAACCGTATGTTGGCATCACATCTTTATTTTCACATGACCTGCTTTCCCTTCCTGTGTGAGCTGCAGTCTTCACTGTATTTGCTTTTTTTGCTTTGTTCTGAATGTCACCACGTACCATGAGCCCTCCTTGGGTGTCACTCTGCAGGGGTCATGCAATTAGGCTGTAATTGAGCAGCTGCAAATCCATGGGAGGCTGTAGGGATACTCTCTGAAAACGGCTCAGAACAAACCAATGGATAATGTTTCCCTTGATTGGAAATTGCTTTGTATTGATTTGAGCAATAATCCATGCCATGACACAAATCAAGGACATTGGAGCTGATGCCAGTCATTAACAAGCTCCAGATCCCTGGTAGGATTATTTTATACACCTTGTGAGACTACAGAGAAGTAATATTATATCACTTTTTGTTAAAATTTCCTCTGAAAATCAGACCATTGTTCTTCTTTGGCTGGGGTTTTTTAAAGAAGGATTACTAGTTTTGTTAAAAAAAATATTATTTCCCCCACATATAAAACTACTTTCAGTGGAAAATTTTCAAATATCAATACACTTGCATGGTGTTACACTGGATTTACATGGATTTAAATGAAATCAGAAACCTTCCAAAACAGCAACTCATTGACTTTGCTCTCAGAGCTTGCTTTAAATGTGCTGACAGTGTCTTGTAGGATGGTAAAGAATGATGGTTAAATTAATGATGTCATGATAACTTTTCATTTCCCCTTCATTACTTTTAATAATCTGAAAACATTTTGTGGGTATTTTGTGAGCTATCAATTATTGATGTGAAATAAACTGCTCCTAATCCCAATTTATAGAAATAAGCACAGTTACTTCAACAAATTAACAGTAAATAAGTTCGTACTGTTAGCAGCAAATCCAGCCTTGTGAAGCAAAATGTTGCTCCAGGACGACTCCAGGTGACCATAATCAGTGGCAAATTTGTTTTGGTGTTTGAGAAACCAACATTTCAATCATTCAAGTATTTGTCAAATATAGCTCAATACAGAAACTCAACATAGAGATAAAAAGTACAGTCCTTGCATTAAAGTTTTTTGCTCTGAGAATAGTTTACTCATGGCTGAATGTTTTAATTTCTAAATAATTTTAATTGTAGTAAGTTAGCTAGAAAAACCCCAACCATAATAATATAGTACAAATGGAGAAATTCTGTTTCAGGGAAAATTTCATTTGCTTGTAATGAAAAACAGCACCTCACCAAAAAAATCTGGATAGTTTAGGATGAATTGGGTAAAATCAACTAGCAATGGAAACATCTTATGAATTTCCTTGGCGGGGGGGAAGTAGTTTTACTTTGATAAAATGAAGGCAATCTGAATTTCAGGCTCCACTTCTTCCAGCTACCCTGGGCTTTCATTGCAGGGCCTATCAGTTGAAGGGAATGGTGTTTTCCTAGGACCAGAATATTTTCTCTGCAAGTGTGTCCACAGAGATGGAGAAGCAATCTGAGGCTCACATGGCTGTGTCAATTAACCATGAGAACAAACTATTAGCAGGAAGAATTGCTAAGGCTTGCTACTCCATTACTGCAGGCACCTACAGCAATGGTAATGCAGGGCAGGACACCTGGAATACACTGATCCCTGCAGCACAGAGCCACTCTCACAGGAAAATAGCTCCAGTGAACATGGACAAGTGGAAGGAAGGGCTTGACAATCCTGACCTACCAATCTCAGAAAGACTCAATCTGATTTTGCACTCCAGTGTGCAAAATTGGAACAGATATCAGCTCATGTCTTTAAAAAGTCTTCATAGCATGCAAACCCCAATTAGTCCTCACTGAGGAAAAGGCAAGGCTAAAATATATTTGCCTACATTTATCATTGTTGATGTTATTATTATTATTATTATTATTATTGTTGTTGTTGTTGTTGTTGTTGTTGTTGTTGTTGTTGTTATTTCATTTACAGAACTTATGCTGGCCAGCATATATTTCCTGTAAATTGTGCAGATTATCTACATGCACACGCTGAGGGAGGATTTTCCCCAAGGAATTACATAAAGTGGTATTGTCTGAAAACAGATGTAGTTATCTCTTACACTACTGAGTAGTTCCAAATGAGCAAGCAACACAGATTAGGTCACTTTTTAGCCCCTTAGCACAGGCACAGGACAAGGACACATCTCTGAAATCATGGATCACACCAGCACATAATTTCACTTGCTTAAAAACCTGAAGCCAAGACAAGATACACCAGTGTTATTCAAACCTTACAAACAACAATGTTGAAAACATTTTGCCAGGACTCTGCTTCAAAATATTTCCAGCATATTTCTGCCTATAATAGCTTTCTCTGCCCCATTTATCTGTTTAACACCCTCTGCTCATTTCTTCCCCATCAGATCCTGAGAAGCTTTTCCCATTCCTGTGGTATCAGGATCTGGACATCAGCTTCCATGCAGCTTAAAGATTTTAATAATAATAATATGTAATATAATATTATTATTATTATATTGTAATAGTATGCATTTAAAAAAAATAATAGTGTGTCCTTTTCTGCATGCCTACCTTCTCCTGCCTTTGGTGCCTAGTTAGCAAAATATTATCTGTTATCAGCCCATCTTCTTGTTTTAATTAAGCTTGCAGGGAGGTTTTATTCCTCTGCCTGTGATGATCTTTGGTGCCCTAAATTTAATTTCTTTTCATAATCCCTACAGTAGCAAGTAGCACAGAGGAGTTTTAACTAATAAAAAAGTGTTGGAACCTTGGAAGCAACAAGAGCTTGGCAGAAACACACATGGAATAAGACGAATTATCGCATTTAAAAACAAACAAGCAGGCACTATAAACCTTAGTAAGGGTGTGAGCAGTGCTGAAGCTTGCTGGATTTTAGAAGAGACAATAGAGATCCATCCCAGTTTCTTATTTCAAGCTTGATTCTTTCATCTGCAAAGCTGGATGGAATGTAATTTCAAAATACGCAAAGCTGGTGCATTGGAATGATGTCTTCACATCTGCATTTGGATGGGAAACTTAGTAAATAAATTTGAAGGCAGAACTGAAAAATGGGAGTCCCTAATTCAAGCACTCTTAGCTTTGCTGCTGTACTTCAGCAGTGCAAAACACTTAGAAAATATGGCTTATAAATGTGGCTTATTGCACTTAGAAATATGGCTTATACAGTGTGAATTTTGTCCTAGTGTTCAGGGTCACAACACTGAATTTTATATTTCAGTTACTGTTGTATCCTTCTTCTTTTACCCAAAGGCATTCATTGAACCATGGGGTGTCACATTTTTAGCATTGCCCTTTAGAAGCTGAATGAACTTTAAAAGCAGCTTTTTATTTTCTCACTGAAACTAACTAGGCTACATCCTGAAATTTTAGACCACTTAATAATGGCTCATAGATAAACCTTTTGTTTATTACTTATATATTAGTTATTTATATTGTATAGTACAATAAAAATAACTAATACATGTGAGTATGACTTTAGGAAAGAACTGCATGCCTATCATAGAAATATTTCTCAAGCTCAGGAAAAGACTCACAGCAGAAGAAAGCTTTAGTGTTTATCAGGTAACACATCCAAATTTAAAAGCAAACATCAGTTTCTCTAGAAGGGAGGTGCACGACTGCCTTTGAGAGAAGGATCATCCTACACTCACAGCAAGGTGTTATTTTTTTTTTGGTAATTGACAGTTAAAACAAATGCTGGAGTACCCGGTGGCATGAAATAAGGGGGCTGACATTGGGAGGAGGGAGCAGTGCTTGTTTACTGGGGCTAGAAACGCTCCTAGGAGGTGCAAACCTCATCTAACAGTGGGAATAGTTGCTACATTAACAAGATTTACTGACAGACTCCATCTGTGCCTTCCCACCAAACAAGGTCACTCAGTCAGATCCTAAGAAGCCTAACGAGCAAGGTTGCCAAGTCTCTGGGGTGATAATGGAGGTTTGCTCTGACTTACGCCTCAGGCACTTGCAATATTTTTAGTACTGGAAAATAAAATAGGGTAGAGGAAAAAAGGTCATAATTTTTATCAAACCAGTCCACCTTGAGAAATATCAGTGTGTGTGCCTGTGCATGAACATACCTGGGTGTTTTTCTTTCTTTTCCTGGTGATTTGTAGTTTACTCTTAAGGCACTCCAGTGCCTTCATCTTGGCCATTCATCTCACACCTGCACCTTGGTTATGGAAACATCACTGTGGTGGCACCATGGTGCTTCCTTACAAAAGGCTGTATCACCAGCATGTGTGGTGGCTCCAGAGCTCAGGGAGAGGCCTTAGCCATGGATTTTTGATGTCCATCAGTTTTCTGCTGGAGTTTCTGTGATACAGTCTGGTCAACTTACAGGAAATATTGTGGTAAGGGACAAAAATAAATTTAGAGAATTGCACAGGGCCCCAAAAAATCCTCTGCTAAGAACTTTTAGTTTTCACAGCTGATTTTTTCCTATAGACAAGCTGATAGTTAAACCAAAACAACTGAACCCCAAGTACCCCAAACCCCTTGTTTGATCTAGGATCTATTCATGTTTATCTGCTTTTGATAGGAATACCTGGTCCAGAGTATGTTTCTCTGGTCTAGTGTATGTTTATAATTCATCTCTACATTCTAGTGTATCTTTATACATCTATACATTCCAGTGCATGTTTATAGTTCATCTTTTGTACTGCCTGCAAAAAACTAGCCCCTTATTTGACTTCTCAGTGAGTAAAAGAATTCTTGTCTAAATCCGTGAGATGGGATTAAGGAGACCAAAACCAACATGGCAAAAAAATGGAATAAAAGGAGAAATTTAGAGGGACCATCAGTGAAGTTTCTCAGTGCCATCCTTTAGTGCAGGATGGAATGTTTCTGGGATGAAATAGTGCTTCTTGTAGTGAGGGATGTGTTGCAATGTATGGCTGTCAGAGTCACAGCATGGAAAAGATGTGAAGCAGATCTGGTGGAAATGGCCCTACCCTGCAGAATCTGTTCTGTGTCACCTTCTGACAGGATTCTGTTCTGCCCCTGAATTTGTGTAAACTCACTCAGGTCCTGATATCTCACACACAGAACTCTTCTTCACAGGATGGGGAGCCACTTTTTCTCTTGTGTGCCTTCACACTCAATGTATACCACAGGACATTACCAAATTGCACACCTAGTGATTAGAATAGAGATTAATTTAAAAGTTGTAGGGGATTAAGCTTCCAGGAAAATGCACGTGGACAAGTGAACATTTCAGTATTCTGGAGGTAAATGTCTCTACAATTGTCAAGGGACTCTGCACTGTGACACTGGCACTCAGCTGCCTTGTAAAATACAATTGTAAGAGATGTCTTTCTGCAGTGATGCAACATCACTGACTCTGGTAGAAGTAGAAGATGAACAAGTAGAAAGGACATAAAAATTTTAATTCTGAGTTGAAGAGTACACAAAGATTATGAATTACATTTTTGTTTATTGCTTAACTTATAAAGACAGTGTAGTTCAGGCTCTGCAAACATCCATTCAGCAGCAGTGAGTACAGACTGGAAATCCAGAACTTGGTGTTCAGGCCAAGGCTCTTTGGAGTCTCTGTCCAAACTTCCAGTGCAGGATGTCCTGGATTCCCCACAGCTTTCAAATGGCAGCTGTTTGCTGCAAACAGTGCCAAGGCTTTTTTAGCAATAGTCATACTTCTGATTTCCCAGTTCCAAGTGGTGGGTAGTTAGTTGAGCAGTATGAGCTATATGGAAGTAGGAATTGACGTTTTTCCCCTTATTCTCTGTTGTTTCCCACCATCTGAAAAACTTATAAAATGACAGCTCTGCCCATATATTCAAAAACATATCTAATAATATAATGACTTACCTAATAATCCTAAGAAGTCCTTTCTATTGCCTGAGAGACATAATGAAGTGTTCTGACAGGTGGGGGTGGGACACTGTGAAATCTCCAAACAGACAGCAAGGATGTTATCAGTGCCCACGCTGTGCACAGGGCAGCACATCCCACTGCACACTCACAAGAGGGGAAATGAAGGCTTAAGGTGCAGTCTCTCAACTCCTCTCCCTAAGGAGCAGGCACTGGTTCCCTGGAATCCCTGTCCCTCCATTCCCCAGTTAACTCTGGCACAGCCCAGGGTATTTCACAGCTGAAACTCCAAGCAGGCTCTGTCCTGGCTGTGCCCAGACCATGAGGGGCACTGACAGCTTCACCTCAGGCACCAGAATTGCCAAGAACCTGGAGTCTGTTTTCTCTCCCATTTCTGTTTTCTCTCCCCTCCCATCCCATTTCTGCCACTAATTATTTTTATTTCTGTTCCCTTCATCCCTTCCCCCAGCCATGCTTGTCTCCATGCTGTGTGTCCCAGTGCTCTTTCCCACCTCTCATCTCCCCCTGCCCTCACACCTCACCTAGGCCAGCCCTAACCCTGAGTTTTAGGTCTGACCTAAGCCTGAGCTTTAGGTCTGACCGAAGCCCTGGCTTATCTCTTGCTCCACTGCAAAAACAAGGCAAGAACGGTGTGGGACATGGATTTGTAAAGAATTCTCAGAGCCTGACAGAAAGCTGACACAGTGTTGTACATCTGTGTGCAAACCCTGAGTTAAGGTGTGCTGACTTAGGAAGGCCGTATTTTATAAATTAAAATGCTTATAAACATTTTTCAGCCTATTAGCTTTTACCACACAATGCCACTATTACTTCTAGCACCAATCACCTATATTTTTTCCCCAGGTCATCCCACTATAATCCATCTTTCACAGTTCTAATTCTCTAAAATACCTAGTCTTTTTACAAGGCCATATTTTGAAACTTATTAAAACTCATTTTTTGTTCAATCTCTCTCTCAACAATGTCATCTCTATTCTATAGCCTTTCTAAATCAACACACCTTATCTTAGTGTTTACCTACAGATGTGCAGGACTATGTGAACTTTCTGACAGGTTTTGAAAATTCTTTACAAATCCATTTCCCACAGAACTGCACCTTGAGTGTGGGATTCCAGGCACTTCTCATTGCTGTCTCACCAAAACTGGCTGTCTGGGCTTAAAAAACACCTGCTTATTGGTTCTTACTTGAAAATGGGTGATATTTGGAAAAACTGTTAGTTTTAGCTTGGTCTAAAACATTATTTGTGTTGGATTTTCCTTTATTTTGCAGTTTTCTTTAGCTTTCATAATTTTTACATGTCAGAAAAAAAAGAAAAAGAATTATCTCAGATAGCTGTTCTGACCCTGAATGGGAGAGTAAGTCATTTTTCTATAATATGTATTTCGTGAAGCTCCTCTCCTGACCCATATTGTTCAGTTATTCACTGAAAATAAAGGATTGTGTATACTTTTTCTTTGTTGTTGCTTGGGTGGTTTTTTAAGAAAAAAACCCAAGTATTTTATACATTATAATCAAAATTTAATTTAATTTAATTTATAATTAAAAACATGTCTTAAACTGAAAGGAAAATTAGAGCCTGCAAAAAGGGTTCAAAATATGTTTTGCTACAGAACCTCTTTACAACAGCAGTGTTGACTTGTAAGAAATTATATGTGTATTCAACAGCAAACTTTTCATGTATATCTTACAATGCAAAACAAAACCCCTTACAGAGATCCCCAGATGAAGCTATTAGGAAGCATGGATGCAGATGTTGTATTGAATAGCCTTGCACAAATAAAAGGAAGTAAGGGTTACAAGAAGCTTCAAGTACTACTGTGAATAAATTGCATCTAGAAAGACTTGCCACTGGGTAACACAAACCCATATGACATAGCTATAAAAAGAGATCAACCTTTTCTTTGGGATCTTTCCATGTCTCTCATGTAACCTTTCAGTTAAAGATGTAAGCTTTAAATGCAACATTAATAGGTGAAAGAAATAGGATGAGACATTTTAAACTTCTTGCAGAGGCAGTAATTTGTTGGCTGTTCCCTCTCAGGTTTTCATGGTCTGGTGCCCAGGTGTCCTGTCCTGAGACCTCCCTGCCATGCTCACTGAGGGGTGCTGAACTTTATCACAGCCTGAATCACTTGTAATTCTTGGTGAGTTTCAGCCAGGCATGCCCAAGGAACTGTAGAAAAGGACATGGAAGAGTCAGGGAAAGGCAAAGACTTCTGTACAAGAACGTTAGTCAGAGGATGATTATTTCATTTCAGTGGAGTTGCTCTGATTCAGCCCTGCTAAGGCCTGAACAGAGGGTGCTTAATGTTCAATTAGTTACAATTTACCTTTTCTAGCAATTAGTGTACACCTCACCCAGTGACTGAGACTATCTCAGGGTCTGAAATTGTATTCCCATGAAAGATACTGGAGCATTCACCCCCATCACCACCCCCAGCACCTGTTTGCTTGGTGCATCTTGGTTTGGAAAATCACCTTCATGAAGAAATGCTCTTCTCTTTGCCAGCTGGGCTCCAGAGGGTTTAACTAACCAGTAATAGGACCCCCCCATCAATCTGCTGATTTTTTACACATTTATGGTCCTGCCTCCCACCACAAACAGAGCACATATAGAAACCTCCACGGAGATTACTCCACTTGTGCCACTCAAAAAGGCACTGACAATTCTAGTGCCTCAAACAGTGTCCCATTCTGTGTTTCCTCACAGGGAAAAGCTAATAATTATAGCAGTGACTCTTTCTGTGGCTGGATAGTATGTACAGGGTTTATGATCCATTTCTCTTAAAGGAAAAAAAAAAAAAAAAAAAAAGGCACTTTTATATGGCAGCATCTGCAGTGAAACTGATTTTTAACAAGTACTTCAGGGATTCCAGATGTCACTTGACAAGTTGAACAAAAGTGCTAGCTCTTCCATCAGTCTCTGTAACAAGTAATCATCTAACAGTTGCAAGATTACTCAAATGGCTTTAAGATTATTTTTGCAGCCAATTTCAGTCCACGGAATTGTGGAAATAGTCCCCCAGGCATGTGAGAACTTTTGTGGTTGTTATCTATCTGGAGGAATATATAAAGAAATTACAGCCCTTCTATAAGTAGTATTGATTAGAAATATCTCTGTGGGGGAAAAAAAAAAAATAACCACCACCAAACAAAAACCCCAAACCAAAATGACTGTTTCTAAAAACCTGGCTGGTTTTGGTTTGGTTTTTGGTTTTTTGGTGGTTTTTTTTTTTTTCCCAACTGTACTTATTTAAATTATGTCAGCTTTACTTAGAAGTAAACCTTTGCTCTGTGCAGCCTGCCTTAACACAGTATCAGGTCCTGTCTTCTCATGAATAGATGATAAATGAAAGAAATTGGTGAGAAAGTGTCAAAGAGAATCAAAAATATTTCTCACCTACTCCATTTCACTTAGGGGCATAAGCTCTTTGGGATAGATTTCTGTGTTCTTCTGCTTCTCTTTTTTATTTCTGAATGCAGAGATTTCAATTTTTATTTTTTTTTCTCAGAGGAAAAGACTACTAAAATGCTAAGCTGTGTGACCTAAGTGACAGCCTAAACTATGTGCCATAAAGCCTGAAAATGGCGCCTTCCCTAAAGTCTCAGGATGTCAAACAACGAATTCCCAGAGCTTCTCTTTTCATACAAAAACAGCATGGAAAAGACAAAAAAAAATGAAACCTTTTTGTGCTTTCTGATGGTGGCAACTAACAGAGTTACAAAGCCTCCTGCCAGCTGAGGGCCAAGCCCTCTGTGGGCAGGGTGAGAGCAGGAGCTAAGAGCAAATATTTGCAGGCAGGAAAAGCCTCCAAGGCTTTGGAAAGGGCTGGTTTTTGTTTTAAATGGATTTTATAAGCTGTCAAAAAGTGAAAACGATACACATTCATTTAGGGTATAAGAATATGGACAGAGATGACGCTGACGTTGCAGCTGGCTCCTGGTTTGGGGACACCTGGGTGTGAAGCAGTCCCCACCCAGCATGGGTGCAACCTGAAGCCCAAAGTCTCCTTTCTAGATTTTTTCTGACAATTTAAAACATCTTGGAGCTGTGGAGGGATGTCAGCCATCAAAATTGTTTTCATTTTAGTGTGACTGTCAAATGAACATAGGTCCACTTGTGACAGAAAGTGTTTAAGGGTAGACAAATGAGAATGGAAAGATTGCATGGTTGCTGAACAAGCTGCTTGGCATTTATTTTGTATGACAGCAACCCTAAAAGTGCTTGAAAACCAAATCTTTCCAAAGTTAGAAGTGTTCACATGTTGAAGAATTGTTTGTCATTAATGGATGGGTCCTTTTAGAAAAAGCTGTTGTAGTTCTGAAACAACAACCCTCAGAGCTCAAAATTTTGTTAGGGATCTGAAATCTTATCTCAATTCTAGAGCACACTTAAGCTTGAAAATCAAATTTCTCCTATAATTTAGTTCTCTGTCTTTCCACAGCAATTAAAATAATTACACTCTGTCAAGCTCCATCTTTTCCCCCTGATTAAAGACATAGCTGTATTGAGCAAACACATCAACCAGTCTGTTGACAGGTGAAAGAAGGATGCAGAGCATGTCTGAAATCGTACTGATAACTTCACATTTAGTAGTACACAGGCAAAAAATTCGTCCTGTATGCTTCTCCTAGAAAAGAAATACTTTATTAAGAAAATGATTTATTCTGTATGTGCTTAAACCCAGTTTTACTTATAAATCAAAGCTAATGATTTGGAGCCTGTCTCAAAATTAATTATTGGTGCATTCTCTTAAATCTGGCTGTATTTGAAAGTAAGTATCTAAAATCACAGGGAATTAAATTAGATGAAAAAAAATCTTTGATCATTAAAAGTATATACAGTTATGTTTAAGCTATTCGTGCAGATGATTTGGTTGTTTACATCATAATTACTAATTTGACTATAAAAAAAAGAATTGCAAATTGTTTCATGTCAATTAGCAGTACATAAATTATTCCACTGTGCATAAATTTTTTGCTGTTGAAAAACTAGCACATAACTTTTTATGGTGCTCTTAAAACAGATCTAATGCAAAGCTAATAACACACAAAAAACCCCTGTCTACTGGGGAGGGGGAGGAAGGCATCTCTCACAAAGAGGACAAGAAATGGAATTGCACCAGAACCTGCTCAGAGACTGACAATTGCTAATTATATGAGCAGTGAAACATTGCAAAACTGCACAGCATTACAATGCAGCAACAGAGATAAAGAAGAATGAGGATTATTATACAGTGAAAAAAACCAGTAAATGGTGACATTGTTAAGTTTTTATTAAAATTAAAAACCAAAAAATAATAGTCAAGGAACACTCAGTAGCAATAATTAATTTTGATTATTAAAATATAAGAAATACTATTATAGAAATATCAGGAAACATTTAATTGAAGTGTGAAATCAGTGCCATCCAAACAACTCAATTGAGTTTGACCAAGAGCTACCTTTGATTTGTAGACAATTGGAAAATACATGGGTTTATTTCTCAGTCTCTCTTCAATGACAAGCTGAGACTCACAAGCTGTCATCCCAAACAAGCAACTACCTCTGAAAGAATACTTCCACGTTTTTCAACCATTTTCATCAGTGACATTAAGTATAAAGGTTATTCTTTGTTTGCCACATTGATCTTGGAACAGAATGATCACTTCCTTAACCTTGATTAAATAATTTTTGCATACCTGTCATAAATTCACACCAGGAATTTCAAAATTCAGAACAGCTATTTAGGAAAAAAGAAAGAAAAATAAATAAAGCAACACCCTGAATATTGCTCTAAGTGTCAGTGAAATGGAAGAAAAAATATTAGGATGTAGCAAAAAAGGAATCACATTTATATATAATGCCAGTGATGAAAATGGCTGAAATAAAGATCTTTTCTTGGGATGACACACTGATTTCTGAGCTACCTGTTTCAAAGACAGGACAGAGGCTGTGAGTTTTTATTGAGTATTTGTTAACTGGTGTTAACAAATACTCAATTCATTGAGAGTTTGGGGCTATTTCAAACATGGCAGAAGGGAAATGCTGAGATATATGTAAGAATTGCATATTGGAGAGCATCTATACTTCTATATAAATTTTACCACAACAGAAGAAGAAGAGGGTGTTCAATAGTATTTAAATGCAACAGATTTAAAATGGATGAAGACATTCTTACAAAACTTATCATTAACCTTTGTAACTTGTTGCCATATGGTATCACTGGGGTCAAGAGTGTAGCAGGATTTAGAAAGAGCGGACATTTTTATGTACAATCAGAAGTTACCTTGTTACATTAGAGAGCATAAAGTGCTTTTATGGAGGACATAAAGTCCAGTGCTTCGGGCCAGGAGGCAACCACTAACTCAGAGGGGTTAGGAGGGAGTGTTTTCAGCTGGCAGGTTGCTCCGTGTGGCCCCTGCAGGGCTCCTTGGAGCTGCAGCCCAAGGGGAGGTGGGGTTGGCTGCCAGTCCATGATGGCATCACAGCTCTGCCTGCTCCATCTCTGCCCCTGCTGCTGCTTCCATTTTTATTCATTTATCTCTTTGCAGCACTGCTTTACTAGCTGTTTGTATTACAGGCAAAGCCAGCCTGGCAATCTTGTGTATGCTTCTGCTCAGTAAAGAGAAATAGCTGTGATTTCCTGTGCAACACATCTGCTGCATGCTCCCCTTTTTGAAGCAAACAAGCTGCTAATCCAAGGCAGATGTTGCAGAATTTGTTTCACTCTTCACCGAAGGAGCCAGCAGATCTCCTTTTAGGGAAAAGCTTTCAACTCAACCCACTCTTCTATTAATTCTTGGTAACTGATTGTAAGAAGTGTGTTAGTAAAATTAATATTTCAGGGCCACCCTGCAAGGGATATTTTTAACATGCAGCAGCAGAGCCCCTGTCTCTCGTCACTGGTGTCATCCTGTCACCGTGCAGCCTTCAGTCACAGGCAGGCTGCTGCTAATGAGCTCACCACTCCATGCTCCTCCAACATGAAGTTCACTACTAATGAGAAAAATTCCCAGACTGTACTCACACTCTAAATCAATTTGGCAAGATTGATCAAAATATTCATTAAAACAGTTTGTTCTTCAGCTCAGCCTGAGCCCTGCAGGCATAACTCTCCTGCTTTTGGGAGGGTTTGTGTGTCTGTCTGCATGCTCACATGTGAGTGTGTGAAATTAAAAGAAGGCGCCTGCTCTTCCTCCTCATAGTGTTCAAGCAGCACTTTCAGAAGGAAAAAAATAAAGAAATAAAGAAATGCTGAATTCTCATTACTCTTTTCTCCTTGAAAAGTGCCCAGGAGTCCAGAGAGGCTAAGAAAAATATTCTGCACTCCTCTTCTCATGTGCCTGTCATCAGGAGGCCTGAGAATGACCAAAGTGAAGAAGCAAATTGCCGTCAAAAGGGCAACAAGCAAAATAACAAATGGGGATCTGTCAGAGAGAGAGAGACATCACTGGCCACACAACCCTGGGAATTTAATATATCTTCTGTCTGTCATCTGCATGCTAAATTTCCATGTCCTCCTTCAACAGAATTTCCTCTTGCTTTTTCAGCCTTGATAAGTATAGGTTAGCTCACACTGTCTACTTTTTCACACGCATTTCAAGATAAAACACAGTCAGAGAGCCAGGAGTGACATTAACTGACTAATGCTCAGTGAGCTGGACTCTGCTCAGAAGGCTCTAGACAGAAAACCAGAGCAGCACAAATTGCAGAGGGAGAGATGAGCAGGGGATAGATTTAAAAATCTCAGCTATGATGTTATCTATCCCTCCAAAGGGACAAGAATAATTCTTGTTGGTACCAGTTTAAAAGCCAGACACCCTGACTAGTCATATATTATATACCTCTGGTTCATTTCAGCAATAGAGAAGGTTGCTCTTGGTCATCTGACTTCACTATTCATTGCTTAGACACCAGGAGCTTTTTCCAAAGGACTAAGAGGAAAACTTAAGCCAGACACGGTTTTAAAATATTTCACGTGGTACTGTTCACAACATTGCAAACCCCTTTAGTTTAAAATGTTAATGAATTCCCAACAGCCCATTTCTTAGATATATTATGTGCTATAAAATGAGATCTTGTTTTCCAAGAAGACTTCAGTGGGGTTATGAATCCAATCACTCAGAAACTCCACAAAAAGCTGCACAGACAGTGTCCTGCTGAGCTGAAGCAGCAGGCTCTTGGTGGGGCTCCCAGGCAGAAAGGATTCCTCCCAAAATTGGGAGTGGCACACAAAGGCTGTGATCAACATTTCTTTAGTATGTAATTTCTACAGCTTTGTATCCAAAAGGTGCCAAATTAAAAATGGCTCCACAACTGACTGGGATATAGGCAGCTCTTTGACCACTTGCAGAGTGCTATGAGATTTTCTTCCCATTTAAACACTGCTGGCTGTTCAGAAACCTTTGCTGTGGCCTGCCTGCAGGCTGAGGGGAGTGATGCTGAGCACCCCTGAATTCCCAGATACCAGCAAGGCTCCAGGCAGCAGGTGCCCATCCTGGCTGGTTGAGTCTGCCTGGAGGAGCAAGAACTCCTGAAACCACTTCTTAAATGCTATGATGCCAACCTTCTTCACAGGAGTAGTCCAAGCTCTGCCAACACAGAAAACTCTTTCTTTTTCCTTTAAAACAGAGAGTAACACTGCTACAAAGCAAAAAAAAAACCCTCCTGCAATCATATTGTCCAGACAGGTTCTCTGGAGATGAGATAAGGTGCTATTAAGCAAATGCTCGTTTACAGGCGTATCATCATCTGCCATAGAAAGCGAGGATCAGCTCTTATCACTTTCCTTTCACAGTGCAAGATGCTGCCTCTAATGTGCTTCCTGCTTGCCCACTTTTATCTGGCTGGTGAGGTTTATTTCTCTTGACAGAAGCTGTCCCCAGGCATCTATTTCCACAAATGGAAGGAAAAGCAGATACTGGAACTGTTTGACTCTGTTCTGTGGATAGACTCTACTGAAAGCCACTGAAATTTTCATTAAGAGAGAAGTTTTAGGGAACCCAAATGCTAACATGGTTTTGAAACATTTTTTCTATTAATGCAAGGCAATAGCTTTTAGGAATGAGTTAAAATTTCATTTATTCAGTTATTCAAACTATTTCTGCTACAACTTTAAATCAAAAGTAAAAAAAACTAAAATTTTCCAAACATAGAGTTGTCTAATAATAGAATATTGTCTACTAATTCAAAACATAGTGTTGTCTAAAGTTGTGTGTCTCAAGTAGGTTTTGTGAAGATTTTTTTTTCTGCATTGGTATAATAACTGCACAGATAGCAGAGAAAGTTAAGCAGACAGTTCCTCCTTTCCCTTGTGTGATCTCAATAGGCTGACTCATTCATTTTCAAATCATGTAGGAAAAATATTAATGAAACCCATCTATTCAGAAGAGTGAAACCTTTGATTTACAAGAGACTTCTGAATCACTCCATAATTCCTTGTATGGCTTGTTTTAAATTGCCATGTTTCTTTTTCTGTAGCTTTGCAGCATCTCAGACATTTTCAGCATCAGTTGGAGATTACTTTGCTTAGCACAGTTTTTTATTTATACATTTTTCCCTCAGATTCTTAGGCAGTACGTGCAGAAGGAGGTAAAGAAGTATGGTTCAGTGGCAGAAAATGCTTTGGCTTGCTCTGTCTTGCAATGTTCTTTCTGATTTTCCCCCTCTCACTTCCCACCAGTGCCAGACTGTTCTAGGAGAGCTGCTGCAGCCCATGGCTGAAGGCAAATGTCTCAGCTCCTCCCCAAAGAAAGAAAGAAAGAAAGGCATTGTAGATTGTGGTGTATTTTCAGCTGCTTTCATCTGAAGTGATGTGTATGAACTGAAATAAGGCAGGTACTCTTTTTGGAGCTCCAACAGATGCTCCCAATGCACAAAATGCCACAGCCAGACAATTATGCTCATGTATCAGAGAAGGTGGATCAGGTTTAAATTTTGGTGATCACATTGGTTTGGAAAATCCTAAAAATTCATTAGACCAAGACCAGTAAATGATATCCTGGCTGCTTCTTATATTTCATTCCTTCTTCTGAGTGACAATGTGTGCTGCCCTGACCCGATGTTGGGGAATGTTTTTGGCACTGGGAACTGTTTGGGAATGCTTTGTCTTTCCTCTGCATATGAGAGAGAAATCCAAGGACATCAATACATATAGAACATCATTGCATTGGTCAAAAAATTAGAGTGACACAGCTCAAAAATTCCTCCTAGGACCTTAAATCATCTGTGTGCCCTGAGGCACACATCCAGTTAATCCAATTTCTGGATTAACTATGCACCCCTGGGCTAGGCAGAGGTTCTCTTCTCTAAACACTCCCTTCATGCAAGCAAACAACGGGACACATCCTTTTCCAAGAGTCTGCTCTGTAGTCTGTTCCATCCATGACATATTTGGAATCTGCCAAGACCAAGTTGCCCCACAGTCTGAGACATTGCTGCTCCTCACAGCTGTCATGGCATTGTCACTGGCTGATGTACCGATGTACAGTTGTAAAAATAATTATTAACAGCAGCTCTAGCCCATCACACATTTTTGTTCTTGGTCTTATTTCAAGCAGAATCTTCCTTTCCAGCAGCTTTCCAATAGAGTAGGCTTGAGAAATCCTCCTCTCAATATTTAGCTTGAACTACCACAGGCAAGCTTGTTTGTTAGTTAAATATAACACTTTCAATCGTTATGCTTTTTTATACGGACACCAGTAGAGGTAAGAAAGAATATTAAGTTTGAATGACAGTGATGAATAATATTAATATTTACCTACTATTGCAATCTGGAGCTGCTCCAATGAGTTACAGAGTCTTAAAATCTTAATTAAAGGTTAATGAAAGAAAATATTGAAAAATCTACACAAGGAACAAGAAGTGGGGAAACAGGGTGTTCTCTCTCATCCACAATACTGCCATTGTCAAGCACAGAAATTGAAGGAATAAGGCTTCCATAAGACACTGTCTGTAGCTTGGAATTCACCTTTTTGTTTTTCAGACCTTCTGGGCTGTAGGTACAGTCCTACATTCAGTTTTCTTTTTTTTTTTTTTGCAAAAAACATCCTTCTGTCAAAGGCAAAGATAGGTTTGCAATATATTCATGTATCTCTCTCTGAGTTCAGTTAGAAAATACTACTGAAACTTATGAAAGACTGGCAGCATTTTGATCAGATCTACAAAACAAAATATCCAAGGAGTATGGATTCTATTCCTTTTGAACTCTTTAGAAAATTTGGGCAAATTTCACACTATAAAGTGATGAAATGATATAATTGGTTTAAAGTCAGTGACTGCATCTTCATTACATTCCTAATGTATGATACTTATTATGTATTAATAACACCTTATTATCTCTTGTCAGGTATAATAAATAAAGTATCTGAATATTAATTTAGTGTTTTATGCCAGCTCATGAGGTTTGAAAATAGAAGCTCTTTTTTCTTGCACGGCTCAGATGTTCTTACAGGGTGAGATACTGCTCTTAGGGAATGGCAAATTTATAGACTTTAGTGTGTGTTAGCTTGGACACATACAGAAATACCAGTTGGTTATTGAATAGTTTACAATTAAAACTGAATTTAGGGTGAAGCTTATGTGCTTATGTTTGTGCAAATATTAGAGGAATGTACATTTACTCCTTTGGTTTGTGTTGGACCCTCAGCTTTATTGGTGTTGATGCATATGCAGTCATTCAAGAGTAATCCCTTTTGAATCTGCAGAAATACCATTAATGCTGCAAAAGTAAAGCACTTGGGAACCTCATCCTTATGACTACACATTTTTCCCTGTGGCTCTTGTATCATGACTAATCAGATGCAAAGAGTGTGTCATTATCAATTCAGTATTGTGCATGAATACATGCACAGGAAAACTGCCCAGTAAAATTAGGTGTCATTGCTTCTTCTCACCTTGTGGACTTCTCAAGAGGCTCAGGCACTTCACATTTTAACACCTTGTCAGTTGTGGTATCTACCCTCCAGTCACATGGGGGGGGGTCAGGTTTTTTTTAAAAAGGAGTAATACTTATGAGTGCTTCTTTGGATGCTTAATTTAGTACTCATTACACAGCCAGAGTTAAGAATTTACCACCTGATGGACAGATCCCCCTAAATCTTCTTGAAAGCACAAACTCTACTTTACCAGTCAGTTTGGAAGACCTTGCTTTATCCCCTGATTGCAGAAAGTGTGATGCCATCAATATTTAGTATCAGTAAACATTAAATTATTAACTTAGGTATATCTGAAAGACAAAGGTCAGGGGAAATTTATGTTGACAAAACATAAATGTATGTGATTAAAAATTATTCAGTACAGGGTAGTGATTCAACATACCTTCACCATCTTGTTCTTAATATCTAGTGTAATTCCCAACATTCCCTGCTGTATCAGGAATGTATCTGTGAGTCAAATCTTCAAATTTCTTGTAGGCAAGTAATATGATTTTTTTCAGACACACATATTTTATAAGGTCACTTATGAATAAAAAAATGAGCTATGCAATATGCGACGGTATCCAGCACTAATACTTAGGCAAAGCTGATCTCATGGATATAACTATTGGCAAACAAAAAGTAACTCAACCACCATTAGTTCTTTCTCTTAAAAAAAAAAAAAAAATCACTGGAGTTCATAAAAGATGCATGTCCCAATTTTATTCTGAAAACTGTTGTTATCTGAAGAACAGCCCAATGGAAACTCAATCAGTTCAGGACAGAATATTTAATTACTTGAGAACTTGATTGTAAAGGCATGAGTCTAATTAGCCAAATTATTTAATACTATACATATCATAGGCAAAGAGCTTGACCTAAGGCAGTCATGGTCAAATTTGGCACAGTTGGTTGCCATCAAGTGTTACTACCCATTCAAAGTTGTGGTTGTATTGCAGAGTTCTTTACTGATGTTTCTTGGATATTGCACCCGAGGCTGTTTTGATCATGACAAACAATTTATTATAAGATTCTTGCCGGGTCTACTGGTTTTAAAATGTGATATTAGGTGAGAAGCAAGGTGTGAGCTGCTGCCAAAGGCAAAGAATATCTTCAGATGATCTCGGTAATGTTCACTACCTGGCCATAACACCAAGTAAATGCTCCTACCCCTGTAATAATTCTTCAGTGGAGACAAACCTCACAGATCCTCTCTGACATATTAGCTGGCTTTTAAATCCCTTACTCACCTGAGACAAAATCTTTCTCTATTTCAACACAAGGAGCCTGAAAATAGCATGTCATATACTTTAGGGAATGACCTCTGTTTCTAATAAATCCTGGATGTCCCTGAACCTTGCTGGCCAGACACAAGTCAGGAATACGATGGGATAAACAGCCTGTCAAGTGACTCACTCTGGTTGGATGACCTCAATGGACTGTGGAGATTTTGATTTCTTCTGCTGAATTTAGTAGAATTTTTTAAATTGTTCTGTATGATGTTTTGGTTTAAAGGGTTGTCTGGATCACAGAGATAGTCTTAATTTCTTTAACTTATTTATTAGAAATGAAACTGAATTTCAGCCTCCTAGTAAAAAGCTGTGTGACCTTTAATCTTAACAAATTAAGACAAAAAGTGCAAAACATTTGTTTTTTTTTATTAGAGTAAATAAAAATATTAGAATAGCATGAGATCAGATCTTGACACACACAAAAAAAAGAAAACAACGCTATGGATGTTGTTGAGAACCATTCAACTTTTCAGTTTGGAAATCCCTGAAACAGGGTGAAACTGCAAACTGGAGATGACCCATTATATGACTGTGTAGAAAGTGCCAGCTTCACATTTGAGCTACATAAATAACAAAGCCATCCTCACCATGTGAGCAGCATAGGCTGATGGCATATAACAAACTCAACCTCTAACACTGAACATCTAATTTTACCTGCCCAGTTTCTGTTCTTTAACAATTTGCTTCCCAGTTAGAAGGGAACAGAAAAGATCAGCTGGAATTCAGAGAAGGTAGTAGTAATAGAATAATGGCAGAAATATATTTTAAATTTAACAACACATTTCCCTGTTAACTGTTTTCTAACTGATTGCTAGTTATTAGCAGTGTTTTAATGTGTGAAATCCTGATCTTGAAATAGGAAATTGAAAACTCAGAACCCTTCAAAAGCAGATACAGAATATTTCAGAATTTTTTGGTAGCAGTAAAAGTAACAACAACAATGCATTTTCTAAAATCTCTGTTAGCCTCCACCTATGGTATAGCTAAATCATTATGATTAGCTTGTAATTAATAAGTTAAATCTGTGCAACTTAATTATATTCTCCTGTTATCCTGGAGCATCCTTGTCTGCTTGTTTTAGAACTAATCACAGTAGCATTGGAATATTCTAGCTGTTGGAGATTTATATTTACCAAGATTTTACAGTAGACTTCATGCAAAGTTCTGGTTCACCCCATCCTATTTGAGGAGCAAACTAAGAAATAATCTCCCAAAATAAACTTTTTACTGTTTTTGTAAAAAATGCTCAACAATCCAACAAAATGAAGTAGTCAGGGCCCTAGAAAAGCATTTCTATACCCTCCTAGGATAATTCTAAATCTTTCTATATATATTAATAACTTTTTTCTTTCTTTTTTTTTTTTTTTGCTATGTGCCTAACTAGTGTGGAAATTAAAAACCTACTTAACAATACAATTACATTTCCCTGAAAAATAATCTAAGGAGATTTTAATTGTGATTTTATCATTGACTTATGTTCTTAAGTTTCCATCAGTAAGTACTAGCACTATATATAATTTCTCATAAATTGGTTACCACCACATATCTTTATAGATAGAAGAGACTTTTTTGTTCATCCAATTCCCTCATATAACCCATCATATAAATATAGTTCTGCATACATTTAGCAGACTTAAAAAAACCCCATCTTATGCAAATTCATTTTTCATTTTCTTAGCATTATCAGACATTTATTTAAAAGCAACTTGCTATGAAAACAAGATCTATGTATGCTGCTATATCCTAAATTAGTTTTTGAGAGCTCCATTATAATACAGCTATTCATTGAAAAGGACTCTGATAAATGTCCACTTTGATCTGCAAGGCTGGTATGATACTCTAAATGGAAATGTGAATCTATTGGAGGGAGCCTGATTGAACCAGATACACCAGAAGGAAATTAAGATGCAAGAGACGTGGTTTAATCAGGCTGCAATTGTACTAATTTAACTCATCTGGGAAGTGAAGGGCCATAAGTTGGCCAGTGCAGATCATGATTATTTCTTTAATCACTGCCACATGGTAGGAGGTAACGACTCCCTGCCCTCTGTGCCAGGTCCTGTGCCTGTTTGCAGAAGAGAAATTTAGGCTGTAGCTGTAGATGCTCCTCTCAAAGGCATGGGCAGGCAAAGGGCATGACCTCCCCTGGAGAAGGTTTGTATCAGATCAGTGCCCAAGAGCATCCCAGGGACAGCACAAGGTGGTATGGAGTGCAAAATAGGAACCTTCTAAGCCACCATGCTAAAGGCACAACATGGAAAAGGGAACATCAGCTTGCTCATGCAGCTTAGCTCTCTGTCCTCTTGAAGGTGGGCCTCCCACCAGGGCTAATTTCAAGCATGATTTATCAGGGGCCCAAAACCCAGTGGGTGAAGAACTCCACTGGGTACCTGACATCTGCCAGCTGGAGCAGCATGAGCCCAACTCTGCTCCAATAACTCTCTAAAATGCTGTGGTCCCATAGCCCTCTAAAATTCCTTGGTTAAAAAAAACCCAAACAACTACTTTGACCTTGTCAGTGTTATTTTAAAAGATTTCTGATATTTTATAAAACAGCTCTTTCATATAAACTGATGTCATATTAGTTTTAGGGCTGGAATACTGAGAATTTTTAGTCTGAGTGTGAGGGGACTCACACTTCAGGATTAACGATTCATTATACTTAATTCAACTTATATATGCAAACTATATGAGTCAGTGACTTACACATAAATGATTCTTGTCTCTGTACTTTAAAGTATGTCTCCATTAAAAAATCTGCTTTAAATATTCTCTATCTCCTCCAGTATCTTAGAAGCTCTGTTTGTTCTTGCCTCTGAGTGGCACTGAGCTGTAACACCACCACAGAACTAAGGGAAAGTGAATGGTGACATGGGCCAAAACTGGGTTAGGACCTGGTTACCATCTTTTTTGTGGGAAAAATGTAAACCTTTTCAACTCCAGACTCAAATTTTTCTGTGCTTTAGAGTACCTATTAATGTATTTTCCACGTCAGTCCCATTGAACAACCCCCCACCAGTTTTGTGCTGATGGGAAGTGCACTGTGTGCGTCAGTCCTGCATCTTTTCCTTTCTCATTTCTGACAGGGCATAATTAATAGTCCCACTGATGGAGGACTATTCCTTATCCACATCACAGCAGGGCCATTGTTTATAGACTTTTTCCTCTGTGCAAAAGGAAATATGTGCATACAGAAAGCAAGATGTTATAAATACAATATTGTTGTTTTTTGAAATAAGGGGAGAAGGAACAACATACTGAAATCTACTTTCCATAAATCTGTCAGTTTTCTGGAATTAGTTCAGGGACGTGCTGAAGCCAGTAGCAAAGGTCCCAGGATACTTTGGAATGCATAGCAATAGAAAATGAACATGCCTCTGTATAAATGTTTCATTTCCTTTGACACAGATCTCATTTCAAGTGGCAAGCCTGTGCCTATGAAAGTTGCTCTGTGTAAAGGTGTTTGTGTGGCAAAGTTTTGGCAGGGGGGCACCACAGGGCTGGCTTCTGTGAGAAGCTGCCAGAAGCTTCCCCCAGGTCTGATGGAGCTCGTGCCAGGTGGCTCCAGGATGGACCCAACTCTGGCCAGGCTGAGCCCATCAGCGAGGGTGAATATTGTATTTGGGTTACCCTCAGATGGAGGAAGGAATGATGAATATGACTCCATGTTCTCAGAAGGCTAATTTATTATTTTATGATACTATGTTATATTAAAGAATGCTATACTAAACTGTACTAAAGAATACAGATAGGATACTTACAGAAGGCTAAAAAGATAATAATGAAAACTCGTGACTCTCTCCAGAGCCCTGACACAGCCTGGCCCTGATTGGCCAATGAGTGAAAACAACTCACACCAGAAACCAATGAAACAATCACCTGTTGGATAAACAATCTCCAAACACATTCCACACGAGCAAAACAGAGGAGAAGCAAATGAGATCATTATTGTTTTCATTTTTCTCTGAGGCTTCTCAGCTCCCCAGGAGAAAAATCCTGGGTGAGGGGATTTTTCAGAAAATGTGAATGCTAGAGGTGAGAGCCCCTCTGGGCTAACAGGGGGGGAGCCCTGCTCAGCTGCAGCCAGGGGAGAGAGCAGTGAGGGTGGGGGACACTAACAACTCTCCTCAGGGCCAGTCTGTGCTGCCCATAGTGCTGAGGGATCTCTCCCTGCCCTTATCCCAGCCCAGCTGTCTTTGGTTATATTTCCTCTCCCTGTCCACATGAGGAGGGCAGGGATGGAGTGGCTTTGGTGGGCAGCATCCAGCCAGGGTCAACCCACCACAGCATCTTTTCAGTTTACAATACCAAAGAAATCTGAAATTGAACTGTAGCAAGAGTTAAGGCATCCTTGGCTCCCAGTGTCTCCCCATAAATATCCATCATCTTTCACCAGTGTCTAGGTATTAGCAATTTATTTTATATGAATTCAAGAAAAACTTATTCTTTAAAGCTTTATCCTCTGCTATGTGAAGTCAATGGGATTTTTGTCATTGACTTTAAAGGAAGTGGGGTCAAAATCCTAATTAATAGTGTCAGCTCCATCTATCAATCAAAAGTATGCTATTCACAATGAAATATAATTACCAGAGCAGGTTAAAATACCAGTATTAAATATACATGCAAAATCTAAGTATTAAAGGAATAAGTGCATATGAAGTGTAAAACCTACAGGTTTGAGGTGCTGCATATCTTCTGATGCTCCATGTCTTTTGGTTATTTAGGGTTTTTTCATCCCTGTGAGGTTTCCTAGGCTTCTGTAGAGAAGGTGTTTGTAAGTTCACATCCCTGGGTAGCTCTGAAATCAGGTCCCAGGCACTGCCCCCAGCTCCCTTGAGGCTCTGTTCTCTACTGGCCTTGTGATAATGCCTTTACAGGGGTCCTTTCTGGGCTGTCTGTGGGACTCTGTATTGACTGAGAGTTCCCAGTGAATAAGTAAAACAGACTTCTCCCTCCCAGCTCATGCAGCCCTGCATGCTTGGAGAGGCTGTGCAGATTCCTCCTCGTAGCTATGAGGAGTTTTCTCTGTTAAAAAGGGTGAATAAAAAATGAGCAAACACAGTGCAAAGAATTTGCAGTAGAGTAGTGCATGCTGTGTGAAATGCATTGAGGTGAAAGCACAAGAAATTTCGACTGGAAATACCCTGTATTGCATTGCATTTTGGTTGTCTCCCTAGAGTTTAGAGTGCATGCATACCCACTGTCTGACTGCAATAACATTAGTTTATCTATTTCATACAGCCCAATTTTCTTTTATTTTACATATGATCACTGTTTGAATTGGTTTGATTTATAGTATCTTAACTTAGCCTGGAAACATTCAGGATGTGAAAAAGAGGAATAAAATGCCAGGTATATAATCTCCCTAGAAAAATCTGAGCTTAGCTCCTCAAAAGTTTATGTACAACTAAATAAGCAAAGGAATCCCAACATGGCTTTTAGGATTATTTAGGAACTGGTAAGAGCATTAAACAAAAGCCATAGTAGATAATCCTAACAAGTGTAAAAAAACCCTCTTTGGACCTTGCAGTACAAAATCTTTCAGAGGAATTTGCTTGAGGCATTATCAGCTCAAATTGGATGAGGTGTACTACAGCAGATTCAGGGCATGCAGGAGGTCTGCAGACCATTTCTTCTGAATAGGTGTTTCCAGCATACATATTCTCAAGCAATTAGGTGAAAACCTGATATTTAAGACTGAAAATAGGCAAACCCGTGGGAATAATATTTTATAGCTAACAAGAAAGGTCTGGCCTTACATTTCATTTAAAAGAGATTAACCTCTATAGACCAGTAGCTGTCAGCATCATTTGCTTTCCTTGTCTCTACATATGGTGAAGGGAATCTTTAAAATTCACAGGAAAAAAACTGAAAAAAAATATTTTGTGTAAACAATTATGCTTCTGAATAGCAGCCAAGAGAAAATGGGTGTCTGGTTCAGTATAAATCACTCTCTATTAAAAATCTCTGGCAAACAAACTACATCAGGAGGGTGTTTGAAACAGCCTAACTGAATCAGGATTCTGTCTCTCACTGAAAACCAAGCAGAGGAAACAACACCCTGGGGCCACACAGGCTTCTTTCCAAGGGCCACCTGTCTGCAGGCTGCTTGTCTTTGGGAAATGCAGGGAGGAGAGGGGGCAGCCAGGCTCCCAGAGCAGGCACGGTGCCCAGCTGGCCATCCCCCTGCACCTCTGCACCCCCCTGCACCTCTGCACCCCCCTGGTGCTGCTGGCAGGGCTGTCCAGGGGTTTTCTCACCAGGACAGGCTGAGCAGCAGGCAGAGAAAACTTCCACTGCTTTCTGCTGCCAGGGAAGGGACTCTGACTGAGCCCCAGTGTCTGCCCATGTGCCTTGAAACCATCACTGGGAAGCTGCTCTTCCTAGAAAAATGCCTCTTCCCAACACAAAGTTTTGTAACTTTTTACCCTAGCCCACTGTAAATCCTGATGATACAACCCCCAGCTTCCAAAATTTTACTTTAAACACATGTAAAAATGGTAACATTTCCTGGCAATTTTGGCTTTCCTTTTTCTTCTTTAAAAATGTGTTTTCCAAAAATTTCATTAATTGGTGATTAATGTTTACAAAAAAATTAGTCTGGTTCAACTGAAGCTTCAGAGGTCTTTATGGAAGGGAAAAAGGCTTTGATTTCACAGAGCCAGAAGCTTAAAATTACTTAGGAAATGTAGAAGAAAAATAAATTTCAAATTCCTAACTGGTTTATGAGGAGCCCATTAAATTGAGATACTGCCCATTGAAGACCTAAGACAGCAGCAATGGCATTTGCCAGAACAGTTAAGCAGCATTGCTTTAATAATATATTAGACTAAAATTCTAATTATGATTTATTATGTCTCATAATAATGTACTTGGGAACGCAAATCCAGCCTCCTGAGTATTTAGCATTTGAATGCTAAACAGATGCAGAACATTTATAAGGTAATTTAAAAAAATAACATTTCTGATGCACAAAACTGAAATGCATTGAAAATCTCTTAATAATGTTAATGCATCAACAAGGAAGAACAAAAACAACATTTTATAAAAGCAATTCAGATGTAGTAAAAATCTATGCAAAAAACTAATTAAAGTAAGATTTACTGTACAATGCTAATTTATGAAAACTAATGTTAGTAGAGGGTAAAAAAATGCTTGGAAATGTAACCAAATTCCAAGTAATAGCTAGGTGTCTCCCAGTCTGATAGTTTTTTAAATGGTACTAGAACTCCTGGTGAAAGTCCTTCAAAAACTATGTTGGTTTCTAGGACTTATTTCTGTATATTCATAATTTGACACAAGCTCTAGAGATGAGTGAGAAACATCTGAAAGACACCTTTGCCCAGTATTTCTTCTGAGACAATGACATGAAGATCCTGCAGAGAATAAGCCAAGATTTTGAGGATTGTGGTTCTGGACTTCATCGCCTACATCCTACCCGTGCCACACTTTGAGCACCAACAGTTTTTGAAGATAATTACATAAATAAAGCAGAAGTCATCAAATTAACCCTAGATCTCTTAAAGCCTTGCATTAGTACAGCCACCATGGGACCACCCTTCCCCTTTGTGCAAATTTGATAAATATATATTTAAACGTAGACCACTCTAAAAATTATTCCCTATATATAGAAGCGTTGCAGGTAAAATAAAATATGCCAGTTCCTTGCCTTAGAAAACAGAGCCTTTTTAACAGTAGAGGCAGAGCCAGTGTTGCCTAGGGCAATGGCAAAATGAGTTAAAATTCCTAGCAAGAAACTATCTTCATTAAGGTGTATTATTTAATATAAGGCTTGTGCAAATTAGGCCAGACCATATATACAGAAAGGAGAGATGGCTAATTTCTACTTTTAAAGGGAAAAAATTGACGTTTTAATTCAGAACCCTTATGTTTCTGAGAGTCCTTGACTCCTAATGATAGGCTGCATTTTGAATAAATCAATTGCAGTGTTCTCCACTTGGAATATATAATCTGTTTCAAATTTCTGATTTCATTGCATACCACTAGTATATCCATGTCTTCTCTACAATTGCAATTATTTAAAGAAAATGGAAGAATCAAAAATAACTCCATTTGCAGGATCATGTTTGAAGGTGTAAAATAACTATTCAAAGAAGTCATTTCACAGAATTGAGGACTTTGGACACTATTCATGAGCAAATATCTTGGAATTTTTCCTATCTTTTGTCTACCCTTGGTTCATTTTAGTTCTGTTTAATAGCTGTCCTGTGTGCATTCAGCCTAAAACTCTGCTCCTTTTATAGGCAAGGCCAATAAATTTCTCCCAATCTGCTTGGCATGATGAGTTGAGACTGACCTGAGGATTAAGAGATGAGGAATTACTAAAATGGCAGGAATTAGCTTTTGCTGGGTCATTACTTTGTAACAATTGGAATAGGAAAAAAATTTTGATCCCCTTTTTTCCTCAGTAAATTCCTCACTGGC
This sequence comes from Agelaius tricolor, assembly GCF_023055355.1. Taxonomy (NCBI): domain Eukaryota; kingdom Metazoa; phylum Chordata; class Aves; order Passeriformes; family Icteridae; genus Agelaius; species Agelaius tricolor. The sequence goes on from NW_027269270.1 coordinate 7,194,702, forward strand.
TCCCAGGAGCCAAATTCGAAATGTTAGAGTAGAGCACTGGGTGTAGAGCAGAACACGTTTGTTTGTAAGTCATCTTCCTTTTGGCATCACAGCAGAAAAAAAAAAACCAAAAAAAAAAACCAAAATGGGAGAAGCACTTATCTCACTCTGTCCAGTGAAAGTCTGGTATCTGCTTTTCTCACTGATAAGCTGGGGGTTTGTGAGGGGAGGTTTGAAGTCAGTTTAACACATTACTGTTTTGCTGTGGTTTTAGGCTAGTTTTTAGGGTCTATTTTATTCAGATAACTTTTGCATTTCTGCTGGCTAATCTCACATAAAAAGTCTCTTGTGCGATTTTTTTTCAAAATGTTCCCCCCTTCCCGGCTTGAGAAGCAGATTTACATCAACTGAAAAGAAGAAAATATTATTGAGTGATATTTCTTTTCAGTGTTTTTCTCAAGTCCTGAATTTCTCATACCTCTTGTTTTTGTGTTCAGTCCCTTGTTGTTTCTTACTTTCTCTCGCTTTTTTCCTAGTGATCTGTATTTCATAGAAGCTATAGAAGTGGAGTAAATGAAAGATCTTCATGCAGGCTTTACAGTAGGAGCTGAACTTCTGGAGTGATCTCTTTTCCCAGTACTACCTCTGTGTCAGCCAGACACACTATCACTCACTATCAGCATTTACAAATTGCATCGTATTTACTAAATCACACAGAAGAAACAAAACCTTTTCACCTTACTTGGGCACACTTTCAATGTGCAGTCAGTGCAAAATTTTACCAACAGCAAGCTCTTTTGATTAATGGCCTGCTTCTCTCTTGTGCTTTCAGTGCTAGGCTCTCAGAATACCTTGCAAAAAGCAAGGACTGATTTTGACACACTTCTGTGTTGATGCCCAGAAGGAGTGCAGGAAGGCTGGCACAATAACCTGGGCACAGCCCCATGAAGGCTGGCCATGGCACACTAACATAGTATGGCATGGCACTTGGCTGGCCATGGCACACTCACATGGCATGGCACTTGGCTGGCCATGGCACACTGACATGGCATGGCACTTGGCTGGCCATGGCACACTGACATGGCATGGCATGGCACTTGGCTGGCCATGGCACACACACATGGTATGGCATGGCACATCGCTGGCCATGGCACACACACATGGCATGGCATGGCACTTGGCTGGCCATGGCACACTCACATGGCATGGCAGTTGGCTGGCCATGGCACACACACATGGCATGGCACTTGGCTGGCCATGGCACACTCACATGGCATGGCACTTGGCTGGCCATGGCACACTCACATGGCATGGCATGGCACTTGGGTGGCCATGGCACACACACATGGCATGACATGGCACTTGGGTGGCCATGGCACACACACATGGCATGACATGGCACTTGGGTGGCCATGGCACACACACATGGTATGGCATGGCACATCGCTGGCCATGGCACACACACATGGCATGGCACTTGGCTGGCCATGGCACACACACATGGCATGGCATGGCACTTGGGTGGCCATGGCACACTCACATGGCATGGCACTTGGCTGGCCATGGCACACTCACATGGTATGGCATGGCACATCGCTGGCCATGGCACACACACATGGCATGGCATGGCACTTGGCTGGCCATGGCACACACACATGGCATGGCATGGCACTTGGCTGGCCATGGCACACACACATGGCATGGCATGGCATGGCACTTGGCTGGCCATGGCACACACACATGGCATGGCATGGCACTTGGCTGGCCATGGCACACACACATGGCATGGCATGGCATGGCACTTGGCTGGCCATGGCACACACACATGGCATGGCATGGCACTTGGCTGGCCATGGCACACACACACATGGCATGGCATGGCACTTGGCTGGCCATGGCACACTGACATGGCATGGCACTTGGCTGGCCATGGCACACACACATGACATGGCATGGCACATCGCTGGCCATGGCACACACACATGGAGCTGATGGTGGGGAAGTTTCTCCCTCCCACAAGTCAAAGAGAAGCCAAGCCTGGTCCAGCAGGTCCCTGTGCTCACAGGAGCCCTCCTGGCAGGCCCCTTCCTGCCTGCAGCCTCACATCAGGGGGACAAAGAGGCACTGACTGGGCACCCTGGCTAATGTTACATTCAGAATGGGATAAAGTGCAAAGCAGAGCGAGAATCTGAGAATTAGTTTTACCATGAAGCCTTGATTGCCAAGACAGGAGTGTTGACTCCATTGTAAGTTAGTAAAAGCATTTGAAAACATTTCAAAAACACCCACACAGACCTCTGTAAATTGTGCTCAAAGGTGATAATGATCTGCAGAGGTCCTTCCTCTCACTCATTTGTGACACAGGAAAATGGTAGCAACCTTTCCAAAGAGGGAAATTTTGTTCATCTGACCAAGTACTGCACCTGAATGCTTATGCTGGAGACTATCCAAATCTCATCCAAAGTGTCCTGATAGCTAGGAGTCTAATGGGGCTTTATAAATCCATGTTAATCACTCTGTAGCAATGTCTTTAGGTGTGAAAAGAGCCCAGGACCACTGCACTGTGGAAACTTTTGGAAGAGAGGTTTCCTAGAAGGATCTCTGACTCCCTCCCCTGCTGCCTTGATGAGCAGGGTAGGGCAGGAGGAACAACTCTCATTGCTGAGATCAGGTCCAGCTCCCCTTCCAGCTCCTTCAATTTGAATATTTTATATTCAAATCAAATAGCAGTGTCTTACTTTTAAAGGGGGAAATGGATATATGGAATCAGTGCCCTAAAGACATGTCAATAGTCAATAGAGGAGTTTTGTTCTCTCTTCAGCTACAGCAAACAAATCTGCTTGAACACAGGTCCCTCCTTGTGAATTCCTGTCAGCACTGGAACATGGCAAGGCATGTCTTGTCTGGCTCTGGATCTAAACTGCACTAATTGCTTTCACCTCCTCCCAAGCAGAGACAGATAGAGCACTGTGTTCACTGAAAAATGTCACTTCCAGCATGTGGTTGGCATAATGTTTCATAGAATTTACTTAAAAAATGTGTTTCTGACCAGAAACAGAAGACTAAAATACCTAAAGCGTCTCTCCAAGCCCTCTCTGTGATTCATTCTTGCACTTAGAGATTTGAAGCTATTTTAGATAAATGAGACAAAAAGAACCTACCAGATCAGGATGATTTCACATATGGATGTTTGTACATTAATACATTCCCAGTCTGACTGTGTGGTGTGAGCAGACCCATTAACTTCAAAGGGAACTGCAGCTGTAACTGTATTTATAGGAATATAATATTAATTACAAATTCTCATGTGCTGTGGGATAGTTTGTGTAAAAAAATCCTTTCCACTTCTCCAATTATTTTCCTAACAGTTACGAATTCTATGCTAAATGCCTAAGAAGTTTGGACAAAAATGCATTGAAGCAATCTCTTCATTGCAAGCTAAAGCATGCATAGCAAATGTACTGCACTTTTGCCTGCAGTAATTGCAGATCACAGTCTTTAGAGAGATCTATTTCGCTTGATCAGGTAATCACATAAATTAGACCATGTTTGCAGGTCATTGTGAGACTAATTATGAAAATATATGAACCATGATGTATTTTTTTTCTCTTTGAATCTTTATATAAGACCTTGCCACTGACTTTACTTGTAGAAGAAAAAAGCCATTAGATTATGAGATATTGCTGTTTATTACTTGTATTACAGTGGCACCAGGCTGCCTCACATTAGATGACATTTCCATTATATAACGAATTAGGAACTTTGTGTAGATTACAGTCCAAAGTGGAAGACAAATCAGGGAACTGCTCAGAGTTCCTCATTTCCAGTGGCAAGAAAAAAATAAAAAAAACCTGGCTGATAATGTGATCTTCTGAACTGAAGTGATATAATTAACATAGGCACAGAAACAGTCCCCTTCCTGCTCTGAAAGACAAGGCATTAGTTTCATATTAAGCACATGTTACCCCTTTTGAACAAACAAGGACATATTTTTAAGATTAAACAGGATTCTCCAGGGCTTTCTTAACAGGCAATCACAATGACGTGTACACAGTCACCCAGGGAATTTATTACATACAGGATATAGGACTTCTTAAATCACAGTGAAGTTTATCAGCTCTGAGATTTCCCTATCTTCCACAAAAACAACTGAAAAATAATTTCTTTAGATATTAGATACTCTTGTAATTCCTGTAACAATTAAGTACCTAGTTACATGTAAAAAAGTATCTAATCTAGTCACTTCCATTTTGCTTGCTAGCACCAGACAGAAATTATATTTTCCAGAATCCAATAACCCAAAAATATATAGCTGAGAATTTCTGAGAGGGTGCCTAGAGCTGAGAATCCTGCAGCTTGGCTGGGACATGAAAGATGACAGCCAAGGCAGCAGAGGAAAAGATGGTGTTTGCTGTTAGTTTGATAATAAGAGGGTGAGTGCTCCAAAGCTGGCTCACAATTCTCCAGTATCTTGCAATAACTAAAAAGTCTTTTCACAGGAATACAATAACGCATTTTATATAAAAGTTATAATTTGGTAACCTTTCACAATTTCACTGCCTCCATTTCATTGCACAGAACCATGATGGGGTCCCTTTTAAATGCTGAGAGATAAGAGATTGATAAAAGAAAGGAAGTGTGAGAGGGGAAAAAAAGGTAAAAGGTTTCTGCTCAGGGTTCTAAATTAATACATTATTGATCAAAACTTGAATCAGAAAAGTTCAATGATTTGGTCACCACTAGCCTTTATTCCTTCCATCAATTCATATGCAGTCAATATCCTATTATATTGCTGCTTTGAAAGGATGTCTAGAGGAATAATGTGCTTGAACAATGCATTCCAGTGAACCTACCTGATTGTAACTATGGGATTCATTTTTCTCCCAGTTATCCAAAAAATAAATAGGATCTATAAAACACACAAATGGCACAGGTACTATTGCAACAGTTTGGGCACTAATATGTAGCTGACACTGGTGAAATCTGCACCAATGTCCATCTTAAAGCATGAAGAAATTATTTGATCTTCTTTATACATACATACATACATATATATATATATGTATCTCCTTGAGTAAATGCTTCTGCTTCTTATTGATTCCCCAGGAAACAGATCTTCCAAGTACCTTAAGCCAGCGTTAACATTCTATGTCACTTCATTCACCGTATCATGTCAAAATTAGCATTAGGTGATTATAGCTCAATGTAATTAGCTGCATATATTAGAAGAGCAGAAATGCACCCTGCTGTTGATTACCTTAATTTTCAGTCAGCAGTGGCAGACACACATTTCCCTGGTGCTCAGGGCAGCAATATGGGCTGAGCTCTCTGTGTCCGTGGTGTTCCTGCTCCAGGGCAGGCAGTGCTGGGGGGGCACAGCACCCTGCAGGCCATGGGCACCTTGTTCAGGGCCCTGGAGCTTCCACATCCATCACTGGGGCTCTGAGGTTCCCCCCAGCATCCCTGCCAGTGGAAGTCATAGCATGCTCCAGGGTTCAGGGTGGTTTGCCCAATAGCACACAGAACAATAGACATAAAAAGACAGTATGGTAATATCAAAGAAAAATTTAAAAACTCCTTTAAAAAATGAAACAGGGACTTTTCAGTTAGAAACCAGTTATTGTTAAGAATAGTTAATAAAGATAACATAGAAAAACCTACATACCCATGGTGGTGGTTAATAGCATAACAGTGAGTGTTAGATGTGTTGTTTGTCTGCTCAGTTACAAGGAAAGTACATTTAATCTTTTGATTCCTTGGAAAATGCTTACTTGAAGAGAGCTGGACTGGGAACAAAGTACCAGACAAACTACTTCATTTTGCTTTTTTATATGAGAAATTAAATAAAAAAGATACCAGTTCTGTTGATTAGCTAGAGTTGTGCAACACCTTCTGCTAACTTGCAGCAGATCTGGCTCTACAGAGAAATAAAAGAGTCCAGAGAAACAGATTTGCCTTTGCTTTTCCCTTTTCCCAATATTCTTTGTTTTACTCTTCCTTTCTTTTGCATTTCCTTTTTTTCTTTTGCTGTTTTTATCTTCTCTCTTTATTGTAGCCAGAAAAGCCAGAGAAGCTGCAAGACAATGAGGCCCTTACCAAACAACAGGGTGGCAGGGATTTTGTGGCTAGCGAATTCCCATCACCTTTGCTAGGCACATTAAACGCCACAAAAGTGTTAGTGTGATGGGAGAGGTATGAGCAAGCAGTCCAGCTCCCTCCTTCCCCTCCCTCTGACTTCCCTCAAGGGAAGGGAAAGGAGTACCTGCCTGCCTGGAAGCTCTGTAGGGTTGGGGATGTGATAGGGATGAGATTGCCTGACCTTGGTTTCCACAGAGGGGAAATCCGTGTTCTCAGGGCCCTTAAGCCTGCCTTGTGAAGGCTGGCATGGTTGGCTGTGTTACAGTAATTGCCATTTAAATTACCTCTTGCCATCCACTACATGGATGACAACTTTCTGCTGCAGTGCCAGGCTCTCAAAGGCTGACACCCTGACTTTCTTCCCTCACCCTTAGGCTGAGAGGGGTGAGTATGACCATAAATGAACATGGAACTGGATCTGCTGCCTGCTCTAGTATTAAGGAAATTCAGTTTACAGCCTGACTTCTGTTGTCTGAGGAGGTTCTAAAGAACTTTTTACCAGTTTGGTTTTGTAACTTGCTAGTGCTTGTGTGTATGTACCATAACTTCCAGTAAAATGATATATTAATCTTCCACCTTCAGAAGGTTCTACTGGAGAACCACTGGGGTATCAGGAAAAATGAATTCTAAAAATCAGTAGTGAACAGAAAGAAGGGACTACTAAAAATGGAAGATTTTAATTGACCACTTCATCCTTCTTCAGAACTTGGGTTTGGTTCAAGGCAAAATCAGTAAGAAATAGCTGATTCCTAAAATGAGAGGTATGCTATACATTGATTAATAGCTACAAAGAATTTCTCTGTGCATTTTCTTATCTGGTTCCAGTGGTAAATCATTAAGTGTGAATCCTTTCTTTTGCTACTGTTTTTGTAATCAAAGATAATAATTCCGATTACAACATGCTCCTTTGTGCAAAGATTAGAGCAACAGCTATGGAAGGCAAGACTAAGTAGGGTCAAGCCATTTAGTATCACATAGTGTGTTTTACAGCAGTTGCATTGTTGTTATCAAAACTTGTTCTAAACTGACCCATGTTTTGTCAAACAGCTGGGCTGTCTTTCATGCAATTTCATTATTAATTTCTTTGCAGTGGACCATCCCAAGGCTTCAGCCATGGGCATGTTCACAGGGAAAAAGGGCAGAAATATATCTGGGGTTTTATTTGCTGCTCTTTGTTACTTGTTGCTCATGACTAAACTGCTGCTAGGAAAATGCATCATTTTTGGTGTCTGTATTATTCTGCACGTGCAAGAGGACACCATTCATTTCACCACACTGCAAAGGATTCTAAGACAGAAATTTAATTTTGCATTCAACCTGAAGTTTGAAAGAAATTGTTTCTTTGAATTCATGGCCACTACAGATCTCTTTGTCCAAGTCAGAATTTTATCTGACTGCTTGCCCAGAGGCCAAAGAAAATAATCAGCAAACCTAAGAGTATGTTCTATAGAGTGTGTTATAAGATAAGAAGTAGGGCACAGATTCCAATCTTCAGTAGCCAAACCATGTGGAAATGTGAGAACTCCTTCAACTATGTAAGATGAACTATCTAGCTCTCAGTCTGGCAACAGAAGACTTATGCACTGAAATTATTTGAAAACAATGAAGATCATTTAAATAAAAGCTGTGAGGCTTCAGAAGCTCAGTGGGGAAGACCACAATGTTTCCCACTGTCAATAAACTCAAATACCAGATCATCACACACACTGGGGCATATTGTGAGTTGGAACAGACTGCAAGCAGGATGGCAGGAGAGGCAGAGCAGGGCCCTGTTTGTACAGCTGCTGTGACAAGAATGATGGTGGCTGACTTTGTGTTTCATGCAAATAGACTCTGAAACCTTACTGGGCTCCCAGTTCAAAAGAATCCCTTTGGGGTGTAGTTTGGACAGGCTGCCTCTCTCACTGCTGCCCCAGGGGCTTGTGCAGCCCTTACAGGCAGCAACAGCGACGTGTGCAGGTGATGTGGCAGTGGGTGAGTGGTGTCCCCACACACCATGTGCTTATGTAGGGGCAGTGACCTGCTCCCCCACCCGGACAGCTGCCATCCTCCCCCTCCCCAGACACATAGCTCCAAATATCCCTGCTGTCTGCAGCCCTTGCTGCTCCCCTGCGTGTGCCCAGCTGCATTCCCTGCCCCACTCCCTGTGGAAGAGCTTCTCTACATCACACCTTTTCTCCTACCTTACCCTGATTCGCCTCTTCTCTGGTCCTGAGCAGGAAATCAATATTCTGGCACCTGTGGGTTCTGAACAGATGACTTGGAAACATTGATCTGGGAACATTTTCTGGGGAGAAAAGGTTTGTACGCCTGTGTTAAAAGCTCTGCCAAACAGAAAACACTGGGCAGAAAACACATCAGTGCCTCTTACAGAAAGCCTAAAATGTCAGAGGGAAAAGGGAAAGTAATAGTCAATAAAAGTTGGAAAGTGAATTTGATACCAAATTTCTAGGGAAATAGAGTCCTTTCTTTTCTTTTTCAGGATGGATTGGTTTACATCTGAACTTTTCCTTTCAAAATGGTTGCATATTTGAATTTATTTTCATTAATTTATTTCCAAGCCAATGTTTCTGTTGGTATCTAATGTTATTGATGATGTAAATATTTCTGTTTTAAAGATGGCAAATTAGTACATAGAACGAATAGGAGCAGGTCCATTATCTCTGCAGCTAAGAGGGGTGAAATATATATGCAGAGAGGTCCTTCAAACACACTTTGAAGTCTTTACTAAAATACAACTAAAAGGTATTGTATGAAACAATATGCCCCATTTAAATCTCACCATATACTCTTGCTATGAACATCTTCCCTTCCTAGCACAAAATTTAGAAATCCCTGGAATCACTTGCATGTTTTTCTCTGCAAAAAAATTCAGAAATCCAAGGACAGATATGACGGAATTATTCTGGTTCTCACTGCAGCTGAAAAAATCTCCTCTGTTCTTATTAAAAATAATCATTATTATTTCATCAGGTAATGTCAGTGGCAAACCCACAGAATTATGTTCTGTTGCCTTTCAGTGCGTTTAGAACAGAAAAATAGCTCTTTTTCCTCAGATATAAGTGTCCTCTGGAAATCTGGATTTCCCTAGAGATTTGAAAGTAAATGTCCTCTGGAAATCTGGCAAGATAAAAGAGCTTCAGACAATACCAAATTAAAGCCCAGCAGACACAGTTCTTACATTGCTGCAGTGAAGCCAATCCTGCACTTCAAAGCATTTAATTTTTCAAGGTGAAACTGAGGATCTAGTTGCATTTTCCTGTGTGCTTCAATGACTAAAAATGCAGTTCAACCCACTTGTGGCCTCAAAACTGTCAATGAGGGCTTTCCCAAGGAAAAATCCAAAGTGGTCTGACAACAGAACATAAAGCAAAGTCTCAGTGGCTTCAGGAGCCCTTAAACACTGCATATTAACTGCAGGGGCTGCTCCACCCTTGAGGACACAAAGTTGTGCACATGTCTCTTTAGCACAGACATATATTAACCCAAGTGCTTCTTTCTTACTTTTTCTCTACTTTAAACGAAACAGTCTAAAGGCCAACAAGCTGAATGGAAGTGTTTCTGGTTACCTAGCTACTGGAAAAACAGACTCATCTGTAACACTAAGAAATATCTTTGGACAGAGCTGTTCTCCTTCCGCTATTTCCAACCATACCTTTGATCAGCAGTGGAAAGGTTGTTTTAAAACTATAGATAGAACAGGTGTTCTCCAATGCATTTGTAGATTTTAATCTCCTGAAAATTATCTTGAAGAAAAAAAAAGTTACATCTAATTTTGTGTCAAGACCCAACCATATATTTTACCTTCCACTATATCTACTGTAAGGAAGTGCTATAGTGCTCTGCTATTGTCAGTACTTGGAGGATGTATTCTGACATGCTGGTGTTCCTCTGCCTGAGAATTAACATAAGACAATCCACTTGTGTTTCCTCAAACAAACAGCCTCTTTTATTGTCCAGAGCTTTCTTTTATTATCAGTTCAAAACTCTGGGGTCAAGACAGCTCTGTGGTCTATCTATGTCCTCTCAGACTCTGAACCAAAAAAAAAGCCTGCACCCTAGGATAGCTCCAATGGCTTGTAAGTTCCTGTCAGTCAGACCAGAGACTAGTTCACAGAGCTGAGCTAGACACTGTAATTGTATATATTTTCAGAACAAATCAGCTTGCAATGCAAAAGTATTCTTTACCTGAACAAGATAAATTATATCTTCTTTGCTAGAATGTCATTCCTTCCCCCGAATCCGTTTCCACGCATCACTTTAGGCACCCAGGCCCCCTACAAACATCAGCTGGTATTTTGCAGCCATGGCCCAGAGAGATGGGAAGGGTCCCCTGCCTCTGGTCTCGTTTGCTTGGGTTTCTGACCGGCTCTGAGGCAGGGGCTGCGATTCCTCGCTCGTGGGGAGAGCAGAGCCGCCGGAACCGCACCCAGCGTGCAGGCACTGCCTGACAGCGCTGCGGCCGCTGGGACGGTCGCGCCTCCGAGTCTCGGCCACTCCCTGCTGCTGCTGCTGCTGCTGCTGCTCCATTTGCTTTTAGGCACACCCAAAGCTCACAGCTAGGCCACGGTGGTCTCTGGTTCTGCCCTCTTCCTGTCCCTGTGTAGGGATGGAGCTTTCAGGAAGCTCTTTGCAAACCTTCCAGCATTGCAAGCTCCTTTGCCCTTGGTGGATCCTTGCCATGGACTCCCTCACGGCTGGCTTCACAGCACACACTCAAGTGTGCTCTTCTAAAACCCAGGGTCCTTGTCCCCTTCAGCGTGCTCAGCACAACCTTTAACTCCACGGTGCTGTGCAGCTGGAGCAGCAGGACAGGGACCTTTGCAGCCGGAGCTGCCCTTGTTCCTCTCTGTCCGTGCCCAGAACGCAGCGCGGAGGAGAACGGCAGCAGGGCCCTGCGTGTCCCCGGGCTCAGGTTTTGCGCCGCTTCAGCTCCACGGAGACGCGGGGTCAAGTGAAAAACTCAAACTGTTTATTAAGGGAAGGCCAAGGGAAGGGGTGAGCTGGGAGGTGAAGAGGGGATGGGCAGGGCCTGAGGGCTGCAGGGAGGGAGCTGCCAACAGGCAAAGAGATGGCAGGAGCTGCTGGAGCTTCCACAGGCTCAGCTCTGAGCAGCAAGAGCTGTGCCTGGAGCTCCAGCTGGTCCATCCTGCTCTGCAGGTGCTCCCATCTTAGGGTTTTGGAAAAACCCAAACTGTTTATTAAGGGAAAACAAAGCAAAGGGGTGAGCTGGAAGGTAAAAAAGGCAGGGCCTGAGGGCTGCAGGGAAGGGGGCTGCCAACAGGGAAAGAGATGGCAGGAGCTGCTGGAGCTTCCACAGGCTCAGCCCTGAGCAGCAAGAGCTGTGCCTGGAGCTCCAGCTGGTCCATCCTGCTCTGCAGGTGCTCCCATCTTCAGTGGGCACTGGAAATTGCCAACGGACGCCGGTACATCTGATCCAGCTGATGAACAAAGTTCTGCAGATCTTCTTTCGAAGGTCAGCTGAAGCAGGATGCTGGTGCAGGACGGCCTCTCTTCTTCCTTCAGGGCTTGAAGAGCTGGAAGAGAGAGGAACAGAGCCACGGTCAGAGGCCAGATTGAGGCAATGCAAGGAAAGCCTCCTGCCAGGGCCATCCCAGCCGGCTCTTGCCATGGCCAGGAGGGAGCGGGAGACAAGGGCTTGGGCCGGAAGGTGCTGGCCACGGATCCCCCAGGTGTCCCTGGCAGCTCTCCGGGCTCTGCCCCCGCCGCCGCTCGTCCGCACAGGGAGCAGAGCCCTCCGCAGCCCGGGCACGGATTGTAGCTGCGGGGCCGGGAGGTGCAGCTGCCCCCGGCGGTGCTCGCTGCCACGCGGCTGCCCCGACTCACCCTCAGTGAGGACCTGGAGCTCCTCCTTCTGCCCCGTCACGAGCACTCCGGCCAGCCCTGGCAAGACAGAGCCCGTGGCGGCGGCGGGCGGCACGGCTGGCCGACACGGGCGCTGGCAGCCCTGCGGCCGCACGCCCTCCTGCCCGGGCAGGGCTCCCGCCGGCCCCTGCCGCACGCTGCCGCCCGAGGGCACGGCCGCGGGAGGGCGGCGGCAGCGTCGAGGGCGGCCGGGGCTGCAGCGGCCCGGGCGCCGCTCCCGCTGCCGGGGCAGCAGCCGGGCCGGGAGCAGAGAGGGGAGGGAGGGGCGCCGGGCTCGTGGCTCACCGATGATCCCGACGGCCGCCAGTCGCACGGGCTTCTGCGGGCTCTGCAGGCGCGGCAGCGCCCAGCGCAGGTGCTCGGCCGCTCGGCTCTCGTCCTGCAGCAGCTGCGGGGAGCGCCGGCAGGGAAGGCTCGGCGTGGGCTCTGCCCCTCGGCCGGGCGCTCCCTGCGCCCAGCACCGGCCGAGCCGGCCCGCACGGCCCGGGGCAGGGAGCGGCCTGGGGGGGCGCAGGCCGGCGGGCCCGGCTGCGGCGCCGGGCAGGGCCACAGCTGCCAGCGCCCCGCACCGAGCACCGGGGGCAGGGCTCGGGCTCCCGGGCTGTCCTTACCAGGCTCTCGGCGAACTTCATCCGCTGCTTCTTCGTCAGCAGCTCCTCGAGGTCCCCCCTCCTCAGGAAGCGTGCCGCACAAAGCAGGGCTTCGCCAGAGGCCTGGAGAGCGGCAGAGAGCCGCAGGTGGCACCAGACCCGCGTCCCTGCGCCACGGCCAGGGAAGCCTGGAGCCCGCCAGGCGCCAGGGCAGGAGGCGGCCGAGCCCCCTGCCAGGGATGCGGCAGCATCGCACAAAACCTCACCTCGGCCACCTGCAGGTTCTCATCGTGCCAGCGCAAGAAGAGAGGGAGCAGGCTCTGGTTCACGATTGTCGTGAGACACTCCTCCTCCCCTTTTGCTATCAGCTCCATCACCTTGACGAAGAGCTGAATGGAGAGCAGCTGCACGTGGCTGTTGTCCTGGAAGGAAAGGAAAAGTCCTAAGCACCAACTGCTCCAGGCCCATTGGGGCAAAGGCCCAAAACTGCACAGAGTTTCCAGGCAGCGTCCAGTGCCCTTGGCTGGGGGCACAGAGCCCTACATTCTCAAAGTGTGGCAGGAGGGGCTCAGCCATCTTCAGGGCGGGGACGCTGCGTAGCACGACGGCTTTGTCCTGGAGCATACTCGTGAACACAGAGAGGCTCATCTCGACCATCTCTGGGTCTGGATCAGCCAGCAGCTGCACCAGGTCTTGATACAGGCGGCGTATTCCTCGTCCCTGCGTGCAAGACCGGACTGTGCTGTGAAGCCGTGAAGGGCCGCAGCACCAACGGCTGCTTGGGGCACTGGGGCAGCTGAAGCGGGAGGCAGGAGAGCTGGGAGCAGCTGCCTCTGCTGCCAAAGGCCAGCCAAGGCCAGAGGTCTGCGTTGCCCAGCCCCACGATGCTGCCAGCGGGGCTTCAGCCACTGCCCCCTTCTCACCAGCGAGGGCTCCTTGCTGAGCACCACGAGGCCTCGGAGCGCCAGGCGCTCGCTCTCCGTGCACACGTGGGGCAGGTACCTGGACAGCAGCAACAGGGCACTGGGACCGTGTTTGCTCAAGTCCAGGCACTCCAGGAGCTGAAAGGCACAGGAGGGCAGTGCCAGGGGAGCCGGCCGCCAGGAGCCCAGAGCCGCACAGGGCCGGGCCCCGGCAGCAGCAGCGGGCGCGGGCGGCGTCCCAGGCGGCCGCAGCCTCGAGAGGCCCGAGAGCCGGGAGGCAGCTCAGCCAGGCAGCGCTGGCCATCAGGCTCACCTCCACAAAGAAGGCCAGGGCAGGCAGACGCCAGCAGAGCTGCTTCTCCATGAGCAGGCTGAGCAGCTGCAAGGCCATGAAGGGACACAAGGGCCTCAAGCCACGGCACACCTCCCTGGCAGGGGAAAAAGGCACCAAGGCCCTGAGCCTCCCAGGGCGGGCAAACCTCTCCCAGGAGTGACTCACAGAGGTCTGATCTTTCCCCAGCACTCTGCAAGGGCACATGGGCCCCTTGGGAGGCGGCTGCTCCTGGGCATCCTCCTCTCCCAGCCTTTTCCAGTCTGCTCGGCCCTCCCTTGCCGACAAGGCCCTCTCGCTTACAACCCCGGCGACTGTGTGGGGCACTGCAGGCACAGGGCACAAATGCTGGCGGTGGTGGCAGGAGTAGGGGATCTCACCTGGCCAGCAGACCCGCTCCATAGTGCTGGATCTCGACATTGAGCAGCTTCTCCCAGACCCGCTTGTGCTCCAGAGCCATCAGCTTCTTCCAGTCAAAGCCCAGGCGGGAGAGCAGAGCCTTCATGGTCTGCACTATAAACCTGCGTGCCGAGCAAAGGCCAGGTCACTCTGGGAGCGCTGGCCCTGGCCAAGGGGGCATGGGAGGGACAGGGCGACTGGCACCTGTTGGGCTCGCTGGGAAGGCCGTGTTCCTCCTGGCACGCTCTCCAGAAGCTCTGGGTCTCAACATCCCCTGGCATCTGCTCTGTGGTGATGACAATTTGCCGGAGCAGAGCCAGGAGGAGCTGGGGAGAATGCAGGAGAATGGCGTAGTGCCACTCGGACATGGGGACAATCCTCCAGAGCACCAGAGTTGCCTGCAAGAGAAAAGCAGCCCGAGGCAGCGCTCAGTGCCAGGGAGTCCATGAGGCAGGGCCCGAGGGGAGACGCAGGGGGAGCACCCAGCCTGCTGCCCCTAGGCCAGCTTTCAGCCCAGGCAGGGAGCTGAAGGCTGGGGAGAGCTGCTGGAGAGGCCACCTGGAGGGCGAGCAAAGGCCAGCTCTAGAAACTCACAGCCAGGGCAGAGATGGCCTCGTTGTCCCCGCTGCAGAAGAAGCCGCTGTAGGGTGGCTGCTCCTCCATGGCAGAGAGCAGCCATGGAAGCACCACCTGGGCGGCCACTTCTGACGTGCCGATGGCTCTCCACATCAGCGTGGCGGCTCTGTGGGAGCAGAGCCATGCGTCAGCACCGTGCCCCGTGCGGCCGCGTGGGGCCGGGTGACAGAGCCCCGGTGCCCTGAGGGGCAGGGAGGGAGCATGGCAGAGGCTCAGCAAACAGAGGGGCCCGAGGCTCCCGCAGTTCTCCGCCTGTCTGGCAGAGCCCGCGCGACAGGCTGTAGGGGGCCAGGGGCCCTAGGGGCCGGTGAGCACCAAGCTCTCGAGGCAGTTGTGCCCCGTACCTGTCACACGTCGGGGCACAGCATAGGAGGCTCATCACCACTGGAGCAGGGTGTTCCTCCGTCAGGCTCAGAATCTCCATTTGCAGCCCGGCATCCACGGTGACACAGGACGCCAGCCTCTGGAGAATGTCCCTGACTGTGGCTAGCACCTGGAGGAGGCGGCATGGGGAAGACTTGGAGCGCTGTCCAAGGCAACAACTTCCCCAGCTTCCCCCAAGAAGTGCTCGCCTGCCCAGCCCACTGTGATGGCCTCAAAGGCTGAGGGGGCCCAGCAGCTGTAGCTCGAGGGGCCACGTGATCCTAGGAGGCCTTCAGCCCTGGCCCCAGGCTGCTTACCTGCTGTGGAGAAGCGCCACGCTTCTGGAAAAGCTCCAGAGAGGGTGGAGGAGTCAGGGTCAGTGTGGGCATGGCGTCACTCGCTGGCATGCCCTGAGCCTGGGTGTCGGTGGTGGCCATGCCCTCAGTCAGGGCCACGTCAGCCTCCGCCCTGCCCTCGGCCGTGTCCTGCTCAGAGGCTGCTGCGAGCTCAGAGGACGCTGAGCCGGCAGCAGCCTGTGCCCGCAGCTGGCCGGGCCTGCAGTCGGGCTGGGCCGTGCCCTCGGTGCCGGTGCCGCCGCTCCTTCTGCGTCCCAGGCGCAGGAGCCTCCGCAGTGTCTGCAGCAGAAGGAAGGGCGGGAAGAAGAGAGGGACGTTCCATGGCCTGCTCCAAGCGCGGGGCTCGGCCGGGCAGTGCCAGCAGGCCCGGCCCAGGTGGGGACGGCCGCAGGTACCTGCGCTGCTCTGCGGAAGCGGCCACGGGTGGGCTCCTGCACTTGAGTCCGGTCCTTGGCCGCATCTGGCAAAGAGCGAGTGCAGCCAGAGCTGAGGGGCCGCGGGAGAGGCTGGAGAACACAGCCCAGCCCTGCGCTCCCCTGGCAGGGACAGCCCCCCGGGTGCCCAGGGGACGGAGCACAGCCATTGGGGGGGCAGCCCTGGCCCCTGTCCCATCCCATCCGTGGGCACGTCCAAGGGATGGGATGGAATGGGATGAGACCAGGCCAGCTGCAAGCACCTGCCCTGCGGCCCAGCTCCACCACTCACCATCCTGCAGCGGTGGCAACTGCTCTGGCTCTGCAGGCTGCTGCGCTGGGGCAGCTGCAGGGCCATTGTTTTTCTTCCCCCGAAGCCCCTTGAACAGGCCGAGCAGTCTGCCCGCCATCTCGCTGTCTGACCTCGAGGGCACCTTCGACACAGATGCCCCGTCAAGGGTCCGAGTCAGCGAGTGCCGCAGTCCTGCCTTGCAGGTGCCTGCGACAGAGGAGCCTCAGGAAGACTGCAGGACAGCAAGTCCTGCACTCTGCTCTCGAGGGCTCCTGCCACAAGGACAGGAGACTCCTCGTGAACGATGGTGGTCACCAAGCCCCACGGCCTGGCCACGAGGGCACGGGCCGCAGGGATGGGAGATGCCTCGGAAAAGCTCCGAGTCACCGAGTCCCGAGGTCTGGCCGCGAGGCCAGCCGCAGGAGGAACGCTTCGGAAAAGCTCCGGGTCAGCAAGGAACGAGCCGGCTGTGCGGGGACTCCTCACAGCACTGCTCTGTCCCGTCCTTTCCCGTCGCATGCACCGAGCACTGTGGCGTGGCCACGGCGCCGCCAGAACCTATGTCAGCGCGTGTCACAAAGGGCTGCTCACGCACCCCATCCCACTCGGTCCCTCGGTGACCCTTCCGCACCGTGTCACAAAGGGCCCTTGGACACGCTGCCACGTGCCCGGGGCCGCCCCCTCCCCACCCAAGGTGCCCCCAGCTGGAAGGAATCCCTTGCCCCGAGTGTCTGACGCAGGCCTGGACACACCAAGCCCGGCCAAGTGCTCAGGAAAGGACTCTCCACGGTGCCCGGCCCGCACAGCCCAGCTCGGTGCCGGCCCTGGAGCAGAGCAGCTTCCAGCAAGAGGCAAACGCGTCTTGCCAAGAGTTAAAACACACCAGAGAGGGAAGATGGCATCAATGTGTGCATAAAGGCCTTTGAAATCACAGCTCTCTGAGAGGCATTTGGGGCTCTCGGCTGGACAGAGATGATCCGGTTCTGTCCTGTGCTCAGAGGGGGGAACACACCCTGCCGCTGGTGCTCAGCTTGGTCTCCGCAGGCCCAGGCAGATGCCAAAGCTTCTCTTCACGGCCTTCTCCCTTCCCACGCCCCTCTGCCAAGTGCAAGGGACCTCAAGGACGAAAAGGCGCGCAGGGAGCCAAAGGGCGACAGCTGCACCTACCTCACTGAGGGCTCCTGGGGAAGCACTTTGCTTGAGAAGCAAGCCCCTCTCTTCCAAAGGCATTTCCCCAAATGCCCACATTTCCCAGGGAACACCCACACACACTTAAGAAACCCTGGCAAGGCTGAATTACTTCTGCTCCTTGCAGCACAGGCACTCCAGCTGCAGCTCATCCTCCTTCCCCCGAGTCTGTTTCCACGTGTCCCTTGTGGCACAGCCCCGGGCCCCCTATAAACGAGAGCTGCCCGCTGCCTCCTCACGGGCCTGAGCTCCTGCCCGCGCTCAGGGCACCAAAACCAGGCTGTTCCCAGCCAGGGAACGCAGCCCTGCTCCCGCAGGAGGCTCTCGTGAGCCCCTTCCCCACTGTGCACAGCCCTTCTCCTGCCCGCCCAGAACCCTCTTGGCACAGCAGAGCACAAGCTGGCCGGCTCTGGGCTCAGCACAGCCCAAACACAGGCGCAAGAGGACGCAGCGGCTGTTTTGCAGCCATGGCCCAGAGAGATGGGAAGGGTCCCCTGCCTCTGGTCTCGTTTGCTTGGGTTTCTGACCGGCTCTGAGGCAGGGGCTGCGATTCCTCGCTCGTGGGGAGAGCAGAGCCGCCAGAGCCGCACCCAGCGTGCAGGCACTGCCTGACAGCGCTGCGGCCGCTGGGACGGTCGCGCCTCCGAGTCTCAGCCACTCCCTGCTGCTGCTGCTCCATTTGCTTTTAGGCACACCCAAAGCTCACAGCTAGGCCACTGGTCTCTGGTTCTGGTGGTCTCTGGTTCTGCCCTCTTCCTGTCCCTGTGTAGGGATGGAGCATCGCTGTGCGTTCAGGCTGCTGTCCTGCGGCAGCTGTGGGCCCTTTCGACCGTCTGAGCAATCTGCCCACCATGCCCCACTTTGGCTTTGCATCCACTGTCAAGAAAGTGGCCTTGGGAAACCTCCGAATCAACAAGTCCTGGTGCAAGATGGTGTTTCTGTGGCTTGCTTGCTTATTTTGACTTTTGTTAACATGAGAAGTGTACTTGGGCCCTTGAAGTCTTTAAAGCTTTTTTGAGACTCATGTATTTAATATGCTGAACGTGCAAGGTGATGCAGGGTGAAATCTCAAAATTTTTGCAAGTGTCTTTAATCACCTTCATCATTGAATTTCTACCCTCTTCTCAAAAGCTGAATAATTCCAGGGTATTGCTAAGAGGGGAAACAGTGGTGTTAAGAGAATCCTTTTGTTGCCTAGCTAGTCAGTTCCCCAGCAACTGAGAGTCCACAAAAAGAAAAAGCATAAATACAAAGTACTTTCTTGCCTTTCTGGGACTTTTTGGTCCAGAATCCATCCTTCACTTGATCTATACACTTATTTTTATTACAACGATTTTCTTTTTTTAGAGTACTATTAATTTTCCAGGGACAGTGGTGTTCATTTTATACCTGTTTGTATATTATGTCTACTTTAAAAAATGGCAAAAATAAAAAATCTAAATGTTTTATGAATGCCTGAAGGCCCCCTATTAATATCCACATTGTGGCGTAGAGCAGTGCTGCCAAATAAACTTACACCATTAGCATCTATTGAGTTGTCTTGGCAACAGAAGAAGGAATCTCACCTCCCAGCATGACCATGCTCCATGTCCTGTTTGTGACTGATTACAGTTAGTTATCTGCTACCATATATGAAATGCGTGGTGATTTCAGGATGGGATTTTCATTCTGGATATGTTGGATTTGCAGTCTTCAGTCTTTTGGAAATGTTATGCATAAACTGATTTGCTTTGCTGGACTCTGGGTATGCTCAGCTGTCTTTTGATGTTTTACCATTGGTGGTTTCTCAAGAATTTTACTAGAGTAAAGTCTCTCAGAGGCCTCTCAGAGCCATTTTCATATTTTCCCTTTTCTATATTTCATGTCATTTTCCTTTGTGTAGAATGCAAATGCTCACTGAAAACAAAATGTTCAGTGCAGCTAAACATGCAGTGATCAAATACATATTTTTTTCCTAGCTTCTCCTTCCCTGTTAAGATTATTAAAGCTGCTCTGCGTCTTAGCTTTTTACAGAGTATTTTAAAAATTATTGGGTCGGATAGAATATGAAAACTTATAGGAGAGAGAGTGAGATCGATTTGTCTCTGAATAGTTTCTTGCAGCAGTGGTAGCTCTTTGAACAGTAGTGTTACACTATCTAAGAGTACTTCTCATCTTGTTGTATTGCCCTTTCTTGCAGTTGTTTTTTTCAAAATTAATCATAAAATCATAGAATATCCTGCATTGGAAGGGGTGCACAGGACAGCCCCACGAAACCCACCATGTGCCTTACAGCATATCTTCCAAACACTCCTTGAACTCTGGCACATTTGGTGCTGTGACCACTTCCTGTCCTTTGTATCTTCTTTTCCATGGTCCCAGGTGTCCAGTGTTCTATTGAATAAAGAATCTGATAAATATAAGCAAATTATGGAGGTCCTTGGAACAACAGGCCTCACTTCCTTCATTCTTTTTAAAGAAATAAATCTTACCTTCCCCTGCGTTATATCCACTTTTGACAGAGGTAAGGCTCATGGGTAGAAGCAATGATAGCTTTTGGATAGCAATAGCAAGAACAAAATACATCCTTCAAAAACATGGGCCAATATCATACCATCAGTCCCTCTCCTGGCATGGTCTAAAAGACTGTAGTCCAGAAGTCAAAATTTCACTCACTCTGAATGTTAACATGAAGGAACAATATTCTCAGAGCTCTTCAGTACTGAAGGGTCACTACTGTGAGGTAAAGATCACAGAAATTCTCAACTATGACTTATGACTTTCTCAAAAAGAGAGGATGTGTGGTGAGAATTTTTACAGGTTCTCCAGACTTCATCCCTACAGAGTTTCCAGGGTAAAGATGCACGTCAGAAATACAAATCAGTTCCCAGTTGTGGTATTCCCTGGCTGTGATGAGATTTCAGGATTCTTGGAAATACTTTTGCAAACAACTGACTCACTATAAACCCTATTGGAGGTCTGTACTTTTGACTGATTCTGTAACCCTAAGAAACCTTATTTGTTTTAAGTCCTACAGAAGACTAATTTTGCTTTCTGAGCAACACCCCAAAGGT
The DNA here is from genome assembly GCF_023055355.1 of Agelaius tricolor. Taxonomy (NCBI): domain Eukaryota; kingdom Metazoa; phylum Chordata; class Aves; order Passeriformes; family Icteridae; genus Agelaius; species Agelaius tricolor. The sequence continues at coordinate 7,215,249 of NW_027269270.1, forward strand.
ATTATGTCTTGCAGACCATGCTAAATAAATGAGCTGCCTGAAAAAATGGTATCACATGTGCATATTTCTGCTTTCTACAGAAGTGGCACCCTCTGAAAAGAAACAGAGTTTGAGGAACTGATTTGTCAGCATCTTTAATATCCATGACAACTTCAAATAAAAAAGCTCAAAAGGAGAACTTGATATTTGGTGCTTTACAACGTCTTTTTTCATTCGTTTAAAGAGGTCTCAGCGCAAACACTTTCAAATCAATGCTCAGGACAGCCTCTTAAAATGTACTAGCATTAGAGCATTGCTGTGCAGATATCATCTTACAGTGAAAGAGATGAAAATACAGTTTCTCACCCGTTGTAGAACATACAAAATAAAGGAACTGATGATTTACCTTCCAGTTGGCAACTTGCTGCCTTTAGGACACATAGCATGTTTAGAATAATAGATCTTTTCTTATTTCTTATCTCTGTGGAGGACTAAGATTTTTTTGTTGTTATTACAATAAAAAGCACCAGTCAGTATAGTGTATCCAATCCAGATCTTTCCTCCAGTCCCTTTCTGTCCCCTTCCCTGAGTCTGAGGTCAGAAGTCTCTTTTTAATTTGTGGTTGGCTTTTTTTTTTCTCCCTATTTATCTGGAACTCCCTTTTTCTTCATTCACCCCAAGACAATAAATCACCTTTCTTTTAATCTCTCTCTACAAAATATTCACTTTTCTCCTTAACTTATAATTGGCTCTCTTGCTGCATGGCTCACTGTGATACTTATCTAAGAAAAGTTATATAATGAAGAGCATGGAAAAGACATCCTTACTTCTTAAAAACTTTTCTGAGCCTGGAGCTGTCTTGGCAGTATGTCAGAAAAATTACTCTTGTGTTTATGTTTCCAAAACAGTGTCAGGAAGAAGAAATCAGTCATCTCATGTCTGAATTGTTTAAAAAGGACGCTGCTGTTCCTGGCTGCTATGCTATCCACCCGTGTCATGAAGATGGTCATTAGAGGAGTTCCTATGGAAAAAGAGCCTCTCATGCTCATTGTTTGAGTTTCACACAAGAAACCAATAAATCACCATTCTGGCAATGGTGTTCACAGGAAGCAAGGAAGCACAGCCAGTCCCATTTGCTGCAGATATGTTCTTTCCTCAGAACTATGTCACCTCTTCCTTGGACACTTGGAGAGCTCATTTGTAGTGTTTCAGGTATGGCTGATTGGTTTCCTTACCAAAATGAGTAATCTGCATCATATTTTGTTCTTTTCATACACCCTGAGCCATAGCAGGATTTCAGAAGCCTGTACAAGGGGGTGTTTGATTAGTGTCTCACTTTGGTGGCAAAAGCCATTGGTCACTTATTTTCACCCATATATTGTGCCTTTAGGAGCAGTGTTGTGAAGTAGATAAAGATGTACTTGTGGCTGAAAAATCATTTTGAAAGAGAAGGTTTTCTCTGTAGCTGGATGAGTTTCCATGAGTATATAAATGCTTTTGCTGTGAGGATTCCAGAAAGCCTATATGAGTACGAGAGGCAGTGAGGCAGGTCTTTCATGGATCATAGAATGGTTTGGGTTGGAAGGGACCTTAAAGATTATCTCATTCCAAAACTCCTGCCATGGGCAGGGCCATCTTCCACCGGGCTGCTCAGAGCTCCAACCAGCCTGGCCTTGAACACTTCCAGGGGTGGGGCATCCACATTTTCTCTGGGCAAACTGTTCCAGTGCTCACCACCCTCACAGGAAAGAATTTCTCCCCCACATCCAATCTAAACCTTCCCTCAGTCAGTCTGAAGCCATTCCCCTTCATCCTGTCTCTGCATGCTCCTGAAGGCAGTTTAGGCAGTCAAATCCAGCATGTCCTACAACCTGGCATGGTAGTCGGGATCTCTATATCCTTGCAGAGAAGAGAGTCAGAGGTCATTACAGGGCTTTATTAATCAATGCCTAGGTAATATTCACTGCAATTTTTTTTTCTTCACAGTGTTTTCTGGTTTAGTGCATCTACAGACAGGACCTGAAATTGTCAGTGCATTAACCCACTGGTTCTCATCAATCTCTAGCCTGTATATCCATGGGTATCCCTCAGATGTACCTATATTCTAAGTATTTATTTACAGCTAACTTTCAGAGTGGCAAATGGTAGGGGATGTGACCCACACAAAGCATCCCAGAGGGTGTTTCCAGTCACACATCTGTGTGTCCCTCAGTGCAGTGTGGTGCCAGATCTGTGAAAGACTGCTGGTGTTAATGGGGAGGGCTCAGGAGTTTATAAGGCTGATAATTATTACTCAGAGCCAGAGTAAGCTGTAAAAGTTGATCTCCCTTACATGAGGGTGAATTAATTCCTTTAGGCAGAGGACAGCATTCCCTGTGCTGCACTGCAGCACACCTTAATTACACTTTCTCTGCACTGGCTGTTGCCTACCAACAATAAATAGCAACAGCAAATTTGCAGTATGTTCACACAGTCTGGGGTCTGGGGAGGTCAAAACACCTAAAGCCATTATCAAACCCTGAAGCACCTCTGCAGATCCTGTGTGTTATTTTGGAAGTTTTGAAGAAATCCTGAAGCCTCTTTCCTTCTCACTTAACGAACAGCAACAACAGAAAATCTTTACAGAATCTTTGCAAATTTTCCATAGAAAATATTTGCATATTTTCATTTTGACACAAGGTTATGTGCTTTTGACCAGGAGGACAACATACTTCTAGACTCCCTGCAGTCCTGTTTCTTACACTCACATCAGACTCATACCAATTTACTGTAGGGGGATAGAATATAAGAAAATAAAGATAGTGTAGAAAGAAATCTTACTCCTAAGGAGTTGCAGCTGGGCCAATTGTCAAAGATTAGGAACAGGCCTGACTTCAACAGGCCACAGCTGTAACCAATGAGATGAAGAGTGCTATAAAAGAGTGGGGTCTCTGGTTGGGAAGGGAATTGGAGTTAGTTTGTGGCTTTGTGAAGAGGAAAGAGGCAGTGTGTGGAGGAGCAGCAGCCCATGAGAAAAGCCAAGAAGGTATGGAACTTTTGTGATAAGGAGACAGTAGTGTGGAACCCCTGCAATAAGATGGCAACAATTTACAGTGGAGAAGAATGCTTTATTCATACGTAATATGTACTAAAGGCAATCCTCATGTTCAGAATTCTTATAATGTGTGTATATATTTGATATAATTCTATTTTTTTGTCATCCTCTGCCTTCTTTTATAAGACCAAAGGGCAAAAGGGGCTGTGGTTATTGCCTGTGTATAGCCTGGTCAAAACCATATGCCGCATCCGTGAGCTGCACTTTGTTGGCTTTCACTGTGCAAGTGAAGCGTTGGCTTGTAAGGGACACATTTGGTCTGCAAGGACAGCACGTTCTCAGAGTGTAAATGGCTTATTTTTCACCTCATTGGCACTATTTCTACGTGGTCACTGTCACTCAGAAACTAGACAGCTAAACAAAAGAGTGTCAAAACAAGTGAAGATCATGTGATTGCTGGAAGCCAGGCAATGCCCTAAGACAGGGGTTTGCACAATATCATCATTAGCAAGAAATTCTATGAGGAAAAAAGTCAACTTAAAATTGAAAAAAAAAAAAGCAAAGCTTGTTAAAAAAGATAAATTTTCAGTTTATGTTCTTGCATGTGTTTTTAATGCCTGTAACTTGGCTTGAGCCAAAGGGCTGAAAGATAAGTGTCACAGAAATACAGTTTTAGACAGTTCTGATACTACTGTTCTTGCTCTGCTTAGTATGTTTCCCATTCTACAATAATAATGTTGTAGATGGACTTGCAGATTCTATGTGCATTTTCAAGTATTATATACAACACAGACCAGTGATATCTTCCTCACCTGTAAATATTTTTTGGGAGCTGAGTCATCTGTACAGACCACAAGTAGTTCCCTATCTTAGGGAGCCAAAGGCATGCAAACAATCAATCAAGGTAACAATTTCCACATCTCCTCTAAAATTATCTCTTCCCTCCTAGCTCCCTATGTTCATTTGGTCTGAAAAAACCCAAAAGTGAGCTCCTCTACCTGTTCTAAGCAGAAGTCTATTCCAAAGTCTCTCTAGGGCCAACTCTTCATTCAGAACAATTCTGCATGGGGCAAAGCAACTAGAAGTGGGCAGGAAAACCCATCCCAAAGAGTGGCTGGTGTCAGTTCATGCCTACACAGCTGAACAAGGTGTTTTTTCTTTCTTCTTTCTGAAATAGTTGTGGAAGTTTTAAAAATCCTCTTCCTATATTCAGACCTTATACTAGAGAGTGATGGAGTTGATGACCAACCTCATTTTAGCCATCTGCACTCTTCTTAAAGTTCTTTTGTTGTGCTTTCCATCCATTTCTCCTTCTGAAGAATTTCCACAGGACAATTTGGGGATTTTTCATCCAACAGCTGCAAATTGGGAGGACAGAAGGAAAGTTGATTCCCACAGAGATTGTAAGATTATTGTGGTAAATAAGTTTTGAGTCTTTGTATGCTCTAGCGTTCAAGATGATCCTGAATACTAATTATATTCCTGTTACAAGTGAGAAGGAGCAATATTTGTCTTCATAGGGTTTGAGAAAGTAAATATAAAAAGCTCTCTTCCTAGAGCCAACTATCTTAATTACTGTGTGTGAAACAAGAATATGGTTTCATGCATTTAAAAAACCCAAGAAATGGGGATGTAAAGAAAAATATATTTATTTCTGGTTTTTGACTAGTTTAATGCTGGTACATAAATATTGCATATGTCCCCTCAAGTTCTCTTTTTTTTTGTTTATCATAACTTTATTCATGTTGCATTTGTATATCTCTTTTCCAGTAGAGGGCTTAATACAGTCAGTTTGAGAAATGTAATTTCAACATCAGTAGAACATGTTTCTATTATAAGCTTTCTACTCAAAGCACAATGTAACATTTGTGAATTGAAAAGAAAAAAAAAGCTAATGTTTATTCACTACATGATATTTTCTGGATGTTCTGGAAATTCAGTAATCGAGTGTCTCCTTAGGAGTGTGATAAGCATAACGTCAAAATCATCATTGCAGTGTTCAGTTTCTTCCTCACAGTAACCCTTTCATTGCTAATTGAATTTTTTCTTAGCCCAACACTTAGTAATGCATGCAGAAAGGTACCAACAGGGGACAAAAAGACTTTTATGTGGGCAGAAAAGTGTGTGCACCAAGATTAGTGCAATCAGGGAAAACACGATTGTGTGTGTATCTAAGTACACTCATACATGTATATACACACATAGGTATTATTAAATGTGAGAGAATTGTTGGTTAGAGTTTTTCCCAAGAATCACTTTTATTTACCAAGGTTTGTTATTCTTTAAGGAGGCACCATATTTTTGCTGTTCTATATAGTACTTGATGCATTTTTAATGTTAATTAGCTACAATAACATGGTATTAAGTAACACTGGGTTTTGTGTGTGAGCATGCACTGCTGTTTTGTGACTGCATGCACCATTTCTTCTACTTTGGCTTTGGGTTATTTAGTAAAATATTTTAATTGCTTGCAAATTAATGGAATAAGGTTTAGAAGGTTATTTTACTGTTTGCCATGGAACTAATTGTTCGAGGAAGACATAAGTGTGGCATTCAGTATCAAGACACTTTTATCTAGTATGTTTACCTCTTAGGAAAAATAAACAAATATCACACTCAAAATCAAGATGACTTGGACTAAAAAGAAACGAGAGATATCAAAAATACCTTCTAAGTCAGATCTTTGATTGTTTGCTCTATTAATTAGCTCCTTTTGGATTTATTTTTTGTAGAAGATCCTGTAGATAGTGTCCAATATCTAATCATGTTACCCATCCACTTAAGCATTTGTGACTTTCAGAGCTGTTCACCTTATATTCAGCAAGCTGAGAATGTGGCCTAGTGCAGCCCCAGAGGGATCTGCAGACTCCTGCTGCTGGTATTTAGCACAAAATCCACTCCTTTCTGCTTCCCCTTGCAGACACTTGTGGATATCCTTGTGTTCAGTTGCGTTTGCAGAGTTGAGGCATTATTCACTTTTCAGAGTAGGCTTTCTGTTTTCCAATTTGGAATTTGTTTTACAAGAAAGGGAAAATAATTTAATACAGATCAGCATCACAATGGATATCTTGCTTAAGGTTGGGACTGGTATGTCATGTGATTGTCACTGCACTATTCTATAATCAGATACAAACTCTGATCTGTCTGACTTAAATTTTGCAACAATTTCTTACAGTATCTTGTGAAAAGAGAAATAGTGAAACCACCAATAAGCTCTTGTACTGCTTCAAATATGAATCAAAATGCATTAAAACCAAAAAAGGGATAACAGCTTGATATAGCAATGGTCTAAACTGATGAATCCAAACAAGTAATGACAAAAATTTGTCAATGAGTCAACGCTCTGCAGTGCAAGACCAATAGAAACAAGGCATTAACAGCAACAAAGTGTGATTAACAGATGCAGAATTATCTTTCAATCAAATAACCAGCACCTTTATAATGATTCACTTTGTGTGATATCCTTCAACTCTTTCCAGAAGGATAGATTATTTCTCTTTCTTAGCAAGGAGTCTGGCCATTGATTTTCTTTTTTTTTTAATATTTTTTAAATTTTAATCATAAAAATGGAGAGCTGATTGCCAATTCCAGTTTTCGGTTTGTGGTACAAATAATCTTGATCTTAAATGAGCAATTGGCAAAAATGCTGACCGTGCCCAGGACAGTGGGAGAAATGCTGCTGGTGTCAGCAAGTCAGGTGCTCGCACACCCCTTTGCAAAGGGTGAAGTGGTGCAGAATGCACCATGGTTTTAGAAAGAGGATTTGGTAGGTTCAACTTTGTTATGAAACTGTGTGTTTGAAACTTCCTGTGTAAGGCATTATGAGTATATAACTCATTCTCTGGTTTCCAGAATAGTCATTCAGGGGTTTTTTATGCAGCAAATAAACACTAGCTAATATCTGTACTTCCTCCGAAGCTGTGCAGCTCAGGTTATCAAAGATATATGACTTGGATTAAAACTACAGTATCAAATATTCAGAATTCAGCAGGAGAAGACATATTTAAAAGTAATATGTATTGTGCTTATTTAGGAAAAAAAAGGAGATTACATCTGCTGCTGCTCTTCACATGTTTAGAGAATTCTTAGTGTTGAAACAAAAATAAGTGATGCATCATGAATAAAAAAGGCATTCAAGGATTTTCATGGTATCAACGTAAAGGCAATAAAAGAAAATAGGCTTGGAACAAATTAAAGAACAAACATTTTCATGCAGCATACAGATAAACTCTGCAACTTGTTATCATAAGTTACAGAATCCAAAAATGTCTCCAAAAAGGCAAATGGGACAAATTCTTGGAGGACAGTGCTGTTTCTGCTGATGATCCAGACAGAAGTTTATAATGAACTGCTGATTTCTGTGCTGTTAAGAGAAGAACACTCAATAAATGCCATTGCTCCATCACTGAATATACTTTATGTTCTTGGGGCAAAGCTAACATCAATCAATCATTTTCCATACATAATAATTAAGGCAATTTATTTAGGGAAAATAAACCAGTTTCTAAAAATGCAGAAAGAGCAAAACTTGGGCTCTTTGGATACTTCCAAAGTAAAGCTAAATAGCATAATTCATGAATTTAAAATTGAGGCATCTTCCTGTGATAAATATGCAGCAGTTTTGACTTCAGGGATAAAACCTGCAGGGATATGTTCAGATGTACAACAGCAAAAGGATTTACAGCAATGAGAAAGCACTGAAAAAAAATCAAGTTCTTGATAACTTGTGTAATTAAAAGATCTTCACAATGTTCTTTCAAATATCTAAGAACAAAGAACCATTGTCAGGTCTAGTTACTTTTAGCTGGTGGAAATTTCAGCAGAAAATTCTGCAGGAGATGTGTGTGTTTGTGTTGGAGAGCGATATTGTACAAAACAAGACAAGTGCAGGTTACTCACTATCAGGATAATATGGAGAAAACCAGAAAAAGCTTTGTCACTGCCTTTTAAGGGACCTCATACCTGTGTCCCACACATTTTCAGTGTTCAGCCAAAGTTTCTGCATGTCCACCCCTGTGAACTTGGAGCAGAGTCAGCACTGGGGATTCATGTGCAGGCAGACAGCTGTGCCAGTGCCCTGTCAAGCATCAGCACAAAGATGCTGTGGAAAGGTTTGGGTGTTTCCTCTGTTGCATTTGATTTTCAGTGCACGTCACTATGGCGACTGCAGAACAAAGAAAGATTTTAGGCAGGTGGGCACCCTGTGGGAAGGGTGGGGAGGTGTCCCCAGGTGGAGCAGTGCTCTGAAGGAGCCCTCATTCCTGAGCATCTCCTCGGCTCACAAAACAAACCATGGTGTCAGGATTAAGTTTCTAATGGCACTGACAGATAAACAGGCACCAACTAGACTGAATTCAGCCTCCTGCTTTCAGACAGAGCGTGAAATTATGATTCCCAAACCTCATCAGCACAAAGCACATCTTCGGCCAATAAGGAAAATAAAACATATGAGCTGAATTTCTCAATGTCAAAAACAGCTCCCAGCCAAAAATACTGTAAAGATGTCCCTCTCCATCATGGCCTCTGCATCAGGGGGCATTATTTTGTGGAGTGGATACTAAAATCAAAAATCTGATTAAGTCTTTGCTGGAGATTTTTTTATCCTTTCTCCATTTGCTAACAATATGCCAATAAAAAAAGCACAGCACAACAAAATGTAGATGGAAGTCAGTTTGAGATGAAAATATACAGCAAGATAAAACAAGAATTGATCTGAGCCACAAAATACAGAGGACAGCTTGAATCATTCAGAGTTTAAAAATACGTCTGTCTTCAAAATCTGTCTCTTCCCTTTTTCACATCATCAGAGGCTGGATGTGAAAATAAAATACACTCAAAATACACACAAACAATCTCTTCTTGATATCTTTCCCAACTCCCCTTAAAAATTCTTCAAAATGCTCGACCTTCTGTTTGACACAGGTTCTGCCAATGGCCTCAATGAGGAGCACCTGAATGATGCAGGTGCTCAGCAGAGGAAACCCTCTGGAGAAAAGACCTCAGAAGGACCCAGCTGAGGAGAGACAGTGACATCAACTGATGCCTTGGAAAGCCCTGGCCTGTAAGTGCCTCAGAAAACATCCTTTGTAAACTTCTCTCAGGATGTCTTACTCAAGGAGTCTGGGGCAAGCTGAGCTCTGTATGGAGGGATGCCATGAGATTCTCAATTAGTTGCTTTCTTAGTTTTTTGGGGTTTCTATTTTACCTTGCTACCTTCTAATGCAAGTGGAACAATTTTGTTTTCTGAAAAGAAAACAAAAAACAACCCTGTTCTGTCAATTTAGTTTCACAGATGTTTCCATTTCCAAGCAGAAGCCCTTGATGGTGCTGAAAGTTACTCAGCATTGTTGCAATTTGCATAGCATTAGCCATGATGTTTTTATTTTGAAAAGTTGAAATGTTTGCAGCTCATCATAGCACAGCCCTAATGGAGTTCAGTACATCTGCTTAAAAAAAAATTTGTGCCTAGGCAATGCTCTACCCCACAAATGCTTTTATGACTTTTACTGACTTTAAAGGTTTTCAGTAGAAATAGAATTAAAGTCTCTGCTTTATGCACACACAGATTAGGAAATAATGAGTGGGTAACAAAGCTAAGTTGTGTGCTCTATTCTGCAGCTGTATCCTTGCATCTGCCACTAGAGCTTCCTGCTGCAGTGTTATGCAGTCACCTCATGGACTTTGTTTGGATACACTCATAAAATTAATGTCTCTTTCTGTAGGTGGCAGAATCAGCTAAACAGGTGTAACAGGAAATTAAAATAGGGACTAGAAGCAATGATGGCAAGTAAAATACATCAGTAAAGGAATTGTTGCTCCAAGTCTTTATTCTTTCTCTTTCCACCACTTAACATCCCTGCAAATAGTAACTACTCTTGATTTGATGTTAAGCTGGATCCTAGTTAAAAGCAGCAAGAAAATAACACAGATTTCAGAGATAAGCTTTGCTTAGCAGAGATGGAATATGATGTTCATCTGCAGCTTTGTCCCCTGGTTTGGTTTTGCTCTTCTGTCTAAGTTGAGACTTCCCAAATGAAACTTAAGTCCTCTGTATCTGTCAAGGTGCATCAGGCTGCCTTTTAAATTAGCAGAAAAATTTATAATAAAGGAGTCCATTTCTGTGAACGAGCAGAAAGTTCAAGACTTGAGATCAGGGTTTTTCCTGACAAAAATCTTCAACACTTGTTCTCAAAATCTTGATGAACTTCTTAATTTCTGCATTTGTTTATCCCAAATTTTCAATTTTTTTCCCAGATGACTTTTTAAAATTGCTTTCTTCAAGTGCCCTGCACTCGATGTAGCAACTTCCTTAGGGCTTCCTCAAACAGTTAAAAGAGCCTTTCTCTTCCCCCCTGCTGCAGTCCAAGTTCCTACTCAAACACACAGCACCAGCTTCTTTGGTCTGTAACTCTTTCCAGTTACATTTGGTTATGAGTTCCTGAGGCAGGAAATTACTGTGTGCTGGCAAAGCATACACTGCATGTACTACACAAGGAAAATTCAAAAATAAACATATCTGCCTCCTTAAAATCTGCAACACCTAGATGGGCTTGAAAGAAAGTAATCAGAAGTGCATCAGTGTAGTGTTTGTGTGCACGTTTTTATGCTCTTGATGAAATTATTTGATAAATAACACATGACTAAACCAAGCCAAGTGTGAATCAGGGTGCTCAAAATTTAAAATCACTGCCATTAACCTAGAAGAATTTCATTCACAGCCCCTCTCAAATGAGAAGTGAATAAAAAAAGGAACTGTTTCAACTTCTTGTTATATCAGCCATATATTTTACTAATCTCTAGCTTTCCAGGCCTTCCATAGCACTGAAACTACCAGCAGTTATACAGAAAAGCAGTTGTATGTTTTTAATGATGTCATTTGCTCGCAGTGTGATACCAATTAGGCACTTCTTGGCCATTCAAACCCCAGCTAACTGTCAAGGAAGTGCTGGCTTACCATCCAGCAGTCTAAAACAAAGATGTTTTATAAAGAAGATAAAAAGAGAAAATAAGGTCCAAGGCAATACTGAACGTATAACTCAGCAGATTTTAACTGTTGCTCAGGATGTGCTTTCTAATAGCATGCTAATAACCAAATGTGAGTTTGTAGGCAACTGAATCAAGGGTTTCCTACACAGGTAACCAAAACCTGTGTGAAAAAGTCAATTGAAAAGAAGTGGATGAGGTGGGATTGTTGCTGGTTTAATGCATTTATTATAGTAGATGTGCAAGGGAAGGGGGTTGGCAGGTAAATATTGAAGCAACCATGTGAAAAAAGTGTTTGCTCAGAACATCCCATGCTAAGGAGCTTTTTTCCTTGTTTTTCCTTGCTCCCCTGTGATGGGCAGGCTGCTGGGGGAGGACATGCAGCACTTTTTGGTGTGCAGGTATTGGTGCACTGCTCAGCAGGCCCACAGGACTCGTGCTAAATTCAGCTGGAATCCAGTTGCCACAAACTACCTTGCTGCAGCTAATGAAGGGCTTTAGCAGCTTCTAAGAGTAAATATTGTCCCAAAGAAATACTTGAAAGGAGATTGAATTGGCCCTTTTTTTTACAAATGTCATCATTTTATTCCAAATATTGTTGTCCAGTGGCTGGAGCCTGTAGTATCTCCAATATAAAAAAAAATTCTCCTTTTGAAGCATTTTTGTGTCCTACTTGGTAGATAAGAATTACTGTGTGAAACATGAGTTAAACAAAAAAATAAGTGTCCAACAGTGTCGGCTATGATGAGAAAAATGTGTTACTCAGTGAATAGTTTTCATTTCCTTTGGATTTGTGTTATATTTTTTTTTTCTCTGAAGACACAAGGCTTTCAGGATCTCTCGCCAACTTGAATTAATTCACTCATCCTGAGTAAAAGTACTAATAGGTTCTGGCGACTCTGTTTTCATTAGACTAATCACAATTTGATATGCTTGAAAATACTCTCACTTTGCCAAATTTTGCTGGAATTATCCAAGTAGTTTAAAAGTTATTAAGGCAGAACACACAGTATGCAAATGTTTAAAAAAAAAAGTCCAGAGTCACAGTAAGTTGTCTAGAAAAACTCTTTGGTGATTTGTATCAATGAAATGGAAAATTTAACTGTTCTGCAAATATCCTGATCTAGTCAGGAGAGTGAAAGCAAGCAGCACAGAAATATAAAACCAACTAATCATGCCATAATATTTGCCATTAAATGGGAATAGATGTCCAAGCTGAGGGAGACTAGGAGGGACACCATGGTTACACAGACCATGAAGAACAAACTCCCACCACTTCAGATTAAAAATCAACTAAAACCAATACTAAAAATTTTAACCTGGCATGTTTTGATGAGGTATGCTATTTATAAAAGAATGCAAAGTGTATGATGCACAGAAGGCACTTGGTTTACCAAGCTGACCGCACAGCAATGCCTTGGAAAAATAACTGGTTTTCAGTGGGCCACTTTTTAGAGAGGTTTGTTTTTCACCCAGAGCCACTCATTATTGCCTAGCTGCTGACAGAGTCCTGTTTGTTAGAAAGATGGGGAGGAGGAAATGGTGGCTTAGTAAACATTTCAAAATATATCAGGGAACTGTGAAAACATCCTGCTTATGTGTGTTTGGGGTTTAAGTCGAGTTGGTTTTCAAGTCACAGATTTCACTCTGAGAAAACATATTTTAGTGGGTGAAGATTAATTTCTTTCCATCCTGCTGTGTCTGCCAGCACCAGCACTAGAGAAAAGCAAAGGAAAGGTAAAGAATCAACAGATGGGAGTGAGAGAATAGAAGGGTCATTTTTTGTTTGAAGGTTCCATTCCTGTGTTTTTCTTCACTTTGAACAGGGACCAGGTTTGTTCTGGTGAGCGGCACGACCCATAAGAGTGGAACCATGGCACTGCCATCCCTTTGTCCCCTCTGTGCCAGGGTCTCAGGCATCCACAACCACACAGATAAGCAGTAAAGAAACACAGATAACTGTTTTCTCCTATGCTTAAACACTAGCAGCTCATGGGATAGTGGAGATTTACTTGCCCAGGTGTGTGTCAATTAAAAAAGCAACCACCAGGAGGAGGGGTACAGAAATTGCTGGTTTTTAGAAGCTCTGTCCCTCTTACTAATCAAAGGTCAGGGCTCTTGCCTCCCCCTATTTTCAGGGGGAAAATATAGCCTGGTTCTCCACTGATGAGGATTTTTTTACTCCTTTCCATATTTCTTCCTCTATTGAGCATCCATTCTCTCTTCCTCAGGCTTGGCACCTCTATTTTTATTTCCTGAAAGCTTGTGTCTGCCCAGTTTTTGCATTGAACTGCACTACAGCAGGCCTTGGTGACTGACTGCATTTGCATAGGCAGCATGACCCAGGCAAAGGAGAGGACCCAATACCCTGAGTCTGACCAAGGAATAAAGCACCCTAACATCCACCTGTTGTGCTCTCTCTAAATTTGTCATCTGACATGTTGGGGAGTTCTACATTTAGCATAGTAACTTTGCAATGCACCAGGAGCCAAGTTTTTTGCCACAACTGAGGCTTGTCAAAAATGGTAAAGAGTTACCTGCTGGTCTTTGCAGGGTGCTGGTAGTGGTTCAGATTGCAGGAGCTGAAGAACCTTGGAATCTGTTCAGCAGAATGCCTGAGATTTTATGAATTCATTTGGCTTCTCTCCTGTCAGGCTGGCATCAGCTTTTATTTTAAACGGAAATCTCCCTAACAGGAGAAAATACAGGAGAGGATACCAAGGGAAATGTCAGGTAATTAAAGATAAAATATACAGTATTGCTTATATTAGAAGATAATTTGTCCAAGCCTGCACAGCTGGTTGAAGCTGGGGAGGAAACCTCCAATAAGTGAGCATAAACCCAGAAACTTTAGTGCACAGGTGAATGTGGTGTAGCAATGCACAAGGTGTAGCTAAACCCTTCCTGCCCTTCCTGAGGGAATTGTTGGCTCCAGCCTTCCCTGCTAAAACACTGGAACCCCACTAGAGCATTTGCTTCTTGCTGGAGCCCGCCCACCATGTCCCACACAAAGCCATGTTGGAGATGGGTTGTTTGCAGTCACTGTGGGAATTCAGGTTCACCATTCTCATCCTTTTTTAACCTAAATCTGAATTATCCTCTTGTTTGCTGAACCTCAGGGGAGGGAGGTTTATCTTCTTTGCCTTACGGGAAGGCACCAACCTTCTCCAAGGATCTGAACCTCCAGAGTCTCCCAATGTAATCCCTCAGGACAAAGCCAGTCTGCCAGAGTCAGGAGTGATAAACCTCACCCATGGACTTGGGAAATGCCATTTCTAGGCTGATGTGCAGAGGCTTTCACTGTTCCACTGATGGCCAGCACAGCCTAGGAGCTGTTGTTTGGGTAGAAGTTCCCACAAGAGAAAAGATGACTAAGGAAAGATTTATTCAGCTCAGTGAAGAGCTTAGCAAGGTGATTTGTAAGAGTAGAGAGCAGCTTAGAGAAAATTAAAAATGGCAAAAGAATAGGAAAGGTATACAAAGCTAGGAGCTAAACCTGTGTAAAAACCTGAATAGGAAGTAAAGTAGAAAAAGTGCATAAATACAGCAGAGGAAATACATAAGGCAGGCAACAAGGAGTATGTGAGCAGCATCAGAGCCAAGATCCAGGCCCACATCAGTGAGAACAGGGGGCCAAAAGGTCATGAAAAACACATTAATGACAGAGATAAGGTTGATATCCCTGGAAGCCTGGGTTCATCTCTTTGTTTCAGACTTCATGGAAGAAGCTGAGGGGGTCATGATTCAGGGACAGATTACTAGAGGGGCTGGGGACAGGGACAGGGAGTGGAATGAAGAGACAGTGTTAAAAGGCTTTGAAATGACTCCTGAGTATATAAGCTGTTAAAGAAAGAATTGCCATTCACCTGATGCCAGTGCCTTATGATAGAATAGTCATATAATAGCAAGATAAACTAGTAAGGAAAATAAAATTGAATGTTCACTGTGAGCCTGGAAAGGAAGAGAGGGTGTATAACCCAAAAGGACTCAGGAAGCTACAGAATCAAAACTTCCTTTGTGGCTGATGCTAGTTGGGAATGAAGTTAATAGCCCATTCATAAACTGGCATGAGATCACTAAACTTGTCTGAGCCATTAGAATTATAAAGAAATTACATTCACTTGTAAAAGTGCAGAATATTAAAGTAGGATGTTCTAAGTATTTCAGCATTGCAACCAAAAGTAATGCATGAGTGTAAATTGTTTTAGAAAGTCTAAATATCAGAAACCTATAGTAACAATGTCAGGCCAGTGTGAAGTGTTCCTGAAAATCCTACCACTCGCACATATTAATGAATAATGCATTTAGATCACAAAATAAAATTCAGAAAAATATGTGGCAGAACTTCCTCTTATTTAGAGTCAAATGGGAGAAAATAGCTTTTAAAATCAAGCCTTTAAGTAAAAAAAAAAATCAACCCTAATTTCCATAAACAAAAAACCAAGACATTTCCAAAGAAACACCTAAATACTTTTTTTTTTAATCACCAGTGAAAAACATAAGAGTCAATCTAAGAAACACCAACAGTTGGTTTCATATAGAGAGTCTGCCATGTGCTAAAGCAGGTCAAGATGGATGTAGAGATGAGTGCAGGTAATCAACATTTACTGTGGTCCAAATCTACCTTGGGTTTGCTGGAGGCCCTCAGGGCTAATATCCACATGCAGGGAATCCATATTAGGATTCTGCCAAGTGAAAGGTTTTGGTGATAAAATTCCTCTGTTGCTAGAAAAGAAACATGATAATGCAAGTTCACTTATCATTAGACCTGCAGGTACATTTAAATATTCCTAGCATATATTAATTTTTCTATCATCGCTTGCAGGTTCTCAGATAGCTTAACAAACAGAACCAACCCATAAAGTTCCATTTGAAAGCAATAATAATCTTCTCTTCAGAAAAATAACAGAAACTGAATGGGTGGAATATTATGTGTGTCAAATATAAAGAAGGAACATTACCTCCAAGTCTCAAATCCAAGATTATTTCAGGAAAAGAAGTCTGTTGGCAGGTACAAACTGAAGTTCAGGTTCTTTGTATCTATTCTCAGCTATCCTTCAACTCAGGGTGTGACCTCTGACAAATGATTTCAAGGGAGACTGCAAAGCAGAAGGAAAGGGATTGCTCACACTGTGATGAAGAACAGATCAATGCCCCACCTGGCACAGGAACAGCCATCCTGGCCCATCTGGGCCCCCTATCTCTTCTTTAAAGTGGCCCTAAAAAAGAATCTGTGGGGGTCTCAAGAAGGCCAAAAGAGCACCTTAAGTGTACAGTGCACTTCTCTGAATCCTCTACAGCTTCCTGAAATCTGCAGTTTAGGAATTTCCTACACCTGTTATATTGGATTAGGAATTTCCTACACCTGTTATATTGGATTACACCCCACGGGAAAACAATAATTGTGTGCAAGTAACAGTGGGATCACAATCAGCCTGCTAAGTTTACTTGGAACTGAGGGGGAATTCATTTCCCCTGCTGACAGCATGGCTCTGAGCTCCCTTGCTTAGCACTAGTTCAGGTTAGTTCCAATATGTTACACTGGAACCTGGGTATGGTGCAGAAAAAGGGACAAAAGATGCACTGAGGCATTAGGAACTGTTTGGGGGTTTTGTTGGGATTATTGATTGGTTGGTGTGTGTTTGTTTGTTTGTTTTTGTGGGAGGTAGATGCTAAAGAGGGATTCTAGATGCAGCCTTTATTGGATTCAGAGCATTCATTAAATCAGTTTGATCTGCAGAGCTTAATGAGACTTTCCTCTCTGATTAGGGGTCACTGTGATGTCCCAGTGCAGCAGAATCTTATTTCTGCACACTCCTCCTCAGCCTCTCACTCCATCCCACCTTGGGTGACAGTGGGATGAACAAGGTCCATCTCTTGCTGCTCTAGGGATGCCTCATTCATTGTGGGCTGGCCTTTTTAGAGTAGTTGTGCACAATGCTGGCCTTCTACCTGAAAAAAACAGGGCCAGAAAAAACATGCAGATGTCTTGTTCAGTCCAATTAGGAGAGCAATAGATCTTCAGTTCTGTTTTGTGATGAGACAGGGACACCCATCTGCTGCCCTGTGGGTACTGGAGTTGGGAACAGAAATAAGAAATTGCCTGTTGTGATCCCCAGGATCCTGAGGAATAATAAAAAAAAGATACCTAGCAAGCTTTTCACCTAGCTATGTTGATGTCAGTGGGAAAAATACATGCCAAAAACAATTCCATCCACTCCTGATTCACAGAAAGCTAATAGTATTGAAACCCACAACATTTTTCCTATTTGAACCGTGTTGGGCCTCACAGGAGTGCACTTCCATTACTTTCTGTGAAGGATGGCACTATACCACAAAGAAACTTGCACCTACTCCTGTTAGGTAATTAGCACTGAAAGTCATTGTTTTGGAGAACCATTCAGAGTAGAATAAGATGAAGTCCATTTTTCACTCATCCCTGGTTGTTAATGGCAATTTTAGCAAAATGTATGAAGAGTGTATCTGATCTCTGCTGTCACACAGCAGACAGATTTTAACTCAATTACTCCCCTCTCACCTTATCTGAATGCATTTTCCTGGATGAAATTAGATCAGCTGTTATCTCTGAACACACACCCCATGAATTGTAGGTGGAAATATCCACAAGGAAAAACAGATGCTCTTGTGATTGACAGAAACTCCTGAAACACTGTCTGCTCCACAGAAACAAAGGCAGAGATGTCACAGGGATGATTTACTAGCCTGCATTACACTGGCAGAGAGACATTTTTGTATGACTAAAGGTCTGGTGATGCTGCAGAATAAGTAAATATACTTGCCTCAAATTCTATATAATCTAATTTGCTGCAGAAAATTAAAAATATTAGTATAGCAACTATTAAATCAGGTGATTTAAAAAGAGTGTAAGGTGGAATGAAAAAAATATCATAGTAGAAAATCCCATAACTGCATGTTTTGGATAAAATCAGTGTGAGAAATAAAGCTAAGTAACCCCTAGGTGACTACAACCAGTGGAGAGATGATATTTTGCTGTTTGTAGAGATTAGTCTAAACCCTGCATTTGTGTGTATTTCCTCTCAAGTCTTAATATCAGTGCTGTAAAGCACATATAGTGACACCAGAAAGGGCTGCCATGTTCCAGCATTACAATTTTTAAAAAGACAAATAAAAGGCTTTAGGAAACTATGGATTTTTTTTTTTCCATAAATCAATAGCATTTTGATCCTAGTTGTAGTGAGTACTAATGAAACTCTTGTCTTTTAACACTGGCCTTTGGCACATGACTTTGTCTGTGATAGCATTGCCTGCACCACAGGGTCTGATCATGTGTGGTGAATTCCCAGTTACTTGCATCCTAAAAGGTCACATTTCCTATCAATTCATTGGCAGTTCTGTGCAAAAAGAGATATGAGCTGTGTGTTACAGTGACTTAAAATTAATGAGGAAGTCTTGGAGTTTGTGGACAATTTATTTTACTTTGGAGACCTGCTGCTTCCCCAGGGAATCTTGCAAGGGCAGGGATGGCAGCAGGAAGGCAAGAGGCTAGGAACCTGTAAGAAAAAAGTCAACAGCAGCAAAAGAAGCATCTCAGCAGGCTGGAGCAAGGAAAGAGATGTCTGAGATTTGGGTTTTGATTCATTGTCTCTGTCTCATGTCCCCAAAACTTGTACCTGAAAGCTACAGAGTGTTCTCTCACCAGAGATTGTGCCAGTGCCCCTTCCATGACATGAAGTTTCCCCATTCTGCACTGAGTCTGCACCACTCTCTTGTCATTTATCTAGAAATTTTCTGGAGTATGTGTCAAATAAAATGCCAAGGTGCTTCTCTTCAGTTGTTTGATAGCAGACAGGACATCTGCACTCTGATTTTTACAAAGGCAAAAGCTCATCGGTAAATCCTAAAATAAAACCATGCCAAAGTGTGCTGGCAGGAGTGTCTTGGAAATCACCTGCAAAGTCTGAAGGAAAATAATTGCTTGATCATATAGCTTTATGTAAAGAGCAGTGTTTTCATGACACTGGATTATTCTCAAAAGCCTTTTCATCAATTTCACAGATTTGATCATTTGATCATAAATGTATCCAAAGCTGTCTGGCCCAAGCCAGCCCACAACAAGAACTGAACATCACATCATGGAAAAGGAGCAGCAGAACAGTTTTGGGAGAGGGGCTTCCTTCAGTGTCATGTTTGGAAAGTGGTTCCTCTGTCCCTCAGAAGTGATCTACTATGCACCAAGTACTAGAAGGAAAAAGTCAGATTTATAAGGCAGGCTGATTTCATTGCTGAAAACCCCCCCAGAAATTGGAAAAGACAGGAAAAAACACAATGCTGATAGATTCATTACTTAGTTGTACAGTGCCAGGTAGACCAAGAAACTTTGCCCAGGCACATAAATTGTAATAATTCTCCCTGGTGTTATGATAAATAACCCAACCTGTGCACAGGCTATATACTTACAAGCTGGTATAACCCACTTGGCAGGTGATTGGAGACCAAGCTCAAGCTATTTAAATGACCTCTTGTTCTCCAGTTTTATGTAAGAATTAATGACAAGAACCATCAGGCTGAGAAAAACGTATACTGTGTCTATTGAGATTTTATCATTTGATATATGAATGGCCATTTTTGAGATTGAGTGATGAAGTTAATTTTGTTTTAAAGGCCTAGTGAAAATGAAAAGCATACACAGAAAATGACTTTTTAATGTTCTTGGTCATGTTGGAATTACTAAAATTAACACAGGGTGTTTTAAAAACAAACTGATGCTATCACCTTCCAGGCACTGGATAGAAGATGCAACAGATTCAGAGAGTCTTTTTCATTGTAACTCCAACATCTTGTCAGAAACCATTTAGTCAAGTCAAATTACTGAGTTGTATTTAGTTGGATTCATCAAATAAATGGAGCTGTAGATGCAGTGTTTTCTTTTAGCGAGCAGAACTCATTAATTTAATTCTTGACAAAGTCTGCAAAGAAACTCCAGGAAATTACACTGTGGGGACAAAATGTATTTTAACTGATGAGGTGTAAAGACTGATAGTAAAATGACTGATAATGCAATTGTTGAGCAGTTGTAGCAAAGTCTGATCTAGCAGTAATCAAAAACATTTGTCTTGATAAGCATGAGGAGCAAAAACAAGAAATGGTACAATTGCAGGGTCTCTTAATGAGAATTTAACAAAGGGAAAGGAACCTACTTCTAAGAGAGTAGCTCTTGGTATATTATAGCCCATGAACTTGGGAATTTTTATTTTCCTTTTTCCTGGCAGCACAAGCTTGTTTGGAAATGAGTTTGCATGGCCTGGAAGCTTAGTGGACAAGTGACAGTGCTGCTTGTAGAGCTTGTAAATTTGAGAAACTTAAGGCTTACAATTGAAGGATAATTCATTTTTCAAAGAGAAATTTGGCATTACAAATCAAAGAGCACTCTTGTGACATAGTAAGACAAAGAATCAGCACAGAAAAATGGATATTTTATGTGATTATACCCATAATTCACCAGTGCTCAGCTTTTAGTAAGTAATATTAACTCCCTTACCAGTCTACTAGAAATTACAGGGGAAAAAAAAGGAAAAAAAAAACTAAACAAAAAACCCAAAGTACCCACAATAAAAAGATTCATCTCTACAGATTCTGAAAGCTTTCAAAAAAGCTTTTGAAGAATATGCTTTCCTGAATGTCTCCATTTGCATTAGAAATACAAAGATTGGGTTGGAGTGAACAATAAAGCACCTTTAGCCATTCTTTTTGCTCAGTCGTGGTTAAATGCAGCAGTTCCAGGTCACACACTGTGACTTTCAGAGGAATAGAATGAGGAGCCTTTCAGCACATGTGCCCCTTTATGAGAATTAGCATCCCCAGAGGAAGAAGCTTTTCCTACTTTCTGACCTGATGGCACTAATTTGTTCCCACATACTTCTGTGTTGTGACCAAAATACAGAATAAGAATTTTTAAAGATTTAAACGACGGTAAATATTTTTGTCAGGACAGAGTGTCTTAGATCTGTTACTTCATCTGAGCAATGAGGATTCAAAAAAAAGAGCAGAGGGGACATAAGGAGAACAGGAAGAGTAAGTTCAGACCAACAAAGCTGCATTTTTTAATTCATTCATTAATTTCTTAAACTTCATACTTTTTAAATCTGTGTTCGTAATGAGGTACAGGGGCAATAAATTGGCAAATAACCTTTCATCCATGATGAATTCCTACACATTTCATTTCTTTGGGTATTGGAGCTTAAGCATTCCCTACAGGGCATATGAAGAAGTAAATCTCTTCAAACCACTTCCATGCAAGTAGTTGTTGGCCATGTTCTGTGGTTTAGGACTCAGAAAACAATGATCACAGGGATAAGAATACAACTTTGCCTTTCATGATATTTATTATATACACAAAATTCAGATCTAAATTGCCTGCATAGTTTTTGTGTCCTGACTTTATGCCAGAGGAAGTAAAAGCTGGAATGTTTGACAATAAATGGGCAAAAATCCCATATTCAGTGACATACCAGATGAAAATCTCCCTGAAAGCAGGGAGGAAAAGAGTGAGGGGATTAAAAATGCCTGTCGTAGAGGCAAAATGGACCTGTCTGACAGTTCAATAGTATGCTCTGTGAAAAGCCTGGACAACCTCTATTAGCACTGCTGATGAGATAAAGGTGGTGTTCTTCCTGAGTGCAATGGGGGCAAAAAACCTACAACTTGCTGAGCAGACTGAAAGCCTTTGTTATACCAGGAGACAAAACATTTACTGATAACATGGGGAAAAAAACTCTACATTCACTGGTGATTTGAAGAGCATTTCAGTTTTGATAAGCAGAATAAAAGGAAGTCAAACATTTCTGAGTTTGAGGTTGAATTAAGAAAATGAACAGAGCTTTGCCAGCTTGACAAGTGTGTAAAGCATAGGAGAGCCTCAGCAGTGTGTTGTATGCAGAAAGCAGCAATCCAAAAATATCTGTTTGCTGGGGCTTTTTATATCCTAAAGTGTCCCCTAGAATTTGATGTTTAATTCTTATCACACTGTACTTAAACAATACTATATGATCACCTTAGTAAATTAACCAGAACTTGAGCAAAAGGTAAAATATAGGCACCATTTAAATTGTCCATGCTTTGCTTTGGAGATGCAGAAATTTTTGAAAGTAATATTTTCTTAGGAAATTTTTCTTGGACTACTTTTTCTTGCAGAACACTTGTATGGGAATTTCTCTCCCCAGTAGAATAAAATCCAGCCACTCAAAATTAACCAGCACTTTTATTAACCAACTGTTAATTTTATTTTAACTTAAAATTGTTTTTTCTTCATACTGATACTTGCTAAGAGCCAGATCATTCTGTCTGGGGATAAACAATTGATTACATTTTTATCTGTGCATCTGCAAGGCCTCAGCCAGCAAACTTTGTGTTTGACCAAGTGTACTGAGCCTCCTGTATGCAGCAGAGCCAGAGGCAGCTCCAAATGAAGGTGTAAGTTGTTGTTGAGACAATGAGTAACAAAATCCATCTTTTCACCAGGGTCTGGTGTTCTTGGAATGTTTCATTGGTACATTGTTAAGGAATTGCCAGCTTGGTTTGATTATCAGAGCATTTTCTATTAATTAATTGCATCAGATCAGAGGGAGGGCTGAGGGTGATGGTGAGAAGGAACAAACACACAGGGGAGATGGAGCTGTATTATAAAAAAAACCCTGAAGTTAATCTTCTTAAAAATCTTTTTCCATGGTGAGATTGGGTGCAAAGGTCTGAATTATCAGTCCAGTGCTCTGACAATATCTCAGCAAGGAAGCTGGAAAGTGTCCATGTTTGTGTTTGTGTGCTGCGTCCTTTCCATGGAGCTGTGTCCCAGGGACCAATCAGTCCCTCCCAATCAGATTTATCTGTATTTGTATTCTGAGAGCTTTCTGCAAGTGTGTACCTGCCCTACCCACCCCTACCATCCTTAGGGCTTGTGAACCTCCCTCTGCTCCATTCCAGCATCAACCAGGAAAGTGCAGGAGTTGAATTCTGAGGGTCTGTGTGCTCTGCTTCTGGTACCACCTTGTGTTTTAGATGTCTGCCATGGCTGTACAGAGTTACACAGAGAGAATGGATATAAAAATAGGCTAAACTGTAACCACAGAGGAAGAATAATTCACCTCCTCAGCCCTTCTAGTACCAATTTTTGCATTATTTTATTACTTAATGTTTTGCTTACCATTTACTTTTACATTTAATTTTCCACTTAGTTCTGCTTCTGATTAATTTTCTTATAGATGCAGAAATGACAAGCTTTTCAAATATTTGGGGTTTTTTTTAACAGAATTTATTTGCCAGATTGGCCTTCTTCCACAAAGTCTAACAACTCCAATGCTCAGAGATTGTTAGGACTGATTCTTTTCTAACAATATCCATGCATTCAGGGCTGTGATTAATTCTCCTAGGAAAAAAAAATCCATGCAGTTGATAGCTTTAAAAAATGTATAACATGGATAAGTGTCACACTGCTGGCTATGAAAAGAGAAGGATATTAATCACAACATTTAGATTAGATTATAGATGCAATTGAACTTTTTTCTCCATTGCTGCAAACATTATGTTTAGAACAGTCACTGCTCAGCTATTGTAGCAGGGAGAAAAACATGTTTAATTTATACAGCTGAAAAGGCCTGGCCTTACTTCCAAGATCATCTCATGAATTTGATAAACCTGACTCAGTGAAGAATATAGGCTTGAAGACAAGAATAACCCTTCGTTTAAGATTCAGCAAACCTCTAGAAGAAGAAAAATCTTAGAGGTGAAAGACAGCAAACATGTTTGATGGAGGCAACTGTACTGTGTTAATTAAATCCTCAGACTGCCTTTATTTAGCATGGTATCTGTGACCCTTGGAAGCATCACTGTGAAGCTGGTGCTTAGTTTTGTCTCAGGCCTACCCCTGCTCTCTTAGCAGACAAAGGGAACACTTCTGATGCCTTCAAAAGAGATCAGAGCAATCCCATATTTCTGGGATTCTTTTTCTAATTTCTTATTTCTTAATTTCATATTTCTGGATTTTCTTTCTTTTGGCTCTCCACCTCTAACAGTCTATATGAAGAAGGGCATTTTTGTTGTGGTTCAAACAGCTGTTTGCTCACACATACATGGGATAGGAAGAGAATCAGAAAAAAGGGAGGACCCAGGGACTGAGATTAAGGCAGCTCATTAGAACAAAAAATAATTCTAATGAAAAAAAATATACAAAGTGAGGGATGTGCAATCAATTGCTCATCACCTGCTGACTGATGTGCAGCCAGTCCTGAACTGTGGGCTGCACCCCCAGCCAACTTCCCTGGCTCTGTATGCTGAGCATGGCACCATGTGGAACAGGAAATCCCTTTATCCAGTTGGGAGCAGCTGTCCTGGCTCTGTCCCCTCCCAGCTTCTGGTGCCCTCTAGCCCTGCTGCTGCCAGGGCTGAAAGGCCCTTGACTTAGTGTGAGCTCTGCTCAGCAGCACCTAAAACATCAGAGTTTTGTGAGTTATCAACCTCATTCTCATTCTAAATCCAAAATGCAGCACTGTAATAGCCAGTAGGGAAAAATGTAACAGCTGAAACCAGAACACTTCTCCAGCTGGCTGCTGGATTGTTGTGAGTTCTCCCCAAAACAAGCCCATGTTTATATTGAATCTGAGGACAGGCTTTCATAGCTCTCCTACTCAGTAGCAGGGAATGGCATCTTCAGCAGAGGTTGCTGGGGTGGCTTTTCAGGTGTTTTTTTAACCTGATTTGCTACAATGGCCATTGGCTTAAAGGGTGTTTCAAATGACACAGGAGATAGAAACCAGAGTAAGAAGCTCACGAGTAAAACACTTGGGATGCAGAGCAGAGATGCAGCAGTGCAGAAGCTGCTGCAGTGCTCTACAGGCCCAGCTGTCCATCTGCAGGCTGCCCAGCAGCCACTGCTGTCACCCAGGGCTCTGTTAGTTACCCACAGCAGTGGGAAACAGCAGATCCAATTCACAGACACTTGCTCCTCCCTGTTTTCTTTTCCCTCCTAAAACTCTCAAGAGATTCATTTCCTTCGGAAGCATAAAAGCAATCATTGATAATAAGCAGGAGAATTTTCTAAGTCAAAACTCCCAGTTTAATTCCTATGTCTCTTCCTCTAAGCCATCACAGATGCAGGTAAAGGACCTTTTTTCCAGGCAAACTTTTTGCTGTGGAATTATGCCCCTGAGGCAGAGCAAGCTTGTCAACAAAGAGTTCTTCAGGGGATTTCAGCATCCCTCAGCAAAGTCAGGACATTCCTATCACTGCAATCAGCTTGTTTAGCTGTACAATTTATTTTGTGTTGCCCTAAGAAAGAATGACAAGAAATGCTTGGGGAACAACCACATGTCTTTGGGCTAACTGCAGGTGTTAAAGCTGCAGGTTTCTCCTGAAAGCCATCTTCAAAATGATTCCAGGTGAGTTCTGATTGTAAACTTCTGTTTTACTGACATGGGCTGAGCCATGTCAGAAACCTCCAATTCCTTTTAACCAACTGTGTCTGTTTAGATTTCATCATGTATTTATGTTAAATAGTCTCAAAGACACAACAGGTTGGTGTAGGAA
Source organism: Agelaius tricolor (assembly GCF_023055355.1). Taxonomy (NCBI): domain Eukaryota; kingdom Metazoa; phylum Chordata; class Aves; order Passeriformes; family Icteridae; genus Agelaius; species Agelaius tricolor. The sequence goes on from NW_027269270.1 coordinate 7,240,801, forward strand.
ATAAACCAGTCTGAAGTCCCTCACTCTCATTCCAGTCACAGCATTGCAGTTTTCCAGTCTTTGGGATGATTTTAGTTTGATAAAAATTAGTTTTTGAGGGCTGCATCTTATACTTTTCTTTTAAAATGTAAGTGTTAGAGCAGGTAATGACCAGAAAAGGCAAATGAATTATACTTAAAGACATTTTATTCAATATGTAGCTTGGTATTAAACCATCATTTCAACTTAAATGTAGCAAATTACTTTTTCCCAACTATAAGCCCCATTTTTTTTCCTGAAGATTTTTGTCATATAATCCCTACTTCACTAGTGAGAACATGTTATTTGCTCCCCACTAGCTGTCTTAATGGCCACCCAATGGGGTCATATATCACCTTATTTATTACATCTGCATCTGGTCAAATTGTTCCTAAAAAAAATCATTTCTTGAAATAATTTAGCCTTTTTTTTCCAGCTCTACAAAATATCCATAAGAAGAATGTGACTTTTATTACTTCATTCCTTATTCATAAGTGTTTGTCAGATCACTTATGTGAACAAATTATTGCCTGTGGAATTTTCTCAAATCTTCCAATCATTCCTTGCCATCTGGTCAACAAGGCTGGCTTCATTAGTCACACAGTTTTATTTATATCCTTTGATATGCAATAACCATCCTCCTGGAGCCCAAACTGGGATGTCCAAGTTAAAAGCAGAATTCATTCCAGCCTGGGCTGCCTCGCAGTAGATCTGCAGTGGACTCTCAGGAGCACACAGAGTAACAAATATCTACTGAGGGAAAATTCAAATGAACTGAGTTTAGAGAATCTGCCTAGAATTTACTTGGAAATGTTCTAAAATATCTTTCTTCTTGTCTGTTTTTTGGTTTGTTTTACCTTCCACACAAGGAAATAGATCTGTTTTCCTTCGTGTACTGAGTTTTTTGTGCTCAGGCCGCTCCTGAAAGGAACAGGAAGATCTGGAATGGTTGTCTGGAATGCATCTGCTTTGCTTTACATGTCATACACAGACACATGGAGATGTGTCTGTGTCCTGCTGTGTGTTGACGTGTCACAAGTGTACACTGGATCATGAATTCATTGTACTTCTCATCCAGTTTGTGTAGCAGCTGAGGCTGTAAGTCTCTAGCCAGGAATGCTCATAAAAATACATTAATATATGTTATATATTTATATATATGCCTCTGAACACCTTCCACACAGCATCTGTATGGAGACACAGCTTCACATTTCTCCCAGAGGCCTCCGGTTACACTCTGGTCTCTCCTGTGGCCCCACCACTTGTGGTCTCTTGTGATGAGCACTGGTGGGAGGGGAGGGAGCAGGAGCTGCCTCAGCTCTCCTGCCCATGGTGGTCTGTCTGTCTGTCTGTCCCACTGGGGATGCAGGGCTGTGTCCTTGCCTTTCCTTGGCCAGCTCTGGCCCTGATCATCTGCTGCTGCTTTATTCACTGCCCTGTCCATCATTCAGGTGGATTCTGACTTACACATCCTCCTGGCTCAGCTTGCCAAAGGAAATGTCACTTTGGCTGAGATTTTAAAGCATTTCCACCACCCAATTCTCTCAACACTATTAATAGATGATCATTTCTTGTTATATATCTTTTTCTATTAAACCTTTTCATTTAGCACTCACACCTGGAGGTTTTCATTTACTTTTCTAATGGCTCATTAAAAAGCAAATATCGTGGTTAAGGAAATGGTTTGGGAATATAATATGTCACGTGAGCTAGGTGCAGCTGATAATTACCATGTGATAGTGCTTGAAGGGCCTGGCTGCTTTCTGGGCAACCCAAATCAGTGGAGAGCCATCCCAATTTCCTCCCCTGTGTTTGTGCTGTCACTGAGGTGTGAGCAGGGAGCCTGGAGGTCCTGCACTGGAGGTAAAAGCTGATTACCTCCAGGAAAAGACTCAGGCTACAGAGTCAGGAACTGTCTCTTAGTTAATTCTTAAATGGCAGCAGTATTTAGCAAATAGCAGCAAATAGTGTTTAGTAAATAGTAGAGAGTAGTTACTGAGGAATGGTACTTCTCAGCAAAAATCTAAGTGTTGCACATATGAATGACAGAGCCTGGGTTAGAACTCTGTGCTTTTATACTCCTCCCTTGGGCTGCTGTGCTCTTCATGGACTCTGGGATCCCAAAAGGAGGGATTCAGCACTCAGATCTTTGGAAGGGAAGGGCTGGGCTGTGACATTGCTTGAATTCCAGGACAACCTTGGGACACATCTCCTTGGTGTCCCACAGGCTGAGCTTGGCAAGCACTGCCTGTGAGCTCCTCTCAGGGCTCAGCCAGGGCTGCTGCTCTGAAACATCTGTCACCCCCCACCCCCCTTTGGGTAGGTCTGTCCATTCTGTTCTACACATTGTGCATTTTTTCATACTGAGCACCCTAAAAACCAGCATCTTCCACTGGATTTATTTTGGATGCCCTTGACACACATGTAATAGCAGTTTGTTAGCTTCGGAGAGGAATATTGTTTGAAATATCATTTCAAATTAATGCATTTTGTTGCTCAACAACAAATTAAAACATGCTGGGGGCCTGGTTTGGTTGGGAAATAAAAGATGTCAATGGGACAGAGCGAGGCCTGAGAGGGGATAAGAAAGAAGAGCATGAAACTCTAACAATGCAATAGATGGATTCCTGACCAGAGGCTTAACAACCAGTGGTCCAAATCCAATAAATTTTATCCACAGGGTTAGCAGAAAACTCTTGCCAGTGAAAAACCATTGACTCTGCCTCAGGGCAAAAGACAAAGAACCTCATCACACACAGAGCTTCAACACAGGACTCCAAAAGATTCTTCTGTCACAGCTGAGCTGAAGGCTTTGATGGATCGCCCAGTGCTGCAACCCCTGTCCTAATGAATTAATAATTAAAAAACTTATAATGGGAATACTGAGACAGTTATCAGGCTACCAGAAGGATTAGGAGGAGCCTGATTAATATAATCTTGGAAACAGTCAGAGAAGTTCAATGTGTGTTCATTCCCTGTGTGGTCCTTCCCATCCTTTCAGAGACTTCTGTTCCTGTATAATCAGGTCACATCAGCTCTCTCAGGGCAGTCCCAATCTAACTTTCTAACTTTCTCATTTATTCATTACATCCTGAAGTGGTTAATTCACTTAACTGCCTTCTGGAAATTATTAAGGCTGGTTTTGTTTCCATAGCTAACCTCTTATTGGAATAATTTTTAATATTGTTTCCTACTTTTGCAGTTAGGTTGACGTACACTTTTAAAATGAAATATAGATGCATTCAATTCTCTTGGGTGTTCACCACAGCTCTCTGCTCCACATGAAGCTCTGGGAGTGTCTTCTTGCCAGTGTGGGACAAGGGCAGTGGTCAGCCTTTAGGAGACATCTGATGCTGAAAACTTCTGGAGGTTTAATAGGATAATAACTAGGAAAGTAAATTAATAGGATAATTTTCATGTTTATGTCATTTTGCACCTTGGCCCTCTTTTCAAAAGAAAACTCAAAACACACTGTGAGGTAAGATTTTCCCTCTCTCTCCTCCTTTGCAAGACAATGCCATGAATATTACACAAGAAGCTAATTCTGCCAAAGACATGCATGTCCAGGGAAGCAGAAAAACTAACACAAATACTGCTCTGCAGAGAAACTCAGGTTTAGGTTGTTTTGTGGTTTTTGTGACTTGGTTTTTTGTTTAGTTAATTTTGATTTGAGGTCTTTGGTTGGTTGGTTGCTTGCTTTTTGTTTTGTTTTTGCTTTTGTTTTTCATAACTTGGAAATTGGGGAGTTATTTTTTAGTGGGACATTTTGTTTCAGTGGGACACTAGCTCTAGAATTGACACATTTTATGTATTACTGGATGGAAGAATTAAAATGACAACTGCCAGAGAAGCACTAGAACAGTGGTTTAGACATAAGGTTAACAGGTTAACCTTCTATGGAAATGCATAAGTTTTAACCTTGACAATGTTGTTTTTATTTTATTTTATTTGTATTTCTTTAAACAATTCTCTGCTTTGTTTAATTTTCTAATGTGGCGTGAGAAAAGCTCTGGCAAGCAACTGAATCTGTAGATGGAACTGGCATTACATGAAATATTAACTCTATATTTTCAAGAGGACCAGAAATGACATAAACAAAACTAACAAGGTGAACCATGAGGTAGCAGCCAGTTGGTACCATTTATTTATCTAGATTTTATAAAATATTTCTCTAGTGTTAAAAACTCTTTCTCATTAAGGAGAGGTCAGATGGATTTAGCCAAGTTGGATGACATGAATTCTCTTCAAGCTTGAAGGCTGAATTGATTGTAGTGTATCAGTCTAAAAGAGATAAATTAAATAATTTCATTTCTTCTTTCAAAAAAATACAGATGGATACAAAAGGGAGGATAAAATAATTCTGCCCTGATTCAGTTCTATTCTACAGTTAGAAAAAGTTTCTTGGCTTTCACAGAAACGGCCCCGTTTTACAGCCAAACATGAGATCCACTGTGTAATTCCTCATATCACATATGGGGTAAAAAGTGTATGATCAGGTTGTGGAGTTGGCGTGCTTGTGCTTTTTTAATTATTTTGTTTATATTGATATTTATTTATAAAAATGTATTTTTAAATGTGATCCAGTCATTTTGAGCTAGCTCTAGAGAGCTCCTAGCTCTTCAAACCCCTCAAAGCTTCAAAGATTATATCTGGCAAGTACACACATAAAATGAGTTATTTTTCTGAAAAATTCATTATCAATTCTTATTCTTTAAATATATTTGGAAAAATAACCAATTTCAGTCCACCTTTGCAATTTTATCAAAACCATTCTTTCATGGACTGAATAAATGAATTTGGCCATATACCTGACAAAAGTGCCACTAAAAATTCTGCATAAAGTTTTCAGCTGAAGGAAATATAAATGACTGAGCTAGAAATGTCTACATAAGAGGGTCTGGAGAAAATGCTGACAGGCCCCTCTCTCAGTGATGTTGCCAGGTGCTGTTATAATTAGTGCTTTGGAAGCAAGGAATTGTTCATTTCTGCAAGCAGAGTATAACCTTGTGTGCAGACCGCGTCTGTTAATTTGAGACTGAGCCTTATTTCAGCACTTGGACTACTTAAGAAAAAGAAAAAGCTTTTCATAGAGGACTTTGGTGCTGAATAAACATCCTCAGGTCTAGATTTTGGGCTGCCTGACTCAGCAGAAAGTAGAAGGAGTAAGAAAGATGTGAACATTTTCAGCTCATTTACCATGTAGTTTATGAAATAAACCTATGGGCAGACATTTAAATGAGCAAACTGCTGAGGAAAAATGGTTTCTCATTCAGCATTTCAGCTGACAGGTTGTTAGAGTCAGTCAGAAAATCATTCCTTTTTCCTTTTTAAAGAGAGAAATACATGTAGCAAAAAAAAAAAAAAAAAAAAAGAGCCGAACACTGGACAAGGCAGCATTGAAAAAAGGGAAGAGCACAAGATCTCTCTCAATATGAAGATTCAGTAATGTTTTGTAAGAAGATGCAATTCAGTCAATATAAAAAAATATCCAGAGTATGCAGGTTTTCCATCACAGCAAGAAATGGCTTTAGTGTTCTTGTCCTGCCTCTGCTAGTCTCACTCTCTTTGCAAGCTAGGCCCTCATTTAATGAAACACATGTGCAAATATTTTTGACACCTCAGGGTGTATTAGGAGGCTGAATGAGTGCTATTCATCACTGTCCACAAACTGGAGTATACATTCTCTTTTTCAGACTTCCTGAGAAGTAAAAGGTCTAAATGTAACTGCAATATAAATGAAGAAAGACATTAGGGCTGGTAGAGTTGAGTTATTCTAAAAAAAGAAATAATAACATGTACTATTGTACTTGGGGCAGAATTTTTCCATGTTTCCTATAGGCTGAGACACTGTTCTTAAATTAGCTGTTGCCAGTGTGTCCTACAGAAAATCAGGGAAAAAACTCACCTTATAAATAATCCATAGTGGAGAGGTTAGATGTATAATTATAGAGATAGATATTGGAAGAAAAGAAGAAAGTTAAATTTGATGGTTAGACAATAGCTGCAGCTATGAAACTCAGCATCTCATTTTAATGGTTGCACATTAGCCTCCACTACTAACATTAACTGTACATCATTGCTGTAAAGAACATCCTCTTTGTCTCACTAAAATGGGTTTTCTCTGAGCAACAGGCAGCCTCAAGGACAATTTGTGTCCAGCACTAAGGAATTCTAAACAAAGTTGTAATGTCACATGGGGCAGGGCACTTCACTTGGCTTGTGTGTATAATCTAAATCAAGCTGTTGTGCTAATGATGAGTTTAAGTTCCTGCAGCTGCAAAGGCTGAAGACACCTCAGCTGTGCACTCATGGCCATGGTGGCTCTCAGATAGCTCACCAGTTCCTACCTCCTGAGAGCCAGGTGGAACAGCAGCTCTGAACATCAACATCAGAAATTCATGGCTGACACCCCAGAATCAGGGCTCTTGTGCACTGTGAGTGATCTGAGAGCAACAAATGGAAATTTGCATTTGGAACCCATTGCCCTCAGTGCTAATCTGGAGCAGAAGGTGAAACACAAACTGGGAAGCTGGCTGTACAAATGTCCTCAACAGAAAAATGTGGAGCTAAAGCTGATAGCTGTCCAGCACTTGTAGTCCACAGGCAATCATCCCAATGTTGCAATGACATCTTTCTACCTTCATGCAGATGAAATAGCTAAAAGTCAACAGAGCAACACATTTTTCAATGGAGGGAGGGGAAACTATGACCCACAGGCTGTCTCTGGTCGTGGAACTGTCACTGTGAAGTGCCATCTCCCCTTCCCAAATGCACAGGTGACCATTTACCCTGCTCCCTCCCTTCTTTGCTGGTTCCCCTGACTGGGCAATGCAATTCAGCAAATCAGCTGGGCCTCCTCATTTCATCTGGGCAATGCAAGTCAGCTGGGCCTCCTCATTTCGTCTGAAGTTCACCATCTACAGCTGCTGCCAATAAGCCAGACCTTCCCATGGTCCCTCAGCTGAAGGATTTCACAAAGCACACCCAAACTATAAAAGAACCAGCAACACAGTTATGCTGTTCAGTCTTCTGGATTTCTGTGGTGGAAAGAGCATCTGTTGTCTTCTGGATTTCTGTAGTGGAAGGAGCATCTGTTGTCTTCTCAAGGTATTGTTGTTCTGTGGTTTTATGTACCTGGTGGTTTTTAAGTGCTGTTTTATGTATTGTGGGATTTTTTTCGTACCTGGTTTTGAGTTCAGTGCTGCTGCTTCATAAATTAGTTGTTTTATAATTTCCAGGTTTTGTGGGATAATGCTGAAAAATATGAAAGGGTTATTTTACATTTTAAGAATTGTCTTTGGTCAGTTGTTTATATTTTTAATTGTGATTTAGAGAAGCTACATGGTGTGACTTATACACCCTGGAGTCTAGCCTAGCTCCAGCCTGACTGTTGAGTGAATTACAGGGTATTGTAGAGCACTTTTATGTTCATTTCAGGGTTTCCTATCTGCCTCATAAAGTTACCTCTCTACTGCTGATTCCCAGGCTGCCTCTTTTCTTGCTTCTGTGACTGTGCCACCCCTCCCAGGGTCAGTGGTGAGAAGTAAATGTGCATTGTAGAGCAGAGTGTGTGGGGAGAGCTCCCCAGATGGGTTCTGTGCTCTCCAGCTCCATCTGGCCTCTGGGGGAAGGGGAGGTCATAGTGATGCCTCAAGTTTTAGGTTTCATGTTTTCCAGATCCTGTACTGCATTAGTATACAACTCTTATGTTCATATAAGGTGTTAGCAAGTTCTCCTCACAGTTTAGTCAGACAAAACAATCCTTTTCCAGCCTGAGAACCAAGGACACCATTGCAGCTTCAGGCCCAAAAAGTAAAAGCAACAGTGAACTGAGGAGAGCAATCTGGGAGGATGGGACTTCATAACCTGAAGCTGTAATTGGACCATTAACATGTAACAATTAGTATGTAAATGGACCAAAACTTATAAAAGTGTGAAAACTCATGACTGGTTGTCCATCTTGGGTGTAGCCACAGCCAGGCTCTTGTACTGCCCAAGGTGTATCCTTTGAAGGCCCTTCAATAAATCCCTACTTTAATCCTTTAATTCTGTCTGGCCTCTGTTCCAGGTGGCCTCTTGAGGCATCAATAGGAGGGCTCTGGGGCTCTGTTTTATTCTGATTTGAAGGTGCAATTGAGGCTCAAATTTAGGAGGTAGAGGGGTGCTAAAATCATCAAAGACTCTCGCCAGACAGTAAAATTAATACAACTCTTGTGTCTGCACTTTTCTGGTGGAATGCTTTACCTCATGGCTGTTCATGTGAATGGAATCCATACCTGCTTAATGAATCTGTTGGTATTTGCTTGACTGTTTTCCCCCTACTCTTTACATATAAATCACTCAGGTGATGCTGCTGACAGATCCTGTGGCTATATTTAATAATAAAAGCATGTGTTTTCTTAAGCTAATTATCTTTGCCACCCTTGAAATTGAGATTAAGTTTCTGCTTCTGAAAAAAGGTGTTTTAAACTTTACACTTTGGGGCTTGTTGTTGTTGTCTTTTGGTTCTGTTTCTTTTTTCTCATGTAGCAACATAAGGATATTTTCTTTGTGAGGTAAAAGCAAGGCCCATGGTGATTATATCCAGTCAAATAGCAGGACTGTAGGTGGAAATATATATTATAGAAAGTGTGCTGAGAGGCACTGAGAGACTGTTGTAAACAAAGCTGCCAATATGTTGCATCTTGAATACTTCAACAATTATGTTGATTGGTTTTTTCCCTTCTCTTTGTCTGACAGCACTCACAAGGGTTCATGATTTTTCACTGATAAAGCTCCTGAAAGTTTCTTTTCATTTTTGTGAAAATAGAGAATAAAGGCACATTTAAGACAGCATTTCACAGAGCAGATGAGCTCCCAAGGGGCTTAGTTTCTTAGGGCTGGCAGATGATAAAGGAAGAAGCTTGTTTTGATGAAAGAGTTTGGAGAATCTGAATGAATAATGACAACTACTACATATAGAAGCAGGAATGTTTTTCTCTGGCTTTTGACCATGGATGAATATCTTAAAGCTTGTCATCAAGATAAGTAGTTTGAAACTGTATTAATGATTGAAGTGAAAGGAGACTGTGGGAGGCAGAAGAGTAAGAAAAAGGGAATTCATACAGTGCTGTGGATGGCTTTTTTCTTTTCAAGAGCTTCATAAAGCATAAAGGTGATAAATACAGGGTAAGGACAGAACATTTGAAAGATCCTGGTGGAAAGAAGAAAACATGGTTTGACATTTACAGAACATCCACAGAGCTGGGCTGAAGAGTAGGAGTACGCAGCACATCTGAATGGCAAGAGCAACAATCTACCTTAATTTGAGCCTTTAGGCATGTAAAATCACATGAAGAATTGTGTTCCAAATATTGGGATAAATGGAGCCATAACTGAAAGAAAGCTGATAGGAAGAAGCAGAGAGTGAAGGCAGCTAAGAATGGGAGCTGTAAAGCAACAAGAAAGGGTAGTGGAGGCAGATAATTGGCAAGTTGGAAATGGAGAAGTGAAAAAGTGTTCCATGAAGTATTCTTTGGTCATTAATTTTTTGTCACAGGGTGAATCAGAATGGGGGGAGTATTTTTTTCTTATATCACTTGGCATTAGTAGACCTGGAGTGAACAACTCTGCTTTTTCACCAGTCCCACCAGGGAGAGAATCCAGCCTGACATAAGTGATCTATTTGGTTTTCATGTATCCTGTTCTCCCAGTGGACTTTCTTTGTGGAGTTGAACAAAACCAAGAGAAAAGTAAAGTGTACTACTGTCAGGATTGTGTTGGAAGAAGTAGAAAGCAGTTTTGAGCTATTTCTGTGTGTAATTGTGTAGAAGGCAGCACTGTGTTTGGCTTATTGTAATGCTGTGGGGTTTTAATGCTAACTGTGTGTGACTTTTCCAATTTACTGTGGTATTTTTTTCCCCCTCTTCTTTCATGTTTAGGCTTTCCTATGTATTGTTCCCAAAGTTCTCTTCTTTCTTACTTAGTGTAATTGTACCAGCTTGTATTGGTGGTTAAAGAGTATCATAAGCTACAGATCATCTTTAACCTTCTTTTCTATCCTGAAGTGTAATTTCAACAATTAATGTATTTGTGCAATGGGAAGGAAGTAATGCATCTAAAGTGACATTAAGAGGGAAAGCTGCTGTTATTAAAGCTGCTCTCAGGTTAAATTAGTATCTTCACAAATAACTGCTTTCATCTTTTGAGCCTCCTCATGTTGGAGTGAACTCTGACCACTCCCGTATGTTAGAAATCTTTTCATTAACTCTTTTGGGGAGTATCAGCAAGCACAGTGGAGCTTTTCCTTTAGCAATATGGTACAGAGGATTATGTACCAGGCACGAGAGTCTTCTCTGCATGCAGTTAAACTAAAAGCATATGCTGGTGTGAAAACCACAAGCAGGAGTTTGTTAATGATCTTTTATGGATGTGTTCAGAAAAAAAACCCTATCACATCCTGTTATGGTAAGGTCAGATTCTAGCTCTGTTTTGTATGTAAAAGGCTGTGAGGGAGGCTTGCTGGCTACATTTGAAATCTTAAACCTAGTGACAAACAACATATTACATGGGCACTCATGAGTTTAGAGATGCCACTGGATTTGAGATCAGGAGGGACTATGAATATCAATATATTGAATGAATATGAATGTCAGCTGCTTGGGCTTTCTGCTTTATATAAACCATAGAAATCTCACCCAGCAATTCCTGTGTGAGCCCCATCACTTCTAGTTAAGCTGGGATGCAATCTTTAGATGGTTACATGGATTCAAAACTTAATGTGATGAAGAATGCAGATCAACTCTTGTTAAATTTAATGGGGAAGATAATATACATAGGTAACAAAGGCAGCATATAGTTGTGCAAGTTTGACATATGATGCTTGAGCCTTCAACAATCTGAAGAAGTGTTAGAGCAGCCTGTTTGCCTGGGCAGTTCTAGTTTAATATGGCAATATTTACATGTTTACAGTGCAATGCATCATCTGGGTTCAGTGCCTCAGAGCTGCACCCTTTGAAGGTGATCTCTTTATTCATGGAGGCTGCATCATCCCCAGCCTCAGCAAAACCTGCCTGGGCTTGTTTGAAGGTGATTTTGTCTGTAGCTGGAGGCAGTAAAACACAGCTTTCAGCAGAGCCTCTTGTACTCCCTGCTTAAAAAGTCAGCTCTGTAGGTGCTCCAGGTGGATCAGACAGTTTGCTCATTTTCCTTCTTAGGTAGGCTGCCTTTCAGCATGCTAAACTTTAGCTCTGTGTTTGCTGAGATTGTCCTTGATCCATTATCATCACAATATGAATGTTGACAATCCTATTATTTGATAGGCTTCCAAACAAATATTCCGGGATTTCTACTTTTTTTCAGTTTTCAAAACTTGGCTTATCCTGAACAGGAAAATCACAAAAGTTAGCAAAATTCTATGCAATGGAGGCATGAAAATGTTGGGGCATTGTACCTGACATTGCTTCCTGAGAGGCAATTCTGTGTGGCACAGTTTTGTGCAGTGGAATTTCAGGTGAGGTAATGGCACATCTGGACTTGAGGTGCACAGTAGGCATTTGAATCTCTAGCTGATGTCTCTAAGTGACTGTGAAGTTCATGCATTTAACTATCAAAAAGGATTTGTTTAAACACTTTTTGTCAGGGACTGCTCAATGTTACTGTGATGGAAGGAGAGTTTAGAACTCCATTGATTTTATGCAACAGCCTTTAAACTCTCTTGATCATTATAACTACCCTGGAGGGTTAGTAATGCTTGGTTTGTTGTGTAATTCTTCACATTTGGCATCATCCACTTAAGTTTTTTAGCTTGCAGTCATAGTAAACTACACCTGTGAACTTGTGAAAAATATTAAATTCAAAATATGGCTTTTGCATGAAGGGTTGAAAAATCAGAATCAGCTAAAAAGTGAAAGGAGGCATTATAACAAGACATGAAGTCATTTAAAATCTGCATCAAATTCTTTTCTCCAAGTGAACTTGAGAGTGTCAAACTGAAGCAAGTTTAATTCTAGGTGTGAAAATGGAGCATGAAGCCTTCTAAAGGGAGCAGGTTCTACTGACTTGAGAATGCTCCTGGAGTCCCCATGTTTACAAAAGTCTTGCATTGCAGGGAATTGCAGGTACCCAATGGTAACCATCTGATAAAAAAAATTGTTTATATGCCACGTATGGTTTTTATCTAAACAGTTGTGTTATATTTCAAACTTGGAAATGAATTATATTTATTGAACAAGAACATCTTTTTGAGTGGGAGTACTCCATGTTCTGTGTTTGGGGTTTTTTTTCTTACTCTCATTTCTTTTTACTTAGCAGGGTAGGGGGTGCTAATGTTACTGCTGAGTTTGTTAATTTAATAGAAGTTAGAGGCACAGTCACTCAGGCAACAACACATAATAAACAGCAAGACTGTAATAAACATATTGCTGTGTTAGGCATACATGGAAGAAAATGTGCAAATAACAATGCAGTGGGTGTAGCCCTCACAGGCTGATGAGTTTTCTGTCAGAGCAATTAAAAAAAAATCAATGGCAGACAGAATGAAAAGAGGTGAACACAGAAACATCATCAGTGCTGATGAGCTTGTGTTGGGAGCATGCTGGTGCCAGGCTGGGAGGTGTTTTCATAGGGAAGGTGCAGCTGGGAGGTGTTTTCATAGGGAAGGTTTTAGGGGGTGAGTCTGGCTCATGGAAGAGAGCCTTGTATGAAGATTTGGAAGAGGCCAGCCTGCACTTGCTGCATTAACCCTCTTTGTGAACAGCCAGCATGTTTGAGGACATGTGGATGTGTCTTTGGGAAAGAACCATGTCCTGTGCTCTCTAGCCATGAGCTGTGGCTGCTCCCAGGCACTGCCAGGCTGGGCTGTGCTCTCTGTGCTGCTGCAGGCAGGAGCAGTGTGGGTGTTTTGGCAGCACAGGGGCTGCTGTCTCAGTCAGCAGGCACAACACCTGCACCTTTTGCCCTGTGGTCACAGCTCAGGGGTGGGGGGAAGCAGCTCACTCTGCCATCCCTGCCCTGGCAAATTGTACTCTGTTAATTAGCAGGAGGACAGGTGAAAGATACCAGAATAGAGGAGGGATAAAGACCTAAATAGAGGTGTGTTTTCCTCATTTCTTGCTTTGGAACATTTATTCCTGAAGATCTGTATCATTAGCAGTATGTGAGAACAGACCACTTGATGCTGACAAACACAATCTTCCAGTGGGTCCTGAGGCACAGCAATCCTTGGTAATCCAGTTTGCTCCAAAGCTCTTGATTCATGGAAGGTCTTTTGTGCTCTTTGTGAGCTCTGGCCTCCCACCTTCCTAAGAGGGAAATAGTGCTGTAGGTGTACAGTGAGAACAGGAGAGAGATGTCTGATTGCTAGGGATCTAATATAAATTTCTAATTGCTAGGAAAGAACTTTGTGCATTTTCATAGTCTTAATGATTGAGAGTGAAGGTATTTTTAGTCTAAATAGAATATTTTTCAGCACCACCTATTTCCACATTTGACTTTGGAGAGCTGAACAAATGGAGCTAATGCTTAATGGAGAATCACTTTTCTTATTTTTGGCCTGTAAAAGGGAAGGCTGTCTTGTAACTATCTGTTAGTGACTTGATTGAGCTATTTACTGTTTTGCTATATAATCTTGAATTGATCCAATGCTGGCACTGAGGAGGTGGTTTACAGTGACATGGGTGACTCAGGCATGAAAATCCAATGTCATTCCAGAGCCCCTTGCTGGCTGAGGAGCAATTGTGAGCTTTGCTGTCAGGAAGGCTCATTAGGGTTTTTCTCTCAAGATGCTGTACACATAAAATGTGTCCAGTGCAGCAGGGAATGTGGTGACCACACACCATGGCAATATGATCATGGCAATAACTTCCTCCAAGCTGCTGTCCCTGGCTTCCAGCTATGAGTGCACCTTGCCTGTTTCCCCCTGAGCTGGTTGAGCAGCAGTGAGTGAGGTTTTACTGCAAAGCCTTGGCCCAGTAGCTGATCCCATCACAGATGGCCCAGGCTGTCCCTGCTGGAGCTGCACAGCCCACCAGGTTTGTCAGCCTCTGCTGAGGAAATGTGGGAATGTTCTATCTCTTGCTGCTAATCAGAGCCCTCTTTGGAGCTTTTCAGTGTTTGAAGGACTGGTGGTGATAAAGGAAACCTGCTAGAAGAGAAAGATTGTAAGGAAAATGATGCCAGCACTCTAATAATATAAATTCTGTGATGGGTTGCACCAGTGTAGTTCTTGATGAACTCTGTCTCTAATGTGGCTGAGTTTATGCTGTGTTCCCATGGGAGGAACAGAAAAAAGCAAACAAAATGTTATTTTAAACCACCAGGTGTCTAATTTGAGTGAAAAAGGAAAACTGAGGTGAATTCTCCCTGCTGCCTTAGAGCAGGGATGTGTGTGAGAGACAGCCCCATGCCAGGCACTGAGCCCTGCTGGCCTGGGATGTGGTGTAACAGCAGATGAGGCCAGGATCACACCTGCAGCAGAGAGCCTGTCTCAAATTCATGCTGTCACTTCAGACAGATAACCAGGAGATCTGTTCCTTTTTACATAACACTCATTTAGCATGCCCTACCAATAAAATCTCATTGTCTTGTATTCAGTTAGGATGTATTTCTGTTTGTGTTTCAATTTGATAGATGTATTTCAATTACTGGTTCTAAGCAGCTCTGGAAAGATGTCCAAATCCTCAAAATACTTAGAGATATAACTCCCATTTTACCTGGAGGCTTCTTAAAAGTTTAGTGTAGGAAATAAAAGCTGGAGGTACAGAACAACTTGGATTATTTTTGGTACCAGTGTTTGCAGAATTGTAAGCTGTGGAAAAAATAGAAAGTATTGGCTAAAGAAGAGGCAGCAGGAAACAAAGCACCCTTTCAAACATCCCCACTATGTTATTCTAACAATAATAAAAGAAGGGAAAATAAAAAATTAGTGTTTTCTTTATTTACTAGAAAACTAGTGAAGTTGCTTGGTGGTTTTTCCTTTTCTTAAAACGTGTGTCAGTACTGGCCTTGTACTGACCCAGCAGTTCAAGGGGGCCCAGTGTGCAGTGACCCAGCCAGCAGTGCATCAGTTAAAGCCTTTGGGTTTTTCTGGGTAAACATAAATGTGATTCTTCTATCTAAATAGATAATGTGTGTGTCATCTATACAAATAGCACAAATGCATCTTCGCTGAGCAACACTTAACAAGTTCCCTGTGTCATCCTCCTTTTATTTAGTACCTCTTACATTTGTTTTTCTTTCATCTCTGAAAGCACAGATCATTATATGCTATTTCTTAGATGTTGATATAAGAGCATCACTGTTGCTTGAAATTTATATCTTAGAATCAGTGAAATACTTTGCCATCCAAACACATCCATGTTTTCTTATTGGTGCTGATCTTCTGAGTTTTTGTGTGGCTTCCTGAGGAAAGGTGACTGTTAATGTTCCTGGCAGTGTTAGACTGACAATTTCAGCTGAAAGAATTGCCTGTCATATTATCTATTGAGGAAGTGCACGGTTCTGAGAAGAGCAGAAAAACCTGCTGACCAGGCCATGAAGCTATCTCTTGCAAACAGGGTATGTCTTTCATTATTAATACAAAAGGAATTCATTTCTTGGCCTCCTCTATAGTATCTAGTCTTACTTAAGCAAGTACAACTATCTAACACAGAAAGCATTGAAAAAAGAATTTGCTTTTCTGGTTGTAACTTAGAATTTTGTAAGTTAATGTTAATTCAATAGAAATTTAAAGGGCTTTGTTCTAACATTAAGCATAAATTATTTTACCGATCTACTGGTGTGTGTGTATACTTGGGTTAGTTCTAGAGATCTTGACATGCAAGGCATGGTTAAACTTAATGTCATTATGCTCAGTAACTTCAGAAAAGCACAGTAAAGTGTTAAAGGGAAGCATGTTATTAGTAAGGCATATCTTGAAGATATTACATAGGGAAATAGTTTGCTATTCAGTCACTTAGTATTTCAGGTGTATCTTGGAATATGGCTCTTCAAGAAATAAAATTATTCCTACAAAGTTAGCTTTGAAAGATATTTCTCTCTTTTTCAAAGGCTCTGTAAAAAAAAGTTGAGTTCTATCAGTAGTTTTAATTTAATTTGGCTCTACCACAGACTTGCAGATATACTGTCTAATGATGTGAAAGGTTTCCAAGAAAGTTTAAAAGATTCTGCCCAATAATATGGTATTGTTTTTGTCTAGAGAGCTACTCTAAAAGATTTTAATTCTTTTGTGATGCAGAAGTACTTTTCTTTGTTATAACACATTTTAGTTTATGTTAAAATGTTAAGGAAATGCATTACTTTCTAGCCCAGGTCACTTAGCAATGTTCTCAACCTTCTTATGGCTGGGAAATCTAGATAAAAAATCATTTATCTTTCAGCATGGAGCAAGCTGTTTTTTTCTGAAGTCTTTTGAAACTTGTCAGAGACTGGAGAGTGCCCATGGCTGGGTGGCAGCAGTGCCCAAACCTCCTCTGGCTGCAAGCAGGGAAGGTGGTATTGGCTCTCACTTCAGAGACAAAATCTGAGCTCTCCCTGGTGTTTTCTTCAGCCACCTCCACTCTTGCTTTCTCCTGCTGAAAGGAAAAGTTCCTCATCTTAATTAGACAAGCCATGCTTCAGGGTCTTCCATGTTAGCCCACTGCTTTCTGTCCTGATGCCTCTGTGTTTTGGAAGAGCTGGGAATGTTCCATTTCAGCCAGAAGAAATGTTAACATAAGCCTCGTTCTGGGATCTGCCTCTAAAGTCTTTAAATGCTGTGCTAGGTTAATTTGTCCTCTTCCAGGGGCACAACTATTCCTCTGCCTGGGCTGGGGCGTTTCTGCCCAAGGAAAAAGAATTTTGGAGCTCCTTTGTCAGTGCTGGCTCAACCAACAGCTCCTGTTGGCTCTTGGGCTCTGCTGGCATCCCTTTCTTTACTATCCAGATACAAAATCTACCTGCAGAAGGGGGCACAATCTGAGGAATCCTCTTCTCCAGCACAATAATAAGTGTGGAGGTTCCCACTGCCTTGTTTTGAGGATCTGTTATGGGTTTTGTTGAGGGTTTTTTTTCCTTTTAAGAGCTGAAAACCCTGTTTATAATTCAAGTTGCTGGTATACCTGACAGAAGATGGATATGAAACCCTATTACCAATCTATATACAATTAAATAACAATTTATTGTGACACTCTGGTATTCTGTCTGCATTACCTGCTATTAGATATTAAATCCGAATGAAGGAAAGCAACCTGGAAAATGAAAACAAGCAGATTTGTTACAAACACAGTAGTAGATTTAACAAAACCCAATTTACTAAAGCAGAGCCCATGTATCCTATGCGTGTAACAATAATGAGGATTATTTTTTCTCAAGAATCTCACATTAGACTTATTTAGAAGGGAAAATAATTAATGGGATCTTAAAAATTTGTAATGTTAAATAAGCTATTACCTTATCAACACAAAACCTAATTTTTTTTTCTTCACATTAAACCTCTTTCCAATAACAAGAATTGCCCTTCCAGTAATGTTTACCTGAAACCTTTGGAAGCATGAATGTTCTGGAAGAAGACAGTCAAAACAAAAGCAGCTTTAATCTGTTTTGTTTCTATCATCTGAGAGCAGTGTGGCAGTGGGTGGCTGGCACAGATGCATCTGTGGGTGTAGCAGCCACCAGGTTCCTTTGTGCCCAAAGTCATTTGCTCTCAACTGCTCAGCTCCTACAGAAGCCCTGACAGTCCTTTATCCCCCCCCCTTCACTGTGGTAGGATGCAAATAATAACCCAACCTTTCCGTTGAACAGGGGACCTGAGAACCTAAAAACTACTCTGAAAACCTTTGTCACTGCATTAATAAATTCCTGATATTGATGTGTCCTAGGCTGGCCATTCAGCTGTGTCCTTCCTCTCCCATGGACACCCCTGTGCTCTGAGTAAAGCCTTCTTCCCCAGCAGTCAGGTCATTCCCTTGGGCCAAGCTCTAAATGAAGCTGTTTATGGTACCACAGGAATTTGGAAAACAATTGCCATCACTAGCTTTGCTTCAAAGAAAGGCATAACTGCTCCAGTTCCATCAAATACTGAGGAGTGGAATCTATTTGAAGTGCAGCCTGTGATGTTCTTCCCTGGCTGTGAAGGTCTGGGACAGCTCTCCAGCTGGTGGGAGCTGGCACTGCCTCACTTGCTCAGGCAGGGGTGTGTGCAGATTTGCTGCAGCTGAGGAGAAAAACATCTCTGCAGTTGGAGTGGGCTTTCTCATGTACAGAAAAAGCTGATTCTAGTCCCAAGTTACGAGTGAAAGCTGAAGCGTGGAAAGATATTTTTCTCCTTTTGACAAGGTTTCCTGCATGTTTAGAGTAGAATAAAATGGCTTTGTTGTCTTATTTCAGTAAGTGCCCTGGTTCTGGAATGCTCTGGTATGTTCATGCAACCCAGCCTAGGTGGGGAGGAGTTGGTTGGAGGAGCTCTCCAGTGTGAAACCTTGCCTGGCTATCTCCAGGCAGAAAGTTTCTAAGCTGAGCACAATGACCACAGTAAAATAAATTAAATGGCCCTGTTCTTCTTAAACACTAAAAGGAGGACAACAGAAAGCAGTTTGTTTTTCGTGCTATATGCAGCTCAAAATTTATCACTTAAAGATATAATGAGGAGAGTGGGCTGGGGAAGGTTACCCCCTCCCTGCAGGCAGGTGGATGATTTGATGATTTGATGTGTGGCACTCTGGTCTCCAGACCCCCTGCAGCAAATGAATTGTTTCTTGGCCGCTCGCTGGTTTTCCACCTTGTCACCTCCCTTAGGTTTTCATCTGCTGTGCTGTCAGTGGCAGCCTCCTTCCATGATTTACTGGGAGCAGGGAAGGTGGTAACTTTTACACCCAATAGATCTTTGCTATCTTCCTGAGAATCCCTTGCACCTCTCTTGTCTGTAATGGAAGCCACCAGTCGTCTTCTGAAATGCTCAAAGCTTCTCTGTTTGTCCAAGTCTGCCGTTTATTGATGAATAACCAAGTTCTAAATAACACTTCAAGCATTGTTTTCCCTTCACTTTTATTGCTCCTGGTGACTTGTATACCCTTCAGCAGATGTGCTAGTCCTGAATGGTATTAGAGAGTAGTTAAATTTTTGGCTAATGGAAAACCAAAGTAAATAACACACTAGTAAAACTAATCATATTTTTCTCATAATCCAAAGGAATCCAGCAATATAACTGTCCAGGGCCTGACTTAATATCTAGCTGAAACTGTTTGTGCTGGGTTTTGCATGGAGTTATTATGGCTTAACTACACTCCAAAGTCTTTGACATTGCTTGAGAGATGGGAAATAAAAAGGCTCATTAACAATGAAGGCCTTCAGGAAAGCAAAAAGTTAGTGTGAAATCTATAATCTAGAAGGCAATTTTTCAGGTTGAGAAATAAGGAAAAAGTTAAAAGGGGGAGGGGAGCATAACTTTGAAACAATACTAAGATTCAGGTGGCACTTTGTTTAGCTCTAGAGATGCACATGTGAAATCAGGAACTTAGGAGCAGCTGTTGTATCTGAACTGCTCTTGGATACAACTTGAGCATCGTTAAATGGATTGTTGAGCCCTCTTTCTTTCATGGGGTTTAATATTGTATCTTAGTGGTGAAAGGCAGTTCAAAAGCCTCATATGCAGGTATTAGGGAGCACTACAAGCAGAAACACTTGCAGAATATCACTTCCAGCATCATGATTCAGTAGTCTCTCAGTAATGTTTATTCAGCCCCTATGTCCTGCACTGCATGAAGTGTTGTGTTTGACTCCCAAAGCAGTGTATCCAACTTAGCCCTTCCAAGACATAGAGCCACTGGGTGTTTTATTTTGTTTTTCTTCTTCATCTCTTCCCTCTCTTCTCTTCAGAGGGAAAGCAAGTTACCTTCTCTCACCCTTATTCACAACATCTCAGAAATGTTCATAACTCACATCCTGCTTGAAACCCATTGCTGTTGCAGTTACCATTGCTATCTCCCATTGCTTCCTCTTCCCTGTGTGCAAGCCACCTTTGCTGCTCTCAGATCTTCCCATATGCATTCCTGTGGTTTGTTCTCCATACTTGTGCATCGTTCAGAAGCATTGCCCAAGGTACAATCTTTGTAGGAAGCTTTTTGTGTGCTTTGGGGTTCAGCTCTGAACACAGAGCAGGCTGGGAGGGAAGGAGATGCTCTGGTACAAAAGTACAGGAAGGCAAAGCCGGGCATGTCCTAGGGTGATCCTGGCATGTGCATGCCCAGCTGGATTTCACTGAATTCCCAGAAGTCCTAGAGGGGCTCCCAGGAACACCTGCGGGAGAAATAAATGCCAGCTGACTCTTTAGGGAGAAATTTTGTAATACCTGTGATTTAGTGCTGGCTAAGGTATGTGTTTGAGGGCTGTCCAAAGAACCCTTGAGCCTTTGGGGGTTCTCTAGCACCTGAGCCCTCTGTGACTGTGTGTTACTCTCTGGCCCAGAAAGGAGAAGCAAACTGGGCGTCTTGCTACCATTGGAAATACCCAGTAAACCATTTACCAGGGAGATGCAAACTCTGAGCCTCTCCTGAAAGCAGTTTTCACAAGGTGCTGTTCCCAGCATTAGAAATGCAAAGGTCTGTTCTGTGTGTTTTGTGCAAAGCAGATTGAAATCAATATCACACTTCATTTGGCTACCAGCAGTTGAAGGGAGAAAACACATAGAAATATAAACATATTTATTTTGGAGTATTTTTCAACAGGGAAAATCAAGCACCTGAGGAAAGCAGTGGATTTGGGCACTGGACAAGTTTAGGATGAAAAAGTTACTACACATTCCAAACTGCAATTTTTGCACATTTGCAATCAGCAGTTGCACACACACACACAAAATCTTCAGCATCTGTGGGGTTGAAAAAGGCACAATGCAGTTGGGAGTAAACTGCATAAAGGGGTTACCACAGGGGTGTTGTCACCCAAACTTCTACACTGTAAATTCCCTGCTTCTCTTCACAGACAGAAAGGAGGATTTTCTGTCATGTGCTCAACAGTAAAGTACTTGCAGGAATTTCACAGGTCTGTGATAGTGAAAACCTCACTGGCAATGTATTTGAAGGTGTTTGCTAATGATTTCTGTTAATTGTCACAAGAGCTTCAAGTTCTAAAAATGGGCACTAATGATTTGCAGCCTGTGAAACTCCATTTCATAAGAAAATGGCATTTCCCTTATAAAGAGCTGAGAGCTCCTTCTCTGGTTGTTTCTGCTAAATACAAATTGTACCATTTGTGGGATTCTCACCAGTGTTGAGTATGTGATGCCCTAAAAGATCTGTGCTGCTCCCTATGGAGACAAAGCTGAGCAGTCTTCTGCTTGCCCATTGCTACCAGCTTCCCAGTCTTGCTCCTCAGGAAGGAATTCTTTCTTTGCTCTTCCTTTTCTGGCTGAGATACCTGTAGAAGTTCCTGTTGGTCCTTGCATCCCTTGTCAGGCCCAGCTCCAGCTGTGCCTTGGCCTTCCTCACCTGTCCTGGCTTTTTGCAGTGAAGTCACAAGAGGTACCTTCCTTCTGAAAAACATCTGTCAATGAGCTTTGTTCTTTTCATTTTCTCTGCCCTCCCCTGGCAGGTTCTGTTTTCTTGGTGAAATGTGTATTATTTCTGATAGCCCCTGTAATCATGGTGATTTCATATGTCCTATAATGTCTTGCAGAGACAAATGGCACTGGCTCTGTGCAAGTCCTTCCCCCTCTTTCCTTCCTGCCTTGGTGTGACTGTTGAGGTAGTGCATGTGCAGAGTGCACTGTGAGTTTGTGTGTGCTGTTCCTGCCCCCAGGTGCAGACCAAGCACTGACTGCAGAGGGCAGGTGCCAGGCTGCTGTTGTCTAACTTCACAGTGCGGTTTTTGTGTTGCATGACAAATTTCGTCTTTGGGTTTTTATAGCTGTTAAGAGGCTTAGGTAATCAAAAGCAGTTGTTGAACAAAACTTGTTTGATTCTGATAGAAGATCCTTGGCAAAGGCATCTATCATCTGTATTTGTATAAAGAGTACAGCATGGCTGTCTTCTGCTGGCTCCATTCTCTGTGCCAGGTTCCTCTAGCCAGAGCAAGTGTTGCCACACCTCAGTTTTCTGAGATACAGCCAACTTCTACCAAACCACATCCTTGGCTAAACCTCCCATCTGCATGGCAAAAATCCCTCAGCAGAGAGAGAACACCTCTGCTTTAAACCTCAGAGCAGATGCTGACCATTCTGTCAAGTACAGCTTTAGCCATACAGGTGTGTTTTGGCTCTTGTAGGACCACAGCAGTAGCCACAAGCAGTGCTTGCTTAAAACTGTGGGGTTGGCTAAAGTCTTTTTATTTTTTCTGTTTTGCTCCCCTCAGTGCCCTGTCACATCTCAGTCCCACCCTCTCGCACATCTGGCAGATAACAGCAACAACCTTGGTGCCAAATTGAAATCATAATGCTTTCCTCCTCTCTTGACTGCTTCAACTAAGCCACAATCTCCCAGGCTAAGTAACTTCCTACCTCCAGCTTGTCAGCACACGATGGTGCCTTACCAGCCAATCATTTTAACACAAAACAATCTTTGCAAATGGGACCCGTAGATTATTTTCACAGTGAAAATCATTAGCAAGGATAATTAACTAAGACTGTGGTGATGAATAGTGCTGCACTACTGATCAGTGTAATAAAGAACAGAAGCCACTAATTACAGATAGCAAGCCTTGAAGCCAAGGAGAAATTTAATTTAACGTTGCTACACAGACTCCACACAGTCTAATGTAAGTTTGCAATTATCATAATACAGTCTTGCCACAGATGATGCTTCTGGGAGCATTCCAGGAACAAGGATGTGTGTCCATCAGAATAAAAGGGTTTGTGATCTGTCAATTACAGCATCCTGAGAGAACACATTAAAACTCCTGTATCTGACCAGGTGCTTGGCTTTTGTGGCCCCCAGATGGGTGCAGAACTAGGATCCATTCCCACGAGCTCCAAAGGTCTCAGTATCTCTGTGCTGTTTTTAAAGCAGCACCCTGATGTTGTCAGAGATGTTAGAGGCACACTTTGTATCTAGAAATAGAAAGCATCTCAAAAGGTCTGCTTCACCATGTCAAGCCCTCTTTTCACTTGGCATGTGCCACAGTTCAGCACATAAAAATGATAGTCCTGGGCACTGCAAAGGGATGGGAACCAAGCTCATTATCCCCACGTGCAACTACAGCAAACTGTGTCTGACACTGCCTGTGCAACAGCCTTCAGCTGCAGGCAGGTGTTGTATTTTAGACCCTGGAAGGGGCTGCATGAATTAAATGTGTGTGTTAGTCACCAAAGCAATGGGCTGCTTCCACAAATTAAGGCAAACAACATCTCCTGTCAGCTCTCCAGCCTTCCTTTCATATGCACTTGAGTAGCACGCTGGGGGAAGGAGGAAGCAATGGGGGTTGCTGGTTTTGCAGCTATTTGGTCACAGGTTTTGAAAGCTTTTGTAAGTCCCCTGCACGTTGTCTTTGATTGCAGAATGCAGTGATTATGAATGGTGAATTCATAGCCCTGAATGTGTACAGTCTTGTGTACAGATTAGCTTCACTTTAGGAACTGCAGGATTTGGAGCTACATGAGCTGAGTGGAGGTGGAATAAGCAGGGTTTTCTATAGCATAGCTGGTTTTTGACAGGAGTATTGACTGCTCTGCTGTGAGGTCCTCCAGTAAGGTAAAAACATCTAAAAGGAGATGGGAAGAATAAGGTACAATAATTCTCAAAGCACTTAAAGGCTGGATAAAAAGAGGTGTGTAACAGTGTTCTCCATGTCCAGTCTGTAATGGATGAGCATTAATATGTTTGTTACACAGACTGGAGGAAAGCTGTATATCTGAAAGGTGCTCAGAGTCATTTGAATAGCCAGGAGTTCACAAGGCTTTTTGAGGAATCTTAAAATAAAGTGGACAAATGCCTGTCAGCAGTTGTGTGGATTAAAACCCTACAGCCTTGAGGTATAGGAAGGGACCATGTGGATTTGAGGCCCCTTGTGGGTCTCTTTTGTATGTTTTCCTGTGATTATTGTTCAGATGAGAACTAACCCTTTTTGCACCCATTATGTAAAGCTTCAGCATGTTTCAGGATTTCCACTTCTTCATTCTCTAAGTTTGCTAGAAGTAAATCTAAGCCTGAAGCAGGGTGGGCTGACATATCTGGAAGTACAGGCTGAAGCAAAACTGGGGTAAATTAAATTAAAAGAAAGCCTCTGAAAGCTTACCCAGTCAAATGGACGTGGGGAGTTGAGCTGAATCTGTCCAGGTGCTGTGTGACCCTTGTGCTGCTTCTGAGTGCTCTGTTTGCACTGAATATTTTGATTTTATACATTCCAATGCAGAGACTGGTAGTAGAGGCTCAGGAGCTGTCTGTTACTGTGTGGGGCTTTTTTCAGAGCTGTGTACACAGGAGCTAAACCTGTGATGGCCCTATCTGAGCCTGAGGATCAGATATAAATTCAGGGTCAAGGCAGTGCCTCACCACTTGTGTTGGCTTCCTCATTTCATCCATATAACAAGTCAACAATCCTGCCCAAATGGGTGTGGTGAAGGAAACAGTGCAGTGTTTGCATAACTCATCCCAGTTCTGTGCTTTCAGCAGGATCTCCTTGGGTTGGGAGAAATTCCCCCAATCATCACCTTTTTTGTTAATCTGAAAACATTGTTTCTACAGACAGTGACACTTTTTGGAAGGCAGTTTTAGGAGTGAGTCTATAGGAGAAATAAAAATAGAATTCTCATAATGATCTCTGTCTAAAAACTGATAATTCAATTAACTCCCAGGGTTCATTTGAATGGGAAAGAATGTGTGGCTAGTCAAGAAAAGGTACAGCCTGATTAAACTATTACCATTGACATCATGTGGTATTAAGGTAATAATACAAATGAGTTTAGCCCTCATTAGAACACGAAGAGAGCAAAAAGGTTGTGGTCTATGTCTGTAGAGCTGTATCATGATCAAAGGGAGAGCTACAATGCAAAAGGAGGTTAGTCCTCTACTGAATCCCAGATGTCAGCACAGGCCTTGTACTTAAAACTATTAGCAGTGCTTAAAACTGCTTAGGGGTGTTTGTTACTTGTGCAGCAAGAGAGCTACAGGCGAAGCTTTGAGAAGTAACATTGCCATAATGAAAATACAGAAGGGATCACGACTCCTGTTTTGTTACTAATAATGGTGTAAAAATAATAATTGCAGCCTGAAATGTCTCTTTTGTCGGTAAAGATTTGTATGAGTTTTACTTTTCCCTTTAAAGTAGCTATGCGAAGGAGGGAACTGAGATCTCTTTAAATACTCAATTTATTTAGAACAGGTAATTAGGCTCACTCAGCTAAAAATAATCCTCCTTTCAGAAACTTGTTTTGAGACATTTAACGTTGCTGGAATGAGCTGGATTAATTGTAGCAAATTGTCAATCAAGTTGCTTCACTGAAGCAAAAATAACCTGTAGACTTCAGTCACTTCTGTTCTTTTTCAATGGAGATTTTAACACCTGCCATCAAAATCTGAATGATAGTGAAATCTGTGGTTTTAGATGAAGAGCACCCGATATTTCTGCCTGTAGAGGAAAAGACAAGAGAAGGTGTTTGGTGTGGATGGTGGCAGAGGCATTGGCCCAGGAACTTCTGAACTGACATGCAGAAAAGCATCAGAAGTTCTAAATTTGATTATATTGGCAGACTTGCACTATGTAGAAAGGAATGCGAGGTGAGATTTTAAATTGACATCTTCCCTTACGCTTAATAGTATCCATTACCAAATAAAATGCATATCTCAATATAATCCTAGCAGAAGAGCACAGGTTATAAGAGATCAGAGCAGAGATGAAATTCAGTAAAGGTGGATGTTGCAATGAATTTTCTTATTTATGAAAGAAGAAAATGCCTAAATTTACCTCAAAGTGAAATATACTCTGGCTAAATCTTAGTTTTCATTACGTCTTTGAGCAGTATTTTTAGTAAGGAGTGTGTAGGAGACAAAACTGAGAAAATAAAACATTCAGGTAAATTCTGAGTGATGTCCTGTGTATGATGTTGTTTTCTTGAACATGTGAATATTTAAGAGCTGTTAAAAACAGTGTCTGGACTTTAAAATGAACCTGGTTTTAGCAGGTTCTTCTAACAGCCAAGAGGCTAAATTCCCAAAAGATCTCCTTTTTAGAGGAGACAGGACTTCTTTATTGGGAAGACATGTTCTAGGGTCATACACCTCCATGGTTTGGGAAGGCTGGAAAGGTAACAGATTTTGTGGTAACTGGTTATGATTTTATGATTATTTCATGGTCCTCTTCCTGGGTATTGATCAAGGTGAATGGTTAAGGAATCATAAGAAATACTGACAGAGGTGGTGGGGGAAAAAATATGAGACTGCACAGACATGTTTTTATGGGATAAGCCACATCGGTTCAACTCATTAGGAAGAAAATTTAAATATGGGCACAGGAAGAGTGATCTGGTCCAGAAAGGACTCCCAAACCCTGAGCCTTGTGCCACCATCAGTAGCTCACACTTTGTGTTTGATATGGCAAATTGGGGCAGGCAAAGGAAACTGCTTTTTGTCTTGCATGAGTAGATTACCCCCAGCACATAATTAGGAAGCAGAAACATGCAGTCCTTCCTCAACAAACATCCAGCAGAGCCACAAGGAAATGCAATGTTACCTTGATAGTACAGATGGATGTGAATAACAAAGCCTGGTTTAAAATAAATAGGAAAACACATTCATGCAAGACATGGATATTGTGTTTGAATGGACCAATCTGTGCTCACAATACTTTTAGCAGCACCCTTCAAGCCCTGAGAGTGGAATGTAGGCAGGCAGCAAGTATAAATACAATTGTGTCAATCATCTTTATTATCAGAATGTCATTTGAGATAATTCACTGAGAGATGTGGAAGAATTCCTGAAGTTCAAATATGAAATGGTTTCAAATAACACATATCTGTGAAAATGTGTGTTAGATTTTCAGCTATACCTAGCATCTGCTGTTGACTTGAAAAAACCCCACAGAGCATAATGGGAAGTATATGAAATAAAGTATTATTTTTCCCTGGCACCTTGCTATTTACCAAAAATTGTTTCACTAAATTCAGCTGAATAGGTAATTGAATTGCTGTATCTCTGGAGATTCCATGTTGATTCAAAGAAAATCTAGATTATGATTTTCTATTTTATTTTCTCTGTTTCCTTGAAAGAACTTTTAAAAGTGGGAAATATTGCGGGGTTTGAGCTCTGGGTTTAAATTGCAATTAGATTCCAGCTGGAGACTGCAAAACACAGCAGAACCCTTACCGGGAGAGAAGTTGCCTTGGCTTCTATTTTGAGACTCCTTAGCAATATCACCTTGTCACAACAGCTGTTCTGAGAGCTGGGATTGGTGTGAATTTCTCCTCCACTGCCTGGCAAGCTTTAAAGCTGTAATACATTTTTCGGTTCATTTTAGGTTCAGGTATCACTAGGAGCAATCTGCATGTTCGTCAAAAGAGAGAGATGCAAAGATGGCAGAGCAGGAATTCAGGAACTTATGCAAACTGCTCTCAGTTGGAAGCCTCAACTGGGACTTTAATGCAAAAGCACCAGGTAGGGAGAAGATCAGTTGCTAAATCTGCCAGAAGAAATGTTAAGAGGGACAAAACTGCTGCCAAGTCGCTCCTTTTGCAGGCTGGGTAAGCTGGCAGTAGGCCTGGGGAAAGGTCTGAGTACACAAGAAGCAATCCAGTACCTGAATCTTTGCTGGGATTTGTTAATCCATGGTCTCCTTTGGCAGCAAAGCCTCTTGAAGCTACCAGCCTTTAGCTGTGCTCTTGGGAGGATGATGTCCTCAGTTGCAGAATGGAAAGCCTCAGCAAATGGCTGGGCTGAGTAGGTAGAAAAGGTTTCTTCTGAACCTGAAGTGACTGGTGTGGTGAATAACAGGGATATTTGAGGTGGTTTTTCTAATAATGTTGCCAAAACACTTCTGCCACTGTTGGCTGGTCCTTGCTCTCCCTTTGCCATTTGGTTGACTTAACCAGGGAATATTTTGATCCAGGGTGTTCTTTCAGATGGTAATCTTAACCATAAGCTTTAGAGGCTTTCTCAATTTCACAGATGAAAGCTTAAAAACCAGAAAAAATATTTTTAGCATCCTTATTGGGAGTAGTCTGCCCAATCATGGAGATCCTTGAGGAGAAAGGGTCAAATGTTGGTGCCATTTTGGGAAACTCCTCTGTCCTTTGCCCCTCAGTGCTGGCTCAGGGTGCAGGAGGTGACAGCAGCTGCCAAGTGCCAAGGATGGCTCTGAGCTGCTCAGCTCCTGGGTGAAGGCCGTGAGTGAGAGCCTGAGATGGAGGCTTTCCAGCAAAACAGAAGATGGTTTAAAAAAATAGTAACTCTAGCTCAAAAAGATGATGATAGAAAATACACATTTCAGTTGCAGATTCCTTTGCTTCTGAAGACGCCTGATTTTCAGGCACCTCTTTCTGAAAATGCAGACAAACATTTCCCTGCTCACAGAGTGTAGATGTCTATTTTGAATCCAAGTGTGCTGCTCTGAGCATCCTTCCTCAGGCCTATCACAGTCTCATAAGAAACAGCAGGGTACCTTGGGACCTTCATGACATGATTAATTCACTCAGCTTTGCAGCCTGCCTGGTGCAGGGTTCAGATGGAATATCAGTGTGAGTCTAAGAGGAAAGGGAACATACTTTCATCCTCATTGCCAGCTTTGGCATCAACTGTTTTATTCCTGTAAATATTTGCAGATTTGACAGGACAAATCCCTGATGTCCTGGTACCCACATACCTTTTATCACTTTCTCTGAGTGTCTCAGTATCCCACAAAAATCATGCTTGGGAAGGAGAGAATGTCATTGCATTACAGTAAATCCCAGAGTCACCAACTTTACAAGGAAGTTGGGATTTCATTTATTGCTGCCTGACACAGGGGCAAACAGAGAATCAGAGATAGATCTGAGGTGTAGTCTGCATTTGTTTTCACCTTAGACTTTCTTTGGCAGGTCTGTAACACCAGCCAAGTCAGTGTAGCCTGTGATTTAAAACATAAGTTGTGACTGTGCATGGATCCAAGCCTGGTTTTGGAGAATAACTAGGTAGCACTGTTAAGAGCATGTAAATATCCATTATTCATAATGAGCAGAAACTGTTAGGTTTGTTATCACTAGCATTTCTGTTGGTATTGCTGTAAGAGTGAAGCAGTTTGAACAGAAGGACAAACCTGTTTCTGAAAAGTGGGACTGAACAGTTGGGGTCAGAGGAAAACCAGATTTGCATATTTGCTGTTTTGCAGGTTATTTCTTTTCCAAGACTTACACCTCCAAAACTATTATTAGGGAACTAAGCACCTTTTCCAAATATCTTAGCAGGAATAGCATTGAAAATAATTATACCAGGAAGAAAGCTTTCATGAGCTGAAAGAGATCCAGTCAATAACATTATTTCTGAGCAAAAAATGGGTTCATCATCTTTTTCTGCAGATTTGTGAGGGAATCTGGGACTCCTCTCCACCACTGCATGGGGACAGCTGGTTTTGGTGCCATTTCCAAGCTGAGATGTGGTTTCCTCTCTGGGGCCAGGCCTGGAGGCAGGGGCCAGAGAGCCCCTTGTCTCTCTCCCTGGTCAGCAGGGAGCTCTGCCCATGGCACTGCTGTGCTCCTCAGTGCTGGCAGGGATGCAGGCTGGGCTGGAAAAGGAACATGCTGCCGCAGGCTCCCTCCAGCCCTTGCCTCAACTTTTCTGCTTAAACCTGCTAATGTGGAAGGTTGAAAGGCAAGTGCTTGAAAAAGGCACATCTATGGGCCATGGTCCCTGCTAGAGCAGCAGGGCCCGTGCTGAAAGCATGGGGCAACAGGAAAATGGTGACAAAGAGAATTAAAGCCAGTGCTGGGATCATCTTTCAGTCTGCAGAGTTCACACCCATAGGAAAGAGCTTTGATAGCAAGGGAAGCTGCTCCTTTCAAAGTGTGAGCACAAAGCTGAAAGGAACTTGCATCTCCTATATTAATATTCTAGTTAGTGCTGGAACTCCGTAGCTTAGTTTGGCAAATCATTTATCTTTTCTCATTAGTGATTAAGTGTATCTGTGCAAATATTTTTCTCTGTAGCTTTTGTAGGATTTTTCTTCCCTTCTGCACCAAAATACTTCCTTTTTTTTCTCCCTAGAGAACAAAGAAAATAGATTTTCTGACCATATGGCTGTTGCAAAGTGGTTTCCCTGGCAACTGTAACCTACAGAACTTCTTAAAACTTTTTCCCTCTGTGTATATCTTTTTTTTTTTTTTTCTTTTTTTACTGGTTTGATTTCAGAATCTTCTCATCTTCTCCAAAATCATTACAGCAGGTGGAACAGAGGTTAACCATGAAGGCCCTGGTGTGTCTTAAAGAGTTGGGATTCATTGGCTCAGATTTGCTCAAGTCCCTTTAGCTCTGCAGATGTTTGGCTCGATTTTTTAGGGCATATTTAATAAATTCCTTTTGGAATTAGTGTGGGATTCTTTACATAAACAGTGGTTTCAGTGACAAATCAAAAATCTGCCCCTAACCACTGTATAAGAGACCATTTCTCACAATAAATACAAACTTGTCCCAAATACCCATGTGCACACAAACAGACTCCCTGCTTTCAAACACTTCCTGTGAACTACAGTTCCCACCTATTTCTTCTGTGGATTTAGAATTCACTGTAGTTTTTCCTAGACAAGAAAGGAAAAGATGCTTCAGGACTCCTGTCCCAAAGAAGTCAAATTACAAAATCAAATTATAGGCAACTTGGAGAAATTAAAGTAAAGGAGATTAATTTGGAAACCACTTGAATTAATCAGTAAATTGTCAAAAACCCATAAGTATTTTCATTAAAATGTTAATAATGTTTTTCAATTTCCTATTGTCCTTAAGTGAAAGAAACAAAAGAAAAACAACAAAAATAAATCCAGAAAGTCCTGCTGCAAACAAATCCCCCAGGTTCTCATCATTAGCCAGTGAAACACACAGGACAACAGATGCTGGATTTGAATTTTTCCAGGGTAATAAATGCATTCAGTGTCCCCAAGAAGATGATTTTAAAGCACATTTTCTTCAGCCAGTTAAATAATTCATCCTCAAACCCTCTGTTTTACATACAGTGTTAGAAGGGAAAACACAAAAGAATGCTGAAATAAATAGTCATGATGTGTTACTAAAGTAGGGACAACTTTTAGGAATAACCAAACTCAGAGGAATTTAGAGGACCAAACTCTAACCAAACTTAGAGGAATTATACAGGAATAGGAATCATGGCTTCAGTGTTTAACCCTTTGTATTTTCTGCTCAGAGTGCTACTGGGAACAAGAGATGACTTACTCTGGAAAACCTCAAAAGCACTCATATGAGGCATTTAGGGATGGACTTTTTGTATTGTTTGGATATTTGCTCAATTACTTGGGGAACCTTTCTCTTTCAGTGAAAAGCTGTTACTTCTGGAGCCTGGACCAGCTTTTACACTTGTTCTGTCCTTCTGGGATGCGATCCATTTACCTCTTCCTCAGATCTCAGCCATCCAGTCTTTTCTGGCCCATCTGTGCATCGTGATTTTCATCTTTATTCTCATGGATGTGGATACAGAAATAAGAACCAACTCTGCCTGCTTTACCCTGCTACTCCCTTGTATCATTTCACACTGCCCTGAAGGGCCATTTCCCTTCAGGTGCCAGATGCAGCTGTCATCCCCCCTTTGGCTACTGAGCTAATGTAGATTGCTGCTGTTCTGCAGGAAGAAACTAACTGGAATATCCCAAGAGCTATAAAGGAGCAGCCATTTGATTTAACTCAAATTATTTACCATGGAAAAAAATCTAATCTTGGGGTATAGTTTAATATTGGATTGACTTTCAGCCAACATAAGAAACCACCTACAGAGACAGGAAGAACAGGATCCTGTCAGCCCATATGTTTTTACAAGATGCACCTCACTGTGCACTCAAGGAGTTAATTAATTATTCAGGCAGCTTCAAACACAACACCAGGCAACTTTACAGAGCTCACAAGAAGTGAAACTTCTGGACAAGACTTTGGCAACAATCTGTTGATGACAACTGGGTCAGAGCAGGGACCTGCTGAAATCCTTGGTAGCCTGAGAATGGCTGGTGCTGTGGAGTGGCTGTGGGACAAGTGAGCAGCTGGCCACAGGGGATGAGCTGAGGGTGGGAAGGGCACCAGCTCTGCTCAACTTTCTTGCAATTTCTCTCCAGGGAAAGGCAAGAGGAGAGTGAAAAACATGCTACTTCTCCTTGATATTCAGAGCATTTTTGTGTTTATGATGTATGTGGCCATTATTTTGTGAAATTAGGGTGGTTTTTTTTTGTTGTTTTTTTTTTAAATCAGGATAACTTGGGAGTAAGTACTTGTTTGTCTGTTAATGGCACCTAGATGAGATTCACAAACAGTAAAATATTTGATGTTAAATTATTTAGGAAGGAAAAAGTAAAATCTGAACTACTTTCAGGAGCTGTCAGCTTTGTTGAATGATGTAGTCAACAGAAGCTTTCTAGAAAAATGGGCTGAGGTATTAGCCTGGAAGCTTTGCTTGTTTATGGCCAGTTACAAAGGGATTTTTGGAGAAGACAGTATTTCTCACCTGTAGAGGTGTTCCTGTGAAGAAAGGTGACAAATATGTTGCAACTTAGACTATTTCAATGTTATACTTAGACCTTCTGCAGGAAGAACAGCTTAGATATTCAATACCGAATTCTTCTTGGTTGCTTAGTGCTGGCTCTAGAGCACATATTTTTATTATTAATTCAAGGTATTTTTCTGGAGCAAATTCATTTTCAGGTTCCATTAGTACATGCTCATCTGAGATACCTGATTGCTGCACAAAACACCTTGTTTTGCTTGTTTTCTTGTATTTGATAAGCACTGTCTTATTCCCTCTCGTGCCATTGTTTGTGGGGTCTGAGCTGGATCAGTGTTTGGCCATGCACAGTTGCTGGTGCTTGTGGTGTTGGTGCTCTGTCTGTCTGTCAGAGGCTGCCAGTGCAGAGGAGAGGGGCTGCCTGCAGTGTCCCACACCTGGCTGTGACACCCCTTGCTGAGGCCACTGTGCTGGGCACTCTGAGCACACCCTGAGCCAGAGAACCCAGTGAAGCTCTTCCATAGCACTGGGCACTGGCAAGAGGCACTTCCAGAATGAGAATTTAAATACCCAGCTCCAACGGGCTGAGGGGTTTGGCTGTGCCAGGGCCACATGGCTGGAGCAGCTGCCCTGGCTGAACTGGAAGGTTCTTGCAGTGGTGGCAGGTGTCACAGAGAGGTCCCTGTCACTGCTGGCACATGCCAGGAGAGAGATGCAGCACTCCTGACAGAGTTCCTGCCCACCAGAGCTAACTGCCTGTCACAGATTTGTGGTTTGGTTTCCACAGACAAAAGTTTTGTCTTGTTCATAACCTGCAAGACAAGACAGGCAAGTCACTAAAGGTTTGGCAGATGTAGGGCAAGATCCTCACATGGCAGCAGCTCCAGTCTCTCTCCTTTGTTTTCATTACCCTGTAAGAAATATTCCTGACATCTCTAACCAGAAGAATTTGTGAGATACCTCAAAGGTTTTCAGTGAAAGGATTTCAGGTGTTCTTGACATTCCCTTCATGCAAATTCACTTGCTGCTTTCATGAAAATTTGTATTTTATTATAATGCAAATAACAAACTCCTTCGGATATTCATCTCTTCCCACTCACACACTTCCTTTTCAACACTGTCAATGATTTCTTTTTTTGTCTGGTTTTCTTCAATTGATTTTTGATTCTCTGATAAAGAACATCAAAGGTGTAGTAATGTGTCATTGCCTGATTATTATGTCAAATTATGATTTTTAGTGTAAGTCTGTAGAAATGGAACTTTTCTGAAGTCCATAATGTATTCCACAGCTTTAAAGGCACTGCCGTTACTTAAGTGCTTTTAACATTTTCTATTGGAAAACAAATATTTTATTGGAATAATTTGTGTACAAGCATGAAAATGTTCTTGTGATAAAGTAGCTGAATATTTAAGAATTTCATTAAATCTTTATGTATTACTTCAATGAAATGTGTCTGAACCTGAAACAAGAGCACTGTCAAGGTTTGGGTTGCTCAGCAAGGGTAGCACAGAGTTCTGTTGTGGGTGCTAGGGGAAGCAAACTCTTTTTCTTGTCCTTCCTCTCTATCCATTCCAGATTGTTATCAACAAAATATCACATTTCCCACTGTATTTGGTAAAGGGTGTTTTAACATGGGACCTGCATAGTCTGGAAAGAAGTCTTTACCTCTCGAGGGATGATTATCTGAGAGCAAATAAGGTGCTCAGATTCTGGCTAAATTAACTGTATCTCCAGGGAGAAGTCATCTTGGAGCTAAGTCACATCCTGCACCTCATTTTCAGTTACATTCTTTGTTCTACTTGTAGTACTTTCCTTATAAACATTAATCAGGGAATTATGAACACAAGCTTCAACTTGGAAGCAGAAACAAAACCACCCCAGATAATCTGAGGTCTAAAGCTTCTGGAGGAAGGTTAAGATGGCCATTTCAGCAGACTTGGTCTTCAGGATTGAAGCATTTAAAACACAGGTTTTTTTTAAAAAATGTATTTTCTAATGAGTTTCTTGCACCATTTTGTGGAATCAGTGCTCAGCAGTATCCATTCCTTTAAGCTTTGTGCTCAGGGATTAAGTCAATATTAAGAATATGGTGACTCTATCAGAGATAAATTGTTGTATTTAACTGTGATGGTGCAATCAAGCTTTTCCAAAAAATTGTAAATGGCCCTTGACTAAATGAGGCTTATTCAACTGGATGAAATTTAATTTTTGTGTCAGTTGGCAGGATATTAACAAGCTTGAAGCCTTTTCTAATTCAGCAATTTTTGGCAGAGGAGTGCTGCTGAAAAGAAGGATTAAGTGCTCCAGCCTCTGCGTATGGTGCTGAAGTTGAGTTTTACCTTGGAGCAGTTCAGTAGCTTGTAAAACTCCTTGTAGGAGAGGTCTGCAAGAGAGATTGGGGATATGACCCTCCCTCTCTTCAACATTGAATGATTTGGGACAAGCACCCTTACTGCAGAAAAGTTAAAATGTCCCATGCCACTTTAGTGGGTGAAGGAATGTCCCTGGCTGGAGTGACAGAGTGGGGAATGTTTGTTCCCTGGGTGCAGGGAACAGATCCCACTTGCAGGCAGATCCCACTTTTCACAGGGATTCCCCTAGACTGCTCCTGTAACTCTGTCAGTGACACAAAGCCACCTCTGCAGGAAAAATCTGGGGTCCTGTGGCACATAGAAGTGCATTGATTTACCCAAATTGAGATGGAAGCCTTTTACACCAATATTAACAGCCTTTTTTTCTATAAGTGTTGGTCAAAATAAGCAATGCTAGGCTGTGGCAAGTTGTACCACAGCACCAGGCAACTCTCTAATCTTCAGCCCTTTTTTTGCAACATGAAACACCTTGATTCTAGTATAATTAATATAGAATTTCCATTTCTCTACAGTCTTTTACTTCTACAAAGGTTTGGCATCATAACAGTCTAAAACATAATCTGTATATTCAACATTTTGTTCTGCAGTAAGTTTAAAATGAGATGAAAAGCTGAGAGGTAATACCAGGTGGAATTAAGGAAAGATAGGAAATAATTCTTTTTCTTATTATTTATCTCACCATCCATTTTATTAGCTGCCAGCCCCTTTGTCAGTTTGCCACCACATATTGTTTTTCCTTTCCTGCTCTTATATTTAAATTGATCAATATTTGTATTGTGCTCACTGGCATCATCTTATCATTTGTACATTTGTGCAAGTCCCATTTCTGTACATTGATACAGAAAAGCAGATCTAGGTTGTTGTGCCTGCCAAGGCTGACCTTTAGTGTAATTTAAATATCAATTCTGAGCACAGAGAGCAGGAGGTGTTTTAGTGTCTGCACATTTTAGAGAAATGCCACTGTCCCACTGTGGAAGAGGCAGCACGGTGCATAGGGGATGGAAAAGCTCTGGTACAGGAAATGAGAGCCTCCCCTCCACACCAGCCTTTGCTTCCAGCATGCACATGGTATTTATTCTGATGGAAAGCTTCCCATGAGAAAGAAACCCAGCATTCCTGACAAGTCCTGCCAATCCTCCTTGCTGTTTTCTTCCCCCCCTTGTGTTCTGCTTTAGACTGTTCATTGCCATGTGGGCTTTTTTCCCTACTGTGCAATGCATTAGAAGTTGTCCACGGACTGTGATATTCAGCTTGTACTATTTTTTTCCTTTTATTGATTGTCAAGTTGGTCACACAGTCCTGCTATGTGAAGTCAGTTAAATTTCTGTGGTTGCTTTTGACCTGGGGACCTCACTTTTAACCTTGTGTTTGGAAAACGATTTATCTAAATGTGTAGATTATACTTAGTTTAATTTAGGACCACTGAGGAAATAATAATCTGTTCTGTGTAATGCATTTTTTACTTAAAGATTTCTTTGACTCCACTGTCCCCTATGTTTTCTCTACTGACAGCATTCAGAAATACCTCTGAAAAATGAAAATAAGTGAGGTACATTCTCTCCCTGTTTTGCTTGTTCCAGCAAACATTCACTTAGCCGAGTTAACGAAGAGCTCAGCAGCCACACAAGGCTTGTTTATGTTGTTATGGGCTGTCTGTGTAATCACATCCAGAGCCAACAGAAACCTAAAGGAAAAAATTGCCAAGCTGCAGCTGGAGGACTGCAAACAATCCATGACATTTGGTGAAAGTTTAAATTAACATATGTTACAGCAGACAACAAGCAAACAGCTGGGGAATACGACAGCTGTTATCCATAAATAATGTTATGTTTCCAGCACCTATATTTATGTGAAATTTTACTGGGTAAAGATGCAAATCAGCATTTCATTACTTGACAACGTGACTGCACAGTAGGAAGAGCCCTGGCTGGCTCCAGTGTGTGCCACGTGCTGCACAGTCAGCCTCAGGTCCTCCCAAGCTGCCACCTGAAACCCAAGGTCTGGGCTCTTAAGCACTGAAGAGTTTCCAGGTTTTCAGAAAGGTTTTCTCTCTCCTGATGGAAAAGGGCTGAAATTATATTTTTTGTTCTTCAGCATTTGTGTTGTTGGGCTTTTGATTGATGTGTGGGTGGTGTTCGTTGTCTTTAGTTTGTATCACCTTCTAAAATTGGGCAGGGGGCATCTTTTACTCTTTAGACAGAATATTTTCTAGTTATTGCATCTTCATTTTCATTGTTCTTTCTCCCTCATACAGAAATATGCAGACTTGGCAGCTGTGTTCAAAATATCTGTTAAATATCCACCAGAAAACTCACTCCTGACATAATTCTGTTAGCCAAGTGGGAAAAGGGGCTTCTCTGTGCTTCAGAATTGAATCTCTCTGGTTCAGAGTTCATGTTAAAATAATCACAAGATAAAAGATTAAGGATTTGACTATTCAGCTCCTTACAGACCTGTAATAAATGACTTTAACTGTTAATTATGGATGCTTACAGAATATAATCTGGTTTTATAGTCAACATTAATACAAAGGTTTCATATTAATGTCTTCCAAGTTTTCTAGCTGACATCTGTTCACTTAAAAATTCTCCTGGGTAGCTATATGAATTATAACTGATATTTTCAAAAAGTGATCAGACCTGTACAAGTAGTTCAAAGAAGACTTCTGTCACATCAGTTATCCAGCTGGGTATTTTTCATTAGAGTGGGGAGAAATGTGCCTTTTACTGTCTAAGGAGAATTGACAATCTTGCTCAGGAAAATAGTAGTTTCTTTGTAAAGCTAGATAGCAATTTATGTATTTTAAGTACAAAGGCTCCTATTGGCAGCTGATTATGCTAAGGAAAATATTCACAGGGAATATGTGGAGCTTAAAAGCAAACAGATGAATGAAAAATGGTCTTTTTATCATTAGCACACTTGGCATATTGCTTTTAAATAGCTCTAACACAGATAGAAGATACATTAAGGAAGCTATTTAATTCAGGCACTTTGCCAAGAATAGGCAATGATGTTGTTTACAGTTTATTAATACTGAATAGAGTGAAATTATATTCAGTTTTAGTATCTGGAGAAAACATGGCTTACTGAAATGTCAGACAATTGAAAGGCTGCCCAGATTGTACGAAATGCAGGAGCTGAGGGTGTGATCTGGAGAAGCACAGTAAAAGTATCAGAAGAGAATCAAGCTGAAAGGAACCTGATCTGCAATGTCCATCCTCTCTAACTGCTGTATCACATTCCTTGCAATGCAAATTATTCTATATGCTGACTCTCTTTAAGCTGAGCAAAGGCTATGTGAGAGTAAGCAGAAACTGGAAAAAATAATTGCAACTCCAGCCTGAAAATTGGTGTACCTGACCCAAACTACTTAGAGGCAATTTGCCATGCCTGGCTTTAACAAAAGTGAGGATCCATTTAAAGCAGCCAATTCACAGCAGCAATGACAGAGATTTGCAAAGCTGTACCAAGTTGCCACAGTTACTGGGGAGGAACAAATTGGGTCATTTGTCATTGAAGAGAGTTGGTTTTTTTCCTGCTTGTGATATTTCTTTTCCCTGCACCCTGTGTTGTGAAAACCTGTTACCATCCATCCTCACAGACTTCAGATTTGCCCTGGAAAAGCTGGCAGGTTCAGTGGGTCTATCTGGGATACAAAACATTCAGAATAATCCATCACTCCTCCCTTGGTTTTGGTATTTCATTTTTTCCCCCCTTAAGTTGTCCTTTGGTGTCCTGGTAGCTAAGAGTGATAAACTCTAGTTAAATAACATCATTTAGTGACAGAGAAGGCTCCCCATACTGCTTTGTCCTAGAGACAAATGGAGACTTTTTTTTTTCCCATCTAATAAAAAAAACAAAACAAAAAATCCTTCAAAAAAGGAATGATGTGTGAGGAGTGTGAAATTGAAATCAACACTAGTGTTTATAAATACACGTGGTACTAGTAATGCTAATTTAACCTCTGCCAATACTGCCCATTAAAATATTTTGGAAAAAAGACTCAAACTGTTCTGCTCTTATCTGGGAAGCAATCTTTGTAGCCAAAAGATATTCTCATATTGGATATAAATTCTTGACTCAAACATCATAGGTTTAAATTCTTGAGGTAGATCTTAGCTTCAACTCACACTGATGCCGAGCTCTTCTTGCCTCAGTTATTTGCATGCACAATTTGCAGTAGGAGCCTGATGGGAAAATGTCTTTGCTTTCCTCACTCTCAGGACTAATTAATGCTGTAATGAGGCTGTTCTGGGGAAAAAATGGTATTGCTGTAGGGTCATAGGAGCAGCCACTAGTAGGGCTTGGGGGGTAGTGTAATTTTTTTGACTGTGCATCCCAAAAAAAATTTAAAAAATAAGAACTTTAAAAGCCTAAAAGTCTCAGTATCACACATTCATAATTCCATGTGTACTGTAGATACCTGTATAGCCTGAGAAAATGGAGAGTCCTTTCCATACCTATCTGTGTTTTTGTCCTTCCTTTGATTTCCCTCACCTTATCTCTGTCCTTTCATGTTCTGATTTTCAGTCTGGGATAATGACAGTAAATTAAAGGCCTCATAAAATGGTATGTATTTATGTTCAAATGAGAAAAAGCGGTGTGCTTGTTTCTGATTTCCACAGCAATAAGAAGGATGTGCCTTGATCGTCATTAACCTGACTGAGAATGTAAAGTAGCACTTAAATTGTTCCTTCAGCCACTATGTATCACATAAGTGGTCTTCTAGACAGACAAGAAATCAAGGGCATAGCTCATATATCTAGCAGCACCTTGTGAAAGCTCACTACTCTGATACCCTCAGATGTCTCAGAAGCCAAGTTGTCATTTCAGTGCAGAGAAGTGTGAAAACAGTTGTGACCCTTTAGGATGGTGCAAAAAGATATCATGAACTAAACCTGGACAAATATGAGTGAATGTGACCTTTGATGTGTTTAGCTTTAAGAACCTTGGCTGGGGGTTTGTATTCAATGTGCAGGAAATTGATAATGTGTTGGGTTTCATCATGTGCAGGGTGACAAGGAGGATGTTACTGATCAGAAACACTGGTTAATAGGAAATAGCTACC
Organism: Agelaius tricolor; assembly: GCF_023055355.1. Lineage (NCBI taxonomy): Eukaryota > Metazoa > Chordata > Aves > Passeriformes > Icteridae > Agelaius > Agelaius tricolor. Next base: position 7,280,816 of record NW_027269270.1, read on the forward strand.
AAAAGTAAGGGCTCCTGCCCTGTGTAAGAGGAGAGGCCATGTGAAAGAGCAGTAATTGCATATCTGCCAGGAAAAATCCTCCCAGCAAGATTAGGAATCCAGTCTGGGAAGATACAAGTTACCAGGGAACGTGCTCATGCCTGCTGCTCACAGCTTCTGTCTCCTGCAGGCAGCAGAATGAGAAGCAGGAAGATTTAGATAGAATACACTGATGCATGCAAAGTAAAGCCAGCAATGGGCTGGGAAATTAGAGGCCATCTACAACCATTTAACTTTATTAATCTGAGGTGTCAAGCATTGGGGAAAAATTGTGTACTACAATAATATGGTTGATGGTAACCACTATTACAATTATAAAACTCTTGGAATAATGATAAATATGAACAAATACTATAATAATTTTATTCTCTCAAAGTGAGTTACTGTGTGATTAAGTGGAGTTGTGTTTTAAAATTTGAAAGAAATAAATAACTGCAAACCAATAGGGAATAAAAATACTTCTTTTACAAAGAAAATTAATTTCAGCAGGCCTCTAAAAATGACTAATCATGTGAGCTGTGCAGTCAAGAGCAAGGGTTTTTTGCTCTGCTGTTACCTGTAGGTAGTGAAATCTCTGCTCTGAAGGTTGTTACTTGTCACACTAATTCACAGAGTTTAATTCTGCTGCTCTTTTATTCTTTGGTAAGGCTAGATGGTTACAGCATCTACAAGGAGTGTGGTTTTTCAACACACTTTGAATAAAAACTGACAGACCCAAGAATCCAAGCAAATTAAGTCTTGACCTCCTTTACAACTCTTTGACAAATGAGAACCTCATGTGGTGTGGCCTTGGACAGACACTTGGCAAATGCACCCTTGAATATTGGCTCTCCAACTCAAGTATTTGTAAACAAGAAGTGCCACTGTTCACTCACACATATTCCAGGGGCAGCATACATCTTGCCCTTAATGTATAATTGAATACCAGGATGTTCTCATAATTGCTGTTCCACACATCTGTGTCCTGCAAGTAAATAGTTAAAGAGAAATAACATGATGGCAGCTCTCTATCCATAATTCATTTGTTTATGCATCTATTACCATCCATAGTTCATCTAATGGCACTGATTAAGTAACTAGTTAATTAGAATATAGGTTTCCAAAAAAAACCCCAACCCCAGACCTGCTAGCCCTTCTGCTCCATAGACCAATGGAAGGAGGTGGGAGCTGCCTTGGTACATCACTGGGGATTCCTCATTTACAGCTCTGATGCATTTATATTGCCTGAGGATCTTACCCTCAAGACCTGTGCTTTTCCCTTTGGCAAGCTGACAAATTCCCCCGTCTTCCATGTTTTAAATTCTAAGTCAGAAGGGAATGAACTTAGAGGACAATGAGGAGAAAAGGAGGCCCAAAGACAGGAAAAGATAGTAAGGAGGATTTCCAACAAAAACCAAAATATCCTCTCTTGAATATTTTGGCTAGTTGTTTGTATTATCCTAAGAGAGTACAAGAAATAACCCTGACAAGATGGATATCAGTGGAAAGGTGGAAAGTTTTCCCATACTGAAATTTCTCTAGGTTTTTTACTTCTCCAGGGGAGTCCTGCCGCATTTTCTTAGAGGGGATGATTTTGTACAAGTATTTGCACGGGTTGTGCTTAGTGTTCTGACAAGGAGAATATCCCATTTTTTCTCATAATTAGGCCATTCCAGAGATATTAATAACTCTTCTCCTAGCTTGGAGTGTGTTGCTGATGTGACTTTAGAGCTCAGAATTGTCTTTGGTTTCTGGTATTCTTTTCCTTAGACAATGAGATTGATTTTAAAGTGTTACTAAAGAAACAGCATCAGGTACCACAAGCTGCCATTTTGTGCAGTGAAACAGATTCCAGATGAAGGATTCAGTGTGTAAAGCAAGCTTGCTGCTGGCCTTTGGGATGAAAATCATTAAAGACAGTGTAAAGAGATTCCCTGAGCATTACTGCTGCCATCCTGTCCCCCTGTACTCACCCACTGCTCAGTCTGCAAACACAAACTTTACACCGTTGTGTGGTTACTTTAGTAGAGCAGTCTGTCATCCCCACACTCTACTTTGTAATAGTCCTTTCATAAACTCTGCAAATGAAACTTTGCATGAAATTCCAGATTTCTGTGAACACTTCACCTTGCTAGACAACACTCTTTGAGTTGTTTGTGGTGAGGATCCTCCTCGCTTGGTGCAAGTAGTGTGGCTGGAAAACAAAATGCTGCCTGCATCCTTGGAGGCTGAGGAGGCCTTAGGGTTAGATCCATCTCATCCACTTTCAATTCAAGTCAAAACTTTATCCCATCTCAAAGTAAATTTGTTTATAAGGAGAAAAGGGGAGAAGGAGATCTAGCTTATTTTACTATGGAGAGAGCTTGTTAAAATTGTTTTTGGAAAGAACTGGCCTTTGTGGAGGGCACATGCATCTTTGTGAATCAAACCTTCAACTTTGAAATTTGGAGAGGGAGGGCAGCCTAGGATGACACAGGAGGTTGTGTGAGAATATAATTTTTGCTGATGTAGTTTTTCAAGTCTATTAAGTAGCTTGCATTTTTGAAAATCAATTGTTGCACATAGGTGTTTTGAATTATTTCAGGGTTTTTTTACGTTATTCTAAATATACTCTTTGTTTTGGTAGTAATTTGTTTGTTAAATGACAAATTTTATTGATTATTGGGCTTGTCAACTGTGGCAAAAAACAGACCAAAAGAAAAGAATGACTGATATTTCCTTCAACAGCAATAATTCACCTCAATGGTCTATTCAGTTTTTCTCATTTCCACCTTCCCTTTAAAGATGTAGTTCCTAGAAGTCAGGCTTTGATACTGGATCTTGTCTCTAAGATTTTGTTCTATACAGTGACTACTGGATGATTTCCAGTGTGTAAGAATTATGTTATCGAAGGATAAAACCAAATGAGTAGAAAATATTATGTGGAGTAAATATAAAAGATATCTAATCTGGGTTTTTTATTTGAAGCATGTGTGACTACAATACTGTATTTGTCACAACATAACGAGGTATTATTTTGTTACATTTGATCAGATGTATTCTGGTTGAGTTACAGTTGTGATTTTCTCCTCTGCATATGAAATAATTTTCCTTTAAGCAAACCTGGTATCAGTGTGGAAGAACAGGAATTATTCAAATTGAGTTGAAGCACCAAAGCTGGTGAGTGTGTCCCAGAATGACAGAGGGTGCAGGCAGAGCATGTTCCTGTTTGATGCCAGCACGCACAGGTCTGAAATCTGAGGATGAGCTTATTGCCCAGGCAGCTCTGATGAGCTCCTTTTTCAGTTATTTTGTGTCCAAGGGCTGCTGCATCTGTGCTGCTCTCTGTGTGTCTCTTCCTCAGTACTCTTGCATAAATGTGATGTTTGTTTCCTGGGACAGGAAGGGACCCTGCTTGTAAGGAGGAGGGAGGGAAGCACGTTGGAGGAACCTCTGTCCAAGTGTGTCAAGCACTCAGCACATTCTCCTGCTAAGCTGAGCTTATCCCACTGCAGGCTGCAGTGCTAAAGGCTCACAACCACAGTGCCAGAGAGATCATTTTTGACTGGGCAATCCCTTTTGTGAATTTGCAGGTCACAATGTCAGTCAGACTGTTTGGACAGGGCACAGAAGCTTTTTCTGCTAGAAATGGAACCTCCACTCTGTCTTTTTATGTTTGGAACCCTGAATTAACATTCTGCTTTCTTAGAATTAAATGTTAGAAGTAATCACACTCATATCTAAGGTAAAAAAAAAAAAAAAGATGAAGCCCAGTTTCTTATTGTGCTATTAAATACATCTTAACTGCTATCCATTCCCCCCAGGTGATTAAATGAGGAGTGGAATGACTGAACTTGTGGGTAATCATAATTTGAACTTTGTTTCCTTTTCTATGTATATAAGCAATAATCTTCTCTTTAGCTTTCTTCATCTCTGCTTTACCTAATTACTGCACCATTAGTATCCATTCTTCTTAGTTTCAAACACCCTCTTACTAAATTTTTCATGGTATTTCTTTAAGAGCACAATTTCTCACATCTTTTAGAATTATCAGCTGAAGCTGTTGTCAGTAATTAACAGATCAAAAGAGCACAGTGACCTGCATGTGATATTGCAAGTGCTGTGGCAACTGCTGCTGATACTCAGAATGTTTATTAATTTCCAGGACTACTTGTCTTTTCCCAGCCACTACATTTCCTTACTGAGGGCTGTATGACCAAAAAGGACAGAATGTGAGAGACATGGCCACTAAGCTGGTTTGGATTATCCTGAAAGTTCTTCTTCCCAAGTGCTTTTTCTTTTCCTGTGCTCTTCTGCAGGGCTTTTCCCTTTCTCCCCAAGTGGGATCTGTTCCAGGAAAAGATTTTTTTCATTTTACTTATGAAGAAGAGAGATTAAAGTGCTTCTATTTGTCCTCTGCCATGATAAGAATTACACCAGAAAAATGTTGGCTGTTGTAGGAAGCCAAGAATTTCCTTCTCCCAATGGATGTTCTGGAGAGAAGCAAACCTAAACTATGAGAAAATGAATATCTGTCTGTATCTAATAGGAACTACTCCCTGACCTAATTTTCAACCAGCCAGACCACCCCTGATCCTCTGCATGGTCTGGGAGCATCTCTCCATGATGAAGAGTGGGTTATGAGATAGGCTTTGATATAATTTTATCCAGGTCACAATTTTACCCCAAAGATGAGAGCAGAGGTTTTACATAACGTTGGCACTGGCTATTTATTTTTCAATAAAAGAAACAGAAGAAGGGATTCTGGGCCTATGGTTTAGGTCCAAGCTAAGAAGAAAATAAGCTTTGGAATAGATAAATTTTGAACTGAGGCAAATAATGTGAGTTTTAGGAGGGTGACATTCTAGAAAAGACCAAATTTCAGCTCCTAACAACAAATGCAGCTCCAGCTACAGAAAGATAGCAGGTAAATAATGGAGTGATGTGCCTTCAGGTGCTGCATGTGCATGGGCCTTAACCATTCTGAAATCCCTTTGGTGCCGGTCACTTGGACAGGTGACTTAAGGAATGTGTAGGATAACATTGTTTCTGACCACATTCACTGTGATGAGAGGGTGAAGTTCCCAACCCAATTAACAAAAAAAGAAAAGAAAAGAAAATGCAAGAACTGGCAGCATGTTATGTAGAGACCAACAAAAACTGAGGCCAGGTGCCTCAGCCTTATGGCTGCAACTGTGACAAAGGAGAAATGGCATTTCACTGGTTCATCCTCTGTTTCACTGGCTGTAATGGACAGGAGATAATGCACGTTTAACCCATGATTTCTTCCTCTTCCAAAGTGTTCCTAGTGGTTCTCTTCATCTTTCCTTCTCCACAGCTCCCAGGGTCAGTCTTCTCCTGTGCTGGGAGAGCCCCTGGAAGTGTCCACACTTTCTTGTGGATGAGTTTGCATTTAGTTCTTTGCTAGCACAGTACAAGTGGCAGATTTATTAGCAAACAGTCTTTGCTGTCAGGCAGAACCATGGGCTACCTAAATTCACTGAATGTGTCAAGAATTCAAATTGAGAGCTCTTTCTCCTGACATATTCTGAATACATGGTTCCCAGCAGTGAATTCCTACAACCTGCACATCACAGTATGGTGCAAAAGCAGGTGAGTCAGTGTTTAAAAGAAGCAGCAGAATACACCTTAAATTTAAAAGTATTTTGAAGTAAAGATCATAAAGAGATTAAATAATGTACCATAGTCTAACTATTATTTTAAAGGAAAATCACTTTGTGTGCAGAACCTGGTTTTAAAAATGGTTCTTTCCAGGATTCTTACCTTATAGTCCCTAGTATCTTACTGCCAGTTACAACCAGTTTCCTCTGGTTCTTTCATTATTCCTTGACAATCTCCCCCTTGCAGGAAGCCTATCTGCCTGCAGCATCCCCAGTTCATTTGGCTGGACAAATTGCTGTGGCTCGCTCAGAGCACATGGGTGCTGATTTGCTGGCTCTTATCTCTGGGAATGGGAAAAGATCTTTCCCTCAGCTGAGGCAATAATTTGGATCCCTTTTCAACAGTCAACTGTTTTCATTATATTTGCAGTGGTTTCACACCTCTAAAAGCTATGCCTTTTTAAAAGTGGCCAGGAAGTTCAAGGATTATTAAAGGAGACAGCCATAGGGAGAGACTGCACAGATTTCCCCTTGTCAGGAAAGTGGACAAAATAACATGACTATAAATGAATTTTGGGGCAGGGGAGAATTGGTAATGCTAATCTGAAAAAGTTTGTTGTTGTGCTTTCAAAATCGAAACTTTCAGAACTGCATGTGGATTTATAATTCTTGTAGTGATTCATTGATGTGGATAAAGGTACAGTCTTTGAAAGAACTGTCAAAACTAATTTGAGTGAATAACAAGAATTTTTTCACTTTGTATTTCTGAGCATTAAGTAGTGGCTCTTTGATGCATATTTTATTTGCCACTGGTATAGGGGAAAATTTATTTTTTAAAACTCCTAAAAAAATGAGGATCACTTTTGGACAAAGGGGTTTTGGCAATATAAATGTATTGGTATAGTACCATGTCTTAAACTGTTCCAAGGGGGTTTATATTCCCAATTGTCTATCTGCAATAGAAATATTAATATCGGGGAAGATACAATATTTCAGTGCTGAGAAATAGGAAACCTCAACCTTTATGACTTTCTGAAAAACAAAGCAGAGTGATTCACAGCTCCAGAGATTAAGGCAGGAAACAGACACTGGTGCTTTTTAACCTCCTTCCAGAGCACTTGCTGGATGTAATTTCCAATAGGGGCTGATGGGTGAACCCATACAAGAAGAGCATGACTCAAAATAAATGTTTCCAAGCAGATAAAACAACTGGCAATGCCCCACAATCCCATTAGCTCCAGGGACAGCACTCAAAATCCTTTCAAGAAAAAATGTCTATCGCCACAAAATATTATCAAATGGAATGGATCCCCTTTATTACATGGAAAAGATGAAGTAACCTTCTGAATATACTGTATTAAACAAAAAAAGGTTGAAATTCATAAAGTGAAAAATTATGAGCTTGGGTTTTTATAAGATTTGAAAGGTCAGGAGGGTAAGCAGATGGCTAGCTGTAGAATTTATTACGCTTTTAGCAATTGTTTTGATGTTCCAGGTGAAACCTTGCAAGCTTATGAGGCTGTAAAATTCTATGACCCTGCATTTAAGTGAGGATTATGCTCATAATATGCATGTGATTTTAGAGATCAATCTATCACACATTTATTGTCTGCCAAAAACTCATGGGATTTAGTGTGATTAATATCTTGAGCTACAATTTTTACTATTCTGCAATAGTGCATCCCTTTTTCTGTCCATTTTGTATTTTTTTTCTTTATGAAAGTAATACAACCAAGCTTATGATAATGAAATGATACTCTGGTAGTGCTATGTGACTTTCCAGCAACCTTTCAGTGCTCAAAAATGCCCTGATTTTACAAGGCGTGTAAAAAGTTGTGTTCAGTGATGGTTGTTACACAGAATTTCTCAGGTACACCAAGCTATGCTTAGCAGTATTAATAATGAAAAAATGGTAAACATTTCCTGGTTTTCTGAGTTTAAAAGCATGAATGCTTTGTTTCTGTTTAGAAGAAGTTGTTAATATTTTTTCCTAGACAGTTAATGTGGTTGAATTTCCTATGATAATCAAGGTAGGGAAATTATCAGTGGCTTCCAACTAATGCAGCTCACTGTTGGGGTCAGGCTGTCAGGAGAATACTGACCAAGAACAGCAGGTGGGGCAAACAAGGAGATCAGTGTTTTCAATATTTTATTAAACCTGGGAAAGAAGATTTTCTTTCAGGATTCCCCAACTCTTGAAAGAAATGTCAAGAGCTGGTTTTTTTCCTCAGTTGAAAAGGCATGCAAGTTTCACATGCCAGGAGCTCCTTTTATGCACATACCCATCTACAAATCTGTGGAGAAGCCTTACTGCCCTGTTTATGAATTCAGCCAGCAGCAGGATTAATTCCTTTTGCTGCCAGGATGATCTTTATTTTTTTGTTGATCTTTATTTTGTTTGTTGTGGTTTTGGGGCACTGATTGCTGAGCTCAGTTTTGGGTTGTACTGGTAGGACCCTGCTCTGTTTTACTTCACAGCCACCAGCAGGGCTCTGCAGGGCTCTGCCTTGGGCCCAGTGCTCTTCAACTACTCATGAACAACCTGCATGCAGGACTTGAAGGGATATTGAGCAAGTTTGCAGATGATACAAGACTGGCAGGAGCTGTTGGCTTCCCCCAAAGGCAGATGAGGCCCTGCAGAGGCCTCAACACACGAGAGAGGTGGGGAATCACCAACCATGTCAAGTTTAGCAAAGGAAAGTGATGGATTCTGCACCTGGGATGGGGCAGGCCTGGATGTACAGACAGACAGGGGAATGAGAGGCTGGAGAGCAGATGGGGAAAGGGACCTGGAGATCTTCATCTGTGGCAAGTTGAACCAGAGTGCCCTGGCAGCCAGGAGGGCCAAGTGTGTCCCGGGGCCATCAGGCACAGCATGGCCGGGCAGGCAAGGAGGGGTTGTCCTGCTCTGCTCTGAGCTGGGGTGGCCTCGCCTCAAATGAGGCCTGGCAGTTTTGGGTGCCACAACGTAATAAAGATTTTAAACTCCTAGAGAGCATCCACAGGAGTGGCATGAGGGCAAGAGGATGGTGAAGAGCCCTGAGGGGAAGCTGTACAAGGAGCAGCTGAGGTCACTTGCTCTGTTTAGCCCGGAGGAGGCTGAGGGGAAACCCCATTGCTGTTAAAACTTCCTCGTGAGGGAAAGAGGAGGGGCAGGCACTGATCTCTGCTCTGTGGGGACAGTGACAGGACCCAGGGGGATGGCCTGAAGCTGTGTCAGGGAGGTTTAGGCCTGATGTTCCTCACCCACAGTGTGGTTGGGCACTGGAACTCCCCAGGGAAGCTGTCAAAGAACCAAGCCTGGCAGAGCTCAAGAAGCATTTGGACAATGTTCTCAGGCACAGGATGTGACTCTTGGGCCTCCTCCAGGACCAGGAGCTGGACGCTGATGATCCTTATTGGTCCCTTTGAACTCAGCATGCTCTGTTATTCCATTCTTTGATAGTGATTTCAAGCTTGTTACCTAAGGTGAGTTATCAGTAATAACTAAATTTCTGCTCATGTTTTGTTGGTTTTATCTGTATGGTTTCAGAATCAGTGTCCAAGAACTGAATCTAAATGGTTGCTATTTAAATAATTCCACCCTGCCAGAGTTTTCCACAGGCAAAATCTCCCTGTCTTCAGTTCAGCACCTTTGTGTTGACTGGAGTTGGTGCACAGTTTCTGCACAGAAATGAGCAGTTAACTAAATGCTAATTAAAAGCAGCATGTCAGTTTATTGTGCTCAGTAGGAGCAGTCACAAAAGAACATGAACCTGAATTAATTTTTTTATCCCTTTTTTTTTTCCCTTAGACCCCAGGAGGCTTGAGGGGAAAAGCCTATTAAGATAACTCAAATGAAAATTTCAGATGGGCCTAAGAAGCTTCCAACCCTGTGAAATACTTCCCTAGAGCCTCCCCATACCCACATAGTAGCTCCTCTGCCTTGTCAGATCTGAAACCCAAAATCTGTCTCAGGCTCCCCTTGGTCCTGGTGCCACCAGCCAGCTCTGGGCATGGTCCTGTGGGGTTTGTTGGTGCTCCTGAGCCCTGAAGGCACTGGGCAGCTCACAGGAGGGGATCCATTTTTCCATGCTGATTAATCCTACAGCCCTGATCCAAAGTCTGCTGCGTTCAATGAGGGTTTACATTTCAGTTTGGTAAGTTTAGGTTGAGCTTTAAGATATGGGATAGAAGCAGATAACAAGAGCAGGATGAAAGGTAGATGAGGTAGAGGAGTGTGAAAAGACCTAAAATATGAGAAGTTCCTCTCACACACAGACCAAATTCAGTTGGTTTCTCTTGGGCTGCCTTGTAATGCTTTGGGTGCCAAGCTCCACAATTAAAGCAAAGAAAAATCTGGTTATTGCTGACAGCATTCAAAACTGGATCCATGAACCACAGACAGACCTTCAATGGCTCATTGGAGCCATACCCATTTGCTGCAGCAGAAATTGGGAGTTCACATAATCATAGATGCATTTTTTTAATGCTTCCAGCAGCAGAGAAGAGGAAGGATTTTCCTGTGGTTTTAAGTAGAAAAGAAATATTCTTTTAAATATTTAGTAAGTGCTGAATATTTGCTGCCTCCTCTGTTTCAGTGAAGTATTTTGAATCCAGCTGCGTTCCTTGAGGCAGTTTGTTAGCCCCTGGTAACTGAGGTGTGCATGGTTGAGCTGATTGACCATGGTGTAGTATGTGACTTTGATGAAGCCTTCCACTTTCTAAGTCTTTCCCATACCACTCTTGATTTGTGCCCTTCCCTGGTTGTTTAGGTTGTATAGCCTTATTAATGTCTGATGACCACCTTCCAAATTAGCAGAAAATTAACTTTATGCTGGGATCCAGCATACTGTCAGTGAGAAACTTCTTCATCAGCCTTCTCCTAACTCCTTTACCCCCTACTGTCTCTGTGGCTTCAGGATGATGGGGTAGAAGAGCCCTTACTTCAAAGGAAATACTGGAGCACATACTGAAAACATCATTTACCCAGAGGATACAGAAATACTCCTTATAAGCAGTAATAACTTTACTAAAAAGTCTTTAAGCAACAAAATATCATGGAGGGACATATTTACTACAGGGGTCAATCTCTCTACATTTTTTTGTAAATGTGTGGTTGGTTTTTCTGTCCCTCTAGTCCTCCAAAGATTATAAGGCAGAAAGCAAAAGCTTAAACTCAGTTCTGGCTCAAGGCAGACTCCTAACATGCCAGATAGGTAAACTCTCTAAGAAAGCTTTAGGCTCAGGTAGTTTGGAAGGCTGCAAACCTCAGTTTCACCACAACACAAGGGAATTCCAGGCATTTTCCACATCTTTGTAGTAAAATTACAAATGGGCTGCTAGGACATGTCAGTGTACAAGGGGAGGGCCTACAAGACTGGAAATCAATAGAAAATATGCAAGTATAATGCATTGCCATACATCCCTTACCACACAACCATTACATTGTGCTGTACCAGGCTTTTGTCAGATCACTTGGCTCTCTTTCCATTGTTCTTTCTTCCAGCTCTTAATTTCATCTGCTGAGCATGAGAGGCCATGCTATCTTTGGCTTTATCAGCTTCGAGAAAAATTTGTAGTCTTTTGATAATCTAATTGTGTAAGGCTAACAAATTTTAATTGTCCCAGTTATTTTCTTCTAAAGCCTCAGAAAAGTTACCAGGTTTTCATGCTTTACTCAAAGCTCATAAGAAGCATAAAGTCCCTCAACACCAACTAAGGGAGTTACTCCCTCAGCTCCAAATCCATCCTTCCAGCTTCAGTCACTTTGTGAATGGGATTATCTTCTAAAAGCTTCTGAGCCAGTTTCCTTCTCTAGCATTCAGAATGCCCTCACTTTGCTTGTGCAAGTGAAGTTAAGGTTCCCATGACACTTCCATGTCCTTTTTATCCAACTTCTACTTGATCCCTTCCCCAGCAAAGTACTTTAATATACTAAGAATGCAGTGGTTACACTCAATTAAACCACTGGCTTGGTTCATCCCTCAATATCTTAGGCTGTGTGTAAGCTGTTACTGAATGCATAAAATATTATCCTTTGAATTACTACTGGTCACCTGTGGTGTTTTAGTGCATAAAAGGATCTCTTCAGCTGCAAGAGCTGTTGTTGTAGCAGGTTGAGAAAAATCAATGGGCTCATTCCCATCAGATAGCACAAATCCCTTCCTGATAAGTGCAGTTTCTCACAGAATGCCAGCAATCTGCAATGATTCAGGACCACGTGAACAGAAATGAACTCAGCCACAAGTCTGTGACAGAGGTTTGAAAAGACATGTCATGAACTTTTGCTCTGAAATTGTAAATCTCTTTCAACTGTAGGAGGTTCCCCACCACCTATCATTTTTTATTTCTTTTTTGTTAGATGGTCCTGAGAAGTAAAGAAGCACGGGCCTGACTTTATTGCACAACCATGCCAAGCCCTCTGGGAGGTCACATCATTGAGGGACGTTTTTTAATGTAGGTAGGAAATTAACTTTCTAATTGTTCACTTTAAAATACATGCTGGACAGTCACCAACACAGTTCCTTAAGAAGACAACATATATAAATGACTTTGAGGAAATGATCTCAAAAAAAGGTGTCCATAAGGCCTGTATAACGTCTGTGTATGCACTGTGCAGAGCAGACCACACTCCCTGGTGCTGCCAGAAAGTCTCTTCTGCCTGCGTGTACCAGGGCCCTCTTTTCCACCCAACTGCTTTTATCTCCAAAACTCTCCAGGCATCTCAATGCACATTCCAGATCCCCCGTGGGACAGGAACTGATAGCTGGAAATGTCTGGAGTGGTTTCAGCCAGGTGGAAATGAAGTGTGAAAACATGAAGCAAACCCATGTTGTTGTTTGCGTGAATTGATTTTCTGTATTTGATATTAGCAACTTGCCCATTATTTATGTGGTATGTTTTCCATTGAAAATAACAAATGCTGTTAACTGGTGAAATCATCTCATGAAACCTAAAATATTCTTAATTCTTAATAGAGGTTTTAATTCTTAGTAGGAGCATATACAGTCACATTAATATCTCATATTGTGGCACTTGTTAAGTTTGTTTTCACTGCCCATTTGGAGTATGTGTAGCTTGATTATTAGACAAAATATGAAACATTCCTGATTCCTCTAGAATTAGGCTTTAATGGACCCAAATATGGTATGCCCAAGTACAGATTAGATAAGTCATGTCAGCTTTAACTCCTTGACACTTTTGGCAATATTGCTCAAATCTGAGTACCAGAGGTATGTTAAGATCACACCTAAACTGAACTAATAAATAACTCTCCAAGCTATTATGGTTTATCAGTATCCACAGTTTTAGCAGCATATACAAATTTTAAGTTGTTCTGTCTTAAGAGTAACTGAAGAGAGATTGATGTGTCTGTGCACTAATACAGTTCCATCATAAAACCTGATCTGTGTTCCTTAAACTTCATTACATAATCCTTATGTTGTAAAGTAATACCTTGAGCAGGCAGGAGCTCATACTTGCCTTTCAAGAAGGTCTGTTTAGCTCTGTCAGTCTTCATAAACAGCCATAAGGCTTCCATTTGTGTTGTTAAGTTTGATTTCATTGAGGGCTCTCTGAAAGATTTAAAAAAAAAATGGAATTTTTTGGTTTCTCAAGGAATAAACAATAAGATTGTTTTCTAAAAAAATTGACTAGGAGCACTTTAGTTTTTAAATTTTGAATACTTATTTTAATGTCTTATCAAATATTTTAACAAACAGCCCAAATATTAGCATTAATATGTAGTTTATTCTTGTGAAACTTTCTTGGAACTTATTTGAGACAAAGTACAATAACTGTACTAGACTTTAATCCCACAGACTTTTACCATATGTCACTCCTTGAGCATTGTGTGTGTTCTTTTGTAAAGCAATCTGGTTTAGATATATTGTCAACATTTATATAAAAGTGTTAGTGGAGATAAGGGACATTATTGATGATAAAGTGGTTTTGCTATATTGCTCAGTAAAATTACTTGAGGCCACCCTTGGGAGGATGCACATTAGAGCCTTTCTGTGATTCTCTCCTCACAAAAAGGGCCATGACAACAAAACAGGAAAAAAGATCAAAATATCGTCCGATATTAGAAGATCTGTATTAAAATTAGTAACAGTTCTCCTCAAGTCAAGCATGTAATGGCACATCTGGAGAGTGCAAAGGGCTTTCAGAGACTGTCTAATCGTATCTTCAATGGTCTGATTGATGCTGCTTGCAGACACGATGTCGAGGGCTATGAAAAGAAGTAATTGCAGAGTTTCTATTTGTCACAATATTCCTTGATGGGATTTCTGATGTTAGTAATTTGTCACAGTGGTTCATTGTCTTGCTGGATGTCAACAAAATGGAGATGCCAGAGAGCTGATGATTTGCTTTCAGAGTGTCAGTGTCAGGACTGTGGGAGCAGAGCTGTGATGAATATTGGGGTGGCTGGGAAAGGGCAGTGTGTGGCAGGGCTCTGGCTGTAGGGAGAGGAAATGGGTGGTTCAGGAGAGAATTAATGGGTGCTGGCTTTTTTTGTAACTACAACACTCCTATTCAGGCTCCTATTACCCCCTGAGATTTCACTTCCAAAGTACTTGAGGGTGATGCTCTTTCCAGCTAAATAACACATATTATGAATTTGCTCAGTGTCTGTCTGGGAGCGTGATTTACAGTCTTGTTGTGCTGTTTTCCCCTCAGCTTACAAACTGTGGGGAAAGGTGGCTGAGACACTTCACCACAACACTGTATCATTCAAAAAAAAAGTTTTTTCAGGCTAGTGCCTTTCTATGATGGAGTGAAACTAATATAATCTCTGGTAGCTGTGGAGGGGGCTGACCTTAGTGGTGGGGACCTTCAGGGTGCCCAGGACAAGTCTCTGCAACCAAGACCCTTTCAATTTGTCATGTGCTACCTGGTCTTTCTCTCTGCCTTGCCCAGTGAGGGATATAGTGGGGATAATAACATTTTCTTCCTCTCTTTGTATATGCTATTTTTGTTACGAACTCTTTAAGCCATGGACAAATTCTTACTGTACAAATATATATTACCTATTATAGATAGAACATAACCTTGATGGGAGGGATTTTAACCTTCATGGAGGTAAAGATTCATTTATGAAAATAATGATAAATAGTATTTTTTTCCTTGGGTGATTTTCTGTATGGGTTTAACACAATGTAAAAATATAGAGGAGAATCTATGAACGGAGCTGGAAGCAAAATCCTGGCATTTCTCAGAAACTGTTCTGTTAGGTTTATTTTATTGTTATTCTTGAACAGATCATGCATAAATAAATGATAGAGGAAGAGTCAGTGATCTGCTCTGGAGAAAGACAACTCTGCCTCCTGTCCTATCAGAGCATGGAAAAGCAACCTAGAGATTAGACATGTCATTGATGGCAAGTTCCAGGCATAAGCTGCTCTAATCACTCTAGGAGAAAAACAAACCAATGCAAATGGACACAACAGAGAGAGCTGACTGTCAAGACACATCTCAGTAAAGTGCCTATGCAGGCTCAGGGAATGTAAATAAATAGGCAGGAAGGAAAATAATGCAGTGGTAAAAATAAACACAGTATAAAAAGTTCATGTTATAAGTTGAACAGCATTTTGGCCTCCTGCTAGAGGAGTTGGAGGCTGAAAAATTTGCCCATTGAGTCAGCTAATTGCCAAATAGAATGGACCACATGAGCAAAGGTGTGGTTAAATCACTATTTTGGACTGATTCAGTGTTTTCTGACCATAAGAAGGTAAATACAGAAGACTGAGGATGAGGCTTGAAACAAAGGTCGTTGCTATCTGGATAAGTTTGGTACACCATGTGTAACATCCATGCTTTTATTCTTGGGGATACCTATTTTTATTCTCAGGCTGCACATTAGTTACTTTATGGCCCTGGTGCTGCGGCTTGGTGACTGAGGAATGGTTCCTGCTCTGCCTTCACAGCCCCCACTGCTGCAGAGGGGCTGAGACAGGAGCACAGAGGGGGCTCCCAGCTCAATCCTGGGGGTGCATCTGCAGGGGGATTATCTCAGAAACACATGCTGTGTCAAGTAAAATAGAGCATGTGCCTGCAGCTCACAGGCAAGAAGAGGGCACTGTGGGGAGGTGTGCTATTAGACAAATGGCTAAACTGATTTTCCAGACCCCTCTGGCTCCCAGCCATACATACCTGGGCCCCCACTCCTCCTTCCTCAGGGATGCTCTGCCCACAGCCTTTCTGCAGCTCACGTGTGAATGTTTCATAAAAATACCCAGGGACATGTGGAGCTAGACAGATGTGGAGAAGGGAAAGTGAAGGGAAGATTGATAAGTTGTGAAATAGACAACAAGGATTTTGAGAGAAGCTTCTGAAATAAGAAATGAGATAGAAAAGGAGAGCAAAGCAAGCTAAACAACACTGCAGAGACAAAATAAAAAGTTAAGATTGTGGTAGAGCTAGAGAGAAACAAAAGAGGCATACACAGGAGGAAATTTGTGACTCAGGAGTGAGCCATGGTGTGTCACAGGCATGTAAAGGCAAGAGCAAATGCATGAGGGGAAAATACCAAGATGACAAAAGTGAATAGGACATGCTGAGCAAGGGTGTTCTGACTACCCAGCAACTGCGCTATTTCATTGCTAAGTGGGTCTTATCAGGGTAAATACTTTCTGTCAAATCCATTTTTGGCCAAATTTGATTAGCTCTTAGAATGTACAGAAATATAAATGGCTGAATAGACCAGGAAAGTGAGGGTGACAGTTTAAAAACATTACAGACTGTTTCTTTCTATTGTTTGTACAGCTCAAAGTACTAATTTCTGAAAAAGACACATTTCAGTTATTCATTAGAAAGCTGAATACTGATATTATGTACTCATTCTACTGTTTTTTATTTCAGGAAGTATGGCCAGATTTTCCATTGGGTAGAAGTATATATGAGGCTAATGCTCTTTTTTCTAAGATCTCTGTGTGGAACCTTTTCTAGAGGCTTCCTCCTTACAAGAAAGGCACAGGTCCTGCAGTACCTTGAATGTTCCCCATGGACCTTTGACACTCACTGGGGTTATGTTTGTGCTTAATTGAAAACAAACTTCAGTGTCTTAAAAGGAATTTCACCCACAAAGTTAATGCTTATAATTTTTTTTATCGAATTACTTATTTAATTATTTTCAAATCTGAGTCTTTAAGGAGATAGGAAATACTTGCAAATACCAGTTCTGAGCTTGCCTCCTCTCTCAGAGATAATTAACTCAGGAAGAAAGGTGAAATCTGTTGTCTGTGTGTGTGTTCATGGTGCAGCTCCTCATTATTCCAGCCTCTCCACATGCCCTGAGTTATGCCAGACATCTTTGTCCAAATGCATTTTTGAGTTTCATAACAGGCAGATAGAAGTAGTTAATGATGCCACTATAATGGATCATTATTTTTTAGTGCTAAGCTCCCAGTAATTCTACGTTTTCTGTCTTTCACACCTGTAATATAGAAGGGGGAAAAAAAGGAGTTGGATTAACCTAGAGGGTGAGGGAAAATTTTGTGCCAGGCTGTCACATACTGCAGCGCCATCTAACCAGACAGTGATAAAACTGAATAGCCTTATCTATAAATCACAATAAAGCTTGACACAATTCACCTCTGCCTTCAAAGCCTTAGGAGTGGGTAGATTTTCCTATTAGAAACAAACCTAAAATGTATTTATCAGAAACATCTGAGGTCTGGGAGAAGTAGAAATGTATCATCAGAGGACTTTTTGCTGGAATCCAGGAAAAACATCTACCTCTGATTCTTACCTTATAATAGCAGAAACAAAAGTGAAACTGGGGTGTTTTGTGGAGCCATGGATTTCTAATGGAGCAGGTTCCCACCATTTCCAGTGGTTCCTGCCCAGAGCAGCCAAGGTGGGAAACATGGTCTGGTGCTAGAGCTGCTTCTTTTTCTGGAGGTCCTGGGAGCCTCCTTTGTGTGCCAGGGTCACTTTCTAGGAGATGAGGGCACACTGAAGGAACAGCCACCAACAAGTCCAGACAGTGCAAAAACAACCCCAGGGTAAAGTAAGGAAACAGTTCCTCAAAAGCTAGGTTGAGAAATTGCCCATGGATTTGTGTTTCCAGCAATGAAAGCTGGAGGTTTCAACATCAATCTGCCTCAGAAACCTGTGCAACTCTTTATCTCTGATAACATTATCATTTTTTGGCAGAATTTCCCCTGTGCATGCTAGGATGCCTGTCCTCTGTGCTCCTCTCCTTTGTGCTCACTTCCTGCTCTCCTGCTGGATTCATCCCAGCTCAAGGACGTGATAAGCAGCCTGTGCTTCTCCTCTGGCCATCCCCTGGTGTGTCCCAGGCCCAGGTGAGGATTGGCAGCAGCACTGACCATAAAAAGGGAGAGATTAGTGTAGAAGAAAGGGTGGATAACTTTGAACATCATTCTACTGAGCTGCAGTGCAGGGTTTTTTTGCTGTGAGAGGTTTTTTGTCATGAGCGGGGAACAGCAATTGAAGGCAGGACAAGCTGATCAGAGCAGGATCTTATGGGATGAAAGCCTGGAAAGAGACAAGTTAAATGTGGGGTAGACTGAGGGAGATTTTTATCAATAGAGGCACTGCACAATACCCTGTGGGGGGTTCATCTGCAGCACTTCCTCTGGAAGTGGAAGGATTTCTTATCAGAAAAGGGCTTCAGCCTGGCAGTGAAAGGTCTAATATGGAATGCAATTTATTTTTTTTTTACTTAAAAATATCAGGCACTCGCAGAATCTTCTCATGGACAGGCAACACAAGCAAGAGACCAGTCACAAACTCAGACTGGGAATTAGAAAAGCATCTCCACAACAAGAACAGGTCTGAACAGCCTTTTACTTGGACTAATGTGGCAAACAATAGAGTTGGTATGGACCATGGTACATTTATGAATGTACTGACAGGAGGAGAAGGTTTTCTGAATAAGCAGAAATACAGTTTTGTTGAGTAAAGGAAACTCTGCTTTGTCTGGAGCCCTACAAGCAGAAGGCTGTTGGGTCAAATATCTCAGCAGTATACTGAGCATCACAGAGTTTGTACCTCAGGCCAAGACCTTTCTCAGTTTTTGTTATCTCTAAATGCTGATGTTTCCTTCCTGCCTGATGATGTGCTTCTATTTGACAATATATGCTGACTGGTAGTTTGGTCTGTTAGTTAATTATTTTTTTCAAAGGTTAAACATTCTCTAGTCTTAGCATATGATATTCTTGCAAGATTGTGCTTAAGGAAAATGGAGAAACAATCCTCCACGTTCAAAAAAAGTGTCTCTGTTTGTTTGGTAATTGACTGTATTTCATCTTGAGCAGTGATATATTGATTTTCCTGTGAAGTGAGCTTTCAGGTTGCCATTTAGAAAGATGAGTTTTGGCAAGGCTCCATTAGACTTCTTTGTATTATTGCTTATCCCTCAGCTGGGAGAGCAGGCAGCCTTACTCCCAAGCACAGGCAGCCTGAATCATCTCATACAGCCCCAATTCCTTTGTTCCATTTTCTTTCAGTGTGGTCCAAAGAATAATTATTTTTCTGGCCTGGTTGTGTGTTGACTCATGGCAGGTAGTTTACCCAGCATTCCCACTCTCTTCCTTTGGCTTTTCATTTTTCCTTAGAAACTACAACTACAGGCTTTACCAGCTGCATTGCAGGCTGCAGAAATATTGCATATATTGCACTGGGGTTTGTGAGTGACACTGCATCCTTAGAGTTCCTGCTTTCATGGGGAGAATACATTAATTTGCAAACTGTAGCCAGAGCAAAAAATTTATAAATCAGGACAACATCCCTGTGATGTTCATGTTGTTTCTGTCATTACCAGTTCTTTCATGAGAAGTATGGAGGATCTTTTCTGAAGCTTGTGTTATAGGACAGCAACCAGCAAGCTATCATGTAAATGTTTGTTTTAAATTATTTTTTAAATCTAAAACATAAAGATTTTGCTAATTTCTCTTTAGCAGCCATGAAACATACATTGATTTTAGACAGTTCTAAATTTCAGTAGTTTATACCATCTTAGCAGATAAACAAGTAGCTTGACTGTCAAATGATACTGAAAATACAAGTGAGACACAGTCCCTTGGAAAGAGTGGTGGAAAAAACAAAGCCAAGATTACAGACAATGAGCAAGTCATAGACAAGTGTCTGTTCATGGTAGGGATTAGTAATTTCACTTAAATAGGGGAGACTGAAAGAGGGAAAAAAGGAAAGTTAGAAAATGCAGAGTCAATCTTTTGTTTATCCCGATAAAACAATTTCAGCTCCTAATTCCTTATGGTATTCAAGCTCCAGATAAAGGTCATATTTAGAAATGTGTTACAACATGCTCTGATTTTAGATGGAAATGTGATAAAGGGCATTGCCAAGAAGAAACAACAAATAAATTCTTGCAAAAATAAAGCACTGAAGCAAATTTAGAGTTTGTATTAGAAAATGTTTAACAGAGGAAAATATGTAATTCAGAATAGGGGAGTCTACAGAGTCAAAGACAGTAACTCTCAACTGCAGTGATTTATGCAGGCTAGGGATGAGAGAAACACCTCTTAAAAAATCACTCTTCTCAGGCATGTCCCTTTACCAGTGAAGGAGATGGAAAATAAACAGAGTATTAAGCAAGACTTGAAGCACCTGTGGGAAAATAAAAGCAACAAGAAAAGATCTCTTTACAGAAGAGATGGGCAAAGAAATTTTCCTAGGCAGAAGCTGAGCAGTTCACCCTTGGCTGAGAGCAAGAATATCTGTCAGCATGAAGCATTAGCTGGACACTGCCAGCAGTGGGACTCTTTAGTAACAGCAGCAGGAGTCCATAGGAAATGTTTCAGTGAATTCCCAAATATCCTTAGGACCAGAGCCAGCTGAACGTGTGATTAAGGCTGACTCATGAATGACTTTGCAGGACACTTGTTCACCAGCCACAAATGATCCCTGACACAAACACAGCACTGGAGCAAAATGCTCAGTGTCCCTCACTGTGCCCACAATGCATTCCCAGGTTTTGGCATCTTTCCCCCCTTTTGAGTGTTAGAAACCACTGCTTGTTATCAAATGTAGCATTGAATGTGCCATGTATTAAATTGTGCAAATGGTTTTCACATGTTTTTTTCTGCCAGTCACAGACCAGACTATGTGCCCAATGAATTCACAGGCTGTCAGAGATGCCAGTGAATGACTGATACATTACTAAGATTACATGTATCTGATTTAAAAAACTGCATGAGGACCACCTGCAGAAGATGTGAAGGGGAAGAATGTCCTCTCTTAGCAAGGTAGTAAAAGTGATTCCAGAAAAAAATAGTCAGGAGTGTGAAGGTCTAGTGTCAAAAGGAAAATTAAAAAGGGCCAATAGTGATGGTGGTTTAATAAATAAAAGAGTAGGCTTAAAAAGATAAAATAGCCTCATCAGAGGCATGCAACAAGCTGATAGGAGTATTAGAAACATGTTGAACAGATCAAGTCCCAGAATTTATTCCTGTCCATTTTCCAGGGCTTCATGTTGTGAATGGGTAGGATTTGAGGGAGGATTGCTTTTTCTTGTGGCTCAAGGGGTATTTTGAGAAGTATTTTAGCAGTACTTTAAGAGCAGTGCTACAGTCCAACGTGCTCCCCATGCAGGGCTGATTTGTGTCATCTACTAAATGCATTTTGCTTTAATAGCACTGTAATTGCTCAGTGCTTGGGGCAAGGACTCATAGGTACTGCTGTCATGGTACTCATAGGTACTGCTACAGAGCAAATAAATCATGGAAATTATGTCTTTGCTCCTTATTCTGTACATTCTAAATATATTTAGCCTCTAGTCCCTAATTTTGGCAGATATTTTCGTTATTATTTTAAATTGATCACTTTGGGGATTTGGTAGTGACTTGGTCAATAATTGTGAATACCTTTCTCATGAAAAATTACATTTTGGAACTCAATTAGCATCATGGTGTGGTACATGTTTAAATTAGCACCTACATTCTCAAAGCTGTTTCTTTTGGAGGGATTTCTGTGGAGCTAGATCTGAAATTGGAATGAATAACTAAAAGGACAACTAAACTCATTGCTAGGTTTTCATGCAGAGAAATATCTATTGACATATATGTGAGCTGTATCCTAAATAGGTACTTACAGTATCATTTGAAAGTATGTGAATACTGTAAAATACCTGTATTTTGCTTGTTTTTTGTGTTTGCTTTTCCTAAAGTCAGGAGATTAATATTTTGTCCATACCTGCTTGAACAATGATGAGTAAGGGCAAATACCTGTGGCAGAGCTGCCTGTAGCAATTAGGTAACTCCTACCTCAGTTAAAAAAGTATTCTACCAGTTCAACCTGACCAAGCAGCTGAGCAATTATAGACTAGTTGGTAAATTCTTTTCATTATGTGTAGTAAAGTGTTTAGGCCAGAAAGTGTCTCTGTTCTTTAGCCACCTGGCACAAATCACAACCCTATTTATTGATTAAGTCATACTCCATCCCAGAGCATGATGATAATATAAATATTTATTGGTTTAATTTATATCAACATTGATTTAGACCATGGTACTAACTTGACTATTGTACAAATTCATTTTTGAAGTCACTACTGATTTAGAGCAATGTGGCAATCTCCAAAACCTGTTAAAGTCCAATTATTTAATATTTTATCCATAACTTAGAATGGAGTCAGTTTTGCATCTTCCAAACTTGTGAAAAAAGGATTTCTCTCAAACAGAGGCAGTATGAATCACATATAACCCTGAAAAAAACTTATTGCTGTTGTGGTAATAAAACCCCTTAAAATCCTGGTTCTGCAGGGTAAGTGCTGATACAAGCCTTGCTGCAGAGATACAAATGGCAATGCTGGAATAATCATTCTTGCTCATTTCCCACCCAATGGATGCAGCAGGGAGCTGAAGTGCTGGTTTGAGTGCTGCCTCCCCAAAAAGGCAAGCTCCTTTTGGAAACCTGTGACTCTCCTATTAAGATAATTTTGTAAGCTGATGTCTTGTACAAGTTTCACATTGTTAGGATCATACTTACATTCTGAACCCACCGCAGGATGCAACACTTTGAGTGGACTAAAGCACCTTCCAATCTTTGTCTTCCCTAGCAAATTGTCTTTCCAAGACAGGTAGAGCTCTGCTCTCTGCCCCTTTCAGTATGTTTACCAGCTTGAGTCTTTCATTGAAAACATTTTATTCCAGACAATTTAAGACTCCTTTTAGGGGTGATTGTATTTCCTCCACCTTTTTTCTTCTTAAGCAAGTTTATACATTCTTCAATGAGTCTATTTTTACTTCAAGTTCATTCCTTCAAAGATTGAGTGAGGGCAACCCTTTCTTAGAAATTATAGGCTATCAGCTGCATGGAACAGTCATTTACATGGTGCTTCTGTAATCTCTTTTCCTAATCAGTTTTGGAGATGATGGCAGACAGAGCTATACTGCTATAACTGACTTGGAGGAATAAAGGGAAATGTAGATGTTGTCTTGTTGACAATTTTATGAGCAAGTTGAGGGCAGGCGCTGAGAGAGAATGGAAGTGTTACAAAACATTTTTAGAGCTTTGTAATGAAAACATTTGTGTCTTTCTTTTGGGCTCTTCTTGAAGGATCTCTTCCCAGTGCTAGAGGATGTCTGGAGCCAGAATACTCCTTCCCTCTGAGCCCTGCAGTCAGCAGCAGTGAGGATGGCACTTGACCATGGCCAGTCCTTGCAGACATGAATAACTGCACTAACAAGTGAAGGAGAAACGTTTAGAGGAATACATGGGGAATGATAGGCTGCTATCTCCTTCCTCACAAGTGTTATCATTTGCAGCTGATTCTCTCATTATAAAGGACCCCAAACCATGGCAGAAATATCCTCTAGCTTGGGATATTGATATTCTTTCTGCCAGTAACTGGAGAATGGTATTTAATATGTGAACCTCCAGTTCTATGGTAAGGGAATATGGCAAGATGGAAGGGAATCTTTTTTTTTTTTTTTTCCCTTCATTTTTTAGTGAGCAGATTGTATGGCCTAGGTCACTTTCAGCTACTCATTCTTACATTTGGTAACATTGCCATCTGACAGCACTTTGCTTGTGAAAAAGAGGTCTAGGAAAACAAGTCTGTTCCTACAAAGTAGATTTTAATTTTTGTGGCTACTGCTAATTTCAGTTTTTCAATATTTGAATATCTGTATTAATTCCTTGGGAGGAAAAAAAATTGCTTGAGGAAAAACTGTTTATTCTTTGCAGTTTGTTCTTCCCCAGCACTATGGGGTTAGATAATCCATCAACTACAAATAATTTGCCATCTGCATATCTGTATCTCTAGATTCTGAGCCCTGCTTTGAATAGATTCATTTGGAGTTTTAGAAAATAATCAACTTCTCAGCAATTCTTAGAAGTTATTATTTCTTTCTCTTTTTAGTGAATTTGCATTAGATCAGAAATGAGTGATACAAGTCAATAAAGTATCTGCCTCTTCATGTTTATACATGAGGGACTTTTTTTGAGAATTTTGGCAGAGCAGAGCAAACTGAATGCAAGGTGAAAACCTGGACTGTTCCATGCTCTGAGCACAGGAGAAGCAATATTGCCTTGCCTTCAGGGAAAAGCAAATACATCTCACAACCTGCCTGGTCAAACATGTTTTGGCCAGTAAACAAAGAGCTTTCCTGCAGTCTGGATTAGCAGAATATGATTTCAGAAATTATTGGACTCCAATTCCTTAATGTTTTTAAAATTAAATCTGTATAGTACTTATGCTAAGAATTAACATGTGTAATTCTCTGATCTGAATACTTGATGAATATAAATGTATTGTTATTAACACTGATTACCATAACTGAGTTACTTGCTCACACCATTTGACTACTGGAAAGCATTAAAAAGCATTTTTAATGCTGAAATCTGTGGAGCATGTGCTAAATATATTGCCATAAGATACACTGACCAGCAGGAGGAGGGAGCAGAATTGTTTGTGTGTTTTGAGGTATCTTATAGGCCAGATGAGGAAGAATAACTGTTACCATCACGTTACATCTCCCAAACATGGTGCAGTGCAGCAGGGAACATGTGGGTCCTCAGCATTAAGAGCATTTCTGCTGCTTCTTGACACTGCTGCCCCAAAATTGCAGTACAATTTTCTGTATTAAGATTTGAGTTTGGAGCATTGCTTCTCTCTAGTAGTCAGTGTAGGCTACAAAAAGTATGTTGACCTCTATTGGATTGATGCCTTAGGGAATTTGATCCAATGCCATGAATGCCATCCTGACACAAATCCCATAAATCAGCATGGTGCTGGTTTTCTCTGTGGGGGAGAACAGTGTCACTGAGATCAATAGGCTTGGTGGGGTACTTTGTATAAAGTGTGTGTTAATGTGCAGGATTGAAGCATTCCTAGGACAGGAAAGCAATGGTGATAGGAGAGCATTGGACCTTGTCCAACAGTGCTTTCATTTCCCAGGGTTTTGAGGTAAAATATCTCTTAAGATTAACTTGGCTAACGTAGTTTGGGATGACTGGAAGTGATGTGCAACTCTGAATACTAAGTAACCCTTGTATGTCAAGGATTTGTATTTAACTGCTGCTTGCCTTTAGAAAAGGGTGAGATTAAGATTAAGGAACCCAACCTGAATTCCATGGCAGTGGCCTTTTGGTCTGCTGTAATTGCTTGTTTATAAAAGATAATACCCAAACACTGACAGTTATTTCACACACACACACAAAAACCCAATGAGTTGCCCATATTTTTGAATACATAGTCTTACAGAAAATGAAAAAAAGCTGTAGTTACAGTACTCATCTCTAGGCACAGGGATGCTATACACTGATGTGATTGTGATTGAATTTACCATCCTAGTTCAAGAACAGTACATTTCTGATGTTCACAAATTGACTCAGTTTGTCATGCTTTGAATGGCTACAGAGGAGTGCAAATCCTGCACCCTTCTGAGCTATCAGGGATCTTCCCTGGTTGATGTGATTTCATGACACAGATGAAGCAGAAAGTATGGCTTCAGGATATGGCTGAGATTTCATATCAGAGACTGGTCATTTAATTCCCTTATTTTATGAAATAGAAAGCAAAGGCATTGTCTAATAGAAAGATATTACCTTACAGTTACTCAAAATAGATTTTATTTTAGGATGATTGTTAAGCAGCTAATTATTAAAATTGTTCTTTTTGGTATTAAAATGTTCAAAAGACTATTGTGATCACAGATACTGACAAGTAAGAAGTAAGTTGCTAAGTAAAACTTTTTTGCAAAAGAAGCAACGATTAAAAAATATTTTTTATTGACCAACTATTGTCTGCAAGGATAGGATCCCAAATACATGTAGGATTTCTGGTGAAATAAATGCTTTCTGCCACTAGAACTATACCAAGTAAATTTCAGCAAACAATTTTCTTCTAAATTTGATCAGATCACACTGCTCATCCCTCTCACTAAAATAATCCAGCTCCCCAAGAAAAGGCTTTCTATCAAACAGAATGCTCTCCCTGACCTAATTATTTTTTGTCAGGATTTTTTTTCCTGTCCTATTTAACAATTCCAAACTTGGAGTTTAAGTGAACGTATTTTAAAGGCAAATGTTTACACCGACTTTTCAGCTTTAGCAATTTTAACCTGAACTAATATGCCTGACGTGACAAGTGTATGCAATTTATCTGATCCTCAAACAGGCAAGTGCTGCTGCAACTGTTCCCCTTGTGTTTTGTGGAGAAGTGAAAAAAGAACCTTAAGATAAGATCTCTCTTCTGTGGGAATTTAAATTCCTGGAGGAAAAGTGACTCTGCTTCTTAGTCTTTCTGCTAGCTGACACACACAAAGACTAATGACTTCTCTCTTGCTCCATGAAAATCTAACTGTGATACGTTAATGGCCTTCATTAGATGTGTCACCCACCATCCCCTCGTGTGCTTATTGTCCTCCCCTCCCACTGAGATGTTTTATCACTCCTCTAACCATGTGAAGGGAGGCAGCATCCTTCAGCAGCAGCACCAACATGTCTGTAGAGGGATGATGAAATATCCTGTCATTGCCAGGTCCTGTGCAGCCACCCCGACTGCTGGTCTTCCCAGTTCCCTCAAATCGCTCTGTGTTCTGGGGGAACTCACAAGAAGTGCCTGTTGAAGAGCTTGCTTTCCTGCTTGAACTATTTTGCATGTTTAAAATTGTAGTATTATTTATATTAAGAGCCTTGAGTCCAAGCATTAACTCAGCACTGCCAACCCCACCACTAAACCGTGTCCCCAAGCGTCACATCTGCTGTCTTTTGAATACCTCCCAGGATGGTGGCTCCACCACTGGCCTGGGCAGCCCCTTCCCATGTGGGACAGCCCTAGTTCTGCTGGACACACTATTTTTGGTAAGCCAGGAAGCCACTGGCCTCCTTGGCCACCTGGGCACAGGCTGGCTCACATTTAGCTGGCTGTCCACCAGCACCATGGGGTTTCTTTCCACTGGAATGTTCTCCAGGCACTCTGGCCCCAGCTGTAGCACTGTGTGGGGTTATTGTAACCCAGGCGCAGGATCCAGCACTTTGCCTTGTTGAACCTCACACCACTGTCCTCAGACCATCAACCCAGGCTGGCCAGATCTTTCAGCAGAACCTTTCTGCCCTCCAGCAGGTCCATGTTCCCACCCAGCTTGGTGTCTACTGTGGCCTGACTGACCATGCACTCAATTTAGTGTCTTACTAGTCAACACAGAGCCAAAGGCACCATTAAGTACTTTGGTCTTTTTCCCTTGTCCTTTGTTACTGTTTCCCCCAGACCCCATAAAGACTGGAAATCCTCCTCAGACCCTCTTTTGTTGCTGGTATGTTTATGGAGGCACTTCTAGAGCTGGCAGGGCTTTAGCACCCACCCTGCTGTGCCATGCCCTGGTTTTACTCCCCAAGGAGCTGCTTCTATTCACCTTGGGGGTTTGGCTGCTATTTCTCCTGGCCCCATCAGCTGCAGGATCCTGCTGGCTCTCTTTACTTCTCCTAAGTTTCCCCTAGTTTGGGAATACCCCCCTGCGAGAGCTCAGCTACACAGATCATGCTGGCACCAGAGCCGCTTGCCTTAGCAATTAATGCTTAATGAGTTCATTATCCTATTTAACATTTCATGGATAATTTGCAATTACTTAAAAATAAACATGTATATTCAAGGTCTGGCTTCGTGGGGAGAAAAAAAGTGCTGAAATGTATACAGATTGATAGGGTAGGTAATTGCTTAGAACAGGAAAAATCCCTTCCTCTGCTCCCACACATATCCTAAATATATAAATAGCTAGGTAGATACATGCACATATATACAGACACATATGTATTTATGTATTTTAAATCACTTTATGCCTTTCTTTAAAGGGCAGTGCTAAGATAGCTCTTCCTGCTGCAAGGAAATGGTGTATTCAAAAGAGGTCCCTCTCACCTGTTTGCAGAAACAATCAGAGCTCACTAGCTGGTCAAGCTGGAGGTGTTTTCACTTGAGTATTTTGGTCATTTTCCTTCATAAGTACTAGGGAAATTCAGAATATACAACTGGGATTTATTTGCATGTGTTTTGTTTGAAGAGTTTGTTGGAAACTATGGATCCTGCTTATGAGGAGGGCTGCATGACAATTGAATTCAAGTATTTTGGAAGTATCTCTAGATGGCCTACAAGGTGACAGCTTTTCTCTTCTTCCACTGCTGCTTTCATTCCTGGTGTGTTGCTGTTTCTTTTGCTGTCCTACTCTGCCTCAAAAGCAATGATGTCCACAGCACAGGGGGCACACCTGATAACATGATCTCCTGGTAGATGTCACATGCCAAGCAAAGGGATTTCTATTTAGCATACAGCACCTGAAAGGAATATATGTTCTGCCTCCACCTGACAATATCCTTTAGAATACGGTTTCTTGGCTTGTTTAATGTGGCCTAATGTTAGACGAGACTTGTGAAATCAGAAACTCCTATAAGATATTTGTGTCTAAATCAAAACCAATATTCACCTTAGATGAAATCCCAGTCAACTGCAGAAGCCAAGGAAATTTTGCCTTCAACTTTACTGTGACCAGAATTTCAATCAGAGTTGTTACACAGAAAAACAATTTAATAGCTTTGGTGGTTATCATTAAAGTCAGAATCTCCTGCATTTTTATTCAAGTAGTACCCCATAACAATAACTTCTGAGTGTTAGAGGACAAGAGAAGAACAAAGGAGGAAAGGAAAGCTTGAGAGGTAAATACTCTTCTTAGAGAGGCACATGCTTGTCTTTAACAATGGATGTAGATACACCCATCTGTGGAAACCTCAAGAGGAACAAATAATTAGTCTGTTATAATCTGTATAAAAGCAAAATTAATGGTAGCCTTGGGGGTTACATATGTCTGGGTAATTTTTGATAGTGAGAATTTATTGGAAATACACTCTGGAACCTGCCCAGGAATAGATTAGTCCATTATAGAGACAGACAAAAGCATCCTTATCCTTCTGTTCTAGCAGTGGATCACAGCTTAGGGTCTGTGGAATTCTATTTTTTTGTGCAGCTGGAATGAAAAAAGAATAGACCACATGCCTATGGTGAATGGTCATGGCAACACAGAGCAGAAAACCCAGAGAAAGGAATGATATTTAAAAAGCAGTTTTGAATGCTGCTTTGTTCTCAAGGGAGAACAGTATAAAAAATTACAGCTTTGTCCTATGACTTGAGACAGCTCTGCTGGGCTAATGCAGGTACTGGAGCAAAGTTCACACATCATGAAAAGGTATTTGAGGTGTAAGTTTTGAATATTTATGGGAACCAGGAAAAAAGACTGTATTGAACTTGCGTGTTGAGTTTGCAGTTATAGGCTCAAACACTTAGCAACAGCATAAATCTCTATTTTTACTAAATGAACTCAATAAAGCTGCAAAAGAAGGGCATGAGATCAGTCTAGTTTCAGATACAGTATTTCTATTCTTTCATTACTACTTTAACTGTTGTAGGCTAGGTTAACCCTGACTTATTGTATTTTCTATTTATATTCATTTTTTAAGAAGAAGATGGCAATTCCCTGCTCTCTGTCATCAGCATGTTACTAAAAGGTGTTTTGCAGTAGGAAGCAGAACCCAAATAGATTTGATTGAGAGCAGCTTGCAAGGCAAAACTCACAAAGCAGATAAAAACTGGTCTATCCTCATTTTTATCCTGCAGGTTTTCCCATAGTTCCATGCAGAGAAGGAAGGGAATTCAGCCCTTGCTTCAGCCCAAGAAAACTCTGCAAGTTTCCTGCCCAAAAAAGCAGTGAGCATTTATCTGCCCCCCAAAAAGTCATAAGAAATAAAATGCAGAATTTCAATTCTTCTAGTAAGTGAGGGAATTTGGGGAGACAATTGCATGAAGAAGTATTTAAAAACCCCACCACCATTAGTAATTTTCTGAATTACTCAGCTATCACAGCTGTGGTTAAGGGTAAGAGAACTGAGCAACAGCAGAAATGTTTTTCTTCCTAGTTCTCATTACACTTTCAACTGAAATATAGACTTATTTGACAAGACTGAGCTAAAACCTTTCAGGTTCTTGTAATGTATTTGAGTTAGAAACGCAGGAAGGTTGTATCATCTTACAGCTAGAGTATAAAATCATGGGAAGAAGAGAACATTTAAACTAGATTTATCCCCTGTGGAGGGCTTTGTACGGAAATTAGAAGATGATCAAATCTCTGAATGGTAATTTAATAGCTAATTTAAAAGCCTCTCTCACTGAAATTATCAAGAAACCACAAGATACACAGTTATATATTACTCAATGCATATTATAGCATAGGCATACACTAGTGAAAAAAGGACTCCAAAAAACAGTTTGAGTTTCATATTAATTTAAATATATAAGATTACATAAAATGTCAGGTGCATTTAATCATTTTTAAAGCAGAAATTAGCACAAAAGCAACCCATTGTTCTGGCTTCAGGCAGATTCTACCTACCTCAATACACCACTCTGGGAAGTAATTCCTCATTCAACACCCTGTCTGTTAAATTCACCTGCAAATAAATGAGTGTTGCACTGCAGCCAGAGACTTGGGAAATTTATCCAATTTGTGACTGAAATTTCTCAACCTTCACCTCCATCTCTTTAATATCGAGGGCTGTGGCTTTAATGCCTCCAGTAATCTGAAATGCAGCATGAGCTGAGCCCTAATCCCTCACATAGGAAAGTGTCAGGCCACCTGTAGATCTGCACTAACACTGGTGCCTCACATGCAGGCTCACACTGCCTCTTACCTTTTTTTGTCTCTACTATTACCCTTAGAAGTTTATTATATTTCCTTTTATAACAATATTCCTCATGCTGAGGCCAAGAAAAAATCAGAACTATTAAACTGATTGCACCAAGCACAATAGAATTAAGTAGCACTCCTTTAAAATCCTGCAGGAAGAATACATTTCCAGGTGCTCCCTGCCACATTACAAAAGTAATTTCTTATTATTTATTAAATAATCACTGGTCATTTCTAAACCATCTCTTCTTGGCTTAAAGGTGCAGTCATTAAAATGGGGAGGGGCTTTTGATAGCACAGCTGCAAGGGAGAATGGATTATTTTTTTTTTTTTTAATGGGTGATGATGTGCAGTTTTAGTTTATCTTCTGATCAGGTGGATGAGCTGTGAAAAAATTTATCCCTTCACTGAAATTCTTGGAGGGAACCTTAAGTCCAGTGTCATTCCCTCTCCCTTTCATTTAGGAAGCTATGAAAGATATATTTTCTTTTCCTGCTTAGAAAAAAGGGAAAAACAAACCAAAAAACCTAAAAAAACTAAAAAGTAGTTTTTTAGCTTTACTTCTCTTCCAACTAAATAAGCCTAAAACACACATAGGTTTCCCCACAGGGGAAGCTTCTGACTGATATGTTGAGTCAAGACAGCATCAAACTCTTCCAGCTGTCACAGCATTGCAGAAGTGCAGGTCCATCTGCCAAGAGCCAGGAGGTTACTGTGGCTGCCTCCAAAAAGTGCAGGGGAGCCATGGTTTGCTGATTAATTCAGTCCAGGGACTTCTAAGATGACTTTCTTGAAAATGCCTGGCTCACATTTGTGCACTGACCCTCTGCTTCTGTGCTCTGGGGGAGAATATTCCAGAAGTGCCCCAGAGCTGCCGCTCTGTCAGGGACACATGGGCATCAGGGAGCCTGGCTGGGAGCTCTCCCTGGAGGACAGAAGTGCTGGGCTATGCCAAGTGACATGGATGAGTCTCATTTGGGGCCAGAAAAGCACATTGCACAGGAGGCACTGCAGGTCCCAGCCAGCCAGGACCAGGGATGCTCCTTTCAGGGTGGCCTGGCAATAATAATCTGCCTAAAACACCTCAAGGCAGCTGTGTGACCACTCACAGGAATCTGTTCTCCCCTTCAGCAGGAGTCTCCATCAAAAAAAACCCCAGCACAATGAACCAATCTCTTCTGTAGCTTCATACTCCAAGCTAAAAGTATTTAGGATCAGAAATTACTCAGAATCAGATTCATTAGCTGCCAATCCTACCAGGTTTGGATTGAAAGTCAGCATTTGACTTAAACAAGAACAAGGTGTGGAATTTGTATTTGCTTCTAGAAAGAGAAAAAAAGATTTTAATTAAAGAAAAAGGGAAACTAGGATTTTAGTGACTACAAAACTAAAAATTTGAAAGAATAAAAGGACCAATAATAATTTCCCTCTAAATTTCACCAAGCTTTAAAAGTTAAAAACAGCATTCAAGCAACATGCAGTAACTACCTAATTGTGGTGGCCTGTCAATAAGGAGCACAGAAGAATAATAAATGTCTGTGTTTTCCTCTAAAAAAACCATATATCTCACTGGTTTAGGGGGCAATTTCTCAGTTGCAGTTAAAATCTAAAATTATCTGTTTGATCAATGGTCTAGGTAGATAAAAAATCTGGTCAACCCATTAAATAAGGAAGTTAATAAGAAGGGAGAACCATCTCACAGTTTGTGAAATAGTACAGCAAAGTATAATTTTTCAAGTCCTAGTAATTATGTTGGCTATCGCACCATTACTGATATAATGTGAAGCTAATAAGCCAAGTAATTAGAATGCACTAGGTCAGAGTTTTCACCTTAATATGGGAAGGGTAAATGAGAATGAGGCATTCTAATATTTAGCATATGACTAAAAAGGTGCAAAAAGTAATAGAACGAAATGTTACTTTTTAGAGGGAAAATGTTCATCAAGTTGAAAGTTGTTTGTAGTGACTTACATGCTGGGCCTAATGGAGGTCGTTATGGAGATTTAATTGTGTTACAGATGCACCAGAGAGGTCTGGCTGAGTTCCTCCTCTCTGAATGACTTGCTGCATCCTGCTGCTGCTGCCCAAGCTGAATTGCCTTTCTCACTTACAAGCCACTTACACGTTGAATGTAGCACTACTCAAGGCTGTCTAGCACAAAAGACCCAAATTAGCCCATACCTCAGAAAACAGAAACGTGATATTCCTGAAAAGCAGGAGGGAAACACTTCCTTTCCTGATGTTTCAGCTCACAGCATTGCCAGACCCAATTCTTTTCTTTTATGTTCAGACTACTCAGCTGTTTTTGAAAGAAAGCTGAGTCCAGGTCCCTCAGAGTCCATAAGCTCATCAGAAAATAGTGAGATGCTCTTCTCTGCACCAAGGCCATTCACTCTCAGCAGTTTACAGGCACAAAATACCTGGGTACCTTTCTCCTCAGCCACAAATACAAGAAACAGTGGGCATACAGTTTCAAAAGATGGTTTGCTTTCAGTTCTTCAGGAAACAGAGTGACAAATTCCAAATAAATATGTTAAAGGTAGAGATTAAAAAGCACAGGTTATTAAAAGAACAAACTGGGAAGTGGTCTCAGTTTTGTAGTGGTAATTATGCACCACATTTTACCTCGGGGGTGCTAAAAGAGAAAATTAAGCCTTTTGTTGCATATGTTATGGGGCATGATGATGAGTCACGTTTGACTGTGACACCTTGGGCTGCAAATGTGAGGAAATAGAAATGCCATGTGACAGAGATTTGAAACCTTTTCTTGACTCTGCTTTGCAGGGAAGCCTCTCTATTTCATCCCCTTTTGTCAGTATCAAAGGAAAATGTAGATCAGGAAATCAGTCTGCAGCAAATGTATGGAAAAGTTCAAGGAGCGAATGAAAGAAGTCAGTGGGAGAAGTCATTTGACTTCTTCTGGCAAAGCTGCACAAAAAAAAATACTGCCTCACAGAGGATTCTGAATTAGGAAGGTTTCTCTTCAGCCTGCACATTGTTTTAGTACTGCTTGTTGTTGTAAGCAATATACAATGCTGAAATATTAAGGAATGCACATTCCCCTTGAGGGGTAGGTGTGTAAAGTCCTGAAAAGAGACTTCAGAAACTGAAAGAGAAAATTAAACAGATGGGACAGCACACTTGAAAGAGCACACTTGAAAATGTAGGTACTGTTACAGTTATGTAATGAGGGTCTCTATCTAAGGACTTGATCCTGATGAGAATGGGAGTCAAAGTTTGTCTTCACCCCACAGCCTTCTTACCAATAATGGTGTATAAAATGCCAATATAACAATGGGCTTATCCTTGGCAAGGAAATAACTTTAACAAGTGTCTTTCTGGTCTAGCCATAAGAGAAATTATATTTTAGATGGCAATTGGGACATTTACAGCAAACAGATAATAATAAAAGAGTCAAAACAACTGCTTCATCTTGTCTGAGGAACTGGTATAAAATAACTACATCAGTAACTGCAAGGCAGATATTTATCTTGGGTATCAAACATAATGTAAATAAGAGCTATTCTAACCTTGACAAGTTTCATAGACTGAAATTCTCCTATACAGATTTTAGGTAAATGAACTGCATCAGGCAGAATCTCATGAAAAGTGACAAGGTCCTTGACATCAACCTCATTTGTACTGCTTTCACCTAGCTGATACGTAGAGAAGTTTTAGAGAATAAAGCCTGACCTGACTTTTACAGCCTTTACTACATGGGATTTCTGGAAGCAGGAGTGGCTGCTAGAGGATGAGAGAATTCACAGCTTTCCAAACCTCAGAGGAAGACATTTTAAAGAAAAGGCATAGTCTTCTCATGGCAGCAGCACTACCATCCTCTGCACTGTTCTGCTCACAGTCTGCCCAAGGGAAGAGGTTTGCTGAGACAGGGAATGAGGACAGAAAAGGGCACACACAGGGATTTGGAGGTTGGGCTAGAGTGGTGGAGTTCTGGGTCTTGCAGCATGGTCTGTGCCACACCAGTGCTCTGCAAGGGGAATGTGCCATGTCCCCAGTAAAATCCTTAGTGACCTGTTCAGGAGCCACTTGATCCTTCTTTGCTTCTACTTGTTTACATTCTGCTAAATAAAATGTCAATGAAGTGAATATAAATGAGCATAAAAGTGACTTACCATTGTCACACAATGCTCTCAAATTATGCTTCCTCAATAATTGCTTGACTGATGCATTTCAGCATATATCTTTCATATCTGTACTAATTAATGAATTGGCACCTCAAGAGATTCAAAAATATGCTTTTTCCTTCCCTGGAAATGATGCATAAGACTCCAGAGTATTTCTATGTAATATTCCATCTAATATTTATATTTCATTAAAACACACTTTTTACTTTGGTAGCCATCCTTTATCTTCCAGAGGTCTTGACTGTGTTCACAAAAGGGCCTGAATAATTCACGGCTCATTTACACAGCAATGTCAGCCTTGTTTCTCTTGCATGCTCTGCTCACCAGGGCCTGGACTTCTCAGCTTCCCTTCTTCCCAGGCACAAGCTTGGCAACTTTTAGTGAGCAGTGCTTAGTCTGGAAGAAAGAGGCTGAGGGAGACTCAGGGAGGAATTTTTTTATTTTTTTTGCTAATTGTTTCAGGAGGTAGCAGAGGGACTTGGGTGTTTGGATGATGGAGATGAAGGAACTTTTCCTATTGCTTTTCCAAAGAATTTAATGATAACATGCTCAGGCATCCATTTTCTACTTTTTTTTTTTTTAATTAGTGAGATGCTTCAAGCTGATAAAGGACTGAAAAGTATTCAGATTTCATCTATTAATCCACTCCTTTTCCTCCTGCTAGCCTGTGACTCATGTGAAGGAGAAAAGTGATGCAGAATATGATACTGAAGCTGGTTAAAAACTTGCCCTTCTAGCCGAGAGTAAAGTTAATTTTCATCAAATTACAGGTCTCTGTCACAGATGCAGGTGTGAATGTCACCAGAAGACATGCATTGTCGGTTTTTATTTCATCATGCACTGAAATCAGAAGGCAATTATTCAGGTTTAATATCTGCACTTTAAATAGCTTTAAAGATGTTGAAGTAAGTGTCCATTTAAATAAAAAAGGGGAAATAAAGTTTAAAATTCCAGAAGGTTTCAGAGGATGAGGGGAAATATCACTTTAATAAAGACCTGCTATAAAATGGAAAAGTAATATTTAGTTTTAAATCTCTTCAGGTTTTCAGCAGAGCTCACCTCTGCTTAGTTCTTTCACAGAATTACGAGCAGGGCCTGAACCACAGTGAAGATTGCTGCCTAAATCAAAAAGATGTGTGTTGTTTTAAAACAATAAATGATCACCAGTGCCCAGTTTTAATTTCCAAGGAGATGGGCAATTTGTAATTGCAAAAAGCAAAAGGACTAAGTAGATCTCCCTTATTTTGTGTTGTGTGAGGAAACATAGTGTTTTTAAAAATTAGAATATTGCAGTTCTCCAGTGGTATAAAAATCAGAACTATTAATATTACTTTGGGGGTACTTTTTTGGGGGGGGTTGATGGGGGGATTTAAAGTGAGTGCAACGGGTTCCTTTTCTGATGGAAGGTAGCAGGGATGGAGCATGAGCTCAGTGCCCTGTGGTTGAAGTCACACTTTTTGGATGCTTCTCTGAGCCCCTCAAGACTCCCAAATCAGAGCACAAATCTGCTAGGGCAAGCCTTCCTGCAGGATGATTGTTTTTCAAGTCTTAAGGGAAGCTGAGAACAAAATCTGCAGTAAAGGGTTGTCTGAAACATTAGCAACATTACTTCTGGGACATTGTGGCCTCCAGTCCAGTCAGTGAGTGCTTCTTGCTGGGAGCAGGGACTTGGGCACCCTTTACAGTGCTGCCACTTTGCTCTGGAACCTGGATCCATGGTGAGGGCACTAAACAGGTCAGGATGGAGCTGGTTCCCTGCTCTGGAAATCACTATGGTAAATGTTCCTGCACTAAGAAAAAATATCAAAACCTTCTACAGTTAATTGAGAAAAATCTTATTCCTACCACTGATTTTTATTTAAAATTTTGTTGCCACAGCTCAGATGAAAGCTAGAAGCTTGACATATGCAGGCCATAAACCCCTGACAGGTGATTGTCAGCTGAGCTTAAACCATGACTTTCAAAGTGAGAGATGGGGAGAGGCTTAAAAATCTTGACCTGTCTTAAGCACATCAGCATGTGCCACCAGCTGCAGATGAATAAATACCCTGTGCTGGCAGCACATGCAAAGGGGCTGTTCAAGTCTAAGGAGCTGCCATATGGCAGAGCCAGTGCACCTGTGGAGCTGCAAGGAATGATGGATGGCGTGCTGGAGCAGTTAAATGGTGTCATCTGTTATGTGCATGGCAGTGGGAGAGACCAAGGGGTGAGCTTGGGAACACATCTCCTCCAAAGGTTTTAAATAATAGCCCCAGATTTGGAGAGTCCTGCTGAGGAGCTGACCCTCTCTGACTGGGGATGATGCAGAGCTGCATGGTGGGCTCAGGGCAGGGAGGAGCAGCAGGCTCCCAAACTGAGGGGGGTAAAGGCTGCACTGCATGGAGCAGCCATGGGAGAAGGGAGCTCCTGCAGACATGTCCCTCCCAGGATGGGGTCACACTGGCAGGAATAGATGGTGCCAGTGCCTGTGGTGTGGGTGAGGGGGCACCCATTTCCATCCTGGTGAAATGCTCTCTGGAGACAGTCTGAAATATTTCAGAGCTGAGGTCAGCTTTGGTAATGCTATATGATTTTAAGGGACCCCAAATTCCATTAGAGAGCTGAAGGACTGAGAAGAATGTCATATCAATTTAGATTCAGCAGGAGAGGGAGGGAGCAGCTTGCATCTACCTGTGCTGATCTCCAGCCCAGAGTGTCAGGTGGGTACCTCAGTTGGAAGATGTGTCTTGGAGCGTGTGTGCTAAATAATCCCTCTGCTGAGGGGCCAGGAGCTACTCCTGCTGGAGAGCTGTTCTTTGGTGTTGGGGTTTCTGGGAGCAGACCTCACTGCCTGACTGGGAAACTGCTCACCAAAAATGAAAAAACCCTACTGGTTTTAGCTGTGAGATGTCAAAATGCATAAGTCAGTTGCTGTGGATCAACAGATAAATGGACACTACTTTAAAAAAAAAAAACAAAACAACACCACACACATCTGCACTACTGACTGCATTTTAATAGCTCACTACTGTATTTTTGGTTTAGACCACACAAGATAAGTGAAATTCCCCAGTACCATGTATTCAAATTCTGTTTCCTGATAAAAGCACAGATTTTCAGTGTTTTTATGCATGCAGAATGCTCTTTCCTGAATAAGCTGTTTTGTAGCATGAGTAAGAGCAAGTAGCAGAATCTGTCTCTGTTTGGTTTTCCTTAGCCAGAATACACAAGAGAAACAAATGGAAAACAACACAGAGCAAAAGACCTTTAAAACAGGTCCTACTTTGTATGGAGAGCATTCACATGAAATTACAGAGAGGGAGAAACTGAGTGAGCAGCGTTGTCAGGTAGAATGATTCCATAATTGAAGAAAAATGTGAGTGAAATCGGTACAAAGTAAAAATTCAGCAAATAGAGAAAACAGGCAAGAGCATCACAGGTGGGTGACAGCAAGCTGAGCCTCACTGCTGCAGGTGATCTGGGCAGAGGAGAGGGCGTGCCTGCATGTCAGGAGAGATTCACTGCTCTGGGCTCTGTGCAGCTGGGGATGTTTATTGAGAGCTGCCAAAGTACAGCACAAAATAAACCAGTGTGAGCAAAGCTTCCTGGGTGACTTTGTATGTCAGCGAAGTCCTGAGAAATAGAGCACAGTGACACTCAGGGAGGCAAGCACAGGTTTCTGGGGCAGCAAGCGTCTGCCCACACACACATGCACTAAGCAGCAGCAGGGAATCATGATGAATCCCAAAAAAAGTACAGCAGAGCTACTTAGGGAAGCAGCAACTTCTTTGGAAATGGCTAACAAAAAACTCATTGAGATATGGCTGATCTACTGGGATGAATTCATCAACAGGCTAGGGAGCCAGGATGGTTTTGAGAGGGAAAATGGATTTTCCATCTCCTCTTTGATCCATGGGCAGAGGAATAACTGAACAGGGGCTTTCTGGCAGGCCTGATCCCTGCCTCTGTGCATAGTGGGAAGGTTGTAGATGTGGCTGGAATGACATCAAATTGCAGAGAAGGCAGAGGCCTCAGAGGTGTGCACCTCTGGGCTGCCTCCAGAGGCTTTGTCTGGCAGGAATAAAGAGATACTAGGGACAGCATGAGCAATTTTAAACTTCACTCTCATTCTCTGCCTTCACCCCCCTGACTTGACAATTGTCCCCTTTTTACACGGCCTGAAGGCTTCTGCTCCGTGGAGATTACAGACTTTGGACTCTTAGTTACAGCCATTAGAGGATGGATTTGTCCTCCAGTCGTTGATAAGAGCAAACGCTTCTTTTGAATTGAAAAACACATTGTCCACTGATCATTTTTTAGGAAACACCAAGTAAAGGGTTGGCACAAGTCATCCTGAGGGCTGTAATTGCCTGAGGCATTTCATTTGGGTTCTCCTCCCCCTTCTCCAGATTTTCTTCTCTCCTTTTGTGTTGTGGAGGAGCCAAAAACACAGCAGGGGAAACTGAGCAACCATTGGTTTTCATGGCAAAGCTACTCAACAGAGGTGCTGTCAAATCACAAAGGGAAAAGTAGGGCATATTCCCCTTCATCTTTTATAGTTATAAGCCGAATTATGAATAAGAATGATCAGTAAAACAACTGTGATTTTCAAATCAGTCCTAACGGTAATAGGATTTATTTTCCTCCTTTCATGTGGGTGAATTTTTATTCTGATAACCTTATAAGCATGAGACTGTAAGCTTGCTCCTGGTTCTTGCTCACTCTGCTGAGGGAGGAGGGGTGAGGAGAGGAGTGGACTGGAGCAGGGGCCTGTGCCAGTCTAGAAACACCTTCTCACATTACAGCAGCCCTCTGAGGCATCCAAAAGATGTCCTGCACAAAGTCAGGACTGGCAATTAAAACTCTGTGAAGCTCTTTTTGTGAGATCTCACCCATCTCAGATTAGACAATAGCTAAAATGTTCACCTGGGAGATTCACATTGAAGTTTCCTTTTAGAAGCAAAATGGAGACTTGAATAGAGTGGGGATGATTCCCAGGTGCCCTGAAAACACCTGAACCATCAATTATCCTTTCTTTTCTTCTGATCAGAAACTTTGTTTCAGATCCAAAAAAAGCCATCCTTCAAAACTGATGTGTCTGTTCCCAGATGAATTTCTGGTGGTAAGGAGTTAAGATTTTCTGAAGACACCCAGTCACTTGTGCACATTCTGGATGAAGTGGTTGTTTTCTGATCAGGACAAGCATTTTATAGGGTTTGTGTTTGTGGTGCACAGGGTGACATTTTCTCGTTATTATCCATTGTCTGACTGATTTTGCCCATTCATTTCTTATTTTGTTTTAGAATGCAGAAAAAAAAAGAGGAGATGTGCTAAATTTCTGCATTTTTAGATCACTCCAAGCAATGCTTGATCTAAACATTGTTTACTATTATTACTATTTTAAGTATGCCGGGTAAAGTTGTAATATTTCCAGAATTTTTTTAAGCATTAAGAGATTTTTTTTGTGGATTGTCGTATTCAGAATATTCAGTTTAATTATCACAAAAATTGAGATGCCTTGAGTAATTACTTGTTTAGCAAATATTAGTTCTTTAAATTAGCATGGAGATTTAGCCAGACTCTTCTCATCCCCAAGAGTAAGAAATGCACTACTCATTATTTTGTTGGTGCCTAAAATGTAATGCTATCTGCATTCAAGAATTAAATACAGATTATTTATTGTTAACTAATAAAAGATAATGTTATTTTAGAAATGGAGCTTTAGCAATACATGTCAAATGTCAAAGGATTTGTCAAATATAAGTGTTGAAACTACACAAGTTAAAATAGTTGGCTTTTTAACAAAACAAGACTTTAGCTACAGGAATTTGTAATTTCCTAATACTGACAACTTTGAAACTTTTCCTTGTGGAAACCTTGTGGGAAGATTTTTCAGGCCATGTAGTAACAACAGCACTGTTTTCAATATTGCTCTAAAACTTCTTTCTCTCTTGGAGAGACCAAACCTCACTAATATTTCCTTTTGTTTTCTCCTCGACTTTCCAACTTTACATTGGCAGCCTTTAAAACTAGTGAGAAACTGAACCTTCTTAACATTTCCCTTCCCAGATCTGAGCTCCAAGGCCGCCATGCACTGATCCATGGATCCACCAGTGGCACTGGGGTCTTGCAAACCAAAGGGGGAGCAAATATAGCCCACAGGGGAAATATTTTCTAATGGTCATTGCAAACCATTTGGGCAGGATCCCATGGCAGTAGGTTTGGTGGCCCAGCACCTCCTGAACACAACTGCACACACACAGCCCCTCCCTGGGTCCCATCCGGCCTCAGCTGTCACACTCTTGCACATTTCTGCTGCAAGGACAGTAACCAAATGGAACATTTTCCCTAGGAACACTTCAGTGGCTGCCAACTGCCTTTCAGATTTCAAGCCCTTAAACTTGCAGGCGCTTGCTCAGTGTAGGTGCTGAAACAAAGGGCTGGAAATAGCAGCAGGAGGAAGCAGAAGCAGCTCCCAGTGTGTGAGCTTTGGGCAGGCTCTGTTGACAAGCCTCCAGAAAGTCTGACACCTGAGAAGAGGTGCCAAACTCAAGCTTCTCCAGCTACTCAAGCTGCTGGCACATGTATGTCCTCACAGCCTTATAATCCCACCCTTGATGAGTCCAGCTTTGGATCAAGACTGTTAGGAGGAATTGTAGTAATCAGGTACATAAAATAAGATGTATTGAACAGCAAAGGGGCAGTAGCATGCATATTCATAAGTGTACACAGAAAGTAGGGGCTTTTAGTGTGACTTAAATAGTTTGGCACCAGGGTCAAGAAACAAATGAGAGCTGAGAACACCAAATGCCACGTAATGGCTTTGGTATCGAGGCTGTTTTTTAAGCTACTCTTCTCAGGATCATTAAAGAACAAAAGTAAATTTATTAATGCCATTCTATCTTGTATAGTCTATCACTTTCATATTTAAACAGTGATTTCCATCTATGTGTTTGTGTTTACTAGGAACAGAGGTGACTAGCAGAAACCTGATAGTCTTTTTTTATTATTAGGGCTTCTTGAAGTTTAAGCTTCTAATCATATGCAAAAAATATTAAAATAATACTATCAAAGGCTCCGTCTTTCGGAGATTCAGTTCATAAATATGCACTTTGATGGAGGAAATGCAGACCCTTTTATGCAGTATGAATGTCATCAAGGAGATATTCTCATGCTAATTATTACAGACAATTCATGGCTGAACAGCTCTCAGATAATGTAAGAAATGGCAGGGGCTTATTTCCACATTCTTCTATTCTTCTCCTGAAGCTCCTCTTAACCACTTTTTCACTATCTCTGCTATTTCATTTGCAACTTGCCATCTCTGGGGAGAGGGAGTTTGTAGTTTGGAAATAGTTGTTGGGGATGGTGCCAATGGCCCAGAGGAGGCCCAGGTGGGACCTGCCCAGACCCACCCTGGGTTAGAGCCCCACTTCAGCCCAGCCCAGGGTGCTCAGCCCTTCCCCAGCTGCCCTGGGGTGGTGCAGGGCTTCCTGCAAGAGCCCTTTGTGGGTGCTGCTGCCTTGCAAGGGACAGGAGTGTGTCCTGTGTCCCTGCACTTAGCCCAGGTGATAACAGAGCGATCCATCTCACCCTGTGGTGACCCCACTGTAAGCAGCAGCTGCTGCTGGCAAGGGCATGAAATATCCCTCAGGTGTTGGCATGAGATGGACACAAGGAATGCATGATTAAATCAGAGCATTTGATTGTGATGAACCAACTTATTTCCATGACCTTCCCTATTGGCATCTCTACACCATTAATGAGATAACATCCCAACAGCCTCCAGACAAACTGGGAAAACCATCAGGCCCTTGCTGAAAGCTGAATTTTACGCTTGGAGCAGTAGTTGTAAGCATATCAGCCTGGAAGAGATGGAAAAATAAACAAGCAAGGGAAAAACAGCTTAAGGCAGAACAAGTTTAATATGTTTTTTCCTTTTACACTGGGGTGAAGGGGGAGAAGTTTGTGCCAAATTTGGAGTTGACTGCCCATGGCCATTACTTATGTAAGTAAGTTTGGCTTGCCAGCCCAGTGCACAGGGCTGACTGACCTTGGCAGCCATGTGTCAGAATTATTCTCCTACAAATCCAGTGTTCTCTGGCACTTTCTGCAGTGCTCTGAACAGCTTGGAGAGAACCTACTTCCTATTTTATCCCCCTTTCTTTCAAGAAGCAAGGGAAAACTCATGCTGGAGCCTGGACTTTTTTTAAGACACCCAGTATTCTTCCCCTGTTAAAGCAGGGGGGAATCTTTCAGTTTGCTGTCCTGAGCAGTAGTGGAGCTGGGTAGCCTATAGAAAATGCTGTACAGGAAAGCAAGCATTTGAAGAGGATGCTGGAATAAATTAGTTGAGGTAGTAAAGGGGGAATAACTGAGACTGACCATCCTGACAAGGCTGTGTTGTTTGCATTTCCTCTGGGTGGATGCAGACTCTCCTGTCTGTGCCATTTTCCTGTCAGTACAGATTCCAGAGAGGACTCAAGGGGGAGAGCTGAAATGTGCATAAGTGTGAACCAGAAAATGTCAGGTTTCCAGGTCAGGGAACTTGCACAAAATTAAAAGATGGGTGAGGGTGGGGAGGAAGTCCCCTTTTATCTGCAGAAGAGCATCTGCAGAAACTGGGAGCTGAACCAGGGATTAATTATAGCAGCACCACATGGAATGATGGTGAGATCTGTCAGGATTTTACCACCCTGGGTGTGAAGCACAACCAAGCTGGTAGAATCCCACTTTTTGGATGAGATCACAGTTGAGTTTCATTTGGGAAACCTGCATCCTAGGACACAGGTGCCTCCCATAGCCCATACAAATGATCTGGGTTTGCTGCAGCTGTGCAGAGATAGGAGTCACACAGATGTGCTCTAGATTTGTTTTTTACAGGGATGAATCACAAAGCAGAAAATAAGTAGGGTAACCTAAAAAGCTCAGGTGAAGATTTGTCAGATTGATTTCCAGAGATTCTTACAAGTGATCTCGGAAAGGTGCATGAGACAGCCTTGGGGTGGCTGTGTCCCAGCAGTTAGCACAGCAATGCCATGGGAACATCTCCCTCCTGACACCCCGAGGCAGCTGGCTGCCATCCTCACCCTGGGCAGCCTCCTGGCTCAGGGCCTTCAGCTCTTCCTGCAAACAAACCCCATTTGCCCACTCATTCCCTTTAGCCTGAGTGCAGATCACTTTCAGCTAAATCAGTTGTCTGGGTCTCAGGCACTCATACTGAGTAGCCCTCTATTACTGTTTGTGTCTGGGTTATGCTTTGTCCATCCAAATAAAAAGTGAAGTTTGTATGAGTTTGCCCAACCTTGCTCTTTGCATCTGCTGCCAGGGTCCTTGAGGATGGTGTGGCTAAGTCACACAATAGAAAGGCAGGGTACCAGGGGATTGGGGGTATATATATACATAAAATTTTAAACAGACTCCCTGTTTAAAGGGAAAGAAAACTTATTCATGCTCAAATGTATGTGATTGCAGC
Organism: Agelaius tricolor; assembly: GCF_023055355.1. Lineage (NCBI taxonomy): Eukaryota > Metazoa > Chordata > Aves > Passeriformes > Icteridae > Agelaius > Agelaius tricolor. The sequence continues at coordinate 7,325,169 of NW_027269270.1, forward strand.
TGTACTCCAGGCATGAACAGATTTTTTTTTATTTAAAGCAGGTCAATTTAATTTAAATGTGGATAAAAATCTCTCTATTCTATACTTTCATCTTTTCAGAAAATATGTATTTTACCCACCCCTTTTTCTATGTCCAGTAGTGGCTCAAGCATCTAACCCTGTACAGATAAATTTTTAATTTCAAGTGTGATACTGCTATCATTGCAATTTCATCCATCCCTTAGGCATCTTGGATGTACCCATGTGAAGGATCTGACCTGCCTTTTGTAAGCTAATCTGGCAAGCTGTTAGTCTGACATGCTACTGTCATGGGTATAGCCAGGATTTTCCAAATACAAACACCCTATACCCAAAGTGGTACCATCAGTTCTCTCACCACTTTTAAGCCTTTCAGCTGTCAGCCCTTCTTTGTCATAAGAAAACCTTTAGAACAGACCACTCCTGAGACACAAATCAGACATGACTGGTTTTGCTAGTCATATGAGTATTTTGGGTTTGAGTTTGGTTTAAGTTTTTGCTTTTTTTCCTGCTGGTGGAATGGACTCTGATTTTGCTTTTCCACCCAGATGTAGTGCTAGTTCTAGGAGAAGAAGTCAAGACAGTATAGTAAAGGAGAATTTTAGATCCATGTCCTTCTATACTGTGATCCTTGTCAGCAGGTCCCCAGGGAGAGATTTTCCAGCAGCACTCTGGGGGAGGAAGAGTTTGCCAAGACTTCCCAGTAGAATTTGGGCAGCAGGGCTTGATCCCACTATCTGAGCAGAAGCAGCTAAGGGAGAGCAAATGCACCTGCTCAAAATCAGAAGTAGTTCTCTGCATTTGTGTGACAGTCATAAGGGGGTGCCACATGAGAGGGTGATACAAGCTTCTTTTTAAACTAAAACTTTTTAATTTTCCTTAAAAAAAAAAAAAAGAGATGTGCTTTTCATTCAGCATTCTATAAGCTTCTACCTCTTTTGTATCTTAATAAAGAAAGCAAAGCTGAGCTGAAGTTTTTAATATATTAAATCAGAAACCTAGACTGGAATGAAAGATAAGAATCCAATAACACCAAAAAGACACACAGAATAGAATCAGTTATAAAAGATTTATGCACCAGGATTAGGAGGTTAAAAAGGCAAAAACTTTAATGTTCACTCATGCAAGAATGTCAAGTCACTGGTCTAAATAAGGAATTTGACAGTAATAAGATTTTAAAAGTGGGTATTTTCAGGTAGTGCTATCTGCTGTAATAAATAGAGGTCATAAAACTTTGATCTAAGTATATTCCTCGGACACTTGTGGCTAAGGTGACCACTATCTGAACTTTGAAAATGTGTTTTATAACCTCTTTTAATAAGCAGCTATTAATACAAGGCATATTTATATGCCTTGGTGAGGCTTCCTAGGCTTGCTTTTCCTTATCTGTATCTCTGCAGTCCTCGTGCAATGGCAGACGGTGCCAGTCTTCTGAAGGATTTGCTGCAGGGATAAACCTCATTTACTTTCCACCTAGGGTGAAAAGCATGCAATTGCCTGAAAGTTCCACGAGGGAGGAATTTCTGAGTGCTGATGAAGCACACCTGTCCCCGAGTTACTTGGGATGGAACTTTTCATTCAGGATAGCACTTGGGATACGTCAGGAAAGCAGTTATTTAACTTGCCAGAAAATGAAGTCTTCTCCCTGCTAGCATACATTTACATTTATTTTGAACACTGAAGGGCTGAACAACATCCAGCCTAGATCTAGGTAGGTCAAAAATAATACTGAGGATCCTGCCCATCTAGTTGCTGAATCAGAAGGTTGCAGATGAGACCAAAAACTGCACTAGAGCAAGCAGGGCATGATAGCTACGTTAGACCACTGCTTAAAATCCCTCGTTAATGTTTCTAAAAATGTCAGGTCAGGCTATGAATCTAAGGGGGACAACTCTATCATTTTCACTCAAGCCTCTCAGGGAGGTGTCTGAGGCTTGGTGGTCTCTTTTCAGAGAAGGTGGTATGAAGCATCCGCAGTTTAGGAGCTGCAGCAATGCCTTGCATTTCTGGCTGCAGCAACGCACCCGCAGCGGCATCAGGCGCTGCTCAGCCCTGCCCGGTGGCACCGGCTGTGACAGCGACGGGAAAGGGACCAGGGCGACAGCCCAGCACTTGTGGGAGGGAAGTGGCCACATCCCAGCCTTTCTGGTCCGTCGGACAGATGAGCCCGGCGCCGCTTTTGCGTGGGGCCGCAGTGACATCTCACGGCTGCGGGCCAGCACTGCACCGGCCCGCGGCCACCGGGGCCGCCTCCGCCGCTCCCGCTCCTTCTTGGACTTATTCACACGGCGGTAATTTTTCTGAAGGAGCCTCCCGCAGTCCCAAGAGCCCCCTTCAGAGAGCGGTGACACGGTGCTTGTCACCCCGGGAGCGGTGCAGCATCCCACCCGCATCCCGCCGCATCCCACCCGCAGCATCCCCGGCTGCATTCGGGTGCCAGGCGTGACCCGCACTGTGCCCCCCACCCTGGTCTTCAGCATTTCTCCAGCTCCATCAGCTGTTTACTGCTCTAACTGCACAGGAGCAGCGTTTTTCCTCGCTAGCAGCTGGAAGGAGGCAGGAGGGCTGTACCACAGGGCTCTAACTAAAATGCTCCTCACTGGCATGTACAGAGAGTTAAGAGAAAGAGAGATAAAAATAGTGATTTCTGTTTGAAAAAATGTTCAAAGCTCAAGGTTTTTTACAAAAGCTCGAGAAAGTCTTCCGAGAGTACAAGCTAGTTAGTCATTAAATTGGTAGTTTACTTCTTTCTGAGAGAGAGAGAGGAGAGAGGGGGGAGCACCCGGGGAACACGTAGGAGTTGAAAGAGCACTCGTGTTGTTCACCATGCAGCCAGGAGCAGAAAATAGAGAGGCAATTAGAAGGTCAGAACCAATAATAATGCACTGGCAACCTGCAGAAGCTGTAGAGCCCAGGTTTGTTCTCCTGGTATTTTTACTGCAAACCATCATTAAAGCTGTGTGACACCACCAGTTCTCACACCACAATTACTTGCATGCAAATTCGATGTCTTCAGTGGGAAGACAGATTATATCTTTGTTAATTTGGTCCACAGCAAATTGTCACAATTTCCTTAAGAAAACACTGCTTTTCATGAGGAAATTATTGAGTGCCAACTGAGGGGTTTTTTTTCAAGAATTTAGCCCAGACAAGCAGACAGAATCATGCTTTTATTATTTACTTCCACAGTATAATCAGCTTTTCATTGAAGATGACAGCTTTCAGCCAAGAAAGTCCAATATGTTTTTTTTCTCAGGGAAACAAGACAAACAAGGAAGCAAAAAGTGTTGAGCCTTTCAGGGGCTGAAAAAAGCTGTTGGTTTTCGCTCTTCCCCTGTGAATATGCATAAATGTACTCACATATATGCACTGCAAGCATTCATGCAGGGAGCTGTGGCCTCACTGAGAGCAAAACCCTGTGCACTGTTACAAAGCAGGTCTGAAGCAATGATCAAAAAATGATAACTTGAAATGGAAGCACAGGATGGATGGAAGCAGAATAGCTGTTGGTTTTACGCCTTATTATGCAGGTGCTCTGATCCTCTGAGCCTTCTTTCTCAGGCTTGAAACAAAGGCAGCATGTGGGGAAGGAGCTGTGCTGTATTATTTAAGCCTTTCCCCTGTTTGGGGTGTCTGCAGTAGCATCAGGCAGCCCCCAGCAGAGCTGTGTGCTCCCGGCTGCACAGAGATGAGGGGGTTTGGGCACAGGCAGGGGCTGTGTGTGGCAGCCAGGGCATGTGAACCCCTGCCCTGTAAAGCTTCAAAAGCAGCACAGTGCCTCTGGTTTGGTGCTTTCAGGGTGGCCAGCTCAAGGCAGCTTTTCCTGCAAAACAGCCAAGCTTGTAATTCCTGTGTCTTACCTTGAGGATTTCTGTGCTTTGCTTAGGTTTGGAGCTGAGGCTTGTGGCTCAGGATCATGATTAAATACATAGCTGTGATGGATTGTTCAAGGACAGGTTCCTAAACCAACCCTTCCTCACAAATATTGCCCTGCAACAAAATGTGTCACTTTCCAAGGGCTGATACGAAAAAGCCTTTGCTCCCCCTTCCTTTCTGTGGCCTCAGGGTTTTTGCCATGTGCTAATTATAAAGTGACTTTTCTTGCTGCACCTGGGAAGTGAGTGCCCCTTTCACAATGCTTATGCCTCACAGCTCTCCTCCACCCGCCCAGAAATCAGAAACCTCTGTTTCTCATGCTTGAACCTTTCATAGGGCACCCAAATTTTAAGCCCCACTGGATTGAGCCCTAAGTTGGAAACCTCTGGCCTTTTACTGGTGTTGGTGTCAGTGAGAATCAGATGCTGGGAGCCTCTGGCTCCTCTCTCCTGCCTCTCTCCAGATCCTTTGTGTTCTTTTTTATCAAAGCAGACAGGAAGGCATCGATCTTGCATGTACACTTTAAAGGGAAGATGGAAAAATATCAACGTTTCTTTGTCTTCATGTTTGAAAGTAGAACCTTTTAAAGAAATGAGTACTCACCAAGAAGAGGAGAAATGTTTTTCTTAACTGCATAGCAACAAGCTATATCTGCAATTATTTATATCAAGTATGAAATTCCCTCAGTGCTTCATTTATTCAAAGCTGTATTTTTACTCGGTTTTGTTTTCACAGATGGCTAAGCTAAGATGCTGTCTTGGGCTTAAATATCTACACAAACTTTTGGCAGTCCCCACCAACAAACAAAGATAGATGAAAAAAAAAGCAAAGCAGAAAAATTGCAGTTCAACTTGCAAAGCCCTCCAAAGAGCACAGCAATATTTTTAACTAATTTAAAACTGTGATTATCTACTGAGGAATTTCATGTAATTGTGTCATTGCAATATGGTATTACAACAGCCTCTATGGGAACCACTGGTTGTCAAATGAATATTATGAGTGGAATTTTTTTATTTCCTTTTTATAATTCCTTCACAAAAGGCACAGGTTTCTAATTTGATATCAGTTCTTGTTAGAAGTGTTTTACTCAAGGAAAGTTTACTACTATTCAAGTAAAAGCAAGTTGAGTACTTGCAACCAGAATGTAAATGCTCAACTAAGACTGTGATTCAATTCCAATGTTTTCTCTCATCCTCTTTCAGGGTGAAAAGGTGTGGTTTGGTTTTGTTGTTGGTTCTGTTTCATCTTTTGCCTAGATCCAAAAAGCAGTGTTGGTGGGCATGTGCTGCCCTCACATGGGAGTGCTGGATGTGGGCACATGTTGCACCTCCATCCTCACCAGGAAATCACTGCTTTCATACCCAGCCCAAATTACAGCCCGCTCATTTCTCACTATGTTTGCTCTTTACTGTGTTCACTTTAAAAGTAACTGCAGCTGCCAGCTATTTCCAAAGGGTGATTTTTGTTTCAATGTCCTTTTGCATTTGAGGACCATAATTTAGCCAACCTTCTTCCCTCCAGAACAAGTATCACCCTCGTAGTGAACAACCCTCCCTTGCTTCAACAGCACTGTTTTCTCCTGCTTTTTTCATCCTGGGTGGGTTATTTGGATGTTGGGCACTGCTTCAGCTGCCTACAGACACCCTTTTTCTCAGGCAAACCCAGCTGGCTACCAATGGACAGGGTTGTTTAAGAGCAATGAATAAACAGGACAGGTGTGCCCCACCCCAGAGATTTCAGAGCAGTAGTACAGGGTCATGGTCATTTACTGTCTCTGTAGGGCACTTTGATATTGAGGAGGTTTTCATCAGATGAAGGGCTCCTTCCTCATCTGCTCCTGTCACCAACCTTCATTTTTAATGCAACATATTTGGGCCCTGGAAAAAATTCTTCTTACATTGACATGAACAAACAGAGTCTCCTGATGTACCAAGTGTGAGTGTGACAGACACTTCCTGTGGTGTGTGGGTCACTTTGACTTGGCTGACTGAAAGTACTGAGAAATCTGCTTTAGGTACTGAGAAACCTGCTTTTCCCCTCTCTGTCTCAGTTTGCTGAGCTGTAATATTGGATTGAGGCTCCTTAGAAATCTGCCAAAGGTGTGAAGATGACTTCTGTGGACCAGGCAGTAGAAAATTACCAACTCAAAGCCATGTTCACCATTTAAAATAAAACACTGGGGGATGCTTTACCTTCTATGAAGGTCTCACAAATGAGTTTCCATCCTGTCTAACACAACCTCTGTGCCAGTGCTGTAGCACTCATCAGTCAGCACAAGAGTGGCTGCCACAATCAGAAACAATTACTCACTCTATTGCAGCTCCAAACACAGAGAATAATGAATACTTTTCACCAGCTTCTGCCACTTTATGTTTTCATATCAACCAGTCAATCAGACTGTATAAAACAGCATGTCTGTTCATTAGGAGGAGAAAAAGTTGATTGGTACCAGAAGATGACTGCAGAGTGATTTAATTGTAGCCTTTTGGCACATCTGTGTTAGATATATTAGGCACTTAGACACTCCACACTGACAGCAACAATGGGAGCTATATTGGAATAATATGATTTTTAAAGCTGAACTTACACACACACACACAAAAACCAATCCCAAACCAACCTTTTTGATCTCTGTGATTAAGCATTCCAGGTAATTTCACATCATCAGTTAGTCTTTCTTCTAAATCAGACTGAAAGTTGTTGACTCCCCTCTGCAGCACAAGCCAGCTGATCTATAAATAAGGAAGACGTTCTTACAAAGAGAGTGTTCCTATTGATTGGTGAGATGTATTGTCACCATTTCATTACACTTGATCATTATATGCTCCTCTCCTGCCAGAATTTTTTATTCATTGCCAAGTTAGAGACTTGCAAAGTTTGCAAAGACATCCCTGCCCGGTCCATGGCTGGAGGAATGTTGTCTCCAGCCAGAAGCAAGGTACACCTGAGGGAAATTTCTGGCAGTGAGCCCTCATTTTACTGTTAGAGTCTGTCATCTGAGAGACACCCTGGAATTTCTTAACTCTTTCTCAGAGTATTTTCACCATTCCTATCTACTGGAAAGTGTGAAAGGATAGCCATGAGAGGAAAGTTTTCTGGAAAGATAAATTATGGACTGCCATTTCTTAAGGAATTATAGTCAACAGTCAAACAGAAAGAAAGGCAAATACTGCTGAGGAAGAATGATTCATGATCTTCTTAACGGCATTTTAGCTATTTAAATCCCAGAGACAGCCCACCTGGGAAGCAGCTGCAGAGTGGCTGATCTGCAAAGGGCACAAGCTCAGGACTGTGCTCTGGAGGTGCCTCAGCACTGGGCAGTGCAGCTCTGGTGCCCTGCAGCTCAGCTTTCAGCCAGCACTGCTTCTTGCCAGCATGGCCCCTAAATTTGGCTGCTTCCACTGCTCCTTTCAGCAGCCTCTGCACCTTACTGAAGGCTTCAGAATCCATAGGGTCTCTGCTGAAACCCAGCTCTCCTGACAGATTTTAAGTTGTGATTTTAAGAAACCCCCCCATTTCTCTAATCTCTAAAAATCTAACAAAGATAATATAGCACTTCCTGTATTTGAAATATATAAACTTATAATTCAGTTCAGAATTATTGAAATTTCCTGATGAGTGTCCACATTTTCCCTTATTAGTAAAGCTGAAATCCAGACCAAACTGGGGTGCTGGAAACACTCAGCAAGGCACACGAGATTTGTCCAGCCCTCTCTCCCTAAGAACCAGGGGCAGCCCTGGTCCCAGGGCAGAGAGCAGCTCCTTCCACACACCTGCCCAGGTGCTGCATGGAGAACTCTGCCCATGCAGGAACCCTGCCCATGCTGCAGGTGCCCACGCAGTGCAGCATTTTTCTCTGTGAGCAGAGGGCTTGGGGAGCATAAACCCTGGGGGACTATCAAGTGCTGCAACCCTTAGAGCAAGAGCACGGGTACAATTTTACCAAGACTGGCCTGGGAAGCCAAATGGCTTCCTGCCATCCCCAGAGCAGGCCACAGTGTCTGGCTGTCTGTGAGCATTGAGCCATCTGTGTTAAGGAGCCAGGAAGCTTTCAAATCCTGTCCTAACAATCCCAAAAGTATCATTATGGGAAGAGCATGGCCGAGTCCCTTTTATTGTTTCCGTTTCAAATGTATTCCACACTAAAACATTTTTGTGGGGCTGGAAATTCTTTTCAGAACCTGCTAATTATTTTTACAATCCACAGTCTGCTCTTACGTTCCTAATTGTGACTATTAATCCTCACTCATCTCCATGTCCTAGATGTGTGCAAGGCAATAAGGCATATTATGCTCAGCAGCACCCTGCCTCTTGACTCATTTGTCAAAAGGATTATTGTACACTCGGTGCTGAATGTGAAGAATTAGCTGCATAAACCTGGCCATTAAAAAGAATGTCTGTGTATTACCTGTGCTGGGCATTGGTATGGAGACAGTAATTCCCTCCTCAGATATGCACAGGTAGCTCGCTAGTTTCAGTTAGATTCATACATGCTGCAAACAATTTGGAAGTGATTTGAATGCAATTTCTCCTTTGTGTCGAGTCAAATGGTGTTATAATCATAATTAATAAGGACTGGACTTGACTTCAGTCTGTTGACTTGTATTTGATTTCCCAAGGTAACTTTTAATCCATTTTAAAACATGGTAAGTACAGAACATGCTCTGTTGTTTCCAAAATGTGATCAGATGGCTACCTGCAAACATTAACACCAAAGGTCTGACAGATATTTATAATTACCACTTGCCAACACAGCCTAGACCAGGCAGCAGCCCTGCTATTGTGTTCAAAGGCAGGGAAGAGAAGTCAGGCCAGAGCATTATCTGTTTTCCTTCAGCTGTGCAGGAATCATGTGCTTTCCAACTCACCCTTCTAAAAAAGAAGTTCCTCTTTTTTGTCTAATGAATGTTGTCTATCCAGGCATCTTTGGACAGCTTTCAGTGAGTGCTGTTTCATGGTGAAATCCATTATTCTCTGCCTTATCTGAATGGCAGCTGGCACTGCACCTACCCTTACTGCCAGAGACAGCAGCCAAGTATTTTCTGCTAGCAAAGTATGAAGTCTACTTGAGCATTCTAAAATTTGGCCCATTATTTTCATGGACAGCCTTCAAGCTGCACAAAGGTCTGTCCACTTCTTGGCTTATGGTTATTCATATTCATCAAAAGCACTCTACAAGGTGACCACTGGGAGAAAAATGACAGAGAGACACTTTACTGGTTATGTCCTGTTAGTCCCAGCTGAGTCATGGCCAGACAAAGCCAGGGGGGCTGTGTGCCTCATCCCTGATGTGTGGTTGGGGTTCAGAGATTCATCTTCTCCAGTCCCACCACAGCCTCTGCTCTGGGCTCTTGCACAAATCCAACATCACCTCCCAAAGCTGGCATTTATCCCCAAGGCTGTGAGACCAGCAGGTCACACTTCTCACCCATCCCTTCACCAGCAGCCTGCTTTCCCCTGGGTTTTCCCTTGGACAGTGTGCCCTTCATTTCTCCTGCCAAGTCCCAGCCTCCTCTGGCAGGCAGGGAGGATTCACCCCCTGTGCCCTGTGCATGCAGCCTGCTGTTAGCCCCATGGTCAGGGCAAACCCAGTCCTTGTTTCAGGTCTTCAGGGGATGCTTCAGGGGTCAGTCTGTCCAACTCATTCCTTTCCCAGTGGTCCTTTCTGGCTGTGTGGGTTCAGGGAAGAGTCCCACCAGGAAAGGGCTCCTGTGGGAGGATGTACAGAGCCTCACGCATCAGTTCTCTTGAAATGCCATAATATTTGTAGCACTTGAAGTGATTTGTGTTGGTATGGTACATCGTGGTTCAACTCAATTGCACCAGTGCAAAATCTCTTCCCAGACTTTGTAGCTGCTTTAATTGTGGAAGGACAAAATCCTTCCCTTCTCCTTTATCTGGGACCAGCTTTCATAGATGGTTACGCTTCTGTTGGAGCCTGAAGATCCATCAGTCTGAAGATTAGTATGTGTCTACAGGTGGTTTGGGGGACATGTTCTAAAGGGAAATGCTTAATTGGAACATTTCTGCAGGAGAGCAGAACACAACCATTTCCTGCAGTAAGTCAGCTCTTGCAAGAGGAGCATGTGTTTTCCCCATCACCTGCTGACACGCAGGAGGCCCCTCAGACAGAGGCTGTCATTGTTCTGGCTGACAGGGATGACTCAACTGGAATCTGGAATCCAGGCTGCCTTTGCAGAACTGCTTCTCTGCTCTACATCTGCTTTCCTGTCTCACCCAAGCCTTTTAGCTGCTTGCTTTCTATTTCAAAAGGTGGTGTTTATTCTGATTCTTTGTTCACATTCACTCCATTAAGCTTCCGCTTTCAATCATCAGCTGCTGAAGCACTTGGCTGTGCTGCCAAGCAAGCCTCTGCATCTGCCTCCTGCTGGAACAGGCTGTGCCCTTATTTATCACTTTGCTGACGTCGGACTGATAAAACTTATCTTCTCTGGAGCCTGGTGCAGGGGAGAGGCCTGTAGAACAAAATGAAATTTTCAGTGTGTGAAGATAGTGCTGTTCCAGGAAAGAGGAATCGAGGTGGCTTTTGCCTGGTGTGGTGTGTGGCCTTAGCCTGGGGCCAGCACACAAGGGCTGCTGGGGAAAAGCTGCTGAAGTGTGTCAGAAACAGTGCTTTCTGCTCCCTCACATTCATTTATTTTTCATTCCAAAGTTTTCAGCAAGTGTGCCAAGAACACTGGAGCAGAAGAGCACTTATCTGTGTGGGAAATGGGAAATGCATTTCTGGAGTGAGGGGAAAGAAAAGTGCCTTCTGCAAGAAATTGTAACAAGTTAAATATAAAACACACAAAATCCAGTAAAAATTAGATGAAAAAAAAATTAAAAAAGGAAAAAGGGCTTAGCACAGGTGAGCCAGATATAGACTCACTTGAGAATTGACTCCCCTGTTGATGCTCCCTTAGAAACAAGGCAAAGCCCAAACAAGAAATACCTGCTCCTGTGGGCATGCCACTGCTGCTGGTTTGCAGGGAGAAAGGAAACCAGGTGCAAAAGATGAGTATGTGAACGATGAGGGCTATAAAGGAGAGTCTCCCAGGCTAGTGAGGGCTGATACAAGGGAAGATGGAGACTTTTTGCTGGGAGTCTAGGCTGGAATGGCTGGCCCTGACTGCAGGTCTCTTCCTGTGAGTTTTGTCTTTACAGCTTAGTAGTAACCTAAAGTATGAGTGTCTAGAAGATTAACTTTTCTCTGTCTGTTTTTTCCTGGGTTTGGATGGTCTTCTCATGTTTGTGAACCAATTAAATTACTGTGTTAATCTTTCTTCCTTTAGAAAAGAATTAAACCCCCACCAAACTCTTTTAAGTGTTGTTTATCAAGGGTAGTAGTGCTTTCTATCTTCATTTAAGACTTTCTGGTTTAAAGGCTTTAGGTGCTCTCTGAATCAAAAGAGCAAAAGAATCTCTAATGTGGGAAGGTACAAGGTTTCAATTTTCTTGAAATAGTTCAAGTAGATGGATGTCCTAGAAAAGTATTATGTAGATTGTCTCAGTTGTCCCAATACAGCTGCATAGGCTACTAGAAGAGGAATCCCATGGAATCATAATTGAAGAAAAATCCTTTTTTCCAGTGATAGGTTTGAAGATTTTTGGTCTCTGCTTAATATGTAAAAGCTAAAGTGGTACATCTTTTCAGAAGGTGAAACAAAAAGCTGCAGACAGAGGCCGTGATATAACTGATTTTCTCATTGTTATTTTTGTGTCACACCTAAATCAAAACAGGAGCAGCATTGGAGCTTGTTTTTTCCTGTTCACAGTTTTACTGTTTGTACTGAGGCAGGTGGGTGCTCAGGAAGCAGCCATATTAAATTTTTATATGGCCTCTAGGAGAACTAGGCATTTGTTCCCTCTCTTGTCAGGGAGGAAGAAATGTTGTAAATTTGCAACTGATTAAATTGATCAGATGAAATATTAAGCATGACCAATGTGAGATTTTCAAACTCTTCTTGATTGGCCAGTGGTTATCTCAGGTTCTTCACTGTAGGCTAAGTATTAAAGAGGAATAAAAATTATTTCATTGATACCAGCAATTTTTGAAAAAAAGTTGAGATTTCCTCATCCTAGTCTTGGCTAGACACACACTGGCAGACAGGTCACCTCTCCCTATTTATGTGACAGAAATAAGTTGCAGGGGGAAGTTTTGTAGTCATTGAGCAAATTAGAAACCTCAACATGTTAATTCCTGAAACTGCACTAGTTTTTCCCCTTTTTAGGGGTGGGGGAAAGGCTTTAATAATATCAATGTGTTCAAGAAACTGCCTACTTGCGTATTTTTCAAATGTAACACAGTAATGTCTCTTTTGGGAGGGAGGATTATGCTTCTCAAAGTCGACATTTTTCTCTTTATTTTTAATTTTTATGTAGATTAAGTCTCAATTGTATTTTGAAATATTCCATACCAAAATCTTTTTTCAAAGCTCTTTCCCTTTTTCTGTCTTCTGCTGCAGATGTGTAAAAATAAATCAAAAGCTAGGATTTGTGGTACTTGGACTGTAATGAGTTTCACTCCTCTCCTCTGTCTCTGACTTGCTGTGGAAGTGTTGCTGAGGGATCTAAGTTGTAGGACACTTTCTGTAAGATAAGAGCAAGAGAAGAATTGAAATCATGAGATAAGAGCTGGATGTTTTGCCAAGCGCATTTTCCCTGTGGAATGGGATAAGTTAGCAAATGAGGACCTTTGGGATGGCCGTGCAGAGTTCAGAAAAGCAACATTGCATCCCAGTGTGCCATGCCTGCACTGTGGATGGGATTTGTGCGGAGTCTCAAATTATTCTACTGGGTATATTTCTTTAGTCTCTCAAAAGTAATATGACATTTGTAAAATATCTTCCTGTGTCTCTTAAAAGCTATTGTGGATGTCTTGAGAAATTTGTGTTTAAATGCAATAAGTTTCTGAGTGTATATGGGTAGCTTAAGATGGAGCAAATGGGAAGCAATTTAATTTGCAATTTCAATTCATGCTGTGGAAAAGCTGGATGCTTATTCCAGCTGATCTGAAAGTGAGGAGCAGCAGTGTAGCCAACAGAACAAAAAAAAATATGTTCCATTCTTTGATGCTTGTTGCCGCACCAGGTTTGAATATCTATCTTGTAATGATGTTTCATATTTTGAAATATGGCAAGGTCTGTAGCCATTGGTCTTGATTTTTTAGTGAAAAGCTAAAAAATTGATGTTTGGTAGGTGGTGGGTCTTTGTTAGCCAAAAAAATTCATGCCAAAAATGACTGCTTAGCTGAAGTATCCTTGGAAAAGCTAGCAATGCTTTCAGCAACAGCACTGGGAAAGTGGGTTTGACAACTCCTTTACAATTAGTAAGAAACTAAAAAGATCACAAGAGAAGTCCCTGTGCTTTTTGGAACAGCTATGGGAGGCTTATGTGTAGTTTTGCCATATGGTTTCTTCTGCCTTTCCAAAAAGATAAAAAAACATAGACTCATTCCCAGAGCAAGGTACCACTACAAAGACTTTAAGTGCCTGGTCTAAAAATGTAGAACATGCAACTTACAGCTTGGTAAATCAACAGTCTCTTAGGCACATCTAAACTCCATTATACTGAAATGGAGTTGGGAATGAAAGTGAATCATAGTAGCACCTTTGAGTCAGAAAAATATAAATTACTCCTGCAGGATTAACTTTTTTTAATAAAGTAAATTAAGTTAACAATAGTTTATTCTCTTCTCTTAATGCTGTTAAGCCTCTGAGAATCTTTTTCTTCTGAAGAAACCAAATGTTTAGTTTTATTAAAGGGGACTTCAATTTCTGTATTCTATCAGTAGGGATATTAGTTTTTGTAATGTTTTGCCAATTGTTTCATTATGTATTTATACAAGTCACATATTTTAATTTCTGAACATCCTTTATCTGTTGCTGAATGGGAGAGTTTATCTGAAGCTGGGAGGATACAAGGATTTAGCTTTTTGTAATGAAGAAAAATATGTGTAATTCTTTTCAAAGAAGAAAAAAAAGAAATTAAAGAAAATTAGGAGGTAATTTTTTAAGGGAATCAGTTTGTGGAAGTAATGTTTTCTGCATTCCCTCTTTGTCCTGCAATAGAACACTTCTGGGATTTGGTGCAAAGTGAGTCCTGTAGCGCTGTGATTATGTGCACCAAAGGGGTTTTTGCCTGACACCAAAATTCCTGACTCCCTTCAGTCTAAGTCAAACAAATTGGTGAAATAATCCTGATTAGATGATCAGAGGGGTGACAGCACAAGTGGCAGGGGCTGTCAGTGCTCAGGGCTGGAGAAGGTGGGTGCTGCTGTAGGGAAGCAGGGGCTCAGGCACACAGTGATCCATCACCCCACAGGGCAGCCATAAGTACACAAATATCCTGAATATCTTTCCCCTGACTCTTTATTCCTTTCTACACTGAACCTGCCCTGCTGCTTCACCACTTTCCAAGCAAAAAGTGCTGCAGCTGATATTTCAGTGCTACTATATCCAAGGTACCAGACAGGGTACCTTTTTCTGCTGTATGATGCTTGTTTATGACTATTCAGACTTGCATTCCTCCAAGCATTCAGCAGGGCAAGAGCTGCTCTGAATGCCAGAAAGCTCATGTGTCTGGCAGATGAGAAAGTAATGTACTGGCTGGCTATGATATATTGACCTGCATTAAAGAAATCAGCAATCTCATAGCCAGAGCTTTCATCTCCAGCGTGCAGTCATGTGGCATCAGATCGGGTGCCCAGGAGAAGATGTTATGCCATTAACTCCAAGTGCTTGAAGGTGCAGAGATAAGCGGCTGCGCTCTCAGTTGCTTGTGGTGCAAAATCCAAGCAGAGCATTAGTTTAGGAAGGACATTGAGATATCTGAGCATGTCCAGAGGAGGGCGCCAAGACTGGAGAAGGGCTTAGAACACAAGCCCTATGAGGAACAACTGAGGGTGCTCAGATTGTTTAGCCTAAAGAAAAGGAGACTCAGAGGTGACCTTATCACCGTCTACAACTCCCTGGAAGGCGGCTGTAGTCAGGTGTGGTTGGTCTCTTTCTCCAGGCAGCACTGACAGAACCATAGGACACACTCTCAAGCTGTGCCAAGGGAAATACAGGTTGGATATTAGGAAAATGTTTTTTACAGAAAGGGTGGTAAAGTTCTAGAATGGTTTGCCTGGGAGGAGGTGGTGGAGTCACCATCCCTGGATGTGTTAAGTGCCACAAAAGACTGGATGTGGCACTCAGGGTTTAGTTGAGGGGTTAGGACATGGGTTGGACTTGATGATCTTGAAAGTCTTTTCCAACCCAGTCATTCTGTGAATTCTGGTTTGTAATGTGCCAGAATATTTGATGGCTGTGAGTTCTCAGCCACCCACAAATGTGCTTTGAACAGTCCTGCACTGGCACTTCCACCCTGTATTTTGTTCACAGTGATGCTTCCACTCTGAGGATTTACATCCCATTTCAAACCTGCCTTGGCACAGATCTATGACTGACATTCCAGGAAGTGTAAGGAGCTTCCCAGCTCCCATCAGCCCTTTCCATGCAATCATTGTTCCCCACAAATACTGTCTGTACTGGAAGTTCTCAGTGCAGTTCAGGTTTCAATAACATCCCTTGCTAGGCTGTGCTTGCCTTCACCCAAGGTTTGTCTTCTGTGCTGAAGAACTTAATTATGTTATATAGAAACAACAAAGATCATATGTCATGGAGCAGAGGCAGAAAACTCCTACCAAAAAAATCAGCCATTTAAAATCACATTAGAAAGACTCTACCAGTCTTTGCTTTGTATTGCTGCTGTCAATGTGTCTATCACTGAACCACACACAAAATGGGCATCCTCCATCTTTTATGTCTTTCAGTCATGTCATTAGCCTTTTAATGATTTGCCATGTTCTCTGTTCAGTCTTAATTTGGTCATTAATGTGCTGTTGCAAGTAAAGCTTTGGAATAAACCCTTTCCCATCTTTTAGTTTTTTACCGTGCTTGCATTCAGCAGAGAGCTGGGAGCAGAAGGCAGCCCTGTGCCTCTCTTGCTGCCACTCAGGTCCCACTGCTGCCCTTGACATGAGAAACTTGCTCGTGCTCTGACTTAAAGATAGGATGTCAGTGTGTTCAGAGGGACACCCAGGGACAAGGACATTTGCTCCCCTGACAAAGGCAATGACCACTTTCCTTGCTGCGGAGTTGAGCAGGCACACATCTGAGCAGGGAGGGCAGAGAGGAGAGACCCTGCTGCACACCAGCTGCTGAGATGCTTTGGGATGCAGCACAGAACCCAGAGCTGCTTTCTGCTCTGCCTTTTAAATCCAAACTTTCCAAAGGTGCAGGGATCATTTCACTTGGAAAAAGAATGGAGTGTTCCTGTAAAAGCAATGATGCATGTGGCTACCCCAGTAACTCCTCAGGGTGGCTGTAGGAGCAAGATTTCTGCTTGGCCAGCTGGGATCATCTCTGTTCGTTCAAGATGTGATTCAGAACACACACCTGTCACCTGGCAGGGGACAGAGAATCACCAGCCTTATTGACTGTGGGAAAACCATAGAGGCTCGGCCTCCACAAATAGTGTGGGACCTTTCTGCAGCTACTGCAACAATCATCAACTGCTGCCTCACTTGCACAGCAGATGGGCTGTCCTTTGATAAAATAAGTGGTTTCCAGCTGATGGTGAAATTCCAGCAACTAGGAAGGGCACAAGTGCCCCAAAGTGCAGTAGAGATGGAAGGACTGAGAGGATGAGTCCTCTGGTCTGAACAGATACTCAAAAATTCTTACTACACTGAAACAATTGATGAAAGCAAGTGGCAGTGAAAGCCCTAAAACTGATTTGCAAACAGGTGAAAATGGGTGACTGATGTCTGACCCTGACACTCAGGAGAACTGGAAGAATAATGTCAAGGAAATGATTTCAAGTTGTAGGAAGGAGGTCATAGAAGAGGTACAGGTGATTTTTGGAGAGGTGTGCAAAGATAACATACAGAAATCACAGTGATTGCTTTTATGTGTCAGCCAATGCATGCCTCTCTTTTTTTTTTAATTAAAGTAGATCAAAAGCTAATCTATGGAAAATTATCTGCATTGAAAAAGTGAACAAGGGAAACAATATCTTCATGAATCTGAGAGAAATGGGGAAGCCCATTAGCTTGTCTCTATTACATTGTTAAGCCTTTTTCTATTACATTTCTTTGTGTAATAGCTGTTCTTTTTGAACACAATGGTGTTTTTCACCTAATCAGATGATGATTCAAAGCATTTTTGCATCCTACTTATAATATGAACCACTGTTCTTTCAGCACAGGGTTCACATTTAAGATTAGACTGCTCTGATTTTCACTGCTGCTCTGGTTGAAGGTCATTTACTTTGGGAAATGGAGAGGGCAGTTGCCAAAAGATAATCTCCTTTCATTTTACCTGGCAGTTGCCTGTCAAGTTCAAATTACGGCATTCAAAAACCACTATTACAGCCTGTGTATAGCCTAGCTTAAAAAAAAAAAAAAAAAGATATGTAGCTGAGATGCAATGCAGTGGTTTCTCAGTGAATTTGAATTTCAACTTTTCCAGAATTTTTGCTTGGCTAACATGATCTTGCAGGGCAGATCTGACTGAGTGCTTGCTTTAAATGCAGTGTCCAATTTGTCACCCCATGTCACGATTATACAATTTATGATTTGCTGGGTCACATTTTGTCATAGCAATTATGCTTTCTTTTGCTTTTTCTCCCTCAAACCCACAAATTCTTGATATAATTTCAGAATGAAACTATTTTTCCCAAGTTCATCTCACTCTGAGTAGTGGAATTGTGATTAAAAATCACAAATCATCAGCCCATCAAGTTAGCCATTGTATAAATTGGAATTGTGATTAAAAATCACAAATCATCAGCCCATCAAGTTAGCCATTGTATAAATTCACCAGAGCTTAGATCCTCTAGTTCAGAGAAGAATGACAATGTGTCAGGTCATCCTAATTGTTTTCACAGATTATATTCAAATACATGTGAGCATTATGTTTCTGTTTAAGCACAATGGAGAAGTTGAGCTCATTGTCAGTGGCTACAAACTGCAGCTGAAAATGCTACAAGTGAAAATTTGCTTAAAGGTCAGATCACTTTGTGAAAGGCAAAATACCTAGGTAGTTCCACGCTCAGTGCCTCAACCTGTTTTCTTCTGTGCAACAGCATCCAGACCACAGGCAGTGCTGTTACATTTCAGAGTCTGTGTATGTCATGTGTATTTGTTTTACAAGAACACCACTGCTAGGGGAAGGAAAATGTGACCTCCCCTTTAAAAAAAAGCTGTCTCTAAAAGAAGTCTGCAGTATAGAGCGACATCGATACCACACACGCAGCGTGAAGCCCAACGGGATCGAACGCTCCCACTTTGCCATCAGGCTTTCCCAGATGTCCTCTGCTATCTCTGCTCAGCATATTTTAAGAAAAGCCTGGGAGCATAAAACTGAGCTTAGTGAGAAAGGGCCAACATATGGCCCTCTCTGCGTGGTGCTTGTTCAGAGTGACATAAAAGCGGCATGGAGGAGAGGCGGCAGTTCCCTGATTGCCCGGCCCTGCGTGGATGTGGGGAGCACAGCAGGTGACTTCATTGGAAGGGACCAAAGGCACCCAGGGGCCTCTCTGCCTTGAGGGCAGTAAATGCTGGAGATGCTGAGCCTCCCTTTGGGAAGCTGAATAGCAACTTCAAGAGTGGGTAGAAATTTCTGTTCGCTGATGAGCGTTTGAGCTTAAGCAGAAGGTAACTGGGAGCTTGGCTCTGTGTTGTTTCATATTAATTTTAGCTGCAAAAGGGAATGATGATCTATCCCAAGGCTTTGCATTTCCCTAGGTTGCAGGAGTAAGAAGGACAGTTGGCTTTTGGCTTGCAAACAGAAAATTCCCTCCTGCCGCTTAGCGGTTAAAAGCCAGCAGCAAAAATCCATAGCTTAGGATTTTTTGACAGATTTTCTTGTCGCTTTCTAAGGAATCTTTCCTATTTCTTTTTACTCTGTGAAGGTTTTAAAATCATCATTGTGATATACCAATGTGAGCAACACATCCACATATCCATGAAGAAGTTTTTACATGTGGTGTTTAATGAATATGAAGAGCTGCTAAATTGCTTTTGCATGTGTGGACCTTGGGGGATGGCATACCTTGTGTCAGGGTCTCTGCTTACAAAGTGAAGCATTCTACCTATTTAAGGATATTTGTAGGAAAACTGATTTACCTCCAAGAAGAGGGACATGAAAGACCCTTTCACTTTACCAAATGTGTACTTACCTTTCCAGGTGGTTGTGGGGACACTAAGAAACACAACTCTTACCCTATTTTGCATGGTAACAAACATTTATAGGCACCTTCTTTTCCTGCTTTTTCCTGGAGAAGCTGAGTTTAGGCTTTTTTTCTGAATCTGAAAGAGAAGTTAAAGTAAAGTATCCACTGGCCTTTTGTCACCCTTTTTCTCTTGTGTGTTTCAACTTTCAGCGAGTGCAGGGTGACTGTAGATGAATTGTTTTCCACAAGAGTATTTTCTAAAGCCTTTGTGTTCACCTGATTTAAGGAAAATAGGTGTAGTTCAAAAATGTGGCTTCTAGCCCCCCATTTTCACCTAGGGAATAAACAAAGTAGAAACCTTTGAGATGCATTACGGTTTGGTTTCTTTTTTCCCTCTGCTGTGAAGCCTCTAGTATGGCCTTGCTGGTGCTCCTTCCATGGAACTAGTAAGGATTGTTTTATGAATAAATACGGAATAAAATGACATTGATATACCTGGGTAGGAATAAAAGAATCTGTCTGAATGTAAAATATTTATATTCATCAGGAAACTGTTTATATAAAGATATTTACCAAATGTGGATAGTTAGAAACAGACTCTAGAGGTTTGGGGAAGAACAAAGAAAATTCCTGACAAGCTGTTGAAGTAAAATTTTGATAACCACTATTTTAAGTCTAAAAGTAGAAATACAAAGACCCCTCTGAAATAAGATTTCAACTTTGATTTTTGCGAAGCTAAAAATCAAAGAAATTTTTGAAAAAAGAAATTCAAGATCCAGCTGATTTTATTAATAATTTCCCTTAATCTTTCAAAATAAAAATTGTCAATTTGATACAAACAGAGCTTGACAAAGTCACCAAAAAGTGACTAGCTGGTTTTGTTTAATTTAGTCCAGTTACTCTTAATTGACAATTCACTGCCAGCATTGCACAGTTTTTTGGCAATCCACACAGCATTCCTCTTCGTTGTCTTTGGCCAACATGCAAATTAAATTATTTAAAACTCTAAAGAAACTAAGGGGCATTTTTTTTGTTTGGTTTTATTTGAGTTTAACAGTTAACTGGAATGAGCTGAAGCTGCGTACTGGAAGGGCTGGGAATCCCTCATGTCCCAAGCCTTGAGCAGATATATTTTAGAAGAGCATTCTCCAGTAAGTGTTGCGTGTCCTCCAAGGGTGTCACTTTCTGTGTGGTGTCACCCTCAGAGGAAGCAGGAGGTTCCTGGAGCTTTCCATGCCTTTCCCTCCTCCCTTTCCATATTGTATGCTAGATACTTTATTTAAAGTAATATTTCCTGTGAGGTAAAATTTCAAAGCAGTCACCACCAGTCAATGAAATATTTTCTTTTTATCAATATCCATTTTGGAACCAAAATTTACGTCTGAAGGAAAAGTAATTTATCCTGGTTTTTGCATTCTGTATTTCTTCAGGGTCTGAAATGAAAGTCAATATATTATTTTTATTGCAGTTGAGACACAGTAACAGAAATCAAGGCCAGAAAAACAACCTGCAAAGTTGTATGAATACCTCTAGTAGATGGCATCCAGCAACTGGAGCCTTTAGAATTTTCTTTTTAATTAAATGTTTGTTTGGCTGGAGGAGAGATGCTTCCAGTCTGGTGCTCACAGTGGGGGCAATAGGAGCTTAGTGCCAGCCTGCTTAACTCATCCACTGGGAGCCCCTAAAATGGTCCCAAAAATGTTCAGTGTGGCTGAGTGTGAGACCAAGCAGAGGTAAACGTGCTGGAGGTGTGTGAGAGCCTCCATCCCTGCCCAGGTCTGGAAGGAGCAATCAAGGAAGGGAAGTCCTGCTCCAGTCCTGGGGGTTTCCCCCTCCAGGATGGGCTGGGAACAATTGTGGTGCTGCTGGCACCCACAGAGGTGACCTGGCTGTCACAGCTGGGCGCTGCAGGGCTGGGCAAGGCTGGCTCTGGAGGCAGGAGAACTTTCCTTCACTCCTGCTTTTGGGTCAGGGCAGTGCTTGTGAGGGAAACTGTGGCATCACTGCCTCTTGTCTCAGGCAGGCCTGCACCCCCAGGTGCCTTTTGGGGAGTGCTGACCCACCCCTGAAGGGCGTTCATCCACATCCAAGGTCTGGGTAAGCCCAGCACAAAGACACAACCCAAACCTAAATCCCATGAGCTGTTTGCTTCCATGAAGCCTTTGCTCCTGCACTACGGCATTTGCAAGGGTAGATAGGCCTGTATCTCTTAAGGACAGAAAAAATGGTCATTGCCAGCATATTGTTTGTTGCCTGGCAATTATCTGCATAGTTCTGTGATGAAAGGCTACATTTCCAGCATTGATTCCTTTTATGACCTTGCCAGAAAGCATTTATCCCACTTTAAATTCTGGCTATCAGCTGCACATTGTAATAGTCTTGTAGAGCATTGTATTATTTTTTGTAAGGCATTGGTAAACAGACCTGAGTTCATTACTCTGTGTATCTAAGCTGGTGTTTTACCCTGTTTAAATGTCCATTGAAATTGCCTCTTTACATCTGAATGTTTACATAGGTGTTGCTGGCAATTGTTGCAAATTCAAAGACACTTTTTCCTAAAAGTGCAATCAGCAAACAAAATTAGAAAAACTTGACACCATAATAAATCAGAGCAACAAGAAAATTGTAAAAATCATTTGTAATGACATATTTTGTTGCTGTTCTTGTTTGTTAGATTAGATTTCTGTTAAAGGTAATTGAAGAAAAAATTGTTCTGGTTAGAGGGATAAAATACATTAAAATTAAATGAGCTTCTTGAATTCTGCTTAGGCTTTAAGATATCATATCAAGGAATGAAAAAACATTGAAGAGGCATGATAGCTATTTTGTGTGGCTGACCATAAAGCAGTTGTGGTCCAGCCTTTCTCTCACAGCCCAGGCAAGGTCCCTTGGGTAAGGGCTGTGGCATTTGGGCAAATTGAGAGCATGGGATGCACGTGCTGCTTTCCACCTGAATTCCAGGGCTCCCTGTGTGCCTTGCTCAATCATTTGGTGCCAGGGCAGGTAGGAGCTGCAGGGTGCAAATGGGAGCATCCTGGATCTGCATGTCTGCCCTTGGCTGCTGGTCCCTGCTGTGGGATTCTGGCACTTGAAGTTCAGGCTTTCCTTTTCTAGGGTTTTCTTTAAAGGAACACAAAACCAACCAGCCTTTCTTCTGGGCAGCATTTTCATGCCTCTTTCAAACACTAGCTAAATACAAATAGGTGGAAAAATAATTCCTCAGAAAACAATTATTGAAGAACTACAAATACCAGTGATTTTCAAATGGGAAACTCCGAGCTTACAAAACTCACTTTCTCCACTTCACTTTCTGGTTTCAAAACACAATACCTTTAAATATTTCTCCTGGCTGAATATGGAAGTGGCATACACTTTGTTTTATTACTTTTCAGTTTAGTTCATATTCTGCTATTAAGTATACCCCACTGTCCCTGTTTTTAGGGTGTTCTTAAACTTCTTTTCACTTCTGTCTGTCCTTCTTCACTCCCTTCCTTTTCTCCCCAGAAAAGCTCAGTCATCAAGGCTGAGAGTCCAGGGGTTGTGAGAGTTTTTTAAAGAAAAATAAAAAGAAAAAAGAACAATCAAAACCCAGTCATGGATGGCAGTTCCCTCTGCAACTGGTATAGGGGAGAAGCAATAACATTTTTTTTAAACCATCTTTACACATCTATAGAAAAGCAGTTAGGATTTTTTCTTTCTCTTTTATTGTTTACTAAATCAAAGCAAATGCATCTGAGGCTTATAGTGATGATAGCAAAAATTACAAAGACCTTTCATATGCAAAAAGACATTTTTGTATGACTGAAGATTCAAAATGCATTATGCCAATCTTGTATTCAAAGACCAGCTTTGCAGGGTTTAAGTTCTATTATGTGTTTTTCTGGAGGCTTTTTGTTTCTTGGGTATTTTCTCTTTTTTCCTTCATTTTCATGAGGTTTGTATTATTAGTACTTTGTAACATTTTCACAGGGTCTTTCCTTTGAACCCTGCACATGAAATGAATGAGGAGTCTGGGTTTTGCTTTATGAATCAGCCTCTCTAATATGTCATCTAGCTCTGGAAATATCCCCAGAATTCAGAAGGCTATCAAACAAATCTTCATCAGCACTTTAGTGCTGGCTGCATGCTGCAGCACACAGCTTTGATATTTGAAAGATCTTTGTATTTCACTCTTCTGCATCTTGAAGGGATGTGTTATCTCACTATCAGGGGATTTGGAGGAGGAGGGTGGAACACTCACAAGAACTAAAACTACAGAATATTTTTATGATTGAATACCATGCTTTTAATGGCAATTGTCAGCCTCTTCTAGTTCAAGGTTGCTCTGTTTTGCTGTTGCTGTGAGGGGCATTTTTTGTGTGTAGTGATCCATCAGCTGCTCAAGACTTTGAGAGAGATAACTGCTGTCAGGTTTCCTGGATTCAGATCCATTAACTAGCTCATCCCAAAAAATCTGACTTCTCTTTTCCCCATCTCCTGGCTGTGCTGTGGGTATGTGCCTGCCTGGTAATGACACCAGGCAGTTTCTACAGTCTGGGGTGCAATCCTGGCCCCCATAACTTCTGTGGCATCATGGTTTCTAGTTCTACTACTCATTTTTCTGCCTTGGTGCCTCATTTTCATTTTTATTGAATTAAATGGCATTTATTGCTTCCTAGCAACTTTGAAAGTCCCCTCCCCTGCTTCCTTACAACTGTGAAAGTGCCCTCTCCTACCACCATGGCAATAACAATTGGAGTTAGGTAGGAACTGAGAGGCAGGAATATATGGAATGAAGTTGGCATCAACGTGTCTAGAAATTCATGCAGCATAATAAGCAAAATATTTCAATTCAGTCATGCCCCAGATGTCAAAAAAGCAGCTGTTCATACCCCTGCTCTCTCTCCTCATGCCTTCTGCAGTGGCACATGTGAGCTGGGTAAAGCTTTGGGAACTCCCTCTCTTGCAAGTCCAGGGGCTCTGCTCCCCCCTGTGAAACCCAGGCAGGAATGGGCAGTGTGGCACCAAAGCAGACCCCAAAGAGAGCCACTGCTGCCAGCAGTGAGCTCTGCCCTTGGAGGTGGGCAGCACTCCTGGGCAGCAGTGTCAGCAGAGCCCCCAGGGTGCTCCTGAGGTGCCCTGCACAAGGATGGCAGCTGCAGCCTCCTCTGCAGTCAGGCTTGCCCCAGCTCAGCCGTGTCTGGAGTGCGTGTCCCGCTCTGTGACAGCCTCTGGGGCCACCACAACAAGCAAGCCACAGGAAATTAATGATTTAGTCTCTCAGTCATTTGCAGACTCTCTGTGGCCTAAGGCAGCCAAGAGCTACTCAACTCTCAGCTACTGCAAATTACCTCGAGCAGAAGGGGTTGGCTGGCTCCGAAATAAAACTGTGGTGGGTATAAGCAGCTGGGTGAAGAAATAATGACTGCAGCCACTACCCTGGGCATGTGTTAGCAAGCTTGAGAGCAGCAAATAGCCAGCATGGGGTAAAAGTCATTGATTTTGAAATGAAACTGATTCAGAAGGTTAAGGCTAGATATCCTCTTGGCACTGCCAAAAACAGCAGCTACCAGAATGGAAATTAAGAAAGATGTGTCCTGGGAGCTCTTGAGTTTACAAGTTACAGCTATATTTTAAATTGAGGGCAACAGGGATCAGTCACCTATTTAGAAGTGTTTGTGACTTTTAACTACCAGCAGTTCCTGTGCTAAATGAGAAAGATACAATTACAAGAGCTCACGAAGCAGTTTTTTTCCTCTGGATGGCATATTTGGATACATACAAATGAGAGGTAGCCTAGGGCAGTCAAACACCTCAGAGTCCTTTTCATAAACAATCCCAAACCTGCCCTGCAAAGCAATATCTATCCACCTTGCTGACAGGTTCAGAACAAATTGTGCTATATGAGATTTAATTTTTTTAATAGACAAAAAAAAATTGCACAGCCATGCAGATGTGTCAGCCACTTGGCTTGCAGTAATCAAACATGGTGAAGGAACTCTTAAGTGCATTTCAAGTCTATAGCACGTCAGTTCTGTAGCAAGTCTGTTGGAAAATGCATTCAGTAGAGCAAAATGGTGCTGCTGCTAATATTAATAATAACACTTAGCACTTCAATTGCATCTCATATTTTCCAAGTGCTGTACAAATGCTAATTAATTAGGCTGTGAAGCTGAATGCCAAATAGAGAAAAAGTCTTGTGTCACTGCTTGTAGAACAAGTTATCTTGATTATTGCACTTTTAGTGTTTTCTTTGGGAAAAAACACAAGTAATGCAAGGAACAATTCAATTGCACAGAGCACAGCAGGGACTGGGAGGGGAAAACTGCCACAAAAATCCAGGGATGTGCTGATCCCAAAGCTGAAACAACCTCTTGTGGCTTTAGTGTTTGGAATGAAGGAAGGTGTCTTTATTCCAGGATTAGGCTTTTACTTAAGTGACAGAAGTGGAGCAATATATTTTCCATTCTGCACAAAAACTGAGTTTGTTTGAGGGTTTTTTTTTCTAATTTCCCCCTAAGTTACCAGTTTTACAAGCTTTTCATCTCTTCTCAAATGTAAAATGCATCTTCAATCCCCACTACTAAAACCCAAACAACTTTACCACTGCTTCGAGAGACATCTCTGCAGCCACCTTGTATCTGGCCAATAAATCAAGCCCTTTTTGAAACAAGAGTGAGTGTCCAAGACCATTGTCAGGCCAGAGGGACAGGGAGGCTCCAGCTCACAGCCAGAGGCTGATCAGGGCAGGATGGGAGGAGAGGAAGCTGAATCTGCCAAATTCCCTTCTCAGGGGACTTCGTGTTGGCTGGAGCAGGATGGCTGTACCCAGGGAGCTGGGCCACATGCTAAAAGATACAGAGGCTTCATTTCCAGCCCCTTGCAGGGGTTAGTAATGCTGTTTGCCAGTTCATACACAATTATTTTCTGCACACAGCTGATGCTTGCTAAATGATTGCACATAAAGCTGGTTTGTACATATTTTTCTCAGAAGTTGTTTTCTTCTGAACAACGTGAGAGAACTTGTCCAGGTGAGCTCTGAGTTAGTGGGGAGGAAAGCAAATCCAGCATCTCCTGGGTATCAGCAAGTGCAGCAGCATTCCCTGGAGCCCAAACTGCTGTTCTGTGTGTTTCCTTTGCCAGAGCTGCCTTCTGATGCAAACTGGCTGGGAGATCATCCATAAAGGACATCAGAGGGAAAATTACCAGACTTCAGTTAGGAAGGTGCTTCTAAAGATGCTCCACTGACAATTTGTCTGTGTGAAAGAGCATCCTGAGATGGCTGCACAGAATGTGGTTTCCCAGTCTCCCATACTAAGTTATCCTTTTCCACATCCACACCCTAGGGAGACTGTGAGACGGATTCCTATTTAGGAAAATTTATTCACATTTGAAAGGGACTTTAAAAGCTGTCATAATCAAAAACAGAGATAGAAATAAAGGTAAAATAGTAGTCCTTCATTCTCCTTCTCTCCCAAAGTTAATGAAATATTTGTAATTGTTTGTGAAAGAAACAGACTTTTATCCTGAAAACGTCTTGAAACTGCTATACCATGTTGCTGTTTGAAAAAGACAGAAATAGGCTACTGTTTTGGAATCAGCAGGTCAGGAATTTTCTTTGCCTGTACTGATTTTTATCGGTATGTATTTTTTTTTCAAATTTTCACTATAATTACTGTGATGAAACAGCAGCTAATTTTTGGTTTGCCCATCAGGCCTTTGTTAAACAATTCATCTTTGGTTTGATGAAAGCAGAGTGCCTGGTATCCTATTTTCAATTTGCCTCTTGAAATTATCTTGCTTTCTCTATAATACACAGAAATCACTGTTATTATATTTTTGTGTAATTTGCATATGACCATCTCCTTTCCTCTATTGAAATACAAATTCAAGGTGTTTTCACAACTTTGTTGATGGTATGTTATGATGATAATTTCTCATATAACACTTCTCAAAAAATATATACATTGCTGCACTGAGTTTTATAGACTCCTTTTGAGAGGCAGGAGATTAAGTGGTATAATTGGTGGAATTAATTTTTGTGAACAAATTACCCAGCCAGTTTATTTCATTTTGTGGTTGGCAAATCATTTTGAAACTGACTGTGGTTTCTGCATTGGAATACTTTGCTCATATGTAATTCCCTAAAATTACTGGCCCCCGAGCTCAGACTGCCAGGAATTTGGATGTCTCCTGGATTATCCAGACTAATGTACAGGGTAGGATTGCCCAAAGAAGTCTCAGGAATTGTTCTTAGCAGATCATTCAACTGTAGCCAGGGAAATAGGAGTGCAGTGTTGCTTGCAATCACTGAATTATCTCAGCAAGGGTGTCTCCCCAAGCACCAGAATGTTGAGGAGTAACCCACGTACCAAATGTTTGGAACTAAAAACCAAGGGACACGTGTAATGACATGCATTTAGCAGCACTGTTTAATTCCCTTTTTATTTTGAAAATACCATGGTAGCAGTTTTTAAGTCCATGGTGTTGGCACCACAGCCTGCCATAGCTCCCCAGAGAGCAGTGGGTTGGGAGGATTCACAGCTCCTTTCCGCTCCTCACTGCACTCTGACAGACAATTCCCTCCATGGCAGGAGGCAAAAGTGCTCCCAAATCAAAATCTAATTGAAAAGTTGTGAAAGGTATTACAGAACCCCCCAACTCTATGCAGGGATGGATGATTGAGTACTAATCAATTCAGAATAAATTTCTTTTAGGACCAGCACTTACTGGCAAGTAATTATTCTTTATAAGATAGACATCATAATGGATTGTGCTTCCCAAGAACAAAGGCTTGAATTATATCTCCAAGAACAGCACAGACCAAAAGGGGCATCACATTTTCCCAGGGAAGATGGGTGTACTTTGATTGTATTGGTGCTGCTGGACCAATTAGGTGAAGCTGCTCTTTGGCAATGAGGATTTCTAGGCAGTGACTCTATTAATGCTCCCAGGCAGTGGCTCCTGTGCCAGAGCCTTTTATTTACATGCTTGTAATGGACAGCCATAAGGTGCCCCTGCCCTCCCAGGAGCATCACTCACATTGGTGTTTGGATCTCCTAACACACTTACCAGGCAGTAAAAGTAATCTAATTTCTTAGTGCTCAGTGCAGGGTGCAGGAGTCTACATGTAAATAGCACTTAGAGTCAGCTGTGTTTATTTACTTACTAGCAAAGAGCTGGTCTGGCTTTAATGAATGGTATGGCATCTATATATTCATGCTGAATTTGCTACAGGATTTGCTTTTCTGTAGCATTTAGGAAAAGGCAAATTAGTGAATGTTGTAGCACAGCATATCCTGTGGCTAAAAATATATGCCTTGATTTACATATTCTTCTGTATTTATGTACACATACATAGATCTATCCAGCAGATACACAGACACAGACTTTGCATTTGATATTCTGATTGGAGCTTAATAGATAAGAGATTACCTTGGGGCCCTCTCTTCTCATGCCTCTCTGCTTCTCTCTGCCCAGTTACAAGCTGGGTTAACTCCTATTTTAGCTGAATTAAAAGTGTGCTCCTTACTCAACATTTTAAGCTCTAACTTACCTAAAAATATTTGCAAATCTTCTGCACCGAAGCTATGTATAAAAATATTTTTTCTTCCCAGATTCAGTTTCGCTCCACTTATTTGAGGATAAAGCCAGTACATCTGCACTGAAAAGCAGTGGGAAAAGCAAAACCAAAATCTCACTCATACAATATAAATGACTTTTATATCTGAAGAAGTAATTATGCAGTGTCATAAGAAAAGCAATAATAATTTCCTGATTCTTCTTCCAAGTGATGTGGGAAGCATCAGACAGTCTGAATCTGTTCTGAAAAATGCAGGAGGTGTTAATGAAGATTAAAACTGAATTAGTGGACATACCAGTGCAATCATGTCAAACAAAAGCAACAGGTATGCCAGATTATAATTGCAAACCGTGTTTTGTGGCTTGTTCTCTCATGTGGAAGCAAAAATAACCTTATTCTCCAGTCCCTTTTCAGTCATTTTTATGAATGTTGCATTTTGTCCTTTTTCCCCACTGTGCAAGCCAGGTGTTCCTTTTCCCTGCAAAACAACAATACATCATTTAAGTGAAGTTCATTTTTTGAAGCTCAGCGAGTTGAGGCTTTCTCCATTTCCCTGGCCATATCCAATCAGCTACTGGAGGCACTGGCATATATCATAAATTTTGCTGCAAATATGGGCCAGCTGAAACATATACCAATTCAGAGATCACATCTCCTCAGCATCCCACTAGGCAGGAAAGGAAATGAAATGTGTTTGCTGTGTTCTGCTGAAGCAAAAGAATGGAGGAGAAGCTGAAAAAAAAAAATCTGAATTCTTAGCAGGAAAGAAAACCTATTTCAAAAGAAAACCTTGAGAAAAGTTAACCCCCAGATCACTGCCTGCATTTTTCTCCTAGAGTCTTTTCTTGAGCAGTCTCTGCCTCCTGCTGACCAAGTAGTTGACCAAGGCTTTCCTTTCTGTTGTCCCAGCATTGTCTGGAGAGCAGGGTCATAATGAAAGATGCCATTATTAATTAAGTGTTGTGATGAGTAAGAAAGTTTACTCTCCTCTCCATCCCCGTGTGTATCCCAGACTCACTCCTCCTCTTGTCTCTTCTGTGAGGTTTCTAGAGCTGCTTGTCATGTTCATGGAATGACTTTCTCCGTTTTTAAGTCTGAAGCACTAGCAATTTTCTCAGCAGTCATGCAGACTGTCAAGGTCACAAGAATTTATCCATGTACTTGATGCTATGGCACACTGAATGTCACATTCCTGAATTAAAAAAAAGTAATCCACAGAGGATAAAGAAGTGCTTCATCTCGCAGGAGGTCCGGCTTTGTTGACTCAGCCCTCTGCTTGCTCTAGGATGGCTGCACCCAACCTTGCGGGTGGAATTTCACACCTGGGAAGTAGGATATGTATCAAATTTGGGCTTCTGGTCATTCAGTGGAGGTCAGTCCTGACCTGTTTGACCTGGGGCTGTGGGGTCATTCTGCAGTGGTTCCTGGTTTCTGTATTATTCCATGTTTTCACAACATCTCTCACTCCTTTTTGAGAAGCAGAGGTCAGGGCAAAGACACTTGTCGAAACGACAGTTTTCTCTTATTCTTGGGGATTAAATGTTCTCCTAAGACTACTCTCTGGTCTCCACTATGGGGGAATGAGCAGTCTGAAACTGAATGGTCTGAGCAAATAAAGGCACTACTGAATCCCTTAAATTCACTATGGGATACGGGGGAGTCTGTTCCTTATGTATTTATGTCAAGGAAACTCCATGAATGCCATGAATTTTGTGCAAACCATTACATGCTCTCATGTAGATGTAGCAAAAGGGCAGGGAAGCAGGGGGCAACAGAGCTTAAAAGGATTTAGCAATGCTTGGTCACTCACTGGATTACTTACTTTTGTTTGCCTCAGGCTTTTTCTCCTAACTGTGCATCAAGGCTCTGTATTGACTTGGCTGAATTATTGAAGGGAGTTGCAAATGATGCATGAAATGAAAAATCCTTCTTCACCCTCTGCACAAACTGCCAACAGACAATTCTGTGCAATCACTGCTGAGCTGCACCATGATATCAGGTGTGCCTAGATATCCACAAGAATTTTTGGAATTGATGATAATGGGAGCTTCTCTTCTTAATGTTTCCCTTACTCCTTTCAACTCTCAGTCTCAGAAGAAATGTAACGTTCTGCCAGGGCAGTTGTCACCACTGAGAGCACTTGCACCCACTATAACCTTATGTTTGTATAACTGGGACCAGCATTTGGGACCAAGTCAAAGAAAATAGCCATCCTTCTGGTGTACTTGTAGGAATCAGTCCCTTCATCTTCTCTCAGATTTATGTGCCTGTTAAGGGAATCTGAATTTTGAAAAGCTGCATTTCCACATAGCTCCAAAAAGTCACAGCAGATGTTGAATTAAGCAGTCCACTCAGATGGCAACCAGATCTGGAATTACAAGAGTTTGTCAGCAACTATGTGCTTCTTGTTTAAGTGGTGGTAATTTTAGCAAACCATCCCTTACTCAGAGGCCTCCAACCCAAAGCAATATATTTGCTTGACATAATTTGAAAATCTTCTGCAAATACATGTTATAAGAGTAAGTGATAATGTTAGGGTTTGGAGTTTCATCGTGATTGTGCTGCACAGCTGCTAACACCACCCTCTTTAGAATTTATGTGCTCATCTAGGTTTTTCAGGAAAATTTAATTTGAGGAAGTTGTGTTTGTCAACTTCCTGGCTTACTGTCAACAGCATGCTGCTTTCTTTTTATTATGAGGTGCTAATTATGTTTTTCTCAGACTTCAATATAAATGAAATGTATTTGGCAGTTGTCAACAGCTTTGCAGAGTACGATAACACCATCACATAAACTTTGAGGTTCTCTGAGCATGGGTTTATGCTTCTGGGTTGTCCATCTTGCAATTCTATTTCACACAGTGGGACAAGATCACCTGACCTGTTTTGCAGATGTTTTAGAGAGCACAGAAACTGTCAGGAAGTAGAATAGCACTGAACTCTAGAAATGGGTGTTCTTTGTGAAGAAAGAGCACAACAGAGCTGGTCTTTAGTGAAAATCTCACAGCATTAACAGAGCTTGAATCAAATTAAGCAGAAGTGCAGCTGTTAAATTCCTTCCTTCCTCATCCTGAAACTGAGATCTAGGCAAGAGTAAGCCATTGGGAAGTGGGGGAGCTTCCTCTTTTTTTCAAGAACATACAATGATCTGTGTGCCATCAGTCCCCACACCACAAAAATTAACACTTGGTCTGCAGTGGAAGGAGTTCATGGAAAACTTTCTAGGAGTCTGAGCTCCAGACCCTCCTCTCCCCTGACCCTCCTCTGGGCACAATGGAGGAGGCAGATGACCCCAGAATCCTTCTTCCCTTTTCCTACACAGCTCAGGCAGTGAGGCATTGAGTGGATCCCACTCGGAGATCCTCTCACACATGAGCTGCTGAAGTAACTGTTGGAGGTCTTCAGTTAGGAATTAATTCAGAAATATTCAGCCTCTTCAGGTCCCATAACAGAAGAAAGCAGTCACAGGACAGAAAGGAAGGAGTTGATAAGGGCTTGATGCAGTTTGGATATCAGAAGGATGGAGGCAACCTTTTTCCACAGGTCATCACATTAGGGCGAGAATCACATTTGTGCTGGGCCATCCTGCCATTTCCTTTGATGCTGGCAGTCCCAATAGTTGTGTTCAAAAGCTAAATAACCTGTGCACTGCTGTGCACGAGCCAGGATGATGAGGTATTGCTTGCATTTTAGTCAGCAAGAGGAGAGTGAAAGGGATCAGTCTATTTATATTGTCTATATTTATATTGTTTACCACCATAGATGCAGCAAGACATGGGAAGGGTGGGAAACCTTTGTTTTGATCAGAGGAGGTAATTTCACTGAAGCCTCCATAGCCTTTGCAAACATGCCACTGATAACAAAACTGAGGATGGGCCAGAAAGATGATGTAGGAAGATATATTGCGAAATTATTAAATCTATTTAGGATTAAAAGATTGCTAGAGTTTCTTTAATTTTGGTTATCCTTTATATTCTTAGAAATGAAATCTTCTTTCAATTATATTGCACTTAAGCCTTATGCTCTTAAACAAAACTTCCTCACAGCTTATTTTTAGAAAATCTTGAAACGGGAAAGGCTTTTAAACATTTTTTTAACATGAAGTCAGGTTTTTAATAATCACTATTGCAAAATAGGTTTTACACCTTCCATGCTGATATAGCTATAATCTTTTTTCCCTATAATCTTTTTTCCCTAATTAAAAAGTACTTTTTGGGCATTTCTGCCTCTTCTTTTTCTGTTAAATACCCCTTTAGAAGAAGCACTGAAACTTGCACTTTTCCTCCTGCTGTGCCACCACCCCTATTGCAGGGCTGGTGTGTTTCTCTTCAGCACTGCTGCTTCGTGACTGTTCCCTGCCAAAAGTCGTGCTGCCTGCATCTTGCTGGCAGAAGCAGCTCTGGGTCCTGTGTGTGATGGTGAGAGACCATTTAC
Source organism: Agelaius tricolor (assembly GCF_023055355.1). Taxonomy (NCBI): domain Eukaryota; kingdom Metazoa; phylum Chordata; class Aves; order Passeriformes; family Icteridae; genus Agelaius; species Agelaius tricolor. Next base: position 7,358,276 of record NW_027269270.1, read on the forward strand.
AAAGCTCCCCTCCCTCAGAAGCAGCTCTGGGTCCTGTGAGTGGTGATGAGAGATCATTTACAAAGCTCCCCTCCCTCTAAACAGCGTCTTTCACTGAGCCACTCGTGCTCGTGTTCACCAGCTGCTCTCCTGAGGATGCACAGGAGTGCAACACTCCTGGGGACTCCTAAAATGCCAGCCAGGCAACAAGGAGAACATCTTTTCCTTCCCCCAGGAGCCACTAACCACGCACAGGCAGAGGAAATGAACACATATTTTTCTTCGGACTGCAAGGAAAGAAAGATGATTCAGATCCCCAAAGAGATTTGGGATATGAAAACGTGTCCTTTCTCCCTAGCCAAATGAAAGTAAATTGACTTCTCTAGTCAATTTGATTTAGGTCAGTGTGCCAAGCACTACAAGTGTTGCCCTTAAGAGGGACAGATTCCTCAGCAATGAAGATATGTCCACTGTAAATGTTCTTGCTGGTATCCCACTGGCTTGTCCCTCATAATTTTAGACCATGACATCACTGCAATTTCCATTGCTTCTTTTCTTCTGAGCACAGTAGCTGATATTTTTCCTCCTGCTTTCTCTAAGAGTATATTTATTATTTATTCAGATGAATAATATTTTCTATGTTTGAATCAGGGAAAGTCTCTCTCAATCCTTCCTCCATCACACTGGCTGCACAGTTGCTGTTGGTGCTCCCAAACCAGCTCTGAGTCCAGGCACAGTCAGGCTCTCAGGGTTTGGCAGGTGCCAGCTCTCCAGCTGTATGAAATGAGGTCCCTGCCTGCTCTGGGTACAGCTGCAGTAACCTTCCTGCTGGCACTTTTGTGTCCTTGCTGATATTTTGCCATGGCAGAAATAGGGAAGCTCTCAAGGGCACAATGTCAGAGTGAAAAGATGAGAGAGGACGTGGGAACCCACTTGCTCAGTGTGTATTTGAAGTCAAAGCGTATCTGGAACTCCTCTCTTCTGCAGGGAAAGACATTTTGTTAGTGAAAATATTTGCCTTCGTCCATGAAGCCTTGAAAACAGCATCTTGAGGGTAATTTGCTGCTAGTGGAACATTTTTTAAAAAAGTGGTACATGTAAAACACCAGCCCTGTGAGGTAGGAAGGTCTCGAGGATGGCATGAGGAAGGAAATTTGGGTTCAGCCAGCAGAAATTTGGGGAATCCTCCACAGCAACATCAGAAGTCACTGACAAGTATTCCAGGTACTTTCTGCATGCTTAACTGTGAGCACAGGAATAACAGAGCAGAGCCATGCAAGGCCAGCCTGGCCTCAAACCCAAAGGGAAGGAGCACCCAAGCTCGTGGTGACCCTTGCAGACCTTGGGAAGGGCACAGGGCTGCCAGCTCTGGCCGTTCCTTTTGCTCTGCCCTCTGCCAGGCTGGGCACTGGTTGCACCACCCTCCCCAACAGCCCACTCTGACATTTTTTCTCAGTTTAAAATTTGCTTGTATGATGTCTATGTGCAGAAAAATTTGGCACAGCTATATTCAGTCCCTGCCAAAATGTGTGCTTTGTTCATCTCTTTGTTTTTCCTAACATAATCACCGTAATTTAATTTTCCACAATTAAAAAGAAAGAAAAACAAAAAACCACTCAGGTTTTAAATACTCTGATTTTTTTTTCCTAATACATGAACATCCTAGAGTAAAACACCAACATGCCACTTTTAACACCGTATTTATACACTTGAAATCACTTGCCATTTCTTTCTGTAAAAATTAATTTAATCTAATTTCTAGAAAATCGTTAATTTGTTTTAGTCAATTCAGTCCTCTTCAGAGTTTAATTTTTCCCCTTTATTTTTGTGTGTCTTACAGTCTCTGCATCCAATTTCACAATTGCTACAAAGCTATGACTCACATTTATGTCATAAGATACAGAATGGAGAGAAACTTGTGAGCTTCATTTACTTTGACTCAAGATATGTTTCTGATTCTCAGTGTCAAAAGTGCAGCAGAAGCTGTCATTTCTGCTCAAGACATGAGATATATTAATAAACTAAATAAAGGAGACCACACTGGAAAATGTGAATTCCAAAAAAAAAAATCAAAATGAAAAGCTGAAACAGTCCATGAAAATGAAAGGAAAGAATCCTGAATTTTTTATCAGAACTGTATTTGGTCTGCATATTTGAATGTATTTGTCATGCCTTATATACACAAAGAACAAACATAAATCAGGTGATTTTTATTATTTTTTTTCAGACTAAGGGAAGAAACAAACAAAAAAGAAGACATAAACAGCTCATTTTTTTCTTTATTACTGTGTAGTTTTTGACTTTAATGGAGTGACTTCAAAGACTTTACATTTTTTCCAGCACGAGAGTAACATCAGACTCAAATTCTTCACATACCAAAGAACTCTGGTTGAGTCACAAAAACATTTTCTATCTTGAACTTTTTACTTTGTAGAAGGAAACCTCAAATTTCTTCCCCTAAAACTCATCATGAATTCCAGTATTTTTAATTTACAATAAAGAAAAATCCATGTGCAAAATCTAATGGAGGTCAAAGGATGGAAATTCTATAGGAGGGTTAAAGTGAGAAAAGCAATCAGAAAATTGTAGCTAATCCTCTTACAAATGAAAAATTAAGATTTCTATCTCAGATTTGGGGTGGTTTGTGGTTTTTTCAAAAGAATATCTGAGGGAAAAACTGCCTCAGTCCCAGTAGTTAGGCTCTGGACTGAGCATTACCCAGCTGTTTCCAGAAATCCTCACTGCATCAATTTTACTTTGGAGTCAAATCACTCAGTCACACAATTTGCTACTTTTCAGATTAAAATGGTTCTGCTGAGATGCCCATCTTCTTTTCTGAGAAGTCATTTGGTTTCCTTTCATAAGCATAGTGCTGGGATTTTGCAGTGGTGATTGTCATTGGATTTTCTGTGAGGTTTTTTGATTAGGAAAGACAAACTGCATCAGTTTTGACTTTTGCTTAAGTCTGCTCACTGCTTAAAATAACTTACTATGCAAACCTTAACTTAGAGATACAGACAAAAGCAGTATGACACCATCATTTTAACCAGAGTTTCTGTGATCTGTACAGAGTGATAAATGTTCTTAAATGCAATTGACTATTTTGCAGAGAACAATTTCTACTAATTTGTCTCTATCCAGTCAGTAATTAAAGCAAAAGAGGTGGTTTCAGCATTGACATAGTTTATTAACTACCCGTCTAATTCTGTGTTTTGAAGACTAGGTGGTCTTCAAAAAGGCATAAATTGTGATTCTACATCCTGGCATTAAAAGGGAGGGGAGGGAGAGTAAGCTTTGGCTAATTTTGTTAGTATAACTCTGTAAAACAGTTACTCATGGGAAATATTTTCATCAGGAATGGGCCACCTTAGAATTCAGGCACCAAATTCATATTTGATACTCTTTGAAGTAAATAATAGAAATTTCCTGTTGGACTAATTATGTCACTGTTTTTATTGGTTTTGCTTGGGATGGAGGAGGCAGGCTCTGAACAAGCAGAATAAGGAGGAAAACATATATCAAGCACCTGATAAATGTCTCTTGTTTGCACAAATTTCTAGAAAGAGGCCAACTTGCAAGCAGGGAGGAGGTAAATTATTTATTGCACTGTTTCTGCAGATGCAAAACAGATGAATTCTTGTATAAAGGGTGAATGTGGGTTATGGGACAGCAGACAGATAGAAAAACCAGTCCATGGGACATCTAGACTCTGCCAGATAGACATTCCAATCCATCCAATTTTGACTTCAAAATGTTCTTACCCTAGTCTGGGTCTGTCAGACCTAGTGCAGAATCTGAAGTTTCAGCAGGATGTACAGCACCATTGAGCAGCACTTGTTCACTGAGGAAGATTGGCACTTGAATGTGGTGACAGCTCTTTATAAATTGCAGTGGTGGGTGGCAGAGGACTCCATAGGAAAATTAAGAGTTTTTATTTTTAGGAAGGTGGAATAGCAGTGTGCTAAGAGACAAATCACGAAGCAAACAGAAGTGGGCTGGAAGAATACAGGAGATAAACAAGCCTTGCAGAACAAGTGGATAAAATTAGAAAACTAGAGCAGCATTTCTGACTCAGGTGTGAATCCAGAAGTGTGTGCTTCTAACTGGTTTTTATCTATCCAGAACAATTAAGAAAAACTACATAGATTTGCTAAAGGAAAGAAAAATCAAACTTCTGTCACTGGAAACCCTTTAAATCTCAGTATGTTTGGGTTTCTGGTGGTTTCTGGCAGGCAGAGCATGACTGGGACTTATGGCTGCCAACTCCACATCTGAGCCTTAACAGATTTCCTCATTAGAGTCTGAGAAAGGCCAGGCATGGGGAGGTGAGGGGAGAGGCTAGGTCTCAGGGCACCAAGGCAGCTTTGTGTAGGAAACCCCACTCCAAAGAAGCAGCTTTCTGTAGGAAAAACCTGCCTCCACAACCTGTGCCTAGGTGCAGCCAGCCATGTCCCAGTGTGGTTATTTTCCTGTCTCCTCATCTTTCCATTTTGCAAAGTACAATGGTGCCAAAACAATGTACAGGTGAGTCAGAAATAAAGAACAGAAAAGGGACCAAAATACCTCCCAGACTACAAGATATGTCCATTTATCATAAGCATGGCACCAGGCAGAGCTGCCTTTCACCCCAGCAGAGGGGCTGTCCTACCTTTCTCTCTGCTACAGCTCTCTTGTGTCACCTTGGCTTGGCAGGAGCACTCAGCCCCCTGGGAGGTGTCCCATGTGTGTGCTCAGGGTAGGAGCTGCAGTCCTCAGTCTTGTGTAAAGATTACTGTAATTGTGGTGTCTTTGGGCTCTAAGAGGGTCATTAGCACCCCAGCGATCCTAAATGTTTAGCGTTCTCATTCCCATTGATGTCCCAAGCCCAGGTTGCCCTGGAACTGGAGCACAGTGGGTCTCTGAGGAGGTAGATACACAGTTTTTCCTTCTGTCACCAGGCAAGAGGAAATGCTTGGTCAATGAGAGCTGCTGGAGCAAAGGTGGCTACGATGCTTCCTTGCTTTGTGGAAGTGTTCCTTTTTAATTCTGTCAAAACAGCCTGAATGAGAACGGTGGAAATTTTTCCTGCTTTTCTCACAAATACTAAATATCCTCTGCACTGCTGATTCCTCATACTTCTGTAACTTTCTCATTACTTCTTAGCAGAGTTCTTGCCAGATGTGTAAATCAAAAGTGTCTCAGACAGCTTTTAAGTGCTCTGGGACTTTCTGCAGTTTTCATGCTTTTTTCTTATCCTCTTTCTTTCACTCTACATTTCTAAATGCAGCTCACTGATATGTGCCCATCAATGGCCTTTGTCTTTTACAGAAAGCAGTATGATTACATGGGAATCATAAAAATGAAATAATGGTTTTATAAATTTTCAGAGACTTTTCACAAGAAACACATGAAAGTTAGCAGCTTGGGAATGAGTGAAGCAGGAATTTCCAGTCGGAGTTCTTTTGGCTTTGGGGAAAGGTCATTTGGAAAGGATTCCTTAATAGAAAAACCAGTTAAACAGAGATATGTGTGTTTTCCAGTTCAGGAATTTCTATGAGATTTTATTCAGAAATCTTGATGCCATCTGCTCTCCTCTCCACCCTTACATTTTCTGATCTTATCCCAGTGGAAACTGCTGGACTTCATTTGCCACATGAAGAGGAATCTTTGCCTTCCCTAACAAATTAACAACAGTTTGTGAAAAGACTAATTTTTGGCTTTTGTTAGACAATATTAAACCTCAATGGAAAGTGTTGGCCAGCCAACCTCCTTATTTCCTTGGATTCATACTGGTCTTGACTACAAAGTCAGGAAGATGTCTTCAGAAGCTGTCATCTTGCCTAACGTGTTAGGGAAAATGGATATTTGGATAAACTTTCCCAGCCTAGCATGGGGAAGACAGCAAAGAATGGTATCAGAAACGACAGCTGACTTTGCTAAATTGTTTCAGAGCAGGTTTTACATTCTAAATACAGCAAGTGAACATATGGAATGGTTAGAGGTTAGGAAATAAAACTTTGTGTAATAATACTACAATTTATTCCCTGAAATTGTTTGTATGAATTTGATTTAGGGGTATTTACCAGTTTAAAACCTCCTGAAAATGGGAAATACCTTTGAAATCAGTGTTTTAATTTTCTGTGCTTTCTTCTAAATGTTTTTTATTTAATAAACTGCATTTGTAACAACATTAGTGAGTTTAACTTGTAAGCCCATATACTTACTTCAGTCAGACAAATAAACTAACTTCCAACCAGAAATAGCCTATTATGTCTGAGAGGATTTTCTCCTGTTAATTGAAAATGAACTGGAACTAAGCTAAATTGCTTGAATGTTTAATCTTTCCTTGTTACACTAGGGTTACTAGCAGGTGCAAGCACAGACACATTTCTAAACAGAAATAACAAGCTATTTAGTGTTTCAGCTCTGGCAAGTGCTGAGAAGGGCAGTGACCTGTAATACCAGTAAGAGTATGAGCATTTCCAAGTCTCAGGCATTTCAGCTAAAAGAAATCTTCTCAAAGCTTACACTTGTTTGTAGCCCAGGGAAATGTTAAAGAAATGTCTTGCAGGAAAACTGATTTCCTTCCTCATTAATGTACAGAGAATTTAATCTTCAGGAAATTGAACCAGCTTGCAAGTATGAAAATATAGAGGTTGCTTTAAGGATCAAGCAGCAGGATAGACTGGATCCCCTGTCCTGAGGGAAAATTGCAGTAGCTGCAGCTCCCTGTACTCTAGGCATGAGCTCCCTGTATATTCAGGGATATGCAGCATGTTCAGGCTGGTCCTGCAGATAATTTATGTGGGGGCAATTGCCCTGCATCCCTAGGGAACTCCCAGCCCAGAGAAGGCAGGAGAGGTGTTACAGAGGAGGAAAGGTGTGTCTGGCAGTGGATGGTGATTAGGCCCTGCTCTCAGGAGCTGTGTCCTGCAGAAGCTGCTGGCCAGTGAGGAGGAGAGCTGGGGAGGAGCAGATATCTCCATCTCAATGAGGAAGGACATATATGTCCACTGGACATATTTACTAAAATCAACACTGCACTTACACAGAGATGAGACAGCAGCTCTTTAAACATTCTCTGAAAAACACCCCAAACACACCTCCTAGTCTCCTCATTATTTTCACTGACAGGCAGTTCCTCCTGTCTTGCAGCACTTCTCAGCCCCTTTTTAACATTCCCTTTTCTATCCTTTACGTACAGGTGCTGTTTTGCTCCACTGCCACAATTAAAATCACCTAGACAGAGGCTGTACAAAGGTGCTCTTTGCTCTCTTGTTCCTCAAAGCATGGACATCAAGAACTGGATCCCAGCCCACTGACATCAATGGGAGCCCTTCCATTCACCTCATGAAGTCTGTGCCAGGTCAAGGAGGAACACAGATGAGAGAAAGCAATTTGGCTGTCACATTCTCCTTTCATCAAGAGCTTTACACAGAAAAGCTCTTTTTAACGTAACTTCTGCTGCTGAGTTGGAGATTTTTGTCCCTGTGAAGTGAATTTCCACTAATAACTACAGAGGTATTCAGGATGGGTCTGAGAATGGAGCAAAGAACTAGAGTTACATGGGACATCTGAGGTAATGGATGTTTTTATTACTTTTTTCCTTCATTTGACAGTTGAACTGGAGGGAGACAAGTAAAACCAGTTTGGAGAACAGCAAGTGGAAAATGAAGGCAGTATTAACAGGGTGATTTAGCTCCAAGCAGCATGTCTGCACCCTGGCACACAGCAATGGGGCTGGAGTGGGGGCAGAGGGCTGAGCGATGGCATTCAGGTGGCAGCTAAAGCACCAGTGCCACTGTGGAGACAGAGGGAAATGAGCATCATTTTAGTGGCCTGGGTGGGAGAGAGGATCCAGCTTTCAGTCCCCAGTCTAGGATGGGATGTGTAGAAATGGCTGCACTCATCACAACTGCCTCATTCCCAGCCGCCCTGGGGCGTCAAACAGGAAGAGATCATCCTGGCAGAAAGAGAACATAGCAGAGCTGGAGACTTGGGGTTAGGGTGTAGGTATACACCCTAACCCCAAGTCAGTAGGCACACACAGTTTGTGGTGGTTGGGAGTGGGGCTGTGGCCCAGCCTCATCCCCAGTGGGCACAGCTGTGAGCAGCACTGACAGCAATGAGCCATGGAGTGCCCAGGGGCACTGACCAACCACCACAGGGAACAGAGGGCACACAGGTGCAGGGCATCAACAGGAGGGGATAAAAGGTTGGGCTAAAGAACAAGAAGGGCAGATGCTTGCAGCCTTCTGAAGTGAGATGGTGTTACTCTGTGTGGGTTGAAGCTTTCTGAAACTGTAGGGTGATACTCTGTGTATCATGGCCATTTCAACTGTGACAGTCTTCTCAAGTAGCTATAGAGTTTTCACTTAGAAGATGTCATATTTTAAAAAACATGAATTTCTCTTTAAATATCATAAATATTTCAAATTAATAGTTTTGTACTTTCTTCATTGGAACAGGAGCCAAAACATGGTTCTAAGGACGTGACTCTGGAGCTATCAGCTTTCTAAGGAGGAAATGTACTGAGTGACAGGTAAGATAAAAAATAATGATTTGTCTCCTTCCTTTAACCAGATGTCAGCATGGAAAGGGTTGGAAATTCAGGTGAAAGGCTCACATTAAATAAACTTTCTGCCTTCATCCAGTAGCACCTCAGATATATTAACATTTGGAGTGTCATCCAGAAGTCAAATTTATTTTAACAAGGCCATGTCCCTGGGATATTTGGGATCATGGTCAGCCTGTAAGGCATTTTCAGAGAGGTGTGTGAGTGATGGCCAGAGAGCCATCTGCTCCCTAGGGTGATCTCCAGAGTCAGTGGAATGGAGAAAGAAGGCCATGCCCACTTCCCACACACCAGCCTGACTGAAAGCTAGTGATGAAAATGGAGGTCTCCTTTCTGATGGATGTACCGTCAGGATACCAATAACAAAATATATGTAGGTTTTTTTACTGAGTATGCCTGACAACCAAGCCATGGATATTTAACTCCTTCAGGTTATTGTCTCAGTGGAGGTAAGAGCTAATTTACGCCTCTGAGGCATGCACTGATTCTATCAAAGTTCAGAAAATTTCTTTGAAAAATCCTAGAGTCTAAGAGAAAAACAAAAAGAAATATAATGTTAATTTAGACAGAAATTAATATAACTGTACTTAGCCCTTTTTAGCTTAACTTGCAAAAATTATACCTTGCTATAGGTCTACTGTAAATTGCATATTCTGCCTGTCAAAAATCCTTGGAAACTGATTGCCTAAATGTTGGATGTTGAGTCCTGCTGCCCACTGGACAGCAGGAATTGGTATCAGACCAGAGGCTGTGGAACAGGGCACAGGTTGGGTATGCAGCAACAGGTTTTTCTATGCTCTATTACCCTAAAATCCCATGAAATTCTGGATGTGTCCATGTGGCTTTTCAAGTACACAGAAGCTAATGGAAAGATATTGTTATGTGTCACGGGCATATTTTATGAGAATCTTTTTGCTGGGATTTTTCTCCTGAGAAGCTGAGAGGCCTCAGAAATTAAATATAAACAATTATCTGATTGCTTGGAATGTGGTTTAGAGGTTGCTTACCAACAGGTGTGTCTTTTATTGGTTCCATGTAATTTGTTTCTACTTGATGACCAATCGTGGTCCAGCTGTGTTAAGGCTATGAGCAGTCATGAGTTTTTATTATTCATTCCTTTCTAGCTTTCTGATGTTTCCTTTTTCTTTCTTTAGTATAGTTCTAATATATCATTTTCTTTTAATATAATATACATAATAAAATAATAAATCAGCCTTCTGAAACAGAGTCAAGATTCTCATCTCTCCCCTCATCCTGGAGACCCTCAAACACCACCACAATTATGTTCTCCCTCTCTCATTTTCCATACCAATAATGGCTGCTTCTCAGTCAAGTTATTGTTGGAAGAGCATCATTTTGGTTTTTACCCTTAGACTGAAAAACAATAGCAGTGCTTGATGACACCTCAAATTCTAAAGCTCATCTTTTTTTCTGGAGGCTAGCATGGTGTTAAATCCAGTATTTGCAAGTGCTTTTTTTTTGTTGTAATGTCTGAGGGTTTTAGCTCATAGTCTCAACTCATAATTGCATCAGCTCCCACTGCTGATAGGCTGAAGATAACGAATCCTCAGTTTGGCATACAGGTTGTCACTAAACAAAATATCTGTTTAGCAAACCATCAGAATTTGTGGATGAGAGGAAGCAGATGTATCATTAAGCACTAAATGGGAATATCATTTACAGTGGATGTCATGTTTCATTTTGATAAACTGCAAAAACCCCCACATGGAAGATGCAGCCCTGTGTATCTGCTGCTGAAAGCAGTGTTTTGAAAGGTAATGTTATGATGCTCTGCTGGCAGAGCTAAGATTTATTAGGGAATATGATATATGGCCCAAGCATTACCATAAAAGATAATGAAATGTGATCTGATATATGAGCTGGTATCCCATATAAAACACTCAGAGAAAAGAATCTTCACTTTGTAGAAAAGGCACACATGGAGAGCAGGGGCTTGACTGGGACTATCCAATTGTCATCAGCTATTTGTGGATTTTGGGATGCTGTAGCCCTATCTCCCTTCATAAACACTGACTGTCCTTGTATCTGATGAACATTGTTACTGTCATTTTTCACAGGCTGTAATGATCAAATACCCATTAATGTAAATAAGAAGAGACAGTGAAACATCAAATACACATTAATGTAAATAAGAAGAGACAGTGAAACATTCTTGAAGTGGTTCTGTCGTTGGGGAAAAAAATCCTTCTATTTACCTCTCATAGTCTTGTCACTGTCTCTTGAGTGACAGTTGACTGTTTTTAATGCATGCATCTCTTTCACCTTTTCCTCATTTTGAACATTTTCTCTCCTTTCTCTCCTTCCAATCTAATCTCATTTCTAATGCCAGTCTGCATAAGATGCTCATCTTTTAAATTACAACTTAGTTGAAAGGAAATACTTGGAAAAGACATGCATCTGGGGGCTGTTCTAATTCCTCTTTCTGCAGTCAGTTTTGTTAAGACTGTTTGGTTCAGATTTGAACAAAATATTTCTCAACAACTATATTTTTCTTTCTCTTTCTGGAATCCTTGTCTAGGTATTATAACCTATTATGCCCTTTTTTTGGGTATTTACACTGTTCCCCTTATTATCCATCTGAAATATGTAATATGTATGAAGCAAGTGCAAATCATACTACATTACCATCATAATGAGTAGTAAAGCTCCTTCTGCAGTGGCTGATGATCTGCTGCTGGAAAGGCACAGAAAGACACCACTGAAGTGTGATGCAGGGATGGGTTATGGTTTGCCAGTGTAATTTTGTGTGAATCATCTGTCCCATTTGCTACTCCACTGAAATGGGGTGGATACAGGCAAGAGCAGAGGCTCTTCTGAAACATTAGACTCATTATTAAGACCTGAGCAAATATTTATGATTTGCCATTGTAACTCTGGAAAAAACAAGGATTTATATGAGAATACCAAGTACCAGCAAGTTGTTACTTTAGGGAAGAGGCCATACTCTCCATCTGCTGTAATAGAGCAGTGCAGTGTCAGAAAGCAAAGTGCCAGGCATGGAAGTAGGACACTGACTCTTCTCATATTATGCAAAGGGGACTCCAGGAGGAAAACAAGGGCATTGAAATGAAGTAGTTTTGCCCACCAGAGCTGGATTTTTTTTGTGGAAAACTATTAGGAGAGTGAGGGGAAGTGGCAACTGTACATATGGCAGGTTTCCAGATGGGTCACATCTTCCCAACAGGGAATCAGCCTTGAGGAGAAAAGGCACTGGTCAGTGAAACAACTGTACCATCACCAACCTCCTGGGGTAGTGAGTGTCACCTAAAGCTGTTGGGATTCACCAACCTGCCTGTGGAGCTGAGAGAGGGACTTGCTGTGCTGCTACCACACAGCAGAGGCTGAGCAGAGGAGAGGGTGCTGGCTCATTGCTGCCCTGAACTGCTCCTGCAAGCCAGCCACAGCCCCTGACTGGCAACTCCTCTGTATGAAAACAGAAAATGCTGATTTCTTTCAGTGCCTAATGGCCCTAACTGATAAAAACTGCTGCCACAGTGACACAGAAGACAGTGGTGAAGACAAGCATGATTGTTAAGGGTGTTTCATGCATGCAGAATGAGAGAGGTGGCTCACTTTTACTCATTATGTCAAAAACTGCTCGGTCCAGTCTGTGAGCCAACCTCCTTTGTGCTCTCAATCCCCTCTGAAGCTCACAGCACAATTAATGATAAATGAACAGCTATGGAATTGATTTCATTAAAGCAATCAGAGATCAATAGCAATACAGTGCAAGTGTTAAACAGTTAACTGCACGTGACTAATTGTGCTCAAAAGATGGGCTGGTTTTGTTCTGCTGACATTTATAAATGGCTAAGCCTTCATTTTCATAGTTTATGATGTCAGATGAATCCCTTGGGAAAGTATTTTCCTTCCAAATGATGTCTATAATTCAGTGCTGAGTGCAATTTACCAACAATTGTAGTGCTTTAAAGCATACAGTAGGCTAGCTTATTTCTGTATCAAGCAACTTGACATTTAAGATAATTTGTTAACTGTAGGAAAAATATATAAACAAGGTAATTTTCTTGTAAACAGTTGCCATGTACGACAAGGAGTATAATTGGTAACCTCTGTCGAAAGCAGGAACAATGAGAGAGACTTTTGACTGTGGGTGTACAAAATGAAAAGCACTACCTTAGGCTGCCTCTGCACTGGGTCTGCTCAGCTGGAAAAGTAAAACAAGCTACAAAGTCTGCTGCTGGAAAAGGTGGTTTTTAGAGAGAAAAAAATCCCACATTTTTCCTGAGGCTTGTTTATATTCTTTCTGCCAGGATGTGGCTGAAGCTAGTGATCCTGTTGGGCATGTATCCCTGTCAGGTGGTGATGGCAGCAGTGCTTGGGGTCTGCAGTGCAGCTCTTTGGGACTCAGACCTCTGCTTCCATGGGAAATATGGGTGTAAAACAGCCATTTCTGAATATCAAAATGACTCACTGTGCACTACAGCTGGTCAGTGCCATAGCCCTGCCAGTTTCACAGCAATGGAGGCCAGCAGAGCTTGGGTTTTCTTCCCAGGATATCCGTATGGAGGACCCTTAGTTAAGTTCTCATCAGTTCAGTCTGCTTTTTATGTGCTTTTCTGCTGTTGTAGGAGAAAGACCAACCCCCCTTGTTTCTGGTGACCAAATGTACAAGGCTACAACCCTGTGCATCTCAGTGGAGCTGTTCTCACAAGCATGCTGAGACCTGTACTGCACTGGACCCCAGCTCACAAGAGCTTTGGTCAATAAAGAGAAAATATGCAATCACTAAAAGCAACACATTCAAAGAATTTGCTCAGAGATGTATATTGATAGGATTCTTCCTTAGTAAGAGTTTAGAAGATAAATCATAGTTTAAAAGAATTGCTGGATGCTTCATAAGCACATATTCATTAACTCACTGCAATCATTAGTGCTCTGTGGGCTCTGGTTCCTGAGTAAGCTGCTGAGAGAGGAGAAAGAGGATTTATTCCTGGAGGCACATTGTTCTGAGCACATCCTTCATCTGGCCAGTGAAAAGATTCATTTTCCTCTCCTATTCACTTTGCTTTCTTGCAGGAATGCCTTTTGTAGCACACCTCTCTGTGCAGACCCAGGCCTCTCCTGGCTGCCAAAAGCCTTCCCCATCCACGTGCCCTCCCTTATTACAGCAGCTCCCCTTTGTGGATGCTATTGTCCTCTTTTCTTCTGTTTCTCTGGACTCAAAATCAAATGCTCTATTTCTCCCAATTCATAGTGGTGGAAATGTGGCTTTCACAGAAAAGATCTGTATCTCTGGTTCCTCTAGTTATCTGCTTCTGTGCCACAGTCATCATTCTGAGTTTATATTATGAATCCTGCCTCTATTCAGATTGTGCTTACAGTATATTTAGAGGTGCGTGAAACGTTTGCAAGCACCTTATCTTTATTTTAAAAGAAAATAAAATTTTATTCCCTCCTCAAACACGGTCTTTTAGGGGAATAAGGTTTTATGTACTCCCTGTGCATAGTAACAGTGTTGCTAGGGGGCTGTATTTCTGCAGGATCTCCTTCAGCTGAGGGCTCATCTTAACATTTGTCAATGTGTTCAGTGAGAAAAAAGCAGAGCATTGGAACAAAAACCAAACTCCCCTCCCACCCCCATTATTCACATCACTTCAAACTTTCTATAGATTCAAGGATAATGGTAACAAGGCCTTTGCTCTCCTCTCACTTAGACATGGTGCACACCAGCTTTGTGGTGAAGTAAATTAAATCAGACCACTATTTTGTCTTAAAAATGCATGCAAATGATGTTTTTATCTTCATGATTAAGCTTAATTACCAAGTGGAAAATGTTCAGTGCAGAGAGTGGTAATGAAATAGTTGGTTTTGAATGATAAAAGTTGAAGGTGTTTGGATTTATTTTCCTTCAGAGCTGAGGTTTTGTAGAAAGGGGGGGGCTTTCCCCACAAGTGACCAAGATACACCATGGGAGACCCCATGTAACCAATCACCAATCCACAGGCTTGAATAGGTGCTCACCTTCAAATGCCCAAGGATCCATGTAAAAACAAACTTCTGCATTTTCAACATACTCAGTCCCTACATCAGGGAGAAACAAGTGATTGCACTGGTAGCTTTACTTACAAAGTTAATAAGATTTAGTTTCTTTTTAAATCTCCTGAGAAATATGATGGCTACTCTTTTAAACCATGAAGCTCTGGTGTTGAGGCATGTAAAATGAGCATGGGAATCGGACACTGGCCAGGGCCAGCTATTTGCAGCAAAGAAAGGGAAGGATGGGAAACCTGCATCCTCACTTTGGTCCTTGAAGGCCATGTGATGTTCCTGTAGCAGGAGCTTTACCTGTTTAAGCTGAAAAATATCTGTGTTGTTTTCAGCAAAATCCTGACTGCATCTCAATAGAGATACAATCTAGTTCAACCAAGGTAATTTTCAAAATACAGTCACAACATAGGATTTACTCTTTAATTGGTTTAGTAGAAGATAAGATGCTGTTGTTCATGGCGGTTTTGTTTTTCTTTAAAAATCCATTAACTTCTGTGCAGGTCTTTAAATATTTATAAGATTTAAATAATCTTTTAAAGCATCCTCAGAGAAGACATTGACTCTTTTAGTTAAATAGTTTTTATTTTTCTGGTAGGGGAATTGTTTAAGTACTCAGCCAACTAATTCCCCAATTTAATCACAATATTTTTATACTCAAATGTCTGTTTTATGTAAGCAAAGAGAAATACAAGAGAAAAAGTTATATTTATGTGTAAACTGACTAATTCCATGGAGGGGATATTATGCAGTGATTCTGGAGCTGCCTGTAAATTGAAGATGCTTTTAAATAAACACCTCAGGAACTCAAACCCCTCTAAATATTTATCTTGTAAGGAAAGTTTTGCCACAAAATATTTCTCCTCTTTTCCTTTCTCCCTTAGAGCCATCTGAAGTGTTCAGGCTGTTTGCAATATGGATGCTGGAGAATAAGCAAAATCACCCATGAAAGGAGCCATGAAGTTTGTGGTGAAAACCAGAATTAGAGCCAATTCCAGAGATGAGCAATATTCCCACCTTGGTTCACAGCTCACGTGCTGCAAGCATGGCCTACAAAAGCAGAGGTATGCATTGCCAATAATTCACATTTTGTGGACACTACCTTAGGCCTGACTTCTTGCAGTTGCAGGAGACACTTCTCCACAGAACATATTTTCTTTCCAAAGGTCCCTTGCACAGCCAAAATCTGGGAGGGGAATGGGGGGATGTCCAGCTGTCTGTCTGCCTCAGATTCCTTTATTCCTGGGCCTGCTTAGCACAGGCTAAGTGTGTGTGAACAGAGGCTCGTGGGCTGTGTTTTTCCTTTAGTTGGCTCCTGGTTGGCTTTATTTGGTTTGTTCTTTTGCAAAATGGTTTTGGTTTCTTTGCTTGTTTGAGCTAACAGCAGAAGTGCTAGGTCTCTGTAGAGTGAAATTAAATGCCAGGTTTAGGATGTGTCATCAGAGCAATTAATCATTCTTTAGAGATATGGCAAAGGCAGTCTCCAGGACTGTGCGAGCTCAACACAGCTTTCCTGCACGTTAGGCTTGTGTGGAGCCCCTCAGCTGAAACCAGCATTTCTTGGGCATGTCTTGCTGCTAAGCAAATCTGCCTTTTGCAGTTGAGCCTTGTTTTCCCTGCCCACTGTATTGCCCCTGGCAGCCACAGCAATCAGGCACCAGCAGAAATCTCCTCACTGCGGGGAAAATAATTAACGAGAACAAGCAGAACCGTCCATGCACATGGCTGCACCCTAAGAAGATGCTCACAAAGGTGATTCACAATAATGTTCTTAAAACAAAACAGGCACTCTAACAGTAGCCAAAACCAGTGTAAGCACAGGATACTTTCCAGCATTAGCCTAACCCTGTGGTGATAGCGATAAACGATGCTCCATGTTTTTAATCAAGAGACAATATTCTTGCTGGCTGACTGAAGTGTTTTTATTGGAAATAGCTTCCAAAAAGAACCTGTCTTGTTAGTACTGTAAATTCTGCAGGCTAAAATCCTTTGATTCTCATTAAATTAACTAATTACTGTCTCACTGGATCAATGGATTTAGGAGCACTGACATAATCTTGCTAGGAAAGGAAAGCTGCCAAATTCCATGGCTTTGCTTAAACCTATTACCCTGGTATCTGTGCACTGAAAGAAATTTATCACCATGTAATTAATGGTCTTAGTTGGTTGATTGTCATATCAAAAGGAGGCAAAGATTTAAGCTAAGCAAACAAAAAAAAAAGGATTTTTTTTCTTTCACAGAAGAACTGCATATGCAGTTTGCTTATTTAGGGTGCTTTTTTTTACAAATATGAAAAAATATTTATGGGGAACAAACAACCTACATGGGGTTCTGCCTAGCACTGGAAGGCAGATGCTGTTCAGGGTGCTCAGCAGCACTGTTGAGCTGGCTGTGGGCAGCAAAGGCTCTGGGTGGGAGCTGCTGGGGTATGGGTGCTGGCTGGCACCCACAGCTCTGGAGAGCAGGGATTTGCACACTTGGCACCATCCTAGGAATGCCTCTGCTTGGCACAGCCAGGCCCATGTCAGGCTGAGGACCCTGTGCACCAGGATAGGGCTTAGCCAACACTTGGGACCTTCAGCCCCACAGCTGCTGCTTGTGGCACTATTAAAATTCCATTTATGTGCTTTTTTTGGCCTAGCTTTGCAATGGACTATTTAGGCTCCTGTCCTATGTGAGAAATAAAAAATAGGATTTTATGGTATTAGCAAGCCAATTAATCTCTCAAACAGTTGATCCATAAGGTAGGAGGACTAAATTTTAGAAAGTTAATGGTGCAAATAGGCAAAGCCCTTTCTCAGCTGCAAGCACTGCATTCTATCCTACTCCTAGCCTAGCTGTCCAAGTGGGTTTATTATGTTTGCTCAGCTACAATCTATACATGTTTTAACATACTCTAAGCTGTTTTTAATTTTAAACTAAGAAACCCTGGCAAATCTCTTTCAATATAATTAGAATTTTCCCTTTAGTTTGCTGTTTAGCCATTATTTTCTTATTTCCGCTTTATTTTCTGGTAGATAAATCCTCTTATTCATTTGTTTCAATGAAGCTTGAGTAAAGGTCATTTAAATTGATTCACCTTTCTTATCTCCCTTGCATTTATTCTATAATCCTGCTTTCCATTGTGTGGAGGAGAATAGCTTTCTTTTCTCTGATTGTTTCTGCTAGAAGAAAAATGGTAACCCTTTATTAAATAAATCTGGGAAAGCTGTGCTCCAAATCCATATTATCACTAGCTTGGGGAAACAAATTATTTCACAAACTTAAAAAAAGAAAACATACAGCACTTTTAGCAGTTTGCTGTTAGATGGCCTGAGCTTTTTGCCTCAAGCCTCCTAAGTGAACGAGGGTAACACTTCTTTGGTACAATTTGCAAAAGCAAAAAGAAAATCTCAGGGAGCCAATTTCAATTGTGAAGCCCTGTGGAGGTGCAGAGCACCAGGAACCTGGGTGGTGCTGGGTGCTGGGGCACAGAGCCACCCAACCTTTTCCCATTTGTCCCAGATATTTCCATGTTTAGCAGCACTGTCCAGACTCACCAGCTTGTCTCTTAGCACACAGCTCACACATAGGGCTCTTCTGGAGCTACATGAGGCTTCAGCTTTGAAGGGAATGTTCCTCTTTTGATTCCTACCCTGAAATGCATACCTCTGCAGGGGATAGATATGAAAATATTATATAAGACATGAAAATAATAATGAGTGACTACTCAGTTTGCCTTGAAAAATCACCTGAGTGTATACTGTTATTTTCTGTTTGTAGTCAGTTGACAAGAATGTCTGTGGGCACCTGCACCATTTTTCTGACTCTGTTCCAGAGGGATGTGTTTGGTTTTTTTCCCTGATCAGGTGATGTTCTGTAATGTAGGACAAATTTTAGATGAATAAAATGTGGTATTTTCTAATACTGGAATGTTTAAGGAAGCCATACAATTAGGAAAATAGGAACATAAACCAATCTGTTAACAATATGCTCACGTATGTAAGAGTGTATGTTCCCCATTTTAAACAACTAAATCAGAATTGCTTTTTATTTTGTTGCCAAGGTTACTGAATTTTGAATAGTCTCTAGAGAGTGGTAGCTTTAACTCGTTGAACGGCATCATTGTTTAATATTAAGAATATTCTGATGAAAGCTATCTGAGCTGTGGAAAATAACTTCTTCCTTCAAAAACACCTAAAATTAAGGCTGGTAGGGATGGCCCAGATGCAGTTCAGGTAAGCCTGCAGTGAGCTGGTCAGTGCCCAGGATGGGTTCAAGGCCAAGGGCAGCTGTGTCAGACACAGTCACTTGGCAAAGTCAAGAGCAGGGAAGGAGATGTCCAGAGGAAAAGAAACAATCTTTCGGATCAGTGTGGCAGGAGGAATACAGGTAAGTGAGGGAAGGTACAGAAACTGTCTCCAGGACCACAGCAGTGATAGGGATACAATAAAATCTTACCTTAAAATCACTGAAATAAAAGGTGGGGGACCCTGACTGCAGTGCAGGGGCAGCCAGTTCCACAGAGCAGAGAAAAAAAAAAAGCTGACAAGAGAGAGAGGAAAAAACAATCAGGACCCAGACTTGATCTTCCATTCCAAAATGAGAGCTAGATACCAACATGGGGCAGGATTCCTCCAGAAGCTGCCAGGTCCTAGAAAGGCAGTGGGAATGAGATCTCCACTCACACCCTAATGAGTGGAGATTAGCCCCAGATTGCATACAAGGGACTTACTGCCCTTTTTTTTCCCTTTTCGCTTGCTCCTGTAGCTACCTGCAGGAAAATGTATGGCAGAATTTTAGATGTTCCTGCTGTTGAGGCACCAATATGTGAGAATGGGAGGAAATGGCCTTCTCTGTGCTGGGGGATAGGAATGCTCTCTTTTGTCTCACCATGTTGTTCTTTGACTCTCATACATTCACGGACACTTGAATCTAATGAGTCAAACTAATGCTTTGGCAAAAGAGTTGATAAGAAATTAATATTTAGTTTGTGGTATTGAAATCCACTGGTTATACATTTACTGCCACCCACTCATCCAAGCACACCTACAGTTATATACATTGACAGGGATATAAGTAATGATAAAGTAATTTGAATTAGAAGCTTAATTGAAATATTTTAAAGTATGCCTATTTGAATGCTAGAAACATTGTATGTAGCATATATTAGTCTTTAAGTAATCTGCATATGGTTTTACTATCATGAAACTATAAATCACCTGAAAAATTGTTTTATACTGCACTGAAAGTACAAAGAGAGTGATGTGAGGCAGGGAACTGAAAGGTAGCTGGGTTTTTTTGGGTATTTGAGAAGTGTCATTTACAGGAGGGATGCTGTAATGTTGCATTTGGGGTCAGTGGACAGGATTGGGGTAACCCCAGTACCTGCAGAGTTCCTTCAAGCTCAGGTGGCCTGAGGGAGTCTCCAGGAGCTTCCTCTAAAATCTCAGCTCTGCATCTAATTGTTACTCAAAGCTCATTTAGTTGCTAGTTTGTCTTAGGCCAAAATGTTTTTTGTGTCATCAAGTTTGTTACTGACATCTGGAGTGGTCACAGACCACAGCTGTAGAAGAACAAACCTGATCCTTGCACTGTTTTTCAGCCCACTCTTCTCTGAAATTTGGTGACCAGGCTCTTTGAATCCATGAGATTTGTCCCACTGTCCCTACTTGCCCTGTGCAGCACTCCTCTGGCAGTTGAGAAATACAGGTATGCAGCACCTGCCAGAGAACTCTCAAGGCAAAATGCCTTTTAAAAATCTCTAGGAAGACAGACACAAATAAGTTCAAAAGCTCTTTTCCCCCTGGTAGCCCAATAATGTAGGTGAAAACTTTTTTGGTTTCATTAGGTTTCAGACTATTGCTTTCTCCTGCCTGCTGAGCTTCTGTGGGTTTGGTTGTTGAGCACTGAGTGCCTCTGCTCTAAACTGGAGCCACACTACTGGGTGCTGCTATAATGACCTTTCTCATGAATATGTATTGCCAGATAAGTGAAGCAGAATAAAAGATTAGAAACTTTTAACACTCAAGACTCTCCAGAGCTTCAGCCCTGGAGATTGGAAAGGTATTCTGCTTCTTCAGGAGCAAAGCAGTGAGAGAGCTTGGGGAATCTTTGTGGTCCATTGTTGTGGTTTCTTGGCCTCTAACAAAAAAGGTAGAATAGAGGATCCATTTGTTGCTCTGTTAAATATTTTCCATACAAAAAGCAGTAATGTAAAATGCAGTAAGAGTTTTGTGCAAAATGTACAAAATTAACCATCAAGGAGTCATGGACTAATTACCAAGAAAAATCTGATTCCAGGATGCACCTGGGTATTAGGAGTTTGAATTCATTTCAGAATTAGATCAAATTTAATTCTGCACAAAATGGATAGTATTTGATATAATCATAATGAACATTATTATATACTGTGCAGTGAGGGAACTCAGCTGAGCTTGCCAAAATTCACTCCTGAAATCTCCGCCAACACACAAAAAATAGCTTCCCCCCACAGGCACAATATTGAGGAGTTTTAAAAATACTTCAGGGTGATTTTAGAGTTATGCTTCAAAAGTACCTATTTAAGTTTGGGAAACTATGCCATGTTACTCATTGCCTGGACCAGAGTCCTTTCCAGGATCTCTGATGTTATGACTTTGTGTGGTCATTCAGTGACCATCTGTCACTTATCTTGTTTGGCTCCAAATGCCCTCTGCTCTGCTCATCATCGATTTTATTTTATTTTTTTCCAAAAAGAGAATCATAAAATAAATGTAGCAATTACTGCATTCAGGTCAGGGAAAAAAAAAAAAAAGCCTTTTGTTGCTGTCAAGTGTTTGTTTTTCTAAACTGTTGGTTAGAAGCAGCCAACAAAAGGAGAAATCATTTTATAGGTGCCCTTTCACACTGGGATCATTAAATTCAAGTCCACAGTTTCATTATCAGCTTCTATTTTCAGAGAGGTAAAAGTCATCTGCAAAAATTTCCATGTAAAGTTTTAGTAGCACAGAGAAGGGTTGACTGCTGCCTCAAGTTCTTCAACCTTTCTGAGCTCCCTTTGTCTGTTTTGTGGTCTAACAAAACATGCACATTTCTCCTAAAAACCACATTGTCAGCAAGTCAGCTGCTCTTCTCTCCTTTCAAGACTGACTTAATCCCCTTGCATGGCCCACATCCCAGGATTTGGGCTCCCAGTCCCATCCCATGGCTCTCAGGGAGTGCACCCCAACCCCCATGGCCCCCCACCAGCCTGATCACTAAACAGCCTGTTTGCCACGCTACTTCTCCCTGTATTCCAACCAAATAAAGAACTTTGAACAATACAGAGCTAAAAATGGCAGCCCTGAATCTCCATCTACTATTAGACTAAAAGAAAATAATCTTCAAGTACTTTGTAAAACCACCTTGAGCATATGATTTACTTTTTACATCATTCAGTAAATTTCAGGCATAGAAATGTTTCTGTTCATTAGCAGCACGGCTACCTCTTGAATAAATTACATTTAGCATGGTATTAGCATTTCATCAGTAATCAATAATTCCCTTCATCAAGCTAGTTCTAAATCTGGGAGGAAATTTACCTTTGTGCAGTTGCCTTCATCTTAAAATGATTGTACTAAAACCTACCCTGAGGCAAAAAGTCTCAACAAATACCCTAGGTGCAGTGTGTCTTCACCTTGGGGAAATCAGGAACTGACATCTGTCTCCGTGGGATTTTTGAGATGTTGCCTTCAATATTATGGCATCTAAGATCCATAAAAGTGAGATTTGTACCTTGCTTTCCTTGTTGTACCTTGAGATTTGTACCTTGTTGAAGAGGGAGGAACCTGTTAATAGACAAAGAGATTTGTTCAAGGCCAGGTTGGATGGGGCCCTGAGTAACCTGGTCTAGAGGGTGGCATCCCTGCCCATGGCAGGAGTTAGAATTAGTTGGAATTAGATGTCCTTTAAGGTCCCTTCCAACCCAGGCTATTTTGGGATTCTGTGTTTTGCAACATTCAGGACCATGTGCAGACAACTGGATTTGGAAAGCAACATCAAGGGCACCTATGCTATGCTAACAGCTATCTAATCCACAAAATATTTTACTATACCACCTGCTTTTATTTTTTTCACTTTTTGTGTGCTGATGGATCTAGTAGCTCCAAGCACTTCTAAGCTGCAGTGGAAAAATCCTAACTTCATTTTGGTTTTTCAAAATTGTCCAGAGACCCTCTCTCTTAGGAAAATGTCTTCCTAAGACAGAGGGTCTCTGGATAATGCATGCAAAAATTACATCTACAGAATCCAGCTTTTTTTTTTTGCCCCTTTAAAGCCCCCAAACCATTAGTATTGTGATCCTACTTATTTTTCAGAGGAAGCCTGTATTTTCTGATGGTTTTATATTATCACTTCAAAGATTCCAAAACACCCAATTAGTACCCTAGGTGAACTAGTTCTTTTGAATCCATTATTTCTCTAAGAAAACAGAAGAATGAATTCTTGGCTGATGTGTATGAAGTTTTACTGTGAGGGTAGTTAAAAGAATCTAAAGGTGCATCTTGTGTGAAGTATCCTGCTTTTCCTCTACTATTCCTGAATGTCATCCTGCTTAACTGTGAAGGCAGGCTTGGAGGAGATAAGCCTATCAGTTGTGGGAACTTATGAAAAATAAATGCTCTCTGGCAATGCTTTTTGCAATATTTATGATTTCCCAAACTAGTAGCTTCTGTGTTGCTGACTGCAAGGTTACTGACCTTGAAAGATCTTGCCATTGCACAAGGCAACACAGCAATTGAGGACAGAATGGGGCCTGGCCATTTTTCTTCCAAAAGTCAGTGTGTCTGCCCTAATTAAAGGGCTTTCCTCCACCTACCCTGCAGACTGTTCTTTAGACTAGCTCTCTCATATTTTCAGATACCATCTTCTCACTGCTGACTGGCCAGATGTACACATATTTTGCTGGACATTCTTCCTTTCACCAATGGCTTAAAACCCAAGGGATAGTTGGGTTAGAACTTTGTTCTAGCAGCTGTCACACTGAGAAACAGAACCTGTCTCAGTGCACTTCTGTGACTTTTCCTGATTTTGTTCAAGACAGGATCTTGCTCAGGTCATCTGCAATTACCTTTGTGTGAAGTGAGTCAGCAGCTGCAGGATTTCCTTTATTTGTCACCCAAATTCTTGAACTCACAGACAGCTGCTAGTGAGACTGCTTAGATGGTGATTCCCCAGAGGAAGTTGAGGTTTTTTTTAAGAAAAATTATATGCACAGGTTTAAAACTGTGAAGTAATGTGGTAATGGAAGTCTTTATTGGTTTTCTATTGGTGGCACTTTGAAATGTTTTGCTTGAAACATACTTTCAAAGCATTTTTCTTTCTCTTCATTTATCTCTGCTCTGCCAGCTTTAAAATGTTCTCTCTCAAACTTCTGGGAATTATAGTTTAGTGTGGTTTGTTTCTTTTTTTCCCTGAGTGAAAGTTTGCACTAAGACTGCTATTTGCTTTCCAATATTAGAATGTGTTGAATCCCTAATTGCAGCAATTGGACTTGCACCTTGTTACACAGTAAAAGATAAAAACAGCCTTGTGTGAGGCTGCCCTGGTATCCATGTAGTCAAAACCGCATTTAAGAGAAATGTTGTTCTGTCTACGTGATCTCACCCAAGCAGTTCTGGACAGGGAACGTGGTAGGAGACATTTTAATGTGTCAAATTAATTTGAGCTGCAGCTTTTCACATGAAAATCTCCACTGCTCCTAAACTACATTTTGAAGCACATGTACATTTACTTGATTGTTTGCTATTAAGATTAATTTATTGGGAAGCACAAATTACAGGTACAAATTCTGAGCAAGAATCCTTAATTTGGAAACAGTTTCTGATTTAAAAATAGCAAAATGTGTTGAAGCTTCCAATCACCACAGAAAAACAATTAATTACATGCTAGAAGTTTGAGGCTAGAGTTCTTCCAAGGATTCTTGTTGTTTGTGGGAATAAGAAACTATTTATAAATGTGAATTTTGTGTGTCAGCCATGTCCTTGCATTTAATAGAAATTTATATTAAAGCAAACAGCAATAATCAAGAATGTTGCTACAGACACACTGAGACTAATACCAAATCTAAGAGTACAAACTACTGTACCATTGGTTTTTATATCAGAATTATTTTAAGAGTTATTGTCTTTGAAGGTAATTTGGCAAGAAGATAGTTTGGTTTTGGATTTGTGCTGTTAGATAGATATAGTTTTCAGCTGGCACATTGCTCTAACAATAATTACTTGGGTTCTTAGTACCTGCTGCTTTTGTACACTCCTTAAGGTAGGGTCTTCTAGCTGTGCATATTTTGCTACTGTTTTCTTTTGTAATCCTATAATAATTTTTCCTTTATTTAAATATCTTGCTAATTCCAGTCCTAGCACTGAAAGCAAGTTCTTACTCATGGTTTACACAGATGAAGTGTACTCAGGTTCATAGTTTGGTATTTATATTTAAAATATATTCAGTGTATTTGATGCCAATAAGAGTAGTTTGGGGAAATACAAAATTAATAAATTACAGGTAAAACACTCTACTATCTCTTCTTCAATATATTCTATATAATCTCTGGGCTTGATTCTGACCTAATTTGGGCTAATTTAATGTTGGTTAAGCTTAACTGACAGGAGGGGAGTTATTTTTCATTTACTAGAAATAACTTGACACTGGAGATTCATTTTTATATATCATGTCTTTACATTTCCTAATACAGTGTAATGAAGCTGAGCACCTGCTCAGAAAGTGATTGCTCCTTGTGATGATTTCCATTATGTTAAACTATCACCTGGGAAAAAAAAAGTCATTGTTTCCTTTTAATAAGCAAGTTTAGAAAGCAAATGTCTGTTAAAATGTGCCTTTAATCTTTGTTGTATAAGTAGGCAAGTGGCATGATGAAAACCAAGCTTGTATCTGCAAGGATGAGCAGAGTTTACCAGGAATAGCTGCAAAGTGACCAGCCCTTTCTCCTTCTCCTTTTCACTCATTCTCATGCAATGAGATAGAATGGAATTGGAGAATGCCAATGCATTCACCTCCTTAGGTTGGATAATAAACCCCATTTCCAAGTTTTTTAGAAGTTACCATCAGCAGAGAGGAAGCAGAAGTGAAAATGCAGACTCTACCTGCTTATCACACCAAGTCTCTGATGGGTGCTCTCAGTCTCAAGATCTGTGGGTCTTGAAAGCTTGATCCTGCTGTTATTCTGTAAGACTGAAAGGATGAGATAAAACATTCAGTCTATTCACAGTATATACTCATAGTAATATTTTTCATGACCTTCATGAGCTTTGTAGCGAAAATAACATTTTTAAAGTGGAAAACAAGAGAATTATGTGGGAAATAAGGGAATCGAGAAAAATGAAGAAATAATCGCAGGTTTGGCACGCTACTCAACGGTTCAATATGGGCATGACTTGCCTCATTGTGTAGTTTATATATAGCTTCATTACAAGCAAAAGTACAATTTACTGAAGAATTATTTTCTGGAAGGCCTGTTTTATGCATCATGTACTTTCCTGGCACCTTACAACCATGCTTAACCTGTATAACATTAACTATATTTATAGGTGATATCTGAACGAGCCAAACATGATTATTTTTTTTTTCTCCAGCTCATTTCCTAAATCAGATACAGTAGCTTAAACTCAGAATAGAAGAAACATGATGAATTTCAGCTTTGGTGAGTTGTCTGCAGCCCAGCTCAGTTTCTCTCTTGTAATAAGATAGATCACCCACAGAAATTTCCTTTGGAGTTGAAAGTGAGCCCTATGGCTCAGCTGGGATGTGGCCCATGCCTCAGACTGAAAAGCTTTTGTATGAGAGGAGAGTAGAAGGACAAATAGCTTTTACTTATAAAAAAAGAAAGAGTGGGTAATTTCGAGGGTATTTTACCTCCACTGGAACTACCTTTCTGTATAATGCAAAAGATGAATGATAATAATCAAACAAGTAATGTTATTGTAAAGTGGTAAGGTGGAGAGAGTTTTCTGCTGTGTGGGAAATCAGAAATCTTATCTGTTGTCAAAGTCCATGTGCATTTGTCTTGTAGAATTATGCCTTCAGGTGGTAGCTAACCATCCCAGTGCTCAGTAATTACTCTTTGGCTTATTTATCAGAATGATTGTGTTACTGCCAGCATTTGAAGAGTTCTGTGTAAAAGAAATTCACATGTAGCTCACCTTCAGTCTTCTATGCCATCTATTAGTTGGCATTTCTTAACACCACAGAGTCTCTTCTTCAGGATACATATTGCCCTGAAGAATAAGTAAATAGGTAATTTAATTTTTTCTTTGAGGATAAATATTTATCCTGAAATAGAAGCTATTTTACCAACATCAAATAATGAAAAACCTCAATCAATATATAATACAGGGCCCTGGCTCACCAAGATTCACTTTAATTTTCATTTCAGTTCAAGTCAGACATCTTATTCACTAAGTATCCATTTATACTTAGAAAGCGAGACATGGGGTACACAAAGTTTTCAATTAGAGGCCATTATACACAGCTTAGAACAACCATATTTCGTTGTTCTTTATGGTTATTATGTAATATATTTTAGGGGGGAAAAGCAACAAAACAAAACCATTTCTCTCTTAAATGACTTTTACCCAGATAGTATTCAGATAGGGTGCTTATTAAAAAGTAAATAAAATTTTGAGGATGTGGGAAGAAGAGTATCTCAAGAAAATTAAAGGGGAAGATGTGAGAGTTTAAATGTCACCCTTCTCAGTGAAGTCAGCACTAGAAAATCCCAGGTAAAGGATTCATTGTTGCAGTCTATTGTGTGATAAAGACATGGCATGGCTGATAAAGGGAAGGTTCCCTGGCTGCCCATGCTCACAGGTCACAGCCCCTCACTGAAATGCTGCCCCAGCCTCTCCCTGCAGACCCCTGGTGATGGCACTGCAGTCTGAGAAAGCTGCTGGCTCCAGCTCAGGATAAGAAAAGCTGGTAATTCATTACCATTTAATGACCTTCCAGAGTGGGAGCTCATCTCAATAGCATATTAAAGCAATCCATTCAGGTATAACAGAATGGATAGGCCAAACTAGATCAAAAATCCCTGAGCCATACACTATTTATTGCCAGCTGAAAGATAAGCTTCACAGGAGGACCTACTGTATATTTGCCTTCTGGTATAAAACTATTTTTAAATCTCCAAAGATATATTTAAAAACCCATTCAAAACTTCCTGTCACTCTAAGATCTGTGGGAAGAATGGACTTCTAGCTCAAATCTTCAAGCACTGTGGATAGCATTAGTTCTCAGTGTAACATTTCAGGATTTCATATATTAAATTCATATTTATGTGTGTATATATACACATATAAGATAGATATAGACATTGTCATAGCAAGAGAACTTGTTGATAATAAAATTAAGAAAATTAGGGAACATTTCCCAAAGCAACAAGTAAACAATTCTCTACCTTATCTATGAGTATGGTTTGCTCATAAATGGACCTGAGACATTTTTTGGACATATACCAGCTTCCTATTACCACCTTGGGAAAACAATAGTTAAATTTAGGACCTGAAGCTATGGTCAGAGGTGAGCAATAAGTCAGGGACAAATAGGCAATATGCATTAATATAATCCAAATATATATTAAAAAAAAAAAAAAGAAAAGAAAAGCATTTGTGCTGTCTCCTGAAGCAAGAGAAAGAACAAATTGCAGAGCAGTACTAGTGGCTGTGCTTATTCACTTGCACGTAGCTCTATGCAAACCAACCTTCACCTTTGTTCAGAAAAATGATGTATCTGTAAAACACTGGCTAGAACTCTCCTGTGTTCCTTCAGCTGAGCCTGCTGCTGGAGATGAGTCACAGAATTTAAAACCAGCTTTTGCATATCCAGTCATTATAAAGAGAACTAGAGAGCATTGTTTGAATTTGTTTTGAATTTGTTTTTTTACTGAAACAAAACAGAGCTTTCTCTCTCATTATATTTTAAAAAAATAATTCCACAGGTCTTGTAAAATGTCTTTAGAATTTGAGCACTAAATGACTGGGTGGCATAGAGAAGAACAGGTTGATTAAATGCAGAAATGTGTAGGAATGAATGTCGAAATCCTTATTTGTTACAGCTTATATTTTGGGAGACATCCTGCAATTTGCCCATATTGTGTTTGAATGAATAGTCTTAAGGTATAGCATAAATTTTAGGAATATGTAGTAGAAAGCTTTCTTCTTAGAAATCCCCAGCACTTTTAGGCAACACTGCTATCTACTGGGACACTTGTTCAAACCACACTGAAGCCCTTAGAAATGGCAGGGAATAAAAGTGTGGTGGCAGCAAACTTGGCAACAAGTCCAAGACAATGCCTGGATGGGTGAGAGCCTGACCCCACAGAGGGCTGTGTACCAGAACCCCCCCACAAATTGTGTAAAAAACAAAGCCCTGCACTTGTAGCCAACCAACAGCTAAAAAACTGCTTGGAGGCAGTGGGAACAAATACTTAAAAGGAAGGAGGTTTCTCCATGTTCTCCCAACAGTGATAGGTGTTTGGACCAGCACAAGGGCACAATCAGTGATAAAAGTTGTAAAACTTGTCTGGACTGAAGAACCAATATGTTCATGGTTTTGGAGTGAAATGAAATAATTTCAACAGCAGAGCCAGATTTGGGATATCTAGGAGGTAATTCAGTCTTTCTAGAAAGTAATTTTTTCTGCAAGCTCAAACTTGCTCAAGATACCTGTGGTGGGATTGTTTTGTAAAAATCATAGTTACCTGCAGAAACAAATCCACTGTTATGAAAAGCTGGACATCTTTTCAACATAACACCTAACAAGTGCTTTCAGAATAATGTAATTCACTTTATAGACAATCACAAAAGCTGGAAGTGTTAAAAGTAGGACCCTTTAAAGAGAATATTGATTTAGATGAAAGCTACAAATTCTGTAAAGTAAGACTATGCTGGACATGGTTAAAAGCTCTTTAAATTGCAAACTTAATCTAACTTACAGAGAGGGAGACCTTGTTCCCTTTCATTTGGGGCTGGGAAGCAGAGTGGGCTTGAGCTGCAGAGCTTGCACATACATTTTCAATTACTCTAGTGAGTAACCACTAGTACTAGACTGCCTGTATCAAATCAGCTGCACAACAGTGGCTATAAAAGCAGCATTCTCTTGCCTAGATGATTTTACCTGTTAACACAAAAACTTGTTTGATGTATACCTGAAGAATTCCAGCGGTTGTCTTTTTGATGTTGAGTATGAAAGGGAATACACCTCATTAAATGGCACATCAAAAGGATGAAAATGCAATCATTAATCTATGTTTTATGACATTCTCCTAACAATGTGTTGTAGAAATCTATATTGCATCAAATAGTAGAAAGGTCCTGAAAAATTCC
The DNA here is from genome assembly GCF_023055355.1 of Agelaius tricolor. Classification (NCBI taxonomy): domain Eukaryota; kingdom Metazoa; phylum Chordata; class Aves; order Passeriformes; family Icteridae; genus Agelaius; species Agelaius tricolor. Next base: position 7,388,172 of record NW_027269270.1, read on the forward strand.
TGGAGTAGTAGAAGGACTCTCATACTCTTCATTTTCTCTGTCTTTTACATTTCCCGAGCCCTCCATTTTTTACCTGAAGATAGCCATACTCAGCCTCTTCTCACTGGTGCAATTTTAAAGTCTGCACAACAGAGGCAAGATTAGAGGTGTAAAACATAAACACATCCACTGTGCTTCAATCCTGCATCTTGGCAATAAATTGCTGCATTTAATCTACTTGGCTCTGAGCATGCTGAGCTGTTGGTGCAGCGTGCATACCCAGCCCTAAATTAAAGCAGGCTAATTTCTTCTCTGGCTCACCCAACTCCTCCTTCTAATGTACTGAGGAATGTCTCTCTGTCTGGTGACACCACCCCAGTGTCAGATTTAAATTGCATTAGATATTGTTTCTAATCAGGGAGGAAATCCATGGCTGGCAAGTAGGGCAGGACTCCATCCTCACTAGCAAGAGAGAAATGAGCTGGAGTTTTGGGTCAATGTCTGCAGCCCTGACTTGAGCAAGTGGTGCAGTTGTGGGTAATTTACCTGACAGGACTAAGCCTGTAGCACTCAGCTGATCATCTCTGCTGCTTGTGGAAAGGAGTTATCTGAAGCTTGAAGGTATTTGGGGAAAAATCTGCCAAAACAGGAAAAAAATTCCCCCCCAGGTAACACCAAAGCAGGCAGTTAAGACTCTGAGTGAATGCAGTGCTGTATCCCTCACCTGCTTTCCTTGCTCCTCCTTTGTGTCAGGTCCAGATGAGACTCTGGGGGATGTCACTCCCTGTGCTGCTGTATGTGCCCACAGATCTCCAACTTCCTTTGCAGTATCTGAGCACTGCAGTGCCTGGAGAACAGCAGCTTAGGTGTTTTTTTATTTTTTTTAAAGAAATCCCTATTCATTGAGGGGTTGCTCTAAAAAGTTCAGAAGTAGGATTTTATTTTCATATGGTTAGATACACAAGAGCAAATAAAACTTCCCTGAATATCCTACTGACAAGTTTTCTGGCAAGGATTTTCACTTAAACAGAAGCTGAAAACAAATTTTGCAGGAAGTTCACAGAAGATTCCTCCTTCTCTAACCTGTGAATGAGAATATTAAGATTGGAAATAGACTTCCACAGTATAATATTTATCCAGTAATAATAATGTTACATTTTTGCAATTAAAGCCAATAAATATAGTTTTAAATAAACATATTGATGTTTATTAGAGTAGATACTCTTCTGAAAATATTTTCTTTCTAGCTATTGAAAGTAAATACAAAACCTTGAAAATGAGTCTTAAATATGTGCTGCCATATGGGAATTAAGAGAATTTAATGTTTCAGGCTGCAGGAATTGTCAAAGCAAATTTTGTCATTTAGAAATACTCCTGTATTACCTACTTACAGGGACATACATCATTCAGTCATGAAACAAAAGTGATATCATATGATTTAACAGGATAATTAGTTATCCATACATCCATTAGCAGATGCTAAGAATAATCATGCAATATTTCTGAGATACCTGTCCTAGTTGAAAACTTAAAAAGAAAAATGTTAGTAATTCAATGTTTCTCTAGTCTTTACATGAGCTTTTGAAGAAGCAAAACACAGTTTTCTATGTAATATATGCTCTTGCTAGCAATCAGTTATATATTGTTACTACAAACCAAAAAGTAGAGGGCATCAATGTCTTTCCAGGCCCACGTGGGCTCCTCCTGGTGAGCCTGGGGTTGCTTGACACTGAACTGTCCCTGAGACACAGAGATTCCTTTCCCTCTTGCTTTCAAGGTTTTGCTACCCAGCAGGTCACTATAATCTTCCCTTCTGTATGGAATTTGGCACAAACCAGAGCCCCGTGCTGTGGTTAAACCTGCAGCTGGCTGCGCACCCCCACAGAGCAGAGGGGTGCCAGGAGGGATGTCTAGAAAAGAGAGGAAAGGCTTGCACTCTCAAGGATCCAGAGGCTTTTGTGATTAAAAAAGTGCAAAGATAAGGGAGATCCTCAGAATGATGGACTTTTGTGGGAAATGAAATCCTGTGGCAACAACCTGAGAATACACTTTGAGTTCTGTCAAGGGTTGGTCTCCTAGCCAAATGTTCAACTATTTTAGGAACATCAAAGTGTTAATTGTATTAATTGGTTGTGGGGAAATAATACAAGCGGGGTTGGTTTCCTTGCTAGGCTGGCAATGAGAGGTGACTTCCTGCCTGCTGTTTTCAGTCTGATAGGACACAGGCAGAGGTGTCTGTCCCAGAGCTGTCCTCAGGTGTGCTTCACACACAAGCACCCCAGGAAGCTTTCTCTAGCAGTCAACAAGTCAGAAAAGCACCTGCACATTGGCTTTGGCCAGGGCAGTGGACATGGCTTCATGTCTTAGCAGTTTTCCACACAAGCCTCAGTGCTCTGTGGAGCAGACCCTCACTCCTCATGCAGAAGAATGAGTTGAATTAAACCCTGACATATGTACATGTAATGGCAATTGTGTTTATTAAACTCGAGCTGAATTGATTCTACCCTGCTTCAGCAGAGCAGCTGATGTAAAATCACATGTGCAGGCTTGCAGCATCTCCTGTGTGAGCCCACTGCTGTGTGTGGGAGCTATTGCTCCCTTCACTGTCACAGCAAACATGAGCCACCAATTGCCAGGTGCCTTGAGCCGTGCCCAGCCCTTGCAGCTTGCTCAGCTTTGCTCCTGCTGCACCCTCCACCACCGTTTATTTGCAATCAAAAGCTATGCCCATCAGATTATGCATTAAAACATGCTTTGGTTCAACTAAAACCTGTTTGAAAGCCTAAGAGGAGTGAGAAGGAGGTTCTGTCCAGTAGCATTTCACAGGCAAGGAAGGATAAGCTTTAATATTTTCTGCCTAGGCTTCACAAAGGTGAGATTTTGTCTGCCATCACCATGAACTGCTTCCAGTCTTTCTCTCTCCCCCACACAGGAAATAGCACAAACAGTAATATAGCTGTCAACAAACCAGCTGAATCATAACAGAATTTTTCTGAGTCACTTCTTAAACAATGGTAATTGAAGTTAAAAGAGTACTTCAAAGTTTGTGCTCAGACTTTTCAGCATTCAGCTAGGAAAACATCTCTGAACATCCCCCTTTTCTCTCAGGTTTTTCTCCCTTTACTCTGAAGGTCAAAGGTTTAATTTGTATGCTCGTCGCTCTCTTTCACTTTCCAACATATCCCTAATTGAAATTTGACACATATACCCATTAGCTGAATTTATTCTTTTTCCATGCTTCATTAACAATGCTCTTTGCTATATTACAACACTAATGCTCATCATAAAATGCTCTCCTATGCAATGTGGCTTACAAAGGATGGTGATTGATGGTATCACAGGTAACATGGAACCTAGAAGGTATAACTTTAGGTGCTGAAATTGCAAGCTGTGGCAGGAATCTCAACAGCTATGGATGCATCCTGACTTTGCAAAGTCTATTAGAGGTGTAAAATGTCAATAACTTCTCTGATGCTGCAGTATAAGCCCAGCTAAAGCAGAATCCATCCATACCTGTGTTCTCTGAACCCGAGTCTGCCACCAGGAACTTCTGGCTGAACTAGATTGTAATCTACATTATTCACCTGAAATGTTGAATGTAATTTTTACTACTAAATTGTCTACAATTGGGTCTTGTAACTAGAGAATGAAACTGAAAACCATAAATGCAAATGAGCTTTTCACTTAAAACTGCAATTTCCTTTCTGATGTACTGTACCTCTTGTCCATGAAGTTCTGTCTTTTTTGGAAAATGACATTTTCCTACGGTGTATAAGTTTCATTGGGTTGTCATGGAAACTGGCTCTCTCTTTTTCTTTCTTTCTCTCTGTCTCCAAGTATTTCACCTTGAGAGTAAAATGGTTGTCATTTACAGCGCATAATTTTGCAGGTTAAACTTTCCATGATCACTCAGATAGTGATGAAATACCACCCCAGAGCTCAGAGAGAGGGGAAATGGGGAGAGTTCTCAAGTGTTTCCAAAGGGGATAGTCCAATCCTTCAGTTTCTTCTACCCCCACTTCAGGGGCACAGGGTGCAACAGGCTGAGTGTGCCCGGGCTCTGTGCTTTGTGCTTACAGGTGTGGCAAACAGGCACTGGCTCCTCCTGCCCCTGCTCCAGCAGGGGATGGGCTGGCTACACCTGCCCCAGGAGCCTGCCTTTGTGGCCCTCAGCAAAGCCACAGGTCCCCCCAGGAGCCAGCCTGGCCCTGCACACGTGGGAGGTTGTCCTGAGGGAGGAAAAGGTGACTGCTGGCCACAGTGACCCTGAGGGCTGAGCAAAACACGAGGGCAGGGAGCACACAAAGAGCCTCAGAGAGCAGAGAAATGCCTTTTAGCTCAGGAAACTGGGCTCAATTTTACTTCATGGTAAAAGCAAACTCTTGTAAGGCAAGGAGAGAATGTCACCTCAGGAAATAAAATGTGGTTTGGAATGATTTTCTGGATATTCAGTCCAGCAAAAGGAACATACTGGAGGAAATGAGGGCTGGAGAGGCTCAGGGCTTGTTCTTTTGTTCAGATCTTTAGAACCTTCCCTTGCCTAAGACTGGTTTGGTTCAGTCCCCATGCAGGGCTCCTGTGTCACAAGCTGTATCCTGGAAGGAAAATATCCATAAGCCCAGGACCAGCACTGAGTGATGCTTTTGCAGTGGCTGCACTCAGGGGATCAGGATTTAGTGGCAGTGTGCACACCCATGGGTGCCTTGCCATGGCCACATCACATAGCTGCATAAACAAGTCCAGAACATGATGCCCTAAACCCAGGACCCAATGCCATTCCCAATCTGCCCTCCATTTAGGGAGATTCTTCACCCATATAATCTGAAATGTATGAAAGAAACATTTGTCTATATAGAAAGGGTCTTAAGGAAAACTGGGAGGCAGCAGCTCAAGCAAAAGACTCGCTGGTTTTTATGGCCAACCTGAAACAATAAAAAATGGCAACCCTCACTGAGCTTTTAGCCAGAGGAGGCTGAGTTTGGGTGAATTTTGGATAATCACCTGAATCTCTGAATGTTGCCAGCATTATCTGAGGTTTACCAATCACTTGCTTTAACCCCTGCAATCCAATTAGCTAATGTGTTTGAATGCTTGAGGAGTGATTAGTCAGGTGGAGTCATTATAGTAGCACATATTTAGCAGGGGGAAAAATGGATGCTAAAAAGGAGTTATTTAGCAAATGAGTGCTTGAAAGCTAAAAGTAGTAGGAAAAAAAAGGTTCACTGGGTGTTTTCTTTTTCTTTTTTGCACTACCAATTTCACCTATAGGCACCTTATGTTCTGTTTTAGAATATTCAGGCCAATAGAGGATTTTTTTTCATCTTTTAATGAATAGCACTGCTGTGTGATGCATGATGTGAAAAGAAGTGGTTTGAAAAAAGCTGTGCAGGAGCACTACTTTGCACTTTTACCTGAAGAAGCACGTGATAGGTTTTCCAGCTGTTTCCTACAGATGTTGTAAATATGCTTAAAGGTCAGTGTTCTTTTGAGAGCATTCATAGCCCCACTTACATTTAGATAACAAACAAACATCTCGTGCCAAGGAAAAGTATTTTAAATAAATAACATTACAAAAAAAAGTCTAATCAGCAGATGAGGAATGAAAATCAGACCTCTGAAGCAAAACCTGACTAATATCTTGGCTGCTGTCTCAGATTTAGAATGCTGGGACTGGTTCCACAGGAAAAGACCTTGGAGATGGCACATTAGGAGCAGGAGAAGTTCCACTGCCACATGGTTCTTGCTGCTCCAGCCACCCTGTCACTGACAAAGTTACCTAAATATGTTGTCCTGCCAAGGCTGAATGCCTGGCTCCATGCAGCAAGAAAACAATCAGCCTTGTAAGCTACCATGAAATGGGAAAACAGTCACTCTCTCAGAAGAATAATGAGACTTTGAGACATCAAATTTTAAGATTGCTATGATCTTGGGGGAGGTGGGGTGGGAGGGGAGTGGAGAGGGAGGAGATGAAGAGAACAAATCAGTTTGGGATCATTATTGAATTTCTGAGAAACCTAGAATGTAAAAGGTGCTCGATTCAGTGCTGGTTCCTTTAGGAGACAGGGAGGAGAAATACAGCATAGTCTGGCTCTAATATGCTGTCTGCTCTGAGAATTACTACAGATGATTACAAGTTATAGGTTTCACTGTGGGATTTTATTTAATTATGAAATTTATCCTCTAATTGATAGCAGTATCTTTTAAAACATAATCATGTAAAACCAAATTGTAAGACTTTCACATTTAGATGTTTGAGTTAGCAACAATTAGTTCTTCAGGTTGGCCTCTAAATGACCTGCAAGAAAATTGGTGAGGAAGGTTATAGTTTTAGTTAGTCCCAGATTAATTACTGAAAACTAAATTGCAACTCAGGGTTTTACCTTGGCATATTTGGTCTTCATATTCTGGTACAGCCTATGTAAACTTCCATCATGAAACTAAGTGCAGTTTTTCTTGAGCCTGTGTGATCACTGCCTGTGATCTCTGGTCAGGTCACCTACAGACCTGCTCAGGAACAGCTTGTACAAAGACAGACCTGAGCAAGTTAAATACTCCTTCTGCACCCAGCAGTTTATGAGAGGTTTCATCAGTGTATTTACTTCAGGTATTCTTTCAAATACTAGGGGTACATTAGCAAGCTGTTGCAGTACTTAAAGGTATCTATCAGCTGCATATGAAGGAAGTGCACATAATTAACCATTTCTTTCTTTATGGTGTCTTATTACACGAAAGTAGCACAAATTGTCCTGAGTTCTGTTGCAGAATACAAATTCTTCTCAATATCCTGGTGAGTTAGTCAGAAATGTTTTATAATTCCAGTCTCTCAGTGCACCCATTAAACATTTTCAGGAATGTTTTTCTTCCCTAATGAAGATATCTAGTTCTCTTTAACGGCTCCTGCTCTTTAGATTAAGTACATTAATTTTTCTGCCCAAATTTGTCCACATATGCACAGACTTGTCTAACCATCATATCCAGGTTATGCTTATAGCCTGCCTTCTACAGGCTCAGGGTGACTTTGGGTTTGTCCCTTCATCTTTCCCTCTCTCACCCAGAGACTCAGGTTGTCCAGGCTTCTTGCCACTCATGAGGTGTCACTCTACTGTATTTGCAATACAGCTTTCCTTCCTGGATGTGCTGGTACAGAAAAATGAGGCCATCTTCTTAGTTAGGATTCCTCAGAACTCGAAGGACATCAAGAGAGGAACAAACTGCTGTGTATTTCTCCAAGGGGGGCTAATTGACAAGACTTCTGCATTTGAATTCTGGTGCTCCCTCAAACGAGGCTGTGTTGCTTTGTTTTGCCTTTCAAAACAACAACAACGACAACAAACCACAGGCAAGCTCTCCTCCCCCAAAGGAATAAGCTGCATTTGTGTATCAGTGGAGTTTTCTGCAGTCCCCCTTTCCCTGAGCTGAAGGATGAGGGCATGGGAAGAGGTGGGTGCATCCTACCAGCCCAGAGAGATCACTGAGTGTTGCTGATCTGCTGCTGCCCCAGCAGGGCTCCATCCTTTGATAAAAGTGAATGGAAAGCCATTTCACACAGTTACCATGAGCTGAAAAAGAAGGGATCTTAGACTGGGAGTGAAGTGATAAAATGTCAGAACCTTCTAGCAGTCATAAAGAAAAGCAGCTGAATGCAGTCAGCCAAGAGCAGATAGTAAAAAGGACTCTGTGGCTTTGCAATGTATCTCACATGGAGAAGCATTCTTTCAGCTTTTAAGACAAGATAATTTAGGGAAAAGTAAAATTTCCTATTAAATTCTGCCTTTAAAATACGTATTCAAAAGAACAGGGAATATTCACTGGACAGAGGAAATCTGCATAGCTACTTCTGGGTCATCATTTCTCAGAGAAATCCAGCAAAAAAGAGTTTGTGGACATTGGTGTTCTAGTGCAGTACCTGCTACCAGCTCTTTGGTACCCTGAAGCAGAGTGGAGCTTCAGTCTGCCTGAAGAAGGAATGTAGGGTACTGGGGCAGTAGAGCTCCCTTTGTCTGCTGCTGATCCTGAGCCTGCATCAGGGGAAAGGAAATTGAGTAGGCCATTCCTTCAGGCTACCTGCAGACCATATAAATCAGTCTCATTCACATGAAGCACAGTAAATATTGTGATAATGGCCAAAGTCACTGCACTGGTTTCTGCTGTTCTTCCATACTGAGCTGCAGCATCCCAAGATGAAAGGATAAATGAATGGAGACATTAGCTCTGCTCGAGCTGTCAACCCCATGTACAGGGTGATTAAATTTTCAATGAAAAGGCACTGTCCATTTGCAAAATTACCTTGATTTGTATTTTAAAAATGCACTCTAGTGGCACAGTTGTAATTCTTGGTGGCTTTCCCTTCAAAAGCACCTCTCTGTGGGCATGGTGAGTTAATAAACCATAAAACAAAGGTTTAATTAGAGGGGGAGAAAATGAAAGCTGGCTGTGATTGGGAGGCTTATATACCTAATGTGTTCATTTCGGTGTTGTCCATGTACTACTGATCCTAAAACTCCCTCCACCTCAATTTAGTTGTGTTTGTAGATTTAGGCAGTGGTACCCAGGCCACTGGGTTTATCTTCACTCAAAATCAAACCCAAATCCCTTCCAAGTTTTGGTCACTGTAAATTGATGCTGGAGGCTCCCCTTCTCTTGTCAATATTTTATCCATACCAGTATTACTGTGATCATGACTCTCTGTCTGTAGGCAGGGAAAATTGAATATACCCATTGCAATTCCATAAATAATAGTAAATGTTCATTTTCCCTGAGTTTTTAGAATGCTTTTGGAAGTGTTTTGTTTACTGCCTTCAAAAACATTTTCAATATGGCAGGAAGTGACTATCTTGGCAAGAATATTTCCAATCCTCAAAGTTCTTGCTAAATACTCAGTGCAGGGATAAAACAATGACTGAAATTATCATTATTTTATTACCTCTAGCTCCATTTTCAGGGTTACACAGCAGTTCAGCAGAAGTGTTCCCCTTCTGCTAATAAACAGTTAAGACATTTGCTTGGGGTGTAGGCAAGCGACCTTTGGGACTCATCTGAGGATGAGGCAAGGCACAAGTCTAAGCCACAGCAGCAGGGAGCTGACAAGCCAGGACATCCTTAAACAAGTTTGACTTACTAAAAGAAAAATGTAAGCTCCTTTGCTGTGGCTTGTACTGCACAGACAAAGCCCTGTGACTACATGGTGTGCCAGTGTACCCTAATCTCCTGCAGCAAAAGGGAGCAGGTCAGCAGAACAAGAGGCACCAAAGCAGTGTGCAGCCTCCTCAGCTGGAATTCCTCACGTGAGCTTCAGGCACAGGGAGGACAGGCTCTCACTACAGCATAAGGAAAGGTGGATCTGAGATAATTCCCAACAAAATTCTAAGCTACTGCCTGCAGTTTGCTGCATTTTAGTGACTGTAACATTGTTGACTATTGCTCACAAAAGAAAACAACTTGTTCTTTTTTCACTAGCCATAGCCCATAGCTATGGGCAATGAAATGTAAGGGCATGGTTATGGAGATATTTATTTGGCCTTCATCTCCAGTGAAGTAACAAATATTTTACTTTTCTTACACTCTTGCTTTTAATACTCAAAGGAAATCACATATGTAGTTTATAATAAGACATATTAATATATGTCTTAATAGACAAGGAAAAAGCCAGTGGATTGTCTTGTATTGAAGATATGACAGTTGAGAAGCCACAGGAGTGCAAGTATGGAGTGAGGACATGAAAGCAAGAAATAATGTGAAGGTGCAAACTAGCAGATAGAGGAAAAACAGATTGCTCAACAGCTAAAAGAAAGCTAAAATATGATAATTTGAGTGGGAAAGGAGATTTTGATGATCTCTTAATTTTAAAAAAAATATTTTTCTTTACATGGCAAAAACTGATAAGGGAGAAAAGGGGAAAAGGAAATTTTAAATGTTCTATTTAGACTTTTGTTGCAACTTTCTTGGTATCTATATATAAATCTCCTAATCCTCCTCTTCTAACTGCTTACAGGGTAATCATGGTAACTAAAGACCCCTATCTCTGATACCCTTGAGATAAGGACACCAATAATATTTTGTGGGATCTGTTTTCTATTAAGCAAATAGCCCAGCAGAAATGTGGGTCCTTTCTGGATGGCCCCTCCCACTAAAGGCAGAATATTTTAGTGGCTTTTGTTATGTTGAAAGAGTTCATGGTTGCTGTCAAATGGATCTTCATACAGAAGCAGAGTTCTCTGAGGCTGATGAGCATACTGGCTGCCTGTCAGTCATGCTAAAACGAAAAAGGCCATTCTGCTCCTAGAATGGCTATGCCAGGTTAGACAAAAGGAGCTCCTCACCAAGGTGTGAGGCCTCTGCAGACAATGACTCGGGGTTTGCAGTGTTGGGTGCTCCCAACCACACGAGGAGAACAGAGTCCATTTTTCTTGTCTGAACTAGCTTCTGCTGTAGGGGGCTGACAATCACACTTGTAAAAGGTGCAGCTGAGAGGTGCTTCTGTGTGCAGCACTGAGAAGTGGCACACACCCCTTGAGGCTGATGATGAGTGGGCTGCAGTGAGCACCAGCTGGGCCCTGAAGGCTGGAGCTGCCCAGAAGGGAAAGCCAGGGCTACTGCTGCACTATTGATGTACTCCTGACAGAGACCATCTGAAATGCTTTGAAAAAGGGAGGCATAAAGGGAGGCTATGTCTGAAATAATAATGAGAAGAAATATAAAATGGGGGAATAGTGAAAGTGTGTGAGCAGAGAAAACAAGTGGGATTGTCAGAGTAAAAGGAGACCAACCAGAACTTTCCTTTGGATGCTGTCATCTTATGATCTCCTTATACCCTCCAATGACAAAGTGGAGACCAGCTGCTTAATTATCTCTTATGATCTGGATGCAAACCATTCCTAGTTCTTTCCTATTTGACCTGGCACCTTGATTACTTCTGTATTGTTTATTATTATTATTATTATTATTATTATTATTACTATTATTATTATTATTATTTTATTGTTCTTGTTGTTGTTGTTATTTTACCAAAACTTTAAACTCCTTGTAATGAACGAGAAATATTTGCCACCATCAAGAAAGGCTTCCTTACCTTGCAGAATTAGTCCCTCTGTTAATTGCTAAGAGGCAGAAGGTTGCAGAAGTTAACTACTAATGCTTTCTCAGTCTGCTTAATCAGGAAAGGGTCATATTACAGCCAGAATAAGATGTCCTTCTCATTAAGGCAATAAATTTCAGACTCAGATTAAACTATTGATCCAGGGACAGATTTGTCACAGAGGGCAAATCAATTAAAATTTTTGTTATCCACCAGAAAATGAGATAATTATTTGTTCTCCAGACCTTTCTGTATTTGCCAATTAACCCATGTTTATTTAGCCTACAAACTCTTGAGGAGAATGCCTGTGCTTAGCCTGAGCACATCTAGGATGTTGGGGCCTTTGTGCCATTCAAGATTAAACCATAGTTAATGCTTTTAAAATGTGCCAGACAGCAGCAGAATATTTGAGCAAAATTAATGTTCTCAGCTATTCCTCATTATATTTATAACAGCCAAAGAACAGAAATCAGGCTAATTACAGGGAAAAGCAAATCAGAAATAAAGGTAATATTCTACTGATGACTCATGTCAGTGCTCTAGATTATAACTGCGACTATAACGGGCAGAACATGAAAAGAACAGAAACCAATTAATTTTTAATCTGTTTCGTCTTAAATTGTTAAACTATTTCATAAAAGCAGATTTCATTATTAAATTAGAGCAGGAAAAGGATAATGACAAGATAAAACAAATACAGAGTCTCTAATTTGACTTCAATAATCTGACATCATCTGAGTAGCAGAAACATGGAAGAGTTTTTAAAAAGGATGTCACAAAACTACTGAGTTTAGTACAGAAGGCAAAATCTTTCACTGCAGACCCAGGTTCTGTGACAAAGCTGAAAGAAGGTAAATTCTCCTAATCAAAGGTAAAAAAATTGATCTAATTAATTTTATCATTAACCTTCATAATTGAAAGGAAAAAGGGTCACCTTCACTGAGTTTGTTCAGTGTTTAGTTTCAGACTATGAGCAAACTCATTCCTGTTAATAAAGCTACTACTCCCAAATGTTGATGCAATAAAGTAGAAATTAATTAGCACATGCAAATGAAGATTACTTTTATTATAATGTACCATAGTTCCTAATTTATTATTCCAAAATATACAGCTATTTTAATAATAATTTAATAATTTTTGAAAGTTCTGTGTCTTAGTCACATGCAAGAGGTAGACTTGTATGAGAAAGCCTAAAGAAAGAAATTTCTAATAAGATTAGCATTTACTTGGAATGTGTTTCATACAAAATTAGGGGTTCCCTAGTTTTATTTGCCAAAGCTGTGAATAAGTTTGGCTTTCCTGAAAGGTGGGAGGCAGCTGCAGCTTTCGTGTTAAACCCACTGGAATAGGAAAGTTGGCACCTTACTTGTTTAAATTCTTAAAGCACAAAGGTGGTAGCTTATTTACTTTATCAGCAAAATTGTATTCACAACTCCTCAATGTCACTCACCTGGGTAAAGTTCTCTCACTAGTAACACCCTGGGAGTTGCAAGTTTGATTTTATTCTTAAGATTGCATAATACTGTTTTGACTTCCTACAATAACGAGTTTCACACAAAGACCTCAAAGTCTCTGAGCAACCTTTAATGTAGATAAATACAACTGTGCCTATAAAGTAGAAGCTCAGAGGGATTTGCTCAACACACAGGGAGAACTTGCCTGTGATGACATAAAATGTATTTTATCATTACGATGGCCAGCTGCAGCAGAGCACCTTTACAGGCTCTATAAAACAGGGAGGTTTTACTATTTCCTGGCACTGTAACTAAACATATCCTATATACTTTTTTCCTTCACACCCTGTGTACCAATTACAATACCCACACAGAATTCATTACATTTTCTTTAATTCTCCAGTACGAGGGATCCCAGAGAAAAGCTGTATCAAATCTGGTAGTATTGTGTCAAGGACCTGTGCAATTTTCTTGGTTAGACTGCTCAGGGAATTATCTTGGCTTGTGCTATAGAAATTTGGAATTATCCTCTCCCTTTTTCAAAAATACTTTAAAATTATCTACCTACAGCCAACAGCTGCTTCCCAATGTGACTGCCAGTTTCAATGAAGAATCTCTTCAACAGCCTGCAGAACCCATTTCTGGTATCACTACATCCAGCTTTACTGAAGCAAATGCAATAGTTTTAAGATCTATGTATGTTCATCACTGAAGGCTCATGGAAGGAGATAAGAGAAAGTACAGTGCCTTCTACCCTGTGCACAACAGCAATACCTATCCTATGAGGAATGTGGAGACCTGCTCCTTACTTCAATTTATAGTGTATTTTAGCTCTTCCTCTGTTGCCTTTGAAAGAAAAGAAACTAAAGCTCATGATTATCTGTAATAGTGAGAAACTTTACAAGTCAAAAACCCCATCCTTTGAAAACTGACTGCCCCGTTCCTTCCAATGACTCCTTCCCAAAACTCCTGGCAAACTGAGTCCCTTCAGACAGCATCTGATGGACAGCCCAGGATGCAGGAGCAGAGTAGGGGCTCCTGGTGTGGCAGGCACGGCTGGAAGGAGCTGTCTGCAGCCTGTGTCTGCCCCAGCAGCACAGCTGGGGAGGAGGCAGAGCCACCCTGACTGACCTCACCGGCAGAGTAACGAGTCACAGCAAGTTAAATTCCCCAAAAGAAGCAGATGCTTAGAAGGGTTCAATGCTGTTTTACTTCATTTCTACTTTATCTCACTCCTTTTGCATGATCCTTATTTTATTCTTTGGTTTAGCAAGGAGCTGGTGTGGCCAACTGTGCTGTGTTCTCTTTGACAGGGACTCGTGGTGACAACAGGGATCACCTCTGAGGGAGCCAGTCCTTCCAGCTTTCATCTGATGGGCTGCTGCAGAACTGGTAGGACTTCTGAGTTCAAAATTACCCTGAGCAATGGCTTAAAATGGCTTAAATCATGTCACAGAAATTATTCGATCCCACTCATTAAGTAAGATTTGCAGATTACTGAGGAAGCAGAATTAATGAAAATAGGAAGCTGGTTTTTTTATTTATCACACAAGAGTGAGAAGTAAATGTTTTAACTCTATACAGAAGCATAATATGGTGATATGTAAAAAGGGAAACAGAAAGACAGAATGCAGTCTGTTCATAAAACAGCTTTGTATGAAAGACTAAAATTTGAATATTTCCTAAGACTTATTTTTTTTATTTTCTGGGGTAGTATGTAGGCTTCTCATCAGCTTCCCCAAGATTTATTTTCAAATAAATTAAAATATTCCTGATGGAAACCCCAATATTGGTGAACAAAATTTTCGTAAGTGACTTGAAAACTCTAGCAAAAAAGGTTGTACAACATCCAGCCTCTTGCAATCAGAATGTGTAAGGTTTTTTAACCTCTCTGTTTATGTTATGCATTCATTTGAGGAAATTGTTATGAGCTTGAGAAATCCTTAGAAATTTATTATTCTTTGATCCAGGTCAGCCTGTGTTTTTCTGAATTTGAATTATACATGTACCTAATTTTAAAGCATTCAGAAAGTCAAGAAAATACAAGAATATGCTTCAAGAAAAATGGTCAAAAATGCAAACAAATACTAAAGATGGGAGCCACTGAATCAACCTACTCTTGTACTTATCTGTAGAATTGAATACTGTGCTCTTTAGATTTAGGGCATTAAAAGTATATTTACAGATTCCTGCCAGATTTTTGTAAAGCATTGTTTCATCCAAGACTGGCTGTGTATCCCACTAAGGAGGAACAGCAGATTTGCTTGCAATAGCACAGACGTATGAAGTGGAAAGCTGGAAAAGGTGCACTGTGTTAGGAATGGGATTGCTCTTCTTTACTACAAATCCCACCCTGAAGGAAAGGGTAGAGATCTTCAGTAAATCTGCAACTGGGACTTGCTGTGTTCCAGAGGACAGTGTCACTGCATGGGACTGGGACTGGCTTGTACAGCCCATCTGCAAGTTAAAATCCCCTGCCAGACTTGTTGCTTCATTTGGAACTAAGCCACAGGATTGCAATGTCAACACAATCCGTGAGTTGACATTGAAATGATATAAAAATATTATAATTTATTACTATATCTTAATTACTAAACAAAAATCTCCAGGACACTTGCAAACATTTTCTTTTAATAAAAATGACTTTTTAAGCGTAGGAAAACTGGAGGATGCAGTGGGAGATGAATGGGGGAATGTGACAACTTTTACAAAATGCTTGCATCAAGAATACATTTTTAATTGAAGAAACATGACTCATCTAGAGCGGATGTATCTGCACAAATATTGATAAATTTTTATCTATATATCATAGGAATTGTCTTGAGGCAAAATTATATAAATCATCATTTATAGAAAACCCTAGAAGGAATTACTTCCTGTTTTTTTTAAATTCATCTCAAGAGCAAAGAAATGCCATAAGAAAATTGCCCAAGATTTTCTCTCCTGTACATATGCAAATATTGATACACTCATTTTTCTCCCTTTACTTGACATTTACTTTGTTCACATCCACAATATGGCCCTTCCTTCTCTGTTGGAGAGGGGGGACATGATGCCCAACAACTTAACAGTTTATGTTCCTAATCTGTAGTTCTTGCATCTTTTTCCATTTATGATCAGTGTTTATATTTACATGGGAAGGAAATAGAAGGAAGGAATACCAATAATCCTAAATCTTTCAAAACAATTGTTTTGGCTTTTCCTTTTGGGCAAACAGAGGGAGCACAAGCTCTGGGTGTAGGTCAGTATCCTTTTGCAGAGTTTGGGTCTTTACTGCTAAACAATTGTGTCCCTAGCTGAGAACCATCCAGAAAAGTCCTGGGAAATAAAAATTCTCAACCTTAGAAGGCAGCCTTACACCCATGAGTGTAAAGAGTGCCCAAGTTTGTAATTATCTCCCCCAACATCAGCTTTCAGTCCAGAGAGATAGTGCAAGTCTTGAAGGCAGGCAACAGGATAACAAAGTGTTGTGAGTCGAGGCAATAAAAAGGAAATGCTGCCCCAATTCTATCTCATCATTTTGCACACACTCAGAAGTACCACACACCCCCCCCAAATCCCTGCAAGTGGTTCATAATCCTCATAACACGCTGGTTAGGAGAGGTAGACTTTCCAATACTTGATGAATTGGTATTTAAAACACCAATTTTAACACCTGCAAAGGTGTTTAGAACAAAATTTGAATTTCTATTTTAAGACAAATGCAAATTTATGACACAGTAAAAGGCAGCAGTAGTGTCTTCAGAAGCAGTATATGTGGGTAAGTATCCAGGATTTAAATGAGATTGCATGCTTATGCAACTTAAAACAACTACCAAACTGTGATGGAAGTACAGTCTACATAGATAATGTGGTTTTGCCCTTCCCCTGCCTGCATCTTGTATAAAAATGGTCTGATGGCAGTGCCAATGGCAGTGGCTGGGTTCCTCATTAGACAGCTGCTGAGGGAAGGGGAGCATCTTTGTTTGCATGCAGACACACACCCCCATCCAACCCAGCACACCGTCAGCACTGGGCAGCACCATCCCTCCAAAGCAGCACATTCATGCAGGGTTCAAAAGGAGGAGAAAATCCCCACCATGCTTCCCTGTCCCCTTCTTCACTGTCTTTCACAGCACATGCAGGTAGAAGTCCCTGGTTAAAAGCATAATTTTAGCATATGTGTAAAAGTCCTTCCAAGAATTGTGATTTTTGGCTCACAGTTTAAAAGAAAATGGAGAGCAACTGAAGGGAAACAGGAGATCTATTGTGGATTGAAACTGCATCAGACACAATTCACTGCAGGAGGCTGGAGGGTATGCCAAAGCACCAGCAATGGAACAGAGAAATTTTTCATGTGAGCTGTAGCAAAATACTCTTAAAAAAAATTTAAAAAGACCTTAAAGTGAATAGGTAGAGAACTGATATAAAAACCTGATTCACTAAGGGCACAGGCTCAGAAGCAGCACTTTGGTTTATATTCCCACCACTTGCTGCTCACAAAAAGCAGGGAACAAACCAACACAATGACTGATAACTGAGCTCATAAAAAGGAATGCAGGAACTGGATGTTGTTAAGGAATTGCTTTAGCAAAATGGCTGACCAAAAGGCTCACAGCTGCCAATGTGCCTTTTTCACTTGCAGGTTGGTCTCCCCGATGCCAGCAGATGAGAGGACATTCAGTTCCTGCTCTGAGCAGCATTTTCATTTCCCCTGCATCTTGTGGAGCTCCTGCCATTGACCAACTCACTCTGCAGCCATGCCTGCTCATCTTTGGCATCTCAGACACCCACAGGTCAGTGGATTATGGAATATTCTTTGAGACAAGTTGTTGTTGGTTTTCTATCATACAGCAGCCTTTTTTCTAGGTGGTGGGGATTCGAGCATTCCTTACCTCCCCTTTAGGGTCTGTGAAATGGGACTCAAAGAGTGCTACTGTAGGCAAGGAGTAAAATGTATAGCAGCTACTGCAGACATCCCATAGTATTTTACACCACCACTTCACCAAAATCCCTGCTATCTTTGGCATGATAGAACAATGAATCCTATGGTGTTTCAGAGACCCTTTAGGGCATTTTCCCAGGCAAGGTAGACCTCCACTGAGTCAGTTTTGCATGGCCTAGTTCTTTGTACTCGGGAGGGCCACAGAGGTGCTATTCTCCCCTTTGCTAACATTCTTTTTCTGAGATCATGTCAGAGTTACTTGGAAATACAGTTGTGCATTACCAAAAAACATGCCATCGCTCCTTCTTTTCCTTCAGTACAGAAAAGGAAACACATTAACACTTCACAAAGTCACTGGCTCTGAGCAGTGCTTCCCATCTGATTACAAAGCCAGTTTTTGTTACTTCCAAGACTGATAAATAGTCAATTGGGAATTAACTTTTTCTGATAGAAGAAGCTGATGCCAAACTAAAGGCTTTGGAGTTTCCTTATCATTAGAATCAGAGCTACCTCAGTTGCTATTTTGCTTGCAACCTTTATCATTATACTAGGCAGATCAAGATAGCCTGAACTCTGTAGAACTTAAAATCCAAGCCCAAATCCAAATATCACAGCTTCTGCCTGTCTGTTTTTTGTGAGTTTGAAGTCATCAACGTTTGAGATAATTTTTCATGGCAGAGGCCAAGTGAAGCATCAGAGCTGGCCTTTGCAGGAAGGCAGAACAGATCTGACTGGAGCCAGTAGAGACTGGCAGAAGTGCTAAGGAGAGCCTGTCACAGCTCACAGCATCTGCTAGGACAGATAAAGCAAACCCACTTGCATGAAAACATGGGGAGGGAGGGAGGAAAACATAAGAAAAGGATTAAAAACTAAGCAGAAGTATATTTATACATATAAGAATAATGCTGGTGTGTGCAATGCACATATGAAAGCTAACAATACTGTGTTTAATTATTTTGTTAAAAGCTTTGGGGAGGTCAACTCAGGTCACCGAGCAGAGATGTTGTGAGCATAGAATGGAGAAGAAATCTTATAGGACAGGGAAACAAGAAAGTCAAGTGAAAAGAGGGCATTTAACTTTTTGTGGAGGAATCCTTAAAAGAGATGGATAAGATAAGAAAACTAATGCAACCTGACTTCTTCATTTCTTATTAATGTGGAGCAAAAAAGTGTAATGAGGATATGTAAGAGATTACAACAAATATATTGCAGCGGCACCTAGGAGAGAGAGAAAATCCCTGAATCACTTGCCAAGTAGATAAGGAAGCTTTGATATAAAAATAGCAATGACTATCAGCTACAGATTCTTAGTACCTTTGTTCCTTTACCAAAGAAAAGCCCATCAAGTGAGAGCTGGTATTTCTAGTTCCATTTCTGATAACAGATCTACCTCAAAATGAGACCTCAGGCTCTGGGGCACAGCTCACTGTACAGGATTTTTCCAGCGCTCCCAGCCTTCATTTTAATACCCTACACTTAAACAGCTGCAGAATAAAATAAAAGCCTATCAAATGGAAAGTTTTAAAAAAAAACTCAGGTCAAAACCTCTGGTTTTGGCAAAGTACTTCAGCAGTGGCCACATGCCAAAAGGAGTAATCCCTGGGATGCTGTGCCCTGTGCTGGGGTGGCACTGCTTGGCAGGAGCAGAGGGTAGAGCAGGGCTGCTCTGTTTCTGACAGCCTGGGACACCCAGGACTTCATCCCAGCTCACAGGGAAACCCAGCAAAGACCAAAAGGGAAATTGCCAGAAGTCAGAAAAAGAAAGCTCTCAGAGGTTTTTCCAGTAGCAGCCATCTCCTCTGGACTGAGCCAGGGTACTAATTTGACATCCAGGTTTCCCCATGTTTAGCTGTGCCAGCCTGTCCCCCCCAGGAATCTCCATGGCTGAGCAAGAGGAGGTAGGGCAGGGTGCTCCAGCAGCCCTGTGGTGTCTCTGACCTCTCTGACAGCCCACAGTGCAGAATTTCATTTTCCCCATTGTGCTGTCATGTCAAAATGAAAGGGAGTCATGTATGGAACTGCTCTGCAGCCACATTACCCTGGCAAAAGTCAACAAGAAGCTTCTTCTGGGTTCAGCTCAACAGTGCTGAGCCTTAAGATCATAAGTAATATGGTATTAACATTTCCATGATACATTTTCAGAACTTTCATTTTAATAAAACAACATGTTCCCCAGAGCACAAGACAACAGTTTTTTAGCCAAATAGAATTAATGAGGCTGAGTGATGTTTACATCTTTCAATATTCTCAATCCTGTGAGCAGATATGTTTATGTTCAGCAATCTGAATAGTACAGAAAACATTCATTTTTACCATATCACTTCAGCTGAGCTTGAGTTAAAGACTAAAAAATGTAATGCTTTGCTTTATTATAACTAATATTACAGCTGGAAAAGAATTTTTTGTTTCCTGTTCCCAGTTTCTTCATTTTTGTGCACTTTTAAACACATATACATGTGCCAGCATATTTCACAGGCCTTTTGATGTTTTATTATCTCTGTATGTGGGTGGTTTGTTTCCAGCTATAGTTTGAAGTGCAAATTTCCCTCTCAGTTTTCCTATGTGAAGGTTAAAAATACAGTCAGGAAATATCTGCCACATGTTTTCTTTCCTGGGTTTCTGAAGCAGAAATCTAAAACCAGGTACTTCTCTTCAAATATTTGCATTATTAAAAACAAAATGCTCCAACAAATAGTTAAATAACAATCAGCTGTAAAACATACAGATATTCAAGGCTCACTGTCCCTAAATATTTCTCCATATCCCTGAAGAATTAACTGTAATGCCTGCCCTGATAAAACTCTCTTGGGAGCAACAAGCATAGCAGCAAAAGGAATCACAACGGGTTGGAGATTAACTCAGCATCTGCTGTTTGCAGCCCACTGTGTGCTTCTGGGGCTTTGCATCTTATTGTGACTCATATGGAAATGAGGAGATGGATCCCAAACAGAGCTCTGCTTTCAAAATCAGACATAAAAATCATCTATTTCTTAAATGATCATTTCCCTCTGATGTACTGAAAATGAACATGAAAGTGTTAGCTATGAGTTATTTTTCATTTTTTATTCTGTGTTCTTGCAAAGCAGGACAGCATTTTCCCAAATCTGTTGGTCCATTGGTCAATGGCAGAAGCAAAACATTATAACATTGGAATTTTGATGTCTAGGGGACTTTTTAAATCATATCAGCTGTTCTGTACCTGCCAGTGAAGAAAGGAGGAGGAAGCAGGTTAAGTATTTTGTTCTCTATGTCTGAAAAACAAGAGTGTTTTCTATGGAATTTACTGTTTAAAGGTAATCCCAGTGCCCTCAAGCTTTAAGTGCTGTCACAAAGATTACTAAAAGGCCAAAGGGAACTTGCCAACTTTTGAAATTAGCACTTTTTCAAAAGACAAGAAGTTGCATAAGGGTCTTTCCAGCCAGCAGGGGTGAGCAGAGTGGTGCTGCCCCTGGGCCAGCCAGGCTGAGCCAGCTCAGGGCAGCCTGGCAAACATTGCTGCTGGTGCAGGGCAGCAGTCAGTGACCATTTCTGCATAGCAAAGGGCAGTAGGGACAAAAGTGGGGTTTTCTCAGTCACATTTTCTCCCTGTAACAATCTTGAGGCACTTTGCGCCCTTTATTGCTGCAGTAGCCTTGTGAAGGAGTTGTGCCTCCTCATTGAAACAGTCAGACATTGAGAGAAAACAACTAAAAGGTAGATTTTTGTTCTCAATTTCTTTAACTACACAACTATGAAGGTGATCCCACTTAAGTTTCATAAGAACAGACAGAAATGTGACTTTCAGGCTGTAAATGCTCCTTTTAATGATGCCAGCAGAGCAGAGCTGAAGCAGCAGCTGCAGAGGGGTGGTTGTGAGTGACCTGACCCAACACTCCTGATGTGCTGCTCCTTCTCCAGGAGGTGGCTGCTCTGCTGCTGCCAAGCATAAGCACAGTAGGTGCAACACTGATGATGATAAGGTGGGGTTTTTAAATCCATGCTGGCCATAGGATTCTTAATCCAGCAAATGCTGTGATGACAGAAGTGAATACAATCTGAAGATTGGTCTTTCCTCTACACCTTTGGATTCACTTTGCTTTGTTAATATTCTTAACACTTTCCCCACAGACAGATTTTCTTTTCCAGTTTTGTGACTGCTTCTCCTTCCCTTACCTGTGACTTTCAATATCCTTTAGCCACTGTTGTGTAGCTAATTTATTGACACCTTCTTTCTCTCTGCCTTCTCCAGCCTCTCTTTCAGTATGGTGTGAACTGTACATTTCCAGCTAGGCCAGACTGTAAGAGTGTGTCTTTTCATTTGTGGGAGATATGAAATATTAAAACAAACATTCCCCTGCTTCACTCTCAGTAAGAGCTTAAAGGAGCTATTACAGGGATTATTTTTCCTCTACTTACTGGAAAACAAAGATAAAAATGTAGCTTTCAAGTAGGTCATTTAATCTTGGAACATTTAATTGTGAGGTTGCCAGCCATGATTTGATTTCTCATCTTCTATTATTCCAAGGTTACAAACCTTCCAATTCATTTATATTTATAAACAATGTTCCCACTATATTACATGCATGGATTATTAGGAACACCTCCCAGTGGAGTACTGTCAACTTTTTGTACATAATTAATTAGAAGCCTCAAAGCTACCTTTTATCAAACTTTCACAGAGGTTTAGCATATCAAAAATCTCAAAATGAAAGAACTCTGTTTAGACCGAAGGGCTATCCAGCTTACCCAAGTAAGGAAATACTTTAGATTTCATGGGATTTAAAAAAAAAAATTAAAAATAATTAAAGCCAAAGTGGAAATCACCTAGGGAAGAATGTGGTTGCAGTGATAACAGAATTATATTTCACAGTAAAGGGAGCCAAACCCTGGCTCCAATTAACAGTCCAATCCTGATAAAATAAGTCAAAGGAGAAAACAGCCTGACCAAAACAATGATCCTACCTGCAGAAGAATTGAGATGGGAGTAAGGACTGACCCCTAACAGTTAAACTGCTTATAAATCATCCACAAGGTGGGAAAAGACAGCAAATGCAGCTCTCTGCCTACTTGCATGGCTTCTGATTTTTACAGTAGTTCCTCAGAAGCAAATTGAGCCTTTCAGCTTCAAATTAACTTGCAAAACTTTGCCTGGGAGGCCAGTCCACACATTATCATCCTCATTTGGTACTTGCCACATGCAGTATGTATGAGCAGCTCTGGGATAGCTCTGCAGCACCAGGGCTGAGCTGGCTAAGAGGAGAAACACTCATTCTTCTTTACATGCCCATTTCCTTGCCATCCTAACACATTCTGGATCACTAACTGTAAGCTCCCTGCCAGGGGAAGTGCCATGGTGAACATGATTTATAGGCAGCAAACATTCCTTTGATTCAGACCATCACTGGCATGTAAAAATCAAATGCAAATTTCTCAAATTTCTCAAATTTCTCAAATTTCTCAAAAGTAAGTTTTAATTAGCATTTTACTGGGAATTTTGGGGCAAGACTTGCCACCTGTAAGAGCAATTATTACTTTGCATGAATTTTGCTATGAAAGATAAAATATTTGTAGAACTTAACGACTTATTCCTCTTCTTTCCCTTACCACAAATTACCCTGGGAACAAAGGTGGCAGTGCAACAGGGGCAAACTGCTCATGATTTCACAAATTAGTGGCCTGGGCCCTTTCACAGAGCTGGATTATCTGGAATACAGCCAATGGTTACATTCCTGCCATTCACTCTGATGGCCAGGAGATAACATGAGCTCTGTATGTGAGACAAGCAAATCTTTCAGCCACACTGAAAGATCATAATTATATAATATAATTGTTCACAGCAGATTGGAACCATTCCTCAGGATCAACAGCTTTGTGTTTTTCAAATGCTATATAAAGCAGCTTGGCAGCAAGGCTAAGAGCTGAGTTTTTATCCTTCTCCTGATAGGTCACTGCTGATGCAGCAGCCCTTGAACTGAACAGACAGTTTCTCTCTAGAGAAAGTAGTATATTTAGTGTCCCAAATGGTAGGTTAGATGTCAGATTTAATTTGAAACCTGAGATGTTGTAATTCCAGAGAAACTGTTGGCAAAATGTTTGTGTTTAAACAAGAGGACATCAGTTTAATCGAGTTCTCTCATTCTTCTTGGTATTAATTATATTTAATGAGTAATGATTTACCAAAAAAAAAAAAAAAATAAATTAAGAAGTCAAAGACTAGCAGGCTGAAGAGAAAGTTCCCTGTGGTACTAGAAGACAGGAAAATTCAAAGATCCTGTTGATAGAATCTTTATTCTTATCTGTCCTCTTAACACTGCCCATTACACTGTCTACAACAAAGAAAATTTCCTCTTACCAGGGACCGAAACTGGAGTTTTGATTTAATAAGCTAGGAATGCAAACAACACACCTTGCAGCATTCTGAATGAGTAATTTACTACGTGAACCTTGGACACAGTGATGCATTTTATATTGCACTTATCCTAAAATGCATCTCTGCATCACTTCTACACACAAAAGCCGAAATCCACATGACTGTTCTAACAGAAATATCTTGGCCAGCTTAGAATCCTATACTTGTTTTACATCAGTGAATAAGCTCTCCATATTTCATGCAATCCCATTATACATTTGTACAATAGGATCTTCATCCTGGGCTTCATTTATATTCAGTGGAGATCTAGTACATGAGTCTAGAACACAGGCTAAAATCCTTTAACTCTCAGTGATCTATAGCCTTCCATCAAAGCAGGGAACATTTTCTATCTGTGTAAGTAGCAGATGTAGCTAGAAAAGGCTTGGACATTGCCAACTTCCTTAATAATTTTTATAAAACATTGAGATTGTCTGAATTGCAGTAAAAAAAGACACTGGTTGCCACTTCAAGGCTTCTAGTTGAAAGCAGAGGACATTGCTGTCTTTGTCCTGTGTAATGACTTGCAGAAATTCTGTAAACCCATTTTCTTTAAGAAAAAAAGCTCATTGCCATTAGTGTCTTTTGGGACACCTCCTATAAATAGTTAAAATTGCCCTGCTTTACTCAGTTTAATTATTTATTTGGAGAATAATTACTTTAGATGTCAGTTCCATTATCATGGAAGTTGTAAATGATCCTGAAACTGAAACAAATACTGTCTTCTTGAGGTCAGTAACCTTAGCATTACAGACACTATTTTAATTGTTGTTTCATTGCAGAACCCATATATAATATGAATGAATGTGACTCTCAGACTGTCCTAAGATTTATTTTAGAAGAGTTAACAAAATCTATAGATAATAAGAGGTAAAGGTTTTCCCATTGAAGATGCTTGTCTGTGCCTTTCAAAGTCTTGTACAAAATAATGTATGCCTCAGCAGCAGTGGAATAGATAAAAGAAATAGCATTAATAGGCAGTCAGCATAAAATGTGACTATTATGATAGAATATTGTTATTGAGGCTCGAGTCAATGAGTTTGAATTAATTTCTTTCCATCAAAACCTAATGCCCTCCTACATATGTGTAGTACATGCCTACCAAAACCAACACTGAAACTGCTCCTATTCATTAAAGAAAGGTAAATTTATTTATTAAATTTATTATATACTCAATTGATTTCCTAAGGGATTGCACACATCTGCCCAGTTCTGTGAAACATCAACCTTGCCCACCTCCCAGAAGGACACCAAAGTTTTCACCAAACATATTGTTGCTGTTAAGGACTTGCACAACATTCATCTCCTGTCACTGGACTGGAGAAAGTGTGAACTGGGTCAGAGCCAGGATCTGTCCAAGCCAGCAGCCAATCTCCAGCAGCAGCTGAAGGCAGATGGCCAGGGGGGAAAATGAGGACCATGGCACTAAGTCTGACATTTCTCCTCACAGTCCCTCAGCTGCCAACCATGCAGAGCCCAGGGGCTGCTGGAGCTGGGTGCACTCTTTGCTCTCAGTCACATCCACAGGACATCTCACAACGGGCTGAGCCTCCCCTCGAGCCACAGAAACATTCAGCTCTCAGGTCTTTTAGCCCAAGACATTCCAGGTAGGCCCATCCTCTCCAGCCTCTCCAGTAACTGTGTTCTGTCCAGGCAGATTTTCCAGCTGTGCCTATTTAACCATTGCAGTCTTCATTTCTAATTCTGTGCCACTCTTCCTTGTCACCTCCTCCTCCACGCATGGCATATTTGCACTCACAAATTTATGCTTTGTTATTCAGTGTTCTCTGGTTTTGTATTTTGGTGCTTATGAACTCAGAGCAACTCTTTATTCCTGGAATACTAATTCAGAACTGCTAAATTGAAAGTGCCCAGGCATAAAACTGGTTTGTTCCATAGGCTAAAGCAAGTATTTCCCTTTACCCAGCAAATCAACATTGTCACCATCTCAATATTATTCCTCAAAAGATCTTTCCATATCACAGAGAGTAAGAAGGATAGTTTTAGGTACAGACTAAGGGGTTTTTGGGGTATTTGGTTACTCAGCAAAGATACTACTATCTGCCCTCAGTTATGTAAGGTTCACTTCCACACCTACCCTGAGTATCTTTAGCACTGTTTGGCAGATTAAAACATTTAAGGCCAGATTTTATTCTATTTCTGTCAGAAGCCAACTTTCAAATTTCTCAACATATAAAGTGTTGTTTTTCCAACCATCTTTCAAGACTTACTATATTGGATTTGAAATCTTCTCTACTCATTTACTATATGCCATTTTTCTTTTATTGCAACCACAATACCATCTGTGCTGAGATTTGTTACATGAGTTTTTAGCTTTGGATATCAACTATTTCTATAAAATATAACTTGAAATCAATTAGTCACTTTGGACATAAAGATAAACCAAACAAACAGTTCCATCTATCTTTCTATGCTTTTTTTTCCCTTTAGCTTTATGGTATTTTGAGAAGCACCAGATTTGCTTGATGAATGGTTGCCTATTTAATGATAGAAGATAAAAATTCTGTAACAGCAGTTGGGGGGGAAAAAATACAGGGGAAAAATAGATGGCTTTGCTCATCATCATCATCATGATCCCAAATGAAGGAAAATATCCTGAAGCCTGGACTAGTGACTAAGAGTCAGCTCTGCATCTGTTTGTGAGGGTGCTGTCAGCCACAGAACAATGACTGATGGGGATCCCATTCCACTCAGTGAGCTGCTCTGGGGGCAGGTCCAGATCCCAGCCAGGAGAAACTCCTGGGGCAGGGATGAGAACTTCAAGTTACAGACACAGCTGAGCCAAGCCAGGAGAACTGGGGAGGTAGCTCAGGATCTGCATTTGTATGCAGGCAGGGACGCAAATTACAGAGGACAAAGACAAGGTTTTTCCTTAAATCAAGTTAAAGATTGTCTTTTCTCTCTGCTGCCAAACTAAATGTTCAAAAATCATAAATTAGGACCCCAAGCATGACAAGTATGACTTCAAAAAGCAGGAACTTAAAAGTATTGGCCATCTTTGGCCCTGAACACCATCACAGTATAGTTTCTGAGGCCCTCAGGAACATCAGCATTACATGTCTGAACTCCCAGAGCTGCAACAGCTACAGATTTCACTGGAATTAATTTGGGCTTTTTTTCTACACTCATGTTATTGGACATCTCCACAAAGTGGGCCTTTAATATCATACAATGTCTTGACACCAGACTCCAAGGGACACCAGGGACATTAGATAGCCAGTCTAGGGCCTGTGGTCTGCTCTGACCTTCACTGGGCTACAAAATTAGGCAAGGAACACTCCTCCCTCTGCTCCTGCCAAAAACCTCTCCATGAACTCCCTGTTAGAATTTGCTCTGGGTTGGATACTGCCTGTATGTGAAATGAGAGTTCCACCTGTGTACTCACAATCAGATTAATCTCATTTAACCACAAATAGCTGCACTAGGAAGGGAGCTCCAACCTGCCAAGTCCTGGCCAGTGTGCAGAGCAGACATTGTGACTGCAGAGAAAGCTGGGCCAGGAAAGTGGTCAGGTTGAAAAAGTGACCTGACAAAAAATTCCCAGATCATTTACAGCAGTGGCTCCGTGAGGTGGCTCCCTGTACAATCCTTCAGCCATTAATGCCAGCACAAAGGAGAGCTCAGGGACACAGAGACATCCCTTTAGTCTGCACTTGGATGCAGTTAAATTGCAGTCATGGAAACAAACATAAATTCCCTGAGGTCATTTGACTGTCCTGCAAGTTTTTCTGCCATGGTTAGAGCTCAAGCTGTTTTTAAAGAGGCCACAAATATGGGATGAGGAAATATGGGTATTATACTTTTTTCTTTCATGTTTTTTCAGTTAGATCTTCAGACTGCAAAACCTTCAGGGCAGGGCTCACCCATCTTCCTCCCTCTTCAGAAAGAGCCTTCTTGGCCTTTCAAATAAACACACTAGGTAGCATGAAAAACAGAGAGGATGGTGTAGCTGTCATCTCTGGCAGAGGCCCAAATAAAATTTGCTCCTCTTATCATGATGAATAACTGCATTTTGCACAAATGGGAGCTAGAAATGCCCTTCTTAACCCATGGACAGTTATACAAAATGAATCCAAAGCCACACCTATTAGCAATCATGAAGATCCTTCCGGACTAAATCAGCTTAATCTCACTGTCCCCTGACAGAAAGTTTGTGTAGCCTGCAGGTCACCTCCATGCTAGTTCTTCTTCTTTCTCCCTGAGTACATGCAGTTCAGTTCACTGATATGAACTTTACAGGACTGCAGATTTTGGGGCATACCACTAAAAATGAAGGATTTGGGAAGTAAAAGAACAAGCTGTTAGAGTATAACAGTTTACATCCACCTATTAATTCTCAAAAATCATAAACCATTGCCTTCAGAAGATAGGGTCCCAAACCAAGCACACTCTGTGGACCAGCTTTTACTAAATGCCAGGAAAACAAAGATGTAGTTTTAAGCAACTTAGTGCATGTAATGAAACAGAACCTAACCTTAAAGGTGTTTGGGGTTTTTTTTTTCCTGAAATCTGACAGAAGATATTGAGAAAGAGTTTTAGTGAGAAAGCCTCAATCTGGGGTTTCCCCAGTATGTTTTTTTAAGCCACTAAGTATGAATGAAAGGAAATTGTAGCCTCAGCTGTGTCCCCCTTTGTCATCCCAAATTCCCCAGGCAGGGCCAGAGAGGGTGTGCTCACAGGGGGCTCACAGCCATGGTGCACCTTGGCTGTCCACAGGTACATCAGGTACACCTTTCCTTTAGGCATGGACCTGGGTTTGTATTTCAGGAGCAAAACAAATCAGCGGAGGTCTCTGGGTGTCAGTGAAATGATAACAACATAATCACCAAGCCTCTGTTAGTTACTTTTTGATATATTTCTTACATAAATGAAGATTAAATCTTCTTATAAAGTCTCAAAGCTTAGGCCTTCATTTGAGACCAACACAATGTCATTATTTTGGAAAATAATTCAATATTTTAAGATTAATTCAGTGGTTAGAAGTCGCTTAGTAGATATTTTTCTTGAGAAATCTCACCAAGTGGCATCTACTCACAAAAGCAGCACAAGGCAATGTAACCACATCTTTAATTTGCTGCTACTACTGAGCAGGTTGGCTTGCCCTGTGCTTTTATTTTACAGTAGCTTTGATTACACTTTTCTCTATAAAGTCTGCATCTGACAGCATAGAACACATTTATCTGAAGTATGGAAAGAAATAACAGTAATGGGATCTCCTGCTTGTATGTGAGAGAGTGGATGAGAACATAACAAATTCACCTATGCCATTACCTCTCTGAAAAAAAGTCAAAATTTCAGCTGCAGTGACCTTGTGGTCACAAAGATCACAAATTGCAGGACAGAAGACATGGAAAGGAAAGGGCTGCAGTTAGACAGGTGTACATTGTTACAGTACATCCTGCAGTTGTTATATATCCAAAACTAGTTCTCTAAAGACAGAAATCAGGCTTCCCCTCATGCTGTTCAATAGTTTACAAAATACAACTGACAATAATTCACACTGATGTCCAATGGCAGTAAGGAAAATATCTCTTAATTTAAAGACCTACACCCCAGGAAGAAAATAAATAAAGTGCCAAAAATATAGACATTACAAACTTGACCAGATGAATTTGGCACAGCCCTGCACAACATACAAGAAAAGTCTTTTTTAAGGGAGTTGCAGCTGAAGCCCGACAGAATTTAGTAATATTGACAAGAATGTTATGGTAAACTTGATAGTAAGAAAAATCAAGATTCTAGTATATGTAGAGATATATTCTTTGTGAACTAAACTAGTAGAAATGTTCCTATATAACAAATTAGTAATACATCCAATTTTGTTTGCTTTTGTCATTATAAACCAAGTTATACCCTGTCTGGACTGAGCTGTGGGACTCCTAAGAAAGATTCCTGTCTTGTAGGGATTCCTTGTAGGGATCACCATCACATTTAGGTTCTTTCCAGGCTGAAAAGGCACAGATGTTCCCCTACAGTTTTGAAACTCACAGCTCAGACCTCCAGCTCTGCAATACCACATAGTCATCAACAACACCAGAACTAAAAACTACATAGCTCTGCTCTGCTCTGAGCACCAAAATCTAGATCTGTGCTGCTCTTCACATCTAACTTTTCATGCCACCTTGTTAAGGACTATGTGAGTCTATAATGTAATTTAGAAGAGCTTTTCTGTTCATAAAGCTGTGGCATCTCTTGAGGAGTTAATATTTGTTCTGAGGATCAACAGGCACTATAACTGAAATTAAAGATGACTTTTTCATCAAAAAAATCCTTTCTAAGCCTCATTGACTTAGTGCCCTATTCACAGTCTAGAGTTTGGAGCTAAAACAGAGAACATAGAGCCATGGTTCTGCTGACAGAAAAAGACAGTTATTGGAGGGTTTTATCCAATTTGATCCTACTCACAGTATATCTCAATTTCACACCATGTTTTAATCAAAGTAAGCTTTTATGAATATCCACTACTGCTTACCCTAATAGATCCTAGGACTGAGAAACCCTCATGCTAGGAAGTAGGACCTAGGTATTAAAATAATTCTCATTAAGCAACATAAAATTCAGAGAAACATCTTTCAAGGCCCACTGAGTTAAAAGAACTCAGGGGACACAGTAGCAGTGGTTAGGTATTTATTCATTTCCCTTAGGTTACAGCAGTCACTTTCACAAACAGGTTCCAAAGAACACCATTGTGCAGAACCAGATCAGGCAGATGTATAGGCTGTATGTGATTCGGCCACTTAGGCACCAGAAGTGCCATGACCAGTGTAAAAACTGACACCAAAGTGGGAGGGCATCAGCCATCTTCATGATGTGCCCTGCCCCTCCCAGGAACAGTTTTTGAGTTTGGCTATTTTGAATGGTGATTTTTTCCAAAGCCTGCAGATCCCAGTGCTGTGTTTCATTTCCCTGAGGACATTAGACTGAGGGGAAATCCAGAACACAGGACTACTTACTAAACTTGCCTTTATGCAACTTCATATTTCAAAGAATTAATAAACAATGCCAAAAGCTCTATTGTAAGCATGAGAAAAGTATCCCAGGAAGTCTTTTTCCTTTGCAAAGCTAATCAATACAGTATTTTAGGTATGCTACCCAGACCACAATCCCATATTATGCTGAAAGGAAAGAAAGAAGCATGAGAGATAGAATGGTGTTTTCATTACAGTTTAACGGTTTCAAACAGTTTAACTGTTTAACTTTTTTTTTTTAAATATGGTCTATAGTCCAAATCTGATAAATCAGAATATAATTAGATAGTGCAGGAAATATCACTACAAACCTAGCGAACAGGACAGGTTTTTTCAGGGATTATTTCTCAGCAAAGAATCAAAATCCCAGATCCATTAAATTAGGGGAAAATTCATTGTGTGAAAGTGAGGAGGGCTGGATTTGTTTGGCCCATAAAATACTGCAAACACGACCACAAGCAATAAGTGCCTGCCTTGGGATAAAAAAAGATATTGAGCTTACAAAAGCCATCTATCTCCCTGTGAAAACAAATACCACAAAGGCTGTTCCACTCCATGGTTCACTGTTGAATGTTTTGATTCAGGTGGGCTCTGGCTGTCTGATGTCACTCCTTCACACACTTGCTTCATTTGACATACAGAGCCAAAGACTAGTTCCACTGAAGTCCTGTGATTTGCTTAGTGCTAGGATGAAAAAACTCCCACTGGCTTCAAGTGTGAAAGATCAGAGTCTGAAGGATCAAACTTTATAGCAAGTAGGGTCAAGCAGCAAGTTCCCAACCCACAATATGAGCACTGGTTTTTATTATCTATCACTGCCCTGCTCTGAAGGACTCTTTCCAGGTGACAGTTCCTCGTTTTTTGTGAATGGCTGTGATCAGATCACAGCTTCACACTGGAGCTGTTTATAAATGCTCCTTATGACATTGCCTTTTTTTTTTTTTTTTTATCAAGCCATTTTTCCACCATGAAACAGGACATTTATTGTTCATATATAAGAGGCAATGAACCTGCAAGAGCAGCGTTCATAAAACCTGGAAACCTCCTCAACAAGCAAAATGACTAACTGTGATGGACATTCATAAATCACTCCATATCTTTCATCATAACTCCTGCAGTTTCATTAATTCCTAGAGGAAGACATAAATCTAATGTGCATCTTAAGGAGCCAGCAGGCTGCCTTGCTTTCCAGGCATAAAATAAATATGAAGCTGTCTTCCCCACTGAGGAGATGCAGGTTTTGCATGTGTGCACAGCAGGAAATCCATGTCACTCAAAGTGTGGGGATATCCTGGGCAGCCCTACAGGCATCACTTTTGTTTTCAGAATGAGCAAATGCTCCATCCTAACCCTGCCCCCACTGAACTCAGTGGACCCTTTTCCCTATAAAGCTGAGGCAGAACTGTATGTATAAAGCCTTTAATCTATCTCTGCTTTTGAACAACCAGGTTAAGAGTGCAGATTTTATTTCCAGAACTGAGGAGCCACCCTCAGTGCCTGGGCCAGTGCTACAGGTATCCTCTTGGAAGGGTCCTGGGCAGCTACAAAGGGTCTGGCTAACATGCAACAGCTTGGAGGATCACAGAGAATACATACATCCAGCAGAATCCATAAAAAAAGGACAGCAACAAAATCTTTTCTTTTAAAGAAGGCAAGCTGTGATAAACAGGAAAAAAAAAAAATTAAGACTTTACAGTGAAGCCTGGTGCTATGCAAATTGCTCCCTGAAAATGCTAAAGCAAGTTTGATATCCTGTGGCCAGAGTCAGCATGGGAATAACTCACCCATTCAGACCCTGGGCTTGCTCACTCAGGAGATTATCCTGCTCCTGAGGGCACATATTTTTGTTTGAGGTGGGTATGACAGTCTTGTGAGTGAGTATCCTGGAGGAAAGAATATAAATGTGCACACTAAATAATTCTGTCGGGACGATTAGGGGCTGAAAGAGAGCAATAGTACTTGAAAGTCCATATGACATCAGAGGGTAAACACAGGATGGCTCCCAGAAAGTCTTTGTGGCCCCTTTGCTTGAGGTTATCCTCTGCCCTAAAAGAGGAATACAAATAACAATGGGGGACCAGAGACAGGGGGAAGAAAAACAAAAGAAAATAAACTAGAGCATGGAAAGACTAGTTTCTCCTAAGAAAAACAGGTGCAGGCTGAAATGTAAATATCTCTGAAAAGATAATTAAGTCATAATCATAAGGTCTGTTTAAAAGTCTGCTGCTTCTTTTTCCAGCCCACATTTTCCAAAAGAAAGAAAAGCTGTCTTTAAAATATCTGTGATAATTGTTATGAAACAATCACATGTAGCAATCTTGGCTTATTGGTGCACATCCAACGCACCACATCAATCTCTGTAAACCTTTCCAAAGGTTTGTGCCTGCGGTTGGGAAGAACTGATTGTGCAGCAAAGATAACAAGGCAATTTGTTAGAACTTAATTTGTAACAAATTATTTCTGTGGAAAGAGCAAATGATAACAAAAGGATAACTCTTGATTTATGGAATTGAGGTAAGACCCAGCATTCCAGCTGCACAATATCTTGGGATAAGTCATGTCTGCACAATTTTTAGAAGATTGGCTTTGAACTTTCAAGATCATTGACATACTTTTACACAGAATAGATTTATTGATAGGTTTATTAAGATGGAATGAGTATTTATTTACTCTTGTTTTCTTTTCCAGAGCAAACGAAATTCATAAAAGATAGCCAACATATAGTATATATTCAACCATGACAAGCTTTTCAGTTACAAAACCAGCCTTTGAATCAGGCTACGAAATGGTTATGTAGGTAAAATAACCCATTTCCTCATAATCTTCAAAATATTCACCCACTGTGAGCTGCTTTCTAGTGTTTTTGCTGGGGGCAGATATAAACCTCCTACCATTTTTGAATGGCAGCAAGTTTGCATTTACAAAGCAAATATTTTTATTTTTCAACAACCATTATTTCAATCTTCTAAAAACCACTCTATTTTACTCTACCTTAGAATATTTGGAAGAAGGCTGAAAATGAGAGACAAATTCCAATACTGAGAACATAAAGCAGTGAAGCACTTTGAGGATTGGACTAGTTCATCATGTAAGTAGGTCTTGTGGAGTTGTTGGTTTGTTTGTTTGTTGGTTTTTGGTTTTTTGTTGTGGTTTTTTTCCAGTTGATTTCAGAATATCATGAGTCTGTTCATATTTTCCTTATCACTCTCTACAACTTCCTGAAAGGTGGGTCTCAGCCTCCTCTCTCAGGACTAGCAACAGGGCAAGAGGAAATGGCCTCAAGCTCTGCTAGAGGAGGTTCAGGCTGGACATCAGGAAGATTTCTTTGCCAAAAGGATGGTCAGGGATTAGGATGGACTGGACAGGGAGCAGGACTGGTGATGGTGGAATCACTATCCCTGGAAGGGCTCAAGGAACATCTCAGTGTGGCACTTGGTGCTGTGGTTTAGTTGACAAGCTGGTGTTTGGTCAAAGTTTGGACAGGATGATCTTGGAGGTCTTTTCCAACCCTAATGATTCAGATGTTCAGCCCAAAGCAAATTCCTAACTGGAAGTTTTAACTCAGAAGTCAGAAGGAAAAGTCATTAAGGATAGGAAAGAACCTGCCCAACTCTATTCCAGCCCAGCGTAAAATAAAGAGGATTTAACGCCTCACAAGAAAGAGAGAAGAACAGCACAACTCTTTGTGCTTAGTTTACTCATTGAAACAATACTTTAAATGGGGAATTAATCTACACAAAAACATGTAATATATGTTAACTAGAGACAGAGAGATGCTCCAGATGTAACAACACCTGTGAAAACAATATCTGCCTCTTTGTAAGGTTTTTAACTTATTTAAATTTTGAAATAATTTTTAGTTACTCCATATTAGAAAATTACTGTGTGCGCATCTTTACCATTATCCCTACAGTTGAAAATATAGATTGGGGAAGTCAGTGGAGACAGTTGAGTCTTGTCCTACCCAGCAAGGCTCAGTCACTGCTGCTCCAGCCTGTGCAATGATGAATTATTTAGACCCTCTGTAGTTAAGTAGAGCTTCAGCTGTGCAGTTGATAATCAGACCACTGTCAGAGCCTGGGTTTCTTTATCAGGTGTGCAAACACACAGGCACATGTTCTTCATTTTGCAAAGGTAGTCAGTGGCAATTGCAATCAGAGAGGGGGTTGCTGTGCCACTCCAAATTTGTGAGCTGTTCTTCATCAATACTTGCACGAGGAAACATTCGATTATTCTGCAAGATGCTGAATGTTCCTGTTGATTGAAACTGTTTAAGGGTATCAAATCAAGGCTTTTCTCTCTGCTGTACCACACCTGTTCAATTTCTCTGTCATTGTTATCACAACTGCAACAAAATAAGCACATCATGTACAAAAGGCCCCACTAACACTTTCAAAGATGAGAATTTGGTTTGCAAACTACTCCTTGATTTGTGGAGTAAAAATCTCAAGGGTACTCATATGTAACTTTCAAACAGCACCTTAGAACCACCTTAGACAGCTGAACAGCAACTTAGAACCAAAATTTTAATGGTATGTAGACAAAATTTTACATAAAGTGAGATCTTTAAGAAGCATCTTGCATCAAATACGCGTTGTTCAAATATGTGACCATAAAAGCCACAGGTCCTAAAAGGACACAATCCTCTGGTACGCCATTGTCCTTTCTGCTCTCATGACATGCCCATTCCCTCTAAAATATTGCCCCAGCCTTCCATGCTGAGCATGTCTCTGCCACAGAACACACACACTGGCATGTGCCTTGCTCATTCTGCACCTTTCTTTAGGACAAAAAATGTATGAGCAGCAGCTGTTGGAGAAGCCAGCTAGCAAAACTGGGTGTGAGGGAAGAGGGGTGGGCTGAGGGATCTGTTTTGGAGGCAATCCCCCTGCAGCTGTAGTGGTTATGGTTTAAGTATCTTCTGTTGGAGCACAATGATCTTTGAAGGCATAATCCAGCCCGTGCTCATTTTGAGAGGCCTGCCTTTATCTATGCATAGAGCACACTGTGCAAATGGATGTTTAGCTTGTCAGAGACTATTTCTGCTCCCTGGCTGGGTGACTGAAGTTTTATAACTACACTGGTGATCACATGCAGTATAAATAACAAATACTTCTCCAGATGCGTACCGAGGCCCGCATGCATTTATGCAATCAAAGCACAACATTGAGGGGGAAAAAAAATCAATAAAAGCTTAGGAACAATGAAAAACCTGGGCTACAATAAAGAGAACCATTGCTGTACTAATAGATATTTTCCAGGAGGTGGGTTCTTGCTATTATATCATATCCAAAGTACAGCAGGAATTGTTTCACTGCTGACATCTGGCTGTAACAGCACGACCTTTGATACCACGCAGGACATAACCTCAGTGCAGGCTCTGAAGAAACTAGGAACATGACTTCACAGAAAATAGGAGTAATATTCATTGGCTTATGGAATGGGAGTGAAGGGTGATTTAAATGCAGATTCAAAATACCAGCAGTGAAATCTTGGTGTATTTAGAGTTGGCCTATTTAGCTATTTAACTGACAGCTGGTGATTAATATTGATATAAAACTTTGAAATATCTTTCTCTTGGAATACAAAGTTGATAGTGGTTTATGGTTCAGTTTTTTGGTTGCTTTCTCAAATGAATTTCTAGAAGCTGAAGACCATGAATGGGAATGCTGAAATACAGCAGTTTTCAAAGCTTTCAGAATAGTCATGATGAGAAGTTGTTTTAGACTTTAATTGAATTGATAGTAATAGTGAGGAACAATTATTTTGATTTGTTATTCACATATTTTGGACAACTTCTGTAACTGAAGGACAGATTTGAGTGCATTTTTAAAAGTTAATTACCTGCTATCTCCATGGTGCTGCATTTTATTTTATTTTGTTTTGTTTTGTTTTGTTTTTTCAACATGTAGTACTGTTTTCTAATTGAACCACTGAGTCTTTTATTCAAATCACTATTTTTTAATTATTGACACAAAAAAATCAAGTATGATGCCCCTCAGCAATTAATTAGCATCATATTAAAGGGAAATAATCTGAACATATTCAGTGATGTTAGCTCATGAGTTACTAACATGACTTCAGTCTGCACCATTAAGGCTGTTGAAATAACCAGTCCACGTTTTCCAGCAGTTTGCAGGCCAGTTCAACCACAAAGAAAGGTGACCAAACACTCTAAGATGAGGATTGCTCTCCTTTCAGGATCCAGTCCAATGCTCATTTAGGCAAGAGGGAACTTCATTTGTACCTCCACAGGCATGGATCAGGGCCTTACTAAGAGGTTTAGAGAAGCCATCCTTTTCTTGGCCACTGAAAGAACTTCCAGTGGAGGACAATAAGGATGATGGCATTGTTTAAATCTGTGATAAGTTACAGGATAAACTGAAAATAAATCAAAATTACTAGCCTGGAGTCATGCTAATCTGAGTGCATCCTTTTGAACCATGCCCCAAAAGGTCAGCATTAGGGGTTAATCTCGCCACTGATAAACATGCAGAGCCAGGATACTGACTGGCCTGCCCTATACATGCACACAACTTTTAGGGCAGGCTACCTGCACAGCTTTTAAAATACTGACCATTCTTTTCTAGAGAAATGAAGGTGATATAGGAGAATTAGGAGATGGGCAGACAGGCTCTGACCTCAGTGGAGCTGACACAGCAGCAGAGCCCAGGTAGGCTGGAATAAAAGGGGAAATGGGCCAGGGTATTTCAGTGTTGCAGGTCCTAACAAGCACAAGCTGCTGCTGGGAACCAGCAGTGAGGGCTGACACACAGCACTCTGCACAGGGTCAAGGCCTTTGTCTGCTTGCTAAGACAAAACCCTTGAAAGGAATTTGCTGTGTGTGAAAACACAATCCAAGATTATGTGCTGTCTCATATTACAGGCAAACTCTCAGAAAGATGATACGTCAGAGCATTCTATACAGGGACTTCCACTGAAAATGAGTCCTCATGAAATATGCAGGTCTTTGCTGTGTGTTTTGTTCTTCATTCCTCCTATTCCCTCTCCACTCTGCTTCTGTTCGTGGGGATGTTAAATGCAGAGATTTCCTGTTTAGCACAGAGCCACCCACCTTGGCAGGGTGTCATGCCTGGCAGCTGAGAGCTGTGCCAAGACCCTGATGTAGCTGCAGTCTCGGTAGGTCAAGACTTTTACAGCCACTGTGAGAGGGAAGTTTTAATCTGCTTGTTCCAACTCAAATGTTAATGTTTTCTCGCCACACTTTTCAATCATAAACAATTATCTATTAAAAACAAATTAGGCATGAGATTTCCCTCACCTTTCTACAGTGTTTTGAAATTCTTTCTGCATTGTCTTTTGGTTTTCTGCTCCATCTTCTGCTCTTCCCACTGCTGCTTGGCAACACAGATTGCTGTACAAAATATGAGCTCCTGAAGATTGCTCACTTCAATAAAATTTTAACCAGAGGCAAGCATGCAAAGTAATTGAGCCTGCAGGGTTTCAATGGCATAATTGTGGGTTTGGTTTGATTTTTTTGTTGTGAGTGAAAGATTCTGTCTTATAGCTTCATAGCTTCTGCCCAAGTGGACCAAGTCAGGCATGTGCAAGTCTTGCTGGTCTGGGGACTGTTGTGACATCTCCATTGCAAAAGGACACAATTCACTGTTTGCCTTGCACAGTGCCTCCTAAATGCCATCCTGTACCCTGCATGGTGTGGCATGAACTAATTCACACTGTTTAATACTGAGCATTAGGGGATGTAGAGGAATTCAGTTACTAGCTAAAAATCAGGATACATGAACAATCCCCTGCAATACTCCTGGAAATTTAATTTGGCCTGGGGAAATTTTTGTCACCGTTAGAGAACACAAAATGTGTTGGTCCCACAGAGTCATCACTACTCCTTCTGTGATACAAGGTTTTTCCCTTTGCATGATCAGCTTCTTTTTCTTTTTTTCCCCTAAGAAATCAGTTTTTCATTCCACCTAATGAATTACTTTCCAGAAAAAAAACTGTTTTTTCCCTTATTTTCATTATATAACTTGCCTTTCAGATAGAGCTGGCATTAAAAAATAATCAAGCTTCATGCGGGATAAAATAGCTGAGAAGGTTTTTTTCTTAGATTTTTACATTTTTTTCCTCCACATATTCTCATATATTCATTCCTCATTTTGGGTTTTTGGTTTTTTTTCAGACTTTATTTTCCACATTCTCAAATTACCTTATATCATCCTTCTGATGTTTTTATATTGTTGCCCTGAGCTGTACAATACAGTGTGTGCTAACAGGACCCCAGTAGGTGAACTGTACTTTCCAGGTTGGACTTCTGAGAGGGTTTCTAGCAGAGTCTCTCTCCCTCTCTTGCCTCTCTCTCTCTTTTTATTAATCTTTGATAACCCTCTTTTTGATCTGCACACTACACCCTTCTAATTTACGGATGCTTTTAAACCTCAGGCATGGGATTACTTCATTTGATTCATGGAAGACCATGAGCAGTTCAAATTAACCTTTTGCTTCCTTGAGGGGAAAAAAATTTACTTTGGGGATTTGGTTCACCTGTTGAGAAAGAAGCTGTCTCTTCTTATTTACTGAGATTGCCTCAGCACCACAGAGATGACTCATGCATACCCTGAAGGGTTTAGGTGGCACCATAAATTCACTGCTGGACACCATGGACCCTGTCCAGAGCAAACTGAGGTCAAAAAAATCATTCGCATTGACTCCAGTGCCAAAGCTACATTCCACTGAGTGCACTTTGTTCCCAAGGAAATTAATGAAAGATGGTGTTGGGTTATCAAAGAACCATCAAGAGGTGACACCTTACTGGTTTGTCTACAGAAAAACAACAGCATAAAGTGACATCATCACACCAGTGACAATTGTATCCTCTGACTTTTCCATATCATTTTACCATCATTTTTGCAAAAAGATGTCCAGAAAGAGATGAGATCTGTGTCTAAAATATGTGTTAAGCCCTGCTTTTCTATCAGCCCACTAAGCAGGCTCAAAATGTACTGCAGCAAAATGAGGGAAAGGATAACTCCCTAATGGAAAAAGGCACAGAGACTTCTTGAAAGGAAAGCCTACCCAGGAAGGTAAAGGTCTACAGGATTGATCTTCTGTTTCCCACTTTCTTTTAAGAGTGCAAGGGACTACTTTGTTGGGGTCTGCAGAAAAGAGCTAAAGAAAGCATTCACACAAATATCACTGAAAGGCTGAAAGAGTTTGCCCGTGAGCAAAACCAATATGATGACTCCATTTCCTGATACATATATCAGAGTGGATATCAGCCTGCAAGCTCTCAAGCACTGGCTGTGGTTGCTGTGTTTCAGAAACAGCTAAATGGCAGGGTTTTCATCCTTGTCTCTGTCTGTCACACCATAGTGCTGACAAAATAAAACGAGGCAAGGGGTGAAAGAAGTGCAAACACTGAATTTTGTTTCTGCTTTTCTAAGCATTTTACAACAAGAACATGGCAATTAGAAAATGAAGCCAGAAACTGGGTTAGTATTAACTTAACGCTATTTCTTTTTTCATGAGTTTCTCCTCTGTTCCTCTTAGCATTCAGAGACAAATCTGATTCTTTAAATCTGGTCCAGAGCCCTGCCCTAATTGCTTGACAGCTAACTATTTTACATAGCCTGATTGTATTGTTCAAAAACTATCTCTGTGCATACCATTTTACAAGCCTGCAAAAAAAGCCAGAGACCTAGGAGGGCAACAGCACTTTGTAAGGGTTTAATACAATGCCCCATTGTGTGCACCCAGCAGGGCAGATCAGAGCCATAGCAGAAGCTCTTTCTTTCACAGCTTTTCCACTCAGACCATCCATTTTCTGCCTCCAACAGCATAGGTTGCCACTACATAAAAAAAAATAAATCAGAAAGCATGAGAAATATCAGGATGAATGTTGTCTTTTCATCTTCACAGAAGCTGCTTCCTGGCATTAAATTT
Source organism: Agelaius tricolor (assembly GCF_023055355.1). Classification (NCBI taxonomy): domain Eukaryota; kingdom Metazoa; phylum Chordata; class Aves; order Passeriformes; family Icteridae; genus Agelaius; species Agelaius tricolor. The sequence continues at coordinate 7,428,898 of NW_027269270.1, forward strand.
GAGTGCTGTCCCCTGCATGGCTTATCCTACTTCGTTGCTGTAGTCTACCTGCCTCTGCCTCTTAATGAATCAGGACTCAATAAATCCTGGCTTAGTCCATTGTATCTGTTCACCTGTAGCTGATGATAATACACAGGGAATACCTTCACCAGGGGCTTATTGTGCCAAGTCACAGTGCAGACCAGTAGTTCAATCAAGACTATATAGGATATTCGGGTTATCTCATTTGAGCACTATTTTCTTGTTCTTGGCCCCCCAGGGTGTGGGTGCTTTGCAGCAGGAGGGGCTGGTCTGTTAAGGTGCTTGCAGTAAGAAATCCTCTGAGGCTTTGTGGAGGACAACTTTATGCCATTTATTAGAGCTGGCATTAAAAGGAGAGATTAGCATAGAAAATCTTGTGTCCTTCTAGACAGCAGGAACTGTGAGCAGTTAAACACCCGTGGGGCCTCTGCTGTGTGTGCAGCACACCATGTCCATAAAAGAGATTCTACCCTTTGTCATTCAACTTCGTGTGACTTTCCTCCATGAAAACTACTCTGTTCATCCCTTCCACTGTCAAACAGCAGGGCTGCTCACATGCCAACTCCTTGCTGCACCCCTGGCTAAAGGCAAGGTGCCATGGATGTGAGGCAGTGGTAGAACAGAGCAGGACCTGCCCCAGACTCCTCTGCTCGCTGAGCTGGGCGTGTTTACCCAGGGCTGAGAGGTTTGCGCAGCACAGCACAGGCCTGAAGGTCACAGTGAGTGTGAAGCACAGCAGGGCACAGCAATACTGGCTATCCACAGACTGGAATTGCATTGGTTCTCTCACATTCAGAGCTGTCTGGGACACAGATCCAAGCCTCTTCCTCCCTTGCTTCCTTCTGTTTTGCCTCTCTGCAGAAGCCAAATGCCCTCATAAATCAGTCTGTGCAAGTTCTTCTGGAAATGACTCAAATTGCCAAAAGGATTGAAGAAACAGCAGCACCTAGTGACACCAAAAGCCACACCTGGACCTGCACTAGCAGCAAAACATGCAAGATTTACAGACATTACTGAGGCAATGCAGAAAACACAGCTGAAATCATCAGCCCAGGGTGAAGCAAACTTACTGTGCTGTGGTGCTGGTGGAAGATTTTTCTTCAAGGTCATATGATCCCTGAGGTTCCAGAGCTTCTGAAAGAAGAATAAAATGTCTGTAACATATATGTACAGTCCTAGTTTTATGCTGCTCTTCTTTATCTCCCTTCCAGCCTAGTGAGAATAACTAGTGTGTCGAGACACATGAATGGATTATACACAGCCTTAACCTAACACACACTTCACTGCAATGAGAAGCATAATATTTCAGCATGGTGTAGAATAGATGCAAGAAGAAAAAGGAAAAGGAGGGGAAAGAATGAGGTATCAGGATGGCTCATTCTCTTCTGCATAATTTGAGTGGCTGCAGAAGAAGACATGTGCTACTGTCACCCTTGCTACCTACATTAGCTCTATAGGTTTAATATGCATCCCAGCCAGCAAAATCAAGCTCAAGGCCAGTGCAGTTAAAGTGGAGCAGAGTTGAGATCACCTCCATATTCACAGTCAGATACATTAAAGATACACAAAGTTCATTTGTTCCTATCAAAGGTGGAACCCACCAGATGTCTGGTATAAAAGCGTTTAGTTGTGGCTGACCTCCCTTACAAAATACTACACAGCTATGGTTTATGGGGTAGCTGTGGTTCAACCTTGTGAGTCATGATTTCATTCATTTTTGATGAACAACTGCTGTCTTTTCAAAAATTATTTCAGGAAATGGAAGAACACCATCTCTATTATAGTCAGAAAGCAGACAATAGCAGACAATAGACATGGCAGTCACATGTAGTCTTATTTTACAGTAAATAGACCAGAAATTGGAAAGAATAACATGAATATTGCCATGTGCAAACATAGAAAATTTTTCTTTTTCAGAATTGTGTAACATTACTATAGAAATCAAAACCAGAATCATATAAATCCTCAACATCTCTGGTAATTTGATATTACCACTTTCTTACAACAGTGTGCCATTGTGTACAGGTGCCCCAGCAGGAGAGACAAAGCAGCCAGACAAGGAAGCTGCTGGTGAGCAGAACTGCCTTTATCATCCACTTAAATGACATTTAGCAATGAACAAGTCAAATTGCCTCTGTTTGACCTCACTGGCAGTGTGCTTCAGTGCAAACACAAGCACAAGCTGAACAAGAAATGGACTCTCTTGCAGTATTTACAGCTCTTAGCACAGGCTGCTTTGCATGAGCACTTATTAATTACCTGCACAATCAGGGGAATATGTTCTCTGTGTGTCAGCTCAGCATATATTGTACATAATTGCACATTTGAGCCACACAGTTGTTTATGTCACTTTGTAATCACACTAATAATTACCAAACAACCAAGTAATTCAATGAACAGTAAATGTAACATTTAATTACTTTATTAATTTCCACATAACGTGGAAGAAGGAAAATAGCCAGCTCAATCTATAATTTCACTGTGCTCACAAACCCTATCTTTATGCAGATATATGGGAGAAATTATCAAAACACAACACAGGAGATGCACAAACATAACTCAGCTTTTGCTTGATGTTTTTCATGTTGGCATCTCTCCTGCATGGAGCTTTGAAAATTTATCCTATAACGTCAGGCAACTTCAAGGCATCCTGAACTTTGAAAATTAAAAGAAAAAAAAAATCTGTACTGAGATACAAATTCCACCTTCTGTCAGGAACTTACTGATTAAAAAACTCTTTATAGGTTAAGCCAACCATTACATTTTTATGTTGCTATATATTTCACAACATAAAAAATAAAATATTTTCTCCATAAAACCTTTCAAAACCGTAAATACTAGCACACTCCACAGCTCCAGACAAAGTTGCAATTTATTATTTATCTGTTTTTATATTCTGCTATGGTATCTTTTCCTTTTATAAGCCTGGCAAGTTTCCCACTGAAGTTTCTTTGTCAGCAGTTATTTTAAACTATAGCCCTTCCTACACCATGCTACTCTTGTGCTGAACCATCCTCAAGAACTAAGTGGTTTTTAGGGGTGATGTGTCTTGGTTTGGGGAGACACAACAAACTCTCTGTAGTTAAGGAGCATTAAGCTTTCTAAAATTCAGGTGCATCATTCTGAACCACACCTAAATTCATGCTAAGCCTGATTTTTTCACAACCATTTCTTCATTCACACTGCATTTGGTAAATAGGCACAAGACAAAGCTCAAGTTTTCAGGGGCAAATTTTGCCAGACAGTTGCATCCACTCTCAGAGGGGAGCATAAAATCCTGAACGCAAGGTTCTCTACCTGGAGCCTCTCTCATCTAGGACAGGAGCCAAAGAATGGGCTGTGACACCCAAAGTGCATTGAAATCTCTGTAACATGGAAACACAGAGGCCGCCCCTAATGTCCTTAAGGCTGTTTCTCCTGGAAAGTTCCCCTGGATGTACCTGAGCCCTGCCAGAACATGCAGTTTTTCCTGCTGAGTGATGGCTGCCTGTCTCCAATCAGTCACCACATGATATGTTTGACTGTCAGTGACAGTGGCAAAAGGCCCAGGCCAGCTCTTGCAGACAATAAAAATTAGAAAATGGGCTGTGATGGTCAAAGGAGTCAATCAAACTTTCCTTTGTCCTGGCCTGCAAGGAACAGAAAAGTACTGATTCATTTTGCTTTCTGAAAGTGATGATCTTAAAAATGTAATCTTTTATTGAGGTTGCTATTTAATAACAGTGGAAATGGGGAGGGCTTAGCACCTCTTAAACTACAGGCTAGACCTACTGTGAAAATGATACACCCCAGATCCGAGCTGAGGCCCACCTGGGCCCACACCAGAAAAGTTATTGCAGACAAGCCTAGAAGCTATCTCCTCTCAACATTAACTTTTAGCTTATCTGTTCACTTATAAAAAACGTTTGTTCTTGGTTTATATTTTTGCTGAACTTTCAGACATTCATTGACAATTGACCAGCTGGACACTTGTAGGCACACACAGTTTGTGGTGGTTGGGAGTGGGGCTGTGGCCCAGCCTCATCCCCAGTGGGCACAGCTGTGAGCAGCACTGACAGCAATGAGCCATGGAGTGCCCAGGGGCACTGACCAACCACCACAGGGAACAGAGGGCACACAGGTGCAGGGCATCAACAGGAGGGGATAAAAGGTTGGGCTAAAGAACAAGAAGGGCAGGTGCTTGCAGCCCTCTGAAGAGGTATGGTGTTACTCTGTGTGGGTTGAAGCCTTCTGGAATTGTATGATGATATTTTGTGTATTGTGGCCTTCTCAACTGTGAGAGATGTTTTAGTAATAGATGGAATAAGAAAGTAGAGTTTTGGACATGAAAAATGTGAATGCTTAGATTTTCTTGATATTTAGTATTTGTGCCTCTCGATTTGTCCAGTGTGTTTATTAGACCTCCATATTATCCCTCACCATTGCTTTGACAGTAAAAACTTCTTGTTCATCAGGAGGTATGACTTTGTGCTGGGTATTGAATAGCACTCATGCTGCAGGTGCATAACTTGCCATGGGACTTGGAGCTGGAGAAACTGCTTCTGAGAGAAGAATCTGAGGATTTTGTGCTGTTACCAACAGCCATTCAGCTGACTTTAGGTTTTAAGAGCTAGTTTTCAAAGTTCTTTGATAATCTATGTAAAAATACTTTACTGCTGATCCAAAATCAAAGCTGAAACAAAAATTCCCCTAATTTCCTGAAAGAGAGACCAAGAATGGTCTCTAGAACTGAGACAGTTAATAATAAGTACTGCTACTCCTATGAAAAAGAAAAAGTAATGAAAAGATAATAATTTGACTAAGGGTGTTGAAATGTTGATAGAAATCTAACTTACATAATACAAAGACAAATGCAAAGGATTAAAATACCATATAATTTGGAAACCATTACAATATGCCTGAGTGATTCTTTATTAGGGAGCCTCAAAAAAGCATGTAATTTCTTCTTCTACAAAAGCTGTAATCTCTCTGCTGGGTGTGTTAAAAATGACATTTCAACCTCCCCTGTGAAAGTCTTTGATTTTGTGTGTTTCTGTCAGGCTGGTCTCATTACTTTAATGCATTTTGTGTATATTGTAATAACATAAATGTTTTAATGCATTTCTTCTCAGATCAATCTGGGCAGTTATCTTTAAATCAGTCTTGTGTAACGTTAGGTAAAGAAGTTATAATTGGATCAAGGGGAGCTATTGGCAATGAAGAAGCATTTAAACTTTATTTTGTTCATTTCCCTGTAGAAGAACTTGCAGTAATAGACTTCTGAAAACTACTCCTAGTTATATTTTTTAGTTCTTGACTTTTAGAAAACACTTATGTGAGATAAATGAATTTGGAAATGAGCATGAAGTGCAAGCTATAATGCACATCTCCCTCACAAATCACTTGCAAACCATTTTTATAAAATGCAATTAGCCATGTACAATGATGGCAAGAGACATACTTTTGAACAACTGGAAGCCATCATACTCTACCTGTCAAGAAATAGCCTCCAGAGAGCATGGAGCTGCAGAAGAGAAACCTCAATGCTCTTTAAAAAGTGAGGCTGATTCCCTAGAATTATTAGAATGAGGAATTTTGTTTGACAGGTGGCATCACCACCCTTTGTACAAAATTTCTAACTCTGTATGAAGGAATGGAATACAGTCAGAAAGACAGAACTCTGTGAGGTCTTGGGAAGCCTCAAACATGCAGTTTTTTGTAAAACATAAAAGTCTGGTCCCCTCCACTGAGGTTGCTAAAATATGTCACTGAGTACCAGAGCACAGTGTTGCAAGTGTGAGCTGGGTCTTGAAAACAGCTCATCCAACCCAATGGCCATTAGCACTGTTTGGAAGGAAATATCCCCATTAAAAAGGTCTCTCCAATTTATATATACTCTCTATATAAAGGTGATGACAGCCTGACAATATTTAACCTCCTATCTTTAGCATATAATTGAAGGAATAATAATAAATTACTAAATATAACAGGGATATCTTGGAGTGCCATTATAACCACTCACATGCCATTTTATTGCCATGTGAAAACTCTGCTTCTGTAAGCCTAGCATCACTCTAATGAAGTAAATAGCTTATTCATTAGAGAAGAATAAAAGCTTGAAGCTTATAGAGTTCAGCTGGGCATAATTTACTGATAGTAGCAAAAAAAAAAAATAGAAAAAGGTCAAATTTTCTACTTAAGCAGAACCATCAGCCAATTACTTAGTGGTATATCAAGCAATACTGCCACCATTGTCTCCAGAAGCAGAAAGGTTTACAAGTTGTGTATATTAGCTAACACGCTTAAATTGGGCTGAAGATGTGTAAAAACAGAGTTATGGGTTTGGCCCTTGGTCGTTTCTGAAACTCCTTATTCCAATGGCCACTAATTTCAGTGCTGTAATTAACTATTATCCAAATTGAGTGCTCAAATCCAAATTTAGACTAGTGGATGCTTGATGCTCACCCACACCAAGTTCCTTTTTGTGGACTTTTGCCAATCATTTATGTAATCCCTTGAGTGCACCCTGAATGGTTCTTGGACAAATGCTGATCAATAACCATAAAAGGATTTTTAAAGAGAACTTAACACGGGCACTGTCTCAGAGCTGGCAGAGGAAGCCAACACACATCAAGGACAATGTTGAACCTGATCTAACCACAGTAATTGGACACTTCAGCTGTGAGCCTCATGCCTGTGGTCTCCTGCTCAGTGAGGACAAGTTTAGCCTTTGGCTTAACCTCTGGCAAAAACCAATCTGAAAACTGTCATTTAATTCCACAGATTCATATTTCCTATCCTTAGGGATTAGCTGTATAATTTACAGGAAGTATCACTTGCTGAATCTCTGTTTTTCTGACTTTAGGAATTTTCTAATGTTGTCAAAGAATTCTTCCTTTGTCTGGAGGCTGGCAATAGGTTATCAAACAAGAGCTCTTTTGTATCCACTATTTAGCTCTGAGGATTTGGCCATTTACACCATTTATTAGGACAAGGAACTGGGTTTTTCTTCACTTGAAAATGGGTTTATCCAAATGCAAAATTGCACTATGGGTGCAAATGGACTCCTGTCCAGTTCTGTTGGGCTAAATGTACCAATCTTAATTGGGAAAAATTATTAGGAGATGCCTGTGGAGCCAAAGAAGAAGAAAACTATCAGAAACCATAATTCAATATCAATGAGACAAAATCAAGAAAAAAAATTTAATGTGTTTGTGGCATTTATTGCTATTGTAAAATGAAGGATATCAGGCTTGCGATGGCGGGCCTCAGACTCAGCTGAAGGGACCCAGTGTTTAAACTACCAGGATAGTCTAGGAGATGCACAAGTACAGGCAGATGCACAGAGAATTAGGTACCTTTAATATACAATTTAAATAACAGAGCTGGTAAGCAGATAATTATTTTAAAGACCAGGTAAAAGATTTTTTTAAAAAATTTAAGAGGGGAGAGAAGAAGGGGGCTAAAATACACAATCTGCTTCTTATCTCTTTATTTAAGGCAAGAGTGCCAGGTAAGAACTGTAGGAATTGTCTGGGTCAGATGTGCAGAGGTGTCTGCTCAGCTGCAGTGCAGGAAGCAGCTCTGTGTGTGTGGTGCTCAGAGCTGGGCAAGAGTGACTGACTCTTCTGCATCTGCTGGAGTCAGCACCTCCTCTGTTGGGGGCCTTTCTAAAGCACCTTTTCCAAATTTAAGTGGCCACATATTAATACATCTGGCCACTTTTTGACTCTGAACTGCCTAAAACTTTTGAGAATAGAAGCCAGCTCCTAAAGCATTGGGTGTCCTTGAGTGAGCAATTTTACTTTCCTATTGCTGAACACAAAGTACTGTTGGGTTTGCCTTTGTAGTGTGGCCACTACATCCATAGGTTCTCTGCCCAAAATCAAGCTAAAATTACTGCTAGTCAAGATGCTTTTTCTTCTTGTGGTATTTTACACTTAGCCAAGATTATGACTCCTTTATATATGTGCTTTTATTTGTACAGCTGCTGGCATAGCAGGGAATCTGTAGGCACTGCTGGTTTGTTGGTACATTTTCATGTACATTGTACCAATTTCATGTTCATGTACCAATCCACAGGGGAGAAGGTAATGTTTTTGGAGTTACATCACTTCTCCCTTCCATTTCTAATATGAATTGAATTCATTGGAGAGAAACTGGGCTCAGAGCAATAAGTTACGGATCAACAGAGCCAAGGGCCTAAAAGCAGCAGATCACTGGGGAGAGTAGCCCATATAGAAGTTTTTGTTTTCTTTTCTAAGCTAGAGCATTCCCTGGATCTCCCTGGGTGGCAGAGATGCTGGAGGTGAAGAGGAAAAGAAAGACCTTAGCAGATCCCTTAAACTCTCCATCAAACTGGCCTTAATTTTGCTGAATGCTTAAAAGGCAAAGATGTGATTGAACACAGAAGGAGGAAACATCACAGATTCTTTGTGCGCACTTCCACAAGAAAGTGGATACATGTGTAGGTGAGCTAATTTATTTTAATATTTACATCCATTAATAAAAAGAGCACCTTGGGTTCTACCAGCTTGATAGGCAAAAGGTTTTTCCTTTTGCCATGTATTAAACTATAGCTTTACAGACCTAGGGAACTTTTCTCATTTTGCTGTATTTCACAAACAGTTCAAGAGTAAGCACCCACTACTATCCTTTCAGAGTAAAGATTGTAATTACAAGAAATTTAAAGAGTCCTATTTGACCTTTAAAAACTGCATGCTTAACAGACATATTTATGACTGCAGACACATGAAAAATTTTACACTTTGCAGGTATTTATGAAAACTGTGATCACACCAAAAATCTTTTCTTTCTTCCTGATCTAAACTGGGACAATGCTTAAGTATGTGGGTGAGCATTGCACAGATATGAGAACTTTGCCTGGTTTCTTTTCAAGTGTCCGTGTGTCCTGCTACTGGAACATAAGGAATTAGGATTATCAGTATGTAAGGCAGCTGTTAGTGCTACTTAAAAGAGAAAGGTGGGAGATTGGATAGATTTTTCTAATTTTCTTAGCCAACAAAGGTTTTCCTCTGGGGAAACTGGGGGAAAAAAACCCTGTGTCAATTCCCTGAGCATAAGCTCATTTAGTACATGATCTTCCTTTCCTATATGAACAAATCACTAACTTTGACTCCTGGGACAAAGTCTTGGGCCTTGGCAAGGTCCAGTCCTTAGCAAAATGCAATATTCAAACATTTGGGGCACAGAACTGCAGGAGCAGTCACCCCTGTGAGTGTGCATTTTCAGTCTTCTTGGGAATACAGAAGACTTTCTTCATACTTTGAAATGCTGACATTGGCATAAATCCAGGATGAAAATTGCAGCACAAAAGGGAGATATTTCATAAAGCTATAAGTGATTGAAAACAGGGAATTACAATGCTAACTACTTTTGGATGTTAATTATAGAAGCTGCTACCAGGCATATTCTATATATACCCACCCTCTTTTCTGGAAGTAACAAGAGCACTTTCTGTGATCCTGTTATCATACTGAAACAGGAATTCTCATCATTTTGTATTGTTAACTGTATTTTGATACAGAAATTTGTCTCACATAGGGAGCATTTACAATTCAACAGACCAGAAGAGGCTTTTTCTCTTCATGACTGCATAACATATCTGAAGTAGTGAAAATATAACAGTGTTTTATTTATTTGGCCACCTCTTAATAGCCAAAACTGGGACTAGTTATCTTTCTTGCACCACTTATCCACAACAGACCAAAGTTTGGGACGCTGCACACATTTAAACTAATATTTTTCTGACTTTGGGGGCATTTCTTGAGCCCAGTTTCTTATTTTGATATGAAGAGGAGGCTGTGTTCTACATAAGCAGAAGGACCCAGCAGCAGAACAAGAACACCAGCACCCAGAGGTGGTACCTGTGCTGATGTCAGACCACAGGCAGGGCTCTGAATTAACTGTCTAGAGTGAGTTTTCCTCTTTTCCTTTGCAGCCTTGGGCAGTTGGCTCAAGCAGAATCTGTACATTCACTCAGGTTGCACTGCTATGGTCCCATCCAGGTGTGCAGTGGTAACAAGGGTGTGAGGGCAGCCCATGGCCTTCACAACAGAAATTCTGTTCATAGTTCTAGGAGCCCAAAGAGCCAGTTGATTCTATGAATTTCACAAATCAAGAAAAGAATCTTTTGTATGCTCTTGTTTTGTATTTCCAAGTATTTTGAGTATAAACATGAAAGAGTAATTTAGGAAAATGAAATTTTAATGGTATACTGGTAAGGCCAATTTTAAAAATATGAAAAAGAAACATTAAGCTTACAGTAGACTTCGTTCTCTAATCTTTGGCAAGGCATTCTGAGGTAAGTTATTTAACAGCTATCTTATATAGACTTTTAATGAAAGCTCTATAGTCTGCATGTTGATTATATTCTCATTTTTCCATTTTCCTTCATACAATCCATTCAGTGTGATATATGTTGGCTGTAAATATTTTAATATCTTGCTACCAATGGAAAAACTTACATAAGGGTGATTGATCTAAAAACTGATAACCACTTCAGCCTGAAGACATGTTCTTTTCCCTCCCTCTATCATAAAAATCTATCTTTCCTTAAAACAGTAAGTGTGGTGGCTCCCATTGAGTTGGAGAACCCTATTTGGAAAAGTCATAATTAAATTTGTGAACCCTTCTCACATTGCACTCTAAAAATGTCAAGAGATATTTCTGATCAGCCCATAATTGGTCTTTCACATATTTCCTATGTCAAGCATTTATAACTAGCATAAAGCTCTTTTGTAGACTATTTTTGCCAGAATTAATATGACACTTTTGAAACACTATAGCATAAAAGCAAGGTCTGTTTTTTACTGTATCTTCTAATCTTACATAGCACAGAGGGGGAAAATCAGTTTAATTTACTGTGATTTAATGAAAATATATTGACACATACACAAAAAGTTAAAGTCAGCATGAATTATGTTCTTAAGCCTCTTTATAGCTTTTTAAAGTTTTATTCTCAACATGTAACTGTTTTACTGGGGAAAAGTTAATAGCAACATGCTCTGAGAAACCTGCAGCTCTGGGATGTTGGAGACAATCTCCCTGATTGGTATCAAAAAACTGACTAGAGATCAAAGCACGTGCATACACTTTAAGTTTAAATATCAGTTAAAACTAGGTTAATTGCTACATCAGGCCTCTCATGAGGTGGGAGGCTAACCAGAATTAAACCTATTTTGTTTCATGGAGGGATTTTTACTTTTGAAGAGATTTATTAGAATGTTGCTCTTAGGTTACATATGGGAACAGTTTTCTTGTTAGACCTCCAAAGTAGGTGATGATTTCTCAGACAGCTCCAAAATTCACTGCTTTTGAACAAAGCAGTGACTTCTTTTTCTTCACAGAAGTGATTAAATGTGACCTAAAATTATTAGAACTCCCAAAATGTGTCATTTTTGAAATGCCAGTGAAGGAATACACACACACTGTATCATGGATATCTTTCATGTTGTTTCCTTCTCCCCTTTCTAACCACTATGCTTTTACATCACAAAAAATTGTGCTTTCCATTTCTAAAGGGAGATAGTAGGGATGTACCTGGTCATATTTTCCAAAGAATTTTACTTTTTGAACATTTCCATTTACTTGTAAAACTGAAAAGATGATAAAGTTACTATATTCTACCAAAATAATCCCCAAAACCTATTTTAAATTAATGTCTGTTCTGATTCCTCCCTAATCAGATTTTTTTTTTTCTTTAACTTTAGGCTGTAGATCCATGAAGAAAAACATTAGCAATTGCTCCCTGGGGTTAATACAGAGCTTCAAAGAAGGAGCATTTAATTCCCATAAGTAGAGAGATGATTTAAAGAAATCCTGTAAATGATGAGCTGAAAAGAAAGAAGCATTTAACAGTGCAGAAATAACAGGTTTCATTGTTCTGGCACCAAGGAATTGTGCTGTGCAGTCTGGAGCTCCATCTCCTGGTGCTTGTCAAAGAACTATAATCATTTCCAAGTGTCCCCTAATCTAAACACAGGCACCTCCGTGCACTTAAGCCATGTGGCAGGGGCAATTGTGAGCTCCCTCGCCCCAGAGCAAATCCAGATTTAGGTTTGTAACCCCTGTGGACAGGGAACACAGATTTGAAAATGCCTTTCCAGGTCACTCTGGACTCACTGAAGCAGTTCCTCAGCTCCTTCACTATGGGCTGGGCTTAAATAGACTTATCCTTCATTCAGTGAAAATGGGGGAAAATTGTGCACATCACCTCACTCACAAGTTTTGGGGAAGTGGAGACTGCAACTGTGCTGAGCACTGTGCAAAACAATGACAATTAAGCACTCTCATGTATTTCTTTAGTTCTTTATTTGTGGGATGCTGAAGGAACTGTCATTTGAAGGTCAGAGTTTTGTCTAGTAAATAACTATCTGAATTTCTCAGTTAAACTTTTTATTTAATGTCCTTTTTTAAATAATTATATTAAAAAATATGTATCAATGTATAATTCTACATACCAATTTTACCAGAGTTTTCAAAACATGATTGCTACTTTACAAATTATCATGTGGCATGGGGAAATACCATACAGGTGAGCCAAATATACAATAAACAAGTGAATGTAATACAGGAGGGAAGAGATGGGTCAAGGTTAGATGTCAGTTGGAACAATGTCACAATGGGAGGTTAAGTTAATTAATTTTTTCTATCCATCACCCACAAAAGCATCCTTAATAGGAAAAACACTTCTAACAATTCATTTCTGGAATATTTCTGAATAAGAAAATTGACATTGTTATGAGTATTGCTTATTTTATTAGAATCTTCCTCTGTCATCTGGCTGGTAAATGTACCCATTCTTATTATGGTTGTATTAATTTTTCTTCATGAATAGATTCAGAAGTGAATATCTCATCATTTCTTAAGAAGGATCATTATGTAAGTCACTTAGGATGTTTTTTGCTTCTATTTAAGTATTTACAAGTAAATAAGCTATTTTATTCAGCCAACCAAAAACGCTGTAACTAAAATACGTTGCTGCTGCTGCATGGTAGCTGGATCATTAATCTAATATAATGTCTTGATTTTAGATACAGGCTTTTTATCAGCAAGCCTAGTCAATCCAATAGTAAAGTTCACAACTCATCTATTTTTGTTTTATTTCTTCAGCATTTTCTGGCTTACAGGAAAGCTAAATATGTTCAAGAGAAGACTCTTATGAGAGAAACAGAACCTGCAATGTGGGATGGAGGTTTCTTGGGGAATGAGTGGTACCTGTGAGCTGCATTTAGTTCAAGTACCTGTCACTTGAGCACTGCTGACCAAGTGCACATTGCCCTCCCCATTTCATTTGCTATGACAGATTGACTCCAAGTCCTGCTTTGTTATCCCAGTGCAAAAAGATGTTAACATTACCAATTTGAGCCAGTTTCCTCCAGATTTATCCCACTGTAAGAACAGACATTGCCCTGTAATTTGGTATAGCTTCACCCAGCTGCTCAGTAAAGTAAGGTGCTCCCATTCATCTTTCAGAAGCTACTCTTAAATTTCATTGACTTAATAACACATATGTTGAACATAAAGAGGAAAGAATAAATATGAATAAAACCATGAACAAATATTATTAAAGAGCTTTTGAAATATTCCTTTAGAGTGGGAGTAGCATGCACTTGTATCTATTCTGAAATTTAATCACATGTAGTCTTGATCTTAAAAAGTCAGATAAGAATTGATTTGGGAGTATGAACTGCCTTTCTTGTGCATCATTATAAAGCAAATTCCAGTAATATATGTCCATCCTCCCACAGGGAGCAGAAAATACTGGAAACCACTGGCATTATGTATGTGGCAATTCTCTTAGAAACCATCATTGCTACTCAAATTATTGCAGATTCTTATAACAAGGTGCATGCCTGATAAATTGCAAACTTTTATTGGTTCCTTTACCAACCTTTCAACATATTGGACAGGACCAATATTGTTATTTAAATCTTGTCAGGAAGAATAGAAGATATTCAGAGCATGGGTTTGAGTGGAAAAGTCCACATAGGTGTGCTTTTCTTTTCTAACAGCAGTCTGACAAGTCTTTAATGAACTCTGGCCTTAAGCTCAGACTCTGATACCAAAACATAATAATTCTTGAGGGTGAGCTTGCAATTCCACCCAAATATTTCTGCAGGAATTTGTCTCTGGGACTTTGCATGGATCATATTCAGCCCAAGTATTCACAGCTGCAGGTGACAGAGCACAATGGCAGGCCTCTCTCAGGTGAGTTTTACAACAATGATGTTCTCATGTGATGGTGTATTTACAATTTATGATTATTTTTGTAAATTAATTATTGCAGAGCCTCTATTATTTTGCCTGTTGGTGCAGCTATGAGAGAAATGCAAGATGTTTCAGATTCCCAGCTGAGTTTTCCTACAGGAGTGCAATGAGCTGGACCTGAAGGTAATTAGGCCTGTATCCTAACAATGAGAGCAGAGGGCTGGCTTTCTGTTCTTATAGGGGGGTCTGCTGGTGCTGTGTGTGCCTGGTTCCCAGCAATGCTGTGCTGATCCTTGCAGTGGTAGCATGTGCTCACACATCCACAGAGATCATCACAATCACCACCTTTTAAAATAACCTTGTGCTTTAAAATACTAGAGCCCATGCCCTCGTAGGAGCCTTGTTGCAATGTAAATACAACACCAAACTGAGCAGTCCTGATTGAGAAAATCATTTAGCTAAACTTTCCCTAGGAGGGATGAACTTCTCATAATACAGGATCTCCTAAGTGCGTTCCCTATCATCCTTATATTTACTTCCCATATTGATGAACATTCCCAGCTTCACATCATGAGCAATTTCAATAGCATGTTCTCATTTTCTGTCACACAATTGACAAAAATATTGACTGATATCCAATGCCAGGTCAACCTTTTCACTAAGTCCTCTGCAACCTCATTATTCCCAGTTTTTATGACTTATCATTAGCTTCCCATTAGCCAGAATCTTACCTTCCTTACCATCCTTGTGATGTCCTTCAGCTTAAACCACAAAATCTCATGAGATGGATCAGTTTCATTAGCAGGACATAGAGAAGTCAGATCTGTCATTTGCCCTAAACCCACAGACCAGTTCTTGTGCCCAAAAAAAGGCAGTGGCATGCTTTGCCACTACTGCCCTTGGTGAATCAATGGTGTACTCCATTAATTACATGTCAGTGATTTTAATTAGTCATTCATTAAAACTGCTTTAAACCTATATGGTGTTAAATAAGACTCAAATCATATATCAGTATCATAGATCCTTCTTTTAGGTTCAAACTTCCAATGTCAGACTTGGGGAGAATCTAGAATTTCCACAAACTATGCAGTTCACCTGCAGACTTAACAAAACAAGTTTGTGTTGTGGGTTTTCTTCTTGTTCCTGTTAAATTGGCCTTTTGAAGACTAAGGCTTGTGAGCTTTGCATGTTAAAGGCTAAACTCTTGTTATAGTGAAACTGATTCTTTTAGGGCTTGAGGGAGTTTGAAGGAAAATTGAAAAGGAGTGACAAGGAGTCCTTGTGCAAGTCATTCACCTTGTAGAGCTCTATACTGAGAGAGCTCAAATGCTACTCTACTTAACAAGCTCAAAACCAACTCATTTAAATAACAAGCACAAGCTCCACTTGGGATCCACACTGAGGCATTTGTGCATTGTGCAGCCTGAGCTCCTAAACAACATTATTTGAAACAAAAAAAAGGAGTAATTCCTTTTTTTATAGTGGTAATTCAGGGATCAAATCTCAAAAGCATTTGAACATTTCAAGGACTATTGCTATACTAAATTGTTCTTAACTACAAGTATTAAACTTTAAAAAGAACTGAATACTGTTTTCAAATTCAAATTATTAGCTTCATGTCTCACAAGGATAATAAATCTATGCATATTCTTGTCACTTTAGCTGAAAGTACAGTATTTGTGCTTTAAAGCTGGAAAGTTAATTCTTGCTAACAAGTGATGGAGAAGATGTCTTGATGGCTCAGAAATTATACACAAGAACAAAACCTAAAACTCCTATATCCCAAACTGATCTATTAAAATATTTTGCAGAGTTAATACTTAAATTTCATGGGCAAAAAAAATTGCAACTTGAATCACTAATTAAAAAGATATTCATATCTGGCCAGTGAAGTCCTTTGGTTCAGATCTTTGCTAACTGGAATGTCCCACCAAGTGCTGCTATGTATTTGTTCTATCATTGTAACTTTCTCAGGTCTTTTAAGATGCCAGAGTTAAACTTCAGTGGAAGTGCTGGCAGCTGGTTTGGACACCTCTTCATATTTAAAAAGTTTATCATTACTAAAACCTAATGCATGTAAAGGAATATTTGCTAATGTTCACAGAACTTTGCATTTTGAACAAAGATATTTATCAATAATGTAGTATATGGTAGAGATAATTCATGCTATTTATGTATGAAATATTGTAAAATCCAAGCTATGTCTTTGACCACCCCAGCTGGGAGCAGAGCCTTATTTTTATTCAATTAGTTCCCGACAACGTCAAGATAATATCAAGTCTGTTAAGGTATGAATGGAACCTTCCTGGGCCATGATCACTGACTTCCCTGGAATGCCCAGGCCACTCAAGAGTGATCTGCTCATCGGAGATTGCATCTACTGCCGGGGTGCCACCCTTTACATGTGAATACTGACTTCTCCTGAGTGCTCTGACATCATCTAGACACCTGGAACTGGACTTTTGTCTATCCCTGCACATGTATGGCCCCGGTTCTGCATGGGAGGGACACAAAGGAGCATTCATTCGGTCATTTCTGCCCCAGGCAGAATAAACTGTATATAAGAGTCTCCCCCTGTTCACACCAGAAGCAGTCGGTGTGAACAGGGCGAGACGGCTGGACGCTGACTCTTGGCTGTGGTGGTTGTTTTTTGAAATTCTATTTTGCTGACGATCTAATAAAGCATTGCTAAATTTTCTTATAAATTTGGCTTCCGATTTGGACATTTATAACACATAAGACCATTTAACTTCCTGTTAGAAATTCAGCTATTTCACCTGATCACCATCAATTTTGAAGACTTTTAGATCATAAAAAAAAGCAAGATGCTAATTTTTTCATCTTTAAAATGAAAAAATATATATAATTTAGAATATATCCTGTGTCCTCTAAGATGAAAAATTTTACAGAAGTCTCTCTTTTAAGTTAACTGAGTTCATAATTTTGTTGGTTTTAGCAGCATTTTTGATTTAAAAGTGATTTTTAAATCCATTTTTAGATCTGAATGGTATTCTCACTCAAAACTAGATCATATTGAAGAAACAAAAACTGAGCAAGATCTCCAGAGATATTGTAGTTCCTATGATGACTTTTAGACTGGTTATGTTAAATTGAAATTTCATTGAGTTAGAACTAGGCACCTCCTTTTTAACTGTTGTACAATGATGAATGGTGCAAGAAATATATGCAGATGTGATGTAAGTACATGAATTAAGGCAGAAGGAATAGGTAAGAACTGAAATGTCTATTTTCAAACTCAGCTTAAGCACAGTCTCATTTTTCCTTATCAGTTTTTCAAGCTAGTTTTGAGACAAGTCCTACAATTAGTGTACAGTTAAAGCTCCCATTCAGGCAATGGGAACTTTGCCCACTTCCAGGAGTACAAGCTGCAGCACTTGGCCCTAAGGATTTAATATAGCTGTAATGACTCATTATTGAATGTTTAGTTTAATAACAACTGCTTATTAAGTGTATTAATCTCAGCTGATGAAAGCAAAATTATTTAGTGAAAAGCTGGTTTTCTTTACATTAGTGTGCAATTATTTAACTGAAAGTTTCAAAGAGACACATCTAATTACAGTGCTGCTTTAAAAGTATTTAAGCATCAGTTATTAAAATATCATTTGAAATATGCTTATGGACCTCCTGAAGTGTTGTTTAGAAGCAAAATTCTGGTTTGAGATTATTACTTACAATCGGTTTCCTTTCACTAGTTACTAACTTCTTACAAAATCTGCTTAATGTACAAGATTGAACTGTTTTCTGTAAAACAGAACAAGATGCAAGAATTTCTGTGTGTGCAGAATGTATATGTCTATGCTCAGGCTGAGATTACTGACTGAAAATCAAAATTAGTGAGGCACATTTATAAGTTAAGAATCCCTTTGCTGAATTGGCATTTATGGGGAAAGCACCTCTGAATACTAAAAGAAGTCTGCCAGTCAGTTCCCTGTAATTAAATAAAGACATTTATCTGCAGAAAAACTTGTTCTGCTTGCCATTTAGCATCTTCAAATATTTGCCCTCAAACTACACATACTTGTCTATAAGAAAATATAAAAATTATCTTGATTGTTTACTTGTGTTTTAGTCATCTGTTTGGGTTTTTTTAGGGATACTTGTACCTCCATCACGTTTCCAGCAGTTTATGGATGACAGATAAGCAGTGCTCAGGAGTCCCTGCTGAGCTCTGTACACCTGACAAGTATGAAAAGGACACAGAAGGTATCTTTGGTGAGTTATGTCAAAAGTCTGCTAGAATTCTGGTTGGTGAAAGACACGTAAGATATTTGGATAAAAGGAGGCAGAGTCCTGAACAGGCATATGGGTGAGTAGAGCCAGGTACTTTTCCAGCAACTTTATCCTGCAAAGAAAGGGTGATGTGATAGAGGTGCTCATCTGCTGAACCTGAGCAGGGACAGTAGGAGTCTGACAGTTCCCAGCCTCTGAAAAAATTCTCTGCCCTATGGCATAGACACATAACTGTCCTTGCTGAGCTACTGAAGTGCAGCTTTTCAGCCTTTCACACATGCAAAACACTGACTGTGCCATGCTGGCTCCAGCCAGTCCTTCCCTGGGGCTGGAAAATTCCCCAGGGCAGTTCTGTGCTCCTGCCATGGCTGTGGGGTGTGCAGGAGTGTGCAGGGCTTCACCTGGGAGCTGGTGTGGTGAGAAGGGGTCCTGAACTTGGCATCTTTTATCTTTACCTTCAGGAAGAGGAATTTTCCTGCTTTGATGCCCCTTCCTGCAGACCCACTCTCCAACTCCTCCACACCCAGCCAGGGGACTCTTGGTCAAATGGGCTCACACTTCCATCCTTCCTTCCATCCTCCCCCACTTGATATTAATGTTGTCATTCTTTCTGAGTCACACAGTAATCCTGTCACCTTTACTTTTTCTTCTCTGCCTTCTGCTCCTTATTTCTCCTGGGGAGATCTCTGTTCTCCTTGCTCAGGGCTCAGGTTGTGTACCTGTGTGCCTCCAAGGTCAGCACACAGCCTGGTTGCTCCAAGCACGGTCAGGAGAGCTGTGGATCAGGAAGGAGTGCAGCAAAGCTGCAGGCTGGCTGGAGTACCTTCAGTTAGAGTTAATTAGCCATAAACCTCCCCAGACTGCTCAGCCTGGGGACAGGCTATTGGCTTGTTCTTTAAGATCTCTTGTCATGCTGTCAGCTTTGTGTAAGTAATGACTAAACTACAGAAGCTCTGAGACTGTTGTCTCTTTCACAAGCTGTCTCCCTGATTCACTTTGCTCACTCCTCCATTTTTGCATCCATTTGTTTTTCCCTACTATAGCAGGATTGCATTTTGTCCTTTGTTTGTATTGCTCCACCAGAAGCAGGGCATCAGGCTCTGACAAGTGTCAGAGCTTATTAGTGAGGCTGTGGGTTGTTCCTGCTAAAGAGAAAAGCAATGATATGTCACAGCACTCATCTTTTATTTTACCTGGATCACCATCTCTGGAGCAAGCCCTCCCCTCAAGTAACAGGTACAATGCTCAGCTACACACACATGACATTTTGGACTTAGTTTGCCTGAGTAGTTTAGTCACGATACAAACACACAAAGGATTAAATATCACATGTGAAAATATCAGGGTTAATTTTTCTAGTCAAAAAATAGCAGACCAGAAATACAGACCCTTTTCTGTGGAGAAGAGCTAATACAAAAGTGGTGACCAGTGCAGGAGGCTCTAAAATTCATTGTGCCCCAAAGGCCTTGGTGGCTTTAGCACAGATAGTCTGGATTCTAAGACTTTATAATATCAATTTAAAAGTAAACTTCCTTAACTTATTATCTAATTCTAGATTTATAGGATTTCCAAACTTCTGTATCACTAGACATGGAAGAATTAAAATACAAAGTAGAGAAACAAACAAAGAAAACAGAACAAAGTTTTTAGTGATATCATTATAACACTTGCTTTCCCAGTAAATAATTATTAGCCTTCTGCTCAAGGTTGTCAGGGGAAGAGCAGTTGGTGTTGAGGCAGCTCCATGGCAGGTGTGCCTGGGAGCCAGCTGTCAGACTAGAACCACAGTTGCATTCTATTTTCTTCCTCCCAAAAGTATCTAGACACATGAAGGCAGTGCTTCCAAAATTACCAGATGCTAGTTTGCAAGAGATGTGTCAAAAATAGCCTGTAGCACAGTGAAAATTCAGAATTGTGGGGTGTGTGTTCCACACTCCCTTTGCCAAAGCAGCCATTCTGATTCCTTGCCTTTTGTGTCCTGGCTCTGCCTTCGGTACAAAAGGACTCAGAGAAGGGAACAGTGAGAGATTTTCAGTCTCCCATGAAAATCCTGACCTAGTCACAATGCTGGTGCCTCTTTGGAGCCCTGGAGCAGGCTGGAAAGGGCTCTTAGAGGTGATTATGGGCAACTCCTTGGCATGAGGAGCAGAGCAGCAGGAGGAGTCCTGGTCCCTACTGTGAGACTTAAGTGGGTCTAGCACAGCTTTCAGAGTCTCTGCATGGGAACCCAGCAGGGGAATGGCAGCAGCTCTTCAACCCTCCACAGGACATTAGAGATGAGTACTAAAAAATACTAGGAAATCACACAGGAGTACTTAAATATTACTTGATCATTAACATAGTAATTACATCAGCACTGCTCCTGCCTGATGCCGTAATTTAAGAGGTTTCAGCATTTTCATTATAATCAGTAGCAGTTACTTCCTGTGGTTCATTGCCCATAAAATGTTAACCATAGGGGGGAAAAAAAGGAGACAGACTTTGCCATGATGACAATTAACATCCACTGTGGTGCTTGTGCCTCCCTGAGCTACAAATCACTGGTGGGTTCTTCATCAGGCTTCAGGGGGCCACACAAGGCACTTTTGTTTCTAAAAGCTTTTAAGAGAGGCTCTTAACTAAGATTTTTAATGGAACCTGGTCTGAGGAAGAAGGATGCTTTTCAAGCAGGCCTATGTCTATTTTTGTTTCTCTTTTCACCAATACTTTAGAGACAAGGTTCTGTATTTACTGGGTTAAGTGGGACATGCAGTAGTGCTTATACAATAATGTCGACTCAGCTGCTGTGCAGAACACATTTCTTGAGAGGCTGCAATTTCTGACCTAAGCATATAGAAAGGGAACTATCAAGCTCTACTGCCACCAAAATGAAACTTCAAAAAAGTTATCACATATGAATCTATGTAACAAGCTCTCACACATTTTGCAAATGGGAATGTAAATGATGGTTCCCATATACCAACCAGATTGCCTGATTAATTAATGCATTACAAGGGAAAAAAGTTTTATGTTTAAAGCAAGACTGGGTGACTACCTCAGTGCATTAGTTTTTATGGTTTTGATCTGATCTGGGCAAAGAATTACATTCAATCAACTTGAACTGTTTGTATTGATCTGCATAGAAGATTGGGGGGAAAAAGATATATTGTCTCACTATAAGCTTTTTCCTGGTTTTATTTGCTTTACAAGAGAGCAATATTTTTCCATGCACAGATTGAGTGCAAGGGCTCTGTAAAACTGCCCAGGAGGCTTCTGCAGCACCATTAGAAGTGCCTTGTCTCTGCTCAGAAGCCACTGAGAAATACTTTAGAGGAAATGGGGTCCCCTAGAATATTATTCCTACAGCTTCCATGATGCACAAGCACTTTAAATTCACTCGAAATAATTCTGAGATGTGGTGACTAACACAGAAGTGTAGTGAATTTCTCCCTTAAAACATTCCTTGCCATATGTATGACTGCTTTAGAAAGCACATGTCTTGGGAAATGGTTTCAGATGAGAGAATTAACATTAGGATTATAATTGTTGGGTTTCAATTTCATGACACGCCAGGGGGTTTTTCCCCTTTTTCTCCCTTTTTTTTTTTTTTCCTGTCTTTCTTGCTTTCTGGGCTCCAGTTTTCCAGGAGCATATTGTGATTGCCTTGAATTCATCTGTTAAGTGAAATTACCCTCCAATCAGTGAAAGAAGCAGTTGGACTCAACACAGATATGGGCTGGGGCACACAAGGAGATAATTTGGGAAGTAACTGTGACTTAGGCTGGAGTTCCTCCTGTTTTCCCTTCACTTGCATGAGCTCAGGAAGAGGTGGGGTGCAAAGTGTGCTCTCTCAGCAATTCTCAGGCTGCAGCTGGCCCTGGTGCTTTGCCCTGCTTTGAAGAGGGTTTCAGTGGCTAGAAAAGATCACGTGAGTGAGGAAGGATAGGCCAAGCATGGAACTGAATCTGTGGCACTCTCCCCAGAAAGCCCAAGCAGTGAGAATTCACAGACCATTTATGCAACACCCTTTGCATGAGAGCAGAGGTGAACCTTCCTGAGAATATGAAGGAATCTCCCCTCAAATTAATCCATGCCATCGAGCTGCTGTAACTGAGAAGGCTGTTTGCTCCCAACTGTTTAACTTTGCCACATTTTGTACCACCTGCAATGACATTTCATTACTGTGGAGTGACAGCAGCAGAACCACCATGCAGCTATCAGCAGGAAAGGAAATTAGTGATGTTATGATTAACAAAATAGCTTTGACTTAGCCAATGCTGGGAAGACAGGCTCCAAAGGAATCAAATACTGCAAGTATCAGGAATGAACTATCAGCACCACCCTGTGGTTCCCTTGTTCTGTTTCCTCCTTGTGTGGGTCAGAAGGGAAAGGATGAGGCCAGGCAAACTCAAAAGGAAGAGTTTTGTTTCCTTCTGGATTTTGGCCTCTGCTGTTTCATATGGCTGATACTAAAACCTTAACCTTCTGCTCTCATCACATGAAAGAAATCCTAAAAGATATTCAGGAAAGGGAGGAGGTTTTGTGGGACTTGAGGCAATAATGAATATGTTCATTATGCCAGGGCTGTGGGTTTGATTCCAGAATGGGCCATTCACTTAAGAGCTGGACTCCATGATCTTTGTGTGTTCCTTCCAACTCAGAATACTCAGGTATTCTATAACATCCTTGTCTGCAGCCAACATTCTGCTCAGTCTTCTTCATGTCTGCAGCTCCTTAAATTGTTCCCATAGGGCACTGCAGTCTGGCAGCAAGCTTCCAGAAACACAACTGAAATTTAATCTTGGTTCTGTCATAGATTTTACAGGTTTCCTCATTCTTGTACTCTCTGATTCAGATAATTAACTGAAAATGGATGTAAGTGTGGGAAAAAACCCTCTCCTGTGAAATTCAACATATGCAACAAGTCCTGTCATAATTAGAGTGGTTTGGTTGTGCAAAGCAGTACACAAATGGCATCCTTATTTTAGCAGTCTTCAATAAGGTATCAAATTAAGAAAAGAATTATACTAGTTGCATATCCTTATGGTGTAGTTTTCTCTTATACAGTGACTACTGATGAAATTTCAGCTAAATTAGTGGACTCATATGAAAATAATAAATGCCATTCAAGAAGATATCTATGAGGCATCAACAGATGTGAGGCTATCTGTGCCTCTCCCTATACAGCTGATTAGTTGAAACAATCAACAAAAAACAGACTGAGCTTCCAAACTGGACCTTTTTCTTAAAAGAGGAAAAGTCTCTGTATGAATAGGTTGCTAAAGTAAATTCAAATGTCCTTTCATTTTCTTCTTTCATTAACAAGTCTTTCAAGGATTTGACATCTTTCTGTATGAAATTCTGTTGATATTGGCCGCATTTCCCTATATTTTCAGAAAATCAAACAGTGACATTTACATAACTAATAACTTATATTTAACATCCCCTAAATGACTGATCCTTTCCTTTTGACTGGATTATGTGACAAAATCCAAATAATATATTTTTTCAAAATACATATTAAGTTTTAGGATGCATGTTACCACCTGTAGTGTAGGTTGTGGTTACCAATTCCACTCTGGTTCATTGGAACATAAAAAGAACAACACTGAAGGTGAACTCCAACAAAACATCTACAGCTGACGCTCAAAAAATGATCAGGCAATCACAGACATGTCAAATTGCATCATTGGACCAGCCAGCTCAGCAAACTGTCATGAAAAAAACCATGTCACCAGCAAGTATTAAACAGTGGACAGCTGGGATCCCAGAACATCCCATTCCTCACCATAAAGAACAGAGGAATCTGTACCAAGTTAGTTTTATAAAAGCTCAGGTTTCCAGCATTGCTTCCTTTACACACTTTGAATTTGTTTGAGTTCAAAAGTTTCTTTGAGTTAGATAATATTTAGGGCAGTGTTGTGGGGGTTTTTTCCCACAAGGAAGACTGAGAAGGAATCTGTGTAGGAGTGTGTCGAACTGAGCGATTAGTTTAATACTGCTGAGATTTTATTGTAATATTAATGATGCGTTACAGTGCCTAAGGTCCTGGATAAGCATAATTTATTATTTTTAATCTGAATAAGTAAATAAATAGAAGAGTAATAGGAGAGGCTTCTTTCTTAATCTTATCTGTATTGTGGCATAACCACAGTCATAATAAAATTCAAATATTTTGCATATGATTCCCATCTAAGTATCTAAACATATCAAAACTCTGATTTCATTCAAACACTAAGAAAAGCATCAAGGTGATAAAATTTATCACCTAAGTGTGTGTTGCCACTCTACTAGTCTAATATGAGAGTAAGGAAAGGGATTCAGGACACCATATGGAAATGAAACTACCAATTTCCCTTGATTACAAGATGCTGACTGATATTTGAGTCTTGTTTGTGCAGTAAACCAGTTATGTGTATCAAAATCAGTAATGTCCTTCTTATTTTATTTACGCATTTTAAGCGCTACATTGCTTCCTTCAAACTACTGCATATCAGCTTTTAAAGTGTAGTAAAAAGAAATAATTAGCAGTTAATCAAGAAAAATGAATCCAACTCAAGGTTTACATTTTTCCATGTTTTCTAACCTTAAATTTGTGGTGAGAAAATTACTGGTTTCTTGTGGCTATAATTTTATTTTAATGTGAGTAGAAAACGTCCAGCTGTTCAATGTTCATCTATTTTATGCATCTAGAAAACCTCCTGGGCATTTTGAGTGCAGGTGTAAGGAAGTAACTTGTAGTGCAGATGCTGAGCATGACCCTATCTATATTTGTCAGAAGCATGGAATTTGGGGGTGTAACCTGATCCCTTATTAGGACAGAAAAAGTAAAACAGCAGTTAGATCAGAAGTAGTTTAACAATTAATTCCATCATAGAACTGGGCATGTTTATAAAACCATATGAATTATGTGTAGGAAAATAGCTTTTGTACACTCACTCCTAAGGCTTACTCAATTTAATGCCATATCAAAACCAGCCACTCAAATCTGAGGGGGGAAAATCAACATAAATACTTAAAAAGACAAAATACTTTAGTTCATGATGCTGTATTCTACACAAAGATTTTTCATTAAGTTCATTCTAGAGTGTCTCAGTTTCTCCTTCAAGGAGAATTCCAGTTGAACCTGTTAGAGTTCTGGCCATCTAAAGGTGAAAACTGAACAGATGTGAGCCACATACAGTTTTTGTCATCAAAAGTTGGTCAGTTTAGTTGAACTGGTTCAAGAACCCCAGTGGGAATTTCAGCAGATCAAGTTGTCCTCTGTTTGGGCAGAGAAAACCATCACCTGTTTAAATTGGTCACATTCCTGAGTTTAAGGAGGGTCTTTATCTCTCTGTTTTGCTCTCTTTATTCTCATCTTTGGAGAAATCATCTACTGAATTTCCCTTTCCACAGAGCTACACCATGGATAAAGGATGAGGAGCTGCAGGAGTATACAGGGCTCTAGAGCCCTGAGCTTGCATTTATACATCTCCCTGCTGTATGATTCAGCTTATTACAAAAACTTTATTTTAAAAAAAGGTCTTTTTCTCTGTTCCCCCTCTTCTTTCCCTTTATGTATTCCATGTGCTGAGGAATGGTGCCACATCCCTGCCCTGTACACACAATGCTGTGTCTACAGTGAGATCAGACTTATGCCCAAAAGTTTCATTTTCAATGATTATTTCATGCATATGGTTATCTAGCCAGCTGAAACCCAATTCTGATTAGAGTTATTTTTCTTTCTCTGGCCTTAATGGAAAGATGCAAGGAAGCAGCTTTAGACTGACTTTCAGAAATGAGTCCGTGTTATCAGGAATTAGTGTTCTGCTGAATTCTGCCAACAAGGCTGCTGAAGTTTGAGGAATATGAGATGCTACAAAGCAGTCAGATGGCACATGTCAAGGGAAAAGGTGGTGGGGGGCTGTTCTGGTCAGGTGTGATGCTCAGCAGGTACGTAGTATTTTGAATTGAGGGGTTTGTATCATTCAGATACATTTGCATTGATTCCCTCTGGAGCTGAAAACAAAAACAACCAACCAAAATGTCAGTCAAGAGCTCAGCAATTCCTCTGTCTGGGGAAGCCAAGCTATAATCTTGAACAGTTTTATTTTAGAGCTGCTTATGCCCAAATCCCAGTAAGGAGGATGGTACCCTTTGATGAGTGCTACAGGCTGGATGCGAGCCCCAGGTTCAGTTTTGGGGTTTGGTGTTGCAAAAGTTCCCTCTCCCTTACCAGATTTGAATGACTCAAGTGTTGCCACACTCCAGGGGGAAATCTGACTCTTTTGAATCTTCACCTGCCGCTGGACCAAACACATCAGTGGACCACATTGACTCCAGCAGCTGGCAGGTGTTTGCACTTTCAGAGAGAGGAGATTATTTCCTTCACAGAAAACAAGAGTTTTTTAAGTACTCCTGAATTAAACTGTAAATCCAACCCAAGCTGGGTGCTGCTGAAGGGTGGTAAGGAAACACCAGGCTCTGTACAGCAGCTGGGCTTTCCTCCCAGCTGGCTGGCAGCCGCTCCAGGGAATGCTCAGCAGGCAGAAAAGCAGCTGAGGCACAATTCCATTCAGCTTGTACTCAGGGCGCCACCCTGTACCCTCAAGAGGCAAACAGCACTGACAGTGCCTGTCCATGTGCGGTTCAGAATCACTTCATTCCTGTAGATAAACAGAGATTTAAAGGAATTTCCTATTCCTCAACAGAATGAAGCCAAGCCTACCATACTCTGTGCTTTCCAGAAAGATGACAGTGGGTTTTCCTAACTCAGAAGCACAGAAGCATGTGCAATGTCGTGGTGGTAGCTCCCACTGCTATCCATCCATCTGTAACTCCCAGAGCCATTTTGCATTTAGTGAGGAAAAGCAAAGAACCAATGCTTCACTTTGTTATCCTCTTCTCACCTAATTTTCTTTTAAATTTCATTTTCAAGCCTTCCTGCATTGCCGAGAAGTATGTGTCAACAGATCAGAATTAAAAAGGTGACAAACTGTGAAGAATTAAAACTTCTAATTTAACAGATGAGCAACTGCAAATAACAAAATCTCAGACAAACACAATTTTAATGAAAGGTGACATGCTGGAGACAGGAAGTTTTTCCCCTCTCTCTTCATCATGTAACAACAAATTAGTTTAGGAAGCCATACAATAATGCTGTGAATGCAATAACAAATTCATATCCTGTGCTGTTAGTTTTGTTTGCTTGTTTGCTTTCTGAAACCATATATGACACTTCTTTGGTAATAGTATATTTTCTTCCTACTAAATGTGTCAACATTTGTTCATGTCTGGACTCGCTCTCATTCTTATTATGATCAGATACAGCTCATATTCCTCACCTCCTCAGTGGAATATTACATTCCAGCTGCTGAGGGATGAGGGGAGGGCTGGCTCTGCAGCATCCTTTCTGGAGTTTTCTAGCACCTTGTGATGTAGAAAACTGACTGCATACATGTTGGCCACTTGCTTTTAATGAAATTTTCTAGAAGGAAAAGTAAACATGGATGTAGATGAACATACTGAACAAGAACAGTCCTTTACTGCTTTTAGGAGGGCTACATCCAGGCCAATCCTTAACCTGAGTGGGCTCCCTGAAGTCAAGCCAAATCCATAACCAATACAAAGTAATGAACCTTTGTAGCAGTTATTGACTAGCTACACTGATTGACATCAGTTTGGGATTTTGGCCCAGTCAAATGTATTCTACATATTTAATAGATGAATGCAGTACTCTGAGCACACCCAGCAGTGGTTTAAAATGCCAGCAGAGTGTTAAAAGCTCCTTTTAACTAAACATCACTGCTTCCCTTACTCCAAGGGTGTAATTTAGATCAATGGGTTTTATAGGCAGCAGTTCACCTGCTGTTGGTGAGCATCACTTGGCTGCCTCTCTGAGGATCACACTGGAATAAGTTTTCAGATGTATGCAATTAACCTCAAGTAAGCACAAACAGAGGCTGAATAACTTCAAATGACTTCATAACAAAATATGTGTTTGCTCCACAGCAGGTGGTCACCACATGCAGTCCTAGGAAGGGCCTAACTTAGAATGCATTCTCCTATTTGAGGTCACTGAAACAACTCTTTTTGTCCTACTGTGCCTGAAAGAGTAAAGAATATCAAGGATTTTCTCAAATTATTATTAGTATGTAAACCAAACAACAAAATTTGTCCAGATTCTATGAATGAGATTTCCAGCCCAGTTCATGGGAGTCTTCCCCCAACAGTTCAAAACATGTATGGTATAAATTCCCCTAGATAGCAGAGTACCCTAATTTTTACTTTTTCTCTACTCATATACTTGAAAATAACTCTCTCCTTTATTTCCATACTCGTGGCAGGTGCCACAGTAAATCAACCAGTGGGAATCTTTCACATGCATCTCTGCCTTACTGGGTATTAATGAGGTTTTCCATTTAACTTCCATTGGGGAATGATTTCAAGACTTCAGCATATGAGACCTGCTGTTTAAACTGTTTACAGGTGACACTTTGGCTCTGGAAATGTAAAGTATATATGACAATAGGGGCTGTTTTCCCATGTAACCCATCTGTGATTAATTGTGTATTTTATGCAATCATCTGAATTTAAAGCAAAAGCCACAACTTACACTTTTCTCTCTTGAGGCATAAAATATGTTACAGCATGAACCAGCTGTATCTTTTTAGACTGTAGCTAAATTTCATCATAAGTTAGTCTGTTTTATGCATGTTTGGGGAAAAAAGGACTAACAGTTAACGACATTGTAGAATAAATAATGGAACTGGGGGGTCATTTTGCTTGGAGTATGCCTGATAATTGTAATGCCACGAAGAATTAGCAAGCAAATATTGGCAATTATTTGAAGAAAAAGCTTAGAGACGTCCAATGTAGAAAAAGAAAAATTATCATTTACAACTTCACACTAAGTCAAATGACAGCCATTCTTTTTACATCACAGTTGGACTAAACACAAATATTTCTCACAGCAGCAGTGGTCTCATGGTCTGTTACCTCATGGTGCTGACTTGGTACAAGCACAAATCAGAGAGAGACAAACACTTTAATAGTTACATTAAAGAGAATTAATAATTTGGAGGAGAACGTGAGAACTCCGCAGTAATATTTTAATTTTAAGATAGGCAGCTGTCTTTGCACCCAGGGAAAATTAATGTCAGGACCTTTCCTTAAGAAATTAACTATGACACTGGCTTTGTCAGAAATAAGAAAAGAATAGATATCCCGCTTGTTACTGCTTCCTTCTGTTGCACAATATATTAAATAATAAACCTGAGTATTAATTCAACTGGGACAAAGTATAATTTAGAAATTATGTATCAATTAATGCATTAATTTAAATTTAGCAAAAAAAAAAACATGCTACAATGCAGAACCATCTGTACTGTGCCATATGTCAGGTAGAAGGACAAATAAAATTCAAGTAAGATCATTAATAATCTTTCTGGGAATAGTTAAATTTTCCCAGCATATTAGATTACAGAGATCATTACATTTTTTAAGCAGGAACATACTGTTGCCATTATTTATGTGTGAGATACAGACTTAATGGGGAATATGTCACCTAATTAAATAATATTGCAGTATTTTATGAAACCTTCCCTATTATTTAGAAAATTTATAAGCCTAAGCCTAAGAACAAGCTATCCAAGTTCCTACCTCTCTTAACTTTTACCTGAAGGGGAAATAGGAGCCCAAGTATAATTTAGGATCTGGAATCTTACAGGTGATGTTTCTCAGTCTGAAAATTCTAAAGGTAAAGGGAGAAGGGAGGTTGTGAGTCATGCAAGCCATGAGGACTGTTCTTTTTTTGGTTCTGGGGACTCACAGAAAACTTGGAAGCAAGCAGGATCTTGCTGTACAAAACCTTCCTAAAAATCAGGTCTGTTCACTATAGCTAAAAATAGAAAGTGCCCTCACTTTGATTAAGGAATCCTCAGAGAACCTGGACAAGGCAGTCAGGCTGCATGTCTGCACGAGTTCCTGAAAAGAGTTGGGGGAAGAAACCATGAAAAATAGTTTACAAGCACCTGCAGAAGATAAGACAGAATCACCAATGAGACCTTTTCCAACCCAGGCCCTTGCCTGCCTCAGCAAGGCTCTAAAAAGTGGTGTAGAATATCCAGTGAGGAAAAACCTAGTTTGAAATTTTCTGCATTGTCATCAGCATGAGGTTTCCATTGATTACTTTACTTCCTAAGTGAAGCATTTTAATGTACTGGAGGCTTTCCCAACAACTTTTTCTTAATCACAATTAATTTTTGTTATTAAATTAACCCTTGATAAAGGATCTGTTCCTGTTTTATTCATGCACATTCAGCATTACTAGTTTCTAGCATCTCTTCTTGTCTCTCAAATAAACCATGTTTCCATCTTTTAATTTTCATCTTAAGTAAATCCCTCCAAATTTAATAATGACTCTATGGCTCATCTTTGAACTTCACTTAATTTGCCCAGATATTTATCTCCAATGAAGATATCCCTACACCTAAAAAGCCACAGAAAAGAGCCTTTTTTTTTTTTGCTCCATGGCATAATGACTCTGCATGCTTCTATAACTTTGCCCTGCTAAGCTGCAAAATCATGTCTAATTTCTGATTGTTATCTCCCTGCACATTGGTAGTGCTGTGCTGTCCTAGATCTCTCCCTCCTACTGAATTTCTCTTCTGTTAATTTCCTCTAGATATACTTTAATTTTCAATGGCTCTAAGGCATCTAAGGCTTGCCTGTTATTTTTGGTCTATACTTTAAGCTCTTTTTAATTTGGTTTGGGTCTCTGATATTTGCAACTGATCACACGTTAATGTCATCTATGGATTTCATTAATTTTATCTTTTTGTCATTAATTTTATTTTCCTGCTCTTTTTAAAAGTATAAAAAAATGATGCAAGTATCCTCTAAGATGAAATTAAACACAAGAAACTTTCTGGTGTCAACCTGCACACAGCCACTTTATTGTTCAGTGATTCATCCTTCTTCAGGACTCTATGTTGCATGTCCACACACAAAGCAATTGCTGTGGGTGCACATTTTCAGATCCATGAAGAATCAATGTAATTCATATTACACCCATCACACTCTCCCCAGTGCCTAACGCTGTTGTATGTTTGCAAGGACAGCGCTGGAGCTGCAGTAGCAATCCTCTGTGAACCCAAATCACTTCTTGTTTATGTCTCTAGATCATCAGGGGCTTCCATCACTACCCTACAGAAACTCACTGTGGAATGCCTGATTCACTGTGACTATTGACATGCTGAGTTGGCGGTGTGAGGTATTTTTGGGGTTTTTTTATGGCAGGAAGGAAATGAATTTGACTTCATGTTCTTGGAAGGATGTTATGTTATATTATGTTATGTGTTATGTTATGTGTTGTGTTATGTTATGTTATGTTATAGAATGCTATACCAAAACTATACTAAAGAATAGAGAAATGATACTTAGAGAAGGCTTAACAAGATACTAATTAAAACTTGTGACCTCTTCCAGAGTCCCAACACTGCTGGCCTGTGATTGGTCATTAAGTCAAAAACAATTCACATGAAACCAATCAAACAATGACCAGTTGCTAAACAATGTCCAAACCACATTCCAAAGCAGCAAAACACAGAAGTGGATCAGATAATGATTGTTTTCCTTTTTCTCTGAGGCTTCTCATCTTCCCAGAAGAAATACTGGCAAAGGGATTTTTCAGAAAATATGACAGTAACAATGGTGAGCTCAGAACCAGAGTCACCACTGAAGATAAAGACAGCTGGAAGTTCAGTCACAGAAAAATGGGTATTGGGTGTTGAGCAAATCACAGGGTCAATCCTGCAAACATCTGCAGCTGTGACATGGAGGGGCAGCAAAATCTCCACAGCACCTAAAAGCTGAGGTTGTCAGGCATTTGGAATATCACCACCTGATGAAATTGTCTAAAGAGCAAATTGGTTTCCAGTAGATTTTCAGAGCAATCTTATAACCTACTTTCACTGTCTTTTTAGCCAGGTGGAGATGGCCACAAAAATTTGTGGTTAAAAACAGCTGACAAAATAAGCCCACAAGGGAGTTGCCAGCTCTGGAACATGAGATGTTGCACTAGCATCCACTTCCCACCTCCTCCAGAGAGAAGAGACAAGGGGAGATACAAATACAGGACTTCAGCAGGAAATGGTGAGTACTGGTCAGCACGGTGAGTTCAGCACCCCAGGCTGAGTCCAGCTCTCAGCCTTGCAGCTGGGACCTGGTTCCCCTCTGCAGGGATTTACTGGGGGATCCTGGTTCTTCCCACCCACCTGGATCCTGCTGGGAGAGAGGAGTGGTTATCCTTGAGTTGCAGAGTTGCAGGACAGAGTCTCAGCTTCTGAAACAAGAGTCAGGAAGGGCTGTGGAAGTGAAGTCTTCATGCTTATTACATTCCTGGATATTTCATGAAGTCCTGGGAATAGAGATATTTTAGAATTTAAAGTGTCAGTATCAAAGGTTTGCTCCATCTATGTAGTTTCTCCCTAGTGTTTATTTTATCTAGCTTGGAAAAGCAATTTTGTGTTTTCCCTCTGAGTGTATATACGTGTGTATATATAAAAAATGCACATATTTATAAAATACATATATACTACTTCCCTTAGTTTCAAAATGTCATTCCCTGTGGCCTTACCTCTATTACACACATCATTCATTAGATTATGAAAACCATTAATGTCAGGCAGCAGAACCAAAGGAATTCACTAAGGGAGCACCATTAGCATATCAAGTAGCTATTTCTCAGCTAAATATTCCTGACAGCCCTCATTACAGATGATGGATGGGCTTTATAAGAGGTAGTATTTCCAGAAGAAAATAAAATCTCAGCATTCTACCACATGTGGCCCAATAACTAGATATCATTTTTTGACTGTCTGTTTGCATTGCTTTCCTTTTTTTTCTTTCAGAATGAAAGAGTTGTAAAACTCACAAATAGATTAACTGCATAATTCAAAATTCATTAATAATGGTGAGCCTAATTCAGCCTGGTTTCTGAATTCTTCACGTGTTTTAGTCATGGGATATCAAACACTGTGTGTCATCCTAGATGGATTGCCAGCAGCCTGTCAGCAATAAAAGGACATATAACCAAAAAAGCAAGTAAGGCTGGCTTTTAAAAGACTATGTGATGCCAAAAATTTTATGATTTGATACTGAACATTTTCTGAGGTAAGGAACACAGTTTTAAAAGAAAAGGATTACTGTAGCCATGTCTTCAGAATAGTTCTGACAGCACCTCATGAAAAATGGGCACAAGGAGCCACAAACAAGCCCAGAGGGCACCTGATAACACCCTTGGGTGGGAATGCAGACCCCAGCACTTCTTTAAAATGGGACAGGAAATAGTTTCAAATTTTCTGCTGTGCTTTTTCTTGTAAGTGTCAGTAGTGGAGCCCCTGTACCAACAACAGATTTGCCCCCTACACCTCTTGTGGTTCTTCCATGTGCTGATTTAAGTTTGGGGTTTTTTTCCAAATACTGCAATACAATTTGTCTAGCATGATTTATTATCGATACTGCTAAAATTTCATGGTTCTCTGACCCTCTAAATCTGAAGTGATTTGACTTCAATGAGGCAAAGTACTCCTTTGCAAACCAAATTATGAAGCAGCAGGGTATTAATTTTATTATTATTCAGAAATGAGCTTTGTTGCAGAATCAGGAAATTGACTGGACACCTACTGCACAATGGTCTCCACTGCCTCATGCTGATGAGGCAGGAGGATGTTTTCAGTCAGTTTCTTTTCCCAAATTTCATTTCTTCCTGCTAACTTCTTAACTCCTACTTGTTAACCTGTTGCAGGGGTTTTTTTTTCCACTTTTATTTATAGGAAGAGTTTCACCAGTAAGGGAAAGAGGTTTATTAAACAAGTTATTTAAAAACAGAGAGACAGAGAAGCCGTTCCTTAGAACATTGCTAAAATCATTCAAATAACATTTTTTTAACTCCCCAAGAAACTTTCTTCCTTCCAGGTCCCTTCCAACTCAGCATATTCCGTGACTCTGTATAATTCTTTAGCATTTGAATGCACAAGTTCTGAGGTGCCAATAATACTCCTGTGGTGCTTCCAACCAATCCAGGAAAGAGACAAGAGGTTTTTTTTAAATGTCTCAGCATTTTAAGAACTACTTTCATTGGGTTTTTTTCTGTTCAAACTCTATGAAGTGTGTGCTTTTCTTCATGGGTGAGACTTCAAAAATGGAGAGTGCTCATCTCTTGAAAATGAGTGCTCTAAAGCAAATGAAATTTGCCACACAAATATTAGAGGGCTCAAAATAAATTCTCACCTTTGACAACCCTGTCTGATACAATTATAAGCAATTATAAAACTATTGAAAAGCAGTTAGCTGGCATTTTCAACACTGTAACACAGGACTCCTGGCCAAGATGTGTATTGAGATATCTTAGATTTTAATGGAGTTGTAATGAAATACAATGACAGTAGTACTTACTGCTATGAAAGCACTAAATTGCTTACCATTACCTTTCCCACATAATTAATTTCAGCATGATATTAATACAATGCTGGTATTTATTATGCAAAAATAAAACTTTAAGGGCATATTTTCAAGACAAACTCTGAATATTTTTCTTCAAACTACTTCACATTCTAGTATCAACAGTTATATTTAAATAAAAATGAGCAATTGCTCATAGAATTTCAATGCAGGAAAATCAACCCTGCCATGTGTAGTTTCTGAAATGTTTGTTTAAATATTCAGTTCTCATCAACCAGCGTGAACAATAAATCACAGCACACTTCATGGATGATGTAAACTGTCAAGTAAGAGTAAATGTATTCATTGCTTTAACTTTATGTAAATGTATTCATTGCTTTAACTTTAATAATTATCTCTATGTCCCATTTTATATTTATATTTATATTTATATTTATTCTCATAACTCTCACTGCCCAGACAATTGTTTGAGCAGGAGTTTATATATAAAGATATGAAATATCCTGAGAATTTAGAGTTGAGAATTCAATCAGTAAGGCTAAAACCTTAGTGTTCCCTAGCTAGGTACCACTTCAGAAGTCATTCCACTGAACTGTAGGAGTCAACAGGTCTGGAGCAGAAGGAGCTTAACTAGCCATTGGCCTAGTTCTTCCACTGGAAGGATTTTCCTGTGCTCTTCTTCATGGTATTTCATTTATTTACCCTTTCATTTCCCTATCTGCAAAAGAGGGATGCTTATGCTGTCTTCTTCTGTAACATGTTGTCAGGTTTACATACAGGAAATATATTAAAGTCAAATCCAGAGATAGTTCTAGATTAGTAGATAGATTCACTTTGTAACTCTTGAAGAGCAGAATAGCAGTTGTTCTGAATTATTAAGAAAAAAAAAAAAAAGAGATCAGACTTGTTTCTTCTCCTTTTAAATTCCTATGGATCTTTCCACAAGGAGTGGCTGATGATTCAGCCATCACCACACTTCTGGACCTCAGTCTTGACAAATGTCATTCACAAGAAAGTTAGAAAATATATGGACATTTTCAATATACAGATATTTCTGCAGGAGAGAAATGTACAACACTGCTGAGTTAGACCCAAGAGCGTACAGAATATTTTCAGGTTGTAGTGTATTGTTGTAAAATTAACACATTAATAAGAAGCAATAACTGGAAGGTCCAAGGTTTCACAGGTGTGAGTCAGCAAGCAGAGCACTTTCTTCCCATTGCCATCTCAGGCTCCATCTTTCCCTGACCAGTCTGCTCACACAGCAGCAGTGGATGTGAGCAGGGGCACTCAGCCCAGTGGGGTGCTCCCTTCTGCCTTTGTAGCAGACAGGCTGGAAGCAGGGCAGTGACTGCAGGCCCCCCAGGCCCCCCTCCCTGCACCCCACTGCTCTGACTGCCAGTGGGCTCTGCAGACACACAGCAATCCTAGGGAATGTTGGATGGCAGTGCTGCCAGTGGCACTGACATTGCTTTTACATGCATTTACACCTGCACAGTGAATAAAAACAAGAGCAGCTCAGACATAAGTGGCATGTTTACACATCCAAGCAGCAGGAGCCTGTAACAGATGAGCAGACTGCCTTCAAGCCAGCCCTGCCCATTGTGGTGCTTGCTGTGAAGATCTTCAAGAGAGGCTGTTGCCTGTTCTCTCTGACTTTGACCCCCCCAGCCATTTAATCCCAACTGAATCCTTTCCAACTTGTAAGGCTGACTACTCTGTGCTCCAGAGACACACAGCAGATCTCAGGTGAACAGACCAGTTCCAATCAGCATTTTATTTCCACGGTGTCTGGTGCAGGAACAAGGAACAGAAGCAGATATTAAATGCCTTATCTTCATCTGCATTTGGGAAAACATGCAGTGCCGCTCCAGAACACGTAATTTTCTTCTAACATAGTGTAGGTCATTGGCTGGGTCAGAATTGTTCCCAGCTTATTCCAATGTCTCTTTTACAGGTGAGAGTGTACCAGGCAATATCAGGCTCTGCTATCTTGACATGGTATCTTCTTAGTGGGAGGATATGTCAAAATAGGAGGTCTAAGTCTCTGCTGTGAATTCTCCCCCACTGAGAAAATGGCTAACAATTTTCTGTGCAACATTCCTGTGTTGCTTTCTCTCTCTCAAGTTTATAAAAAGCAGACATGTATTAGAGCACTCAGAAGCACTGCTTTTTAGGAGATTCCTATTTCTTGGTGAAGTTTTTCACCCTGGCAGTTAGTCAGGAGGAAGAGTAAAGAGCAACCTAAGGGTACTTCTAGTGGAATGAGACACAAAACTATAAAGAGGAATAAAGTAAAGGAGATAAGAGATAAATGCAAAGGAAGGAATGAGGGAATGAGGAAAAACCTGGAAAACAGAGAAAGACAGTGACAAGTCCTGGTAGGGATTCACAAGGAAAAGTTGAAAACTTATATGAAAGAGAAGAATGTAAAGGAAAATACTATAAACCATGGCAGGGGGTGGGCAGGGAGAAAATAAACAAGAAGTGGAAAAACTATATGAGAAGGGATGAGTAAAATAGTAATAAAAGTTTCTTCAAGGCTGGGTTCTGTAAATGAGGAAAGGGAAGAGACACTGAGAGAGTGATCGTGCACAGACTGAAGAATGGTCTGGGAGACAGGGACACAGTGCTGCCTTCAGCAAATACACAGCACTCTAATCCTGAGCAGACACTGCCCAGAGCCTTTACACTTGCCTGGAATACAGCTTCAGGCCAGATGATGGAGAGAAGCTAGTGCAGGTACCAATTATGTATAATCTTCCTTTAACTGCAAAAGGTGACAATGCACAAACGGTTGACCCCCTGAACAGCACCTGAGACTGCAGCTGTAGAAATCTGGTAGCCCTGCCTCACCAATTAAACACTGAGATTATTTCATACTTTCTTTACCAGTGATTTTTCGTCAATTATCCTTCTATTTCTAAGCCCTTCATTTGCCTGATTACCATAAATTTCCCACAGCACCTTCCATAATAACCTAGGATAAAAAGATATACCAGCATGTGTAAATTAGGGAAGAGAAACAGAATTGGAATTATACAATCATATTCTCCTCCCTACAGAGAGCCAAAAGGAAAATTAATCTTTTGTTGTGTGCATCTGGGAACTTAATTAATATGGTAAAAATAAAAAATTCCTTTACATAAGTCCATCTCTTAATTCATTAAGTAAAACAGCAATACCATATTGCATAGGAAAACACCATGTTTAAAAATAAAAGCCAGAGCTAACAGCAAAACACCAGCAGTTTTAAAACAGTACCAAAATCCTCTAATTCTCTGTGATGTTTCTCTAGATATAGAGTTTTTTCCACTAAATATGTTAGGCCTTTTCTAGTTCTTCCACCTTTTCTCTAACCCTCTCCTCTCCCAAATGAGAGTGGAGAGGTATGAAAACAGAGCAGAGAAAGAATAACTGTCTTCATGCAGAGATATGCTCTTATCAGAGCTGACATAAAGAAATGAACTGTCATTTTTACCCTAAAAAGAAGTAGGAACTATAGGCACACAATTCTCAGGAGGCTACTGCCTCAAATTTGCAAAAAGTATTCAACTGACCGTATCATAACATTGAGAATGGCTGAATTTAATTGTTAGGAAAATTTGCCTTTTTTCTTCCCCCTTTAGTCCTTCCTTCCTAGTAACTGCGAACCCGCCATTGTCATGACTTGCACGTAAGCCTGAAGATGAATTAAAAAGCATGGCATGATTACCAAGCACATCCATTCCACCAAAAAACATATTTCAGATTTAGGATTCTGCCTGGGAGAGAAATAGGTATCTATCAATGGCTGTGAATTTGAGCAAGAGTAGCTGACTAAAGACTCAGGTGAAGAAGTGCAGAGAAATATCTTGTGGATCACAATGATTAATTTCTCTGTGTTTATAGACTTCCAATACATTAAAATTATTTGCTTCCCTGTATGTGCAAGGAAAGACTGCTCACTATTTGCCTTTGCAAGAAAGGGCTCAAAATGAAAAAAAAAAAAAAAAAAAAAGAAGACAGACTGGTACTAATTCAGAAATACTGGACAAGTAAATGGACCTCCTTTTCTCCCAAGTAATACTTCCATGCAGGGATATATGTTGGTGCAGTTTGCCCTCTGCAAGTGCTATATTTTTCTCTACATGCAATTATCCTCTTCCATACACACTTCAGTGAGTTATGGCAAGCATAAAGCCTGCAGGTTGCATGGCACACCATGCTTCTACTGCTCTGAAACTGCTACAAACCCACAAGGCCACTTTTAAAATCTCATAAACTCCTTGAAGTCAACTTATATAGATTTCTTTACTATGCACCAAAGATCCCTTATATGACAAACAGAATATTCAAGTTTTTTCCTACCAGCCAAAGTCACATGAAATTCAAAGAGTATAAATGAGAAATTAACTTCTTTTTTTAACAGTCTAGGGCAATTATGATTTTGATAAATTAGCAAGAATACTTGTCTTCTCTCATTCTGTAAAACTATTCAAGAAGAAATGAGCTATTTACAAGTCAGATAGATGAAATTCTGTGTCCTCTCCAGTGAAAAGTTATTACTCTAAATCATCTTTTGGTTCTAAAGAAAGCATAAAATACACGTAAAAAACCAAATTTATAAAATTTCTGTTATCATATACAAGTGTTATACATGCCATCTATATTGCCTTAGAGTAAATTTTACATTATTCAACATAATGAAAAGCAAAATAAACTGCAGGTTGATTTCCTACATGGTTCAGGGCTGTTTGCTGTCATGGTTTCCTTTTTAAATGCAGTTGTCACTAAAGACATGCTCCATTCAATTACACACCACAGTTCTCTCAAAAGCATGAGATACTTCCTTGTATAGAATGTGAGAGCTGAACAGTGCCCCTTTCTTTGCAGTTGATTCAGAGTGCACTTCCCAATATCTAAAGTTGGAAGTAGTGTTCAAAACACTACAATATATCTATTTAGATGACAGAATGAATACCAAACTCCTAAGGCTCAGCCTAAATCAACTCATTCATTTTGTTTTGTTTGGTCCTGAGAACCAGGGAGCAAATATCACCCCTCAATCTATTAATTTTTATGAAATATTGTGCCTGAGGAAATCTTTTAAAAACATGGAGTATTCAAATGTTTGCTGCATGAAGGTGTGGTAGCTATCATAGAGGCACTTGCCACAAGAGACACATGAATCTTTAATTTGTCCCTCAGTGGCTGGATTTTCTGTGGAGGAGATCCAGAGAAAATCCCCAAACTAATTAAGCAGACATCCAACATTATTAAGCTTTGTCTTGTGAGGCACAGAGAAGAGCAGCCTGATCTCAGCACTGCACAGCAGCTGGGAAAGAGAACAGCTCTGCCTCAAACCCTCCCCTGCCCAGCAGCATCTGACGGGCTCTGGGGCTGCCTGCTCACAGCCATTCTCATTAAATGGGACAACTGGGCACCCTTTGGAGAATTACCCCTCTCAGATGAGTATTCTGGAGGGATAGGGTTCTCACAGTGTGCTGCAGTATAGGCTGTCAGGGTTGAGTCTGGCCCGTATTACAAAATCACTTCCATAACTAACTGTCATGTTGGCAGCCTGAGGAAAGACAAGGGACTGAAAAAAATTAAGGGGAATTGTCTTGTGGTGATTCCTGTAGGTCATGATGGAAATGGCAGGGGAAAATTTTCTTTTCTCCAACCGTGTTCACATGCAGATTTATCAATTCATTTTCCATAGACAATGCATTTTAATTAAAGAAGAAGTTGTGTGGGGAAAAAAACCCAACACAAACTGAAATAGAGAAAGAAGTAAGAATTTTTTTTTCTGGTGTAGAAAAAGGGCAAAATTTACCTACACACAGGTCCTCATAATTTCACAGAATCACAAGTGTGAAAAATGGCAAGGTAAAGTCATTGTGTGGTGGAATGGGCCAGTATCATTCATTGTTGGTTTAGGACCTGCTTTCAATTTGTATAAAATTTCCTTTCATGAGACTGCCTTATTAAGATAACCCAGTAAAAGTCAAAAATGTTAATTTTATGGATATAATTTGATTACATTTTCTTAGATCTTTCCATTAACAGTATTGATTTTT
Source organism: Agelaius tricolor (assembly GCF_023055355.1). Lineage (NCBI taxonomy): Eukaryota > Metazoa > Chordata > Aves > Passeriformes > Icteridae > Agelaius > Agelaius tricolor. The sequence continues at coordinate 7,469,868 of NW_027269270.1, forward strand.
AGTGGCTTTGTTAATTAGACATTAATGGGAACAGAGAACAATTAGCAAGAGTGACCAGTTTAAGGTCAGGAGGCTTAGAGACTTGACAGCTGAGTAAAACCAGTTCCCAGAGGTACTTTCTAGGACTGGCTTGGGAAAACACTTCATTATGTCTTTGGAGAGGAAGTTAAAAAGTGTTTTTATGCGTTGCATTCCCATCTTCATCTAAACTTGAATATTCAAATGCATCTCTCTTTAGTGTTGGATTAGCAACTGCAAACACAGCCTTGAAACATGACCCCATCTTGTGTGGACTTCAAATCGAATTTTGATGAAAACTGAAAATCACAACTGGTTTCTTAACTGTTCCCTGTCAGCATCAGAGATTTTATCAATTTCAGCAGAAGGCGCTGTGCTTTCCCTCAGCAATATTGCCAGTGGTGTGGAACTTCCCTCAGGAAGACTCTTGGAAGTTCATATAACCATGCGAGAACTCTTTTAGATAAAGAGCAGTAGCCCATCTGCCCACCTTTCTAGCTGGTCTCTTTCATGTTCTCCATATCTTGCCCAATGTAATACTGAAAATAAATGAATTTTTCCTGCTGTTGCTTCAGCTGGAGTTTCCTCCAAGGAATCTTGTCTTCAGCACCCAACCAACAGATCCAGTTTAGCAAAGCCTATTAGAAAAAACTTTCAGCCTCTCTAGATAGGCATGAACTACATCAGAAACACAGCTTTTAAGAAATATGGCTCTATGACATTTCCTGCACCAATATGTTTAATGCTTTCCCTTTTAATATTAACATATAGATATTTGAAGTTCACTTATGCATAGGCATAAATCTGAAGTAGCAGGCAGTTATTCCTCACTGTAATGTGCAAATGAAGCCTAACAGACTTCTCTTTAATTACTGATGTTCTTCAAGTCAAGAAGTGCCTTAGGAACTGCATCTGAATTTGGCCTGCAGGAATTCTGGTAGGTCTCTCACAGTTTAATCTTTTTTGGACATAACTATTCCTAAATGCATTAACAATTTATTTATTCCATACATGTTCCATCAAATCTTACTTTTAAAGTTATGAGAATTATGTATTTCTTACTACAAAGACTAACTCTTTTGAGATAGGTTGTGAAATTTTCCAGAACATTGTTTTTGAGCTTGATCCAGTAGTTTTTCATTGTTTTCATCAACTCATTTCAGCAATCTTTTTTTGTTTGGCATCACAAGGCATTTTTTATAGCTTTTAGGACCATTTTTGTACTTTTTCACTTCTCCTATTTTTCAAAAATACATGAGTCTGAAGTTTTGATCACAACCGTGGGGCTGACTCACCAATGCCATATGAGACCAATCTTTCCAAATTATCACGTCATGTTTTGCTTTACTTTTTCCATGTAGCATAAACCAGAACACCACTCAGAGGAGTATGTTAAGTTTTTCTGTAAACCAAGACATCCTGACTGCTACTTTCTTGATACCTGGATAAGCAGCTCATGTGTCTGGTTGCTCCTATGAATATCAAACTGGTAAGTTTTCACAGTGAAGGGAAAAGAATCTGTTCTTTAATATATGTTCATGTAGTTTGTGTGAAAGTACCATGAATGAAACACATCTGATTGGTAAGGATATTTTTATATAAAGGTCATGAGGGAAGGAGAGGGAAAGACTTAGTCACCATCCATTACTTTATTAAGTGCTGCAGAACGAAAAAAAAAAAGACACATTGTACTGTTGTTTTCTGTTTCCTGATTTGTTAACTTGAGTTAATTTTATTTGCTCTTGAGTAGATTTTCCACAGCTGTCTCCTTTTACACTTGATCTTCCTGCTTGATACAGTCCCATCACAGGCAGACCCAGCACACATGCTGCTCAGCTGCTGTGTGTGTGTCCTTCAGTCCTCTTTAATTGGTGCACAGTTAGCACTCATTACAGGGATTCCACAAGGACAAAATTTGTGCAGGCAAGATGCCAGAGCAATGTTCCCTGGAAAGGCAGATGTTCCGTATCAGCGGTCGGACGGCTGGCACGGTCCTACCGAGGGAGCACAGCAGAGATCTGTGCCTCCCTCTCAAATCAGACACACAGTTACTGCCCCACCAAGTTAACTGCCTCGGATTTTTGAAGTGAGCTGCTTTTTTCGCCATTCATTTGGAAATAATTTGAAAGCAAAACAAGCAAAGCACATCAAAATAATTGCAACCCTGGGTAAAAAGGAAAAAGAACTCTACTGAGGCTTAGAACACCTTGTAAATTGCTTCTCAGTTAAGACATTCATGAAAGACACACACAGCAAAATGCTGTCGTCTGAATTTAAAAAAAAAAAAGTATGATGATTATGCTTGTTAATTGTGTTTGTTTTCTTATGACTAATTTATTTAGGACAATTGAGAAAGCTAAAGCATTTGAACTGATTTTCTGTTTGTTTGGCTATTAAAGTTCCTCTGTGAAATGTATGTTTACTTAAAGCATCTCCAGCTACCCATTTACAATGTATTTGTTAAATTAGTTAAGAGACTTTAATTGGGCACTGGGGATTTGTTGTGCTATTCCCAATTCTGTTTACTAAAAATACATGAGAACAGTGAGCAATTTATTTATAACCTTGTTATATGAGGCCATTACCAACATCAGATTTTTTTTCTTAACATATTTTTAATTTGCATTGACAGAATTCAAGTGATGTTTGCTCTTCTTTCTGTTTTTATTAGAGCAGCCTAAAAACTGTTTCTAGTCAAATACAGTGGAACCACATCTTTTATTTGGAACAGTTTTCATAATATTTGCAGCGGCGATCATAGATGTGGACCCCCCCAAAAAAGCAACAATATTGAATCAGTATAAGAGAATGCTGTCTTTCTTTTGCATCCCATTAAGGTAAATAGTTTGAGAAGCTAACTATATTTGAGGTTAAAAATGCACTGTACTTCATTGGCATTATCATCAAATAAATACTTCCTAATTTTGATCCCATCCTGGCCGTTTCATACATATTACAATACAACAAACCAATAAAACTCCTATGGCAGGGCTTTGATTCCAGTGCCCCTCTGAGATGAGGATGTCTGCACACCTCTTCAGACAGGCCACTCAGAGCCAGGATCAAGCTGTTTCTCAAGTTTTGTTACTCTTAGAACAATGTCCAGGCACATCTCACCCAGAGCCTGGGGAACCTCACTGGACTGCCAGGCCAGGGAAAGTGGTTCATTCCCAGGAAACAGCATGTAATTAAATGTTTCAAGTTTCCAGAACTAATTTTTCCTGTCTTGTTAAATGCAGTTGCTTTAAGAGAATTTTCACTCCAGCTGACACTGATCTGTTGTGATGGGATGAGTAAGTTAACAGCTGTAAATGTTAACAAGTAATTTATTTAAGCTGTTGTAGAAGTAAGTCTGCTTTTATGGTAGGGGAAATCAGCACCATACTCTCTAGGCCAAATATTTTTACTGAACATAATGTTGTTTGAAGCTTGAGTTGTTTTCTATAGCCCAAAGAACAGTGTTCTGTTATTATAAAAAAAAAAAAAAACTGCAGTCATTTTTCAAAGGACTGTGTAGCCCTGGTACATGAGGCTAGTCCTGAACTGGAGTGAATTAGTATAAATGTCCACTTCGATTGAACTATTCCACTTTACACTAGCTGACTTCACAGACAAATATGTATTGTTTAGTGAAAAAGAAAACCTTAAGAAAAACAAAATACTTCAGAGGGGGACATAAAAGAGACGAAGTATGATCATCGAAGACAGACTCCTGTCATCCTCCGAAATGCATGCAAGGTAATGTTTCTTCCTCTTTTCTTGCAAATTATTTTAATCTGGAGAAATTATTGTATGTCACAAAACTTCAGATTGTGCATCACTTCATCTAATTTAAATTTGGGGGGTTGATTTACCTTTCTAGCTACCTTAACACCAGAAACTTCTCTTTGAACCTAGCCATCTTTAGTTCTACTCTTTGACTAGATCTATCCTTGTTGGTTTTGGAAAGCTAAACTTTATCCTTTATTCCGAGAGCCTAAAATTAATGACAGCCTGTGTGCAGAACCAAGCACTTCTTGTGAGACCACAAATTCTTTCTGCTGTGCTAGGACCTGGTTTGATTTTTAGAACACATTCAGAATAGTTTTACTTAGGTTAGAAGTTTTATTTTTTAATAGTGTTCCAAGCACATGAAAATAAAAGTGAAAAAATCTTAATGAGTCCTTTTGGGGTTTATGGCTGCAATCAAAACCTTAGAAAGAATAGAGGTAATAAACCAATTGATAGTACTGTACATCCTGGCATAAGCAGCACAGGGGTGGGGTTTTGCCTGACTATGATGGAAACTTACTGCTAAATCTTATGTTCAAGAACTAGAAATAAAAAATAATACACTTATATGGTTTTTCTTTAAAGACCATATATATTCAAAAATGTATAACAGCAGTGGGAAAATGTGGAGAGAGATTTAAATAGTGAAGATGTTGTTTAAATCGCTGATTTGATTTTTATGTTGTTTACTTACATGTTATTTCACATAGCTTAAAGCAAATGTAGTTTTAAATCCTGGGCAAGATAAACACTGGTTAGAAATTTTGAAAAAAAAAAAAAGGCAAGTAAAAATGACAAACATTTCACAGAGCTTATCAGGAAGTGTCAAGAGCAGCCTTCTTGGTGAACAAAGAGTTTAGCAGCCAGCAGCTAATACACTCACAATGCCATCTTGACAAATTTAGCACTCCAGATCCTGAGAGGCCAGATTTATACCCATCTGGCAGTACTGAGAGACAAGCACTCATGTATCAGATGTGCTGCAGAGCTCACGTTCCCGTGCAGAGAGCAGCAGCCATTCTGTTTGATCTGGAGCTCTCTCCAAGCACTGCACATTTCCTGATTTCCTTGTCCTGAGCATTGTGCTCTGCCTCAACAGGGGACACACATCCAGCCACCTGAGGCTGCTGGAGAGCACTCACAGAAAGCCCACTGGCAATGTGGGGAAGAAAGCTGATGCCAACAATATTGAAAAGTGCCTACAAAGGACAGGAGAATACATTTGCTTTTGTGGCAGGACTGAACAAGTGCAGCTTTACAGCAGAGAGCAATCAGAGATGACAGACACCTGTAGGCTGTCTAACACTGAGCTTCAAGGGATGAATCTAGGGTTATGATTGAGTTCCATGGCGTTTCTTGCACAGAAAATATATTTGCAGTTATGGAGGAAAATCCATCAGTGCTGGTTCTAATCTTTCCCAGGTGCATAATTTCATGTCTATACAAAATGCAATGGCAGAGGATCACAAAACGGGATCTGATCTGCTCATTTACTTCCTGTAGTAGGAAAGCCAGGTAGCAGAACTTCCTGAGCAGGTGACTTCATCTTGACCAAAACTGATCTCAGAAGTTCATAGTGTACCAGAATTCTCACTTTATTTATCCAAGAAATATGAATAATACTCTCCATATAGATTTGGGGGTTTACAGATTAGATCCATGACTGGAGAGTGTCTTTGTTTAACTCTTCCAAAGTGTCAAAAATGAATGATCTTTTTTTCGTGTAAGAATTATTCCTTCTGTTTCTCGTGTTGTTCACAGGGGATCTGTGCCATTTAAGAGCCATTTTTATCACAACAAGAAAGCCCTGTAGTAAAAAAAAAAAAAGTATCATTTGCCAGAGAATAAATTTCTTCTAATAAAAAATGCCCCTTTTTCAGTGTAATTAGAACTCAGGCTCATCTGAGGCTTTCAGGAAGTTTTCCTGAAAAGGAAACAGAACTATAAACAACCCATCCACCAGACTACACAGAGCCACAAGGACCACTTCAATGAAGTCAGGTTACCTTCTACAAAGGTTGGTCTAAACTTTTGGCACTGCAATGGCCGGAATGAGGAAGGAAATAGGAAAAGAAAAAAGAAAAGAGGGAAGAAAAAAAGATTAAGGCACACAGAGAATATACAAGAGAAGTGATACTGTAAAGATGAACATCTAACTTAACGAAAATACTCTATGTATTACCAAGAAAAGAAGTGAACAGAACAGCCAGTAATTATTACCTAGAAAGAATAGTAATAATAATAATAACAGCACAAGAATGTTATAGTCTCAGTGTTGATTTGGTAACCTTCAAAGTATAAATTGCATTGTTTCAAGGGGCATCCTTTCCCAGTATTCAATATCATCCTAGAACAGGCCTTGTGTAATACTGCCATGCTATGAAGTGGAAATGTTTATATATTCATTTGATTTCTATTATACACACATACCTGCATTTAGAGGAGCAGTTCAGTCATGCATAAGAATCTGTAGTTAAAGATTTCGAATCATACTTATCTAAGCACAAGTAGCTAGATTTTCAGAGGAACTCAGGATATAACCTCTTTCTTACTTCAACATTAACTAAATAGCAATGAAACATATTTAAGTTTCTTGCTTTACATACAGGACCTCAGTCATTAACTTCCCCCCTCAAACATGCCAAAATATACCATGCATATACAATATATATGCCTGTATAGCTCTCTATCAGTCTCTATTGCACACACTAACACTTTCAAATAATGAGGTCTGATGAGCCCTTTGAGGCACACAAATGATTGAAAATATAGAACACCAAATTCTCATGTTAATGACACCTCTAAAGGGAACAGCAGGAATCAGAAAATAAAACTAGACCAAATGCTCAACCTAACAACTCCCTGGTGTGGTGTGGCAGTCTAGGAGAGTATAATAATGAGATCAAATACAAATTGCAATATGAAAAGTGAAAATTCAATATGCAATAAGAATAATACAAAATTATATTAGCAAAGCTAGATCTTCTATTAGTAGAATATCTTACAGTATATGAATCCAGCTACTTTATGCAACATACCCAGGCTCTTTTATATTTCCTAAATTTGTCTTATGGTAAAGTAGATATTTTCATGCAAACCAGAGCACTTCAGAGGCAGCAAAAAGCCATATTAGCAGAGTGCCCAACCTCCACCTTCATTCCTTCTCTTCAGAGCTTGCTGCAGAGTGGGGCTGCACAGACACTGTCCATACAGAGCCCAGACAGGGCCCAGACCTGCCTTGAGCAGCACCACATTTGAGTGGCACCAAAACAGGGCAGAGGCAGCAGCTGAGAAGGAAACTCAACCATCATCTTATTGCAGCTGACAGCAACACTTTACTGGGAAAGTAAACATGCACAGGCTACAGCTGCTGATGAACAAAAATCCTTTACATAAACAAAATTAATCCCTATGGTATGCAGATATCCTTTTTGAAGAGAAACTGTTCTTCTTTTTGATATGCAGTCCTCCAAAATCCCCTAAAACCACATTGTAAGGAAAAAAAAAACATAATAATTCCATTTTCTTCTGATATATCTGGAAGTAAAACCAAAGGTTCAGCATGTATTGTTTGCTTCCATAGTGAAGGCCAAAGAACATTGCAGTAGCACACCTTAAATCAGCCACAACACTTGACAGGATGGGGTGTCCCTGGCCTTTATGGACACCAGGGATGTCAAGTCTCCTCCTGCTTCTGTCTAGAGACATTCTGTGCAGCACAGTGCTGGGAGGCTTTGCCTGCACTATTTGCTCTTATTTGTATTTCTGTATTGCATTTGGCACAGTAGGGAACAGTCCTCAGCAATTTATTTTCTCCCGCCATGCTGTTCAGCTCCTCTCACCCCTGGGGACTGAGGGGAAATCTTTGACAGGTAGACAGCTCCCTGTGTATTAAAAAAAAAAAAAAATCCCTAATGTCAGCCAGAAATCAGTACTTGGCCAACTGCAGTAAACACAGTGAAGTAAGAGAAGCAGCAAAAGGAAGATATTTACCAAAACACCTGAGTGTGCAAGGGGGACTGAAATGTTTCCATATTGGTATCTTTGTCCTAGGTGGGATTTCCTGCTGGGATGACCAAAGCTGTACTCAGAGCTTTAATTGCCATGAGCTGGAGTAATTTATTCTAGTCAAATAAAAATGTCACTGATGAAAACTGCTGCTGCTGTCATGCTGATTGTTTGCAGCACTGACACGTGCCAACACCAGCTTTAATGAAGTCGTTTGGTTGTTTCTCAAAGAAATGTTGCTCAAAATGATACATCATTTGAAAGCTACCAAACACCATGAACAATAATCCTTTCTGGCATAAAAATATCCACCCTTGTAAAGAAGGAAGCAGAAGAGCAAGACATTTAAGTTCCAAATATTTACTTTGGCCAAATGATTACATTCAAACAGCAACAGAAGACATCATAATCATCATTCAAATCTTTACAGATATTCCATAATGCTCTGCTCAAGCACTAAATTCCACATGAACATGAAAATAAAAAATATATAGCTGGCATAAAACTGTGGATTTTGTCTCCACCATAAATGATATTCACAATCTTTTTAATAACAAGGGCTTTCAGGAAAAAGAAAAAAAAGGTGAGATAAACTATTATATTAAGCTGTCTAGTTCAGTACAGGAATAGCTAACAAATAGGTAAAATTTCCTACATAAGAATTTATTATAAGGAATTGGACAGTAAATCTGGAGGCCTTGAACTTGCAGGCATTCCAATAATTTCAAGTTTTGCATTTGAGAAACAACACTGCCTTCGTTATTTTCTACTTCGGTGATTCTGAGCAGGAAGAATTTAGGTCAGCAGTGAGCCTGAGTTACTGCTGATAACTCAACAAATAAAATTCTGTGCTATACTTCATTCTAGGGAAAATAGAGGAGCACAGGGCAAGGAAATTACCTATCTTTTAAGACAGGTAGGAGACAAGAATCTGTTAGCCACTGCATTTGTATTCAGAAATTACTTTTGAAGGCACAGTAATGGACTTTCAACATGGAGCATGAGACACATAAGACAGCATCAGAGACCTGGCCATGTTTGCTTCTGTTGGTCCATGGCATGTGAACCTCATATTGAGATAAATTAACAGGTCTATTTGGGAGATCTGCTATAAGAATTAACTAAATGGTGATAAGAAATTGCTTTAGCTCTGGTAAATATGGCAATGACTTAGAAGTACAAGAGGAAGAATTTGTTTTCCTGTGATGGTAAGAAAAGTTGAGAGTCTTTTTAGCTATTTTTTTACTTTTCTCTCATAAGTTCAGTACATTCATATATGTAGCTGGTTTTGCAATATATTAAAAATAACTGTCTATAATAAAACATTGTTGAATTTATACTGCACTGCTGTAATTGTGCAGTCTCAACTCTAAGGAAAAGCCATTACTTCCCAAGTACTTCTTCCTTTAAAAACATCCGAGGTATTTAATATGTTAATTAAATTTTAATTAGCCATTTCCTTTGTGCTAAGAAAATGCCTATTTTATTGTGAGAACAAGCAATTCTGGACAGCATGACACTATCTTTAGAAAGCTTGCTACTAGTTCTTCTTTACAGGAGGAAATAACTCTCACATTAGGAGAGGAAAGTTATGCTGAAGTGTTTAGAACTGCACAATGTACCTTGAACTGGCACAGAGCAAATAAAGGCTTTGATGTTTTAATGTGTGCTCCTGCCACTAGGTATTCCGGGCTGCCAGACAGAACAAACACTTAGGAGAATCTCTGCACTTTTAGTTTCACTTCAAGGTGAAATCCCAGCCCCATCAAATCAGCGGGTTGAAATGAGTTTGCTGTGGTCAGGATTATACCCAGGTCATTTGTCCAACCTCTCTTCTTAACTCTTCATGTTCCTTCAATTTTCTTTTAGGTGAAGCCACATTGCCAGTCATATATTAAACATTTGAGGTGCTTAATCATATTTGATTTAAAATTAAGTGCTTTGAGAGGTTTGCTGTTGAATTTCCAATCACCAAAAGCAGATCACACAATTCTTCATTTGCAGTCCATAAGAAAAGAATTACTTCTACAGAAGCAAGGTTCCCGTCTCAGCCCTTGCATCTTTATCACATTAAATAAAAATAAATTTGTGCTTTATGGTAGCATTGCAAGAAAACCACAGCTCTCTACCAGCTAAGACACACTGTTACAATGAGATTCATTTTGCCCAAAAAAGTGCAAGATCATTTGCTTATTGAAATAGGATGGTAGAAATTTTCAAATTTGAACATACTTTATGAGAATGTCTTAAAGGGACACAGCCAAGTGAAAAGGCACATTTCTAGTTTTATAAAGTGAAATAATTCTGTGAACCACTGGAGAGAATTGATTTTTGTGTCTTTTGTTACAGAAGTGTAGTAAAATTTAAAAGATTAAAAAGGCCTATTATTTCATTCAACACATAGCAATATTTTCACAAAAGCTTTGTTGAAGAAAATTTTAATCAACTCATGGAATAGCATTTTCAATGTTTCATATATCAAATATTTTGCGATCTGCTAAATTTTAGTGTAAGGAATTTTTCTTTTCCTAAATCCGCCTTCTTTCATCCAACAATTTGGCATCTTTTCAAAATGAAATCCTGACAATTTTGTTACTGACTTCAAAGTATCTGTGCTTTCCCCCTTAAGGTTTGGCTACTTTTTAATTTTATTTCATGTATAGCCATTGTGCAACCTTCCCAGGTTTGGAACCACTCATCCAGATGAAGAACTACTGCTGTCAACAGCTTCTTCCCATTCTTGTCTGCAGGGCTATGAAATATGCATATTCATTCCCATTTTAAGCTCATTTCCCCCTTACTTGCTGACATACAAAAAGTCAACCTCTCTCTTACCAGCATCAGGATTCATTTTATAACCACCAGGTGGTTATAAAACCCCTGACATTCCCTGGACACACAGAACGATGCAGAAGTTGCTTTGGTCCACATGTAGACACATCTGCTGGAAATATGCCTGGAATTAGCAACTTTCAATGGTGATTTGAGATCCTTGTCTGAAAAGTTTGACTGAAGTACAAAGTGTCATTACAGTATCTATTACTTTTCCATGAACACAATTCAAAGCAACGGTACAAGAACAGGCACAACAAATTATATAAAGAGAAGGCAGAGGAGGAACAGGAATTTTTCTTCCTAAAATACTGTTATGCTTTCTGGCTCACACTGAGCACATGACTAAATATTGTGAAATCTGTTCTCCCAGTCCTTTATCATCAGTTTGAGAAAGGAATGAATGGCTGAAAAAACCCTAACCTGGTCTCTAAACTTCTGATCTATGGACAAATCTAGAATTTTTTTTTTCTGATTTTTTCTGGTATCATCTGCATTTCCCCTATTTCTGGCACCATTACTCACTGCTGTCTTCCATTCTCTACATCACTGAGGAAATATCTTTTAAAGAGAAAAGAAAAGCAGCAAGCTGGAAAAGCAGAAGCAATCCGTCAAATCTGTTTGGGGCCTCCTACAATGTAAAAACAATTATTGTTCAACTTACCACAGCAAAAACCTGGTGCATGTTTATCTAGGTTCTGCCTTTCTGATGCCTTGCTTGAGTGTTGTTTTAATGCATTTTCACAGTTGGTTGATCATTTTCATCATTCACTTCAAATGTGCACTGATGTGTCATTAATTAATATTAATGACAAGTTGTCATATAAGTGCAAAGACTATGGGAGCCTATACATGCTTCATTAAGCTAATATAGCTTAAGAAATTAACTGGACTTCCAAACATGTTAGCTATTGGCTCCAGTAAGCATGAGTACTTAACCCTCAACTAACTTACTGTCAAGTATACTATAAAGATGGAGAAAAAGGAATTTTGAAAAATCTTTAATGTTCCTAACAAAAAAAAATTAATGCATCTGTTAGTGCTGAATCTTCCTGTAAGCGTTTGAATTTCTAGTTATAGGAATACACACAGAGCTGTTCTTCTCAGGAATCTACCCTCAATGTGTTAAACTCAAAGGCTGCTGCATCTCTGTTGCAGAAACACAGAGATTGTAATCCCAAAATACACACCTTTTGTATCTCCAATTTAATTGCAAGATATTTTGGAGATATCTTTGGACAAGGCATAGAGCTCATGTTGGCCATTGTGTAAGATAGAAGTCATCTGGTGCCATGAAGACCTAGAATTAGCCTTGATTTCTGTTGCTAGAGTAGATAGTTAATTGTGAATAGAGGTATATGGCTAGAGTCTGCATATTTGAGTTTGCAAAGGAGAACAGCACAGAGTTAGAAAGTTCGATTTCATATGTGATTTCCTATGTATTTTTTTTGCTTGGAAATTACATTTTGTCAGGGACCTCAGCATAGAGAGATAGCAATAGAGGATTCAGTTCTGGAAGGGGCCCCCTAAAATATCATGTCAGTCTCAGCTATTATGTTTAAACATGATCATAAACCAATCAAACTTAATATCTTAGGTTTATTACAAAGCTTTTGAAAGCTGTTCTCACATCTGATCCCTCTGAAGATTACAATCATTCTTTTAATATATTCCTAAATGTATTCATGGCCATTCTCTCCTGTATAGTCAGTCTTTGGCTAATGCACTACTTCCTTTCCCTGGTATTTATCCACTGATGTAGTTAGAAACAGTTTTCCAGTCAGTTCTCACTTACTGTATTTTTAAAAATGTGTGTATTTTAGTCCTCCTCATCCTGATTATAGAAAGTATGAAAATTAAAAATAGATGGAATAAAAGGAGTATTTCAGTGGGTTTGCTTTTGCTTTTAATTTGAGCTGCTCAGGTATCAGTTAATGCTAAACTTCCTGTTTGCTCAGACTGGATCAGTCTCCTGAGCAAACGGTGTTTCCCATTGTGCTGATCTTTTCAGATGAGAGGACTGACTGGACAGCTGATACATCCACTTCATGGTCTGTGGGTGTGCAGGCACAGCAAAATCAAAGCTGTAGGAAGGAACTAATATTATTTATGGAGAAGTCACACTTCTGTACAAACTGGACATCCTATGATGCTGTGAATTTTGATTTTCAAACTAGAGTCTCAGATTAGAATCACAGCCAATACATAACTATAAGACAATACATAACTGTGCTGGATTTTTCCTTCTACACTGGACAACTAGCAGCACTAAAATTATAGCATGGTGGCACCTTTGAGGGAAGTAGCTGGACTAAAAGCTCCTGAAAACTGTGCTGCTAATGGCATGAGAAGAACCTAGGTCAAGTGATACTACAAAGGCATCATTTTTCCAGGAACTGACAAGATTTGCTGGCTGAGTAAATCAAACCATGTTCCACAACGGCAGATGGAAAGGAAATTACTCTTGCAGAGGCTTGAGAAACTTTCTTTAGCCAGCTCTATCTCTTGCCAAAGTCTGTTAAGTTCAGCTGGATGGCAGCTGCAGGCTGACTGCCCAGGTCTTGTTTAGCAAGGCAACAGAGGCTTTTTTCCTGATTTAATCAGCACTCAGCTTCAGAATGCAGAGTACTCACAAGAACTCAGTCCTGCTGTGTTAATCAGAGACTCTCTTTGTTGAATTAACATGCATTGTCTGAATAAGTACTTTCTCCCAGTGACTTTGACTTTTCCAGGATAAGCAGTTCAGCAAACTGTAACAGAAGTGTTGCAGATATCTATAAGATAATATATGCAGAGTGGTGTGATAATAGAGATGAAATAAACAGTCACTATAGTCGATCTCCCAGAAGGATGCAGCACCACAGACACTTTCAGCAGGAACATCAAAAAGTCAGTCAGCCAAGCTGAAAATTAACTACAAGCAAGTACAGACTTCAGTGTCATGGAAAACACAGACAGCAAGCTACAGAGTGATGCTTTAAAACACAGGATTAAAATGCCATTGAAAGCTATGATTTCCTGTGCTTCTTTCCATAAATAGAGAGACTAATAAAATGATGGCACCTAGTAAAATAGTTGGACTATAAGAATGCATTTGGGCTCTTTTTGTTTTCTGTTATTCTATTTCTGGGAGTAAAGACACTTTGGGGGAAAGGAAGAGAAGGATTTCTCCACAAACATAATCAGGATCCTTCTAGCACATATTACCTCTCTTCACATTTTCTCGAGATGTGGTCAACAAAGAGAGCAGTAAATGGCATTTTAGTTTTGCTAACTTTGTCAGCTCTAACTTAGAGATTTTAGCTCTGGTCTAATGACACTTATGAAGATAAGAATTGACCTTTATGAGACTTCTATCATTTCAGAGAAAATTGCTTGGTGCAAGAGGAACCTCATGGAGCTCAAATGCCAAGTGAACATGTGAAATACCAGGTTTTAAAGTGGAGTTTGCACAGCTGTCATGCTGGTTTGACTTCAGCCACAACTCTAAATAACAGGAAAACAACTTTGCATGGAAACTGCTTTTCTGGTCTTTGGCAAAACACACCAGTAAGACACTTTGCCTTAAATTTGGCTCTCCCTCCTGTTCATTCCTATATTTTTTTCTGTTCTCTCATTCCTCCTATGCTTCATATATTATATTTTTAATGATCATTATTTGAATTACTTAGCACTTTTTTAAATATTAAAGTAATGTTTAATATCTTAGGTACAGTGAAAGGATTCCAGCTCCAGCATCAAGCTGAGCTGGTTATCTTGTCATTTGATTCATGATGTAGGAAGAGCTGTAAAACACTTGCACCAAAATCAGATGTTATTTGGTTTCTTGTCACTGATTATAGATGCAGATCAAGCAATTAAAAGTTTTATAAGAAATACAAAACACTGCAGATTATAAATATTAAGAGCACCCAAACTATTTCTGAACTGCTATTACAAAACTCAGAGGATACTTGCTGAGAGTTTACATAATGCGACTCTAAACATTAGATCTCTGTTTTGTGCCTTAAACAATACAATAATTTTCATATCTCTTTTTCCAATTCCTTTGTTTTTAGCATTGGTTTAGAGTAAAAATACCCTTTAAGAGCAAAAGGAGTCTTGGTACTGTGATTAGATTCTGAGACATATCAGTGTGAACTTCTGCATGAAAAGGAGATTTAAGGTATGGGGTCCCACAGAAGGCAGCATCCTCTCAGCAAGACTTTCCCAATAATCAATTGCACAAGGCATAATGCTCTCTCACACTAAATTTGTCTCAGGTTAGGCACAAATCTTGTAACTTTCTTAGCCTGACTAATGTATTTTACTTCATTGAAGCTCTGTGAAACTCTGAATCTCTGAAAATTAATCCAAAAGTGTTACCTCCTGCATGCACACTGGACAAGAAGACTTCATCTGAGATTCACAACTACATAAACAACATTTGCAATGTGAAATATAAAACTATGTGAGAAGAACACAATATAAATCCACAAGGAGATAGAAAGTACCTGAAAGGTTTTTGCTGCTGGTGACAAAAAAGAGAAACAACATTTTGGACATGAATGTAAGAAAGTGTTTTAAGGTAAGTAGATGTTTCTGGGGAGAGCCTGGTGCTCCCATCAGGCTTTACAGGTTGATATATTGCAATCCTATTGACAAAACAGAGACAAAATCCCTCATACTTTGGTTTGAATTCACACATTTACCTCATATTTACTCATTTGAAAATGCTGATTCTAACACAAAGCCCTGGAATTTTTTTTTCTAAGACACTGTTTCAAAACAGACCAGACACAGAAAAACATTCAGATTTTAGATATATTTTAGTGTGTTCAGGATTTCCTTAAATGGTTATTGTCTGCTTCATTCCTCACATGCCTCTTTGTTTGGCAACCATGAGCAAAGACATTGTGCAGTCAATCCTGCTTCTTTTCCATTTGCACTTATTCGTATTCTGATAAACTGGACTGGGTGCCTTTATAGCAAAATAAGACTATATAAAATAGTCTCTAATGTTTTACTTCAGAGATCAAATATGTAAATAGGGTGTGAAATAAAGCTTCTTTGATTACAAGAGATATAGTAAGTCTTGGCTTTTTTGCATATCCCTAACTGAAATGAAGCTGAGACAATCAAAGAAAGAAATTTCAGCTTCAGCAGGATATGTTGATGAGATATTTTAGTGTCTTTGAACAACTACTTAGAATTGTATCAACTGTGATGAATATTGGAATTAATTTCTTGTCATTCATGGTGATATCTGAATTTTTATTTCAAGTGATAATTTACAAAAATGTAGAGCTTTAGCACACAGATCATCTCATTAACTTAAAGGTGGCTGTTCATGTGCTTAAGCTGTCACACACTGAGTCCTTGGGTGGAAAAAATAAGATAATATTTTACTTTAAGAAAGATCAGGAAAAAACACACTTCTCAAAACCTTAAATTCAAGAAGTAGAAAAGATTCTTAAAGTAACATTAAAATATATGGAAAAGGAGCTTAATCCAAAATTGACTAATGCTGTTCTGATGTATTTAAATTTACTTCAATATGATGTTGAATCAAGCCCATATTGCTGAGCTATGTAAACAATTTCTCACCCTATTAACCAATTCATCATTTAATTACAACTTTGTTTGTTCCTTTGTTATTATATAGTTTCTCCTGATTTATATCAGCAGATCAACATCCCATATCATCACTATTTTAGTCTTTGTGTTCCAGTTATGTCTAAGTATATGAAAAATCAACCATAGCTTAAAACCCACAGATGCTACAAAGGTTATAATAACTTTTAGGAGCAGTAGAATCTACAGATCGTGCTTTGCCTTTTCTTGAAGACAGACTGGATTTGAGCTCTTCTGATGAAATTGTTTATCACTCTTGGATCACTATTTCTCACCATCCTTTGCTACACTACCATCATCTGTGCAGCTAGTGCCACTGAATTTGAGTTATTCTTCAGTCACACTACCAACTGGATGAGATAAGTTAAATCACTGTTCTTCTCCTTACAGATGAAAATAATTTAGCAATTCATAACAGTTGTAGAATTCTTTTTCTTTGTCCAGTTCTACGCTACAATCCATCAAAGTATTCTGCTTGGCATTTGAATTAACGTGAGCAACAGCTCCTTCTCCTTCTGTCATAATGAAATCTTTCAATCTTTGATTTCAAGTCTATTGCCTAGTCTGCACATTTTTACCCACTACCAGTGAACTTTGTTTCAGATATCAAAATACAGAGTAAAAACCATGCATCCCAACAGTGTGTCACTTGTAGTTCTAATGTCTAAATGAGTTCTTTTGATTATTTTTTAAGAAAGACCATCTTTAGCTGATTAGAATTCAAGTTCATGCAAAATATTTTCATACCATTTTGTTTGTACTGAATGAAAACACGCGGGCTTTTTTTTCCGGCTGAAAAGATGCCAGCAGGAGCAAACTAATGAGCCCCAAAAAGAGAACATTTGTACAGCTGGAATCTGAATGTTAGCAAGCTGCTTGTTTTTGATTGACACTGTAACAGTCATGGTGGTGGAAGGTGATCAATAATACTCCCTCTGTGACAATGTAAATAGCATCATCCAAGAGTGATTCCCAAGCAAAAATATTCAGAGAGTCAGCTCAATTGGGTAAGCATCCAAAACCTCAGATTGTTCTTCTAAGTGCCTTACCCTTTGGTGTCTCCAAATTTCATTCAAAAATGGGTTGATCAGTGCCTTGTTTAGAGCATTCAGGATTGCTCTGGTATATGGTAGGCAGGAAGCATGATAATAAATAAGAACAGATTTTAGAATTAATAGTTATTAAGCTCTTAAAATATTAACTATGGAAAACGATTTTTTCTCTTGCTGTTTACTTTGAGTTAGATCATTCCTCACATCAGCTTCAACCTGTTGTGTATTTAATACAGAGCAGCGACTGTTGGTTTTCATGCTGATATATGCAGTAATGTACATAACCCAGATTATTCAAAAATTTTACAGGAAGTGTCTACATGATCTTAATTCAACTCCAACAGAGACAGACTTCTTTAGAAATATGTAAAATAGAACTCCATCTGAATAGAGAGGGCAATGGTTTGTCACTGTTGCCAAAACTGTGGGTTTTTTCTAAGCAATGCAGGAGTATTCCTGGAATGAGAGGCCTTAAAAAGAAAAAAAGGAAAAAATATGAGCACATTTAAGGCCACTTGAAGAAGAGATAGAAATACTTAGAAGGATGGATGCATCAAAAGAGCAGAAGATAAGTAAGATTAGGAAGGTATGAAGGCATGAAGGCTACAGATATAGACCATGAAGAGCTTCAAGCAATGCTTTTTTTGTGTTTTGCCCACCGCTGGAGCAATAAGATTCAATAGTTTGGAGAAGAAGAGGTTTTTTTCATTTTTATTGTGCTTTTGGAGTATTTAATGCCTCACTAGACCTAAAAAACCCTAGGGTCCCATGCTCATTTCAATTCAATTAAGATATACAGGCTGTGCAAAATATATATCAATAGGGAGCCACATTTTCAGAAATAACTGCTTATCTGTGCACTTTTTAGCTCATTATAACAGGCTCATGGAATCCAACTTTAAATAAAGGCTGTTGGTGGACTAAATTACAACACAGTATCAAGAGACTTCATGAACTAGATATATTCCATTTTATTAAGCTTTCATTATATATACTGTGAGTCAGCAAAATATTCAGGCCGTGCTAACCAGACTCCCAGTGCTTACTCTAAATCTTGAAGGCAAATATTTTTCGCCAAGGGCACCCAGTAAATGAACTGTAGGTTTTGGCCCTCTCCCTGTTAAATTAGACTTGACAGAGTGTCTGTCTCACAGACATTTTGAATCTCCTTCCAGAAAGCTGCCAAACACCCAGGGAGACAGCAGCATCCTTGCTTCCATGCTCTAGGCATTGCCCTTCCATGAGAGTACCTTTCCATGCAAATACACCAACTGCCTAAGGCTTTATTTTCAAGATGAAAAAGTGCTTTTTGAAAATTCTGAATAAGTGAACAAGTTATTTCTCCTGTTAAATTACTAACTCTGGTTTGAGGTGAAGAAGGGGGCTTTGTCCCAAAGACCTCCCACAGTGAGAGCAATGCTGCTCTGCCTCTTTCCCTGCACATGGCCTTGCTGTCTAAGGGACTGTCACTCAATATGCAATGGCTGGTTTATGTTATAAACATGCTGCTCTAGCCAAAAGGTGAAAAAATGCTCCAACTCTGATGATGCTTGTGGGAACTCTGTAATTTTTTAGATTTCTGCCTCTGTCAGATGCTTGAAATCAGCCCAGATTTGCAAGGTGGGGGAGGCCTGCCAGGGAATGACAACACATCTCCTAGGGCAAAAACAATTAGTGTCTGATACGGGTTTTAGTCCTTTTCTCCCACTGTATCTTCTCCAGCCATGAGAAGGCCACTTATCAACATCACAAACAGCCCTCAGCAAGTGCAGCTCAGGGAGCTCTGATACCCTCCTGCCAAAATGGAGTAAGCCCCTTCTAGCCTGAGGCGCCAGCCCCTCAGCCGGGCAGTCCAAGCGAGCAGGGCGGCATTTTGGGGGACAGCATTAAACCATCAGCAAGCAGGGGGTGGGTAACTTCTGTGTGATTTTTGGGGTGACAGTGGAGGTACAATTGATGCCAAAGAAGGCTTCAAGCATCAGCAGTTTATTGTTCTTCAGTAGAACCTTTCACAGCCTCCATCCCCCATGCATTGCACCTGTGTGCGCTCTGTTCCCTGTGGTGGTTGGTCAGTGCCCCTCAGCACTCTGTGGCTCGTTCCCTCCAATAGCAGTCACCTGTCCTGCACAGCTGCAGCTCATTAGGGATGAGGCTCAGCCCAGCCCACTCCCAACCACCACAAACTGTGTCTCTATATTGAGGAGCCCCTGGAGCAGCAGGGAGCTGGTTCTGAGGAGCGCATGCAGTCCCTGGGCCCTGCGAGCCCCCTCACGTGAGGGTGAGCGTGTGAGGGGCCTGGACGGAAAGGGGCAGTGTGGTTTAGGCGGGAAAAAAGCCTCAAGAAAAGATGTGGAAAAAGCAGCAAGATGGTAGACTGAGGGGAAATAGCACCTTCAGAAGGAGCTGCCTAGTGGCCTGGGTCACTCTCCCAGCTGGTTGAAGCATCTCCAGTGGCTGGAGCCCGGCAGGGAAAAGGGAGAGCACTTGCAGCACCAGCAGGGACCTGCGGCAGCTGGTGAGTGCCCTGTGTTTTGTTTTTTCTTTTTCTCTGGGAAGCATAACTGATATTAAGCATGATGCAAATATAGCTCCAGGGGACAGCAAGGCTCTTCAGACACTTCCAAGACTCAGTTTACTTGTTGCAAATGTACCCAAAATGGTGATGGTGAAATGCAATTTCTTTAGGGGAAAGAGAAAATGTAGGGCAGGATTCAGTGTTGGTGCAATTCCTGCAAAGCCTGAGCGAGGGACTATCTGATGCTGTTACTTTTCTAGGGGTATTTTTGGGAGCAATGGCAGAGGTAACAGTGGAGATCACACTTGGCTCCAATTCCTTGAATTGTAATAACTCTAAAATGCCTCTATTTTTTCTAATATTTCTGTGTTGTATGTGTTGATGTCCCCATACTGAAGGATTCAAGATACCCCCATTACTAGTAGTTATGGGACTTGGTTCACCTTTGAAGTCAATAGGAAAACCGCAGGCGGTTCCTCACAGTATTTGATTGTATTGCAAAGCATGTGGAAGAAATTATTTTTAAAATGGCACTGGTGTAAAGCTGTAATGAAAGGTAACCTGAAACCTTCATTCTCAAGATACAGTAATTTCTTTGATTTTACTATAAGATAAAAGAATTAAGGATCTTTCCTTGTTTTTCTGGTTTGCTTTCTGGAATCTTCAACATCTCTTTTATGAGTTGGTACAAGCATGTAGATATTACAGTCAAGTCTGGCATTAGAATGATGTGTGATAACATCAGAAAAATAGCACTCAGGGTATCAACTGCTACTGTAATATGTAAACAAAGTATTGAACATGTGTACATACAACACCAACAAATCTGTCTTAACTACCATCAAAGTATTAAGTTCTTTACCGCATAAAAACTTTTGGTATATTCTGGTCAGTGATAAGGCATTGTAATCACTTTCTTCCTTACTAAGAAATTTGTGAATTAATGAAATAGTAATGGTTTAAGTAGAAGAAGAAGTGCATGCAGAACAGACACTGTTTGCTTCTAAATGCATTCACCTGGTGTTTCTTAGCTTTATTAAGAAGTTGGCTGTTGTCACAGTTCTCAAAGAACTAATCATATAATCTGTTTTTTACATAATATGTGTAAAAAAATCAATTGAGTATGTAAACCAGGAAAAATACTCCATGGGTTAATTGATTTATTATTGTTCTAATTGTTAAAATGAAATATAGTCCCTGGCACAAAGGTTAAGTGTTCTTTTTAACCACTGAATGTCATTCAGATGACTTTCAAAAGGACATTGATGCTGAAGAATGTACAATACCAGAAACATGTAAGTATAGATTGTAAGTAGGGAAAAATTAGAGACATTTATAAAATCAGAGACTTCTGATAATTGTGGTCAAATAGAGGTGTAATAGGATGTGCCATATGGAGAAAGTAAGGGTACCTTCTGTCCTGCTGGGGGCCTGCAAGAATTCCCTCTGCTCCCACTCTCCCCTGAGAGTACTGCAGCTTTTGGGTTTGTCTGTCAGAGCCAGGTTTGAAGGCTGTGATGCCAGTGAGTGGTTGGCCTGTCGATGTGCAAATTGCAATCCATTGTCTCCAGCAGCCAGAGGTTTTGAGATGGACTTTGTTCGTTCTTCCTTCTTCCACACAGAGCTGGAAGAAATCTCAGTCACTGCAGTTCAGAGCCCTTTTTTTCCCTGACATCAGATTGGTATCAGTCCACCTGAATGCAGCAAGCCCTGAATTTCAGTCAGTGAGAGCCTAAAGTGTAAAATCCTGCTCTTGGACAGCTGAGAACAATCAATTGTGTCAGTGTGAGGTGCCCCTGGTCTCATCTAGAGATACCTAGACTGAAGAAAATAGTGGGCAATTTTTCTCAGTGGTGATTAGTTCTTGTTTTAGCCCTAAAATACAAAGAAGAGGGGGATAGGGGGTGAGGATCTGATTTCGTTTGTGTCTCATGTTTACGTACATATCCCTAATTGTGCCTGGAAACCTGATTTATTTGCTGCAACTCACTTGCCATTTTAATGCAACTGAATTTGGCATAGAAAGTTAGGAAAAAAAATCATGTGGGAGTTACATGGGAAAGTTAGGGAAGATAAAGTTAGTGGGAAGTAAATTTAACAGCCAAAATAAACACTAAAAAAAAAATTATTGACCAGACTATGCAAATCTGAATCTCTGATTTTTGTCTTTACCTCTTAATCAGTTACAAAAGGGAATAAGTCCATTTGTTGCTTTTCAAAGTCACCTTTAAAGGTGATTGATAGTTTATGGTGCTCCTGTAATTTCTGGACAGGTATGGGGCAAATAGAGAGCCCTGAGCCTGTCAAGACGTTGAAAGCTTGGTAATGGTGGCATCAAATTAAAGACAAGCACCTTGTACCTCAGACAGTCCTAGGGGAAAAAGAAAGGAGTGGTTTTTATGTAAAGTAGTAAAAAGGATGGTAGTGGGTGTCATATAACTTTTTCATTATCCTGTCACACTTGGAAATCCTGCATTGCCGGACCTCAAAGTTAAGAGTAAAACAAATTTATTGCAGTGTATTGGTTCTTTAGGGTATTTTACTTTTTTTTTTATTTTTGGCCACTTTTCCTAGCCAAATTTCAGATTTGGTATTAATCTCCCATCTCACTCTTAACATGAAATTTAGTTTTGCAGGGAGGAGATTGCAGAGATAAATTCACTTCAAGGGAAGATGCAGCTTTCCTTCTGGGTTGCAAAGCTAAAATGAGGAGATCAAAAACTCCTTATTCTCTTACATGCATCCAGACATATGTTCATGCTTTTTAAAATCAGAGCTATAACAACTTCCTGTGTTCTTTATGTGGCTAAATATTTGTGGTTGTGTGGCATTGGTTCACTTATGTACAAATCCATGGTCACTAAATGATTGCAATGTGTTAGTTACTGCATGACTGCAGAGGAAATTTAAAAAAACAACCAAGCAAGCAAAAGAAAAAAACTAACAAAAAACACACCACAGACAACAAATGCCCAAAACCCAAGCTAAACAATCCACTTAAACAGGCATCACGAGGGGCATTTAGACTCATGGTAATGATTTGTGATGGGCAGCTAACAGTAATGCCTAGAGATTATTTTTTTCTGTAGGGTTTTTGGAGTTTGAGGGATTTTCATTCAAACAAAAAGGATTTTATTTCTTTCCTACTTAGGCATTCAGCCATCAAACAAGAAAAATAGATTCCTAATGCCCAAGGGGAGCTAATACCTGGCCAAGAAGTAATTAGATTTCTGCTTAATTTATAGTTACATTAATTATTAAGGCACTTCTCAAGTCATGAAGTTTATGGGGTCTGGACAAAACTGAAGTTTAACTTGGTTTACACATCAGAAGACAATGACCTCTTCCTATATCGGAAGAAGAGTTAAATTTTAACGTCTTTGGCAGTCAAAGACCAGAAATTCTATATTTGTCATTGTTATTCTAAATCTGCTGTTGTAGTTTCACTTACTTGAATAGGAATGATTTATTGAATTACCCATTTGGGATCAAAAGCAAGGTTCTGTTGTTCAGATGATCATAGAAAAGGAATACAGGAGAGGATAGAAACTTTGAAGATAGAATATTTCTGTTCCCAGCTAGTGGATAACTCTTTCAAACAGGGTCACAGCAAACACAAAAGGTTTTGTGTAGCTGTGTTAAGGAATACACAGTGGCTTTCCCAACTTGGTCTCTTTTGCTGTCTTTATCTGTGATCAAAATGGAGAATCGTTAGGGATTTGAAAGTGCATGACTAGAAGCAGGTTAGAAAATACAAAAATCCTTCTGCATTTCAGAAGCAATGCAAGGTTGTGGAAGGAAAGCAGGGTGCCCCAGGTGTATCTATCAATGCTAACACAAGCACTTTCTTCCCTTCCCTTCTGCTGTGTACGCGTGCATAGCAATTACTCTGGCTGCAGGAACTCTTTTTGCAAGGATCTCTTGTCACAGCAGGTGCCATCATAATGCCAAAGCAGAAACTCTGAACTCAGTCCAAATCACTAATTTCTTCCATGGACTTATTGTTTGGTTTTACATTACCTTAAGAGCTTTGGTGTATATCAGAAGCTGGTGCCTCAGACAGGTAGTTCAACAACCTCAGCTTGTTATGTTAGGAACTGAATAAGGGTTTATGAACCTGATGTGTAAATGTCAAGAGCTGGGCCACGATGTGTAAATGACCATGAGCTGGGCTTGTGGTCTCACTGCTTGTTGTCCTGCAAGTTTCCAGTGTGTCATGGACAAGTGCAGCTGTGAGCCTTGAAACTTGGATTGTCTTCCCACCAAAAAAAAAGGGAGTACCTTTCACATGTCACTTGGTTCTCAGCCACAGGTAGCACTGCACACATCAGTCTCTTTCCAGTGTCTGCTTGCTTATTACTGCTGGTGTTAATTGTTTCTCTGCTGGGTTTCTCCTTCTGGAACCATTTGATCATTGTCCCTATGACAGTCTGGTCCAGTCTTTGTGTGTATGTTACCATGATGGAACAGAAGTGAATATCTTTGGTATTTTTCCTCTTTGGGTACTTTTTTTCTCCTGCTTCAGGCAAGAGAACATATAGAGGCTGCCTTCCATTCTTTTGTCTGCAATGTTACACACAATATGAAATATAAAGCAGGTAATCTACATGGTTTAGTGTACCCTCTCTTCAACAGCAGTACTGTCTCCTGCCTTCAGGAAAAAGAGAATGCCAAATAGGCAAGATAGGTGGAGAAGAAAATAAAAAGTCAATATCAAATAGCAATGATGGTGGGCCAAGGCAGAACAATTCATTCCAACAGATGCAAAGAATTTAAGATGGCAAATTATGGAGCTCTGGGGTTTGGGTGTACAGACAAATATTTCTTATAAGATTATTATACTTTCTTGTAGGAGTGCCCTTTCTGTTAAGGGTTTTTCTACCTGTAAAATGTTTGTTTCCTTAAAAAAAAGAAAGGCAGGTATAAGCTTCCCACAAAGCAGCAGTAGAGTCATTCCTGAGTTATTTGGGATGGACCAAGAACACCATGATTACTTAGGAAAAATACTTGCTGAGACCTTACAAGCCATGCTGCAACCCACAGTGGACTTGGAAGGGTATTGCAGAATAACATCCAGAAATGGGTTTATAATGGAAACCTTGACAGGCTTAAAAGCAAAGCAGTGCACAGGTGCCACTATAATTAAGAGCAGTGACCCTTCAAAGGAAAGGTCTGCCAGCAGATAAATAAACTGCCACTGTGCACCTCACCTCGTTGAAGAGGAAAGTTTGGAAAGTGATGGGAAAACTGGCATCAATGGATGCCACCTTAGCCGTCAGTTATAAGAGACAGCTGCCTGCTGTGGGATGAACAGAGTGTATGTGCTATTAAAAACAAGGGCTTTGTTCTGAGAGTCGTGCTACAGTTAATCTGAACCCTTCTATTTCTAGCCTGTTCACAGTTGTCAGGTTCTTTAACATATTTTTTAGTCATATCCCACCTGCCCCAGCCTGGGTGTGTGTAATACAGCAGGTCAGGTGGATAGAAATATTCCCACGAGTGAGCTGAGCTTCAGCCAGTCTGCCTACATGTGCCAACATGAATCTATACACGTGCTCCCTCTCCTTTATTTTTTTTTTTCTTAACTTTACATTTCAATTTGTCAGTGTATTTGTGCCCTGTTTTGACTCATTCATGGTCTACTGAAGCCAGTTAAAGCTGGGGGGTTTGGGTGTGTTTTCTGGTGGTTGGTTTGCTGTTTTATTTTTTTTTATTGCAGCATGAATATTGTTTCAGGCACTTTCACAGAAGCCTGGTAAAATTGCTGAATGGCCTTGGCTGCTTGGACTGGCAGGAACATTGTCACAGCTGAATCCTTGCACCATCACAGGCTGAAACAGCAATGTTGTTTTCAGAGTGGTGGGGAAAAAAAAAAACATTATGGAGTTTGGAATAGTATTGTTTATAATCACATATCTTGTTCTAGAGGTTTATTCTGCATGCTTTTCCCTGCATGCAAGCTCTCCGGTGGGCCAGTATGATCCCGGACTTTCTGCAGGGAAGGTAGCCAGGTTCTCTTAGGCTTCGTGTCATGTTACTGGGGATTTGGGAATCTTTTTTTATGGGGCGGAATTTTTTCCAAACCATCCATCCATGTGTCTGTCTAGAAAGGGAATATTTTGCTTTCTTTAATCAGGGGTAATGATTTGGACCTGCCAGACACTGGTTTTAAGGCAGATTTAAAATTCAAGTAAGCTTAAATAGCAACTCAGTTAAAGTGGTACAAAATCTTACATAATTGCTCTCCATTTTTTAACTTATCTTGTTCTGCTTCAACTTCAGATTCAAAACCTTAAGTGTTTCTATGCTGGGAAATAGACAAGTACAATTTTGCTACTTAAACAGTGGCATCTAGAAAAAAACCAAATCTTTTTCCCCACTAATCTGATATTTGCTATCTCTTCATCTTGAACTTTTGCTAGAAAAAAATAATGTAGATCAGTTGGAACTCCAAACTAAGGACTGCAGGGTTTGAAGCAGCAGGATTTTTTTTATATTTTTTTCCCCTCTGACAGTCTGTATTTCTCAGTGTAGCATTCTCAGTGTGTATTTCTCTCTGAATTCTAGTTCTAGTGTTTGCAGACTGGTGCTGGGTTTCTTTAGCAAAACTGAACATGTAGGTGCAGTGCTAATGAAAATTGATCTATAAATGGAGCTGTGTTTTTTGAAATGGCCGGTTAATGGTGGGTGGGTGGGTGAGTATGTGTCTTCATGGTGACTCGAGAGAAGCTTGAAGCTGTAAAGCTTATGGCAGCTCTAATTTTGACCACTAAGGAAGCAAAGCAAACCTTCTGAAGGTTTCACCTGCTTAATCCCTTTTTTAACGTTGCTTGTTTATCCAACTGGCTGCTGGATAAAGCTTCTTATCTCAGCTCAAGAGCACAGTATCTATCAACTTCAATTTATTCAATTCTAAGAATAAAAGTCTATCAGTTTTATCTGGATCTTTGCAATACTTTAATTTTGGAATAAGAGGCCACATTTAGCAGATACTTTCTTCTTAAACATGACTTCCTGGAGCTGTGAGTCAACAACTGGCTGACTATGAGCCTGCACTGTGCCCAAGTAGCCAAGAAAGCCAGCAGCAACCTGGCTTTACCACAGAATGTGGCCAGCAGTACTAGAGCAGTGACCATGAGGCCGCACTTGAAATTACTGTGTGTTTTTAGACCACTCACTACAAGAGAGATATTGAGATACTGGAGTGTGCCCAAAGGAGGGCAATGAAGCTGGTGTAAGGGTTGGAGCACTCCTCTTAGAAGTGGCTGAGGGAGTTTATCCTAGACCAAAGGGGTCTCAGGGAAGACCTCAGTAGTCTCTACAGCAACCCAACAGGAGGCTGTAGCAAGACAGGTGTCAGTCTCTTCTCCAGAGCAAGGAGTGACGGGATAAGAAATGGCCTCAGGCTGTCCCATGGGAGAACAGGCTGTCTGGGAAGTGGTTGCCATCCCTAGAGGTATATTAAAGACCTGTTGATGTGACCCTTAAGGCTTTTGATCTCAGTGTTTTCCCAGGATTTTGATTGGTGGTTGAGGCTTTGGGGGATTTTGATGTTTTCCAGACACCTAAAATGTCTTTTCTACACCATCCCAGGAAAATGCTGTCACTCAAAATAAAGGAAAAGAAAGGTCCTACCAGCTCAGATTCAGACTTAATGTTGCAAGAACTCATTTAATGCAGAAAATGGGTTGTCTTCCAGTAGTAAAACAAAATTATAATGATGTGTAGGTGTTGAAGAGAAGATAAAATCAGGAGGTGGTTTTACTTTCTGATTAGAAACTTAGGGGTTAGCTGGAATAATGACAGCTTTATTAATGCATGCTAGAAGCATGTTGTGATGTAGAAGGAACTTGCACTTACCTTGCTTTCTTGTCTTGAAAGATCTGTGAACTTCTAATTCTTCAGCTGAAATAATAAGCTTCTGGAGCTCTCTGGTTTAACTACTTCTAATGCTTTCAAATAAGCTTGTAGGGAGACTACTGAAATAAGTGTAGCTGCTTCTCTTTCTCATAAGCTGTTTCCTTTGGTAATTTTGCTTGCCTCTTTCTCATGAAATCTTATGAAGATACAAAGTCTTACAGACTACTCATTAATCCCTATTTTGGGTAGACATAGTGACCTTGCACATATAGGTGTGGGTGGGTAAGGGATGGAGCATGATCATCCATCATCACACCTAATACTGGGCAAAGTAGAAAGAGCTAAATATAGAACTGGCCAAGAGGTTAACCACTGATCATGTCATTACCTCCCAGAGCTGCTTTTCAAGCAGCAGGAGGGTATGGACTAGCATATTCTCTGTGAAAGGAAATAGAGGTATAAACTTTTACTGAGATTGAGGGTCCCATTCAACATTCACCCCTGAAAATCTGGCCGTTGTTTATTCAATATTTGGAGCCCACTGTTTCTGCCTGGAGCCTGGCTGAAGATGGATTGTTCTTGCAAGACCTGCTCAGGAGCAGTGGAATCCACAGGTGTTCTCCCTTGCCTGCTGCTTGTCCTCTGGGATTATTGCTCCAGGGACTTGAAATCTGGAGACTTCTGAGTTCATTGTCAGTGTTTGAAGTTGAGCATTACTTATTCATCTAGTTCTTACAGCAAGCACCAGGTATGTCCTACCAGATTGTTACAATGATCCTGTCTCTGATCTCCAGTGCTGGCAGTACATCTTTAATTAGGAAAAGCACACAAGTATCAGTTGTCCATTCCCCTCATACTTGTCCAGCATCTTGAATGGCTGTATTCAGGATTTTCCTCTTATCTGTCTCTGGGCATGTGTTACAAGTTCAGAAAAAAAACCCCAGTATTAATATGAGTGGTGGGAACAAACCTTTTGTCTGTTCAGGCTTCAATATGCCATTTCTGAAGTGCTCCTAATGCCACAGTGTTCTCTCTCCTCTCTGAACCAAGTTAATGACACTCTTCTGACTACAGTATTCTGTAAATTCTGAAATTCTACAGTAGAATTTTTTTTCTCTTTACGTAACTTTAACCCTTTCGTTCATTTCAAGGAGCTAAGATTTGAATTTATGTCACACAGGGTTAATCCATTCTCCACAGTGAAGTGCAAAAATTCAGAAATAATGTAATCTGTTCTGCTGCCATCCGTATAAAATATTGTTTACTCTCCAGGCCTATTGCTTCAGGAAATTATTGATAGGAACAGCTGCTCCTTCACAAGAAAAGTAGAAAAGTCCTTCCTCTCTGACCAGGGGCACTTTTCAGCCACCTTTACTTTATCAGTATGACACAGAAGCATGCAAGATTGGATTTCAGACTTTAAATGATAATAAAAAACATCTAGCAAAGAAACTCTCTAAAACTTCACTCAGGAATTTTTGTGAAGCTCTGAGCCATCTTCTTGTGCTCCAAAGGATTTGTTCAAAACAAAATGAAATTTGGAGCATAAGATATACAGTACAATCAGAATCCAACTTCAAATGTACCTCGTTGCTACTGAGCTGAACACTATAATTACAGTTATAACTCTGCAGTGCTTTATGCATAAATTATTTAAATTAAACTACATAGATTATTCAAATTTTATCTCCAAGAAATGCTTCCAAAAGCCAGCTAACACACACATTGCAACCCACTGCTAACATGAAAAACTCTTAGAGGCTTGATTATTTTTTTTTTAAATTTGTTTGGAACTAGACTCTGTGCAGTGACTTGACTTATTTCAAGTTGAATGAGTCTTGGGTTAAATGGATTTGGTGCTGGTAGTGTATTTTCAGATCCACCTTCAAGCTCAGTTGAGCAAAAGACTAAGCTGGTGCCATTCAGTCTTTCCTTTCCATTCCTGATAACAAACTAGTGTTCTGTGAGGGGTTTAATGCAAAGCAAAAGCCTCTGCAGCAAAAAGAAGGAACTCGCACTTTTTACCTTGTAGGAGCAGCTCTGGTGGGTGTGGTTATTTGACATGATTTTGACAACCATTCACTTGGGATGATCCTAACAAAATATCATCTTTTCACATGAAAATATTACTGAGAGAAGGTTCTTCTGGGGTAAACCTGACTCCTGGAGGATAGCCCTTGTTTTGAGCATTTCTCATGGGTGGCTAGGAAAAGAAACTTCATCAATTCATTCCTCTTATAACAATATTTGCCAAGTCCTACAGACAAACATGTCAGCATACCTGTAGCAAACCATAGCATCTTTGTCTTTTCAGCAGTACTAAGAAAAAATTTGGTTTTGGGAGCAAATTCATTAAAGGTTTTTACCTTTCCCTCTGCCAGTTCCTTTTTCCACTGAAATCCCCCAAACAATGTTTGATATTGTGAATATTCTTAAGCGTGTCACTGGCGGCAGACAGTATTAAAATGAATCACTGAGTTGTAGTATACAAGCAACTGGTTTGCAATTTACAAAAGACTGTTTTAATCCTCTTATTTCTGGACATCATAATTTTGTATTTCTCAATCTCACTGAAGATTTTCATTTAGTAGAGTTCTGTTTCCTGAAAAATCAGTGGGAAGTGGTGTTAAGCCAACACAAAATGTCTGAAGATCTCCTGCTTGAAGTTTTTTGTTCATATTAGAGTGACAATTTACTGCTGCAGAAACTGTAATGAAGAAGGGTGTGCTTTTTAGTGTCATCTTGTCTGAACAAATAGCTAACAGGATTTTGCAGATGGTTATTTGGAGGAGAAATTAGTATTGCTATGACACCTAGATACCTAATGAGAAAGAAAAATAGACCTGTTCCACATTGCTGGAATTGTGGAGGAAGATAACTGAATAGCTAAAATTCCTCCTGGGCTTTGTATTTCTTAAATGAAAAATGAAAGGAAAAGCTTTCAGTTTTGTATGCTTCATCAAAAACTGAGTGTTAAGTTAGTTATGCATAGTAACTCACTGAAAATGACACACGATTTGAGGGTCTATATAAAGTTAGAGAAATATTCCGGATTTTTTTGTGTAGGTTAATCAGACCTTTAGTCTTTGCATGATCAAGTAAGCTGTAAGGGGCAATCTTTCTCAAAGCAAAGGGCCAGAGAGTTGTTAACCTCATGAAACAACTGCTGAACATCAACAGCAAGATATTCTATCATTCCTGCAATGATGGAAGTCATGATTCTTCTTCCAGATGTTATTTCCTGTTGCTAAGGCTTTAATACCTCTTTCAGATACAGTATTTGTAGCACCATGTGATTTAGATCTTCACTTGTACTTTCATCGTTTCAATTCTGGAAAGCACCACAACACTTGTGTGGGATTTTTATGGCTTGGGGTGGATTGGTTTTTTTCACCCCACCCAGATTTGTGTGTTTGGCACTCATAGGAAAGAAAGGTCTAACCTCAATACCCATTTTAGCTCTGGTTTTGGGATGAGTCAAGAGAGTCTCTCTGAAATGCAAAGACAGTTTGTATATCAAATCAGTGGATGTTTGTTTATCTAATTCAGTGGATAAACAGGAATGTTCAGTTATTTCTTGAGTCCAGGAAGAAGAATAATAAGCATTTTTTCGCTCCATCCCCTTAGTTTCCTTAAATGTATATGTTTCTCTATTTCCTTCTTTGAGACTGTTTTACAGTTAAAAATACTTAAATCAGAAATAGACTTTAATGTTGCATGCAAATTCTAAACTCAGCTTCAGTTGTATAATGAAATCATGTCCAGGCACAGTGTGACATGCTAAAGATGGTGTTATTTCAAACCCCTGTTGTTTATAGCCCACAATTCTGTGATAATTCTTTTGAAAATCCTTTAAATATTCCCCATGTTATCATTGAAAATACTTCTTTGTTGTCTTTATTCTGACAGAAATGTGGTAGATTGTAAATATAATAAATCTGGCTACAATTAACTGTGTGTTTCAAAAGCCTATTTCTGTACTCTTTACACAGAGCTGAACACAAGTATATCCTGTCCAGTGGCATAGCTCTCACCATGCCCTGGTGGCAGGACATCAGCCTCCCCTTGCAGAGCTGAGAAAAGGCTGCTTTAATTTAATGCTGCTGTTTTCTATGCATAGCAGTACAGAGTGTTTGTCTAGTACTGCAAGTGGGCAGTTGTTAAAAATAATCTTGTGGTGAAACTTGCACTTCTTGTAGCAGAGGTTGCTCATGACCTAACGTAAAGTAAATCTTCTTGCACAACAAAAATAACATTAACTTAATAAGAAAAACTAGTCCAGTTTTCAAAGCAATTTAAAGTTAATCAAATCCAGATTAAATCTTATTGATTTCTCCTCTCAATAAATGTGTATTTATTCATGCTCATTTGTAGCATGAATTGTTTGTAAGTGCGGATATTTATAAATACTTCTTTCAGAAAAGAAGCCTGAACAGCAGCTTCTGTTCACCATTATTGTTGATTACTCTTACCTGCCTGATAAAGTCCCACACGTGCATCATGAAAAGCTTTTGGAAGACGAAAAGAAACTTGTCTATCAGAGAGTC
This sequence comes from Agelaius tricolor, assembly GCF_023055355.1. Lineage (NCBI taxonomy): Eukaryota > Metazoa > Chordata > Aves > Passeriformes > Icteridae > Agelaius > Agelaius tricolor. The sequence goes on from NW_027269270.1 coordinate 7,502,084, forward strand.
AATCAGCTGAAATGTAAAATACAAGTGAGAGCTTACAGATAGCCCAACAGCCTTTTCTACACTGATAATGGTTGTGAAAAGCATCTTTAAAGGAACTCTGAACTGCTTTGTCTGAACAAGTTGTATTCTCTATCATTCTTCGATTTTGCAGAAGCAGCCAGGCTCTTAACTATCTGTTCTGAATGTGCTTTTTTGCTAAAAGCATTTCCTATCTGCTGACCTTTATTTTACTACTCATGTTCTACTTCCCAATTTTAATATTATGGTTGGTAGTGAAGGATGGAACCCTTCCTTAAAGCAATTGTCTTTTGGAGGATTTTAGGTTTTATAATGATGAAGTAAATATTTAAAAGATAAAAAACCAGAGTTTATTGGAAAGAATTATTATACACAAGCAATTTATTCTGGAAGAACAAGGATATTATGGGTCAAATACTGCTGAAGAGCCCAAAAGCTTTTGCAAAGGACAAAGATGCCTATTTCCAATAAATAAGCCTTTTTTTTTTTTTTTTTACTAGATCAATCTCTTGTATTAGAAGGAGAATATAAAGGAAAAAAATCCTAATAAGTTACATGTAGAAGTACATATTTTAGAGAGAGTTTAAACTTGTTATGGCCATATACTGTTAATTTTACTTCCAGCCACATTAGTAATCCATAATTTGCTCCAATTTATGAATGCATGTTGCCTGTTTTATTTTCAGGCATAAGCTTCAGGGAAGCAGTTGTTAAAGGCAGCCTCAGTTTCACTGTGTGACTTGGACTGTGGTTTCTGAATGATAGAATTACTGGCTTATGCTAATGCCCTGGAGATTGAAATCTTTAAGGCTGCAACTTCATCTGCAGCCCTGGGAGCTATCAGGGAGTAGATGTTCCTCTGACAAAACCATGGTGCCAGGTGGCTTCTGTGGAGGCCAGTTTGCTGGAATTTACCCAAAGATAATTGAAGAAGGAATAGTTATTACAAAGGATTGACAGTAGGAAGTGCATGAGTCAGAAGAGGCAGGTGGAGGAGGACTGTTAAGATCTTAAACATGTCCCAGAATGGCAAGAAAAAGCATGATGCAATCTCCACCACCCCCTTGTGTTTGCTATCTGAAGTAAAATAATTATAGGTCTTGAGATCTTGGGTAAAGTTGGTGGTAATTTGCTTTCCAGTATTGCTAAGTCACTGTAAACATAGAACTTATGAAGCTGCATCTCTAAAAGGAGTACATTATGAGTTTATTGAAGTATTTAGGAACCTGTTTTTTTCTGAAGCACTGAAGCTGTTAGGCTGAACTTTTTCACTCAGTGCTGGAGAAAAGCAAAAGGATTGACAAATGGTGACTGCAGCCTACCAAGACAGTAAAGCTGAAATCTTACTATATTATATATTGCAGTAGGATATCAGCCTAATGTTTCCATTTCTCCTTTAAAAAAAAAATATAGACACTTGAGCCTGAATCTCTGTTGCCTTGTATTTGTGCAGTCCTCAGTGCTGAAAATTGGAGTGCTTATGCATTAGACCACACTGTCCTTAACAGGATATGATGCATGTCAAAGGCAAGCGTGACTCAGTACATAATGCTCATCTTAAATCATTCATATCATAGAATTGCAGACCATCTCATGTTGGAAGGGACCCATAAGGATCATATAGTTCAACACTTCCGCACAGGGCTAAATAATGGTCTTGGATGGAATTCTGTCATTATTCCTGATCATGTCTCAAAGGTTTCACTGTCCTTTAAGACTGTTTTTTCTGTTCTCTTTCCCCCAAAGATTTCCTATTAAGTGTGTCCAAAACAATGATAAAAATCAAAGGCTTTTTCTTCCTTCAAACTCTCTCTCTCCAAGGCTGTAATGAAGCTGCTCCAATTTAGTATCTGTGATCTGGATGAGGGAATCAAGCACACCCTCAGTCAGTTTGCAGGTGACATCAAGCTGGGCAGCAGTGTTGATCTGTTGGAGGGCAGAAGGGATCTGGACAGTCTGGATCAATGGCTGAGGCCAGTGCTGCAAGGTTCAAGGAAGAGGGGCAGGTCCTGCCCTTGGGTCACCATGACCCAGCACTGCAGGCTTGGTGAGAGTGGAAAGAATATTGAAAGTAACCTATGGTTTGAACATGTAACAAATATATTCTGTTTATACTCATTTATGTCATGGTGAGGAGCAGACTCCTGAAACTGTCTTAAAGTATAAATTTTTTCAGAACTTTTTTCACAATTTAAATCTAGCATGGCTTATAAATTAAGAAATTATTAACTGTGACTGATTAAGAAGATAAAGAGCATTTAGATTTGCTATTTAATTCAGAGATTGTCATCACCTGTCCCAGCTTCAGTGTTCATCAGGAAGTCTCAAAAGGCTCTGTAAGCTTATCTGGTCTGTAATGTACATTCATCTTTCAGAAATCTTCCGTCCCATTTAATATTCAAATAAATCTTCTAGTTCACAACTAATTATTAAAAGTGTGGACAGTCAAATATTGTCATTCAGTGTGTTACCAACACATTTCAATTTTGTTATGATGTTTCAAGTTTCCTTGTTGCCATCTTCACAGCAGAGATACCAGCAGCCTTCCTACCTGCACAGGCTCCTATTAACTACAGTCAAACTGTGCAGGTTGTAAGAGTTTGCCAGATCATTCCACCAACTAAAGCAAACAAGCTATAACATTGAAAACTTGTGGGAAAATGAGTGTGTTTTGATTCTTTTATCATGAACACCTTTTTCTATTGCTGTGAAGTATGCAAGTTTATCTGAGACAAGGGCTCTGTTAATTCAGACATGTGAAGTGTTATAATTTGACTAATTGAAGTCAGATTGCTTTGGAAAGGTACCGGGTAGAGCTGCAGTTATTTCAAGTTCTAGTTCTTCCCTTTCAGCATCACCTATCACTGGATCAATCCTGCAAAAACAGCTGTATCCTATGGAACTGAAAAAGGGTTCCTCAAAGCTGAGAGGATCTCCTCCACCTGTGGATAGAGCAATCCTGAAAAAGACTGGAAGAAAATTTGTGCCTTGGGCACAAAATAGTGAAGAATTTCATTAAATCCCTTTGGTAGTAATTTTTTTTTTAGGTCCAAGATAGGCTGTTACATGGAAGGATGGGAGAAGGCTGCAGGGCACCCTGGCTTTGACTGACAAAGAGTCTATTTCAAAGTCTCAGTGAAGTACTCCAACTGGACTTCAGATGGCTCTTGTTTATACTTGCATTTTTAAAAGCATACATTGCAGTTTAATGTCCAATACACTGGAGAATGAATAGTGTCAGTCACTCCCATTTCCTGACACCCATTAATGTAACATTAGCATAGTCTTCTCTTTCAGCTTCTAATATTCTGACTAACCTATAATTTTCTAATATTTATTTGTGTCAACACCACCCGCATTAAATTTGTAAATTAAAAATAGCACACTTGTTACAGCGTCAACTTTCTTATCCTCAGTAGAAATTGGTAACTGTGGGATGTTCAGGCAAAGGACTAAAATTGAAAAAGGATTTGTAAGCATTTTTCCAATTACTTCAGGTAAATAATAAGCAACTTTCCTCTACTGCTGTTATACAGTGATAGCTCTCTTTAATTTTCCAGTGCTAAATTAATTTACAGTTGCTTCAGACCTCAGTAATTTGTTCATGCTAAATGCACATCTGGGAGAGTTTTGAGGCTCTGGAATGAAGAAATACAAATTGCATTTCTTAGCTTTAGTCTGTCATTATGTCTGCACATAGGTGGAAATACACAGAAACATGAAACAGATAATGAGAGAAGACTGGCTAGTTTTGGTCAGGATTTTCAGAGACCTCTGGGAGTAGAATGCCTGTTTCCTAGAAGTTTCATTTAAGTTATTGGGAGTACACCCCTTTTAGGAGGATCTTAGTCATCCTTAGTAATCCTCATGGTAATAGTCTCCATAAATTACACCAATGAATGTTTGGGGTGGTTTTTTATGGGAAAAAAAATGTGCTACAAAGTTTACATTTGTACCATAAGACAGATGAAATCATAGTGATCCCCACTGGCTTTACTGGGATTTGGAATAGACCTTTTCAAATAAGATTGAGGGGTTTTTTACATGGAAGTAGAATATGATGTGCTAGAGGAATATCAGCAACAAATTGCTTTTTTTTGTCTGGCTAAAATAAGATACCCTAGAAGATCAGGGCTATAGCCTTCCTTGGATCCAAAGCATTTTGTTTCTTTGGTGCCTTTCTTCTCTCTTGCTAGATTTGTAACTCAAGTGTTTGAAGTTAATGCCTAAATTGTAATGAATGCAGTTCTGAATATAATGGTAATATGACTGAGAAAGTAATGTACCTGACCAATTTAAATATTATAACCTCTCATATCACTTCTGTGGCAGGAAAAAGGGTGTTGTGCCTGGTGGGGTTTCTTGTTTGCCTTTCCAGTATACTTGCTTGATATTGTGGTTTCCTATATTCCTATTTTCTAACAGAATCCTATTTCATATTAATAACGAACAAAGAATTCCTTCAAATTCTTCTGAAGAGTGTATTTCACTCTGAGATGATTCTGGAAAGCTTGGGTAGCATGTGTTTCCTCAAAGGCAAAAATGCAAATATAGCCATCAAGATGTTACTCTTATTTTCTGTGCCTTCCACATTGACTTTCCTAGAGCCAACAATTATTTCTGTTCCATCAGTACTGCAAACCAGAGATAAGACTTCTGCCTTCTAGTGCACAGTGGAGAGTTTTTAATAGGGGTTTTCTCAGGTTTCTGTTGCCTGACAGATCCAACATGCTTCTTCTAGTAGGATTGGGTACAGCATGATCTTTTAAAGCTTCCCAATGAGCTGTATTCCTTGGGCAAACTGGAATCACCATCCTGATTTCCAGCTTATTCTTTTTCCCAGTGACACCTCAATGATACTGTAGCTTCCTGCTATCCCCAAACCTGCTGGTTTTCAGGATGAAACACTAAAAATCCCTTTCTTCATATAATTTCAAGCAGCCCTAGGGGCTAAGTGTGCCCTATGAAGGACTCCTTGCAGGATATATGTGTGCTTGCAGTCATGTGCTTTGTCAGTAAAAACATATGGACTCTAACTTGTACTTAATTTATGTTTTGGAAATTTCTTCAGGTTCTTATTATCCATGTGTTATTTCAGTTGCAGGTAAGTCTGGAAACTGCCTGCAACTGAAGGTACTTTAGGTTAAAAACAATTTATTGAGAGGTTGTATTGTTGCTTGAGAGGGAGGGCTGCCCCCTTCTTACCTAATTTGGTTTATCTCTGTTACTGGAATTTTATTTGTTAGGTTTGGCAAATTTGTTGGCTCGATTATTGTTTCACTGTGTGATATTATAGTGCTTTTCCACTAACCAGGTATATAAGTCTGCATCTTGTCTGTGTCTGACATTTATTCCTCAACTGATGAGGAAAAAGGTCATTTACAAATCTCCCTGCAAGGCAGTGAGAAAGAGTCTTCCAACAGGAGAGAATTACTTCAGATGCAGCTGGTAGGGTGTAGGCCTTTAAATCTGAGACCATGAGAAAGTGGTACAAATAATTCTTGTAGAGAAAAAGTAAATTCCTTCGTATTACCTCCTGTGGAAGACATTTTTTAAAGATTTGCATGTGAACTCATAGAAAAAGTTTATTGTTCCATTTCTTATTAATCAGGATTTTGCATGAATCTCATATGATTCTGGAGACTGATTGTGAGGTGGTTACCCTTAGCAACCTGTCTTTTACCTTGGATCACCAAATAATGACCCCAGTGGATGTAGCAGGTGTTCTCCATAACAACTGCAGGGGAGCAGAGAATACTACAGTAATATGCATTTATCTAAGTTGGAAACTCACTTAAGCAGAGGACTTCTAGATTTTGCTTTACGACCTGATGTTTCTATGTTCTGCAGTTCAGAAAGTGTATTTCAAAGTAGAGTAGAGAAAAGAATCACAAGAAATCAATTAGAAAAGACAGGAAAAAGTACTATAAAACTCAGTGCTTTGTGGATAGGATATAAGTGGGGGGAATGCTTATGTGGAAAATATTTGGATTTTTAATAACTAAACATAAATGTTTATTTGTGATTCAGAGAAAACTAAGTTTAGGGTTTTGGGTTTTTTTCAGAATAAAGTTGTTCTGTTTCAGATTGACTTGACAGTGGAAGGAAGGGAAAGCAAACACTCTTGGATTCGGAGTAAGACATTTTGAAATCTCTCCATGCTTAATAATGAATCTGGCCCTTTTCACTGGCAATCATAGAGAGCTCCACAAAATATGTGTGGGAGTAGAGTAACTTCCCTCTGGATATCATGTACCCTGGAAGCCCTCACAAGATTATATTAATGAGGATGGACCTGGAGGATGCACATGATCTTCATGGTTATTCCAAAGCAGAATGACTAATGGCTTGTTCTTTTCCTTCTCTCTTTGCTGCTTCAAAGCAGACATGTGAAACATCACTTGAGACACTCACTCCTTTGCAGGATGCAGGCTAAAAGGGGTGTCCTTTATAGCACAGTCCCACTGGAGCCACTCTTGTGTGGAGGGAGCCTGAAGGCAAAGAAATTTCTTCCTACCCACTGTTCTGCAGGAAAACTGGTCTCTAGGACAATCCTGAGACAGGTTTTGGATGCCATTTTTGCCTTCAGTTGGAAAAAATCCTTAGCAATTGAAATGGACAACAGCAAAACAAAGCACAGGCCCAGAGTTTTGAAGATCTTGGATCTGTTTATCATGTAGGTTTCTAGCTAGGGTTATTTAATTCACCATGTCTGGTTTCAAAGCCTCCTGCCATGAAGAGGCTTCTGCACCATTGATGGGTTACCAGCTCTCAAGAGCCTCATATGGGAAGGGCTTGTCCCTTAATCTAATTAATGACAGTCACTTGAGCTCAGCAGTGGGTTTGAAATCCTCCCACTGTGTTCACATGCATGTCTGCCTTTCAAGTTGGTCAGATTTGAGAAATGTCACTCCATAGGACAAGATCAAGATCTAAAATAATAGGATGTGGGGAGAAAGCTTAGATGTTTTTCAGCCTAAATATTGGAAAAACAGTTTTCCTCTAAATTCAAGCATTTCATTAAAGACAGAATTAACTTGTATGCCTACTCTAGCTCTTCTAAACTTTCATTTCTGTACTGGTTTTATGTTGGGGGCTCTGAGTCAGAATGTTTGTACTTTACAAGTCAACCCCTGGAAAAAAATCTCCTTTGCAATTCTCAGTGGGTACCTGCTACTCCTGCCTTTACTGTGGGGAATAGACTTTACTTCTGTGAGAAGTAAATGTTCAGCATCTCTGTGGAGAAGGCCTGTAATCTACTTTTAGCAAATTAAAATCTAATACGGTTTGTCTGTATTTCATTTATGCCTCAGGACAAATTAATGTTAAAAAAAGCCTTTGAAATGAAAATGGTGAGTCCTCAAATTAACCTAGTTGTAGTGGTTTATTTCAAGTTTCATTTGGGAATTGAAGGTGGCTGTTAAATTGCTAGTAGGTAAAACATCACTGACAATTTGCTTGCATTTTTCTGCAAATAGATTTTCACTTAGAAAAGTACAGTGGGATTTGGAAATAGAAATTATGAAAATAATTAGCTGATCTTTTCCTTCAAGTTTTGTTTTGCTCTTCAAATCTTTAACTTGTGTCAACAAAGTTATTACAGTCCTAGAAATTGATATTGAGAATAGTCATTAATTACTTTATTTAAAGCCATGTAGACAGGGGTCAGGCCATGTTAACCTTCCTGTGCAGAGTTTGCTGTTCAGAGGTGTCAGTCTTCTCTGTGCTGCAAGATGGCTGCAACTTGAAATGGAATTCATTTTCATGTGCAAAACACAAGCAGCAAGGTCCAACAGAAGGAGGGACAGCAAGTGTTTGTAGCTTTACCAGTCTGCGAGTGAGGACAGCCTCCAGGGCACTTTTCAAAAGTTTTGTCAGCCTAGAAGGATCTTGATGGAGGGCAAGAAGTCCAGCAGATTGTGTTGGAAATAATTTCTCTCTGCAGCATGTCCTCTCACAATGAAGTCCTCTTGCCCTCAGGATCATTGCCTGACAGGCTGCACAGGGCACCAGAGCCCAGCAGGGGCATCTCCAGCCCCAAACACGAGAACATCTCCAGATGTGTGCACAGGGGGATCTCAGCAGATGAGACCACCTGTTTTTCTCCTGATAAGAAATAGCTAGCATTAATAAAAAAATAAAGGTCGTCCTTCTAGATTCATCATCACACTTTCAGGCCTTAGAGAGAAATGTTCCTCTCAGCAGCCGCCAATATTTATTCTTTGGGCCATTACAATTGGGAAATGAGGGTGTGTGCCAGTTGTATTTTATTTTCCAACTGGGCTACCACATGTTGGCCAAACCTCTGTAAGCTAAGCAAGGCATTGCTGTATGTGATGCTTGACAGCAGAAGTGCTGAACACAGAGGGGTTGTACTTAGCTGCTTCAAAAGTTGATTATAAAGTATTTAAACAAAGCAGAATTCTAATGCAGAAAAAGCTGTCAAGAAAATGTTCCCATTTTTTGTCATAGCTTTTTATAGTTTATATCCTTGAAAATTTCTCAGCTATGAAGCAGAAAAGTACCTCTGCCACATCTCATTCTCATCTAAATAGATATATATATATATGTACACATATTGTAGTTTGTTTAAAATACACATGTGGTTCTACTTTCCACACTAAGCTTTCCTGCAGGTTTTGGACTTAAGGTTAACTTTTTTTTTAATACAACATTTAATCTAACTCTTCTACAGCTTCTGAGCTCACTGTCATTTCTTTTCACCAATTAAATCTGACTGCTTCAGTGGGTAAGGAACAAATGTGAAAACCTACTGACAGCACTGTAGCAATTTCATTCATGGCATATAAGCCCAGAGGGTGAGTGTCAGGAAGCCGCAATCTGTTAAATGCTTTATCCATGTTATGCACAATATATTTCTTATTAGTCATGTTTTTCATGTTCTGATTTAAGAGAGTCCACTATTTTGTGTAGTCTGATTTGACTTGTTACATAGAAATGGGCTGGTTAAGTACATACTTTTCTATCTTGCCTTGGATTGTTGCAAGGGTTGTTAGCTCCTTTGCTTCAGGACAGACAGATCACCTCAGAGATCAGAAAGCAATTGCTTTCCATGGTGAAGCAATACTCAGAGTAATAGTTGGTGTAATAAAAGGGATTCATTTTCCAGTCCTTTGTACAGGGATTAGCCATGGGTAGGTTTCTGCACTCTGCATCAATCTCACTTGTGGCAGATGAGAAAGGAGTGACTTGTATGTAAAAGCTTTCCTCCAAAGCCTGTGCTATTAACCACCACCAGGACTAAGAAATGGACTATTGAGCAAATCCAGGGCAAGATTCCTGCTTCTGCAAACAGCTGCAATTAAAGGAATCCTCTAGGCCTGATCTAGCCTTGCACATTACACAGAATTCTACCTGCCCAAGGTGCTGCAGGGTGATGCCGTTGCATGTCACTCTGGTGTCAGTCACTTTGGGTGGTGGAAGGTACTGCAAATGCAGGTGCCTTATCTGTTGATAAGGACTACACTGGAGAAGCAGACTGCAAGGCATGGGTATCTATTGGATCTGCTGAATGGATCACTTCTGACCTACAGAATTTGGATGAGTGAAAAATGGGTAGGAAGTGTTATCAGGTCCCCACACATAAAACATCTTGGCCCTTTCTCTGCACCAATGAGTGACAAATTGTGTGTATAGAGCCAAAAAAGCACATTGATTGCACCTTTAGCCATTTTTCATGGTGGGGGTGGGTTATTTGTAATTTTATCCTAACACTTCTTTTCTGCAATGCTTGAAGGTTTGACAGCTTACATACAAGTATGCATTAAAGAAAGATGTATTTCAAGTTTTACACGCTTGAGTCGGATGGAAGATTTTTACTGGTTTGGTCTTGTATAGAGATGGGTCTGAACAGTGAATGCTTGTCACCTACTTAATGAACTATAAAGTGTTTTGATGTGGCAGATTATTTTAGCAGGTTCATACTGCACATGCAGGGATAAAAAGTTAGCCATAACTGCCCAGACACAGTTCTCAAATATATTGAAACACCTGCCTGTAGGTACCTTATCAAACAAGTTGCTGGCTTTAACAGCACAACAAGCTGTGACGATGCCAAATAAATGCCAAAACAGACAGAAAAGCAGCTGGGATTCAAGGACTCAGTTTTGCTTATATCCATGGTACCAAAGCATCTCAGCCACATGTACATGGTGTTTTCTCTTCCATACTGATTGCCTGTGCAGGAATTTTTTCATAATGGCATGCTCTAATTGGACATGGAAGCATTCTGCAGAAAAAGAGTAGTTTGAACCAGACACAGGGTTACCCATGTCAGGAAAACAGCGGGCAGGATAAAACAAAGGAGTCTAAGCAAGTCTAAGGGAAATATTCTGTGAGGACTAGCTAGAGACTGTAATGTAATGTTTTTTTCTTAGAGATCCCACTTTGTGGTGTTCTAGACAGAGCTGGAAGATCAAATCTCTTGACCGGGCTAGGAAAAAAAATCCTCATTTGCAGAGCAGATGATAGTCCCCCAGAGGAGAAATTGGCTATGTCAGTTCATAAGGCATTTTCACCTAGAAATTACTTGGTATACCACAGTGAAGTGTAGCTCTGTCTTCCTGCTGCCTCTGCTGAGCTGGAGATAATTTTTTTTATAGCTTTGCTATTATTGGGATAAGGGCAGGGTTTTTCTCTGTGTGGTAATTAACACAGGAAAATGTTGGGATGTTCATAAATAAACGTATAGGATTTTTGAATGGTTCTAAATAAAGGCCACCTACTGGCTGTTGTGAAGGGGGCTCATGAAACAGCACATCAAGCTCAATGTACTGTAGTCACAGCCTGTGACTATGTACTATAGACTACAGAGTCTTGCCTCAGCTTGGGAAGTTCCTTGCACACAATCTAATCCACTCTGCTTTGAGACACAAGCTGCTGTTTAGATCTCATTAATTAGTACGCAACCAGAAAGGGAAAAAAGTGACCTTTATGTGGCTTAATTCTCCAGCTTCAGCTCAACAAGAGCCAGTGAAGTGCCATGCAATTAATAAGAGTGCCATGCAATTAATAAGAGTGCAGAAATAAGTAAAGGTCTAATTTTATGGTCGGAGAGATCAATTTCACAGAAAAGGACTCAGTGCAATTTTAGGAGCAGTTAATGTGGTTGTATAGCACAGGTATTTAATTGAGCCATTCCCTATGTTTTTCCAGTATGTTAGGAGAAGAATACATTTAATAATGTTTTCTTTTGCATTATGTTTCTGTGTGGTAGTGGTGTCCTTAAGTTTTAGCTTTCACATTTTCCAGATCCTGTACTGCATTAGTACATAACTCTGAACTTCATATAAGGTTTTAGCAAGTTCTCCTCACAGTTTAGTCAGACAAAACAATCCTTTTCCAGCTCAAGAACCAAGGACACCATTGCAGCTTCAGGCCCAAAAAGTAAAAACAACAATGAATTAAGGAGAGCAATCTGGGAGGATGGGGCTTCATATCTGAAGCTGTAATTGGACAATTAACCCCAATATGTAAATGAACCAAAATTTATAAAAGTGTGAGAACTCATGACCAGTAGTTCATCTTGGGTGTAGCCATGCCAGGTTCTTGTACTGTCCAAGGTGTATTCTTTGAAGGCCTTTTTAATAAATACCTACTTTATTCCTTTAACACTGTCTGGCCTCTGTTTCAGGTACCCTCTCAAGCCATCAGTTAGTCATCAAAACTGAAATTACATCTAGGCCTAATTGGGCTTTCACAGCTCCTCAAGGCAACCATTCCTTGGATGGTCCACGTTGGAGTTTTTTCTTGTTGGACAAAAGTTTTAAATGAAGTATTTCTCACTGGTGGTTTGGTAAGGCAGGTTCAAAGTGGTAAACAGCTGTAGTGTCCTTATGTTTACTGCCCAATACTGAGCTCAGCTGGTACTGCTCTATACCTATAATACACAAATATTTAATGCTTCTTCCATATTATACACCTTAATGAGAACATGAAAATGTTTTCATTTCAGGGTTTTGTCTTCATATTAATGCTCTCTCTGCTCCCACTCACAAGGAAAGCAAATAAAATGGACCATTAACATTGAGTTGACAGAGAGAATCTGTTTAGCTCAGTTCCCTTTTATGAACAAGAATATGCCAGAAGAGGTAAACATCCAAGGATGTGTTGATGGGATTGGCCATGCAGCATCAATGTCAAGTGTGTTCTTAATTTCCTCTTTTCATTTTAATGGAGTTTTAGTCAATGAGCATGCAGGAGGGAACCCTGAAGCCTTGGCTGCTCACATTAGTAGTCAGAGATAAAGGCAAAGGAAGAAGCAGAAACAGCAGAATTGCACCTGTCAGCAATGAGAATACAATTATTGGAGATAGCTCCTTTTTATTCTGTCCAGCATAATGGAACAGCAGTTCTGGTATCAGAAGGTGTGGTTATTTTTGTGACCACTTTCAATCCTAAATATTCTGTGCTCCACCAGGAGGAGCTAACATCAAAATCATGCATATGTTTTTAAACTTGTGCCAGCAAAATTTCATTGCTCCAAATGTTCACAGAAGTAAATTCAAAGGGGTGAAAGCATGGTTGGAGTAAAAGCACTTAAAAGTTCAAACATATTTATTGGGAATATTAGATGACTCATCTGTCTCTGCTGGCAGTACCTCACCCTCGTAATATTTATGGAGACCTGCAATTTAAGAAACAATTCCCTCCAGCACCACTGATTTCATTTGCAGTTTTGTAATTATAAAATCTGTTCCAGCAAAACAGAGAGGATTTGCAAATGCTGTCAGCCCTAACCCAGCTCAGCCTCTATCTGCACCTGTGGGTCTCTTTGCAGCTCTGGGTTTCTACTGCCACCAGCTATGTAGAACTGAACCTCCAATAATGCAGCTTTGTAGGCCCATAAAGCATCTCCAGAGACAGCCTTTCACTTCAGTAGCATAATAAATACTTTTAAAACACTTTTTTATGTCTATATCTACCAATTGCATGTAACAGAAAATGCAGCAGACTGTTGTCTTCTCAGAATACCCCAATTAATGCTGGGGTGTTTTTTAAATTAAACTCTTCATAAACTTGGTGTTTGGTCCAGAGGTTTTGTCCAGAATAATTTTCAGATAGAGGCTGGTCAAAGCAGTGACAAACTGGAGTCAGAGGTCAGCAGCATGTGTGAATGCTTTATGTCAAAAAAGAGGCAGGCAGGGGAATGGATGTATTTTTGTGTCTGTAATGAATGCCTATGCATGCACACACTGTTGGTGAGGGTCAGGGTTTAATCAAGTGTGTTACTTTACTGAAATAATTTATATCTATCTGGACACAGACAGTTTGCAAGATCAGCCACAACTGCAACCAAAATGTTGGTGCCATTTGCAGTTCATCTTGTGATATTAAAGTATCTCTGAATGTGCCCACATCTTGGGTGCTCACATGCTCAGCATTAACTGGTGCCAGATCTGGACAGGTGAATTTGACTTTCTCCAAAGCAACAAAGTGGTGCTTTGGAAGTGTTCATTTAGTAAATTCTGTTATTTCCCTTCTGCTGCAGGAACCAAAGATGTCAGCAGGTGCTGCCTTCTTTATCCCTCTAGCACATGATTGTCTTGTAGTATTTGTGCTTTGTATTCAAATTTTTACTAATATAGAATGACGGGAATTAACTTCTAATTTATATACTATAAGAGGTTTTAGTTTTCTGAACTACTTTTCACTCTTTACTGCCTGAATTTTAGGTCCTCTTTATCTGTTTAAAGTTACTGTTGCAATTAGGAGTAAGATGAAAACTAATAATAGTTATTTTTTTTTTACTTTATGGTTCCCATTATATTTACATTCCAGCAATTATCTATCATAATTCTAAACATGCAACCAGGCACTTCATTGCATCATTATTCCTTTTCCACCTGTACAGATCTGCAGACACAGAGCAATCAGCAGGCTCCATTAAGCTGCAACACAATCCCTGATATATTTTTTGGATGCGCATACTTTGTTTTCCCTCTGCTCCCAAACACTACATTGTTTGACTTCTTGCATAGTCCCTGTGCTTGTCTTGTTGTGCTGCAGTGAGAAAGGACAGTTTGGTATTAACAGTCCTTAGACCTGATGCAGCTGATGGAGCACATGGGTGTACTGAGAGGGGAAAAAAAAAAAAACAAACCACTTAAAATTATTTTTAAAGGAACATGAGATTGTCACCTGCTTTCATGTGTTTTGCAAAAAGCAATTCAATAATCATCTAAATTTGATTCATTCTGGTTTAGCAGCTATATTATTTCAGATAGCAATTGGAAATTCATGTATCTGAAAAGCAAGTATCTAAGCTTTTATTTTGAGATGTAATATGCCATAATATTATGAAAAATGAACAAGTCATGCCTGATTGGTTAAAAAGTGTGCATTTACGTGAAAGTGTTCAGCAGGCTGAGTATTATGCGGGAAATGCCAGCTTTCTAAACTTGCTAATGTCATGAGACATTTTAACATAGCAGTGTATCATGGAATAGTGTTTCATTAAGAGAGACATTTGGAAACATTAGACAAAGTACAATTATGCAAATGAAATATTTTACAATGCAGTTCCAACACAAATATTAATCTCAGTACTTTATGGCAAAATGGAAATCACAGGTGAAGACAAAGCTGCCTACACCACAATCCACAGCTGGTTCCTCTTATGTTTCCACATTGCACATTAGATCAAGAAAACAATTAGAGAGGGATTTTTGAAATGCTGTGCTGCTTTAAGTGTCCTGCCTTGAATTTACTTCAATTCCATGAAAATGGATGGCACCTCATTATTGAAACACATTCTTTCCTCTTTATCCTATTCCTACTTCTCTTTTTTACATATTCTGTGCTCTGGAGAAAATACTGCTGTTGCTGTGGCATTTGCCTTTCATCTCACTGCTTTTCAATGGCTTTCGGGTCTCTAAGTGCTATCCAATTTAGTTGTATGCCAGTGCCACTTCTGTGAAGCATACCTTTCTGTCAGCTCAGTGCAAGCTTCAGGTGGCTTGCATTTGGAAGCTGAGGTATAAACAAATTGACAGTATCAAGTGCAGCCTATCCTCTTGCAGGCAATTTCCTCCTGGTTTGCTCTAGACCATTATTCCTCCAATTCATACAGCAGAACCATTTAATTTCATCTGAGTAGGGTTGGGATTGACTCAGTCCCTTGGATTTGTGTGGAGGCCCTATGCTGAACATGAAAGTCTCTGTATGCCAAAGATACTGGATGTAATTACTCCCTTCACTGTATTTTTAACCTCTTTTCTTCCAATATTTAAGTTTTCTTTGGTGTTTAAAATGGTTCTTCGGCAACATCTTGCTGATGAGTTTTTAACTGCCCTACCAGGGTTTAAATTTGCCTTCAAGTGAGCTCTTAAAGATGCTAAATTTGAGCTAGCACATAAGAGATAAGAATTTATTTTCATACTTGCTTTTCTTTTCTCTACCTATCTCAGCTTCCACTGCCTTTATAAATTACTGTTGATCAAAATAGAAGCAGTCAGCATTAATTTGTCATTTTTAGTGCCTTCACAGTTTTGGTGGTGTCAACAGCTTTTGATGTGCATGGCTTTGGATGTCTGTCACAGCAGAGCCACATGTATGTTTCCAGAATCCAAATATTCTGCATATTCTACTCAAGAAGCCTCTTTTGGGTCTTTTGAGCACACTTAGGAATGGGTGCGGTTTAGAGATAACATATTAATTGCAACCAAAAAAAAAAAACCAGGAGAAGCTCATGATCTTCTATCTTACATGGATTTTTTTTTTTGATCTTGGAGTGTTTTTTCCAATATTTGAGGCTTTAGTGGCAGCCACAATGTAGGCCCATACCACTATCAATGCTTTTCAAAAAGTACATAGTTAATTATTAATTTAATGCTTAAGCAATGGCTGAGTGGCCCTCTTGGCTCCACAGTCTTGTGCTGTTTAGAAGGAAAATTTGAAAATATGCAACATTTCTACTTTCATAGTAATTCATTGCCAAAAATAATGCAATCTGGATCATTTGGTCAAGGTCTTAAACCATAATTTATAATTATATATTTCATATTTAGAAGAATTAAAAAATAAGAAAGAACATTAAAATATATTCTATATAATGGGATTTATGTCTGATTTGCTTTAATAGCTACAGATTTATTTTAGTGGATGCAACTAGGTTCCATACATCTTATCTTTCCTAGCTATTTAAAGACCTGCTAAGTCACAATGTGAACCAATTTCATCTCATTACTGTTAATAAATCCTTCAAGTTCCTGACACTTAAGATCCTGACACAGTGCAAACAAGCATTACCTATTATCACTTGGGAATTGTAATAAGGGATTTTTGTTTTGAAGGGTTAGTCTTGTTTGACTGTAAATTGTAATTAATACTTTTCCTTTTGTGCTATTTTTCCCCAAAAGCTGCTAGTCTTAAGCATCTCTCAAGGAAAAAACCTCACGTATAATCTTCTCTGAAGGTGAGCCCTTGCTTCATAACTGGTTATGCAAAGCCAGTCAATGAACGTCTGAGAAAAATAAATATTTACTAATCAGGGAAACCATAACTTGGACATATTTATCTATATATGGGGAAGACAGAGACATTGTGCAGGTGCCCGCATACCCATAGTCTGCCTAACTCAACAACCAATTTTTAAAAAATAGATGCCAGAACTCTGCAGACTTCAGTGAGGCTGTATTTACCTTGGGAATTCTTGTTGGGGTGCCTGGGACTCCTGGTATCCTGGCCAGATTATACTTCACTTTATCCCTGTATCTTCTGTAACTGGACCTCTCAAGTATTCCAAGTTTTTGTACTCTTGCTGCATAAAGAAAATCCTACTTTTCAGCAAAACAATACATGGAAATGACATCCCTTGGGAGATAGAGTCTTGTTTTGATTGGTACATCCTGATGCCAAGTGTGTGTAGCTCAGGGGCTGCCCAGATTTTGTTCATCATTTAGTCTTATCCAAAATTGCTGAAGGAGAGAAAACACAATGAAATGGATCCCTGCATTGCAGCAGAATCTCAATCAGGCTTGGAAAGCACAAAGCTATGAAGGCAGGCAGGAGATAAACTGTTGGCAAAGTTCATGACATTCTCCAAGGCATGGTGACATCAGCTGAAGTCTTTCAGCAGACACTGATGATCTTTGTTTTGATACAAACAAAAGTAAACAAAGATGCTGGCTGACAGAAAGGGAAGAGAGAGTGGAATAAAAATCAATGGAATAAGAATTTTGCAGTAACTTAGAGAAAGCCAAACCAAGCAATGTCATCTTCATTAATAATCATGAGAGGTTTCCAGGCTATTTATCTCCCTCAGCTTTCCTGACAATACCATAAAATAAGTCCTGAGGACTTTTTTGACAAAATTAACATAAAATGCATTCTTCTTCCCTATTTCTTAATGCCTTTTTTCTTTTTTTATTGCACTCTTGGTTATCATTAGGAGCACAAAGATGTCAAGAGAGCATGTCATGCATCTAGCAGGCACTACAGCAGATTTATGATGGCAGCAAGCTTCCAGTTTCCCTGGTCACCTTTCATAGATTTACATGCTGGCTTAATAAGAATGAGCAATGAGCTGTTTGTCAGCTGGGAGAAATAACCTCTGAATGTTTAATTTTTGCTTTAAAGTATATGCAGAAGAACAGTTTATTGTACATATGTAAAGTGAAGGACCGGCAGCCTGAAAAGAAGCATTAAAGATCAGAAAAAATGGGAAATTTGAGGAGGTTGTAACCTTGGCTCACCTTAGAAAGCTGTGAATGCTTAGTGAGGGGTGGGGTGGCAGTGGGGTGGTTGTATTAACTCAACTTGGCTTCCACTGCTGATGTTGAGGTGAGTACAAGAGAAGATGCTTCTGTTAGGAACTGGCTCCTGATTATTTTTATGTCCAGTTGGCATGAGAGGAAATTCCAGCATTTGGGTCTAGAACACTGCTCTTATTTCTGGAAGGACAGAGTTCCAGGGTGGCTGCACACTTTTCAGTGAGCTGCAGGACTTTCGGCTTGTTAAAGTTCCCTTGAGTATTCAGTAGCAAGTTAAGCTGTCTGTACAGACATACAGAAATGTAAAAATGAAGGCATTATTCTTTCACAATAATCAATTTCATGAAAAAAGTGACAGTTCTTGAACTTGTCAGAAGGCTTTTGTAGAAATTGGAATATGTGTTGTGCAGTTCAAAGAACCTGAAATTCTTACTACTACTTTTTGACTTGGATACTAGATGAAATTAATAAGATGTGAAAGATACATGGGCTGAGGGGAATTTCAAGTGAAGGATGGGATGCCTTTTAAGTAAGCTCAAGAAAAGGTGGGGTAGTATTAATATGCCTGGAAATTTTCAGCTGCTTCATTTTGGTACCCTGCAGATGGAGTTAGACTCAAATTCCCCTGGTATTATCTGAACTTCTATACCACTGCACAACCTATTTCTCACTCTAGGAAGGCTTAGCTGTTAACTTCCCCCTCCCAAAAGACTTGAGCTGTATAAAAGCCTGAAAATTGGAGAGACCTAGAAATTGTGAAGTTTTGCATTTGTTCAAGTCTCCCTCAGGCATGTTGAGAATAAGAAATACATAAAATACAGAAACTTAGTTGATGCTTTTCTTTACGTGCTACTGGAAAGTTACTCTTGATGCACAATTGGGGTATGGCCACAATTAAACAAGATTTTGGTGGGCATCCAGTGCTCACACGAGTAAGTTCTGTGCTTGTGTTCCTGTCAATGAGTCAGATAAGAAATCCACAACTCTCATTCTTAGTCCAGAATCTGTAGATGACTGACAGAATACTCTGAGAGAAGATTGTAACTGTTACTTCCACAAAAACTGAGGTTTATTCTTTACACCTTGGACAAAACTTGCAAGTTTTCAAACAAAAATTAAGACATAAGGTCCAGGTCTGCATCACTTGGGACATATTAACAAAGTCAGTCAGAACCAGTTTTTTTCTGTGAAAAAGGATTCATTTGATGTCTTTGTTCTGTGAGGTTTTTACTGTGAGTGCAGTGTTTAATATGTTATGACCAAATGCTGAAGTACCTTACCTTTTTTTTTTCCTGAGCGGAGTTCTCACTGATTTTAACAATAGTAGTTTCTCAGAACTTGGCCCTAAGTCTAGACACACACCTATTATTAGAACAGATTGCCTATGGTCTGTCTGGCTCTGAATGTACTCCCTCTGTTGTTCTGTCTCAGCCTCATCACAGCTAAGAGAGTTGGGGGGAATTTTTTTTGCTTTTACATCCAGATCTGACCACTGCATAATGGCTTTAAGCCTTCAAACTTTAGGAAAATTTTAATTGGGAGATTTTTCTTCTTATTGCTAATTTATCCCCTAGAGTCTTATTAGGCTTTGTTGTTTCTGCTTGTAAACAATATCCTTGGAGCTGAGCTGGGCTGAGTCTGTTCCATTTAACCTCCAACCCTTCAAGTGTGGCACTGGGCTGCTACTGCAATAAACAAGGCTGCCATTCAAAACCCGGGTTTGGTTGAACTTAAAAGATCCTTTTGCCACATTTAACGCAGAGGTTTTTTCAGATGTAAATAGTTACCTACTGGGAAAATGCATTGTTCAAGAGTCTCGAGGCTCCTTATTATCTTTTCCTCGTAGACACATTTAGCAGAACCAGTCATTGGTCATAAAGAGATGCCATTTAAAAAGGCACATTGTCTACTAAAATTCCATTATGCAGGTATGAAACCAAATTCTCTTAAAGTGTAGAGGTTGTGCTGCCTTCTATGTTGCCCGGAAACTAGACCCTGAATCTGTAGGAGCAGTTTGAATCTTTGGGGAGATCATAACCTCCACCCCACCTCTCTTCTGCAAAGAGCCCTCCAGTTCCCCTAACTTCCCTTGTTCCTTTGGCAGGAATAAATTTCTCTCTAAATGAGAAAAGAAAGGTTAAATTTGTTTTCCATTAGAAGTCTGCAAAGAGGAGACATTCATGCCAGGCCCTGTGCTGGCATGTGTGAGACATCCAGCAGAGCAGAGGAGCACCAGCTTTGCTTTAGGTACCTGGTCAGTTGCATTCATTCGATGACATTACTTCAGAACTGAGCTTAACTGGGAGTAGGGGACGTGACCCTGGGGAGCTGAACTGGAGCTCCACCTTGACAGATGAAGTGCTTCATAGAAACATTATCAGGTCTGCCCTGTGTTAATTTCCAAATCTGTCCAAAGTGAGGGAGGAGTTGTGCTGTTGGCCAGACCAGTTACTAGGATGAGTGTACCAAAGAGCAAGGCAGCTGCTCCTACTCTGCCAGGGAAAACAAGGATGTATTCCTTTCTTGACCTAAGAATATTCTCCTCTGTGTAAATACAAGATGAGAAGGCACACTCAGCTAAGGACTGTATAAGAGAAAACATGTCCTCTGTCCTCAATCCTGTATCCTTTTCTAAAATACAGGTGGCATGCTGATAGTTTTGTAAAGGCTGAGGAAAAGATGTTATTGTTTTCATTATTCATTTCTGTGAAGTTCTGTTATATAACCCAGCAGAAAACGCAATAATTTGTGTTGCTTTTTTTGAAGAAAGTTCCTCTGAGCAGAAGTGAGGCTGCATAAGAAATGCAGCCATTGGTATGCAGAGCATGCTGCTGTGTTAGTGCCTTATTATGGCATCACAGTTGCTTAAAAATGTGCAAAGCTGAAGAGAACGCATATCTCACTGAAAATATATTTTCCCTTGCCTAGATGAGTATTTACAAAAAAAATTAAGAAAAAAGCATGTACTGGGAAGGAATATTGTGTTGTAACTTGTTCAAAAAGACAAGCTCATAATTAAGTGCTCACTGTATCCAAGATGTTTACATGCATACAACATTGCCATGTTTCTCCCCAAAGAATGTTCACTTGTTTTCTCTCTAAAGCTGGGGTAGAGCATAACTGCATGGATTCACAAGCTGCACCTGAGCTAGTAAAACTCAGAACCTCAGTGTTGTGCTGACTGCTGTTGTAGTGTTGTGCTGTAACCTCTTTCATGGCATTTTGTATGCTGCCCTGTGCCAAACACTACATCTTTAAATAGCATTGTGTGCATCTCTAGCTTATGGAATGTCCCTTTCTCATGAGAAGCAGTTTATTTTGAGGCTGAGGTGACTTGCATTGGATCCTGGTGGCCTGTTGTGGCATTTTCACTTATTACTTTGTTTAGTCACAAGCAAACATTTGCAAAGCTAAATAAAACAAAAATAGATAAAACCAAGTGGCAGTTAAGCTCTGACTTTCTGGAGAGTCCATGTAATGTCAGAATGCTTTCAGCTTTGACTAAAGCAAAAGATAACAAAGCAATGAGTTCTAAATTATTCTCAGAACTCCTACAACCTCT
Source organism: Agelaius tricolor (assembly GCF_023055355.1). NCBI lineage: Eukaryota > Metazoa > Chordata > Aves > Passeriformes > Icteridae > Agelaius > Agelaius tricolor. Next base: position 7,523,396 of record NW_027269270.1, read on the forward strand.
TTCCAAAATAAATTTTAAAAATAAATCCCAAACCACCATTTACAGTTGAAGAAATGTTCCTGCTTTGTCAAATAAAGTGCAGATAACAATACAGAGGGTGCAAATAACACAAAGTGCAGAGATGTACGAATAACTGGAACATGAAAGTGGTAGAATCTTGTTTTGACGCAAGAATGTGAGCTGGTGCTGTAGTACTTTTTTGCTGTTACAGCATCTTCTGAGACTTTCAGTGAATTTTACAAATTACACCTTTGATTATACACAGAGAAACATTTTCTTTCATCCTTGGGGATGACTAGCAGATGCTCAGCCTCTCTCAGGATCTGACATAGTAACCTTATTATCAGTAACTTTGATAACACCTTTCTCATCTGAACTTCTATCAGTAGCTAACAGGCTGGCACTTCACACTAAGACACAAGTGTCTCACCCTTATTTTTTTCTATCCCAAGCTCATCTTCATGTTCCCTCTACTATTATATGCTACAAGCCTCACATAAAAACAGATTTCAGGGATGCAGTCAGAAAAGTTTCTGAAAGTTTTAAAGGTTTCTTGAGTCCATATAGCATAAGATGGTCTCTTATGACCTCTTACAGACCTTTGATCATGAGCTGGTTTGCAGGTGGAGTCTCAGATCAGGGTTTATAGCAGGGGGATTTCTACCCATCCGTCCAAAAGGAAAATTGGTTGAGCAGCTGTAAAAGCTTGCAGCACTTTGCAGAGGTGATCTCAGTATGCACCATGTCCATACACCTACTACTAAGAGTTCATGAAAAATCTGACCCTGAAAATGTGTCATCTCAAAAGAAAATAGCCAAGAGTAGCCACACATTTTCTGCCTAAAGTGATTGGTCAATTCTTTTGGTGCTAGAGGATGTTTTTGTAAATGTACAAAAGTACAGTTCAAACTTTCAACTCTCTGTGGCTTTGGACTCCTGCTGGCAATTGTTCAGGACTTTACAGAGCTCTGCGCTGATAATAATGGTAAATTTAGGACGTATTGTAGAAAATGAAAGCCTAATGATTTTGCATATCCCATAAATATTGTTATTTTGGTGGGGAATTTTTTTTCTCTCAAGTAATTTAGAAATTAAAATCCTTCCCAGTGCTGTGAAAGCAGTAAACTTAACAAGTTATTTTCAGTAGACACATGAAATATTGTCATCCACTTTAAAAAAGCTGGAAATCAGTAGTCCTCTTCATCTGGCAGATCTTGCACCAATAATTAATTCATAAAAGGGCAAATGTTTAACATTAGTCTTAATATTTTTTCATCTGAATAATTTCTTATGGGTGTAAAAGCTCCCATGGATGTTGCCATGTGACTGTTTATTTCATGCTCACAAATTCTGGTTCTAACATATAAGTGAAAAAAGTGAGAGATTACCAGGAGTATGAACAGTCAAAAACCAAGAGAAGCAAATCCCATTCACAAATAGTTCAGACACTTAGTTTGAGACATTTTGCTGCGCAGTTACATGTGGATGTTTGTAAATATTTCTTGATAGCTTCCTTTAAGAAAAAAAAAAAGGAAATGTTTGATGAGGTGACTAAAAACAAAAATTTAAATGGAAAATGCATGGAACACAAGTATCCACTTGTATAGATCATAGCTGATTCTGGCTTCAATAGAAGCAAGAATTTAACTGAGAGGCAAAAAACCAAAAATTTACCACCCAAATTCAGTAGGAATCACTCTGATAAAATGGGAGAGAATTTTGCCTGCTGTACAGTGTGAATGTCAATTCAATCCAAAATTAATAATTTACATGTTTTACCTATCACCTAATATTTCATTTCACCTCTGCAGACTAGGAGCTATTTTAGGGAAGTGCTGAGATTTCATATCCTCAGTGGGGCCCTTCCATTTTCTCATTCACAGACCATGAGTGAGCAGACAGCTGCTATCTAATTGGACAGCTTCTGGTACCTGAGCACTGGTTTCCAGTTTAACACTTTAACATATCTCTGGCAGGGTGGGAGGGTAATAACATGGCAAAGAGGAGCAGTGTCTGCTTCGTTCCAGCATTGCAGAGTACATTTATTTGACAGTATTTGTACTGTCTTGAGTTTCTACGCATCTCAGTTCTTTTGGGAAGCAAATTTCCTTTTGCCATGCTGCTGAAGTGATGTTTCAATCCAAGCCAGGGAGCTACTGAAATGTGGTAAATCCCCTGCCCCTGCTCTTTGCTCCAGCAGTGTTTTCCTGGGGGTGTTATCACTCAAAAGCAGTTTGGGGTTGCAGGTGTAGCGCTGTTTTGCTCCCTGCAAGCCATTTGATTCATGTCAGGGAAGATCAGAAAGGTTGGCTCATGATTGCTCATGGCATCTGAACAAGGAGAATAGGCACTTTTGGATTTTTGCCATGAACAGTCAGTACATTTTTGACAGTCAGAATTCCTTTTAATCAAGAGAGTCCTAAAAAAACTTACCAAGAGCTTGATCTAAAATTGCCTAAAAGTGGTCACTGGCACATGTTGCCAACCCATCAAGTACTTGAACATCACAGCTTAAGATTTCTTTCACATGGAGGTTTGATTCATACTTTGGACTTCTGGCTCTTCTACAAAGTATTACAAATGTTCCTATTCGGCTAATTAATTTTGAAAGGACAGAGGAGACAAATTAATCATTTGTTCTCAGATTTTGTGTAAATACAAATTGGACTTCAATAACTGATTCCCTTAGAAACTACAGCATATATTTGGAGGGTTTTCCCATCCAATTTTAAATTATTTGTAGCTGGGGTGTTTTTTTCCTTCAAATTAGAAATGGATCAATTGTTAAAATGATACATTTTGCTACAGTTTTTATACATGTTCTATCGATTTTATTTCCTGGAAAATATTTCCATTTTGTCTTTTGACACAGTAATGTGCATTTTTTTTATTATTTATTTCTATCATCCACTTTTAGTTGTAGGTCACAGTCATTGCTAGAACTGTTTTTTAAAAAAATGTGGTTTATATTCACTGATTCAGCTACCTGTAAGCTTCTTTCCCTTTTTTCTTTCTTTACTGCTTTTCTGAGATTTGTAACACTGATTTATAATGATTACCATCATTATAAATTCTCTCATTCTTATGTGATTTGATTCCAGTAGGAAAGGATTGGCTGAAAGTAGTTTTACTCTTTTCCTTCTAAATTCTATTTTCTTGTGTTTAAAGGTCAATCAATTCCCTGTGGTTTGAGTACTATACTTTTTTGAGTATTCTAGTATACTGTTGGTGTATACACTGTCTTAATGCTCTCATTGCTTCAAGTACATTTATGATGCTGGATATCAACACCTGTTAGACCTCCAAGAGAACTTTCATGAAATTCACAATTTCACAGGCTCAGCTTCTCTCCAGGCAGGAGACTGCTCCTTCCTGATGAACCTTTGTTCTGTATAACATCCTGTGCTGGAATAGAGATTTCATCATTTGTTCTCTGTGATTTCTCTACTTTTCTGAGCTCTGCTTCACTACAAGAAGGATGAAGTCATTCAAAGTCAGAGCAACCACCTAATACTTAAATTTTCCCTTCACTTGATTTCCCAGTAATTAGAAAATTTTAGTCCTGAAAAAGGATATCTCAGCATCCTAATTCTGGGTATTGTGATTGGCGACACCTTTCCTTCTAATGAGCAATGCCTTGCATCTACTCAAAAATTACAGTGTAATTTCTTTATCAGTTAAGTAGGTTTTGTCCTTCTCTTGGCCTTTTAATGTAATAGTCCATGTTTTTCCCCTGCTCCTGTGTTCATTTTGATATTTCAGTCCACAAGCCAGCAAAGTCCCCAAAGCCCTTTCTGATTAAGTGATCTTTATAGATTTTGGCTAAGTTTTCCTGAGACAAAACTGTAAAGAAGTTTATTTCATAGAATTTTAGAAACTGTGATTAATACACTGTTCTTTAATTACAAAACAGGTAATGTAGGGAGTACATTAACACAAGAAATTCTCTAATTGCTAAAACTGAAAAATAATATTTCTAGAAATTTTTGATTGGCTTTTCCATATTTTGAGCAAAAACACAGAACTAGAATTCCATTTATGCGCTGAGATGAAGCAAAAAAAAAAAAAATTCCAGTCTCCCTTTGTTGATTGGTTCCATTGTGTTTTGCAGGATCTGAGAAAGATTCTAGATATTATCACTTACCATGCCTTTGATTTCAGTTCTGCTAGATGTGTAATCTCCAGTGCCCTAGGAAATGTATCTTCTTCTGAGGATCGTTGGTACCTTGATCCTTAGACAAGAACATCAGCAGTTGTCAGTTTCACAGAGTCCGAAGTAAAATGCAATCGAATTTCTTCAGGGACAACATTATAACTCAAAAGACAAGAATATGGCCCTGTAACCCAGAGCTCTGAGACAAAAAATGTGAAGAAAAGTCTCAAAAAACAAAAAACTCTTTCATTGAAATTGCAATGAGTCAGGCTCTCAAGAGGCAAAGGATTAGAATTCCAATATTTGAAAGTGAAACAATATTCACTGTATAACACAGGATAGAGTTAAAGTAAGAGCATATACAAGAAGTTTCCCAAAATATTTCTTGAGGAACACTTTATAAAACAGCAATACTCAGATTGTTATCAACCCAGCTGTGTACATTTGTTGCAATTTCTTTTTGAGGTGAATGTACATCTGGGATTGAACATACAGAGTTGAAACAGCCTTGAGGCCACTGTACAGTTGATTCTCAAAACTTATTTTGTGTATCTATAGATATACATGTATTTGTTATAAGTAGTCGCGACCTTCATGAATAATTAAAAACATGCTTTCAACATTTTATTCCTTACAATAAAAACCTACTTCTATAAGACTTTCCTTCTAAGGAACAGTTCTTCATATAAGTAACTGCCTAATTAGAAGAACATTAAAGGTTTAAGGCTGGACTCAAGCTGACTTCTCAGCTGCATATCAGGAAATTGCTTCAAAGCACAAAATGGATTATTGGGACAACTCAGGGCAGCATCAGCTATGCAGTAATAAAAGTTGCTTTAGAGTAATAATAGCAATAGTGTTTCAGCCCTGGTCAATGAATTGCAGGATCCCCAAGGCTGGACTGATTAATGACAATATTCTATTTCCAGAAATGGGGAAAATGAGGTACAGATAGGGGTGTAACTTTTCCAAGATCCAGCGCAGGAAAGTGGCAGGGATGATTGAGTTAAAGTTTGTGTTATAAACTATAAAAAAAACTCACTGGAGTTAAAGTTTGTGTTATAAACTATTAACATATATTTGGTGAATTTTTCATGTTTTGAGAAGAAGTTTCTCTTGATACTTTTGTGTCAGTGTGGAATGATTGATCTTTGGTATTGTGAATATCATAAATTTCTTTTTATCTTGTCCTGTTAAAGGAATAGTAAATAAGTATTTTTTAATCTATTACAACAATATTTTATTACATAAGAATAAATAGAATAGGTAGGGAATGGTAAATTAGGTAGTAAAATTCTTATGGCGGTTATTATAGTATTAATTTGTCTCAGGTCATGTAAAAGTTGCTTGTTAGATTTTTTTTTTTGTAACAAACACAGGAGCGTTTTATGGACTGTGTGAGGGTTCAATATGTTGTGTAGTTAATTGGTTTCGAATATTCGTAGTGTAATTAATTTTTCTTCAGGAAGAGATTACTGATCAATTTACACAGGTGTGGTGGTCAACTAGGTCAGAGTGGGTTGCTTCACACTTTGTAACACAGTGGTTCTTGTTAAAAATATGTAATAATTTTCACTCCTCATTGACTAAGACAATCTTGACCTTATAAATTTAAAGGAGTAAAAGTAACATATGGTCATATGGGGTTTTTTTTGCTCTTTAGAGTTTGTGATTAAAATAGTGTTAGCTGAAATTTTACTCTTTGTGGGTTTCCAACCCATAATTTGTTTGGAAAATATGGGCGGTGTGAGCATATTGAGCATGTTTCATTTCAAACAACTGGCTGCTCCAAGTAGACTGGAGGCATGTTAATGGTAATTTTAGCATTTTCAATTTCTGAGCAATCTGAAAATCAGAGGAAGTGGACCTTAAACTTGTCTTTATCAGCTTTCTTCTTTTTATGCTACACATGACACACTCAAGCATAACAACATATGTAGAACGGCACCCATAATGTCCAATGAGTTCTGGCAATGCATTGAATATGGGAAGACTTTTCAGCTGTAACTTCACTTGCTTAATTACAGTCAACTGTCTAGCTGTGATTCTTATAAGGTTTCTGATTTTTGTAGATTATGGAAAAAAATAACTTGTCTCTGAAATGTGCTTGTATGATTTTAATGCTGTACTGGTAAATTAAAGGAGGAATACTCTCATGCTTCTATTGAACATAATTAATGGGTCGCTCAGTCTGAATTTTAAAATGCATTAGTGCAGAGTTGTTCATGATGTACCTTATGTAGCGTAGAATTCAGGTTAGAGTCAATTTATTTTTTTCTGATGGCTCATCCATGGTCCATTAAAACCGTTCTCAAAGGTAAAAATGACACGATGTCTGCTAAAAATAACAGCCTTGATATCAAACATGCAAGATAGAACCTGAGTCTCAAAGGGGAAAGGACACATTTTCATGGGCATATGCTTGAGTCAGCAGCTAATGTATCAAAAGATTCCCCCATGTCTAACCTAAAATGTTGCTGTTACTGATTAGGTCAGCGTTCTGACCTGGTGACAAGAAAGCGAGTTTTCAAGTCTCAGACAAACTGACATTTACCCTTGGGAAGGAGTCAAAATGACCCATGAAGTTTCCATCTGCTGATAGAATAAACATCTGTAGTACTCATGACTGGCATGAGCTCAGTAGCAGTGGAGTGATCTCTGGCCTCCTCACTTATATTGCCATTGAATAGCAATGGCTTCAGATGGAAATTACCTCTGAGACTCCTCAAAAGACTAGACTCTGCCTGTTGAAAGTACCAGAAAAAATACAGCTCGAAGCATGCACAAAGTTTAAAGTCTTACATGAAGGGTGAATATGAAAAATGAAATATTCACAAAAATACGTGCTGGATAGCCACAGGTAACCAAACCATGAGGGCCCTTTGGCAGATAAATCTCTGTGATGGTCCAGTGGCCACAGAGGCTTCCAACAGGAAATCACAGGTACTGTGTGCATTCATGCTTGTGAATACATTTTTCTATCTCTATTATAATAGCTCTTTTCACATATTAAAGAAATTCACAAATAAACTTCTATCAAATATCTTAGCTCTTTATTGTCCAAGGATAAGTTTCATTATACTGTAAATAATAGACATGTTGCTGCACTGTGCTGAAACGAGAGATTTTTTTTTTTTTCCCCAGGACAGCTTGGAAGAGAAACTATTTAACATTCCAAAAGAAGGAAGTAAATATTCAAAGAGGATGAAAGCTCTTGTGATTTAAAAGGAAAGTTGTCTACCTCAGTAACAACTAAACTGTTTTGTTTCGCAAAACTGCTTTTTGTATTAATGAAAAAAACTATGCCTGATTCTTAAGCCACAGCATTTACACTACCTACACACTGATATTATGTCCATAAAAAACCAAGAGACTTGCACTCAACAGTGACAGGAATGTTCTAAAAAATGTTGAATCATTTGAAAGCAGAATATTACATTCTTTCTGGGCTGAATGACTAAAAAGCAAAGTCAGTGGCAATCAATTCAACCAGGCAATTCCAGATTACTATATTCATTCTTTAATTTCTAATGTCATTGTTGCACATTCAGTTTGCTATTCTAACTGCAACCCACACTTCTAGAAGTACAATCTGCTAGGAACATTAATAAGACAGTATCTAAGTCAAATAGTCGGATTTCTAAAATACTTCTATGCAAATTTAATTATTGATATGGTTCCAGCTCTTTCTCCGAAAAAATGCCGTTAACTTAGTTGCCAACGTCTATCCTCTAAATGATATGCAAATTTTAAGTTATTTGACTGAAATAATTTTTTAAAAAATAATTTGGGTTTCAGGGTTATTCAAATATAAAGACTAATAAAAATATGAAGTAATTACAAACCAAATATGCTTTTATTTTATCATTATTATAATTTTAAAAATATGGGAACCATCAAAATAATTCCATTTCAATATTGGTTTCTCTTCCTGCTTTTAATCTTTAAATGGGAACTCCTGATTTCACATGCTAGTCTATTAGAATCTATTTATTATCCTAACACAACTGTAAACCCAAAAGTTAACATTCCAGAGGCTGTAATCTAATAGTGCTGTCCACCATCAGAGTAGAATGATTGTCTTAAACATTGCTGCTATTTTCCTGGTGAAAATGCTTTTTATCGTCATTACACCATATGAGAACGGAAGAGAAATATGAAAACCTGAACTCATCATCTTCCATAGGAATCTCATTTACATAACCAGCTCGATGATCTAAGCAACAAGCTGAATGCACATTGAAATCAATTAGACAGACAATCCCAGCTGTTCCCAGTCAAACTGTTCCCCACAGCTGTAAATAGAAAGGATGACATGGATTCCCTTCCATGCCCACATCTCTTGTGGGCTCTTTTTGCAGGCTCTGTATCACATAACAAACACTGCATGAACAGCTCAATACATTTGCTTAGTAGATGCATGGCTATCCCATAAAATATTGCATATGCTGATGCAAAGCCCTTGCAGAATAACATCCTCTGTCAAAGCTTGTTCAAACAGTTCATTAGACTGAACTTTTAATTGGCCCAATATTGGCAGAAAATGCCATAGTTTGGGTAACAGAATAGTTTTGAACTTGTTCACTGCAGGATCTGGGCTATAAAACACCCTTTCTATCAATTCCCAGCTCTTTTTAGCACATTTTCTGGGCAAAGTTAACCTCTTTATGTACAGACCTCTGTTGTCATTCCTCTATAACTATTTGAGTGCCAGCAAACTGTGAAATAAACATGATTAATGATAATGTCACAATTTTCACCAAGCAGATTTTTCAGTCACTAAAATTTATTTGATTGGCATTCATGATGAAAATGGGGATTTATTTGGGATTATTCTGCTTTATTGGGTGGACTTCCATGCTTCATAAAAGACTTGAATAAAAAATTAGGTTATGCCCAAAGAATTTACATAGAGATTGAGACTGAGTGCACACAGGGAAGATTGATGAGATTGACTGGTTATCAAGTTAGTGGACACTAAGTTTTAATGCTGCTTCTTCCTCAAGTAATACTGGATGTTCAGTTCCATGGCCAACTACCTCAGCTTTGTAGAAGCAGCTGTGTGCATCTTCTTGCCTGTTCTGTGGCCCAGTGAAGGCAGTGGTCATTTTGTCATTCAGTACAGGATTAAGGGGGATAGCCAAATGTTAAATTGCTGATAACCATCACTCTCCAATGGGCTACAAAATACATGCATTTGGTCAGGGATGAACTATGTGTTTCCCTGCAAAGTTATGAAATGAGTAAATTTCATTTGAAGCAAGTTAGAACTTCATGAACCATGTATTTTGACTCCATACTTGTGATATATACCATGTTGTTAGATCCTAGTAATTGCTAAAGCCAAGAAATTGTAAACTAGAGTAAAAAGTTTTATGATTTTCTGATGTGGACTGTACTTCCCTATAAAATAGAGATTATTTCATTTTACTTTAAAAGCCATTCCTTCTGTAAAATTAGGAATTTTGAACCACCTTTCTGACCCATCTGCGCCTTGCCTCATTGAGGTTTTAAAGTATGGTGATGGATGAATGTATGTGACCATCTTCTTCTGTGAAGTAGGATGGTTTTGCAGTTACTGTTCTTTGTGCTCCTAGTAAATTAGAGTTAACAAAGGAAGCATTTTCAATCACCAATTGACTTATTAAAATGTTTATTCCTAGAGTTTATGCAAGAAGCACTTGCATTCTGTACTTCAGGATGTATTTGCCATGCTAATCTCTTCTAAAAAGTTAATTTGGTATGAAAGTAAGAAACAAAATATGAATGGAATTTTTAATTAGAGCACCTTAGAGAGCAAAATGCCACTTTAATTCCAGGCTCTGAGTGGATTTTATGAGGAAACCAACAGAAAAATAATTTTAACTCAAATCTAGTGTCACTGTCTGTTCAGCTTGCAGGCAGTTGGGTGTTAGCGCAAGAATTATTTGCACATGATGTAAAGTGCATATGTATTACAGCTTTTATTTATCTTCTACCATGCTGTATTTTCAGATGTTAGGCATCTTTACTTAGGGGTCACTGAAAATGTGACATACATCTTGTGTTCTCAACTCTCCACATTTTAGTAGACATTAATACAGGCTTTGTCCATTCAAGTGTCCTGCAAATAAATATTACTAAGGACATGCTTGTGGTTGTTTATCTACGGGCATAGCAATAGTTCCAGGTTCTTGGCTGGCTTTGATCACCACTGAGATTGTAGCTGTTGTGAGCAGGTCTATACAGAGCCCAGGCTGTGATCTTTGATTTCTTGAGACTCAAATTTGGTGAGGCCATAGTGCCTTATGCATCTCTTGCAGAAGAAGCACCAGCAAACCCTGTTCCACACTCCTGTCTTTCTACTGCCCCTTCCCAAAGCTCTTCATGTCACTGAGCAGCAAGCTAGAGCAGGACTCTTGTCTGGTTGAAAGCAGGTTGGAAGGGGAAGGGCCTTATTCTCCAGCCACATTAATTTCCAGTTTAACTCGTTGCTTTGCTGATGGCAAAATGCAGGGGTTAACTACGTAGGCCAGTTTGAGCAGCACTAGGACTGAATATGAGAGCACAAGCCACCACTGTGGAGTCACCTCCAGCTCAGGACAGCAAAACAACTGAAACTATTCCTGCCACAACTGCAGGTATTGCAGCTCAAACTCAAACATAAAATACCAAGTCACAAGTCTGCACAGGTGGAAGGTACCTCAACACATGATACTTCAACTCCAGGTCTTACCCCAAACAGGAAAGAGCTACTCTAAAAGCTCATAAGCCACAGCCTCATGATGCATCCCTGGAGAATATTATTTCAGTGCTGCAAAGGAATTTGCATGCTGTTAGTAATGCAGGAAATTAGGGAAGGGGAAATGCACTGCAGCTGCATGTTTTCCTCGTTCAGTACTATTCCCTGGCGAGTGTGTTGCCCTGTAGGCACAGCTCAAATACCATGGCCACCAGGGGCATAAGCTGATGACCAGACTCTCTCTGTCTTGACTGAGATGGATTCATTAATTTGACACTATACTTTGCAGGTCATGTGGTTGTACACTGTGCTGAGCTGAGCAGTGAAATGACTGAGATATTATTTATACTCTTCTTTGTGTGTACTGTTAGTGAAGATGAATGCACTCCTAATTTAGTTGCATTTGTCACAGATCCGGGCACCTGTCTCTCTAGCCGAGTTCCTCCACATCTCAGCTGTGGATATTTTGAAGTACTTTGGCAACTGAGCTACAACTTCACTAGCTGAACAACACACTCAGCTGCAAAGTTATTTACAAACTTTACCGATCAAGCTGCATGTTCTTGGGCTGAATTTCCTACAGACAGCACTTTGCAGATGGAATTGAATTCTTCACTAATCATAAGCAATGAATTAATTTATTTGATTAGCAGTAATTTGCACTATTTGCTGATTATGTTCTCCAGTTCTCACTGTTAAGAGCTGTGTTGTGTTGCTAGTGCTGGTTAATCACTTACTACACTGTACTTCAGAGAGGAAGGCATTTTGGTTGCAGATAAAGAGAACTTTGTCTTCAAAAACTTCTAAAAAACACTTCTTCCATGTCACTTAGGGGAAAATATAAGTTAGGTTTCTTTAAATATTACAGGTGAAAGCACATTTTCCTATGAAGGCAGGTTTTTTTAGTTCCTTGTTCCACCTTTTTTTAAATTTCTCATTATTTGTTATGGGTATGGAGGTACTGTTTCTATGGCCATTGCACAGGATGGTGCAGAGTTTTACCAGTGGTGAGTTCGGAGGGGACCACAGTGTACTCTGTACACCTCACTGGGCCAAACTGCCTTTTTTATCTTCTTCTGTGTGAATCTAAGCATATCATGGTGTCATTCCCCTGTTAAAAAGTAAAATCCATGCAGAAAACAGTGTACAACCTCGTCTTCATAAAAATCTACCTCTACTTTCTGCTGTCAATCTCTTTTGGGCAGCTTCTGCAAGTATTTTTTACAAAACATCTCTAAAATACCTGGCAGTCTCTGCTTTAATTAAGTTTAATTAAGTCTTCCCCTCCACCTAGTGCAAAGTATTCTTTACTTAACTTTTGTAGTGCTTAGAGTAGGAAATTTTTGTCACCCACTGAAGTGGTGCCCCCTCTGTCATTCACAGAACACAAAACTCACCAGGAAAGACTCACCAGGAGTCAGATCTACCAGCCAGAGCTGTGTCCTATTATTTCATTAACAAAAGGCAAAATTACAAAAGTTAAATAATCTGAAGAGTTAAATCAGTCCTGGCCCCTGAATTGCATCCAGATAAGGAAATTAATTTTGCATATTTGGTTTATTCAGAACACAGTATAAAAAGACTGAGGTTGAAGACTGATTAAGCAAAAGGCTTATTTTCCTCATTTGCAAAGATATAAAATACAAGTGGACTCTGAATTACAAGGGATATTACTTAGTCAAATGCTTGAAAATTCTGTAATTATTTTTTTTCTTAGTTGGCTAAAATTTATTGGAATTTCAATAAGGATAAAAATGGAAATATTATTTTCAACTTCCACGATGCACAGTTTATCTCTAAATTGAGTTTTGCTTCCAAATTTGGGGTTTATGCAGCACATATCAGGGACTGCTAAAAACCTATGGTTTAATTTCTCAGTTTCAAAAACCATGGTTAGCATCAGAAGTGGAGTAAGAGCTTTCTGAAATCTTAAAAAAAGTAGGCATGAAAAATATAATGCAAATTCAAACTCTGTCTAAAGTTGCAGTTGTTTTCCAATTTATAACAGTTCAGATTTTTGTACATTAAATTTTATGTGGCCTTTTAGAACTTTAACCTTTGGTGCCCTGAGATCATTCTGAAAGTCCTTGTAAGTGGTTTACCACTCTGTAGTTCTCCAAATCCCCTAAGAACTGTCCTGAAATCTTGGTATTACATCAGTCACCTCTATTTTTCTGGCACCAAGGTACTTATAAGCAAAAGATTACATATTACCACATTATAGTAATTTCATACCTGACTGCCTCTAGAACATCTTACTGAATATCTCTTGGTCTTGGGGATTTGTGGATTATTCATTTTACCAATCTGTTTTTAATTCTATTCTACTGATACTTGGATGGTCTGTCCAACATGTCCATCATAAAGGACATTTGTAGTATAGCTTAACTGAATTCATTTTCAAGAAGTGTAGGAGAAAAAGTTCATTCTTTTGGACATCTTTCTTACTGCAAACCTGTATTGGCCCTACAGACTCCCTGGCATATTTGAAAGAAGACAGTTTTAGAATTTATGCTGTTAGCAAATTCATCACTGATTTTGGTCTTCCTGTTTTATATCTGTTTTCCTTATACTTATGTAGAAATACATTTTTTAAAAAATAATCCAAACAGTATCTTCCTAATAATATCATTGATTTCACCTTTCAACTATACCAACTTATTTTTCTTTTTAAAACCATTGAGTAACAGGCACTTTCTCCCAGTCTATAAGCTTGTAACCATTGTAACCAATTTCGTTCATCTACAAAGAGAATACCCCTTTTAAGTAAGTTTCCATAAAAAAAGGAAAAGTTCCTTCTTATGATAAACTGCTAAACTTAACCATTTTTATGTAGCTCTCGTTTGGGAATAGAAAACTGATAGATCAAATCTCTTGGCTCTCTTTGGTGTGATCTGCCAAATATATTGAATGTAAATACATTATACTTTCTCCATCACTTAAATGAAATTTTCTTTGCAGCATTCCTCCTTTTTTTTTTCCTTCAATTTTCCCTCTGTCCTTGGTTTTCCAACAAGAGGCTTCTGGGGCTGGCTTGGGCTTTCTGCCCTTCAGGATCCCTTGACTCTTCCATACTCTTTCTGGTTACTTGTCAGTACAGGTTCTACTTTCAAATGTAGAACGCATGGGATCCCAAGGCTCAGAAATATGGAAACATGCTTTAGTTCTGTGAATTTGAGTGGTTTTTACATAAAGTTACATTTTTCAGACAGTACAACTCTTTCATTTAGCTCCAGTAGGTTTTGTATCATAGTCTGAGTCTTTCAAATTCACTCAATCAAATTACAGTAACTAATCCTGTTACTCCCTCAGTCTTGATACTCTGTCTGAGAATTTTAAATGCCTCCTGAAATCTACCAAAATGGTTAAAACATGAAGAAAACAAAAATAAGTATCTCCTATAAAAAGACATCATTTTCTATGCATGGTATAAAACCAGTGAATTCAATGTGAAGGTGTCTCTGCAGTTTTGCATCCCAAGCAAAGCTGCTATAGGTGCTTACTTCATTCTGGTAACATATTTGGTCTGCAGGCATTACACCCACATTACTTCAGGTGGTGGAAATAAATTTATAAAATGCTCTGTAAAACCTGAAATGGCCACCTTTAAGTTTAATCTTCCCCTTAATGCTTTAAAGTCTATAAAATATGCATTAATTCAAGTTTTTAATAGCTTTTATTAGTCCATCTTTCCTTTTTAAAGGAGACAGTATCTAATATATATGGCCCCTCTCTTTATGCTTTCAACCTCATGATAAATCTAATTATCTCACCTTGTTTTAGAGTTACTTTTAGCAATGTTTGGTTGTCTGGAGCATGCAAAGCTATAAATATCTCCTGCTCTGCTGATATCCTTAGACCCAAGCAGTCAATACACAAGGTGTATGGTATAGGTGCACCCTAGATCAACTGACTGATTGTTAATGCCTTTCCACAGAAGCAGAAAGAAAATGGCTCATAAAACTTTAACATATTGGTGAAAGAATCATTGTTGTTTGATGTACACCAATTAATATGTTTTTATTGACTATGTACTTCTCCTTTAAGTGTGTGCTTTCAGTAATATCCCTCAGCTTGGTGCTTTCTTAATGAACCTTCTATGTTATATGGGAAAACAACACAATAAAAGAAATTACATGAGTGGAACAAGGCTATCACTGACTTCAAGTATTCAATCACAAAATAATATTAAAAACTAATCATGGGATGTTGCTTCAACACCTAAAAGTATAATAACTGCAGTCATGCTTAATAATTGACATAAAATACATGAAAGCCATGTAGGACCAAAGAGAGGAAATAAAAATTTCTCCTCTTTGTACTCCATAGATGTTTATAGGCTTCCAGTAGCTTTCTGGGGGAAAAAAAAAAAAGTGAAGGGAAGGCTCCCACTTGTTTCTGTAGGTCTTGTGGATTTGTGGATTTTTATCTGGAACAATGTATTTTCAGTCAGTCCCTCTCTCCTGGGCTTTCGTTATGACAGCTGGACAGAAGAGTTGCAAGACTTTGTTTTCACTGACATTTCTAAATATTCTTGAAGTGTATCAAATTCTTAATTTCTTCCTTTCATTTCATCATTATAACTTATTTTAAAACACCTGTTTTGAGAATAACTGGTTAATATTTTTAACTAAACATGTAACATTACCATGGAATTTACTGCCACTCACCAAGTACTTGTCTAGATTCCATAACAGGTGAAATACTTAGAGTCGGATGGGATTTTGTATCTTTTAATTCACCAAAATCCAGCTGAATCAACCATGCTGATACTCTTTGTTTTCTAGGAGAGAAGGACTAGGCAACCCACTGGAAAAAGTGATGGCAGGGTGACAGACAACTCAGCACTTACAGGCACCTCTAGATGAAAGCAGGTTTTGTGCCAATGAGATTAGAAACTGATTTGAGAAAAGGGAAATGGAGGATAACAGAGGAGGTCATCCTAAACTTACCCACTCCTGTTCCAAGGCCCTTTTTCCTTCCCTTGGGTGCCAGTGCAAGCTGCCCTTTGCTGGCTGTTGCCCAGACAGAGTCAGAGCTGAAAGGCAGCCCCTGCATGGGCACCTGGAGCTCCAGCTCACCATGAGGATGAGCAGCACTGATGGGTTTTGTCTTTGAGGCTCTGTGGAACTGATGAAGGACTGAAAGGCTCTGTGATGGGGACACCAGTAGATGGTGGTGTTTTGTCAGTCTCAGCTGGTGGGTTATGGGCTCTTGGGAACAATTCTGGGTTTGTGACAGAGCAGCCAGAAATGGGCAATCAAGCAATGATTCTATCTCTTAGCAGCCTTCTTGAAGCTTTCCTGCCTTGCTGCACCTGATTTAACCAGTTTATGTGTGTTTACTGGGTTTTTTTCCATTCAGAAACATTCTGAGTGAATGGAAACGTTGGCTTGATGCACCGATATGGTGATGGGCTTGTCAATGACCTGAAAAGACTATTGCTTTGTGTTAGCAAATTTTGGTAGATGTTACCTTTGCTGTGAAACATCATTTCTCATAATTTACCTTTTCTGGTAGAGCCCTGAGTCACTTGCTGCTTAGCAGTTCTGAAACTAATGCCATTATGCTTCAAACCAATTTTCTGTAACATTACATTGCAGTACCTCCAGAAGTAAGGGATGAACATGAAACTAGGCATTGTTACCAGCTTAAGATCAGTACACTCCAGCAGATCCATGCTTTGTAGGTGCCAGGGAACAATTTTCATCCTTGTTGAGTCCAGAAATGTGAATTCTTGATTGCAGCTCTCAACTGATTTTACCCCAGTTCATTGTCAGAATCAGAAATACGAAACCTGAAATACGAAAACACAAACAGGAGTCTAAGGTAGCCAATGAAGATAGGAAGGATGTGTTATTGTAGCCTGCTATTCAGTGGGCTTCATTTCTTTGCTAATCCAAAGAATGCTTCTGTTGTGTTGAGCACATCAGTTTTGCCTGCAAACCCCCTTTGCTAAATTAGAACGAAATTTTAAGCTCACAGGAGAAAATCTGGAGTAGGTTAGCTTGACTATTATTCAGGAAGACTAGCAGAAAGAAAGGAGAATTTACAAAGTATTGCAGGGAATTGAGAGTAGAGGTACTAATGAGGGAGGCAGTGCCCACCAAGCAGGGGATGAGGATGGCAGGTCCCTTCCTGCACCGCATCTCCCCAGTGAGGTACCAGCAATGCAGGTCTGAGTCACTGGCACCATATTTGCCTTTCTGCTGTTAGTGCCAGGGAAAATGACAACCTGTGGTGCCCAGAATCACCCTGTGGAAGGAAGGTGGAATTGAGCATTAAACAAGATGGTGAGATAAAGAAAGAGGAGAGGAGAAGTAGGCTGCCTTCACATAATACCTTTTGCAGTAGAAAACTAGGAGAATGAGTAGGAAGTTCTTACATTTTAAAAAAAAATTCCTTATACACTTTCCAAATATCCAACACACGAGTATTGCCAGGAAACAGGAAGCCAGCAGAGTTTTATTGCTTTCTTATTACCCCTTTTTCTTGTTATCAGTCAAGTATTTGAAATCCCAGAGCATGTTGTTCCTAAACTCTCATTAATAAGCCACACTATAAATATGAGTATGTTGTTTTATAAATACTGCTTTGCTAAATTCCCTTTGGGCAATAAATATGAAAGTCAACTCACTGGAAGCTAGCAGAATTAAGAAGCTGTAATGTAATAGCAGTGTCTGTCTCCTGAGCTACCATTTTTCAAGCTTTCATCCGTAATTCTGTCTCCATCCCACTGGCTAGGCCAAGAGAAGGGTGCATTGTCAGTGACACTTCTGCTGAGAAATAAAGTTGTCTCTCTCCCAGTAACTGCCAGTGGTGCTAATGGCAGCCAAAGGTTTTGCTCACATAAAGCTGGGAAAAACCTGTTCATGGTGGGTCTGAATGCATTGCAAGGCACTGTCCTGTGCAGGGGCTGGCTGGGGGGGCTGGGGTTATTGTCCATGATGCCTCTTGGTATGCAATAGAGTGATGTTTGCACATGCCAGCATTGGTAAGGTCTAGTCAGTTTATTTTAGCAATGTTGCCCACAGGAGAGTAGGAGCCAAATACCAGTTTGGTTTCTAAACTCACTACTTTAAAAAGTTTTAAATTGATAGAGCAGGTTGCTCATGAAAAAAGTCCAACCCTACAACCAAGGCAGCATATTCACTCACCATAGTTATTCAGTTACTAACCATAGTTACCAAGACAAGGGTTTGGTGACATTTTTTAAAGTTCTTTTTTTTCCATTGACAACAGTGCACAAAGACAGTGACTGTGGGACACTTGTGGGACACTGCAATCCATGTTAAGAACTAGAGAGGAGATGATAACAAATCAAACAGTTGGATTTAATAGATGAAGGTTTTGCAGATGTCAGGGACTATGAATGGTCTGTTTCAGTTGTGAAACATGTATCCACCATGCAACCTCTACAGAATAGTTAGGTCAGTCTGTTTGAATCTCTGAACACCTGAATTTTCTTTCCAAAATACAGCTAGTGAAATCGTGCCCAGTCTGTCACTTTTCTTTTTTACGGCTGTGTTTCCTGCTGGCATAGATGGTGCAGAGCTGACTCGAGCACGAGTTAAGAGTGACACCAAGTGGTTAAGTGTTGTATTTCGAGGCAATTTTTTCAAAGTATCTTTCTGGTTTATCTTTGTTTTTGAAACACCACTCTTGGGTTTTTTCTTCTAAATAGTCCTGATTATGTCACTGAATATTTTTTCTTTTAATAAACAGACACAGGTTCTCACTTGTTTTATAAGCAAACATCATCCTCAAATTTATGCTCCAATTCTTTCTGTCCATATAATACAATTTACATAAAATTTCTTTCCTCCAGAATAAGGCAGTTTCTGGCTCTTAATGAGGTATGTGTTGAGAAACATGTGGAACTGTTTTCAAAGAGGAATAGGAAAGCAGCAACTGCACTATAATTATTTGACTGTAGAACAGTAAAAAGGATGAGCAGCAAAATGTGCTTCTGGGTAAGGAATCTTCAGGGCAGTCATGCTAGAATAATGCACATTTCTTTCTACCCACTTCCTTTTAAATGGTAGATATCTAGTGGCAAGCTGTTCCCCTGTTTTCAGCCTCAGCAGAGCTCTGTGAAGGACAGGTGTGAGGTAGCCCACTTACAAAAAACCCTACTGAGAAAACCAAAATTCTCAGAACTCTTGAATTAGAGCCTACTGCCAGAAAGCTCTTTAATTTATGCCCTCTTTCACATAATCAGCAAAATAACAGCTCTGATAGGAGTTATCCCCTCCCTAATCAATCAAACTGTGATTCTTGGTAGCTCTGTGAGCAGCCATTTTTCTGGAATTAGGTAATCAGTGTTCTCACAGAAAGCAACAATCTGCTAGCCTGAGGTATTCCTTTTTGTGGCAAGTAGGAAGACTAAGTCAAAGCAGCTTTTCTTACCAAATAACCTGATTATCCTAGCCAAAGCTTACAGTGCACAGAAGTCCAGGACTTTCATTTCTGTGGTCAAAAACACAAAGGAAAGGGAATCAGTGTTAAAGAGCACTTGGGCAAATGACTGACAGAAAAAGCCTGTACCCTACCTGGAAGAGAAGCCCAACAAAAGAAGCACTGGAGGGAACAAGAGTGGTGTTGCAGAATGAACATTAGTTGGAATAGCACTCCTTGGAAAGTCTTTGAGTTAATGGCCAGTCCTGCTACCCACATAGAAAATAGTAGTTTTGGAGTTGCTTGCATTAAAGTGGATGGCAAAGACAGACCAATTAGAGGCCTGTGGATAAAAAAAATAATTACTTCGGTCAATCCGCTATGCTTTTGAAAAATGTAATCAAAAAAAAAGGCAGCTATTTTAACTGCAGACACAAAATTGTTCCCGTAAGGGAATTTTGGCATAAGTAGTAAGCTCTCTGCTGTTCATGTAAGAGAAGTGTTTTTGTGCCACTGAGTTGGAAGGTGACAATGTTTTTAGATGGTGCCCTTGTGATCTCAGTAATTATCACATCCCTTGCCAGGGTAACAAACTAGCAGAGTAAAATACAGTTTGCTGGTAGAGTTGTGAGAATTCAAGTAATTCAACTGCTGCTTGATGTGTCAGGATGGAGTGAGAAAAAACTGCAAGGGATCCCACTGTGTTTCGTGGAAATGTCAGAGCAGGATCGGCATAAAGGGACTATAACTGCATTAATGTCTCCCATTGATGTCCTAGTTGATTTCAAAATTTTTACATAATTTTTCTTTGAGTTTCAGTAAATTCTGTGTTTGGACAGTGCTGTTATGTTTTTGTTTATTGCCAATCAAAATCTGCTAATAGTGAGTTCTTCAATTTTGCAGTTAAAAAAATAGCATTTCTCATTCTATGTATGTGTTTTATACAGAAAGTGTAAAGCTCTTCATTAATTCCTTCGTGTACCTATTAACTGGTGTTGCTTTGGCAACCTCTTCCTCATGTGTTCCATTCTTCTTCATGTGTTCTCAACAGGCATTATCTTTGTGTGATATCAATATCAGCCAGATTTTGTAAGACACAAAATGATGTTTGTTGGTAATAGTTGCTTTCATGATTTTTTCAGTTATAAATATAACTGGGTTTGTACATGGGGGTTTTAAACATTTTGAGTTTCAAATGAAAAGTAAAAATCCTGGGTGGAAGGCATTTACCCCAGGGGACTGGTGTAGGTGTGAAGTGCCACTAAAAACCAATTCCCAGCCGTTTCTGGCCATGCCTCTCCCTGCTCACCATTCAGAAATGTGGCAGCTGTTTTAGTGCCAGAATTGCCTGATTTTCCCTAGAAATCTGATATTCTCTCGTTAAGAATTGAAAGTTACCTAATAAGAAGAGCTGCAAAAAGGACTGCTTATGCCATAAAAGGAATTCCATATGGCTTCACATTTCCCGCATTAAAAATCATTTTGCTACTCTTCATTCATGCTTTAGGAAATTGAGAATTATGTTGCCATCTTCTTTTGCAAAAGGGCATCAGAGATAGCACAGAGAATAAACAAAATAAAAAAAATATTTCTTCTTTTCCATCAGTGGCAAGTAGGATGGTTCAAAATGTTTCATTTGAAATCTGTATCTCACACCTGAGGCCAACATGGGAGATTGCATCAGCAGGTGCTTGGAGAAGATGCTGTTTGTCTCCATTTGCAATAGCTTTGTATGAATTTAATTATTAATAAGCCAAGTTCTTCAGTGGTTCATGCCTGCAAATATCAAGAGAGTTCCAAGGCCTCAAGTAGTAATCATTAGAAGATAAATACTCAATTTATCTCAAGTTGATTTAAGCATAGACCAGCATAAAAATAACAATTTTCCAAGATGGAGAACCAGGAGGGACAGCATACTTGTGTTTGGTTGTTCTAATGTAGATTGAAGTCCTATAGGGAAAAAAAAATCACCTTCACTCTCAAGATCCAGGCAGGTTTTGTGACATATGAGGCACCATATGGGATATTGCTGAATCGTGGGACTCAATTTAGCTCTTGCTAAAGCTGTTTTATCTAAGAGATATTTTGAATTGTTTTCATACAGTTTGCAGGAGTTAATAAAATATCATATGAAACAGTCTCTGAATCCATCAAAAGCATTTTGAATCTCTACTGGCAGGAAAAAAGCTTAGAGCTGTCTAATATTTACTGGCCTCCCTTGAGGTGCCAATCAAATCAGCTGTAACAATGTGACCATGAAATTTTGCAGTATTATCAGGAACACTTTAGAATTGTCACTTTTTTTTTTTAATGCAAATCAAATTTGTCTTTCTGGTAAACTCTCTGTTGACCTCAGCAAAATGGATATGATGCATGAAAATTCTGGTAATTTTTCTGCCTGGTACTAGAGTGGTGAAGCATCAGAGTTTCAAGGAAAATCTTTTATACAATTTGTGCTTTCAAAGGCTATGGGTGGGACCAATTTTTACAGCAAGAATTGAGTCAATATGATCAATGTTAGCTGAAGGTAACTAAGGTGAATTCTTGGCTTTTCTATTTCTTAGGAGCCTCTCTAAGTGCTATTTATATAGTATTGATACAGCTTTTTTCTGAGACTGAATATATCCTTTTGTTCTTTGGTCTCTTTATTTTAAAAGATTTGTTGAGGTTTTCAAAGTCTTCTATAGTCTTATCTATTAACAATTTACTACCCTAATCTTAATAGATTTCTGGCACAATACAAAAGAAAAACAGCCCATGCTCTCTGCACCAATACAATACTCTCACCTCTGCCCCAGGATAAGTAAACTCTTACAGTTTTCCATAGAAGTTTTGTATCTACTATTTAGAAGGGAAATGTCTTAAGGAGCCTAAAAGCAGCTGAGCACAGAGAAATCTGCTTGCCAATGCATATCATTGATATACAAAATAAAACATACATTTGTATCTCTTAATGATATATAGCTGATATATGACATGAGACTAAATTCTCTGTCAGGAATTCTCAGTAAAAGTGCAGTTCCCAAAGTGTTTTCTTTAAGAATGTCCTGGGTACTTCAGCTGCATGTGGCATTCACCCCTTCAGGTGTGGGTTTAAACCTCTATCAGCCCTTATTATTGCACATTATTAACTGACAAGTCATAAATGATTATTCATTATATTTCAATGAGGTAATGATGCATGAGATCTGAGCAAATCATTCAATGAAATCATCATGCTATGCATGTTAACTTTAGAGTAATACCCTATTCACACAGGGCAAAAAGGAAAAGAGTCATTAATGAAGGACTGAAAATTAAAAATATTAACTCCTTTTTCTGTCAGAATTAACTTGCCTTGTATAACACACCAGGAGAACCTAAGCCTTTCCTATTCTAGGTTTTTCTACTTTTCACCACACTAAAAAGTAGAACTAATCAACAATCTTGCCCTCTTTATAAGTAGCTTCGGTATGTTTCCTGCTGCTTCTCAGGTTCTTTTCAAGACTTGAAAATCAGTGGTAAATGTGGCATGGACCACATTTACTCAAATTTCCTGGGGGAAAAATTAAATTGCTTTTGCAGATTATAATTTTTAAAGAAAATTAGTTTGCCAAATTTTATTTCACCCTTTTTCACATACACCAATTAAGTTATTTTACTCTTTTACTTCAGCTTCTTTTGCCAGGACATGCAACAAAAATTTCATTTGCATTTTTCATAAAAAGAGAGACCAGTTTGGTGATTGGCATAAAGAGAAAATTGAAAGAACAGGCATTTTGATAATTCCTCTATCCCAGAATAGAAGAACCAGTCTTGTACTTTTTTCATGGTTATGCTCCATTAAGGTAAACCATTGTTCAGAGTACTCTGAACCCTTCAGAGTTTAATTTTAGTGGAAATGTAAGGGGAAATATTTTGGAAAACCTTGAACCTAGAGAGTATTCTTCTCAGCTTTGAAACTGTCCTATACACTCCTAAATGAATTAAATGTAATTATGCAGAACTTGCTCAAATATGGATTTTCATTCTTTCTGTTTGATTTTTGATATTTTAGAAAATAAATCCCTTACACTTCTTTCAAATGGTATAGATTGGACCAAAATAGCATCAGGTTTATTGCTTTATGTTAAAAGTTATATGACTATTTCTACTGAAAACGCATAATGAAATTTGCAGTACTAGGGTTGTCTTTGTGGTTGAAAAACATTCTGCATTCTGATATATTTTAATGAATATTTTGAAAACCTCAGAGACTAATTTAGATTTTCTCTGACATTTTGTAAGTACTTCATTAGAGTTATGTTTCCTTCAGCATTGGCAGGCATTCTTAAACTGAGTTAATGAATAAACATTGCAACAGTCATCTAAAATAATTTCTATCCTTGTCCCTGTAAACATCTATACATTCCCTAACAACCAGAAAACAAGGCCAGCTCAGGAAAACTGCTCTGGGGAGAGATTAGGGGCAAACAATGCTGATTTCAGATATCAGAATTAAGAACAAAATCAGTTAATGTGTACTGCACAACAATAACAACAACATAAAGACCAGCAGGATCCTCTCAGCGAGAAGGAGTGACAATAGGACACCAAACTTGAGGACTTTTAAGCCATGGTATTCAAGACAATATCAACCTTCTATTTTTCCCTATATGGCCCCAATATCTGTACTGCTTTAGTATAAAATCAGAACAATCAAAACTTGTATTGCCTGCAGACTGTCTGCTGCAGCTTCCCTTTGGAAGAACGGATGCAGAGCATGTCCTGTGGCGCACAAAAAAAGCAGGAAGTTTTCCTCAGCAGCTGCAGAGGCCACTAGGCCTGCTAATGCTGTGATTTTGGAAGTACATATTTCTAAAGGATGGGGAGCACAGATGGATTGGAAGATCACAGACTGTCAGGCACTGCACACAATAAAATTAGACAGTAAAGAACTCTAACAGTAGTAGAAAAGCAAATCAAAGATGTGGTGCAAAAGGAAATACTAATATAAGTTGCAGATTACTTTTTTTGGAGGCAGGGACAGAAACAGCAGTGAAGAAGGATGGCTCCTAGGCAACTTCATTTCAAGTCTTTAAAAGCAGCCGTGGGATTTTATTCTTCACAAGACTAATGCTTCCATCTCTATTTTTGCTTCCTCTTCCATCTTGCAGGGGTTAAGAAAGGCAAAAGGTTAAAAATTTAAGATGGTTTTGCTTGTTGAAAGTGTACCTGTTATTGCAATCACACTTAAGTACATAACACTTCTGGGTTTTTATCTGTGTTTAGTCAGTATTTTGTATCAAGTGAAGTCAAGCATTTTCAGGATCTTCATAGCTGAGTCTTGGGTCTAATACTGAGGAGGGAGATAGTTTATGTAATGGCATAGATGGCTTTAGGGTCAAGGGTAGTAGCCTTGCACTTCTTTTTTACCAATTTCACTTTGGTTTATTGAATTCTTCTTGAGGTCTATGCAGTTTGTGTTTTGTTGCAACTTTACATGCAAGAGAAACACTAAGTTTATATAGTGAGTATTCCCTTGGCACTGTCCCACCCAGTTCCTAACACAGTTTCTGTGGTAGGAGAAAAGACTGAAAAGACTTAACTGTTTTTTCCCAGTTTCCAGTAGTGGTGGATGATCTCCTGTCACCTTGTTACTCCAGTTCATAGGAAGAGTTAGGATTTCAGCTGCTCAGTTGAAATGTTTTGACACTGTCACTAATTTGTGTAAAAAAAGATACTTCTTTTATTTAAGGTGGAGTACCTATTTAAGATTAATCCTTTTTGATGATTCTTACAATAGCATAGTAATGTTTTTTAATCTAGTTCAGAGTCTGAGGTGAAAACAAAGCATTTTAAGTTCTAGAGTAAGAGTTAGCAAGGTTTATGTACTCAAAAGCTGTTGCCTCCTGTGGATGATCTCCTTAGATTCCATGCCTGATTAGTAATTCAGTGGCAGGCTATTATTACTGTTTTTCAGTTTCAAATTGTTTCCAATCCAACCAAAATCCCCCTTGCCATTGCAGGGAAAACATAAACATTTACTGTCATTTTTTGTCTGTGCAAGTTCTGTGTTTAAAATAAACCATTTCCAAAACTTCCCATAATCATGGGCCCAAACAACTGATCAGGCATTTTTTAACCTCATTTGTCATTTTCTACAGTAGTTACTGTGTAACATTCATTCCTTCCAGAGAAGTAAATCCACCTATATATACAGAATCTGCTTTCAGCAAGTGCAGTTTTGTTGCTTTTGTGACTGATGTTAGCACCACGTCAGAGAGGCCTGACACTGATTTTGGAAAACAGCTCAAAACAAACAGCAGGGCCATTTAAAATGGTGGGGGTTTCCTAGTTTAAAAGGGTTTTGGCTAGAAATTGAAGAATCCCTCTCATGGAAGGTGCTCTGAACAAGATTGTATTTGAACATCGCTGTGGTTTGGGACTGCCCACATTGGATTTGGAAATTTAATATGCAAGTGGATGTTGTGTCAGGAATGAACCAGATGGACTCCAGGGCACTGGTGGGGTAATGGAATATGAATTTTCTGTCCTATGTGAAAAGTGCTGATTGTGAAAAGGATTTTTGATTTCAAAGAGACAAATTATCTCATGATCTTTTGCCAGAACACAAAATGTTATACTGTCAACCAAATTAAGTGTTATATTTCAAAAAGTTTGTTCTAAATATTTTGTTTCTTTTTAATGATCTACTGCAATATTTTAAATATTATTTTGAACAAATCTTTATTTAAAATGGAAACATTTCTTGTAAAATTCCCTCACTTGACTGAAATCTTTTGGCAAATTTTCAAATACTTTTAGCTTCCTGAAATGATAATGACTGACAAATTTCCTGCTCAACAAATAAGATTTTAGCCCATCTCTTTGCCAAACACTTTGAAACTCAGCAGAAAATACAGATAATTGCACTTCCTGCAAGTTCATCTTTATAATTAATTAGGCAGTAAAGATGGGCATAAGTCCCAAATGTGAATTAAGGCAGCCTGGGGTTTTTAGCAGATTTCAGTACCATGACAGAGAGACCTCCAGGCTTTCCGGATTTTTTTTTTTTTTTTTTAATTTTTGGTCCATAATTAAGGGTTAGAAATACTGTCTCATTTGTCTAGTAACAAACATGAGATCCTCCTGTAATGGTGTCACTGTCTGTGGGTGCTGGCTTTGAAAGCTTGGGTGTGTTGTGCTTTCCTCCTGATCTGGCTCTGACAATACCCAAGTTATCCGAAGAAGTATTTTGTGCAACTGTCTGGTACAGCTACTTGTTTTCTACAAAGGAGCAGCCACATGGAGCTTGCAATCAGATCAGCTCCTTCCACTCCCCATCTCTATGAGATGTGGAAGGTTTTGGTGATTGGGTGCTCTGCAGAAAGCTGATGTTCCTATCTGAGCGTACTCATGCAGAGAAACTGAAAGGACAGGCCTTGACCAGGGGAAGGTTTTAAAAAGTACAGTTCAGAGCTCTTCACAAAATAGTTTTGCACTCCCTTGGGTTGGTGGGTGACAGAAAAGAGCACAGGGAATAATTCCTGTCCCTGGGCTTTAGCACTTGGTTAGCCAGCTGCAGCAGCACAGTTGGGTTTTCCATAACAAAGGGCAACCACATATTTTTGATCTGGCTTTTGTTAACACTGTGAAAAAGACAAAAGTTGAGGTTGCCATGGGGCAGTGCCACAACTGTGAGTGCTGTGAGCCATAGTCAGAATAAAATAGTTCTTTCTCCATGTAAGAATGGCTGCTCTCAGAAAATTCAGATTCAAGTTTAGGGACTGTGGAGAAACTTCACTTCATAACTACTGCATGTCACAGTAATTATATTTATAAGAAAGCTTTTTCAACACATCCAGCCCACAAGCTGGATGTCCTTTCCACTGTTCCATTTCCAATAAAGGAGGAAGGATTGACATGATAGAAAAGACCTTCCTTTATTACAGGGACACTCAGAAATATCAACTAGGCTGAAAATTCCAAAGGCACTGGCTAAAATCACATGGGATCTAGTGTGTACCTTAAACCAGACACATCCATCCCACCATGCTTATGTACACAGCAGTCCTTCTCCTTTTGGCTGCATTGATGAGAAAGACCAACTCCAGCCTTTGTTTCAGTGGCTGCTCTCCAGGTGAGGCAGAAATCCTATGGGAAGGGCTCCGACTGTGTTGATTTCAAACCTGTAAGGTGGAAAAGTCTGGTTTCCAAACAGTTTGGAAAGTTTACTGCTACAGGTTTTAATGATACCTGACAGAAGCCACAGCCACAGGTACATTTGGTTCACTCATTCTGCTTCACTGCTAAACATCTTGCCCTTCCCATGTGCCCTTGGGGGTGAGAGAAATGCTCATGTGGCATCCTGCTGCCTTTCAAAAATAAGAGGGAGCTATTTAGAAAAGTGGGATCACAGCAGGGGAGGACTGGCTTTAATTTAAAAATGAGATGTAGGTCAAATCTTAAATTCTAAAGCGCAGTCCTGAACCACTGTACTAAATGGAAGTTAAGTGAGAAAACAGGACAAGTAAACACTCTGTAAAAGACTGATATTTTTATGAGATGCAATTAATTGCTTTTAACTCTCTGGCAAGCTGAAGAAAATAGCTGCCTCCAAAACTGATGACGTTTCTTCCTTTTCCATGAGGATATCAGAGAGAATTGTAACCTGCAGGCAGTGTTACCATGCGAGCTGTTTTATCTCTGTGTTATCAGCAGGATGCAATATTGCTGATAAAGTGAAGCTTCCCTGAGACAGTTCTGATTTGCAAAGAGATTTTAAAAATGGTCAAGACATGAATAAATAGTTGGGTGTATCAGAGCTGGAGTAATGGAAAAGGGAGTTTGGCTGGAGTGTTCTGTATGTACAAACAGCATTTCTCTTTTCTCTTGTTGAGAAGGAAACTGTAGAACTGAGTAATTACATCAGTGTGCTTGGTATTGTTCATAAAAGGTCCTGAAAAGTTAAACATCTCTTATGAGTTAAGTATTCTTCCATTAGACAAATTTATCAGGAGAGTAGTGGAAGTATTTTTTTCCACAACAACAGATTCGATTTCATTTATTAACACACATCTCTATTAAAAACTGAGTCTGTTTTAAGCATTTCAGATGGGCTTTAATAATGGATTTGCTTACTTTTTCCCAAGTCATTTCAGGAGGTCTGTCTTTCTTCCAGGAAAAGTTATTACTTCCCTCTAAAATCTGCAGAAATGCAGATGCTGTCAGTACAAAACCCGAGGCCTGAACAAGCCTGGATGCATGTAATTGGAGGTTCCCCAAGGCCTTTCATATTTTTGCACAGTTAATCATCAGGTAGAGTTTGTTAGAAGGCCCTTGGGCATCTGTAGATGCTGATTTTATGCCCTAAATAAATGGGATCAGAGCAGTATCAAAAAAAAAATACATCCCCCAACAAAATTAAAATCACTACCAATATATTTAGCCACTTTACATGCATCCCTGCTTCATGAATAGGCTCTGTTATCCAATATCACCAGTGCTATTCTGTCCCCAGAGCTGTGCTCTTTTGAGGAGGCTGCTCTGAATTTCTAAAATGCTATTTGGCACATATCAACTTTATTGATGTCTGGCTGATGCCTTCCCATGCAAAGAAAAACACCTTGAATGGGATTTGTTCTGCTCTAGTGTTAAGAAAAGGAGGCATAGCTTAGATGATTCATGATTCATTCTCTTTCTTCATTTGACTGCACTAGTAAACCAACAGTAAAAAATATATATAAAGAAAAACTGTAACCTTAATGTCCCCTGCAAATTTTTCAGCTCTCCTAGGACATATTTCTGTGTATCCTAAATTGTGGTTGTAAGTAGGTAAATCAGCCTGTCAGCAAGACACAAAACAACTATCCCAAATTTCAACACTGAGTTTGATACCTTGGAGACAAGACCACCATCTGAGAATTTACAAAAGGTTAGTGAGAAATAAAGGCCGATATTCCACTGAGAAAGGTTACAAGATGGGCAGAAACAACAGGGAAGCATTTTGCTTCCATGAGAGGCAGCAGAGAGCTGAGGGTTTTAAAGATAACTCACAACTAAGGTACTAAGAGGGGTGAACCTTTGTTTACTTACGGATTTATCCTCATACAAGAAGCTGAGTATTTTAAAACATATTTCCCAGTAGTCTAGATGTGAAACAATATAATCAGACAAAGGAGAGTGGAATACTAGAAGCCAGATTAAATAGATCTGCAATGATTTTATAGCAAATGATTCCAAATTAGTCTCCAAAATATCTAAGTTGCAGAAGAATCATAAAATAAAATTTAAAAACTGTTCAATGTAGAAGCTTCTGATAGCATTCTTAATCACACAGCTGCACTATTTTAAAACAGTTCTGTAAGAAACTGGGGTGGTTTTTACATGATTGGAATATTCATAAATAGAGTGAGTAGTACAACTAAATCTTTTCTAAATGAGATCCTTCTAGATTTACAATGGATGTCTATTTCAATGGAAGTTGCCATGGTTACAGCACAATTCTGCATAGAGCACATTTTCATCACAAATTGTTACACATTTATATACAAATAGTTTGGACACATTTTTCGAACTTCTTTTTAAATGAGAGCTACAAGGACAGCCTTGAAGGAAAATTCTGTATTTGTGCCTGGGCACAGTTTTGGTCCAGCTGCACTGGGAATCACCAGATAATTCAGACTGGGGTGGGCCTCAGGAGGTCTCTAATCACAGCTCCTGCTCAAAGCAGAGTCAGCTTTCAGAAAAGACCAGGTTACCTGGGGCTGTGCCCAGATATATTCTGGAAAACTTCAAGGTTGGAAACAGCACAGCTTTTCCTGGGCCCCAGACTTGTGTGCAAGAGAGGGCAATGCTCCTTGGCAAACTCTTCCTCCTTCCTTGCTGTGGCTGGGGTAGAAAGCACTCCTGTACAATCTGTGTGACACGAAAGCTCTCACGGACTTTATTCAGTCAGCTTTGCTCTCCAGGCCTGCAATGAGCCTCCCTTTTCACCTTCCTGCTCACAGTGTGAGGCACAAACAGCTCACTCTTGGTCCCCTTTCCTGGAGTGCTGCTCAAAGGTAATTTCAAAAGCATCCTTGTGTAAAGACAAATGTTTGCTGAGTGCTCAGGTGTCCTGCTGAGGAGGTGTTATCAAAACAAGTTTTTTTCTTTATTGCTCTGCTGCATTTTATTGCTCTGGTTGCATCAGTGTGCCATACATACTGAACAGAGTGGTAGCTCCTGTACAATCTCATGTCACAAAGTGCCTGGACATCAGAGGTCATCTTGCTTTTCAGTGTGGGTACTGGATGACTTGTCAATGTTTGAAGTAAAATTCCACTTCTGAACATCCATCTATCTAGTTTTATTAAACAGCCCTCCATGGTTGCCAGTGTCTGGACAAGTCTTTTGAATTAGGTTCATATTAAATTTCTGAGGATTAGTTTGGGTGAAGGCTTCATGCTATAATTTGAGGTTCAAATAGGAAATTTCCCATAATTGTACTTTATGGTATCAGGGAGAAATTGAAAACAAGGTTAAAAAAAAAAGGGAAAGGTAGGATATCTTTGTTTAGGAAGTATTAAGCTGACAATTCTTACATGATATTTTCATTAACTGATTGCAATACTGTGGGAAGATTTTCTGACTTTTGCTCTGTGAATTCCACCACCAGCACGCCACAAGGAGTCACTCAGTAAGTTCTCATTATGCCTGTCTGCAATGGACTGACTCCAGGCAGTCAGAGAACAGGTTTGTTGGGTTGCTTTTTAGAAATATGGAAAGTGTGAGGGGGATCTCTGGTGCTGCAGAGGGTACAGAGTGGCAACATTTATTGGAGTGGAGGAATGTTCTTATAAAAGAGTAATACAAGGTTATTGCATTTACAAATTATCTGATGGTCTGCCGGTTGCTCAGTGCCATCTTGCTGGAAGCAAGCCACAAATCCTCTTCTTCATTCACCCTTCTGTGACATCTTTAACTCCTGTGATGGATTTCTCCATTTGTATAGGCTCAGACACAGTTGATTTGAATATTACTTCTGATACGACTCTGCAACTCTGAGAAAGAGAAAGGACAATTTTTCTCACCAGTTGGTAAATTCTAAAGTAAATCAGCCTTTTTAATGACTCTGCCTGTGATTCTCATGTGACTTATTTGGTTCAAGGCTTCTTGGTATGGTTTAGGAGACAAGGCACAATCTTTTTTCTTCTTTTTCCTTTACTGGTCCCTGATAAGTAACATAAATTAGAAAAACCTGCACGAAGTGTGGACTCTCCTCTGAATCTGAAATAAGTTTTCAACATCTGATTATTGATGGTTTAATTGCAAGTACATGTCAGAGGCAAGAAAATTTACATTTTCCAAACATACTGACATGTAATAGAAATCAGGCCCATGTACTGTCTCTCTCTACTACTAAATATCTCTGCTGAAATTTCTGCCTGTTTATAAATATGTCTACATCCAAACACTTGAGCTTTTAATGCAAATTTATATCACATAACTGCTATGGGGATCCCTAACCTTAGGACAGCCCTTGGAATCCATTTTGTCTCTGTTTGAGTTCGTCTTTTGTTCCTCTTTAGGGTTTATTTATATCATTTTTGAAACATTACAAACTAAGGACTAAGGCTTCTATCACCCCAACTCCAGCAAAACCCTTCACTGGGTGAAATGTTGTTATCTATGTGTCTGCACAGCATGCACTGCTCTTTCCTCGTGTTCATCCAAAAAGAAACATTGACTTTGTTGTTTGCTACGAGGGCTTTTCAAAATACTCTGGTCAGCTCTTCAAGTGATCATTTCAAAATAAAACTCTAAGCTTATTTAATGATCTCTCTGATGAAACTATTGTTAATTTGGTCCGGTTTCTCTACTTTAACATCTTGCAGAATCTTCCAGTAGGACAGAGAGTATTTTACTGGAGTTATTTTCTTTATTATTCAGCAATTGAAAAATCTTAACACTAGTAAAAATCTTCTGGGCTTTTATTAAGTTAGGTCTGATTTATGTAATTTGCCATAAAGTTCATTAAAGACTTCATTAATTTTTCACCAATCTGTAACAGTCTTATCACTGCTGTTTTTATTAGCAGAGATAAAATTAACTAGGTTTGACTTTTTAAATTTGGGGGCAAGTCATTTACCTGCCCTATCACCACTTTCATAATAATTACATTTTGCTTTGTCAGATGTGAAATGGTTCTCTTCTTATCCATCAGTTCCAGTGATTAGGATCCCATATTTTAGACCAATTGCTTGTACTGACACTTTGATCTCAGCAGTTTATGTTCTCATTAGCTGACTGAATCTTTGGTCTTTCCCTTTTCCAAAAGAATCATTGGGTTTGAGACTTCTAATGCTAAAAAGATATGGAAAATTCCCATCGTCCTGCAGCTTAACCATGAACCCTGAAGGGATTGATGCCAACCTGGATTTCACTTGTATTTGTCCATCTGCCTTTCCTAGACCTCAGTGGTCCTTCCTGGGAACAAGGAAATATGAAAACCCTTCAGATGTGTGTTTCATGTCAGAAACAACCCAGGGTGTTTTGTAAAACAGGACTTTTTGACTATTTTCTGCCCTCTGATAAAATTTTTCGCTCCCCCATGCACCATCACCTGTGCTATACCAACACCCATTTGCCCATGACTTCAAATACCAGCCAGCGATTTCCATATAGACTGTCATTCCCGCATTTGTTGGAATGCTGGACCCTTTAATGGTCTGGCAAATCACCTGGGCCATTCTGTTATATGGACTAGTGCCCACCAAATCAACCAAATCTAGTAGGTGATGACCTATTTTTATTTAATTATCTAAAAATGGCTACAAGAAAAGTACAATGAAAGTATTTTCAAAGGGAAAATGAAGCCAGTTCCCACTCTCTTTTTCCTCCACAACTATCACTCAATAGTAATTTCCTCTAAAATGTATCAATACTTATTGTAGAAAAATCATGATCTTGCAAGAGAAACCCTGCTTTATTCAGAATTACTGCTGTATATTTCAGATTCTCTTCCTTGACCCCTTGTCCTTTACACTTTGACTTGATAGAGTAAAATAGCTGGGTGAAAGGTACCAGTGACACTTGTGTGATAACCCTGAGCCTTCTGCCACCACAATATTTGGAGTCTTCTGTGCCAGAGGAATGTTTCAATGCACAGAGCAGAGCAAAGCTCTTGGTAGGCACAGGGAATGTTTGAGACATTCAAGTGAACTCTGTCACAGACACAGTGACCTGATAAATACGTGTGTTCTCTCTAATACCTCAGCTTCAGTGGTTTTAATCCCTACCTTTGTGAGGATTTTGATCAAGTCTCCATTTGAAGGACTTTTGAGATGTCCAGCTGACTCTGGTTCACACAGTGGTTTTAAAGCTGTGTCATTTGTATGCTTTTACTAGAGAGAAGGCATGCAGAGAGGCTAAGAAGGAGCCTTTGCACACATTTTAAACTCTGCTTTGAAGTAGGAATGTGTTCTGACATTTAACTGAGAGCTTATTCAGACATATATCCTTTAAAATTTATTTAGCAAAAGAGTGAAAACATCTCAATTACCAGTGCTTCTGACTTGTTCCTGTCAAAAGTTGAGAAAAACTGTGAATACAGTTTATTTGTAACTCTCATGATTGTTACAAATAGCACTCTCCTTCAGCACAACATTTCGGATCTGAAGACTTGGGAAAGTCTGTGTCAGAATGGGAAAGAGAATCAGCATCCTTCTGATCACAGTCTCTGGAGATCCTAAAATGCACACTCTTCTAGTAGCTACTCATAATTCCCCACACATGAAAGTTAAATTGGACTTCATTTAACATCTAAATTAAAATATCTTGTTCTACTTAGGGTTCTTGGTTAATCTTTTTAAAGCTATTGTTCTAATTTTCAGGTTTTCTCTAAATTAGCAATATATTCTCCTCAGATTTCTCCTAAGAGGAAAGTCCTGCATCTGCACCAAGCAGCATTAACTCCAATGGGAACAGGAGCTTGCTCACATAGAATTCACAGCTTTGATGACAAAGAATTACCCTTCTGATAGTGTTCATGTCAGATGAATTAACCTGCCTGCAAGGAAATTGCAGAACTAGGATTTCTTATTGTATAATTCAAAGTTTGAATTCATAAAGACTGAAAGAAAACAAACAGAAAGAAAACTAAAAAAATTACTTCTGTTTTCTTCAAAATGGTATTTTCTTTTCTTTTGTTTCATAATTTTCTATAACTCAAGGGTAAAACACTAACATTATTGAGATGAATTCTTAATGTCAAAGAATGAAAGAATCTGTCAATCTGCAATGAAAAATAAACAATTTTAGCTTTGCAATAGAAAGGTAATTAAATTCTTCTTGCAAAAATACAGTTTTAAGAATACTTTATTGCAATGCCATTTGAATCTCATGGAAGTTCAAGGACTGAGCACCTCTAAAATCAGAAATGAAAAGCTTTTTAATGTCCATCACCTTTTTTGATAGAGAATCTTGAGAGCCTGAAGAGCTGGAGAGAGCTGCCTGTGCTTTGTGTTAGTTTGCAAAGACATTCCCAAACTAATGGAGGAAACATCCCCATCGATTGAGCAGTGCTGCTCTCTGTGCACTTTCTGATTTATTGCAGCAGCTCTGCATCCTTTCAGCCACGGTGCAGCTGCAGTTACCTTTTCTCATGGCCATAGCAGGGCCTGTTGCTGACCTCATGCAGGTGAGGCTCTGTAAAAGCATCCAGCCCTTTCTGATGTCCTCCACTGCATGCCTGTGACTCCTGCTGCTGCTGCTTTTCCAAATGCCTCTCAACCTCCAAGGTAGCTGCAACCCAGAATTCTCCTCGCAGACTCTTCTGTCAATGGGCTCCCGCCATCCATACCAGGGAGATTTGGTGCTCTTTGCTACCCACAAATACCCCATCAGTGCTATCTTAATCCACTTCTTCCATCTGGTACTCCTGTACTTGAAAAGCCCTCTGCCTGCTCCCTGCCCTCAAAGAGACACTCCTCATTATCACTGTTGTTGAAAAGAGAGGCATGCACAGGCTCAATCTGCACTTGTCAGCAAGCTCCAGCTTGGTTATCTCTCTTCTTATTTTCCTTTTCCACAAGTGGGTATTTTTCAGGTGGACATTTGAGAGTGAGTGACCTGAGCAAGTCTCTGCTGGAGACTTTTCTATTAATCTCTTATTCCAGCCTTATAGTTGTCTTCCACACAGGAGACAATCCACAAAATTGCTTGCTCATTTCAGTCAGGCACACCCCCATACAGACAAAAAGTCCTTTAGGAAATATCAAAAATAGACAGATTATTTTGAAACAAGGTATATGCAGTGTGGTCTGTATTGGGAGCAGCTGTACATTATTTGCTTTAGCTGCTGGCTCCAGAGTACAGGTTCTTTTTCCAACGAACATTTCATCCTCATGAAAGTTTTGCTTGGGGTTCTTCAACAGCCTTATGAATATTTTTAAGTGTCTTCTAAAAGCAGTACTCTTCTTCCATATTAATTCCCCTATGTTCAGTTCTCAGTTTGTTAAATATCTTGCTCAGAACAACCATGCACTCTGTATTTCAGAGAAGAACAGCAAGGGAACACAGGTCTGTCGTGTGCACCTGCAGGTTTTTCTCTGTGCCTTCTACATTGCCTGAACATGTTTTGTGGTGGGTTGTAAGAGCAGAATAGCACAGAGCTTCCTATGGTGTGAATTTTGTAAGAGTTAACTACTCCCTGGTGAATGTCAATGCATGACAATATTTTATATATTCCATTAAGGCAAGGTGTTGTGTGCTGGCTTTTTACCTTCCACCAGAATCCTGTCTCCCTCAGCTACAGTCAGTTCTCATTGTCTATAACAGTAGTTGTCTCTAACATGTCTTATCAGACATGTCTTATCATTCATTAGAGAATCTAACATGTTGATTCCACTATACAGCACCCAAAAGAGACAGTCAAAAAATAGATTCTCACAGGAATCTTCTCATCCATCAAGGAGAAATACCTTCTCTAGGAGAGACTTAGCAAATATACAACAACAAGGCACAGCACTATGCATAATGCCTTTCCAACAATATGAAAAGGAAAAATTATGTGGTACTGAAACTGTCACTCTTAAACTCATTTTTTCCAGATGAATCCTTGAGAAATTTTATGCATTCCTTTAAAGTCAATAAATTTCATCATGTTGTCATTAGACTAATTTTTAATATAGAAACAAGATATCTGAGAATTAAAATCAATAAAAATTGGTGAAGCCTCCATTTGAATTGAATTTCAACACAGTGAGATTCATTGTCTGACCCACAAAGGTGGTTCTTTTACTACTGTTTGTGTCCTTCTGTTATTCCTCACGTTTGGTACATTTAGACCCATTTTTAGCTGTGAAAGCACGCAATTTAATTTAATGTGTTGGCAAAAAAGAAGATTAACATTTTTTGCCAGATCTACATAGAAACAGCAGCACTAAGATCTTTTTTTAAATAAGGTGAAAGATAGAGGGAGCCTTCAGGCCAGGAGTAGAGGTAGTTGTGTACTCAATGTTACTTTCAATTAAAACACCTGTCAAGTGTGACTTGTAAGTGAGACACCTGTAACTTGTCACTAATCCTGGATTGGTCATTAATTCTCTTAGATTTTGATAAACCTGCTCCCTATTTATTATACATATATAGATATATGTATGCATATTTAATGAATACATATTCATTGCTTATAATTCAGTAATAAATACTTAGCCAGGAATTCTTAGTTATTAAAATGAACATTTTGTTAATATTTTCTAACTTATTATTTCAGTTCATAACATAACAATATAGCTAAAAGACGAGAACTAGCATTCTAAAACAGTTTTATGTTTTGAGGAATTTTTTCAGGGATTTTTTTGAGGGTGATTTTTTAGCAATTCTGTAAGGTGTTACATCTGGGAGGCAGGCAGAAGGTTTTGTTGCTCTGACTTAGTGTCTGGAGAGGCAGTGTTAGTGTCTCCCACTGCCAGCTCCGTGCATCCCTTTGCACTGTGAGTGGCAGAGACAAAGTGCTTCAATTTCTGTGCAGTGCTCAGCAGTCAGATGAGGGCTCTGACAGAGAGGGGCTGCTCCCCAGTACCTGAGCAGTCTGTAAAACCCCCAGGCTCTGATGGCTCCAGGTTACTAATTTGTGACAGGGATACTGAGGGAAGGCAGCTGGGCAAGGTCAGAGGTAGGAAAACATCCCTGCCACAGTTTGGAGGACAAGTAGGACAGGGAGCCCTGATCTTTGTTTGGAAGGAACAGCAAAACTTATTTTCATAGACCTTATAATTACAGAGGAGTTGCCAACAGGCCTTAAGGAAGCCTAATGAGGAGCTGGCAAAGCACTCGGACTGCAGACTGGGAGATAACTGGGAGCAGGGGATAAGTGGGAATCAAGTCTTCTTTCTCTGAGCTCATTCAGAATCTGGGTTCTGTTTCTTCTCCCACCTTTCCACTGCCTTCTGTGTCTAGTGCGGAAAAGATTACTTGAATTTCCTGTAAGAATTACAAGTCCTATCTTCATTCTGCAAAGAGTACCTTTCATTAGGCATTTTTGGCATTGGCTGAATTTGGGTTGTTTGGGGTTTTTTAAATTCAAATTGAAGAGAAACAGCATATCAATATTTTTCAGACCAACACACTGCAAAATGCTGAGGTGAATATTTTAACTGCTGTATTTTTTAGCAAGACTGTCATTTAAATACAGGGCAAAAATAGGATTCAGTCATTTAAGCACATTTTGTGACAGACATTTTAATCCCTAGTGCATAATTTGTGGAACAGCAAGTAAAAGAGTATCTTAGATTTCTGAATGTGTTACAGAAATAAAAAAACTTAAGAAAATATAAAAATAAGCAATATTTTGTATTTCTGATTCACTCATATTTTGAAATGTGGTGCTTTAATCCCTAAGTAGATCCTTAACATTTCCAAAGTAAACCAATGATAAATTCTATGGACAGAACTCAAGACAACAAAATTCTTTTTAAATTAGTGAACTGATGCAATTTGCAAATATTTTGGGAAGTGTGTTTCATATAGACATACTCAGGTCCTTTAGTCCTGAAATATTTATGCCATGAAAAAACTCAAGTGATAAAAAATTTCATCCCAATCTGGTACATTCAAATTATATCTTCCCAACTGAGTATTATTTCTGTAAAGAGCACATCAAAACTCAGGTCTAAACACATCTAATCTTAGTTTAGACCCAGATCTAAATTTCACATTCCTATTTACAGTATCTTCTATCCTTAGTGGATCAATCTCAAATCTGCAAAAAAAAATGCATGATATTTTTGTGTCAATATTAATCACATATAGTACCCAGTGCTGTTGATTTTGAGAGCCTTTCTTTAAATTTGAATTAAAAAGTCTAAGTTTGAAATTCTGTCCTGTGGTCAAATTGCTTCTCTGAGCAATTGTATTGAAATAATCAATCTGTATTCCATTTTTTGAGTTATAAATCATTAATTTCAAACTTAATTTTTCATCAAAAATTATGTAAATCCTTGTGCAGTAAATCCAAATCAACTGGGATTTGGTTAGATTTGCTTTTCAAAAATCTCGCCTTAGTTCTTTGCAGCTAAAATGACAAATATCTGTATTTTCTAGTCTGCCAGAATAATCTGGATTTTGTGTCCTGTAAGAAGGAATCTGTTTCCAGCTCTCTCTGACCATTCAGACAGGAAGAGTTGCAATGCTCAGTGCAAGTTACCAGTTCATCTTGAGGCAGTGCAGCTGGAATGTCACAGCAGCTGCAAACTCCTCTGCTCCATCCCCATTTCCAGCCTGGCTTCTCTGTCCCTGTCCTAGTTCAGATCTCACCCAGGTTCATCACCAGTTCTGGGGTCCTGCAGGACCTTGAGACCAGAGCACTTCTGGTCCCCCTCCAGGTTCCCTTTGCTCTTTGTCTCTTGGCTTCTTGTACCACTGGATATGGTGCCTGCCCATCAGCACCAGGGCAAGACACGCTCACAGAAAACAGAGCCAGGCTGCCCCAACCCTTTGCTGAAGGTCAAACAAGCAGTTATCCTGGAAAGGTTCTTGGGTTAGTTCTGAATTTCAGCACGGCACAGAGTGCATGGCCTTATTGGAGATGCAGCTCGGGATTGGAAATGCAGCTCAGGACTGGAAATGAAGCTCAGGGTTGGAAATACAGCTCCTTGACATTCTATTGTTGTAAAGCACTGTGGAATTCTGCCAGAAAGCTATGAAAAGAAATAGTAGGTTTCTCTTTTAAAGCAGGCTATGAAAAGCAGAGAAGATTATTCCAGCTATACAGCAGAGCTTGGACTTAAATTAAACAGTGACAAGCTGCCTATATTTCTTAAACTCATTACAATTATTTAACAACATTTGTGCTCTGGTTGGATAAATCATGGAAAGCAATGCTCTGTCACAAAGGTTCTCCATGATTAACATTGAATAACTGCTTTACTAAGCACCTCTTGCTACTCCTGATAACAGAAGTAGCTGCTTACTCTCCATTATACAATTATCAGGCTCTAATCCTTTTATAGACTATAATCTAGCTTTAGGCCTTTCCCCATTCATAGCTACGCCTTAAATTGAGTTTACTTAGGAGGTGAATTATGCAGTTGTCAGTAACAAAACTGACAGCCTCATTTTTCTACTTCTCAAACAGCTAGCCATGCAAACAGACATAATATCTGGCAGGATCTTGCTATTTGTCTGTCAGCTCCACATTTTATCTTCATTGTTTGTCTAAAATACCTTCTGTCTCTAAAATAATTTACAAGTTCCTGACAAGTTCCTGTGGCCTCCTGAAAGCTGGGAGAGTCTGTAAAAATGCTGTCAATGTGGTGTCCAACCACACAAACTGATCAGGTTGTTGCATTAGTCTAAAATTTTTTAAAGGAAATTTATTACCTAAAGCAATTTATCCAGAGTCTGAGTTGCTGTTCTGTCTCAATTCCATTCAGAAAAGTGGCGTTAACCAATCAGAGGAAAACAAATACTCCTCCCTTTGAAGCCAATGTTGAACCTGAAAATGGAGATAGAAAATATGATTTTGTCACTGCTTCAGGTTGAAGTAATGCAGAGCTAAAAGGCAGTTTCTGCCTTTTAGTAAGAATAGTAAGAGGGAGCATTTGTTGTTCTGTGAAGAGAACTGGGCAAACTCAACCTACAGTCCAGCACAGGCTAGCAGAGATTGCTGTGTGTAGTCTGCTCTGGATGGACAGAGAGCTGCAGCACAGGGGCACATGTTCAAAAGGTGGCCATTACAAGAAATTGAGGGGATATTTAAACAATTTTTTAAGAAATGAAGATCAGACATTGCATAAGTCACCTTTCAGGTGCAGATACCCCAGTGCATTATCAATAGCACTGCCCAGAACCAAGGATGCAGTAAAGAAAATCTTGACCAATTCAGAAGGTGACAGACAGGTGTGGATGTGACACACAGAATGAGAGGAAGTAGAGGTGATCATTTTTCCATCTGTCTGAACAAGGCTGCACTCCTGCAGATGTGTTTGTCACTATGAAAGGCATCGCTCTTCTTCAGAGTGGAAAGGTCTTTTAACTTTCCAGCATTATCATTTCAGCTTGGTGCTGTCCAGGTTAAATCACTTGGGTGCCCCAGATGGAAGTTTACAAATAAAGCCCAATGAAAGCAGGAGCAGGCCTACATTTCCTAGGAAACACATATATATATAATGGACAGGAAATCAGTCTCTGATGTTCTCAGATCTTGAAGGGCTCTTTGTGGTTCCCTCATGTTTCAGTGAAGCTGGGGGGGAGGATGAGAAGAGCTGTACAAGTCAAAGTCTGTGTGTCACTGGTGCTGGGGCTGTGCCTGAGCAGGGCAGCAGCCAAGGTTTCAGTACAGCACTCAGCACTCCATGCACTGAGGCTAAATAAGAGCTTGACCCTCGTGCTTATGGAAGACAAAAACTTCCTGTCAGTGAAAATTGACTTATTGCACTATAGGCTCTGCTCTGCTCAGCAAAAATCATGTTTCAGTCTGCATCAGCTACCAGCAGATGTTTATATTTTTTACTTGTGTGTTTTTCAAAAATACAAAGACAATATTAATTCTGATACTTACTTTCCTGAACAGCACCATAATGCCATAGAATAAACGTGTTTTCACCAGTGCTTTATCTTCTCTAAAATTAGTTTCACGATGTTTCAGAATTGAGTTCAAAAAGCACTTCCAGAAATACAGTATAGCTCACACAAAAAACCTTCATACAATCTCCTGATTTTTTTCAAGTGTGATGGCAAATTTTTTGCAAGTGTGACTCTTAACATTTTCCATAATAATAATAATAATCTGCTTTTCAGGACACTTCTAGTCTAAAATGAGAAATCTCAGTTTCTGAAGAGTTTTAGAAACATTTTATTTTCTTAAGAAACTATTAGAAACAACACATTAAAAAGAACTAGTATTTTCTCATACAGTGTGTGTGTATTTCTGAGTGCCAATGGCAGTTTATCTGGCTGGCCATGAATGGTAATCACAGCAATATGTTCATCACAATGTCACCTGCTTTCCCTTTTAATTCCAAGCTGCTTTCCCAAGCAATGAAAACTTACAAATCAAAGATACCAGAAATTTCAAAACGTAATTGCTCCAGACACTGATTTTTCCAAATCTACTTATTCTTATGACAGTAAATAATAATAATAGTAATAGATATAGTGCTCTTGCCATTGAAGTATATTATTTATTAAATAAAGGTCAGTGTATCTGAAATATTTTTTCAAAATCAGTACATGAAGTGCTGCTTTAATGAGTCAGACAGCAGCAAAATATTTTGGTTCATTTTTCTCCAGCAATGCCTCAACTCATAATTAGCATCAATTTGGTTTAGACAGCTAAAGGGGATTGTCTTCATACAGCTGAAAACAGAATGCAGGCACATACAAAAGCACAAAAATGTAAAAGTTTGTTACCTAGGGTATTCCTTGTTTTTACTTCATGTCACTGAACTATGCAGGCATCCAATACCACTCCAGTGTGATAATTTAGGAGTATTGAATATCAGTAACTTGGGAGAATCAGAGACAAATATGACCTTCAAAGATACAGAAAATTTGCATAAACCAATAGTTTGTACAACATTTTTTGTGTTACAGAACACCAGCAAGCTGCAGATCTAGATATGTTTTTATTATGTAATGATCAACATTAAAAATTCCATTATCAGAGCTAATAGCTTTGTGGTGGCTAAGGCATGATCAGAATATTCTGTCTTTATTGTCTGTATTAATGTCATCTTTCCATTTGCTGATAAGACTAAAACCTTCTTTTATTATGAGATTAGGCAGATTTGACTTTGGAGATATACACGCACTCTGATACATATGACATTGTTGAAGGTGCTTTTTCCTCCTCAAGTTTAAAATGCATTTTTCCCCAGTAAATTGCCTGTGGTATATAAATTTTTGTTTAAAGCATGTCACTGCTTTTCTTCTCAGAGGCAAAATTGCTGGGCTTTTTATTTTAATTTCCTTTCGGATAAAACTTTAATCTATATCTCCTAAAGGCACAAGAAGGTCTGAAGTGGGATTACTGGTGAAAATTCTTCTGGAATGACCTTCTTTCCAAAATAAAATTAAATTTTGAGGATTTTATATGAGAGAAGGCACCCTGCTGCAGCATCTCTTCCTCTTGCTGCTTTACACAAGCATATTGAAGTAATATTCCTTTAAATTTGTTTTCTATGTATATAGACTTTCAAGACACATAGAAAGTCAACATCATTTTAAACTCAGTTTTTCAGTGAGAACAAAGTACTGCATCATTTTTATTTTGATGTCTCTTGTATCCAACACTATTCACCAGCAAATGAACCACAGCCTTTTGTAAGCCAGAGGAAAAAACAAATAGCTCAAATCTTTCATCTTTGAGCAGAAATCACTGGGAAATCCAGCTGTTGCCCCCAGCCCTTCACACAGGAGGTTCAGAGAGGTTCAGTTCTTTTCCTCTCTCTAATTCACTTGCACAAAGCTATTGTTGGAAATGGTGCTCTGTAAATGGCAGCAGTGCAGGGGCAACAAAGCACAAGG
Organism: Agelaius tricolor; assembly: GCF_023055355.1. Lineage (NCBI taxonomy): Eukaryota > Metazoa > Chordata > Aves > Passeriformes > Icteridae > Agelaius > Agelaius tricolor. The sequence goes on from NW_027269270.1 coordinate 7,566,640, forward strand.
AAAGAGTATCATTGTAAAATTTACTCGCAAATTGAAATTTATTAGAACCCCATTGAAAACTATGATTGAATGTGAAAAGAAAAAGAAAGCTGGTGGTAGAAAATTAACATAAATACAGTTAAGTCACTATACCAGAGACAGTGGCCTCTGTTCACATAAGAAATATGTGAACCTCCCTGGAGGTTTTTGCTACATCTTAAAATCCTTCGTGGTGGCTGCTAAAATGTCACCCTCTCCCTGCAGCACCAGAAAACTGTCCTTTCTTATCAAACTCTAATTTGGCAACAGCAATGCACACACACAACTTCTAGGCTTGATTATTGCAATCCATTAGAGCAGGAATGAAGCCATTTGCCTTGAGACAGCTCCAGCTGTATCCAGCCACTGGCTCAGCAGCCACAGCTGCCAGTTCCCTGCCATCAACTCTGCCCCTATTCCCTGCCCCAGATGCCTGCAGAATCCACAATCCAATTCCAGGCTCTCATCTTCCCAGTGAGGGGGGGCTGCCTAAGCTGAGCCATCCCTGAAGCTGGCACTGACTGCAGCCTGTGCTGGCACCAGCTGCTGGGCACGGGGTGAGGATCCTCTCCTGCAGAAGGAGCTGGCCACTCCCTCCCAGATGGGCTCTCTCCAGCAGTTTGCCGAGGCAGCTCCTGGACTCTTTGTCTGCTCAAACCACCCACTGAAATGAGGGTGATTTGCATGCACCAAGGGTGATCTGATTCCCAATCTCTTTCTTCTGGAGAATAATATTCAGTTAATTAAGATGCTGAAATAGAATTGAGGCCTTTATAGCTATTATCTAAATTATTATTATATGTCAATACTTTTATCTGAAAATAGTGTCTTATGATATTTGGGTTCTTAAAAGACTGTGAAAGTGTAGCTTGCCACTGTTACTATGCAAACACAGATTCTGAGATCAGACTCATGAGATTGAACACTCTCACAATGGACCAAAAGTCTCTGATAATAGCTAAAGGCAGATGTCCAGGCAAGAACATTGAAACCAAGTAGGAATACAGCACCAATTGGTGTGATATCTTTTCCCAGTTTGCCATAGTCTTTTCCTTAGGAACTCCCTGAAGGGATTGCCCCTACTTTTGCACTTAGTAGACTTTTCTTACATATAATGTTTTTAGTTATGAACAAGTAGCCATTCTCTTTGCCAAACAAACACAGGAGGAGAATAGAAATACATGGGACTGCATGGAACTACATTAGTATTATAAAAATAACACTGAAGGGTTGCCTGGTCTGCAGCAAGCCTGAGATCCAAACTGCAATTTGTGTTCTTTGTGCTGTAGTCTCATACAGGTTAGCTCTTTTAAGGAGTGGAAGCTCTCTGACAATTCTCAAATTCTTTCCTAGGAAAGGACAGCAGGGAATATATTGATCCTGGTCACACACAGAGCTCAGCCAGGCTAAAGCCAGAGCAAGAGTCAGGTAAGCATTGGGTACAGACATTCCAAACCCCAATTTATTGGTAACTAAGCAAGAATTTCCATCACAGTTCTAATTCTGGTCTTTATATTATCCACACACAAATATCGTCTCTCGATGTCTTGCTTAAAGCAGGAATGCAGCACACCTGTACTGGATCACCCCAAAGGTGATTTCTCTTCCATCTGTGATGCCAAGGGAAGAATGTAGGAACAGGCAGAGTTTATGTATATATACAACTGCTTCCCACTTTTAGAGTTCTCTATTTTGAAATGCAGTCCCTAGAAGGGTGCTTCATTCCATTTGCCTTTCTGACTGTCACTGAGCACAAAGTTGTCTTTTTCACACAACTGTCACAACACCAAGATTTCTGAGTCATAATGTTCAGCTTGAAACTCATCATTCCAGGCATGATTGCTGCGCATCATTTATTTAATTAATTTATATTCAATTTCACCTGCCATTTTATTTTCCCAGTTGCTTCATCTTATAAATTTATGCATTTCTGGCTGTGGTTTTGCAAACTATGCATCTCGGGGCTAATAGGAAGTATTGTATGGAAAGAGAAAACAGGGGGGAAAAGCCATAGTAGAAATGCAATACAATGAAAACAAAGTGTGTTTCATTTCATGCAATAAATGGAGATCGTGCAAGAGCACTAGGGGGAAAAAATCAATATATTCTGACTGGTTTATTGATAAACAGAGAAGATGGTTTATGTAACATTTCAAGAGGAGTATGTGAAAAACACTGTTTAGTTCAACTTCCTTTTTAAGCATTAGCACAAATAGTTAAGCAAGAATCTGGTAAGAACAAACATATTCTAATCACATTATAGGAAAAAACACTGGAAATTTGGTGAATGCCCTGTCCCATTTTACCCATTCCACAGCTACTGAGCTTTAGATTGTTTATGCCCAAGCCTTTAGAAATTCTTCCATTTCTAATTGTTATACTGATTGTAGAAGAAATAAGCTTTAATAATTTAAACTCAACCTTTTAATATTGTACACAATTGTAGAACAAGCAAAGGGTATAAAATGGGACCTTTTTTAAAGACATTACTGAATTTTTACAGGTAGTAAGCACATTGTAAATAACTCCTTGAAATTTCAGCCATCAAAGGCAAAGGCCCTATTACAAAGCTTGGACAAACACAGTTCTAGGAATATTGCCTGTTTTTCACTGTGCAGTTGGCATTTCTTGGAGCAAAGATTTTGAATCAGTAATCAAGTAGAAATGTTACTGTGACCCCAACTTCCTCAGCTACTTAAATGTAAGTGCTGAGGATGCTCAAGTGAAACATGAGCTATCTCTCTTCTTCAGCTGGGCAGGAATTATCACACACAAATAGGTTGAGAGTCTCTTTGCTGTTTGGCCAAATTCTAGGAACTTCTGTGCCAGATCTAGTGCAGCATCCTGGCAAAGTCTTGTGCAGTTTATTCCCAAATCATCCAAATATTGAAGCAATAAAAACCCAAGGTTGGGCTAGGCTTCAGCTTGAAAGATAAGACTGCAGCTGTGGAAAAACAGCTGTTTCATCTATGTCTTCCTCAGGGGCTGGCACCAAAGGGAAAAGGGTGTGCAATGCTGAATGCAGTGACAGCAGTCACTTGAAAAGAAAGCTGAGAAGTATCAGGTGTTACCTCAAGCCACTAGAGGAAATCAAAGTGTATTTTAAAACATGCAGACTTACCTGGCTGGCTGGATTTCCTGCTGAATGCTCTCTAAGATACTTGGCCACAAAATTTCCTGGTTCATCATAATACCTGGGGTAATTCATTAGGTTTGCCATCTATGTTGTCACTCTGAAGCAGTGTTCCTTTAAATCCATAAAATAAGTCAATATCCAGAAGGTTTTCAAGGCTAGAACATCATGTAGTTGTAAAGCAAACAAAGGAGCAGCAGCATGAATGACAGTTTTACTAAAACATTAGGCTTCACCCAAGGCCAAAATCATGTGTAAGTGGAATAAAATTGCCACTAATGATCTTGGTCATTAATATTTAATTATGCATTTCATTATGTAAAGTTATTGTAAAGGATTTCATTAGCAACAATTAGAGTGCCTCACATCTAATTTATATGCACCTGTTCTTAATTACCATGGTATTGAAATCAATACTGAAAAATGCTTAGGTACTTTATATTCAACATGATGTGCTGTATATAACTAGGATTACAACAACTTCCATGTTATTAGCTGACAATCAAGTTAACTTAACATCTGCTAAAATATGTTCTCTTTGTTCTAAAATGAGGTCAGATCTTCCTGCCTGTAAAATCCAAGTTCCTTAGCAAAGGCAAAGTTAGAAGAATGTGTATGTAATTGCTATTTGTCAGCCTTTTAAAAATAATCTCTTTTGGTTTCTGTTGTTTTTAACTTCTTCAAAAATCTAGAGTCTCTGTCACTATTATATACCACAACTATACATAGTATACATAATACAGCTGCTAAGTCAGCTTTCTTGGCATGCATTACCATAAAATATCCTGACAAAGAGCTGCTAGGGATAATAACTATGCCAACAGGAGGATTGCAAACCCCAGATGCTTCATGTGAGGCAACACACTAGAAGCCCATCATCAATTCACTTCTCACACATACTGGTTCAGCTTCCAAGTCAATCCTTATCCTCGTAATGTTTCATACATAGCTAGGCATTCCACGTGGAAAGCCCAGTTTCTAAAATATTGAAATGTATAATGGTGTTTTCTCATCCAATTAATGAAAATGTTTCTTGATATGCATCAATGATTATATCTATCAAGCAATCCTTCAACAAGTAAGCATCAGTGAGGTTTTAGAGCTGAGACCTAAAATTGCTCAGACACAGCAACAAGCACAGGAGTAGAAGGGTAACCTTCCCAGTTTCTCTTTCCTCTGGCATTTTGGTTTTGAAATCCTACAGCCCACTGAGATTTCAAACAGGTTGTTTTTTAAAGCCATCAAAGCTAAATGCAGTGTGTGGTGAATGGAACCCCAAGCACACTGGACACCTCTGGGAAGCCTGGTGTGGCTTTTTAGATTCTATCTGGTCCCTCAGCTGCCTGGTATGCTCCAGGCAAAACGTGGCCAAGGTGTCCTCCCAGAGTTTTGTTTAACCTGAAGTGTACTTGACTCACATCAGCCACAGTGCCTTTATTCTCCTCTCTTCCCTGGCCATCCTCCCACCTATTTGAGCTGCAGCAGCATCAGAGCAAGGCTCTAAGTGATGAATGGTCTTTAACCCACCTAAATCTGATCAGATCCATGTGGCCACTTGTGCTCTAAGCCAAAGCCTTTGGACACATGCTCTCTTGCACCTGTCCCATAACTCACAGTATGCTCTTCCCCTCTGAAAGGAAAAACAGGGAAAGTGAGGAAACATCATAGCACCAATGTGGGTGCAGGAAATTGTCTACACAGCTTTTCAGCACTTACAATTCAACAGACCCATGATAAAGTAATACACAGAATTAACAGAATCAACCTGTTTTTCACAGGAACAAAACCAAAAGTTTGTTACCAGTTATGACTTAGAGGTATGATACATCCTATAATAAACCATAGCATTTTTAACATCAGATTTTCTTCCATGCCTTAAATATTTGATGGCATTTCAAGATGATGCCAAAAATTTTGCCTGTGAGATTCACAGGGTGATAGAGGGCAAAACTGTCTTCACAGGATGATTTTACCAGGAGGAAACTTCAAAGAAGAACTGACTGATGTGGCAAATACATTAAAAGCTCAAGAACAAAGCAATACTCTCAATTGTGGGGAAGTTAGGATTTGGATCTGAACACTTCACACTTAAGTAAATACTAACAAACCAAATTAGCACAGGTAAACAACAGCTAAGGTTTGCTTCTAGTGCAAATTAAAGGCTCTTCTTCAGGGTTTTTTTTCTGAAATATGACTTATAGATGCTCCATTTGCAAGCCATATCTTAATTGCATTACTCTGATGTTTTGGCTTTAATGCATATTTTTAAACATGAAGGTGACAACCTAATGACATTGCTGTAATTTTTTTATTTAAATTATTGGTTTGCATCCATTTCTTTAATTATTTTATTTAAAATAGACATTCAAATGAAGAGTCCTGAAAGATCACTTTGTTCAGAAGGACAATATCAACACTGCAAAAATATCTGCAATATAATTACATTGTCAATGTATTTTAAATTTTGCAGGTAATTGCAGTTTATCTTCACAGAAAAATAGCCTAGATAAAAATAATTGTCATATATAATCAGAGAATCTACTTAAGTATCTTGCTTAAATGTGGTAAATGCTTGTTTAGGGCTTGGTTTAGTGCTTGTGAAAGACTAAGGAAGCAAAGCAAGTAAGATCCTTGCACTGGATAAGCATTCCAGCTTTTATCCTCCAGTTCACCAGAGACTGGTTGTTTCTATTTCTGGGACTTTCCTGCATAAACTGCTACTTATATTGGATGTGTAGCACCTTAGTGACATCCACAAATTATGTATCCTTCTCCCTTTCCCTTTGTATGGAATCCCAGCTTTGTGATGCAGGACAAGGCTTTTGTCTGGTTTGGGATCAATCACTGAGACTCTTTTGCCATAAAGTGATTGGAATTATTCATTAATCTTCCAGACCACTAGGTTTGTCTTTCATGAAGTAAAATTGATTTCCTTATCTGAGCTTGTGAAGGAGTGGGATGTCCACCTTTCTTGATTTGTAGCTCAGGATGGACAGTAATGGAGAAGCCTTGAGAGCAGCAGCTTCTGGGACCCCAGAACTGACAGGTCTTAGTGCAACAGCCTGATATTTGCTCATGGGTGGGCTGCATATTGCACTACATAGCACTATGAAAAGAGGATATTTAAATGTGGAGAGAATAAATCCTTGGGGAGCACTAGCTTTTCTACAGATTTTCTTTATTCATTCTCTTCTGGAGAGCTTCATGACAGTTTATAGTGCACAACAAATCTCTTTGGTTGCAAGAGGGGCAGATTTATTCCACCATGTTTGAATCACCTGGGAGAAATAGAAGCAACTTTGAGTTGAATTACTGAGTAATCGACAGCTTCTTTTTCAAGGACCAGCAGACGCAAGAATAGATATCATTTCCATTAGAATCTTGCCTCTTTTCTGGCCAGATGGTAGCAAGGAGCATTGGAAATCTGATTAATATCCTGTGGTGGATTTTACCAGCTCCCTGGTACTGGCCTTTCAAACACTCCAGATCTTTTGAGAGTCTTCTGTTCATAATATCAATACAGTTATACCTCCTATCCCTTTGGGGCACTACAAAAAGGGGTCAAATCATGCTTCTCCTCTTTGATCCTCTTGATCTGTGGCATTTTCCTATCTAGAAGCTAACATTTCAGGATCTGTATTGTTTCCCATTCCTTTCCAATGTAGTCTGGGAATGACTGTGCAGTCCTTACACAGCCACAAACACAGATTCTTAGATCAAAGCCTGAAAAAGAGGGTCTGTATTACTTTGGATTTAGACTTGAACCTTTTATCCACAACGTACTTTTCAGTAAAAATGCAAATCATTTAAGCCTAGAGTATAATCAGAGTTCCAGACCTAGACACCAGTTCCCTATGGCTGCTGAGTAATTTCTTATTTTGTCCATTTTTCTTTCCACTGAGAAGATACCAAAAGTACTGCATTAATGTGCTGTGGACAGAAAAGAAACAGAGATAAATCACCTTTGTATACCACAGTTATTCCCTGGTCTCCAAAATAATTACTTTGAAAGCCATTTTTCTTACTGTTTGCTCCTCCATTCAGAACTGTCTGCATTAATAACAAGGCTTTGCATCTCGATATTACTATAGCAGGGCATAATCTCTGCTACAGTAAAGTTTACCAGTCACTGTCTGTGTAAAGATCCTTTTTGCAGGTTTTCCCCACACAGTTAGTTAGAAGAAGCTATAGGGAGTGTAATTGCATGGGTATTACACCAATAAACAGAGCAGGGAATATGTGCCACTAATGACAAAGTATCAAACCCTCAAAAGAGCAAAAACTTAACACAGACCTTTGATGGTTCTAAATTCTGTTCCTCATTTAAATTACGTTGTCCTTTATCCCTTGCAAACACTAGTGATTACAGTGAGATAAACATTTCACAGAGGTGTTACCCAGCAGGTGGTGTCACAGGCTATGAGTGTTTCCAGCAGCTGGAATAAATATCTGAAATGTAAGTCAGACACTGGAAAACTAAAAGCTTCAAAAGTGGGTTCTAACACAGCACTGGGATCTCTGACCCACAGACATGGCAATTTGGGATCTCCTGACACAGTGGTTTTCTAATTTCTGGTAGAATCAGCAGGACTTAGCTAAGCTTGCAGGGAAGGAGTCTGAAACAAATACCCTCTGTGCTCAACACAGCCAGGATATGAAGGTCACTTCAGGGAAAAGAAATCAATGTATGCCAAGGACAAAGGGCCAACACCACAATATAACATATTATTATCCCAACCCACAGTGCTGTACACAGTTTACTGTCAACAAATGGTCAGAGAAACAAGAGAGATGGAGTGAAATCCCTCTTATCACAGTTGTTTGGAAAGAAAAGCAACTGGAAACAACTGCATTCCACCAGGGAGAAATCTCAGTCTCCTATGAAATGGCTGACAACTGAGTTGTCTTAGACCAGGGCACAGGAGGAGAACCATAAATAGATTTTACTTTTTACAGTCCATATTTACCTATCTCTTTGATAGTTGTTATTTATCTCAATCTTCTTATTATCACAAAATCTGCTATGTGTAGTTTTAAAGTTATAGGCTGGTGGTGTGCTAGATGGAGTTCGAAGGATTTGCTAAAACTCCAGTAAATGAAGAAGACCTGAAAAGCATGAGGTTATAATCTGGATTATGTTTTATCTTCATTTGCCACATTTTAACTGACTTTTAAATTGTGGTAGGAGTGGCTGCAGACTTGGTGCCTGCAGGACACACAAGGTACACAGCACATCAGGCATGAACTCATTCAGCTCTCCAGATAGAGAAAGGCTGAAGCAACTGTGCCATTTCAAAAGGCATTGCCCAAATTCCTCTGGGGGAGAATTGCATGGCTAATGAACCACACTAAGATTTCAGAGTGCTAACTTCTTAGTCTCAAAAAAATCAACATTTGGTGATGATCAGGATGAGTGAGAAGGGTGCTTTTGGCAGTACTTCTGAGCAAAAGAACAGATCAGTTGGGAAAATATGACTTTGGTACTTCCCATTTGCTTTGTCAGTCTAACGAAATCAAGATAAAATGAGATATTAAATATAATTTCTATGGGGCTAAAGTGGAAGGTCTTTATTGTCCAATGCCAGCCTTGAAAGAGAAGGGAAATCCAACTAAGAGTGCAAGGTACATTTCTGCACAGAAGAAATCAATGAACTATGGCAGTTGTCTGAAAACTTTATTAGTTCAATGAATCACATTTATGTAGACACTAATAATTATAATGTAAATAAAGCAGTCAGAGCAATGTAAAATAGCCCATCATATAGTACTGAGTATGTCAATGTTATTACCACAGTGTTACAATTACTGAAGTTTAATAGAGAAATATAAGACACACACAGAAAGTAATTGAGATAAAAGAGCACGGTAAATTGGTATAGTACTGCAGAGAGTGATGAGCCACACTTAATTTCAGCAATTACAAACCTACAGAGCAAGTTCTACTTCTCTTATCCCAATGAATGATTGTGTTAAAGCAAATAGTCCACACTCCTAATGGAATTCCCCTACTTCTTAAAACTAGGTTTGTTAAACATCCCACCTGGATTTTCTGCAATGCTGTGCTGCCTTCTACTTGAGTGTGTCTTCTGCAGCATTATTTGCAGAGTGGGAAATTCCTTGAAGTGCAGTAGAATGTCTCTGCACTTTGAAGTGTCTGTCATGAGTGTGGCAGACATGCCATCAGCCTGCCTCAAAGTTAAGGACCTCCACAGCTTTTTACAATAAATAAATCAGTTCTTTTTTGTGTTCTCCTTACTCTAAAAATACCTCTCCTTTACCATCCCTGAAGTTAGCTCATGTGTTCCTGCCCTTTTGAGTAGCTTCTTCAAAGGGAGGTAAAAAATTGATTGGCTGTCAAAACAGCATTAAAAAAAAGAAAAGAGAAAGTAAGGTACAGTAGTGTTCAAACATCTACATGTCAAGGAGAAAAGGTAGGGCAGACATTCTGTATAACCAAAATAATTGTCATTATAAGGAACAAGTCAAATCCAGAGAAATACTAAAATTGTAGCAAGAAATTCAGCCTGGTGGCACCTTGGCATGGTTTACATCAGACATTTCCTGGAGAATTTCTCTTGGAGAGGGACAGGGAGGGGCTGCGTGTCTAAGGAACAGAGGACTACCCGATCCAGTTGGCTTTGGAAGTCAGCTGGATGAGATTTTATGATTAATCAGAAAGTGCACAAAATGAAGTGTTGATATGGTAAGATATCGAGCAAAACCCTTGTCGAGCTGCTCCTTGCTGAGCTCACACATCCTGGGAGCACTTCCACTTGTACAGGTATGTGTGACTTGTCTAACAGCCCCATAAAAACTCTCTGACCTTATTACACTACTGCTTCGTGATTAGTTACCTGCTCTTAAAATAGTATGAAAAATTAGGGTGACCTAATTTTCCACACAGCCACAACATCCAGCAATTAATTCTTCTGTTCCCAAAACAATATTTCCTCCTGCTAGTTGCACAGGTGTTCCTTCTGTGGCTTCTTTTTCACGCCATCTTCCTTAACCCCAGAGGACTGCAGAGGATTCTCAGCCTGACTGCTCCATGGAGCAGCAAAAAGTCTGAAAAGAAAGCATAAGATTTAGTGTCTCAGCTGGGAGCCAAGGGAAAAAATAAATATGCAGGTATCCTGAGATGCTTCAATGCTTTTGATGAATGAAATTGTGCTGTGAATGAAATGCTTTCAAAGAGAGAAGGAAACCATTTTTTAAATGTTTGCAAGTTCAATTTAGTAATTAATACTTTGCATAGATATTAATATTATAAGGGAACGGTTAAAGCTGGGTGAGGCCAAAAATACCTGTTCTGAATTTGAATTTTCACAAGAAATTGGAAGCACAATTAAAAAGGATTATGTGCAAGTGATAACAGCTTGAGAATTCATTACAGTAGAACCTCAAAATCTTTTTATTTGAAGAACCTCTTCAGTATCGCATTTAATGACTTTTGCAGCATTCTTAGGATTTACAGTTTGAAACCTTTAGACTCTGGGAAAGATCAAACTCTTGTGCCTGTTTAACAGTATCATCTATGAGTCTGAATAGAAAGAACAACTATGTAAAGCTGGGAGAGGCAATTACTGCTGGGACAGAGCTATGCATTTTCCTGCCACGGTAGGAATGCATGGATTATCAGTCTGGGTCACTTTGTCTCTGGAAGAAATTCAAGAATTCACCTAGACGCCTTGTTTTTCCAGCTGCTTTTCTTCAAAGGTATCCAAGTGAGTTCTGCCAGCATAAATCTTTCCATGAAAGAGCAGCATGGCCCATAATACTCACAGGCTTTTACAGGCTGCTTCATGGGAGATGAGGAGTCCTGTCTGATGAGGTGAAGAAGCAGTGTCAGTTGTTGTAGGGCTCCTCTAAAAACTATAGCCAGGATGAGATATTTCAGGAGCACCAGGAGAACTTCTTGCTCTTATGAGAGGTGTCTTTATGTTTCTCTGTGTCAGCTTAACCAGAATGTGATAGCACAAGCTGCTACTGAGAAAGCCAGATCTGTCATATGAAAAACGATTAAGCACTTCTTCAAAAGCATGCTTATATCTCTTTTGATACAGACCAATTCCTAGGATTTAATAGAGTAAAATAAAAAGTTGAAATATACTTCATATTAAAGCAGAGTCAAAATAAAAAAAAGGCATTAAAGTTTCTTAAATGAGCTATTTCAAGCTTGAGAGCATTTTCCAAATTGCATTTCAGATACTGAAAATCCGAATTTTTTTTCACACCGGTTCATATTTAAAAGGGAGATAGAAACTTTGAAATGTTTCCTATTATGGAAATCCTTTTCCCCCACTAGCTATACTTTTATCTTTTATTACTCCCCCTGCCCCACCCCACTCCAAAAAACACCAAAAAATATAAAAGGAATCCATGATGTTGGTCACTGAGGTATTTATATAAAAATTAAAAGGAACTTCACCTTTTTATAATATAATTATGCATGAATTCCCTTTAAAGTCTGACCCAGTATCTGCTGACTTCAAAGAACAGACCTTTTTTGGATGAGAGTAGTCACTGAAGAGTTTGGATGATATTAGTCACTGAAATGAAGATTCTGTGTTACCAGACTCTCTGCCTATATTATGAATCTTAGGTGAACTCACAATTATTAGCTTGAGCCCACAAAAAGCTTTAGAATTTACCAAAGTATTATGAAGTTATAGTGGCATAGTATCTCTTAAGTGTTCAAATCTCTTCAAAATTCTCTCTCTGTTATTATGAATTATATATAAAAATATTGTTAGTTCATAATCAGGCTGCAAAATTTATACATGAAAGAGCATTTATTAAAAAAAAAGAAAAAAAAAAGAAAAATCTGTTTACCCATAAAATGAATGCATCAAACCTTCAGATTTAAAAGAAAATGTCATAAATGCAGCAACACTTACAACACTTACAACTTACAACACTTGCATAGACAAGAAATTTCCTCTAATCTATGGCCAGTTTTATCAGTGTTATGTTAAATGATCCTTTCCTGCATTTGCTTCATTGAGTCCTAATAGCATTTGTCTTTAATTCTGAATTGTAATTATGTTAGCATGACAAACACTAGTAGAGAATTCTGCTGGGAATTTATGAGGAACTTGGCAGAGCAGCTTTTAACAATACCTAATCCTGGAACCTTACCCATGACCTTCATTAACCAGAGAAACATCCCCAATTACTAAAAAAGATGAACTTGAAACTCCGAATTTTACCTGAAAGCATGAAAATCAAAAGAAAACAAACACCAAAACTAAAGAAAAGCAGGGGAGAAAAGGAGAGAGCAAATTTATAGGGGAAAAAACCACAAGTTTCCAAAGCCAAACAATTATTGAAGGCCAAATTCAGGACAAAACTCCCAGATGTGAGGTGACGGGCTGTTCCCCAGAGGTCAGGTCAGGGACAGTGGCAGTGCTGCTGCCCAGCTGGGTGCCAGCTCAGGAGGCACTCAGGGCACTGGGGCACTGTCCTGACAGCGCGGTGGCTCCGCTGGAGCACGGACTCAGAGCTGCAGGCCTGTGCTTCCCTGAGGATGCTGGACAGGATGTGCACGGCTGCAATTCCCAGGCACACCCTCCCCCTCTCCTCTTGGAGGAGGCTCAGAACAGATGAGGCTGGGGCTGTGTTTTCCTTGCCTGTGACAGATTTGCACAGTGTCATAAGCTCGCTGTGCTTGGTTGTTTTCCTTCTATCAAAAGAAAGATGTTGCAGAACTGTTTAGAGTACAAATGAATCCCTACCCCATATGTTGCTATTTATATTTATATCCACTTAGGACACCCAGCAGACCTGGTTATGGAGCAGGTCCTTGTTGTTTCCAGCTCCTCCTCTGCTCATAAACATTTAAGTGCAAACAACTGGATATGGCCACGTCTGCACTTAAACTGCTCATTGTAATTTCACATCAGCTCCTACTCCATACCAATTTTCTAGGCAACATATTACAGTATCTGCTCGTGTACTTTGTGCAGACTGTGTAGGAAGCAGCTTAATCTAAAACATCTGTGGCAAGATGAGATGATCACATAAACATAATTTCTTGCAGAGGTTCTGTCTATAAACTGCAATGAAGTATGTTTCCACTGCATCAGCACAATCCTACCTTTGCATTTACCTTTTATCATCCAAATGGAGAACAAAGGAAAATAAAATACAAGAGGAAAAGTCAAATTCCCAGGCACATAAACACTATGTTCAGACAGAAACTGACAAAGCTCTGAAAATTATGTCCCTAATCTGAAAGCTGTTCAATAAACTACATTAATTATCACTGCTGAGTATCTGTTTATGTGCCTAAATTCCCAGTAAGCCATATAGAAAATTACTTTCTAATGTGGAATCACGAAAGCTTTTTGATCGCAAAAGCTCCACACACACACTAAACTGTTGCAGAGTAAGTCAATAATCAGTGAGCTGCATTTTCAGAGCCTAATGGATTCAATAGACACCTAAGGGATATCTCAGCTTCAGCAGCAGCATTGTGCTCCATCACATTACCTGGCAATAGAAATGACTCACAACACAGTCTCCTAAAAGAGGGTATAAATTATCCTTGTAGCTGAGATTTACCCTTCAAGGTCGGTATCCATACCCAAGCAATTTCTCTTCAATCCTGCCCTTCAGGCACTTTACCAAAAGATAGGAAAGGCGCTCCATATCAGGCATGTTCCAGCTCTGAAGGTACCTACATGCAGTTTCATCTGCACATAAAATACAGTACAGAAGCAGCTTGCCATCAACACACAAATAGCTTCTGTCAGCAAACATGTTAATTACCAAAATTTGCGTTCCAAGACTTCCCATGTTAGTTCCTTAAAGAAACTAAGCACATTAGCTGTTTTCTCATTACATCATTTTGAATATGAGAATGAATGCAAGTTCCAACAACAGTTTCAGGCACTAGAGAAGGGCATATAATAAAGATTCACCTAATAGCTGAAAAATCTCATGAACAAAAGAATCCCTTTTACACAAGAAAGTGCTCTCTGAATGGAATATCTGCTAAACACTCAATGCATGCCCCTGGAAGTCAGTGGAGCACTCAGATCCCCTCTTAGCTTGTAAGATTTTATAAATAAAAATCTAGTAAATTCTTGGGATTTGTAGCCTCCTATTTGATCCTTTCAGTCCTGAGTGTTCTTCACCATCCCCACTGGAACATAAGCAGAAGAGTTATATACTTGTATTTCTAAATGCAGATGAGTATTTTTCCCTTTATTATGATCCACCAAACTGGATTCAATAAATAAACTACTCTTAACTCCAAATTAACTATAATCTTGTAAATCAGACTATCAGAGACTGGTGTAAATGCAAACATGTCAAATGGATAAGCAATCCATTGGCTTCTATAATTTTAACCAATATAAATTACTTTTTGGGGGCAATATCATAATTCCAAGAAGACTATAGGAAGTAAACTACGCTGGCTTCAGCAGTGGAAGCAAACTTGAGGGAAGAAGGCTCCTTTTCAAACCTCAGAACTTGGTTCTATGCCCAGAATTAAACTGAGGACACAATACTGTCACCCACTCATGAATTCCCTTCTTCCAACTTTAGGAAGCCTGGGGTTAAATGATGATAAAACCCATGGATGGTGGGAATGCCTGTGTTCCAGGTGGCTGTGCAGGAGGAGGAACACTGCCCTGTGGTACTGAGCTCAGCCTCAGCTCACAGTGAGATCAACACTCCCGTGCTCGGTGCCTAGGCAGAGCCTCCCTGGCAAGGAGAGGTTCCTGCACACACAGGCACCAGCACGTCACATCACCACAGGCATAACCACTGCCTCTGCACTGGGGGAGAAAAAACTGTGAGAATAAAACTGGAGGCCAAAAAGTGCCTAGAGCCTAAACACTGGCAATGATTTCTCTTTTCTACTTAGGATAAAAAGGAAGGTAGGAAGTCCTATTATGTGCAGGGAAGGAACAAAGTCCTTGAGGCTCATTGGTGAAGTCTATGAATTGAAAAGTACTAATTTAACACAAGGGTAGTAAGTGGAATGATGGCATCTCTTCAAATGAATTCATAAATTAAAAGGTATTTTACATTTTTAAGGGAACATTTTTTTTGTTTATAAAGAAATTAAGAAAACCAAAAACCTCTGAGTAAGACATTGTAAATGGATTCACAGGTTATCACTGAAAGCTTGTGTTAAATGAAGAAAATAACAGCTACAAAGGTTTTGAGCCTAAACTGAAAACTATAGCAAAGTCAGTTTAGTTCTTGGCAACTCTTCTAAGGACACATTGACTGATCTCTGCCCACATGAAAGAAGAAACTATACTTAGTGCCTTCAATAAATTGAAGCTTTGGATATTCCAAGAAGGTGCAGAGAATATGGGAGAAATGTAGATTCTTAAAAAATGCCAGGTATTTCCTTCTGCACAGTTACTGTGCTCCACACAGTGAATGCTGGATGTGATGCTCACTGTATATGGAAGAGAAGTCAGACTAGGAGAGCCCTTCTGGCCTTTAAATGGAGGTATACCTTAACTATATTTTAGAGGATTTGGGAGTACAGGCATCTGGACAAAACAAGGTTTGTAAGAGTATTCTTTTGCATTATACTTGTGTATATAACAAGACTTCATACTTACCTTTACTGTAAATTAGTATCTGTATCACAGTACCAGGCTGTTTCCCACCTGCTTCTTGTTCCTTTTTACTTCATAATTCTCTTCCTTCATATTCTTTTCTCCAATTGCTTGTCCTTTTCCATTGTAGTATCCTCAGTGACATTCTTTCAGTCTTTACTTGCATCTCACAGATCTTTTTGTTTCCTGTTTCTTTTCACCATCACCATGAAATAGATACCTATCATGTGGCATTTTGCTGCTCTGCCTGCACTACTAAACTTATTTTACAGCTGAGAAATTGGCACAGGCAATAAATAATTTGCTGGTTTACTTGTGCACCTTTAAAATATGTGTCTCTGCTAGAACAAGAAAAGAGATCTCCTGCCTTACTGGACAAATCCCTAATTTGAATGTTTTTCTTCTCTTTTACAAAACTGAAAGAACTTTATTACTTTTTAATTCTTGCTTTACAAATTTTAAATATAGCATACTCCTGCAGAAATAAACATCCCACTTCTTCAGTGAGAGATCTGAACAGTTTGGGGAGGCCTTTCTCTCATTCCCCATGGCCAGGCAGAGCTGTCAGATTCTCTGCCAGGGTCCAAGTTAGTCAGTGAGCACACTGGCACCACTGCCCTAAAATGGAAGCTCTGTTACAAAACTACACCCTACAAAAATCCACTCCCACCTTTTTCATACACCAGTTGAGTTTCATTTCTGTGGTTTTCTTGTCTGCATTAACTTGTCATGCCGTGCCCCAAATTAGACATCGACCTGGCTTCCAATGCAGTCTCTACAGAGGATGCAGA
Organism: Agelaius tricolor; assembly: GCF_023055355.1. Taxonomy (NCBI): domain Eukaryota; kingdom Metazoa; phylum Chordata; class Aves; order Passeriformes; family Icteridae; genus Agelaius; species Agelaius tricolor. Next base: position 7,583,169 of record NW_027269270.1, read on the forward strand.
AGACACAGAAGTGCCTCACAGAACCCACTGATCACGCTGTGATTTATTAAGAAATAATGAAGAAACTGATTGGCATTAGTTTCAGAGCTTTGAATTGAACCCTTTGAGAATGGATGTAATTGGATTGCATTCTATTATAAGCTAGGAGATTTAAAGAAGAAATCTTTAACTTTGGGTTATATTACAAAATATGCTGAAGATATTTATTAAAAAAAATAAATCAAGCAGCCATTTCTCTGTTTGTACAGGCAAGACAAGCAAGTTAACCACTTTAAAAAGCTGAACTATGGCACACCTAGCCAGCTTCATCATCTATTTTGTGAATTAAACAATTGTTTATATATGTGACATTCTCACTACAAGCTTTAAATCATATTTATTCATTGTACAGCAATTCAAAGTGGAACCACTGACTGAAAATATGGAGGCCCTAATCAAAACTATTTGTAGACCATTGGTACTCAAGTAATTTTATCAAGAATTTATCAGTGGGTAAAGGAAATTATCAGATTATCTGGTATTATTTATACCACCACATTTTACCAGTTAATCAAATAATAATTAGTTTTTTCATCTGAAACTTTTATTGCTGAGAATTGACATGTGTGGGTATTAAATAGGGTCTTGTTTCGTAGCAGTGACAGATTTTGTAGTGCACAAGGAACTGTCATTACTTTAAATTAAGCTTTCATGGAATCTAACTTTTCACTTGAGCCTGCACAAGGTCATGATTTTTTTATCCCTGTATGAAATCACAAAAAGAAAGTAATTTTATTTTGTAAATGAGCACTTATTCCTCTTAAAGCAAATGGTCGACCTTGTTCATTACCACAATTACTGACCTAGCCAGAATTAAATGAACTCTGCATTTAAATATTCTGTAAACAGCAATGAATAAGGGCACATAACAGCAATTTAAATGCATCCATTTTGGTGAAGTGAGTATTATAAAAGAGAGACTTACTTCATATTAGAAATAATTTCCTGCCCAACTCAGCATCTTTGCATTATCTCCTGGGCTTATTTACTTTTCATATCATTAACATGCTTTGCCAGATCTTTTTTTAAATGATAACATCAGCTTCCCTCAGCCAAGAATCTTATTTGACATAATTGCTTCTCATATTTGAACTTTTTGAAAATTACTGTCGATTTGGCACGTTTCTGAGGTGATGCTGAGGACTTTCTAGACATCCAGAATTAAAATACACTTCTAGAAGAGCACTGGTAAGCAGTTCCACCACCAAATGAAGGTTCCTAACTCAGCTGGTGACACTGACCAACACTAAGCCACCAAGTCCATCCAGGGGACTTCTGAATTCAGTGGAGATAGTCAGGTTCTGTTAAACTGGAGGCTGGGAATGCTGAAGGTTTCTGGAATAAAAGATGGGGAAGAAGATTCAGCAAGCATTTAGAAGCCCTCAGAAACAACAGCTACTGAATAAAAATATTATTATGTTACAGTATTGCTATTATGGGACACCAACAGGGATGTGCACTGATTCTTTCTCACTTTCCCTGAACCCACGTTGTGGCTGTACAATCATGGCCAAATGCATCCTGTAGGCAAGTCTGAGTATCTGCTGCTGAAACCTGCCTACTCCAGCACAGTCTGAGGGCCATCACTGTACATCCCATATATTCTGGTTTACATCCACTGGCCAGAATCAGGAAATCAAAACATCCCTTCCTGCTTTTGCCACAGGGCAGCTGCAGTTCAGGCTGCTGCTGTAGCAATGTGTAGTCCAGGTCCTGAAACCCAGCTGCTCTGCATTAGTATCAAGGCAGGCTCTTGTTTGGGCACTGTAATCAATGCAAATGCATCCTGGGTAGTTCTGAAAATAGCCATGGATGTGTGGGAGTACAGAGACATTAAAAGCACCCTTCTTAAAGTCATCTGTAAATTAGCTAAGATAAATACAATCAAAATCTAACCTAGAGATTCTCTCTGGGAAGATTTGCCTATGAATGTATTTCATGTTTAGGTCTGCTGAATCCACTACAGAAATTGCATAACTTTATTTTGGGACCTTATCAGGTGGTCCAAATTTCCTCACAGCTCAGTTGTTGATTCTATAAAGTTATTTACATGCTTTAGACATCTTGATGAGAAGCCCAAAGGCAAAAGCTAATGTTCCTAGGCTTTCTATAAACATTAACAGAGAGTGGGGACAGTTATAGGACATGGTTCAGAATAACAGCTAAATTAGGTTCAAAAGGAGCATGAACATTCCCTCTTACTTCGTGACTCTCAAAATTTTATTTAGATGGCACAATCCAATACTTAGGAAAGATAGAGGCCTTATGTTATCCCTGAACTTTCAGAGATGTCCCAGGTACTACAACAGCACTCAAAATATGGTAGCACAATCCTAGAGCCTTTTATAACTGGCTTATGTTGCTTTTGCACAGGTGGAATCCCAAGCTGGCTCCCTCAATCCTGACATCTTCCTGAAATTCTTCTGGAGTTGGTGATCTGAAGAGTCCTGAAACATTGCAACATCTTCAGAGTGGTTTGCAGCAGGAACCCCAGGAGCACAGACCCACTGCACAGAACCTGGTAGGGAATTTCCACGGGCCATAAATGATCCTCACTCCCTCAACAAACAAAAATTAAGGTCCAACCAACTCAGCCACAAAACAGATCTGCTGTTCATAATGTAGGGAGCAGGAAAATGCTCCACTGACAATACTTTATGACATTTGAAAGGACAAATGTCTATGATCCCAGACCTTCTAGCTGTTTTATATGATAAATTCCTTTACAGATTGCTCTGGAAATTTGGTGCTTGGAAAGTCAGGGCTCTTGTTTTGGAGAATCCTTTGGGTTATGACAGTGACAATGCTTTTCTAAACCTGTCACATTTTATCCAGCATTAAGAAAGGGTCTAATATATTTCATGGCACTGTGTGGCATAATTGCTAGTGGCTTTTTTCCTCTGACTCTTTCAAAATGAAGGATGTTACTCCCATACATCCTCACAGGCTATGCATCATTAATGACCATCCAGGCCAGAGCTGTGTATTTATTTCCATGCATGGTTTCATGCTGTCTCTCCGAAGTCTTTGCTTTGTAAAGTCATTCGGTCTTCTCCTGAAAATGTGAATAAGAGACCAGGTGATTTGCTCCCAAAAATAATCACATTCTGCAAGAAGTCTCCATGCTGTTTTTTTATACACAACTCTTACCTCTAAGGACAGAAGTACTTTTTAAATCCAAGTGTTAAAGCAAGTCAAAGACAGGGAGGTGATTCAACCATGCACTCACATTAGGATGAGATAACTCAATGCTTTCATACTGCAGGATAGCTATTTCATTATCTTTTGCTTGCAAAGGGAAGCAGCAGTTCTGATTAAACACTATTTTATCTGTGCTCTTTGTAAGCACAACTCAGTGAAGATGATGGTGCGATATGGCTGAGTTTTGAAGGCTTGTGCTTAAGAGCCATATATCTTTAAGGCTTGTACCTTACATGGATTCTCTCCTAATTAAGAACACCTGTAGAGGCCTGACCAGACCCTGTGGTTTGCAGCAAAACTGCCGAAGGGCTCTGAAAAGGCAGAAACTTTGTGTTGTCTTTTAACCTAAATTATAACAGGGTTCAAGCCCGTGCCAAGCAGAGTAAAACTATATAATTTATGAGCCATGAGGGCAGCTCTGGGCCCCTCTGAGGTGATTTTTATCAGTGCAGTAGCATAAACAGTTCTCCTTTACTTGAACATTGGGAAGAGGGAGCAGTGGAAGGCCTGCAGTATAAAGGGGATCCAGCCTGTGCCAGGACCTCTGTAGCCCACGGACAGCCAGGTAAGTGTGTTTGCACTGCTCTGCTTTTTAAGCAACAGCTGAGGAAAACTGTGCCGTGTGCTGAGGCTGAGCATGGGCTGTGTGCTGTGGGACTGCAGGAACTGCACTTCAAGGCCAATGATTCGCTTTTTGCTGTTAAAATTTTAAGCTTGTTACAGAGGATCTACTTTGATTCATTGTCTGCCTTTGTCTTGGAAGGCTCAGTTGTGCCAAACCTCACCAGTGGTGTAATAGAACTACCCACAGTATTACAAACTGTGCTTGGCTGTAATGATGGGTTTGGGCCCTTGCTCTCTCTGCATTTTGAAGTCATATTCCTATGAGCAAACAGGTGTTACTTAAGGACTGGTCCTTGAGTCAAGTGCAAAACTATTAGATACAAGGAGAACATGTAAAGAATTAAATTTTTTGCTATGTATTAATAATGTAATTATGTATAAACCATAAATGTTAGTTTGTCAAAATGACAGTATAGAACAGAACTCGATCTATTCATGTTTTCTATCAGGGTTTGAGGGGCTTTAGGACATTTAGATCATATTACTGCAGCTTTGTGTTCTTTTCAGCAAATAGTATGCACAAAGTGGGAATAGCCTAAAAATATCAGTTAACTGGAAACAGAACTAAGGCAGTGTCCAGCTGACCCACCTCCAGAAACAACAGACAGGCTCCAGGGACTTCTGGCTTTTGTTTCTGTCTCAGAAGGTTTGGGTTTTGTGGTGTGGAGGTTGGGCAGGAGGAAGGGGGGGTTTTGTTTGGTTTAAACTGACATTTTTAATCTAATCTTTATAGGAAAAGGGCCACCTTGAAAATCTTAGTGCTATGTTTCCTTATTGCATATCTCCAGCAAGAATAAAGCCTTTGTTGGTATTGGTTCCTGATTATTAAAACAGCTACAGTTGGTGTCTTAATTAAAAAAAAAAAAAAAAAAACAAACCCTTTGAAGTTGCTCTAATTTTTATTTTCTCTGTAATGTTACATGCAGAGTGCTGCAGAAGGAGAGCTGGGGAAGTACGTTTCAGGCTCAGCTTGCAAGCTGCAGCAGAAGGGGACTTGTTATTTAAAAGCTTTTTCTTGATGAAAAGCTAGAGCTCTGCCCTTGTTAAGCACTGTCAGTTGGCACAGCTCTCCTGTGCTGCCCAGTCATACCCCATTAAGTCTGGGATAAGAAGCATTTCTTGCTAAAAGATTAAGAGGGAGACTCCTAGAAATGTTTTACAATGTTATATAAGAACAGAGTCTGGTTGTAGGCTGTCCTTGGACTTGGAACAACCAGGGTCACAGTTCCAGCCTGAACATGAGCTCGGTGCTCTCATCTTGAAGTTGGTCTAAATTTTAAGCTATTATTGTCTATGATTACCTCTGTAGTTTAGATTGGCACAGTCTCAAAGGAAGGTATTTCCCTGCATCTGGAAAAAAAGGGGATGCAGCCAATGGCCTTCTAAAGCACACTGCAAGAAAACTCTACAACAGCTTGAGGCATCATGTGTAGGTTGTTTAATTTCTTCAGCATAATTATCCTTCTAATAGGTGTGTGCTTGTACCATAATCCTTCTTTCAGGATTCCACTAGAAGACTTCATGCTTGGCTAGTTCAGGCCAATGACTTCCATGGGATCTGTACCGTTCTTTTTTTGCAAATTTAATGTAATGGGTTTGTTCTGTAAACAGAAGATCAAGGTCAGATTTGTCTTGTAGGACTGAGCATCAAAAAAAGTTAATAGTTTTTAATTATCAACTTGCAATATATGAAGTAGTTTATGTGATGCTGATAGCATTGCTCATAGTGTGATTAAATAATATCATAACTTTATGCAAACAACATATCTTCAAAATATGCATTATAGACAGACCCCAGCAGGCTGTGTATAAGGGTTTTGTATAGGTCTTTGTATAGGTTGCTTTGTATAAGTCTTCATTAACCAGGCAAATCTGCTGGTCAGTTCCCAGGGTAGGTGTGGCTGAAGAGTATTCCATACTCATCCAGCTGTCTACTGTCTGCCTAGACACTGCTTATTTCAGGATTACTGGGTTTTTACTCACATCATTTTTGCCTGACAGCTGTGGTGGTCCTAGTGTTGAGAAACACATAGATCTCTCTAAATAGCCTCTTCTCAGCTTATTTTCTGTACTATTTGCCTTTAAGACTCAGTGGTGTTCAGAGAATTGATTTGGAGCCATTCATAACTAAGATGACTATCTACCAATCTCTACCAAGATGTTCTGAGGATTTTACACTTCAGCAAAGCCTCTTTAAAAGGCTCTGTGTGCCTGAAGTCAGATCACTGTGTGGAGCAGTTCTTGTCATGGGACTGGACAGTGGAAGTCAGCGAAAATCTTTCACTTCCTTCCAAAGCTTGTGTTGGGTGTCCTCTGTCTTGACTTGGTGCTGGGGGCACTGTGTGTATCTTGTTGCTGTGCCTGTTCCCCAGATCAAACAGAATTAGCAGCTCATCAAACTGAGCAAACAAGCTCAGAGAGCCGATAGGAGACCTCCCACCAGGATATGTGCTGTAGAGAGCATTCATTCGGTAATGTGAATGGGCTGCACTCAAATGAGAAGATAATGTCTGTCTCAGATAAGTGCAGTGTGTTGCTGAGTGCAGAGATAAGCCTGCTCTGGAGCAAAGCAGGGCACGTGAGGCAGCTGCTGAAAGACTGCTGGGAGCAGACATCAGGCAGGTATCTTCACACAAGCAAGGTCCCTGCAAGCAAAATAGTGCCATGACCTAAAAGGCCAAGAAGCCATGCTGAAAATAGATGGATCTGTGAATCATCAGCCTGAACCAGCCTACACTCTGAGGCAGGAAGGGCAGTGGGAAACCTGAGAGTTGGGTGTTTTGCACTCCTTGTCTGTAAGGCCTTCAGGGGAGGGGATCACTTTCTGGGATGGTGGAAGGTCACTCAGTAATAATCACACAGGAAGCTTAACAGTCAGTTTGAACACTTCCAATTACTGTCCAACCACACTCCAGTCAGTTCTAGTGGCATAGCAGGTGGGAACAGTACAGCAGGGAGTTTGGGGAGGTCCATGAGGAAATATCTGTTTTACTAGAAGAGAAACACGGCAAAAATAATATAATATTATAATCCTTATCTTCACTATCATCACCACCAGCTGCACTCTAGAGAGCACCTGGAAAAGCATATTTGCTCATCCCATCACTTCTGGTGGACTTGGGAGCATTAGGTTTGTGGCTGAATTCAATTGTAAATGTCTTTTCCAACCTAAATGATTCTAGAAGATGATCTGGATACTTCTATAAAGATGGTATTCTTATCCAGCTACACAACTGGCCACAATCACAGCAGGTAAGAGTCTGGAGGATCAGGAAATGGCAGCATGGTTACCAGAGAAGGCTCAGTGCATCTTCTGTTGGATTTTTGTACCCTGTTTAATCCTTAAAGAAATTAGATTAAATACAGCATTGGTTTTTTAGCTAAGAGAATTTCCTGGATGGCAGAAGGAAAAGTACCATTAGGAAGGTGAATGAAATCAGGACAGGCTCCTAGAACAGAGCAATGTCTGCTGTTGGTGCTGCTGCTCAGTGAGCCTCTGTAAAGCAAAGAGAGATCTGTAGGATATCAGTGGATGTCTGGGATTACATATGCTCCTAGCCTCAAAATCTGGGGAAAGAAGGCAGGAAATATTTTGGGTTATGGAGGAAGGTAAACCTATTTTGTATAGGAATGGCACATTTGAAGAATAAGCCAAAAATGGTTGTTATCAGGTGTGGAATACACAGCACCAGGAGGCATAGCTTTGTATAGCTTTGCACAGCTTTGGGTTTTCTTCAAAAGAAAACAATGGATAGCTGTCTCCTGGGTAACAGGAGAGGGGGAAATGGTGCCACAAGGACTAAAAATAATCAAATCCAAAGTATGAATTCTGGCCATGCCCATTGAATTCTCAATAAGCCAGAAATAATCAGGGCTTAGGTGACAACCTATTTAGGGGACAGGGTTTGCTTATGCTCTTAGAACTGGCTTCAGATGTAGCTGGGTGATTGCACTGAAAGGCCTAGGAAAACTGAGAAAAACTAATTGTATTCTCTGTAAAACTTCTGTTATACTTAAGACAAACATTTAAATTTTGAAAAAATTCTACAGATTTCTTCCCTCCTTTACTTGGGCACTTCTTTTATAAAGCTGCTACAACCCTTTCTCTTCATCACAATAGAAGTTTAACCCTGCAAACTTTCTTTACTCACTTTCCCTTTCAGCTCACCATAAAATTCCATGTGTGTGATGTAGCTAGTGTGTTTTATGGGATCAGAACCACACCTTGCTAGTAACTTTAATCTCTCAAACTCTTTGAAACTGTGGTCTATGTTCCTTGGATGTTTCCATTGATGAACATTGCTTATTCACACTCAGCTTCAGCACAGTTCAGCTGGAGCTGCTGCGGTTTTTTTCCATTATGCAAGTGAAATGTCAGTGTGCCTCACTAAATGTTAGTATGGTTTATGATTTCTTTTTAATCTGTGCTAATTTGGGGGCTACTTGGCATTAATACATAGCTTGAAAAAGAGAATTAGTGACTCAAATATTGTTGCCAGGTTTCTGTGGTTTACTTTTACCCATACAAAACATGAAGCAATTAATCTCAAGGTCTTATGTATGGCAAAACAAAACAACCTCTCAGATGTGGCTTACATTTGTTTGAGAAAAACTTTCATTGGAAATGAGGAGTTTGAAATAAAGAAGAGAATACTTATAAACAACAACTATATGACAAAATGCTTCTGTAAGAAGAGGCTAAAGTTAGCATTGCCAGACTAAGCTGTGTTCTGGGTATTCTCAAGCCCAGGTAAAGCATTTGATAAGTGAAATGAAAGATCTTGTACAGGTTGTCTACAGTCCTTACATGTGTGTTTTTATAACATCTTTCTGAGAACTACTTTTTTTTTTTTCCTTTAAGATATTTTTCTCTGTTTGAGAACATTTGATAGACATGTCTCAGGTGAAAAGTTGTCATTGAAACTGGTGCCAGGTATTGGACAGATGAATTACATGCAAGCAGGGGCTGTACAGCCTATGGCCATCCACACTGAAAGTGACTGTCCCTTTAGTGGGGATAGAAAGCCACAGAGCACCGGCAGTGCTGGGAACATCTGATGAGCCATAGCAGTGTGAAGGGCTAAACTGGAATGCTGGGGGTTTTCTCATGCTGCAAAATGGAACAAACTCACTGGAAAACAATAAAGAAAACAAGATCTAATTTTTTTTTTTTTTTTTTTTTTTTTTTTTTAGCTCTGGCCCTTCTAAATGTGTTGTGTATTTATAATTATGCAAGCCAGAATAACCTAGCTACAGAAAAATATCCAAAATGTTGGATAACATAGGAGAGTAATTATTTGCATACCTGGGTCAGGTACTGTAGGGGGATAGAATATAAGAAAATAAAGATAGTGTAGAAAGTAATCTTACCCCTAAGGAGTTGCAGCTGGGCCAATTATCAAAGATTAGGAACAAGCCTGACTTCAACAGGCCACAGCTGTAAGCAATGAGAAGAAGAGTGCTATAAAAGAGTGGGGTGGGTGGTTGAGAAGGGAACTGGAGTCAGTTGGCTGCTTTGTGAAGAAGAAAGAGTCAGTGCTCTGAGGAGCAGCCTATGAGAAAACACCAAGAAGGTATGGAGCTTTTGTGATAAGGAGACAACAGTGTGGAACCCCTGCAATAAGATGGCAACAGGTACCTTGCCATACCTTAGGCTTCCTCCCCTTCTTTTGTGGAATCCCCAAACTTTGCCTGAGACCATGCTGATAGATCAAGGGTGAGTTCTGTAAATCTTCCTGAACCAAATCACATCAGCCTCAAGTGCATTTTTTAATAGGTCAAGATGACCAAGTGCCCTGTTGAAATGCAGATAGATTGGCCAATGACCAGTGCAAAAAGCCAAGGCTGGGTGGCCATACAGCAACTTTTCTGGAAAAGTCTTCCTCTCTGCTTGATGCTATTCATTGCTGAAAATCAGGATGAACTCTGTGTGACAACATATAAAACAACAGATCACCAAATTACTTGAAGTAAACAAAAGTTCTGATGATTCAGGTTACTTTAAAAATATACCTGTGCCTTCAATGCAAGTGCAGCTCTCACATACTCTCCATCTGTCCAGGTGCATATTCCAACCTCATAAGAGATTGAAGCATTTACTCTTTTGGAGGATTGGGTTTTTCTTCTGAGAAATTTGTGGGAATTAAGACAGAAAATGTCTAAACAATACCCTTGTTCATACTGCAACATAATTGTGATAGTTCAGAGAAATCTTAGTAGAGTGTTATCAGATGTGTAAAATGAATCCAGGTAAAACAGCTTTTGCAAAGAAGGTAGCAAATGTTTTTGGATTTCCTATCATGAGGCATGCTTTCAACTCTTTGTAGGGGAAATCAAAGAGACTGGGAGGAAAGAACCACTAGCCAAATACTTTTAGTGTTTATAACAGGTGTGCAGAAGGTACATAATTTGCTACAGCCTTTGCAAGCTTCATTAGAATGCAAAGACAAGGACCAAAAATAACCAATGTTTTTAGAATTATATTGCCTCGTTTGTCACAGTTTTGGAGACATTGGACACTTTTAACCAATTTGGTGGGAGAGCTTTTAAATTTAATGAATTTCCCCAAAGTTTTATGAGAGCTGTTGTATGAGCAGGAAAGAGAGTTTCTATAGTGAATGCCAGAGAAACTGCCCATGGATATGTTTGGTGTTGCTCAGGCTGATCCTGATGAGGTTTGAGAAAAGCTGCAGGGCTTCTCCCAAGAAACAGGGGAAAGTAGAGTAGGAGTAGCTAAGGGTGTGAGTCTGAGGGCAAGAATATGTCTTCTCTCCTTCCAACAGGATTGTTCTTTGCTGATAATGGAGTAATTTTTAAACCAGATTTTTGCACAGCTCACTAAAGAGCTGTTCTCCTCTCCTAACTGTTCTACTACTATTTAACAAAGTGGAAATCTCACTTTTCTTCTTCTGCATGAAGCAATAGACCTGGCTTTCTTATAGTCTGCCTGCACCACACTTTCTTCTTTAATACACGTCACCCAAAGCTCATCTGTGTGGTTCCCCAAAACCCTTTGCCTACCTTCATGTCACCTATTATCATAATCTCATTTGAAATGATTGGTCTCTGTAGTTAAACTTTATTTTTATCCCCTTAAGGATCTTATCTGTCCTACAATTGTGGCCCCATTTCCTCTTCGGGTGAGCCCCTGGAGTGCTTTATGCCTTTCCATGGAACTGTTTACAAGCTGCTTTTGAGGGCACAGCTGTCACTATAAGACTAAAACTGAATCCAAAATCACTAAATATAACTGCTCCACAGGGAACCATCTTTACTGATAAGGCCAATAAATTACAGGAAAAAATAGAGATCTAGAACATAAGTCCTGTACAGCCAAGACCTGAACAATGGCTAAAACAAAACAAGGTTCAATACAGCCAGGGAAAAACCCAATGATGTACAAACAAAGCACTGCAGTTCGGGCAGCCTTGCCTTTCCCCCTGCCTAGGTGAGATGCAGTCTGGGCTTTTCCCTGCTGCCCAAAAGGCAGGATTACTGCTGTGTGCACACTGGGGGTCACAAGGAAATCAGGGCTAGAATCAGTAACATGCCACACCAAATCCACCACTAGCTGTGCCAAAAATGGGCATACAACAAAGGAATCCCACAACTCCTTAATTCTTGATTTAAAACTGGGGTCCTGTGATGAAGTAAACTCTATAGTTTCCCCCTGTTTGATGGGATTTGATGAGGGCAGGAGAACAGTAAATGAAGAGCCAGCTTTATTTCTATGCCTGCCATTTTCAAACACTATGGAAATGAAAGCCCTGCAATGACTTTGGTGAGATGTGGAAGTCCGAAGATCAGAAAAGGGACTGTGATAGAGGTGCTAGGGAAGAACAAGCTTCAAGATGCCATGAGGCCCACAGTTCCAATATTGACTCAGGATGGGAGAGATTGAATTAATTAAAGTTAATTGATTTAATTAAAGTTAATCAATGTTTAACTTTAAAAGTAGGCACTCATTTGCATATTGTTGATATTAGGGTAAGATTTAGAAGATAAGAGCTGTATAACCCATTGTGCTGTTCTCTGTTAGCCTGCAGAGTGAGAAGGATGCTGGGGTTGGTTATCATTTTATGTTCCTCTTAATGAGTGTAGAGATTACTCATATTTTTAAGTCATGAATATAATGGAAATAAGATTTTTCACCAAAAAAAAAAAAAAGAAAGGCAGCAGGAGAACTTGCAGACTCATTTTCTACACAGTTTTGCATGGGACTAGCTAGTACAAGGGTTGTTCATTATAAGTCAAGTACCTTTCTGACCTTCTGCTTTAAAACCAAAAGTCTTTTTCCTCCTCTTCCTGAATGTCATACAATATTATAAATTGTTACGGTTGGAAACGACCTTTAAGACCATCAAGTCCAACTATCATAGAAAAATACTATTCAAGAATTTAGGAAAAATGGACAGGCTGCTCCTGCATTCAGTGCCTGCCCTGATCCAAAATTAGCTCCACCAGGAATGTCCATCTCTTCCCCTTTCTAGTTTGAAGAGCTGTCAATAGAGCCAATAAGTGCTAGGAACTCTAAGAAAGCTGGGCACAATCAGCAATAGAGCCAGATAGATACTTAGATGCTGGTGCAGGAAGGTCCAAATGGCATTTATGAGCTTCTGTCAAAAGCTTTAACTTGGCCAAACTTGGATGGATTTTTTTTTTTTTCTCTTGAAACAGCACAGGATCCATCCTTGACATGTGTTCCTCTCATTCTCTCATTTTGTTTTGTACATACAGTCTGCTCTGTGAGACATAGAAAATTGTTACCATAATTCTTGGTAAATAGCTAGAACTGGAAGAGCTTTACACACATACTCACCCACACTCTTAAAAATAAAAGTCCAAACTCAGCCATGTACTGGCCATGGAATGTTCAAGCCCAAATGATAAATATTTATGTGCCTTGTGAGAGAGGAGTGATGAGCAAGCACATTAATACCTTTTAATATAGAAGCTTTGACATTAACCATTTCAGATTAGGCTTTATAGTTCACTTACCTGTTATGAGATTGGTTAAGTGAGAGGGACAAATGAGATGTTATTCTTGGAAGGTTTACATCTTAACATCTGAAATGCAGGATGCTTTTGAAGAGTGTTTAGCACATACTAGAAAATAGTATAAAACACTGTATCTGTTTCTCTGTAACTTCATATCAAATATTATTAATCTTGTGAAATAGTAATAATAAGATTTTATTTCCTTTGTTTTGGTTCATCATCATTAATAAAATGTATGTAAGTCAAACTAGATTTTCATTGACAATTGCATAAGCTTATAGAGTTGCTACTGGCTTAAAATAAGCAATTATCCTCTCAGCTTCTTTTTTTTTTTTTTAATTAATGAAGACCTAGGAAAAAGCAAGTTTTTAGCATATTCTTGGCTGGACTTTTAGAGATGACAAGATAGAAGTAGCAAAAACTCTTAACATTAGTAAAGGAAGCTATTAATCTACCAGGCCACATAATTTATCAAATGAGTGAGCTGAATATAAAGGTGAAAGAAATATGGAGGACTAGATACTCTGAAATGTGGTGCTGCTGGAAAGGGTGCAAAGGTGGTGCAGATGGTGAATAATTAGACATTAGTAAGGTATAATTTCTTTGTGTTTTAGAAGTGATAGCACAGAGGCAGGAATCAGCTGGAAGTACTGTATTGGGTATATATTCCTGTGCAGGTTAATCAATAATTGTTTTTCCTAATGAAGTCTCCAGAGGTAATCCTGCTGGTCTGCACAGCACTCTGTGCACAGTAACAGTGAGTCTCAAGCAGGCCAGCACACCTTGTGCCCACTTGAAGCCTCCAGGTTTTTGTGTTGCTCAAACATGGCTTCTTATACAGCCTGGCCCATCAAGAGATCACAAGAACCATTCCCCATTACTGTTTAGGAAGTGAATTTTCTGCAGAAATGAAAACAGGATGTAAACTAGCACATGTTCTGCAGCACAAAATGTGCTTCCACTGAAAATCCCCTGTGGGAGTGTACACAGATTTGGGCCAGAGGGAATCTTGATAGATGGAGCAGTTAGTTCCCCTTTCTCTTTCCAGTTTCTCTGTAGGAGAGCAAAGCTTTGAGGGGTATTCTATCATAGCAGATGCAGTGGGGAGGAAAGGAGATGTGGAAGAGATGTTTATTGTAAGAACTGAGTGAACATACACATTATCTCTAGCACTACAGCATCCCATTTCCTGCATTCAAATATTTATTAACATTACAACTGAGCCCCAGATGTTCAGTTGAAATGTTGGTGTAAGGAAATTAGAAGGCTGGAGTCAATATCTTCTGTTGACAACTTTTAGGGAAATAATCAAGGATAGTGGAGAATGAAGACAAAATTGGGCCAGTACAAAAGAGAGCATGGGAGTTGCACCCAGACAACAATCCAGGAATCTCATGCAGCGCAGGAAATTACCTTGAAGGTCTTGGGGCTCCTTCTGTTCCAGTGAAGTAATGGAAATGGACATGGAGAAGTATTTAACTCCTAGACCTACAGGTGACTTGAACTTTGCTATTACTTCAGCTAGTGGTGACCTACTGACATGAAGCTCACAAAAGATGTAGCAACATGGTCATGGCTCAGAGAGAAAACAGATTTCTGCAGCAGGAGGGGGAATCAAGATCTTCAGGGGTGGCACTGATGGTCAAGGGAAGGACAGAGAGCAAAACACAACAGAAAAATGAGAGAGCACACGTGTAAGTGACCCGCTGATGGTAAGAGCAGCACTCTAGGTGCACATTAGAGTCCACGTGACTAAACACAGCAGTGAAAGAAATCTTACCAGTGACCCTCTGAAGGAGCAAAAGTCATAATCAGAGCCTGAAATAACTACAAAAAACAGAGAAGTTGAAAGTGATGTGTTGGCATGTGTGAAATCTTGAATTGTTCCTTCATTTTCCACCCCTGTCAGTCAGATTCCTTTTCTTCTGGTCTTGCTTGTCCTCTCTCCCCTTCCTAGTAGAATTCCTCTGTGGTCACAAATAATTAGTCAAGTTTCCTTAGATTCCATTCTCTCATTATCTGATCTTCTTTTAATTTTGCAGCTGAGAAATTATAACATGGCAGGATATCATATGTGTAGGGCTTTTTCTTGTCATGGTTTGGGGGGCTTGGGGTTTTTTATGGGCTTGGTTTTCAGGTTTTTTTTAATACAAGGCACATGCAGATTATCCTATCTCACATTAGTTCTGCTCGGTGCAAACCAAATTATTCAGCACTAGATAGTGGCCTGATCTGAACACTGCTGCATACAACTGGCTTTTGATTCAGTGTCAGTGTAACTGAGGAGAACGAGCTCCTCTCCAGAGATGTATATTTACATCATTAGCATCTAGACAAGCCAGCTGAGATCAGCTCGCTCTTTCTCTAAATACTATGCTCTATACAAAGCAGGACCATAAAACCTTTGCAATATGAAGATTAAAGACAATCAGCCCTTAATTAATGTGTTGGGGAGCAGGCTGCAAGTTGAAAATCTGAAATATGAGAAAGTAAGTCTTTGTTCACAGACTGGCTGAACTGTGGTTTCGGCACACAGCAAAATTACAATCTTTTACAAATAGCTGTCTGCCAAATGACTCACAGTAATATCTACATTGACATTTTTTATTTGGCCATGTAGTCAGGTAATGTAGCTGAGACAGAATCTCTGTGAAAAAAAACATACTGTCTCTTGGAAGACATCTACTTCCATTTAGAGGCACTGATAGGATCAAGGAAACTGAACTGACAAATCATTTTATTGACTCTTCAATGTAAAACTCAAATGAGAACTGAAAGTCTTAGAGCATTAGAGAAATAAATTCTGGTGGGTTTTTTACTGAAACATGGGACATATTGTGGCAGCACCTCAAGCACAGGCTCTGAAGCTTCCTGAGGTACAGTATGAGTTTTATGGTCAGAACAGGTGTACAGGAAGAACTGAAAGTCATCTCTTGAGCTGAAGTCTCCTAACTAGATGAAGTTCATTTCACTGCCTCTCTCTGCAGTGAACAAGGCACGTACACACATTTTACACTCCACATTAAAAATTTGGGGCCTTTAGAGAAATGGCATGTGCAAGGGACTGGGTAGTGAAAATCCAACACATTTAGTTGGGGAATAGGTGGGTAGAAACTTGAGTCCATAGGCCTTGAAGAGTTCCATGCATGCTTTATTTTATGCAGATAAATAATCTTATTTACTTCACTGAGTACCTCCTAGGTAAAGCTCTGTAAATCTGTCTGTGCAAGTAAAATGCCTTCTGCTGATCCTGCAGGGACTGTCTGCCCCCGTTGTAGGGCAAAGCTGCCTGCAAGCCTGTATCACTGCCTTTAATCCTCTGTGAGTGTGTGCATTGTTATGTGATAGCACTGCATCCCTGTGAGCATTCCAAAGCATTTATCCACTTCTGAGAACACTGCTGGACTGCTGACCTAATGGTAAGCACACAGAAATGTGGAGAAATGAGCTGCTGAACTACAGGTTAAAAGATTTAACAAACAGGAATTTTCACAGTCAAGTTGCAATAAATATTGTGGGTCTTCACTAACAGCAGATTGAATCTTACTGTGGTGTGAAACCTAACTGCAGTGTATTTTAAAATATCATGAGGTACCATCAGCAGTAATTCTTGCTAAAGTTGCACTGGAAGAGGTGAATAAAGTTTAGTAATTGGGCCTTTACTCAAAAATGTAAACATATGATTTAACAGATTGATGGAACAGATTATAGACATAAATAAACCTGGATCATGTTACTTCTTTAGAATATTAACTGAGGTTAACAAATGCTGCATGAAGAAAAAGAAATTGCCTAGGATTCCACTGTCAGCAGTCTAAAATGCATTCACTGCTAATCTTGTGACAAGCATACAACCAACCCCAGCTGGACCTGAGGGTCTCAATTGTGTTGGCATTGTGACTGTTGGAAACTGAATTCCAGGCCCATCTCCCTGCTGCTGCCATGCCATAAAGGGGCAATTTTTATATCAAACTCATAAAGCATTTGTAATCCTCTAGATGTTAAAGAATTTTAGCAAGTGACGTGTGAGTTTAGAACGTCAGGATGAATAAGGTATGAGCTTGGAATGAAATAAACTTTAAAATGCCTTCTAGCTTTTTGACTCCAAAGGACTTGAAGCAAGGAAACAACAACAATCACATCCTGTTTTGTCACTTAGTCATGTCAAGTTCCAGTAGCCATTACCATTCCTTCATGCTTTCTGTCTATATTCCCAGCTGTTCCCATCATTAATTAAGCCAAACATGCTGGCTCTATTTAGAACCGCTGTAGTTATAATTCAGCTCTTAATACCAGTAATTAATCCTACCTTCTTGAAATTCATCTCTCCACTGGAAATGGCATTGGTAACCAGACTTTGCTTTTAATTTTTGCTCTTGTCTCTTTCTATATCTATTTGATTTGTTTTATGAGTAGCAATACTTTATGGATATGGGCTGAAAAGTAAAAGTAATTTTAAGTGTCAGGCAGAAGAATTTAATTCAAGGAACTGAATTTTCAAATTTAACTAGTGATGGATCGTAAGGGTTTTGTGGGTTTTTTGTTGTTCGAAGTATTAAAATGCTCCATAATATCTGGTTCATTTCTGTTTCACAGATAATGTTTTATCAAGAAGAGTTAAGAGATCAAATAGTTTACAAAAGAAAAATGACCAACTGTGTTTAGAATTGCTCATTATCCGTACAGCAAAGTGGGAAACTCTGGGGGACTAGTTTTTAAATTAACTACCTGAGCCATGTGATCTAGCAAAGCCTCCAAAATATGAAAAGTATGCTTAATCTGGTAATGACTTTTTTGATCTCTTACTACCAAAGCAACATAATTAGTGTTGATTTCTGGAAAGTTTCTCTCTGAAATCCACTTAACTTTACTCTCAATAACATGCACAAATCCTCCCTTAAACCTCTATAGCAAATGTTAAGGCTGAGATTTTTGAGTTCAATAAAGCCCAATGCCTACTGCAATCTAGTTGTAACAAATGGACTTTCACAGAAGGCCTAGCCCAAAATGTTGTTTTCCAGTACTTTCAATTAAAGAAACATTTTGACTTGACTGTGGCTGTAACTGCAATGACAGGAAGCAGTGATGTTTAAAATAGAACTCAATAATTTATTGCCAGCATTACATCATCCTGACACCTTGAAGTTCCTCCTGTCCCCCACGCCTCATCTGCTGCAGCTTGTGAAAAGAGCCAGAAGGATCAATGCAGAGAGCAGCACCTCCAGCCTTGGGCCCATCTCCCTGCAACTGAGGTTATTAAGTTCTTCTCAAACTACAGTGAACTTGGCAGGGGGCAGCTTTCCATACTCAGCATCAGAATATCTCCTGTTGTACCATACTTCTATCTAGGCCTGCCGAGGGTAGGGGTTTTGGGTTGGGATGGGGTTTTTGCACTCAGCTTGGCAGTCAGGGTGGTACTGCAGAGAAGGGATAACCATGGTTAGTCAGTGTTTGAACACCTCAGTCATGTCATTAACTCACATCATTAGCTTGCTTTTCTAGCTGGTGTGGGGGAAAGGTTTTCCTTGTACTCTGTATCCAGCCTCTGTTTTGGAGTTACTGTGTGGTACTGTGGTATTGATGCCTCTTATATCATAACTTATACTGCCATTCCTAGTTTTCTATGGTGGAATATTTTAGAGTTAGTTTCTTTCTTTTTTTTTTCCCCTTAGTGATGCTGGCTTGCTCTCAGCTTTGTTGATGGCCTGTAATTACCTGTAGGTTTTCAGTAGACTTTATATGGACTTACAGTTAGCTTGGACTCTTAGCATCATAATTCAAAGCATTCTATCCTTAGCTCTCCTAATAGCTTCTCATAAATGCGTTCATGTATATGTCACTTAATAATTATACATAATATAGTTTGAGTAAACCTGGCAGTATAGCCACTCACAGCTTCTTCTAGACTCTCCAATGAAAATAGCTTTTTTCTTTGTAATTTTGGGGGTGTGGTTTGGAGGTTTTGAGTTGGTTTTTGGTTTCAGTTATGTTTCAATTCTCTTTGTTTGGGTTTTTTTTAATGATCTTGCTAATCTGTTGTTAAATACAGATGATGCTGGTACACATGACAGCCACTGAATGTTAGTGAAGCTATTTCTGTGTTCTTACTTTACTTTGTTTCAGTCCAACATCACAACAAGCTGGTAGTTTTCCCACTTATGATCACAGATGCAGAGAGTTAAGGCAATACCTCCATATTTTCCCACTGCACTTGGCTCCAACTTGCAGGTACTTTCCACACAGTTAATGGTGCCCAGTTCTAAGCTGAATGCTTATCTTTAACCCATCATTCAGGGCAACTGTTTTGAATGGTAAAACTTCCAGCACCAAAGAAACCATGTGCATGTTTGTGTGTGGCCATCACTTGTTTGCTGTCTGGCAACACATCCATATGCCATATTACATTAGTTTTTGTGCTTCAACATTCCACAAAAAACTCTCACCTAACAATGGTCGTGAGCTGTGGGGCTCCCATCCATAGCTAAGATCAGCACATCTCATAGCTGAAGAGTTACTCAGATTTTGTTTGGGCCCATCTCAAAAAAGTCCATGCTAAGAGAAATTTTCCACCTTTTTTCTGCTGCCACTCCCCCAGAGCACTTACAGTGTTTGCTTACCTTGGGGCTCAGGAGGGAAGCAGTCTTTCCAGCCAAAATGCTGTGTTAGCCTTTAATCAGTTGTTGGGAGGAGCCATAGTTAAAACTTTTACTTTTTTCCTAGATTAATGACTTCCTGGCTTTCCTTCTTTCTTTGTTTCTTGCTTACAATCCCAAATGTGTGGGTTTGGATCCACTGAAAGGTACAGAGGGCTTTGGAGGCCCATGCAGCAAAGATTAAGGACACTTCAGCAGACTTCAACTTAGGAGCTAAAGAGAATAGCAAAGGTTAACCAGGAGACTGCTTTTATCAAAAGTTTTCTAGTCTGTACTGGTGAAAGTCTAAAACATATAAACTGATCAATAGCTTTAAAAGCTGGATGTATTCTCTTGCTTTGAAGCTTTTTCCAAAACAGTCCTTTCCAAAGGATAACTTTGGAAACTGCAGACAAGCTTCCTAGAGCTCCATCCAGTCCATAGCAGAGCCAGTACTTATTCTGTCTTCTTTCTGTTTTGGACATGCTAGAAGGAGATTGAGAGCCTAAAGAAGTTACATTTCTGCAGAACTGTCAGCATAATTTTCTATGCTCCAGCAAGGCACTTCTACTGCTTGTCTTGGACCAGACACTGATTTAGCTCCAGCTGGTTTAGCATGACAGGCAAGACCTTCTCATTGACAGATATTGGGGCTTACGATAAGAAAATACATCCTTCATAAAATAAAGATGATAATCATAGACTTGGGGAAACAGCTGGCAGGGATAACAAAAGGTTTCTAAGTGAGTGGAAGAAAATGTCTTTTCCACTGGAAGATATTTTCACTTTTTACCAGAAATTACCAAACTCTTTCCGATCTGTAACCAGAGTAGCTCCAACTCAAATCCATTGCCTGTACTATCCTCTCTGTCCCCTACATCCAGTCACAGCCAAAGGCAGTGAGGAACAGCTACTAGACCAGTCCTACAGAGCCACATTTGCTCAGCTGCTCTGCCTTCACCTCCAGTACTGCCCTCAGGACCTCTGCACTATGTTCCAGTATGTAATGTAGATAAGGCAGCAAATCATCACACTGCCTCATCTTCAAGTGCAGGCTTTTCCAGATTAGGACCATTGATTGCTTTGTCCCAAATGTTTGTTTCCTTTGTCCCTTTTTTCCTAACTCAAAAGTGGGAAACATTGTCAGGAATACATTCCTTCAGAAAAGGACAAGATAAGGTAATATACAGTGCTACTAAATCTAGTGACCTCCATAAACTTCCTATGAACACATGCAGTTTGCAGGAATGCTTTTTAATTCAGCTGATTAAAGAGCATGTAAACAGACAGATAATGCTCAAACTGTGTGTATACATGCGTGTAGATTTTAAGGATGGAAGAGAGCATTAAAAATTCTTAAACTATACAAATATTTTAACTAGGCTTTACAAACTACTTTCACTTTGGACTTGTGCCCAGAGTGTAACCATATTATGATTTCTTGGCTTGAAACTACAGCTCTGATGGTTTAATTCTTCTGTGAATGACTAACACTTTACCAAAAACTTTGTTTAAACACAGAAGAATGGGTGACCTTCAAACATATCATTTTTCAGTACCTGAGAACCTGGCTAGGAACAGTGCAGGAAGCACATGGGGCTGGGCATTGTACTATGAACACCATCCCTTCCTTTTATCCTGCCCCTCATGCCATCCTCAGGCCCCCTCTGATTGGTGTCACTGCAGGGAAGTATCTCCACCTTTCTCTTTGTGAGAACTGTGAGAACAAAGGGCTTCACTACGTGTTTGCAAACCAGTTTACTTCTTGCAGCCTTTCAAAGTGGTTCACCAGGTGGTGCTTTTCTTGCCAAAAGGGAGGCTAAGCTCAGCTCTTGGGTTCCTGTTGACTTCCAGACTCACTGGGAACTGGATGCCCTCATCCAGAGTTCTGAGTAAAGCAAAAAGATGCATCCTTAGTTACTAAATATTTGTTATCTACCATCACCCTTTAGCTGCTCATTGGTAAAATAGGTAAGTGGTTGTAGTAATAGGTACATGCTTGGGGGAATTCCAAACAGGAAAGCAAACATTTCCATATTTAGGTGAGTTGTTTCCCTGCTCACAAAAGCCTAGGTTTCAAATACACTGCTAGCATGGAGTTTTGATATTCATGTTGCTGCTTTCTGAATAGGAATGAAACAGGCTTTGCACTACAGTGGGGAAGAGTGTCTGGTCTGGAGAGAAAGGCAAATATATTGGAATTAACACCTACACAATTCAGAAGATGCGTTGTCTCCAAACCATCAATAGCTTTGCACATTGGCAGCTTCTCTGTCAAAAAATTGGCTGTTACAGGGACAGCTACTGACAGCCAGCTCAAACCAGAGAGCTGCTGGATGAGAGGAGGTGGCATTTTCCTCTCCCTGAGAATCTGCTGAAGCCCCAGATTTCAGATGATTGGGCAACAGCCCTCTGCTTTGACTCCTCTATATGCAATGAGGTCCTCAGTTACCTTCCTTCAATGCTAATCAGCCAAATTCATATGCAATGCTGCTGAGTGAAGCAGCTCCAGATATGGGCTCTGTGGAGATGACTTTGCCCTCAGAAAATAGTCCAGATTTTAATCAGACTGTGTGAGTCAGTTAAAGCCACTGTGTGGCTCTAGGTGGCCATTGATAATGACCTTGGTGGAAGTCTGTCCTAACAGCTTGGGCTCTTGCTCAATCTCACTTCTTCACCTGGTGGGCATCCACATGAAAAAACAAAGAACACTTACAATTTTGTGATCCTTCAACACCAGCCTACGTGGTTGTGAAATGCAGAGGATGGCAAAAGCTGCACTTGATAATAAGTATATTAACTATTAAATGCATACCCTGCAGCATGATGTTCTTTCCAATAAAACAGGCAGCAACAAAACCAGATTGCTCTGGATAGGGAGTGTTCAACAGCCCAAACTGGATTTTGGCAGGATGAGCATCACAAACAGTAACAGGCCCCCTCTTGTAAAAAAAAAAAAAGACATTAAATTGTTAATGCCACTATATAATCAGAGCTTTGATCTTGATTCCAAGAAAAGAAACCTCAAGCCAGTAGTTGAAATCTCTACAGCCAGCACAGGCATTGGTTTAATAATGGCACAGAATAAGCTTCATGGTGCTGTCTGCTGCTAGCTCTCCCACTCTGCTTGGCCTAAGCCTACCTACTTAATCTAAAAAATCTAGGAGGTTTGGATTTTATTGATCACCAAAGACCCTCAGAGTTTTTAAATACATTCATTCTAAAAAAACAGATGAGAACCCTCCATTCTCCAAGAAAGGATGTCCCATGGCAGATCCTAGCCATCACTCCCTTTGCTTCCCAAGCAAATCAGAAATTATTACAACAAAGTTTGCTTTGGCATTAATTCCCTTAATGGATAGCTCTGTTTGGAGCTCTCATTCTTTCAGTGACATGTTACGTGTCAAATCCTAAATGTTCCAAATCTTACCTTTACGAAAACAAATTAATTCACTTGCTACCTCTTGTGTGAGAGCACGTAAAATCTGGAGGTTCTCTAACCACCCTCCAGTTAAAAATTGGCTTCCAGGACTGTACCTTTAGGGCATGTGGGGTTCTGTTAAACAGCCTGTACCGAACTCAGCTGGTAAATGCAAGCTGAGTTACAAGGGCAGATGAGTGACAGCAATGAAAGGAAATATTCAACAAGTCGAGGCATTGAAAATGACTGGGATTACAGCAGAAGTTAAGTACTGTGTGTCTTCAGTATTCAGCTTTGAATACTTAAGTAACAGCTTTGCTTTTGCTGCAAAGGATTCCCTGCATAGCTCCTGGTTTTCTTCCTGAGCATTCTGAAATATATTTGTATCTCAAGTCTGGTTTGGGGTGTATTTCAGAAAAAGGACTGTATCAAGGGAGATTTAAAAAAGTATAAAATCAGGCCACTGCTTATTTTTATTATGTGAGAGGCACTTTGGGCATTTCTTCCCTGGAATCCACCCTCATTAGTGATGTTTTCTCAAATTACTTTGGCTGCTTTAGGTGTCTCTTTAACAGATGTGTCTATTTTTACTTGCCCTGCATTCACATCTGTTTCATTCTTATCAGCAAATATCTATTCATTGGTCCTATCTAACTCTTTTACATCTATCTGCATTAAAATGTGTGTCACTCATTAACTCGGGGTTTGTACATAAATTAGTCTCCTGTATGTCCTGTAGCAGTGTTATTCTTTCTGCTTATTGCATCACCTAAAAATAAAATTACATTTCATTTCTGGCAGATATCTGAATTCATATCCCTTAACTATTTCTTAGTTCAATCAGTCAACTTTTACAATTAGGTTGGTTTGAAGTCCTGTGAGTTTGACAGAGTATTTGTATTCAGAACATTCTGTTTACAAACTTGATGGGTGTGGGGGGTTGGTTGTTTGTTTGTTATTTGTGCAAGAAATAAAAGGTTTCTGACTATTTTGTAATAGCTTTGAGAATTATTTCGATAGAAAACTCACAGGTCTACAAATCTGGACTGTATTAGCCTTAACCTTGTAATGAAAGTCCAGCATCTAGAAGACAGTTCATAGATAAATATGAATTTTTAGTAAGCTACTTGTTATTTTCTGTCCTAGAAATCTACTTGAGAGATCATCTTTGAGCAGTTCTTCTAACTGCTCTGTAATCGTGATGATTTTTTACTTCTCGAGTACTAAAATATTCTCTATGTAGGTATGTTCACACTGGATTTTCACACAATTTAAAAATCTTTCCACAGATAATATAATTTCTTGTAATAAAATAAGATGTTCATGGCAAAGCA
This sequence comes from Agelaius tricolor, assembly GCF_023055355.1. Lineage (NCBI taxonomy): Eukaryota > Metazoa > Chordata > Aves > Passeriformes > Icteridae > Agelaius > Agelaius tricolor. Next base: position 7,607,417 of record NW_027269270.1, read on the forward strand.
TTATATTATACAGACAATGCACAATTGCAAATATGAAAGGTAACCTTGATCATCTAAATTAAGTCTTGAAAGTTAATGCTGATCTTTAATCTTTGCCCAGGAGAAATGTAATAAGTCTTCACAAACAGTTGCATCAGATTTCTAGCATTTTATCTAAGTAAGTAACTCTACCCCAGCTGAATGATTAAATCCTTAGCACTTGAATATGGGTTTGTAATGGGGAGTATTTAATTTGTTTCAGTTACCTATACAAATAATTCTAATCTACAGCTCGCCTGCCCTGGTTTGAATAATGTTCATATTTAACACGGTAAAACGCATGTGTCTAAACTTGGCTTGCAGTGCTGAAACAGCTTGTTTAGACAGACAGATATTTGATGGATATTTAGTATCTCAGATGTGTTTACCACACTAATTCTGTTTATAATACTAACTCTATTTAGTTAAATGTGCCATTTTTCCAGCAGATACACAAAGACTATTAATGTCGTGTCTGAGCAAACTACCTGTAATTAGTTCCTGTCAAAACTGATGTAAAAGCAACAGGAAAGAAATTACCTCTCATAATTCTTTGATAGTTGATGTTCTATTGTCTGACGCAAAGAAAAAAAAAAAGGAAATAATTTATTACTACTCTAATATTTCTGTAGCATAGAAATTGCCTCAGAATTACATAACCATGTCCTTTGCACAGTTAGGTGCCCTTTGTTTGTAAATCATCTCAGGGGAATCCACGAAGCCACTACTGGCAGTCAGAGGTGGGAATTTTACGTAGTTTTCATGCTAAGCTTTTTCCCAAAAGTGCCCTGTTTCATGGTCAGTTCCTGGCAACAGTATCATGTAAACATCCTCCACGTGTTTTAGACCTCCTTCTCCATAAAATATTGTCCCAGTAGTCTTCTGTGGCACTGCTGTGGATGGAGAGGCTTAGGGAATGCTTTACATTTATTAGAGTAAAATCTCTAGTCTCTTTTCCCTCCCTATGAAGACAGAGCCCATCTCCAGGACAGGCAGTAAGTATAGTGGCTATCTTATTTCTTTCTGTTATCCTAGCTGAGCAGACAGTATGTTACCAGACAATGAAATGGTGAAACATAAAAAACTTCTACAGAATTCTTCAGAAAGTTGCAGATGCAGAATGAGTTTGAGTTTGCTCCACAATCTTTAACTCTAAGGACGCAGGTGTAAACCCAAGGATTAAAAACTGGCTTACTTTATAAATTTGGAGTTACGAGAAATCAATTAGCTTGTCCTGTCCCATAGATTGTGAAGTATCAGGGAGAGCAAAGAGAGAGAAGTAATCCTTCAGTTTGTAAAGAGAAGTAATAAACGTGAAATTCAGGCTCATACTTTTAGATGAAAATTTGTTGTGGGATAAAATACTCTTCCAGGAAATTGGTTCTCAAGTGGGAAACATGCTATCAGATGTAATAGTGATATATGGGACTATCTCTTGTATGAATTCAAAAGTGCTGTAACTTCTGCAACGTCTTCACTTGGGAGTGCTGAGTGCTAAAGCTCTAAGCAGAGCTCTAGGAGATGAAAGCATGTTGCACTCCAAATGCACTTAGCAGCTGGATGAACAGCACAAGGCTGGCTCCCAGTATGTGCCATTTACTTTGCAAACAGGGAGCTTGATAAGTAAAGACCTGCTGGATGATTGCAAAAAAAAAAAAAGTAGGCATGTAAGGAATAAGAGAAGAACATAGCTGGATTAGCTGTATTGTGTTTGAGCAGTAATGAATGAGAGAAATATGCTGTCAGTGTGTTCATCATCAGCCTTTAATGACACACCATGACTATTTTCCCATCATTTATAAGTAGACTGTTAAAGGCATGTGCACAGGAGCAGCTCCAAAAGAAACAAGCAAACTACATCACTTCCTCTTGAACTATTCTCTAGAGTTGGTTTAGACATTAAACAGATAAGCACTAATGTGAAAGTGGTGGAGCAGAAGGTTACATACTTGTCCAAATGGATTCATCAAACACCTGCATTTAAAAAGGTTTATTATAAATTAGTTACATTCTGATGAGACAAGGAATCTTTTCAAGTGTGCATAAAAGTGATTCTTCGTTTTTTTTTTTTGTTGTTAGATTAAGAAATGTGTTATAGAATTAAAAATTTAGTTTCCTACTGATGCATCATCTGTAGCTAAAATCAAGCAAAGGTAAGGGCTGCCACCTCAAGTCAGATACCAAATCTAGGGGTTGCAATATCATAGTGTCCCCCTAAAACAACATGCAGAGGGAAAGGCTTCAGGGAGCAGAAGAGATAGTCTTCACAAATGCACTTCTACAAAATGCAGCATTTGATTTAAGGTCTGATCTTGGATAAACTGCAGGTAAACCGAGTTATACAATTAAATCAGACTGGCAGGTTGCATATGCACATGAAGTATCAGGTTGCATGACAAGCTGTGTGAAAACAGCATCAGACTGTGTCTTGAATTGCTTGAAAAGAAAGGGTGTTTTACATCACAGCAGGTTAAAACTTTATCTGGGCTTCTGGAGCACCATTAGCATAATCTGATTACTCTCCAGGCAGGTGATGGCTGCTCCTGGATAGGCCCAAAGGAAATGAACATTGAAAGTACAAAGGAGGGCTCAGTGGAAGGGGAGAGGAATTCTGAAGTTATTTGGGACTGAATGAATACTACAAAATAATCAATGCTGATAAATTTTAGGAAGTGTCTTGCCTGTTCAGATTTCTTAAGGTTTTAAGTACTGCTTAACCTTTCACTCTATCAAACTTGTTCTTATATCCATTGCCCTTATTATTTCTAACTTGATCCGACACATATTTGAGGGAGGTGTTGGGGAAGGGGGACCACTGTATTGGGTTGGTTGGTTTGGGGTTTTAGTATTTCTGATTATTATGTTCTCTCACATCATTTGATATATTCTCATTATTCCCTCAAACTAATTCTATTAAGCTCCCATTTTGACACTTACATCTCATTCCAGGTGTTAAAGAAGTACTGGCTATTCAATTCTCTCAAAGTAAAGCCATGAGTTGTACTCTTTCCTTCTAAAGGAAATTAGGATTTACTGGCAGAGAGCCAGGGTGAAAGTGACTGTCAAAGACTCTGTATTGTGTTTCCAGTTGTGCATCTCTCCTGGTTTGTAACTTACTGGGATTTTCTTGTGCTTCTAATTTCAAGCTCCAAGCTTAGGCATTGCAATGCTTATCTTAATTCTTGCAAGCATAGTCTAATTATTTGCATTCATTTACAAGCCTTGTTCCTCAGACCAGTAGAAATTATATTGCTAATTAATTGTGTCTAACTGAAACACTAAGTGGGCTTTTAGTCCATACAGGAAAACTAATAAAAACCAAACACATCAAATTTTTTGAATACCAGATACATTAAATGGCTTCTAGGTTTTGCATTTCTCATCACTGTTCTAAGTCACTTTTAGTCCCTCTGCATAGGGTTTGAGTAGCACCAGGAATGTCACTGTGCCATTCTTTTTTTATGTCATCATTTCTGATACAGTTAATGTTAAATTGAAAAAGTTAATGTTCAGAACATGATTCTTTAGACATCATTGAAAGAGAGCTCTAGAAGAATATTTTTCCTTTATGTCCCTGTCAGTTAAGGCTCAGTTTTCCATTCTGATTAAGGTGAAAAGACAACATCTCTGAGCTTCTATGCAGGTTGAAGGGTCTGTCTGCTCACAGCTATGACTTTGCAAGGGGACCCCTTTCTATGCATGTAATAAATGTGGCACATATAGGGAACCTCAACTTCCTGCATGTAAGCTGCAGTGAAATACCACAGATTTCCAGATAAAAGCCAATCCTGTGTGAAAACCCTCATACAACTGCACAAATCTGCAATAACTGCATGTAAGGAGTCTGAAGGCTTTCACTGAGAATGGGATCAACATGCCAAAGCATTTATTCTCTGAAAAAAGATTCTATCCAGGACCTGAAGATTCCTAGGAAGCACGAAAGTATCACTGGCCAGATCATCTCACACCAGTAGATATTCATGGGGATCTCCATGTATGTCATACTTGAATTTTAAGACTTTTAAAGAGTTTGTCACTGCTGAGGTAATTGCTAAAGGAACTTGTTAAGACTCTTCCCTAAAGCTGTACCAGTGAGAGAAATCTGGAATCTTAATCTGCTCAAAGCCTGAATGTGGGAAGAATGGCTTGTGAATGACTAATAGTTAGAACTGCTTTCCAAGAGCTTCAGGGACAGTACTATACAGCCTGGAAATTGCTGAAACTGAGGATAAAAAAATCTCTCATAACCTGTGTCCCTTGGAAAATTGGTGAAGTATGTCAGAAGAGGTACTTTAGTGTTCTCAAATGCTTCCTTTCAGACATTCTTCCAGGCCAGCAATGGCTTTTGAATTTTCTCTAAAATACTACTTCAGAGCATTGGCCATCCACCTGTGCAAAGGGGAAGGGAGCAGAAGGCTTTTTGGCACTGCCAATTCCTTTAGGCACCTGACTCAAGTGAGTATGTATATTGCAGATTAGTTTCCATTTTCCATTTCAGGTCAAACCTTATATTTTCTTCTATTAAAGCACTGAACATATAATTATGAGCTTTTTCTACCTCTTTAATTTTGTCTGAAACTGATCCTGACCCTTTGATTTTAATTACTCTGAGATGATCTTGAACTACATTTTAAAACCCTCTGTGAAGCAGACCCATGCTGTACATCTTAACTGTATTTTTCAATTTGAGGACTCCTGCTGTCCAGTCCTCAGCTATATTTGAACTGCATCCCAAAACTGAGGTTTGTAGTGAACATACACCCACACTTACACCTCCCACCCCCACCAAGCCTTTCTCTAGAACAGTACCTCCAATTCTAGTTCAGATGTGGGGTAGCTGGTAGAGTTACCCCTTCCATCCTCTCAGGAGAGAATTAAGGGCAAGGCAATGCATCTGGTTAGGAACATTAGTTGTTCACTTTGTGCCTTTCTTTTATTCTGACTTTTAAAAGTGTACCCACCAGTATAAACACATGGGGCTCAAAAGAGCAATTAGATTAGCAGAATTTCAAAACCCATGGCTTTTTATGACTGTATCTGTCTTGTTTTGGCCAAGAAAAAACATTATTATAATTCCATCTGCATAAAAGATGCTTACCACCTCCTCAACAATTTGTTCACTGTTATCTCTATTGGTATGCACTCCTATACCCTTCTCTGATTTCTTATCACTGGTTGCTAACTCTGAGGAAAACAGCAAGAGGCAGGACTAACAGTGAGACTTAAGTTAGCCCACTTTCACACTTCACCTCCAGTAAATCTGCACGTAAATAAAAGTCTTCAGTAACCAGAAGAGATAATAGAAGAAAAACCATAGTTCAAGAGAAGCAAATCTGTGGCTGACTTCTCAGATGGAGGACTTTGCAGGTGTTCCCTGCAATGCTGTTCTAAGTTCATATCCTCTTAATGTAGACCTAATACTACTCATTGCATATAGCTTTGGCATAATTATTGGCTTAACCTTAAACCATCCTCTCTCACAAAAAAGAAAGCACCTTGCCTCTGCACAGATGAGGTGTCAACTCTCCACAGCAAAGCACTACTCCTGTTACTGCAAGGAGAAACCTCATGCAGATAGTGGAATTAAGCTGGTCTAAAAATACATCCAGCATCTTCTCTTTAACAGAGAATGACAGATCACTGCTGGGATTAAAAATGCAGCTTTACTGTCTGAAAGGGTTTTTCTTATTCCTGTATTTCATTCTGTGTTCAAAAATTCGCCTGGAAAACTCTAAGTTTAGAGCTGATTGTACAAATAAATGTTCTGAATAAGGAAATAGAAGAAAATATCATCATTAATTTTATCTAACATGAGGAATCCTAAAACAAACCAGTTACTCCCACAAGAGATATCACGCTCTGGAAAGAACATGGTAATTTATGCTTGACAACACAAAGCATAATGCATGTATTTTCCAGATTTATACCAGGTAAATCATGAGCCTGTCTTTTACTTTCAACTTATTGATGATTAAAATCATCTGGTAAACCCCTAGCCTTCTAATAAAAACAGCCTGATCATAAGAGAAGTGTCAATCATTGGAGACAGGGTCTATGAACAGGCTGAGTGCTGCGTACCTAATTAGGTTTGGCTGAGTGCTGCGTACCTAATTAGGTTTGGCTGAGCTAACTGCACTCTGAGCATATCTTCCCCTGCTTCAGCTACACAACCATCCTCAAGGCACAGCTAGTTTCCTATTCCCACTGTGCTGCCTTAATCTAGTAAATGTCCACCTCTGACCTCAATAAATATTTTATTTTCTTCATAGCAAGATGCTTGCTTCATTCCTCTGCAAGATCACTCACCCTGATTTCCATCTCTGCATTAAATGTTTTTAGATTTGGGCACATCTATGGAGACAGATACACAGATATAAACTAGATAGAGAGGGATATATATGTGAACATATGATATATGTACAATTATATCATATGAACATAAGCAAAGAGGCAATGCAGCAAGGCAGACAGTACATAATTTCTGGAATAGCAATGCTGCAGACTTTTCTGCAACAGCTTCTGGCAGTTGGAAGCAATCAAACACAAACACCTTGCTGCTTACAACAAAATCAGAAATTTTCCATGATGGCTTCAAGAAACTAAAAACTAAAACAATTTTCATGAAGGAGTGAGAGGGAAGCAAGAAACTAAAAACTAAAACAATTTTCATGAAGGAGTGAGAGGGAAGCTTTCTTCCTGTGCAAAGATTTCTGTGTGAAAGAAAGCAAGCCATGACTCCTAATGATAGCTGAGCATTACTGCTTCATTGTAGATGTTAGACTTATCTTTTATATTTTTCTCTGTCATTTTCATCCAAAAAAAAATCTCTATTTAAACTGAACCTTGAGAACCAAAACTAATGTTGAAGTTTATTTCAGAGCTGACTGAAGTGAGCATATTGATTTTCGTAGGTTTTGTATCAGCTTCTTGGTATACTACATTTCTCATTCAGCCTTGTAATATTTGGGATAATATTCCTCTGCATACCAGAGGGTCCTAAATGCTGCTATCAAATAGAGAAGCAAACACTGTCATCTTGGTCCATACTGAATTGAGTGTGTATGAAACCTTTCCTTAAAAAAGCAGATTTGTTATGTTGTTTTGGTGGTTGTTATGGTGTCACATACCTGGCAGAAATCAAAGTGCTGTTTTTGTTTTTTTGGAGTTTTGTTGTTTTGTTTTGTTTTTTAATGTGTATGCAGTGTACCTAAACAAATAACATGGCTTTCAAAATGCCTGGATTCCAGCATCTAGGATTTCTCTGGAAATGGCAGAATTTGCTAAATATCTAAATCTTTAGTAGTCTCAAGAGCTGAAAATATTCATCATCCCCCTTCTCCTACACCTCACCACTCACACACCAGCCTGATGTCATGGCACGTTCTGCCTTCCATAACAAATTTGGTACATGGTCGCAACCAGATTTTTCAGTAATGACTGTGACATGCAAAGGACATGATTCAGCAAGAGTAACACACTCTCTAATAGCACATTTACATTCCTATTGATTTGACAGGAGCTACTAAGCAACTGAGTGAGGTAAATACTTACTTGCCTGTGTAAAGCCAGCCAAACGCTTTAAACTCTTGAATCAGAGCCTGGTAAAGGGTAAGTACCGTGTTCCTTTGTAAATCTGTTTGATCATCGTTTTCAGGGAAAAAAATTAAACCAAGTGGATTTCCTTTGGGTTCATTAGGTGTCTACTGAAAATGGTTGTTTCAGGGTAATAGAAACCTTTAGAAATCTTTTCCTCTTGGAACTTCACCAGCCACAAGCACAATGGGGGGCGGAGGGAGGAAAGTCTTACATCCCATTGTCTCCACAGGACTCCCTGTTCCCTACTGAACACCAGTGTCAATTTTTCCGAACAGCTTTGTCTTCCTGCCAAAGATAATGGACATGTTTGGAGTGTGTGGGTAAAGATTAAAACCTTGTCACTCACATATGGGTCGTCCATTTTTTAGGTATTTCAGTAATCATTCCTTCCCTGTAGTTTGTGGATGCTTTGCATACTTAAGACTAAATTGTACTAAATCCTAGCTTCAAACATCTCAACAAAGTAGTAGAGCTATAGGTATCAAAATCGTGTACACCACTTATATATATATTTTTAAAATCAGTGTGGAATTAAGTTCTCTAAAAAAGCTCTGTCAGCTTTTTTGTTTTCTGGGAGGCTTCTGGTGTGTGGTTTTGCTCCTCCTAGAATGTGACAAAGTGAAGCCAAAGGAAAAAAATTTCTGCCTCCTTTCTGAACTTAACAACATGATTTTTTCCAAAAACAGAAGAGAGTTCAAGACCATAAAAATATTATTGCTAAATTTTAATCCCTTGAAAATAAGGTCAGGCTAAAGCAAACAAAGTCCATTGAGGAGAAGTTGTTTTTATTAAGGCATTAACTTCAGTGGTGCTGTGAAAGTCTGCTCCAGTGTAGGTTCACTATGCAAATGTCAAATATTAGTATGTTCTCAAGGTCTCTACCTGCATTGTAGTTGAGGGATAAAACTTAATTCTGGGCAGACCATTCCTCACCAGTATCTCAGGACCAAATGCACACATATAGCATGTCCTCTGTGTCACCAGGGCTTGGCTGGCTGAGAGACACACTGTGTGACAGCAGTCAGTGGTGACAGACTTCAAGGGCCTGCAGTGAGAAGAGTGACTGGGCAGTGAGGAGAAATAGTTACCTGAAGTCTCATATTTGAGCCCTTATCAGCAACAGATTTTTCTCATTCATCCCTCTGTGCCTGTTACTATTCAGTTACAATTCCACCTTGGCAAGTGCTGCCACAGAGGAACCACCAGCACGAGTTTAGGTACTGTGTTTCCTGACCTTCAAAAAATCTCCAAACAACCTTGCACTTGGCCTTGCTGAGCCTCATGAAGTCCTCATGGGCCCAGCTCTCCAGCCTGTACGGATCCCTCTGGATGGCATCCCTTCCCTCCAGTGTGCCGAGCACACCACACAGCTCGGTGCTGTTGGCAAATTTGCTGAGGGCACACTCAGCCCACTGTCTGTGTCACGGATATTAAAAAGTGCCAATCCCAACACCAGCCCCTGAGGAACATCACTCATCTCTGGTCTCCACCAGGGCATTGAGCTGTTGGCTCTGAGTGTGACCATCTAACCAATCCATTACACACCAAGTATCCATCCACCAAATCCATGTCTTCCCACTTCAGGGACAAGCATGTCACTGAGGGACAGTGCCAAGTGCTTTGCACAGCTCCAGGCAGATGATGTCAGTTCTCTTCTCTTATCCATCACAAACATAACCCCATGCCAGCAGGCCACACATTCATCAGGCATGACTTGCCCTTTGTGAAGCCATGCCCTCAGGTTGTCATCACTCTCCTTATTTTCCACATGCCTTAGCATAGTTCCCAGGAGAATCTGCTCCATGATCTTGCCAGGCACTCAGGTGAGACTGAGTGACAGGTAGATTATGTTCTTTTGAAGAATACACTGTCAGGAAAGGACATGGAAATACTGCCCCCAGAAGAAACATAACTGCTGGCCTAGTTTCCTACAACTGGAAGCCAGAATGTCCCTTTGGGGCCTCCACCCAGGTAAGACCGTACACTTAAGTCATGTTAGGAAAAAGGAGGTTGGCTGCTTTTGCAGATTCTTGAAAATACAAACTGCCTTATAAAGAATCATCTCATGGTTAGTGGTAGTACAAGATGGATGGTTGGACTGGATGATCTCAAAGGCCTCTTCTGACCTTGATGATTCTGTGATTTTATCATCTCTGAAAAGCTTTCTGTGGCAATTCTCACTGTATCTGTCACACTTCAGGAAAGCAGATTTTCTGAGGACACGAGAGCAGAGTTGTGTGTTGTGTTTAAGACAGCATTATAACCTGTAATCCAAGGTGGCTGGGTGACTTCACTGGTGGCTCCAGCCAAAGGGCGAAACATGAGCCATACCAAGACAGAAAGCTCTGGGATATGTCAGGAAGACACAAGGGTTAGGGTGCAATGAATAGACAGAGATGTTTGGGGGGCAATTCCATCTGCCTCTGCCAAACTCTTCAAGTCCTGTTCTTTCCTCCTCACTCGGCTTTCTCAGTGACTGCTGATCAGGTTATATTAAAACTAAGAGGACTTACACAGTCCTTAACAAAGGACTCTGTCCTTTGGCCTCAGGAGATCACTGATTTTGGAAACAAATGCAGTTTCTGTGCTGTTTTGCTGTACAACACAAGTGGCATTAAAAAATGGAAAGCATTGCGGTAGTATTGATCCACCAAACCCTTCCCTAAAAATATCACTTTTTTCTATGTTTTAAATTACAGTTAAATTACCAGCAATAACCTCTGAAAAACCATCTATTGCTGCTTGGCTGTTCACAGTAACTGGGGCTTGTACACTGCAAACCTCTCAGTGCTCAACAGTCAAAGGTTTTGTGCAGCAATTTGAAGTCTCCTCTTGTGAAAACAGCAGCTCTGGTTTTATAACTAGAGCACTACCATAATATTGTTTTTACTAGCTCAAGGTTCAGTTTCAATACAATAATAAATAGCAAAACCCTCTTCAAACAGCTCCTTAAAAATACAGTAGTTTAAAAAAGAAACTGCATAGACAGCAACTCTTCCTGTTTAGGGAAATGAGTAAAGGCCATGCAGTCTCTCCCTCCTGTACAGGAGGAAGAGAAGAAAGAGAGAAATGACAAGAATCAGCTACTGCTGTCCTGAATGATGGAGCTGGCACTCAATATCGTGTAAGTGGCCTGATCTGATCTGTAGTGTGTGCATGCTGCTCTCAAGAAGGGGATGCCTGCAGGACTTCCAGGCACTGGCAGTTCATTTTCTGATTCACTGTTTTTAGAAGCTGCATACCCAGTCTATTTTTCATCTAATTAGTGATAGCTGTGTGTTAATGTCTTCTGAGACAATGGGGCCAAAATTTGTATACTACTCTGACGGTAAGAAAAGCACATTACCTGAAAACCAAAGCCCCTTGGAAAAACAGGAACAAATTCTGGTCATTCTTATGCTATGAATTTGACAGATTCCATAATATAAATAATGTTATCCCAGAATCACACTGTCCAAAATCAGTGCTTTTCTGTCATCTGAGATAAACTTGAGTAAAACTCTGTCAGCTGGTTTTGGGTTGAGAATTTCCTAGAATCTGGCAATGAGCCAGCCCAGCTTAGGTTCATGTGAGCTGGAGAGCCCCAAGCAGTCTCTCTTCAAGTACCTGGCTTGAAGACATTCTCAATATCTTCATATTCTCATTTCAAGCTTCCTTGCAAATCATTAGTAAGTATTGACTTTAGTTTTAGTTTCTGTTTATCTTTAAGAAGCAATGCCTTGAAGCTCCTGTGTACCAATTCCTTCTTTCCATTATGTGTATTGATTTGCCAAAGGATATTCTGTCGTGCTTTGGAGCCTTGTTCTCAGAATTTTAGTAAACTGAAAATCTGACAGATTACAGGCCTTCAAACTTCAGACTGCACTTGCAATTAATCCAGTGGATTTCTCTCATACATCTAACAATTAACAGAAAACTAATTTGAAAATGTAAATGACATTATAATGCTTACCCAGCTACAAATTATATTATACACATCTACATTTATGCTAAACTGTCTGCAAAAAATAGAGAATGATGATTCTCTGAAGTAAATGCTGCTCCAAGTAAGGTTGTGATTCTATGAACTATTTTAAGGTACTGGATGTAGGTAACTACACAAGTGGCCTGACAAGCAAAAGCTGCTGTGAGATTGCTTTCAGTGAGAGCCACCACCCACTCACTTTAATGGATGAACAGGGGAAGCAAGTTCATGGGTAATTTTTTTTCTTCTGAGAAATAACTGACAAACCTGAGCAGGAGGGAAAAACTCTTCAGAATCATATATATATACTCTTCACATATTTAAGGAAAGCCAACTGTTGGAAGCAGTTCCATGAGCAGACAGTTGGTGAGAGACGCCACCATAGTTAAATGAAAAAATAAGTATCAGTTCACTCACAAGTCCTTTAATTTTGCCCCTATCTGTCCAAAAGGCAGTAGTATTTGGGGTTTTTTTTCAATTAATATTTAGCTTTGAATTATATCACTGCATACTTGTGGTGCATTTTGGTATACATTCAATAATGTAAATCTTTTATAAAGAACAAACTGCATTTGCTCTTCAACATTTTATTCTGAACATTCTTGGGATGCTCTCCTTAACCAAGAAAGGCATGTACTCGTGTTTTTGTCTTGGAGAAGTGCACAATAATTTTATTAGAGCTATTACAGAAGATTCATTAAGAGTTAACCTTTGTGTATATGGGAATGATTTTTCATTTGTATTTATGAAGGGAGGGGTAAGAAATACAAGGCAAGGTTATCTGAGAGAAGTAGAAAGACACTAACAGTGTGAGTGAAAGCAAGCGTTTTCAAATGTAATTTGAAATTTTTCTTTTCAATTTTAGTATTGACAAAACTGGCATTGAGTTTTTTCTCAGAGTGATTTTCTTTCCCTGAGCTTGTGAGTTCATTTACTTGCATGACATATCCATAGATGGACAGAATGGTCAGTCCAACACCTCAGCAAAGTTAGTCCAGCCTAATCATTGCAGAAATGCTTTATTTTCTCTCTGCTTGCCTATTGGCATTGCCACCCATGAGTGTCCTCAGGGCTCTCAGTGCTCTAGAACATGGCAAATGCATCACCTGATGGGTCAGCAAAGACACATGACCACATCCCCTCTGTCACAAGCAGTCTCCTTAGTCCCATGCTTGAGAAAATGCTTCAAAACTTCTGTTCCCTTCTAAGCAATAACAGGAAGAATTCACCACTGTGAGAGTCTATCCTGCTGCTGCTGTGCTTGCTCTCAGAGGAGTTTGCTGGTTTATAGAAGGAGGTTGCTAAGTCATGCAGATCAGAAATAGTTAGGTAACATATTTACATTTCTCTGTTGTCTTCCCAGTTCTACTGTCCCACATCCCCATTGTCTGTCTCTCCCTCTAATTCCACTGATACTCATCTCTGGTTTTCACACTTCTTGTCATTTAGACCATATTTAGGTGTCTCCGTGATTCATCTTCTTGTGTATCAGCTAAAGTTTACTCCCTTCTTCATAGATCTTTATGCTTAAGTTCACACTCCTTCTTGCATCATTAAACCCAAAAATTATCATCCAGCTGTGCAAAGGATCAGGGCAGCAACATAGAAAATCAAGCTGCAACACCTGAAAGCACTGTCAAATGGCTGTACTTAAAGGTTTGGAAATTGGGGTGTTCCCTAACATCATTTGTGCTCTTCCTTCTGCCTCTTTATTTATTTTATCTAGAAATCATGAAATACAGGTGTAAAAATCACAAATGTAAATGATGGGGGAAATTTATCAAAGTTTAGGTGCATACCAGCATTTCAAATCAAAGGTCATGAAGTTTTAACAGTGCCCTAAAGGCCAGCAGGTCCCTTCAGTTCCCAGTTCTGAATTACCAGGCATGGAAGGATAAATACAGCTGACCTTAAGTTAATTCTCTCCCTAAACTGTGGGCCAGCCTTTGATATTTTTGATTTTCAGATCCTTTCTCTTGATTTTAGATTTTGTTACCGGTACAGTTTGTTTAAAGAAAAGCAAACAAAACACCCATTTAGTAATTTGCTTTATTTCTGCAAACAATACCTTTGTTTTCCCTGCCACTGCATGTTCTTGTCCCACCTGTTCTCTGTAGGTGTCTCTGAGGTTTTGGATTTGTACTAAAGATGGGATGAGGCTGTAAGACATCCATTCAAATTCATATGGGTTTCCCTTTCCACTGCCAAAATTTCACAGAGGAGCAATGGCCAAACAGGCAGCCAGCAGCTTAAGGATGTCTTGGCTTCCTGATTCTTCCTGCTGATAATGGCAGAATTGCAGGAGTTCAAAATTTGTCATTTCCACTCCCATGTGTAACAGAGGTGAAAGAAATGGGGAACTTCACCCCAGCAGCCTACTAAAATCCAGCTTGAGCAGAGCTGTGCTTCCATTACTCAGCTAAATCTAGGTCATATATAAAAATACCAATTCACCAAATTAGTGGTTAAAATTTGACAGGGACTGACAATAAAAAGATGCTGACCTTTGATTTCTTATTTTAAGCTCCTCATTGATTTCTTCAAATAATGTCAGGGCCAGTCTCATTAATTTTTTTCCATTCTGTTTGAAAAGAGGGTGTAAAACAAATTCCTCAGCTTGTAAAGAGATTACATTAAAGCCAATATTTTCTCTTTGGTCAGGTGAGTCAGTTTTGGAATCGGTCGTTTGCTTTTATAAGTGAAAGCCTTTAGAGGAATTTCTACCCCACCCAGGCAGCTAGCACAGCTTTGTTTAATGTTTTGAACCCTGCCTGGCTCCAACAGATAATATCCATATTTATTGATACAGAGGTCTTGTGTGAACATGACCAGAAATTCTTTGTGCTCTGCAATCTCACCCCACTCGTGCTGCAGGAAGCAGATGACTGGCCTTTCCCACCCACCACTTCCTTTGGAATGAAGATGGTATCTCCCCACAACCACTGCCTACAGACAAGATGCCACAAGCAAACAGGTGTTTTCAGCAGGCAGGCAGGAAGGGAGAAAAATAAATAAACCTGAGCCTGCAAGAGAGGAAGAGGGCTGTGACACACTTTATAATATCCTCCAAGTCAAATTTTATCCCAGACCTGCAACCAGAAAATCCTGCCTGTCTCAGATCCAATGAAAGGGCTTTTGACTGCCTTAGAGAGCAGGACTAGACAGTTATGTTTAAAACAAATAATAACTAAACAAAGGAAGAATCATTTAACAAAGCCAAGTTTGCCAGCAAGCTTTCCTGTGGATAAGTATGCCAGTGTTTGCTAGCCTTGCAAAATTGGCCAAAGGTCATGTTGGCTGTTTCCCAAATTGCAGACAAACCTTTGAGTGCACCAAAGACTTCAGCTGCTGCTGCAGCATCACACCCTTCTGCTTATGTCCTTTAATGTTTATGTAACCTTAAGTCTAGAGCCAATGAAAAAGGGTTTATATTTTTTCTAAAAATGTCAGCCCATGTTTAAAAACAAAACAAAAAAGCCCAGCCCTTCCCCACAGAGTCAATTCAAAAACTTCTAAAACAAAGACCTTTAAAACCTATATCTTGTTTTGGCATGTTAAAAAATAATAAATAAAAAATTCCTAGATTTCTGTTTGAACAGACTTCCCATTGGTACTTACACTGATATTGTATTTAAAATTATGCAGATGGTATCATTGATTTTGATAGTTTTCCTTCAAAACCTATACAAATGCTCATACATGTTTAGATACTGAACAGAGGGGTATCTACATGTTGTAAGAGAAGGAGCATAAGAATGGTTTCTAGAAACAAAACAAAAAAGCTCAGATGGATTTCCCTTTTCTTCCCCATCTTAAAACTAAAGTAACTTTCAAATTATACTTACTAGTTCATGCAAAGCTAGCCAGATCTACTTTGATTTACCATTGGAATTCACACAGTTGAAACTAATTAGAGCTAATTAAAGGAACCTGCCAAGCAAAGGCTTCAGAGAGAGCACTCAGTTTGGCAGGAGGGTGGAAAAAAAAAGCATATATAGTTTCTACTAAAAGTCCCATTTTTATATATATGGCCATGGAGTAAAATAAACTTGGGCTTTAAATTCACTTCAAACAAACTAAGCAGTCCTGAGGCAGTGAAATCCCTCAGAGGACACCACTTCCTATTTCCAAGCACAACCTTTAATCACAGAATCACTACCTGCTTGTTTAAGTTCCCCCTGATGCTTAAACACTTCCCTTCTGTCCTTGCCATAAGCAAAGTCTCTGCTGCTTCAGCAGAGCCTCACTGCCTGGAGATGAGCACAGCCCAAAGTGCCAGGCAGTGAAAGTGCAGGTAAATGTGTAAACACAACAACCAGAGATGGTCTTACAGAAAATACACCAGGAAATTCAGAGCAGAAGAGACAACTGTCAGCAGGTCATATTTGAGACACAGTGTAGGAAATGATGATTTCTGTATGATTCCCTGGTATTTCACTTCAGAGCTCTTATCAGTATACTTGTGAGTAAGCTTCCTGCAGCAAAGCTCCTCCACTCCTGAGGAATTGGGTAAAATCCTTCTGCTTGGCAAGTCTGCATTGGCATTTCTGACTTTGTTTCAGGCTCCCAGAATGAATGAAATGCAAGGACAGAAACTAGAAAAAATTTTTGAAAGAGCAGGAAAGAAAATATGCATGTAGCATGTGTCACAAACCCAGCTACACTAACATTCAAATGCCTTAATTTCTCATTAAATCTTGGACAAGATGATTTAAAATAAAAGGAGGAAGTTGATGTTTCAAGCCATTACCTTGGCTTTTTCAAGAGACATCAGTACTTCAAAAGTAAGAAAATTAAGTTGGGCTCTTCAACCAAAAAAAAGCTGAATTTGCCAATAAGTTCATTTTGGCAACAAGTAGTGACATTTTTCTCCCACTTACATAACAAGATTTGTGTACACCTTCAACTAGCAGCTTTCTACATTAATTTCTCCCAGTTAAAATATTTTTCAGTATTACTGTTCCAGTTCTCCAAGGAATACTCACAAGATTCTTAGTTCTGTTTACAGTCAGAGGCACTATCACGATATAAGAACTAAATATGTGTGCAGAATTATGGAGTAGCTTTGGGTTTTGGTTGGGTTTTTTGGATTGGTTGGGGTTTTTTTTTAATAATTTGTCTAAACAAACTACTTCTTTTGTATACATATACATGTCAGCCTTCTACCACCTCACCTGCAATTGGGTTGTTGCAAGGAGGGACAGGAAACCAGTGAGTGAGATCTGTATATAAATATATACATATACATATATATATATAATTCCCTTCCTCAGCCCAAAATATGAGCGTGAGTCCTACTCAGCAAGGAAGTGCCCTGTGAAAGGAGAGGGAAAAAACCCCAAGCCAGTTCTGTTCTAAAAGTATGGTAAGATATTCCTTTTGAAGCTTGAAAAGTCAGTCTGGGTTTCTTGCATACATTGGTGTTTTCTCAAGCTCTCAGCACTGTTGCAGTGCTGGCTGCCCTGCTCTGCTGTTCCATCTTCCCTGCAACACAGAAAGTTGTTCCACAGGCTTCACAGGGAAACACACTCCTCAGCTTTTTTTCATGGTAAATGCCTGATCCAATAATTTTTGGTTTGGGTTTCTGAACTTATGTTATAGAAAGTCCTACTTTCTTTTCCTCAAATACTTTAGCGCAGTTCTTGCACTAAAATGTAGGGTGAAAACTGCAGAGAAGAAGCCTAAATGCAAGATACAATGTACAACTACAGGGAAAATATTCTAGATACAAGCAGGCTTTTCAATGTATCAGGAGAAAGCCAGGAGCAGACTGACTGGGAAGGTTCTAACCTAACTCAAACTACAAATGAGACTCATTTGTTAGCAGGAAATGTTAGCAGAGTGCTGGCAGGCCTGCTAATGGCCCCTTCTGGATTTAAAATGAACAGATACATGTTAGAGTGGGGAACAGCTGGAGGGTAGGAGAACCCACTAACAGAGATCTATTTATTGGTACACCTGGGCTGGGTGAGTTTCTGGAACATCTCTGTGTACCATCACTATTTCATTTTATTAGAGTTCTTGATTTTTTTTAAGGAGATTTTGCATTACTTGAATTTTACTCAGAAAAGCTAACAAACCCCATATGCTCTATTTATTACTGAGTACAATTCCCTGAATAAACTCTGATGGAAAAAGAAAACTTAATTTTTAAATTTCTTTTTCCACTCAGTGGATCTATTTCTAGAGCAAACAGCAATACAAATCAGTCACACCTAGTCATCAATAGTGGCACTGTGATAAGTGTCTAATAACTATTGTCATAATCAGATCTGTATTTTATTTGCTGTGCTAAAATTCTGAGAGATAAGGGTCCTGCTTCAAAGTAAAAATCATTCAAATCAACATACAAAATGATCTGGTGCAATGCTTTGGTATGCTACCTCATAATGACTTTATATCAGTTCCTAAAACTTGATGTGAGCCACTGACATTGGACTAGTATGGTTTATATTCTAGTGATGGACTTGGTAAGACATATAGCAAAAAATGAGGGAGGGATTATGGTTGGGGTTTTTTTCCCAAAAAATAAATACTAAAGAGAGAAAATTATGTTGGAGGAGATAGGAAATTATCAATTCTGTTACTGAGACATGAACCTCATGGATAAATAAGAGACTAATCAGAAAAGTTCAGAAAAGATTCAGCATCACATACTAAAAAATTGGGTGTAGTGTAATGCACACAGCTGATGTGCTCTTAGGTCATTTGAGAGGTCTACATGTCTTTGTTTGCTGCAGTAGCTGCATTATAATGGACATTTATCATATTTAGAGAAGTTTACTCTGGTTTTCTCTCTCACCGTGACTTCAGTTTAACGCTTATGTGGTTTTTGGACTCTTAAAGGTAACAACTTTCTTTTGGTTGCTAAACAAATAGAAGTAATCCTTTACATGTCACCAAGGAAAAATCATGTAACTTTGGAGGCTTTTGGAGGGGATAACCATGGGGTATGCCCTGGACTTCAGACATGACTAGGACAGGATAGGACAGGGCTCTGGCTCTGCCAGGCCAGACTTAAGGTAGTGCTGGTGTGAATCATGTGGTTTAACAAAGGAACATTTTTAGAAATAAAAAGGTTAGTTCCATTCAGTAATACAAGAATCTAAAAGCAAAATGTGTGCGTCCTTAACAAAGAGAGGGAAGGTCGCTTTGCTTCTAGATACATTCTAGATACACTGCAGGCTTCTTCCAGATTGAAGCCTGCAAAGGAAACACTAGCTATTTTTTGGAGGAAAATGTCGTGAAAATTGTATGCGAATTTCTCCAAGAGAAAAATGAAACCGCCTAAAACTTATCTGAAACGTTCCTATAACTGTGCTTCAGCCTTTGAACGTGCTTCCTATAAATAACCATTACAAAACATGCTGGTCTATTTTAAACTATGATTTGTTGTGAAAGACTCCACTATATTGTAGGGCTTACGTTATAAACCAAAATGTCCCCTGATCCTCGGCGTTGAGCTAGCGAGGGTTTTGATTTACCTAAGGTTTGGTTTGGGGGCTTTATTTAGCTCTGTAGTTGTTGTCTAGGAATGGAGTGTGTCGTGACGAGGGGCTCCACCGCGCCATGGGAGACGCTCATTGCCTGCACAGGCTTTGGGGGCCTGAGCGAGCCTGACAGGAGTTTGTGGAGTGCAATAAACGGGGGTTAGTGCCCACCTCGGCCCAGAAAGGTACCCCCGTAGGAAGGCAGCTCCATAGGAAGGTACGAATACCCTGTTGTTGCTCTCTGTTGGGGAGAGACGAACCCTCTCCCGAGGCGGCTGCAGAGGCGGCAGCTCGGCCCCGGTCCCGCAGGCCGGGCTCCCTCGGCCGGGACAGAGCCGCGCTGTCCCGGGCCCGCCGCGCTCCCTCCGGCGCTCCCGGGCCCCGCGGCCATGGCCGGGCCGTGCGCGGAGCCGCCGCAGCGAGGGGCGGGCGGGCAGGGCCGCTACGCCACTTTCGTAGCGCTGGAGGAAATGGCTGCGCATTGGGCAGCGCGGGCTGCGGGGCCGCGTGTGCAGGGCGAGCGCGGCGTAGCCGGCTCTGTGAATAGCGCCGGCGGAGCGGCAGGAGGAGGAGGAGGAGGCGCCGCGGCGGTTTGGTACCGAGCGGAGAGGGAGATGCACACGGCACTCGAGTGAGGTAGCTATAAAACCCCATTTGTTTACATGCCCTCCCCCACAGCCGCCCGGCGCCGCGGAGCGGGTGGCGGCCGGCCCGGGCCGCGCCGGGGCGGGGGGGCGGCGGTGCGGGCGAGGAGCCGCGGCGGGGACCGAGCGGCGGTAGCGGACAGCGGCTCGCCCGCGATGCGGAGCGGCGAGAGGGGCGCGCGGCGGCGCGGCCGCCTCATCACGTGGCGGCGGGGCGCGAGGCCGCGGGGTGCGCGCGGGGGGCCGGGGGGCGGCGGGCGGGGGGGCCGCGCCCGGGCTCCCCCCGAGGCGGAGCGCGAGGCGCCGCCGCGGCCCTGGCGCATCCCCCCACCCCCTTTCTTCCTCTGCTCGTGAGGCGACCATGCGGCAGGTAAATCCTCCCCGCCCCCGCGCCCAGAACGGGCGGCCCGGGACGTGGCCGCGGCGCTGCGGCTGCCCGGGCTGCTCGGGCGGAGAGAGAAAGGGGGGCGGCGGGGGTCGGGGGGTGCGATGGGCCCCGTGTCCCGGCGGGTTCGAGCCGCACGGTGCCCGCTCTGCCGCTTCCCTCCGGCAGCCTTCCTGCCGGGCGTGCGGCTTTGGGCGCGCCCCGGCCCTGCCGAGCTCGCTCGTTCACTCGCTCTCGGTGCGGCCACGTGGAGGCCGCGGGTGCGGGGGGAAGGAGCCGGCCCTGCCCGCCCGGCGTGGGCGCTGCGGGTGTGCGGGGCGGCAGCGCCGTGCGGGAGCCGTGCGGAGCCCGCAGGACTTGGCGGTGTTTGCGGACAGTCTGGGACGGTGGGTGATGAACTAAGCCAGGCCATTAAATCTTGCAGGGCTTACGGCTGGGATTTAGCGCTAACAGCTGAGGAAAAATCACTCGGGCTGTAACCCGCACGTAACCTTAAATAAGGGTAAGGGCGAAAGGGTCAGGAGGCTTTGTCGCTGTGCTGTACAGACACAGAAGTGATGAGGGAAAAACATTGATTTCCTTTTCTCGACCATCTCTGCTGCTTATGCTGCGTTCTTTGGAAATACCCACTTAACGTTGAAACTGCGGAATAAAATTGCTCTTTAAAATCTCTAGCAATCTTTGTCATTTTTGGGCCTCTTTGTAGAAGTGTTCATGCCTGCTAGTTGATAAAACTCTCTGAACAAGAGTTGCGTGAGTAGAAATACTTCTGGTTTGTAGCACTCGTAACGCTGTATGTGTGTAAGTAGCAATCATAATGTGTTTTTTTTATTAAGGTAGGATCTTGTACCATAACACCAAGGGAGCCTGTGATAACCTCGAGCCTGATACAGAACTGAGAAATGCACACTGGAAGACCTGGTTAGTTTTCAGACGAGCGGAAGCAGTTGTCATCTAGTTAACAAAAGTAATTCCTGGCATGTTCCAGTGGGTATGTTCTTGTATCCCTTTGGGTAGTAGTAACTGACACAGTGACATAAAAATAGAAAACTTTCTATATTAAAAAGGTATCATATGAGGGTTTTTAATTGGACTTTAACAGAGAATGCAGTCTGATTTCCTCTGCCGAATAATGTGCTTTGCTTCAGATGGTAGGGAAACAGGAATTGGGACTGAGGCACAGTATGTAACTCCAAAGTGAGGGACTAATGGTTGCTCTATAGGCTAATAGTCTGGCGTGGTCATGTAATACAAGAACTGGAAAAAACACTGAGGTCCCCAACAACATTGATCAGTGTCACTGTACTTTACCAGCTAAATTCTTGTGCTAAATTAATGGTTAAAGTAACCATTTATTAGTGGTGGTGTCCTGCACCATTTTTATTTTAGACTGCTTTTAGCTCATAGTTTGGAGTAAAAAAGTATGCAGCCATGCAATCTATTTCTAAAGGAGAATAGGGTCTAGATAGATGGACAGACTGAATTAATTGTGTGTGTTTGATGAGATTAATGGTGGCAGTTCCATATTGGCATTACGTTAGTGTCCATGGGTGGGTGCAGAGGGGTTGTTATACACTGTTACCTATCTGGAATAGGCAGTATGACTGGAGATTCTAGCTACGTAAAAAAAAATTCCAAAAAAATGGGCTTTGTTTCAGTTAATATCTGTAGGTCTTTGTGCTTTCCAGGTTGGCTTACATAAAACCCAAGTATTAAGTTTGCAGCATATATCCAGTCAGTCATAAAATGTGCAATTACAGCAGAGCTGTGGTTTAAAGTTATTCAAATATGCTCACAGGCTTTGTCTTAATTGATGTTTTTCCCATTGCATGAAAATAATTTCATTAAATTGGATCATCAGGGTAATTCAGACACGTTCTAGAAAGTTTACTTGACGTAAAAAAGCACATGATGACCACCATTACTTTGACAGTGAGATAAATATATATATATATATAGGTATGGCAAAATTAATGTATCCAACATGGAATAGGTTTCCTTCCTGGTCTTCACTAAGTAAGTCAAGCAGCTTTAATTTACTCTTCTATTCTTAATACATTTTCTGCAAAGTAGTGGCTGATTCAAGTCTGAAGAGACTTTTTAAGTAGTGCCCAGATCACACTGACTTAAGCTCGTATATAGTCCTAAAGGAAGTGTGTTTGGACTTGTTTGCCTTTGCTCTCCAGTTTCAATGTCGTTTGATCATGACTGTGCCTATTGTAAAGACTTATTCCTGTCTCTGTCACAGTTTTTACAGAAGTGGAAGTTTGTTTTGAATGTGTGATAGGCACTTGATAAATCAGTGATGAAGTAAATAAATTTGAGAACATTTACATGTTTTCATCAGATGGAATTGCTGATTAAAATTACAAAAGCTACTTAAAAGCCAAACTCTATTAAAGTTTTTCTGCAAGTTACAATTTGGTCATTTACTGCAGTGAAACTTGGTGAAAGGATGGTGGCATCTGTACAAACTAATGGACAGACATAACTGCATGTGTCAGCAGTGAAAATGATACTAGAATGAGAAAACCTCATTCCATTTTCTTCTCAGTTTGATGATCAGTGATGTCAGAACCCTTGGTATTTCACAGCATATTATTTTTTAGGGTGTTTTCAGAATTGTCAAATGTGTCTTGACTTCTTGTAACACATTTAAAAATGTCAGCAGAAGTTTCAGAGAAGTTTAATGGCAGTTCTGTTCCTTGGGCAGGTATTTTTTCACAGGATTGAGCTTTAGGTGCAGGGTGAGTTCCTTAGGAGAATATATGCCTTTCGGGAAGCAATTTCTATTCTAATGGTGAAGAAAATCTGTATAACTTCCTGGTTTACTGTGGGAGTCCAACTTAATTTAGAGAGCAATTATTTAAAACAATTTTATCATCTGAAAAGTATTATCTTTGGGGGTGGGCTACTGAAGTTATCTTAAATGAAACTAGTAATTTTATCTTCCTGATAAAGGCCTGAAGTAACACTTAATGCAGAAAGAATTACGACTGCTCTTACATCATTCTTTAATTACAGCTGAGATATTACTTGAAATACACCTAATAAGGTCTGGTAAGGAAATGTGTACCACTTAGGCAAAGCTAATAAAACCTTTTTTTTCCTAAATTTCAAAAACTGATTGAAATGCTGGAAACCATGTCCTGCCATGGTGTAACCTCCTAAAGGAGAGAAAGGTATGTGCTGTGTCAGTCCCCCTATTCACAATCTTTTAGTGCTGTTGAGTCAGTGCCATTGCTCCAGGCTTTTTGGATGTAATAAAAATCTGAGGAGTAAAGAAGCTAAAGAATAATTGTTTGAAGTCACTTTTGTTACCTCTGTGATAGTGCAAAGTCTGTACAGGTTTT
Source organism: Agelaius tricolor (assembly GCF_023055355.1). Lineage (NCBI taxonomy): Eukaryota > Metazoa > Chordata > Aves > Passeriformes > Icteridae > Agelaius > Agelaius tricolor. Next base: position 7,630,867 of record NW_027269270.1, read on the forward strand.
AATACCCAGAAAGCTGGAAAGCAGCATTAAAGACTTGGAAGATGATGGTTTGCTGATGTCAGTCTGAAAAGTTTCTGAGAAGAAGGGGATGTTGGAATTATATGTAGGGTGTTGCACCCATGCTGGGGGACATGATTCATGAGACTGGAAATGCTCTCCTCTGACATTGTGCTGCCTCATCTCTCTTTCCATTTCCTGGCTGCTTTTTCCATTGCCGCAGAGCAGGAATGACTCAGCTGTTGGCCTTTCTCTCAGTGACCAGGAGCTTCATTCTCATCTGGCTGTCACCTTCTCTGTAGCCTCATGAAGTCTGTGAGAGAAACCTGCCCCTCTTTTTGTTCTGTGTTGACAGTCACAAGTCAGTATTCAAGTAGCACGTCTGTACAAGATGTGAAATATTCAGAGAGAACTTAAAACTCCAGAAAGAGTTTCTGAACTGTTAAGAGGCACAGGAAATTGTATAAGCATTCAATTTGGTGCTTAATTGATAAGCACAATTCTGAATAAGTGTGAATAAGTCTGAATAATATCTTAAGTGATAAAGACACAGTTCTGAAGTCACTGAGATAGCTGAACCAATCTAGCTTTGGGAGAAAGTCTTTGGAATACTGGAAGCTGCTGTCTAACTGATCATGTCTGAAAGTCATCAATCTCCATTGAGGTTGGTCAGATAAGATAAAATGCATATGTGAGATAAAATGCTCTTCAGGTTAAGAATGTGTGAAAGAAGTTTCATGCAGAATCTGTATAAAATTGTAAATACAATAAACAGGGACTTTGTGCAGTGTTTCTGCATGTAGGTTATAAATGCTTTAGTTACCGATTGCAGCTCCTAGTAAAGACCACTGTAATCCAACATGAATTACAGGCAGGGGTTGTCATACAATTCATATGTGAAGATGCAGGTCTCTAGATTACCTGACTTGCACTACATTCATAAATAGCTCCTTAGGGTGATGATTATTAATGGACAAAAATGATACCTTGAATTCTCAAAGATAACTGTAAATGATAAATTATTTACACCTGGTGATTTGATATCTATAGTTACCCTTTAACCAAGCTAATTGCTGATAATAGCATGCAACCATACTGAGATTGGAGCAGCAAAGAAAAACAAAGGAAAAGTGTATGCAATCCTCAAGGTAGTCTCAGTAGACATTCTTTTTATGGATTTTTTTTGAGCAATATCTTTGTTAATACTGATTTGCATTTTAAATAGGATTGAGTAGCACTGAATTCCATCTAGGACTGTTCATGATAGCCATATGTCATTTGTACAGCTGGCAGTTGAATTCAATCCCCAGTCATGTCCCAAGTGAGTGTTCCTGCAAGGGGGAGCAGTGAACCAGGGCTGCTTCTCAGTCCTGCTTCATTCATATCTTGTACAGAGCAGTCCAGAAAAGCTGCTTCACTGCCAAGTGGCAGACTGCACTCTGTGTTTCACATGATGGTTGCATTACTTCCCAGGGCTCTGTGCAGTTCCTGTAACCATTCCTGTCAAGGAAGGCCTCTTTCCACCAGGGCTCCACTGCCCTGATAAACACTTTGATCCATGGAATGCAAACAGTGTCATATAGGCCATATGTATTGTCTGGTGCTGTTTGCAGAATATAGCAGCATTTTTTGTGCTGACCTGAACATCTGCCTCTAGAAGACAGTATCTCAGTTGCAAAATAACGTGGTTGCCTTGCAGTACTAGGTTTTTTAATCTAAATATAAAATATTCCTATTTATTTGATGTCTGCTACAATACATAAACAGGATAGATTTCCATCCTTGCTGTTCTGAACTGTGCTTTGAGGCAATTGTCCAGCAGAGGCATTGCATTATATTAACAGGGTCCACTTGCTCCCACACCATACATTCAGTAAATAAATACTCAGTAGCTGCAGCAGGATGTATATACAAAATGTTGCTTTTCATTGTATTATGCCCATAACTAGTTATTTTTTCACTGAGTTGCTGTGTTTGTACTCCAGATAAGATACTGAGTTCTCTAAAGTGTTTAGTCTAAATTTATGTATCTGTGTCTTGCAGAGTGTGATACAGAGTCACACAAGTTCATTTTTAGTGGCTTTAGGCAAAAATTCTTACACTGGCTTCTGCTAACTATGTATGTTCAGTAGTAGGGAGAGGAATGTGAGGGGTTAATGCTGACTCCTGAAAGAACAGATGAAGATGAGATGCTTTAATAACAATGCAGCAAGTATAGCAAATTATTGTTGTTTCCCTTGTATCAAGCTCTGTGATTCAAATTAATTGCAGTAAACAGTTATGCTGAGTGATGTAAAATACTTTGGTCCCAGTCTTTGAAGATGATACTTTGCCTTGTATTGTACTGTTGTTGAGTTCTTAAAACAGAAATAAAGTTGAGAAAGGTGGATTGCCACATATTTGTGGAAAATCCTGAGAGATCCTATAAATAAATTAATTTACTGGAATTTTCTCCATCACCATAGCTTAATTGTTAACAGTAACTCAGCAAAGACAAAGGATTAATTATATTTTATAAACAAAATATTCTCATGGTGAAACACCTAGAGGAGTACATTGTTCTACACATGAAAGGAATGTATCTCTACAATGGGAAAACCCCACATTTTTTGCTGAGTTTTGCCATATCCTATGAAAAGTGTCATACAGGAGTTCCTTGTATTCAGTCAAGCAGTGATTGAATAGGAGTGAAGTACCAGAATGATGCCTCACGTGCTCTGCGGGTTTTTGTTCTGGGCATGCAGTTACAATTTGCTTCAGTTTGACTTCCCTTGACAATAAGCAATGCCAGACCCTTAATATTTCTGCCTCATATATTACCAGTAATATTGTGCTTCCTTGCCCCTCTTCTGTCTCTAATCTTGCACTAAGAGTAATATTGGGTATTGAATACTGTGTTTTCATTATTTCATCTTAAACTTCTGAGCTAATACCTCGCTAAGAAAGGTTTACTGTTTGTGGTGAGTGATTCTTAAAGCCAGTCAGTATTTGTATCAGTTTAAATGGTTGCCTCCATCACTACACAAACCTGTAATGAGTAGCCAGGTAGATCTTTCAGAATAATCCTGGTTCAAATAAATGATGGCAGGGAAATGGCATGAATTCTGTTGGGGTCTCACCTGGATATGTGATGAAAATGACACTAAGTGGTTCAGCTGGGCATTTCGTTGGTGGATTTGCCTGCTGAAATATGTACTGCTATTTTATTCCTGTGTCAGACTGGATAAGTGTTACTTCTGAATCTGCCAGGACACCTTCACAAACTCCTTTGTCTCCCACAATTACTGAACAAAGACACATCTGGAAGCTCACTAATTCAAGTGTCACTGGTTCCAGTTGCTAGCTGCCTGCTCTCTAAGAGTAGCAGTTCTCCTGGTTTGTTCTCTTGACTGAGTAACTTTGCTAAGAAGAATTTGAGTGGCTTGTTGGTAGGACACCTTAGAAAAGTGTGATGTCAGTTCATTATTTAAAAATACAGATTTGATTCAATAGTATATAATTTGAAACCTCTTTGTTCTAGGAATGGCCTTCACAATCAGGCACTAACTTGGCATAGCACATGTAAAAGTTTGCTTTAGTCTCATGTTTGAGTGGACTTCATAATTGACAGCTTTTCTAAATTTATTTTTCTGGTTTTTTGCAAGTGAGATAAGTCATTGGCATAGCAGTGGGCATACATAATTCCTTTTCTGATTGTAGCAGTGATGAAGAGAGGTTTATTATAAAGATGTAGGTATTAAACACTCATCAAAGACTTGCCTTTTATGCCTTCTAACATACCACAAGTACTACAATGTAGTGCAAGGATAGTGGTGTAAGTTATAAGAATAAAAGTACTGCAACTGGTTTTAACACTTTATTAGAAATATTGTTATATTCTGTTCTGAAGGGAAAGTTGGAGAAATTATTTTCAAATAGTGTTCAGCAGGAAATAAGTTTCAATGTTATTTGAGGTGCATTTTGAGGTGGCCAGTTGTTTTATTTGTGCTCTCTCAGAATGTTCTGTTAGAGTGCAGATCAACCAGATCAGTGACTGGTGCTCCCACCTAAAGCTGGGTGGCTCTTTTTTTTGTGTGGACTGTGGTCTTTGTGCAGCTGTGCAGTGAGCCAGATAGGAAAAGTAATCTGTCATGAAAATAATCTTTTTTTTTTTTCTTTTTCTAGGCTTTTTTTCAGCAGAATGTAGTTGTACAGCTGCACAGTGAACAGATCAGCAAACAAATGTGCTGGTGTCCAAAAATGGTTTTGTGGGCATGGGAACGAGAGAGTGAAGCAGTGGGGGAGGGCAGCACTGCTGCTTTAAGTGCAACACCATCTTAAAATATTTGTTGAACTTCATCTTTGGTTGTAACCAAAACAGTTTGCTTACTTTCAGAAGAAAAATGAAGTATTAAAATGCAGCTGTAAGTGGTTTATCTTTTCAAGTATTTCAATCTTACAAGTGCTGGCTGGTATCTTAATACGATCTAATGGAACAGTATATTCAATACAGAATATTGGCACAAAAGCAAATTGGCTCTGTTATAAATTCTGTGCATTAATAGGTGTTTCATGGACTACATCCAATTTATATATGAAAGACTGCAAATTAATTCTTGGTGAGCAGAACTAGTACTTACAGAACTTCCAAGTATTCTGAAGTTTTTATATTATCTTGAGCTCTGAGAAGGATCCTGTACTCAGCAATTTCTTACAAATAACTGACCCTTTGAAGAAGGCTCTCCAGTTTTCTTATGTTCAGAATAAATGCTCCTTTCTGGATAACTGAGCTGGTAGATTGCTACTGTATTAGTTCAAGATCATTTTATTACACTTGGGACTTGGCTTTTCAAATACTTCACAGTTCAGATTTTTAGGAAGTATTCATGGTGTGTTCAGTTATGCATAAATGCTTTCTGTACTCTGTAAGTCTTACCTGGTATTAACTTGGCAAACAGGGCTTGGATCAGTTAGTTAATGCTCTCTTCTTACAAAGTGCCCCTCCTACTGGGCTGTAGGTTTTCAAATGAATGAGGCTCACTGAAATCCACAAACCTGTTTCACTGAGATCCATAAACCTGTTTCACTGAAATTGAAGAAGGAAGAAAGTACAGGAGATGGGTGAGAACTGAAGTTAGAAATGGTTAATTTCAACTTTATTGATCTGTAGCATGTTTTCCTGTTTCCGTTAGCAGAAGCTACTGTTGGCTTAAGACTGATAAAACAAAAACAGATTGTTATTATTTAGTTAAAATGTGTTTATGGCTTTCTTAAAATGTCTTTCAGTAACAACAATATATTAATTTCACATTAATTTTTTTAAAAACTTACCTTAAAAATGTGTGCTAGATTAATAGGATTTTGTATTCTAGTATTTGTTAAAAATGTGAAATTAAAAAAATATAGAGTAGGTTCATCTGGATTTTCAGATTCCAGCCTTTTTATTTTTAACTGAATATTTTTATGAAGTGTTGCACTGTTCAGGATGGGGGGAAGCTGCATACATCTCTCCTGCACATACACTGGAGTGAATACCTGCAGTATAGAAAAGCAGTTAAATTTCTAGCACTTGAAAGAAAAACTGTCTTTGTGTAGTCAATAATTATTTCAAGGAATATTTCTCTTTTTTAAGAAATTGGCATTTCTCATAGAGCCGTTACTCTGAGAAGTTCCTAATAGAAATGAATTACACAAGTGCTGAACTTGCCCTGCCTCACAGTGAGAATGTTTAGTTTGGTAAAAATATGGCTTTGTCCTTATTTTTAGCACCTCTTTGTCTCTCTGGGTTCTCTCTTGGCTTAGCTGGAGCATGTGTTTGGTGTGGAACTCGTAGAAGTCCATGAAATCTTGCTAAGGCACTTTCCTCTCTGTGGCATTCAAGCTGAGTAACTTAGAGGAGTCAAAGATGTTTTTCATAGATGAGCAGAACATTCTTCAGAGAAAACACGGATAAGAAAGTTAAACAACAAGGGAGTGAAACTGAAATTACTTGGGAAGGAGCGTGGGAAGGGAAGAAATCAGTGCATTTATATTACAAATATTTCAGGTTATTAAAATTGTTGGGAGTACACAACGAAAAGGGTTAGGGGGAAGAAAGTTGGGCACTTAAAATATTCTTGTCAGCATTGTACACAGAAAAAATGCTGTACTGCGTGGGCTGCAAGTGCTGGAATAACAGATGTGGCTTTCATTTCAGTTTGAATTTTGTATGACTGCATTATTTGAATCCAAGTTTGTTGTTTCAAAGTACAGCCTAACTCTTGAACTAGTTTTCTAGTCTCAGTGAAACAGTCAGTGATAAATAAACAAAGATGTCCCCACAAATTATATGCCAGGCTTTAAGGCATAAAGTGCTATGTAAAAAGAACAGTTGAAATAGATAGTAAGCACTGTAGATAAATTTCAGAAATCCAAGGGACATTGAATGAAAGAAAGATTTTAAAAGAAACAAAACCAAACCCAACTCTGATGACTGATGCCTTTGTTTAAGTAGCTGAAACATGCTAGGCAGCGAGTGGTTTGCACGGAGATGTGCTGAGTTTTCCATGGCACTACTGCCCATGTGCTTGCACCTGAAGGCTCGGTGTGTGTGGGAGTTCAGTCAGTTCTCCATGTGCTGGGAATGATCTCTTGCACTGCAGTGTGGGGAGGGGATGGGTGCCCCAGGATGGCAGCATCGTGTGCCTTCCTGAAATGCCCTCTGCTGGGACACACCTGATCTGTGCCCCCCTGCAAACGTACACCTTCTAATCGTGCAGCTTGGCGTGGGGGCTGTCCCGCTGCCTGAGGTGTCAGAAGGACTCTGCTGGTTGTCCCTGCAGCTCAGGGAGGTGCAGCAGGTGCTGTTGGTTCAGCCCTGCCCTTTAGGGGTGCTGTATTTCACTGACCCACAGCTCAGAGCTGTTCTCCCTCCTCTGCCCCTCAGAGCTGTGCAGGGCAGGCAGCAGGGAATCAAACAGTGAACAGAATCAGGCTAAGGCTGACAGCAGTAATAGGCAGAGTCTTTCTCAACTTTGGTGTAGCCTTCTCCTCAGGCTGCCCTTCCATATTCTCTTGGGGGATTTGAGAGTCTTAATGTTCCTATAATGAGATCAGCTATACACAATTTTGTGCCACTGAAGTGTACAGAACTTCAGCTTTCCAGTATTATACACGAGTGCTGCCTGACAGGTTAAACATGACAGGTATTTACAGTTGCCTAGAGAATAATGAAGCTCATTTAAAAAGAAAGAATTAATTCTTTCTGGCTGTTCTTTTGGAAATTTTTTATTATGTGAACATTTGTTTTTTAATTATCTGTTCCATAACAAGATTTGCAATGGAAGATAGAGAATATTATACAATAGAAGATCAAAAATACTGTGGTAGGGTTATTACTGTTTTAACTGAAAACAGACAAGTAATTGATTTTGAAACTGCTCTGAGACTGATCAGCTCTTGTTTTTCAGCAACGAATCACAGTCATAGGTTGCAAACTATTTTAACCACTAGGGCATGGAGAAAAGGTACCATTCAAAGCTAAACACCACAATTAGGGATGCATGACTTAAGTTTCCAAGTAATGTATTAGTAGTATTGTATGAGACAGTCACATGGAAAAGATCATGAGGTTGTGAAAAGGATTATGAGCATGCTTTAGTCATGAATTTCTTGGTAGAGATATTTTAGTCTGGATCATGCTTGTTTAAATGAGAATTATTTAACTTTGCTTGTTCTGATTGTATTACCAGTATGTGGCAAAGGGGGAGAAAAGGTTTCTTACCTACAAAAGTAGTATTACTTTATATATATATTAATACATGAAAATAATATTTCAGGAAATTTTGGGGGTGAACTTACCATATTGAACTACTTGAAAAAGTTTATCCCAGCCCTGAAATCAGTAACTGGAATGTAGGGGACTGAACTGGAGATAAACTATGGTTATTCCAGACTGATAATTGACCAGTTGTTTATAAAAATAAGGCATTAATGTACAATGAGTAGCCATTGACCTATCTGACATCCATGGAATTAATTTTGATGCAGATGCCTACATTTTACATTTAAAAACATAAGCCCAGATATTCTTCTGGGCTTATGTTTTTAAATGGGACAGCATTGCAAAAGAGGGTTTTGCTTTTTAAAAAAGTTTTGTAAGTTCTTGAAGCTCCAGTGAAAAAGTGAACTTTCATAGTTTGGATTTGTAGAGATTACCAAGAGAAAGGTTTTTCCCAGTCTCCTGTGTTGACACATTTATTTGCCATATAAAGTCCTTAGAAAGCAGTTCCTTCATTTTCTCTGCCGACTTGTTACAAGTATAGGAGCTTCCAACAGATATTTTGGGAAAGTCAGATGGACTTCAAATGTTTATGGTTTGCTGCAGAGGACTTTCCTGGCCAGTTTCACAAAGCACATTTTAGTGAGCAGCTCTGGGGGCCTTGGTAACCAAATTTCACCTGTCTCATGTGAGAGTCAGCGGCACCTTAGGATGTGCTGAGCAGGTCACTCGTGTCTGGGAATGGAGGGGCAGTGGCAGCTCCAGTCAAGGTGCACATCAGGAACTAAAACCACCGGTAAGAGTGGCAAGAGCTTAAAGCACAGCTGGCCTGTGTCCTGTCCCCTCACATGCCTGCATTTGCTGCAGTGTAAAATGGTGACTTGTTTTCAATTATGAACACAAGATAAGCTTTTGCAGTGTCTCCTTCACAACCTGGTGTTGAATTGTAAGTTTTTTACATGTAACACTAAATTGAAAACCACATTGTCCCAATGCTATAATTTCTAAAATTCAGCCCTAAGTGCTTTCAGCTCAACAGTTGTCAGCATTAACAGTATTTTTTGAGTTGCATAAGCAGATGTTTTCCATATAACCCTACTTTTAAATGGCTGTCTACATAGATCTTTGAAGTCAGTAAGCCAATGTAAGTGAAAAGTACTAAAAATATAAACATATAAGCAATACATTGAAGTTAGTTAATGGCAGCTTATTTGTACATTGATAGTGGATGAATTCAAAACAGGGAATTGTGCAGTGTGTGTTTAGTGGAGGCACTTCAGCAGCACAAAAAGAGAACAAATGGTGTGTGGGTTTTCAGCTGTATTACCTGCCTGTCACCCCTGTGAACAGGAAATTACAGCATTGTTATTTTAAAATAATTTTCATTCTTTTGTAGCTTGTGTTTTATCAAGATTTTCAATATTATAGGTTATCATAAGTATAGATGCCTCTGAAAATATGCACAAAAATATTCTGATATGACTGACTGTAAATATTGTTAATCTTTTTCTTATCATCACCTCCTGTCAGTATGGTTTTGTAAAACCACATCTCTAAAATACACAGTCTGTCTCACTGTGGGATAAGAAAAGTACATTAACACAATTTCTGCAGTAAAAGTACTGCAATTGCTATTCTTTTATTGCCAATATCTAAAAAGCTTTGTGAGTGATTCAGTTGGCATAAGTACCAAACTGATAGGCCATATAAATTGACACTGAGATTGCTTTGCAGCTAAGTGCATCCCTTTGTGTTTCTTGTAGGAAACAGAGATGAAGGTACACATGCACACAAAATTTTGCATCATTTGTTTGCTGACATTTATTTTTCATCAGTGCAATCATTGCCATGGAGATGGACACAACAACGGTCCCAAAAAGGATCGTGTGCACGACCATAATGACTATCAGATCTCAAATGAATCATACTTCCAGAATGGAGGAACAGAATCTATGCCCAGTAAATTTTCAACGTTGGAAGCAGAAAATGAACAAAAATACTACATTGAAAAGATTTTTGATCGCTATGGTGAAAATGGAAGATTATCTTTTTTTGGCCTGGAAAAACTGTTGATAAGCCTTGGTTTGGGAGAGGTAAAAGTAGTGATGATAAATCATGATGATATTGGCCATGATCATGTTTCTCACTTGTATGCTTTGGAAGTACAGGAAGGAAAGCATTTTCATCCTCATAACCATGCTCACAGCCACTCAGATTCAGAAAACCAGACCACGGCGGGTGCGTCTGCAAAGAGAAATCACAAATGCGACACCGAGAGAGAGGCGGCGGTGCCCTCGCTGAAGGAGGAGGGCAAACACGTGCACAACCAGAGCCGCCGGCACCAGCACCACCAGCACCCGCGCGCGCACCGGCACGAGCACAACGGCACGCGCCACTCGCGCCACGACGCCGGCGGGCACGGCGACCCCGCCGAGCAGAGCCACGAGCCTGCCACGGACACCAACACCACGCAGGAGCAGCCCGAGCGCAAACAGCGCAAACAGAAGAAGAAGCAGAAGAAGATCAGCGAGACGTCGGGAGACGCCACGTGGGATTACGCGCCGGAGCACGATGCCGGCGATCAGTACGAGCACAACCGCGTGCACAAACACGACCACGGCCACGACGCCTCTCACCTGCACGTGCACCACCACGAGCACGGCGGTGACCGCTCCGCCGGCCACGGCCACCAGGACGGCGGCGTGGGCTCTGCCACCGGGCACCGCCACACCAGCAAGAGAGAGGCCTCGCACAAGCAGATCAGCGTGAGGAAACACGCCCTCCCTGTGGCACGTGGGCACAAGGATCACAGTGAGGATGAGCACAAGCATGAAGAGGTGAGTGTGACATGCAGAGCTGGTAAGTTGGCTTTCAGTGCTGTCACATAATAACTGAAGGTGCATACCCACAAATAACAGAGAGGCATGTTTGGGACCATAGTGTAATACAGTGTATAAGTTTGATCTGTAAAGCTTTTCCCCTTCCCAATATTCCAAAATACTACCACCACACACCCCTTTTTTGGACTTCTTCCTGAATCTGAGATCACTAACATTTTTGAAAACTGCACAAACACTCTTTCCAAGAATACCTGCATCTTTTCAGCACATTTCTGAGAGATTTTGTCCTGAGAGATTAAGAAGCAATTGCAGGTGTAGCTTCAGTAGCACTGTGCTCGGTGGAAGCTCTTCTGTTTTTGTCCTTCAGCACCATAAATCCCTTCCCCTTACTACAAACTAACTAAAAGTTAACTACAAATGCAGGACCTTGTAAAGTCGTAATTTTGAACTAGAAGGATGGAGAGAGTGCTGAGTTCAAGGTTTCAAGCTGTATTAAAAAGTGAAACTCAAAACACGGAATGTTGGTAGGTAAACACAAGTGTTGAAAAACCTATTTTGGATTTACATTTTTCCACTCTTCACCTGTTGCTTTTTCTCCATTGCTGTACTGTGTGAAGAATATGGAAACTGCTTTTCAGTGACATTTATCAAAACTTATGTAGGTGTTGGGAGACTCAAGTGTGCAGTGCAGATATTTTTACTGTTTCTTTCTCTCATAAACCACTTAGATCAGCTTAAGACATGTTTTAGCACTGGTGGAACATTTGGACCAAAGTTTCTGCTTTGTTTGTGTTCTCAAATAATATCCTGCATTTTCCATACATGAAAATAGATGCTTTTATATTTCATTTGTTTGTACAATTTGCTCGCAGTGCTTAAATGCTACGCAGCTGCTACGGTACTATGGTCTGGAAGCCAGCTCCCTAATATCTCCTGAGCTCTTCGTGTACATCTGTCCTGCTTTGCTCTACCAGATTGAGAGAAGGCTTTGTATTGTACATTATGATGAGCTGGAAGATCTTGCAAGAAATAAAAATGCATCAATTGAGAATAAAGATAAAACAGGTGCATCAGGTAGGTGTATTTTTTTCTTAGTGGGACTGAGGCAGTCCATATGTTTGTCTCAAAGTTGAAAAGTTACAGTGTTACTTTGGCACTGAATTTCTTAATAAATTTGACCTGGACCTGTTAATTCAGGAATAGAGAACAACACTATCATCACAGTTCATTCACTGGAAAATAAGATTTTAGGTCTTACTATTTTTATATTTTCACAGTGATACAATGACATGCACATTTTTTGGTGACAGTGACATGCATATTTTTTGGTGAACTTGAAAATTAGGCATAAGCAAGTACAAGAGCATTTAAATTGTCATTTCTGGTACTTCCCTCTTCTGACTGTTTCTCTCTAAGCACATGAGAAGTGTTCCATCAAAATCTTCTGTTGCCAGTTTTATTTTTTTTTTGTGTGTACCTTGAGTAAAACTGAGTAGACTTCTTCTCTCATCACCATAGTTCTAAGTTAAAATATTTTTACTACTGTTAAAGCAGTTACTCTAAGGGTAGAATCCATTGTTGTTATTTCATAACTGAATGTACTTTTCAAACACATGTTTGCCACTGCTATCTTTCATAAATTATAATGGAACTGTTGATGTTTAGTTGCATTAAAATATTAAAAATCTAAAAAATCTTAGATATAATGTCTATATTTTGAAAATGAAAGTATTGGTAATGTGAGGATTGATTAGTACATAGGTGCATATTAGCATCATTAGAAATAAAGCTTGAAATAACTGCATTCTCATAGATGTTAATAACTGCTGGGAAGAATGCATTGCTGGTAATCTTTCTTACCAATTGCAGTGTCATTAAAATAATTAACTTCTTATAGATAAATCTCCTCTAGTGACGCATCTGCTGTCTTGTTAGCTGCTCAGAGATTGCCATAGAGCAGATACAGTGGGTGTTTTGTACAACAGCAAATTGCTTTGTGCTCTGGTCTCAGTGTAGTAAGAGCTGACCCCTGCCTGATTCCCAAGAGCATTGCTAGAGCACCTCTAAGCATTTTCTGCCAATTAAAATGTTGAAACCCTATACAAAACTGTCATGTTGCACATGCTTTGGACCAGTTTAATTAGGAAGCTTCTACAGATGAGTGCTTCTTTTTAAAAGATTGCATTTTATATTTTTGTAATGAGAAAGGGAGTTCATTAATAACTCAGCTTGAGAACCTTTAACATTTTAAGAGACTTAATCTGCAAAATTAGTGAAGCTTATTGTGAACATTTAACATGTTTTATGGCATCTGATATCTTGAGTATAAATAACACCTTTGCCAGTTAGCTGTAAAAATTTGGGTTCTAACTCATTGATTTGGCTCTCAAATAGTAACCTGCAGAACAAATCAGCTTGATTAGATAATGATAAATCATTCTTCATTACAATTTCCTGTATTCTCTTGTATTAATTACAGCAAGATTTCAGTTGATATAATAATAATTGTTCCTTCTTATGTAAGGAAGTGAATCAAAAAATAACAAGTCCTTATTGGAATGTGGGGATTGTGGGAGGTGTAGAGCAAATGTCAGTCATAGAGTAACTTAACCTATAGCTTGTAGGACTCTACTGAAATGAAAGCATGTGCTCACCTTATAAGCTAATATAAACAGTTTTAGATAGAAGTATTCACCAAAGTTAGGAGGATCCAGTCACTTTCAAACATGAGCTTTCTGTGGTTTAGTTTCAGTTAAAGCTTTCAATCAATGTTAGCAGGCCTGTGTTGCTTCTGTTCATTGATACCAGCCTTTAGGTTTCCATTACCTCTGCTAACTGTGGTTTTCTAAAGCAAGGTAATTTAATTAACTGATGGCCAAAAACTTAAGAAGCCATGTTGGGTTTCTTCCTGTAATTTACAGATAGTTCTGTGACATCTTCTAATGGAGGATTTTCAAGGGCTTATCCACAGAACTGACCTTTGACAGTGTAGCTGCTGGAAGAGGGGGAAATGTCACCACTGAGGCCCGTAAACAACTGAAAAGGAAAGGCACCCCCTGCTACTGAATGAACCAGTAGAAGTCACATGAGTAATCAGGGAGCATTTAGTTTAGAGCTGGAGATGGCTTAGAGCTGTTGAGGAGAAGTGTCTCAGATCAGTCCCAGCTGTAATTCTGCCTGTGCAGATGCCAGTGCTCCCTGGGGCTCAATCCGAGAGGGGCACAGATTCCTTGTTCTAATCCCATGTGCCTTATCTTAATCATGATGCCATGTTTAGGTCCTGTATCATCCACAGGAGTATTCCAGCCCCTCAGAGGTGTATCTGCCAACCCTGCTGTGATAGATGAAACTTGAGCCTTTCCATTTTTCTCCATGTAAGGCTGTTGATCATGCACCAGTGTGCCCACCCCGTGGCAGTGTCCTGCCCAAAGGCTGTATCATTTTTATCTGGGCTGCTTGTGCATGTGTGCTTGATTGAGCACTGAGGGACAGCTCCATGTATGCTGGGTTTTCAGCACAGCCTCTCGGTCCAGGCTATGTGCTGAAGTGCTCTGGGGATCAGTCTGGGGACCTGTGGCACTATTTTGGTCATCATGGTCCTGCTTCAACTTTAGACCTACTTTCATATTCCCATTTTCCAACCTCAGTTTGTCAGTTCCTCATCTGACAGCAGACTTTGCCTTGCCACCAACTCTCTTTTCCTATGGTCTCAGTACTCATGTCTGTCAGTGCACACTTCATGCTAGCTAAAGCTTTTTCCAGTCATTTTCTCCCAGTGGATGTGGTCTTGTACTCCTTGCATTTCAGTTGGATTGTTTCCTTTTATGCAGTGTTGTGGAATGACAGCCACAGATTTAGTAAGAATGAATATCCCAAAATAACATTTAAAGCAGCAGATGTTGTGAGCTTTGGTGTTGAACCAGACTGTGCCTGCAGCAGCCACACTTGTGTTGGCAGAGTCGTATAAATCTGCTCCATAGTGGGTTTGGTACAGATAGAATTCTTGGGGTGTTTCACCCTCATGTTGACACTGAGCAGCTACAACACACTTGTTCCTCTTTTCTTCTCCTCTCACACATACCCTGCCCCATTTTCCAGGATGTTTTCCCCTACTTGTGGACCCTCAGAGATGCAAGGAAAGTCAGGTCGTACTCTGAAATGTGGAAATGTTAGGGATTCTGAGTCAGGAGCTGTAACTTACCTTAAAGCTGGCAAAATGTGGTAGACATGCATTTTTGTTTAAAAGTGGAGTTAGGAAAAACCCTGTGGAAGAAAATCAAAGCCTCTGTACTAAAACTTAAAGAAAATACTTTATTAGAGTGAAATGCTGACTGAAAGAGCCATGTTTCTTTGTTTATAGGATCTGTTTCTTTTGTAATTCCTTCTTTTCAATGTCACGTAGAAATTTTCACATCTTCCCTCATGAACAGGAATATGTTGGGTATACCACATCCCATTATCACTTCTTCTAATGGCAACAGTAAAGATTCTCAGAAGAAATAAATGCTGCTATTTGGTGGCAGCAAGTTGCTTTCAGCTGTTCAAGTTCTTATTGTAGCATTTGATTTTAGAGTTCCTCTGCCGAAGGTTGAGTCCTCTCATGAATAAAGGTGTATGTTTCAAAGCACCAGGTGAAATAAACAGTGCCAAACTAAACATGTGATTCCAAATGGGGAGAAATACAGAATCCAGAAAAATTTTGCATCAGAAGCATATTAAAAACAACTGTTACATACACATTAGTGCTTGTAGAACCCTTGTAAGTTAAGTAGCAGAGATGGTTCTGTCCCAGTATGAAACCTTTAGTTTTTAGTTTCATGAAGGGCTGCAAAGCTAAGCCTGGAACTAACAATCAGGAAGAATTGCTGGGCTCTTTCTAGCTCATTGTCTTCTGATGTCTCACTACATTGTACTGTGCTGTGAATAAGCCTGTGTAGTTCTGGTTTGCTGTGGACTTCAGTACTGCCTTTAAATTTTTCAGCACCTTTTCAATGAACAATCACACATCTTAGGTTAAAGGAAAGTCACCCTCTTAAGAGATAATTGAAAGTCATTAATCAGGCTTAAAAGTTTTCCAGGTGTTGTTCTGATAACCTCTCTGTGTTCATTTCTTCCCACAGCCTGGTTTTGTGGTATCATCTCTATCACCGTCATTAGCCTGCTTTCCTTGCTAGGTGTGATCTTGGTTCCCATCATTAACCAATGGTGCTTCAAATTTCTTCTAACTTTCTTGGTAGCTCTGGCTGTAGGAACAATGAGTGGAGATGCACTGCTCCATCTCTTGCCACATGTAAGTATGGTCTCCTCACCTTTTATTCTTAATTGTAAATGAGTCTAGAATTTTCAAGGAATTGTTTGATAGTGTCAATAAAGAAAGGTTCACTGATGCACCTGTAGATAGACTTGACTGTGAGGGACACCAACACTTTGGGGACTTTCTGCTGACAGAAGGGAAGGGAATGTGTTTCTCTAAACAAAAGGAGGGGAAAAGTAGTTGTATATTCATTGTTGAACTGATGTCACACTATTGTAAAACACTCAGGAACCCAACAAGAGTATTTTAAAATTAGCAGTATTGCTGTCTCTTGTTTACTGATAGCTGTGTATCAGTACCTAAAAGTATTTCCTGGGGATTAACCTGCCTGCTTGCTATATTTGAGGGAGAAAGTAACCTCTCATGTACTGAATCAAGCAATTGCCCAAGCAAGGTGAGCAGCTTTTAATTCACGATGGTGTACTGTAATTCTTAAAAGGGGAAGTGTCTTCTAAAATTCTGTTACCTCAGTTGTTTAGCACAAAGACTAATATTTACATGTTTTCTTTGTATAATTCTAATACGCATTTTTGGTTGTGGTTTCAGAGGTTTAAGTTCATATTTCAGATCAGAATTTAGGCTGTAATTGACAGTAATAGTTTAAAAAGTCATAAGGCTTGGTTGCTAATGGGGGAGTAAGAATGGTATTCCTTATGATATTTCTGAGTGTTAGTCTCATTTTCAGCATTGTGAGAGAAAAGCTGAAGCTTCATAATCTACCTCCTCAAAAAAAAAAAATTCCCAGAGAAATTTTTTTACTGATTAGGGTAATGAATAATCTATTGAAAAACTTACGTGACAAAATGTGTTAGCATGAAGAAAAAGCAAAAAAGGGTGGGGGTTTCTGTTGTTTCTTCTGGCCCAGTGCCACTTTAGTGTCATGGCTGCCCCAGTGGTGTCACTGTTGTCTCTCCCACCAGTCCCACGGAGGCCACAACCACAGCCACCACCACGGCCAAGGGCACGTGCACGAGCACAGGCACTCGCACCGGCACGGCCACGCGCACGCCGTGCACGCCGAGGGCTTCCTGGAGGAAAATGACCCCGTGCTCAAAGGGCTCTTGGCACTTGGAGGCATTTATGTTCTCTTCATCATTGAGCACTGTATAAGAATGTACAAACATTACAATAAACAAAAGGTAGGTGCTGGAATTGTTTGCTGTTCAAAAATGAGTTCCCTAAAGCTACCTTGTGAGTGCTGAGGAATTGTGTTTGCTCTGTGAACAAGTGCTGGTGCTGCTCTGTGTTCTGCCTGGTTATGTGAGGGATCCCTTTCCTAAAGAAGTTGCTTTTCTCAACAAGGGAACTTGGGAAAACAGTGTAGAAATCTGATGGAGGAAGCTGCATCTAAAGCTTCCTGGGTTTTTTTTCAAAAACAGGAGAAAGCATCATGTAAGGAAGATCTGGTTGTAGAGCCAGCAATTGTCAAGACAATTGACAAGAAATGTAGCAGTATGCTCTTACCTAACAATGCCAGTGTAACACAGGTATCTAGGTTTTCCACATCAGAAAAATGCTACAATTTTCAGACCTACTTTCTGTAAATTGACAAATTTTAACTTGTTTCTCAAAAAATGATTGGATTTTTAGTGCTGGGAGCACTCTGTATTTATGGTAGGGGTATAAAAGGAGAGCAAGTACCCTGGGGAGTGTGAGTGTGGATGAAAGTTCAGTTTTAGCCTTTGCCTTTGTCATTCAGCTTTGAGGAGAAAATTATTTTGGTGAAATTCCAACTTGCTTCTCCCAAAATGACTGTGAAAACTTTTCAGCCTCTCTGTTTTCATGTCAGACTTGCTGTCTGAGCTGGACAGGCAGCAAAAGATCTTCTGTGTTGGAGGAGGAATTTCTTAGATCTTCTGATAAAAGGATGAAAACTGTTACATTGTGCATATCTTCTTTGAGATTAATTAAATAATTAAATCCCCTAGGCTGCTCTGGCAAATCCTTGGGATCTGCTCTATAGGCTGCAGATAGAGAAAAGCTTGCTGCTTTCTTAAAGGGAAGTACAAGGAAGTTACAGGAATATAAAGTGACAAAAAAAAAGTTGAACAAATTCGAGGAGCTGTTCTTGCTTCAAGTTTGCCTTCTTGAACAAATCTAATAGCTGCATAGAAGCATTTCTGAGGTGTAAGAGCAATCCTTGTCAGAATATCCCCTTTTACTAAAGTGAAACATATCTCTGTGTAAGAGTTTGGGAGTGAGATTCCATGGTAAGTAGCTAAGAGCTCCCACTGGAATAGGGATTGTTGCTGAGCCTTATAAAGATCAATATTCTGAAGGTAACATATTTCTGTCATACATGTTAAGAGAGAATATCTTGATCTATTTAGGAGATTTTTGGACAGCAGTTCACTTCCTGTTATTTCCATCAATGTCCTGTCACAAACCAGATGTTACCTGCTTTCTGTTGCAGAGTAAGCAGAAATGGTGCAAAAAACCCCAGCCTGAAGAATCACCAATTGGAAGGAAACTTTCTGATCACAAATTAAATAACAGGCCAGATGCTGACTGGCTTCAGCTGAAACCCCTTGCAGGTAGGCAGTTATTGTCAGAATTCCCTGACTGGGAGATCCAAAGTAGGAGCAGGTTACTGGGGCATGGTGTGGAGCATGTAACCTCTTGTACAGTTTTGCTGCTATTATGCAAATCATTGTTAATAAGACTTAATAGGCTTTTCCCTATTAAATCTTTTTTTATTTTGTTTTCTTTAGATCTGAGAGCACTCTGAACATTTCCTAATATGCCATAGAGATGGTTCTCAGACTTCTGAAGCAGTCATGTTTTGGGTGGCTGTGGATCTTTGGGAGTTTGCTTGCTTGCTTGTTTGTTTGTTAGTTTTCAGGATGTTTATGTTGTTTTGGTTAAGCTGTTACTGACTAGCTCAGCCCTGGCAAAAATTAGATCAAAAATGAACACCCACACAATGAATGGGGATATCTTCCACTTCGAAGATCCCAGCATCTGACCAGTTACAGATAAACAAAATCTGTTTCTTTCCATAAATACAACCGAGTATCCTGAATACTCCTCAAGTATCCAAAACAATTTTTGCACACTGTTCCTTCATGACAGCCTGTGGATGCTCATTCTGTGTGTACCCAGAAGAAATGCTCTATCCCCCTTCTCACAGAGGGAGAGAAGGGCAAAGGCTTTACTTCATAACCTTCAGATTCTGTTGCCTGCACAGCTGCAGAATTAATTTGTTGATGAAGAACCTATTTGCTCAAATTAGGTTTATTTAATTTGATTGGTTTGTAGAAGAGAGGGTTAGGACTGCAGCCTTCTCCACGCAAACAATCTCAAATGGGCTTTGGGGAACTGACACAGAGCATGGAAAGTTTTCAGCAGTGCAGTGGTTGGAACATATATTTGAAATGTCTGCATGACAGTGGAGGCTGAGCTGTGACCTGTATGGGCACATGCAGACAGAGCCAGGTAGGGTTTCCTAAACCAGTCAGATCCCATCTACAGCTCTAAGACATGACCATCATTCTGGCAACTCTCCTTTGCCAGTGTTGAACCATAAACTTTGTCAGTAGCAAAATTACAGGTACCAGCGTAGGCTGGGCTAAAACTGGCTTGAGTGCTATGGAAGCAGTGCTGCTGCCTTGCAGTGGAGAGTTTTATATGTTGTACGTGCACATTTGTGAAAAAATGTCTCAATGACAGACTTAGTTTTTGGATTGAATGCTGACAACAAAGTTGCTAGAGTGGGATGTGTTAAAGTACTTGTTTTGCTTTCCCAGAGCAGTTAACCCTTAGGTCGGGGTGCAGTGGTTGCTGCTTAAACAGGAATTAACTCAGTGTCTCTCCCACCTGACTGGATGCAGGAGCAGATGATTCAGTTTTGTCTGAAGACCGACTGAACGAAACTGAACTGACTGACTTGGACGGGCAGCTGGAGCCCCCTGCCAAGAACTACCTGTCGGCAGAAGAGGAGAACAACCTGCGCCACTCTCACAACGACGTCGCCCACGGCGCCCAAGAGCACGAGCTGCACGATTCCGAGTATGACAGCCATGGAGAAGATAAAATGATAGCTAGAAAACACAGTCACCACTGGCATCACAAACATTCCCATCATTCCCATGGCCACTGTCATTCTGGAAAAGACCTGAAAGATACTGGGATAGCTAATATTGCTTGGATGGTAATTATGGGAGATGGCATTCACAACTTTAGTGATGGCTTAGCAATCGGTAAGCAAAAGCACTGAGTATTTCTCAACAGTTTCTCCTTACCTTTAGTAACTCTGCTAATATTTGATTTATCAGTGATCACAGGTAAGGCTTCCAGTTAGCACCTGTGGTTACTGCCATTGTTCAGTCTCTGCAGAGCAGAAATAAAAAGGCTGTCATTTGTAACAGTTCAATAGTTTACCTTTTGTTAATAAATTAGTGGATCAGTAGCAGTGACAATCACAGTCTCTGCCAAGGAGAGACTGGTGCATGCAAACCTTGGGATTTATGGAGCACAGTAACCCACCTTTCTTGTTTGGGTCTCAGTTGCCTTAGAATTATAAATAAATGCCTTTCAGCCTTATTTAGAATGATATTTACTTACAACAATAATAATACTATTTATATTATTCTTAATACATAGAATTACACAGTACTTGCAAATAAAAATACACTGTGAGTCAGGTTACAGAAATAATATTTTTAAAGTATTACTTAGGATAATTTAATTTTTATTTAAGCAAAATATTATTTTGGCTCACAGTTAGTATAGATTTATTTCTAGCCAAGTGCAGAAGAAATTGGAAGTACCAAACAGATTTTATTAGATTTATTAAATCAACTTGGAGTCACACAATGTTCTAAATGTGATCTGAATTGTAAAGTGTATTAATTTGGATATACAAGTCAGGATAATGGTGAGAGGACTGAAATGCACTCTTTTGATTCTTTACTAAGGTAGCTGCTTAAGAGTAAGGGTATGCAGGGTTCTGAACTAATGGCAGAAGGAACACACCCATTTTGAAGGATGGGGGATAAGGCATTTGTCAGGGTCTCTAGTTAACAATTGAATCTACTATAGTTTCTCCACTTCCTTCTGGTGACTTCTAAAGAAACTAAACTTCTTAAAAATTAACTTGTTGCTTCAATTTCACATAAAACAGGTAAGACATTTAGACAATGGCTTTTAAGGCCAAAACCAATTGTCACGCCTTCTGTTGAGAACTTCACAGTATTGAAACTCCATTTCTGAATATTTCTGGGTCTAGCCCAAACAGCTGAATTTGTGGTAAAATGTAGATTTTAGAAAAGCATGCTCATCTTTTTAATGTGTCAAGCTATGAAGAATCCCAAGGAAAGTTAAATTCCCTCTCTGTCTTCAGATTGTGTCTTCTCTTTCTGCTTTATGCTGCCTGTTTAGACTGCTCACTGCAGGCTCTTTTTGTGCTTTTCTCTGCTACAGTACAGAAATTTAATACCAGTTTTCTCATCTCAGAATTATTTAAGGTATGATGTTAAAGTCGATTGAATTCAATTAGCTTATGCAAAAATACTGAAAGATATTTATAGCAATGTTTTTACCCTTATTATTTTCCAGGTCTGGCTTACTAATATTGCTGATATGTTCTCTGAAAATAAGTACAAAGGAGCTAGAGAGGTTATGGGTTAAGTATTAGTTTGGATTTCCAAGCTGGAGAGAGCCAGACTCTTGCATTCCTAACTGCCCTCATGTACTGGAGAGTTCCTAAAAGTGGTGTTATTTATTAGCTTGTTGCCTTTATGTCTCATTTTTGGCCAGTTGTGTTCTCCTCTCCAGGGTTTGTCTTTCAGATAAATGAGTAATAACACCTGCAGTGGTAATGCACATCCAGGGTGCTTCCAGTATTTCCCATTTGTATACAGACAGGACACAGACATACTGAAAAATACTAGTGTGCATTCTGACAGAAAGGTGTCAGCTCTGCAGAGTCTATTGATTTTCTGACCTGAAAATAGTGAAATATAATTTTAATTTTTTTTTTCTTTTTTTTTTTTTCTAGGAGCAGCTTTTAGTGCTGGACTGACAGGGGGAATTAGTACATCTATAGCAGTATTTTGTCACGAGCTTCCCCATGAATTAGGTAACTAAGTGTAGAAACTGTGCTCCATCTATACAAAATCCTTATCTAAAAGCTGTTGTAATACTGTGCTAAGCTCAATGCAGTGCAGAAGCTGCAGAGGTGACCAGAACTTTAGAAGGTGAGGGAGAAATA
Source organism: Agelaius tricolor (assembly GCF_023055355.1). Lineage (NCBI taxonomy): Eukaryota > Metazoa > Chordata > Aves > Passeriformes > Icteridae > Agelaius > Agelaius tricolor. The sequence continues at coordinate 7,652,967 of NW_027269270.1, forward strand.
TTGCTTCAGAGTATGTACTGCTACAGGATTATGTTGGTAGTGTCTAGTTACAGCACTTCTGTAAAACTTTTTGAGCATGTTTTAAAAATATTCTTAGGAGCATACATTTTACATAGCGCTCTGCATTTTCTAGTTTCACACTACTCTGTGTGGCATTGTCTTACAAAGAGCTAAGTCACATAAGTAAACACAGGTTTACATAAGTAAAATTCCATGTGGGATCTTCAGAAGAGGCTTTGTTCCAGTTGTGGCCAAGTTCAGCAGGTGTGGCCATGTAGGGTAAAGCCTGTAGGCACTGTTGCCAGTGCCATTGATTCTTCCCCCCCTAATTGAAGCATTTCTTCTGGAGGTAGCTAACCATGGTGAAACCTGTTGTTTTCACATTGCATGAAAATTTACTCCACCCTGAGAGTTTAAAAAGAGCAGCCAGAGAGAGGAGGAATTTTCTGTTTTTCCACACTGATGTGAAGTTGTGCTAGACTGACCTATGTCTGTACTCACAGCTTGCTCACTTGAAGAGCTGCTGGGTCTGAATGATCAAAAGTGAGGTAAAACAAGCACTTCTAAAACCTCAGAGGTGATGAGGGAAAGCATTTTAGATAGGCAGCTCCTGAGCTACAGGTAAATCGTGGGCATAGGGGGGAAATAATAGAGCAGGTGTTCATGGTTTGACCTGTGCTCTACAATCATTAAGTGAAGCTGCTGCAATAGATAAAGGATTGCAATATCAGTATTTGTATATTACAATGCTTAGAACTTGACAGCATAGCATGATGAAATGAACCTTGTATAAGGGGTGAGTAGTTTATACCTTTTTTTTTAATTTTGGTATGTCTTGATTCTAATTTTTGATTCTAGATTAGGCAAATAATTTCAGGCATGGGTATAAGAACATTACATAAGAATATTACATTAATTTCCCTGATGTCTGTACATTATCTTACACTTCTCATGGTCACAAGAATTCAATTTGAATGAAGTAAAACTATTAGAGCTGATTACAAGACTGAAGTCTAGGTTTTTATAGAATATCTACTTTTAGCACCTAAATTAGCAGAGCTGTCCTGAATTCAGAAAAAAACACACTACCCTGGTGTGCCTTTACCCCGATTCAGGGTGGATGTGAAGTCATTCTTTGTGCAGTTAATTCTTCCTAGTGCTCAAATTCAAATTCATTGTCATCTTCTGTGGGGACAAATGCCTCATTATCCTCTTCCTGGATTTGCATTATGAGGTGTGTATAGCTAAGAGGAATTTTCAGGTATTGATCCTAACTAAGCCTCTGGTTTTATGTGCTATGGAGAACTTCCGAGTGTGTGCACATGGGTGTGTTCTCTGTGGGAAGAGCAGACCTAGACTCCTGCATTCACCCTTCACAGTTAATCACTGCTACCTCTGTGACAATCAGTCAGCAGGATGAACAGGCACCTTTCAATCCTATTACTCAAGGGATGGCTGTGCCTGAGTACAGCTCTCCAGGGGGGTCAGTTCCTGTGGCTCCGGCTGCCTGTGAGCCCCAGCAGCAGCAGCTGCTGCTGGTGTCTGGGTTGCCGGCAGCGGCACTGACAGCCCTGCTGTCCCCGCAGGTGACTTTGCGGTGCTGCTGAAGGCGGGCATGACGGTGAAGCAGGCCATCGTGTACAACCTGCTGTCGGCCATGATGGCCTACATCGGCATGCTGATCGGCACGGCCGTGGGCCAGTACGCCAACAACATCACCCTCTGGATCTTCGCCGTCACCGCCGGCATGTTCCTCTACGTGGCCCTGGTCGACATGGTACGGCTGCCTGCGCTGGGGCTGGGCCTGGGGCTTCTGGGCGGGAACCTGGGGCTTTGGGCTGCTGCACCTCAGTCTGCTGGTCAGGCTCAGTCTGCACTGACACTTCATCGCCATGTATTCGGCTCTGGAAGGTTGAGTCTGAACTTTTACTATGAGCAGCTGCTGATGTGGTGAGTAGCTTTTAAAACTTTACCTGGTGGAAAAATGCTGCTGCTTCCAGAACACACAGGTGCATTATCCTAAGTGTGTGTGCACCATAGATCAGACCCTTCAGGCAGCAGTGCTGCTGTGTACATGTTACCAGCCCATATTCAGTCCTGATTTCTCTCCTCTAAGCTGCTTCAGAGCTTCATTTAAATAAGGCAATTTTCTCACTTCTCGTCTTTACCAGCCCAAAGGTGATGAGATCGTTTTGCATTTTTGGGGTACTTTGTCACGCTCTCCACTTCATTATGGAGACTTTAATTTGTAAATATACTGTTCTTATAAGGTCACTCTAATCTATTAAGAGGTGAATAAGTCCTTTTCAGGGCCTGCTAAATAGTTAAATAGAATGTCTGAGTAGAGTGATCCTTCTTGCAACTTCAGGTGTTCTATAATGCCTGAAATATCACTTCCGTGTAAGCTCTGTGTCTGATACTTATTTCCTTTCCTTTGACTGAAGATGTCATGGATAAAGGAAAGGAAGGCAGTACTTTCATTCCTTCATTCCTTTTTCTTTCCCTCAGCCATCATAGTAGTAACCAAATAGTCAAAGTCCCATTAGCAGGAAAGCTTCTGCAAGAGACACTTGAAACTCAACCAGTTTTGTCTTGGCATTTGCATAATGAGCCTCCTTCTCAAAGACCTCTTTACCTGGCACACAATAAGAGTAGATTCTGATTCCTCCCTGGGTGTGAGCAGAGGTTCACAGAGGTGCGGATTTTTTATCCATTCCTTATACCACCCCATATTTAAAAGGGATGTGTATGTGAGTATGTGTAAGCATCTCAGATGACAAATGAATGGCTAGGTTAATCAAAGTCATAGGTTTATTTGAGTATGACTTGAATTCTTTTAAAATTAAAGGAGCAGAACTTGAAGAATATTGGGCTGCACCTTATCTTGAGGAACTTAATGTTCAATTACATGGATGCTCCAGTGAAAGTTCAAGGAAAGGCATTTTTAGTTTGTTTTATAAATACAATACATGATCCTGTTTTATTGAATGTAGTTGTTCTGTAGAGTTTAAGCTGTATCTTAGTGTATTGGTTTTATATCTGAACCCTGGAGTGTTTATCCTTGACAATATCATCTTACAAACTTGTCCATGTATAAATGGAAAAGAGATGGAGTAACTTCCTCAATTGCTTTGTATCTTTTAGCTTCCAGAAATGCTTCATGGAGATGGAGATAATGAAGAGCATGGTTACTGTCCTGTGGGGCAGTTTATTCTTCAGAATCTAGGCCTGCTTCTTGGATTTGCCATCATGCTGGTGATTGCCCTCTATGAAGACAAAATAGTGCTTGACATCCAGTTTTGACCTGATGCTGGTAATCACTGTGGTTCCGATCTGTTGCTGTCTGGCTTTGAGTCTGCACTGTGTGGCTGTATGCACACTGCTCACAGGACACGTGGTGCTTGCACTGCTTACACAAGGACAGGAGATTCCTTTCTGCCTAGAGTAGCTTCTGCTTTTCTCTAATCCCATCAGATGAGCTTACCCAACACAACTCCTAAACTCAAGTGAGCGATGTTTAGGAAACCCTAAATCTGAGAAATAAGGGCCAAGGTCAGGGTGCTGTAGAGGGAGCACTGCTTGCTTAACAAAGAAAAAGTACAGGACAAGATCTCATTTGAAAAATACCATTCTGTTAGTGCACTTGGACAGAACCCAGATGTTGCAGCTGAAACTCACACCTGTGCAAGGAACCCAAGGAAACTTTTAGTGCCACATGAGTCTTGAGTAGCTCACAGCTCTATGTATGTATAGATCTGTGTAGATATAGACAGATGTGCACACATATACTTGTGTGTGTGCACCTCTGTGTATATATATGTGTATTAATCCTGTGCTGATTTTTCTGCGTAGTGGTGACTTGAAGTATTCTGTCTTACAGCAGGACATGGCTGGAAACCACTGTGCTGGCTTAAATTTTTAAAAAGAAGCCCCAAGCCTAAACACTGTTTAAATTCTTACAAGCTGTGTTAAGCTGCACTCCATCATTGCAAAGCTCCTGTGTAAGAAGGCAGGCTGTTGCCGTGTACTCTGCAAAGCGTAACTTCTGTCGAGGGTCAGTTTGATGATGTTTTTCCCCAGCTGAGATTTATTGGATGTTTGTTCCTTTGTATTAGTAGGAAAATGCAAAATGCAGTAGAATTAGTGTTAGCTTGGGGAAATCCCTGACCTTGGAGTTATTGAGCTGTTTCTGGTTCTTTCTTACAGACGCTAAACATGTATTGTGTGCCACTTGCAGCATAAACTACTGAAGAATTGTGGCTGTGAATTTGTGCAAACTCTTTTAACAAGAGAATCCATGTGGGAATTTCTCCATTTTTAAAATTTATTATTTTGGACTGTTTTCTCCTCTTCATGTTAAACCAAGGTGCAAGATGCTAGTTGCTGAAGCTGGACACAAGGGTTAAATTATGCTCTGTGTATGTTGTACTGGTAGGGTATTTACAATACTGTAACAGCGCATCAAATCTGTTCCTACAATGCCTTGATATCAGACATTGTGACACCAGCCATTTCTGGCAGTAAAGAATATGTAAGAAGATTTCTACTTCCAGTATAAAGGAGTTCATTTCTATGATATTTTTTTACAATTTTGGTATTTAAATTAGATTATTAAAAAGCAGATGTGGTAGAACCATGGTATGTGTCATTTAGAAGAATAGACTGAAAATTTGGGCCTTAACTTGCTGGGACCAGCTGTCCTAGATCAGATTGTGCTGACAGGTATTTATTGCCAGACATGAGTTAGTTCTTCTTGTACCCATCTCCTTAAAAAAAATAAATGGTGAGTTTGTGGGGAGTGCAAGTTGATTCTGTCGTACCAGTCCTAAGCATGGCAGTAGCTTTTTTTCCAAACATCCAGTTTGTCTCTCTACTGTGTATGCCAGGTAAAAGCTGTACTTTGACTGTGTGCCGTAAGTTTAAAGTTCCGGTCTGCTTGGTGCCAGTGTAGCTGCTAAAAACACTTAATCCTGACGCCTTTAATGAGAGCCAGTGGGTCTCTGCATTCCATTTCAACTTGCTGTGTTTCCTGTGGCCCTTTCCTTTCCAAGCTTCATCGGTCAGTTTAGCTTTTACTGAGAGCAGCTCATGTGTTTTAAAGGTATCAGTTGGTTGCCAGTATTTCTTCCTAATGCAGTATCAGGAAACAGTATTAAGGGTCCATTTCAAAGAAGGGTGCAGTTTCTTCAGTGAAGAAGCCAAAAGCCCAGAGTTCAGGCACGTGGCCATTCGATGTTCTGAACTCAGGTTTTCTTTTTTCCTCTTTAAACATGTTTAGTGTAGAACCCTAATTAGCAAACACACTGTTGTTAGCTTCAGATTGCTGAATTTCTGCAGTGTAAAACTCCCGGATGACATTTTTGCATAGTGCCCATGTTAAGTCAATGAGACAAAACTTCCTGGATACCTTCTGAAGATCTGAGTTTAAACAATCTCTGTTTCTTTTGTATTAAACTGACTGACTTAAGTTTTTTCTTTTCTGTTAATTCTGAAATATAAGGGGGTCATTATGCAGCTGGTGTTTTATCAAATTATTTTTTTTTAAGATTTATTTCTCTTAATTCTTTTCAAATGAAGATTTCTGTATTTCCAGTAGTATATTTACTGTTGTGTTAGTTGGAATGTGGTTATAGCTCAATACACTGCCTCTGTAGGAAAATAGTTAACTTCCTTCCAAGACCATCTTCAGACAAGGGAAAAACATGGTCGTTGAAGGTAGGTACTGTATTTTTCATGGAATATAGATTGTTTACTTTTATTTTCTAGTATTTATTGCAAGTGTAACAGAGCAGTGTAACAGCTGTGACTTCTCTATGTTTCCACCAGTATTGAATTCCAGATGATGCTAATGTACACTTTTGAGTCATGTTACAGACAATCTGAATTCCACTACATTTCTACTTGGCTTCAACATTCCATTTGGCTTGAATCCAGAGTCTCATTTAACTTGTATTTGTTGGAGGGCATAAATGTTACTTGTATATTTTACAATGCTGTCACTGTGTGACATCCCATGTGAATTCTGATGTAAATCACATTGCACTCAATCCGCTGTGATTATGCTTAGAAAATGTTGTAGTTGCTAGATGCAGTGTGATTATTTTTTTTTATTATTTTTTTTCTCTCCTCTCCCCATTAACAACTGAGTCTATGGTTTAAAATGTGATAATGGTCCAATAAGATAACTTGCTGAGCTATTGGTTTTTTTTGTTATAACTAAATCATTTTTAAAAAATTTTATAAAGCTGGAAATTATCAAATGCTGTTTTGTTCATTGTCAACAGTGTTGTGTTCATTTTATGTATGTTCCTTATACATAAGGAGCCTTCAGAAAATAAAAAAAAATATTCAAGGAGCAGATATTTTTGTTGAGTTTCTTAAGGTTTGATTACTTTTGTGTTTTAGTATTCCTTTCAGTTCAGCAGACAACACTACAAGCCTCTAAAAGAAATTCCGAAAAGAAAGGTATCAAAATACTTGGCTCAACAGGGTTGCTAAACAATTAAAAACCAACAAAAATGTTCTGTCCTACATTTATGTCTAGGGCAGTCAGGTAGGAGCAATACTGAAAACAAAACAGTGGATTGGGGGATTCCATGGAAAGTTATTGTGATTGTCTGGCTGATCCTGTTGCCATTGGACTGCTCAGGGAAAAGGTCCATAGCCTCTTCTGGAGAAAGCTGCCCATCCTGGGAAATTCTCACTGCCATCCTTTCAGAAACATGGTCTGCCCAGAGCAGTTTACTACCTGTAAACCCTCCTCACTATTCTTGTTTCCTTCACTTGGCATTGCTGCCTCTGAAGCAGCAGAATTCCCTCTATTACTGCAGTAAAAGTTACTAGCTTAGAACTAACAAAATCCAGTTGCCTACAGACATGCTTTTTTTTTTTTTTTCCTGAACTGTGGTGGCACTACTGTATCTGGCTTACACACTGGACTAGAAGTGGCCAAGGGTTGAACACTGTTAAAAGCTGGAGCAAGCAGGAGATCTATAACTGACTATACAGTCACAAAATGTTTCCTTGGGAAGACTGACAGAAAAAATAGACCCCCCCCCCCCCCCCAAAAAAAAAGACCTTAAAACATTCTTGAGTGGAAAAGTAATTTCACTGGAATAGAGATACAACACAATAAAGTACAGTGAAAACTCAGGGGGGAATGTGAGCATACTAACATGGATATACAGTAGAAAATTAGGGTAAGGTGGTGTGTGGCTTTGCATCATACCTGTGTAACAATGTCATCAAATAGCAGCTGTGTTCCTGACTGATCCTTGGTAACAGCAGCATTTGTGGTCATTCCAAAGATCTCTGGGAAGGATTCTGTGCAAGTGTCTTTGTATATTCAGTACAGCTTCAGTACTGAGAAAAGGTGGGGAGAAAATACCTCTAGAGAAAAAAAGATGCAGAAGCAGCCAACCATCCCACAAGAGGCCACAAGCTGTACTTCAAAACCACTACAGCTTTCCTAGAGTGATGAATAAAATGTGTTAACTAACATAGAAATTATACAAAGATATAATTCCTGAAAAATTGTGGGAGCTGACAAAAATTCTGTTAAAATGAGATACCAAGTGTAAGGGGCTGCAGCCCCTCTCCAAGGTGTTTTGCTGAGACTGACACAACTGCTGTCTGATGAATTAAGCTGATTATTGTGGCCTTTCTGCCTCCAGTAAATATAATGAACGATTTCTCTTATGCCTATTTTAAAATGCTTTTAACTTCACCGGGCTGTGTTTCTCACTGTCCCCTGAGTGCTGACTCACACAGAGTCAATTTAGATGGCAGTAATTGGGTGGTGTTTACATAATGTCCCTTTCTTAGAAGTCACTGAAACAAGGCCTGAGAGAAGATGAGATTAAGCCACCAAGCAAACAGTGACTGAGAAAACACTGAGACACATCAGTTTCAGTAAAGATACATCTATTAAAAAAAAAAAAAAACAAAACAAAAAAAAAAGCTGTTGGTAATTCTGTTGTTCTGACATACATCTCCTTCAGGAGAGGCAAAATAAACACCACTTGGATCAAGTACATCATTGACATTTGTAATGAATTCCGAGGAAAACAACATCTTCAGAACACTCCCAGAGCCAATCCCAGTGTCAGTGCCTCTGGCACCATAACTGCATTCCCCAGTCACAGTGAGGAGCATCAGCTGGCAGCTCCTGCAGGAGAACAGGACAGTGATCTGAGCAGCAGCCCAGCAGTTCCCTGGGCAGCCCTATCACTATCACTGTAATTCACTTGGAAGACAGCCAGAATGCTCACTGGAAAGTTTAAAAGCTGCTAATTACTTCTGCTAGTTCATGCTTGAACCATTTCATCTCCAGCCCTTCAAATACTCTTTAATAATCATCCCTCAAGTCACCCAGCCATTGCTGCTTTTGAAGAGAAACAGCACTAAAAATTTCCATAGTAATGGAGCTGAAACTCCCTGGATACAAGTTTATGGAAAACTTTTCTAAAAATACCTCTATTTGTTCAACATCTTTCTAAATTAAGTGTATGCTATGACAAGGCCATAGCTGGGCTCATAATTTTATCTATTTTTTTAGAAATTCAGACATACTTAAATTCTTGAGGTTGGGAGAAGCTGGACTCCTCTTAGGTGCATAAAAAGAAAAAAAATTATGAGTGATAAAATTACTTGCAGGAAGGCAAGAGTGGGTGATGCACTGAGAACTGGGATAAAGCAAACCAGTCCAAAAAAGTATCAATAAATGTTTACTACATAGAAATCATTATCTTTCAGGGCAAACAAAGGTTCCCTCCCTACTAGGAACTATATTTGTAATTTGTTCAGAACCTTTGGTCAAGTAATAGGAGGACATCCCCCTCACACCTCCCTACCCCCCACTCTCCTTCAGGAAAGAAACACCTCTGTGAAGTTGCTTGAGCCACTTGCCTGTTAATCACGTTCTTGCCTGCATGTGCCTGTTTAAGCACATTAATAACCAAAATCACTACAGGCTGACAGTGAAAGGAACACCCCTGTTCCTGCCCATCCATGACTCTAACAGACTCTGGCCATGCTGGGCTGCTTAGGAAACTGGACCATGAAGAAGTGCCACGTATTGCTGGGAAATTCCTGAGAGGCTGCTCTGGCAAACACCCACCTCTGCAGACAGGGAAGGAAATTCCCTCTGCCAGAGCTCCTCTGCTGCATCCCAGCTGCTTTCACTCTGCAGGGACTGCTCTTGTCCCTGGCACAGCATAAATCACAGCCAGCCAGCAGGGGTGGCAGTAGGACGTTTTACACCTTGCAGGAACAGTTAATTTCTTTTCTCCTGTCCTGCACAGCAGAGCTGAGGCACTCAGAGCCCAGCTTCTTCCTGCTCACACACTTTGTGAGTCAGGGGAAACCTTTTCTTGGCAACCAAAGGCCTTCAGCAGGAGGTCTTTAAATGGTCATGAGCATCATTTCCAGAGTTTCTTAGGACCTCTAAGCAATTTTATTTTTTATAGCTATTTATTCGTGTAGACTTAATTAATATAAATTAGGTACAAATGTATGTATGAGACCATGCATCCAAACATTTTTTAACACCACCATGTTATAAAATATTGTTCATATAATATTTTAGCTTTTTTTTTTTATCCTTACCAAGTTTGATTACTAGCCAAAGACATCAGGTAGAAATGTTTGATTTTGTTTTCAATTGAGACCATCTAGCTAAATACACAGTCTCATTTAGATAATCTACATTTATTATAGAAAAATAATGCAAATTAATGTAAAATGTGATTGCAAATACACATCCAATTATTAAAACAGTGGATAGGTTTTCCCAGTCTTCCCTTTTTCTTAAAAAACACTTAGAGAACTGTATTATTAATGGCATAGCAACAAGTTTCAATTGAGGAAGTGTGAGACAAGCAAGAAAATAAAAAATAAATGTTCTCTGCTATTGGCAGTAATTGAAACTACTTTCCTTACACTGGAAGACAACTATTTCATTTCTGAGCCTCTCTCCTCCCAGATGACAGACACACTTCCATCAGGGTCGGCTTTAACTGATTTACAAGGTTGCAACATTACTCACAGGTTTTCTGCACTGACTGTAAAAGTCAGGATCAGACAGTGGATATCGGATATTTAATGTACTGCATTGTTTAAAATACAACTTAAATATTTTCTTTCATGTCATGCCACCTCTTATGTATCTTCCAGTGAAAAGCTCCAACTACCCATCCATTTAATCTGGACCTAGGAAATTCTGACAGTGTCAGAACACTTCTGCAAACAGTATTCTCTTGAAGGATGTAGACAACCTACTGTAAAATGCAGGACACCTTTACAGGTAGACTTGAAACGTACCTGTCATTCTCAACAGCACAGAATTCTGACAGAATTATAAGCAGGTAATGCAAGAAATACATCTTAGGATGTGTTAGTACATGTATAATCTTACTTTCTAGTATTCTAGCAGTACTCTTCTACATAAGAACTGATTTGGGCTGTTGGGAATGTTTTGTTTGTTTTAAATGCCATAAAAAAAAATCAAAGCAAAAAAAAATCCATATTTCAATTCTGATGCATAAATATCACCCAGGACTCCAAGGTCCCATATTACTGTGGTGTTTTTGATTAAATAATACATTACACATAATGCATTTTTGAAAAAAATAGCATTTTCAGATAAGACTGCTTACAAGAAACATTTAAAATATTACAGCTCTGTTCCATTTTTGCATTTTCTATTTGAAATGACACAAACTAATTAGTTAAATAGATCGTGACATCACAAGATTATAAAATATGCCAAAATATTTAACCTACAGTTTCTTTTAAACAATAGACAAATTATTAATTCCTGAAAACAATCCATGTGCATGAATTAGTGCCTTATGTTAATGAGAAGCATGAGATTTAAAAACTTTACCATGTTTTTGGGCAGTTAAAATAGGTTTTGGGTTTGGTTTGGCATTTCAACTTAGTTAAACTAAGTTCCTTGCTTCATACAAATACACTCACACGAGCACACACAAACACACACAAACATCAACTACAATAAAAAAGAGATTAAAATACTGATCATCAGCAAACTTAAGAAAAGCTGTCTTGGAGTCATAACCAGGAGAAACTATTAATATCAGTGCTTGGAGGGCCCTAGGTTATGAATGATAAATTCCTGCACCATTGGTATTATCTGGAAAAAGAAAAAAAAATTTAAAAATTTTAAAAATAAGAAAAAAACAAGGAATTAAAGTGTCTTATTTTCATGTAACACATGTTACTCTAAATATCTGAATATAAATTTCAAGGACAGTATTCCTGCATATACAATAGACATCAGTACAGTCCCAGAGGAATCGAAGTAGCATCTATAAATCCAGGCAAAAACAATGCCCTAAGAGCTGACACTGGAAGTCCTATACAAATGTTCTTTAATCTCATTTCTGTCACCACATCTAGACAGAATAATGAGCTGGATTATTTTCTGCACTTACTCCATCTGTATTTCAGAGAAGATTTAAATTTTCAAGTCTCACAATGCAACATCCTTCAGAGGTGTTAAGATCTTGGCTTAGAAAACTGCTGCATGCAGCAGTCTTGAAGACACTGATGTTTAAACTTCTACTGAATTTAACTGGACTCTGTAGCAAACTAAGAGAGAGTTTATAAAATGACAGCTTAATGCTTGGATACTGTAAACCCTTACAGATATGTACCTTTAAAATATTATCATCCAGCATCTGGCCATGCTCTATAACATTTTAAAAGAAAAGAGAATTATTATAATATTATAAAATAACCACCTCCTCTTTAAAGAAATGCAACACTATTTGCAAAGACAATCCTACTAATTAATCTCTGAATGTGAAATTCACGAAACACTGAAGGATTCAAATAGCAATGTCAATTCAACCCCTTTGCTTGCAATCAGAATAGTATTTTTTAAAACTTTATATGCAAAGTTTCTGCATTTGTAACTAGAGTTTTTAACTTGCAGTTTTTGACATTTCAGCTGTAAAATCTAACCCATAGGTGCTTTCAGTTACAAAAGCAAAGTTAAAAAGTTTTCAGTTAAAGAAGTGTCTTTGTCCTGTGTGACCAAGGACACAGACTGTGACCCAAGGGGAAGAAATTGCAGCAGCTTCATTTCCCTTGATTGTCCTGCCATAAACTCACCTGTGTTAGGGACTAAGGCTCTGTTAGGCCTTCCCCTACTCTCCAGATGCAATGTGTCACCAATTAGCAAAGGCCTTAAATGTGAGAGCAGGAGGGTGGCTCTGCCCTTCACTGACTGCAGGCCTCATAGATGGAGACGCTGCTGCAGGAGCTCAGCTCAGCTTCCAAGCTCTTAACTGACTTTAAGGAGATGTATGACTATGAGGCCCGTTTAAAAACCTTCACCACGTGGCCCTTCCAGGAAAACTGCAAGTGCACTCCAGAGAATGTAAGTCTGAAAACGGTTGGTTTGCCTCTGCCTTAATTTATCTATACTATGCCTGAATGTGAAGTCATTGTTAAGTATATTCAGATTCAAGAGGAGTCCACTAAGCCTGAAGATGAAAAGTTAAATACTCAGCTTTCTTCTGTTCCCTGCTCAGAAATACTGTAGTGGGATTTTCAGTTTTTGTGTTCAGTCCACAGTCTGCTTACAGATTTTAATAGCTACTGTTCTTGTTCCTTTTTTTTTTGCTCTTTTTAAAGAACATTCTAATTAAAAATGAAACATAAAAACATTCTAATTCAAAACTTAATTTCTTGTATTAAGTAGTCTTTCTAACTGAAAATTTTTATTCGTGACAAAGCAACCTCCATTAAACAAGTATGGATCCAGCAGGAAGGATAAAGTAGTGGAATGATCACTACTTCAAATTCAGAAATGGAAATTATTTAAATAAAAAATCCACCTGACTTCTACTTTGGCACACACATGACACTGCCAACCTGAATCACAGATGAGTCATAATGCTAGAGTTACCTGAGAAGGTGTTTGGTTACTGAAACAAACTTAATTTTTGGTGTTCTGACTAGATATGATTCCAAAGTGTCAGGAAATATGAGTAAATTTGAGTAGTGTGTGTGGGATAATGCTCTAAACTTCTGAACTGTCCCCTGCAGATGGCAAAGGCTGGCTTCATCCACTGTCCAAGTGCAAATGAACCAGATGTGGCAAAATGTTTCTTTTGCTTGTTAGAACTGGTGGGCTGGGAACCAAATGATGACCCATGGTAAGCACAGATATAACAATTTAGTAATTTTACAGTGAGTTAATGTCCCTGTCGATTTCCAGTACGACAGTGCACAAAACTAGAAGCTTATCTTGCCCAGTAACTGTGAAAATTTTCAACTAGCTTTTATCTGAGATCCACGAAAATCTTTTTCATCTTTTCTATATGATACTATTTCTGGTGATAGCACAAGTACTGAAGAGATCTCTTCCTCTCTTGAAATGCAACTTGTATGGGTTTAACATCTGTTTTTATTCTGGGTTTATGCTGCAGGGAGGAACACACCAAACGTCACACCTGTGACTTTTTATCCCTTCCCAAGCACTTTGATGAGCTGACAATGGAGGAGTACTACATGCTGGAGATGACACGGCTGAGGACCTTCATTGTAAGTGTTAACCTCATCATCTGAAATGCAAAGCTAGAATATAAACAACTTTTCTTGCTAAGATTTCCAAGCATCTGCACCTAAGCACTTCTCAGGGTAATTTATTGTCTGGCTTTTGAATGCACACCTGTTTCCTTTAGAAGTGTTTTTCCAACAACTCATCACAACAAAGAAAAAATATATAGGGTGCAATAGTTAATGCACAAAACTCAAGAATGAGTAGCTCTATCATTCTCAGGAGGGATCAACAACTTACACAAAAAGACAAAACTTTACCAGATCATTTCTTCACATGTCCAGTTTAACATATAAATCTGCCGAATTAAACTTTAAAGCTCATTTCAAGTATTTTACTCCTCCCCACTTCTGGGGTTTCATGCCACAGTGTTGACATGTAAAAAAGCACACAGCTGAGCAGCTCAGTTGATCAAGATCAGCTGATCTATGAGCCCTAATCCTATGGACAGTAAGGATCAAGTGAACCAAATTCCCTGATGAGGAACAGTAAAAGGTGTTCTGCATATTACTTGTTGGTGGGTTTGCACAAATAAGACCTCTGCCTTGCTAATAATTAAATATATTAAATAATTAATTATAATTAAATAATTAAATTATAATTTAACTACTTAATTCTGTATTAAATATATTCCTGGTGACTGTCAAAGGTTAAGCATTTAAGGTCACTGTGCAACAGATTAAAGTACAAAAAATAGGATTAACCTACCAAAAAACGTGGCACAGTGATATCTTAGAAGGAGGACTAAGAGTGGTGTCACCTAACTTGAACTGTGAATGATTTAGAGCAATGTTTCAAGGTACAAGAGGGATCTTGGCCATAATATGGCCGTATTTCTAAGTATATAAAACATTTGAAGTAGCAGCTTCAGGTGGAGACACTCGGCCCCAAGGATATGTCACAGATAGCTGGGAGGGCTGTGCACTGAGCTGACCAGGCTATGATTGCTATCGTGAAGCACTGATACCCGAATGCAGCCTGAACAGAGGGGGCTGGAATGTGGCTGAACTACGGAGTTAAACTGCTCTGCTGAACGGCTCCATCTCTTGCTTTGATTCAAGTGCAAAGTTGGCAGCCGCACAATAAACTCCTTCCAAGAAGAAGTCGCGGCGACGAGGCAGAGGCTGGTGAATTACTTTGGCTCCAGACCCTCGCTCCCGGCCCCGCCGCCTGACGGGGATGAGCCTCCAGCCCAGCAGCCGGGAGGCTCAGCGGCCGGCCCGAAGGAGGCCAGGACAAGCGAGCTGTGACCTCTGGCTCTACAAGGGTCCCTTACTTTGGTGCAAACATCCCTGCCTTTGTCTGAATGCGAGTCCAAAGCTGAGCAGGGGTGTGAGGAAGTGTGTGTAGAGAACTGCTCCTGGATCAGGAGTGAGTATAGACAGGTATGGCCGGGCTTTTACCGTGTGCTTCCTTGTTACTGCTGGGTGGGGAGCCAAGAGTACTTCCACTACCCTGCCGGTGCATGAAAAATGTCTAAGCAAATACTTCTATTCTGGTTTTTAGCAAGCTGACTTGTTTTTTTGAATAAAGATTCAAAACAAGAGTGCTTTCTGTGATCTGCATTAAAACCTTATACCTAGACTCAAATCACAGCAGTTCTGCTTCAAAACACTTTCCAGGGAACTAAATGGATCTGTGTGTCTGCAATAATTGCTTAAGCACCTGCAATGTCTGCACTCCTGCTTACCCCCAAGCTGTTTTTCTAGATCAGACCAAACTGCCAGACAATGACATCCAGCAAAAACAGCAGGTGTAATAAATAAGGTGTGTAAGACAGTCTCAAGGAAGAGCTCTGGCGATTTTGGTGTGCAACTGAAACAACAGAGGCTAAAGTCCTACTATTCTGTTTTTAAAAGCTTTTCATTACAATTTCAAACTTGCTGGAGTTCTTTTAAAATATTAATTCCTATTTTTCTTTATGAGAGCCTGTTGTAGAATGTAAGTGCATGCATGCTTGCAAATATAATATTTTTAGTTTTTAAGATGCAGACAGACCTTTCTCAGTAAGGTGAAAGTTTTGTACACTACTTGTCAGGTCTCGGGCACTGAATGAACAGCAGCTTTTGAAATTCCCTGACTTGTCTTTCCACTGCAAGAAAATCCTCGTGCTGGGGATTCTAAAAACATGTATTTCAACATTCTTCAAAGCATTTATGAATTCCCTGTCTTGAGTGTAAATTATCCCTTAACTTGATACATCAATCCATGAAGTGACTATTTCCCAAAGAACTAAAGTCCTCAACTTGCTGTATACTTTTTCTGTAAGTGCCCAAAGAAAGCCTAATTTTCATTACTTGCCCATTTCCTGCAATCTGGTCAAGTGAAGAAGCTGGAACTGTTAAGTTCCTTTAATGTCTCTCATTGTACTCTTTTATGAGCATTTCCAACCAAAAATCCATTCTTTCTCTCTGCATACTTTATGCTGTTTCTTTAATTAAAAAGTATTTCTAAAGCCTTCATATTTACCATTAAAAAAATGCACAATTAATCATTTTTTTAAAGAGTCTAAGAAGTCCTGGGTCATTTCACTGAATATTGGTGATAGATTTTCATCATTTAAATTAACAGTAAGAAAAGTGAACTGGCAAAAGTGTTACCTGGACATGAAAGTGGTTATGGTCAGATATGAAGAGTAAGATAGAAGGATAATTTTTTATTTGTCTGAATACCTTGAACACCTCAGCCAAAATCAGGTGAAGTCCATTCAGGTGGTTTGAAATGCAGTGTAAGGATTTGCAGAAACTACTTTAAACTCTTTTTTTCACGGTAGAAACAAAGATGTGGAAAATCTCTGTAGCTTTTTCCCAATTACCTAGGTCACCAAGCCCTTGGCAGAGGGCTACTCAGAGGATCATTCCTGTATTTCAGGCATGGTGATCATTTGAGACTTAATTCTAATCTATTATCATAAAAATTAGGTAATTGTAATTACCTAATTGTAATCTATTATAATTAAAAAGTGTAATGCTTTTGACAGATCAAGAATGAGAGCAAGCTATGTTGTTTGATCTGTGTTTCAATCTATTTCTGTTTTCTTCTATTCAGTTAACAAGAAATGGATAATTTTAAATATTATTACTGTAATAATTACTGAGTTATTATTACCATTAAGTTCTTTCAAAGTTATGGCTCCTCATCAGTTAAATGGATGTACATACAATTTATGTACAAAATACTGACACAAAGATGACTGTGGGACAAAATGTAAATTTTTTTCAAGTCACAAAAGTAACATTGTTTAAATGAGAAAAGAATGGTTAAAAGAATCTCAGCCTAGAGCCTGTTGTAAGAAGAGCCTGACTAGTGAAGGAAGCCAAACAGGGCTATGTGAATTATCCATTCACAGAGCATTTTCTGTGGGGCTGCCTCCCTCTGCCTTTGCTGCTCCTGTAGCTTTCCTCAGTCGCTGCTGCACTCTCTACTGGAGTGCTTCTTGCCTTCACTGGGTAAAGTCACCAAAAAGGGCTCACACCAACCATTCCCTGGGATGGTGGTGGAATCTACACTGGCAGCTGGAATTCAGGCTCTGTATCTTCGTATTTCTGCTGAAGGAAAGGTTCGGAATCAAAGTGAGGTAATTTTATTTCTGGCATACTCTAATTCAGGCACACAGGGATACAGGGGATTTCTTGAGATGTAAAAGAGTAAGATTTAAAGTCAAAGAGTTAGATTTGTAGAACACAGACTGCCTTGGTGATAAAGGTTACCTCAAAGGTACATTCAAATATGATCCCAAAATACCAAGCTTTGACTAAAATGATTACTAGCAGTATCTTAAATGGTTCTGCTAAACTTAACTACAGATAAAAAAAGCCCAGTGTAGCTTTTGCATGTGAAGTGACTACTGTATTAAGTTTTGTAAATATTTTTATAAAAAAGGTGAGAAACCAGCATCAGGAGATCCAAGCTGGGAAGGGTGATAAAAGTAATTAATTAAATAAATTCCTGCCAGGATGAACGAATGTCAGAATTGCAAGGTGAAGTATCAGATATGAGAAATGTCAACACTTGTGGTACCAGTCACCCAGCAGTGTAAAAAATGTTGGCAGGGGAGGAGGAATAAAGAAATGCCAAGAATTCTTCCCAAGTTTTAGCCAAGGAATCACTTTAAAATTAAAACAGAGTTGCACATTTATTTTCAAAATTCTCACCTTAACTGATTTTCCAGCAAGATAATGTGTAGCAATACTCTTATTCTAAAATGAAAAAAAAAGAAATGGCAATTCTCATAAAACAAATATATAAATTTAAAGGATTATGATATTGTGCTAAGAAGTACCTTAGTATAGTTTTAAGTATAACTTGGAGTGCGGGCTTCAATAATACTCACTGGATTTAAAACAAGGAGAGAAAAAACATATCTATTTCCCTCAACTATGAGAACATTGGATATTCACTACTTTCATTTTTTAGCTAATTGTGCCCCCTCCAGGTCCTTCTGTAACTTACACTTTTTTTAGTCATCAACCTTCCAGCACTGCCAAACTGAATGCACTTTTCCAGTGTTGTAATAAACTGAGGGTCTCCGAGTTTGATTATATGCAAACTATTGGCTTTTTCCATGTTCTTTATTCATTTGTTTGTTTGATAGCTCCCTAAGGAGCCATCAGCAGAGGCCATCTTCTTGCATTACCAAAGGGAAAAATACAAACTTTCAAAACTGAAATATCAGCTCCTCAAATGTTTACCTCAAAGTGCTTTTTAAGGGAATTTATTCCCTTCTGTCATTACAGCAAAAGCCCATCAGTATGAAATCATAGCAGGCACACAGTCAGTGCAATTTAAGAGGAGAGAGGTGAATACTAAAGTATTTTCTTTGTTTATAAAAAACAATTTTCCTCTTTGAAAGAATGTATTTAGAATAAGAGCTCTCACCTGCTAAAAAGTTTATTCACATTTAGTTTTATATTTAATTCAAAGTAATAATATCCCTCTGAAATTTTGAACAGCTTTAATACAGTTGCATGCATAAGTGAATATTTTCAAGTAAAAACAAAGGGAATTTTTCACTAATGAAAATGGGTATTGTGGAAGAAAGCCTAAATTTAGGTGAGGAAGTTTTGGTGGAGAAATATACCATGAATGGCAGTAACCTCCTCTGTTATGGATCACTGTACTTGGGAATGACCCATCACCAGCTGGAGGAGGATGCCTTCCTTCCCCCTTTCAGAAAGATTCAGGAAAACATCTGAAAGGGACACTGTGCAGCCTGCCCACAAGAGAAGAAAGCTTTCACAGATAAAATGCTTTGAGAGATTCAGGAAATACATTTATAACCCACAGCACAGCATGACATCTATAAAGCATGAACTTTGTAAAGTTACAAGGATTTTGAGTGATTTGATAAACACAGATAAGGGAAAATTGATTAACACCATAGGTCTGGAGAAGCAATAGGGATTGGAAACCTGAATATCTGTCAGATGAGGCAGTACCATCAGCAGGGCTAGAAAGAGACTCTCACATAACAGTGTTCAGCAGTGGGTCAGAAATGTACTGGAAGAACTGCTGAGCTCCCAGATTTCTACGTGGCTCAGTCACTTGTCAGTGCCCAAAGAGAGACCCAAGGGAGATGCAGCCAGGTTACATTTTCAACATAAGCTGCTAGCAGCAATTGCAGACTGTAAACTGAACACAGGAAACCTGCATGTTAAGCACAGTCTAGAAACAGGAATTTAGCATTTGGGTAAAACTCAGCTAAAACCTGCATTATTTCTTTCCCTACTTCAAAGTTTCAGTCACATATTATTTTCAGCATATCCCACTTCAGATTTAGTATTTGAATAATTAAAGAATAGTTCTCTAATATCAGCCCAACACACACAGCTTTCATCATCTATAAAATCCCTCTTCATTGACAGGAATACATAAGCAGTCACTGGGTATGTTTCCAAATCATCCTTGGGTTGCTCACTAATTCTGCTTTTGAAAAAATTTGTTGTTACAAAAAGCTTCAGTTGCATTTTATACTGTTCCTGTAGTCGTAGTATCCAGCCATAAACTCACAACTACAGGCATAATATGTACCATCAATTTGAGGTAGATTCTATCTCATCCTTCAAAATTAAAAGCTATCATTATTTAGTTTTAAAATGCTAATCATCTTTCCATTAGTTCAAAAAGAATTTTGATCAAAGCTGTGTAAAAGTGAAATGGAGGATGAACTGTACAAGTCTTGAATTCATTAACATTTGTCAACCGTTTAGCCTGAGTGATTGAATTATTAATACAGTAATTACTCAAAAAAAATTACATATACAATCAGAATGCCAGCATACATCCTCTAATTTCAACAAGTAGTTTTGCTTCCAGAAGTACAGTCAATGCTCGATATCTGTAGTATTTCTGGTGCCAAAGTGCATTGAAGAAAAAGGGGAAATCAGGATAATATCCAAAATCTATCCTCAAATGACAGACTGATATTCTTGTCTCTTAATTTTTAGCAGTGTTCATTAACTTGGACCTGCTTTTCAAAATAAGTAGACATTCTCATAAAATGTATGTACACAAAATAAAAGAAAATATTAACAGCTTTTCACAACCCAGGATCTGTTTTCCAGTTTTGAGGATTTCACTCTTTTATATAGATATTTTTCTGAGGGGAATATTGGATGTAACGTGTACTGAAAATGTTCTTCATCATTCCAAAACCAAGCATCAAAGTAAGCTACAATGTCCCTAGGACCAGCTGAAGCAGAACTTTACAAGTACTAGCCTCAGTTAATTAATCCCCTCTCATATGGGTGTAAGTTGCAGCTCTTTAAAGTCCACCTTTTAAAATCATTTTCTAACAGCAGGTATTACAATATTAGTAGCTGTTCCCAAACTGAGAAGTCCCCCAAGCATGCAGTTACCAATCTTTTAGCTGAGTAACAAAGACCTTCTCAGATAATGGTATGCCAAATAAAAGCCTGCCATGACTCAGCTTTCAAGGGCCACATTGACCTTGGTGCTCAGAGCAGATTTACTGCTCAACTCTCAGCTCCAGATGTTCCAAATCAGAAACAGCATCAAAAAAACCACACTTCTTCAATGCATCAAAGGTATGCATACCAAAAAATATCCTGTGGGCTGGATGGGACTATCAGAAACCTCCAAGGACATCTCAAGAATGCCACAATTTTGTGCAGCACTCTAAGAAGATGTTAACTTTGTTGCTATCTGAATAGAATGTTGCTTCCATGCCTTCCTAGAAAAATTCACAGCTGAAAATCAGGCTCTACACCTTATCAGGTATCTTACATGAATTGATCTGTACTATTGGTTTTTTGCATAAGTATCCCACCAGTAATTTCACCTCTCTTTTGCTGTTAAATTGAACTGATAGACCAATCCTTTTAATGAAATTTAACTATTTTTTAATACATACTTACATATCATAAAACTCCATGGTTATGACCCATTTAAAGAAAAACAAAAAAAAATCACTTTTTTTTGGCACACTGTTGGAAACAACTGCAGGACTGCTGAGACACTCCTTTCAATGCAAGCCAAATAAAGAAAAAATTATCAATCAATAGATAATAAAGTATGAAACAAAACCATTGGTTTTTAAACTAAACATTACCTAAAATAAGATCCTCCTCATGGGATTGCAGAGTAAAACTGTCTTGGCTAGTTATTGAGGAAGTTAATGGACTTTCTAAAAGGTAAACAGAAGCAATCATGACTAATAATTGTAGTTATGGTTAATACATGACCCCTACTTTTTTATTTTATTATTTTATATTTCACATAAAATGTCTTTTGTATTACAAGAGACCTTGTCCTGATTTATGTAAAATATTGTATCCTACCATTATCCAGTGAAAGCACTCATATTTTCCAGTAAGTACTGTCAATATTATTTTATTTGTGCATTATAAGTACATTAAAATCTTCAACTGAAATTGTCATCCCTATAGCACTCTTTATCCTGCAGCATCACAAAACCAAAATACAGTCTTTGAGTCAACAAATTCTGTCTGTAACATTCCCTGCAAATTCAGCAAACGCACTGAGACTCAGCAGAGATGAAGCAAGTAATTTTAATTAAAAACTGTTTACGTCTGGCTACTGGCCATCCTAGTTAGCAATCCATAAAATGATTGTTCCAGGTATTCTCTTATCAGCAGAAATTCTCACTGTAGTGTAGCCATTCCCTGTGTGAGCAAGCAAGCAGAAATTGAAAAACTGTGAACCGAAATTACCTTCTAATAGGATTGAGAGGTATCACTCACATCCCAGCAGCACCTAAGCTCACTTAACCATTCAAAGTCACTCTCATCTTTGCCTTTTTTGCTTACCAGAGATGCAAGAACATCCTCAGCAGGAGCATCAAGCTCAACAAGTGCTCCCAGAGTCACTCAATTCTGCTTAGCCAGCTCTCCTCACACCAAGGTGACAGTGTCCTCAGTCTGTCTATTATCCTGTCCTAGAAAATCCTCTGCTGCCTGCAAAAAATTGTAAAAGTTAAGAAGTGGAAGGTCTGGTCTTAGGCATGATTATGTTTTCTTATATTTCTTATTTTTTGCTGTACTACTTTTATTTCTCTGCATTAAATAGTTCTTTTTCACTATGATACCAGTACGACGTCATTCATTCACCAGTAGCCCAACAGGGGCTTGAGATGCTTTTTTTTTTCACTTTGGTGTTCAAAAACACTCAAAGTCAAGGTAATCTTGACACCCAAAAGTTCTTACAGATAAAAATTTTTGAACCCAAATGTAAGAAAACGTTTTGAAGTTTTCTTTGAAAAAAAAATTTTTGAACCCAAATGTAAAATATCAATGGTACATTTCTGCAAACAAAACAGCATACACAACTTAATTCCTGCAACACAGGAAATACCCACGTCCTTTTACTGTTTCCATTTTATTCTTTCCAATATTACCTAAGAATATATAATTAAGAAAAACATCTGAACAATTTACCTAAAAGGCCATTTAAAGTTGGATTACAAAAGGTTTATCCTCAGCAATAATTCTTGTGCACTACCCCCTGCAAGATGCTTCCCACTGTATTTACTGAAGATCAGTTTAAAGATGTAAAACTTTACTTACAGTCTCTGTAACGTATAAACTAATGAGGACAAACAAGAATTCTCTCTTCAACAGCTAACCCACCTCCAGTACATAAGAAGTTATTATTTATACCTTCCTAGCAATAGCAAACATTAAGGAAATTCAGTAGAACAACCAGGCACAACCGTAACACAATAGTTTTCCATTATAAAAAAAAAAACAAAAAAAAAACCAACACCTTTAAGATTTTTTTTCCTCACAAGATTTCTTGTCCTGTTCTTTGCACTGTAGGGATGTTTCTCTGGCACTGAACTAGCATTTTGGTTTCCATTTCTGTTCTTGGATGACTTTGCACTGCAGTCACTGCACACTGTCAATAGGGACCCAAACCCAGCTCCTCTCCTTACAGCAAAGGTTGTATTACTCAACAAGATCCCTGTTAAATACTTCCATACCAATTAAGTTCTTTGGCCTTTGAAAAAACCTCAAGAAGTTCCTACTTCAATTTAAAAAAAGAAGAATCTGGTGAAAACCAGATGCTTTTTGTCTAAGTATTTATTAAGTCCCTTGAGAATTATTTCCAGAAATTCATTGCACTTCCTCAGTTTTTCCAGTATCTTGTCTGCTGTTACTGCTGTCAGCAGATGTCTGTTCTGGAAAAGAAATTATTCCAGACAAAAAATATTATTGTCTTTTCAAGTGAATCACCACACAGCACTGCAGGAAGTCTTAATCAAATTGAATTTCTATTTCACATTCTGCTTTACTCAACCATTGTCAGGTTTACAATTTACTGTCCTTGCTCGTCACCAGAGTTCACCAGAAAAGTAGTTAGGCAGCTTGTATGAAATTATTCAAAACATGAATTATTATTTCTGAAAATAATTTCAAAACAGGATCAATTGATCAAAGAGCACAACTCCCATCATTCTGTTGGAGCAACATCAATTTACACTGGCTATTAACTGCATTGTGCAATTAAGCAACATGAACAATTCATACATTTTGATGGATTTTTTAGTGTACTTTTATTACAACAACGAAGTGACATATTTTAACCAGTAATCAAATATCAGAATTCAATGCAAAGAATAATCCTTCCTTCCATATAAAATATATAAATATATACACAAGATAGGAGTATTGATACAGCAGTTGTACACAGGCAACACTGACTTCAGTACTAACACTAGGCAGATCTTAGAAAGGTATTCCCTGATCCTGAGACATTTCCTAACTAAATACACATTTTAAAGAATTTTGTTCTCAAAACAAAGTTCTACTTGTTTTAAGAAGACAAGAAATTGGATTTTTTTTTTCTTTTCACAACAGCACCTGAGTAAGACCTGTCAAGACACATTGTTAAATAAACAATGTTTTTTTGTATTTGGGTTTCTTGTATTTGTACACTGTACAGATGACAAAATATACATTAAGATATGGAGTGGTTTCCAAATTCTTTCTAGTGCTGTCCAAATTAATTTCTCAAATTAAATTAACGTGAATTATTAGAAAATCTACTGTATAAGATGAAAGTTAATACAAATGCCAAAAAGGTTTTGAAAAGACCTTTAAAGAAATACAGTTGTGTGAACATCAGGTTCTGGCATTTAATTTGCCTTATGACCCATTTATAGCCTAATCATCACTACAGTTTTTAATCTTGCTCACCAAGTAAGGAGTTGGGGAGCAAAGACACACTGAAATGTAGGAATTGATGCCCATTTACAATGAAGAAATCAAACCAAACAAATGCTTCTACTCAGTTCCAGTACAGGCTTGAATTTAAACCATGATTGAATTTATTCTAGCTCAGTTCCATGCCAGGACATTGTGAACTGATCCAAATACAAAATTCACAGAATTCACAGAATGACCAGGTTGGAAGAGACCTTCAAGATCACCAAGTCCAACCCATGTTCCAACACCTCCACTAAACCAGGCACTGAGTGCCACATCTAGGCTTTTCTTAAAGACATCCAGGGATGGTGACTCCACCACCTCCCCCCAGGCAGACCATTCCAGAACTTTATCACCCTTGCTGTAAAAATCTTTTTCCTTATATCCAGCCTATATTTCCCTTGAAAATGTTCTATCAGGGCAAAGTCCTGCAAGGAAATGGGGGCTGATTAATACCAATGCCCTGCTCCATTCCCAAAGCCTGGAAACACAAGGTCTGCCAAGGCATCTCCTCTCCCACCTAAAGCAGTGTGCATTCCCCAGACCCTGAGTGGTGCTGGGATGGCCAGAGGTGAGATGGAAACAGAGGTGACAGAAATGGCAGCCAACCCTGAGGTCCCTCTGCTGTGCCTGGTGCCTGCCCCTGAAGGGACACAGCCAGGAACTCACATCCAGGATGAAAACAAAACACACAACTGTATCCATCACGAGCAACTCCACACAGAGTTACAGAGACAATTTCAGCCTAATCAATCTACTGAGGGCTCACAACAACTGCTGACAGTAACAACAATTATGGACATCAGAGCACGAAGACGTGCCCAAAGGATTCCCAGCAGGAGCAGTGTCCAGAGCCCATCCCAAAAGGAGACCCACCCTGTCAGGGCAGGCACTGAGAGCAGGCAGAACAACCTCAGGGAGCAGCAGCTGGGGTCACTGATGGCACAGGGACACCTAAGGACAGAGGCTGCACTGCTGGGCAGTGCCAGGGCTGCCAAAGGTGTCCCAGAAACAAACTGCTCACAGGAGGACAAGGAAGACTGGACCCACAGCTCCTTCTCAGCTTCAGTTCAGAGTATTTAACAGTAAATTCCAACATCAGTTTGAGCCCAGAAGCTCTGAATATTTGCAAAATGCACTCAGCTTTGGTTTAATGCCCTGCTGCTGTCACACAAACCCTTCCCATCTGGTGACACCACCAGAGCTGTGTGCTGATCTAAGGGACTGAGATGGGGTGCAGCTCCCTGCTGCAATAATCACAGCCTTCCTTTGTGCAGGAAACACATTCACCCTGTGCCTCCTGCCTCTCACATCACACCAAGCTGCAGAAACTTCAGCTATACACAGACAATCAAGGCCTCAGCATGCCAGAACAGTTCATAGTTTGGTTTATAAAACAGTTTTTAATGCACAATTGTATAACTACACGTTGTCAAGAGAAAAGTGAGGTTTGTTCCCTTTCTTAGTATATTTATCAAGAGCAAATGGAATAATTGCAGCTGGTAAAGAAAATCAAAGCTGTGTTGCCTTTCCCAGTTTTATAAATGGGATTCTTCCTGCTTGTTCTTTTTCTTTCACATGAGAAAAAGCTAAGGAAATAATAATTTATGCTTCAACATAGTTTCCTATTTACAACTAAGGCATGAAATAAAAAGGGAATGGCATCATTCCCAGTGATTCAAAACATCAGTGTAACTTATTTTGTCAGTGACACTGCCAGTGTCAATTGGGGGGGGAAAAGTATCAAGAAAAGCACATAAATCAAGTGTACAGAACTAGCCTGAGCACCCTGTTAAAAGACCATCAATAATCAAGTTGCTAAATATAACTTTTAATATATCACAGATTGCAGCATGGGAATTTTTTTTTACGTTTGCTTTTTTTTCTTTGCCTTTTTTTTCCCTTCTGCTTTCTGCCCTGGGAAGACAGAAAAACTTTTGTACCCAAGATTTTCTTCAAATTTATGAGGAGTGGAAATTAAACCACTAAGTAATTTAAACCTCATCAACACACTTTGCTTGAATTAGATATTTATAATGAAGGAATAATGTATGATTATTCAAATTTGCAATGAAAAACTAAGCCAATAAAGTCATTTTATTACCCAATGTCATATAAATGCAAAAAAAAATCGGCCTGAACAGAGTGAAATTAGCTTTATGCTTTAAGAAGCAGACAGACCATTCATAGAGTCTGGAGAAGAGCATCCCTTTAAGCCATGAACCTGCATTTGTGGAAGGACAGTGCCACCTTCTGGAAACTGGTGCCTGCTCATTTAGCCAAAATCAGCCTGACACTGCTGAACTTCTGTTCTCACATTTAAATTCTCCTGCACAAACTTTCTTTTTTTCCCCTGTCAGTGATAGCACGTAGCAGATTAAAAAAAAACAACACAACTTTGTAATTGAGTAGCACTGAATATATGAATTAGATGATTTTATCAAAATGGATCATTCAGCACACAATATTCAGAAATACCCAGCAAAGTTCTCAATTTCTTGCCTTTTTTTGAACAGTTCAATAAGCCCACTTACAAATACATTAAAAAAGCAATATCCTACTAGAAATCCCTTGATAGTAGCAAGTATCTTCAGAATGAAGGCAATTTTTTGGAATCATTATTAGAATTATATAACAGGATTACCAGAATCACAAGGTAGCTGGTATTCCCTGAGGATCAGAATCTGCAGAGCATGCATGAGAGGAGTCTGGGAGAGCTGGACTTGCTCAGTTGGGTGAAGTGGAAATGAAGGCAGAGTTTAACTGTAGCCAGTAACAGGTACAAATCTTTGCTTGGGAGATTCAGCTTGGACAGCAGGAAAAAATTATTCCCTAGGAGCTCTGAAGCCTCTGGAGGTAATCTGCAAGAAATCTGTGTTCATGGAGATTTCTGAAATTTGGATACACAAAGCTGCACCTGACCTGATGGAGTGCTGCCTAAAGTTTCTGCTTTTTGAAAGGAGTCAGATTAACTGAACTCCAGAGGCCCCTCCCAACCAATGTTTCTCTGATTCTGTCTGAATCAATGATTTTTTTAAAGACCCTAAGTAAGGCAGCTAAGATGAAACAAAAAATGGATTACTGTTTTATCAGAAGCAACTTTTTGGTGCATACTACAATTTAATTCTATACTCTTAAGACAGCAGTATGTACCTGAAAAAGTGATTTGATCAACTCTTTTAGTGAAGCATTGAATTAATTATACACTTTCCTTCAGGCATCTGAGCCATGATGTCAGAACTGAAAACTGGCTCCAAATAAAGCCAAGCAGCCTGAACGTTCAGCCTTTCACCCAGAACCTCCTGTATGAACAACAGTTTCCTTTGCATTCCCTGCAGAGGAACATCAGCTCAGATGCATTAACTGGGGCTTCCAGCAAAGCATTTTCAGTAGACTGCTGAGACCTCTGGGGAAATTTGCATATTCAGCAGCAGGTGCAACAGGTGGGAGCTTTAAGATTTCAGCAGATTTCACCTCATATTATTTCCTGCAATAACATTAATAAATGCCACATTATTTTCTGCAACTGGATCATTTGTAAGGCTGGTGACAGGAGCTCCTGAATGAGGTGAATCCAATGAACAGACAAACAGTACCAGTGAATAATGCAGGACATGTTGTGCATGTAACAGTACTTGTGGACTAATTCCCTCTTACAGAATCTGGCTTCTGACAAACACCCAAGCCCAGACCACTATTTGTGTTCACTAGGAGAGGTTGGGACTGCAGAAGAAAGACAGGAAAGCCACCTAAACTACTGAACCAAAACTAAGCAGGCTTTGTCCTGCATACAGGACAACAAAAAGATGTGGTTTTAACAAAAAGATTCCAAGTAGTAAATAGCCCAATACTTAAGTCATATTTTATATCTGACTTCAAATTCCAAGTGTGGATGTGGAACAGATTTGGTTGATGGATTAAGGAGTTCAGTATTACTGCACCCACTATGGGTACATATTAATGTAATTCAGTCTTTCCTTTGAAAGAAAAAAATTCAAGGTCCTTTAGTCTATCATTTGTTCTAAGCATTCTCAAATTTTTTGCATCATTTAAAAATTATTTATCACCACCATTTGACACTTCTTACTATCTCACCAGTATCACACAGATGCAATGACAGCAGTTCTCTCTATTCCCAATTCACTGACATAAGCAATTTGCAAAAAAAAAAAAAAAAAAAAAAAAAAAGCTATTTATAACCCTATAACAAATCCCTATATTCTTCTTTCCCATACAGAAACAGGAAACATTTTTTACTACTTTCATACTACTGGGCAATAGAGATGGAATTATTACCACAAGGGCATGCTGTTAAAATAGATATTGTATATTGGTTCAATAACTCATTTGTTATACAAATATACAATTCATTCAAGGAACCATAGCAGTAATTTTCTCAACAGCACACCCATACATGGGCTGTTAAATTAATTATGTGAAAACTTATCTCACTTCTTCCTGCATTCACTGCCACAGGTTCTAAACAACAGACCATTGTACTCAACATGTACCATTTCCTCTAAACAAAGCCCCTCTTTCATCCTTTAGCTCTGGTACCTCATCTCTGGTGACCTTGCTTCTACCAAGAGCCAGAGAAAATGCTGTTTCCAAGAGGAAGTTTAGGAAGGTCGGTTAATTTGCTTACACCAAAATGAAGACAAGGAATTTGGGATTCTCTTTGGCAGCAGCCCAGAACTCTCCATGCTTTGTTAGGTTACTAGGAGAGCAACCATTGTGTAATTGCCTGAAGTAACAGCCCTGTGCTATTGAAGTAATACCTTGCATGAGCACTGGCAGTCATCAAAACACCCTGAAAACTAAAATGGTGCAATCACCATGGCAAGCCTCCTCTTTTTAAACAGGCAAACCCAACCACGAGACATTAACAAGGAAGGAGCTCCTATACTATGGTTGTGTAGCAATTAGAGAATAAATACTTATTGGAATGCACAAGCAGGGATAGGTATTCATATTTACTGGTTATGTAATGAAGTCTGAAAGAGCATTTCTGCAGGTCAGTGGGAGATAGCCAGATATCTATAACCAAGCTTTCTAGGAAAGGCTTCTGGGTTTTCACAATATGGCTATGTTTAGGGGATTTAAGAAGTTAGCACTTCACTGAGAAAAGAGACAAAACCAGATTAAAATCTATGCTCAAAAATGGTAGTACAGAATTTTGAACACAATGCCTAATGTTAGAATTTTATTTTCTGCTTTGGGAAAAATATAAAAATCTTTCATCACACCCCTGAAATTTGTCTTTCTTCAGTTTCTTCATCTCCTTTACACAAGCCCTAACATTTTTAACTGTTGAAGAGCTAAACAATTCAGTAGCTTTATATTTTAAGTAGAAAGTTTAGACAAAATTCTCTAAGTCTTCAACCTTTAAATCTCTACTTCAGATCTATTTTAGCTGGTAAAACAAAGGTATTGATTTAGCTGATAAAACAGAGGTATTGATATAAAACATCTGCTGTCTTAAGTACCAGAGTGTGTTAAAAATATGTAAGAACATCTCCAATGCATTAACACTCCCACATCATTAATTAAGAGTAAAAATCAGCTTGAAGGGATTAAATAGTGTGTGGCTGACAAGGGACAAAAGCTTTATCCCTTTAAAACAAGATTAATTTGCTGCTTAAGGAGGATAAACAAAAGCATTTGAAGTCTCTATGTTTTAGATTCAGCAGAAGAGATTTCTTGTTTGGTTACAATAGTTGGTGAAGTACTATTAGAGAAAACTACCTTTTTCTCTTTTCATAATGTTTAACAAAAGAAGATCCTCTCATAGTCTGAATTTTGACAATGTGGTCTGACTATCATCTACAGATGACAAAATGTGGGTTCCTGTTTCTGTAGAGTCAAGAACTCCATTTAATCCCTTTGGAATTCCTTTCCATTAAAGCCTTCTCAAATAAATGTTCTTGGCGGGCTGTTTCGCTAACAGGCTCAAACTTTTCTAGGAATGGTTCAAAATGCAAGTTAATGCATGACAAAAACATTGACATCTTCAGAAGAAGACAGCGGTAAACCCACAACTTTGGACATCTTTCCCAGTGTCTTTCTTGCAAACCAGGATTGTGAATCACCTGGATTAGAGAAACGTGGCATCTTGTTACTGCTAATGCATGTGGAGAAACATGGGAGGCTTTGACAAGTTTACACATGCCAGAAGTTTCCTGCACCATTCAGCTTCATCTGTGTTCACTTCTCTGTCCAGTCTGTTCTCTGTTGTATTCCAGTCACATCCCTGAGATGACACATCAACTCAGGATCACATAGGAACAAATTACCGTGCTCAGTAAACCTGCAGTTTAAATCTCAGAAGGGGTTTCATGCCAGTATAATATTACACATTGCCCATGATGAAATGCAATTTGTTTATTCTCCAACACAAAATTATAGCATAACACATGTTCATCTTAAAGGCACCACATTCTCAGAGAGCAAACATTTCACTTTTTCCTTGAAAAAAATTGCTGCAGTTATGCCTGATATTAAACCTCGTTGTAGCAAAAGTTCAAATCACTCAGACCCAAATTCAGCCGAGGCACCCACCTGTATTCCAAACATTTAATACCAAGCACACGCACCAGAACTTTGCTGAGCAGCAAGTGATTAAAGACAAGTTACATTTCAAGGGTGAATGTAAGTGCTTTGCTGAACTGAAACATAAATACATCAAAGAAACAGCAGGGGTTGATTACTGAAGTGATATTTGTGAAGTGAGGGGATGGGATTTTACAGTTCCCAAACTGCAACCTCTACATCTGCTAAATTTTAAATGATCATTCAACAAAGGCTGTAAAGGCAAAATTACTTCACACAGCTTGCCAATGAGTGCTTTTTAAAGTTTTCTTGTGCAGAAGTAAATGCATATTCAAGTTCTCTACCCCTCAGGTTTCAGGTCTTTGATTAGTTTAGTGTATTGGCAATGGATATCGAGTCTTCCAGAGCTAATTCAATTGCTTGAATTTAATTCAGGTAAACCAAGAGATATTCACTGTTTGACTGCCCTGCCTGCTCAGAAGCCTGCACAACATGCAATTTAACTCTCCTGGCATGCTGCCCACAGTACAGAAATTACCTGTTATCTGCATCGATAGAAACTCCAAGCCATCACATACAAACACAGTGCTTTCTGAAAAACAGCTTTTAAATGTCCAGGTAATGCCCATATCACTAACTAAATACCTGTATTACTCTCTAAATACCTACATTACTAACCAGCCACACTGCTTGCTACTCCTCTACATCTGTGACCTCCAAATTTTCTTGATCATACAAGATTAAGCAAGAAATTTTTGAGCACATCCCCCCAATATATGTATATTTATTTACAGGTTGTACACACAAGCTACTGTACTAACATATTATATACACAATAAAATATACACAAAAGTTAGACATTAAAACCAGAATAAATTAAGATAAAATCAACAATATTATAATTAATTTGTATTAACTTTTATATAAATCTTTTTTTCCTTTACTAATTTTACTATTATTACTACTATTTTAAGTGAGAACAATTGTGTGATTGAATATGTTTTATTAGTCTTGGTTCAATATTTTGAGATTCAAAGGTCTAAGTTTATTTCAACACCTTGTTTTAATGGCTGTCATAGCTTAAAGTCCGATGACAGGTTCAAATGGAAGAATTGCATCATTGGCTCGGCTTAATAAATCACGATCCCATCCAACAGTTATGGAATTATTTTTGTTTAAATTTGTATAGCTTATTTTTACCTTCCCTGATGTCACTTTACTGTTCTTGCAAACTGACTGGAAGGTTTTGCATTTTTGAATTTTTAAAATCACATTAAAAATTTTTGAAAGAGATTGCACCGAGCCTTGTCCAGCAGAGATTTGAAGCTCTCCAAGGCCAGTGCCTCTGCAGGCAAACTTCTCCCCTGTTTCATCATTCGCTGCAAAGAACATCATCCCTATGCCTGGTGGGAATTCCCCTCGCTGCCAACTGAGGGAGCTGCCGCTCCGGCTGCTGCAGCAAAGCTCCGAGAGGAACCCGGCACCATTTGCTCTGCAGGCTGTAACTACATCCCTGCACCTCATTATTTTCTCCCAACACACACCGTTCCCTCAGGAACCCTTCACACCCCAAATGCCCCAGCCCCATAACCCGCCCGTGGTGATCTGATAGACTCGGGTTCAGCAGCAGCTTTACAGGTGACCTGGGTAAAATCACCCGAATCCATCAGGTGACTCTGAACTTCGAACGTGCTCTTTGTAATCCCTGTCATACATAATGAAACTGAAATATAAAGCTCGAGAGGCCTTGACTTGGGTAAGCACTACCTAGCAACAACCAAAACATCAGTGTGTTATCAATGTATTGTCATACTGAGTCCAAAACACAGCACTGTACCAGCTGCTGAGAGGAAAATGAACTCTAGTTCAGCAGAAACTAAGACAATGACATAATAGTTTGTACTTTGCACCAAGCTGGAGCCTTGGTACGCAAATTAATTTCTGTGGTTTCTAAAGGGGTGCCTGTAGGAGAGAGTCACTCTCTCTGGAAACACACAGGAGCAGCAGCCCAAACCAAAAGCATCTGTTTAAATTTGCTCTGCTAAGCCAATTAAAGGCGATCTGGGCAGCTTTAAGGAGGACTGTGTTGCTGGGATAACGCTGTTTTGCAGAGTTCGCAGCACAGACAGCGCGGTTTGATTGTTGGGTGCCAATGCCCTGCGCTTCAGGGGGAGCGGGCGCTGCGGCCTCTGCGCCGCGCCAGGCCGTGCTCACACCGAGCGAGGGCGGCGCTGGCAGCGGTAAAAAGTTAACTCATAAAAGGGAGTTCGGTTAAAAAAATTAAAAAGTATATAATAATAATAATACATTTTGAAAACCGCACCTTTCAACTCAGAAAGCCCGCTCCGGCAGCCCGGTGCCCCCGGGCGCTGGGACCGCCTCAGCCGCCGCCCCGAGGCCCCGAGCTCGGCCGCTCCGGCGCTCTGCAGCGGAACACGGCACAGCTCAGCACCGCTGCTTCCCGGGCTCCACCGCCCCATCCCGGCCGCTGGAAACCGGCGGGAGCCCAATCCCGGCCGCCGTGCCTGGCCCAGCACCGGGAGTCCGGCAGCGGCTGCGTTACCGTGGCCGGGACGCTGAGCCCGCGCTGGACGCGCCTCGGCCGAGAACGCCTCACACGTGAGGGCACAGAATTCAGCACAACTGAGGGCAATTAAACTGCCACAAAGTGCCTGCAGCTGTGCCGGTGCTGCACCGCGATTGTCTGCCCGCACAAAAAGCCTCAGCCCTGCCGTGCCTGCCAGCTTCAATAAGGATGGCGAGCACGGCTCCGAGCAGCGTGTGCCATTCGCTGCTCTCGAGGCAGTGTCCTCCTCACCTTTGTAAATAACCCACGGCTGAGTCAATAACCCTTAAGTGAGTGCAGGTGCTCGTCTCCAGGCAAAGTGAGGGGCAGGTGCATCAGCTAAACATGCAAAGGAACTCAGCTGTGTTTGCAAAATGATTCCTACCAAGATAGAATGGGCTTGGGTGCATAACCCACAACAGCAACCCAAGCTTTTCCAGGTGCCTCATCATGCATCAGCCCATCTTGTGCACAGTGACTTGGGATTTAAACGACCTGCCTTCACACCCCTGGAAAATTATAGAATGCAAGAAAATATAAATAAAAAAAAATTCATTTAGTTTCATTGGTAGTCAGTAGGTGTTTCCTCCACTGAATCCAATGCTTCGACCAATCTAAATCAACTACTGGCACAGTTGGTATGACTTCTAACACTTGGCTGTGGCCAGGTTTGAATTTCTAGGGCATCTGAAACCATTTTGGCCATGTTGAATAGTTTGTGAATTTTAAATGAGGTTTCTGGATGTTTTCACAGCAATATATAAAAGGTAGCACTATATTTTACAGCATTAACCTGCTGAAAAATGCCTATAAATGAGCTCCAATTCAGGCCTGTAACCAATCTTGTGAACTACACACAGAGCATTATGAGTCTAGATAGCAAGTTTTACCAAAAAAAACCCCTTTATTCAAATACCACAGGCAAAGAACCACTAGGGTATTTCTGCTTTGTCCAGCTGCAAAGGCTCACCATCACCCGGAATTCCCAGCACATTTTCTAAATCCAAGCCAGCACCAAAGCCTGGTTTTGATTTTGACATGAGAAATACCCTCATACTCAATGAGCATAGAGAGATTCACACAAGCTCTGGTCTGTACTGGCTATGATATGGACCAGTCCAGCTGGAAAGCAGGCAAAGGGAGCTCCCTGCTATTTCAACTATGAGAACTATACCTACAGTAAGCAGTGGCACATTCAGCACACACTGCTTCCACTGCTGGGCATGGGAGTCCTTTTGCTAGCATGTGACCTTTTGGGGTTTATTGTCTGATTAGGAAACTGGAAACAGCATACCTGCTTGTACTCTTCAGAGGAAGAAAGAAACAGATTGCTAATATGAGAAACATTATAAAGAAAATGCTTATACATGTAGTATTTTTCATTATCAGAAGAACAATAATAATACCTACCTTGCTGTTTATTCACTACATGGGAAACCAGATAAGAACTTTTATGGGATCATTCCTGTACCTGATTTTAATTATTAAAAAGTTTCCTTTTACTCTCATAGCACATTACTCACTGATAGATGACTTGGCAATTCAGCCTTGTAATAGTACCATTAAATTCAGTAGACTTCCTACACTCTGATTCATTCTGTATCTTGCTCATTTCTGCAATGCTGAGTGGACCAAGCAGTATTTTCAAGCCTGTCAGCTGCCAGGTTCTCAATGCCCAAGATGAGCAGTTTCTGAAACAAACACAGTAATAGCACACTCATGTTCTGCCCCAATTTTACCAAGTATTTTTTCAACTTGCCTCACAGGCAGGAGCACAAGCACAGCTGTCTTGGTAAGAGGAGGGTCAGTTATTAGCATATAATGGCTTGGGTTGGGAGGGACCTTGCTGATCATGGAGTTCCAACCCTCTGCCATGGGTAGGGACACCTTCCACTAGATCAGGTTGCTCAGAGCCCTGTCCAACCTGGCCTTGAACTCTTCTAGGGATGGGGCATCCACAGCTTCTCTGAGCAACCTGTTCCAGTGCCTCACTGCCCTCACTATCAAGAATTTCTTCTCATTATCTAAACTAACTCTACTCTCAGTTTAAAGCCACTGTGATGCATTTCTCAAAGATATCTCCTCCTTTAGGATTTTTGAAAAAGCAGAAATTTCCAGTTGTCTCAAACTGCCATTAAACAGAATAGTTTGTTTTCTTGATGTGTTAAAAAAATAGGCATCATTCCTGGTAAGAACCCTCACTGCAAGAAATGTAAGTATTCAGATAATTTCTGAATTTAATGCTGCAATACCAAAGCAGCCACACTGGCTGGACAGTGGCAGTGGATGGACACACTGTTTCTTTCACTAAAAAGAAAGGCCATTTGTGCACTTCAAACAATGGAAAAGCTCTGTCAATGAAATGTGCCTTTTGGAAGAAACACACTACCCAGGCCACCAGGAGTTAACCCCCTCTTTTGAGTGCAATTCCCTTTCTAAAGCACACTTGTTTTGGGGTTTGTTGTTTTTTTATTTCAGCCATCTACTCGAAAATGAAACAAATGTACCATTAATGCCCTAGGAAGTTAATATGTATAACAAAGATTGCATTTAAGTTGTCTTACACACAGCCATCAGAAAGGGCAGTAGAATTTAATATAAAAAGTATCACCTCATTAAGTACAGCAAGATATAACTAGATCATTACAAATAGGAACAGCAACATTTTTTACATAAACCCCAGACATGTGGAGAACAGTTCCAGGAAGTGAGCTGCTAAGTTCATGATTCACTGGTAGTAGTCAGCATGGGTTCAGCAAGGGGAAGTCAGACTTGAGCAACCCTCTGCAGTGAAATGACTGCCAGGAGCTGAAGGGAGAGCAGCACTGCCTGCCCAGACCTCTGACACTCTCCCAGAAGATCCTGGGTAATGATGATGGGCAGAGCATGCCCTCAGCAAGGCTGCAGGTGACACAAACTGGGAGTGGCTGATACACCTGCAGCTCCTGCTGCCATCCATAGGCACCTCTGCAGGCTGGAGAAATGGGATGTGGAGGAAGAGCCCTGCACACCGATACATCCTGGAGCCATCCAGCTGTTAAAACCCCTTTGCAGAGAAGGCCCTGGGCTCCTGGAGTTGGAGAGGAGGCAGCAGTGTGCCCAGACCAGGCTGATGGCATGGGCTGCATCAGCAGGGTGACAGAGGTGATCCTTCCCTTTCCTCACACAAGAGCAGTGCCAGTGTGAGACACACAGACACAGCTAAAGGCCACAGAGGATTTCAGGGACTGCAGCACCTCTCTTACAAGGAAAGGATGAGGCAGCAGGGATTGTTTAGCCAGAAGAAAGCTCAGGGAGACTATTATCAACACATACCATTATCTGAAGTGGGGGTGCAAAGATGGAGCCAGGCTCTCATCAGGGATGCCCAGTGGCAGGACAAGAGGAAGTGGCACACTCTGGAACACGTGAGCTTCCATCTGAACACAAGAACATTCAGCTACTGTGAGGCTGGCTGAGAACTGCAGAGCTGGCCAGGGAGACTGAGTGCCCTTGCTTGGAGACCCAAAGCCATCTGGACATCATTCTGGCCAGCAAGGCCTAGATGGGATGGCTGGAGCAGGGAGCATGGACTTGCAGAGGTCCCTCCCAACCTCAACCAGCCTCTGATTCTGTGAATAAAAAAAAATGGAAGTTTTGAAAAAATGGCAAAGTTTATTTTTTTTTAAAAGAAAAAGGTCATTAATTGCATAGAAGTATTACTTCAGTCATCTCAAAATGTTACTCAGCATTCATTCACACTTGGAAAGTCTCAGTAATATGAGAAGAAGCAAAACAAACAGTTGCTTACAGTGCATCTATTTACATTCAACTGGAGTTAATTTGCACAATAATATTTTAAAATAAATCAAATGCACTTATCCAAACAAAGTCTGATTCAAGGTATATTTTAAGTATATATAAAACACAAATAAAATCTTCAAAACTTAAATTCTTTGGATAAAACCAAATTTCAATTATTTAAAGGTAAGTTAGCTCTAAAGTAGTAAAAAATGTAAACATCAGATACTGTGATAAAAATATTAAGGAATAACAGATTTATCATAAAGTGCTGGCACATGCTATCAGTTTTATTTTCCAGATGCTAAAATATAGTTATAATTTCAATTCAGGACTACTTCGGCAGAATTTTAAATTACAACAATTTTTAAAAAAAATTATTTTTTACCTTTATTTACACTACTTTTTGGTATTTTCTTCTTTATCTTAAGTGAACTTTAACTTCTACATACGTATTGAATAATTTGTGCTTTTAACTTACTCAGTTCAAACTGGAGTCCATGATGGTAGAAAAAAAAATCCAAAGGTCAGGTAAGACTACAACTGGGAAAAGCCAAGGACTTTGAAAAGTAAGGGTGTAAAGTACCAGAGCAGAATCCAACAGCTGCCTCTGCAAAGTAACCCTTTAATTGTATATACAATCAGTTCCACTGAGAAAAGCTCCTTGAGAATTAATCCACAGAGGAGACCTACCTGGTGTGGCTCACTCACACCCAGCTACCAGAGCTCTGTCTCTGCTGAACAAACCTGTTACTTTATTTCACATGAAATTAAATCTTGGAGAACTTCTTCTGACAAACACAAGCTGCAAAGTTTTACATGCCTTACACCTCAGTCTGCTTTCCACTTGTCAATATGAGCATCTCCCCAAACCAAGACAAAAGTCCTGAATCCCCCCATGCATTTTGGTGACACCTCACACTGAAATCTGTTTGGGAAAAACCTGCTCTTTCCTTGTGTGAAGAAAGATAAAACACAACCTTTTACCACTCATCAGGTTCACCTCTCAGTCATATCCCAAAATACCAATCTGCCCAACTACTGACAAATCCACAGGCACACTTCAAAAAGATTATCAGATTGTGGTATTTTATTGCAGAAAACAAATCCAATTTAAAGACAATTAAATTTAACCT
The DNA here is from genome assembly GCF_023055355.1 of Agelaius tricolor. Lineage (NCBI taxonomy): Eukaryota > Metazoa > Chordata > Aves > Passeriformes > Icteridae > Agelaius > Agelaius tricolor. The sequence goes on from NW_027269270.1 coordinate 7,691,271, forward strand.
TTGAGGAGTGGAAAATCTTGAAAAATTTTGAAGTGGCATTTACTTTTAAAATATCTGTAAGAGTTATAATAAATTTACTGCCCAAAAAAGCTCACAGGCTTCGTTATGATTAAGGGGCTTATTTTATGAGTATTACTTTCAGGTTGTTAAGGCATAGCTGGCATTTGCTTTAAGATAAAACTTGACACAGGCATTATTACCTCAGAGCCAGAAACAAGTGAAAGTGCAAGGCACAGAACTTTAAAAAATACCACTAACTAAACCAATTTTAACGGCTTAAAACAATTTTTAGTAGTTTGTCTTGAAATACTAACACACTGCAGTCCATTTCTCAGAGCAGGCATGAAGCTGAATAATTATGGGCAACACTAATTGACAGCAAGATACACTTCTACATTAGAGGGGCACAGAGAAAAACTGTTAATTGCTGTTTCACTGGCAAAAATGGTTATTTTCAGTTTACTCTTTTAACTAGAGGCTTTGTGTTTTGGGGCTTGTTTGTGTGCAGTTTTTTGGGGGGGATTGTTGTGGAGTTTTTTTTAAGATAAGGAAAAATAAATACAGGTAGATTATACTATTTCAGAGGTTTGATCAAAGCAAACCACCAAGTTCAAATGTTCACATCAGCATAGGAATCTCATCTTCAAATGTAATTTACGCTAAGAAGCCAAGGACCATAAGCACAAGGATTGACAATCTACCTGTTTTCTATGCCAAGTGTTGCAGAGTTCCAACACAGCATAACCACACAGAATATGCATGATAATGCCCAAGTAGACCAGATCCATAAGGCAGAACTACAAGTGATCCTAGAGGTAAAAAAGGTTTCCAAATGGCCCCAAGAGATGCACCACAGTCCCAAAACATACCAAATTTAGCCTCTATCCAAAGTGGTGAGAATGGTAGCCAGCAACTCCAGTAAACCAGCAAGATTCAGCTTCTCTGCTTCCCTTCCCAATTTCTTACTAAAAGAAAAGGTAGTCCTAAAAGCATGCATGTGTTCAACCACTGTTTGCAAAGGCTGTGCTTAAACTCATTTCAGGTTTCAGTTTGTTCACTCTAGTACCATCTTTTGACTAGAACTTGAAAAGTGCAAAAATAGTATAATTATATCTTCTTAAAAAAAATAATTAACTTTATTGGCGCAACAACTCCAATTCCTCGGGAGTTAAATCCACTGCCAGCAATGGATAGAAAAGGAGGCACCAGCATAAAAGAATCAAAGTGCTTTTCCAGCATGCCAATGCTGCACGAATTGGCAAGCCAGAACCTTTTTTTCACCACTGGAACAGATTATGCTGAACTCATTCCATGAGAAGTCCATGTTCTACATTAGCACACGAAGTCTGTCACCAAGTCCTGGGGATACTGCAACGAGTCGTCGAAGCGGAAGCGTTTGGAGAGCGTGCTGCTGTCCTCTGGGATGTTCTCCTTGTCCTCCTTGTCACTGCAGCTCCCATTGCAGCTGCATTTTACACTCCACTCTTCTGAGCACTTGGCTGTGTGTCCTGGCAGCTGAGAGGAGCAGCAGATCTCTTCAGGGCTGCACAGGAGCGTGAGCTCCCCTTGCTGCAACCATGAGTGGGACAGACAGTCCGCTGCAGTGGGCCTGTCCCTTGCAGGGGAGAAAGGGAAAGGTGCTTGAGTTAATTCCACCAACACTAAAAAACTAAAATAGCTCTGATGCTAAAAATCCTGAGCAAAACTGACACTGAAGAGTCAATATTGGTGTGTTTTCATCCCCACCTCAGCTGCTACAAAACACAGTTAGTATTGGCTACATGCATCTAAATTTAATTGATGGTTTACCCTAAAGCTGGTATATACAAGGAATATAGTCTCTGGGAATGTTTTCAACATGGTCACTGGAAATGTTTTCAACATGGTACACATAAATGGGCACTGGCTTTTACTTTTAAAGTAATATGTTTTATACAGACCATAAACAGTGAGGCTCATGATTATTCAGTCATTATGCTTTCAAGGATAGCCAAGTTAACAGGATGTCATCAACTCTGACATTTTCTAGTGCTTTACTTTTGCAATTCATCTGGCATAAACTCTTTCAAAATATAGATCTTACCAAACAAACCAGACTTAGAAAATTGCTCCTCTGGATAACCTAGTACAGTGCTACTGCAAGTTTTAATTGTGTTCTGCATTGTTAACTTCCACAAAACTTGCCAGAAAACTGGCTCCAAGACAGCAGAGCCCACTACTTGTCCCTAACTCCGCCAGAACACAGGAATATTTTTCAGTCAGAAAAGTGTAACTTAACAGAGTTGACTCTCTGAGAACAGACCTTTCCTCTTAAAATTCAAGGAGGTATAGTCATCAAGAGTTGGAATGGGAATAAAAAAAAGGCAGCTTATTGAGTATATAATGCACACCCTCTTGATGCCCAGGAGAAAATGAGAAGTAATTGTGACAGAATGTTAAATATCCCACAGGTCCACACTAAGGGTTATCAAAGCAGGTTCTTCATCACTGATTCCTTTTTTCTAGGTGCTCCACAAACATGAAAGACAAGATTCCCTCACGATACTGGGGTTTTGTGAATCCTTTCAGATCCTGACAAACCGTGTATGTGAGATGTTAAGATAGGAAAGACTCTTGAGACTTTATATGGAGTCCTCATTGCCTCAGAGCAGGCACTTCCCAGGAATCACCTGCCATCCTTTCCTCCTGCCCAAGAGCCTCTCTCAGGCAGGCAGGCTGGCTCACTCCTGCTGCTGGAGGCTCTCTGAGGATGACAAGGATTACTGCCTCACCACAGGTGACCATATCTAGCACTGCAGTCAGTAATACCTGACCAGCTCACTCTCAAAGCTTCTTTGCAAGGTCTTGATTGGAGTCTGAACTCCCCAAGAATGCAGAGTTAAGGGGTGTATCTTACAAACAAACAAGTTTTTGCTTTGGATTGAGATAATTTTTAGAACATTGAACAAGGCAAAACACTGCCAAGTATAAAAATATAGTAAGAGAGGTATTTAAATAAAAAGATAAAGGTGAGTCAGGAAACAAGAAAGCACTGCAATGAGGTTGCACTGCCTTTCCAAACTACAATAATTATAGAAAAGAATGTGACCTTTCTAGAGCATACTTTAATAAAATCTGATAAAAATCTGTCATTTGAATGAAAATATAAAGAAACTCAAACAAAAAAAAAAAAAAACCTCAAAGAACAAGCCTCCCTAATAATAACAACATTATCTGTAAAAATAATAATGTCTGACAATTTTAGCCAGACACTGAATCCAAAATTCCTCTTACACATTAGGGAAAAGCTTAAACCTGCACTTGAAAATATCCAGTCAAAAATACCAATGCATTGTGAAATATCCAACTGACCTTATCAGTGACATTAAGGACATAAATTAACATTCACTTTTTCTAGGTGCTCCACAAGTTTAGGATTCTTGCTTGGAGGAGTTTGCTACTTACTCAGGATTTTTTATGAGAAGTTTTTGAATGAAGTCCTTTGCGGGCTGTGAAACTGATGAGAATGTATCTTCTGAATAATCCACATTAACTTGAGATATATTAAGGTAAGTTTCTTGAACATCAGCTCCCACAAATGGAGATTCTTGTGTCAGCAGCATGTAGGAGATGACACCAATGTTCCTGAGATAAGAACACAATGTATAAACCTACTAGAGAACAAAAATATATAAACCTACTGGAGAATCTGAACAATACACCCTGCATATTTCCTGGGCTGCAGATCAAACTTCCTGGCATATCCCACTTTGAGAATCACAGCCAACATGTTACACCTCAATTTTATGTAATTCAAACATGACTGCACATACACACACAAGGAAAGATATGTGTATATATATCTCAATGAAGGGATTTTTGAAAACTCTTTGATTTCAATAGACCCTTTTCTTCCTACTGAGATTGTTAGGAAAAGGAAATACCACTTTTACACAGCCCACTCTTGGGACATGTGGCAATTCTGGATAATAGAGCTGCAAAGAAAGACAGACTTTCTATTCTGCATGCAAATAAAACCCATCTTTCACTGCAATTCTGGATAACAGAGCAAAGACTTAATCAACTTCTCTGTACGTTTGACATCTGAGTTGTGTTACAACCTCTTCTAGCTGAGATGTTTCTCCCAAGAACATCAACATGAGTACCACAGATCCTGCCAGCTATGATAAATCTTAAGGTGGTTTCTTGATGCATAATAAAAACATTTTTGTGATCTGATAGATCAGAATCTAGAACCCATTACAGTGTGGAAACATGCAGCTGCTGGGTTTGTCATGGTGAGCACAGCATCAATAGGGGTTTTCTTATGTCTTCCCACAAAAGCAGGCAAATAATATGTGATTAAAAACCATTCATGAGCAGATTTAGTTACTACTATGAATTGAGGATTTCAAAGGAGCAACTAGCAACTTTTAACAGTGATTATTAATTAAGATGCTGAAGATTTTATGTTTCAAAGGAAACATTTCAAAGCTAGTCTTTAACAGAGCACATAAAATTAAAACACTACAAAAAGTTGTGGGTCAGTTCAAGGCATTTGTCATTTTTTATGATTCACTCTGCAGGTATTTCCCTAAAGATAAGAAGTAGGAAGTTTACATCCTTCTTACACTTTGTATAAAAAATTATTTAACAACCTACAAGTGGGGAGGGAAGTGTCCTAGAGTAGCTAATACCTGAAGCATGTCACCCAGGAGTAAGTAATACATAAAGTATGTTATCCAGCCACTGTTATTATTCCCCCAGAACAAACACCTATCCTCCACAGGCTCAGGAGCCACCTGCATTTCCCACTACCTGTGCAACAGACCCATAAACTCCTGTAAGTCCTGAGTTATATCCTGAGGGCTTCATCCCCTCCCCTCCCTCTTCCAGCCAGCCCACCAACAGGAGGGGATTCTTGGAAGCCAGGTGAAACTGCATCAGGCCCTTAGATTGTTAAGGGGTCCCACCAAACCTCGGTAAAATGAAGATCAAACCTACCACATGTCTGTAGCTGTGGTAATAGGATCATAATTCAAGATTTCTGGAGCTAAAGAGATGTGGAGAAGAAAAATGCTTTAATAAATATCTTATTCAAATGGCCTTGAATCATACACTACATTTCTGGCATTCTTTTGCCAGCCATTATTATGAGACTCAACATGTAGTTTCAGTAATTAGATTTATTATTTCCAAGCCACAAGGTGGCAAAAAGCTATTTCCATTTGCCTAGACATGGATGTTTACTTGGTTCACACTGAAGTGGCACTACATGGCCTCAAGTTTATCCAAGTTTCAGATGTGTTCTAATCAGATGCATGCACATACACTTTTCTCCTAAGAGGTTTTGAATTATACAGCTTTTTAATGGGAATGCACAGAGCCTTCAGCATGTCAAAGCTGCAACACAAGATGACCAAGCCAATTTTAGGATCAGTGGCTGTTAGCACAGGCTAGGTAGCAAGTTATTCACTGCAGAATGAAGTGCTCTTAACATTGAGTGTTGGCAATCCATGAAGGAAACTTGTCCCTCAGAGAGGGCCAAGTGTTAACTGCAATCTTTCCCTTTCCAACAAATATTTTAATCTCATTGAATCATCATACTGAATAACATTAAAGATGTTACATTAATTCAAAGAACATTTCTTTGTGCATGCTGATGTTGTATTTCAATTCTAATTAGAACAATTTAACAAATACTACAGTATAAAATTGAGAGCTGCACTTATTGATATAATTCAGGACTTTTTGGTGCAAATATTTGTTGACTACTCTTCAAAAAAAGCAGCTCAAACATGTTGCCTTGTCCTGTGATGCTCTTTATCAGCCTGTAAGTTGCCCAGTGTGCTCCATGAACTGTTCCTGTTTTCTGGAAAGCCCACATGAGAGGCTGTGAGCAGCCCTTCCATACCGAGGTACTCTGTGGTTCCCATGATCTGCCGCAGTTCATTGGAATTCTCAAGCTTCCGGGACATCCCAAAATCTACAATTTTTACATCACCAAGAGGATTGATGCTGCTCAGCAAAATATTTTGAGGCTAGAATAGAAAACATTACATTCCTAATTAATAAATTCAATCTGAAAAAAAAGTCCAATGTTCTAAATGACACTTCAGCTTCTATTATTAAATACTTATTGCTAAATGTTATTTAAAAATATTTCATCTCTATCCTTTTAATCTCATTTTAATATAATTTAATCTCCTTCTCCTAATCATTTTTATGTATTTAACAAATTACTTTGATGAACAAAATAAATTGAAGATAAAGTGCTAAAACAAAGTCTGCTGCAGCCTCACCTTTAAATCAAGATGAACAATATTGTTTTCATGCAAGCAGCAAAGTCCTTCAAGTATTTGCCTTATAAGCCTTACAATATCCCTTTCACCAATTCTGTCATCCAGATCTGGGACACACAAGTCAAATATTTCTCCTCCAGCAGCACTGAAACACATTGAAGAAGTCTATGTATTAAGTTTAAATTTTGAATCTTTAGCAAGAAAAAATGTTTTTAATAGCACATATTTATCTAACATGTATCTGTAATATCAGAGAGGCTGGGAATATTTTTCTTTTTACATATTTACACTGAAACATTTAATACAAACACTTAGAAAAGGGGAAAAAAAATGTGATGATGCTTTTTCTTTCCTTATAGCCTGAACCAGCAGTTGAGACAGCAAAAAGCACTTTGACTGGAAACCTCATAATGCTCTGGTCCCCTCAAGCAAGCGGGAAGATGCCTTCCAGAAGCTGAGTTCTATCATCAGTCCCTAATCAAAGAAGCCTTTCTTTTCAAGTCCAATCTAAAATGTCTTCCATGAGACCAGCTCATAAATAATTCAGAGCAGTGTAAAGCAGCATGGAAATATCTGTGCCCCTGTGGTTTGTGAGTTATTCCTACACTTGGCTGCAGTGTCAGCTGCCTCCTTTCAGGCTGGGTTTGAGATCATTACTCAGCCTGCTCTGAGTGCCTCAAGTCTCTCTCTCATGGATGAAGGGCTTCCCCAAAACTCCAGATCACTGAGCCTAAACTTCATTGCTAAATTTACCAAACTCTCTAAAATGAGAGTCTAGTAAAGAGTCAGATAATGGACAAAATGCATGAACACAGGCACAAACTGTTTGAGGTTATGGGAGGTGCCAGAAATGCCTCCCCCCAGGTGACCTTAAGGCAACATGGACATGAGGGGAAGGGCAGAGGATGCCATGGATTGCAGCTCTCACAAGGTTTCCAGCACTGGCTCCCACAGTATTCCTGTACTCAAGCTATATTATGGTCTGGATGGGTGGGCACCCACATGGCTAAAGAGCTGAAAGCTCTGTAGGAAAGGATTTGCAAAAAAAAGCCTTAGAACAAATGATATGTTAGGGGTCATCTAGTTCCAGGGAAAAAAAAAGCTTTTACAGATACAATCTAGCAAAATTCCTTCAAATTTTCCAAAGAATATACCATGGTCTACAGAGACCACCATCAACAGCACTTCAAGTATTTTGTACAAGAAACTCAAAGCTTAGAAAGAATTAATTTCACAGGCTGTATTTTTGTTCCTTGCATTCCACACAAAAATTTACACATACAACAAATATGATAGTTAATGCAAATTCAATTCCCAAATTAAACTTATTTTCAGAGCTAATAAGAAACTTCTGGAACATCTGTAAAAAATACAGGAATTTTTTAGGAAACTGTTCCAAAAGTCAACCTTAAAACAGCAAAACCACTAAATCTAGGAGCTCAAAACAAAGTAACTGTAAGTCTCCAGTCACCAAAAAAATGTCAGGTGCTAACTTGAAGTTCACAAGCATGGATGTGCTCAACCATGTGCTCTACATACTTGGAATCAGTGACTTGTTTTTTTGTGCTTCAAGTTGCATCAAAGCACTCAGGACCTTCTACAGTATTCCAAGAACATTATTTCCAGTCAGCCTGCCTGAAACATCATTAAAGGAAAAAATACAAAGTATATTACAAGATTAAGATTAGCATCATGTATACAGGGTACTGTTGCAATTCTTCTGGGCATTCAGGCAACTCGTGCAAAAATTAATATATTGACAGATGTTTTCCTACAAACATGGAACATGTGATGAAGGCATACTTACTATTCCAACACTAAGATGATTTCATTTGCTGTTTCATAGACTTCATGCAGATTAACTATTCGAGGATTGGACTTCATTAATTCAAGGACAGCAATTTCATGCACAATCTCTGCTTTGCAGTCTTGACCCCTCCTTCTTTTCTTTAAAAATTTAGCTGCATACTCTTGGCCTGTGGATTTAGCTACACATTTTCTAACCACAGCACATCTTCCTCTACGAAATAAAAGGGAAAACATTGAGATGCAGGAAATCAAAAGTGCATAAATTAACATCAGAAATAAGAAGACACAGCAAACAATTGCAAACAAACAAAAAAATGCATTGGGAAATGCCGTGTTTGGCCTACTCTTACACTGTTTCCTGAACATTGACTTGCAGGCACTGTAGAAGGACACTAAGCTAGATGAAGCTCTGGTGAGACCCAGGAAAATTCCCTTTATACAGCCTAGCTAAACATTAAATCAGAGTATCAGGTTACAGGGACATTCTCATGGTCAGGTCACGGAATAATTTGGTTGGAAAGGACTTCTGGAAGTCCCTTAAAACCTCCTGCTTAAAGCAAGGCTGGCCATGAGGTCTTACCAGACTGCCCAGAGCTCTGTTCAGGTTGGCAAGATATTAAAAACCCTCAACCTCACTAAAACACCTACAGGACAATAACAAACAAAGCAAACCCCTATGAAATGCAGAGAATGAAAAGGAAAAATAAAGCACATTCAAATGCATGGGTGGGGCAGGAGGTTTTCAGCGAAAAAAAAATTTAGTCATAAAGAGAATTTCCTTCCACAAACCATGTAGTACTGCTACAAAAATCCCAGGTATCTGCAAAATGTTTCAAAACATCTTAATAGAAAAGCACCCACCATTTAGCATTCTCTTCCTCAATTACAGTTAGACAAAGTGTGTTGCTTTATTTCCTAGCCAACTGTTTAGGTAGGGAAACAAAAACATTTTGGCAAAGAAATGTTTTTAGAAGAAAACCACATACTGTAGTTAAAACCCCAAGCTGATCTTTGAAAAAGTTAGGAGGAAAAAATTGCCGTTTTTTAAGCCAAGTTATAAATTCCTGAAAAAAATAATTGATAGTTACTAATGTTTCTGGCACTCCCAGAAATGCCTGGTTCCATACAAGCATTTTCAAATTGTAAAGAGAAACCTTATATACAAAAAAATCTATTTATTTAAAGAAACCTTATTTACAAAAAACAACTTGAAGGGCTGCAATAAACTGTGAGTAAAGTTCTAAAAACAGTATCAAGCTATGTACAAAGTGCACAGCCTACATTTATCTCTTCAAAATGAGCCTGTCCACCTGTAGTTTTTGTTACCACAGCATACTAAGGACAAACATAATGAAACAGCTCAGAATGAGCTATCTAAACTGTGTTCTTTAAACTAAATTAGCTTCTTTAGTAGAAAATACCACACTGCCTTACAGGCTTTGCCTTTTTTCTGGTGCAAAAATCCCAGTGCTTAAAAGGAACATTTCTTTAAAAAAAAGTATTTTTTAAAAAAAATCTAGACTTTAGTATTTAATCAAAACAGGGATGAGCATCACATGCAAAAAATCAATTTTCATTTGCAAATAACTGCACAAACGTGCCTAAATTATTAAATATTTAAAGATTACTCTGAATCATTCTGCTGTACCTTGAAAAAAAATTCAACAAAACAGGCCTTCTGTCATCATTTATTTCAACATCAATTAGTTGTAGATTTTCTCTACCCTTTTTTGAAAGCACTAGACTTTAGAGGTGAAAGTTATTTAGGCTGACAGAGGCACACTCTTCACCTTAGCTATTTGTAAGCCTGAAATGGCCACGTTCTTTCCCAGCTGTTAACCCAGCTTATTGTTGCAGAGCATTTGAAGTTACTGAGCTCAACTTCATAACACACACAAAGTTGGAAACCCTCCCCCTTCCAGCTCACATTCTCCTTTTAGCATCACATCAGCCCTGCCAGCCACCAAAGTGTCTCTAAAATTAACAAAGGGGAACCAGTTCAGTTTCATGAGAACAGCACAATCCTCCCCAGCAATTTTGGCAAATCTTCCTTCTGGTTCCTGTGGGTTTAACAACTCTGAAGGATCAGTGATACCTCCAGATTTGAGATGTAAGAATTTCCGTTTGTTTATTAGCAGAGTGCCAATTAAGGCAAAAAAATAAGATTAAAAAAAAGTCTTCTAGAGCTGTGGAAATTGCTCCAGAAACACAAAAACGTCAGCTCGGAAGTGCTGCACTGACGCAAGCAAAGCAGTTCCCACTCCTTGCCTGGGTAACCATCCCCCCTCAGAGCCCAGCTCTACAAGAAAAACTGATTTCAGGATGTTTTCATATCTCAGCTCAGAAACCACAGAAATTGAACTACTTCAAAAGAAGCCAAGCCACGGACACACCAGGGACAGAACTACTTAACCCACTAAACAGAACCTAACCTGCCAGCTTTGTGAGTCAGTGTCTTAAATACCAAAGGACCCAACAGATAAGGGTGTGGGAGGAAGAATTGGGGCTTGGGAAGCTTAAGCAGAGAACAAGAGAACTATTTACCACATAATCTCAACAGGAAAAAGAAAACTGCAAGTGAAAATTAAAGCATATTAATCATTTAGAGAGGTTACAAAGAAAAGATGGATTTTACATCACTTAAAAAGCATTTATACACTTAAAAACATTCAAAAATACACATGTAGTTAGACCAGGAGAAATCACAAATATGTTTGTAAAACAGAGTCCTGCTTCAGTTTTCTTTGCATTTTGGCACTTACTTTGTTATGCTTGGTTTTGCATGCATAGAAAAAATTAAAAACTCTGTTCTGGAATTCACACAAAATCTACACTTTTGTTTGCTTTAGATATCATCTCACAAGTATGCAGAGTCTGAAAATCCAGCGTTGGAACAATACCTGAGTTTAGAGGGTGCTGCATATAAACTGCTTCTGTAGAGCTTAGAATTCAAAAGCAGAGCTGACAAAAGTTAAGAAAAGAAGAAAGTTATGGGCTGCAATGTGCACTTCTATAAAAGCGTACCAGATAAAAAGCACATGCTAGAAAAATAGGAAAAAACCCAAGAGAACAATGAAGGCTGAGGAGCTCACACACCACATGCAGAAGAGCATCTCTGCTGACAGAAGGAGCTGCAAAGGATCCCTATGGAGCACAGCAAGGCACAGCTGTGAGACTGACCTGGCACACTTGTGCTCAGGGAGCTTGGAAACATGAGCACAGCATCGTGCTTGCGTGGCTTGACACGCAGTGCACTGAGTATTCTCAAGGTATGAATTAACCCGGTGATTTCAAAACACACGTTCACTTGTATGGCTGAAACAGTGTCACAAACACCGAGGGTTTGGCTGCTTCGCTGTTTTAGTTCCTATTTTACTGTTGCAAACAAGAGCAAGGGAAGCAGGCTGCAAAACTGCTCTGAAACAGCAGCTTGTTTGAAGCTCGGTCTAACTGCTGGAGGCTGGGAAGGGGAGAGAAAAGGTCTTTGTTTTCTGGGTTTCAGAACACTCACCCAAACACCTGGAACAACCAAGTCAAAATCCTCATTCTTTTTCTTACAGTATCACCCTATGTCATTTCTTGTTTAGGCCATGCCCCAGGAATCTATGTGGCAGGGAATGGAAGATAATCCCAAACCTACATGCCTATGAAAACCGTCTGGATCTCTGACATGGAATAGGCTGGCAGCTTATGCCTCACTGTCCCTTTTCCTGGTCCCTAAAGAACCCACTGTGATGCAAAGAAGGGAACAAGGAAGGAGGAGGGCATACTTCATTCTCCATCTACTACCACAAAGGTTTGCTTCATTGTACAGAGAATTTCCTTGCAGGAGAAATTCCTCTGCTCAAATAAAATAAGGAATAATCTTACCTTCCCAGCTCTTTAGATTCAAGCATATAAAAATTGTAGAAGTTCTCTGTCTTGATTGGTGTGTGCAGAGATGTGGCCAACAAGCCAGAAAGGCTTTTATTCTCCAGCTTTCTCCTCGACATGGTCAGGAGCAGCAGGTCTCTCTCTTATACCAGCCACCTGCTGAAGCAAAACAATTAAGAGTTTTGGAAATTCCATAGCTACAGCACAGGAAAGTATACAAATATTGTGAGTTTAGAGCTATAAAATTAGAATAGCCAGAACTCTGTTCAGTAGCAGCCTGAAAACAACACATTTAATCACTGTAAAAATAAAACCTGAAAGGAATACTAACCAAGACATGCTAATTGAATAATGTAAACACTCCAGATAAGTTGGGGATTATTTTCCTCCCTGGAGCATATCTGTAAGATACTAGGGATAAGCTTTAGTTCTAATAAAAATGCTAAGAGCTACTTTACTATTAATGAGATGTACCTTTTCTTAATCTTTTTGAAACTCTTCTCTGGATTCTGGGTATGTTCCACACTTCCTTTATGTTTACACTTTTAACAGATATTTGTTCCTGGGGGAATTTACCAAAACTCCTTCCTCTTTGTTTACTGCAACACAGCAGGAATAGGTAACAAGAGGACAAAGTGTGGTTCTTTTCCCAGTGGGAATATTCATATTTGCTATTAGGCTCACTCATAGCTCCTCCAAGTTTCCTTTTTAAGGCTGAGTTAATTGTCAGAGAGAAGCATGAATGGGCAAAGGCCTCTTTGCAAGTTCAGATCATTTAGAATCAAATGATGTAGTAATCCTGATTAAATTACCTTAATAAACCAGTAGAACAGCACATTATGAAGATACACCCACCCACTGCATTTCTACTACAGTGAAAAAAAAAAAAAAACAACAAAACCAAACCCAATAAAAATACTGGGGTTTGGTGTTCACGTTTATAGGCCTGAAGCATCTCTTCAGGTGAAATGCAAAAGCAATGCAGAAAAAGGTTACTGAAGGATACCAGAAGTAGTAATTGATGGCTTCTTCAAGTTAAAAAGCATGTTTACCTTTATTAATGAAAAAAAAATAAGGCAAATTACAATTCAGAGACAGTTAGCAAGCTCACAAAAATACACTTGCAGTTTAAATGAGAGAAATGCACTGTCAGACACTTCTGGGGGAGCACTCAAACTAGTTATGATCCAAATGTAACCCATTACCCATCCAGCATTGTTCACATTCCCGTGTGGGATGGAACATGGATATTCATATTAGAACTATTTTGGATTCAAATCACTGTACATAATTTAGCAGGAAAAAGACACAAAGTACACCGTTTAAAAATATCTTCAAAGTATCATCTGATATGCAGGAAATAGCTTCTTTAAGAAATTATGAAAAGGTCACAATACAATCTAATACACAAGTCTTTGACTCACTCTGTAACAAGCAAGCATTCCTTCTGCCCCCATTATATGGCAGTTTACCATTTAAGAGGATGATTTTCATGTCTGAAATTTTACATGACTCTCCTTAGGGCTGTGCTCACTCGGTGACTTTAACTCCTAAACTGTATCTTCTTCCTGCTGTACTTCAGCAGAAAACCATTTGTGTTCAATAACTGGCCTCACTGACTGAGAGATTCCCATTATCAAATTTATTACCATTATAGAGCTTATTACATAAGCTTTCATTGTGCATGATCATTCGTACAGAGCAATTATTAAGGAGAACTCCTGCCTCACGTTGCCTTGACGTTGTTTCTCCGGTGAGACACCACATCTCCTTTTTTTTTTGCTCAGTATCATCAAGAATAGAGAAGAACACATACCCACAGCAGGCAGAAACCCACAAAGAAATACGTAATCTACCCAGGAGAATGAGATTCAACCAGCTATGAGGAAAAAAAGGCTTCCCACTAAACTAGGGAAGTTTACAGGGAAAAAAGCCAGCTCCTTTAAACTTTTCTAAAGACGTCGAGTCCCTGGTCCGGGCCGGGCCGATGTTTGGCAGCGAAGGACCACGGAGGGCGGCAGCGGCCGGGCGGGACCCAGCCCTGTCCCCGACTGCCCTCACAGGCACCCCCACGCTGCCGCCGGTGCAACCCGGCACCGGCCACTTCCACCGCGCCCAGCCAGCAGCACAGCACAGCACAGCACTGCACAGCAGCCCCCCGGCCGGGCACACTCGCCCCCTGGCCGGGCACAGTCCCCAGTCCCCCCGGCCGGGCACACTCACCGCTGGCCGCCACCCGCCGTCCCTCACGGCCCCGCTGCCGCTCTCTCGCCGCCTCTCAGCGTTTGAAAGGCGCAAGCCGCGGGGAGCGGCTGTCCCAGCAGCGCGTGTGCCAGGCTACGCCCACCCCGCAGAACAGCCAATCCGCGCCCAGCCGCGGCGTCCAGAGGCGCGGCGATTGGCGGGCAGCGCCCCCTGCCGGCTGCCCGGCCCCCAGCAGCAGGTGCCGCCCGGCCGTGAGGGAGGTGGGGGCGCCGGGGCGCTCCCTCGTGTCCGCACCTCGCGGGGTGCGCGGAGCCGCCGCTTCTGGCACAAGGCACCGATGGCGCGTCCCGGTCCCGCTGCTGTGGCAGCGAACCCCCGCAGCGAAAGGTTCTCGGTGTGTCCGCTGCATCCCTGAGCGCTGGAGCAGCGGGGCACGCGGGCAGGTCCCGGTGCAGGACGGCGTCCCGTGCATCCCCCGCGGTGGGGAGCCGGGGACATGACCGCGCCCGCAGCGGTTCCGCTCCGTCCTGGTGCGGGATGTGGCGGGGACAGAGCCGGAGCCGCGGGGACAGAGGCCCCGTGCGGGCCCCGCTGCCGCTGCTGTGCGAGTGACGCAGCCGGGAAAGCTCCGAGACCGCAGCACTGGCCCAGTCCAGTTAGAAAGCGAGCCATAAACCAGTTGTCACAGTTCTCACCGAGAGCTGCCGGGAACAGAGCGCTTTCAGTCCTCCTCTAAAAGTACACGGCTCGCACGGAGCATGTTTGACAATCTCTTAGTCATGCATGCAAGTAGAAACAGGGTCTTCAGAGCCTCCTGAGAAGGCCACAGGAAAAAAAAAAAAGTTAAAAGACTCCAACCTGTGGTTTCAAAGACTCAAAATAGCCTAAAGCATGGTTCAGAAATTAGTTGAAGTCAGAAAGAGTTCTAAAATAGTTGCAATTTGTTTGTCAAATTGATTTCCTCTGAAGCAATCCAACGAGCAAGAAATTTGCAAACATCCGTTTTATAATACATTTGTCATGAAGGCAGTAATAGTAATGTAGCATAAGAGTTTAAGAGCTGTGTATTTAATTTCAGCAGTGCACCATTAGAGTTACTGGGGTAATTCTGTTTGTGCCATGGCACTGCCAGTGAAATGGGTAATTGCTGTGTTTATTACAGTGCCTAAGTCATGCAGTCACAGCAAGGCTTGCATTAAGATGAGAGTAACATAAATGAAGATAAGAAAGCATTCTTGAAGAGTCTAGAATACGTCACACCATGTAGTTGGCAGACTGAGGTACCTACTGAAAACATGTAACTCCTGCTTGCTTGAACTTCCATCTGGCTTTTTAGCACTTTGAGCTGTGGATATTTTTGACAAAAGCAGTCCAAAATCTTTTACTCTCTCCCACAGAGTTTGACCATCTCCACAAGGTTCCAGATCATACCCTTTCTTGAGTATAACATGATTTCAAATACATCTGTCAAATAAAAATACAACATATGGACAGGATGGGTTTTGTTGAGAAGTGCTCTTTGTGCAGTATGAAAAGCAGGCAGCATTCCAAACATACCAAATGAGCCACAGAGTAAATTTAAATGATGGCCACAATTAAGATGTTTTAGGTTATTATAGCACATGATGCCAAGAAGTAAATGACGGTGCTTATGCTTGTCTCCTTAGCTGCTTTTTTGTCTTTACTGATGCTCTTCAGGATCTGCTCTACTCTCCCTTTAAGTTTTGAAAACCAAGTAAATACCAAAAATGCTTCATGACATGCATGTTATTGTACTCTTGGTTATCTGTTTCTATAATGCCATGGAAACATGAATGGCACTTAGAGAAGGGTATAATTGACAGGACTCCACCCTGAGGACTTTGGAATTTTACTTAGCTACACCACAACTGAGAAGGACAAACAAAGGTGGAGGAGGGGGAATGGGTAGGCTGAAGGTCACAACAGCACAGGATCACGAACTATTATTATTCCTAATGTATACACCTGGTCTGTGGGATCATTAAAAAATAGCAATTAAAGGTGTTAGCTTCATAACTCCCATTCTTAGTTACTTCTTCTCTGGCTTACCTTGATTATCGGTTCATTATAAAGCTGGCTCTTTTCAGCTTGTAGAGGCTTTCACGGAGAGAACGATTCCCCCACTTGATGAGCAGCCATTTAGCACAGCTGTGATGCACAGCCCCCGGTGATCAGAGGCACAGGTGTTCCAGGCAGCCAGCCTTGTGGAAAAAGCTCTGCTCCCTCAAGGAATGCTGGTTTCAGCTCAGGTCATGATGTTTGAAGAGATGGCACCTACCCTTCTCAGCAGGGAACTGTACAGTGGGGACAAGCACACGACATTAAGAGCTGCACAGCTGGAAGCTCAGTGTGTCTGAGCCTTCTCCAACTCGCTTTTATTTAATATAGGTCATTTAGAAAAATCTGATTCCCCCCGTGCTAAAATCTCTGCACCACCTTCTCACACAAGGCAGGCAATGCTCAGTGCAGTGGGAAATCTCTGGATTCCCCCCGGCTGCCTCAGTGTCACCCAGCACGAGCTCCAGGCCAACTGCAGTGTTTACACCGAAGGAAAGTGAGTGAGTGGTTGTGCACTCTGTGGCATCAGTTATCAGCGACCTGGATGAAAATACCTCATGAGTCTGACATCAAGAATGACAGAGAACAGATTCTGAAAGGGCTCCAGTCCCAAAGCCTTGCTTCTTCCCACAGCAGCTCTCCTTCAATGATTCAAGTTAGCTTGCACCTCATCTCGAGTAGCAGCAAGAGAATGCAAAATCACCTTCTAGAAAAAGTTTTTTAAAAATGGAAATGTCACTTCACCATCAGGTTCTCCAAACAGTTTGTGTAACACACAGGAGAAGTGTCAAGGTGCCATTTAACCATTCTCCTTGGGCTGTGTCGTGGTGGGGAGAACCCTTGCCTAAGAGCTGATGAAAGACCAGTTTCTCCCACTCTAACCACTACCATCTCGTAGAAAAGAAGAAGGAAATATTTGGTAGGGGCCACTGACTTTAATAAAAGAAAACAGAAGGCATTTCCCTGTGAAAAAGAGAGCTTTCCTGAGTTACAGCCACTTCTGGGAAGTATTTTGCTGCCAGCTCTGGTGCTTTGTTTGTCATAAGGGTTTTGTTTTTTTTCATACGTAGCTCTTATTCAAATTATGTTGCATATGGCTGCAGAATCCTTAATTTCCCCACTTCCAGAATCATGATTTGTAATATGCCAGACTCCACAGGCCACCAGAAATCACTTAGCAAAGGAGATGTCAGAAAGAGTATCTTGTGGTTTCTCTAAAGGTTTTTAAATGCTTCAAAAAGACAGAATGCTCTAAAGGTACTTACTTCAAAAAGGATGTTACAGCATATTCAGAGGCACAATAAAAGAGATATTTTACAAAGCAGATTTTGTAAGAAGATTTATTTTAATTAAGTGATTTCATGATGAAACATGGTCTTAAACAAAATAGAGATCAGTATGAAAATAAAATTATACACAGAAAATTCTTTTCCCCAAATGTTTTTGAGTAACAGGGAATACAACACAACAGTCCTGTATTCAAATTATGTAAATCTGTGAGCAGTCAAACATTATAGTACATTCCTTGAAACCAGGCACAATGACACACATTGTGTGCCCCTGTAACACACTCAACACATTTTCTATCTCTTCTCTCTGCCTCGAAGAAAAAAATCCTGAAATGTAATGCAATGTAAATAGGGAAAAGGAGGGAAACCATCTTAATGCTTGAAGCAGGTATTCCCCATTGAGTGTTTTGTGAAAGTCATGTACCAAATTCAGATGAAACTTAATCTGGCTTGTAGAAAGATAGAAAAACTTGGAATTGTATTTGATATACAGTCTTGTGAACACTTTAACTGAAAAGTATGGAAAGGATTAAAAAATACACCGTGTTCTACTTAAAGCTTAGAAATAAATATGCACTCCATATTCTCAGTGCCTGAAATTCTTTAAAAACAAAGAACTTGGTATAAAATTATATCAAGTAATTGTCAAAAATGAGGAAGATGCACCTATAATCCTGTTAGATTCTGGATGCCTGCATCCCCACTACAAAAACTTGTAAAACTCTACACACTTTCAAACATGCTGAATAATCCAAACTGTAACCTAGCAAGGGCAGGAACATCAACTGACTTGGGGGTAGCAGTATTCCACACCACATCCCTCATTACCACCTTCTCCTCTAAAGAACTCCCTTTCCATACTGTACCAGGCCTTACAAGTAGAAATGTTCAGTCAATTATTCAAAAAGCAGCCTTGCTGATCAGGATTCATGGATGCCCTCAAGGCTACATCATTCCCAGGAAAAACAGCGTGCAAAGAAAAAGCATCCTCCACGTGTGATTTATGTAGTTAATATTATCATAATTCTCCTCCTCCCTGCAATGCTGATAATAAACAGCAGTCTCCTGAGTGTTGCAGACTCATTGCAGAAAAATGTCCTGCTGAATGGAACTATTGAACCAGTATGGTTCAACATGGGAGTTGTCTTCTCATTTAGGACTTCAAGTTTATATAAAACTCCTACCGTCTCAGTGACCATCTTGCACAAGAAAACTCACAAGGAATTCCTCTCCTGACTCTCATATTCAATCATTCAATAGTCTTATCTTTCAGGTAAAAAAAACAGGTCAGCTTTTAGGTACAGAAACCCATCATGAAACCCTCCCACCCTCTTACACAGTATTTTTTTGATAATGTCATTAGAGTGTGAATGGAATCAAGACTTGCATTTGCTTGGCTAAAACTACCAAGGTCATTGAGAAAATTCTAATTACCCTAAGTGAGCTTTGGAAATGCCACATCAATCCTTGTCTTTGTTGAAATGCATGGTCCTTATACAACCATAATGCAAATATCAAGTATATTAAAAAAAAATACCAAAATCTGCATTTTGACACATCTGAACATTAGGGATTTGGCCATCACATTGAAAAGGGAAAGTCACCATTGGTTGTGGTGATTTAATCTTTTATCAGAAGTGGTATCCCTTGCCAATGCAGATAATAATAAACAGTCATTACTTGTACAAACATAAGACCATTTCCAGTCACCACCCTTATTTTATTTAGAAGCCTTAGTTTTCCTGAAAACAGCCCAAACAAAAAACCAACCCAGTCCCAATAAAACGAAACAAGAAAGCCAAACCACATAGAATTTTCTGATTGTGTACTTATTTTCAAAGCTAATAATCAGTTAAAGCATGTCCTGCAGTTGCAGTAACACCAATGTATTTCAGGATGAACACTCATTTTTTCCTAGGTGCATTATCATAGCCTAATTTTCAAGTAGGAAGTGTCCTGTTTTATATCCCAGGGCTCATCACAGCTCACTGTCCTGCTCCCTACCCTTGAAGTGCAGTCCTTTTTCTGTGCCTACTCTCAGCCTTGTGCTCACTCCAGCCCTCCTCCACGGCTGTATCTCTTGTGCTGCGTGGAACTGCCCTGTCTTATCATTACAGCACCTACAATTACATTCCTGCTTGGAATTATTTATGAGGCGTCCCAGATTTATTTTCTTATTCATACAGTAATCGATTTTAAAATTAGTGAGCTCCAACGTCTGACTGCAGTCAGCGTGGCAATTAAATATGATGTCTCAGCAAAATCCTCTTTTATTGACCTTATACTGCTGGATGGGCATTTCTAACTATGAAAAATGTAATCCTCGTTTAAAATGGAAGACGTTGAATAGTCAGTGGAGTGTTTCATGAGCTGCTTGTATTGCAAGTAGCAGGCATCAGAGAAACAATGAGCTTTTGGGAAAAATCCAGCTCAAGGGCTGCATGAGAAAGCCTCCAGCTGTGGAAGGCACAGTCCTCACTATGGGAACAGATCTCCTGCTGCTGTGATTTCTGGATCAGCATCACCTGCCTCACTGCAAAGGCTCTGCACCCACCTGGCCAACAGCCTGGGGCAGCCCATGGGGCCCACAAGTTCTGGCAATGTAAAACATTGCAAGCAAAATCCCCTGCCTCATTAATTTTGCAAAACCAAAACCAAAAGATATGTTACCCTTGGATATCTAATCAACTATTTTTAAAACCACTTTTATGACTATTTTTATTGAACAGCTCAGTCTTGATGTCAGAGTAACAGTCATCCTGTCGACTCTGGACTGAGGGAGCTGCTTTTGAAAGCAAACCCAAACCCAGAGTCTTACTGTGATATTACAGCTCCAGTCAGCGTAGGTGGTCAGCAATTGTCTCTGGGTGATTGCAGGATTATGTGCAATCAAAAGGGACAGGATGGATGGCTTTGGAAGGCAGCCCAGAATAAGGGAGACCAGAGTCCTGTGGAGTTCTGTAGGTCTATACATTTAAAAGCTAATTGATGCCAGCACAAAAGGATGTTAAATTAGTTGAACAATATACCTCCTGAGTGCTTAACAAAAGCCTCCAAGTAGGCAAGGCTTTTTCTAACACGGGCTGAATGAGAAGCTTCTCAAAGTTCTGAAAACAAGAAACAACTGAAACCCAAGATATAAAGTTGCATTATTCAGAAGTTTTTTAACGGGTGAAAGAATTGAGAGCAGCATAGCTCGGCTCCCTTTCACATCCATCATAGCTTTGAGAAATTTGTCAGAATACATCTCTAGTTAAAATTTTAGTATCATTATTCTGCAATGTAATCTGAAAGGAAACAAGTTCAAATTTTGAAATATTGACTTAGAAAGGGGCTAATCAATGAGTGTAGCTACTATTTCACATAGTCCTCAGGAGGTATTTTTAAATGCATTTAGAATACATACAGACACTTCAATGGATTGTAACCATTCCAGGAGCCCTTGACTGTCATCCTTTTACCAAAAATCAGGAGGAACCTTTCTAAACAGTGGCCAGAAGGTCAGTCATATAAAACAGAATTATCAAGTAATCATGATTTCACCTTAAAATACCTACAGCGTAATATGGCTCTGAGCAAAACCTATGAAGTAAAGTCCTAAAGGAAAATATTTAGTAAAAATACTACAAATGTTTAAGTAAAAAATATTTCACAGCAATGAACATCCCAAATAGTAGTAGCCTAATGCCAACATTAGTCAGTCTAAAGCTGAACAGAAGCACTATGAAGTTCATGGTTTATTTGGAAGACATGCAAAATATAAACCATCTTTCTGTGAAAATTCTGTGTTTGGAGGGTCAGCATTGTAATTCTGCATACTGCTAACTGAAGTGGGTTATACTGCCTTTACAGTAAAGTTATTCTTTTCCTCTACTATTTACCTAACATATATTTAGTTTTCCAGCAAACAAGTAATTTCAAATTCAACCTCCAAAAATTTTTTATTGTAAAATATTTAGGCAAAAGGCTAAACTAGTCCAAGAGCAGCCACTGTGGTTGCACTAACAAAATCGTAAAGAATTTTCTACTTAAACTGATGAGCCAGTCAACCCATAGCATTTTTGCAGTTCTGCTTTATAGCACATAACTGAGCCAAAACACAAACAGTTTAAGAAGCCAGCTTTGAGTAATTCTTCTGAAATTTTGCTTGGAGTTCAATTGCTAGCCCAGAGAGAAAAGGGTGAGAAGGGGAAACAACAATAGATGAAAGCTACATCTGCAATCTTATGACTGGAGATCAACCTTCTGCTCAATTCCCTAAGTGCTAACAGGAATATATTAACCTTCCACATAAAAAAAAGTGGCAGGAAAAACAACACTATTAGTATAATGCAATGCAGATAAGTTTCATTCACTGAAAACAAGTAATTTGCTTTATGCTATGGGAAGTGAACTTACACTGGCCATTCAAACACAGCTGCTGAAGTTTCCCTGATGTGAACAGGGATTCCCTCAGTCCAGAGGCAGCCTGCTTCAAGCAGCTCCATAAAACTCTGCAGCTACCACTGCAGAAACTCAGTAAACATCTGCAATTAATACTGCTGAGATTACATTTAACAACCAGATGATACCACTGCAAATGCTTCAGAAGGAATTTTTTTTTTAAAAACTTTTTTTAAAGAATTAAAAATACATAAGAAACCACAAACCTCTCCTGTTTCCTATAATTTTAAACTGAGCAAACTACCAGTCGGGTGCTCTGCCAGTCCAGCTCCTACCAGAAGCTCTGTGTGATGTCCTGCCAGGGCACTGCTGCCCAGATTTTCGGTTCCCCGAAGATTACAGCTATTCCCCGCCCCCGTGCCCCGGGGCCGCCTGCTGCCATGTGCAGCTCATGTGGTGCCCCTGAGCAGCCTTGCCTGGGAACGCACAAGAGCTCACCCCACTTACTCTCTAAGGCATGGTAGCATTTTTTATGGTAAGGTCAGTACAGGATAATGAAAATGATGTTTAAAAGCAAAAGGAGGGAAATATTTGATGAATTCCGAGGAAAAACAGCAGGCAGGGAGTGGGTGGGGAAGAAGGTCTGGATTGAAAGGCTTTCCTGTCCTGCCAGGTGCTGCTGGCAGTGTGACAGAGGTGGCAGATGGCTGTGCCCTGCTGCTGTGGGCAAAGGCACCACTGCCCTCACTGCTGCTGGCCTACAGACTCTCAATGGGTGACTGCTACAGCAGGTGCCCCAGTGCACAGCTTCATTGATTCCAAGCTTTTGTGGTGTATTTAGGAGTGTTCTGGCTGTAACCTGACTGCCAGCAGTGCCAGGTGAGCAAAGCACACCTCTGCTGGGCTGGCACACTGGGACCCGGGGAGAGAGGCCCTGCCCTGGCATGTGGGGCACAGAGGCCACTCTGCTGCCAGCCTGCCCAGCCTGCAGTGACCTGGGAGCTGCTTTCTGGCTGGTGATGTGTGGCTCCACTTCCCAGCAGAGCAGGAAACATGGGCTGCAGGAAACAATTCCTGCAGGGACATCCCCTGCCAGCCTCTGTGTGATGGAGATGCTGCGGGTTGAGTTAGTATGAGCTGTCATTGGCTGAAGGGATTCTTCTGTCCACTTTTTTCCTTCCTAAATGCAAAGCTCCTTAGCACCATCTGGAAAAGCTCTTAGGAGGTACAGAGCTTGGAAATGCTCCCCAGCCTTGCTCTGTGTGGACCCTCATCCCTGCTACACTGTGTCATAAGCAATAGCATTGTGGTTGCCTGCTGCAGCCAAACTGCAGGACATGAAAGCTGGCTTTCCCTTGGGACACATTTAATGGGAATGGCTTCAAAACCAAAGGGAGAACATTCCAAGCAGTTGCCAGGAGATGTGGGTATCTGACTAAGCTCAGGCTTCCTCTCCTCTGCTCCCTCCTTGCTAATCCCTTAGAGCAGCAGCATCCCTTACACATCACAAAGAGCCAGGTGCTCGAGGCAGCACAGGGAGCTGTACCCAGCTGACACCTCAGCCTTCACACAGCGTTGTTTTGGAGTCCCCCAGGGGATGTTGGCAGCACAGGAGGAAGCAGCAACTTCTCCTTAGTCTCTCTTGGCTTTAGTGCTACAAAGACTCTGGATTTTTTTAAAATTTATCTATTTTCTAACTGACAGCTGCCCCACTTGTGACCCTGTCACATCTTCACAGAATATTGGATTATCATGGCTGATTTCAATTATTTTTACATGC
Source organism: Agelaius tricolor (assembly GCF_023055355.1). NCBI lineage: Eukaryota > Metazoa > Chordata > Aves > Passeriformes > Icteridae > Agelaius > Agelaius tricolor. The sequence goes on from NW_027269270.1 coordinate 7,714,970, forward strand.
ATAAATACAGAACAAATGGGTGCAGTAGATATATTTAAATAAAAATTGACAAGATGCATTTATTGTTTTAGTTTTGTACAAAAGCATAACTTAAAAGGCAAACTAGTATAAACTTACTTTGTGCCAAATATTTAAACTTTTCATTCCAAAGAGTATCTGGTTCAAAACTTGTAGATACAGTTTCCACCTGGGAAATCTCTTTTTTAAGACCACAGATAACACAGTATTGTAAAATGAAAATTCTGTAGTCCCTCAACCAATCAGAAGTTGCATTCTGCTCTGAGTGCCAGAATTTTAGCTACTCAGTGAATGGATCCCATGAAACATGAGCCATGCTGGAGTGACCTGCTGAAAAGTCAGTTTCCCTACTGCTCATTCATGTTCTGAAAAGAGATGTGCATTAGGACCCGTGACATGCAATCTTAGCAAAGACTGATAAATATACGTGTAGAAACAGGGCGATGTGTTTGGATTTTTCTTTGCTACTTCATACCAGCCAGAAGTAGCCTAAGAAAACCTAAGTTACTTAAGAGAGTCCCAGATGTCATGCAGAAGCTCAATTATCCTTGAAATAAAAGAATGCTTTCGCCCTGATTTTGCTTTTCCTTTGCACATGTGCCATTTCCTCAGTAAGTCTGAAGGGTTTTCTCAGTCACCACCACAGCTGCAGCTGCCTGTGCCTCGGAGGGTGACTGGCAGTCTCTGCTGACGACATCTCCAGGGACGCTCGCCTCTGCTGGAACAAACCTCCCACCAGAACAAGCAGGACACCTCCCTCAGACGCCCCTTCAAGAGCCTCCAAAGCAAGAAGGTTACTTCAAAAGCTACTTTCCCTGCAGAACAGAGCTTGCTGTGCTGCAGCACTACCAAAGGGCTCTAGCACAGAGCTGGATTCGTGTTCTTGTCATCCAGTGTCCAAGTGCAACTCCTGCCATTTGAAAATGTGGTGGAAGCAGCGCGTGACGGCAGCTGTGCAAGAAATGGGGCACAGCTGCACGAGTGTTCCACAAGACCATCTGGAGGAAAAGTACCAAAAATAGAAGCGAGCAAGCCTCGTGTATTTCAGCAAAATTAAGCATAAAGAAATCGGTGTCCATGCGGTGTTTGATATGCCATAGAAACTGCTTCAAATAACATTGGATAAGAAAACTATTTATCAGTGAAAATGCAAGCTTGGACACTACGAACAGTTTACATCTTGTAGGTGTTCACTGATACAGGACAGTGGCATTATGACCAGTGGCTCACCTTAAAGAAGTTATTCATGGTTTTCCAAATGAGCTAGTGTTTTACAGTGCTGTACAAATAAAAAGTTGTGGGGAGCATATGAAATATCTGTATTAAATTCCACTGCATTAAGTTATCCAATGCATGAAAAATGACCCAGATGCATTTAAAATAAATGCATATTACAATATCACATATAGTATTATAAAATTATTACTTATGTGCACAGTCCTGATATCTATAGACATGGCACTGTGAAGAAAGCCTGGTTCCTAAGCATTTTTATAGATATTTGATAGTGATGCAATTTGCTATCAGTCAGATCATAATGTCCCTTCAACTTTGGTACATTCAGTGCAAAATATTTTTGGGAGTTTTTTTACTCTTATAAAAATAAAAGGCATTTTTTCCCCTGGAGAGTGCTTAAAGAATAAACACTAGCAGAATGTCTGTTCAAGCATGGAAAGTGACAAAACAGAAATAACACTTTTGTTTGCTTGTTTCCTGTTTACACTCTAAGAAACATAATATAACGAACCTATAAAAATAAACAGAAGTCACTGTGTTAGGGTTTTTTTCCTGATATGCTGTGATAAATTCCTAGTTTCTTCTTAAAATAGTTTCCATGCAGTATAAAGCATAAAATCAGTCTTATTAAGTTTATAAGTTCATTGTAACAGCTCATATTTTGTCATACACACCACTGGCAAATGCATTTCCACAAACCTCCTCAATGCACAAGCTGTTGTTACATCCTTTGTTGCTGATTTTCCTTCCAACTCACTTCTGCCCCAGGAACTCGAGCTCTATGGTGTTCCCCATGCAGGCACTCGTAGTCTTAGGTAAAGCAAGACTATGCTGTTATAACATATGGCATAAAGTAATGTACCTTCATGAATTAAAAAAAAAAAAAAAAAGAATTTATAAAAGTTCAGTTGTATGCTTTTTTTGATAATTTACTGGGTAGGTAAGGGACTGAATGATTTCACATTTTGACTTGAATTTTCTATTGAACAGCTTTGATGAAATCCAGTCCGTGGGTACATGTCAGTTTTGCAGAGGCCAGATGGATCACAACATGGCATCACGTTTCTGGTTTGCTCAGAACATAAACTTAAGAAGTGTAGCTATCCCAAAAACCCATGGATTGCAACACTTGGCTTTCCCTGCACACCAGGCACCCTCTAGTTTCACTGTTGAGAATTCTGCCACTACCACAATGCTTTTTAATTGCTTCACAAGCTCCTTCGTGGAACCTCATTATTTGAATTGCACCATGAAACAATTTTCCTCTAGGGAATCCAATATAAAAGTTCATTCATTCCTTGAGAAGACAGATCCACAAAAGTCCAATGAGCTGGGCACTGTGGTTTGTGTATCACTCAAGTCCAAAAGTACTTGTCTCTTCTACTGCTGTCAACAGTTTTTCATATAACATAGAGAATGATGGGTAAGGGGGAAGGTCCAGACGATTGAAACAAGTGTGAGCCCTGAGGGGAAAAAGAGAGAGGAGGTGAAGAAGTGCATTATTTGAAAAGTTCAAAAGAGAACACACAGATTGGTATGTGCTTGAATAGAGATGGGCAGATAGTATTCTTTTGGAAGACTTTGTTCTGTCAAATGATGTTTTCCAACTGAACAGGTAGTGAGGTTTAATCTACTTTCTTCTCATTAAAATAAGCCAGTAAGAAGCATTTATGAAGCTCTTTAGAAACATACTGACAGTCCAAAAGGCATGGGATAAATTTTATCCATCAAATGTGCATGAGAAAAAAAAAGAATGATTTAGCATGGTACAAGTCAAACAGTCTGGTCTGAAATCTTGGCTTTAAATGTGTCTTCTGAGATGCAGCCTTTCTTTTCTGTATGGATGATACTTGAATACTGTATTTGTAATGATAAGATATTTCCACACATCTCCAGATCTACAGGAAACAATTCTACAGTGGTAAAAACCAGATAAATTAGATGCTCTTCCTTCTACAGTTCCTTGGCATATAGATGGTGTTTTGAGGCATACTGCTTGTGCTGATATTCCCAATGGACATATCTGCCCTAGAGGCCAGCAGCCTTTGGAATTACAAAAAACCATGCACAAACCTGGTTGCTAGAGGTTGCCCTGCTTTCTGAAGTGTGTGACCACGCATTTTATTTCTCAGTTTTTGAAGTCCATCTACCTGAAGTTTGTTGACACACTTGGAACTGTCTCTCAAATCCTCTTCCAGGGAATGAAAAGGGAGATAACAAAGGTTTCTCTTCATAGTGGAACCATGGGTATCATTGCCTCACCTCAGGGCATGCTAAGGATGGTACTTTCTAAAACACTGAGGTGGATGAGCCTGCTCTAATGAAATAGAAAATGTATTAATGTGATGGGATCCTGAGGATGAAATTATGCAAAGAGAAACTGGAAGAGGCATCTCTTCTGCTCTAAAGCTTTGTAACAAAGCCTCACTTTAAATTGATTTTCGAATTTTGGCAGGTCTCTGTTTACAAATACTTCAATCTTTTGCAATAAAATACATCATAGAATTATTTATTTAAATTCAATCCAGCTGAAAACCAAACTCTTCCTGCAGTGCCCTGCCCTTCATCAGTGTGATCTGTATTATGCATAAATATGTAAGATGTTAAAAATGGAAGGACTGAACAAGTTCCCTCCTCACAGCAAACGCAACTCCTCATTTAACCTACCCAGTCCCAGAAATCCAGCTGTCTACCACAGACCTGCACAGGCTTCCTCTGAGCCAGAAAGTACTGCCTTCCATGTGAGCAAATTCATTAATTGCCACTTTAAGTGCCTCTCAGCTCCCATCTATGGGAATGGAACATGGAGTGAAGTGGGTTAATCTCACTTGTTAAAAACCTCAGAGTCCATTACAAACTGGAACTCACTGAAGCTGAAACACCCACTCAGTTACAGCCTTTCGTGTCATAGAAATATCAGGCTGAAGATATGTATACACAGCACACAAGGTCACACCATTATTATAAACACAGTCCAAACACCAAATATGCAATCCCTTTAGAAAACATTGCCTTTAGCACCCTCCCCAAATCCAGTACCCTTAGAAGAACACTGCTGATACATGCTGTGTAGCAGAGATGGCATTTCCCCACTCCATATTCCAGGGGTCTGGTAAATTTTTTGTACCCGGGCATCTCTCTAAGGCTCCTGGAGGAAAGCTTTCTTTTTACTCCTCCTTTGCCTTTCCAAAAATCTTATAAAATAATATCTATGATACAGATTATATTGTTCCATGTCTTGCAGAGTACTTAAAAAAACCTGAAAATAGTCTCTTATGACGAAAGAAAAAGAATTAAGACCAGCAGCAACTGGAACTCAGTGATCCCTTGAATTCAATGTAGAGTGCTGAAGAGTCTTAGGCAATTAAGAGCCTAACCACATGCTTCTGCTCCATGGGGCTGACAGCCACTCATTAGAACTATGGATCATGCTGTGTGGGCTGTAAAACCACAAATTATAAAAGACACAGTATATAATTAGCAAGGGATTCATTACGAACTGGTTTAATAGTAAGCTGGCATGTTGTTTACATTTATTAAGAGAACTGAGTTTTATCTTATTTTGAGGGCAGTTTTGAAAATGGAATCACTTACTGTGGAAAACCAAGTAATTAAAAAAGACAAAAACAAGACCTTTGTCTTCTGAGGCGATGCAAGCTTTTCCAACCCCAGCACACAACTTCCTAAGTCCTTGAGACAAACATGGTTTTTTCCTTCTGGGTAGTATCTTCCCATTCCAACATTTCAAACCACATGGGCACTGACTGTTCATCTTCCTGGGCTCACATCTTATGACAACATAAAAACCCATCTTGGTTCCTAAAGTCTAAGTTCCCAGATTCCCAATTAAATTCCCTTTCACTTTGATTACCATAGTAAAAGAGAGTGATTTAGGATTAAAATGCAGCAGTCAGACATAAATATAATTTCCAAGTCAATCATCACATGAATGAATAAATAATGTACAGCAATGAACCTGGAACCAATTTCTCAGCATGGGAGTGAATTGAAAGAGTAATGGTCCCTTCCCCTAGTTTAGTCTAATCTGCAACACAGTGTAAAAGAAGGAAGTAGAAGTGGCACTGGGGTAGCAATAGCTATGCTAGACCCATAATAATCAACCTTTCCAGGGCCTTTTACATGCTCCCTAGTTAGTGTCAAAGACAGCAATGCAAGCTGGGCAACCTGACATGCTCCTCACAGAAATCTCACTGTTTGGATTTAGCAGAGCTGATTACACAGCAGTCAGAACAGTGGGAACTAGGCAAACATCTAGTGAAAACTTTTGTGTTTACATTCACAGCTGCTCAGGCCACAGTCACATACCTAAGTGACTATCCTAGCTGCCCTTTGTGTCTCAGACCAGGAAGATGAGATGGGGATGGGTATTCTTACGTGTTTTCAGCACTGCAGTAATGTTTTTAGAAACAGAGGAAGAAACTAAGTCCACTGACCTGTTAAATCCTCACTTTTGCCACCCGAGCACCGAGCACTATCAAATTTCACAGGCACTCCTGCTAAGAGGGCAATTTGCAAAGTACAAGCTGCTAGGAGTGAGTGATGGTGCCTTAACATAAAAGCTTTAGTTATCAGAGAATCAGTAAGAGTCACAGAGTCCTAGGGCAGCGTTCCCAGCAGATCCAGCGATGTGTTTACACATGCTGGGCTTGTTTGGAAACCTCTTGAAAGCGGCTACTCGGGGTTGTAGTTACCGATGCGTTACCTCCAAGCCAGCAGTACCTGGTGTTTGCACAGGGAGTCTCAGAGGCTGCTGAGACCCAGGCTGAAGCTGCACTGCATCCAAGAACTACACGTGTGAAAATGCAAACAGCACTTTTGGCTTGGGGCTTAACCCATTTCAGCACTAAAATAGAAGAGGTTTCATTTTTTATGAGATCAAGGTTTACCATGTGTGAATACCAGGAACTGCTTGCTCATGATGACTGCAGGTGTTTGTCACACACAGTTGTTTTTATTTTAATTCTCACATTGTATGGTACAAACGACCCAGAGAGACAAGATTCAAATGTTTGCTAACCAAGGGAAAGTGGGATAAGTGAAATTTCAATGAATGATACAACCTCTTAAATGTGAGGAGCTGGTATTTCCCCTACACTTGTTGAACAGCCTATGACAATTCTCCATATTGCACTTTTGGAAGCAGTTTTATTCTGCAATTTATCTCAACCAGGGTTCTGCATAACCCTTCCAAAGGAAATTCTGAACATCCTGTTCTGGCAGGTCCTGACCTTTTCCAACTCTGCTTGCAAGCACCAGGAATTTCAGCTTCAGAGAATATATGGAAAAAATCATGCAATCTCTTTTCTTACTTAAACTCACAAAAAAAAAATCTTGATTTTGAAGTCAGAAATTATTTTTTAAAAAGTCACAGCTTTTACTTCTTAAACAGAATCAAAGCTAGTCCATAAGCCAATCATAATCAAACTATACAGGAACTTATTGGGCTACAAGATATTACTAGGTCCCCAGATGACATTTGATATGAAATAGCAATTTTCAGGATTTGGATTCCTTTAATCCTCAGTTGCCTGGCTCTCATTTGTGCTGTAAACAGGAAAGATGGCTCTTTTTAAAGGCCACCTGCTGTGCTTCTGGATTTCATAGCACCACTTCTGTGTCCATGACCTTCTCCATGCAGTTCTGATGGCAGCAGCCAACCCAAGAGACATTTTTGCCTCTGACCTTGTGCTGGAGGAAAAACCTACATGTTGCTGGTCAGAGAGACTCTGAGTGTCTCTGACAGCCACCCTGTGTCTAAGATGAGACTCTGAATGCAAGTTATTCCTGAGGCATCTTGTTTATGAGGAGTGGGTTTAAGATTAGGGTTGAGCTGCCTCCATGGATCAGCCCAGCCCAAAGCCACCTCCAGAGGCTGTACACAGCATACTAAAGCTGAGGTCTGATTAAACAGAGTTAGGCTGCCCACACTCCATGCACTAATCTGTGTCTAACCACTCCTAACTCATTCTAGAGGCTGCAGAATCACAGAACTGGGTCAAAGAAAATCTCCCAGCTATCAGTCTCAACACAGTAAAGACAAGAACCTGTAATTTTCTGTCAATGAAGAAACCAAGCTGAAGGTGGTTTTTTCATCATTCACATTATTAGTCTAGTCCTGGCATTGTTACCATGGACATTTGAAGATAACTCTTTTTTCTGCTCCAAAAATTGGAAAGTTTTTTTTTTTAATCTTTTCATCCTTCTCCTCTAAACCTGTCCTACCCAATATAAATTGCAAGGCTTGTACATCTCAAGTCCTGCTTTCATATCTTGGACTCTGGTACTGTTCCTTTACCCTCTTCACCTATTTCAATTGATCTTACTTGTTCTCTTTGAAATCCTCACCTTTTTTGTCTCTCTTGCTGCTTCTCAAGTGAAATTACTCCCTCTCACCTATTCTGCACTCACAACTTGCCTCTTCAGTTCACCCTTGACATCAGACCAAGCATAAAAATTGTATCACTGAACTATACTATAAAGCCTGTGTCTGATGCAAAAAATATGATAGTAGCTTTCAGTCAGACATAGTCACAACAGCTATTTCATTTTAATTCATATTCATTTTTGGTCCTAACTTGTGAACTGCATGTTCAGTAAGTAAATACTTGCACATTTAATAAAATAAAGTATGTCAGAAGTAGCTATCATTCTAAGATAATTTTCCATGAGAAAAACACCACAATATGGATGTCAGCCACAGTTACACTGCCTTGTCCAGCTTAAGAGACCAAAACTGAGTTCAAACCAAAACGGATGCATCAGACACTGCAACAACAGGGAAGGAAATTTGCATGTGAGGGAAGCTATATTTGCATACTCAGTGAAAGCTTGTTAATGTTTGTCCAACAGGTGATCTGTTACCCCAGAATGGCCCTGTGAAGCCCCCAGAGCTGTACCTTGGAAGAGCAGTGATCTTCCCCCACTTCTCCACGCAGAAGCGCCTGGGCCCGTTGCTGCCCCGGAGAGAGGCAAAGCCTTCGTAGGGAATGCTGGACGTGCCTGTGACAAACTGGCAGCACAAACACCCATCAGGACAGGCTGCACACAGGGGCTGGGGGGACACAGCAGCACACCCACCACAGCCCAGACACGTTTGGAAAAGCATTTGCAAAGCGAGGAAATTCGTGAGGCACAAGCAATAAATGCTACTTTACATGGAGCTCAGGGCAAACAGACTGTTTCCTGGCTGGGCTCTAGAAGAGGCAACTTAGCAGATTGATTTCCTCCAAAGGTTTTCTGCTACATAAATATTGTAGAATAACAAGCTATCAGTATCCAGTTACTCAGACTTAAGCCTGAGTGAGTTTTTTTGCTGCTGTTTCCTGCATTAAAAGGAACTAATACAAAACATAGTAATATCTGGTGGCTTTGTGCTATGCCTTTCTAGCTACATGGATTTCCTTTGCTTTATAAACCACAATTAACTACTGTAAGAAAATGACAAAATTCTGAAGGTTAGATATGCCCACTGACATTTGCTGAAATACTGACTGGTGAGCAGTTTTATTTGCAACCTGTCATGAACAGATCAAATGTAGCTTTTGACAGATCAGAGACTATTTAATTTGTAATGACCTGGATATTACAAAAACTTCTGAGTAACAGATGTGACAGGAACATACAAGGAGACATTCCTGTTTTTCCATCAAATGGGATGTTCCACACTGCCTTTTTAAACACTTTAAAAAAATACTTAAACAGACTCAAATAATTCATAATTCAGTGATCAGATAAAAATACTGAATTTTTAAAACCAGCAGATTTCATATCAGATCAATAATGTGGTATGGTTTGCAGTGGAGGTTTGTCTGTTTCTTTAGAGACAGGATGGATTTAACCTGAACTTTAAAAATTTAACTCAGTAGAAAATTTAGCTCAGTAGTAAACCCACATGTATAAATATTCTTCTGTTGAGATTTTTGTCCTTCAGCAGCAGGGTGACTGGAACCTGCAGGTTTAGTGAAAATTAAATTGGACTGACTTTAAGGTTTCCATCATTATTTTCTAATTTGAAGCCTTGAACTTCCATCTAAGCTTTCTCCTTCCTAAGCTGTATAAATACTATTAACATTTCTACCTAGTGACATAACCAATTACACAGTTTTCCTTTTCTATCTTTAGGAGTCTTAATGTACTTTTAATCAAACAATAGTAAAGGATTATTGACATCAGCCATTGTATCTTAAATGTAATTCTAAACTTAGAAATCTATAAAAATAGCTGTGAGCTTCTGTCACTTGAAATTATTACATTTAAACTCTGACTCAAGGTATGCCCCCTAGTAAACATCACCATAATTTCTGGGTATCCAAACCAGGATGGGGCTATTTTAGCATCAAATTTTAATTATTTTTACACAGATCAGCTGATTTCTTACCTGTAAAAGTCTTAGACGTTGCTCATTGTTGAACCTTTCCACAGCAGCCCAGAACCACCGAATTACAATGTGATTGTCATGATAACCTGTTAAAACAACAAGAGCCTTTATACTTTTAGGTGCTATGAAAGTGGTTGAGGGAATAGCTAGTAAGCTTTTCCTGGTTTGGCCCTAGTCACAATAATGCCATATTCTTTATTCAATTGCATCAAAAGGCAGAAGGTGAGAGGGAAATACTCCTAAAATGCTTAGAAATCCTAAAGGCAGAGAATGAATGTACTATGACAAAAAGAATCGATATTCCTTGTGCAATCCTTTCTTCCATTAATCAGTCACTAACAGGAATGCCAGTTCTTGAAATATTCCAGTACTGTGCTATTTATCTATCCAAAACCACAAATGATGCTGCAACCATCTCTCTCACAGTATCTCACAGCTCCTAATCTTCTGTTGTTCTCAAATTGTTTCAACTACCAGCCTGCAGCCACTGTGATTGCTTCTAATTTCCTGTCAACTTTGAGTGTGTAAAAAAAAAGCAATATCCAACTAAGAATGGCTACCATTTCCATTTCTCCCCCAGGTCTGGGAGGTGCCTCCCAGTGTGCAGCTGAACATGGCACTTTCTGTGGAGAAGAGTGTCCTGTCGTGCTGCCTCAGCAAGAACGGCCAAGAAAGAGCTGCAAGGAGATGCAACAAAGCAAACTAAAGTGGAAAAATTACCTTCCCCTAACACTAACTTAACCAGAGAAGCTCAAAAGTTACTATAAATGTATCTCATGGGAAGGTTCTTTACTGTCTTGAAAACTAGGTAGACCCAGAGCCCTTGACACTCTCACTGAACAATTCAAAATTCAAGTTACCTCCTCTGTACTCTGTATTATTTCTCCAATCACTCAAGTCAATTTCTGCTGTTCCAGCTATAACCAGTTCCAGTTCTCTGGCATCAAATACAGACACCAGTCTTGCATCAACCACCTGTGAAAGGAAATAAAATGCATTTCTTCATGTACTGATTCGTGCCTCCCCACAAAATCTGCTACTAAGGTATTTACCAGGTATCATTTCAGGTAATTCAGAATTCAGGTTTTGTCTTTTTAAACAAACAAGTCTCAGAGACCCAATGCAGAAACAGAGCAAGGATTCAATGCTAATCATACAGTGATTGAGAGTATTGTCCAGTGCAAAGTAGATACAGAACCATAGTCTTTATATAAATTACTAAAAGAACTTTTTTACACTCCCTTCCCCTTCCAGTATCTACAAGAGCACTTCTGATTATATCTGGGACCCCGTATTTTGGAAATGTATACAAGGAGAAAAATATTTTGGATGGAGAAAGAAAGTAAATTTAATTTTGGAGCTTTTTACCTCATAGAAGCCACGAACTAGGCTTTCTGTTTGTTGTACAACTCCTCTCTCAATTCTCCATTTCACCATTCTCTCTATGTATTCTTTCTTGTTCTTTTCAGTGACTGGGATATTGGCACCTCCTGGTTTTAGTTCCCGTTCTGTGATCTTAGGACAAAAAATGACCATGTGACAACATAGTTATTATAAAGACAAAAGAAGGAATTGTAATAATTTAAATTTTTAAGCTGAAGTAATTCCTTAAAATCACTAACCAAGCCTGACTAGCAAACTGGAATATATGAAGTAAGAGAACATACAAAAAATCTTTTTAAAAATATTTTAAATTCCATTTAGTCTGAGGAACCTTCATAATTAGATTTAAGAATAAGCTGAGAAGAAGAAACCATCTTTACATCGACTTTTGAAGTTTTCTGAATAATACCTTAACAAAGGTGTTGTAATACCTTTGAATGGCAACTTTGCTGCAATTAAATTCAGGTAAACTACATCTGCCAAAGCAACCCTAAAGTCTGATATTTCGGATACTCTCCAGAAAATCTTCTTAACCAGAAGAACGTGTTTGACCTGTTACAAATATTAATTCCTCCCCAGATTTCAACATTGGTTTCACCAGCAGGAATTTTTTTAATACAAGTTCAAGGCAGCATGGAGAGACACCTGTTCTTCTGTCCAAATAAATGTTTATCTAGCAGGAGAATGCACCAAGGAAATGAAGAAACTTGCACACCTGCCCAAAAACTTCTTCATTTACAGTAAATGTGAGATCTAGGATATCGTGTATGTCATTGTCTTTCATCCATTGCAAACTCTGGTGAAACTCTTCATCCAGATATTCCAGGTCACTCAGGTCACAGAGTCTGACAGAAGAAAGAAGAAAACACACAAATACAGATGATGGCAGCAGCCTGTGCTCAGTAACTAAACTCAGACAAAACAGACTGTGAATGGGAGCCAAGAGAAACATTAATAAAGAGGACAACTTCAAATCTCTGTTTATTTGCCTGGTAACAGCAGTTACTGTAGAACACAAAATAACTCTCTAAATATACAAAACTCTAGAATTTAATTTGAAGGCACATTTCTTCTTAATGGTGAGTCTGCCCCATGTTTCCTGAGAAGCACATTTAGGAATTATGAAAATACACAGATTGAAGAGACAAAGAATTGAAATAATAAAAGAAATTTTAAGATTTTTTTAAACAAGCAAGTAGTGTCGTTTTTGTTTATGTAGCTACACTGCCTCATCTCCATCATTTGTTGAACAGCTTAGATTTCCAGCTTACCACATACTTACCATACTTTCCCTCACCTCATCCTTCTCACTAAGATGATGCTGCTAGCATTTAGGTGTTTTAAAAATGTATGTGCAGTAGGAATGGATTAATTACTCGCTACTAGAACATGCACTGTTTTATAGGAAAAAAAATAATTGTTTCCAGACTTCTCAAAACCAGCTTTCAAATAAAAAGTAAAGCACCTTAAGCTCATTAGGTCTTATGTTCCAGATATGCTGAGCAAGCACAGCTCTCATTGCTTCAGCCAGAACAGAAGCAGTAGTTCTGGAAACTAAGTCTGAAGTCTATCAAAAGTACAGCTCCTCAAAATGGAGATTGCCAACAATCAGTCTAATCTGAGAATGCATGGTGCAGTCTAGGTTATGAAGTGATTCATATCCTATCCCGTGAGTCATTGCATGACAAAAGAATAAGAACTCTATTAATATCTGGAATAGGCCCACAGCACTGCACTGTACCTCTTCAAGTCCAAGATTTTGCAGAAGAAAGCTGGTAACAGGGCTAAAACAAAACACGAGGTTCTCATCGTGTTCTCACAGATCACAAACAACATTCTGAGGTAGCGGAAACAAGGAAATTTTTCAAAAAACTCATGGATCTAAATCAGTTTAGTAAATTATAAATAATGGCCTGTCTTCTTTGTCTATACAGCATCATAAATAATCCATACACAAAATGGCATCTTTGATGGGGAAGGAACCAAACAAAAGAGGAGACAAAACTATTCTACTCACATTCGGAGGAGGGCTTTATAAAAGGGTCTTGTAAAAAAGGCATCCAGCAAATATTGATGTATCAGAGCAAGACCAAGAATTCGACCACTAAACCTGAACCTGGAAGAGAAAGAGTTACAGTCATGATACTGAAACTTTGTGGTTGTACACTGCTCTGTCATCAAAACTTGCATGTTTTTCCAAACAGCATTATTAAATCAGACAGCTATGTCTAAATTGTGGTATTTTTGTTTATTTCTTGGGTTTCTTTAACATTCTCAGTAAGGCACAGGGAAAAAAAATAATAAAAAAGCAAGACTGCAGGGTGTGGAAAATCCCTCAGATACCTAAGTTACAACTGCTCAAAAATGTCAAATCCATATTTAACCCAATCAGCCCCTGCCAGAGCAGCCACTTTATAAATGCATTATCTCTCAAAATGATAGCCACTGTCTCTTTTTATTTCACACCCCTACAGAATTACCTTGTTTTCATGATATAGAGAGGCCAAAGGTTTTGCTACTCTTTCCCTGGCTGACAGCTCATGCTGCCTGTCTTTCCTACTTACAGGAGCTCCTTGCTCCCTCTTCTGACTGTGGTTAAGGAGTCCTCTGTGTATTTTCACAAACAGTGCCAGAAAGTTTTTTATGCATTGCAGTGCTCTTCAGCCCTATGTCAACAGGATCTAAATCTCCTTCTCTCAACTCTTTCTTCCCTTATTATCTTCATTTTGTTGGGTGTGTAAGGAGGAAGTTTGCCAGGGTTGAGAACAAATGACAGCAACCTTGAAATAGGAGGGTCTTTGCAAATATTCCCATGAGAATCAAGATTCATTGTGAAAGCTCGTCCACAATTCTAGAACTAGATTAAAGTCTAGTGTTTGTTTTCAAAGTAAATGTTTCTTGAACTTTATGTATCCTTAACAACATTTCTCTTGGAAAAAATTAGAGCTTTATGATACCTGCTTGTACAATGTTTGCAAGATGAGGATGTGACATGCAGAGCCTTCCCCTTCCCATGCATAAACTGCTTGTCACAGCTGCATTTTCTGAATTCCCCCTGGGGCTGTACAAAACCAGCACTCTGAAAGAGACAGGGGCCATGCCTCCTTCATTCCCCAGGTCTCTGGTCCAGCACTGCAGAAGCCAGGGATGAATAGAAAACGTTGGCAGAAGCTGCACAGCACATAAGGGTTTTCTCTCACTCTATGCCAGGCTGTTCTGCCTTTCCAACAGAGACTTGAAGTACTGGAGTTCAACAGGCAGGTTGCTTCCACTAACTGAACTACCAACCAGTTAATTTTCTTTTCATTTGTAAAATTAGTAATGAGATTCCCCTCTGATACTCATTCTTCATAACTGGCCTTCAAAAAATAAGAACTCAGTGCATATCTGTCCTACAGAAATGAGCAGCTGTCATTCCACTATTAATGCAATCCAACCACTTACACAGCAGAACTCTCTGTTAATAGTCACAGCACAGCTTTACAGATTTATGGTGATGCCATGGCTTAAATCAACTGAGGGTGATTTAAACTGGCTTATAAATGTAAAAATAGGATTATGCAAAAATCCTTGATAATTATTTCAGAAGCAGGGGTGAATGTACAGACTGTTTCAAAGCTGTGTGATCAGCAGTCTCCCCCCTACCCCCAATTAAGATATTACCACAGATCTCCTTCCAAAAGGTATGCTGGGGTTTTTCCACTGAGGAGATCTCTGTACTCTTTAGGAAGACTCAAACAAATTACATACAGTAATATGTACCTGAAACCTCCTTAGCTGACAGAAAGTCAATGTGTTGTAATTTTTTCTTGTTTTTTTTCTAATACACAAGAGGTTAATATCGCTTTCATGAAATGACTACTAATGTACAAGAAATGCAGGGAGTTGTGTTGGGAGACAATCCCATGATACATGTTCCAAATCATAATTTTGCTGACCTTGTGAGAAATAAGATCATTAAAAACCACAAGAGAAACCAAAATCAGGGAAGTCTAAAGAAATGCAATTATTTTGCTGCTGGTTACAAAGATGAGATTCTGTGTTACATGTCTGAGCAGATTCGAGCAGTTGTTCTACAAGTGGGAACAACAGAAAATGTAAATGAAAAACAAAAGAAAATAATTCTTACCACTCATGGTGATTGTCTACAAAAGCAGACATGGGACTTATTTGTACTGTGTAGGTATCGTTGGCTGAATATTCAAACAAACCATAATATGGATTGAAGAGCTCCCTGGACACCAGGAAAAAAAATTCTCTTGATGGTCCACTGTAGTCCAACCTTTAAAGAAAAACCTGACATTACTATGAAGTAAGAACCTTTTTTTTTTTTTTTTGAATCTACATTCCTTACACTATATTTTTATTAAAATTTCGTAAGATTTTAACCAAAACCCTTATCCGTGCAGATTGCCTAATGCTAAAGTATGTGGAACTCTCAAGGGACTATTCTAAAATGGAATGGCTTGGAGGACTGGAATGAAGTTCTCCATGTGGGCTGCACTCAGAAAAAAAAACTTTGGCTCCAGCTGCAGTGGCCTCTGCCACAGGAATATAACCAAATAATTGGGGGTGGCCAGGGTGGGGAGGAGGAAAATCATGAAAAGAGCCAAAATCAGACTTATCTTCATCTGACAAATTAACAATGAAAATAAACAATGGTCATATTTTGTCTTTGCAGACTGCAGCCATAGGACAATTGGAGGGATAATATTTGTGTTTTCCCTAGCAATATAATCTGAGATTACTTCAGTGATTTATGTTTCTTGGTCTAAATTTTCTTGTCTGTCTTCCAAACTTGAGTGTATTTAAATGTCTTTTGGAGAGTGCACTTCCTTGGTTGGGCTTTTTTATTTGTTGTTTTCTACTTTTTTCCCCATTTCAAGATTCCAGAACTAATGAATCTAAATAACCCCTTCTTCCTGAATAATAAACAAACGCATTGCTGACAATGCACTGAGACTGAATTGTGACATTACTCTGCAGGTCACCAGTGAAATGACTCAGGTATGATATTAATGCTCTATTAGAGTTGGAAAACAGAAAACTAGGAGTTTTCCAGTGGGGAGCAGAGAATATTATAATCCTAACAAAAAGAAAGATACATCTTTTATAGATAAAAGACTTAATATTTTACTCAAGTACTAAGACAATGCACAGACAGAAGTACCACAGAGAAGGTCAGCTTTCACAAAGAACTCCCGCTACAAATGTCTTGGCTCATAAACTTTTACAGAAGACAAACACAAATGAGAGTTGTTTTTGAGGATGAAGTTGTCAGCCAAGTAAAGGCTAGGTGCTGTTATCAAGCTGAAGACAAACCCTCTTTCCTCAGCTGAATAAAAACACTTTCCCTTCAGTCACTTGGAAGCATTTCACTTCTGTTAAGCTTCAGCAGTGAAGTACTGAAACAGATCCTGACCCTGGCAAGAACGGGTAGATTCCATCAATAAATTAGAGAGGAAAAAATCAAAAATGGTTCGATACCATGGACAACTGTTGGATCTTAATCTTGGCACAAATACCAGGATCAAGTAAAGGGTTGTCTGCAAGACTCTTGCAAACTTCTGGGATAATCAGACACACTAAGAAATCCTGAGATAGGAAGGAAACTGTGCTTGACTATCAGGCACTTCATACAGCTCCCTCTGTATGCAGTTACTGTGAGTCATGTTAAATAAATCAATCATGAGAGTCCTGCACTGCCAGTCAGATTTATCCTACAATTAAAGGCTTGGCACAAGGGTGAGAAAACTTCATACGAGAGGTATGCAACCACACAACAGCTGCAACTGTGGGGCATTTGGATATTCAGGGGAGTAGTATGTTGTTGGCAACATGACTCATGTCTCCTAGGAAGCACCATTAATATTTCAGATTTACCACTCTTAAATGCAAAGCAGCTTCTCCTAGTAGTTCAAAGAACTCAGGAAAAACAAAGAACCATATTTTTCCTATATAATTTTTTGTAATTTATTACCAAAATGAATGAGCATATAAAAACCATTAAATGAGCATCACAATTGATAAGTATAGAAACTGAAGATTTGAGAAAGATACACATTATGAGACTTATGACAGAAATCACTTGAACAGCAATAACCACGTCTGAGTTGTCCCACTTACTATTTTATATATTAATAAATTAAGAGTTACTAAAACGTTGTATTATGTAATTATTTCCTTACCCATTAGTTTATGACTTATGTCTCTTTACCGAGAGCAAAAGAAATGCAAAAGTAAACTCCTACTTACACTCTTAAAAAAGGAGGAGCAAATAGGAAACAATTAACTTTCAGTATTCCTCCTCTCCTCCACCCTGACCTGTCTTTCTTCACCTGGCCAAATGAGGAGTTGGATGTGATACATATCCTTGCACCATCTCTGATGAAACAATACTGTTTGCACACATCCTTTCTTCATTAAAAATACAGATGTGTAAATAAAGGACTGACGTCATTTTAATTTGTCTTTGCTCCTAATGAACTGATTCTTCTCCATTAAGGCTAAAGTCTCATGTAAAGCTGGATATAATGGGGACAGGAGGCGTCACTCCCATTTCCAGGTCACTCTTCATGTTGCTGAGTGGTGAAATGCAAAAGTCTGACAACTGATGAAAGGAAATGGTGTATCTGGATCAACCTCTATCTCATGTATGATTTAAAGGATTTCCCTTTCATTTTTAAATCTGATTTGAGGCTGTAGCTGTGAAAGTAAAGGCTGGTAGGGGCTGTGTAAAGCAGGCCTTGCTCCTGCATTCCCACCCTCCTTTGTCAATACAGCATAATCTCACTGTGCACCAGCCTTGCCATTCCAGTTCTGAGTTTTTCCTCAGACAGCATAGTGATATTATTTATATGAACAAGTCCGCACTTGGCTCTCAGCGTAAACATTCTTTATTTTAAGACTTCACTGGATCTATATTAACACTAAGTGCTTCAGGGTGAACTTTAAACAAACAGTAGGATTTAGAGGTTTTCAAAGACATATTAATTTTATCTCATCTTGTAGGAGATGTTTCTATTACAACTTTGCATTTTAAAGACTCACATATTGCATGGCAATAGCCCACACTACAGCATTCCAAGAGCTGTGCTGCAGTTTTCTGAATATCATTGAATAAAAGTTTGAATATTTATAAACATATTCATGAACCGTTTCAACAACAGACAAGTGGGCTTTAAGGCCTGCCAAAGGGGGCAGAAATCAAGAGACAAAAGCAGCAAATAGTACATTGTTTCAGTTTCACTTGCAAAGGAAATCTAACCACATCTTGCTTTGCAAAGCACATCTTACAACCTGTAACACATTAAACTTTCATTAGACACAGACTGAGCATTCTCTGAATGTGACTTTGAAGCATGGGGAATATTGGGGGTTTTTTAACAACTGGCAACAGTCCAGTTGCTTTTATTTGTGATGTAGGCCCTGGCCTGAAGAGGCAGTGAGTACCTTCTGTAGTACTGAGGGCTTTCTGCTCCCAGTGCCTCAGACAGAGCTAAATTAGGGACTGAGCCCATAGCCTTCTCTGAAAGCACACTCCCTCCAACAAATGGCAGCTGTCTTTTGGTAAGCCCTGGAGACACAACAGCACTGAGAGAAAAGAAATATGAATAACACAAGAAAGCTGTATGGTTTTTAATTTGCTTTCCCAGCAACATTCTGAAACATACACCAACTATTGGGAAAATTCACATAAGCATTCACATTACTTCTGCAAAGGCAGGATATGTTACATTGCAAAATGCTTAAGAAGCCATCTTGAACAGCTGTATGTTCTAGGCTTGTGTATGTGGCATTTCCTGACCACAGTTCTTCCTCTTTTCTCTCTAGATAACAATCTGGTGAGAGAGGAGCTGCAAGACACTGTGTTCTCAGACCACAAATACTTCCCTGTTCTACTCACCCTTCTTCCCCAACAAACGTGACATAGAGTTTGTTTCTCTGCAGGTCTTTTCTTGAGTAGCCCATGATCTGGTTAAAGGCATCTTCTAACAAGTGATCTCTCCTGATGATTAATCTGAAGGGCAAAAGTATTTTGAAACAGCAATTTCTGAACACGAACCACATCTGGAAACATCTATTAACACAGCAGGATAGTAACCAGGGTGATTTCAGAGATACCTGCTTCTGCTGGATAATTTTATTCAGATCAGGAAGCTTCTGTTCTCCTCCAATGCTCTCCCTTATGTTTCAATAAAATGTCCCTTGTACAAAGAGGAGTAGTTTTGTTTTGTCTACCTTGGTTCTTCCTTAAAGTTTTAAGCAGAAAGGTCCTAAAGCTGGCATTTTCATTAAGTATGAAATCCTTTTGTAAAGCTGAGCCCCTAAGTGAGTTTCACTGTGAGCAAGAGTCTCATCTTTTCCATAAAAATCAATCTCTTAACACAGAAAAAGATAAAACCATGGAAATCACAGTATGATAAACCCAGAAACACACATCCCTACATTATCCTTGAGTGTGATGGTACAAAAAGTCCAGAAGGAATGGCAATTATTTGTACAAAACCCCACTGAAACATGACATGTGAAAATGCAATGTACCTTCTGAAAGAAAAATTGTGAAAATGAGGAAGTGTCATAAAGATCTAAAATAAGAGGTGAAAGAATCCTCCTTAGTTAAACATTTTATCCTCTGCCAAAAAAATGTGTTTAATTAGTTTCAGGAAACTTCACTTGCTCTATATTCAAATACTGCCTTCTGTGTGTGCCCATCAGCCAGCAGCTGCAAGAAGGCAGCTGAACCCACCCCAGCTCCTGCAAAGCCCCTGTGGCCCTGCAGAGTTCAGTGACTGCACTGAGCCATCCTGCCAAGGACATGCAAGGAGAGAGAGCCTGGATCTGAGCAGGCACCTGGGCAAAGAGGGGACCCAGGCAGCAGCAGAGCTGTGCTGGGCCCTGCTTTGAACAGGTCAGTGCTGTGCCTGGGAAAGCAACCCAGAGAAAACTTCCATTCACCTGTCAAACTACAGCCTAAAAATCCACAGTGTGATGGCAAATAGGTCAGGGAAGAAAGGACAGGGAAAAAAGGGTGTAAGAAATAGAACAGATTATTACAAGGAGCAAATACTCCCCACCAGTTATTTGCCCAGGCATTCAGGACAAAGCTTTCATAGGTAAGGCTTTAAATGTTTATGACTTCATTATATTCGAGGCAGACATTGCTCAACCTTTGCCTCTTAAGACTTGTCAAAACAACAGCAATTTAATCCCATTTCAGTTTTGCAGAACTTGTAACAAGCTCACATGAATGAAGTCTGAGCTTTGCACAGATTTCTGCAAAATAAGAGAAGTGACTGGCTGAAAGAAATTTAAAAAAAATAGAAAACCCCTTTTTTATAATAGAGGAAATGATTAAATCATGTTCTAGTGCCTCATGGCTATGAGTTTGATAACTGGCACATGACTTGGTAATTTACAAAATTTTTAAACTATCTTGTGAGGACAATTTTTATATATAACAGCACATAATCACATGATTAGCTAAATGAAGGAGGGAAGACCTCACTCCAAGTACTCTACCATTCAGAGTTCTAAAATAAAAATATTCGCAGTTTTTTAACGCAATCCTTAGAGTTTAGTAACATTTAATGTATGAATCCTCTTTACTAAAGAGGACTAGTATCAGAATGTTGTATAAGAACAGGCAATGATGTTCAAAAGATATGTCTATCTAATTTTTTTTTAGTGGAAAAAGATATGAGAAAATATAACTGTTTATATCATAATGGAAGAATTCAGATGCCTCCTGTTCTGCAGGCCTCTTCCCAAAGCTCCTTTTGGCACTGTATTGGTAATACTGTCTGTACAAAAACATAGTTGGAGGAAGCACAGAGGTGCTCAGAACTTGCTGTAAACTCTGCTATGAATCACATGCTGGCATTAAGTCTTTTATTACAGGTTTTCTATTCCCAGAAATGCCTGGGTAACCGTAACATCTGCATTCCTTCTAATGGGAAGAAGCTTGCAGATCTGCGAGGCAAGGCAAGCTGCCTGAAAAGAAATCCAGTTTCATGAGATGCTTCAACCTACTTCAATTTCCCTGGGCCTTGTCCATATCCTTTAGTCTCCAACTTCCTGTAGAAGTTCCTCAGCTTGGCTTCAAAGTCTCTTTTGTACGGAGCTGGAGCTCGGGCGTTGGCACGCTGAGTACCTGCAGGGAGCAACAGGCGCAGAATGAGCTGTGTGACACCAACTGATGGATGTCCCATCTGCTCCTGGAAAGACTCCTTCATAGCAAGAGATATGCATGGCATGTGTTTGGTTTAGTCACCTTCATAAAGAGTAAAAGCTGCATATCTTCAAATCTGCTCTGCATCCAAGACTTTTTGGTTGCTCACTTCCAACAGTATCATCTTTCAAAAGTAAATCTTTAAAGAGCAAATCAAGGTCAACGCAAAAGATGGATTTTAAGAACAACACAAGCGACTAGAAAGACTTTACTTTTTGTTTTTCAAGTACACTTTATGTCTTACCTTTATAATAGTTCATACAATAAATATTCTGTTCTGGTTTTAATATTATCAGGAAAACAACAACTCAGGAATGAAGCAAAAATAGGCTGGATTCTGCATTGCCCATGTTGACTACACCAAAAGGAAGAAGGAAAATATTTGGAAATTCCTTAGTGCAATTTTTCCCTGGGGAAGTAACAAGGAAGAAAAATATAGGAAGAATGGAAAGACTACCAAATTTAAGTTTGTGGAACTTCTAATCTGTGGCTGCAGAAACATACATGATGGTCATATAAGTGAATTTTATTTTGAAAAACTGGTTTTGAGGGTCTATTTCTTAAAAGCAAGAAGGGGCGAGATCTGTACACCAAAAAAAAAAAAAAAAAAAGGCATACCCTACAACTGCATGTACAGTATACACAAATTAGGTGTTTAGTCTCATCTATTCTGAAAATGGCCATCATTAGGACTTCCACTGATTTGATTGCGAGGCAGGGTGCCAAGGAGGCAGTTAAACTCCTTTCCTGCATGGCTGTGTAGACACCCCACAAAAAATGTGGATGATGTTTAAAATTTTTCTATGCCCTAAAGTACACATAAGTTGCGAAATACTTCTCTGGAACTAGTGGCCACCTGTAATGCACAGAAAGCACAAATGAGCTTTTCTGCAGAGTTCTGTCTTTTAACTCAGTTCCTCATGTAAGTCTGCTTGTGGCTCCCTTCATGAAGCTAAGCCAACACAGAACATTGATTGCTACCGTGGGGGAAGGCATGGGAACGTGAGGTTTCAGGTAAAACAAGAGAGGAGGTGCATCCGTTCAGCCGGTGGCAGAGAAGGGGAAGGAGAGCAGCCACAAAGCCCATGGGTCTGACAGAAAAGGCGACAGCACATCCTGCGGAAGTGGGGGCTGGAAGGAGCTGCAGAGTCTATCTCTGCACAGATCAGAGACAGTGAGCTCACTAACAACTGCTCAATGCCATTTAACAGGTCTTTAAAAGACCTGTCCGACCAGAAAGACACTTTGCACTTGTTCCAGGCTTGAAGTGAAGTGTGGGAGGATAGTAAATATCATGCAATCTGCAGGGCTCCAAAAGGAACATTAAGGATCCCTCTGAAAACACAGATCGTGGTCACTGATTCTTCTATAGTAGCTTCCCGCTTTTACTGAGAGCACCAAGAGCTTCTAAAGGTACACTCAGCTGAAATCTCCTGAAAACTTACAGAAACAGTAAACAAGCCTTTTAACTATTGGCCTTTTCCCTCTCTTGTTTATTTTGCTTTGGGTCAAACGATGTACAAAAATGCAGTCACCAGAAAAAGGCAACAAAAATATACTTTAAGGTTAACCCCCCAATGAAGTTGGATTTTTTTGAAAGGTACCACAAAACACGAATCTGATAACACATTACTTCATGGTTCAGAGATCAGCATCATAATATTCTGTCAGCACATGACAAGTCCTCACTGCAAATCAGATGCATATGCCAAGAAATTCCTGGGCAATTATAGTGATTACTTCCGCCTTGGGAACAAAAGATGTTAATGGAAGAGCTAAAAACCACCAGTGGTGTGATAATCATACTTGATTTTCAAAGAGGTTATATTCTAAAGCAGATATAAAGAGTAGCTTCATGACTATTCATCTTTTCCAAAACAGAAAGTACAAGCGATTGTGACTGATCTGAACAATGGATCCTTAACACCCCACCTCGTGCAGTGCAGCACAACCAGCTTAGCTGATGAGAAAAAAACAGAGCCTCCATAGAAACATGGGCTATTTACAATTTCTCATCAAAAAAGTCATTTGTACACCAACACAAACATGCATGCTTGGAGACTGACAGGGAGATTCAATGGTCTCTCTATATTTTTCTATGAGCCAGAAGAGAGATACAATTTTAGGGAGAATGAGACTAAACCCATCACTGTTCCTTCTCTACTGTCTGCTGCTACTGTGAGTAAATGAGAATATCACATGTTAAAGACTGAGTGTATTTTGAAATTACTTTGTTGGAATGAAGCTATGCCCAGCATGCTTTGGTGCACATAGCAGTGATTAAGAAATCTTAACTCTGGAAGCCAAAACTGGTTTTATTTGTAAAAGACTGCCAGGTTTGCAGTTGGAAGTAAGATGCATACATGCAGATCATTCCCTTCTTTTCAATAAAGGGAAAGAGTTATATCTAAACCAGTATATATACATACTGAAAGTATTAATAAATGTGAATATTGTATTTCACTGCTTCACAGAAAGCCTAAGATCCTTAAAGTCCTCAGATAGTTTCTTCAGAGAGATCTTACAGAGGTCTTTTGTCCAACAGCAGGAAAAGCTACCACATGTTTATGAATGCATTTAATCTGATTCCATGAAAAGGCAAAGCTTTTTGTTTTTGTGGACAGGGAAATGCCCATGAAAATCACAGTTCTTTATCTGATAAAAACTTCTTGCTGTCTGGAACTACCTAGAGTTGCTTACACCCTAAATGTTCTCTATTTATCTATATTTTTGTTATCAAATTTGTAGAAATCCCCTTAAGCCACTTCTGATTTATCTGTTATCTTGAGGAAACTAAGCATAGCAACATCTATCAACATGGCTTTCAAATGGAACTTGTCATACTTGCAATAATTTAGTTCTAATCTGCAACTCAGAATCTGAAATATCAGTCTCCTTCCACATTCTGACATGAATATTCAGACAGCTGCAGTATGCTATGTTTTGAACTTGTTTTAAAGTATAACAAGCTGGCTTTTATACATAAAATTGGCCCTAATTGCCCCACAGCCCCATTACATTGGTATTTTAATGTACAGCTATTAGATCCATGCTCCAAATATCCAGGCATCAGGATGCTGGCATGAGCAGTCACTTAGTTGTTTCACACCAGTAAGAAACAAGTCTGCATGTTTTTACAAGTCAGAACAAAATCACAGCCCCTCAAGTTCCAATACATACAGCGAAATATCTTGTGAGCCCAAGGCAAAGGTTCAAGTCTGAGGGTCAAATGCAATTGGACTTGTTGACTTTGCTCAAAAATAGTTCTAGATCTTTGACTTATCAAGGATGAGAAGTGGTTTCATGGAGCCCCTGCAGAAGCCCTGCCTGAGCAACATACCTGGAGAGTTCTGAGGTGAAGACACCGGTGAGCCTCGCGGGGACTGGCAATAGCTGGGATGAAGTAAGGCATGTGGCGGCACATATGACATTATTTCCTCCTCAAACAAGCTGGCGAAAAGGAGCAAAGGAGAAAGAACACATTTATTTGAATAAATGGCAGGTTTCACTTTCTAGGGATAAATCTCTAGTTATTAACCTGCTTTCTTTGATAGTCACTTACCTATTTTCACTGTGTACACTCTGAGCGCTACAAAATATTTTACTGCCATTTCCTCAAGTAGATTTGGAAAGTACTGGAAAGCAGTAACTGCTATTTGGGTATTTGATCTCAAGGTTAAAATATAGTTAATCAGCCTTGAAAATTCATGGGCCTCCCTCTTTTTTTTTTTTTTTTTTTTTTTTTTTTTTGTGGATTTTTTTTTTTAATGTTCTCATTACAAAGGGGTCAATAACCTTACTCAGAAACATTGTAAGCCTCCAGGATTAAGAATCACATCTGAACTTGTTAAGTGCATTGACTGGTAAGCTTGTTAGCACAACATTTTATGTTTAATAACAGTCCTGCTGAACCAGGTATCACATCTAGCATGTTCAAGCTCAATTACTTCATGCTTCATCTATTACTGATACACAATTTTTAAGAGAAAAAACTCAAAACATTTTGCAGCCTAATCACTACATCTGTGTGTGTGTATGTATGCATATATGTGTATATATATTAAAATTTCAGTCTTTCCCATATTTGACAAGCAAATCCAAAAAGGGACAGAATATCTAATGTCAGAATGGGTCTGGTATCAAAAGGTATTTTGAATGTGCAACATGACACAAATAAACTGCTACAATAATATCTAAAAATTATTTTCAAAGATTGAGCTATAGAAAGAACTGCAAGCCAATGTTATACTATCCAATGCAATGAAAAAACTGTTCAAATAAAATATGCTTTTTACTAAGTTTGCTCACCAAACAAATATCTAGACTTTTTTTACATGGAATTTTTTAAACGAGTCCTTTCTGACAGTTCTTTTTGCAGTCATGGCCATGCGATGTTTTCCTCCGAGTTACACATTAAAAATATTAAGTTTTTTAGGAAACAATATTTATATTTCAAAAAGGCCCAAGCATAGATTTAAAATGAAATTTTTTTTAATAGCTGTAATAATTTGGAGATTTAGGGATCAGAAAGGATTATCATTATGCAAGCTGGCCTCGAAATACAACTGCTAATATCAATTCTATTTCACTAGATTCCATTTTAAAGGTACCCTTGAACTTCTTGATGCACTTTTACAGTGGATGAGAGCACAGTATCAAGATAAAAGGGTTTAATTTTAGCAAAAAATCTACCTGACTTTTTGAGTTAATAGCATAAATGAAAAGTAGTAAAGAATCAGCTTCCCATTTTCTGAAGTCTGTAAGAAGATTGCCTTTACTAAAGGGGACAATGCTTCACAGCACAGTGAAAAGGCAAGAGAGATATTAAGCAATAAAAACACCTCTCAAGTATGTGCCTTACAAACAGGCACTTCCCAAAGCCAGAACTAAACAGATGCAGTCTAAAAGTAGCACAAGGCTCATTGCTGAATAAAGGTCTGAGCTGTACCACCTTTCTTAGCATCAGGGCTGGATGCAACAGGACAACTAAAAGTGGTCTGGGCAAACCCATATAAATCACAAGCACAGTGCTCTTGCCTTTCACATTCCATCATCCTATGAAAAGTGTGACCTTCAACTGCCAATTAGAACTGAACATGATGAAAATAAAACCTGAGCCTTGAGATGCAGCTCTCCCAGCTGCAAGTCCAGGGAGTGAAGGGGAAGCGATTGGGTGATGCCATCAGCCCACACTGCTCCCTGAAAGCTCCTGAGCAGCTGCCACAGGGTGCTCCACACGTGCATGGGCAGCAGCAGTGCCTACCTGAGTAACATGACAAGGTCTGCATCACTGGATAAACGCACCAGCCCAGGTGTTCCCTCTGTCCGGATGAACTGGATCTTCTCCCTGTGCAAGCAAAAAAAAAGGTTTCAAAATACCTTTTGCAAATAAGGCATCAATGTGTACCACAGCAACAAATACAGAGTATATCAGAAATCTCTGGATTATGGTTTTCTCTACTTTTTTTTCCCTGCCACAACAAGTCCATGTGAGCAGTAAAATACTACAACCAAAAAGCTACTTTGTTCTGAGGAAGGACGCATCCATTACCCTCATCTCTTCAATGTTCATGTGCTCATGCTCTGGGCAGGCAGTCTCCCAAAGATGAAAAAAAAAATCAATCCCAGAAATTCACACTCAAGTCCATGTCTATTAATTCAAAGCAGGAGGCTGAAACCTGTAAAAATACATTCCTATTGAAAAAGCGAGTTCACTGTCTTTCTGAATCTCTGTACAAATGCAAGCCATACATTACAATGCATACTTGTGATTTTAAAGGCAGTATTTTCATACCACACTGCACATAAGATATCTTCCAGTAAAAAAAAAACTGCAGTATTTCTCTCCTCTATTTCATCTAAGCACACATACTTTCTCCTAGACCCAGTCTGGTCACTGTTGTGGAATCTATGCATCCTAAGTTCTGAGCATGGTCGCACACATAATTTTAGGATCTATACTGAATATAATTCCTTGGATTCTGATTATTTTTCTCTGCAGAGCCTTCCTCTGCCTTCTGAAATACAAGTACATCCTTAATTTTTTTTTTTAATTGGTACGATAGTACAGCAGAGATAAATTCTAATTTAGCTTTACAGTTCTGGAGGAAAAGAAAACAAGAATCAAACCCATGTGGTAAAACCTAAACCTAGTCCCAAATTGAAAGGAGAAAACCCCCAAACAAACAGAAAAGACCTCTGTGTAAGAACAGCAGCATTAGCTCAGCTCACAGGTCTGTCTACCCCATGTCCTATTACCAACAGTGACCAGAAGGTCAAAAACACTCCATGCAATTGGCAGGGCAGGCACATCTGGACACTTCCAGAGCCCAGTTTACTTTACATTGGTGCCCAAATGGCAAGGCTGGAGGAAATAAATGGTGGATTATAAAATATATCTTAAGTGTTTGGTCGGCAGCAACACCAGAAACCAGAAGGACATTTTCTGGGTTAACTAATATATGCAGCCTTCCAAATGAATTAAATCCATGACTTCCTGGGGTTACCAGTGAGAGTTGTGATTTCAGTGGTTTTTTAAAAATATATATGTCTTTTACCTTCCATTAAGATATAAATTGTATTTAATGAAAAATAGGTGCCTTTGCCTGAAGCCCTTTACATTATTTAGCAGCCTCTCAGATTTACCTGCAGTGGCTTGGAAGAAGATTTAATCTTGGCAATATGCCTAAAAAAGATATGGTAAGTATAATGTTCTCACTCTACCATGAGACCTCTGAACAGCAATTTTCTACATGTGGTATACTTTCACTTTATATTTTAATAGACTCTCAACTTCTTATCTCTTCTTTCTCTAAGGTAATGAGAAATTATTTTAGACAGAAAATGTCAGAGATCTTTTCAAATTATCTTTGTCCTTTTCCACTGGCCAAATACTGATTTTCCTCCTCACCTATGTAATAATTACAATAATATTAATAATAGGAATATTTAATATAATTATAATTTCACTTCAACTGCGCCAAGGTCCTCAAAGGAAGAAATTACTGGCAGTTGTACTAATCACTATTAAAAAAATTTACACAAAGAATTTATACTGAAGGATTTTAGTTAGGTCTTAATTTATCAGGTGTTACAACAATGTCCATGGAGTTGCTCAGTCTCACAATGTGTCAAATAGACATGGATTCCAATAATTTGCTAAATCAGGGTCTTAAAAAGACTAACCAGGAAAAATAAAACTGAGATCTTTATAAAAATTAAAATCTTACTGAAGCATCAGCTCTAGAAGGATATAGGAGAAGTATAATGGAAAATAATTTACCTTAATCAAATTACTAACTTCAAATACTAAAAATAGAATGGAACCATTCAGCTTAAGAGAATGGCTTTTCTGACCAATTTCATTCAACGTAAAATAAAATTATGTTCATTAAAATCCCCAATCATTCTGCTGAAGAAAGTCAGTTAAGGCATATATCTTCAATCTCCTTCCAAAGTAAATGTACAGAAGTACATATAATCTCAAGCAAATTAGGAGGTACAGAAAATCCTCTGATATTTCATTTCTAATCTGAAACCCATCTTGTCTTGAGAAATAAAGTTTGTGGGAAATTATGAATCTGTAATCAGGAAGCAAGGTTCTGCTAGAAGCAGAATCGGGGAATACCAACAAGCCTTGTGAGCAATTTGAACTCTTATTTGTTAAAAAAAACCCACAACACACATGAAGAAAATGACACCGATTACTATCAGACTGAAGGAAATCAAGCACCCTGGGAAAAAGAATATGAAGCAATAAAACTACAAGCAACCAGAAATTGTTTGTATGCTGCTTCCCAGCAGATTTCAAACCAAGCCTGGTGGGAAAAACTTGCCTGCAATGATATGGGTACAAGTGTTTTGACATACTGAGAACTGCAGATTTCTGCTGTATTTTCTAGAGAGCTTGTATTCTGCTAGTGTGTTGTTTCAGGTTTGGCAGCTAGGATTTCTTTAGAAGGTTAACCATGTCTTTAACACATAAGTCACATCACAAAACTTGTTATACTACACATGGGGAAACTGCAAAACAGGGCATCTTGTTGAATTTTGGGAACTTGCAGGACACAGAGGAAAAGGGGTCAGTAAGTAACACAGAACAGAAGAAAAATGAGTACCAGTGCTGGCTGCCATGCCAGCCAGTGTGGGTAGAACTCTGGAAAACAACACTGCACAGGAGAGACATTGCCAACAATCAAAACCAATTTTTAAAATGTAGCATCCAAGGAAGAACAGATACATTCATTTCAGTTCTGGTCACTACTATCCAAGTTGCTGGTGTTTCCATTTCCAAATCTAAACATATGAGGGAGTTACAACAACCATACAACAAAGATTATCCTTCCTCAGATCTTGTTGCACTGTGCAAAAATCTGTAGATTTGGAAAAAAGCAAAACTTTTTTTCTTTCTTTTTTTTTTCTTTTTTTTTTTTTTTTCCCTCCCTGGTAAAGCAATGAAGCAAGTTCTTAAGCAACATCTTGGAAGTAAAGTCACAAAAGAAAAGCATGGCATGAGTAAAGACAGACCTGAACTGTGCTTGGAATCTAATTTGCTGCCAAGGAATTATTTAAAGTTTCTCAAAAACTTCTTTTAGCAAAGGTGCTTCAGATGCTAGAGGTGCAAGATGCATCAGGATAGAGGAAGTTATTCCAGTTAATTGTGCCTTTCAGACATCCTTTAACTGCAAGGGATAAGGACTGGCCAGCCTGAAGGTCTGCCAAAGGGGACCCTGCTTTAGTTCTCCCTTGAACTGTGACACCTTCAGTTTCTCAATGTGACATGTTGAACCTTCCAAGCAGCTCCTGGGTCCCCAGTTTTCCTCCTTCTTTGCTCCATTTACAGCTCTGGTGGTGTCTGCATTTGTGAGGGCCCAAATTAAACACCACTTCAGCCCATGAGGGGATATAAGAAGGCATTTAGTGATTTACACCCACTCCAGCTGGAAGACCACCTCTCAGATATCTTCCTTCCTAGATGATGAGTATTACATTAGGAACTCACTCCTGGATCTACAGCAATTTGTAACTTGTGTAAAATAAGAGACATCTCTGGGAGCTCTCTCAGCTGAAACCTGCTTAGGCCTCCCTGCAGTGGTCCCTCCACAGTGATCATGGGACAAAGTGGTACCAGTCCTATGCCAGCCCATGTGTGTCCCTTTGATGGAACAAAAAGGATGCTTCTTGCTCTCCCATCCTGCTCTTCTTCCATATCCCCTCTCCACTACAGCCTCACCCATCCAGCCCCTACCTCCTTATCCACACTCAGACACCTGCCTGCACCAAAGGCCCACAGGCGTAAGCCTTGGGAGAAACATTTCCACCCCAACTACTCTATGGCCATCATGTGCTCATGTGAAGAGCCTTCTCCTGCAGCCTGGCAGCTACAGATGGTTGGGAAAAGCCTCTCCTCTTATGTTGTGAAGCCTTTTCTAAGAAAGATGAAGTCCAATTGTTGCTCTGGTGCTGAAGTAGCAAAAGCCCCAATAGGATGACAGGCAAACAGACCCTGAAACACTGGAGAAGATATCCACAGCCCCTCAGAGGTATGTTATGCCAGATTCCTGAGGAGTTTTCTGGAAAGAGGCACATCAGCTGAGGAGTATCTCTTATTTAAAGAAAAAAAAAAAGAAAAAAAGCAAAAAGAAGAGATGAGGGAACTGTAGAGTACAGAATAAAGACGTATGATTTGAGGTCTGTGGCAGCTCACTGGAGGTTGGTTTTCTGATCATACACGAGTCCTGCCTGTATCTTTGGTCAGTATAACCTGTATCATCATCCAAGCACAAAGCAAACTGCTGCAACTCATCTTAGAGCTACCAGGTAAATGGAGCTTGGCTTAGAAGACATTTTGTATCAAGAAAATAAAACAAAAGAGAAATACCTTTTTTGGCACAGCACACCAATGCACTTCCATGTCTTGCCTGAAGCCAATATGTCAAGCAAGACTACAGTAGGCAACCTACCTCTCAGATTACTTTGTTCTGAAATTTGCTTTCCTGAAAAGAGTCTGTGGTGCTCTGAGGGGGGCAGAATTTACAAGCAATTTCTCTGGAAAGTTGCTAAAAACCATCTCACACAACTGTCAACTGCCCACAAATCAAAAGGATGAGCAGGCAACTCAGCTGGCTGAGGATTTTACTGACTTTTGCATGACTTTGTCCGACAGGAAGTAGGACGATCCTTGTTTGGAAGAGGTGAAGGGATTGCTATGTTTCTTTGTCTCATGTAGAAGAGCCTGAAGCATATCCAATGATACTGCATTTTGCTTGCATTTGTACTCTGAATATAGCCCTTGAGACCATGAAGTTCATGCTGAGAAAAGAAAAACAGCAGAAGAAAGAAGCTTCTGAACCCACATCAAAATATTTGAAAAATCTGATGGGGAGGGAAAGAGCACAAGAAGTTGCAGTGCAGCTTTCTTGTCAGGAGACTTTCAGAAAAAGATCTGGTAAATTAATGTTACTGGGATGATAAAACTCGTATCACACTGGGAAGGAAAGGGAAATAACCCAATAGCAAAACCTGGGAATAGAAAAAGATGTTAAGAGCTCGTCACTGCAGCACTTTACCTTCTTGTAATGTTTTGCCCACATCTCTATGTGCTGGTGTCTTTTGAACTGTGTCCTCCCTGTGTCAGTTCACAGTGGGCTGGAAAGTGACATGCAGAGCAGAGCAAACCATCCAGCCCACATACAGACTGGAAGAAGATGAGGATTCAGGCTCCAAGGGCTGACACGGCAAGTGTAAAAGGTGCCTTGGCTTTTACCCACTGGAACCCTGAGGCTGTTTGTAGCTCAAAAACTTTAAACCTAAAAGCATTTTCATCTGCATTTCAGGAATGCCAGTGCTATTGATCTGCCCAACTTGAAAGCACCAACTAGACTGCTTAGCTATTCATGCCAGCGACTGAAAGGCATGTTTGCCAAAAGAGTAAGGCAGAATCTAAAACTGGTCATGTTTCAGAGGAGAAAATAGCAGCAACAACCCACCAACACTAAAAGGCAATCTGGAGAAAGACAGCAGTGCTCCAAACCCACCAACACTTAACCATCACAGAGTACTTACACCATATTTTGCATCCAATGACTGCATCGGGCTCAGAAATCTATTTTTTTCTTCTTTATGCATTTTTTTCTTGCTATTTTTATTTCTCCTTTTTTCTTTTTCTTTTTTTCCCCTCACTTTTTTTTCTTCTTCCCCCTTTTTTTAAAAAAATCTTGGACAATAACAATAAATTTTAGCATATAAAAGCAATTCCATCTGCACAGCCTCTCTGGGCCTGTCTAACCTTTGCCAACCTGACAGCCCCAGGAGGCTGCATGGGCAATGATAAGCAAACTATCCTTCTCTCTCTTCACCAGCAACCTGTTTCCCAGACTTGTGTGCACCAGGAAGGTCTGCTGGGAGATGTGTTGTGAGCTATAACCAACAAACCACACTGTGACCTTCATATTGAACCCAAGCTCCTGCCTGACACACTGCTGGCCTAAATATTTAGTACTTGTTAGCACAGGTGGCAATCTTATCATGCATTTGGGAAGGAGAAAGAAAATCCAAAATAAAGGTTCTTAGGAGAGTCATTTCACATCTGGCACAGGGTGGCAAAGAGTCACAGTTATCAGAACTTACAGACCTTAGAAATTATGCAGGTGGCTGGAAAAATCCCATCATCTCCTTGTGCAAGCAGGCTGATGTACCGGTGATCTGAGAGGTAATTCAGCACTGCCTGAACCTGCTCTGCTGAGCAGCAAGCTTCAGCTGCTTCTCTGCATATTACCTCTCTCTGCAGGTTGCCACAGAATGGTGCCCTAAATTCTGGCAAAGCTGCTATATCTAAGTGAAGAAAAAGCTTGAGATTTTTGTTCAAGCCCTAATCCCTCAAACAGGCGACCAGAAGGAATGCTGCAGTTTGGCTCTTCAAGGAGTAAGGCAGGCTGTGATGTTCACCAGGCACCCCCTGCAGCCCAAGCCCTACAGCAAGCATCCCTGTGAGCTCAGCAATCTGTTTGTTAGGTCTCTTACAATAGTGCTGCAGAGGAATGAAAGACCTTGTCAAAAATTAACTTTTTTTTTTTTTCAGGAATGAGCCAGCTCTGTCCATCGAGAAATACTGAACAGTTTTGATAGTCAATAACAAAGGTATTTGAAATCTCATTGCAGCTTCAAGTGTTTTAGCATCTGGAAGCTTGGTGTATTCCTCCAAAGGTTTGCAAGTGCAGAATTAACCAAAATACATCAGCTCTCTTGCAGACAGCATCATTTCTGATATCTTCAGAGATAACTGCAAGGATCAGGAGGATTATTGTGGCATTAGCTGCTCTGATTACATTCCCTACAGTTTAATAACAAGAGCAGTGAGACTATAGGTGTATCAACAGAGTTTTGGATTTGTGAGCAAAGAAAGTTGGGGGTTATTAGCAGAATGTGAGAAAAGAAAAGGTCACACACTCAAATATGCCTCTGAGGATACAGCTGACAATCTGTGGGGCAAGAGAAGTGATTTCTCAATATAGCATCATGAGTTTTCTGATAAGAAGCAATAGGGACTTTGTTAGCAAAGCTGTAGATCCATCTTGTCACATCCAGAGGGCTTTGGCTGTGAGCTTAACCCATAAAAAAGAAGGCAACCACATTTTGAAAATTTTGGAGAGACATAAAAACTTCTGATGAGGTAAGATTATCTCCAGTTATCATGAGGTCAGGACAGCCTTTCTGTAAATGTGCTTTGCAAAGATATGGACAAATCCAAATGCCATTCTGCCTCATGCTCTCAGCTGAATGAATGGGCACATTTGCTGTGCCATCCAGCTGTCTTGGCACATTAGGAAGACATCAGCAAATCTCTTATGCCAGTTGTTCCAAACATTCTCTTCTAGGTACCTTTATTTGATAATTAAACATTACCTCTGTTCTCCTCAACCTTGTTATAGTAGGCTGTTGCACAGAAATACAGTAAACAACTATTTCCCACAGCTTTATGAATATGTTTGAAGTCACCAGAAGTCTACATTCTGTTATGTTCCACTGTTAATTAATGAAAGTAGCTAACTGTAATTAGCATTTTTACTGAAATGGGAATAGCAAACTTCACTAATTTTCTTACCTGAGTGAATGATTCCTGGTAAGATCTGGCTGGCGCTCTTGTAGAATTTCAAAGATATTGGGCTGCCGCAGAAATGCAACTATCTTGTCATTGTAAGCTGAAAACATTCACAAAAATATCATGCTGAAACCAGGAGATCCCAAAACAAAGGATGACATTCCTTTTGAGTCTCCAACAATAATGACATACTTCACCTTGACAGTTTTAAGTTTAGAAGTACTGGGTTGATACTTCTGTATGTAAGGCCACCAATTCTATTGTCTTTTAAGGAACACATTTCTTATGATTATGAACCAAATCTCATTGTGACACATGCTTTCCAAACAGAATAACATAACAGAATTATGCTAACAGCTATAATTCTGTTAGCAATTTCTATTATATTTTAGCACTCACACTCTTAGCTAAGGTCAAACCAGAATAGTTATTGTTAGTATAAAATTGCAGGGACCTTGGTTTTCACTGCATCTATTCTCAAAATTAGGCAGCCATTGGAAACACCCATATCAAATCTTCATTAATGGCTGAGCCTGTGAAGCATGCACACCATGTCCATGGCAAGGGGGGAGGATTTAAATGGGCAGAGGTTTCCAAGTAAACATGCCACAGTACAAAGAGTCAGTTAGAGTTAATCGGATTAATTTATCTTGATTTAGCACAATGTGACAGCTGTTAGATTTAACAAGCTACATTCTGTACATGGTAGCACAGAAGTCAGTAACTCTGTGTGTCTGTAACTGAGAACAGAAGTTAAGCAAATGGCTAATTCCAAGCTGATTAACACTTTCTGTAATCCTGCCAAAATAGATGTTCAGAAGTTGTGGGGGGAAAAAAATGTTAAAAATCACTGAGAATACATGGAGTCCAATTAGGATCCAATCTGACTCTCTGGCTTCAGTTCATCCTGTGAGCACACAGAGTATGTGAGCTAGAAAGGTAAAATACATCACTTAATTGGTTCTGTACACTTCCAGCTCTGAAAGCTCCAACTGAACAGTGGGGAAATGCTGATGGACAGAAGGATCATAACAAACGGCAACCTCCAGCCATGCCAAGTGAATGGAAACCCCAGCAGTGTACACTGCCATGGCCCCTCAGTGATGGAGAAGTCTGAGCAGAGGCTGGATGCTGACATACCCACTGGAACCACATCCTGGTACTGAGCTCTGCTGACTGTGTTAAATGTGCTGGATGGTCTTGGCAAAACGGGGGGTCCTGAATGGCGAGAGTCCTCTCCGACCTGAAAACGTGCAAGCAACCACAGTGAGTGTCTCTGTGCCAGCACAAGCACTCAGGTACAGAAAAAAGAGAATTTATATGGCTTAGAACTAAGCACATGCATCAAGGCCTTGCTTGATCACTATCCCAAGTAGCCACTGCAGCAGGAAGCAGCTGACCTACTAGGAGAGGTACTAGCAAAACATTATTTAGCATACTGAGCCCGTTAATAGGAAGAATCAAAACTAATGCAAAATTTACTGCTATTTTTAAACAGTCCCATTCTGAAAAGAGACCAAAAAAATGAAACGGGGATACCTTTTTTGATTTTGTAATTTAATTTTGTCTTTTGTAATTAATGGACATCTTTATCTACATGAAACATTCTGGAAACAAAATTCTGCTCCTTCATTAGCACCTCTATTACCTCTGTGCATGAATGCAGTTTCCCTAAATTTGAAGTGGAAAGAAGTTTGTGGCTGAAGCCTCAAAGGAGAATAAAGAAGTGAGTTCACATTCAGGCATGGCAAACAAGTCCAAAATTCCTAAAAACACGGCTCCTAGAGTAATTCAGAAACACTATTCTGTTTTTCTTGTATTCACCTTCTGGACTTTAAAAAATTGCATGGGGACATTTTTTAGGGTAGAACCACAATCTAAAATTGTTCTTAGAGGCATTTGTTATGTCAGGGCAATTGCTGTAGTTAACTGCATCATGAGATATTTCTGGTGTTTAGATATTTCTCAGTATTCTGTATTTTATCTCTATAAAACATTTGGTCAACCTCTTTTTCATGCTGCTGGACCTCTTTGTTTACTTCTCCATTTATCTGCCTACATGTAATGGTTAGCATTTGAACTGCACTCCCAAGCTTCAAAGATCTCTAAAACTCTAACTGCAAAAGATCAAATAATTATAAAAGGTTGCTTTTGAATCCAATCTCTGAAATTACAAAGCAGCAAAAGTCCCAAGATATCTCCCAAGACCTTTTTGCTCTCTCAGAATATTCTTTCAGAAAAATGTAGAATTATTTCCTGTTAGGCAATGTGCTGGAAAAGGAATGCCATTATTATTAGCTCCAGCTTCACACTGTAGTTCAGCTTTATCTAAAAAGGCATTCCTTACACTGGTTCATGTTTGCTTTAGAGCATCTCTGTAAAAACTGGGTCAGTGGCTTCAAAACATCAAAGTTCATGGCAAGTTTAAGCCAAAGAAAGTATTTAGATTTTTTTTTCATTAAGTACTCATCTTTTGCAATAATTTACAGTTCCTTTATGCAATAGCTTAAAATAGGGAAAAAAGGCAAATATGCAATACATAAGCCCTAAAGTGCAGAGGAAAAACTGGTGTTCAGGTTCATACATATGTAAAAAGAACATCATTGCATCATTAATACTAGAATGGTAATACTGTATTGAATTGCTATGCTTGAGATTCCTATCTGGAATTATACCTGGAATTAATTCAAGTAATAATTGTAACAATATCAAGGAAACACTTCTAAAATTGCATATAGAAACATACTTTAAGGAATTTCATGTATCTAAATGAAGTGGGAAATTTTGACAGGTAAGCAGAACTATGTATATGAAATATGTATGATCATTTCTTGTTGGATAAACTATACTTGTTTTGCAGCATTGACAACTTCAGGAGCATGGCTGGCACAAATACCTGTTTTAAGTGCAGAGCTACTGGATGCTGCTTAAAGATAGATAATTTGGGTGCATATTGGGTAAGGTCAAGAAAAAAAAATTCTGCTGTGCTACAAATCAAACAGAAATACTTGCTTTACCCTATTCAAGATCGAAATAGCTATATGAAGGTATATAGCTTCTTGCCTTATACATAATATCACCAAACTGATGGGAAATGCTATTTAAAACCATTTGCAAAATATTCCTGACACTGGAGGGGAACTGACTAAACCATGTTCACACAGGATGTGACAAGATATGCAGCCAGTGCTGCGGAACTTGCTGCAGCTCAGTGGAAGCCCTGGTAGAGAAGTGGCAGACAAGATTCATGTTTACTCTGAAACAGAGGCCTGGCAGACCCTCATCTGCCACAAGACTGAGCTAAAAAAAGAATAAATCAGATCATTTCTCTTGCTATTCTGAATTGTATTATGTTTAATTGCTGGCATGGAATAGCCCTCTCCTGAAATGACAACCTACAGCCAACAGTATGGAAGTTTTTAAATAAAGTACAACTGAAGTCCAAGTCACTGCACATACACAAGGTTACAAGTATAAGGAAGTGACAACAACACTATGGGGACTGCCAGTGAAAATGGTGCACAACAACATAACAACAAAATAGTGTTTTCCATGTACTTCTGATCAGAAAGTAGAGATTAAGTATAGATTCAAAGGCATATAACAGTCTTATAAGGCTGTATGTGGTATGATTTTTTTACACTTCATGAGGAGGCTGCAGAACTAGATGTATAGTCACACATGCATCTTTCCCCCCCTCTTATTTTGCACAGTTATGTATGAACACACTTGGCAGACACCACGCTAGACAATGCACATTTTGTCAGCAAAAGACTGGATACAGGAATCAGTAATCTGTAATCAGATGCTCTCCTGTGGTTAAGTGGGGTTACTGGGAATTCAAAATAAGAAAAAACTCATGTTTGACATTTTTCCTCTGAATTCATACATGTTAAAAGCAACGATGGCTATCAGAAAAAATAATATAACCTTACAGGTGACTGGTGCACTGTTACAGAAGGATCATGCTCCTCCCCCCACGGAATGATGTGCAAGGGGATGGTGGTGCCCCCGAGGAGGAGGAGGAGGAGGCCCAGGCCGCACTCACCTCCCCAGCGCTGTGGCTGCGCTGGCGGGTCAGGTGCTGCCGATGAACCAGGGCGCTGGTGGGCCGGCTGCTCTGCAGGGGCAGCCGCGGGTCGATGAACGTCGTGGTGCGCGAGTTGTGGTCCACAAAGAAAGCCTGCAAAGGACACAGGAGACAGAACTCATCAGCACTCCTTTTACTCATCATCTCTGAGGTTAACGCCTACCAGGGATCCAGGTTTCATTCCATCAGGTGGGGCTGTGGAAAATCTGTTACTGTGGCTTCTGCAGAAGGAGGACAACACTTTTCCATCCCACCCAAAGGGATGGATTGTTTAATGCTTTACATTGTTCCTGTCTATAAAGTCCTTTGAAATTCTCATCTGACAAGCATCCGAAGTGGGAAGCTTTATTATGACTGTCAAGAAGAGAAGACTTGAATATTTCATAAAAGTAATCCTGGTGTATTCTCCTTTTCATTCCCTTATAAGCTTCTAAAAAGGTGTCATTAAGTGGCAAACCCATTACCTTTTGTGAAGTATTTACCATATAATTATGAACACAATTGGCTCTATATATGTCAAGTGTATGCTTGCATCCGGTGATGAACTATGATTACAGACCAACAGGGATTTTTGCCATATTTCTGCTACAATTATTCCAAGTTCACTGACCTTTTTTTCTAAAAACCAAAACAAAATGCAAAAAAAAAAACCCCTAAAGCACCTTCCAGAACAAAAAAAAAGACCTCTGAAAGCCAAAAAGAAAGGTCAACCAACAACACAAAGATGATGGCAACAAAAAAAATTAAATCAGGCAATTGATGAGAACAACCACATAGTGGCCAGTCAACCATTTGCTGAAAACAAGGTCACAGGGACACATATCCTGGAAAATTAAAGCCTTCTACAATTCTAGCCAATTTGAACCAAAAAGGTCTCTAAGCCCTGAAATTTATACTTTTTGTAGCACCAGTGTTGCACTTGGAAACCAGCACTGTTCTATTTCAACACACTCCGTGTTTTCTGTCACAATACTGGAAACGTGGAAGTGGCAAAAAATAATCTCTGTTTTGAGCAGGAGAATTACAGGAAAGTAACATCTGGTTCAAGGAATCAAAAAATCTGGACCAGCAGAGTGGTGGTCAGGGACTGCAGGAGCCATTTCTGTGTTTGGCTACCAGTGAGGTACTTCAACCACAATTCCACAAGCAATTTATTCCTGTGGTGTCAGCAAAAGCAACATTCTCATCTTTCCCTCTCCTGACCACTTGTTTCATCCCCTGTGTGCCCTTCCTGCCTTGTGCTGGCACAAGTGTTTGTGTAGCCATGCAGTGAACCCATCAGGGGCTCCGGTCCAGGCTAAAATTACTCTCTTTTTGTCCCTCTCCCTGCTGGCTCCTCTAACCTCAGCCAGCTCTCCAGGGATGAGAGGAGAGGAGAGCAGAACCACTTTTCTGGCAGCAACACCAGCTTCTAGTATTCATGGAATCATTGTTTCAGATTGGGAAAGCCAGACCAGAGCAAATGCAATTCTTCTGACTGCTGTGAAGGTAGGCAGACAAACCAGTGTGTCATGCTGTACAGCAACTAATATGCCATTATGGACTGTGGTGGGAGAAAATGTTCATAGTTCCACTTCCCAAGGAAGGAGAGGCATATGGAGAGACACCACAGTTGCAGAACCCTAAAAGTGCTCCACAAAAGAGCACCAAGCCTCCTATAGCCCCAACAGCAATCACCTGTACCTGTAGCTTGTGCCTACAAGGAAGGAATCCTATCACCTGAGCAGTAAGAACCCTGTTCTGACCATCTGACATAGTCACAGATATGCAAGTGAAACTGTTTCACAGTTCAAACACAGTAAAGTGTTTTGTTAAAGTGTCAATAAATGAAATTTTAATTGCTACATCTGAGCCTCATGTTTACCTAGCTTACCTTGACAAACAATGATGCCACCCTGCAGTGCAGGTATACAGATTAGAGAGTACAAAACCAGTGAGAAAGAACCAAAACCATAATGAAATTTATATTTGGGGCCTGGCAGATGACTGGAAGAGACTGCTGGAACACAGCCACTCTTTCTGAAATTTTTTCTCCTGATTGGTAAAGATCTACCTACTTTACTAGCAAGTGGCTGGTTTGGGGTTTTTTTAAGTCCTTCTATCTGTTTTATCTAGTCTGTGTACATTTATAAGATGTAAAGCACTTTCAGCAAAACACAGGTTGATTTCATTAAGTCAACACCATATTGTAAATCACTTATTAAAAAAATCTTGATTCAATAAAGGAGGTAGTACCCTCTGGAGCTGCACCACTCAGTTCTGAGCTAATGCAACACTCTAGTATTGCATGCAGTGTTCCACAGCATCCTATTTAAATAATTCAATTTAGACATGAAGATAAAGACAATCATATCTTATTAAATATGTATGGTTGCAGGCCAGCTCGTAGTAGCCTACTTTTAAACAAAGCATAAATTAGCACTTTGAAGCTTTGGTGAAGATAGCCATTGGAGCTTCAATGCTTTGGGCTAATCTGGACACTGGCACACAGCTCAAAACACACTGTGGTTCACAATCTCCTTTCAAAAAAATTCCTCTCATAACTCCTGCCTAGCTATAATCCATAAATCTACAATGCTTGAAGAGACTGATATAAAATAGGTAGTGCCAAAACTATATTTAGCCCATTAAACATGAATAGTTGTCCTAGTTATTCTTCCAGTTGATATCTATGAAGCTTGCTAAAATACCTTTTCTTTCTGTTGAAGATTCAGTAATCAATTACTACGATTTCTTTAATTGTAGAGAGAAAAACCAAAAATGTGCAAATACATAGGAATTTATTACAGCACATCTTGCAGAGATCTAATTAAAAAGCACAAAGACTTGCAACTGGCTTTAAAATATGGACATGTGATTACACACACTGCACAAATGCATTATCTGTACAATGTCTGTGTGTATGCACATGGACACTGCAAGGCACAACCTCAAAGCTCAGCTGAGGGGCCTATTAAGCCTATATAATGCTTTCTGCTACCACAATTTCCAATGGCTTTCTGCCTCCCTGTGGTCAGTGACTGATGAAGGATCATCTGTAATGCCCATTAGAAACTAGAAAAAACTGAAATTTGCCCTATTCTTCAGGAGAAAACTGGCCACTGAAGAACTTAACAGAACAAGAATGACTTAAAACAGAAAACAGTGAGGCAAAGAACAATGTTTATAGAATTTCACATTCCTAATTGTATGTCTAATGAAAAAACGAAGTGCTTTTCAGAGATAAAAAAATCTAGGAAACAACCCTCAAGTATTTTTACCCTTTAGTTTAGAATTGTCTATCTTTCCAAGCATCAAGATCATTATTTATATGGACTCTCACAGCTAACCACATTGAGAGTGATAAATGTAAGAATCAAGAAGCTAAATATGCCAGTAATCCTAATAAACTGATAAGCCTTATCGCTTCCTCACATGCTAATCACAGTCTAATTTTAATCCTTCTGTTTTCTACACAAAATATAATGTTCCAGATACTGAGGATGCACTAGCTTGAAGTTACATTAAAACTTTCATCACAACTGTAAAAGCGACATCAAAATATTTTTTTAGGAAATTGAAAATTGATGCCTGTTTAAAAAAATCAGTGAGACTTGCAAGCATTTAAGATCTCTAATACCTCTTAAGGAAACCTACTCCATACCATCTCTTTCCTTCTAAGCAAAACACAACCACCAGAGTGATTCTCCCCAGAGCTGTCCCAGACCATCCTTTTTATTCAAGTACATAACAGAGAACAACCAACAACAACTTATTCAAGTACATCCAGCTGATCTCAGAAACTGATGAACACAAGGCCTTCTCAGCCCTGTGGAGTTACCTTGCCCTGATGGTCGTGTTTCATCTCCCAGCCCCTGGGCAGCTCCAGCTGTTTGTTGGCAAACATGTTGAGGAAGCCCACCAGATCGCGGTTGTGCTGGTAGCGCTCGAAGTGGTGGGTGTCGCGCCGGACTTTGGTGATCATGTGCTTCAGACACGTGTTGTTTGTAAACATGCGGTAGGCACTCTGGAAAACACACAGCAGCAAGGGCTCTTCAAAGGGGAAACTGCTCTGGCCACTAAAGACAGCCCTGTTCATTCTAAGTGGGCCTGCAGAAGGAAAGTTACTCCTCCAATTGCTTCTCCTTACACTCTAAATCCCATCATACAAAGAAACACTGGGGGGAACCTATGCAAAAAGAAGCACTGAAGGAAAATATATATATTAATATGGTTTTGATATATATTACTATGTTTTTTTGTTCAGTGTGACCTCTAATATACTTTGATATAAACCAGGCAATCTGGAGGAAACAAATATTGCCATTAAGCAGCAAGGGCTTTCCCAGAATTGTGTCTTACCCTGTGCAAAGCATAGTGAGAAAGCTATTGCTTCCATAAACAAATAATTTTCTATCATAAGAAAGATGAAGAATCAAATGGAAAATAAAAATTGCTATCATGCAGAGCTATGATGGCCCTGATAGCCCAATAATTTCAGGGGATAATGATGAGTGAATCTAGCCTCCCTATGTACTACCAATATCTTATCAGCAAACACTGAGCAGCGTTTTTGTACACAAAACAACTGCATTTATTAAAGCCTTTGAGCTGTAGCCACCATACTCACAGGGTTAGAATGCAGCACTGTAAAGAACTCTGGGCTGATAAGGAATTTCACAGGGGGAGACTGGAGCAATAGAGTAAGTCTGGATCTGGAGGTAGAGTGAGGCAGCACATTCTCTCTTCGAAAATCTAAGAGCAAAGTAAATGTCAAAGATTTCCAGCAGTTATTACCAAAGCATCCCTGCAAGCAACTGTATCAATGTGAATCACACAAGGAAGGAAAGCATTAAGTAGACAACTATTGCAGATTTACTGAGGATTGTCCACATAAGTGTACCCAAATTTCTTCTAACATAACACTGAAGTTTCTGAAAATATTATAATCTTAGTTTAGTAATATTTACCTGTGGCTTTTGGTAAACAACCATTAAAAAAAAATAAATCAAGTTCCATTATTTGGATTACCAAGTTTGTCCCTCTATATAAGATGCAATGAAGTCCCCTGGGCATGTCTGCACTGCTATACTGTAGCTGTATGCAGGTAAGTTATTTTTTAAAAGCTAACTAATGGATATAAAAGTCATTGTACATTTATAAATATTTCATTCCTTCTTAAAAAAACAAACAATAAATCTGCCATTACCACAGTCCCAGTCTTGATACAGTATTGAAGCAGCTTATGTAAGTAAGAAGTAGGTTGCCAAGGAAGTACCTTTCAAGTTTCAACTTCCAATAAACATTTGTGTCTTCTCCTAGCAACTACAGAAGTGCCCTGATTTTTCTTCAGTACCAGGAAGGAAGTGAAAAAACATTGAGTGGTGTTTGCTACAATGTGAACACTGTTGCCCCCAATTCTCTTTGTAGACCTTCGGAAGAGTATTTTTAATGTAAATGAAAAATTGCAAGTTCAGATTTGGTCTTCAGTGATACTACACTAAAATGCGTGCTGCCATCTACATTTCAGTTTCTTACTTTTTTACATGTTGCAGTATGTGCACTCTTCTCCATCAAATGAATATTAATCATGTAGACCACAGCTATCACAGACATAAAAGATCATAACACACAAGCAGAGCAAGGAGAAAGGTAGTGAATGAGACTCAAAACTGAGGGAAAAGTAAGAAGAAATAACAAAAGAAGAGGAAAATAACAAGGGTAAAATTCTAAGTAAAGGGAATGGAGAAAATAAAATAAACACAGCAGAGAAAACCAGGAAGTGTGAGGGAAACTGGTAAAATAAATAAACAAGAGGGTTTTTAGAAACACTACTTAAACAATAGAAGTCAAGCTGTTCCACATGGAACACATCATGAACAGGGCAAAGGCAGAGTGGCACAAAGGCTCCTGAAGCTGTGCCTGAATACTTGGGCTGGGAGTGTCTTGCAGACACTCACTGAGGTTTTATGTGAACTCTGTACTGGTACAAAACTTGGGTGTACACCAGGCAACTCTCACACCCTGGAAGATGCTGTGACATGCAGCAGGTAAGTCCTCTGTCATCGTCTGGTAAATCTGGAAACCAGAATGGGTCACCAGGTGGGTTTTTATTGCAGTTTGAGGCTTATGAATTTGGTTTATGAGAAGTTTATTCAGCTGAATTTG
The DNA here is from genome assembly GCF_023055355.1 of Agelaius tricolor. NCBI lineage: Eukaryota > Metazoa > Chordata > Aves > Passeriformes > Icteridae > Agelaius > Agelaius tricolor. The sequence goes on from NW_027269270.1 coordinate 7,759,572, forward strand.
CTGGTTAGGGTTTGGCCTGAATTTGCTTAACTTGTGTACAGTACAAACCATCTGGCTGTACATGCACAAAGGTAGAAAAGGAAACAGCTACAACAGAAGTGAAGTCTACAAGTAATAAAAGGGAATGCTTGGGTAAATCTCAAGTTTTACAATGACTTGCAACTCAAAAAAGGGTGACACAGTTTGCATATCAGATTAATTTAGGTGACACTTTTAGAAGAGTACATCAGGAGCATCTAGAGACAAAGCCAAAGCACAGGACACCACACAGCTGTGCAAGGAACTGGATGGATAAAAAGCTTTACCAACATGTTAGTAAATTTTTAGTAGGAAGATGACCAAAGAGAGAACTGCTTAGGGAAAAGAAAAAAAGCAATGATGTTCAGGACCCTAAACAAAAGGTATTTCTTCCTATCTTCATTCCAAAGGTTAACACTGGACAGACTATCAGAAGAATGAAAAAATAGAGGTGAGAGAGTGCAGGTTAAAGACCAGGGTGCAAATTTAAGGTTTTCAAAGCCTTTAGGTCAGGTGGCATACACTCTAACAGTTAGGAAATAAAGTGGAGTAATCACTGAGACACTGGTGGCTCTTTAGAGGTCTGAAGGAGTTCTCAGAAGGAATGGGATAATGCTGTAAGAGTCCACCAAGATGTTTTGCTAAGATCTCTCTGGCTCTGGTCCTACTCATTATTTCTACTAATGACTGGATAGGGAAGAAAAAACTTGTTCCAATTAGGAGATTCTACAGTACTTAGACAGCAGAATGGACAAGATTCAAAACCACAGGGGCACATTAGAAAAGAACAAAGATCTGTGTGCAGGTAGGGATAATCAACTCACAAAGATCAGATGAAAACAGACATTTGTGCCAAAGTTCTGCACACAAGGCTCAGGACCTGATTTTAGCAGATCAAAGACTGAACACTGGTTAGTGTCAAACTATTAAAAAGAAAATAAAGAAACAAACAAAAACCAAGCCAAAACAAACAAAACCTTCTGCAGTAATGTACAAGGAGTGTTTTATGTAAGACACTTCCACAACCTCTTCAGTACAGCAGAGTCATAGCTTTATTTGATTTTCTGAAATATTCCTCAGAAGCTGAAGACCAACTCAAGACAATCCTGAGTAGGCCAAAAAACCAATTTGAGACCTAAACCCAGAAGTCACGAGGAAAGACTAGGAAGCAATGGATTTAAGGGTATGTTATAAGAAGAATAAAGAGTAGATTGTCTAAAAAAGTTAAAGAATGTCCCTCAAGTGGAGAATATAAGGACTCATGAGACAGCATTTGGCAAGCATGGCCTAGGAACAGCTCATCCAATTTATCTAGAGATGTAGCCAATGACTGTCTGAAGCCCTTTCTAGTTCTACATTCTACTATTTCAAACTTCATTAGCAGAGTCAAAATATTTGTAAGCGAGATCACGCAATTTTATATTTCTTTAACTGCAAGTGTCCTGCTCTCTAAAGAAGTCTGGTACAGACAGAAAAGTGCTCTGAATCTCACAACCTTCTCTTCAGCATATTGAGCAGGCTGAGTCATAACCTTCAAAACTAGACAGAATTGAAAACAAATGGCTTCATTTTCACACAGACATTCAGAAGAAGTTAGGGTTTGCCTTATGTACTCTCATTAAATCATCTATGAGACAAGAGCTCCCTTCTTTGGAGAAGGGGTAAAAAAATAATTTTTTTTTTAACCTGAATTAGAATGGTGAAATTCAGCTTCCTCTGCAGCTCCATCCACAGTATTTGTGTGCTCTTCAGGCCTGTCATTTGTCATTGTTCTTCGGATGCTCTGGTACCTAGGGTTGGAAAACTGGACTTTACATATAGTATATGGTAACTATGATCCAATTCTGGCTCCGAGGGAGCCTGCCCATATTTTCTGCCATATAGGTTAATATATATTGACCTCTGATTTCTGCATTAATAGTCTTTTGAATTCTGACAACCACCATCAGATGTATTATTTTTGGTCACATAGCTTAAGATCAGAGGTGGAACACAAAAGCCCTGGAAACTCATGTGCAAACTAAAAGCAACAGCCCCACAAGAACAACCACCTAAGGCCAGCAGTGGGAGCAGCTGTGGCCTTGTCTCCATGCTCAGCCTTGCAATGGTGAATGCAGCTGTGCAAGCACACAGAATTGACAAGCACCAAGGGTGACTCTTACCGGCGATTGAGCTGCTCCATCTGCTGTATGGAGTTGGATCTCTGCAGGATCTGTGGGGCTGGGGGAGCTGTGGGGCGCTGCCATGTTGTTGTCCTGTTCACGTGGTCCACGTAAAAAATCCGCCCGTGGCTGTCAATTCGAGCCTCCCAGTCTAAGGAGCAATAAAATACTGTAAACCATGGAGGGCTTGGGACAAATTTGTTGATTTGTTGGAGCTCTGTCACTTTTATAACCCCACCTATTGTCTCTATAATAATCATTTCTACTACAACGTAGACATATGTATATGTATATAAAACCCACACATCTATACAGAAACAGAAATGCCTGATTCTTAGACACCTGCAACTACAGAAAACATGGAAACCATTTAGCACATCAGTTGAAAAACTGTCTTTGAGAGCTCAGCAGGTGTCTAGATGACACTGTCTATATTGCAAGTCTAAGTGAAAGTAGTATCTGCTGACAAAATAAAAACACTCAAGTTTTTAAATCAGAGTTCATAAACAAAATAGAACACCCAAGTATTCCAGGAAGAATAGAATTGTTCACTGGGAAAAAAACAAACAACAAAAAAAATCCCTCAAACAGTTCACATTTGTGAATTCATTATCCTGCTTAATTGTCAAGCCCTAAACCACCGTATAATAAGTTGGGATTTTTCTTGTCATGTTTATGCCCAATTCTGACACATTCACCATTTCTATAACATGCTCTTGCAGAAGAAAACCTGCACTTAATTTAAAATACACAAGTTTAAACACCTGAGCAATGGCTTCCAAAGTAAAACATTTGCATCAGTGCTGTGATGGACAAGGCTGTCTTCTGCTGTGTTCCTATATAAGGCTATATTCCATCAAATCAGTATTAGTCAAATGTTTTACAAATAGCTTGCTGAATTGTCATTCATCAAGGTTTCATGGTCAAGCTTTATTAATTTTTTCCCCAGGAATGTAGGAACTGGAGCATATTGTTGCACATTATAGGCAGAAATAAATGTTTAAGTTCTTTCTCTTGTTCTTTAACTTGACCTAACATAAGACTGAAATAAATACACATATTTTTCTTCCTTATTTTCAAACTTTGGTGAAACAACAAATTGAATACAACCCAAATTAAAAAGAAATTACAGTTTAGAGCTCAAAATCATATTCTTAATATTTACCTTAATTTTTCAGTATTAAAATATGAAACCTGTCACAGATCTGAAAGCAGACCTTTGGAGAAAAAAACTGAATCTAGGCAATGATTAGTAGACTTTATTTATATTAAGAATTACACAGAGATTGTTTTGGGCTTTGACTGTAAAGGGTGATGTGTAAATGCATCATGCAGAAACCCAGTAAATGGCAGAAATGTTAAAATACTACACAGCCAAAGCTTTTTCCACTAATACTTCAGCAGGTTTTCCAAGTAGTTATTGTAGTGTATAGTTTTCTTCTGAAACCACAGAACTGGACCAGCTATCTCTGTGCATTTCTGAAATATCTGTCTCCCAGAGACAGTTTTGTAAAACGTAGAACTGGTATAATAGGATGGCAGTTAATTAACTCGAAGATGTGCACACAAGATTCATCTGATTATAACAGAACAGCAGGCTGCACAACCATATCATTATCCTGGCTTTGCACACACAGTTCTATCTGTGTTCTGCTATCAGGCTCCTTCCAGTTACCTGCTCCAATCACAGAGCAAACACAGCCCCATACCATACTGGGAAATAGGGATCTGTTCATTTTACACTAAATATCTTAATTCCTGACTCTTTTAAAGTAACAGAGCTTTGCCACAGACTTCAGTGGGTCTGGATTTCCTTTTTTTTTCATATTTGGTTTAAAGCAATGTTTGCCTATCAGCTGTGTACTTTTTTTTTTTTTTGGAGGGGGGGTCCTTTCTTTGAATACCTAATACTGAATAGATTTTCACTTCTCAAAGTTTAAGCACATGAATAAGTTCAATAATTGAGAGCAACGTATTTTTCATATGCATTAGAGAAATTAAAATTCATTTGTTCATTAAAGCTCATCTAACTGTTGCTTAATGTCCAGGTTTATTTTAATATAAAATCTTCACTCTGCCTCAAAAAATGCAAGGAAAGCACAGACATCTGTAAATTAATCTGCAGATACGAAGGATGTTGTAATTCCTTTGTAAATCATTAGCACACAAGCAGTATTCAGAGATTTCAGAGTGTCTGACAGCTCACAGTGCCTCACAGGCACCATCACCTCATCTCCCACCCCTGTGCAGTGCCACAGGAAAGGCAGCACTGTCTCTGCAAGAGTGACACTCAGCAAGTCTGTGTGCACCAGGTATAATTATCACAGCAACAACACCGGACCCAACCATCATCACTCCTCACTTCCAGCTTCTCAGCTGCTCATTCTCAGTTCTCACATTCAAAAAAGGAAATGTAATGAACTCTCAGTAATGAGCCACAGGCAGCTTATGCCCCAATTAAAGTATGGAGAAGCTCACTTGGTGGCAGAGCCTCATCCACTCTCTGGTACCGGCTAACGTCCTGACGCACCGAAGGCAGGGACCTCAAGGGCTGGTGGCCATTGGCTGGAGAACCTGGAATCAAAACACACACAAATTTCTTTATTTCTTTTTTCAGTCAATGTGGGGAAGCCCTGGAGTTACCTCTAAACTGAGCAAGCTGTGTAAAAGCTTCTGCAGGACTATGATATTTCAGGATATATCTAACAGTCATCTTATCTTGGGGTCAAAATAAGTTATGCTGACAGTTCTAGGCAAGTGATTCCTCTGGGATGTCTTGGTCCTGGAAACATCATCTCTGGGACGTGCTACATCCATATGTGAGCAGCCAAAGTCAGGGCATGGAAACAACCTGAGCCTGAGCCATATCCCAGGACAAAGCTCCACCTGGCCGCAGAAACCTCAAGAGTGGGAGGTGGAACTGTCCACTGTCCTTCCTTGCTGCAGCCAAACTGATCTGCAAAATATGATGCAACCTGACACCTAATAAAGAGCATCCCAAATGTCTGGAAAATGCTGTAAAATATTGACACTATTCGAAATAAACACCAAAATTGTTATTTCCAGTAAACAACCTGTTTATGAAGAGAGGAAATTATTGCTTATATATAGCTCTTGGTATGTTATGAAAAAGATGTATTTGGAAACCCACTTGATTGGATATACTTCAGTCCCTGAAGAAACTGAACAGATTCCATTATTAAAGTTGCTTGGAAACAATTCATTAGGGACACATTTCTACTTTCAGTGATTTTAGTGAGACAGAAAATTCTCAACTGTTAAAATAATTTTAAAATCAATAAGAGTTTTACAGTGTTAACTTGGGCAATACATTTCTCTCCTCCCAAGGTTCCAGTGCGCTAGGATCCATCTGTACAGAGAAGGAACTGGGAAAGGAAAATAAAGAGCCTGAAGCTGACAAAATATTATTATTTTTTTCCTTTCCCCTTTCTTTTGATTACCTTATGTTTTAATGCTAATATAAAACATCCAAAAGAAAGGAGCGCGATATAAATTCTATTTCGCATTTCATACTTTTGGAGGAGTTTTGTCCCTCATTACCATTTTCATTAGTGAGCAGGGTAGAATTGTGGAATTCTTTCCTCCTCCTCACTACTCTCTCAAGAATTAAAATACATCCAATTTTAAAGTAAACATATTTTGGATATTTCAGGTTTGGATTTTTCATTAGATCAAAAACCTCCAGGAGTCTCTTGAAAAAAGAAATAAATTCAAAGGAACAAAAAAAAAACCTTGAAAGACAACGAAATTGAGACATTAACGACCTTTGTTTTCAGGTGCAGCAAGGTCACTCCAGAAAGTGCCTCCTGCAGTTGTTACCTCCAGTAGCTCCTTCAAGCTGTGCTGTGGCACCCTCACAAGCTGCCTGCGCTCCCTCAACTTCTTCATCCTGAGACTGGCTCTGGGCAGCTGCTGCCTGCAGGCTTCTTCTTCTTTGCCAGATTTCTTCTGTTTCCTCTTGGTCTTGCAGTTCACCTGCCTCAGCTTCCTGCGCCTCCTCCTGAGGTAACTGCACCGCAGGCAGAGAACCAGCAGCGCTCGCAGGCTCCTGTGCTTCGGCACCCGGCTCCGCCGCAGCTGCCTCGGGGGCACAGGCTCCCTCCTCCTCCTCCTCCTGGGGGGAGAAGGCCGGAGTCTCGGGAAACCTGGCGCTCTCGCAGGAGGAGCAGCGCATCTCCACGGAGGAGCGCCGCACGGTCGCGCTCTCGTTGCAGGAGCTGTCGGCGCCCTCGGCGTCGCTCTCCCCCTCGGGCCGGGTGCTGGCCTCGCTGACGCTCTCGGTGCGAGCGGGGTCGCTCTGCTCCGTCTCCGACGACAGCTGCGAAGGCTCCGAGCCTTGGTCAATGGACTCCGTCTCGCTGACGCCCCTTCTGCTCCCACCTGCGGCTTCAGCAGCTCCCGGGTCCGCGCTGCCGGGAGGCTGCTCTGCCTCCGGAGGGGCAGCGGACTCGCTGCCAGCCTGCTCTGCTGCGGCCTCAGCCTGAGAGCCCTGCAGGCTCTCGGCTCCTTCCTCCGGAGGTGGAAGCTCTGGGAGAGAATCTTGCTGGTCATCAGTTGATGGCAAAGGAGCATCAGAGGCTGAAACCCTTTCACTCTCTGCAGGCCCCAGCATTACCTGATCTGATGAGGAACTTACTTCATTTCTTTCAACGTTTCTGGTAGCACCATTAAGCATTACTAAGCCACCATCATCTTCCAAAGAAGATGGAAAACCCAGGTCTTGATGCAGCTCGTGCTCCTCTTCATCTGAGTCAATGTGAAGCATAGCATTAAGTCTTGTGTCAGTAGGGAAGCTACTCCTCAGTTTTGGGGAGGCTCCTCGTGGACGGTCGCCACAGGCAGATGTCCCTGGCCTGGGATGGTTATTGTGTTCTATTGCATCAAGATAGTCATTTAGTGAGTCCTGGCGGCCTCTGGGAGGGGATGATCTTGAACCACCAGAGGTCAGCTCATCCTGGTCTGTCTCCAGAGTCCTACTAGTCCTTAAAGAATGTCTCAGGATTGTGTCTCCAGAAGATTCCTCAAAGACTGGGCCATTGGAACACACCGTGGATGTATCGTGATGTCCTGCTGGCATGTCCTCATCATCAGAGGGGCTGCCCAAGTCTCCATTTACAGAGTTGGTTCCTAGCAAAGTCCCAACTGTTTCTGGTGAAGCATCTGCAGAGACAGAAAGACTGAAGGTGAAACACTGAGCATCAAGAACACATAGTTCATTCTACTTAAATTATATAAAATACGCATCCTTGAAGATGCTTGCTAACTTCAATCAGAAAACTAAGGGAAGAAACTTCAGTCAAAGTAACAGAGGCATCTACAGTGTTGGAACAGCAGTTACAGAATTTTCTCTGTATAAGTCTGTATACTGTTTTGTAGGATATAGAAAAATTAAGAGGTGTATAGTATGCCTTTAAAGATTCCCATTTTCCTTTCAAAAGACAGAGCACTGCCAAGCATACAATGAGAATCATAAGCAGATTAATTTAGAATCAATCCAAGAAAATAAAAAACAATATGCTAAGTGTTGGTGGTTCTTGAACTGCCATCTCCAAGGCAGTACGTGCCATATCTAAATTTTGAATCCAAATACAAAAAAATCTGTAGTAGGAGGACCATACACAAATGAGAAAGTATATTGTTGTCCTCAACAACAGAAAAGCCTAGACATAGAAATACAGAGAAACTCTCTCCATACAACTTTATGGAGATCCAGATCATTGACAAATTCTCACCTTCGTGAACAGAAGATGTGATTTCCACTTTGAATTGGAGATACCCACTAACATGATCAGCAGGGAGCCTTCTGCCAAGATTATAGCTGAGAACCTGGTCTCTGCAAAATCAAAAATATTGGGTTTTTAACATTTTTGCTGGCTTCATGTTTTCAGTATTTAATTCCTATTATGGTCTTAAAATTGGCCACATACTCTGGTTTGCATGGAAAAGCACACCCCAACAATGGTGCAAAGTACGTTTTGTTAACAGATAAAGCAGCCTAAAAAAACTATGTTTGATCAATTCCAAATACAGATTGTGCCCCACCAATTCTTACAGATCCCTAAATATCTTAAGTTCTAAAGAAATCAAATTACAAAGGTCCCTCTCTAGGCTAACCTACTCCTTTCCCCAACACAGTGTTTTATAATTAACAAAACCTTTCTGCCCCCTTGTGGTTTTTACTATGTATGAAAGTCACAAATAGTTACTTCCTAATTTTTCACATTCAACAAAGCACTTCTACGTTCTGATATAGTAAAACTATTAATGCTTGAATTTATCTTTAAATACGTTCTTTAGAGTTACTGAATTCAGTGGGGCTCAGACTAGGTTAGACATTTGTATCAGCTTGAGACTTTGGATCAGATCCCAGGCTGTACATTTTTATTTAGGCACAGGCAGAATTCACAGCCTCAGCTCCCCTCAGCACAGCTGGGACAGCTGAAGGAAGAAGAGGGAGCTACTAAAGACCTGCAAGGAAATAATTTCCTACTAAAGGAAATTATTGCTATTTATGCAAATAACTTTATACTGGTATAAACACCTCTCTTTTACTGAGAGCACTCCTACTGCAAAATAAAACAAATTAAGTTATTACTGAAATAAGCTGCAGCGGTTTGCATAAACTTTCAGGGGAAAGAAAAAGCCCTGAGTGGACAAGCAGCCTCCCCTCTCCATGCTGCTCTATAGGCCACAGGATACCAAATCTCTGCAGTAGTGTCTCCAGGACCTGTCACAGATCCTCACTCTGTACTCCAAGTACAAGTCACCATCAGATATCTGAGGTTTCCAGTTCTTACATAAGTTTTATATTACTCCATGCCATTCAAGAATAGAGGAAGCCATGTCATGAATAATGCCTTCTCTGTATTGAGCTGAATCAATTCTAGATGATTCTCATGCTTATTTATCATGTTTTCCAGGAAATTAAAGCCACTGGCCATTTCATTACACAAATTTGTGAGCTCTGACTACAGCTAAAACTGGGGCAGAATTTATTAAAAGGGGATGGTTCTGGATTTCATCTTTTCATTCCTTAAGTATCATCCCTGACATCACCAAAATGATGGTTTCATACTTGCTTGACCCAAAAAAAAAATGCAAAAGCATTAGCAGTTATAATTGTGTATGTGGTACATTTCTACTTCACATCTACATTAACCACTACTTTAACTTTGCAAAACCCTTGGTGAAATATTGTCTGTCTTTACACAAAAACTGAAAATGGACAAGTATATTACAGAAGAAGAGGCAAAGATTTAATGTCAGTTCTAACAGCAGTATGACAAACTATCCAAATACCCATATTCTTAATACAGATTTCTTATACTGCCTTTCCTTTCCTAAAACAATTTGGTATATCAAATATACAGAACTGAAATTCAGAGCAGAAAACAAGCAATGTCTTTCAGATTAATGGTTTGAAAAAACAGAGGTGAGAACTGATGAACACAGCAAATTGGTAATTTCCACAAATCACAGCACCAGGAATCCCAGAGCACAAAAACATTTTGGTGTTTAGCAAGGAAATGTACACCCTGCACTAGGTTTTAAAACCAGCCTAGATCATGGTGTTATTTTTGAATGTATAGAGTGTGCAAATTTATTAGAAAAAGCTGCTTGTTCAACCAATATGTTGAAATTCAATGTGAGGCACTTCCTAGAAAAGTTTTATTGTGTATATACCACTGTTCTTGGATGCCACTACAAAACAAATGGACAAGCTTTTAAAGAAAGTTCTGTGTCAGAAGGTATCACCAAAATTTTAAGCTACTCTTACAATTTTATTCTTCCTTTACTTACTAGTGTAGACACCACTTTGAAAATGTAAAGCTGAAAACTGTTTTCAAATTGAATTTGATTTTCTCCCCTTATGCAACCTGTTACTTTGAGGGGAATATCTGTGGGAAAGGAGGCCAGTTTGTATAAGTGTGATGACACTGCCATGCCCTTAAGCTTTGAGCAGAAAATATGCATTTAATTTCACCATGATTCCTCATGGGCCTAATCCTGTGGCTTTTTTAATTCAATTGAGACACTAACTTCAGCAAACTTTGAGGCAGGGCCTTTAAAAGAGGCATGCACAAGAGGTGAATTTCGAGTCCCATCAGTGAGCTATTCATAACAACAGGCAATTTTAATTGTGTATTACTAGAAGCACTCAGAAAATAAGGACTCCCAGCCTTGCAGTTCTGGCCAATTCACTGAAGGGATATTACATCTCTGATTAGTGAAGTGACAATTAAAAAGACACCAGCTGTACAAGAAGCCAGTCAATTATACCTGCTTGTTCTAAAAGATTTGCACACACAACCATGTAGTACTATGAAAATGCCTTGCTTCTTGACTAGCTAGCCAGAGGGTAAGGTTTCTTGTGAATAGCATTTTTTATGTCAAGAAATAACGCTGAAAGAAAAAGACACACACCAACAGAAACGTGGGTACATGTATTCAGGACAGGGCTAGAAACGTTGCCATTTCCCAGTCAGGCAATAAAGCTATTATAAATTACAATATTTTCTTAGTACAGATGTAGTAAAAATTTGCTGGTCTGTATCAGAAAGCCAGAAAGGCTGCTCTTTGCTCTCAGTATCCTAGATGCTGAGTCCTCCTGCTGAACACAAGTTAGCATTAAGAATGGTTCCATTTACCCAATTGCATGTCTCTCCAGAAGTCTCTGAACGGGTATGGTTAACTTCCCAAGGAAGCGCTTGATGATCGGACGACTCTTGGCAAATTTGTCTTTAACCTCAATTTCCAGGACATCTGTTAGAAGTGCAACAAAAGAATATTTCTGGAAGGAAAGAACATATTTGACACCATATCAATACACCTTTATTCAGAAAGAATGTACTTAATTACTACTAATGTGCAGCAAACTCCAAAAGTAATGACTGATGACAGCAGTTTCCACATGACAAAATCATGTCAACATCATTTATTAAAGATTTTTTGCATATGTAACTAGCTTTTTACTGTTCCTCATCCCCTTTCACAGTTCCTTGAAAAGAATTGCTCAGTAAGAAACTGCACTGGATAAAAGCACTTTCAGGGTGTATGTCAGAAAGAACGCCCTGTATCCTACTGCTTGCATCTATTTGCATAGGGGAAAGCAAAAAGAGAAGGAATCCTGGCTGTACTCTGTCAGGTCCATGCAGGAGCAAGGAAGTGTCTCACTCCAGGCTGTGCTCAGAAGAATTTCCCTCCCAACACCATGCTTGGCATTCATGTTTTGTATGCATGACAGGAAGTCAAAAGAGCAAGGTGGATACAGTACATTCAGGACCAGCATTACTACAGAAGGAGAATTTTCTATGGAGTTTTTCTCCAGCATTGACAAATCTTCCCAGCAAACTCCAAGAGAACCTTTTCCTGCACTTGAGCCCTTTAAACAACATGGTGCTACTTTACGGAAGATTTCTTAATGTCTGGTAAAATCATTTTTCTACCTTTCCCTACATGGGAACATTAACAGTTACTCTTCTCAGCTTTCATTTTCATGAATTTTGTGAGTACTTCATCTCTTAGATCTGTACTGCTCTGTCAAGTCTGCCCAATGACAGCCAAATGTTTCAAACGTGGTAAAGGGCAAATGTTAAGCAAGCATGTTGGCAGACACATACACATACATACAGTGTGATGATAAATTCCCTTAGGAAAACAAGCTTAGGAACCCAAAATTTGTATTTGTCATCTAGATTTTAAAATATTCCAAATAAGCAAGCAAAGTATGGCATAACCTACTCAGAAAAAAACAAGGTCATCTGGTTATCCTTTTACTATCTGCCACCTTTATGACCTCTGAGCAAACCACCTGTGCACAATGCCTAATTCACATGTAGTTAGGAAGCCAAAGATAGATTGAACAATGAGAAATAGGAAAAATAGCTCTTCAGTTCAATGGTAGGTATCAGATAAACATCTTCAAAAAAACCAATTAAACTGGATCAGGAATAAAATACCTTCCTCATGCTGAGCAACTGTCACAACTGGATTCCTCTGATAAACAGAACTTAAAAATGTGTCACTCTCAGTTTGCTATAATATTGCAAATTACTTTGCAGCAAGTATTAGGTGTAAAACAGGATCAATCCTGCACCACTAGGACAGAATATCTAATGGGATCATAACTGCTGTTGTCAGAGCATTGCTAAAGGGAAGATCTAGCAGCTAAAGCAAGCTAATACAATGTGTGCAGCAGTGAACATTATCTCTTTTCTAATAAGCTTCAAAGCCAAGGAGAACTGGAGAAGGGGAAAAAAAGGGAGGGGATAAAAAGAGTGAATTTTCTATCTAGCTACTGGATAGATGGACAGACAGACAGACTGAAAGCTGAAGAATCAGTGTAGAGACGCGAACTTAGTTTTCTTAAAAGATTTTAGGACTACTCACATCTACAGTCTTTCCCACAACCAAGTACCCTAGGGCAGTGATAATGTTGGCTGGCCCTGCTCAGTGCTGCTTTACTGCTTGTTTGCTTTATGATTTGTGGAAATATTCCCCAAAGCCTACTCAATTTTCATCTTCCCAAAGAATACATTAACATTCACCACAGTACACACTTGCCAGTCCTGAAAGGGCTATGGATGTGTGTCAGCAGTTTCACTTTGCCACATAAACATTTATTTTCAAAAGCCCAGACATGGCTCTCCTGCATTCAATGACAGTTGTGGGACTGATTTCCTTCCGTGGGATGCACAGTTTACCCAGTACAAGCACGTTTGGCAAACTGGCCAGACTACCAGTTTCCCCCCTTGCTGAGTGGTGCTCTAACACCCTCCTGGGTTTTCCTTCCTGCCAAGGTGTAGCTTGCAGGGGCTACATCAAAGAGCATCCCCTCAGCCTGACAAAACTGAAAATTTGTCACCTGCTATGCAGTACGAAAACTCCATTTCCAAATGAAGAGTTGTTGTAATCACTGAGCATGAATGCTCATGTAGTGTAACTTCTCTTAAAGAGTCTTCTCACAACATATAATCCAACTTCAATTAATTTATTTTTGTAGTTTGATGAAACCTACAGGGTGGCTAAGTGAGTTCAGCTTTTTTTTAGCAGAGAAGGGAATGAACTGCCAGCAGCTTAAATTCCCAGCTTTAATATGCAGACAGTAACTGCTTCTACCCACTAACAGGGTTCCTAAAATTACCAAAATTTCTTTGTCACTTTAAATAACTAGCTACAAAATAAGCTCACAGCTTTAAGAGAGTAAGGCCTAATGCATGAGGAGAAAATGCAAGCCTGGTACGCTGCATCAGCTGGCAGACAGCTCCCAGAAGGGATACATTACCTCTCTGTGCCAAACAGGATTAGTTGTGTTACTGATGATAGTCGACCTTCTTTCCTGGCCATGGTGAGCAAATGTAGGAAATGTACTTTTCTTGCCTGGCTGAATGGACATCTTTAGATAAGGATCAGGGTTGAAGAACATGCCTTTTTTAAGTCCAGCTGCTCTAATATCTAAAAAGCAAAGCAAGAAGGAAGGAAAAAGGAACCAAGTAAATTAAAGCTAGTTCACAAAGTAGTGTATTCCTAAAATATTACCCAGGAAATCAATTCACCATAGATTACTAAATAAAGCAACTTAAAAGTACTCACACATTAACTGGATCCAGTGTACAGCAGGAAATCAAGTGTTTTCCCAAAAGAATATAAGGAAGAAAGGTATCAACATCCTCATTTACATTCGAGCCTCCACTTATTTGTAAAACAAAAAGCATAAACTTGTAGCTCACCTACAAATATTTTTCTCAGTAAGGCGTCTAAGGTATTTCCACTCAAAGAAAAAAAAGAAACCCCAACAGAAACAGCCCAAAATGAATCACACAGTACTTGTTTTGTTTCTGGGTGAGGAGAGAAGATAAAAAACTGTATGGGAGGTAATGCAGTGAAAAGACACTTTCCAAAAGTTCAGTCTTTGATAAATGTAACCTACCAAGTCTACTCTGGACTATTGATGCAATTTTCTCCCAACAGAGCAGATAATCCACCTCACATAAAATGAGGCAAAGTCTTCTGAAAAGGCTTCTTTTTTCCCTAGGGAAGCCTCAGTACTGCTGCCCTCACAACTTACAACAATAAATAATAATTTCCCAGGAGCATATTGTCATGACTAAGGACTTCAATGACAGTGCAAGCTTCAGCAACAAGAAAAATAAAGAGGTACTTTTTAATATAATATTAGATTTTAAACTTAACTGTAAAATATTTCTGTTTCTGTGTAGGTTTGCTGAATCAGAAGACTTTTCTTTTTCCATTAAGTACAGCAGTATGCTGCATGCAGCAATGCAACTGGCACATACAGTTTAGACATCCAGCAGAATTCACTGCTCTAAACTTAAATGCCATGCCTGTGGATTTGCTGAAAAAAAGAATCCTACCCAAAATTCAGAATTAAGCCACACAGCAGGAACATGATGAAATAGAGTCATGTGTAAATGAACAACCTAAAAACATTACAGGACATGAGTCACATGCCTATCAGTCAAAATAATTTCATGGGACTCCTCAGGCAGAATCACAACTGATGTTAAACAGTTATACAGATATTAAACAAAGCAGGTTTTTCAGAACACACAAAGCAATTACTTGTATAGTCCACTATGTGAGTCTGTACAACCTATCAGCTCTATCTCAGGTAACTGCTGAAAGGCCACTCCAAAAAGCAGTGCATTTTTTCTGCTCTACCTCTACAATCTCTGCACATTTTATTGTCAGCTCTTCAATATTCAGAAGTGAATTTAATCTGCCTTTGCTCAAGCTGAATATGCTTCTGTCTCACACAGGATTTCCCTGGAATAAAGTGCTAATCAAAACAAGTGAAGCTGGTAGACCGCACCCCTACAGCTATTTCACTGTAGTGACAGCTTAGCTCTGTTACAAGTGAAAATTTTTCCCTTTCTAAATCACCATTCAGCTATTGCTTCTTTCAAAGTGATGGAGCCAGACTGCATTTTAGTTACAAGTTATGCTTTCCACTCTTCAATCAGAGAGGAACTGTCCCTTGTGCAAACTTGAAATTTCCCTAAATTTTTCATGCTGGGATATATCAAATCCATTTCTTTCACTCCTGGAGATCCATGATTCTGGCTGGTTTTCAACAAACAGAAGTTCTAAAGAAATGACATCTTTCAAGCCACTAGAGTGTGCTCCTACAGAGGCTAATGAAGAAAAGCAATCCATCTTTGATGTTATTTAGACCAGAAACTTATTTTTTTTTAAACAATAATTTGTAAAAGATAGAGAAGTATTGTTTTTTACCTGATAGGGTAAAGCTGACCAACTTCCTAGAGTGCTGAGCTCCAGAAGCACCTTCATCTGTGCCTTCTACTCCCATCTGAAGAAGAGGAAAAAAAAGAAATATACCACAGAAGTTTTCATCTGCTTTGTACATGCCTGAGGATGATATAACACAATTTTAAGATACTATGCTAGGGAAGAAGCTAACCAAATACTGCCTTGCTACCACAGACAGCCTCAGCCACAGCATTAGTTTACAGCAAAATATCTATTATTTATGTCACACAGTGCTAATATACCAGTAGCCCAAATCTTCCAAACAGAACATGTATAGGCTAACACACATGCAGACAATATGAATCAGAGAAAAACCTGTATCTCTTACGGCTTTCCCTTTTGTAAAATAACAAACAACAGCATGGATTTGTAAAACACATCAAAGCACTGAGCTGTCCAGTGACAGCACATGTAACTTTTGTCACTTTCCACAAATAGATAATTTAGTGTGCAACAAAAAAAAAAGCAAAGAGATCAAAGAGAGACTAAAAAAGCTTTTAGCTCTATTAACAAAAGCTCCTTTCAAACAGAAAAGCGCATCAGACATCTAAATATAAATGTGGTCTAAAAGCTTATGCTGCACAGATTTTTGAGGTTTGGTTTCTACTGAAATCCCTTATTAGGTAAAGAACTACTTCAGAATAAAAGTTTCTCCTGTATTAATGTCTGTCTCTTTCAACTAGCAGAAGGATTTGTCTTTCAAGACAGAGGAGATGTGCATCCAGCCAAACAATCTATCACAGAGACATCAATGGAGAGATCTCTGAAGACAAATGGTTCCCTGGGCAGGCACTGCACTCACTCCCAGGCAGGAGAGGTGACACAGAAAAAAATCTGAGCCAAACACAGCACTGAGGATTAATACCAGTGATAGAACAGGCTCTGATGTATTGGAAGATGCAAATCAGCTGAATAAAAATGGGCACACCTGTGACTGTAGATGAAGAATGTGAGGCAGCCCTGAGCAGTGGTTTGAAGTCACCAGATGAATAAATGACTCTGGAGCTGCAGTAGCCACAGGGAAGCTTCTTTGCATTCATCAAACACATAGTCATTACTTTTTATACTGCTTTAAGCTGCTTAATAATATCATTTCAAATACTTCCCACGATGATCAGCAAGCACAGTAGAATTTCATTGGAATTAGCAAACGTGGATTTCTCCAGACAAAGTGATGAGGAACCAGCCATGATGATGGGGCCTGGCATCCCCATGGGCCTCAGCAGTCTTGTCAGGGGACACCCCGTACCAGCAAGCACTGCCACTCACCAGCCAGTCCATTCCCTTCCCTCACTGCTGGCTTCATGGGCACTTCCCACCTCTCAGGGCAAGACAAGTCTCACCAGAGGGCTCAGAACTATCCCTTTTCCACCCAGCATGACATTATTATGCCAGTGATTTTATACAGATGCCTAAGTAGTGACAGGTGGTAGCAAAACTATGAAGGCATCAAAAGCAATGGGTTAATTCCAGCTGGATCACTGTCCCCTTGTCCACAGACAGATACCATGGAAGCAGTGAGAGTGATCCCACTGTGATAGCAATGCTGTCCAGGCAATGCCACAGGAATGCTGTGTATTCCAGTTTCCTCTTTTGGGTTTATTTCTGCACACACTGTTTTCCTTGTTAAAAATGTTATTCATCAACAAAAAGGCCTTCCCCATTCTATACCTGTTTTTCTGCTACAAGTTGGACTCCATTCAAATAACATAATTTTTATTGCTAACTTCATATTGTAGAAAACAGAACGTGCTGACAATTCAGCTATAGTAACATGAACAGTGACAATGTTCCCTAGCACTTCCACGACTTGTCTATACAACCTCTTCCTGTTCCATTATGATCTAAACAGCAGTTTCAATTCTTCTGCCCCAAGTGAAAAATTTCATCCCAGCACATACACACAGAGTTTTGCAGCACAAAGGCCATGTCATCTGGTGTAACACAGTGTTTCTAAATGCTCCATCAGGCCTTCTATCTCCTCTGAGCCAAAGTAACACAATAGAATGTTAGCTGCTTATCCAAAAATATGATGGAATGAAATACCTGGTGTGATACACCATCAGTATGAAAAAACCCAGTAAGCAAGGAATTTATTTCACCATAAAAAAGGGGAGTGAGCACACCATGACTCTTACCTCTTCCTCAAACAGCATTTCTCTAAGAAAAGACAGAACCAGTACCAAGAGAACTCAGTGGTCTCTATTGCACAGTTCTTAAGCTCATCACCAAAACCACGGAAATGCAGTGAAGTTTTAATGTTTAACAACAGGTTTACTTACACATAACTAACCCAATATGACATTTTTAGGAAGTATCATCTGAACTGTCATACAACATTCTCATCAGGAAATCTAACAGCTCTCTATTTCTGGAAGGCTGCACTGTTAACGCAAACAAAAATGTTTATAAAAAATTACCCCTTCTAGCAGGTGTGTGAATTCTGTAAAATAGCCAGGACCCTGCATCACCTTTCAAATGAAAGACATTTAAAGAGCAAAAGCTGGTATAAGCCTTCAGAATTACCATGATTCTCAAAGACAGCCCTCCAGGTAACTACCAAGTCATTAAATGCATAGTTAGATGAGAGATGTTCAGATGTCCTTTTGTTCAATGATTCTCAAAACTGCTGGTGGATAATACGATAAGGTCAAGAAAATACAAAAGTTCAAGTGGTTTCTCCACTCAGTATAATCACTCTGCTTCTCAGTAATGATATAGTGCAGCACTCAGCCTATTATAAGGGTTATTCTGAGATGCATTTTTTCCTCTTGCTCAAAATCAGACTACCTGTCTTTAGTTTATAAATTGATTAAAGACAGTAGCTGGCAGGCTCATTAACTATGACACATTTTCTCCTGTAAAGTATCGAGTCTGTATGCATCTGTGAAACTGTTACTCATACTGAGATCTGACAATTAAATGATGCTACCACCTAGGTTGGTAATGCTAAGAGAAAACCCACACACATTTGGATATTATAGATACAAAGTCTAGTACAGCACATTTAGTGTCAGATAACCATAGCATGTTGTGTATATAATACACAACACTGAAAAAGCCCAAGTTCAGAATAAATGTTATGCAGTCTGAGTAATTTCTGCTTTACTGCACCCTCAACACTGCAGTTGTCAGGACACCACCCTGACAGTTGTGATCTTAAATATTTGGCAGCTAACATCAACAAATCAAATGCACTGTGAAACTTGCTGAAGCTTAGCTGCAGAACTAACCTGATAGCTAAATCACTTGTAGCAAAAGCACCATGGTTCAAGTTTGGAGGCCTTTTCTGCCACTGCTTAACAACTATTCCACTGCGACGTAAACAACTAAAAAAACTCCTCTAAAACTTAAACAAGTCTCATAACACAAATGCACTAAGACAATACTTCTTGATAATCAGGGAATTACTAAATTTCAATGGTATATGAACACTGAAAGAATTCAGTAAGTTTTGCAAGAGCAGAATTTTTTCCAGTTTAATTCATACTAACAATTGCCATCTCTGCAACAGTTTCATACTGAATACCAGGAAATAGTTAAGAAATAGGAAGAAATGGAGACTCTGGACATGGTTTCAGTTATATAATCATGTGAAAATTTTCTATTATGGTGTTAAATTACAGAAGACTCTAAGTAGTAAAAAACTGAATGCAAGCAAAGTCAAATTCTTAGCATAAAAGACTTCAGTTAAGCCCAGTGACTTTTTACCGTTATTTTATTATGAGCAATACAAAACCATGAAAATAACTTTCCAGTTGTCATAGTTTTGTAAGACAGCACTTTTTTTTTTATAATTGTTGTCAATAGTAAAAGTAGGAGACATTGATGGTTGGTCTGACAGTTAATATTGTCATTACTACTATCATTTTATAAAACCTATCAATAAATCATCCCCAAATACAATGAACAAAGAGGCTAAACTCACCATCACAGCAGGGTTTTTCACAGTGATACATGGAGTAGTAGCTCTGAGGGCTCCACTAACACCATGATAGTATTTAAAACAGATCTTTATTTCAGCTGAAAAGAAAACAAAAACCACATTAAACACTTCATGACTGACCCTAGGCAAAAGAGACACAACAAAAGGGTCCAGCATTCAGTGACCTATCTTCAGAAATACCCTAACAGGAAATTAAAAATAGAGCTGCTGGTTATATCCTTGTTGTGTGTTGGGTCATTCTGTTACTTAACAGACAAAAATTATAACTTACCTAATTCTGCAACTTTTATTTCTGCTACTATATCATCAGCCCTGAAAAAGGCATATAAGACATTTGCCGCTAGGATGATTTTGTAGGACTTTGGAAGAACGTGACACATATGTGAAGGAAGCTGGAATCACTTTATGTATCAGAACACAGGAAAGGTAAATGTTGAACCATGTTTCTGGTCCCACTGATTAAAGTTTTGTTTGCTAAACTGCATTTGCTGCAAACAAAAGAGTATTATGTTTAACTGGAGCCTGACCTCCACTGTAGTTCCTCTGCATTCTTCCAACCAAGCAGAACAACTATAATTATGGCTGCCCTTGATCCTCTGGGATTTTCCCTATCTGGAACAATGTCTGTTTTCCTTCTCCATTGGGATAACTCTTCTGTGTAAGGCTGATGAGGGTTTTACCCCTGGGCACAGAGATGGCCACAGGCAGACAGCAATGGCCAAAGGCAGGCAGAAATTACAGCAGCCAGTTCAGACACAGGATGTGTATGAAAGTCTTGGCAGGTCAATTCCTCTGCTTGGTTTAACAATATGTCAGTAGTCCTGAAGTACAAAACCCCAGTTTGGTGTAAGATTTTGAGACATATATGGCCTGATTCCTTGAGGGCTGAGGTACCCACTAATCCCTACTCAGAAACCCACTCTGCAAGCCTGCTCATCCAAAAAGGATTATTTATTTTTAAATTTGCTGCAGTTACATATCAACATTTATTTACTATCTTCCTCCCAGAACAAAGAGGAGACACCTCAGAACAACTCTTCAAAGGAAAGTGTCTGGCTGACAGTGCCTCCAGGGAGTCAGGAGGTGGAGAAGCTGCTGAGCCCACTTCCTCCTCCTCACAGATGAGTTCACACACACAGACAAAACATGCTCTATTTACCACAAGCTTTACAGCAAAATTCAAAATGCAGACAGGATTTCTAATCACCTACAAAGGTTTATGAGACTTAAAACTCATCAGGCAGGACTATGGGTTAGTTTCCTCCTGGACTGAGCAATTCTGCTTACCTACCAACAATGCTTGTATCCAGGACTCACAAGAATTTCTAACTCACATAAAATCAGAGGTTCAGCACTTGCAAAATTTGGGAGGATTTATACCAAGTACTGGACTCTCCACATTGTAAAATGCACATACTAAGTAACAAGAACTCAAGTCTGAGCATCTCTTATTCATACTGAGAACATATTATAGCTACATGAGAGCATGGTTAAGACAGTGTACTATTCCAACCAAAACTTCCAATTTCCAGCTATATTGCCTGCTTTTATTGCATTGTTTACTTTTATTGCAACCCGAGCTTAATTTTCAGAGTTTCTGGAGCTACTGTTTATCCAGTCTGCTGTGACTATCTTCTGTCAATTCATCACTTTCAAACAGAATCTAGCAATAGAAAGGTTACCAGCTGCTGGCTCTATCCACAGACAATCCATAATGCGATGGGGGACAAATACTCTCACTACACTGACAGGTACATTTATCTAAAGGCTGAAATGCAATACTACAAGTTTGGCATCCTCATATTTCTTTCTCTCAATGACTTCTATGAGCATACAGTACTTTTCAATACCTGTATATGGCTGGTGATAGAAAAATGCTTGACTCAAGAAATGGATCTGACATTCCCTTTCAGGTACACTAAATTAAAAAACATTCAATCTAACAAACAAAATACCAAACTTCAGGACTTATTGCTAGAAATAATTAGAAAAAGCAGAGCACTTAAAAACATGACAATTAGACTTCTTCTCCCACTTGCCAGCAGAAGCAGCACTGATTCAGTTTGGGCTTTATACAGCACTGCATTTAGAGAAATGGCAGATCAGCTGTTAGCACTGTGTCAGTGGGATTAATACAAGAGAAACTGTGCTTGAAATTCAGCACAAAATTGAAAAATGGGCTACCCACGATAGGCATGCAGATGTTGGCAAAACGAGCATGGATTTGCAAGACTGGATCTTATACACAGCAACAATACAAACACTTCATAGGGTAAGAGACACCAAAGTGGTTTTTTTCTTGGCTAATAACGCTAGGAACTGCAGTTAATGTTAACAGAAGAAGAGATCTCAGAGGAACCCTGTAAGTTCAAAGCAGCTGAGGATGTAGCTTTTTGACATGTCTTGTGTGGTGCTATCAGAAAAAAAATCTGGATTAGAAGAGGTTTTTTCTTGATGACTCATGGATTCCTGACCTCTAAGTCTATTGAAAACAAGTATCTGTGGCTGATCCAGTAGTTACAGCTGGTGTGCTGAGATGTGTTCTAAGGCAGCAGTAAGTTCAATTACCTGCAAACAGGACTTCAGTATTTTGAGAAATGAGTTCAATAACATATTAACCCAGAGGTTTCCTCTGAACTATTCCATACTCTAAATGCACTTTAGCATGTGTCACCTACAAAGTTTTCCCAGTTTCTTTCATTTCTCCTGCCACCTTACTTTTATGTGTTGCCTTCAGGGGGAAACTGGCATTTCTCTTTTTTCTTTCCTATTAATTCTTCCTCAACAGGTTAATGAGAATGCTTTGCATGGGATCCCTAGTGAAAACATTAAGATCAGTAAACCCAGCAAAGGAGATACATCTGTACCTGACCACAGGACCATTTGCTCTATCATTAAAGAAAATAAGATGTTTCAGAACACAAAAGAATTTTCATTCATGGGAAAAATTAATATACTTTAGATACTACACGTGTCCTTTTATAATTGACATTCCTGCAGACATACAGACCACAATAAATTCCTTCTTTAATTAAAAATAAGTCAAAAATTAAATTGGGGGGATTTATGATTCTTTCAAAGCTATCACATGGCCATATAAAAAGTGATATAAATGTTAATTAATCTGAAAACTCTGTGAAACCATATTCCCCTTCTTTTAAAGCTAATAGCTGTTACTATGTCATAACCATAGTCTTATAGCTCCATTACACAAATCAGTTGGAATCAGTAAAGGTTTCTGGGACTCAAACATTGACATTTGAATTTCAAAAGAACACCTGCATGAAATTATAGTGCTTTACCTCTATGGACCATATACTTTTGCCTCTTCAATAATAAAGGGATCAGTTTACACTAAATAACAGCTTGGGTTTAAAACATCACTAATTCCCCAAAGTTCCTCACTAACTACTTTTTTACTGCCTTTAATACTTTACCTTAGCTCATCAAAAGAATGTTTCATTAAAGAAAGATACTAAGAACACATAAACACATGAGCATAATCCTTGGAGAATGCATTCTTTCCAGGAGACTGATAATGCAGGAAAGCAAGTGTGTTTGCTATGAGAACAGCTTGCTCCAGACAGACCCTAGTCAAACAAAACACCTATATTAGAGGTGGAACCATCTCCACTGAGAAGGGATAATCTCAGATACATCTCAAAAAAGAAGTCATATCTAAGTTGGGTTACAACAGAACAGTCTCTAGAGCAAAACAGTGCTCCTGGTTCACTGTATGGAACCTGCACAGCAGCTGAAACTTCCTGGCCACTGCAGCCGAGTGCCCAGAAGGTACTTGGGCTGAATCCATAGCTCTCTGCAGACAGAAACATATGTCCTCCAACATTCACTGAGGAAAAAGCTGACAGAACAGTAACTCATTGGAAAAATATGAGAGCATGTTCTGCAAAACTTATTTAAGAAAACTAGAACAAATGAAGTCACTCACATTCATGCTTTACAAAGCTATAAAGGGAGATGCAATCCATGAAAAAGCTACAGATTTAAATCCTATTTTTTCACATCTGAACCTGACAGACAGAAATTTAGCAGTGCTATGCATGTCCTGCTTGTTGAACTTTTCTGTAGTGTGACAGTTCAGTGAACTCAACATTTCTGTTTGGACATTTAGCATTCTCTTCTCTGCATCACTTTCAGCATGTGCATTTTTGATTACTTCCTACTGGACAGTAGCAAACAAGCATCAGAATGCAAGGGCCAAAGCTGGCAGCCCTCAGGTACTTGCCATCTCTCTCAGCAGGTCTATCACAGACTTTATTTTACAGGAACATTAGGCAGACCACCTACAAAGTGACTTACAGAAAGCCTTTTAGCTAAAGTAGGATCAATAACAGAAAATGCTTACGTCCCAGTGGTCTTTCCATCTAACCTGCTTCAAAGGGAATGTGGACAAATGCTTGTTCAGGTAACAGAGCATCCCTATCCCTACCAGCCCCACTCACTTTGCTGTCATCAGAGATTCTTATTTAATAATAGTCAAGAACACTGACTATTATGCTCCAGTTTGGCAAAATATTTAACTATAGTCTAACCTTTAAAACAAAACACTGGGGTATTATGTGCATAAGGAAGTCAACAAAGCCTGCTACAAATGTAAAAAATACAAGACTTGATCCTGTTTCAGTTATTTTTGATACTCAAAAATAGCTGTTAAGAGACAACATAAAAAGCCAGCAGAAGAATAATAGAAGTATTTCTAACTGAGTGAATATGTCTATAAATAGAGTAGGGACAATAACCATGAGTCCCCAGACAGACCACTGAAAGGGCACTGGTTGCAGGGCACTGCACAGATGAATGTTCCAGGCTCAGAACAATTCCATGTGAGAAAACCATGACCTTTACAGAATTTAACTGGTAAAATTCTGAATGGTAAAAATATAAAGACTGGACACAAGTAATGGACTACATTCATAGAACATTCATTAACATTGACCATTACGGCCAAAACCATTACAAAAAATAAACTCTATTCATACTTCTAGTTACAAGTAGCCCTTAAAAGATAAAAGTATATGAAGTTCAATTATTAAACTGGCTTTTTTTTCCTTCGATATCTTCAGCTTTTAACAAAAAAAAAGAGAGCTGGGAGTCTGCTTTTCTAGCTATAAAGTAAGGCATTTCAGTCCTAATACACTATTTCTGCAAAAGTTATAATTTCATGGAAATAGGAACTGAATACCAAGAACTCCACATGAAACTTCACTTTTAACATGGTACCAGTGTAATGCAAACACATATATTACCATGTTTTCTGAATATATCTCTTAGTATACTCATGTTCTTACTCATGGGGAACGAACAGACCAAGAGCTGCCCTGCTGAGTAGGGCTTGGGGGCAGCTGGTGGAGGGGAGGCTGGACATGACCCAGCAATGGGCACTCCCAGCCCAGAAAGCCAAACGTGTCCTGGGCTGCATCCATAGCCCCGAGGGCACCAGGGCAAGGCAGGGGATTCTGCCCCTCTGCTCTGCTCTGAGATCCCACCCAGAAGCCTGCATCAGCTCTGGGGCCAGCACAGGAGGGGAGTGATTCCACAGGAGGCCATCAAGAGATTGGAAGAATGGAGAACCTTTCCTATGAAGACAGGCTGGGAGAGTTGGGTTTGCTCAGCCTGGAGAAGAAAAAGCTCTGAAGAGAACTCACTGCAGTCTTTCAGTACTTGAAGGGAGCTTATCAGAAAGATGGGGACAGATTTTTTACCAGGTACAGTGGATAATGGTTTTAAACTAAAATAGGGTAGATTCAGACTAGACCTAAGGATGAAACTTTATACAGTGAGGGTGCTGAAATGCTGGCACAGGTTGCCCAGAGAGGTGGTAGGTGCCCAGCCCCTGGAAGCACCTAACATCAGGTTGGATAGGGATCTGAGCAACCTGACCTATCAAAGACGCCCCTGCTCATTGCAGGGGGGCTGGACTAGAGAACTTTAAAGGTCTCTTCCAACTCAAATTATTCTGTGATTCTATGCCACAAACGAGATCTTAGTTCAAAACACACTGCATCTGTGCAGTCACTGCATCCAAGTATCGCAGTGTGGCACCAGAAGTAATTTAACCACAAACATCCCAGGGGGGATTTGGAAATGATTGATGTGACAAGACTGGCAGTCTCTGGATGAATCCCAACAGCTGCCACTGTGGATTACTGCTCACAGCATAAAGCCACAGCACTGCTAAAGAAAATATATGCAAATCAATGTATTTCTATTCTACTGACAGTAATGACTATGACATCAAATGGTATAAATAACAACAAAGGTAGGTAAAGTAGGTGAAGGTGCTTCTTGTGGACACTGTAATTAACACTCATGGGACCAAAACTACAACTTATAAATACAAGGCCAATACAATCTCAAAGCAGGCTCTCAGCCTAAGCCTGTGCTAATAAACCAGGCAGGACCATGGCAGAGAATCAAGAGTGAGCACATGCCCATCCATAGTGCTGAACTGTAACCACCCCCTGCTTGACCTACTGGAATATGTACAGCTTTTCACTTCTGGGCACACTGCACATGGAAGTGCATAAGCACCAGTTACCTGCTGCATGGCAGTGACTGTCCTATGCTGATCTCCCTGCCATGGCATCTCCATCATGACCTGTCCTTCTCTGTACTGCAGAAACCTGACTTGCAAGCTGCAGATTATGAATGAGCAGCAGCTGATAGTAGCTATCCCAAATAAATCTCACACTTCTCACGTGTTTTTTCTATCACCAGCCTTCCTATGGATCATTTCACTCCATCTTTCTGTTACCTCTGTTCTCCATATAGAATACCATCACCATCCACTCTGTTTCCAGCACAATGCCCCAAAGGGTATTGTGCTTCCATCCAAAGCTCACAGACTGCTATACCCAGAGAAACACCTGCCATCTGAAATCATTGCTGGGGCAACTGAAACCTCTCTTGCACCAGAAAGTAAAGGCCCCAATGTTGGGAAACCTGAACAGCCTGATGCCATGCTAAATACCAGATGACCATACTATATGCAAAAGCATTAAGCTGTGTTGCACTTTCCCACTACTGCTACCTGTTTAGGATAATAGTCCTTGAACTTGCTTCCTTTTACAGGAGGGTGAAAATTGTAAAGCTGGGTTTAGCAATCCTTCTGTAGTTTACACACCAAAAAAAAACCTGACAGAGCCATCCAGTGAGTGAGTCATTGTTTTCCTTTGCTCACATTTTAGCAAGTCTCAGAGCAGGATGTTTGAAAGCCACCTCTGCTATGTGAGGAAACAGCATATCAGGCATATTGATCCTCAAACTCACCTTCTTGAATGTCTAAAATGACTGGGTTCCCTTTCATGCCTACAAAGCACTTTTGCTCCTTCCCCAGGGAAAAGCAAGAGGAACAAACACCTGCCTCTGTACTGGCTGGCTCTGCAGTTCAGAGCAACACACACTCTCTCAAGGTGACATCTTAAGGACACTGGCTGTTTGTGATGGTGAGCTGGACTTGGTATTTTGCAAATATTTTCCTTCTCCTCTGCATAATATTTCCTCCCTCCCCTTCTTCAGCCACTCCCCTCAGAGGCTGCTTGTTTTTCTGGAATTAAGTTCACTTCTCTTTATTTCACTGTTGATTCCTTTGATTTTCCCTTCCAGGGCAGAGCCTACAGAATTTTTGTGTTGATTTTTGTCTGAGACAAATAGAGTTTTCTTTGATCATCCTTATTTTGCTAATTTTGGATGCTTTGAGGGGAATTAACGTCTGTTTTCAGTACGAAGAGGAAGCTCTCCCCTCCCTTCTTTCTGCAGGTTGCTTGATCTGAATAGAGCAGATGGCAAACTATGCCTTAACATGTTACTTTCTTGGAAAAATAGGAGATATTGAATCCCCAGGGAGGGATTTTTAAGATGAATAAATTAAGTGATCTTAATACTGAGCTACAAGACTAAGACACACAGTAATGTGAAATTCAGAAAAATGTTTATCCAAGTCTACCTTAAACATAAGCATAAATTTGAGAGACCTTGGTGAAACTATAAATAAGTTTATAATTACACTCATGGAAAAACAGATTCCCAAACTGAGGCATAAAATGTTTTTCTTAAAAGATACAAATCTTTTGCAGAAGGAGTCCAAGGTCTAACCCAGCTGACTCCCACTGGCTAACATTAATGCAATTAAAATGGGAATACTCCTTCTGCATGAGATTTGTTTGCATATGGCTCATTAGCAATGCTATAATTCTCTGTACTTCACCCTCCAGAGATATTACTGGTGAACAGATACATAATGTCCCTAGGCTGTGACACTGCCAGGGAAAACCCACATCCAGAGTCTTTGGTTTAAGTGCATGCTGACTGAACACAACTCATTATCCAACATTGGTGACTTACATTCCCTTTCTTCCCAAAACAACATGACAACTTTAGGCCACTTTTGAGTGTAAATCCTAAAGGATTATTGTAGTGACTTAGCATAAGTCTGTTAATGAGCATCATCATTGCCAGAGCAGGTTCAATGTTTCTCAGGCTTGCAGAAACCATTTCCTTCTTCTCCTTGAGTACAGGTAGAGCAGGGAACCTGCAATCATGTAGGTATCACAGTATATAGGTGGCAATTAAGTACTGTTCTCCTCTGCTTGATACTTCGTGAGGAATACTGTGTCTAGTTTTGAGTCCCTTGGTTCAAGAGCAAAGAGAAAATGGAGAGTGCAGAGCAGAGGGCAACAAAAGTGATTGGGATGGATAAAATGTGACATATGGGAAGAGGCTAAAGGAGCTGGCCCTGTTTAGTCTGGTGAAGAGGAGTTAAAGGCAAGACAAATGTTACTATCTCTACTCTTTCCAGTTCTAGCAGAGATTTTAAAAGGGGCAATGGCCCCAAGTTTAAGCTATAGCCATTCTTATTGGATGTCACAGAAATCTTTTTAGCTGGAACAATACTACAGCATTAGAACAAGTTACCTACAGCATCCACAACATCTTTGTCCTTGAAACCGTCCAATAAAAACCACACTTGAGCAGGTCAAATACTGGTCCCAGCTGAGAGCAGATTGGATGCAATGAGTATTCCTATGCTGTGGCTAGTCTCCAATTGAGTTTAGATCGATCCATTTACACATTTGGTTCATGCTGGTCCCCCAGACATTGCCCCCCTTATGGATCTGCTGCTTCAAACATTCAGGGATACTGGTAACAGTCTGCTGAATGTCATTACTGTGAGGAGCAAATATGATAAACCCCATGTACCATGACCATGGTATTTCGTGTATTCTACCTCGCATAGACAAACATAAGAAATATACAACTGGAGAGCTCTTTCCCAAATGTGGAAAACAATGGTGGACTAAAGCATCAGAAATACCTTAAATTTAATAATCTGGCACATGTTTACTGGAAATGTTAGACTCCTCATTTGTCTCTCCCTCTTGCTGTGACAGGGACATCACGTGCAGTGCTAGACTGAGAGACAAATCATATCTCCACCACAACAGAAGAAGGAGGTTAACAGGGGAGCTAAGTTTGGCACAGGCTGGGCAGTGCCAGGTCTGCAGGGCATGGTAAGAACCCCACAGCACAGCTCTTCCCACACCCAGCCTGGCACTGCACCACAGTGACAGCGCAGTTGTACCTGGAGGGCACAGCCACCTGCTGCGTTTGCCCCTGCTGTGACTTACTGAGCTGAGGAATAGAAAACAAATGGAAAAGAGCAGCTGCCTGTAGTTGCATCAGTGTTGCTTCACCATCTATAAGTTACAAGGAAAAACCTTGCTGAACAAACATGGTCACAGACCTCTCGTTTAAAAAGTGGAATCAGAAATTCGGTAAAGTGTTTCAGTGCAGTTTTTGACCTCTCACTAGAAACACCAGTGTCACTGGTGACATATTTATCTACCATACCATGTGCTATAGCAACATATGCTCATAAACACTCCCTTTTACAGTTCTCAGCTGCTGCACAATTGCTTGTCTCTTGTTCATTGTATGGCAGCAGAGGTGTTAGTGAAGCTCACCATGACTGAAGAACACACATCCTGCACTTCCTTTCAGCTGACTGTGATGTGCAGTTAGTTGCAAACTGCAAAGTCAGCTGCAGCTGATTAAACTAGTAGTACTTGAAGCATTAGTTTGGGTTACTAACATGAAATGGAAATATTATTCAAGAGCCTCACCTCAATACACTATGGAGCAACACATAACCAGCTAAAAGATACAAACATCCCTGAAGGAGTTCATGTACAAGAAAGATGAGGCAATGAACTTTACCAACAGACATTTTAATCTGCCTTAATATACCAGTGTCTTTGGCACCAGGGATGTTAACTATCTTTATTATTTTCTTGAGCATTCTCTTCAGTTCAGCCATTGCAATGTAATGAACTCCTAAAGTGGAATTTAATTTTATCCTATTCAGGCCCTTTTTCTTTCTTTTTTTTTTTTTTGTTTTTTTGAGAAGTATGCTGTGTAACACATAGGGCAACTTGGCAAGATTCAATGATGAGTTCTAGAAATAGGAAGCTTTAATATTTATTTTTGGTAGAGGGTATACAACACCTCTTAAAATACATGTATTACTGTTCTATCAGTTAATTAGAATAAAAATTTCTGCCAAGACCTAAGTAAGCAGCACTGCAGTGTTTTACTTCACTGCAGTGAAGTAAGGAGTGGGAGTATTTTTATTTTTTTTTTTAACTTATGAAAGAGGATTCATTACTGTGAGGGTAAACAGGTGGTAGAGCAACTCAGAGCTCTTCTGGGACTGATTGCCACTTTGATGCTTGGCACATCAGAGTTTCAGCAAGCTCTGATACAACATCCTACGATTAGAACCTCCGTTTCTTTAGGATCATATGCTTCATATGGTAGGATAGCATAGCTTCATCAAAAAGCAAAAAAAAACCAACAAAGAAAAAAACCCAGTCCACAGCAGAGTGGCTCAGTTTCCTATAAATCCTGCTCATCTGTGGGAGTGGTGTAGCTCTTCAGTTTGAAGCTTGACTACCAACACAGTTCAACTGAAGGCTTTTTATTTCAGTCACATAAAGACTCAGTATTTCCTAACTGCCCAGCAGATTTTCCAGCTCAACAAATCTTCAGCTGAGAAATTCTGATGCAACTGAACAGGACATTGGCACTTCCTAGAGTCAAATCCAACCTTCCCACTAACAAACATCAGCAAGCATTATGAGCTTACTACCTTTTCCTTCACACACACTATTAATATTTGGCCAGCTGAAATTTGAACTTCTGTGGGAAGAGACTTCATCTTTCAATGTGTATATACTACATCACACCACACAAGGCAACTCCTTCCTCCCCTAAACTGAAATGTGCTAAGAACATCACTAGAATACAAATGTACCTCTAAGCCCAACTCCATTTTTATAGTGTCTGTGCAAACGCACTGGAAAATGCTCCCCCTGGGAGCAACACAATCAATTCCCCTGCTTCATCAGAGGGACTGATGAAATGGGTATCAAATGCCACCCTGTTGACCTGCCTTGGAATATGCACTGCATAAATAGGTACTCACATTCCATAAAGTAGGGGCCAGGTTCAATTCGCCACACAATTTGTCCTTTTTGCGTGCCAGTCACTCCCCGATTCTTGGAATCCCAGAAATTGGCTGGAGAGTTCTCATCTGAAGGAGGGAAGACAAAAAATAATTTCAGCAAGCAGTATTTAAAATAGAAGTTTTCTTGGCTTTCTGTTCCAAGAGGCCCAAATACAAAAAATTACTGTATTAAATTAAAAAAATAAAGAAATCAAATTAACTGGCAAAAGATAAATAGCTTCTCTTGTACACTTGATAGATCAATTTATGCAGAGTGAGCAGTCAGACACACAGCCAAAGTAAATATATGGCTTCCTGTAAAAGGTGACCTGCCAAGGTACAGTATTAAATTCCAAAACTTCCCTATTCCAACAGAGAGGCTATTGGAAGTGTAGAGTTGATTGAAACTGCATACCAGAGTTACCACACCATGTCATACACCAGTCCTGCTCTGTGATGTGAAAATCTAGCATTCATTCCCTAGCTGGAAATGCAGAATTGTAACTAGGGGTATCCAGTTAGAGACCCAAAGTGCAGAACTGTCAGTAAGCCAGAGCTAGAAAGGAGAGATTCAGCAAAATACATTCAGAGAAAACATTCAAAGCAAATAGTATCTGCAGAGCAACTTAGCAATATCAGTTTTACTCCATCTCAAATTAAGATTTTTGTCCTAACAAACACAACTCTTAGGGTCGTTTCATCTTCCAGCCTGTATTCAGACACCCAGAACACCAAATGAATGAAAAAAAACCAGGGGAAAAAGCTGTTTTGAAGGGCAAAAAGGTTAGTTCTGATGACATGGACAAAGCTGACATAAATCCAACTCAACCTTTTTGTACAGGAAGTTCTTTGGAAGTATGTATTATGACATTTTATCAGTGCATTTCAGCAGCTGTTTGTTAACTAGACTAGACAAGAACTACACCTATGATGTCAAATGCAACATCCTAATTCTTTCCAGGTGTATTGCATATTTTTTAATCTTTTAAAAAAATATTTTATTTTATACATTTTAGTGCATTCTACAAATTTAAAAAGAGTTCACTAAGAATCTAGTCTACTGTGGCTTTGTTCATGAAGCTCATATCCATTCAAGCAGTTTCCTTTGTACTTTGGTAGGAACTCTCATATAAGATTACAGAATTGTCACCTACATTTTAGATATCCATTCATGAAAGAATAATAAACACTGCAGCTTTCTTACATTTGTCTTAAAAATATGAACTCACATTAAAGCTTCTCTTCCTCCCTTTCACTCTGATGGCTCATCTCAGTGTACATGAATTATGATGAGTGCAGTCTGTACATCTCATCCCACCAAACCAACATACAGAACACTACCACACACTGGACTTCTGTGGTTGCTCAAGAGAACTTACACACTGCTCAAAACCTAGAGGAGCTCTGGAGAATCAAGAAGGGGTCATGGCAAGCTACTGACATTTTAAAGCCTCCAGCCATGGATAACTTTGAGAATTTTTAGAAATCTGATGTCTCAACACCTCATAATCATGACAAGTCCAGGAGAAATTCACAATTATCTCAATGACAAGGAGAAGGGACAGGAGGGTTCTCCTAACACTTGTGATCCTCAAGCTTGTAAAGAATGCCCCCAGGCTTAACTTCTCGTGCAGAATCAACACAATAGGACACAAACTGAATGCATCAGAAAGTCAGGCACACAGGCAGTAAAATCCCAAACTGCACGTATTTATTCTTCATTACAGTAAAAAACTTTCAGAGTAAGCAAAGCTGCATCTCACCCATGTTTTTGTGGGGTTTTTTCCAAAGCTGTATCAAGTAGAGCACTGAATGTACAGCCTGTAAATCACCCCACAGGCCTTATTAAAAAAAAATCTCTATGTGGTTTGCAATGACACACTAACCAAAAGAATAAACTGTTGATGAATTCATTTACTTTTTTTATTGTGCCTTCCTATCCCAAGGCCCCCTATTTTCTTCCATGCAGAACACTGGGAAGTTAAGCCACAGCTTAACTTCCAGCAACACTACATTAGTGACTGTTCTGGTCCACCATATAAACTTGGTTATCCAAAATATCACTCCCAAAAGTGAGCAGATTCTTTAAAAATTCCAGTTAGCTGAAACACAGAGTTTTAAGCTATTCAGCATTCTCATTTCATCTAGGTAAATGAAGACACATTCCTGACAGTAAACATCTCATCTAACATGCTCTAGTTCTGAATGTCTGTATTTAGTCAACTGGAGAAGAGTCTCTTCATGATTCTAAGAAGAAGGACAGATATTTGCTATATTATAACCGTAAGTTTTTTTATTCTTATCTTGTTCAACAAATTAACGAAGCCCGAAGCAATGAAATACACCTTTATTGGTGAGATTTCCAACAATAAGGCACAAGCAAACTGTTGTTTTTTAAACCAGTCACAAAGCAAAGCCAATGGCAATTTTTACAGGGATATTAGTAAGCTTCAGAAAAGGTCCTCCACGAACTGAGTCTCAAATTCCCAGCTGGTAGTTACAAGAAGGCAGAACGCTTTCTTTCACTTTACTTAATAAAATTCCACATTTACAGAAGTGCCTGGATATTCAGCCCTTTCATGAAGGAACGGACTCCTTTGCAGCAATGAAGACTAAATCACTGATACTCTGCCCACAGGCATGCTGCCACTGCAACAGAAGGTGGTGGAGACAGAGGGATGGAAAATGCTAACAGACCATTGCCTGTCAGCAATCGACTCAAGTTACAGAATTTATTTTGGTCAGCTTTGACTTTCTTCTGAAACAGATGGGTCTTTTCTACTTTTATGATGCTATTCACATAGGGGAAAAATAACATTACTAATGCATATGGAAAAATAACTTCAAACATCAGTTCATGGGTTTTAAAAAGAAAAACTGAAGGGAAAAAATGCATGGCATGAAAACACCGAAGTATACAATAATCATGAAAATATTGACCAAAAAAAGGGAGGCACTTAAGAGCATAAAGAGCAACATCAGAATTATCACTCCCTCATTTTTTTCTCTTCTCCCAAACATACATGCATACACAGTCTCTCTCTCCATATATATATATATATGTATTCCATAGGGAACTTCAATTCTAAGCAGTTCTAGTCTCCTTTTAGCACATAATTGTGGCTGTTTGTGAAACTGGCGGCTGTTCCAGAATCTGGGCCAAAGAGTAGATATAAATATCCCTTCCCAGAACATAAAATATGCAACAAAATACTGTCTTACTGCATCAGTATCTTGTCCAGTGAGGCTACACTTCTGAAAGAAATAAAACAATGCCAGATGCACACTTTCTCTCTATATTCAGTAATTCTTAGACAAAAAATACTACAGAACTTCTCATAGCTGCAACCCCTGTAACAAATCAGAGTATATGAGATAATGTCTTACAACAAAAAGGCCGTAATAATAAACGTATCATTGTGTGGAATTTCACTCTGAGTAATGCTCCTGGAAATCATTGTAAAGCAAAAACATTCTGAGTAACAGCTTTTTCTTTATTTAACTACTAAACAATCAGCCAAACCTGGCATTAAGAAAAGCTGCACTGGCACACTTTTGGCTCCTCCTCAACTTGTCCTCCAGGAGCTCCAGGTCTTCTTCTGCAAAACTGATTTGCAGAGAGTCAGCCCCCAGCCCATCCCAACGTCAGGGGTGACTCCTGTTTGCCCATTTCTGCAGCCTGTCTGGCTGCACAATCATGTTTTATTATCTGCTACTCCCAGTTTTGCACAAGGATGTTACGGAGTGTTGGAAGCCGTGCTAAGCCAGTGGCTGACATCCAGGGTCAGGAGGCTTCTGAGGAGTTAACATTTTGTTCTTTGTGTCTTACATCTTTCATTATTCCTGTCTTAGGAAAAAAGGATAAACTACCTGAAACCATCACCTCACAGAGTCATCTTGCATACATTAAAGCAACAAACAGATAAATAAACCTTTCATAAGCAGATGAAGAGGAACTGCTAGTGATAAATTATCTG
This sequence comes from Agelaius tricolor, assembly GCF_023055355.1. NCBI lineage: Eukaryota > Metazoa > Chordata > Aves > Passeriformes > Icteridae > Agelaius > Agelaius tricolor. Next base: position 7,794,510 of record NW_027269270.1, read on the forward strand.
AAACAAGTCTTACAGTCCCAGTGCACAGAGCAGGCAAACCAGCACTCATCATCTGGTCCCAGTTTCTGTCAACAGTAGTGCTAGGTTTTGTCATTAAAGGGTTGCTTCCATCAACATAAATGATTTTTATACTTCAATATGCCAAAACATTATAGAAGTCACAAATTCCTGGTGTGGAAATATCATTGATTTAAATTTTTTCCTGTGCAATAAGCAAAGGTCGCTATAGCAATCTAAGAGGTTCAAACTCCTGCATTCTGATCTCCTTATTCTAACACATTTATAAAGATGCTCATACCAGAGCAAAGGTGATGTTAATAGATTCTGGTTGTCAACTTTAATTATATACAACTTAACAATTTTCATCTTTTACTACCATATATGGCTAACTCACAGCTCTTGAAAAATCCATGCAGCTTAGCTCAGAAAAGATCAATCAAGTTGGTAACACCATTGTATCCCTGCATAATTCTCTTATCCTCCTTTGGGATTTACATCCCAGTCTCTGATTTTTCACCCCTTCCTGGAAGATGCTTTACACAAAATCTTTTGAAGTGTTTGTATGGTTCAGTTTCAATTTAAAATTTTAAATTAAGTCCATATTGTCAGAATGCTGACTTCTTTCACATTTTAGGCTGATGTCAATAAATTTTTGGCACTGAAGATGGTGTGTGCCATGCATTCAGTTATTAAGAGGAGTATTGGTACCAAGCTTTTAAAGCATCACTCTCATTTATTTCTCTAGGCAGGTCTTCTCTTACGGTGAGGATCAGCAGTGCTGGAAGGGTGGAGAATAGCAAGGCTACATCTAGTTTTGTCCAAGGCTGAGATCTGTGGATCTGCCATCAGCTTCTCTCATAAACATCCTACCAAGAAGGGTCCCTCCCCTACCTATTTTACTCCATCATTTCACTTAGTCTTTAAAAGTAACAGGTTTGTGGTTAATTTGCATTGGAGAATATTTCTGAACTTGATTTTGAGCCAACCTCAGGAGATCTCTAGGATGGCATTTCCAATATAAAACAAAAAACTAACTGACATGCATTTTACCGCATTACTTCCAAATACCTCAATCTCAATGCCAGCAATTGCACTCTGCTTTTCAGTGTGAGCACAGACCTCCAAACAGTAAAACAGACTGTCACCAAAATGTAAGACTAACTAGAACATTCCAAGGAATACGAACAGAGGATTTGGGGCAAATGACTGGGAAAGTCTGCAACGCTAACTTCTGTGCCATATTTTCACTTCGGTAACCTCTAATAATTTTAATTCTAGAAACACTAGAAATAAAAATCCATGCGTGATCAATAAAGAAGTGGAACTGTGTTTACTGATATAATGAACTAAACATATTTCTTCCTTATAATCAAAATATGCTTAAAAGCACTTGGAAACTACATCAGGACACATCCAAAGGAGAAGATAAATTTTATCACCTGAGGCCTCACTCCTTTTCTAGAAAGTCAATAAGTAAATTACAGGTTACAGGGTTTCTACTGCAAGCAATCACTATAATAAATCACATTATGTCAATCAATTTAAAATACACTAGGTATCAGTTAGTACCATAAAAACAAATATTAACCCACTAAGCCAGAGCTTGTTTCTCTGATTTTCAGAATTTGCCATCTCAGCCTGTGAACACAGGTTACCTGCTAGAACCAAAGTATTTCTCATGAAAGACAGCACCACTGCTGAAATTAAAGATGAACACTTAGTTGTACCTTCTAGCCTTACCTTGCCATTCCAAAGGATGCCTGTGGATCCTAAACTGCATTCCTCCATCAGAGCCCAATTAACAAACTGAAGAATAAAAACCAGTAATGCTTTAGAGGACGGATATTGAAAACAGCATCCTTGTTCCCAATCACAACCAGTGCTTTCTACAGAAGTTGCCTTCTGGACCCAGCCTGTGCAGCTCAAGTTTGGAGGCTTTAGCTGTGTGTTAGCACTGCTGCATAATCTCAGCTCCACGAGGCACGTCTGTCCTCTCCCTTCCTTCTGTCACATGAAGGAAAGGCTTTTAGAAGGATGTTCTCCAGCTCTGTGGCAGTTCCGAGCAGTTCCACGCCATCGTCTGCCTTTTCTCCTTTATCCAAGGCTCCTCTGGGTTGAAGGAGCCCGTGCTAAAGCACAGAAGGTATCACGTCCTTCAGGCTCCGCTATTTGCAGCCACTCCCCTCCCAAGGGTACAGGATGCCGAAGCCCCATCCTCCCTCCACTTCCTTCCTTGCCTTGGCCATGGGAGGATTCCTCAGCATGGCCACGGCCCCGCAGCACGGGCGGGCTGATGTAAACAGGAGGATCCTGAAATCCTAGAAATGACGGCAAGGCAGCCACAGCAACGAGCACAGCGGGAGCTCGCTGGAAGTGCTGGCTTTTGTTTACACAGTATTTTGCTCTCCCGCATGACTTCCCCACAAATCCAGTCATTTCAGGGAAGAGGGGACTGCTCCATGACGTCTGGCTGGCATGGAGCTGCCTTAATCCCAGGATAACTCTGCATAGGGCACTCCTGGGCAGGAGGACAAGCAGGTGGCAGAGAGTTCCATTACTCCCTCTCCTCTTTCAGGGTGGTAAAGGCAGCTCAGGGCAGGAGCTTGGACAAGCCTCTATTCTTCCAGATGCTCCAACTCCTCAGTGGCCTCCTGGTGGAACAACTGCAGCTAATCTAAAACTCATGCAGCCAGTGGCAAGGACCCAAACCGTGCCAAAGCAGTCCCAGCACCTCAAGAACAAAAAGGGTTCCTAAAGGAATCTGCAATCTGGTCTGTACCCTGAGATCAAATTTTTCACAGCACACATTTATTTCATGAAATTGCACACTTGTGGAGCTGTAGGTTCAGGCTCTCAAAGCAAATCTTGGTTTTCCTAGTAATACTCAGATTTTAAAAAAAACCAACCAAAAAAAACCCAGTAAAAAAAAAAACCCTTCCACCTCTTACAGGAGTATCTGTTCTTATTCAGCTTGAATATTTTTCAAAAACGCTTCCAGTCAAAGAAATTAGGATGGATTCTTTGCTAACGAAGAGATGAAAGCTAATGCATTGCTTTGTGCTTGCATGAACACCTCTAGGAATTGTATCTTCAAAGGACAGAAGGTGAAAGAACATCAGAACTGGAATACTGCAAGAGAAATCTTAACACACAGCTGCATACTAAATGGCTGGAAACATTTCTCCCTCTCTCCACTCTCCCAACAGAGCAACCCCAAAAAAGTTGAGAACAAAATTCTTGGACGGTCTTTAAAGCTCTCTAAGCAGCTACAAGATCCTACTATCACAGTTCTCTTTACTCTTCAGGACACTTTGGAAAAAACTTGGAAAGTAACGGAAATACAAGACACAAGTGTTCAACTGAGAAAAGCAAAAGCAGAAAAGAGGCAGAAAAAGGTACAAGAGATGCTCTTACAGCCTCACACAAGAGAGAAGCTGCTGCAGCTCTTCCTGAAGGTAATCATGCACTGCCAGAGGGTGCTGGGCAACACTCTGAATTCCAGCCTGGACACAGATTTTGGCCTTTTGGGGCCACAGTCCTGCTATATTAGCAGTGAAGAATCATCATAATCTATAATCATGACCCATGGTCAGAAAACAAAGAGGTGTTTGGTCCTCACAGCACAGCAGCAGTTTTTCCTATTGTACAACCAAATTTAAGGTTCATGTACCTCCACTGATTGCCCCTGAGCTGTGGGCAAGAAGCAGAAAGACTCCACTTGCATTCCCTTGTGTGCCCCCTGTGACTCATTACATGCATTCATATGTTGCTGACTTTTATTGCACTCTATTGCTTTATGCAGCAAGAGCCATTTTTAATTTTTCTAGTTGTGACTGACAGGATGGCCAAGAATAACATCAACTTCTCTAACATTTCACTCCTACTTCAGCTGCAGAAGCAGAGCACAGACACCATACCATACACCCCATCCAAACACTGAACTATGAAACCTTTTTGCTATTGAAATGTAACAGAGTGGGGAAATCCTTGCTCTCATTTTCATACACAGCCTATATTCTGACACTGGTCATTTCATTCTTTTCCAAGAATTACATCACTACAGTTTGATTCCTTCTTTATGTACACTAACACTTCAGCATGGGGATCAGAGCATCTCCATGTACCCCCACACAATGCGGTATTTCAGGGCACAGCAGCAGCTCAAAGGATTAGTTAACTAGAATGCAAGACACAAAGATACTGAAAAAAAAATACAAGTCATTTCTTCAGACATATGACAGTACAATGGCAGAAATAAAGTGGAATTCCACTTCTCTGTATTCAAAGTAAAGGCATCATTGAAATTCAAAGCATTCAAAGATAAAAATAAGCCCTTTCACCCAACTTACTGGCAGAAATTCAAAAGCGTAACAAGAGGAAGGAAATGACCTCAAGCTTAACATCTTTCCTGAAAATCTTACTAATCCTCCTTCATAAATGATGTGCACTTCATTCCCACCTACAGTTCAGGTTTCAAACATGTGCCAGACCCACAGCACAAGTGCCCTGTGCATCGTGAGCCACCTGCCAGCTGACCTGGCCCCCCTGGAATCCACATCCTGCACAGCACAGGGACACAATGCTTGGCTGTTCCTGCACCACACTACTAAAGACTGGCTACAACAAGAAAGGCATAAATATTAGAGCAAAAATTAAGCTAGAGAATGACACTGAATAAACTGACAGATGGTACTGCACACCCTTAGACACAAAGGCTATTAGAGGCTGAATGATACTGCATAAGACTCCCAACATCTTCGCAAAATGCTAATAAATCACCTACCATTTAATTCTTGAGGTCCAGCTAGCTGTATCTGGGGGGAAATGTGGCACAAGGGGTGTTTCAAACTCTTCCTGAAAGAAGCAGCACACAGCTGAGGAAAAAGCTGCTCCACCTCTCCTGTCAACTCACAATCATCTCAGCTGCTGATGGTTGAGGGGAAGCGATGTCTGCAGAAGATGGACTGCCAAAAACAGTGGCCACCAGACAGGGAACATTTTGGAAACTCAGAACTAGGCCACCAATGGCTACCAAAGGTGGACTATGCTGATATTCTAAGGTGGTACAATCACTTATAGGCTATTGTATTACAAAGATGAGATGATAAGCCCTCAGCCCTTTGAGGACAGCAAAGATGCAAGCAATATACTAAGGAAAAGAGAAGCCTGTCTCTCTCCAGTAGCATCATTTCCTTTTTTTTTAAGCACTTCACTGCACGTCACATCTTGTTAAAACTCAGATAAACTCATCTTCACAACCATAATTCCTTCTCAATATGCTCCTCACTGTTATATCCTGTCCCTAAACACATCCTGACACTCCCACAATCCTGCATCCTAAAGGTGTTTTTTTTGCTTTTAACAATAGCAAGTCCAAGGGCAAAAACCCCAAAACCAAACTCCACAACAACAAACCCTGTGTGCACCAATATCCTAAAATCCTGTTATTCTGGGACAAGACTGTTTAGAATATCTAGAAAAACAAGCCATGTTTTCCTAATTAATATTTAAAGGTTTTTGTGGGGTTAAATGCTGTCAGAGCTAAACTAAAAAAGAAAAAAAAAAGTAAAACAAAAACTATCTAACCTTTTGTGTGCCATATTAAATCTGCCAGTCTAAGTTTACTGTGGAATGTTTTTCATCATTTTCCTCCTCAGCCACAGCCTTATATGGTGTCAGATAAGCACTTGTTTGCTGGCAGCACATGAGCTGCTGAGCTTGCTTTAGCTGCACGCAGAAGAGGATTTCAGCTTCCAAGGATAAAGGACATGCACTTTTATCTGTGACCACATTCCCATCACAAATCTTTGCCAGAAAAACTCGAAAATATAACAAAGTATTCCTGCTGTGGAAGATGTGATACCAGCAAAGCCATGCTCTTGTCTACATAGCCTATGGTGCCCCCGGGAAATTCTGTTGGTAAATAAACATTACCAACAAAAGCACAGTTTTGCTACTAGCACAGCTGCACTTACAGAGAGGCTTTCTGTGCTGTGGCTGTCTTCAGGCACAGCACATGTAATCCTACAGGCAGTAGAAAAAGTAAGGGGTCATTTATTCTATGGCCTGCATGCTGGTTTATTTATTAACCAGCACACATCGGGTCCTGTATGCAGACACCCAGTGCAGAAAGGTCCCAGAGAAACCTGCAGTTTTGCTTGGTGTTCATTTTTATCTGGTCAAATATTTCTCAAGTGGAAAAAGTGGAAACCACTTCAGGAAAGGCCACATGGTTATGGCCATCCCCCTTCCCTCCTTCTCAGCCTCAAAATGTACTTGGAACAATTCCTGCTCTGCAATCAGAACATTATTCCCATTCAGTCTGCTGCTGCTCCCTGGCAATAGTCACATTTTCATCTTCTGAGAGTGGGAATATTCGGGAGAGGAGAAATTTGGACAACACTGAATGGCCTTAATACATAGTAGATTGTACTGAATGATGTAATGATCTCTTCTGGGTTTAATTTCAGTAAAATATGGGCTCATTTGACAGCCATTACTAGCCCATAAACTAACCTTAAGTGCACTTCATTCTACATGTAGATCTTCTGTAAATTACTTATACCTCAAAAAGAGGCTTTTCTTGTGGAACTGTCAGCAAACATAATTGCCATAACTGAGAGGACTTCAAATAAAGTTGATGACTGTGTTCTATTTTTACTTTTTTGTTGTTTGCAAATCTAAAAACTAAACACCATTTTGAATTATTATGAAACGTACATCTGCCCTTTAAACACCATCCACATCACTGCAATGCACATGTAGGAAAAGCACAACAGGCTAGAAGAGATTTCAAAAACACATGCATGTTATTTTAAATCTGTATTTTGAAACCGTTGCCAAGTGTCATTTGTTCTGTTTATATTAATGAAATTTTAAAATCAGATAGGAAACAAGTACTTGGCAACTGTCTATTACTGAAACATTCAGCTTGAGTACTCACCTTTATTTCCAGGCAGCATTTTGCAATATGCCTCATGTTGGCTACCCATGAAACAGAGTAAAATTCATTACAAGCATATTTGCTGTTATTGATCTGTAGGTTTGCACAGAACATTGTCTAGTTTCCTGCTTTCCTTTTTTGTTCATCCTTCTGTTCCCTTTTCCTTTTTTTCCTCCAGCTTTTCATACAGCAGAAGAAAGTACCCTGTTTTATACAGAGTTTACAGTAGCAATGGTAAATTATTATTTGAAACCCAGCCAGTGCTAAGACAGGTTCCCTAACAAGTAGCTAAGGGAAGTATCAAGCCTGTTACTACTTATCTAATAACCTACAAACTTCTTGTCCTAATTAACAGGAGCCATTCCATGTCTAATTATTAGCAGCCATCCTGTTTCCCCTGCCCTACAACTTAATAATGACATGTGAATTCTTTATAAATTCACATAAATTTTGCAAGCACTTTTTGACAAGTATCATGCTTATTTACCCTTTTCATCCTCTGGTCCCAAAAGTGAGGTGATGATAAATTGTAAACATCTATAATTTAGGTTACATGGCCTTTAGGTTAATGAATTTATCAATTCAAAAAACTCACCTGACAGATGATCCTCAAAATTGGTGAAAAGCCAGAACTAGTTACTCATCACATCAATAATTTGAAAACCTCATTCTAGCTTACTCAAGTGACACAAATCCCTCAATTTCTGCAATTATCTTCTGCAAAAACTGACCTGAATTCACTGGTGCATTATCCACCTGACATGCTCTTTTCTCATTCATATTCTAACAGACCTATTACTGGCAGAAATACTTACATTTTACAAATGCTAGAAAATATTGGTACAGCTCAGAGGATGAGCTCAGTCATGTCTCTACATCCAACATCTTGGTCATCAAGACCTTCCAGGTGCTTGAGAGACACAGACAAACACCAAACAACCAGAAGCAGCTACACCCCAAAAGTAACTTCATCATCTTTACCTATCAAAATAAAGGAAGCCATCAGCTCAAGAACAGTGTCATTCAGCAAGGGCTCACACTTCTAACCCTCTAAACATATCACAACTTTCAATGAAAGAGCTGCAGGCCCAAATAATTCATTAGGTATTTATAATACTTCTGAATAAACTGCAGAAAAAAAATCTTTAATGTATATATGCAATCAAAAGGCTAAGCTCAGTAAACACATTTCTTTTCTAGAACAGAACAAAAACATGCAACTCAGATTAAAGTACAAGAGATTAAAGTTATGGATTTCTTCTCAAATCCCCACAAGGCCATAAAGTATCCTAATGAGCTGAAATCTCATTTGTGGGAAGCTCTCAGATGTGTGATGAGAAGGAGGCACTCCCTTGCCAGATGGCTGGCTCTGCTCACGGCCATGAAGGAGAATGACTGTAACCACAAATCCGAATTGTTTTAACTGCCCACATATGTACACCCTCCAGCAATTCTAACAAGTAGCTTTTGCCAGTGAAAGTTTCTACCAGAATTACTGAAAGTTTTCTGTAAGACACATTAAAAGAAAAAAAAAAAAGTATTAATTGATCATTAGCAAGGGTGTTAAACTCCAAGCACAAACCATTTTGAATTACAGAGCCAGCATCACCCAAAAAGCAGACCCAGCCTTTGCACACAGTGATCCACCAGCTGCTTTTATGGCCAGTTTTATGGCTAGTTGGATATTCTCATTTTGCTTTTGATACTAAGCCCCACCTTCAGCTTTTCCCACAGTTCTCTTTCCTCTCCTGGAATGAACTAGGAAAGAGCAAAGTATGTGCCAAACACACTCCCCAAGAGTCCTGTGGAGCTCATTTAACACTCAATCACTTTTGCATTTTCAGCCCTTGTTTTACTTGGTGTTTACTTAGACTTATTTCTTTTTTTGGTATGTGATTGTGTGAAAGTGCTATTTATTGCCTGGAATGAGGGCTAAAACAAGAAGCAGTACACCCACAGAACAGATCAGATACACAGAAAAAAGTGTTTTCCTACACACAACAGCTGACATCTAGGAATCCAGGAGGTTAGTTTCAGTTTTGCATTCTCAAATGGTTGATGGTTTGAACTCCAAACCTATTATGATGGTACAGATATCTCTGAATTTTCAGCAATGTGGCATCCTTCATGACTGGGTGGAGAGAACTGACTCATCACTGAAAGGAGAGAAAGGACAGCCTTTTGATTCCTCAGCTTCACTTTCAATTGCACTTGATTATTGCTTACAGTTTCTGACATTGATCAAAATTCTTCTTAGCCTGTTCCAACCTTTTGATAGTAACAATATCAGCCAGCATTTCACTTTCAGTGCTCAAGTCCATTCCCAAAAATACTTTTTTTTTTAGGGAAAAAAAATTTTCTTTGCCAGTTTCAAGCAATTACTCACTGCCTTTTAGAAATTCTTCTGGTTTCTGAAACTTGTCAAAAAACATTCTATTCTGTGTCTCTGCAACACACATCTCTTAAGGATCTTGTGGGATTTTATATTCCCTCAGCAGCTGTTGTTTTTAAGTTTATCCTCAATATTATGAGTTGTTTAAGTGGGAATGCAAACTAGTCTATTGTCATTTGGCAGTAATAGGTTTCTTAGGGAATTTATTAGAAAGTCAGGGAGCTTCCTGGTTTGGAATACAGAAAAATCTTTATATTTTGACAATATCCTTTTGTCATGTTTCAATGTCTCGGTAATTTAACCCAAATGTAGAAGCGACCAACAAAAAGAATAAATGGTCCAAGAATTTGAGTTCATTATGAAGCCCAACAAACCCATACAAAGCAAACATCTTTTCTAAGCATTTCCTACTAATACTGCACCTAAAGTAAAATACAAGTGTTTCCAAACACATATTTTGTTCCAGTGAGCACAGCCAGAACTACTCAGTGTGGTAGCGTAAATCCAAGAAGTGGGCAAGCAATATACAAAAGCAACAAAAAAGGTATCTATGGGTTTAAAAGTACATAAGAACTGCAAACAAAAAAAATCCATTCAGATTGGTTATATCCCACCTAACTAGCCATAGGTTTGTACAGTGAGCTGCAAACCTTGCTAATATTTGTGAACCAAGTCTCTGGGGCATAATTTTCAGCCAAGCTGCGGTCTCTACAGCTTACAGTTTCTTACGTTTTTGCTTAATTTTATATTGTGTGCACCTGATCACTTGCAAACACAGACTGTCCCATCTGGGGATCTGGCACTAGCATGCTGACACTGCAGAATTTAACAGCACAATTAGGGAAGCACTGTAGTCACCAGGAGAACAGGTTCTTTGGATGAGCATATGACTGAAGTCTGAACCAGTTCGCTTTACAAAAGCACATCATGTTTTTCTCAGTCCTGTCCACCAAACAGTATAGCGTGCTTATACACTGAATTAATCTTTAAGCAGACCCAGGATAATCCAGAAATAGATCAGGAGCATAGCATATTCCAAATTTGCACATACACTTTCAAAGATGCTATTTTTGCAAGGTATACAGATGGAGGAAATAGAATGTGTTCACTGCTGTCTCAGTGCCTGCATTCCTGCACTGTCCCTGACCTGATTCAGGTTCCCTTGGACTGCAACCTGGGGATTGTTTCACAGACATGCATAGGTTATTTATTTGTTCTTTGCTGAGACCATCAAACCTATTTTGTCACAATGAGCCAAGAGTTTGTCCTGATGGTTTTAGCCACCTGTTTTTGCTGATTTTCTCTATCACACTTGGGATATACCATCTCCTTTGCTCAAGCTGGAGCTGCAAACAGGTAGGTACACTGGACCTGCAAGTCATGCAACAATGCATCAAGCACTGTTTTTCTTTCCTGCATTCCAACCAATAATTTCTCCAGATTCTTCAGCAGGGATACTTCTATTGATGCAATGCTTTTGTTTGGTTTTATTAACCATGACTATTCTGTCCTTTTGTCTGCACGCACTGCTACTTCACTCCTAAAGGTTGTATCAAAAAGCTTACAGATCACAGTACCAAACTATCACAGCCAACAATTATGCTCCAACAAGAGAAATGTTGCAAGTTAATTGTTCCCGACCGCAAATTACAGGCAACAATCACTGACAACAACCACAAAATCAGAGACAGATTCTGTCTCCTTCCACTGCAGTTGGATTTGTATTTTGTACCTGCTTTTATGCAACTCTCACTGTTTTGAGACTTTACACACCAACAGGGTCAAGTCCTTTGCAGATGTTCCAGGCTTTCTTCTCTCTGTTGTGGTGGGCATGTATTCAGATTTCCCTCGAGTGCCCTGACAGTGCACATCACCTGTCTGGAGACGCACGTCACCTCTGTTTAGAGATGTGGTATTTACAGCCTGCATCAGGGACTTTCTGTGTAATGCACCAAAGCAGGGCAAGCTGGCTTATTACTTGCTGCCTCAGAGTTCAAAGTTCAGATCCAGATATCAAACTTTTTAAATATTAAGGGCCATCTGGTTTTACTTTTAGTTAGGCTCATCAGACAGAAAATCCCAGATCATGGTGTTTGGTGCTGGCTTTCTCATTTTTGTCCCTAAGTCGCTGAGTAATCCTTGGGAAGCAAAGAAAATCCTGAATCCTGTGCCTACCTACTGTACAAGATATGTTACTAAAATGGTGTCCTCTTACTTATTTTTAATCTAACTATATAAGACTGCAGTCAGTTGCCAGCGCAGTGACTCAGCAAAGCCCCAAGCAAGGAAACTCCCTGCTGGGACTCCTGCAACCCAAAGGAAACATGGCCAGGCACTGGGCCTTTCCTCACAGAACAACCTCACCTGCATTGGGAACCTGCAGGACACTCAGGACACTCACAGCAAGGACTCCTGGGACCAGAACTCGCTCAAATTTACAAGTTTAAGAATACATCAGAAAAAGTGTTGTTGCCTGCACATTAAGCACCACCTCCTCAAACTGCTTGTGAGTAATAAAATAAGGACCAAAGCACTTCGCCTATGCAGCCTTCAGATTTCAGTGTTGTTTTATCAAAGTTTCGTAGTCCTCAACTCAGCACCTTTATGTTACTCCTATTTATTTACACTTAAGTTCAACAACATCCTTAATTTTTCATTAAAGAGCCTGCCTGTCACATCCCCATCTGCACCTCTCACACTAATACCTGTCAATCTAGAAACATACCCCAGCACCTGAGGAAAGCTCAGGTGCTCACTGCGGATATTTGTCTCCCAAATCCTTTTGGAACCTGGATATTACAGATTTTCACAGACTATCTGTTAATTAGTATCCACAGAACTATCAAGGGCGTCTGTGATGTCGAACACAGTATCCTCTATTCAGCAAGCAATTTATTTCAGGAGGTTGACTCATTTCCTTAAAGCTTTTTGAGCTATCTGTTGTGACTGAAAAAAAAATTCAGAAAATTTAGAAGTACTCAAGGAAATGAGCCAACACATCCTGGAAGAAATTAATCCAATATACACACACAATAAGATAAGTCAGTCTTAGATTTCTAAAGAAATGAGCAGGAAGGAGTTCTAAAAGAACCTGAAATATTTTCTGTGAAACGCAATGTTTGTTTCCCATCCTCATAACTCTCCTTACACCCCCTTTAAAAGCAGCATACTATGGCTAATCAGGAAGTGGCTCTCCTAAGTTTGCTTTCTCCCTGCCAAGACAAAAACCCTTCCCTGAAACAGTTTAGTGGATCTCCCCTATACTTAAATTAAAAACACTGCTGCCTGTGGGCCTCAAGAGAGCTTTCAGGCCCTGGTGCTTACCCCTAGAGGCACAGAGTCCATGGTCAAACCATATATCCAAGAGAGGCTTTTCAGTGAGATGAGTAACACAACACTGAATTACCTCATCACAGACTCATCACCTTCAGGGGTTTCCAGCAATGTATCAATGTCTCAAGGCACTAGCAAATATTCTTGAGTATCAAATTAGCCACCTCAAAGCAACTGGTAGAGTTCATGCTCTAGCTAAAGACAAGACAGTTTTCCTTTGGAAATTTAAATGGAATTTTATGACAAAGTCTTGATTTACTATGTTTAACTGCAGAGCAGTCCTAAGCAAAAGGACATTATCTAAAAAATAGCATCTTATAACCTATTCTTCATCACATGACATGCAGTATATAGATGGAGAAGAAGGGGGAAAAGGAGGTTGGAAGATCACTCATGATTTTTGCAATCTACTTCAGCTGAAGACAACCTAAAATTTCCAAGATAATTAACTTCTGAGTAATGCACTGATGGCATAAAGAGAGTTTCAAGTAATAACCAGAAAAACTGCTAACTTGTCTTAAGCACCATCCTGTCATACTCAGAGTAATAAGAATGATTTCCTTTTTTTCCCCAATATATTACCAGATCATTTTTCTCACATTTAGGCTTTAGTAGTTTTGTAATGAGATGGATAACTACTTCACAATTAAGATTTAGCTCTTCAACAAAAAGAATGCCAATATAGTTATTTCTCATCTCAAATATTTAAGCTGATGTCATGAAGATGAGAGAAATTAAGCCAAACACTGCTTATGATAAGTACTAAATAGCTCTGCAGATTAAACTGGATGAGACCCAAGCCAGAAGAAACACAAAGGTCATTTTGCAGTTCTTCAGAAGCAGTATCATTTTAACCAGTGCCAAAAAGCATCATCAGAAGTCAAGAAAGGAGATAATGATTTTGCTTATTTAACTTTTTAGTATAAAATCCCTGAAATAAAAAGTGCTTTCTCACATGGTGTTAACATGCAACATCACAAAGGAACACAAAATTGTAGACTAATGAAGGCAAGGAAGTTTTATTAAGTTGTGTAATTATCTTGAAAGCACCTACATATAATATTTCCATTATTCCTTCTCCATTTCCAGGAGAGGATTTTTAAAAAGCATTCATTCCCTGGGACTCATCAGGCAACAAACAGAACCTAGAATTGAATGCAACTAGAAACAAAGGCTCACCAACTCAGCTACTCCCAGCAATACACGTAAACCCGGACATGAGTAACTAATTGCAAACAGTGCACTCCTTCCACAGCAGCCTACAAATGACATCCCATCACAGCCTCTCTGCTGGGGTCATGCTGCACACTGCAGCTGAGCAGGCCCAGGGGCAAATTACTGCCTGGAGTGTCCCTCCCACTCCTGGTCCCACACTCCTGCAGGTAACCCCTGCTGCTGTCCCTCAGCCCCTCTGAGATGCTAAACTGGCCCAGAGCTGTTTGTGTTCTTGGGAGAGTAAATGCTCTGCCAGCTTGGTGCTACTGAGCCAGCAACCAGCACCAAGCACAGTCACCTACCTGGATCTGAAACACAGATTTGTATTTAACTGCTGGAGAAGGAGAGAAGGAGTGCACACAGTTCAACCTGCTGTAATTAGGACTGCTTTCCAAACCCCAAACCTTTCCTGATCTGATCGACTCAGAGCTCTTCGCATCCCTTGGGGCAGTGGCACCGATGTCAGCTGGGATGGCTGGGATTTCCCTTCGGAACACACAGCAGGGGTACATTTGGTTTGGGGTTTTCAAAGGAACTGGACAATGCCCTTTTCACCCTATTGCTCAAATTTACAAGTTTAAGTATACATCAGAAAAGCATTGTTGCCTGCACATTAAGTACCACCTCATCAATAACTCCTAAAAATCTTACTCGTTGCTGACTTTAGTAGATTGTTGCATCCTTATTCAGTATCTGGGAAGTAAGTGCCTTTCTGGAAGTCTACTAAAATTAAGAGATGCATCTATGTTGAAAAATTTTTCAAACTAAATTTTCCCTCACCCTGCAGGCTTCCATCTGCTGAACTATGTCATGCATGAAACTCTAGATACAAATTAAACTACAGTGAACATAGAAATATTTTTTTTTCTTTTTTAATGAGGTCATTACTGGATATTTATCTCGGTGACAACCAAATGTGCCTACTACTGCACTATAATGTTTTTCTACACACATTTAATTTTACAAAGTCAAACCCATTTAGGCTTAACTAGCTTCATATACAAGAAAGTGCTTCCACATTTTATGGCAAAGATAAAACATTGATTAAGGTCCTGATTTTGCAAGGCATGGAATGCATTCAGTTCTTGGTCCTCTTCACAAATGACACTTATTAGGTCCAAGCTCTCAGTTTTCCCCTCTTGAAAATTATCCTCAAGTGTGACTTAAGTCATATGAACTACATTTTTGACTATCAGATGAAGTTTAAATTCTCAAGGAAGGGTGCATTTAATGGAGCATGAGAGCTCATATAATATCTGAATAGATATCTGTCTTTTTCCTCTTTGCCTTATTACAGTATATACAGAATGACTACCTTACTTTTATGGAAATTGTAGGTTCATTTTTTGCATTACCACACATTGGAATATAAAGGATTCATTTCTTCCCAAGGTTGGGGTAGGAATGACGAGGGCAATGAACCTACTAATTTTTATGAACTTTCTAGGACTACTGACACATTAGTGATCAGTGACTTGAAACATGACGGAAGACTAAACAGCTTGACACTAACTCTGAACGACTGCCACACAAAGGAGGCAGATCTCTTGAAACAAAGCTCAGAAGCACAGGGTTTGCTTGCCTGAAAATCAGCTGCCCATTACAGTGAGGGCAATGGAGTCCTGGCTGCTGCTGGGCACGGAGACAGGAAACGCTGCCAGTGCAGCCGTGCCCAGGTCCTGCTGTGCCCACAGGGTGAGCGCCAGCCAAGCACAGCCAGTGGAACTGCACAGCTCCAGCATCTTCACCCCAAACCAGAACCTCCCTCATGCCAAATGGCAGATCCTACAAGGGCTGGGCACCACTCTGGCCCACCTGAAAATTTCTTCATAGCAGAGAAATTTCAGATCTGGCCATTCTCTGTCTTCTCTGTCCTTCAAAGAGTATAAACTGATGAGCTTTGCTAGGAAAGGAGGCCTATCAAAATCACTATTGGCACCTTCCTTAACCTCCTCCAGTTATAATTTAAGAACCTGTGTATCCAATATCAGACTATTAAAAATTATATTAAATGTATCTGCCAATAAAGTGTTAGTTTCAGAGTCCTAGTATGTTTGTGTCTCATCTTTTCATCTCCCACTTGCTTTACCTACACCAGTCACATCCTTAACATATCCTATTTAACACTCAGCTTGTAACACATCTCAATTCAGATTCTTACAGTCATTGATAAATCTGTGCAGAGGCAGGAGCCAAGAACTTCATGAAAAATGTACAGGAGGAATTCTAGCACTATGCATAATGCAAAACTAAACCATAATCTATTTCTCACATGAAAAAAAAAAATCAATAGATGCATTTATGCAATGCCTTTTTCAATCCGGTTATCACTGACTTGGAATAACTGTTTTTCCAAATTATTTTGAAAATACTGTACAGCATACTGATTTCATGATAGAAAACAGCACTGGAAATATCTTTTAAAAATTTAATCCAACCTCCTTCAAACAAATTAAAATACAAGCTGAGACAAGGCAGTTTCATGGTAAAAGGGAATATTACAGATCCAGAGGTCTACATTGTTTCTCATTATCCAGTGTTTGTATTTGCCATCTGCTAGAACAGTCACTTTAAAAAGTGTTGTGAGAACACCACTTTCTATCCAAAGGATTATAAATGTTGTCATGCCAAAACCTCTTGCAGTGGAAAGATACTGACAACACAGCTGAAAATGTCCTCCCTGCAGCTACGTTTGACTAGTTTTCAGGTCAGGGCTATCTGAAAAACTGAAAAAAACCCACAATTAACTGAAAAGTTTGGATGTTCTGGTAAGACTTTTTCTGTCACAGCTTGAATTTGTGTATCATTCTACAAGATCCTAGATTTTGAGGGTGTTAGCAGGGAATTCATTATTTTCTTCTTACAACAACAAAAAAAAGGTATATATTTTTAATGTAATTAGAATCTTTTCAGGCATCTGCTGCATGCAATTAAAAATACATAGAGGAAGCACTTTCTACCCATGTCTTCTAATTTTCAGCAGGAAAGAAATGGTATTATGCTGGGTATTATAAATGGGTATTATGCTCATAAACTGATTTTTGAACCAAATTCACCAGCTCACAACTGAAGAGGAGAAATTCCATGTTGGTGAAAAAAGAGCTTTGTATGTGGGTCAGGACCTAGGAAAAACTGAAAGAATAAAATTGAAATGCAGTACCTGGAGGGAAAGCTTCTGAAGACCCCTGGTTTATTATACAGGGTTTTTTAGACCACTGAAGCCTCACCCCATTTTAAGATACAGTTGTTACATCAGACTGCCTCCACTTTTCATTATCCCACTCAAGAGGTGGCCTTTCCCTAAATATTAAGCCACCAGCAAATGAAATTATCAAGGCAGCTTATTCTGGCATTCTGGCTTATGACAACGAGCACAGTGCCAGTGTCCTGGAAGTCAAAGCCAGAGACTCTCATGGAGCCAGCTGGGGAAAGACTCTTCCACACAGAAACTGAAGCCAGTGGTTTACAGACCTTAGAAGCAGCCAGAATAAGGAGTAACCACAAATTAATAGTTTTATGCCTAGCAACTAGTCAACAGACATGAACAGTATTGCTCATGTTCTAAAGTACAGAAAGGGAAAGAACAGAACAGGAAGGGAAAAAAATCAAAGGGATAATCAGAATTTTCTGGAAGATAATGAAGCTATTACTTTGTATGTTTTCTATAATGCAAACCAAATAAATCTTCTAGGAATAAAGTATTTTAACATTTTATAATCTCTCTGTCTAATGTGAGCCTCTATTTTAAGCATACTAAAGGCAGTTTATGCAAAAGCTTTTTCTTTTTAATCCTGTCTGACCTGAAAAGGAGAGACTCCAAACTCCATTACCCTAGGAAGCTTAGTATAAACCCAGAGCCTATCTAAATTGCCCTATATAACTTCACATCAGGGGCGGGTTTGTTTCTTTTTATTTTTGTTTGGTTTTATAATTCTATTTTGGATCCATGATGTAGGTACAACAAAAAGTCAAGCAGCTTCTGTAAGGCAGCTAATGGAAACAAATGCAATGACCTTTGACAGCCAGCATTTTGAATGTGCTAAGGATCTCTAGAATGAGGGCACGCAGCTCATAAATAGGGCTCCGTAAATTAGGACAAAAATAGGCCAACCTGTGCAATTTGGCCATGGGAGATAATCTATTTTAACCAGAAATAGGGTTTGCTTCTCTCTGCTGACTTTTTATTCCTTATTTTGTACTTCCTGTTTTCTTTAAATATGAGACTTCATGACAACCCGTAACACTTATCAAGATGCAACTTCCCTCAGCATTCCGTGAGCAGTGCAGAGTCCACCTGCTCATCTCTTTGAGCAACCCTCACTTTCCAAGGAATTCCTGGAAGCCTGTTGCTGTAATAACACAGTACCAAGAAAACTGGGATCTCATAGTTCCTTCAAACTGAATATCCATTTATCTTCTTTGATTCCAACTGGGGCCAATATTGGGCACAGCTTGACTCACCACAGGATTACAGAGCTTGACCAAGATACAGATTCCTCAAAAATAGAGGAAATAAAAAACAACCTTCAACATATTAAATATTGCTTGTAACAACAGTATTTTTAAAAAAATTAAAGCAAAAGCTGGGTTGCTACTGAACAAGAAAACCTTATGGGTCTAAGAGGATGCGTGTTAAATTCTGTAGTCTTCTACAACTTCAAAAGATGGTGGTTTTCAGTCTAAATCCTAATTAAAAATCGAGAATTTTTGAGAAGAGGATTTCTTCCTTCCTTTTTAGGACAGAAAGACTGAAGATTTACCTCAACTTCTCAAAGTAAGCACAGGCCCAGTATCTCTACTAAAAAGCCCCCTCTTCAAATTTCATCATGCTCGTCACTCTCAAGTGACAATCCTCACTACCAGTCCTGAAGAAAAAATGACAAGTCCATTCTAGGCAAAGCTGAAAGCTGAATCCAAAATGACAAACCTGTATTTCAGATGTGACAATTTCAGGTTTCACGCAGCAGTGCCCGATTTACCCAAAGAGAGCAAACAGCATTTCTGCCTCGCCCGCAGCCTCGGTGGGACCCTCTGTGCTTTCACAGCTGTGCTAGCTGCACTCCCACACAGCTCCTCTGCAGACAGAAAGCTCTTCAACAAAACTTGATGGACAAGACTGTTCCAGAAGTGCTACTGACACTTTTAAAAGTTCAGCCAGTACAAATCCAGAAATAGCCAGGAAAAAGGATGTTTGCCTTCACAGAATACAGCATGTCCCTCACATACACTTTTCTTCTGGAAATCCTTAGGAATACACAGGGAAAAAAGAAGAACATGCAAACAAAGCTGTTCCTCAGCAAGAAAACTGGCCATGTTTTCACATGCACATTAATGACACTGAGGAAGATACAAGTATGGTACAAGTGAACAAACTCACATATATATCTAACGACATTCTTTAAAATGCGAAATTCTATAAAAACTGAGCATGAATTTAGCTATGTAGAACCTTTCAGTTAGGTTCAATTCCTTGCATTTAAACATGAAAGACCGAAAGTTTCTGTACAGGAATATCCTGTGAATTAATGTCTCATAAAATACAGTCTTTTCTACAAAGTATTTTTCATTTATGACTTCCTTCCTTTTTTAAAAATAAAATAACCAGAAGTCCCCCAAAAAATATTCACATGCACTTAAAAAAAAAAAAATTAAAAATCAGTCCTTCAGAATAAGATGATTCTGTGTTTTTCCCTTGGGCTTTTCTCATTTTAAAAAGGTAACATATATTTTAATAACTATTTAGCAGGCCAAACACTTCACTGAAAGTGGTACTGTACTAGGAAAAGCTCCATCTACCACTCCCTAGTGAAAGCCAATCACCTGCAAAGCACTAACAGCAGAGGCAGTGACTCTGATTGCTGACAGTCTTGCTACCAACTGCACCAGTCCATGCTGGGTGAATGTGTGCAGTGGGTTCTGCTCAGCCTCTTAGAAAGAAACTTCTGTTAAGAGCTTTGGTGGGATTCCTCATGAGCCACTGCAGTTCTAACCGAGCAATAAAATCATACTCAGAAGCACAGAACTGCCTTCTCGATATAGAAAACTAATGAGAACATGCTAATTGAGAAAACTAATGAATGAAGAGGCAAGATAGCTTCCAGTGTTCCATTTTCAATTCCTTTTATATTGGCTGTAACAGCAAAACTTAACTTGAGCTGAAAATGTACTTGGATTGCTTCAGACCTTTGCCAAACTTCTCTCTGCAAATGCCTGAGCTCAGAATGATGCCCATTTTAGAATATTCATCTTCTCTTCACAGAATTAACAACCACTTTTTCCTCTCAAAACACTGATCCAGATTGCATGACAGTTAATTGTACAAGCAATACTAAAAAAATAAACCATAGGACTGTGCTTTTGGGTTTTAAAATAAGAGCACAATATTTGCCTTTTTCTGCTCGTAGCTCCTCAAAAAATGATGCTTTACTGAAAGACACAGGGGAATACTGGAGGTACAGCAGCAAGCTGGCAGAGCCCCAGTGCTGCCTGGTGTTAGTGCTACACACAATTCCCAGTGCCTTCAGGAGCCTGTGCCCAAGGGGAGACTTAAATGAAATAATTCTCATTTTAAACAAAGACCAGGATGGAGAACCTCAAGCAACTACAATAAATTTTAATAACATGTTTGAGAATAGAGCTTTTATTCTTAAAATCTTCACCAACTAGCATGCCTCTCCTGAGAAAATAAGAAGTGTCCTCAACTTACAAAGGAGTAAGTAGAAACTGGAGGTGCTTCACAGCTATTATCATAAATGATGGAAAATCCTGGATTATACCTGTAGAATTTAACTTACCTTAACTGCAGCTATAAAAGTTATGCAAATTAAAAGGTTTTTTTAAGACTTGAAAGAGTTTATAAAAAAATTTACATCAAAGATAGACAGACATGCCTATCAGACTGAGTATGTCCTTACCTCTGTTGTTAAAAAATGCACAATTTCGTCATTCAGAATGATGAAACCGCCATCAAAACTCACACGATCCATGGATTTCAAGTGGCAATGGAGTCAAAAGCTTCTGGACCTTCAACCATTTAACAAAGCAGCATTCACATACTCTGGTATTATATGGTTGTATAATGGGGGGTTTAGGTCCAAGAAGGCATAAATTTGGGTGTTCCTTACAGGTTTCTTACCCTGTGCTAACTAAATATTTTTTTGTACTTTAAGAACTCAACAGGCTGAATGTAGAAATATTTGTAATCTAGATGAAAATCACTTTCAGCACAGAGTAAGAACCAGTAAGAACTTTACAGAGATGCTGCATTTTAGCTTATTGAATATCAATCCTGAAGTGCTGTGAACCATAAAAAAACAAGAAGAAACACTGTTATACCTTTATGCAGATGAAGCTCTCGATGTATTTAAATTAGAATGTTTCAGCTCATTTAGCAGTCTGTGCATTTTACAGCACAGATCACACTTCAGCTGCTAATGCTGTTGGGAAGATCCACTCCTGTTTATTATGGAGACACTCCATTCAGGTGGCTTAAAAGTTAGTGCATATCCACAGTT
Organism: Agelaius tricolor; assembly: GCF_023055355.1. Lineage (NCBI taxonomy): Eukaryota > Metazoa > Chordata > Aves > Passeriformes > Icteridae > Agelaius > Agelaius tricolor. The sequence continues at coordinate 7,815,907 of NW_027269270.1, forward strand.
TGTTCCAGGAGAGACTGCAACTTATGCAGCAACTCCAATACAGCTTTTATAGCCAGGTATGCACTGGAACAGCACAAGTTAATAATGCCTGCTTTGTGGAACTACAGTAATGTTGGGAAAAAATCTCAGACTAAAAAAAAGATAACCAGAAACAGCATCTACACAGAATATAACATTAAGTGATGCAGAGATGGAACATCTTGGGAAAAGGTGGCACAGCAAGTACTTCTCAAAAATCCTACTGAGGCCAGTTTCATTGCGCTACACTTAGTCTCAGCCAGATATAACTTCAGTGGTCAGAACTGTCTCCATCAGTTTCTGCTATAGCTGCTTCTGGCAGTTTGAATTGACCATTCTCTCTACATGAGTCATTAGGTCCAGAGAAACAGCTCAGTCTTGGAAGGAATGAACACATCAGTCCCACTTAGTGAGCACTGGTTAAGTTCAGTGCATGAGAAGTGATTCCATGCGCTGCTCCAGGTACTGGCTGTGCTCCCTTCCTAGCAGGGACATAAAGGCCAGTTTCAAACCACACATGCAGCAGGGATGTTTGTATCCTTGATTAAACACAACACAGAGGAAAATCACAACCCAAATAGATTACTGGTGCTCTCAGCACCATCTGACCTACTGATCCACCCCTTTGGAGTCACATTATTTGCTAATGCACACACAACCCACAGGCCTTTGCATGGCAGCCTAGAGCTCGTTCCAGCTTCTCCTATGAAATAGCCTGAACAGCACCAAGAAACCCACACAGAAGAATCTCTGGAGAGGATTTCCTTCCACAAGAATTCCTCGTAAACAGAAATTTTCACTCCTTCAGAACTGATGCTATTTTAGTTCTACAAAATCAAAGACTTATATAAATGATAATGTTGCTTTTCACAAACAGTAAGAGGTTACTTGTCCAAGATAATGTATAAGCATTGGGCTGTAAGCACATCAAGTTACATGATGAGTATGATACTTCAAATTTTCCAGTCTGTAAGCCAGCCACCAGCCAAGGTGGAAACAGGAAACTGTATGCGTATTTATTGTTTAGGAATAACGCATTTCATCTTCTAGCAGGTCATAGTGGAAGCAGATCTACATCATTAGAATCACATTTTTACATCGCTCACAGCATGGAGAAAAGCAAAGAGGAACCCAGGGCAACTCTCTGGAGTTGTATCTCAACTTTATCTGAAGATTAATTCTGTAGCATGCCAGAACACACATCAGAAAAGAAAATACGAAGCGGCAAAATAGCAAGAAACACACAGAAATATTACAGCACAATTCTGACTTACCTATGTGATAAAGTCCTATCCAGTCAGTTGGATCTACTTCTTCCTTAATATCCCAGAAAATGATGAGGTTCTGAGACTGTCCCAAGGTGTATTCGTACATGCTGGCTGTCAAACTGGACCTGCTATCCGAGGTCACTAAGTCAGTGTCACTGTTGGCGCGCTGCAAGTTCATGTTCTCAGGCATGGTGCCCTGAGAGGCCAAGCTCTGCAGGTTCTCGGGGCTCAGGGTGTAGCGGAGCTGCGGGTTGCGGCGGCGCACGAAGAGCAGGTGCTCTCGGGCTGAGCTGGCCATCTCCTCCCCACTTCTGTCAACTCACGTAAAAAAGTTGTTGTTCAGAGATCTAGCACAACGAAGGAAAAAAGACAGTTTTAGGTGAGACAGGAGGTGACTCAGTCAGTTATTAAATGGAGAAGTATTAGTGCAAAAATGTTCCCACAGAAGCCTGAAACAGACCGAGTACAACCTTTTTCCTCATTGCTCTACCACTGCAAAGAACTGAGTGTCTGTACATTAAAAAAACCCCATGATAAACTTACAACAAAGTTCAGAGTTAGCCATACACCATGAAATAACATTTATAAGCCAGAAAACAGCAGAAAGCAAATCATCCAAGACAATCTATGAAGCAAGAACAGCCTCAGTAACAAAGCTAATCTAAGTGTGGCCTTAACAGTAAAGTAGCCTTAAGAGCAAAGACATAATGAACTTGCCCTGGACCATAAAAATCCCAGCAGTACATGATGTTTATGGTAGTTTCAACAAGACTCTCAAAGCACTGTGTGATCAGCATGAGATAAGTGTCAAAGATTGGAGGTAAGTTTGGAGATATTTCAGCAGAAATATTGTATCCCAGATTTATGCTACTATAAAATCATCTTGTAAGGATTTCATCTTTTAAGGTACAAAGCATAGCTTCTGAGGTCCACTACACCATACAAAAACATGTCAAACCATTGACTGAGGAACTTTAGACTATGGATATATAATCAATTAGTCCATTCATCTGCGCAGTCAGATTTTTGTTGTCCTTTTCCATCCATTACAAAACAGAGGCCTTAGAATTTCAAGCAGTCACTGACTGCTTTCCTCCAGCCCTGAGGAGACACTTCACTGAAGTGTCTTCCCTGAAAGGGCCATGCCAATATCATCACACAATACATTCAGAATCAGAACTTGTGTTTCATTATCCATTACTGTCTACATTACCACATCTAAATTACTGTCATTTGAAAAGAAGCCCCCACATTACTCACAACTTGCAATAAATCATAACTCATCTTCAGTTTTCTGTTCAATAATATTTCAGTGTATGAACTCTTCAAGCATTCAATTTTTTTTTTGCTGTTTTTCAGCTTTTCTTAAATGGGAGATGTTTTGAAACACTAAGAACAGAGGGGAAAAATAAAGTTTGACTTATCCAGTTGTGTGCAGTAAATCATACACTGTATATGATTCAGCATCAAATAATCCAGAGAAAGAAGGAAACAAAAATTCAGTTCAATATTTCTACATGTAGAGAAGCAACATAGAGACAACCACGTTTACTTCCCAAAGTACGTGAACACAGTCTTTCCTGACATGAGGAATATTTTGGCTGCATACACATTTTATTTCTGGTGCTGGACGTCAGTAGGGTTCACTACCTCCTCTCTGCCATGCTCCTGCACATAAGGGTCAGAGAGAAAAGGGAAACTTTGGTAAAAAGGGCCATTTTAAATGAGAATCAGGCAAGTTAGTATCTTGTTTCTCTATGCAAAGTTTTATTCACTAGATCTGAAAATCCCAGAGTGCTTTGAGACCAGAAAGGTTGGTAAGAAACAGCCACCACCTTCCCTACAAGCCAGTGAAACACACAGGGATCAGCCCTGTGATGTGACAGCACACACTACATTTAAGTGTTAAATGTCACACTGAGAGTTCTATCCCCGAGTCCGGATGTCCCCATTTGCCCCTGAGGCTGCCCACCACAGCAAGCAGCTCGTGCTCCTGCCTGGGAACCACGGCCCTCCCCACCAGATCAGGCAGTATTAACTAACAGGCTGACAGAGAGCCAAAATTTGTCATCTGTCCCATAGCCACAGATTTGATGTCTTTCTGAACTACTGTATGCAGTGGTTTTATGGCAGTAAAATCACTGCAAAATAAGTGTTGTGCAGGCAGACTACAGGTTAAAGACAAAGTTTTAACAGGAGGGATGAAGAAATTTCCTTCAGCTGCAGAGTCTTACACTGTACCTAGGGCAGAACTGGCATTTGTTGGAACATATTGAAAATTTATATGTAGCAGATGGACAAGTTCATCTATGGTTAAGGACACATGAGAATTAACTTGTACTAGCCAGGACTCTGCCACAGTTTGAGAGATGAAAATAGCCTGAGAAAAACATTAAGTCCTTTGCAACAGTCCATTTTCCTAAGTCCCAATGGCTATCACTCTGGTGAAACACATTAGCTTCTGAAAGTAAAGGAAACCACAAATCTAAATGCTGGGTAACTTTTTTGATCCCATTTATAATTCCAAGTGTGAGCCAAACAAACCACATAAAGCCACTGAAATCAACTTGCAACCAACAAGTTAAACTCACATACAAATGAGCTCCTATTGTGGGTAAAAAAAACCAAACCCTCCAACAATTCAGGACTCGTAAGTTTTTACAGCATCTTCTAAATCATTAAAAGCGGTTGTAAAGGGGCCCTCAAAGGAGTCCTCATGCCTCGTGTCAGATAATATTCTGCTATGTAGCATGTCACAGTGGCATTAATTAAGAATCTTTTTAAAGAGAGAAATACAACACTCATATGTAAAAGGGGAAAAGATGATTGCCATAAAACCCAACCAATAGGAAGTGACAGAAAGGCAAAGAGAGCCACTACTTCAATTATTTCCAACAGAGAAAAGAGATGAAAACCTTACACAGTGCCTTGCTGCCTACAAAAGAAATTAGTTCATTGGGTTAACAATTCCTGATGTCTGTCACTAATAACTAACAGAACATTAACACATACATCCTACTGTAGACTGAAAATAAGAATTATCCTCCCACCTTCAGTTGCTGCTAAGCACCACTGACACAGCATTTGCACCCAGACTATGCTGTAAAGACAATGCCCAGGATTAGCTATGTGCACCTGCCCTGCCGTGAAGGTTCAGCTCACCAGGCTGAATACAATCAGAGCAGTGATGTCAGTGCACACCAAGCTGGCCAGGCATACTGTTTTATTATGGCAAATTGCAATGTTCAACCTGAATTAAAAGCATAGGATAATCTAGGCATTCAGGAAATCAGCAGATACTAACTTTAGCAAACTATTTCAGTAGAAAAGTGAAACCTGTATCAAAGCTGCTTATCCGTATCACAGCATTTTCTTCAGTACTTGACAAGAAGCTTAGACAGAACTAGAACTGATTTCCTCTTAATCTCTAAGTGGCCCAAGTTCAGGATTATTTCTATCTAAATATACTCCCCAATTACTAATCATAGAGAGACTTGAACTGGGAAATAGTTCCACTTAATACACAACATACAGATAGGAAAAATCCTCTTGCCCGACCTTCTTCACTAGAGGAGATTGAAAAGAAATGTCAGCCCATTTCACACAGTCAAATACTCAACTGTTTAAAAAAAATCCATGAATGGAAGACCAAGAGTTCCAGCACAGGAATAACAAAAAAAAAAAAAAAAAAAAAAAAAAAAAAAAAAAAAAAAAATCCCACCCCACCATGCAAAACAAACCTGAGTTCACATGCTGCCCTGTTTATCTTACTCCCAGCAGTGATTCATTTCTTGTTTATGCAGCGCTCTTTGATGTGGCTGACGGGTGCTGCTCCCAGCCTCTTCCCACAGCACTTAGAGTAAAGCAGCTCCGCAGGGCTGGCCTCGGCCCCGGGCAGGCTGGCCCCGCGCACGGCTGGCCCCGGGCAGGGCTGGCCCCGGGCAGGGCTGGCCCCGGGCAGGGCTGGCCCGGTCCCGGCGGGCACGGCCGGTGCTCGGCGCGGGCGCTCAGGGCGCTGCCGGGCCCGCGCTCATTAACCCGCCGCTGCGCCCTTGGGTCACCGCGCCGCTGCTCGCAGAGCCTCCCTGCCCTGGGCAGCAGACGCTGTCCTGCCCGACTGACTCCCAAATGTCCCCCGCTCACGGGATCACTCAATCACGTAGGCTGAAAAAGACCTTTACCAGCATCCAGCCTAACCATTAACTAACACAGAGTCACCACTGTCAATATCTGACAGCTCCTTTGCTGAAGAAATGTTCCCTAATATTCAATGTAAACCTCCCCAGGGGCAGCTTGAGGCCGTTTGCTCTGGTCCTTTTGCCTGTTACCTGGGAGAACAGGCTGACACCCAACTATTTGCAGGAATTGTGGCGAGCCATAAGGTACCGCCCGAGCCTCTTTTACTCCAGGCTAAACACCCCCAGCTCCCTCAGCCCCTCCTCAGGACTTTCACCAGCTCCCTTGCTCTCCTTTGGACACATCATTCAGATCATGCTTGGTGTGTATCTCTCAAATGCTTCTCCCATGCTGAGATAACCAATCCGCATAATTATACAGGCTGAAGAACACATTAAGAATACAAAGAACAGAAAACATGCTGGTTTTCCAATTACACACTGTGTGACACTGCTTTGTTCAGTACAAAGATTTATAAATGCTACAATATAAGGTTCAAACTGACCATCTGTCTGAGCTAAAAGTGGCTGAGAAAATGCTTCTTGAATAAATTTAGAATTTGGAGATCATTCTCTTCACAGAACTCAAAAATAGCATATTTTCTGGGATAAGGTAGAACTCCAGTCCCTATAGTGGCTTCAAAGCTGCTATAAACTCTGGCAAAAGCAGAATAGTCAGAATTCACAGTCGGCTGCAAAACCTGCCTGTGCAGCTGGGTGATGGTTACCCATGACTCACTCGTATGCTTCAGCGCTCTGCACTTACCCTGCTTCAGCACTGAAGAGCTTTTCTCTCCTCTAGAGCTGCTGTGCACCTCTGCCAGCAGGACAGATGGGCCCTTCCCAGCAAAACTCACCGGCTACTTACTCAGCATGATCATCAGGAGCTGATTTGGCCTGAGACAAAGGGATTAACTGGATAGCTCTTTAACTCAACAGCTTCCTTTCAGGCCTGTATTCTACTATTTCGAATAGCAGATTTGGTCTAATAAAAATAAAATAAAAATACAACAAAATAATAAATTCAGATAAAGCTGGCATGAAGCATCCTTTTCTCTGCTGACAAAAATGAGAGAAAAGCTTCATCCTTCTGCCCAGATGTCATTTTCTTGATATTCTTTCTGGAATATTTCCAAGAATTTCTACTCATCAAGTTTTGTGCATTCCACATAATGGAATTTCTCTCAGAAGGTATTTGACTGATTAGTAGGATTTTTCTCCATTAGCTAACATTCTGTCAGATCTAAGTTAAGCTAACACATTTGGATGCTTCCTATTCTATCACCAAGATAAAGATGAATATAAAAGCTGTCACAGTATTCAAGAGCCAAGAAAAATCAGTTCTTTCAGATCTCTATTTTTCTCCACTGATTAACAAAGAGAGGGTAATAAAGCCTTTTCACTTACATGACCGTGACTATATCCTAAGTCTTTGAGATTATTTAGTTCATTAATTAACAAATTTGTATCACATTGTAGAAATTTAACTTTATTCCAGTAGATCATGAAATTCAGTATTTCAAAAACACAACTGCCTTCATATTACATAACTGCACAGTTCTGAGCATCAACAGCAGGCAGAAAGTAATGAGATCCTTCAGCTAAAATCTAGTCCTAACTGTTCAATATTGCTACCTAGAATGCCTGAGTGCTCATTAGGTCTGCATGTTTTAAATAATTATTTATGCAGGTAGATGATACAAACAAACCCAGGGCAAGAAGTGATCACTGAAAACCTAGAGAGTGATCTGATAAAAATCAAAAGAGAGATGTCATCAACTGGAAAAATCAAATCATTACACTTCTGACACCATTTTTCTTTTTAATTACAAGCAGACTCAGGATATATCAGAAATATTAAAAGGGAAAGAAGAAGTCTCTCTTTTTTCATTCCGTTTCTTCTATTTTACACATTTGACAGTAAATTTGTATTCACTGTTTTTCCCTGAACAGCCAGTTCTGGATATTACTTTTATTTGGGGAGCTCTTGAAAGATATTAAAAATTATCGGAAGCTACCATCACAGCTGACACAGGACTTACATACAGCTGAAATACTAAATGTTCTTTAATAGCTCTCTCTTTTAATGGAATAAAATTAAAAGTTGCTTTAATTCAGCTTTAAATTAATTATATAGTAACTCTCTTGAAATATAAATTGTTCTTTCCAGAAGCACAGATACAAGTAAAATTCAGAAAAAATATTTTTCTGCTGATCTGCTTACTTCCTTCTTCAATAAAGCCCCCCAGACTTTTATAATAGGACAATTACTGGATACTCTTAGAAGCAGCTTAGCCTGAAGCAATGATGATGAAAGAATAAATAAATAAATTTGCCAGTTCCAGAAACAAACCTCTATGTGCATGATCTTTCAACCAGATTTCCTTTTTAAGCAAGAAAATTGCCAAGAAGGTCAACTTAAGCATCTTGAAAGACACAGCACTTTGTAGATCTTCTCCCAAGAGAGATGTTTTGACTTTTCCATTCAAAGGATCCCCACAGGAGTGCCAGACTGAATGACGTGCCTGACATTCTGCTGGCTGTGCCAGGGAGCTGGCCTCCTTAGGGGAAGAGGCAGAGCTCCTCCAAAAAATCGTTCAGAGGACCAAAACCACTCTCTCTTGATCTGTGGAAACTGCAGTTACTCCAGACTGAGCAAAAGAGGACAGAAATTTGTTGGGATGTCCTTTTGCCTTGTTGCCCTGCTCTGAGCCATGAGGGGAGTAAACTGTGCTGAGAAAACTCTGCCTTCAGTCTGCTAACTCATCCTCTGAACTCACTGCTGGGAAATCACAACTAGAAACTTCTGGAAACTGGACTCATGTCTTAATGTAAAGCTAAAAATTACTGCACTGTAATTTGACAAGGATGTTGCTGTTCAGGAGAGGGAGGAAAAAAGGAAAGAACGTGTGCATGCATCTCCAGTCTGCTTTGGACTCAAACCTGGTGACTCAGCTCAGATGTTAAACATCAGCTCAGATTACAAAACCACCATATAATTTAGACTGGCTGAAAATCTACCCTAAGGGAAAAAAACATATAGTTCAGCATAAACATACACTTTAAGAAAACAGTCCATTCATTATTTGGCCAGAGAATGGCTCAATTCATTCAGTATGTAAGAGAGTATCTATTTTTAATATATTTCTGTACAGTTCATTTGTAAAGGGAGTCCTGCCCTGTATCTACCTGGAAAAAAATGTCACTCTCATATGACCTTAGCTGCTTGAGTAGGGCTTCTACCTTCTACCCAGCAATGGCAACTTCCTTACAGCAGGCAGAAATTGCTGCTCAAGCCTGATATCATGGCCAGAAGTCTGAAGAGTTTTGCATATTTCTGACAGGTCCATACACCCTGCCCAGTAGCCCACCAGGTACTGGGCTTTCAGTATAACTTACTGCATTAATTACCAGGCAAAAGCTTCAGCATGGAGCAAGCTGGTGTACACCACACTGGCCACTGGTCAAAAGAGTGAAAGTCATAAATACGTGCCCAGATCCATACACATCTGCATAGCCCAGCACCCTACAGTTATCTCAGTTTTGGAGGGTACTTTGTGGTCAAGGAAGACAAATGTCCATGTCCCCACAAAAAGAAGCCCTAAAACATTTCAAGCTAACTCAGCCACATGAACTGTGGAGTTGAACACTGAGAGCCTGGATAACCTGTCTGGAATTGTAAGGAAGGGGTTACAGAGGGTTCATCTAATCCCTTCTGCTGCAGCTGCCAGGCTGTGAGATCCATCTGGCCTGCAGATGTATCTTAGTATTGCTCTGCAGACGTACAGGAGGATGTCAATTGCCTAAAATGCATTCCTGTCTTTCACTGAAGTAGCAATAAAAGAACCGCACATAAATTTAAATTAAAAATACCAGATAGGCTCCTATCCTCCAGACTACTCCCATAAGAAACAAAATTTGACTGGAGATTGTAGGGCAATTTCATAGCCAACAGGCCATGTTCCATATTATATGCCCTCCTTAACCTCCTCCTGGTGTGGCAACTACTGTAACCAAGTTTGTTTATTTCAGTGATCTTTTCTGCAGCACCACTCCTCAGAGTGGAGCTCACAGCTGAGGCAGAGACTTAAGGTACAGCCATGTAGCCATTAAACCCTACATATTGTGAACTGTGGCCTTGGATAATTCACAATGCAATGGTATCTACAGAAACTTTAAAACCAGAATTCCCACTGCCAGGCTTTGATCTTGAGTGTCCATGACACAGCTCTATCTGCTGCTAGTTGCTGTTGATTGGTTGCATTCAAGAATTTCCCTTCAAGTACTGATGCAGCTGCTCTCAGTTTAGATTTCTGATGCCAGGTCACACAATCTATCTAAAATACAGCCCCCTTCATATGTCTACACTAGAAGGACAGATTTTATTCTCTATGAGAAGCTCCTTTGTCACAGGATGGGAAAATTAGAATTCAATTATTCTGTGACCAAACTATAATATATGCTCATACTTACATATGTGAAAGCCTGCAGAAACCTATAAATGACCAAAAAAAAGGGTAACCCATTCAACTCTCTTGAAATCCCTCCTGTCCTTAGGACTTCCAGAACATCAGCAGCAACAGCCCACAGTTATCCAATTACAAGTTTTCTCCCAAGGCTTTTTCCACAAGAGACAGTAAAGACTAAAATAGAGAACTTCTGCAGAAAATAAAAACTTAGCATTTGCCTGTTCAGGAAAGGAAATTAACACAGAACCAGAAGAAAGAGTACAATGCCAAAAAGCTTGACAGAAAAGATGTATTCCTTTGAAAAAAGAAAGGAAATCTGCCAGGCCAAAAAAGCCACAATTCAAAAAGCAATTTATAAAATAATGCACTTAACAGAAGAAGCAGTACAATTATTTACTGCTTACTATGAGAGTAGTTCTGCAGTTTCATTCCAAGTCTCTGCAACCAGTACCCAAGCAGCAACTACTCAATGAGTGTCACATTACTGAATGACAGCTGTATTTTAGTGATACTCAACAGAGCCTGATTTAAGCATTTATTTGGCAGTTATTAAAACCTGGTGTATTTATATTTAGATACGCAACAAGCATTTCTATACATTCATTTTAATTCAATTTTTAACTGGAAATCCATTCTATGCTGATGGAAATTCTTGGAACATACAATGAATATGAATGAACATGCATTGTTCCACCCATGCAAGCCCAAATCCAATACAGTCAGTCCCATTTTCAAGCCTGTTTGAGCTCAATTTTCTACCACATAAAATTGATTTCACCCACTGAAATGGTAACAAACCACCACAGAGCAGGTACATCTCTCACACAGAGATTCTCACGTTTCCAGGGAACACAGGAATGCTGTTTCTCTCAAAGCAGCACATGCTTCAATTCATGATGCTATTTATTCAGTTTTGTCACAAAGGGGTATTATCAACTTGAAAAAAGGCATTTCTTTGTGCAAAACATGCATCAACTGACTGCAAATTGGAGAATTCTGTAACTGAAACATGTTGGTAGACTAAAGTAGAATAAAAAAGAGTGCCTATCAGTCCATGGTAAAGCTGTTTCCTTGTTTCTCCATTTTTTCAAGTTCCAGCCTGGTAGAACTGATCATAATGTGGGCGTGGGAGATGTTTAAAAAAGACTCAATTGGTCTCCTTAAAGAACAAAGGAAAATTAAAAACAAAACCAACCCAAAGCTTTGTGTACCTAAGTCTTATAAATAAACTGTAGATACAATCAGTAGATGAGGAAAACAGGAAACAATTATTTTTAAGAACTGACAAATTTTGCTGGAGTGAATTTAAATGCTGTCTGTATAAATGTGAATTTCCATCCTTCTGCCCCTTTTACCCTTTTGATATTTCAATTTAGATCATTTTGCCAGTTATAATCTTCCCCCCACAAAGCCTGCATTTCCATAAAGATTTGAGGAGACTTTTTGGCTGAATTAAAACATGAGAACATTTCTGCTTGTCTACAGTTTAATGGAGCTTTTTGAATGAATGAATGAAACTCTACTAAGCAAACAGCTACCAAAGGGATCCCTGACACTAAGAGGAGAAGAATGATGGTCATGCCAGCTCAAAAGCAATGGCTTTTGCCTTCTGACTGTTCCAAGTATGTCCTTAAGGAGGAGGTGCCACTACCAAAAACATGCCAATATTATGTTTCTCATATACAGCTTTTCAAGTTCAACTTAAGGTGTCCAGTGTATTAAGTTAGAAATATTGCAGAGAATCAAACAGCTATGAATGCAATCTTTGCAGAAACTACAGAGATTGAAAGCCCTAAAGATTCCTCCTCCAAAAAACACCTGTTCTACCGTCTTTAAATCACCTCCTTATAATCCACAGAAAGAGAGCCCAGAATAAGAAAAAAACCCAAATTGTTTGTCTGTATTAAACACATATGCTGATCTTCAACCTAAATAAATCCAGGCAGAAAGTCAGCAGGGCTGTATATGAAGGTGCTGATGATACCACCCTCTCTGCATACAGGATAAATCACTTTTAATACTCAAAACAATTCAGCTCTAAACCAAACTCATTCTGTTGCTTAACAGCAACAGTTTTGTCATTTACAAACCACAAAATAGCATCATTTTGAAGTCTACAACATTTTGAAGTCTAATAACTTGTTTTAAAGAATGAAGCTTGCAGTCTTATGTCCTACTTCAGATTTTCCTCCAAAATATGTTTTATGTTCAGAACTTCATGCTTTAAACACTGTGTCAGAACAATTATGCACCAACTGCTTTACTATCTTTTTTTTTAAACATTAAAATAATTTCAAGGAAATATTTTAGCTGGATAGTTCAAGAAACAGTGCACTTTATCATTTCAGTAAAAAGAAGTCAGATTGGTAAGTAGTTACTGTGCCCTGGATAAAATCTCTTCCACAGCTGTGTGAGTCAGATTACTTAATTTACACCAACAGGTTATTAGGAGAAGATGCCTGCATTTTTTGAGGTGCAGCAAGACATCAGTAGGACACTTTGACATATTCTATGCCATACAAATTCCCTCTGTCCTCAAAGCTAAGAGCTCTGAGGAAACACAGGCTATGCCAGGGAACAGCCTCAGAGCCAGACACACAAAATCTCAACTAGAAAGGAAGAGAGATGGACTGAAAAAACTTCCCCTACTTAACAGCTTGTTGATTTCCAGTTTACAATCCATAACCACACTCAAGAGAGGAGAAAACCAGTTGAGAGTCCCAAGGAGCACCACTCTGACAACAAAGAGACTCCTGGGGTAACTGGAACACGCCCTCATCACCTGCAAATGCATCCCAGGGCACACTTGGCTGCTGTGTCTGGTCTGTGCTCTGGAGATGAGGAAATTGTTTGTGCTAGAGCACAGACCACTGAGGAGTTAGAGACACCAAAGCCATCACCAGTCGTGCCCCTCTCCTTGCGAGTGCACCTTACAATTCATGATTTAGTTCAATGAGCATGTGCTGTAATGTTCTCTCCTTGCAGGATTACTGCTGCATTTGCTGCTTTCCTCAGTTTCTGCAGTAAATGAAGCAGAAATCTTTCAGAAGCTAAATGAACAATTAATGAAAAGACAACAATACAAAGTGGGCTATATAAAGATGAGGCCTATTATGAATTAATACTTTTACTATTAAATATGCATGAGTTTTTAATAAGTAGAGCTAAAAATAGAGCCGTGTATCACAGGCTTTCTCCAGGCTGTACAATTTTCATTCATCTTCATCCTGCAAAGAAATGGACCACTGCTGAAAGGATTCTCATTGCACATTTTTACATTGCTTATCACTGGCCCTAATTCATCAATCCACAAAAAACCCCAGCCTTTGGGATCTTGGCATAAAAGATTCTGAACAGCTCCACCCTCTGCCATAAGGCTTGCAGGAATGTGCAGAAAGTCTGCTCATCCATCTCCCAACAGGCACAGGTCTCACAGCCCAGTCCCCATCTGCAATTTGTGTGTTTAGAAAGAATCCATTAGTAAGAAGACTCCTGCACTGGTTAACATCAACCAGACTTACCAGTGCAGGAGTCTTCTTAGTAATGGATTCTTACTAAGCCACTAGACTTACCAAAAAATCCCAAAGTAACTACTTAAATCTTTATCTTTTCATCTCAATAGTTCATTATCAGAATAAATATGTTCTTCTCATTACTCTGGCCCCCCACCAAGAAAGGGAATCTGAAACTGAGCCAAATGCATCAAATTTTCTGATTGGATTTTAACATTCATTTTTAACATCAAGTCATGTTACAGATGAACAAAGGATTTTAATAAAGAATGGCCTAGTTCTGGAGGAGGGTGTACACATTCAGGAACACACCCCAATTCTATATACATCCACCCCAGGGCGTAGGTGCTACAGCCCCAGGAAACGGAAGAAGATTGAAATCAGTGTTTATAAATACAGCCAAGAAATCCCAGCACACATACCACCAAACATATAAACAGAACGTCAGACAATCTCATCTGGAGGCCTAAATTTCCTACACTTATTGATGCTGGGGAATTTATTTTTATTTTTACATGTTGTGTTGTGCCTTCATGTTTTTAAAGTGACCTTGGTGTGTTTAAACCAAAGGACTTGTTTTGATTGAGCTGCGTAGAGTTGCTAATTGCTGTGTGACAAATGGAAATAAAGAAATCATAGCACCCTGCATCCTAGTACCATCTTGCATTACTCTGAAATCTGTATTTTAAAATTAATTGTTTGATTTTGAATGTAACCTATTTCTCAATGTGCAACTATAAAATGTAATTTAATTCACATCAGATATATTCCTAATTAAAAAGCAAAACCAAACCACATTACAGCAGAGGTAACTTTCAGCATTTTATGGATGAAGTTTTAAATCACATACCTATTACCATTTTAATCTTTTTCAGGGGGAGCAGTAAAACAGGTGCAATAACATGATAGTGATTTTCAGTCAAATGTCCTTGGCTTGCTCTTTATGAAGACAATTTAGGATCTGAGCTTTGCATTGACATACAGCTACTTAAAACTGATAATTCAGAGTAAAATTCACATGATTTATTGGAAACCCAGAATATTATATTTCTTTCCCCCTTCTGCATATCCAGCCTAGTAAACACTCAAGATTTATCTTTGCTTTTCTTATGATGCATTATACTCATAATAATCAGAAATCCCCATTTTTTCAAATTTTTCAGAAACAATCAGCCTTTTACCACAGAAGAAAAAAATAAAAATAAATTGACATCTTTTGTGATTTTTTGTGTCCTTACTATTCACAAATGCATTTTGGGCTTCAAACACACTGTCCTCCCTCCCCTACCATCCAGGATCCAGGCTCAATATTGCCTTTTGGACTTAATGTCCAAAAAAAGACTGAAAATAGTTATATACAACATGATCAAAACCCAAAAACATAAACAAAATAAAATATGAAGAAAATTGGGGGGAAAAGTAAAAAAAAAAAAAAAAACAAAAAAAAAAAAAAAACATACTGGTTGGTTTTTTCCTTATTAATGGAAATGTCCCTGCAGTGTCCTGCATTTGGAAGTTGACTTCACAGGGTCACCTTCCCAAAAAACAAGATGCAATGCAGTTTTCTGGTTAGATAATGTCACTGCCTCTGTGTCAGCCCTTCACTTGTGCCAAATCACCACTGCCAACCTCTGTTGTAGGTTATTACTAAGCAGAATTAAAGAGAAATCACTCAAAACAAATACCCACATACTGACTGAACTTGATAGTTTGCCAAAATTACAATGTCATTTTTTGAAAAGATATGAATGAAGTCTCCTATCAATACTGCTGGCTACTTGATGGATTTCTATGTAGTTTAAGACTTTGATTCTTTAAAATTATTGGCCTCATAAATTACATGACCATACAGCTACAGACAAATTACTGTTTATTACCATTAAACCGTTTTATCCCTGTGATGCAAGTCCAATAGGTCAGTAATAAAAAAATTCAGGTTTAGGCAACCACCACCAGGTTTCATACCAGCACTTTTAAGCTGTTTTTCCTGAACTGCAGTAGCAACACGATCAAGCAGAGGATGTTGCTGTATTTCACTAACAATCCTACACCTCCACCACTCTGTAATGCAAACACAAACCTCAGATTAACACACAAACAAGTCTTACAGCTGCCAACACCAAAAACTCATGGAGCATGCTAGAACTGCAAAAGAATACCAGTTTTTAGAGAAAGCAGTGGTACAACAGAAGAACACATTTAAAAATAATGCTGAACCCAGAAGCTGAACCCTTCAGAAAAATCAAACACCATATAAGACAGCATTTAGCTACTCTTGCTAATTGGTCACAACCAAGGTCTGGGTGTCAACACAGATCTGCTGTTGAAGGGCAGCAGTTTACGGGCACTGAGAAAGCAGATCACCCATTCATTCCAAAGGCTTCACTGGAATACCCCCAATACACATCAGTGATGCCAGCTGCAGCTGGAAAAGGGGCAACTGCTGGAAACAGCTCAGCAAGCCTCTATACTAATGTAACATAGCCTGTATTAGTTAAATTCAAATGAATAGCCATCCTCCACATGGCAAAAGTGTTTAATCCAAGTGTCACAATATTGAGCCACTAGTTTGTTATCTCCCACTAGAAGTGACTGTAGGAAACAAAGCAGAATACATTTTAAGTCCTTAACATGATTACTTTAACTCCATTTCTCCTTGATCACCAAGGAATATCTACCACTGTTGCTTACATCCCATCGGATGTTGCATCTTGTCAAAAAGAAAAAAAGAGCTTCAATTATAGAACATGCTATTTTCAAACCTACTTTCTAGTATTTCTTATAAGAAAAAAATTTCTTTACAACTGTATCCTACCTAACAGAGAGGTAAAAGTGGCTCCCACTGCAGCTGACCAGTAGTCATAACCAACTCTGAGCAGATATACGCGACATACACTCATGCCAACAGCTTTCCACAAAAATAACTTCTTAAACCTATTACTTCACTTCTTGGCATTTTCTACAAAATTACCACCAAAAGTGCTGGGTTATCAACCCCCATCTGTACTGCAGTGGATTGGCAGTATAAATTTGGATCATCCCTGTAACTGTGGTTTCCCTGAATACCTTACTTCAGAGCTTCAGCTCCTGAAGCAAACAGCACCCGAAGACCTAGCAAAGGTACACCTAGAGTGGCACAGCATGTTTGTGGCATACAAGGGTTAAGATATGCCACTGATACTTCTGGTGCAAGGGAAAACCCTAGGAAAACACTCCAAACTTCAATGCAAACTGGCAAATACTTATTTTAGAATAAGCACAAAGGACAGGCACACGCAACAATAAGAAGTTTCAAAACTGAAGGACTGCAAAACCACACAAGATGAAATATTAAAATTTACTTTCTCTGCTATGAACCCCAGAGATGTAGCAAACCTCTCAGGTCTTGAACTACATCCAGGAGCAGCCAGAGGCTGCACGTGCCTGGGTATGTCAAGATGAGATGTACTCAGTCTGGAACTGTCTCCACCTCTCCCAGGGCACTGGCCATCAAGGCAGGGGAGCTGGTGCCCATCTGCTGGAGTTCAGCTCTGCCCAGCGGACGCTCAGGGAGCAGCGGCTACACAAAAGCAAATCGATGGGCTGTTAAAAAGTGTTAATAGCACACTTAGTGGTTGGACAGACTATTCTGCAGGGGGAGAGATGTGGTAATTAAAAGATCAGAAAATACTGCCACAGCCCTTCAGAGCTAATCAGAACCTGCAGTTCTTACATTTCACTCTTCTGAGAGTCCCATTTGTTCTCTTGTGTGCACAGGGAATGCAGTGTCTCCAGGCCCCAGGGGCTGAAACGCTTTATGCTCTAACCACATCCTTGGAAAAGCGTTATGCCATGGGCACCACATCTGAACCAGCATCCAGCTATGATGGATACACTGTGAAATGTCTGATGGGCTTCTTTATTGGTTTGTTCGTGCTTATTTTTTTAGCAGGCATGCCTACTGGAAATTTAAGCCACAGGGGCAGTACCTTCTGCTACCTACAGGCTACTGGGAGGATTTAATCAAGTATGCATGATATAACAGGCACTGAAATTCCTGGAGATTACAGAATGCTGCAGAGGGTGTCACAGGGTGTCGTACAGCCAGGCAACAGAAATAAAGTGATTTAAGCATATGAGACCAGAAAAGCAACTAGTGAAAAATACATGACTCCTTAAAGCTAAAAAGTGTAATTTTGGATATTGTCTATATTTAGTCAGCAATAACCAAACAGATCTAAATATAACATGAGCTCTTACAATCTACCTACAGACCGAGGAAACTTTTCTGTGCTAAGGCACAAATATGTCTTCCAGTTATATTTGGTGGAGCACACAGTAAAATGCAACTTAGCATTATCCAGAAACAGTGTGGCCAGTGAAACGTCATTCCTGAAGTTCCAATTCCAGCCAGAGGATGTTTCCCCCCAACATCTACTGGGTCAACTCAAGCACACACACGAACATCTGCTGACCAGGTAAAGGCAAGCTCCATACCTGCTGAAGCAACAGGGCCCTCTCTGCCACCCTGGAGTGCTTGGGAGCAGCAGCAGGTGGGAAGGCTTATCCAGCACCAGGGTAAAGCCTAACATGCATTGTGCCTGAGGCATTTCAAAGAAAAGAGCATTCTCGTGACAAAAAGCTCTAACAAAGCTGAGATATGGCTTTGTTTTAATCATCAAATGAAGCAAGCACAGAAATACATTTCATGCAGCAAATATGATTTTACTCACTTCAAATTTTCAAGGTGAAGATGTCATTTCCTGTAAGCACTACTAACTCTACGCTCATAACACACATAGTTAAGGTGGTCATTTCTTCTTACCTAGAATTCATAATGATTCCATTATTAATCCACAGTTGGAGTTCAGTTATGACTAAACTCTTCCATTATTAACAGATTGACAGTGGAATATTCAGCTTAACACAATCAACTCTCTCATGGGCATTAAACAGTTGCTCTGTGGGTGTTTTTGGAGCTTTTTTGGGGGGTTGGTTCTTTTTTCTTTTTGTGTTTGGTTGGTGGGGTTTTTTAAGCGTTAGATTTCCAATTAGTCAAAACCACGGTGTAGACGCCCTGCATTTCATAACATGCCATTCTTTTTGCTAAAGATGAAACTAGAAGTAGGTGAGATACTGGAAATACAAGATCAATTTACAGCTAACATCAACCTCACATAACCATAGTTGCATTTTATTTTTAAGAGAGTCAAAGTTCACATAGCGCAGGTTTTACTAGGGAGTAGAAAAGGCAGAGTGAAGAGGCATGAACTGGTCAGAGGAATACAGGTAATAAAGTTTCTTAAATAAGGTGATTCCCAGGACTAAATCTCTGGCCCTAGTGTTATTCTGTGAAATCAGAAAGAAAACTACAGAAATGACTGTTACTTTAAAGAATATTTTTCATTACTTGAAGATTTGGGGCTCTTCCTCCTCCACTTGCTTCAAGGTTCCTTATCAGAATTTGTCACCATCATCTTAACTGTCCCTGAAACACCTTTTGAAGTATGATACACTAAGAAAATGGTTTAAACCCTCCTGACACATTCAACTGAGAATTTCTATATAAAGCTCTCCTCAATTCTCTTTCACAGTATCCCTGACACCTTCTGTAGTTGACACCTAAGAGACGTTAGTACTGTATTGCCATGAACTATGTGCATATTTTAAATTACTTTTTAAATATTTATGAAAAAGGACTGAAGAATATTGTCAGAATTCATTTTTTTGATCTTGTTTCCAATTACTTATTTTTAATACCTACCACTAGGAATTAGGACTTGAAAAAACAAATGACAGAACATTATGAACAAGCTACACTGCCAGGAACAGTTTTCCAGAGCCATGTTTTATTTGAGAGAACTGTCACCCTTCAATAAACAGCAGATTTCATTAGCATGTTGTTTGTTAATTCATACAATTTGTGTATAATCAATGAATCAAACTGATGGAACTACCTTGAAATGCATAATTATTTAGAGAAGCACAGAACTCCTAACGATTTACTCAATACAGTACATTTACAAAAGGAGACTTTGAAATTAAAAATTAATAAGCTATTAATAGGATGAGACAGCTTGTGACTCATTGTCTAACAAAGGAAGCATGTCAGGGAACAAAAAAAGAAAGAAAAAAATCACTAGACTCCAAGTATGACTTTTTAAAGCTATATGCACAAGCAAGTTATTTGAGTTATTAAACACAACAAGGTGATGTGTTCTCCAAGGAGACAAAAAATCAACAAAAAGAAGTAAATATGCCAACCTGGAACACACAACCAACATGTTTGGTTTACCATAGCCAGCACGGTAAGAACCAGCTGTGTCAAAAGATAAGTCATGTCCTGAAAACCAAAGGAAAAAGGGAGAATCCTTCTTGCACATAGCTAAAGAGATCTCTCCACTAAAACATTTTGTAATGCTTTTTACTACCAGTTCTTTCTCTTTTCCTGGAATTTTTGTCCTCAGCATGGATTTCACTTCATCTCATCTCACATCTACAAGCCAGAAACTGTAACAGAAGAAAATGCACATTTTGATTGCCAAGGTGCAGTTTGAAAAAGACCACGCAAATCTTGCCCATCCTGTCACCATTCTCTTTTGACTCATGGAAAATATTAGTCTGTGCCCTGCAGCATGTAGAAGCATAATAGTTTGAAACTAAGCATTTGATTAGAGAGACTGAAGTTTATTTCAGCAATGCCTCTCTAAGATAACAACAGTACCAAAATTCTTTTAGAATTAAATACTTAAAGCAGACTGCTCTCAAATATTGTGGTGCTTTTGATAAAACCCAATTTATTTATCAGGAGAAACCCACTCTTTTTACAATGTTTTCTTATCTAACAATAATCTTTCTTGTCCTACCCTTCCTGTGAGAAAAGCTTAAACTAAAGGGACAGGCATTCCAGCTTGTCTGTTGGTCAAGGACCTGGTTCTAGCCTGACCAGATCAGTATTTTGCCAAAGCTCTTAATCTCACAGTGCATTATGAATTTTAGAGTTTAGAGCTACAGGCACTAAACACACTCACAATCTGGCATGCTTTCAGCATTCCCTTGATTTCCTCCTCCTCCTAAAGGTAACAGTCACAACTCTTTATATTCACTTTTTAGGAACAGCATTTTTCCATGCCTCTAATTACCAAAATTTATTGCAGTGATCAAGTGCATGTTCCTAAGGCCCTTTGATGCACTATAAAGGGAATGTGTAAGTTTGAGGCTAATCACGCTACTCTTCCAGCACTTGATATAGATCATCTGAACACACTGAAATAAGTAAAAGGAAGACTCATAGGCCAGTCTTTTACATATATGATCTGCTCCCATGCAAAGGAAAATGTCCCATCTTAACTCTCCAAAAGAATTCACTCTCAGAAAAATATTTGTAATGTTTCTGATAAACCAGTACAGTGCCAGCAAAGTTGGCCAAAAATAATGGAAGACTAGTCCAAATTCCCTAATTTGGAAAGACTGCCAAACTCCCCACAGTAAGTGGCTGACATTCTCTATTTTTGTGTCAAAATATTTATCAGCTTTTCCCCAACAACTGCTACACTGACTTTATTAAAGCAGTAGTCAATATCTGTAGTTCACTGTATTGCTTCATATGCATTTGTGTCTTTCATTCTGAACCCATCCGTGTTTTGGAGTAACACAAATAAAAAAGATTAGTACAATATATACCAAAAACCCAAACTTGCCTTCCTTTCCTCTGCTCCCCTCTCTGGCAGATTGTTTTCTGTCACCACAGACCGGGCATGGAGAGCCCTTCTCAGCACTGCTCTGGGCCCTGGCACAGCTTTCAGGCAGCTCCCCAGAGGGGCTGAGCATCCTTCTGCTTTCCTTTACCCCTCCATCAAAGCCACCCCCTGCCACCTCTCTGCCACCCTTCTGAGAAAGGGACCCAAATCCCCAGAAAACTATCCATAGTATTCTCAAGGAGTAAATTAATTGGTTTGACCTCAGATAAATGACTACTTTAAAAGAAATAATGTTTTATAACCTCCTCAAAATATTCATTTTGAATTGCCACAGAATTTTTCAATGTTACCAAAATACTGCTATATTGTAGCTGGGATTTAAGAAAACTCCTTTCTCTTTCTGGTAAATGCATAATGTAATGAACACAACAACCATAATCTAAGAGAACAACTGAATGTAATCAGCAAAAAATCAACAGTAATTTAATTTTGCCCTGCATCAAGGTATCTGTGGGTGGTAGGAGAGAAGCACTATGTACAGCAGTCATCTGGCTCTTATCTCAAGTGTTGGGGTTTTTTTTGCTTTAGTCCTTTCCTTAGTAATGAATCGGACTTTATGGAAACACTCGTTTCCTAAATGTATTTAAAGAGGGCAGGAGAAAGAGGAAGGCATTAAAACACTAACAATTCCTTAATTCATCACAGATCACAATTGGAAATCAGAACTTCCATCACGTGTTTTCAACACAGTTGATCTTTTCTTAAGGTCACTTAGAGCATCACCCATTGCTGGGTCAGTACATACATGCATTGCCTCTGAACAGAACACAAACACAGTATGGTAACACCTTCATTAGTCATTTTTTAATAAACATCTTAGAGTAAGAATTACAGTACCTTATTTAACGCATACCATATTGTTTCCATCTCTATGTATTACTGCTATAGCAAGCTGTCAAAAAAACCTGCCTTCAAAGAGCTAAATTCCATTAGTATCTTTTTTTTTACATCGTGCAGTTAAAACCAAAATGTTGCATAACCTAGAATCTAGAATAAAACACTATTGCCACAGTTCAGTAAAAGCTGTTTATGCTCACACTAGCCAGTTAAATCACGCTGGATTGCAATGGATGTATGCTCTCTGTAATTAGAATGAATTCCACATTGCAATGTCTCTCAGGTCATACTATGACACTGAAATAGTCCCCAATACACAAGGAAATTTGTATTCACAACAGGTTAGTAGACTCATGAATAAACTGAAGTGGTGTTCTACATTTTTAAAAAATTTATACAAACTTCCAGCACAAGTATGTAAGTCACGAGTAGCAAACAAACCAAAGTATAAAAGATTGAAGCTGCTTTCACGAAGCTGCTGATTTCAGGAGGTTTCAGATAGGACACGGCATGGATAGGAAATCCCATGGGTGTTTAAACTCCATAAAAAGATATATTCATATTTCCTTCCAAGTAGCCTTCCTCATGAGATGCTTTGTTAATTCCTTTCAGAGCCCACTACTTCCCTGTAGGAGCTCAGACCTCTCCCTCCTCCTGTGCCCTGGGGCTGCCGGAGGCTCTCCTTTCCCCTAAGCAGGGCTGAGAACTGCGGGCACCACGGCTTGCAGGAGGGAATGCTCGGCTCCGGCACCCCTCACTCCCGCCTCGTCATACTGACACTTCTAAAAGGTATTTCCTGAGCATGGGAAAAACAATAGCGTGACACTGAAGCTGTTTTTGGCACGGCTTTGTAACGCAAGGAGCACAAAGCGCCCTTACACCGCTCCTCACTTGCGCCGCTCCTGCTGCTGCGCAGAGTAAATCATTCCTGAAGTCAGCATTAGGGAACTGGCAGTGAATTACTGGCTACAGTGTACATAACAATGTGAGCATAACTGTTATGAAAATATTCATGTTTGCTTCTTAAATATTAAACACTGATTCAATAGTCCTAAAAAACGTACCCCCTGTAACCAAGGCAAGGGGAGCTGCCGTGCAGCTCCATTCTGATGTGCCTGGATTTGGGATTTTCAGTTTCTGTTGTAAAATGGAAAGGATGTGTGTCTATACACATACACATATTTATACAGAGACTTATACAAATAGAAGTTGTATTTTTTTTTAACATCAAACTCAAAAGTTCAACTAAATAAAGATTAAGATGTTCTCTATTTGCAGTGGAGGCCCTTGCTCTAACAAAGCTCGTCCACCAACATTACATGGATCCATGTTTACTAATGCACTTGTGGTGTTTAATTGTACAATCCTTATGCAGCACTTAGAAAAAACTCATGGCATGTGTTCATATTGAGTTGGACACAGGTACAGACTTCTAGATATTATATATAAATTAAAATCACTAGTGCCAGGATGAAGGAAGAAGCTTGTAACAGCCAATTTGTTAAAATTAGGCTTCCAAAAATATTTAATAGTGCTCAGGAGAATTGTTCATATAACTTCATGTCATTCATCCCAAGGTTTAGGTTCCTAAAAGCAATTGTGGAGAACAAATCATTTCTTCCTTTTGAGGAGGGATTTGCCATCACACTAAATTGCCAGTACACTCACCAAATTTGATATATCATGTCTATTTTTTCTAGGATTAAATGGAAAATCATTTCCAGTGAGTGACATACATAAATACTTTTGATAGCTGTTCCTTAACTCTTCTAACGTTATTTTTCAGGAAGTTTTACTGGCAAAGTGGAAAAGACATTAAAACTCTCTTTATCGCTCTTCATTTCTGTAGAACACACTCAGTTTGACTTTTACCACATGCTAATAATTATTTTGAGGAAGACCTCCATGAGAAGACATTACAACATCTATCTGATGTATTTATGAAGCCTGAAACACTGTAATATTCCAGAGATACTTAAAGATTAGACATGTAACATCAGTGAGTCACTGCAGTATCTGCATTCACTGGTATTTATAACAATGGCAATGCACAAGAACCCCACATGGAAACAGATGGACAGATCATCATTATGGAAGAAAAAAGATCCTCAAAATTACAGATATCCCTTGTAGATGTACGGTTGGAGAAAAATATGATACAGTAAAACAATAATCTGTTTCCATGCAAGTAAAAAATATGCTGGAATGAGAGATGTCTAAATAAAATGTTCCAATTCAAAAAGCAAAACTGAAGAACGCTGCTGACAAGAGAGACAAACTGGTAACAACAGTTACAGGCTAATACTATTGCAATCTAGTAACAACCCTTTATCTTCATAGTATTATTTTATTTTATATGCTACATTTTATAATTCATCCCCTTCATTTTCTGTAGTATTTTCTTTGTGCTTCTTTTACTGGTATTGTACTAAGTCCTCTAAGAACATGAAACCTACTGCTATGATTCTGATTGTTTTCTTTCATGTATTAAAAATACAAACCTATAAAGAAAAAACATTACACTCACCAACATCACATATATCAACCCAGTAAGATTCATAACTTAAAATTAGATGTATATCATTTGTGTGATATTCACAATTACTGATGATCAAACTGTATGAGAAAACAATGGAGAAAACTGTAATCTTGAAGAGCGGTAAGTATAAAGTGCAGTAACTTCCCATTCACTAAGAAAATTATTATCATATATATTTATTTGTAGGAACATGTCTTAGCTACATTAAGAGTATACTTGAGGCTGGCATAAACCAAGATTAGCTTAACTGATTTTTTAAGGAGCTGTGCCAGTTACTACATTATAGCAGCAGGTACTTCACCTTTTACCTCTATGTGATTGACTTTTTCTAGTGCCTGGATGCACCATGGTTTACTGCATGTCAGAATTCATCACTAGAACTGCTCAGCATGAAGTCCACAAACACTGGGGGTCACAAGGAAGCTGTCAGGTTTTGTTTGAGAAATGACCCCTGCTCTTCATTCACATTCTTTCCACAATATCCCAGCACTCTCAAACAACTGACATGGAAATGTCACTTATGGCATCCTAAACTGCCTAGACTAGAAAGGACCAAAAATGCAGATGATACACTATAGAAGTGCATGATACTTTTTCAGCACTGGTTAAATTCATCAATCTTTTAGAAAAGCTGGAGGGATTTGATTTTTTAATAACATAATCTCGTTATTTTTCCCTGATTGTGAAGGTGAACTTGTTTATATGGAACTGCCATGGTGGACTTTGCTCTTTGCATGTCTTAAGCTTCACTTGCTGTAGCCAAAAATGTAGCCTAAAAATGTAGGAAAGAATCCCAGCCTCAAGTTTTAATTTCTATTCTGCTGTCAAAGCTATGCCAAAATTTCACAGAATCATAGAATGTGCTGGATTGGAAGGGACCCACTGAGTCCAGCTCCTGGCCCTGCCCAGCACCACCCCCAAGAATCCCACCGTGTACCTGAGAGCATTGTCCAAAGGTGTCTTGAACTCTGCTGGATTTAGGGCTGTGACCACTTCCCTGGAAGAATTTGCTATTCTACACCCACCCTGCAAGTGGCACAAATATCACAGAGGTGTGGGGCTGCACACAAGCTTTTACTTAGCCTGGAGCCACAAAAAACCATGGAAGAGATCCCTCACTTTGACATTCCTTATGTTAAAAGAGGTATGATGGCAGCCATCTGGGCAGTGGGAGCCAACTCTAAGAAAAAAATATACTAAGAATTTTTAAATTTAGAAAAACCCAACCATGTTCTTTAGCAGGTAGAAGCGAAAACTTGGATAACCTGGATGTTTTGGATGCTTGGGAAGAAACAGTCTGCACTACAAAAAAAATCTCTTACCAAACAAAATAATTATTGACTGGACACCCCAAAGCATTATCTTTGAGAACTTCCAACTTGGATTTCATCATGTAAGGCTTGATTTAGATTGGTCTATCCAACTTCCATTTAATTAGGAAAAAAAATACCCTCTTGCCCATGGAATATTTATGCATTAAGATACTAAGAAATATCTCCAAGCAGGAATCAAACAAGGTGCTCTGTCTCACAGAGTGAGAATTCCTGCCACAAATAATATTAAAAAAATAAATTAAACAGATAAATGAGTATCAAAATAAAAAGCATCTGGAGGTCAACAGCACAGGAAAATCTCAAAATAATGTCCAGTTTGCTAGAGCCTGCATTTTAGAAAGCATTGGGCTCTCTAAAAGTCAGTGGGAACTGTTATATTCCCACTGGAATATAACAAGGGTGGGACCTGCCATATTTTCTGCACAGCTCTGGCAGGGCAGAGCCCTACCTGTGCCTGAAGAATGGCTCTAACTATCCTGCTCTCACTTGACAGTAAAAAATGCAGATAAAAGGCCAACTTAGCATTGTGGAAACTTAACCACTCTACCAAGCCTTATTAAATCTCGAGCTGTTCAGCAGCTCCCCTAGTGTTCAGAAAGCTTACCTGGCAAAAGGCCAAGAGCATCTTAGAAGCTGAAAAAATATGCTTGTTTTTATAAAAACCTTAGAAGTTATTACTTGTAGAATCCATTCATATCCTCTTTCTCCCTCCTGCCTTCTACAGTTCTATTTCTCCAGACTTAGGACCTATCCTCTTATTTTCTTGTCTTTTCTCCCTTTAATAAAACATTCT
Source organism: Agelaius tricolor (assembly GCF_023055355.1). Lineage (NCBI taxonomy): Eukaryota > Metazoa > Chordata > Aves > Passeriformes > Icteridae > Agelaius > Agelaius tricolor. The sequence continues at coordinate 7,842,591 of NW_027269270.1, forward strand.
TCTACATGAGAGTCTGAAGTACTGTTTCCTTATTTAATACATCAGCCGTGCAATAATAAATGCCAGTTGTGAAGCCCAGTTTCACATAGAAGTGGATGGGTGAAGATTCACAAACAAAGCCACCCTGGAGACACAAGTGCTAGGCTACTCACAGATACTGCAAAACCCAGCCCCTGTTACCTTTTCTAAATTTTATTTGTGGAAAACTTATTTTTCTCCATCCCTAATAGAATTGCAGCACAATCCAGGTTAAGAAGGACTTGAAGAAATAATTCTTGTTGTTAGGCAAGATGAAACTCATTCCCAAGAAGGACGCAGGCATACATTTTAAAATTTTTAATTCTGTAGCTTCCTCTTTGTTTAAGGATTAATGATAACTCTGAAAAGCTTATCCAGTATTAGAGGAATACAGTCTTACACCAAGAAGCACTCATGCTACTAACAGCACTGTACAAACAGTACTCCACAAAAGAAAGATCTCATGCTAGCAAACAAGGAAACTAGGAGTGTTTATGGTGACCCTGCCCCACAAACTGCAGTGGGGCAGGATCTGTGTGGCACAGTGAAGGGTTTACACCAGGGCAGTGGCCTCAAGCCAAAGGAGGATGGATTTAGCTTAGATATAGGAAGACCTTCCTGACTGTGAGGGTGGTGCAGCACTGGGACAGGTTGCCCAGGGAGGCTGTGATCTCCCCATCCCTGGATGTATTTACAGCCAGGCAGAAGCAGCTCTGAGAAACCTGGTTTAGTGGAAGCAGTTCCTGCCAATGGCAATGGGGTGCCTTTAAGGTCCCTTCCAATCCAGACCATTCTATGATTTTAAATCCCCAGGACAAAGGGTATCACTCTGGGTCAAGCTCTAATTCACTTTATGTTGTATAGGCTCTGAAGTGGCACTTGCAAGGCTACCATTATCCATTAGCCTCAACAAATGATGACACAAAATGCTGAAAAATCAGAGCAATGCCACAGAATTTCAGACATCTACAAAATCAAAACCCAACATCAAATAAAAATTAACATAACATACAGTGAGAGTTAATACAGACTTTCATTCAATGATGGGAAGCACACAGATTAAGAGATCCTGACAGAAACAATTATCTGGTATCTCAGTGATAAAGAAGCAGAGCTCATCTTTTCTGATGGATCAAAAGCCACATCACTGGCACCAGCGAAAGCCAAACCCAATAAAAGAACATCTTTGATTGATTCACTGTCTGATCTTGTTACTGTGAAACTCTCACACGAATTTACTACAGACTGCAATCAGGAGCATACAGTTAAATGTGATTCCTCATCTACAAAAAAAAAAAAAAAAAGAAAAAAAAGAAAGAAAAAAAACACACAAAATCCACACACAGAAAAAAATCCCAAAAACCTCACCAATTTCTTTCTGCCATTTTCAGGCCCCAAAAGACCTTTATTTAGTTAAGCCATGTCAATAATCATTAACCTCAGATTCAGAATCTCCAATAGGACCAATGGTGCAGTAAAACCAGTTTTAGTGGGAGTTTAAAAGAGAACCTGCCCTCAGTTCAGTACAACTGTATCTTCTTATACCAAAGTTCAAAGCTCATCATAGTTTTAGTTTATCTTAACAATGATACCAAACATATTAGTCTGTTATCTCCCAACATACTAATTTCAAGAAGAAATTAAATCAATTGCCAAATCCTGCAGCACGCCCTTATCAGACCAATAAATTATACAAAACTTCTGTCAAATCTTAGACACTGGTCCTGAATTTCTCCAAACAAGAAAAGAAACCTGACAAACTAGGATGATTCCAGAAAAAAAGTAAAGGGAACTCGGACATGTTGATTAAACAAACAGTTAATTAAACAAAGTTACACTTTTTCTCTCAAACTTGAAAATCACTCAATTCTTAATCCAAGGTAAATGTTTCTGAAGCTTAACCCTGAGTACATCTCACATTCACCTGCATTTCATTGTAATGCTTATAAAGTTTGATTCAGAATTCCTTCTAGACCAAAGCTGTAAGTTTATCAAATAACACACACTCAGTCTTTATTATATAATCTCCTATTTGCAATGTGTCTGTGGTAATACCATCAACCTGAAAGCCAATTTGCATTTCACTGAAAACAAAGCAGTAAGAGACATTCTCTGAGCTGAATTAGCTGGTACAGTACTTTGAAGCATGTTCATTTTTCCTACTGATATACAAGTAAAAAGAGAAAATTCACAAGACTTAGAAACACTGAAGACCAACAAAAAATGGTTTTCAGCTACCAAAGCTTCATTGAGCTATATGTGCATCAAATTTCAACATACTTTTGGGATTTCCTAAAAACACGGAGCCTCTAATTTTGTACAGTATGTACAAACAGTACCAGCACAAAATACAAAGTTAATGTTATTACCAACGTTTGCCTCTAGTGCCCTACTCCCCTCCCTGAGGCAAGGACACCCATCCGCCAGTTTGCCTCCACCCTGCGATGGGGGTTCTGTGGAGCAAGGGAGGAACTTGGCAGCTCCCTGGCCTGTCTTCCCAACACACTCACCTTCCACTCCCTACCAGCTCTACACCAAATATATGCATACTTTGGGACTTGAACTGTAATTAGCATAGGGCATATTTGACTAATTAGCAACCAACTCCCTAATTTCAACAGTGCTACACTGCCATGCTATTCACACCACAGAACCACACAGAAAAAAACAGTAAGGCTTTTCCTTCCTTTCAATGATCTGCAACATGGTTTTTGTTTTCTTAGGATGACACAGATGAAGACAAGACACCCAACATGAGTGAAGACAGCATGAATTTCCTTGAACACTTAGCATAGGTGAGGCTCAAATCCTTTGCTCAGTTCAGGCTTCTCACTACAGAAGGGCATTGAGAGGTTGGAGCAGGTCCAGACAAAGTCACTGGAGTTGGTGAAGAGCACAGATCTGATAAGGAGTGGCTGAGGGAGTTCATCCTGGAGAAAAGGAGGCTCAGGGGGACCTTAATGCTCTTTACAACTACCTGAAAGGAGGTTGTAGTCAGACAGGTGTCAGTCTTTTCTCCCAGGTAACAAGGAATAGGGGCAAGAGGAAATGCCCCCAAGGTGCCCCAGGGGAGGTTTAGATTGCATATTTGGAAAAATTTCTTCACCAAAATATTTGTCAAACACTGAAACCCTCTGCCCAGGGAAATGGTTGAGTCACCATCCCTGAAGGTGCTAAGAAGCTGGTACACAGTGGGACACAGTTTAGCAGTGGGCTTGGAAGTGCTGGGTTAATGGTTGGACTTCAGAATTGTAAAGGTATTTTCCAACCTAAATGATTCCATAATTCCACAGGGTAACAGCATCAAATGGTGTGCCATTAACTCCACAGGCGAAGGAAAAACAGGTATTGGAGAGACCTATGTTATATGGACATCCTCACCAGTATAACCTTACAATTACAGTCAAAATCCAGCTTCTATTCAAAGAAAAAACAAAGAAAAACTCCAACTGATGAGATCCTAGTCAGGTATTTCACTTCCAAATGAGAAAACTTGGGCAGACTTTGTTTCCACTCATTCTTCAGCCTTTACTGGCTTGCTTCCAGGTATCATCAACCAAGTTGCATATTTTTCAAATAAAAAAAATGCTACAGCAGTGGGATCAGAGCTAGTAATTACTGGAAAAAGCTAGAAGGACACAAAAGGAAAGCTGGTAGACAGAAGGACAAGAGGAATGCAGTAAATTTTAAGATATGGTGAAAAGACAAATGACACCTGAAAAGTGTACAAAGTTCATTCAGAGGTCCTGATCCTGAAGGATGTAGCAACTGCCACAGAATTGGGTCCTGAGGACAGAATTCAATTCAATTGTTCTGCCTCTCTACACGATCCAGGCTGGAGAATGCACCCATCAAATACAAAATTCCTGGGGAGGTGAGATTCAGTATTACCTCATCTAGCAAGGCTAGACAAAGTTTTGATCTGTACTCAGGAGGAGAATGCAGTACTCCCACTCTTCCTGACCACGCAAGACACCTGAGATTCTTCCAGTACCCATGAAGACCAAATCCTGGGTTTCCTCTCTGTCCCTTGAACTGGCATGTGTGCAGCAAAGTCTGTCCAGACATAATTACTGAGTTACATGCCTTCCCCCAGCACTTCTGAAAAGGGTATTTTGCCAGAAAGCATGTGCACATCTCCTGATTCACTCTGAAGCTGTGCCAAAAAACAGGAACAGGCCACAACTGTCCAAATTGTTCATACAGCATATTTTCTGGCACAGCTGCAGAGCACACAGAGAGTGGGCTGCAGGCTGGATGAATGGTTCTGGTAGTAGCAACCTTCAATCACTATTTTTCTAGAGGTATTCTTAGTCCTTCCTCTGCTACCTTACAAATCCTTAAATTTAGAGGATTACAACACACTACAGCTCTTTTTGTGCAAGCAGACTTTGTGCATCCATAATGCACGTAATGGAAATTTGCACAGAAGTGGCCCCAAAATTAGAGCTTAAATCAACACTGGATACAGATGTATATGGGAAGGCAGTACTGTTGGATGGAAAAAAGTATTTAAACATTTTTATACACCGTACAATTCTTCTGTTTTTCTTAACAAAACATGTGGATTAATATCCTAAGTACTAATTCCAAGCAGCATCATTCCCAATGTCTCAGCCAAGCTATAAGTTTGTATTAACACCTTCTTGTTTTATGGTTTTTGCTTCAAAGGCAATCATGGAAAATTGCAATGCAGTGCTTGGCTAAGATCCACACTGGCAGCACCACCACCCACGCCAGGCACCGTTTCACATGGAGGACTTCAAGGGCTTGGGAAAGGACCTGAAAGTCTTCTTGATTTTCTCAATATTTCTGTCTCTGCAGTGGGACATGTTTCATAAATATCATCTTATTGGCTTCACATCCTATGCTTCTAATCATTATACGCCATTTAGTTTCCTCTCCTAGCTACTTTTTCCATTTTTGAAGTCTCAGGGAGCCCTGTCCATGTCAGCTAAATGAAGAGAAGACTGATGGGTCATTTGATTACCAGAAATAAGCACTTACTCCCTGAGAAGCAGATCTGGTAGCAAGACATTTTCAAACTTGCTGATAGTAATGCAATAGGATCCAGCAGCTAACAATAAAAGCTGCATCAATTCAACCTTGAAACACTCTGCAATTTCCTAGCAGTAACTGCAGCTGAACCTTGGAACTGTTTACTGGGAAAGACAGAGGGCGAATCCCTGTCACATGATGTGTTCATAAAGAGAAGGCTTCAGTTTTTCTCTGGAAGAACTTCCATAAAGGTTGTGAAGTGAACAGCACTTCTTTCTGGAGTCTCCATCTCTTGATCTACAAACTTGTTTCTTCACTTCTTTTTGTGAATCACAGGGAGAAGGTGGTTCCTTTTAATACCCAAACCATGTTTCGTAGACAAAAGTTCCCAGATGACCTGCAGAACACTCTAAACAAACATATAAATGAACAGGGATCCACTTGACTGGTAATGTTCAGATCTAGTGTAGGAACAGATTATTTCATCCAGTTAGACTGTTCAATCTTTGGTTTGCATTTCAGCTCGTGTTTTGGCTAGGGAGCAGGGAGTGGAATAAAGGACTATTTTGCCTTTCTCTGCTACACAAACTGTTGGAGGATATCATCCCTAAGAAGAGCCAGGCCCTGAGCATTACTGACCACACTTTACTGCTGTTTCTAAGCACACAAGTGCTCACTCTAATGCCTCTGTGGTCAGTATTGTACCTGCCTGGCACCAAGCTGACACTGAGTTACTGACTTGCAGGACCTCAGGCTAAAGCCCCAGTAATCCCATTAAACCCCAAGCACTATAAAAGTCACAAAAAAGAACATTCACTTGCATTTCACATAAGGCCTATCACACAAGCCATGAGTCAGTCCAAAACTGCACATCATAAATAAAGGCTAACCTGGAAAAAAAATTAGCATTTTAATACACAGGCATCTACAGCAATCAACAAGAAAGTAACAGAAGAATATTCTGAGCAATAACACCTTAAACTTCTCCATGCTTGTTTTCAAAAGTAATTTCAAAGATGGGAAGCTCAAGCATTCATTTCATCCATACTCATATTTTTCCATTTCAAAAGGAAATTCTGTCTTTTTTTTTGTTTGTTTGTTTAAAACCTTTTCTCTAGGGGGAAAAAATCTTCACAAGAACCTGCTTTTAAAAGATAATCTAGGGATTCTGTTTTGTAAAAATAGAGCTGATTTTCAAAAGAGGAAGGAGCCTGACTTAAACTTCTCAACATCTGCAACTGCAGCTCTCCCCCAGGCATCTGATTAAGCATCTATGTAAATAAAGTAGGCAGTTCAGCATTCTGCCAAACTGGACTGACAAATATGCCTCGCTGAGTTGGGATTTCACCTTCAAAACAGTTCAGGTCTTAAATACACTCCATTATAAAACACAGATTTATTGCTTAGTGTTCCATTTTGGCCAACAATTCTTTGGCGACTTTTTTCAAGACAAGGACAGTACCTTCTTTCCTTCTGAGCTGAGTTTGCCATAACACCCAAACTTTCAGTCCCACATTTCTACCACAGAAGTAGCCACCTTTTGAAGGATGATAAACACACTTTCTAATAAATTATATTATGCAGAATTCCAGTCCTGTACTAAGCCTTTGCCTGTAAGATCCATATGAAAATGAGGAAGAAAGTCTGAAAGAGTGCAAAATTAGCCCTGCAATACCATCTCAGTCTCTGACATGAAATTTAATTTTTGCTTTTCAGTTCCTCTCACATGTCTAAAGATCAGTTATAACAGAATATATTTTATAACTTACATAAATTCCCTCATACAATTTCTTGTTCTGAAAACCACTATTAACATAAATGCTATATATATTAAACACAAACATGTGTCTGATAGTACTTAAAGTATTCCCTGAAAAAAAGACAACCACAATCATCCTGACTTGGAGCCAACAATATCACTTTAACTTGAGCTCTGCAGCAGATAATTCTGAGAAGTTAAAATAAGAAATGAACTTTTCAAAAACAGATATGGTTTATACTGTGCACACTACAGAAGCAACATAAAAATATGCATTACAACCACATTCTAGATGAACTCCAACATTCTTCTTCCATACTCTTACTAAGGCTAAATGCCTTGGAGACTAATTATGTATTAAGGTCCAAATTTGTCTCATTCAGTCATAGCCAGTGATGCAAACTTTATTTCCCACCAAATTACTAGAAGCATCCTGCGACCAATTGTTTATAAGAATAAACAAAGCAAGAGTTTTTCAGAGAAGATAATTTGCAATACCAAAAAAAAATCACCCACATCTACAGCAAATTTTTGCATTTCACAAAAGCACTGTAAAGTGAACAGTCCTTAGAAACATGCAAAATTGCAAAATTATCCCTACTTATGTTTCCTTTCAAGCACAGTAGCTACTAATTTTTTTGCTCAGTCCCTCTCTTCCTCTTCCCCCACTCCCAAGTTCTATCTCACAATTTCCCTTATTCTGAAACACCTCATAAAAATAATTATAGTAAATTATATAAAGTATTTTAAAAACCTCTCCTAAAGAATCCAGAAGCATTTTAATGAGCCCAGCATTTTGGTCAAAAAAGAACAACATTTATTGAATCACAACTGAGTGCATTTAACTGATTAGAAAATTTTGTGGGAAAAAACCTCAAGTGTATGTCTTAGTTCATCTAGAACTCAGCACAATGTGAGTTAACCTGTACCTTAACCGTGCTGTAGGTCATGATGAGTCACTGTTCTCTGCAAGAGCAGCCAGAGCACCACCTGCAACTTGTCAGGAGGCTGAAATGTGATTAAGTTATCCAAAGCTTTCCTCTAGAAGTCTTCCCTTACACAGAATTACTGCATGGACACATTGACATCAAACAGTATTTCCAAAGCCAAGTGTCATTTCACCTCCCCGCTGAAAGCAAAGCATAGACAGAATAAAAGGTTCTCCACCACAACAGCAAACAATTTGGGTTTGTTTTTAAAGGTAACTTTGGGGAACCAACAGTTACACTATTTCCAGTCAAATTCTGCCTCTTCTTTTTTCCCCCAAGTCCTTTCTCTCACTCTTGTAATAAGGACTGGCTTCGAACACAGCCATTATGAAAAGTTTAATACATTCCTGTAATGCTAGGGAGAGTAGGGGCTACTGCATGCAAAAAGAAAAAACATCACAGATGTGAGCTGTTACTCATCTTCCTTGGAATTTTTCAAAACATTAGGCTAATTAATTATCCTCACAACAACAGCACAGAGAAGAACAAGGTAACAGTCATGCAACTGGAAACACAATAATTATAAAATATTACATCTATTGCCTTCACTGTTATGACTTAGCGTTTCAAAATACTTATCTGAGAGGTCCTTTTGAACCTGAAAAGCTGACAAACCTTCCATCCACTGATCAAAATAATTGCAGCTTTCATTTCCTAAGTAGTTAAGCAATAAGTCATCTTACATCCCAGGCTTTGAATGGAAACAAATGAAAATGTATGGATTTGTTAAGGCTGGCAACAAATTAATCTTGCTTAAAGTGCTCCCCTGCTCGATAAGTGCGATACGCTCTAATCTTCACGATCCGATCCATTTTGTTAAACTACCTTTTCCAAATTCCCTTCTTTCTATTCCTTCTACTTTTCTATCTCCCAGTGCAAAGCTGTTGATTGGTAACCAAGTAGAACTGCAGAGCAACCCAATGTTAAGCACCAGGCTATACCAAGTGTCTAAGATAAAACTGAGATTTTGCAGAAGTGGTTCATCTCCTTTGCAACTGCCTGTTTGCCTCCACAGACTCCCAAGAGAAACTCTATTCTAAATTTACTAACTGATCTTCTTGGTATGAATTATATACCCGGTATGTTATTTTGCAACTCTGCTGCTGCTCTTTAAGCATTACCCAATGCTAAATTCCTACCAAGTACAACAGCAAGTCAAGAGCACAGCCTATAATTCTGTGCCTCAAATGAGACAACCACAGTCCAAGTGCAACATATGAACTCAGGCGCTCTAGAGGAACACAGAACACTGATACAAGTTAATGACTGGGAATCTTTGTACAGCTGCTTTTTAAATTCTCTGCTGTGAGCAGCCGATTCCAACAAGAATATTAGATAGGAAAGCCAAAAGCAGCAAAATGCAGAATTTGAGACACAAACACATTTCAGTGAGATCAGTTATGACAATGAAGTTAGACTGTGCAGAGTTTCTAAGTGTTGATGCAAATCATCATACTCAAAGATAACAAAGCAAAAGGGAATACAAAAGGTTTCTGGACATCTGAAGTGCCAGAAGAATTATTTCAAACACATTGGTTTGTGTCAAAGAGTTCAAAGGGAAGATGCAATTAAAGTATCATTGTCCTAAAAGAAACCAATAAAGATTTTCATTATTCAGGTACCTTAGTCGCTTCACATTAGTGGTGCTTCTATTTCTGCAACGCTTATGTCTGCCTAAAGTACATATAAATCACTTACATTTGCTTATTACTCACACTCCTGGCTTCTGATAAAATTACTTATCAAAGCCTAATAAAGCATCGTGGACCATTCTAGACCCATGCTTCAAATTACCATATGTAGAAAACATTTTTAAAAATTTACAAATGTGTTCTCAGCTCAGAAATGGCTCTAACAATTTCATGATTTCGCTAAAAAAAACTTAACTAAAATTAGTATTCTATGTGTGGGCATACCACTGTATTTTTAATTTTCTGAAGAAACTAAAAAAAGTCCTGGTACTAACCTTAATCTTTTATGGCTAAGTTCTATAAAAAAAACAGTAAAACTCACTCCAACTGCTAAAAAAAGCCATAAGCATAGCTGAAGCAAATGAGTTTGCAGATAGATCCTGATCAGTCCTTGCTCCATTTGCTTGTTTTGGAAAGCAACATCCCACTCTTCCCTCAAGGAAGATAGGTAAAAAATCTCAAGTGAATGTTCCTCCTCATTGCTAATGCACAGAAGCTGCTGGAGGTGAAAGCAAAAGCTCCCATGTGCCACCCTTTCCTGACAAACAGGAGAACATCTGACATCAAGGACTTTCAGTCTCTCAGATGCAGTATCTTTAAAAAATGTTATCGCACCAGCAGAGTTCAGCAGCTGATGAAAAAGGTGACCCAAGGCATCTGCTACAGACCAGGACAAAGGGAGATGGAGCTAAATTCTAATCACATCCCCTGCTTTGTGAATACAACCCTCATTTTAGTTCACATTTTGACAGTCCCATGACTGGCCAGCGTGGCTGTCCTCAGACGTGACCCCAACTCAAATATTTCTTCCTAATGAACTTTTTTTCTATTACCCTATGCAAGGGTAATCAAAACGCCACTCACCAGGCGCCCATCTTTACTAAACCAAACAAGCCGAGAAAAGGATGAAAAAAGCCATGAGTATGAATGAGTATGCAGAGAACTGCAGAAATCCAAAATTACTGGAGGTCTGAGGAGGGATGAGAATGACAAGATAATTGCAGAGATGCCTGAAGACAAAACAGAGAGAGAGAGTGGCAGAGGAAGGAAATCAGAAGAAAAAGTACTTTGGGACATATAAGATGATAAGATAGGAAAACTTCAAAGGAAGTAATCAAAAGAATAATTTAAAGATAATGGATACATGACATTTCAGAACACATAATCTTAAACCACTAATTGTTTCTGTTCTGTGGTTAAATTGATTAGAGTTCTGTGGTTTTCCAATTAAAATACCACCTTAAACACACACCAACGATAATTAGGAGGAAAAGAATCTCACAATGTAATATTACATAAAATCACTTGGACTCTTACAGTAAGGAAGCTGAAATTTAAAATAATCAGTTCCATAATGGTTGAACTATCACTCAAAATTGGAGGGAAGCCAGGCATAACTCTTTCTAGAACATTATTTCAAGGAAGATACGATACTTATGAAGCTTGATTTTGGGGGCATCCATCACATTCCTATCCTAAGTTTCAACAGGCAGGAAGATGGATGCTGGCTTTGGATTTTATGTCACCCCCAAGACCAATATTACAGTGTTTGTAAATCAAAAGCAATAGTGGATTCCTAAACAGGTTTAATGGAGGCTGGCACATTTACGGAACAAAAGCACTGTTTATTTTACTACATGCTTTTTTGAAAGTGAGATACATTTGGGGGTTGGGACTAGATGGTCTTTAAATTCCATTCCAGCCCCTTAACATTCTATGATAAGGGCAGCAAGAGGAAGCTTTTCACATTGAGACTTCACTTGTCATGAAAGGGCTTCCTCAAAACTCAAAATCTAGAAGCACTTGCAGCAGTTCAGATTTCAATGATCTGACCTGGCAGACTGTTCCATAGCTGAATCCTTGCAACCAAGGGCATTTTATCCCCAGTTCTTTGAGCATTAATCCTGGGCTTTGCAAACTGCATTGTGCCAGATCCACACACCCATGGGACAGTTCACAGTCCAACTCAATCTTTCCACTGTAAAACCTATACAAAAATTTTTCCTGTGCAATCCAGGAGGAACAGGGCTATAAACACTTCTAGCTCTTTATTCCTTGGGACTTCTCCATGTGCAAATAATGGATAAAAACTTCAATCAGTTGAGAATTTAAAATTCAGTTCCTGCTGAACATAAAATAGATTGTATTCTATTCACCTCAGATTTCTAGCCATGCTTCTTATTACAAACTTATAGATAAGTGAAATACCACTTGCAGATGAAAATATGGCTAGAGCACCAACTACATCTTGGAACATTCATGCAGTAAGAGATCATACACGTGGACTGTTTTTAATTTCAGGTGAGTAACGACAAAAAGAGCTGAACTTTTAAGTAAAGACCTACAAAAATATTATTACATCTATTTACATTTTAGTGACATAAAATGTCTTCACTCAAATCTATCTAACATTTTACAAAGATCAGAGAGCACAGGAAGTAACATAGATACCCAATGAGTTAGAATGTAGAATATTCATAGGAAAAAACCTTCTCCCCATATACAGGAAATGTGAATGTACTGTGCAATACTTCTGCTGGTTTTCTGCAGCAAACTACATTTTACCAAATTTTTCAAGTAGTTGCTTAGTACATTACACAGAGTGAGGGAAAACTGATCAGATACATCAATCAAAGCAGATTACGTCCTGTTAATCCATTTAACAATTTAAGCTGTACTTGGCATCATCTAAGAAGTGTAAATCACAGTAGCTCAATTAAGCATTATATCCATCTAGATTAGTTGGAACCAGGCATACAAGTATCTCCTTTTTCAGTAAACCTCAGCAAGTCTGAAACAGTAAGAAAAACAACAACAATATTATTGTATACAAGACTACTTTCCCTTATAAAATCATTAAGCGTGGAACTCAGTTGGGAAGACTAATTTTTTATCCCTTAATTTCTCCTCCCTTAAAAGACAACTTCTAGCCTTCAACAATCCACACTGGCCTTGGGTCGTCAGTCTGAAAGTAGAAGGTTTTGTTACTGGTTTCCCAAGAGGCAACAAATGAGATTTACATTCCAAATGTATTTTGGATCGAGGAGGATCAAAAGGACAAAGCATCCTCAGCAGCAGGAAGACACACAAGCAGACTCTGCTGTAATACTCCCTGGATTCTAATTGTCCTGGCCCTGCTGCTCTCCAGACTGCAGTGGCAGGGAGAGGCTTCACAACCTGCTCTGTACCTACAAGGAGTGATTCCAATATTGATTTTTCATGGAGTTACTTACACGAGTAAACATTTATCAATTTATCTTAGGGTTGCAAATTAAGATCAAAATAATTGCAGCTGACTTACAGCCACAAGTTATGAAGCATATCCTGTAGAAAGCTAAATCCTTTGCTTCTTCAATCCAGCTTTTTCTTTTCCAAATGACACAAAACCAGCTAAGACACTAAGTCAACACACAACATTTCACATGTGGCTAATCAATCCATATTTCAGATAACAAAGTCTTTGTTTAATATACAGCTAGCTCTCTACACTAACCTATAGCTTCATAACAAAAAATATCAGCCTGTCAACTTAATAGCCCAACATAAAACATATTACCAAAGCTCAGAGTGAGTTCATAGCACAGACTCAAGTTAATAAGACTTGTTTATAAAGTTGAGCTAGGTCAAAGTTGTATTTTGCTGAAAGTTATTTCATTACAAGGAAGTCCAAACACATTTTAGGAAATGAAACAGAGAAGTGACGTCATATCTACACACACAGAGATTATCAGGAGAACATTTGACACAAAAACACCATGTAAGGCAATTTAAAACTGTGACATTTACTCAAATTATGACACTTGAGTACACACACTTACAAAGATCCTAACAGCACACACACTTTCCCAAGATCCTAACAGCATTTTGGGTACATCTTGAGTACACACACTTTCCCAAGATCCTAACAGCATTTTGGGTACATCTTGAGTACACACACTTTCCCAAGATCCTAACAGCATTTTGGGAAAGTCTGGGCATTGCTCAACATGGCACTATTCAAAACATATGAAGATGGCTGTTATATGAAACAATGTGTGTGTATATATATTTATTTTTTTTATACAGACACACAGGTATGAAACAACAACATGCACTAAACTTCCTTAAGTGTTGTTTTCTCCTGAGTGACAGTGGCCTCTTGTTTTTCTCTAGATAAAGAGCACTAAATGGGAGCTTTTTCTAATCCAGACACATGCAGCAGCACCTCTATGGCCACACCTGTACCTGTAAGAGAACAGGCCAGATGCTGAAGCCATGCAGGAGAGAGCACGTGCTAAACACTCATGACTCACAGAACAGGCCTGCCTTGTCCCTAATCCATTTTGGGAGAGTCCCTAGCCCATGGCTTTCCCTTAGCAGTGCTCTGTTAGAGCTGCTGGCACTGGCCTGAGGCAGGCCAGGGGCTTCTGACACCTGGAGAGTGCCACAGTGCCTGTGACAGCACTCAGGTTCAGCAGGTACAGCCCCAGCCTTACCTTACCTTCCCCAGGCAAAGTTCTGCAAGACTCAGAGAGCACAACAGCTGCATTTTTATTTTTTCCTTTACAATATAAATATTTAGGAAATTAATTCCATGACTCTAATATTTATGTTGGTGAAGACAATGTAGACATTTTTATTAGAGCAATGAAGCAAGAAACATAAAATATGGGTTTATGTAGTTATGGCTACATTTTAGAGATGATACATTTACAATCTGTACTACTTATTTTTAGCAGGAGAAATCTCTTCTATCAAATTACTAGCTCAAAAACAGACTCACATCAATAATCATACAGGATAATAATAAGATCAACCAAGCAGAGGGGCCTTTTTAAAAAGTCTCTTACATAAAGAAAACACACCATTGAACAAGTACTTCTGAAGCTGGAATGCTGTGTAGCCTAGCACTATGAAGCTCACATGCTCTTGTGAGAGCGAGGTTAAGGAATCACTCAAAGATGGACTTTTGTGACAATCAGGATCCAAAGGGAGTTGCTGGTTTTGTAATTATTTTAACACTATTTTGCTCAGCATGTAATATCTAATGCCCTTGATATGAGGCACCTAGTGAATTACCACTTTTGAGCATTTTTTCAGTAGGATCCTTACAGACCACACCGCTTCCCACCAGGCTATGGCTGATCCACTCCACTCACCATGAGGTGTTGCAGCTTCAGCTGTCACATTTATTCCTGGAAAACTCTTCTTTTCTACTCTGGCTACTCTATCTGACAAGGATCAGTCAATGCTTTATTTTTTTAAAGATGCTGCTGGTCATTCCTGGAAGAAAATGAAATTTACTGCTGTATGCTTTGGGATCATCTAATTACAATACTAGCCTTCAGGGAATTTTTAAACTAATGACATTGGATTTGTCAAGCACAAAAACTTTTAATCTGATTTTTCAAGTGGATCCTAGCCAATGGATCCTGGCCACCACAGCACTTAAAACACATTTGACTGTCCTTCATGCAATATTTAGGTGGGCTTCTCATCAAAATGTTAATTTTTGTTACCTAATATCTTTCACTGGTGGTCAATACAAGGCAGATAGGGATATTGACAATGCTATTAAAGTCTTTATGACTGAAAGTCCATAAATCAAATTATATGTGTGTATATACAGCTTCACAGATGAAAGGAGGCGCAGACTTTGAAAAATCTGAACCAAAACACTGTATGAACAACTCCCCAGTTTGTCTGCTGATCTCATGATGCAACATCAAGAAACACCAGTTCGACAATAGTTATTTTTAATTTTATTTCAACAGCCTAGTCTTTATTTTCAGCATTCTTTTAATTTCCAGTGCTAATACCATGACCAAAGCCCCAAACGATTAATTATGTCACAATGACTCCTCCAAAATGAAACAATTCAGATGACCCATCAATCATCCACTTTTGGGTATTTCCTTAGCTCTAAAGTACAAATAATGCACCATTTGAGCTATTAGGTTTGGTTTGACTGCACCAGTTGGGTTTTTTGGCCAAATGATAATGGACTCATGCTCCAATTTCAAATTCATTTCCATTATTACTGTTCGCACACACAACTACAACTGTGCCATGTAAAAACATGGATAAGTACACTTCAAAGAAAAGATCCTTTTTCAAATCTCTCTTTCTTTAAAACATAATTATTGCCTATATTTTCAAAACTGCCTACTTTATGACAAATTTATGAAACAAATTATGAAATACAAGTAGTGTTGTTCATTAAGCAACTGCTATCAGCATTCTAGTCCTCCCCAGTCATAAGAAAATACAGTTGTAACACAAAACTGTGCAAATGTAACAAAACACAAAAGAGTGGCACAATCCAATGGCTATATCCAAACCAGACTTAGCCTGGGTCACTTGTCATTTTCTCCCCAGCACTACTGGGTACCATGAGAAGAAGGAACAGCTCTCCAAGGGAACACGGAGTGAAATGAAGGCTGTGACTACCCATTTGCCTCAAAAGCTGAATGTGTTCATCCTGTCAGCAGAACTTGGAAACCTCACACCAACTTTATCACCAAACCAAGTAATGGGATTCCTAGGTGCTGGAAGGGATGACTGACACACATCCACGTGTAATGTGAGTGACCATCTCCAGCCAACAGTCAGGGCTTGCACTTCCAACAAGAATTCACAATCCAACTGCAGTCATTTAACACAACTACTCCAAAGACAGCATGCAACTGCTGTGCTACTTTCTTCAAGTAGGCAACCAATTCTAAGAAAAGACATTTCAAGCACTGATGTCTATGTTTCTGTAAAAATATAAAAGCAAAAACTGCTACTTGAACTCTTCTATAAGTACTACAGTATTTTAGCATCATATCCTATTTCCCAAAAAGACATGTCCTTGGAACACGCACCCATGCTACACAAAGCTGTATCACCATTTTCTATCCTATTGCCAGAGATATAGGAATTGTCAGCCTTTTCCTCACTGATATTCCAACTAACCACAAACAAGCTGCTGTGGAGGCACATCACAGATGCCCTGCATCATTGTCTGTATAACCAGCTCAATTTCAATGGAAATTACAAGGACCTTTTCTCAGATACTAAACTCAAATATCAAAACAGTAGATCATGTCACTCTCAAATGCCAAAAGATATGATTAGAGAAACACCTCACATACCACCAAGTAGCTTCAAAGTGCTCAACACACACTCCCAAGGTTGCAAGAGTATGTCTCCTTTTCTATTAGGTTAGAGAACTTCTACATTAAACAGTCAATTCTGTTCCATCTTTTGGCAATGATATTAATACACTTCCTTCTGGTGGTAGCTACACTGCAGCCTCTCCCCCTCTGATCAGCGAGGGACAACGTGAAGACAAAGGTTATGACCATGCCACGCATAATGACAGCAGGATCAAACACAATTGGGCTCAGCCACTCCGAGCACTCCATGCTATGAAAGGGCACTATTTTGGATACAGTCTCAAAGAAAGGATTTTGAACATGCTACTAAATTTTAAGCACATTATTTACATCTCGTTTTCAATCATTCAGTAACATTACCCAAACAGGTGCTTCATTAGCCAATAATGGAGTAAATGCAATATCCTAAGCATTCTGCCACTGTCTGACTGAGTTTATGAACAAACAAAATGCTGAGTTAGATTTAAAAAAAAGAAAAAGAAACAGGAATTACACATAATTATTCAAGAATTTAATCTGCAGATTGAGTCTCATACATAGAAATCCCCCTTATTTTGCAGCATATTCAAGCTTTAGCTGCAGGTTAAAGCATGTTGGCACATAAAGGAAAAAGTTAATTTCTTTTCCATTAGGCATTACTACTTAATCTTATAAAGGGGAAAACACAAAATTCATTCAATTTCTTCTCAGGAAATCTGACAAAACAGTATATTGTTTCTGGCTGGCAGCCACTGTACTATCAGAGAGTTTCTTAAAGGTGCAACACTGCATTCTACCAGGTTTGAAAAAACACTGGAAGCATAAAACAAATAGAAATGACCATTAGCTAAATTCACTCCAAAAACAAACAGGTCTTTAAGGAAGACAGAGGGTCCTTGCAGAGGCTGGCAAATGCTCCAAGCCAAACTAAATCCATAGTGCTAACAAACCACGGCTTTGCTCTGGCATCACCAGAAGGCTGTTTTTATAAAGACAGATGGACAGAAGGGAGGCTTTTCAACTACAATCCTGTCAAGTTAAACTACTACCAAGCAGAAGTTTAAAAGTGGTTTCCAGTCAACCATATGAGCTCCATGGAATCTCAGAGCCCATTTTAAGGTGATATAAGTAAGGACAGAAAGATAGATACACACATGCAGACTAACATCTAACATCCACTGTGGTAGCTCCAGCTGACACGAAAGCAACCATCACATTTTTGGAAATCTAGAGCCTGAACAGCAGTGTTGACTGAAAGGCACTATTAGGATTGTTCCTTTCATATGCTAATAATGACATCATGCCTTATGGCCTGATGCTGCAACCATACATTATCATCTCATAAAGACATTTTTCCAAAGAAGTCGAAGATGTGAGCAAACAGCTCACCTGCATATAGGAAGAAGGTTTTTTAAATTCATCCATGGCACAGATTTCCTTCTGTACCTTAGCGCTCTAAATAACTACTACTGAAATATTTATAGAGGTTTGACTTACTTTTTTTTAAAGAAGTAAGAAAATACAAAAAAGTGTTGGGGCAGGAAAAAAAAATCTACAAAAGAAATTCTGGAACATACAGGAAGCAGCCCTGGACATCAACAAAGCGAAGCAAGGTAAGGCCCCTGATGGTATTTCAGGTACAGGAGTGATTCAGGGCCGAATCTCTTGCAAATATTCCAGCACAATGTAGTGTAGTGCAAAGACTGTCACACAGCACCCCAGAAAAGGGAGGAGAAAAAAAAATGTTATAAATACTCTTTCCATGTTCCTGACATATATCCAGGAACAAAATAAGCAATAATAAATTATGTAACTCTATTACAGACTACATATACCACACTCTCTTTTATTTTGGCATCATACAGGCCAAAAGAGGATTTTATTTTTCTCAAATACCCTGGTTTGTAGTGATGTGCACTGAAAAGGTTAAAGAGAAAAAAACAAAAACATACTAAGAAAGGAACAAGATCTCCACATCAACAAACAATCCACAGAGCAGTGAGGACACAAATATAAACCTATTTTTCCCACACACTGTCATTGTCCTGTATTTCGTACATACAGCAATAGAAACACACATTAAGACCCCCAGTTTTGAAAACAACACGCTTGAAAACTGCGGTGATCTTTCTTCCCCACCACGGACAGTGCTATAGAGAATCCGGAGAACAGCCTTATACATAAATAAATAAATACACTAAACGGCGAAGGGGGACAGCCCAGAGGAAATAAACGCAGCTGAACACAAAGTGCTGAACGCCTTCCCCGGGCAGGAAACCAGTTATAATTTAATGGCCAAAACCGATTTAAATGAAGCCGAGCGGAACCCCGCGGGGCTCCGCGGCAGCGCGGCGCCCGAGCCTCCCGCATGACGGGGCCGCCGCGGCGGGCGCTGGGGCGAGGAGCGGAGCCCCGGGGGTGCCGCGCCGGGGATGCCGCACCTGCCGCGGCCCGCGGAGAGCCCCGCGCCGGCCCCGCCGCCTCCCCGGCCCCGCGGGCGGCCCCCGCGGGCACCGGCGCCCACTCACCTGGCCGAGGCGCGCACTGCGGCTCCGCGCCCGCGGCGGGCTCCGGGCGAGGGCGGCTCCCGCTGCGGAGCCGGGCGGCGGCCGGAGTCACCCCGTCCTTGCGGCACGCGGCTCCCGCCGGTGGCGGCGGCCCCTCCGCGCCCACGGCGGGGCGAGCGCCTCCCGCGCAGGGGCGCCCGCACCGCCCTCCGCCCCCGCGCCGTCTCAGCGGCGGGGCCGCGCCCCCCGCCCCTCCGCCAGCCCCCGCCTCCGCTCCGGCATCTTCCCCGCGATCAGGCACGGCCGTGGGTGGGGGCGGCCGGGCCGGGGCCGAGGCCGCAGCCCCGCGGGCCTGGGCGGCGCCGGGGGCGGGCAGCCGGTAACAAAGCCGCCCGCAAGGCAGGGGGATGCGGGGATGCCGCCCAGGCCGCGGCTGCAGCGCCCGGCGCCTTGCAGGGGACCCCGGCCCAGAGCCCGATCCGCACCCCCAGGAGCGAGCAAATGGGGCGGGCGGGTGAGCAGCGAGCCCCGTGCGGAGCGGGGGAAAGGCTCCTGCGGCTGCTACATTGTTACCGCTATCGACGAGCAAGCGCCACTGAGGTGGTGCTGTGAAACGCCGGGGTTTTTTTAAGTCACACTCAGTTATCTGCACTGCCGGCTATCGGTGTCATCAGCCGTGAGTATGAGCCAGCCTTCACCGTCCCCTCCGTGCCAATTACCCGTCTATTTCAAAGCACTTGAGTGCCGACCGCTCTACGTTCCCTACTTTTTCGGCAATTTCACTTCTGCTTTGTCCATCGCAGTGAATTCAGGATTGTTTTCATAGGAAAATGTGCTTACAAAAAATCCCACAAATGAAATAAAAACTTAAAATACGTTCATATGCACAAAACACAGTAATCTGGAGGAAGAGAGATGTGAAACACTGCAGAATCACAGCCCAACAAAATCACGATAATGTCAGTAGCAGGAAAAAATGGACTTATTCTTACACTATCAAGGTTATGATTATTATTATGAGATAACACCTCATGCTTTGTTTTCTAAGTCATATTAAAATAAAATCTTCCCACAAGCAAGGAGCACATCAGTCATTGCTCCTTTGTATTCCACATCTGTTTTCTAATATATATAATATATATATATTGGAAACTACATGGGTTTCTGTAGACACAGTTTCTTCAGAATAACCAGATGGCAACTATATTAAACTAATGCATGTCAAAATAAAAAGTAAATACAGTGCATTCTCAAAGCCCTGGGCTCCAAATCCTTTTTGTACTCAAGTCCATGGCACCGTGGGCTTGGGCTTCAATAGAAGGAGGGAATTTGCTCCTCAGCCCTTCTGTACTGGAGGAACTGCTCCAGATAGGAGTGTACACAGCTGTATTCCAAAGTAGGTCAGGCTATAAAAGTCATTGACAATCTTCCACCTACCTGAAGCTTTAAAACTTTGGTTTGTTTCTTTTCTGTGACTTGCACACCCTTTGGCACACTGGCCCAAAGTACTTTAAAAAAGCTTAATGTGCAAATGATTAGTATGCAAATGATTAGTCTTATACAAAATTTCCCTCATTCCTTATACTAAAGAGTGTATTACTGTGATGTGCAATTGCATTTACATTAAAGGATCAGATTTGGATGATCATATATAGGTTAATGTTTATTTGGACATTGTAGACACATCACTCTTTTCAGCAGTACCTTGGCTTAGCTCCAGTAATGTAACATTATTTTACTTTCTGAAACTAGATGAAAATAGGAAAAAAAAGTGTGCAGTGCCAAGAGTTTCATAACATTTATGATTATTTGTCCTTTGTTTTTGGTTATCATGACATTTTTTTGATGTTAAGATGAGAAACCCAGAAGATGAAAACCCTTAGCTAATGAATTATTCTCAGTGGATTTGCAAGATGTTAAAGCCCTTTGACTGTATGACATAAGTGAAGACTTTCCATAAGTTAAGACTCTTCATCTGTCAAATTAAAAAGTACATAAATCCAATGCATTGGATTTTTGGGTTTCTCTCCCTCAAATGAATACTGGAAATGTTCTTGTCCACTAAGCATAAACATTAATTCCTATGAATCCTCTTGACTTCCCCCAAACATAAACGGCAGCAGTCACAATAGTAAAATCTAATGTATTTGTAGAAATTCAGCAGTACTGCTTTCCAGTGGTTACAACTTGTTGATTTCTATGCATGCTTTCCTGACATATTCACATTATATTTGATGCTACATGCAATCCTTAATTAACAGTTCCCACATCTTTGGGTGAGTTAGGATTCTTCCCTGTTTTCCTCAGATGTAGCTCTGGCTGCACCTGAATAGAGCAGGGTGCACACTAGAAAATGAACACATTCCACAGAGGAATTGCTACTTCAGTCTTCATGGGGGCTCACACACCACGCTACCAAGCAAGAGGGTAACTTTTCAGAGCCATGCACTGAGGCAAGGGGTAGTTTACCCTCAACAGACTCAAAACCACAGAAAACCAGCCTGCTTTTCTGGAGCAGATGTCTTTTCTCCTATTTCCAACAACTATTGCTCTCACCCAGCCCTCCTTGATCCTTTTTATCTCTCCTTTGCCAAAAAGTTCATGTGAAAAAACCAGAAACTCCTACTGCCTTCTCTAACCTTCTGTAACAGAGATGGGCAGTGCACAATACATGGCAATACCTTTCCAGACTGACAAATGTCTTCTCAAAGTTAAGTTACAATACATTTGAGGCAAAGCTACTATTGAGTGAAAGTTGGAAAAATTATAATTGCTCTCACCTGAGACTAGGACATAAAAATTGCTGAAGTAGTACTAGAATATGAAAGCTTACCAAATATGTTATGTCCTTAGAAAAAGTTTCATTGAAGAAAAAACAATTTTCAGTCATCATCAAAAATTATTTAGTAATGAAAATGCAAAATGCTATCAACTGTAGAAACCTTTTACTCTAATGATAAATTAGACATCCAAAATTTCTAATTAATGTCCTTAATATCCTGTATATGACAACAAGCTATGACATACTGACATAAGGATGCATCCTTTGCAACATTTTCAGCTGCTCTAACCTTAGACATCGGTAACTTAACAAAAGAGGACATGTAATTCATAAGACATTCATATTAAAAAGAAATATACATTTTACTTAGCACTATTAATTACTTTCACACAAATACTTAGGAGAAAAGTACAAAAAAAGCAAAATACAACCTTTTGGCAAGCCACGTACAAAGAAAATAAAATTATATACCAGTATTTCCCATCTGCCTTCTTTTTCATTTCATTATCATTTAGAAGAAACAAAAAGGACTTGATGAATCATTACTGAAGGTCACCATTTACCACCATGGGATCAGCAGCAGGCTATGAAAAAGATGCCCTTGGAGGGGGTAACTTGCCTATACCACAGCAAGAAGTGTTTAAAGACAAGGAACACTCTTCTGTATTACACAAAGATTTCATATTTTCTCAGCTAATCAGCTCTTTACAAGGCAGTGGGCCAAGCTGAATGTCCAAAATATAAGCTCCTTTGCCATGGCTATTAAAAAGCAAAACATGAAAAGGCTTAAAGGATCAACCAGAAAAACATTTGGGTGAGATGAAAATGTAATCTTTCACAAGATTTCTGGACAGATTACTGTTCAGCAGGTGAAAGTATTAATTGAAAGAATCACCCTAGGTGCCAAAATCTGCAGGACATATTCCCTGACCTGTCCCACCTCTTTTGTGCTGCACAAAAGACTTAATGAGAATGAAAACCATCTGCAGCTCCCCAGCAGGTTTTTTGTAATATAAAAGAGTTCCTGAGTGACTGTGGAGTTGTCCAGCCCATGGGAGGCCACACTCCCCTACAATCTGAGCAGAGAGAGGGGAGAGCCCTGTGAGGGAAAGCATTCCTGGGTTTGCTGCCCCTGCCACCTGCAGCTGGTCCATGAGCCCTCAAGAGCTGTTGCCATCTGGTACTGTCAGTGCCAGGGCAGGCATTCATCCAGCCACAGACTGGAGGGGCTCCACAGGAGCTCTCCACTCCTCTGGAATACAGGGAGGGAACCCACTGCACTAGGCCATCTGGGCTAATCTGGTTAGAGCTCAAATCTGCAGTCCCCAGTCCAGCAAAACCCCCATGGGCATCTTTGAGCACTTACCTGAGCTGGTCTTCGGGCCTTGGACTGAGAGGAATATTAATACAGAGAGCAAAGAAACACATGGCTGAGTTGTGATTTAGAAACATCTAAACCTTTCATGAAAAGTATATTAATTGCCAATATTAAAGCAATATCCTACCAATAGCAATTAATTAAATTATTGGAATAGTTCTTGAGTACAGAAATGAAATCTGGTGCAGTTCCTAATGCTTCCAAATAGTTACTGAAATGTGCATAAAGATCACTGAATTGGAGTTGAAGTCATGATGATAAAAGCAATTGTCAGTTTCTGTTGGCACTTGCAGAGATTTAATTTTAGAACTGTACCCTCAGGCAAGTAATATAGCATTAGACCCATAGACACTGCATCATAAAATAATACTGAAATGTCACTTGTAAAACACACTTTCATGATCTTGCTATTTGACTTATAAATGTGTCAGTCAGACCTGCAGAGAAAGGCTGCACTAGGCTCCAGTGAGGTAATGTCACTGGATCATGCTTTTGTAAAATCAGAAATCTTCCATAACTGAAAAAATGACTGCATTGTTTCTTTACAATATTCTTGCTGAAGCAAGTAAATAAAGTCTGTGGGGAAACAGTCCAACATCATGAGAGAAATTACATAAAGACTGTGAAGGCATCAAGACATTAGTGAGGCTGAAAAGAGAATCACAAATCTGTATCAGAACCCCAGAGAATGTAAAGATCTGTACTGACAGTAGTGGAACAATTCTTGGTTTTACCCAGTGAAGGGAGAGCGGAAAAGGCTCGAGCAGGTGGTGCAGAGCTGCCACATCATTAATATCACTAAGACTCAAATGTCAGAATATTTATCTGGTGCTCCTCTTCATGCTCATTTACACCTCTAGACAAGGGTTATTTGAATTACACATTTAGTCAATAATTTGACTAAAATCTTCAAATGATCTCTTTAGGAATCTCAGTGCTTACCACACCAGCAACACATACATGTAAATGCACTCAGTAAGCAAATACAGCAGATAGTAGGTGAGCAAGCTACCCTGCCAGTGAATTCTCTTTAAATGATTGGAAGGAAGCAGTAACTTCTTTGGCAACTAAGCAGCAGGTTACCCTAGTGACATTAATTCCTTCTGCATCCCACATAGGATTGAATGTGGAATTAGCAGAGCTTGAAAATGCCCCTGCAGCTCCGGCAGAAATAATTTACTTCTCACTGCAAATTGAGGCTTCCCTTCACGAGACGCTTGAGCTTCAATGCTCGTTATCAGACAGAGTAACATGAATATGCATTTCACTAACAGCCATGATCAGCAATGGAAACTCAACTTATCATGAGCCGAGAGAGAACTGTCAAACGCTTGAGCCACATTCATCCTGCCACAGAACAAATAAACATTAATGCCAGAAAAATAAAGCCACTCTGAAAGCCTGAGGAATCAACAAAGAAGCTTTTTGCCTGTGCCTAATCCAGCTAAACCTTCTTATAGTCCCATTCAAAACAGACACTTGACATGATTTCCATCCACAATAGCTTTCTTACACATTCTATCCTTTTCCATTTATGAAAAGACTATAAGTTTATATTTAAGAATCCAGTCATCTAAAGTACAGATGCTGAAACTATTATTTTGGCTAAGAGTTCAATTCAGAATGGTGAAAATCAATAGGGCTTTACCTTCCCAAACACTTTTGTCATATCTAGGGAGAGAAGAGATTTATTCAGTGGGTGTAAAATATACAAATGATGGTGCCTTTAAAGCCAGCATTCAGCCAGATTTCTGTGTAGAAGTGTCACCATGCCATATCCAGCACAATTACAAAGATAATAACAAATTCCTAACAGCCACAAATATAATCTCACCCCCTGCTCAGGCTCTAAGTGAAAGGAAGAGCTTGATTTTTATATTTTTACCTTGTTCTTACTCCAAGGTGTTATACAACTTCAATGTTAGTTTCCACCTGGCATTTTTTCCTTGCTATCATGTGGAAAAAAACAGCAGTGGTAAACTATCGGTTTGCAATAATGGCAGCACTCATTCCACAAGAAGATATTTGTAAGTTATTCTATTTATTTAATGAAGTGTAAGCTACCTGACCAACGTGAAATGTGAACAATATCTAAAAATAAAGCTCCAAACTAAAGCCACAATGGCACACATTAACATGCCGCAAAATCTGAGCAACCTTGTCCAGTGGAACTTGTCCCTGTCCATGGCAGGGGGCTGGAACTGGATGATCTCTAAAGTCCTTTCTGGCCCAGGCCATTCTAAGATCCTATGAATATGCTTTAGATTAACCATGCACCTGAATTCAAATACAAACTAAACTCCTTAACTGAAAAGGGACAAATTTGGATATGCACCTCAAGTTAAGCCAAACACTAACAAGTAAAACCATTGCATGAAATCACATTCAAATTCACAAATTGCTCAGGAGAAGAGTATGATGACAGAGAAGAATTGACAGTAGCAAAGAAATAACGATATTTGAATTCTTCACACTAAAAAAGAACAACAAACAAGTATTTGGGTTCACAGAGTAAATAAAATCAGAGTATAAGAAATTAGGCCCAAATAAGAACCCCAGAGTGATGAACAGTACAGGCAGCTGCTGAGCTTTCTACCCAAATCTCTGTCTGGCTGTGTTAGCTGTAGAAAAGAGAAGGGGTGTACACTGCTCAATACTGCTGAATGTGAACTCTTGTTCATGTCATCTCCATACTGGAAACTAAACATGAAGTCCTGAAGATGCTTTGGAAGAGCAGAGCCAAGAACAGAAGCCTTGAAACATTACAAGCTCAAAGGACAGGAAAAATAGGTAGAATAAGACCTGTCTGGAGTATGGCTGCAGAAGTTCTCTAAAAACTTTAGCAGGGAGAAAACAAATTTCTACATGCATTTACAGATTTAGATGTTCTGAGAAGCAGATGACACACTGCTTAGGACATCTGGAGTGCAGCTGGAACACATCAGAGTCACTCTTATCCCGGCATAGTTGGATCAGGAATACCTGTCAGTTTTCAGCTAAGCTCACATCACTGTATTAGGCAACCATTTAAATTCCATGCATGGTTTTGGGCTGGTATGTGATTTCAGAGCAGGAATCACATGGCAATCATTCCAGGAGGACGGAAACCACATAGAAGTGTTCCTCTCGCTAAGGAATGTGGGTTTGTTTTTATAGCAACATTACTAAGTTGAGGTAGGCAGCACAAATGTTCTACAGTTGTGTCTTTGCCTACTTTGCTTTATATAAAAACCAAAATGTTTTCTGTCTTCCTTATTTTGTGGTACAATTCACAGAACAAAGAATTTTGCCATGTCAGCACCCTGCTGCTGATTTTGGTTGATAGATGTAAACCTTAGTTTTGTGTTTTACAACAACAGTTGTTTTACAAGGCAACTTTTGAGACTTTGCTTATACTCCATTTTACAAACTTCTTTATAATAAAGACTGTGTATTATGAAACTTGGGTTCACATGTGGAAAAGCTGAAAGTACAGACATAACACTCCACCTGTGTGCTACACTGACAGATACCCAGATTTCCAGAGCAGGGGTTTGCCTGCAGACAGACTGACTGCATCACCACTTGCAGCCTATGGGAGCTGTTCTCCACTGCCTCATATCTTGTATGAAACACCAGCTCCCAGATTTAATGAAGTCTGAGTGTGTGGTACAGATGATAAATACAGATTTTAAAAGCATGACTCCAGAGATTGCTTTCAGTATTCTATGAACAATCCTGCAGCTATGGAGTGCAGCCCATATGTGCAAAAATATACCTCATTCTAAGGGCTCTGGTTCAGGAGACAAAGATGCCATTCCTTAACAGCAGAGACTGGAGATGATGTGAGCTAGAATAATGTGACCAGATTACTTCAAGGTGAGTATTCTGCAAGGTGGATATTTGCACCTGCATTTTACCAGTGAATAGGAAAAAATGCTCTAAATTCTGCAAAGTCTGTTCTAATTAGATTTGAATAGCACACTTAATTCTAAATTAACACATCTCGATGAGCATGAGTGGAATTAATTTCCTAGCAAAAAGCTGAATGTAGCAGGAAAAATAAAAGGTAATAAAGGTTACTTAGTTTAGCCTAGTTGGCTAATTCAGACACTTTGCTATTATCAAAGGTGCCTGAATAACTTCAGTGGGGTTCTAGAATATCTTACTGCAAAAAAGCATAATCTCCACATAATATTCATATGAATAACAAATGCTATTTAGACATCAAGCTACTGCTTTCACACAAAGCTGTAACATTACTTCCCCAAAAGCGGGTATGACATAATGAGAAAAACAAAATACTCCAGATAATGTAACTATTTAAAAACCATCATGATTACAATTTGATGTATTTTGGAGAACACCATTAATGTGCATTTGTTAAAACTCTTAATTTGCCTCAAAGTGTACCTGATTTGGAGAAGCTTGCTGAAGCTTATATTTATTTAATGTATTAGGGCTGTTTTTTTCTGAGAAGTGCCAGGTTGACACATGAATAGAAAGTGGCAGAAAAAGAAATACTGTTTCTCCCACAGCAAGCACACTAATGTAAAGCTTAAAAATTAAGCAGCAGCAGCACATTTTTCCTCAGACCTTTGAGCTGGACCATATGGTTGACGCTCAATTAAGCAAAGATTTATCAGTCCCCAGTTGGAATGTGTCCAGAAATCACTGTTTTCTCAAATCTTTGAACCAGAGGACTAGAACTGAACAAGTTTATTGACTCACACATGATACCCCACACTTTTAAATTTTTGAATGAAATTAGGGAAATGCAATGTATTTTGGAAACTGTAATGTATTTTTGACAGGGGTATGCATTTTTAGATTTTAGAAGTAAAATATAACAGTGCTAGAAAAGCTATAAAATGGCAGTTTGATGTTACAGCTTTAGACAAGTCAACATCTCACTACCATCAAAAAGGTGAGGTCCAAACTCCTACCAATTCTCCTCAAGCAGCCCCATCTCTTACTTTACATCTGCTTTAGCAGTCACCAAACTGCATGGCAAAGAACATTCTGTTCACTGAAATGACAGAATACCCACACAGTAAAAGTGTGTGTGGTTTCTTGCCAAGTTAGCAAACGGAATGGGTTTACTGTAGAATCCAAGTGGCACGGGATCCCACTTGACAGACAGGTGATCCCATGTTTAGGAACACACAGCAAGGAGAAAAGTATGAAAATGTCTGTCTGAGAGCACAATGCTGTTATTTTGACTTCAAATCTAAATATTAAGTCTCGTCTGCTCTCTGGACACTTGGCTTCTGCTTTCAGCTACCTGCTTTGTAAGTACATTTTCATCACACCCAAGTGCACCTCTAAATTCCTGAACAATAGACAAGTCCAGGACTTCAAGTCTAAAAGTGTTAAGAATGGATTGAGAAATAAGAACTTTCAAATGAACCCAGTCAGAATTTTATCTAAGTGAGTATTGGAAAGAATATTAAGATCTGGAACATAAAATGGCACAGCTGCATAGAAAAAGATGTAATTTTTTCATTCAAGATGTATATTTCATGCATTTGATAATCAATGAATGAAAATGAGTGTAAAAAACAGATACAATATTAGACAGAATTAGATCATTATTTTTTTTTCCCATCAGATTATTGGAGGCCATAGAAATGTCACAAGAAAGTTGTTTACAGTAAAAATCCTAACTCAAAATTTGGCAATAATGAAGTCAGTCAAACATAAAGCTGTTACGTTGAATTGTAAAAGCTTAATTTTAAATTCCATGTGAGACTCTGTGGTTAAATTCTGATATTATAGACAGATGGTAGGGTTTTTTCTTTGCTAGTTTATAATAAATGTACTTGAGTGCATCTATTCAATTCACTGAAAAAAGAGCTGCAAATATAATTTGCAGTATTCTAAACCACAAAGCTTAATTCCTTTGAATTGCCATTTCAAATGTAGCAGCCGATTTCACTGCCACTATTGCTACAAAGGGATTAAACTCTCCCTGTTTATTTTTTATGATGGGGGGGGGGAATGTAATTGAAGAGTTCAATCAGTTTTGAAGGTTTTTGTTTATTTGTTTTTCCTTTTAGTAAGTGTGACCTCATCATTGCAATTTTTCATAAAGGTTGGAATATTCTGCTATGGTAATGCTATAAGATATCTCTGTAGTCCTGCTTTTTTTTATGATGATCTTTAATGTCCCTTCCAATCAATGGTTTAGATTGGAAGGGACATTAAAGATCATCTCATTCCAACTCCCTGCCATGGGCAGGGACACCTTCCACTAGACCAGGGTGCTCAGAGCCTCATTCAACCTGGCCTTGAACATTTCCAGGGATGGGACAGCCACAGCTTCTCTGGGAAATGTGTCCCAGGGCCTCACCACCCTCACAGGAAAGATCCTCCCCCTAATATCTAATCTAAACCTACACTCTATCAGTTTGAAGCTATTCCCCCTTGTCCTGTCACTACATGCTCTTGTAAAGTCTTTCTCCATGTTTCTTTGTAGGCTCCCTTCAGGTATAGGGAGGCAGTAATTAAGTCACCCCTGAAACCACATGGAATAGTAAATAACTTCTAATATGGTGAGCATAAAGGTGGAATGAAGAAAATTATTAAAACTAGCTTCCACTGTAAATTTACTAGGAGCACTATAGAAAAAAAGTATATTTACATGTGGCCACAAAGAACCACATTGGTGCATTGCAAATCATGGCTGTTCTACTTCTACCAAATCATGGCTGTTCTACTTCTACCACTTTTCCTATGTGCTCCACAAAACTCTGTGATCAGGGAAGATGCTCTTCCTTGGTTTGACAAATTAATGCAAACTTTATTACCTTAACAGAGGGACTCTGTTATAAAAAAAAAACTTCCCTGTGCTCTGGCATTGAGGGTTTTTATCATAATTATTTTACACATAGAGTATAGGTCAATAAAGAATCTTCAATTACCTGGGCAAAACACTGCCTTTCTACACTGCAGAGATGGACAGGATCCCTAGCTATGTGTGTGTCCAGGGGCAAATGAAGAGATTACTGATTTATCTGGAGTTACTCCCAAAGCAGCACCTTAGCTGGTACCCAAAAGTTCAGCTATCAGATTCTCAGCTAGAACACTCTGTTCTTTCTTCAGTCTGTTTGTACTGTGTATTTTCAGATCTTCACTTTTTGTTGTTGTTGTTTGGAAAGTATTGGAAGGAATAGAGAGAGTTCATCTAGAACATTTTTTCCAAACCCTTTTTAGTATCCAAGGACCAGATAGCACTTCAGGAAAAACAATTTGTGGAAAGTGTTGTACTCCTTTTCTTGGTAGGAAGACATGTGATAAATATTTAGCATTTAGGCAACCAAAGTTTATGAATTTAAATGTTACCATATGTATAATTTTCATTTAAAATATCCATTTAAAATATAATAATATTATGGCCTAATTTCTGACTTAGCCTGTCAAAAGTCAATGGCATACAGCTTCTAAATCACATGAAAATGTATGATGTTTGTGATGGGGACACCATCTCTTTTTTAGGATGTTCCCATGGTCTGTAGGCTTTTGATTTACTCATATCAATCTAGTCCATCCTTCTGCCCTACAGCAGAATGAATTATGACAGAATCACTTCTGAGACATTTTACACAGGACATCAGAGCACATGGTCAGAAGTCTGGCCACAAATTCTATAAAGAATAGTGATTACCTTGAAAATGCAGATTGCAGCATATTATACACTTTTGATGTACATAGTTATGAATTCTGACTACAAAATATTATGGACAAAAAAACCCTGTCCTTATAAGCTCAGCCAGTAAATGCTACAGACTTCAGCAAGAGTCAATGTTTTATTCAGCTTAATTTTCCTCTGATTCAGTAATAGGGTAAGAATCATACAGGTAAGAATCTGTGCTCATTGTGTCCTGCACCCTACCAGTTACTAAAAGATGTCCCAAAATTCTGACAGATTTTTAATGGTCTGACACTGCCCTGTTGAATGCAATTGTGCATTCTGTCCATAACCACAACAACCTTTGAAAGTGTCAGGAAAAGCCCCTTACAAAGGCTCCAGTGCTACTGTACATATCTGTCTTTTTTAAAAAAGTCAGGAGAAAAACATCAAATTCCATGTGGTGTCAGCAGGCTGACAAAGGTAAATGTTAGCAGAAGGGTTTTAATGTTTTCTCTAAATAAGTACTGTTTATTCATCAATACTCTTTGTTATGAGCTGGAACCAGGATATTGTCTGCAGTTTGACGTAGAGAGTTAAGAACATAAAATCTGTCAGCACATAAGGAAACAAGGTCAGGAGAGAGAAATAGTGTTTTATAAAGCAGTATTTAGGGCAACTGCATTTTAACATAATTAAGTAATGCACCATTGGAAGTAAAGCAAACCCTGCATTGTTTGTAAATGTAGTTAAGCCTTTTAGTCAGAACATCACCTTTTCAACAAAAAAGCCTTGTTCAATAAAAATGACAGCCAATAGATAAAAATAAAATAATTAATAACAGAGTATTGCTTAGAAAGATTGACCTTAGGATGTCCAAAATTATAAGCATTATTATTTGTATTATATATGTTTTGCTGAATGTATTAAGTTTTGAATATAAATCAAACTCTGCTACTCAGTATAACTCAACATGTTAGCTACATTAATACCTGTTACTGCTGGAAATTGTTTTAAGAGGCACCAGACTGGATTCTCTGTATGGAACTGGTGTTTTGCACTGCACTCCAGTGTGCTCCATTAGATCCCAGTGCAAAATGGATGCCAACAATGGAGGTCATGCTCCTCCTTGTATTCCCTGCTGCTGGCAAAAATCCAGGCTCAAATCCCCAGTCCCATGGCTCAGTCCCCACAGGTCCACCATAAATCTGAAGTAGATAAATTACACTTTCCCTCTCACTAACAAAATAATTCTGTACAAAGTGGAGCCAAGAATTTGAAGTGAAAAAAGGCAAGCTGCAATGTCCTTTTGTGCACACATCTGGTTTTACAGCACATAAGTCTGCAACTCCCAGGACAGGAGCCACACTCACCAAAGCCCTGCAGCAGTCCCTGGTTATTCACACAAAAACAGCACAGTTCTTCAAAGAGTGTAAAATGCAGGTTTAGTATATAATAAGGCCAAATCCCTCCCAAAAATACGGGCTGGCTTTTGATTATATGCAAAAAGAAAATGTTCCTCTTAAGGGCTGCATAAACAAAGCCTGAACTCAAATATAAAATGTTAATTAAAATTTAATGTATCCTGCGTGATGCCTTTGTTTGTTGTGCATCCCTGGTTTAAATCTGAGGCTGGTTATCTCACTAATGGGGCTCTCCTGCTTTGCCAGTCACTTGTTCTGAAGGAGAAGTCATTCTTCCAGTAAACACAGCAGTCATTTACCTCGGCTATCACGTCAGTGTCCTACCCTTAGAGACTCTTGCCTTCAAAAATAGGCCAGCAGATACATTAAGCTTATGTGTCACTGGCATTAAGGCAAGAGGCAAACTCCTACTCAAAATGTAATTCTGTTTATGAAAAACACATCAATACAATTTACAGCTCTTGATTTTTTAAATTTAAAAATAGGAAAAAATATTCCTAGGAGTGTTGTTATTGGTTTAACTGGAACTTGTGATATTACTACTCTGACTGGAGATTTTCAGAGCAGACAGGATAAGTAAAAATCACAAAGGGTTCTGAAGAGAGAATTTTCAGCTCACAATTTCCAAAACTTGCACCTGATGCAATAAAAAAAAAGCATTGTGGAAGAATGGGATAAACTAACTGAAGCAATGCTCAGAGAAAGCAGAGTTACAGCAGTGACAGAACAGTTGAGGCACTGACTCCTACAAAGCACCTCCCTTTGCAGAATGCTAACCTGGATGGACAAACTGATCCAATTTAGCAGATTTAATTTATCCCACCTCTCAATTCAAACCTGCAAATACCACCTACTGCTGCAGCATTCTTTCATGCCATCCAAGGAATCCAAACCAGAGATATTTGTAATGGAGTTTGCTCTCTGATTTACCTTCATACCAAAGTGTTCTGCATAAGCAAGGAAGTGAGTGAGATGAAAAGGATTCTAAAGACAAGCACTGCCACGGTGCTGGCAGCTCAGACTCCACCTT
Organism: Agelaius tricolor; assembly: GCF_023055355.1. Lineage (NCBI taxonomy): Eukaryota > Metazoa > Chordata > Aves > Passeriformes > Icteridae > Agelaius > Agelaius tricolor. Next base: position 7,875,894 of record NW_027269270.1, read on the forward strand.
GAACAAAGACTTCAGTTCTACCTCAAAACAGTAGAAGAAATTCAAAGAAGATCAATGCAAGGAAAGCCTTTTACCTATGCAGGAATAAAACTTTGTTAACAAATGACAGTTGCAGCATTAATTATCTGCAAACACAGGGCAAATCTAAGCAGAAATTAAAAGACATTGTCAGAATAGCAAAAAAAGCTATAGCTAAAAGAAATGCCATTCCAAACCTTACATGAATTTTCTGATTTTTGCATATAATTTACATGAAAGCTTTATTTTGCTGTGAGCTGCTGCACACATCACACAAAGCACAGGTGTAAGAAACAAAAGTAGACTTCTGTTCTTAACTACAAATGAAAACATTCTTCTATCCCAGTTTAGCTTGCAACTTTGTACATGATTCCACCAGGAATAAATTTTAGTTGGCAGAGTATAGAGGAAATGTAGGGAAAAAAGGAATGAAAGGAAAAAAAGTAGATGAGCTGTCATTACAGTGCACCTGCCCACCCCATCTCCTACTGCCATATAAACAACATTAAAAATGAAAGAAAATACTATTCTTAGATTATTTTGACTACTTCTGTGAAACTGTTGGACAGGATATTTGTAGCAGACAAGAACATCTAATTGTTTAACTTCAACTTTCAACACTCATTCCTTTGATCACAGTCATCCTAAAAGTTTCCCATGGGAAACATGCTACAGACATTTTGATGTACATGTTTTACCCCTACTTTTTTATACAAAGTAACTCCTATCAGACTATACACCAACTTCTGAAAGTAAAATAACAAATGGGAACAAAAAGCTCAAATCAAGCAGTCCTCCTAATGCACACTAAAGTAAGAATAGCATATGATCTGTTTGTTTCAAAATTTATCAGGTGCTGTCAGAATCAGCCATCTTTCTTTCAAATAGTGTTACCCTACCCCAGCTCATGAAAGGATCTCTGAAATACAATTTCCATTTGACCCACATATCAGTTGCTCTTTTATGTTCTCACCTCCTATACACACACCATTCTACTGCATAAACCAGGTACCCCCACATGGTCATTATATCAAAATCCTCCCATTAATGACCAGCCTAACACAGCACCAACAGTTATTGAGAAACTGTACAATAAAAACAATGTTATTTATCCATCCCTTCTTTAGGTGAGAAACTTAAGAGTTACTTAATTTATCACTTTAATCTCCCTTCTCCCTAGTGATTTTTATATTCCCTCACATCCTACATTTCTTCACAGCCTCCTAGCAACATCCCCCAGGCAAAGGCTTTCTGGAGCAAATTCTCAAGTGGAGCAATGACATCCTTATGTCAGCTGAGGATCTTTTTATTACATACACAGCACTGATCAAATGCACTGCTGCCCTGTCTGCAGAGTCACCCTCTGCTCAGAAAAGCTCCAACTCCTCCTCCAAAATAAACATTCATGCCAAAAGATCCTTAAATCAAAATAATTATATTCATCAGTAAAGTGCAAAAATTTCAGCATTAATGGAGAGCCACCAGCTGCAGTTGCACAAGTTATAAAATGCACTGTCACCATATTTAGAGGTCCTAATAAATATCTTTCCTCTCTGCTGCCATCTACAGACAGACTTCAAGATTTTTTTTAGAAATCTACTTTTCCATTCCAGATAAACATTTAATAACAGCATCTCAGCATGCCCTACAAAACAGTCCACCCCAAACATACATGATAACAATAGTATTACCTCAGCATATTAGAAGCTTCAGGAAAAGCTGAGCCCATGGGACGTGTCCCTGAATGGTCCTTTGATGGTGTTCACACTGCATGCTGCTCCTGAGGAAAATCCTCAGCCGGGAATCAGTGGCTCATGGTCCCTGTCCAATGCATGGGAGGAGTTGAGTCACACAGAGATGTCCCTCAGAAGCCATATGAGCTGCCAAAAGTGAAAAGGAGATTCTAAATCTCTATGATAGACAGCTTAAATACCTTTACTTGAGTCCCCAGAACATCTAATGCTTAATGGTTGTAGCATTACTACTTACTACCTACTTCAGACAGAAGGCCTCCCAGTTCCACAGCTGTACATTTTAACCAGAAGGCTACAAATTCAGTTTCCCTCTCTGCATAAAACAGAAATTCAGTACAAAAAGGGGTGCCATTTTAAAAGTCCCACACCTCAGATGCACAGCGGAGACAGTGTAATGCAGTACAATTGCTGGTCTGTGTATCTGTATTAAATGACTGCAAGCTGTATGGTTAAAAATATAAAACACTAGGCTTGCTTAGGGCCCCAAGTGAACATAGAAGAGGTTGGTTTGGAAGGGACATTAAACATCTTGTTCCAATCCCCTGCCGTGGGCAGGGACGCCTCTCACTGGACCAGGTTGCTCAGAGCCCCGACCAGCCTGGCCTTGAACACTTCCAGGGATGGGGCATCCACATCTTCTGTGGGCAACCTGAGCCAGAGCCTCATCCCTCACCTCAGTGAAGTTTTCTTAGTATTTAATCTAAACTTACTGTGTTCCAGCTTCCAACCATTCCCTCTTGCAGATCATTTGATGTGCACTAAACTAATCACGTGTGAAAACAACCCTTAGCCCGAAGGCCAGTACGCTGCTGTGGCGCAGCTGCCGGGGGAGGTGCGAGCCTCCGCACGCCACGAGCCGGAGTTAAACCCCCTCAGTGCTCTGCTGTGAAACGCTGCACCGCTAGCGCCATCTAAATCTAAGCACCAGACAGAGGCGAGGCTCATTGACACAGCCCTGCCGAGGGGCTCCGGGGGCCAGCCCGGGTCTCCGCTCAGCAGCGCCGGCCAGCCACGGCCCCGCAGGGTGCGGCAGCCCCGCGGGGCTCCCTCATGAGGCGCCGCGGGCTGGGGGGGGGGGGGCCCGGGCCCCGGGAGGGGATGCAGCGGGCCGGGGATGAAAGAAAACATCGCCAGCCCCTCCAGGGAGGAGATTGTCGCGCTCTGCTCCGTGCTGGTGTGGCCTCACTTTGACTCCTTGTCCAGTGTTGAGTGCCACAATACAAAAAACTGTTAGAGAGCATCCAAAGGTGCGGCATGAGGATGGTGAAGAGCCCTGAGGGGAAGCTATACAAGGAGCAGCTGAGGTCACTTGCTCTGTTTAGCCCGGAGGAGGCTGAGGGGAAACCCCATTGCTGTTAAAACTTCCTCGTGAGGGAAAGAGGAGGGGCAGGCACTGATCTCTGCTCTGTGGGGACAGTGACAGGACCCAGGGGGATGGCCTGAAGCTGTGTCAGGGAGGGATGTTAGAGAAAGGTTCTTCACCCAGAGTGTGGCTGGGCACTGGAACAGGCTCCCCAGGGAAGCTGTCAAAGACCCAAGCCTGGCAGAGCTCAAGAACTCTGCACTCTGTGGCATAGGGTGTCCTGTGCAGGGCTAAGAGTTGGACTCGATGATCCCTGTGGGCCCCTCCAAGTGAGAACTCACATGCTGTGGTTATGTGAGGGGGAAGCCAGCAGGAGCAATGCTCTGTAGTGGCCGCCATGAGCTGTGCCTCAGCTGTCTCTGCTGCAGGTCCATCAAGAGTGCACACAGAGTAGGTCAGTCTTTCCTCATTTTCAGCTTCAAGCATTTCAGAGAGTCACAGCTGGAAGGGACTTCTGGAGATCACCTAGTCCAATCACCCCTCTACCCCTTCCCCAGTCAAGGCAGGGTCACCTGGAGCAAATTACAGGAGAGTTCCTCTCAGAGATCCCAGAAACACCTGCTACTCAGCCAGCCATCAGCCCTGTGCAGGCCAGGGTAGCTGGCATGGGAGAACTGTGAAACACTGATGAACCACACATGTCAGTTAGAGAGTGTTCTGGCTACAGACAGAAAAGGAACTGAATCCAAAGAATGCAGGTAGTAAAAGAGGGTGTTTATCACTTCCCTCTTCATTTGCACTTGGCACTTCATTCCCATTTTTTACTTCTTCCCATTCCATTATTTCTCACTAGTCTCACTCACCTAGATCAGGATACTTGACTGGTTCCAAAAAAGTTGAGTAAAAAGTAATACTGTGCTACCAATGTTTTTACCATTTAGTTTTACAGTGCTGGATGTGATAGCCACTTTCATACACTGGAGATCCTAAGAAACACTTAACTGCTGATTGGGTCATAAAATCACACTGCTGAAACAAATTAGTTGAAACATCTTTTGAATGTGTGTCATTTGATATTCAAAGTTTCATTTCTACAGTAGTTACTCTGTAATATATTGATATATTTTTTCTGCTTGACACAGAACTCCTTTGTCATCTCCCTTAAAAGAATATGAATCAATAGAGCATTCAGAACATTAAAAAATGTCACACTTTTTTTGTATTCTTTACTGTCTAAGTTATTTTAATTCTGTCCATGCCTTCCTATTCTTCTACTTATTTTTTGCTTCTCCGTTCCCTGTTGTCAAAGGTTTCTTTCATCTTTCCATTTTCTGTTGGCTGTGCTTCTAGGACAGTGGCCTTCTTGCAGCCATCCAGACAATTGTACTAATTTGAGCAGCTACTCCTAAAAATAAGCTGGTTTGAAGACATTTTGATTTTTAAAATCTGTTTTACTGTTTCATATAACTGAAAATTTATACCTAAAGCAATTTATAGACCACGAACTTTTTTGTTGTTGTTGTTTTTTGCTTTGTTTACCTACAAGGTGGTGACTTCTACTTCTTTTCCCCTAGTGTGCCCAGCAGCAGGTACAACTGGTGCTGGCAGAACTGTCTGTCAGCAAGAATAAACTGACCTGTGACTAAGTACAAGTACCTCCCAGCATCCTATTTTGCCCCTCAAAGGGAAAACTTGGCTTTTATTCATCTAAGATAAGGTTGTTTAACCTGAGCTCTTTTGTACATCATCTGGAAGGAAGTGCTTATTTCTTTTCTCTACTTATTTAGTGAAAAATGCATAGTAAGAGAGTTCTGTATCAAAATCCTCTTCAGTGCTGCTCATACTGCCTCTGGGAGTCAAGATGCATCTCTAGGATTTGGGATAATTAATTTGCTTAATGTGTGGAAACAGCAGAATGGCTAAGAGCCACCAGGGGGCGTTAAAACAAAATAGATGGGTAAAAATTGGTTGAAAGATTGGAAACATCTAAAACTCTATAAAAAACCTACTGATTAATAAGGAGGGAGGCACACTGGTGGTAATGAAAAACAAGCAGGACGTAAAGATTTAATTCATGGTTATCTATGGAATAGAATTTGCGACAGTGGTGAAAAGATTTCCACTTTTCTTCAAACAGCACAGAATGAGTAGTGATTATAAGAGAGCAAGAAAGCTGCATTTATGCAACAGTCCTGATGGCAGTGACAGTAGGATGTGACCAAGACACTGGACTTAGATTAAAATTAAATTAATTGCTGGAATGAATCTTGGAATTATTTCTATGGAAGGATAAATTATAAGTGATTCCTGCTTCTCCTGCTATGAGACTCAGAGAAAAAAAAACAGTTGCTCTCGGTGAAGAGACGTCGTCACTTCCCTTGTGTGTTCCACTTCAAACAATACTTTTTTGTTTCTGCATTAAAAGCAAGCTGAGCTATTTTGTAACATCTCTTTTCTTTAAGACTGAAGTGCAAAAGCCAGATAAAAAGATATTAATTGAGCATATGCACCAAGTAACCCTTTCACTCTCAGCTATAATCCTCTGGTGAAGAGTGCAGTGCACATGTGGCCTTTTCAAGTAAGTGAAACTAAGTAGTATTTATCATATTTTAAAAGAAAAAAAAATTCTGTAAGTCAGTTCAATTTAGTGGGGTTTATATAAAGAGCTTTTGTTAACCCCAGCCTATTTTTTTTACCAGGATCAAAATATCTCTCTTACCCAACCAAACAGAAGTGTTGTGGCCAAGTAAATTGCCCCCTGTGCTGCTGTTATGTCACTGTATGTGACATCATGCAAAACCACCCACCACACCCCCTGCCCCCAGAATCATTTGTCCTTACAGAGTTTTATCACAATATCCAAATTATTATAGCTTGCATGGATTACTGTAGTAGTTTGGAGTGAAAACCTAAGGGATTAGATGTTTATAGAGTATGAACCAGCACAAAGTAAAATTAAAAAAAAATTATTAAAGTGCCCCAGCCTCAGGTCTTACATGCTGCTTTATCAGTCCAAGCATTGTTCTATGATTAGAAAGAGATTCCAATAGCAAAAGAGTATTTCTATAGCACTTGTCAGGTAAAGTTAATCTGCCCTCATTTTCTCAGGAGTTTGTGGCACTCAGCATCTGTTTTCCCCCTTTCCTATGCCTCTGTATTTTATGCTGTGTTGGAGACCCATGTTGATTTCACCACCCCTCTAAGAGAGGGGCAACTCGATTTTACAGCACAAGAGAGCATCACAGAGCTCCTACTCCTGTTTACAGGAGAAAGATGTTAAGGGTGTGCTGTTCCTGCCCCTCACACGTGGGACACAGCACACCATCTCTGCTCTCCCTGCAGTTCTAATTACACCACCTTGCCTAGATCACAACTGGCCTAGAAGCAGCAACTCACCAGTGGTTCTCATCTAAGTCTGACAGCCTGCAAAGTCCTGAAAACCTCGAGCCAAGAAGAGAGCAGCTCCAAAAAAGAGGTAGAAAAAGCAAACAAGTTTATTTCAAAGAAGGAAGCAAAGAAAAATTACCTGAATGGTATTTTGCAGGCTATTATGAGACATAATTTCAGTTTTCTAGCCTTTCTTTTGTAGTTCCTTACACTCAGGGGTGGAGAGTAGATCTCTTCAAGTTTTGTTTGTTTCCTCCCCTTTTGCCAAAAGACATACTGGGGCAGCAAGGAATATTACAGGTACAGGAGAACTTCAAGGGACAGTTCTGTACTTAAAAAAGGTGCTTTGTACACACTTCATGCCTGGTTGATGTTCATTAAGCAAACACTGATCTGAAAGCTAACAGCTAATCTATTTTCCTCTGCACTCAGCTCCATGTCAGTGGTTTAGCTTCCCTTGTCCATGCCCTCTACAGACACCTTTCCAAAAGCCATGCTTACCTTCTCTGGGTAGGTTCCTCAGCCTTCTCCATAATTAGTTCTTGTACAGCCATGTAATTAACTTCTTAGAGAAGTCAGTATTAAACTGCTAAAACTTCATCTCTTCTTCAGTTATGACAAAGATTTCCCAAAGAGTAATCAGTTTCAATAGATAGTGCATCTTCTCCCAGGAGGAAAAGTGAGGAGTCTCCCCTTCATACCTGCCTGGACAGCCAGGGCAAGGACCAGGCCTCCAGCTCACCCCTGGAGAGGCTCACGTGAGCTGTGCAGGAAATGAGCTCATCTGACTGGTGATTCCCGGCCCTGGGAGAGCATCACCTGCAGCCAGGAGACTCCCTGCTAGCACCCAGGTGTGGGAGAATCTGACAGAGCAAGTAAAGTGTGTGTGAATTGAATAGGTGGGAATTGCTGAAGCCAGCTGCAGATAAAAGGTGCTCACAGGGCATCCATCTGTAGGGAACCTTGAATCCTTGTTTAAAGCCTAACAGCTGATTTGAATTAACTCTGACCTCTCACGTTGTCCTTTTGACTCAGGTTCTTTGCATTATGAGGCAGATAGTAAAATTACTATTTATAACAAAACAATTATTCTTTATTTGATCATTGTAAACCATATGCTGTTGATAGGCTACATATTTGCTTTTATCCCTCTTTCACCAGCTTTAGACTAAGGCCTGGCAGGTGCTATCAAAACAAAGACTGGTTTGCAGAGGGTTCAGGTGAATTTCTGAAGACAGAGTCATGTGCCTGTGGCTGGATGCTGACGTGACTGGGGCAGGGAGGAACTGGCAGGACTGGCTGCTTATAATGGGAGATGATATCTGGGTCATGAGAGAACATAAGCTTTGGGCTATTTCAGGAGCATAGAAGGAATTCATTAGGTGTGTGATGTTACACCACACATCACCTTACCTTCATAAGAATTAGTGGAATTTGTTCAACCTATCCTACTGTGGAACAACAGACTGGAGAAAGAGTAGTTAGAGCAGGAGACTCCCATCATGATATGCTGAAGATGATTACAGCATGGACCAAAAGACCAGCTTTCAAGACCAAAGACCAGCTCATCTTCATCGTGGCCTACTCTTCTATGGGGTGTCAGTACAACCTGGCTTCAGGACAGGTGGTGTTGCACTCTGACCTGCTTCAGCAGAGCTGCTCACCACCTCCTCTGACCCATGGCACTACTGTTTCTGTGGGACCTATACATGTTATTTGTGATACTTCTTTAGCATAGTAGGGAGAAAAGTCTTGCATGCCTCTGGAGCTCAGGGGTAGCCCAAGGACACTCTGGAATTGTCTCCTTCTGTTCCTCCAGAAATTTGGCCCTAAACTGTAATTTATATGGTAGGACTGCAGACTAATGCAAGAGCCTCTCTCCCTTGAGGCAAATGGCTGTTCTGAGGACAAAGGGGTGGCTCAGCACACCAGCAAAGCTAAACACCCCTGAGCCTCATTAAATTGTGCTGCTTAAAATTAGGTGTGTGCCATATGGCTTTAGGTTTGTCCTATTCAGTAGGATATGTTAGCTGAGAAAAGGTAAACATCATTAATCTCAGAATTTTTATTAACAAGTTCGCAGAAAGAACAAAAGTTACACTGATTTCAGTAAAACAAAGATCAATCCTCTTCAAATAAAAAAACTGCTAGGATATGAATTCCTAGAAAACTATGAATATTTTACAGATCTTGAAATACTGAATTCCTCATCCTCTAGGATGGTTTCACATTATTGTAATTTAATGCTGCACATTAAAATACCCTCATCGCCAGTGAGTATGGCTTCTTCAGCAACCTCAATGGTAATTAGTTGAAATACTGCAACCTGTACATTTTCCCCCACCAAAAGCCCTCAGCAAATCACACTGAGCCTTGCTTTTCACTGTTTGACTCTACATACAAGACTGAATCTATTTAGAGAGCAGTGCACCAAGGAGAAGAGCTAACAGCAGCCCCTCGTGAGCACACCAGGGGTGTGCTCAGGATGGCCAGCTCCCACCCACACGTGATACAGTGCTGAGGGCAGAAGCAGAATTAAGTCCACAGAGCCACAGCACAGCACCAGCCACATCCCTGACCCTCTGCAGAAAAAGCTGTAATTAAAACCAGCTTCCCCAGCACTGCATAATGCAAAGGTCAACCCAAAGGGTATCAATTCCACCTGCACAAACCTCTTCACACAACCGCATAGGTATACAGCATCTTCTGAGCCATTCTCGTATTCCCACTGCTCTGGTAAATGAGTGACAAGTTAAAGGCAGTATCTCTTCTCAAGTCTGTTTGATCTGTTTCTATTCCCTGTAAAAACAATGATTAGAAAAAGCTATCAGTACACAAAAATACTATAAAAAAGAAACATGAGTAGCCATTACAATGGAATCAAATGACATATTCATAGCCAATGAAGGCTTTCAGCTGTATGGAAACAAAACAGGTATTCCTTGTGCTCTCCCTTTTTAAGGAATTTCCAATGCATGTTGTTAATCACCAAAGTGATAAAATTTCACACTCAAAACATTGGCTCTAAGTTAAATAGCCAGCTCATAAACCAGCAAAGTACTACCTTGTCTTTGTATGCTAAGTATTTGTTTCTTCAACCAGAACATGAATATTGCCTGCATCTTTTACAGGGTGATAGCGTGGAGCTCTGAACTCCCAGGGCTGACTAACACCCTCAGCTCTTACTTTACCAACACTGCCCATTTTCTAAACACCCTTGCAATGTTTCTACCTACCCATTTCACAGACCATACTCGTAGATGTATTACACATCAATTAGGATCCAATACAGATCAATTAGAATTAAACTATGGCTCAGATGCAATTAGGCATTCCCAGTACTGGTCAATCTTGCTCCAGCATGCTGTTTTATAGCACGGGTGAGTATACAGAACTTCCAGTTATAATTCATTGCATGTAATATATAGAAAGGTCAGCTACTTAAACAGGAAAAGTTGTTTAGCAATCCTTTTTGCTGTTGCTTCAGCCTGTGAGTAAATCCTCCAAAATTCATACATCTTTGAACTTAACACTTGCTTAAATACATTATCAGATGACAATCAGATTTGGGCTTCCAATGACAAGGAATTAAAATAAAAATTGAAGGAGGCACAACTACAGAGATTTTATGTACCTATTTTAACTATTTCTAAGGAATTCTTCACATTTTCCTGTGAAAATTTTATTCTCTGTCCATAACTTCCAAAGTTACAGTACCTCTAAGGTGAGGGGAGGAAGCTCAAGTGCTCTTTGGTAATAGTGGATTGCCAGGTGCAGCAGCCCCAGCTGGTGCAGGCCACGGCCTAGGTTGTAGAAGGACTCCTGGCATGGCCCACGCAGGTCCAAGTAGCGGTGAAGGAAGGAGAATCCCTGTAAGAGAAATTGAGCACACAACCTTTTCCTCCCCTCCTGTGCATTTTATTTGGTTACCATTTTGGAGTGTGATGATTCTGATGTAAACAGAGGACCTTGTTGGTAATCAGAGAAGGTACTTCCTTCAATATGAGGAATTAGTTCAGACACAAGCAGCTAATGATCATAATTTAGGTTGCCAGTAGGTCACTCTGGTTGAATTACTAATTAACTACCACAGCAGCAAGAAATGATGTAAAATCACTGAGTATAGTAAGCAGGAAATGAGAAGAGAGAGAGAAGGGAACTGTATTGCCAGGGGGTAATATAAATAGGACATTGTTCAAGAATGTATAAAAAGAGAACAGGGCAGTTCTTGTAAAAAAGGCAGGCTGGTTACAGAAAAAAGTGGATAAAAGTATTAAAATTAGGTCAAAGTTTGCAAGTTCAAAATGTCTTGAAGTTGGACACTGTCATAACTGGTTTTGTGTTACAGTAGTTGGGGACCTGTAGCTTTTGTCAAGATCAGTGCAAGCTACAGTCTTCCAGCAATTTCAGAAGTCACAAGAGCTCAGGATCCTCAACATATTGTGCTGACTGAGCTCAGCAGCTACAGGAATTAAAAGGCATTTCAAGTTAATGAAAACACTTGGTGTAAAGTAGAGGAAATTACTTTCAAGATTCTGTTTAGGACTACTCAGTCCGTGGTTTGTAACTGGATCTTGCAGATGAAAAGAAAAATGCGAATAATGAAGCTGAAAATTTGAAGGTAGCTAAACTGGAGCTCACAAGATCTTTACAAAGAGAGTGTGCAGAGGCACCTAGAAGGGGAAAAGAAAGATGGGGGGAAAAAACCACCTTCCAAGCCTGTACAATTTGCCTCAAGAATGCAGTTTATGAGACATAGCTACAATGGGCACGTGGCATAGATTCCACTCTACAGCAATGCAAGCCAAAAAAAATTTGAAAGAAAACTCAGATTACAACCACCAAGATATTCTATATATTATATAATATTATATATATAAATTATGATATATATTATATAATATTTTCACAAACAGCTGGCAGCTGTTAACATCAAGGTAACAAGCTACCTTTATCCTAAGGAGAGGGGATTCAGATGGTGTAACTACAGTTCAAAAGCACATTCATCCGTGCTCATGCTTTACCACTTGCCTCTTTAGAAATGCCATCTTAATTATGAAAAATTATTTAAACAGAGTGTGTTGTGGCCATAACCATCTGCAAGATACAAAGCCAGCAAACACTGTGGGTAACAAGAATCATGCTGCCTCACCTGTACTAGAAGAGCATGCCTTTTCAGCACATATTTCTGAGAGGCCATGTGGATGAAAGTCAGGCCAATACAAAGACTGTACAGAGGCTCGTCTGGGTTTGCACGGAAGGCTTGCACGTACTGACCTAAAAGCAAATAAATTAATAAAGATGTTGGTTGTGAAAAACATTCCTTAAGAAGTTACAAGCAAGAAAGAAAATATTTGAATTCGAAGCGTGAACTAAGAAAAGAAACAGTTTAATATACCTACATTAAAATACACAGGAAAAAACAGGGAAGAAAATTGTGTATTTTCAGCACCCACTGGATTCTGAAGGAAGAAGGCAGACTGTGATGTAAAAAAGGAAGCAGAAAATGATGAGACACAGAAGGCAAACATGGTCCTTGCTGGACCATTTAAACGTGACATTTGGAGGACTTGACTGAAAGCAGCAGGTTTACTTTGAAGGCCTGCTTAAAGCATGCAACCAGCTGTATTTGCTGTTTAAATTGGGCTGGTTCTGTCATTATTATCATCATTAGCCTCCAATTATCTTTGCAAGTTAGTTATATTTGCAATGTGTGCTAAACTTGAAACGTGCCAGCTTAATTTTTATTAGCAAAACCCTTCAGCAGTGCTCTGATTTGTGTACAGAATAATTAAAGCACCAGACTAGCATTGTGAACCTATAATTTTCTGATGAAAAAAAATCTTTCCCTTTTTATCAACTTTCACTTGTTCTATTTGTTGATATTAGAACATGAAAGATATTACCAAGAGCATGCTTGAAACTGCCAGACACAAAGGCATTGTGCCCGTTGAGGACACACAGCACGTGATTGTCAGGATTTTTCAGCATCAGGCGGAGACAAAAGCGATGGTGACGGACATCCTGAGACTGCATAGTGACCTGATTGAAGATGTTCCACAGCTGGGGCTTATTGACATTTTCCATGACCATGATTCTACAGAATGAGATGTGTGCAAGAAATTAGTAAATGCTATATAGTATACACAGTCTCTTCAATAAAATCTCAGCAGTTCGGGGAAGATAACAACAGAAACTCAAAGAGAAGGTCAGTGACTGAGGCAAAGATGAGAGTGAAAAACAGAACCAATGGTTCTGGCCAAATCAAACAACCCATTGCATTGTGCATTTTCCAATCTGAGGCTATTGGAAAGCTCCTTCAGTTACAGTAGCCTTCTCTCATTTAGCCAAGGCTGGAAAGTATCAGCCTGCCTACTTCAGCAGAGTGACTACAGCCTCAGTGGAGGCAACTACAGCACAGACTGCTCTGCCTTCCCAGCAGCCCACCTGATATAGTTGTAAGCTTTTCTGAAGTTCTTGTCCAGAATTGCGGCAGAGAGCCCAAAGTACTCCAGCTCCTTGCGCTTTTGTCTGTCCTCGTAGAATGAGTAATATTCCAGAGAGGAATCCACAAGGAGCTCTGCCTCCTTGTACCGGGAGAGGTCACACAAGGCATATATTGCCTTCAGGAGAAGGTTCCACCAGTCATCTTTTGTCAGAACGCTTGTGAGGACAGCAAAAATTGCTAAAAATATTGGAGCCAGAAAGTTGAGAAAAATTAGAACAAGAAATATAATTTTTTTACAAAATAGATGCATATATCAAACTGATATTTTCAAAGACATTGCACTAACAGCTAATAGGAAGTATTTACTTTTTCTCAGTTTAAGGGCAGTTCATAAAACACCAGCAAAAAACACTCTCAAAGTGGGAACAAAGAGCAAGCAATACACCCAGTTCAAGCTGTAAACATACTACATGAATGCAATGAGTTCCTCTCCCTAATTATCAAGCAGTGCTTAAGAGCATGTGACCTGGCTCAACCACACCTGGGCCAGCTAAAAAACAAATCACACCACTTTTACAATGTATTTCTATTACATTCTAGATTTGCATGTATGATATTTCCCCCAAGGTGAATGTTGGCCCATAAGATCTCTAGAGGCCCTTCTCAATCTGAATTATTCTGTAATCTTACTATTTTTCTCTGAATGGAGACTGTTCCCTTAAGATATACTATCTTCAGTTTTGCTGCCTTCTTTGCCCGAGAAATAAAGCAATGTTAACATGAACTGCATGGATTTAGCATGCAAAATAGGAGCATTTTATCATTTTTCAAAACTATGGAGTTCACCTTGTTGCTTTGTTTTTAATGAACAATCTGTGATTTGTTACCTTTCGCATCGCAATTTGCTGTCTCTTGGTCATCATTGTCAGAAATTTTATCCCTTGACACCTTAATAAGATAGAGGTGTCTCTCTCCAGATTTGGAACTAGATATCAAACACACTTGAGCTCTGCTCATTGCTACCTAGAAACAAATTTAAGGGCAGCATTTCAGATTACAATGTAACATCCTATGACGAAGGCAGCTTTATAGCCAATCCATCTGGCTCACCTTGCATCCCAAAACAGTCAGTGACACCACCATAGAGCAAGGTCATCAGAGAAAACATTCCCAACAGGAATATCATCTCTGCATTGCCCTGTGCTCCAGTGCAAAGTGGGCTAAGCAAAAGCCATATACAAATTCTTCAAGCTACTTAAAAAGACTTCTCCTGGGATTGGAACATCCCTGGGTTTACTGAAATCAAGACTCTTTGCAGAGAAGCATAAGAAGAACAATGCCTTTCTCTATCATTTTCAGAAGCTTGTGCATAGTCAGCTCTTCAACCAGTATAATACAATAGTCAAGGTGCTGAGCAGATGGATGAAACTGAGGTCTAAATATTCCTTTAACTCACTCCCTTATTTATAAATAAACAAAAATTAATTAAAACAAAAACACTGCCACTGTATTTACTGGCTAAAAAAAATCTTATTTTGTCCTTTTATCACAAGAAAATAATAAAGAAAGAAATCAAAAAGAAAATTGTTGAAATAGAAGCCAGTATCAACACCTCAAAAAAGCTGTGTGTTCAGTGTTAAAAAGGCAAGAAGCAGCTTTAGAATACAGTGTAAGCACACTGAGAACAGGGAGTTGAAGTCACTGTATCAATAATTATACACACAAACAGACCTCTATTCTGAACACTACAGGCAGGAACACCAGTACTGCAGGCTACCTGCAAGATTACTACCTAACAAAATTATGAAACCACTCACATAAGAAAGCCCACTAGCTTTCCTCCTGAGTTCATCTGTAGTTTGTCTTGACCCAAGTCACAGCTGCCCAATTTCTTACAGTGCAGCAGGACAGACTGGCTTACCTTCAGCAGCATGGCCAGCATTGTGAGCAAGGTGTCAATGTAACCATACATTTTGCCTTGGGAATACAACAGCGTGGAGCGATGCAGGAGTAGCTTTAATTCCTGGACAACAGTGAATACTCTTATTCAAACTCTTGCACAGAGAAAGTTTATAAATCAAATAATTTTGACTCAGTACAGTACTAATAGGATTGTAAAAGCTTCCAGAAAGCTGTAAGAATCTGCAGCAGCAGGTGAGCTCTCCCTAAACTGCTCTCAGGCATTACTGTTCCAAATTCTCCCATTCAGAGACATCTGGCATGACTCTTACCTATGGTGAGGGTGCTTCTAGAGAGGGGATTCAGAACCTCTGCTTACAATCAACAGAGGCCAAACTGTGTAGCTCACACATAGCAACTGCTGATCAACTTGATGTAGAGTCATGACTGGCTCAGTGGCCAAAAGTTTGTGCATTGCACCGAAGTTATCAGATGGGACTGGGGAAATGCTGAGAGAATGGTCAGGGAGAAAGTCAGGAGGACATGTCCCTGACGCTGGAATGGATCAGACACTGTGCTCTGCACGCTCCCCATGGGGAGGTAAGTCTGAATCCCTGATCCTGTGCATACATCTTGGACTACTAGCACAGTTTGGCAGATTAATACATCCTAAATGGAAGCACAGAACACTTTACCCACCTGCTGTGCAGCATTAGCATCCTGAGCCAGAGTATCTGGGTCATACATTGGCTCCAGAGCCTCCAGAGCTTTCTCAGGCCGGCCCAGCTGCTGCTGAAGTGTTGAAAGTGAGATTCTTGCATCGAGATGCAAAGGGGCAAGATCAACAACTTTGGCATAGCTCTCTGCAGCACGCTCCATGTGTCCCAAAGCCTTCAAGCACTCTAGAAATACCATAAGCAACACAAGACACTTAAGTGGCAGAAAAAGAAGATTTCAAAGTTTGCAAATAAATTAACATACCTTCTTAGTAAAATCACCCCAAACATGTATTTTTAAATGATAATATTCAGATATATGCATGATGTATCCACGGTTTCACTTCAAACATCAGCAGCTGACACAGGATGAAATGCAGAATAGATGCTGCTTCACTTACATGAACATAAAGTACTTTTAGCTGATGTAAATTTCAGTGCACATGAAGAACAAAAAAAATGCTTGACAGAGTTGTCATGAGAAGCTTCATTCTGCAAATACCAACTCTCATTCAACCAGTCAATCTGAAATTCCTGTGATCTTGGATAAAGGTCCCTGGAAATGCTCAGCACTGTATTACCATCTCTCAGTCCCCCATGTTCAGCAGTCCTGCCCCCTTCTCACCTGCGTGCCGAAGCCACACAACAGCCAGGTTGTACCGTTCTGAGCAGACAAGGGAACTCAGGAGAGGCAGGGCTGAGTTGTATTCTCCAACGTCCAGAAAAGCCTCTGCAACATCTAAGTACAAGTCACCCATTTCTTCTGGATTTTGTTCCACCAGAGTAGTCAAAAGAGGCTTTAAGAAAAATGACACAAGCACTTAAGATACAAATAATAAATTTCTTAAAGGCATGCTTATTGGAAGCTTGCATTTTTATCCTATGTTTTTTATTCATTTGTATTCTGAACTATACTTCCTTTAATTAAATGTTACTTCAGAAGTGAAAAATAAAAGATCTGAAAGTCAGCATTCCTGAAGAAGCCCCATTTTTCTATTCTAGACATTTCACACATGCAGTGGGTTAAAGTGTCCATCAGTGAGGAGTATCAAAGAACAGTCTTCAGATTTAGTATGGTTTTAAAACAAAGTGAAAACATCTTCCTTAGTGTTCACAGCTTTCAATATGGTCCTGGGCCTGTCACAGCACACAGGCTGTGACTTACTGTGCTTTAGTAATGTAACTTACACTGGCATAATTTCTAAGGGCAAAGATATTATTTCTGCTATTACAGGCCTGTGAGGCTTCTCTCCTCACAAAAAGAATCTCCACAGCTCCCTCAACCACCTCAGTCTATGAACAAGGAACAATTACTTGTTTTTGTGATTTCTTAGAACATTACCCCTGCCTTATGAGTTGGTTTCCACTTACACTGAGTGGCTCCAGGATGTTCAGGTGAATCAAGCACACCATCAGCTTGACTGTGATGTCTATGGGAACACCCTCAGGTATGCAGCAGCTGACCTTCTCCACAGCTGGGACAAGAGAAAGAATTTCCTTCTGAACTCAGAGGCTTTAAGAAGCACTTCTCAAGCACTACATCCCCTCCAGGCCATGCTCAGGAACTGAGAAAATATTCTTATCAGCTCTAGCAAGTGTTTGTCTGCCCTTCTTTTCCTCCTTTATCTTTTCCAAGAGTTGGAGCAATGACTTCCTACTGCCTCTGAGACAAATAATTCCATGTGAGGTACCAAGTGCTGTCAGTCTGCATCAAGTCCAACAGCAGGATTCCACAGCATGTGCTTAGATCCTTTGCCTACTTAAGGATCCTTGCCTACTTTATTGCTCAATAAAGCTTTCCTTTAACAATTTATGCACCTGTACCCTCTTCTCCTTTGTTTTTTGAAGGAAATGCCTTGTATCAAGATGGTTCTTGTTCTTGCTAAGTGAAGTCCTGTGGAGCAGGCACTGCCTGAACACATTGTTATACAGAGTTAATACAGAACTTCACACAACAGGTAGGCTGAATGCAACCTGATCAGAATGCAAACATGAGGCACAGCAGCTACCCATGACAATGCCAGCAAATGAGAGGTCACACAATGAAATTCCATTATCATAGGTCCTTCACATACAGTCATGACACCTCCTTAACTCCTGGTTAAGCTCTCCTTCACTTCAGTGCTTGCACCAGACATTCAGTGCTAAAACCTGAGAAAACTGGGATTTCCAACCTAAGGTTTCCCTTTTACCTCCTACATCCACATCCCTATACTGCAAATCACAACATGCAGACTAATTCATCATTCTTTGAACACTGCAATACCCAACACAAGGGTGACTATTCCCCTACTGATATATTTTAAAAAAATGACAACTGTCAGTCTGGATTAGAGGGAAGTTCTGAGAAAGGGAAAGAAAAAACGTACAGAAGAATCCTTTTCTGGATGAAGTCCTGTTTCTGTGCTGTTAGAAATCTCCAGATGTTATATGACTGCAAGTTGGATCCTAACCATATGATCAGTTCATAGACTTGTCTGAAATTTAAAAAACTAAAATTAAAAAATTACTTACCTGAAGCACTGGATTCAGCAACTGGATGACTCTGGTTGTCAGTCACTGCCTCCTGGCTTTCCTGAGTTTCTACTGCTGCACCTGTATCTTTTTAAAAAGATTATCAGATTAACCAGTAGTTACTTGCCTTTGAATCCATAATTGATTGGCAGCTTACTCTGAAAAGTGGACTGGGTTTCTCTTGTTTTGGTTTGGGGCTTTTTTGTGTTGTATTGTTTTGGTTTTTAAGGACAGCAGAGCAGGAAGCAGTTGTAAAAATTACAAAAGTTACAAAGCAACAGAGAGTAGAGAACCCAGCTCTATTTTAGAAGCCTTCTCTCAACCAATGGCACACAGGAGGTAACTTGGAAACATTGTGTTCCAATTCCTAGACTCATTATAGTTTTGTTTCTTATAAATTATCTGCTGAAAGTCTCCATCAGGACAGTTGTTCATAAATAAACTGTATTTTTACCTGGCCAATCAGAGCAAAAAGCCAACAGAAATATCTTATTGTGCTTGGATCAGATTGCTGAGACAACCACTTTAATCACAAAACAGACTGTATCCTTATGGAGTTGGTGTGCTGTGTCCATTCTACAGCCTAAATAAACATTTTCAGATAAAATGACTTCGATAAAGCAGGTTTCTCAAAGACAACCTACTTGATTAAATTATGAGCTAGTATGCCTAGATTTCAGTTAGCTGGTTAATAACAGATGCAGGATGCATAAAGAACATTACTCTTAGGGCAAAGGTTGGTATTCTTGAGCACAGTTGCCACTAAGCTTATCTTTTTATCTTTTTTTTTTAGAAGTTATTTAACTGGTAGAAATAGCTGGTCTGATGTAAACACTCAGAGGAATGTTTAGAACTTTAAAAGCCCTCCAGCTGCCTGGAGAGCAGTCCTTGTCTTCAGTGAGTCAGCAGGGCTATGGGGACACCAGAGTAACTTCTTACAGCAGGCTGAGGTCATGCCATGTTACTCACTAAGAGCACCCACACATTTCAATAGAGAAAAACCTGTCAACAGTGCAGCAAATATACCCAGGAGTTGAAAAGGTAAAGGAAAGATGTCATATCACATGAACAGCAGGGTCACAGTAACCACTTGACAGCTACTTACCTTTTTTCTCCTCAGTTGCACTTCTTTCTGGTGCTTTTTTTTCAAGTACAATTCCCGTAAAATCTGTAATAACCTAAAACAGAAAAGTAACTTGGATAATTTCAAAGATTTAAAGCATAAATGGAGTAACCAGCCTATGAGACAGTTTTAGATATCACAGAAGTTATCAGAGGTAAAGCTGCATTCATCAACCCAAGTAGAACCTTCAAAAAGAAACAGGGAAATGGCTCTGTGACTTCAGTTGTACTGTATTAATAAATCCAGTAGCTAAATGCTGTGTACATAAAATTGACTGACTGACATTTAAGGAGAGAAGAATACAAAAAAGGGTCAGAGGAATTGTTTGCAGGATCATGATACTGTGCTCTGACAGAGAGCTGAAAAAAATCTAAAGGAAGGAAAAAAAACCCCTAAGTAATTTAATATCAACAAATAAGAATGTTCACAAGAAGTCCCAATTTACAGTGTCTTTTCAATCAATCTTGGAAAGTACGACAATGGCCAAACACCAACATCTTCCCTCTCAAAGCCAGACCAAATCCAGTTGGAAATATGCCTCAAAAGTGAGAGTAAACAAATTTGGACCAGATAAGCAACATTCTCTAATTCCTGATGCTTTAGAGTTAAAATGTATTGTCTTTCTGGAATGTATGCTTAGTGCTTAATGCTTAAATTATTAGTTGCAACACAAGTCTGCCAGGTAAGTCACAACAATCTGCATTTGAACAATCAGAGCTTTCAGTGTCATGATTTTAACCTTCCACTCAGAGAATGACCTTTGTGGTATTACTCACAAAACCAGCCTGAAGGTCTTCTCTGGCTACTAAGATTATGGTCACTATAGAGAAGGAGAGGAAGGATCCCAGAATTTTAAACCTCGAACAACGTACAAATCTATCAGCCCTCAATTAATTCAATCCACCCATTAATTTAAATGCTAATTACTACAGAACTAATAGCAAGCAGTCTGTTTCTGATGAGCTCTATTTTTACAGAGGCAGGACCCCATCTTAGCACTGCACGAACATAAATTATGAACGTAAACCATCCACTCTGGCAGGCAAAGAGGTGCTGAAAATGCCACCCAAATGCACTGAGCTGTCCGTACCGCCAGAGCTTTGTCGTACTGCTTGGAGGAGATGTAGAGCTCAGCTGCAATGTTCACATCCTCCATGGACACAAGGCTCTGGTGCTTGCTAAAGGCCTCTTCCACTATCTCAATGGCAGAGGTCACGTCATTGGCTTCGTAGTAACTCCTATAAAACACAGGCATGAGATGTCAGGTATTTCACATAACTGACAATGTATACTTTGAACTAAAGTGAAAGGATTTTCATATTTCTCTGATTTTTGCTGATTAGGGAAGATTTTCATTAGCAAGTGGATGTTATAAAAGACAGTGATAAAGGGGGTGTTTTTCCTTTCCTTACAACTGTTGAAAACTTTTACATATTTCAAATAATTAACAATTTTTTTCTCCCATATTTGTAAGGACATTACTGGAGTTTTCATCACAGTCTCCCTCAATGAAGTTGGACATCAGTCATTCCCACATTAACCTGCTTCAAGAAACCTTCACTAATAACATTGTTGTAATACCCATCCTTGTATTTTTTGATACATTTCCCAAACGTGAAGATCAAAAGACCTTAAACCGTTTGGAAACAGGCAGTACAGCTTTCCACAAGGAAGCAGTTCACAGGTAAAACATGACTGGGTGAGAGCTACACACTTGAACCCCGAGGCTCCCTCCCGTGGCAAAGCAAACACCATTGTTGGCAAGCCCAGCTCACTTGGCCATGTCTCGGGCCAGCTGCATGAAGCGCTCCCCGTCGGAGGGAGCCAGGAGGTTCAGGATGCGCCGGTAGCCGTCCATGGCCATCTTCTGCTCCCCCAGCTGCTCGTACAGGCTGGACCTCTCCCACAGGTAGCGCACGTTGCTCGGGTCGTACTTCAGAGCTACAGGGAGAGCAGCAGCACGGCAGGAGGTTAGCAAATGCAACGCTGGGTTTCACATTCATTTCCTTGATTTGTGTTAATGGACATGCACAGGGTTTTTGCAAGGACATCCTATATTACAGATTCATTTATCATTCATCTTTTGTCATTATCATTCATCATTCATTTATCTTTTATCAAAGTCCAGACAAAGGTATCAGAATCTTAGCACCCTGAAGCAAACTAAACTAGAAAGGAGAAGAAAACAAAATTATTGCCATTAGCACACAGCATTAATTTTAAATTATTAAAATGTTTGCTACCCTACCTTTTGTGTAGCAGAAAACAGCCTGCTTAATATTGTCCTGCTCCAGTGACATTTCTGCCAGTCTAACCCACTCCTCAGTATTGCTAGGATTTAAGTGAGCTGCAATCAGTCCAAACTGTAATGATTTCTCCATATCACCCTGGTCTTCATAGATCATGGCAAGAGTGGAAAATGGCTCGTGAGCAAGAGGAGCTGTGAAAAGGCAAAAAGAATGACTAAGATTTATTGTTTAAAATCCACACTGGACACAAATAACTCGCCTTTCTTAAAGAACAGGTATCAGAATTATATAAAATATGTGCTGTTCAAATTCAGGAAAAACTTGCAGACAAGTTTCTGATTCCTGTCTGTAAATTATTAAACTGGCTGACTGAATCTAACAACAACCATTTATAGTATTATTCTATACTGCAAGGCTTGCTGATGCTCATATCTTGTGTCTACAAAGACAGTACAAGCAAACTGTGTAAAGCTAAGCCAAGGCATGGGCTCTGCAGAATTGAGGTGCTAGTTTCTTTTTATAAGCAAAAAAATAAAGGAAGTGTACCACATATTCTTAATTCTACTCCTTATACCATGACTTTGCTTGTACTGTTTATTTTCATCTTCAGGGAAGCCACACTGAATCCTGCTCCTGCACATGGAAACTTGATTCCATCCTTAAAGCCCAAAGGTTGCCCATTCTCCCATACCTTGTCGAATGATCTCCATGCACATCAGAATGGCCTCCTCACGCTCTCCTCGAGCAAATCTGATGTTGGCCTCTCCCATCAGACCCCTCAAGGCACGGGGAAGTTTGCTGCGAGGTCTTTTCTCCTAAATGGAAAAGGGATGCTGTTTTTGCCCAAGGATGATCTGTGCCCAAATTCAGGAGACACCCTGTATGCTTAACACCACCTAACCCCAAGTTATTTAAGTATTAGCAATAATAAATGACTGACCAAAGGACTTGCTAATGTTCATAGTTTTCTGATACTGGAAAAACTGGTTTCATGATTTCTGAAAGCTTTCAAACAGTAAACTACAATGCTTTTGTAATAAACAATGACAGCATAACAAACACCAGCATAAGCAGGATTATCCTACATGAAACAATTTTCAGGCAAATTTCCCAGTAAGCAGCTAAAAGTCACACAAAGTCGAATTCATGCACCATGATCAGGGGACACATGGAAATTATATGAAAGTTTAAATACTTGCTTTCATCATTTTCTTGGTCTCTCGATTAAGAACCATCTCCAAAACAAAAACATCTCCAGCTGTAGGCTGCTCTGTAGTTTCTTCTTCCTCCTCTCCTCCTCCTCCTTCTTCTTCTTCTTCTTCTTCCTCCTCCTCCTCCTCTTCATCCTCCTCCTCTTCATTTTCCCCAAGCATGGATGCAAAGACCCGATGGACAGATTTACTGACCCCATCTGCTGTTTCTCCTGGTTGAGAAAGAAGTAAAATAGGTTTTTGATATAATGAAGAGAACATGCTGCTTCCCTGGACAAGTGCAGAGAAAACAAGAGCCCACTTGAAGCAGCTATTCTGTAAGAGTGCTGCCTGCAGAAATGCACAACAACTACTGACAGTCTCTTTGGTTTTACAGCTCTGGATTATTCATCACCAATGCTTGGCATGGCCCAGCCTGTAACATCTCTTGGATATCTGAAATGAAAGCAGGGAGGAACACACAGAATGAAGCCACAGTTTAATCAACATTTTTCTCAGTCCAGAAGAATATTAAGCAATTTTCAAGCACTGGGCTGGCTGGCTGCAATCAGCTTTTCAGATGGAGAGGCTGTAAGTGAGCAGAGAATTTCACTACACAACAATCCAGCAACCAATTTTTCAAAGCAATTGAAAACAAGATCTTGTAACCAGTCCATCCATGACAACAAGTACCTTTTAACATGTGTAAATACAAAATCCAGATTATTTGCATTTCTCTGGAAAAAGAACAGAATTCTTTAAAATAAGTAAGAAAACTATGCTATGTACTCTGAGTAAATATGCTTAAGGCACAGATTTTTTAGAAATTTCCCATTTTTTATTTACAGCTTCTCATTATGAAGTGAACCCAGTGTTATAATTGACCACAGCTCTATATACAAAACTCAAAATATGGAGGGTTCAAAGGTTTGAGCTGGGGGATTAGACACCTGAATATTTGATTTAAAAATAACCACAGTATCAAGTTGGGACTGAAAAACAAATCTACCATGCATTGCCTATGTAGGAGAGGAACTTGGGGACCATACCTAGGTTTATAGTTTTTTTTTGACTTGGATATGTTTGGTTATTTTTATTCTGACTTGGATATAAAGCATCTAAACATAAGACTTATCTTCCCCTGCCCCCATCTGAAAAAAACCCATAATCATTTATTTTCCCTTTTATTTCAGTCCCTTCAGAGACCAGAAGGGGAAAAACGGAGCCAGGTTTTTATGAAGTCAGTTATTGAAGAGCAAATGCTTCTACCGCCTTTTAAAATAGGAATGATTATGTTAGAAACACCAACCATCAGTTTCATCCTGACTTTGGGATTTCCCAGATGCTTTTCTGGATGAAGATGGAGCCTCTACATCTTCCTCATTTTCCTCAGCAGATGCATTTTCGCCATCCTACACACACCAAAAAACCAAATTATTACCTCTATAGAATCACTCATTTTTTATTTCCCCACATATTTACAGCTACCATTTGGTTTTCCAGCCTTTGCACTGCCGGTGAAACAGGTAGAATAAGCACTCTGTTTTTAAGTGAATAAAACCCAGCATTCCTTGCTTTCAGGACATTTATATTTTTATCAGTGGGGAGACTCAGATGGTGACTGTTCACACTACATTTGACTGAAGAGACCAGTCCATTGATTATTGGGCATTACAGTGAGGTGGGATGACATGGTGGTAGAAAAAGAAGTTCTGTGGGACAAATCCTCCCAGGAGCCAGTCAATATCACAACAGCACTCATGAATCCGGTAAGAATGCTGCCCCAGGGTAACACTGATCCTTCCATGACACCTGAGCTCTGCTGAATGTGCTCTCTGAACACCAAGAAATGCAGAAATTCAGTAGCACGTTGACACAAATATAGCAAAGTTAAAAAGAACTGCAACACTCCGACAAATCACGCGTGTTTTTCTTTTAATCACACCGCCTACATAGCGTCGGACACAATGTGTTTCCCTATATTTACTGCTGCCAAGAAGTCAAACGAGGAACCGCACAGGCTCTCTCCCTCAGATGCTGGAGGGGGAGCTGGAGCAGCGTAATCTGGATGGGTTTATACCCGAACCAGCTCCTTGCCCCGACCCAAAGCACCGATTTCCCGCGGGCCGGGCGGTGCTGCCGGGCCCGTGCCTCCGCCCAGAGCGGCGGGAGGGCAGCGCCGCGTCCTGCGAGCCCCCCACCGCGGCCTTCTGCTGACCTGGACACCGACGCTCGCAACTCCGGAGCCGCAGGAGCAGCGAGCGGGAGCCCCTCCACACACAGAGCACCTGCCAGGTGTTGGCAGGAGGGGGGCGGCCCGGGCCTTGGCGCGGCCAGGCGGGGCAGACTCACCTTCTCGCGGCTCTTGCGCTCCTCGCGGCGCTGCTCGAACTCCTCGAAGGAGATCTTCCCCTCCAGGTACTCGATCAGCTCCGGGCTGAAGCCCGACATGGCTCCGCACCGGCCCGGGGGGAGCCCTGTGAGGGAGGCACCGCGTCCGTCCCGCTATGGCGCCCGCCGCTATGGCGCCCGCCCGCGCGGGTTCCGTGCGGCGGCGCGGCGCTGAGGCGCCTGAAGGCGGACACCGAGCGCTGGGACCGGGGCTCGGCGGCCTCTGCTGCCTCGGCCAGCTCGGCACCGAGGGGCTTTAACTCCGTACTCAGAGGGATGGGGCAGTTCTGAGCACGGCAGGGTCGGAAATGGGCGTGCGGGGCGGGATGAGGCCCAAGCAGCCAGAGGGCCACCAAGGATGGGGCTGTACCCTCAGGGGATGTGAACATTTGGCACAGAACACCTTGGGACGTCTCCTTCTAATAAACCGAAAGGGAACGTTTATTTCCCAGCTTTGAACAAAGACACGTAGCAGTAGTTAAATGCACGCTGTTGCACTCCCCATTTATTCACACTTAAGCACAATTCTGCTCATAGACTGCAGTAGCACACATTTGTCAACAGACAGAATAATGCTCATTGCAGCAGGACACCAGATTCCACTGGCAGAAACGGGACAGTGAAGAAACTTTGGAATTGTCAGGTAACAGTTAAAAAGTCAAAGCAGTAAAATTTTGCTGTGAAGGTTTCCACTTTGCATGGACTTCTGAAGTTAATGCCTAAAAAAGACCAAAAAAAATACAAATACATGAGACTAATACAGAAATATCCATACGCAACCAAGGTGTGATCCAAACCAAGACAAAAACCCACTGGCTGAACCTCTGTTCCCACAAAACAGTTCTGAACACTGAAAAGAACTACCACAACCATCCTGAATTATGCAGGACAAAGTTTCCACCAGTCATTTTCTCACTGCTGCTGTGATTTGTAGTACAACATCCATTCTGAATTCCCTTTTCTTTTTGTTTTTCCATGCACAAAATATACATTCTTTGGTGTTGTGTAATTTTTCATTACATAACAACTCAGCAAAAAGAGAATTTAGTATTAAAATTTGAGTGCAGTCTTTATTATGGTTCATGATAATAAGAATAAAGCTTTAATTTTGATTATAAACAGACAAGGTGTTAAACAGTCCAAGAACAGGACAGAGCTGGAAATCCTAAGCTGAATATTGATTACAACTTAAGCACTTTAAGATACTGAGTAAATCACCAAAATGCTTTGATTTAAATCTTGTTGAAATTCTCAGCTATTTGTAAACCAGAAGAAAACAATATTTACTGTGAATGTAAAAGAGAATGTATGCTTTGTTAGTGCAATAACTTATGCTAAAATAATTTTCTTAATATACATACATCACACAAAACCACTAATCTCAATTTGTAATCTTACTCTTTTCAATTCCTTACACAAAACCTGCATCCCCTAGTATCTGTACATTTGCAGAATTCTACTCCATACGAAGACGGGGAGAAAAAAGAGAAAACAAAATAAATCAGGGTCTATAGAGGTCTGCACAAGCACCATGTATTATTTTATCTAAGTAGTAATGACCTCATAAATCTCTGCCTCAAGAATTTTAAACCCCACTTCAGGCAAGGGTTAAGGTACTAAATTTTTAATTCCTTCTGAGAAAGAAGTTGCTGTATACTTCAGTCAGACTCTTTCTTGGTTACACGTAACATCAGAGGACAAGGCACCCTCTTTTACCTTCATCAGCGGAATCTTTCAGCCTTTGAAATAGTTCTGAAAGGATTTTTTCTTTTCTTCATAATCTGCAAATGCAGAAGCAATAGGATCTGAGTAGAGCCTTGGTCCTTCATTGTTCACAGTGAAAGTGGCTGGGAACTTCCTGAGATCCAGACCCCTGCCTGAGAAGTAAGCCTGGAGTGTTCTGAAAAACTGAGCAGATCGTGGATGTGAGAATAAACAGAGCATGACCCATGGAGATTAATTATTTCTACTGACACAAATTAGATTGAATGCTTATTCCTCTGTGGGATGAAATCCTCAATTCTGATAATAACCTGATACAGTGTAGGCAACCTAACTCAGACATGCCCACTC
Organism: Agelaius tricolor; assembly: GCF_023055355.1. Lineage (NCBI taxonomy): Eukaryota > Metazoa > Chordata > Aves > Passeriformes > Icteridae > Agelaius > Agelaius tricolor. The sequence continues at coordinate 7,902,959 of NW_027269270.1, forward strand.
CCTCCATCCATGCCTTGTGCATCTATGTGAAGTCAGAAGAGCAGCAACTGTGTCCTGCTCATTTATGCTCCCCACTGAACCACGGGGGCTGTGAGATAACTGCACCCCTTGGAAAACAGGCACAGCCAAGCCCCTGCTGACAGCAAACTGGACACCTCTGTAAACATTTCAGTAGGAGTCAGCAACAATGGGCAATTATTTGAACTGTTCCCCAGTAATCACTTCCAAGGAGAAATTAAAGCTTTTTAAAACACTGAGGAAATATCAAAGGAAACCGATTCTTTTCCTTCACAAATTCTTTTTAAGATTGTGCAAATGTTCTCTGAGTGGTGTTTTCGTAGCTGTCAGGTGCAAACTTATTTGTACTTCCATGAGATGAAACAACATGCAATCAGAGTACACATCTGAAAGAAACACAGTAATCATTCCTCTTCTGTTTCACGAAACAAGTGGCTGTATAATAAAAATATTTTTTTAAAAATGAAAGCTGCTGGATGGAGATATAAGCACATTTTGAGCACTACTGTGCTCTGAGAATGTCTCTTCAGTTAAGGGGTACATCTTGACTGAGAAATGGTTATTGACCATACAAAGTGCACAGCTCCTAACATTACATCAAATGGGCCCCTCTTGCCTTTAAATTTAGACAATAAGGAGTCTCTTAATGGAAAACAAAAAAAAAAACCACACAGAACTTCAGCTCTCTTTCTTGAAACATCTCCTTACCAGGTCTCTATTTCTGGGGTTATCAAGAGGCTTCCATTTATCTTCTGGTTGGGAAGGAGCACCCTTTGCCAGTCCTCTGACAGCCAATACTACGTACAGACCCAGGAGCAGCCCTTTCCACATGCTGGAGATGAACAGACTGCCTGTTAGAGGGATAAACAGACATACTCCTTAAATCCTATACAGCTGTCACTGGGAACACACAAAGCATGTGAATCCAAGCAAATCTGCCCACTGCAGATTACATCCATGTGCTAGCAACTCTTTTTTTTTTTCATAGTACTAAGGTCCTTGGAAGAACAAATTATTCTAAACAAGCATTTCCCATACCAAAGCTATTTCTAGACACTGGACTCTCCTCTGATGGACCGGTAGAACACTCAACACAAAATATTACATTTGTAAGTTTACATTTATTACACAAAGCCATTTTCAGTGGCTAGTACAGCACCAGACCTCTGTATGCTCCAAGGAGAATGCAAAAATATGACCCAGGATCCAGAGAGCTCAGTTTTATAAAACTGCATTACATTTTACTACATATAATAACAAGTGCAACGGTATTTAATACAGCCTGGTCTAACATACTAGAGATCCATTTCACAACTTGACTCAGGAGGAGAAAAGGAATTCTCCCTCTCACATTCTTTAAAATAGAACTTACCAGGGAATTTGGCTTTGGCTTGCCCCTTCTTGGTTGGTCTCCTTGTAATCTGTGAACAACCTGATCTCTGCACTTATATTTCCAGTAGACTGTAGGTGGGTGTCAGTGACGTTAGCAGGAGCTAACGTCAAAAATACAGTAATGATTCCATTTCCAACCATGACATAAAGACCCTTGAGAATTTCATCCTTGGTACTCTTCAGACCTGTTGCTATCGAACAGTGCAGTACAAACTCCTCCCAAGCTGTATTGCAGAAATTGGTTGTAGGCATACAGGAAGTTTAAAACAATTCCCAGGAGAAATGGCACAGCTTTATCAAAATATTATTTTTTGTTAAAAGTAATTAGCTGTCTCTCTAGAATGGTGACTAATGGTTTTCAAGTGAATGAGATCTGGATCACTCTCTTGATGCTAGAAAAAGAGAGGGAAAAGTAAGGTCTGCTTCAATATCCAAAATCATAACATTTTAATGGAAGTGTTGTTTTCCTACCCTGATTTTATCAGCAGTTAATATTCTCCTGTCACACTAGAAACTAAGACAAAGGCTGCAAGGAGAACTCTGCTAATTTACCTTGGCCTTAGTGCATAGCATTCTGCATATCAAAGCTGCTCATATTTTTTATTATTTCACTGCACTCTTCTCTCCGTTATGTAGATGATACATGATTTAGCATCACATATGTCCCTAAATAGACATGTTAAAACTAAAAATATTTGACCATCACCTTACTCCCAAGCGTAGATGTTTGTGTCTGACTAGAAGCTTTACATTTTTCTTTGGTTTAAATTTTGAATGCAAAATAAAAACCTGCCACCACCCTTCCAGGAAGGTGAAGTTTTGGATATCCAAACATCATTAGCAACACAGTAAACAAAATCCTAGCAGTGTTATTTTCAAGCTGATCCCAAGCACCAAGTCTTCCATTCCCAAAGATGACAAAGAAACCCAGATATCCCCAGGATATGCACTGGCCAAGGGGAGGACACTTGATAACTCCACAGTTAGCACTTGTTTCTCCTCTTATTCCCTTCTGCTAAAACAGCAGCTTATTTTTGTGACTACAGTAATATATAAAAATTCAAGACAACTTATCCAGTTTGTTTATTATTCTGCATATTTGAAGTTTTAAAAAAATCATACACAAAAACAAAGAAAATCCATTAAGCCCCATCAATTATGTTTCATCACACTCAACTTCCAGATATTTGACTCATCAAGAACAGAGCAGTAGCACCAGAAAACCACAAAAAAGGTAGGTCCCAGCATAAAGGAACTGTCTTTGTTGATATTCTAGGTAGATACTTATTTCAGCTAGAAACAGAAATATGCTCCTGTAGAGAAAATGACAGGAAGGGGAAAAGGCAAGATTTACAGTTTGGGATTAGATTTTAGTTCCTTATCTTTGGAAAGAGGAGGGGGAAAAAAGCCAGAAGAGCGGGCAGTTTTCTTCTACCTCTTTTCTCCCCCTCAATTAATTTATTCCATTGATTTCTTTACAAAGGACTGGGGATATGCAGTGTATTCAGCTAATAAAACATATTGAAGTCATCTGCAAATATGAAACAAGCTTTGGTACTGGAGGAACTCAGGCAATGTGGGTGACTGATGAAGCATGCAGATATGCAAGAGATTCAATTAGCATATATTTTCTGTCAGCTGTCTGAAAAAAAAATCCATACACACTTGTATTGTTGCTTCCTGAGCTAAAGCTCTGAGAAACTGTTGGAGCTAAAAGTCTGTTTAGACCTATAGCTCATTTTAATGTGTGGGTTGGTCTTTTTTTAGTAAATTCAATTCTTTCCTTCAGGGAAAGTCAAATATAAGCAGAACACATTCATATTAAAATACTATTAGTATACTTACACTGACTGAATAAAATTGCAACCTCATTTTTGAGGACAGTAGCTAAATGCTATCAAAGCCAGATGTCAGGGGGCTGCCTTTTTAATGCACCCAAATTTAAGCATCAGGTTTTCTTGATAAACATCTTCAATAAATCAAATATTTTCGAAGTGTCTATACTAATTATATAACCTTTCTGGCACAGGAAGTAATGTTCATGTATGTTTGAATTAAACTGCTGTGAAGATGAAAATGCTGATAGCATTACTTGCTCAGTTCCACACAATTCACCTCTGAAATGTACAAATTTAAAATATACTAGTTTAGCTGAGAACAAGTTTTATACATTTGATGCTCTGTATAAAGTGTATTGTTCAGGAAACACATTGAATTTTATTGCATTTCCCGGCCATGCAGCCTGAGGTGTTGGAGTTAAGACACTGAGGCAAGCTTCACCCTGTCTATCCAACTATCTTTATTGCACTGTACTTGAGGTGTGAAAGAAGCACCTGTTAAAGCACTGCTCCAACCACAAGGCTTTTTGTTTACTACTTTTATTTTCTGCTTAGAATCCCAAGTATTACAAGTCAGAAGGAAAAGCACCAAACTGCTCCACATGAGTACCTGAGGCAAGACTAAAGGCAAACACTGCTCACAACACTCCTCAGCGTGTTTGTACAACAGCATACAGGTAACACAGAGCAGCACTGGCAAGTGGCACTTTTTGGGATTTACAACCATTTGTACCAATGCAAGCACGTTGGAATACCATACAAAAATATACAGAAATGTTTCTTTAGCAGGGCATTTGCTATACAGTGTACTGAAAGTCATGCACACTTAGGTAAAAAAAAAGACAAAAACCAAATTGAAGTACACACTGCAGCCAGGGAAATCAGGAAACAAAACAGGAACATCCCAGAGCAGCTCCCAATCAAGTTGCCCTCAACTACAACAAAAAAGTATCTAAATGCAGTTTTTAAAGGCTGTGAGATGTCATCTTTCAGCAATTACAACATCATCTGAAAATACCTCTTCTCCAAGGTTTTCTCAGCATCTCACAAGACAAGGACTTTGCCAAACTTTATGATACATGACATGATCTGTAAGAACTTAGTTATAAACATTTTTATAAGCACAGTAATTTGCTATAGCATTATTCAAACATTTATAGATAAGACCCTGTCAACATCTCTAAAAATCTGTAAATATTAAGAGTGAGTTCATGTACAACATCACATTTGTGGTAGCTACATAATAACTGAACACAGAGGCAGAGTTAAAAACTTCTAAGACAGATTGCTTTGAGAAGTGATAAGATTTTCCCCAAAATTACGTGTTTTCTTCAAAGTTTTAAGTCCTTTTACAACCAACAAATCCTTCCCTCCCCACTAATCACCCAAACAAGGTATTTTGACCAACATTATTCTGTCTTTGTGCTTGAAAAAAACAATTAAAAGGTCAGTGGGGAATCAAGTTACACGGTTTCTCTCGAGTCATCATCATACATGAAGGCCTTAAAGGTACTTCTACCTTCTCAGTACTAGAATATTCCAGTGGCTAGAAAATCACCAAAGGCCAGGAGTGCTGAAACATCACCACAAAGTAAGAAGTGAGGTGACTGGAATGAGTTTAGGCAGCAGGGAAGACACAAGGATGGTCTGTTCCATGTTGTGCTCAGCAGCAGCAGCACTGTGGCAGCCAGACGGAAGCAGGAGCTCAGTGAAAGGAAATGTTTTCTAACATTGCTGTGTATTGCTCTGTGAGCAGCTCTGTGAGCAGCTCTGTGGCAGGCAGTTCTTTGTGTGCATGTCTAAATACCCCCAGTACAGCAATAACCTCTCAGATGGCATCACTTTCCAAGGTTCAGTGCTATATGGGAGGGGGAGGGAAATCAGAATTTGTTCAAAACACACAGAGAATCCTCTAGAGACAAATAAGAAAAGCCAGCAGTGGCTTTTCCTGAGCTCTTTTTATTAAAAAGTATATGTAAGAAATCCTTCTACTATATTAAAACTAGATTTTAAGATCTTAAGTATTTCTAGTTTTCTTTAATGAGTTAGGATAAAAAAAGTGCAATTTTTTTTCTCCAAAAAAGGGAATCTACATATGAACTTTCAGGGATTTACATGTGAATATTTTTCCTAAAAAGTAAAATTTAGTATTCAAAACTTCTGGAGCCTTAACACAAACAACCAACCCCGCCCCTGTCTAGTTTTCTTACACTGGTGAAGATTTTGCTATTTAATGGCTTAAATACAGTATTTTGCTTAAACTAAAATTGAGATTTTTTTTAAAATTGAGGACCAAATATCAAAATGTTTAAAAATAATTTGACACACAGACTTCAAAGCTAAGACAGATATCTGCAACTAGTTTTCCTTCCTTGTTTTTCTTTTGGTCACAACAGAAAGTCTTGAAAAATTCAGCTCAGCTAAAGCCTTCTGACTTTGGTTGGTGTGATTCCAAATAAAAAATATGCTGTACTTGTCATAAATCTTCATTTCTCTAAGTGTAAAATGGGGTCAAAATAACTTTTTTAAGCATTTTCCCCAAATCAAGTTTCAGTATGATCCACACAAATATTTTTGGTCAACTTCAAAAATCAAATATAAGGCTATGGAAGTCCACAGGCTACAGTTGGAGTGTATTCATTTACTGGTTTAAGGCACAGTATATATGTATTTTTTTCTCTCTCTAGAAAGCTACAAGTTTAAAGTCACAGTGAGGAATTTCACATTTCAGTTTTGGCCTGGCACTCTAATCATATGTGTCCTGTCTACTACCTGTAGATTTCTGTAAAGTATTCCAGCTGTCAGGTGCTGCAGTCTCAAATCCTGTTTCCAAACTCAGACTGAAGTGGGTGGAAAATACTGAAGCCTGAACTGATCCTAAAATAGTGCACTTAGCCTTTTGTAAAAATAAACATCAACACACTTGCACATTTGATACTTAGATATACCCTGAATTATTTAAGTTGGAGGGGGAAAACAGTCTTGGCTGATATTTCAACAAACAGAAGGAGTCTACAGGACACAGCTGCTGCACTTCCTGCCAGGTGAGTCCCAGTTCCACTGCTCTGGGCACTCCTGCTGGGCACTGCAGGCCAGGGACACTGCAAACCAGAGAGAGCTGCATGGGGAAGGAGGACCCACAGTGATGTGCCACAAAGAACAAATATAGTCATGTTCAGCACTCCTGGTTTTTAGAGACAAACTCAGCTCTGACACCATACATTCCTACAGAATCCAGAGCACAACTGCCAATAACTGTGGGAGACAATGCTTACAAGGTTTGTTTATGACAGCGTGAATAGCAACATGTGTCTACATTTAAAAATGCAGAAAGAAACTTTACATCTTAAGAAAATAAATGCAAAATATCACAGTTCAGGTTTTCATCCTACAAGGCAATAAGCACATATTTGAGGCAGTTATGTGCTTAGACCTGAAAAACTGAGGGCTGGGCAGATTTGCTTAAGTAAGAGCTATGGAATTTTCTCTCTAAATGCTTAAAATTCATTTTTAAAAGCAGCAGTGTCTATTAATAAGACAAAGTGTATACTTTTTACTTGAGTTTGAGGATAGATGAGCTGATTAAAAGCTTTGCACACATTCACCCATAAATAAAAATATACATCAGAAAGTATAGTCTTTGCAAAACGTTTTCAAATTTTTTAAGACTTTACAGATTCTAATATTTTAGTTCAAAGTTCTGGCTCTAAAAAAAAGGTAAAAATTGTACTTTAAAATAAAAAATGGACTAGTTTTGAATTGTCCTTCATTGTCACACATTTCCTGGAGGCTATACAACAGTAGTATGTAGCTTTGGTGACAGAAGTATGTCTCCCCTAAAGGAACAGTGATGAAAATTTTATATTTTACAGTGCTAAATGCTTACAAAAGCTAGCCTGATTATATCCCAGAAACATAAAAAGACATGCAAAAAGTCAAAGCTGTAAATTAACTGAGAAACATTCACCATTAAAACACTAAATGGAAAATAAGCATCAAGAATTCAGTCTACTTTACAACTAACAATTTCCTAGTAGCTTAGTGATTTAGAACAGCAGCACAATTCTGTACAGACTCTACAACCACTTCCAAAAACATTTTCATAGCTCAGAGTATTAAAGGTCAGTAAATGGCTGGTTTCATCTCAGTATAAATACAATGAAAGCCTAAACACACTCAACCCTGTATTGAAATAACTTGATTCAAATGGAAGTTTCTCAAATGTTTACATTTATTAATGACTACATAACAGACTTTATTCTGTGCTCAGATGGATCAGATTTATCAGATTTCAGAAGAACATCAACTGAGTTTATCACTTGTTACTGGCAAACATACGGAAAATGAGATGTATCAAACACTGACATATGCAATGCTTTTGAGGTTAAATGTCAATACATTTTATTTTGTTAATCACTGACTTTAAAGTTAGTCCAATTAGGTTATAAATGAAAAATTCACTTAGACATACCAGCAGTCTCTATGCCTTCTACAATGTATTAGTACTGCACTGCTCACAGTTTTGTCATTTGTCATCTATTTGTTTTGAAACATAGCAAATTAATACTAAGGAATGATTTGCTTCATGAAAAGCCAAAATCAGGGCAGAACTCTAAATGTCAGAAATAATACTAACTTAAATTCCATTTACTGCAGGTTTCTTGGAAATAAAACATACAAAGAAATCTCCCACCAAAACCCCCAAACCAATCCTCTTTCAACAGGATGCTGAAATATGACTCACTGCAACTTTTAAATCACAACTTAGAAGATTAGCTTTGGACAACATTAATTCACTCAGTTCCAAGGTGCATTTGGTAATTCCAATGAAGATGTGAGTTTTTCCTTATCAGACACAGAGAATTTCTAAGAAGTGTTAGCTACACATGTCATTGCAGCATGATGAGACTGTGAGGAACATGTTTGATGACATCAAGCAGAAAAGATTATATACTTCCAGAGTAATTTCGGGGTATGAAGCTACCACCAAAGCTTCTCATTAAATCTCTCCCTGTCACAGAAAGACTCTGCTGTACCAAAAGTTAGTGGCATTTAGTATTTTAATTCTTACCCTGTTTCCTCATTCTGTCTCTGATAGCTTATAAGAAAATCATATTAGATCCACATAAATACTTTTATTTTGAATGCATCCTGAGGTCTAAACCCTTACAGTTTGTGCCTTGGTCTCCTCCCACATGGTCTGGATAATCTAAAATGTGAAGAATAAAGTGGAATTTTAATGTAATTAAAGGTAGTAAGAGACATTATAAGGTATTTGCCAAAAGCTGTTCTATAAATGCAGCCCACTCATAATAAAGGATATTTCAGTAATATTTACATCTCCTTATATATGCAATTAACAGTGTGTGTGTATATATATATATATTGGGTTATCCTATGTTTCTGCTGCAATGATAATTGAACAGTGGCAGAACTACAGATTCACCTAACAGAAGCTTCTTGTCCAAAAGTAACAACAAGCAATCATTGTATTTTACCCGAAAAACAACCTCAGACTGTTACAAAATCTAGTCCTTTTCAGAATGACAAGTAGGAGAATTCATCCTCTCTCAGAATGGGATGAGTTCTAAGACTCGTTCTAATCCTATTACTATCCATTGATTGTATGGCTAATCTAATTGGGATTAAACTCCTGATCCGCCAAAGAGCTGAAGTTGTCCAGTCCATGATCACTGCACAATCCAGACACACATCCCTGCCAACAGTTTAAATCTATTAAATGGCACACAAGGCATTTAAATTCAAAATAGGAGTAAGACTTCCCCTCTTTTCCCCAGTAAAGGTAAACCATCTCTGAGAAAAGGGAGTGTTGAGGGAGATGTGAAAAACTCTTGTCATCTGGGATCTCAGACTCAGGATTATACCTATTCCTACCTCCAACTTGAAAATCAGGCAGGAGAATACACAAGATACCAGAACCCACTTTATGAAGAGTTCTAATAATCATCAATAGAACTCCAGCTAAAAAAAAAAATCATTAAATGAAAAAAAAAAAAAAGTTGTTATCCTAGGCTGCTGTAATTCAGTAGGTTTCACTTTATGGCATATTTTGAAAGCTATTAAAGATACCAAATGTCAAGTCTGTTTCATTTCCAACAATTCCAACAAATGGATTCATGCAGAAAGAGCCTGTTAAGGTGGCAAAACAAAATCAGAAGTAAAATAGAGTAGTAAGCCAAATGGACCATGAAAGTCAAGGAAAACTATCTTTTCCACAGAAATCAGACCCTGCACATTTCACAGCCCTTTGCCAGCCCTGTGCAGTTCTGCCACCATCTTTCATTCACAGCCATTTGCAAGTACAAGAACTCTGTTCTTCTGTCTGAACAGCAATTTCTAGTGAAACCAACTGGTGCATTTAGCTACAAGTATATTAAATCACACAAACTATCTTATATACATATACTGTAGCATACATTTGATTAGAAAATATCAAGATATAATCTATTCAAATAACTTTTCTGATTTACAAACACTATATATATATATATTCTAACCTTCTTTTTGAAAAGGTTAAGACTAGAATACCAGCACATAGATTACTGAAAACAGTGACAGTGGCTAACTACAATACCCTTACTCAGTTACAGCACTTGTAATGACTTATTAATAACTTGAACTGCTGATATGGATATAAGCAAACAAAACACACGTGGCTTTCTTCACATTTGTCCTTCATTTTGGAAAGTCACTGTGTGAATTGAGTCTTTCCACCAGCTCAAAGGAATTGACCATTACAACACATTAGAAATAACTGAGGCACTTAGGCAAGATTATTAAGATATGATGGAATTTATGGGTCAGGCTGACTGGATCAAGAGTATTCTTGATTGACTGTGAGCAGCAGATTTCCTCTTGGTATTCCTATAAGATGATTGAGCTGGTTTGGTGTTTCCAGATGAAGGGAACAGGTATCTCAGACACAGCAGAGATAGCTAACACAGAAGCAAGTAGTAAGCTCATCTCTACACAGAATCAATACATCTTTCAAAACTAAGGACTGCTGAGATTTCTTCTGTTGGCAGAACACATGCCCAGGGGACAGAATTCCTTACACATAGCTATTGTAGGCTTTATTATAAATGGCAGTCACTGTAGCATCTAGGCACTAAGATAAAATTTATACAGAGCTAATAATTATGGTCAGTATTTCCCACAATTACTGAGTTTGCCCACATGCAGAAGTTAGCACTGTATGGCAGGACAGGAGTTTGCAGGGTTGTAACTATTCCATATTCATTTTATGCACTGGCATTTATTAGGAGATGGTTGGTTCTCTGTTTACAACAGGAAAAAAGCCTGCCTTGTCTACTTAGAAAGAGTGCAGCAAACTGGTAACTCACAGCATATCTCAACATTTGCTAGCTTCTACATATGGACAAAGTCTAAGGATTAATTTCAAAATTCCAGAGAAAACTGACAATGTTTTAAAACAACATTACAGCAAATTGTTTATGAATCTGCTGGTATCCTTCCTGAATAGAAAGCTACATAGAATACTGTTGTCTTCTCACTCTCACAAAAAGTAAAATGTGTAAGACTTCCAATAATCTCACAAATGTTCAACTCACACTGATTGAACAAATGATTTGATAGAAATAACAGTTCTATATAAGCAGTACATTCTAGTTTGTCTAGACACAAATGTGGCAGCTTTTGAATATAACATAAAATCATTCAAAGTATACTTGGCTGTGTGGTTTTTGTGATAGTCACAGTGTGCTTGAAATGTATTGAGTTTTAACCAGCATACTTTAGACCTGCAAGAGATGCAAGTTCAGAACACAGACACTGCATGGCACAGTGAGTAAAAAAGGAGTTTTCACAAAGCAGTACAGTGAAATACCAAAGTGTCTACAAGGCAGAGTATTGAGATGTTGCACTGATATGAGTCATGTGCTTATACACAGTTAAATCACTCCATTTTCAGAGACACGAAATAAACACCAGGAAAAGTTTTCTAAGCAACATGAATAAAACCATGAATTTTCTGCAAAGTATTCACAGTTCTGTCCTCTTTCCCACATAATGTAAACTACTGATCATATTAATTTAGGCATTTCTGTGTTGCAATTTTTCCCATCTCCAGTGTTAAGTTTCTAGGGTGCATTGTCCTATATAGAATGAACATTACACAAAACAGCACAGCACGTGTAGAAGAAGAGAAAAGGTTACAAAGTGTGGGACTCTGTATAAATGCATTTGTCCAAAGGCCAGCATTGCAACAGACAAAGGGAGTGGAACTTTGGCTGCAATCTTCAAGAGTTTACTATAAGAATAGAAAGAAAAAAAATTATCATTTTGTAGCCACATATGCAGAAAACATGCAAATGCCATATATCATTTTCCTTTGCAAAATAATTTCTATTTCAAGGCTTTGTTAATCTTTAAAACTGAGCAACTAGGTCTAATGGGCCATAAAAATTGATGCATAAGCAAGAGAAATTATTCAAAAAGGTTAATGTCCTTAAAAATATATTAATTTAGAAATTTGTTCTCTGTAACATAGGAAGACTTAATGGTTTGGATCACTTGAGATAACAGGTACTGGTCAAGAGGATAAATGACATTTGTTATTATTTATTGTCATTCATGAGGCATCAACTAATTTCATATCTCAACAAGAAATAATCTGTCAAGCAAAACCAAGTTCTCAGAACTTCTTAATCCAGTAGAGAACACATTATATTTCTTCTCCCATAAGGGGAGCTACAAGAACATAACTATAATCCTGTAGAATTCCCTTTTCCTTGTGACTGTCTGACAATAATTGCTCCACATATTTGGATTCTGTGACACTTGAAATAATTCAATGAATTGTTAAAAAGTCACTTTTCAAGAAGTTATTATGCAGCCAATTGCTTAGATAGCACATACTTCATTTATTTCCATGTGGCAAATACAGGGGGTTTTTTCCTCTTAGCTGAACTAGAGGCACTTTTGCACAAATCTTAGCTCATCTTTTAGACTTAACCATATGAGTTCATGAATCTCTATAGAGGCTGAACAATTACAGCATAAATTAAATTTTACCACACAAATGGTAATTCACAAAGAAACAGGAAAGCAAAACTAGAGACTGGGCTACAGTACCTTGATTTCACTTCAGAAGTACTTGAATTCATTAGAATTTCCAAGATGCACACGAGGATAATAGCTGTGGATCTCCAGGGATCAGGATCAAGCCTAACACTGTACCTGCAAAGAAATGGTTTAAAAAGCACATCACTTCTAAACTAGGCTGCCAAATAATATCCATGTGCTGATGACAAAAAATATACATGAAAACAATATGGCATCCCAACCTGATTTAAAATCCCTTCTGAAACATTACTTTGTTCAGCATATCACTGATTCACTTAACACCTATTTACACCACAATACAAACCAGACAGGATAGAGAAAACAGTAATAATTTACAGTACTCTTTAATAAAAACTGTAAGGTAACTAATAATGTAAAGAACCAAACATTTATAATTTTTATTATCTTCACAAGTTCCTGTAACTTTCTTCCACCTCTGTGTCAATTTAAGAACTTACCTGAGATTTTTTAACCAATAAATTAAAGATGGCAAGTTGAGCAGCACAATCCATGTGAATAAATTAAGGACTGTAATGTGCATCTTAAGACTGTTAGCAGCTTCAGCAGATGTTTTACTGTTGGAAGGAGACTGTGTTGCTTCTGGAATGCTGCCCACTGAACTCTGGGCTTCGACTGTGGGTGCACTGGAGTTCTGTGAAGTTTCTTTTGAGTGGCCTGAATCCTGGAAATGAAAGACAGAAGTCACAAAAATGTGCACAGGCTTGTAAGAACCCATGCTGGGGAAAGAGGAGGGGAAAAATATCCTAACAGTATCACACCAGCTGTGATTTAGGAAGAAAACCTGCAATTTATGCCTCAAAAAGCCACCAAAAGCAAAGTTCAATTTTAAAGTATCTAAATTTAACCAGAAATTTCTCATACCCTAATAGTTTATATGTCTATGGAAGAAAAGAATGGAGACTGTAAATGCCCTGACACCAATGAAATGAAAAGCAGTTCCTGGAAGGGGGAAGAACAAAATAAAAGGAGTAATAAAGCATGGGGGTGAAAAATCACAGATGATCATTCACAGGAAAGATATAGGAAGTAATGCAACTGGGAGTAAAATATTACCTGTAGGAATAAATAGCAAAGATAAACTAATGTGTTGGCAGATACTAACTTCCAGTGATAGCAACCCCCACAAATGAAACAAAATATTATATAGAGATAAAAGGAGAGGATTTTCAACTAAACACGTGAAAAATCCACTCAAAGAAACCCAAAGAAAACTTCCAACAACTTCTTGTGTCAGACTTTGTTCTATGTTTGCAAAAAAGAGCAGGTACTTATCATATGCTGTTATCCACACCTGCTTACATCTTTGATTCTATACCTTAAAGTAATCCAGAAAATAAAGTTCACACTGCATGGAGCCCAACACTTCTTCACTGTGTTTTTAACAGCTCCCTGTTTACAGCAGTCTCAGTCCATATTCATCTAACACATCCTATTTGTCATCTCTGGACTAAAATACCTTGAACTCCACATGCTGCCTCTCTAGAAAAAGCAGTTTTACCTGCAGTATAGATTATTACCTAGATTTTTATTTTTTTTTAAGATAAGCCATGCATAATCAAAGACCAAAAATTTAGACAAACCCTGTTAATCTGTGTGTATTCAGAGACAGAGCTTTCTTCTGAGACAACAAGTTCACATTGCAGAACCTTCAAACAGCACTCATGTGTGATGGAGCAGGCTGCTCATGGCCTGCCTGTTCTTTCACACCACACATGCAGCAAGGGAACTACAGCTACCCACTCACTGCAGCACAACCTAAGAGTACCAAGGCAGAAGTTTGCCAGACAATTTTTGGCCAGAGTTTGGAACAGAAGCAGGAAACAGACTCACCCTGTTGTGCATGTTTTGCTCTGCTCTTACAGTTACATGCAGTTTTACAACCTGTAAGACAAGCAGTTGCTTGTTTAGTGAGGATTCTTCACATAAAAGATGTAGTACAGGAAAAGAAATTGAGGAGTCCTTACTCTTCAAGGGAGGTATTAGTCTTTGTTTTTATAGTATTGCTTAGCTATAAGTTAAAATTTTCAATCTTCTGCATTGTTGTAGTGGGCACATGGGACCACACATTTCTTTGTAAGAAGCATTAACCAGAGAAGAAGAAAATTCTACAGATTATAAGATTATGACAGTGAGAAATTAGAAATACCTATTTCAAGTATGGGAATAATAACATTTCTTTTGTGTATGAAAAAGGGTAATCTGGATTTTTGCTTTTCACCTGGGGTTAATTCAAAGCACCTAAAAGTTTCAATTCAGTTAACATACAGAATGTTTAGCCTTTCAGTACCTTGAACAAGTATTGAAGATAAATAATGAGCACAGCAAATGCACCACAAGTGGTCCAGCTAACCAAAGCAAGGGATATCATCCCACAGAGTCTGCTGGGTGTAATCAATTTATCTTTCTGAAGTTCAGGAGGTCTAAAACAAAAAACAAACCAGAAACAAAACTCCTGTTGTACTTCTTCTCAGACATCAATTTCTTCTTACTTTCAAACCCAGATGTCTAAAATCATGCATAAATTCAATCTGCCCAGAATTCAATCTTGCCCAAGCATTCACACAGAAACAGACAAACAAAAAAAACAACTGTCAGGGTGAAAGTCATCTAGAAGAGCATAATTATATAGCATCATGTTGTTTTACCTAATCAGAGTTAACCATAATGAAGAGAAGAGTCTCAGAGATGTAGAGAAAAATACTCCACTCCAGTAGGCAATGCCTGTCCCAAAAAGAAATAGAATCAGGGACACAAGGGGGAACCATGCATCCTGACTACTCAGTACAGCAGCATCCACCTCTGGTAGTGACAGTGACTCCCATATCTCTCTAAACCAGTTAAACCTGCCAAAAACATGAAAGCAGTATTATTTATCACTTCCAATTGCTCTTACAGTTAGATACCTATCAACTATTCCTTCTATTACAGTCTTTCAAGCAAAATAACAGTCAGGTGTTTACAGTGACTACAGATAAAATAACAGTCCTCCCTAGCAACAGTTTTACTGAAACTTCTGGTTTGGAAATTGCTTTAAACAAATAAATGATGCAAACTCACCCCTGCAGAAACACAACAATGCTTATAAGAGGTTCTACTTTGTAGGGTTTTGCTGTCCTAACTAGTTGGAGGGAGAAGTCTGAACACTGGCCTAGGATCAAGAACAGAGAGCAGCTGTAGTTACTGCCATGTCATGAACTTCAACAAACATCATCCACAACAAAATATAAATTCAGACAATGGTGAGTTGACTTGAAAACAAGATAACCATGTCTTGCAAGAGTACTGCAAGGCTGCATACTTTGCCACCAAGGCCCTTCTCCACCGGGTCCCCACATTAAGGTAATAATGTGGTACCCACATTAAGGTAATATGGCACATCAGCTTCTAGAGACATTGTGGAGTTTGCTACAAACACCCCCTGAATTTTAATAAAAATGCATTTTGTCTGAAGACATGATAGCATAAGAAAGCTGCAATGCAACTCTCATCTTCTTGCAAGAAATAGTGTTTTCTACACATTAACAATGTATTTTAAACTTTTACATGTATTTTTAGGTAGATTTCTGGTAATTCTAAACTACTGTGCAACACCGATATTTCACAGGGAGGGACTGAAATTTAAAATAATAAAGAAATATTTTGCTACAACACAATCTTGAAGAACTACCAGCCAAGAAAAAATTAAAATGAAGAGCACAGATCCAAGTATTTCTGCAAGTTGAATGATATTTATCTTAAAAAATTCACATTTAGCTAGTCTTTCATCAGTAAATTCAATAAGCAATTTCCTTAAATACACTTGTGACAAGAGAAAAATATACAGATTTTTAGAAAGCTACCTGTTGATCTCAATGTGCTCAATTGTCCTCCATAAGTAAGAAGAATATTAGAAACAATATAGACTGGAAAAGCACCAGCATGGAACCTTACTATCTGAAAGACAAGGATAAAGGGATAACTTCATTTCTATCTATAAAAATATATTTAAAGAACACATACACAAATACTATCATGAAGCCAGAATGATACTGAGATTAGAAAATCTTTCTTAAAAGATCTAGCTTCTCATTTTAATGCATATTTGGTAATCTACAATATATAGATGGGAAATACTAGAATCTCTCATAAGCAGTTAATGAAACAGATTTGGATAAACGATCAAATTAGAAACAACTGGGGTTTTTTCCCCAGTCAAGACAAGTATGAAAAAAATCAAGTATTACATTTCAGTAAAGTAAGTTTAAAACAATTTAAAGGCCGCTTTTCAAGCAAAATCTGCATATAGTTATCTATGCTTTTAGGCAAAGAACTTTTGGAAGCAATTATATACATGTATTAATTGGCTTCCACTCTCTCAAGTAATGATTAATATACCAATAGCCTATAAATTCTATAAATGTTGCAAAATAACAACAAAATGAAAAATCCTTGCTCTAAATGCATATATTCATGTAGAGAACCTTCTTGCCAGTTTTATTCCAGCACTACACTTAGGTGCTTGCAAATTAATTACTCTTCAGATGCAGAGAGCTGCAGATGGCCAGTCTATTTTTACTGATCCCCATGTCGAAATGTATTCTTCATTGATAACCAAAGAAGATTGGTTGAAAAGGAGCATATGGACCTACTTAGACTTTTTCCCCCAACTTAATTGATGCCAAATATATTTTAAAGTTCTAACACCACTGACTCATCAGGCAAGAAAGTTAAAGTGACCTACAGATATTGAGCTCACCACAAAGCCACATACTGCACATTTACAGCAGCTCTTTAGAGCTAGAGAGCTTTTCTGCTCCTCTAAGGACCAGGGCCTGACATTCATCCAGGAGGGATCCTTGCCAAGGGAAAAGGCTGCAAAATGATCACTGAATAGTGCTTCCTCTTGGCATTGAGAAGGAACCTGAAGTGCCACAGTAAGGAAGGGAGGAAGTAAAAATTTCTATAGATGCTACTGACATAGAAAAACCAATTTAATATTAGGTTTTCTTACTTGCCCAAGAACCTGTAGAAGTGATGTCTTCAGAATTACCTTGAAAAAAAAATAGATTGCTTCATACAATGGTAAGCCTATTGTTTCATACAATGCTTCCTTATTTTTAAGAAGCAAACTTAAGTTCTAGAATACAGCAATCCTACAAAATGTTCAACACCTTACTATTGACAATTAAAAGCAAATGCTTTAAAGTTTTAGAGTCCAACTTTCAGTACTAACCCAGCTGTTGCAAAATACTTGTAACACACACTACATGTGAAAAAGACCAAACAGCCCACCTTTAGAATTTGCTTAGTATTTATTCAGATTAATTAGCTATGGTTTAAAAAACTGAATTATGCAAAAATTATCCGGCAATGCAAACTAGCTATAAAATAAAACTGTTTTACTCACTTCATACTGACAGTCTGGGGAAGAGTAGATGTTTAACTCTGGAAGTCTGCTGTCACTGTGAGGCTGAGCAATGTGCAGTTTGGCAGAAATCTCAGCAAGAGATGGAACTCTGAAACAGCAACTTACATGGTCACTGCTGTCCTTATGACCAAGCAGAACAACCAAAGGTGTCTCAGTCTTCAACAAGTGCACATAAAGCAAATCTACCACACCAAGTGTCACCTCAAGCTGTGAGCAGAATGGTGTAAGGAACTTGTTCACCCTGTGACAAAGAACTACATAACATCCTCAGTTCCCTCTCCTCTGAACTATCCTGGGACACGGCACTAAGGAAAGCAGACAGGTTCAGTGAACACATAGAACATGCAAATATCCTGAGTGCCAGGAAGGGAAAGAACATATTCTCAGGAATACAATTCAGTTTCCTGAAAGTATTATGTTGCTGGAAAACACAGGGTGCTGGGAATTGTGAGGTGTCCTTAAGACTTCTAAAATAAACTAGAAATACAGTTTTCCTACCATCTAAAATTCAGTCAGGTGTTCAACTTCATAAGTGACAAATATATTTCAAGCTGTATCATTTGATTTTGTCAGGACTATGCTGCTGAAGCAAACATAGGGCTGCTGTGTAATCCAAACCCTGACTTCCAGGAGGAAGCCAGCATCCAGAGCAGCCACTGCTCTACACTGATGAGAAGGTCACTGATTATCCTGAGAATTTCAGACCAGCATATCTGACTTCTTTTACAAGAAAATTAGTGAGAACCATTAAGCAAACAATTAGTAGGTATTCTTATTCTAGGAAATGTCAAAACAACTGTGTCAACAAGGGCAGAAAGGTAAATGAGGAAAGGATGCAGAAGTTGAACACTTAACACTGGAGAAACTGTTTCACATCAGAAATATTACCACAACAGGATGCAAATATTCTTTAAAAACATATCAAGAAGTTATTAATTGGTAAAGTCCTTACTTTGCTACCGTTATTGAGTCTTCATATGACCAGGGGATATGAAGTCTGTAAACACTTGGTTTTCTTTCTGAAATGGAACAGCATTAAAAAATATAAACTTAACTAAGAACCAGATGTGGCAACTGTCTCTAAAAACTCCAGGGCCAGTAAAACAAAGGTGGCACACAGATGACTACACAGAATTTCTGGGCTTGCAGTTACATTGCCATTGACATTGCAATGCAGATCAGAGCAGTTAGCAGCAAACAAAAATTACATGGTGGTTAAACTCAGGTTGTTACAGGACAAGACAGTGAGACATCAATGTTTAAAAGAAGAACAGTTTTGAGAAGAGTTCTGCTTTTCAATATGAAACAAAACCTCAGCCTAATAAATTCATCACTTTCTTTCTTTTGAAACAGGGTCCTTTAGCAACCCATCCCGTCTAAGCTTATGTAGCTCAACATTCAAATTCGAGTCCCGTTATCAGAAAACAAAAATCCTAAGCAAATGTGCTTTTCTCAAGAAACACTTTCAATATAAGGCAGAATCCTGATGGAAATTCAACTTCCCTTTGCTGGGAAGTAAGAAAAACAAACATTAAAAGACTAATTCCTCATTTTTGTTGATCCATCCTTCTTAAAGTGGGAAGTGAGAGATATTAGCAGACACATTTGAACAGACCATAGCAGCATTGCCTAAACTCCATTGCATGAGAAGACTTTAGTCTCTACAAATTTTCAACAATTTTAAAAATAAATTTGTACTTTAGAAGACTTCTATTTACCTTTGAGTGACTGGCAGTGACTGTCTATATAAATTTTGAAAGCTTGATATATCTAGAACACAAAAAAAATAGAATTCACTCACTTTTCTCCAGACAAACAGTGGTAACATTACCTTAAAAACTTAAGTAACATTCTTACTTGGTTGAAGTGCTGGAGCTGTACATTGTAAAGTAGTCCAGTTGAATTTAATAGAATTTTGCTTGAAGAAAACCCTGGAAAGGGTACAATATTTTCACTTATTAGAGAAAATTATCTGAGAACTCACTACATAGTCAGATTATTTCTTTTTAGGAAAATTACATACTTTCATATCTGTAAGTCTAAATCCCCACATTTATTTCTTTGTTACTAACAAAAGCAGTGTTAGCTTTAGTGAAAAACAACTCCCAAAAACCGCCTGACCAGACATTTTTAGGCAAATTTATTATCCAAAGGTTAGTTATATTAGTTTTCCATTTTCTTCCAAAAGCAATATGCTATACTTACCAAATGAAAAAAGATGTGTTACAGAGAGCTGGACTGTTCTGGAATCCTCTTTGAAGAATTCACAGCCCAAAGTATACTGCAATTGAGGATATTAAAACCAGATCTAAACCAAAGCACAAGACTAGAAAGCCTTTGTACTTGCCAAATTACATTTCCCAAGTGATCTCTCCTCTATCTTTGCTTACCCTGAACATTGTGCATTGCTAATTTCACTGCAAGATGCCTCCGTCACAACTATCTGAAGATACACTCAGAGAAGAACATCACACTCACATTAATCCATGATCCAAGAAGTTGTGATAAACTTCTTGGATCATGGATTAATATACCACAGACTCAGAGTCTGTATTTGTGTCACAGAAAGCAATGTCAGCTCTGATTAGACTGGAAATTCCAATTCAGTACTCTGCCATTTCCAGGACTAACTGGAAAGGTCTGCCAGATCCAGATGGGTACACACCAAGCCTCCAAATATCCCTCTTACTGGGATCCTGAGAGCCCTTGATACAAAGATATCCATCTCATTTGTGAGACTCAAGCTGTTAAACTCTGCACAACTCAGGCGACTACATCATTTGTGGTTTAAGAGCTTCTATCTGACCTATGCTTGCCAGAACCCAGGTGGTGCTGCCTCCAGTTATCTGTATTCTCTGCTAACCTGGGTAAGAGAAATGACTCTTCAAAGGTATGAACATTCAGGAAAACAATCAGAGGATTAAGAAGAACAAACAACATTACCATTAGAATCTCCAACAGGAACTCTAAGAACTGATTTGAGAACCATGGCCTTGTACATGTTTCAAGTGCTGTTCATTGCCTTGTTGTTTGCTATTTTATCAAAGTGTTTCTGAGCTTACAGAAGCTACTTTCAAACCACTACACTGTGGGTTCTATGGTTTCTCAAAGTAACTTAGCACATATTAAATATACTTCCTTTTCCTCCTGCCCCCGCAAGTTACAAATACACTAAGCAAGCAATTTCTGAATGTTGTATTTTTTTACCTTATTGCCAACTGCAGGTGGTACCTGAATGACAATGTGGGACAAAGAAGGATAGTCCAGAAGTTTCAGCATTACAACCTTAAAAAGAAAGGAAAAAAGGAAAAGAAAGAAGGAAGTAGTAAAGCCATAACTGAACATACCCCTTAGCTTGCCCCTTGCCAGTTCCCAATTCTCTACCTCCTGTGGAATACAATCTGTCCCAATGCTCTAAACACAACAGCTCCTTCCTCTATGACTTGCAACCACCCCCTGAAGCACCTCTCCCTCCTATAAGTTAGGTCCACACTTACCTTGGTGGTTGGAAGTAACTCAGCTCTCCAGGATAAATCAGCAGCTTCCAGGCTGTAAAAATTCATGCACATTAAAGGATGAGCATATTCATTATGCAGGCCCAGCATTATGGCAGTGGATTAACATACCAGCTTTTCTCTCTCTCTGAATTAACATTTTAAATTGAGAAGAAATTTGGCTGTACTGCTACCCCAGCAATTTATCAAACTGCAGTAATTTCAGATAGTGCAAATCTTATTTGTGCAAAACCAAGCCAAGCAAAGCTCCAACTCTCTCGTACAGAAAACCTGCATCATGTATTAGCCAGGCAGCTCAGACACAAAAAGAAAACTTTTCATGAGCTAAAACTGCACTAGCATTGAATTATTATGCAGTTTTATTAGCATCTGTTAAACATCAAAACCACAGATTTTCCTATGGAAATACCTAAAATAGAGAATATAAATAAAAAATTTTGTTAGCTGGTAAAGAGTTTGTAGCAGTTCTAAAATGTGTTCACACACTGAACTGCAACACATCCATTTGGTCACCAGGTTTTGATTTTTTGAATACCAGAATACTGCTGTTTCTCTAAACAGTGTTCATGACCTCAGGACAGTCCACAGCCAACCCACTATTGTTAGATGAGGATTAAGTAGCAGTCCTGAACTAGTAACTTCATCATTTCATGCTGATCAAAGGTTCAACAAAGGAGTCACAGCCAACTTCTTGGATCAGGAAAAAGCAATTGTGACATTTGGCTATCTGCTGGAGGCAAGACTCTGGCTGTACACCTCAGTGAACCCAGAACAGATAAAAACTTTGCTTGTTCAATTTTGCCTGGAAGCTTTCCCTAATTTGAAGGGTAGATTGAATTTACTTTGAGTCTATTTTACAAATTTAAGCTAAGACAATGTTTTAAATCTATTTTGTAATGACTGTCATAAAAAATAACCACTAAACCACACGCCCTTCTAAATCCTTTTCATATGACAGTAGCAAATTTGAAGTAAGAAAGAAAGAGATGCTTTACTCCACTCTTTTGAAAGCTCTGTGTGACATTTGATGTCTTTGTCACAGGGTTCTAAAGAAACAGAATGACAGAGTGGGTAAAAGGATATTAAAAACCACCTAGTTCCAACAGCTCTGCCATGGACAGGACACTCTCCACTAGAGCAGGTTACTCAGGACCCCATCCAGCCTGGCCTGGAACATCTCCAGGGATGGGACAGCCACAGCCTCTATGGGGGAGCTGCTCCAGTGCCTCACCACCCTCACAGTGATCAACTTCTCCCCAGTATCCAACCTAAACCTGCCCCGTCAGTTTAAAGCCACTACCCCCTGTTCTGCCACCTCATGCCCTTGTGAAAGGTCCCTCTCCAGCTCTTGCTATGAAGGTCAAAACCACAGCTCCCCAAAGAAGAATATCACCTATTTTCAGAAAAGCTATTCTTTCCTGTTTTCCTGGTGATCTAGAAAGCATGAATTATTTACAATAATGATTTTACTTCCCAATCCCTTCCTACCAAGGATAATTTATACAATTTAAATTCAAACACAGCCTCACAAAACCCATTTGAATAAAGAACAGGATTTATTCATACTCACCACATTGATGAATTAGTGTTCATGCAGCCATAAATCCAGCTACTTGTGTCCTGTCAAGTCAATACCATAAAATACTCCATTACCTAGGTGGGATTGCATTTATAAATATATTAAAAATACTGATTACTTCAAACAGTGCAAGGGTTAAAACTGATGATAATTAAAAGACTGATATCAATCTTGCAATTATAATTGCAAGGACAAATAGGTGAAGCTTTAGAGTGACTGGTGGGGGTTTCTAGGAACCATTTTAAATAACTTCAATTTGCTCCCCTTTGTATGAATAAATACAAAGTTAAGCAAACAAGCTTTCATAAATTCTCTTTTAAAAATATCCATCTTACATATCATGTTTAATCTCTTCTAATTAAAAGGAACATCTCAAGGTACTATTCTAAGCAGTAGAGGAATACTTTAGATATTTAATGTTCTACTGCTCCATCCCTTGAGAATTTAAGTGTTCTGAAGCAACAGCACTATGATGCAGCTCTCAGACATTTGTTTTGTACCTCCCTCCTCCTCTCAAGCTGTCCTGGGCCTGTGTTTCAGACATCATAACAAGGGAAAAGTTACCCTATCAAAGCACAGCTAAGGTCACAACATACATGCACACACTGAAGGTGCCACTGAGAAAGTTACAAAAGCACCAAGCACAGGCAACTGCTGTTCAGAGTGGTGGTATGAATGCCATCTTTGCAAGGGGAGGAGTGGCAACAGGGACAGGCAGGATGAAACAGGAAAGCACCTCAATTTTCTTGCCACTAATGTAAAATACGTGATTCTGAAAAGTGTATTTATCCATCTTCAGTTTGCCAAGAGATTAAATTCATTCTTGTATAAAAAACTAAAAAAAAAAAAAATTTGGCTGAATGTATGTGTCTCAAGTTAAAAATACAAGAAATGCACATTATGGTGTTTCCTCTTCATAGGAGACAACTGAGATGGTGCTGTCTCTTCATCTGTCTTCCATTCACTTTCTTTGCTTAGTGAAAGATCTCTGCAGCATTTCAGGCTCACTTAAATTTTATTATGGGAAAGCAAACCTATAAACAGCTTTCCCAAATTAGAAGTATGGCAAAAACATAGCAGCACTAAAAACAACTTCTTCCTTCAAAACCATCAATACAGAACTGCACTAAATTAAAGGACATGGTAATCTAGAGCTAAGCAGAAGAGTTGGAAACAAAACATCTGAGGCTCAGGTGGCATTGAAGGTTTCAGATCTTGAATACTAAGTGGGACATGCTAAAACAGGTAGTACCTCTACATGCATTAGGCTGTGACTGTAAATGGATGACAGCAATTTCAACAGCTGCCCACTAACTGTCTAAAAGACCACAGCAAATGGAAATTAAAAATTGCATCTTTATAAACAAATGCCAGACATTAAAGAAGTATTTTCTCACCAACATACTATTTTCACAGTAAACATGACTGTATGATTTTCTGTGGCTTGCAAGAGGAAATGAGAAATATTTTCCATCAGAATCCTAAAAAAAAAAAGCTCATTATTAAAACAAAAAACCACAACCCTCCCAACAAAACAACCGAAACAAAAACATAGACACACAATGGGGAAATATATTACTTACATTGTAAACTGAGTAAGTCCATTTTGAGGCTTTGACTGTAATCCAATTGAAAGCTCCTAAAAATAAATATTTCAGTATGCTGCACTGCAGGAACAATTATCCTTACATCCAAAACCTTGTATTTTACTGATCACAGGTCTCATCTCCTATCTATACATGGATATAAATCTTATGTGCTTTAATCAACACTGAGGATTGCTACTGCTTACAATTACATGCAACACTTATCATCAATTACACAGGAAACAATAAAGCCCTGGGATCCTGTTAGTAAATACTAATGGCAAAATAAAAACCCCATGGATCTTGAAACAAAATAAAGATAACAAAACAAATAAACCAAATTATATTCATGTAATTATAGGGTGAGTGATTAATGATGAGGCAACATTAGGAACAGCCTCAATCTTTGTTCCTGTCAGCCTTTTAGAAAGCTTATACAGAAACTTGTGCAGAAGAACATCAGCAAAATGAGTAACACACAAAAAAACAGGAGCAGTTTGAAAATATGGCTAGGGAAAAGAATAAGACAATAATGAAGAGATCAGAGTACAAACAATGCCAATTGTCATGCAAAGAGGTTGTATCTTTCTTCCATTTAAGGAGAGTAACAACTTCATGATAGAAATTCAGCTAAATGTCAAGAGGTCACCACGAATAGGAAGACAGAAACATGAAATCCAATTTAAATCAATTTTTCTTATTGTTAAAACTGACCCAAAAAAAGGCAACCCTCCCAAAATATCAGTTTCACAACCTCTCTGGGCACCTGTTCTAGTGTTTGACCACCTTCCTGGTGAAATATTTTTTCCTAATACCTAATTAGAATGTCTTTTGTTGCAACATGATTTCTACTGCCAATTGAGCCATCATTGTAAACCTTTGATAAAAATCTAACTTCATCTTCTCTCCAATTCTTCATTAGGAAGTTGAAAACAGCAACATGACCCCTCCTCAGCATTTTCTTCACAGTGAAAATCCTCAGTTCACTCAGCCTCCTTCCCCCATTTCCTATGCCTCAGGAACTGCCCATTTTGGTGGTCCTTTGCTCCACACTCATTTCAGAGATGCCAATGTACAAATGCTTTCATGTGAGAGGGTGCCCAAAAGTGGACACCAAAGTTCAAGCCACACAGTACTTCTACAATGTCTTACACTGAGAACATTCCTGAAATAAAATGGTTTGTGAAAAATGCTTCAGCTCAGTTCAGCAAAATAAAGCTTTGCTCTACATTAGTTGTGTTTAGTCCTTAAGACTCCATGCAGTCAAAATCTCTCACTTTTAACTCTGCATCCTTAGGAAGGAACTTTACAAGGAAACCCTTGGTGAATGGTTCATTTCACCCTGCCATGTCATGGGAAAAAGTGATTGATAGAGCAGGTCTGAATATTCAGGATTTCCATGAGCAGCACAAAACCCCCTTAATGGCTTTGCAACACCCCTCCAATTCCTCTTGCAACCATTGTAGATAAGACTGCCCTTCTGACATCCAGCAATTCCCAGCTTCTGAGATTTTTTTACTGGACAACCTGGTGTAAATATGAGTCATCAGAATCTGAGCTACATAAGTGACAGATTTTTGCACCTATCCCTGTTAATCAATTTAATACCAAAACCAAATAAAAGCAGATTGCTTGGGCCTATAACCTGCATATTGTTTTAGTTTGCCTGAAGGAGGACAAAGGGTATTCTGAAACCTTATTATGAGGAGATTAACCATTAACAAAGCCACATCACTGAATCCCATTCAAAAGAAAATTGCTGCTCACCTGTGAGGTGTGTAAAAGCTTCAGGATTTTCCTCATACATCTTTGCAGGGTGTCTCACAAAGTGGTGATTCAGTACAGACATTCTTTTCTTTGGATCCTCAGTTATCTAAAACAAGAGCACATTACCAAGTCTTTACTAATGTGTATGATTTAAGATCACCTCATGATCACAGCCAGCAACACAGTTTTGTGGGGGGAAGGCAGGAGAGATTGTTAGAAGTCATTGAGCCCCTTCTGTTCTGAATTCAATACTCTGATGTGCCATCAACAGTCAATCACTACAGAAAATCTACAATTTATAAAGCACAGCCAAAACTTTCAGGAGTTTTACATTCTCACCTACTCATAACCCAGGAAACCATCCCATTAAACTTTCTTTATAAACACACACATTCTTCCTGAAATGACACTTAGGCCAGAGCTTAAGAAAAATTCTCACATTTAAGCTAATCTGAGTTCTCATATCCAGCTGTATAGCCACACTGCGATTCACTTTTGTTTGGATTTTGGCTGGGATTTTTGGTTTTTTGATTGGTTTGGTTTTGCTTTTTCCAAATAAGCCTTCCAGGCCTAATTTTTATCTATTCCACTTTCCAAAACGATGGCCACTACAACTGATTTCTGAAAAGTTTTACCCTCTAACACAGTCAGTGCTGCAGAACAATTGTACTGTTCTTTTTGTCTCTCTAAATCACACAATAAAATAAGTACACATGAAAAACTAGAGAAATCTGTCCCAAGCAGCCTCAGAAGGGACATCTAAAATCCTTCCTCTTCTGTGTCTTGGGCTCTGCTCTTATGTACACATTGAGAGGTCAAATTCACAGCTACAGATCCAACAAAATTTGTTTATCCTGGTGCAAGGTCGACTGAACCTGCTGCTTTGTGGAAGAAATGTGTTCAGCCCACAGCTCAGGTATAAAGCATCAAGCAGTCAATAATGGAAACTGAGCTAACACCTTATTTCTGACTCTTTGGACAAACAACACAAAGGGATTTCTCAGTTACTGGTACAAGATGGAAACTTCTCAGCGTGACTTAGAATAATCAAGAAAGAGTTTTCTGTAAAATAGGGAGATATCTCTCCTGATTAAACATTCTGGGATGGAAGAAGAAAGTGTGATGGGTAAATATACAGAGATCACATATACAGACCTGCCTTGTGTTTTCATCTATGAGATCAAAAAAAGCTCTAATGGTAGCCAGGATCAATTCTTTGCACCTAAAAGACAGAATAAGCAAAATTAAATCTAGAAAGGCAAGATCCAGGGTGATAAAATTGGTCAGAAGAGACTACACCATAATATAAAAGTGAAGTTAAATTATGGTAGAAAGTGCTAACAGTGGAGAAGAGAGCTATGCACAGTCAGTCAATTAACCTTTGTTCCATTCTCTTACCACACTATGGAGAGATGGTCAGTTGAGGCCCAGGCTCTAGGCACAGCTGAGCTCTGTTCAGGTGAAGAAAAATGTTAAGCTTTTGTTAGTACTCAACATTCTAAAATTATATGGAAAACTTTCCCCTCCTTATTTAAACATATTTGCACAATCATTAAAAAGAACAGCCTTCATCTTAAGAGTTTCAGGGCTTGGGGTGCAACAGAATGACTTCTTCAGTCACTTCAGTCACCCATCTTGCAAGCACTGCAGCACGTGCAAGATGGAAACGATAAAACAAAATTACCAAACTATCAATGTTAGATAGCAGAGACTAGGGGTAAAAGGGCAGAAAATGGAGAGGAGGAAACTTACCAAAAATTTCTTCAAAGACTGCTTCTATGACTAATCTTACTATTTTAATAAGTGATCCTGGCACATGAGAATAGCAGCATGCCAATGAAAGCTGTTCTTGAGAAACCAAGGGCATCCTCAACAGCAAGAACCATCAGAACACCACAAAGAAAGTCTGGGCAGTCTGAAGCTATTACTTGCTTTCAATGGATTTCATGTTAGGGACTAACACAATCAAAAAAGCCTCCCACAAATGGAGGTCATCAACCTATTGCTCAACATGAATCAAATAAACTATGAACTATTAATTCATTGGGAAGAAAAAAACCAAACTGAACAAAAGCAACCAAAACACAACCTCCAAAACAAACCAAACAAAAACCAGAAAGAACTGGTACCACTACACAGGAAATCTCAAAATTCTGGTCACCAACACTCAAGAGAAATGAAAGTAGAGCAGATGCAGAGAAGGGTTACTAGGACAAAGGGAATGCAGAGTTAATCCTCTTAGCCTAGCAGGAGCTGAGCTGAGCCTATTTATAGACAGCCTTCTGTACAACACACAGGGAGGTAAACACCAAGGGAATGACAGCTATTTCAAATAGCATTTTAAGAAGATGTCAGAAAAAAGGCATTAAAAAACTGGCTTCTGCAGTAAATGGAAGTTGGAAATTACAAGTTTTCCACCTCCTTGTGAGTGTTTTCCAGTTTCTCCACTGTCCATGTAGGGAGCAAGTCAATGGAGAGAGGATGGAACAGCAAACCTAAATACTTCCTGATGACCCTCGATAAATTTTGAAAGGACAGATGCCTCAAAAAGCAGAAAATTTGACTTGATGATCCTCTGCATCCTTCCTATTCCTAAATTCTTTGAAAAACAACAAATACAAACAAAACCAAGGTGCTATGCCAGAGCTCTCTTTTATAACAGAAAACTCTACTTCTATACTACACCTTCACCTTTCTCCATATACACATCTCTCTCAAAAACACGGGGAAATATAACCTGGGTTCTGGAACTGAAGAAGTGCAAGCAGGTGGTAAGAAGAAACAGTACCAAGTGATAGATGGTTCCAATCAGTGCCACACATACTCCTCCAGTGGAGGCTCATTTAGACTACATCAACTATTTTTGATTTTATAAGCATACAGTATCCATCTAGTGTTTGAACATGCAGTATTTTCATATTTATTGACACTATGCTGCCCATACAGACACTGATACATGCATTACATTAATAACTAGCTAACACAGTTCCATGCAAAACCAAAGAAACAGTTTGCTTTTTTACCACAACAGATAAGGCACTGTCATGTTGACTCAATCTTGGTAGAAAAGCCAGTCCTGAACGAACTTGGTAATCTCTGAATCCTCCCGCCACAGAAAGGGTAGTTAAATTTCTTAAATCTTGGGCCTTTAGAATCCAATGATTGTTTACAGCTGTATAAAAATCTATAAAATATATTAAAATCAATCACCATTTTCCCATAAGCCTATTTGATATACAAAAAAAAAAGCTATATAAACATTAACTAAAAGTTTCCGTAAGCCCCCTGGGAGACATTTGAGCTCTGATTATCACTTTTGATTCATGTAAGGGAGGAAAATTATTATTTTAACCCAAAGAGGTAGCAGTTAGGAAAGACAGATACATTTTCTTTATCAGCTGAGCACATATATTGTTAGAGTAGCAATCCATAGGTTTATTTGAAGGACAGACAGAGATTTACTTGAAGTCCAGAAACAGTCAGTAAGGAAGAAACATTGCACTGAAACCAATTGTAGGATGGAGAATTAATACAAGCACAATAAATCAAATCCGGCAGCTAAAGATAATTCATTCCTCTTGGGTGTCACAGAGAACAATGAAAATTAATGTCTGTTCCCTTTCCTTCACCAGTTCCCTCAGTATCTCCATGTAGCAGCCCAAATACCACAAAACACATATTTAATCAGTATAGTTTAATCAACTCTAGCTTTTCAGAAGTGTATAGCACATGTGTAATGATTATGCTTCATTTCTTTGCCACACTTATTTAGGTGAGGGAAAACATGCTCTTTTTTGTAAATATTTAAAATACCTAATTACATCTATATTTATATTCTCACTTCTACAACCTTTGGGTATGAAAATCATTAAATTTATCACCTTTTACAGAACTAACACTATCTCATTCAATAAAGATAAAAGTCATTACAGAGGTCAAGTTTCAAAAGAGGAGAAAAAAAAAGAAAGCAAATACGTCATTCACTGGAAAGCTTACAAATTTAGTAACATGCCCTGCAACTTATTAAATTACAAATTATTGAGAGCTCCAGGCCTCACACAGAAACTCAAGTCCACATAATCCATTCTATGTGACACTTGACTTTCTCTGAGTATCCTGGCACCCTCTACTACCTGAGTAACAAAGGAACAGATTCATTACAGTAAACAAAGCAGCACATTTTGCTGTTGATTTGCAAGAATCTCCCCACCAAAGCTTGAGAAGATCAATAAATAAATACCATGTGGTTAGACAAATGCAATACTCACCAGTAAGATATTTGTCTAAAGGCATTACAGGTGCAACGTGAGGTGTGGCTTGTGTAATGAGCAGGTTTATAAGTTCAGGCTTAAAATTCTTCAGAGTGAGCAATGCTCTTGCAACAAGACCACCCATGGAATGCCCAACTATTGCCACACTGCTCGGTGCAAATTCCTGATCCTTCAGCAAAGAGCAATCAGACACATCAGAAACAGATCTGACATTGAACTGTTCTTATCAGCTGTAGATCCCCCCCACCTTCAATTAACTCATGGTCTTCAAGGACAACATGAATTAGCATCAACTTAACAAGCTTACAAATTCAATAAAAATGTACTCCCTATCTCATGAAAATGTGCTTAGTATGAATTATCCAGCTCAAAAGGAAATACTGTGTAGCCTGTGTAAGCTTAGCAAACTTAAGCTGATTTCAGTTTCTGAAGTTTTTAGGAACAGAGGACATCAAAGAAATTTGCCAGAGAAAACTTGATGTAAGGCAATGATATATGAATATTTTAGTAAACTACAAATATTTACATCTCTACTAGAAAAAGACATCCATTGTGCACAGAAGAATTTATTTAGAAACACAACACAGAACCTCCTTAAAGCTCTGGGAGTGTCAAAAGTACTAAAAATCCGTTAAAGAAAAGTAATTCTCTGTTGCATCATTATCACCTTCAAAAAGTCTCCCTCCCCTACTCCTCAGTTTTGCAGCAGGAAAGGCAGCCCAGAATTCCATTCCCAAAGGGAAGTGCATTACTCAGCACGTGGCACTACTGACCTTGTACAACTTAAGGATTACTTTGATGCACTCATGCACAAACTTGGTCTGTCGTTGCAGGCTACCACCATACAATGCAACCAACTCCTCATTAAAGTTGACACTGAAGAAATTAAAATGATACTTGAAGTCAACATCTTCTGCTTTTCTAAGTGCAATGGAGCCAAGAGAACGTACTAGAAAAAGAAACCACATCAATTAGAACAGTCCAGCAGTCACTGCTTAGCATCACTTTAGCAGAAAAACACACAAATACATAATCAATTAAGAAACAAATACATTAAATCCATTGTTCACCTCAAGTCATTTATAAAAGACATTCTAAACCAAACAATTTCTTTTCAGCTTACTCCTGACAACAGAGGTATTTTATGTCAGGAACAAATTTATACAAGCATCATGTTCCTCCACCTTAGGGCTGCATTTCTCATCTCATTTGCACCTTCTTAGTGCCACCAGGAGAAGAAGGCATCCTTGATTCCAACTGTAGAGGCAGTCCTACTGCTAGGATTTCCTAAAACCCCTTTGAAGGCCATCATCTAAGAAAACATTCCCAAATACCACTAAGATAAGTACGGGGGATTGCAAAACCAAACCCTAAAGGACACTTGTCCACCTAAAACCTCGAGTGAGAAAATGTTCACTTTACAAGGTCTTGCTTCTGACCTGGTCTTCCCTGTCTAACCCTGGCTACTGTTCAATTCAGCCTTTTGTGTGCAGAATTGTCCCAGGTTTCCATGGAGACAATGCAGGATGGGAACAATAACATCTGCAAATAAGAAGGCATGGCAGCAGAAGCAGAAAATGAAAGAGAAAGTCCCAAAAGTGCCTACATAAAATAACAAATGATGGTCATAAAGGTCTGCCCAAATCCAGCCCAGAGGAGCAAGATTCTCCTGGAGTACAGGTTGAGAGAACAGCAGAACCCTCCTTCTCAGATTGTCTTTTACTCAAAGTCTGAATTTTGTACATTTTACAAATTTCATTTTAGTGCCCATGAATGATGATGAATTAATATTTCAAAAATGCCTGGAACCACATCAAAAACTCCTGAGGGTGGGTTGTGAGTGAGTCTCTTCTTTCAAGTCAAAGGACAAGAGGAAATGGCCTCAAGTTGCACCAGGTGACATTTATATTGGATCTTAGGAAATGTTTCTTCCCAAAAAGGGTGGTCAGACATTGCTGCCCAAGGTAGAGGTGGAGTTGCCATCCCTGGAGACATTCAAAACCTGTGCAGATGTGGCACTCAGGGACATGGCTTAGAGGTGGGCTTGGCTGGATTAATGCTGGCATTCCATGATGTGAAAGGTCCTTTCCAACCTAAATGGTTCTATGAAGATAACAAGGCCAGCAAAGGCAGCAGCAGCACTTGTCTTCATTGTTCAGCAAATATGAATATATTTTAACAACTAAGAAAATTACAATAGCAACACCTTCTCTGCTCATCTAGGCATCAGAATAAAACTGTTATTTCACAATGAATTCTGAACAAAGTAAGAATTAATATGAATTAATTTTAACAAAAGTTTTCCAAAATGCACAGATGACGTATTGCCAGTCTCTCTAAATCCATTCCAAAAAGAACATTACTAAAATATTTATTGTTCCTATAGCATGTAGTACTTCTACTCACCTAGTAAGTTTGTTTTTCAGATATTTCCTTTTAATTCCTAAAATGCCCTGAGAGTACCATTCTATTTCCTGCATAGTGATATACTGCCGTGTGTTTAGAGACAGCATTAATTCACAGATTTGCAATATTTGATGCACAATCACAAAAGTCCATATGGCACCTCTCATAATCATCATGTTTATAATCTTCTTTGGATGCTATTGTGCCTGGAAGTCTCTATGGGTTTTCTAAAAATACTAATTGGTAAAATATTTTACACTGTTATAAGCTAAGCAAGTATGTTCTCAAAAAACCCAGCTCTCTAAAGGTTCTCTGAAATCAGGTAATTTAATCATCAAGTTTAGTGCTAATATAAGGAAGAATTATCACAGTAAGAAATCAAGGCTCAGACTATGCTGGTTTTCCCCCCCACACACATCCATTTTCTATCATGAGAGTGTTATTTACTGTTTCAAAGCACATTTTAGGGAACAAAAATAACAGTCTGACAAACCCAGACTGGAAGGAATAGCAGGTACCAGAGCAAACATTGAAACACGAAACTTCATGTACAATTAGCTTTGGTATTCAGAAGAATAAAAATGCTTTAAAATGATTACTGCTTTTCATTTGGAGTCTAGAAATGTAAGAGGGTAAACAAAAGAGGCTGTGTGTAAAGTGGGAAGCCAATGTTAAGGAAAAAACACCACTATATAAAGATGTAGGGAATAATGAAACAAGAGGGCAAGCTTAGATGAATTTCTATAGCATGTAATTCCTTTACATCACAGACAACAGATGGTTCAGTTTCTCTGAATCCAATTCAGGTCATGTTTTATTTGGCACTAACTGCACTAAACATTCAAATCAAAACCAACTAGATGTTTGCAATCAAAAGTACAGCAAGGGTGCAGTGCTGTCAGAACATAAACTGCATAAACTGCATAAACTGTACTGTTTCTGGCTTTCAAAAGCCTTGCTGCTCCAGAGAAATATTACAGCTTAACCATTCAACTGATTTCAAACAAAAATCATGTATCTTGATTCTTCGGAATTAAACAGACTAATATGATCAACCATTATGACTCTGTCTGGTATTATTTCAAATACAAAACTACCAAATGCACAAATCTGAGAGCTTTTTTGTAACAAAGCTATAACTCAGCTAAAAACTTACCTTGTTTGTAACTGCCAGCATTCCCAGGCAGAAAGAGAACTGGAATTCCTGTCAATAGGAGATTTTTGTTTTCTTCAGCATAGTTGCCTTCCCCATAGAGATACAGCTCATATGCTGGGTATCGTCTGGCTGTTTTCTTGGGTAATTTTATTTTCTATTGCAAAAGTTAAAAAGAAAACAAAGACCTTGTTTATAGAGTTACAAACAGGAAAATACAGTGGCTGTTCAGCCATTTAAATGATCTGGCATATGTGATTTTATTTTTATGGCAGAAGAAATCAGCCATAAAAATATTCTTTACAGTCTAAAGAATACAGAATGAAAAACTGGGTTTGGCTTTAAAAAAAAAAACTAATTAAAAATGGAATATCAAACAAACTGTTTAAATAAATGTTACTGGACATAATGAATGGGCAGTTAGTTACTCTAAGTAGTGATTACCTTCAACTAGCTTTGAAACAAACTACAAATGAATGCAATTATGTATCTATCAAAGCTGCACATTCCCAAAGTAAATCCAGCCCTATAATACAGGTGGGGGAAAGGAAAAGAAAGGTATGTCAAAATCCAACCAATTCTCCCAAGTGAGGAGAAGCTGAGAGCAGAAACTGGGGCACAAGAGTGATGCTAACTATTCCTGCCACACTGGAATGGCTCTGGAACCCTTCCCAAGGCCATGGATCCCAGCACAGGGATCCGACAGCCAGACCTGGAGAGCAGCGGGATGTGGGTGACTGTCAGGTACCACCTGCTAGCTCTGGGTGCACTGCAGCTCTTGTGGGAATTCTCTCAGCTGGTTTTACAGAGATGTCACCTGCAGTGGAGTTTAAACAACAGCAGTTACCACCACAACACAGCTCAGCAGGAAAAACAAACCCCTGGTCCTCTGAGGCTTTTTCTGTTTCCTTCCCAGAGCTGGGTTTGTGGTCTGACAAAGTGCCTGGCTCTGGAACAGCTCGAGGTCTAACATCCATGCCAGCTGTCACTCAACAACAACAAGGAACCCCCTAACCTAGCACACATCTGATTCACAGGATTAGGATCCCCAAAGAGAAAAGAACAAAATCTCTTTGATCCCAAGGGCTAGGTGAGGATTAATCTCACACCACTAAGTCAATCTCTCAGAGTCATATGGCACTGTCTTAATTAAATGTGTTCTTGTTTACTACTATCTTGATTTAGCACCTGCATAGAGGCTGGTTGGTTTATAATTCTGAATTTCTAAGATACAGATTTTTAAAATTTTCATGAATGCAAATACACTCATTCCAATGTTTGATTATTTATGTTACAATTATGTAACAATTGAGATAAAAATAAGATAATACAAAGATACATGTATTAACATGTAATTTCTATTTTAAGGAAACACTTCTACAGAACAAGGTCAAGACTAAACTCAGTTTTGTATCAGAAATCTCCTGTAAAGTCTCTCTTAATTGCTTCCCTGAAATAGAAGCATCTTTAATTCAAATCATTTATTGTTTTCTCTCAGCTGCATCTACCATAAAGGTGATTTAGCTTTAATTCTGTGCCCCCACACTCCTTCCCTTCCCCTGTTCTTCTCCGTCTCTGCTCAGCTAATGACTATTTTCTTCTCCCCTTGGCCTTCAAAATTTTTGGTTTATTGGTTATTTGCAAACTATTTAAATGATGTTTTTTATTTATATATATATATATATATATATTTATATATATATAAAATCTCTGTTCTATGAGATGTATCTATGTGTGTGTATTGTTTACAGTTTTTTAATTATCTTGATTCATTAACACAGTGTGAGACTGTGAGTTAAATTCTTTCACTGAGAAGAAGAAAATTTAAGCTTCATTCAGGGCTCATGTCTTCAGATCATCCTTTGGTCTTTTCCCTTTCTTCATCATCCTGCCTTTCCAGCTTCATTCATCTCACTGTCCCATTCTCATTTCTTTCTGCTGCTCCTTTTGGAAAGGCTTTCAAAATTATGTGAAAAAACCTTCAGCAGTTCCCATTACTAAACTAAGAGTGTCACCAAGATGTGCTTATATGACTTCCTGACAGATCAAATCAACTGTTCATCCACAGAAACTTCCTGGCTCATTGTCTTTTCAAAACTTTTATGGAACATAAAATTAACATGCTGTTCTTCCTTGGGGCATTGTCAAACACAAAAACCCACACAACCCATGAGAATTGTACTGTCAAAATACTGGGGAGTTGGGTTTTTTTTTTTTTGGTAAATCACAGTATTTAAATATTATAACAAAGTGGAAATGTATAACTCCAAAGGAAAAGAGACATTCATGTTCCATGACAGTGGGTTTAAATTGTGAATTCCCAAGACACTGCTTATGCAATCAGTTGTAGCAAGCTACAGCAACTTTTTACAATGTCAGTACAGGCTTGGTTTTTCACCCTGGTCCTGTAAGAAATTGGGTTTATGGGAACAAGTCCTCATTACTAACTTCTGAATCTCTTGCCAAGTACAGCTGAACAGGGCAAGGGCAGGTTAAATTCTAACACTGCAGTTCTAGAACTCATGCAAAAAAAGATGATTAATTACTAGGCAGACTGTGAGCTAACCCACACTGATGGGCACGAATGAAATGAAACTTCTTGTTTAATTGCTCAAGCAGCTATTTGTTTGTAATGTGACACCAATCCGGAAGCAAGGACAGGTACCTCCCACCGAAACTCCCACCCTGGGGTTTCCTAGGGAAGGCAGCACTGCCCACACAGCAGACACCTCCAACAATAAAAAGCTACGTGTAAAGTACAATACTTTAGCAAACCCAAACGAATTCACAATTTTCCCCCCAGCCCAAAGCACTGTTTTCTGCAGGGTAAAAGTGATGACACAGGAAGCAGAAATTCCAGAGGGCAATACAGCCAGCTGTGACTTGTATCTCCTGCATGGAACTACTGCTCACCTTTAAGCCTTGCATCCCACCTAAAGATGCCTGAGTTTAGGCTCTTACATAATGAGTAAATACAAAAGATGTGGCGGCAGACAAGAGTTTCAGGCACCCACCAATACCATCACACGGATTTTGCCAGTAACTTTCTGTTGGTTGGCTTCAGATTGAAGCTGAAGTAGGTTCTGGCTGCCAGGAGATCTCAAAACTTGCTGTGCAGTATTTAAGTACTTATAACTGCTTAAACGAATTTGTTCTACAGCACTGACAAAACAATCCCTGTAGCCATACCAAATTCCTCTTTTGTAGGCTAAGATGGCTATATCAAGGTTAGGAAATGAAGGTTACTAGACCCAAAAATTAACTTTCTGCTTCATTACGAATTTAGACACTGAAGTTTTGCTTTTCATCTTCTTTACTGTGCAAGCCAGCTTGCAACCTACTTCTGAACTGTGTTATTCAGAATAATTACTATTTTTCCCAACATAAATTAGATCTCAGATAATGAAAAATGAATGTTCAGAAGTCAACCAGTTATGCTTTTAAGAAGAGAGAAAATGCTGTAGTATTTACTACTATCAAAAAGAGAAATAGTTTTCTAACAACTGCGTGCTGCAGCATTAGCAGCGAACTTACTAACATGCATTTACATCCTTCCATTACTAAACCAGAATAGTGTGTGGAAAATATCAATTTTCTCAAACTGATCCCAGGTTTTCAAAGAGACTTCTACAAGGCTGTTAGCAAAACAAGAGGGACCTCAGAGGGATTTACAAGCTCTCCCATGTACCTTGTGGGACATGCCACCTCCGAAGTGCTCACCGAGAAGACTTTGCACCACTGCTCATCGCCTTGAGAGGTACACTACTAGTCAAAGCTCAGTTCTGCGCTTTTTTGACACACTGGCTACTCCTCACTAGGAAGTCAGGAGAAGGGCCATGAAGTGCAAGGCTCGGCCTCCTGGGCACTGCCAGTGCTGCCACGGGAGCTGGCCCAGCCCCTTCCTCGGCCAACACCCGTGTGAAACCCAACGTGCTGGGTTTCACAAAGCCACTCGGAGCTCCAGGCAGCGGCAGCTCTGACCGCGGGCAGGTTTTGCACGGCGGCAGCACGAAGCGCCCCGCAGGGTTACAGGTGGGCGGCTCTGCCACCGCCCCGTCCCCCCGAGGGGCACCGCCACACGACGGGGGCACAGCAGCGCGTCCTGCCAGCCCGGCCCCGCTCCCGCCCCAGCTGCCCGTGCCCCATTTACCGCCCTCCGCTCCAGCACGGCGGCGAGCCCCGAGTTCGGGGCTGTTCTCCCGGCCCATGGAAGCTGCGCCTCAGGCTCCCGGCTCCGGGCTCCGGGCTCCGGCCGCGGCGGGGCGGGCGGCACCGCCCCGGGAGCGGCAGGTCCCACCTGTTACACCCCGCCGTACTCACCAGGTACTCGGGGTACTCGTACATGTAGGTCATGCTGCACCGGTTCTCCTCGTAGAGGAACATCACGTCCCGCACGCCCAGCAGCACCAGGGCCGCCAGCGCCCCGTAGAAGAGCGCTGCCAGCGCGGGCAGCCGGCGGCCCGCCCGCCCCATGGCGCCCCGCGGAGCGGAGCGCTGCTCCCCGCGCGCACGGGCACGGCGGGGCGGGGCGGGGCGGGAGCGCCGCGCCCGGGAGGCGGAGCGGGAGGGCGGCCGGGCCGGCGCCTCAACCTGGCCGCCGCCGGCGCCAGGGGGCGGCCGCCATGTTGGGGAGGTCGGGCGGCCGCCGGGCCGAGGGGCCCGCCCGCCATGTCGCGGCTGGCGGGGGAGGCGTGTCCGCCATGATGGGGAGGGCGCCGCGCCGGGGCCGTGAGGGGGCGCGGCCGCTCGGCCCCGCAGCGCTCAGGAGGGCCCCGGGGCACAGCCAGCCCGGGCACAGCGCGGGCCAGCGCACCTTGCCGAAAATAAACCCGCGCACCCCGCTGGGCACGGACCCTTTGTTTGTTTGCTTTAATTCGGGTACTTTTGAGACCTTACTATCGCTGTCTTTAAGCTCTCTGCTGCATTTTAGTCCCTGTGGGACTGCTGCCCCAGCCGGCTGCAGGACACACCCAGCAGTAAAGTATTTAATGACTGAGAAAAAAAAATAAATTACTGTGGTGGTTTATTTTGTTCCCTCACCTTCCCCGAATCTACAGAGAAAGCAAAATCAGCTTTCTAGGGCAAGGGGTATTTACATATGAGGGAAGTAGGAAATAGTTGAATTTTCATCTTAACTGAGAAATACTTAAGCCTCCCCGGCTCCCCCAAGAGAAACAAAATTTACTCAGTTTTCCACTGTATTTGTACCATTTTTATTTGTAAAAATAACCATCTGAATGCATTGCAAGAGTAGTTTACAGTTAGGGTTCTTTATTACATTAATACAGCATTCAGTAGTTTAAAAAGTTACTAAACTGTGCTTGAGAAGATTCAGGTTAAATTCCAAGTCATTCAATGAATTAAGTTTTTTTTTCCTCATTTCATATGTGACATTTACCCAAGTCCTTAAACTTCAATTTACAAAAGCAAACAATACCGACAAAACCCCACCGAAACCATCAAACAATATTTTATATAGTTTATTACAAATGTTATGCAAAATATAACACTGGCACCAGATGCGTATCACCATGGTTTGTAAAGATATATTGCACATGCTAAAGCATAAAATATAAGACAAAACCTACAAAACATAAGATATTGGCTTTAATATGTAGATCACTGCATAAGAAATGCATAAAATTACATTTTATACACACACTCAAGATTGTCACTAGTTTAAAACGCCCTTTCCTATAACACTGACCTAAGTTTACTTTTTGTGTAATAAGAAAGCATTTTCAGCACTGCGAAAATTATACATTATTCCTATAGAAATTTAGCATATTAATTTTCATTTCAATGCAGGTAGAACATATGAAAAGAAGAAACACTTTATACATTCAAAGAAGGTCTGAAATGAAAATTTACTGGTAATATATTGCTTTTATAACACTCAAATGAAAAAAAAAAAAAAGACAAGTTCCACAAAACATTTCCATTATACACAAATATAAAAAGGCACTCTAATATTTCTTACATGACTAAGAATAAAAATCACAATTTTTTTTAAATCATCCTCAAATACATAACCAAGTTTCTCAACAGTACAATGGATAAACAATTCATTTCATGTGTTTGTTCTAATTCAATAACCTGGCAGTTGTTGACTGCATAAAAGTACCAAACACATTATGGTGCCCTTTTAGTAGCGATGAACAGAAATCCCCTGAGCTATTTCACAGCTATTTCAGGCAGTCCGGAGGTTGTAACTCAGAATTTACGAGAGAGACCTGGGAGCCCATCCTGCTCTGGATTCCACCTGCAGCTGTGGTTAAAATACAGGATGAAACGATCCTGCCAGCACACCCGGGGGGCAGGGAGCTGCCCCTCCGCAGGTGCCCTCTGCTGGATGCAGACACAGAAGCTGTCCACGTGTGTATGCTGCAGGATCCAGGGTTAAGTGCAACGATTCTGTATGATTACTCTTGTAAGGAGTCCGCAGAAAGGCAAGGAGATTATTTACAAGAGTAACATTACTCGCATGCTTATATACCTGCCCTAAACTGCACATTGATTTCTACATGTGATAAATTACAGATTAATGTGCCAGCATACAAAAAAAAGGGATTCTGGTAACTCACATGAGATGTGGGAGAGGCCAACACTGAGCACTTCCAGTGTCTCGCTTGTGGCAGTTTTCCTTCTAAATCCAGCGCCCTCCAGCACGACCTGTGCAGTGCCCTGGAGGTGAGTGGGCACAGCCTACGTTCCTGTGCTTTTTGGAATGCTGCATCCTGGCAGCATTGTGGGGTTTCATGGGTAAAGGTTGGATTTGGCTCCTGGAAGGACCAGCATGACTCAGAAATAAATCACCTCTGCTTCTGGGATGCAGCAGCTGTTGCACTCCACAATTACCAGTGTTACGAGGTATTGCAATTAGAAAAAGTTTTGGTAACTGGATGGGCAGCAGGTGAAAATACTGAAACTTTTAAAATGGCTGCTTAAAATAATATAACAACTTTTTATAAAGAGGGCTGGCTTTCTCTTAATGAAGCACTGTCATGTAGGACAGTGTAATTTTCTGTATTTCAGGGTGAGACTTATAACTAATCCTGCCAAGGAGCCTGCCTACATTTCTGCTTAAAATAAGATTAAAATGCTGATTCTGCTGTTAGACAGGTGGCAGCTACTTCCCATATGTTTGTTTTCAATGCCATCCTTCTACATAATAAAACCCCCAAAATTTGGGATTACTATTCATTTTGGAAGAGGCACCACAGAAAATTTTAACAAATGCTCTCTTCTCTTATTTTCAGTGTTTTAAGTAAGGTGGTTATTGCTATTCTGCAACCTTTAAAAGCAAAAATGCTGAGAAAAACTAATTAAAATGTTATTTGGTGCTATTTCTGAGGAGAAAACCAAGGTTGTAGGTTCTCTGTCATTCTACTGTAGAAACTACAGAGTTGAGAGAAAAGGGGTTTTTTTTGTTATAAACTTCGGAAGATTGCTAACGATCAAGGAAAAAATGCTCAATTTTAGTAAGGCAAAATAAACGTAATATTTATTTTTTTTTTCCTAATTAAAGGATTAAAATCTGCAAATAGATTTTCAACAATCCAGCAGAACAGGGCTAAAAACCGCAACTAAAATTCAAATCCTCACTTTTCCTTTACTCTGCCAAAAGCGAGCACCGAGGAAGCTCATCTCACCCTCCCAGCACAGACACAGGCCTGAGACAAGCTGAGTGTGAATGACAGGACTCCTTGCTCTGCCACAGCTGTGTGGGTTTTCTCACCTGTCTGGCAAGAGGCTGGACCCTTCTTAAGCTCTTTAACAAAGGAAGGTGTTTTGCTTTCTGCTTTTTCCCAACACAGACAGTGGACCTTTGCATTCCATACAAGATGGCCACTCTCCCAGTGTGCATCCGCCCTTCCTTTTTGCTCCTCAGGCCCTCAGTCTTGCCAGATTCACATTTCATTTCAGTATGCATGAATGCTAACTAGGAGAACAAGCCATAGTGATTTTTCCTGGGCATTTGTTTCATCTCAAATAAATAGAAACACAT
Source organism: Agelaius tricolor (assembly GCF_023055355.1). NCBI lineage: Eukaryota > Metazoa > Chordata > Aves > Passeriformes > Icteridae > Agelaius > Agelaius tricolor. The sequence continues at coordinate 7,945,025 of NW_027269270.1, forward strand.
GTACATTAAAAGTATATGAACATATTCTTAAGTCTGGGAAAAAAACCCACCTGTGGTCAACACATCATCAGTTAAAAATGTCAACTTGAAACCTGTGTCATAAAATGTAAAATTCACCCAAAACTACTTTTACCTCAAAAGTTTATATTTTTATCATTTAGAAAAAACTACTTCATTATGTCACTCACATTTGAACAAAAAAATAAAAGTAGCAAAGTCTTCAACTGAATTACTGAAGCATTTTGGTCCTCTTGGTACGGCTGGTTAGTTCATGACAGTTTTTTGTTTGTGTTTATTTGTTTTTGTTTACAAAGTCTCATTCTTCCTTTTGTACATCTGTTGCAGAGGAGGGTCGGGGTCCATTTGACCTAGAAACTTTGGCAGAAGGAGTAAACATATTCACAAAGTTGACACTGCTTTAAAAGCTGGTGACAAAAGGCTTTTTAGCATCTATCTCTGGTCCCCTACACGGTACACTGCTATGTTTCTGGTGTTTGGTATTTCAACTTTTGGTGTTACGCTTTCATTGCTTTACCTTTGCTCTGTTAATCCAAACACTGGCAAAAGTATTTTAAAATTCAATACTGTTTACAGTAAAAATAAATTATTTAACCATAGAAAAGGAAAAAAGCGCCATTTAAGTTGGCAAATCATTAGAAACTTTTACGTGCACCTTTCTCTACGCATGATTTCTTCCCCCTCCCCTTTTTTTACTGGTACTGGATTCATGATTAATGGCTCAGGTGACAGAAACATCTAATGACCCTAATTCTGTAGTGCAAATAAACATTTGTGCTGAATTGAAAAAAAATAAGGGCCAAGTGATTAGCATTTTACAGAAGTGATGTTAATGGGAAAATATGGTGGGATGAGCAGAATTTGGCCTTCAGAGTTAACAACTACATTTTTCTAATTGTGTACTGCAACTAAGAACTGTAAAAAGTGCCTTCTGTACGTTTAAGTGCTTAATACAGGCAGAATGTAAAAGGTTTCATTTCCTGTAGAAAAGTAATACAGGCAGTTTTAAGATTACAACTTTACCTTTGGTTCATGTAAAAAAATTATCTAATTAACAGAGCCCCTGGAAGCAGGAAACAGACAAACATAGGAAAGGGGTGATGCTCGAATCTGTGAAGGTTATGCTGGAAATAGGATTGTGCACTAAAGGTGCAGCTAAAACATGAAAGAACTCTTTACAAACAGTTCCCTGTTTATTTGTGCTGTCAAAAAGAAAAAAGGCATTTTCTCTTTTTCTACTTAAAATAAGAGGTAGAGACTTTCCACAGGGGCACTTTGGGCCTAAAGAAAACATCAGGAAACTGAAAAGCTGCAGAACTCTAATAGGAATATGTTCCAGTAAATCCCTCTAATTTTGTTATTTAAAGGCTTGATTCTCATCAGCACTACAAATCTTTCAATACCTACTTGTCAAGAATAATAGTTAAGAATATAACTGTGGGATTTAAGCTGTTTAAAAAGACAAAAATTAAAGCTGAAACGAAACAATAACAAAAAAAGTTTTCGAATACCAATGAGTCAAAATGTTTCAGAATCCGAATCATTTTCATTGTACCCATCCTCTGTTCCTATGTTATTACTCAAGGGCTTATCATAAGAGTTAATGGTGCCCACAGCAGAGCCATCGCAGAGATGCATCCTGCCCAAATTGTCTTTTTTAAAACAAGCGAAGTTGAAAGCCGTCACTGAACTGGAGGGAGAAAAAGGCATCATGGTAGCCAAAATGAGTGCCAGGCAGTCAGCCACGTCTTTGTTAGGAGCACAAGCCAGGGCTGGCGTATGACCTGGGCACAAACGCAGACAAGGCAATGGTTAGTACTGAGGGCACCTGGGGCACCCGGCATTCCTCAGGTACATCTCTAGGGACACCGTGGGGATAGCATGGGGTTACACATGCCAGGCGTGTTACTCACTCTCACGGGACATGCTGGGAGAGACACTGGGGGCACTGCAGTCACCGGGACTACAACAAGCACTGCTTGTGTGAAACCAGGCAGCAAACACTGCGCCAGGTCAACCACAGCTAAACACAGTTCTACAGCACACACAGCATGGCCAGTACAGAACACAGGGACTGCAGCAACAGGGACAGAAACTGCCATCGCTTCTGTGTGCATGAACGAGTCTCATTCTGAGAACAACAGCTTGCATTAAACATGAAAGATATTCGTTTAAAAACTTTTAATAAGCGAACAATTTTAAAGATTGATCAGTTGAGTATCTACTCAATTTGGCAAGCAGTTTATTTAGGAATTATATTATAAAATAATTAGACCAGTGCAGGGGGTACATGGATAGCAGGTGTGACTGGATGTTTAGTTACCCAACTAAACATGGATGTTTAGTTACCCAACTAAACATGGATGTTTAGTTACCCAACTAAACATGGATGTTTAGTTACCCAACTATACACTGTGTTAGAAGGATATTAGCTGTATTCAGCAAGCATGGCATACACTTCAAATACACAGCTAATAAGACTCCAGTGTCAGTCAAAGGACTGGGGAGCTATTAGAAGCTTGTCTTCACTGCAGTTTAACTTGGGTCCTGTCCAATCACTGCCCTAAAGCAGCTCTTCATGTACATGAGCCCTGGAAGCCAGTGTGCTCATTACACTTACTGTCTGTACATTTTACATGCTGCTGTGCAGAACTCCAGCCCTTTCCAACAAATCCTCCTTTTATGCTAAGAGCTGAAAAATTCTTTTGCAGATGGTTAAATCTTCAGCCCTGCAGCAATAATAATGCAAGGCAGTGGCCACTTCTGGTACCTACTGCCTCAAGGAAGCCAAGATCTGCAGCACAGATGAACTTGGTAAGCAAAAAGTGAATTCAGTTTTGTTGCAAAATACCCACATTTAAGCACTGATTGCAGTCAGTGCATTTCCTCTTCCATGTGTTCCAAGTGTTGAATATTCTTTAGATCTGTGAATGTGCTAAGGTTCTACTTGAACATCTCTCTTTTCAAATGTGTATGCTGTTTCTAGAAAAACTAAATGTGTATAAAATTTAAATCTAATTGTCATTTGTTATATACAAATTAGCTGGACCTGTATGCACTGTTTTAAGGATAAAATCTGTGATTAGAAGACAGTCTGGTTCATTTTTCTGTCCCCTGTCTCAAAAGTGAGGTTAGGGTCAGATGACTTCTGTGGAACTCATTCACGCAAGTATAGCTAAGTAGCATTTGGCTCAGAGTAAATACCAATCAGCTCTTTTCATCCACAGATCTCAAATGTCTTGCAATGATAGGTGAGTAGTTTTATTTATTTTATTTAGTGTTACTTTACAGATATGGAAAGATACCCAATTGTTACATTAATGCCATGAAGTTATTATTGTGAGAAAGACCAACTTATTTCAGGAAGATATTTTTAAAAATTATAATTGTAGAATCATATCCCTCTATGGTTCCTTATAATTTTTAGGGGAGGACTTCACTGAAGTCTGAAATAAAATTATTTAATTTAGTAACCAATTATGTATTTTTGAGACAACAGTAATTTAATTGCATCTTGGTCAGATAATTGGCAAGCACAAGGATTGATCTCAGAATGAGCTGGGACACACTCAAACACATGTTGATGGTTTTCTTCCTACCCATTAAAACATGCGCTGATTGAATGCAAATTCCTTAATTCTTCTGCAAGGCGTCAGAATTATCCGGTGCCACTTGCATGTTTAGGAAATTCAAGTTACCACTGCACTCAGGCATTAAAAAAGACTAGCTGTTGACAGTACATGCAAAATGAACAGTAAAAGGGGCCACTGTGATGTTTAAAGTAGATTCTTATACTAAAGAAAGAGTATCTTTTAATTTTCCTTCATTTTAATAGGTACTCACACAATTCATTGTCTGTTCTTGGAAGGATAAAAGCATCAATGAAGTCTATCATTACCTTTTAAGTCTATTGCTTCAGTCTGTTGTAAAATTACCTGTTGGGTCCCACTGAAGATTGTCATAGTGTATCATTTACTTACCATTTTCATCTACTGCCAGGACACAGGCCCCTTTGGCCAGCAACTCTTCAACCACCATCTTTAGGCCATTTCGTGCAGCAATATGAAGAGGTCTACAAAAACATAACAACTAAATTCAACTTCAGTTTACAACAGATTTTCTAAACAAAGTTAGGCAATGCTTAAAGCATATTGAGCATGTGAAACATAATGGTTTCCTTCCTTGGATCATTAGAATTATATCGTAGACACTAAATTTTACTGCAGCCTTTGAAATAATTGACATGTTCCACATCTATAAAAACAAGAATTTTTTTGTGCAAGCACGCCATTGCTTAATACTTTCCAGCCTAAAGACTTTATTTAAAAGGTTCTCATTTTTGCACTGTTTGCAGCACACAATTGATGTTTAAAAGGAAAAGGAATCCAAGACTGAATAAATGCCTGTGTTCTGTCCTTAATTCTGGCTGCTACAGGCTGTTCAATATAATTGTATTGCCTTTTTATCCTTGAATACTCAATTGCTAATCTCTGCTACTGCAGAGGAGCTGGAAATTAAAAATAGCCATTGGTTTGCTCCTTTCCTGGCCCAACACCCAATGCTCTGGTTTGGGGACAGCTAGCAGGACAAGAAAAAACATTTTCATGTTGGAAGAGGGGGAAAAAGGGCTAAGATGGAATAAATTCTTCTGCAAGCTCTAGGTGATTTGCCACCTGAACTCATGGTTGAATCTCCTGTGGTGGGATTCCCCATGCCAACAAACAGTTGCAGCTGATAACATATGCTATGGACAGAAGTTGCACATAAAATATTACCTAAAAAACCTTCAGAGAACTAAATGACAGACACTTGTCTGTCTAAGTAAGTCTAAATAAATTATTTAAATTTGGGGTGAAGCTCAAAAAGCTAGAAAATGCCAGATGTACACTTACACATTCACATGATTAACAGACATTTTGATATAGTTTTTAAATAAATGACCTCATATAATTTTTCCACCAGATCATGCATAGAAATGGCATGAGCAGAATCAAAATTAAAAGTGAGACTGCAATACAGTTTGGGTCTTTTTCAAGGGAAAGCATTCCAAAAAATCAGAAATTACCTTTACTGTTCTATTAAGTAATCTGAGACATGAATTTGAAATGGTAAACTGGAATATTCTGGTAAATCCACTGAACTTGAGAGGATCAGGCTATACTTACGTCTGCAATGCATTATTTTTTGCATTAATAAGGCTCTGTTCTTGGATCTTGTCAAGTATTAACAAGGCACATTTTTCATGACCCTGTAGTCAGGGAAAAAACCCAAAAGCGTTAATTTGCTGAGGAGTTTGAAATTGAAGCAAAAGAAACGTTACATAATAAAAGTGAAATTTAATAACTCAATTGAAATATAAAAGATGCTGCTCAGTCAGCCTGTGTAGAAGGTGAACTAAGTGAGTCCTAAAATACCATTTGTGAAACACGACTGCTGGGATGTTTGAGCACATTTAGAAATGCAGACACTCACCTGTCTTTCAACCCTGCATTCATTAAATATGAATTCACTTCCTCAGCTTTCAGAGAATGCTGTTTTCTCTTGAGTGAACATTCAGTGGATGATTTATCAGAACTACACAGTGAGAGAGAATGCTTTCATCTCAGAAACGAATACCACACTCTGTGGCTCTTTAAATGCCTTTCTGTATTATTAATAAGCTGCTAGAAAACCTCTTCCTTGTCAGAGAGCTCTAACAAAGGAACTTTGGGAATAATACAGATCCAGGCCTTATTTCTGATCCTGTTTCTGCACCACAAGTTGCAGATGCTGAGCCTACAGTCCTGGCAGGGGAAGAGCTGCCTGAAGGACCTTGAGAATTCAGCAAGGCTCATGTGTCTGCAGAAACTGGAGTAATATGATCACACTGGAATCCAATCTGTGGGTAGGAGCAAAAGAAGAGGAAAGGGAATCCTCTGTGCATATTTTCTTGCAGAAATAGCAGTAGAAATTGGAATTAAGAGGAAGAAGGCTTAGGAAGAGACACCATCACCCATCTAATCAATGTGAAACCTCTGGTTTCACTCCTGCTTTGTTAAGAGAAAATTTTGGTCTCCTTTCACAGGAATTGGAGATAAATAAAAAATAATTTTATTTTTCTTTGTTATTAAACCTTTTAAGCTGTTTTACAGTGAGATTATGTAGTAAAACTTTAAAGGGTTTCCTTTACTTCTCTTAGTGTCACTTACTTATGTTTCAGCTGTCATAAGAGCCATGCCTATTTCTCAATGTACAATACTTTAAAACAGACAAGAGAAAAAGCTTGGAACAACTTTCCCTTCCTCACCACAAATGTGACCACCACATTTCCACTGCAGAAAAAAAATTGGGAGCATAAACACACACATACATTCATATGGACTGATGAGAATAAAAGCACAGAGAGCTGTTCAACTTACTTTACTGCTAGCCAAGTGCAAAGATGTATTTAATTCCTTATCTTTTAATGTCAGGTCAGCCTTGGCAATGTTCACCAAAAAGTCTGAGGTATAAAGTAGAAATCAATGAAGAAATCCAATGGGCAGATGAACATGTCAAAAGAGAGGAAAAAATTACTATTTCAATATACATGTGCATAGAGACTAATCAGTTAAGTCTTTATATGATGTAAGCCTTATAATAATGAAATTAGTGAATGAGAACAGACTAATCTTGTGCAGTTAATCAGCAGGCAAATGCAGAGCTAACAGCTTGTTTGTGGTGCCCCAAACTGTCAAACATATATTGATCTTAATTTATTTATGAACTTCCCTATTTGTAGATCAGCATTTTTAGCCTGAATCCTCTGCCTCAGAACAACTGTAAATCCTGCTTTGAGAGGACTAAGGGGATATAAAGAACTTGGGGTGCAGCCTGTGCTGTTGAAGCTAGAGAAAAGGTAATTCTGCAAAGCCCATAAGGTCCCCAATCAGTGTGCCTGTGGCACATAGTAGCTGCCTTTTCAAGAATGGGGCTTCCTATAAAACAGGATGGAAAAGCTTACATAATCTTTTTAATACATGCAGCTTTACTGCTCCTCAAAATCAAGGAAGTAAAGGAGAACAGAATTACTACTGCCCTCGTGCTCTTGGGAGGAAGAAAGACTCAGAATTGTTATTGCAAATATTCACTAAGACTGCAGAGAAAGTAGCATTTTTAATGGATGAAAAGCTATCTTCTCGCAGAAGGACATGATGCACACAATCCATTTTCCTTGCTGAGTTCTGCCAGGATGCCAGGGCTCCCCTGTGGGGCAGGAGTGCCGGACAGAGGGCAGGGCCAGGGCAGCGGTCACTCACCGACGGCGCCCAGGTGCCCGCCGTGCGCTGCCATCATGAGCGGCGTCCTGCCCGCGCGGTCGGCCGCGTTCACCCGCGCGCTGTGGCTCAGCAGCAGCTGCAGGCACTCCACGTGGTCAGCAAAGGCTGCGGCGTGCAGGGGAGTCCTGGGGAGCAACACCCACACAGCTACAGAGGGGCAACAGCCCAAGCCCCCCAAAAACCTCCACGTGCAAGAGGTTTCAGGGCTTTTCCCTGTCAGAGTTATCACCATAAGAAGGTTGTAGTAGCAGCAGCTGAAGTAAGTTAAATAATATTTCCAGTCTCCAAAGGTGGATATGATAGTGTGGAGATATGACGCTGTGAAGAATCTTGTATTGGCAGCCTATTTATTTTAATAGAGGATATTGTGTAACATGAGAAGCAGTACAATCCCTCGTCCTTATTAATCTGATTTTACTTTTTAGCAAGCCTCAGTTGGGAAGAACTATCAGAAAAGAATAGATTCATTATTTTAAAAAATTTAAATATTTTGAATTGTAGTCAAAGACACTGCAGCAACAAGCCACAAATAACTACACTACTATAAAGGGCAGAAGGAATTCAATCCACCTTGAAGGTTATCAGTTTCTACAAGACAAAGACATTGGAATTCATTCCCTGTGGCTCTTTGGCATTTTGGGTCGGAAGGGTGACTGCTAGAGATGAAAGATAGTTGGTACACAGCCCAGCTCAGTGCTGCTTCTGTTTTGCTTATCAGCAAAGGTGAGGTGCTCTTATCCTCACAGAATTATGTAATTACTGAGGGTATTAAATTTGTTCTAATCAAAGAAAACAATAAGTGTTCACTTTTTAGAACTTTAGCAATTTTAATTAAATATATACATATATGGTGAGGAGATTCTCAATGTGACAAATAAAGGATTGGGCTGAATGCCCATCTCTTGCTGTAATAATTTTATTTTCCTGGGTAAATATTCTCAGCTGTGTGCCCTGAGAATGCCAACATAACATGGAAACCATTAATGAAATACTTTTCTGTATGTACATAATATCACTCCATTTAGCAAAGATAAATGTGTTTAAACATTTAACAAAGCAAACAGGTCCAGGGAAACGGCCTATAGCCATAGCAGTTCTAAACTAACAAAATACTATTACTTCTATATTTTTTCATATGCACTCTGACATTGAATATTTCATATTCTTGCTTCAAGTGAGACACCTTTTAGCTGTGCTGTAAACTGCTGTCTGAAAGAGTCAGCATGACAAGTCTTAGCTCAACCATAGCAGATAAGGATTAGTGCCAGAGGTTCAGAAAGAACTATGAAAAATACTAAATGGAGTCATGAGATGCAATTTGTCCAAGGAACTGTTACCTTCCTTTGTCATCCTCACAGTTGACAATGCTGGCATCGATGGCTCCAATGAGTAGTGATGCACAGTTTTCATGATCATTGATTCTGCCAAAGAAAACACATTTTTAAAAGGCCATGTCTACATATTTTTCACTTTCCAATATTGGTTTACTTGACTGCCCATTAATATTTCTTAGTGGTTATTTCTAAGTTACCCTAATATGCCTTTGTCTTAATGCTTTTAGTCACACTTCTGCATATTCATAATTTCTCCTTTTAACCAAACTGCATCTGCTATGATGGATTTCAGTCTCTAAAGCAAAGCTGATGCGTAATTCACTATGCACCAAGGTAATTTCCAAGTCCAGAACAAAGCTAGGATTAAAACCTTAATATCTTAAAATCCTTAGCCTGTATGTAAAACACCCCTGGGCCTGGAAAGCACTCAGTCATAGACACTTACATAAAGAGAGATTTATTCTAATGTTTAAGGTACTGAAACCTACATCTCCTTCCAACTCACACATTTGGTACTTTGATTTGATGGATGTGTTCAATTAACACTTTTTCTGGGTTCTGCTAATTTGTCTCATTTCTTTATGAAAATGAACAGCATTTAGTAACAGTAGTAGACACACAGCATAGGTAACACACTTCCACATTGGATTAAAAGCTATTTTAATTTTAAATTTGCACACATGTTTAAATTGCACACATTTTATTAGTCTTGAAAATTGCATACTCGTTTAAAATAATACAAATACTGAATTTTTTTTCAAAGCTAATTACTAGAAATTCTCATTTAAAATAATATGTTTCAGCCAAAAGAATTTTATTTCAAGTGATCAGCTTTAAAATCATTTACTCATGCAAATAATTTCCAAAAAAGCTTGGTTTATTCTCATAGTGCTACTTTCTGCAGACATATCCTAAAGCAACACTCAGTTGTTACTGGAGATTTCTACTTACACGGCACAGTGCAATGGAGAGAAGCTATTACCATAGAACTTGTGGAAAAGTTTTTGTTCCAATAGTACCTCTATGCAGTTTTCATGACCTGTGAGAGAGCAGATATTTCACAGTGTTGCACAAAGCAGGTAGTTCACTTAATTCATATTGGGCTTACATAGGTTGGAATCTAACACTTTTAAGGTCAAAATTGAACATGATGTGTATATAAGCTCTTACGTGATAAATCAGAGGATTTTTAAATTTTATGGCAGCAGCAAGAGAGATCTGGGCTAATATTAGCATTTATTAAGAAAAAAGGAAAGCAAAAAAGCTCTTTTTAATGTGGTGTCATGTATGTTGCATTACATCCAAAGCTTAAATGTCAGTACTGAGAAGCTTTATCCTTATATCAAAGAAGCTTTATCCTTACATCAAGCAATGAGTTCAGATTATCCATTTTAGAATAATCAGTTCAGTTCAGAATATCCATCTATTCACATGGTCTCTTACACCAAGAGCTCAAAGGAGCATTCCTGGTCACACAGAAATCAATTACAGCATGGACATGAATAAAACCAGAATTTCATCCTGGCTTCTTGTGACTTGGAGCAGACGAGCCGCAAAGTCCCTGGGAGCTACGAACTGAAGGGTGCACACAGCAAATGCTAGGACAGACAGCACACAGGGTTCATTTGCCTCTTCATTGCAAGCTCCTCCACCAGCTCCCTCCAAGCTGACCCTGGCAGCAGCCCCGGGAGAGCCTTACCATTGTAGGAAGCCCAGTGCAGGGGCGTGTAGCCCTGGTTGTCCTTGAGGCTGCAGTCCTCCTCGGCAAGTGCCACCTGCAGCAACTCGCTCAGCCACGTGGCGTGACCCCGAGCTGCTGCAAAGTGCAGAGGGGTCCTGCCTCTGGCATCTTTACACAAAATAGAGACTTCTTTCTCTAACAGCATCTGAACACATTCTTCATGCCCAGTCATGATCTGGTAACAAAGAAAGGAGTAAAGAGGTTGACGTAACACAGATTCTTGCCCCAAAAATGCAATGTGATTGACACCTGTGAACATGAAATGTGTGGATGGAATTCAGCAGGCAGAGATGAGAGTCCCTTTGCTCACCTGCTGAACTGCTCACTGCAGTTATCATAAAGTTCTGTATAAATATCATCCCTTGCATCAGCTCCACATTGGGTAAGAAGCTAGACTTAGCTAGGAAAGTCAGCTTAGTCAAGCTGGACTAGAAAAGATTAGACCTACCTCAAGTTTCACTGCCTCTAGAAAAAATCTTACAGGACTTGCACCATTCCAAGAAATATGAAAGTAACTACTGGCCAGTTCTTTCAAAGAAATTATTTTCAGAATTCTTAAGCTGGTCAGTTACAAGAATAATGAGTTATTATAGAGTGTCTAGAGAAAAAAAAAAGTGATCTAATCATTATTAACACAAATGTGAAATAAAAGCAAAGCATTATTAAGAGCAGATCTGCCTTGCTTTGCATCTCATTGATTATGCTTGGTCATGTTTCCAATCATTTACAGTGTTCTCTAGATTTAAACATCCCTGTACTTATAAGTGAGTTGTAGTCACAGCAAAACAAATAATAAAGGATTATAAAAATTAAGTCACCCCACGATGTAAAGCTGTGCATCCCAGGAGATCAGCTGCATCTACAGATGCTTCTTTTTCAAGTAATAAAGAAACAGCATCAATGTGCCCATATGCCACTGCAAGCATTAATGGAGTTCTAGGGAAAAAACAAACAAACAAACAAACAGAGCAGTCATAGCTATAAAATGGGATACTATTTGTCCCTGCTAACTTACACAGAGAAATCAGGAAGCTCTGCATTTCTTCCCACTCCTACCCATGAACCCATTTCTTTTCCCCATACTCATATATGACACCCAAGTGAAGACCTTTAGTATGAAATTATTGAGATGTTTAACAACCAACTGCCAGGACTGAAATAGTAACAAACCCACTTGTAAGCAGTTTACAGAGCAACACCATTCAAGACAATCTGTTCCCTTAATAACCTACAATTACTGTCACCTCCAGTGACACAGGAGTTTTACAATACCAAGTCTTGTGAATGCCTGTCCTTGCTAGTTACCAAGATGACAATGACCCAAAGTATTTCTTTTGCAAATGCTGCACATTTGCTTAAAGGGGATGAAGAGACCTGAGGGAAATATTCAAGCTAAAAGTTAGACTAACATATCTTTCATTTGGTTCTGAACAAGATCTATTCTCCATCTGGTTTTAGGCAGACTAATGCCATTTAAAATTAAATGTGCAGACATTATATGTACAACATTATATGTTCCAGACACCCCAAATGAGTTTCTTAAACTATTCACATTTTCACTTTAAAAATGTATCTTATTTTCCCTCTATAACAGCCATTTAAGAAGCAGTAAAGTTTTTGTAGGAACATCTCAGATGCATATGTCACCTCAAATAAACACTGTGTCCTACTGCACCAGTCTAATGTATCAAATAAACCCTAGAATAGCAATCTTTTAGAAAGAAGATGACTTTATAGAAATATCTCAGCAGCCTGTTCACTTTTTATTGAATCTGGCCCTCAACATCTATAAAAGACTGTTTAAAGTATGGAGCAGAGGCTAAGATTAATGATTAGTCCTTTCCACATGGCTTACATCAACTAAATGCGTACTTTGTAATCTCTGCCAAATTCTATGAGGAGAAGTGCAGGAAATACAGTGTTTCAAGTAAGTACTTTTTTTGTGAGAAATAGGAGATGCTATTTGAATTACAGAGCTGAAAAAAAAAGCCCACAAAGAAAACTTACTGTCCTTTGGCGTCTGTCACATCAGGGTTGTCTGCAACCTCCAGCAACAACCGTAAACAAGGTGTATGGCCATTAATGACTGTAAAGGAAAAAAATGTATTTAATTTCAGATATTTTTCCACTGGAATGCTTAGGGATAAGAAATGCCCTTATAAACAAGGAAAATACTCCACCATATAACAGATCAACATTCCCCCAATTTTCATTTAACTTGTGCCAGTGAAATGGTGAGCTGTTTTTTCCTTGACCTCATGAAGGTGAGGACTGGTTCTCTTAGATACAAAAATCCCAAATGAGTAAAACAGAAATTGTGATATTCCCTTCTGAGAAGATTTCTACTAAAGCAGACAGCATTTCAAAATCCCCTAGACTGAGCAGGCAGGCAAGGCTTTCTTTGCTCAGGGTTGGAACACAGCAGGAAGAACATTGTCAAGGCTCCTTAATTTTATCTGCACTGTACAAGTGAGTACTTCACTGCTGCTATGAAAAAAAAATCTGTAAAGAATGACCAATGAAACAAATGCCATATTCATAAAAGCACAGAACACCAGAGACTAAAATTCCTTTGAGATTATCCATTTTATCAAAAATAAGACTTATCAAAACATTTGGGTTTAGTGGTGTTTGGGGATTTTGCTGGGGGGGGGGAATATTTGGGGAGGTTTTTTTGGGTTTTGTTGTTTTGGGTTTTTTATGTAACCCATTGCTGCTATGAAACAGCTTTGAGTCTCTACATTCTGTAGGGCCTGACACTGAATCCCATCTGTGTGTCAGCTGGCTCTAAGGCTTCAGACTTTCATGGGATGAAGAGACTGATATTTTCTTCTTTGAAAAACAATTCCTGTGCTCAGTAGATACACGTTGTGTTCTTATTACAGCAAGTCATGCATTCACACTGCCTACACCCTGTGGGCTGAGGCAAAACCCTTGGACACCACCTATGTCACATCATGCTGGCAGAGAAACTGGTGCACATCATCACATTTAAATTACTCATCCAAAAATAATCTTAGTTGATTTACCCAGAAAAATAAAAGGCATTTTTAGTTATTTACCACTAAATAATGACATATAGATAACATGTAAACAGTTCTGCAGGGCTGGTGATTCACTGGATTGAGGGGGGAAATAAAGGTCTGTTCTTTTTCCCAGCAGGAGGAAGAGAAATCATAACTTGTTCACAAAGATGTGTGAAAATGATTTTGGTAAATGAGTTTCAGAAGAGATTCTCCCAGGAACTCCTAGGAGCTGACCCAGTGATTGCTAAGCATTACAGACCCTGCAGGGAACATTAGTTTTGCCAACAGACCCACAACACTAACACCAGGGGAACACTTGCAATGGATTCCCCAGCCTAGCCAGAGGAGAGGCTGGTGGTAATGAAATTACACAGGGAACATATCATTTGGGCAAAGGAAATTCTCCATGTTATGAAGCCAGAGGAAGTCTATTACTTCATGGGTACAGTCAGAAAAAAGAAACACTTCATTAGGTGAGTTCTCAAGTCACAAATCCCTTTACTGACACAAAGGTGCAGAATTCTGTCATCCAATCCACCACTGAGGCCTCCTGAGCTCAGTGTTCAGCAATTATGCTGGTGTAATGAGAAGGAATGAGGGCAAACAAGTTGAAGGGGATGGGCACACATTGCCTTCGTGTTTCTTCCCGGTGCAGCACGAGCAAGTGCTCATTCTGTGTGTGCAAATGCACGCTGGCACTCAGGGGAATCATTCAGCAAGAATTCTGCTGGATTTCTCAGGAGGCACCAGCTGACCTCGCACACCTGCAGCACAGACTCCGAACGTCCAGCAGCTCCCAGCAGGTGGCACCAGCCTTGCTCCAACACTCTTCCTCCCTGGGAACGGCAGCATGGAAACGGGCACTCTGCAGGGGGATGTCTGGAGCAGGGGGGGGTAGGAGCTTTACCCAGAGATCATTTCCACAGAACTCTACAGAGCTCTTGAGTGGAGGGTTCTAAACGTTGTCTTAATGAATATTTACCTGAAGTGCACTTAACTCACATTTGAAAGTTTTCAAATTCATGCCAGTGGTGAATTTCCTTTACTAAGGAGTTCAAATACTCGACCCGTCTGTGCATTACTTTCCATTCTGCTCAAGGTACATGTTCCCTTTTGTGTCTCATTCCTGGGTAGGATTTTTTGCCTTTTTTCTTGGTTGGGTTTTTTCTATATGTGTGTGTTTGCTTTTAACACATATCTATCTGACTTATTTTGCTTCACTGCAAATTTAAAGAACAATTTATTTGCACTCCTGGGAATGCTTTGTAATCTGAGAAGCGAAAAGCATAATGGACCAGAAAAGTCTGCAATGAATCTTCCTACTGGTTTCACATGGAAGGCACTCAATACTACAGTGATGGAGGTGATTAAAAAACAAATTAAAAGGGGGTGGGGGGAACACAATCTGAAATTATGTGAAGGTAAGAAAAGTGTGTATTAAAATAACATCTTCCATTCAACAAATGTACTCAATTTATTCAACAGATTAGTATTTTAAGTCAGAGCTGCTAACAAAAATACGGCTTTGTTACCATTCACTGTACTGAAGTACTGAAGAACCTTTATGGTTCAGTTGTGACAGCTGGAAACTTATGTCACTATAACCACATTTTTAAATAAATGCAAATCTTTGCTATAGTGATGACGTGCCAGACAGTCACACCTTGTTCACATCAGATCCCAGGATATGTTTGAAGTAACTACAGGGAAAGCTCTTGATCACCCCAGCTTAGTTTTGTGGTAGCACTAATATTGATTTCAATTAATTAAACCATCAGTATTTATCATGGGGAGGAATGTTCTGAGTTCTGATGCAAAGTTTAAGCAGACAGGAAGCATTTTTAGTATGCAGTATGGGTCTGTTACGAGCATTTCCTTCAGTACTGCAGACAAAATTGCTAAGTCTATTTGACCTCTGTTTCTAGGTTGCACTTACATGATCACACACAGAATAACCTGATACTACAGAATATATATGCATTTCAGCAAGATTAAAAGATAAGCAGGAAAACAATTAAGTCTGGTCCTGAATTAATTATCCACGTGGTATTAATTTTCCTTCCCACTAGAGGCCACTGCTACCCTGCACGGAGCCCCTCCTGGACCAGCAGAGGAGACACAATCCCTTTGGCACCTCTGCATGTTTACCTGACAGGTACCTGTCAAATAATAACCATCAAATCAATGACAAAGTCTACATTTCCCAGCTCATTTTGCATGTTACATAATTAACACCCCACACATGAGGAAAGGAGCAGGCTGCCAGCAAGTGCAAGTTTGCAGGCTGGCTCAGGAGGAGGAGCCTGAAAGAGGGGGGTGAATTTCTGTGGTGTTGCCACTGCAAATGGGTGCAAGTTTTGAACACCAGAACATTTTCATTGCCAATCAGAGCCCACATCTATTTTTCAACCCTTCTTCCAAAGGAGAAGCAGCGAGGCAAGTGTTCCCTCTTCCCCTGATTATTTGGCTGAAGAAGCAGCAAGGGAAGGTGTCATGAGGGAAACATCACACCTCCTCAAGAGTAGGTGGTGACAGAGAGGGGCAAGCAGGTAAGGGCAGAGCAGTAGTGGTATGCAAAAATATGGGATTCTGTATGAGGGATGACTGAACCACAGGGGTAGAGGAGAAAAAGATGAATGAAACAGCAGAGAAATGGTTTAAATGTACAACATCAGCAAAAAAGTATCACTCCTCAGGACATGTGAGAATGTTCCTCCCTTTAGAAGAAATGTGCATAGCAACAGCAGGTAAGTAAATGTACCTGCTTCAGTGTGGGAGGGTTCACACCACAAGAGCAGCATAAGATCACACTCACCTGAGGCATGGAGGGGGGTCCTTTTGGTGACATTGTCCTTTACAGTGACAGAAGCACCCTGGCTGATGAGAGCTTCCACACACTCTGCATGTCCTCTGAATGCAGCCAAGTCCAGAGCAGTGCGTCCCTTGTCATCCTTGATATCCAGATCCACCAGAGATTGCAGAAGCACCTCCAGAGCTTGATGATGACCATTATAGGCCTAGAATTATGAAATGTGTCATGTAAAGGACACAACTCCTGTCTTTCAAAGACCTTTCCTATAAATTGTGAATAAAATCCAGCCCTTTCAATGTCTCCTAAACACAACAGAAATCTGTTTTATTGATTCCTTATGACTCTCTCTTCAGCCTGAAAGGATTTTTCCAAATTACACTGTACCCAAGAAATTTAAAAATTCCTAGAGTTTAGGAAAAGAAATTATGATTCTTGATTTGCTCCAACCTTCTAGTACAATCCAAAGTGAGGAAATTTCAGGCAATAATTTGCCAAGCCAGCACAGGTCAATCAGCAATTCATTTTCCACATGCTACAGTATCTGACAGGGAAACATTTGCTTCAAAAACCAGATTTACTAGAGAGCTCCATGGATTATCACCTGACTGGTGCTGAATTCGACACATGTGCTGGTCTCCAATTAAAAAAAAAGTGATTCTCAAACCAGATTATTGTGCAAATACAAACTTGACCTGCTGTTTACAGCTGAGGCTTCATGGAGAATTCCTGCCAGCAGGGTCATTTGGTAAAACAACTCCAGTGAACAAGCAGATGCACTTCCAGACCTACAGCCACCCTGGGGTCAGCAGCACAAACAGGGGCAGCATTGCAAAAACCCAGTGAACAGTGCCAGAAATTGGAAATGTTTTGTTCAGCTTTGTAGGGCTTGCCCTCCTCTCCTCACTGCTGTATCAGAGCATCCTTTTTATTTACAGCCAGTTGTATAGTTAGTGTTATCAGAGTTGTTGAAGCTGTGAACTCGCCATGCCTAAAGACATTGAAACTGCTGGATCCTGTTGTGATATGCCAGTGTCCATAGCATTCTCACAGGGCACTGCTGGGCTTTAAATGCTGTCCCACACCCTGCTGGGTACCAAACAGTCTTTTTGCACTGCACCTCTCCACCAGAACATCAGAGAATCTCATTCCATGAGCAAAGCCTAGGCTCAAGCTTTGGCCACATATTTGTAACCTGGTTCTAAATACAAGTGTGAATTTCCATTTAATTTCACTTCAGTGTCAGTGTCATCTTCTTAGCCAAGTGTTAGAGTCAGGAAGAGCCAAGAGCTTCAACTGCCTAAAACTTAATTAACAATTCCAGCCCAGAACCTGGCTTTGTTACATCCCTTCCCACCTTTTTCAAAACAAGCCCACAGTTACACTTGCTTCAAAGACAGAGATTAAGGAACTATTCTAGGAAATACTGATCAAATGCTTTACACATCTCATACTTACAGCTAAATGCAAAGGACTTTTTGTAGCTGCAGAATCAGATTCCTCAAACACATTGTTGGTTTTTTCCAGAAGCTGGGAAGAAAAAAATAAAGTCTTAAAACATGAGACAGGATAAATTTTCATGGACTATAAATCTGTAAATCAGCAAAGATGTATTTTGGCCACAGTAATTATTGAAGGACTGCAAAGTATTTTCAAGCTTTTCTGCACAGGGTAGAGCAATAAAACCAGTTTAAAAGCTTGTCATGAACATCCTTACCCTGATTAATTAATTTCCATGAAATCCTGGGGCCTGCTTGGGTGAGAAAGGAGCCCTTAAAACAATGGATTTGTGGAATAGAGCCCTCAGTAAATTTACATTGCAGAAAGCTCAGTTTCATGATTATACAGCATGTGCAAGCCATGTCTGATACAGTGTTTTGGGTAATTCTGACACATAATTAGCACTGGGAATAATTATAACTGAGCTGTGAATCACTGATAAATTATAAAATTGACTCAAAGAACAATCTGCTCCTGCAATGACAGCCTTCCAAAATGCAACATGTCCCTGAACTCTTACAGGCATCCAGTAATATCTAGTAACAAATTTGTATAATCCTCTTCATTTTACAGCTTAAAACCAAGGACATTTCCATCCATCTAGAAGGAGGAGCTATGGAAAAGCACCACTCCACAACAGGACATGGACACTGACAACTTCTCCAGCTGAGGCTGCAAAGAAAATCATACACAGTGTCGAGAATGCTACTGACAATTCATCATTTGTTGAGTGGCACTGCTCGTGTCCTTGGCCTTTTGCTTAATAATTACTCAGAGTTAGTCTCCAAAAGCCTTTGGGACTGGAAATTAGCATTTTACAGAAAATCACCAATGGGAGGCTGTATAAAAGACAGAAAAGCATGACAGTCAACTAAAACTGACTTGTAATGTTTCTAAGACTAGAAGTACATTTTTCAGTCTTTCTCAAGGTTTTTCACTTGGTTGGTTGGCTGGTTTGGTTTCTGGGGTTTTTTTAAGACACTAAGGAATTAATCAAAAGACTGAAAAATAGCAAAGTATGTGAGTTTTTTGACAATCTAGACAATTTTAGGCTATGATAACATAGAACATTCTCCGAAGAGACCATGAAAGGCTACAAGGGGCTTGCCTGTGCTGCAAGATGATGGCACATTCCTAAACAATGATGTGGGCCTGAACTTTTGGTGTAACAACTTAGTCTGCAATACAAATTCACCTTAATAATGCATAAGGTGTTACAAATCTCTTATCCTGAATCCTGTGGAAAAGCTAGAAAATTAGGCAGCAATTTAATTTACTTGCATATTTTGTGCCTAGCAATATGTCAAGACTACGTGTTGATAAAAATCATAAGCAAGTAGGTGTGTGTATTAACAGGTAATGCAAATTTTAACACTTCCCTGCAGCTAAGAGGAAGAAAAAAAAAAAAAATCGAGCCTCCCACCAGTTTCTTGGTAGGTTTGGGGCAGAGTTAAGAAACTCATTTGGTGTTGCCATGTGGAACCACCTCCAGTTGAAACACTGTTCTTCTCTTATATAAGAGAGCTGTGAACAGGATGAAGCAGTAGCCAGCTATGAATACACAAATGCATCTGATTTTCTCCAGTGTGTAAACAACCTAAAAAATCCCACTCAACAAACCCAAGCACTAAGCCTGTTCCCCTGCCTACCTGATAGTGGCCTTTAGTCTGTGTCCATGAGGCCAGCACAGCAGACTAATTTAATCATTTTTAATTACATTTATCATCACCATGCTGAAATTCCAGGATCAAAATCATAACAAGTAAATACTTCCCTTCACCTGTCAGAAGGCTCCAAAAGTCTCCAGGAACAAGGCAGATAATTGCCTTTCAAATAGATGAAAAAACCCACACAGAAAATTGACAAAATTAAGGCTCTAAAGGCACAAATTGTGGGATTGGAGAGCCCCTCACAAAAGGCATCTCCATGGCTTAGTCAAAGCAGCTTAGGCTGGTGCAGACCAGGCTCAATGAGCTTATTAGTCATAAGGCTGAATGTCTCCATCAGAAAGTCAAGTGCAAACACGAATTTGATGGCAAACCTGGAAGCTCTCAGAAACAGAGCCATACACTGCAAAAGGAGAAATTATAAAGAAGAGCAAGAAGAGGAAGATAAAGGATACAGCACTAATAATGTTTTTTGCATTCCTTGTCAAGCATCGTTTTTTAACAATTAAGTCACTTGAATGATAAACATAATGTACAAAGAGATAAAAAAAAAAAACAAGTCCAAGTCACCAAGAAATCCTCCAGTTTTACCAGTGTTTCTATGGTTCTAAGGATGCTTTTATAGTAAATTACATATATTTGCTATAATAACACATAGAACAGTGTGTCCTTGGGGGACTCTAGTTCCATTATACTTGGAAGAAGCTATCCATAGTTGCATCTGTTTATAAAAAGGTAAATTTATCATTCAGAGTCATTTGTTCTGGCAGCCATGGAAGCTTAAATCCCAGAGAGCTCACAGAGCAATCCCAGCGTGTCTGCTGTGCTGCAATCCATCCCTGCCTGTGGAGCTGCATTTCACCAAAGACACACAAATAAGCATGAATTGCCAACAGTTTACGGATACTGGTGGCTGACTGGACCATGTCCCAGCATACTGCATTTCAATTTTTTTGAGATTTTAGAAGTTTGCCTTGTAGCAGATTGCATTTCTCTGTATTGACTGCCACAGATTTCAGGTGGATGTCAGAATTGTGCAAAGACCCTGCATGAGAGGGGCACTCTCCCCTGTGGGCAGGTCACCACCTTTCTGAAGGCAAGGGTACCCTTCTTCTCTTTCTGCCTCTTGGGAATTCCCAGCATGACCCTTTCACTTCCTGTGACAGCATCATTTAATACTGTAAGTAATTTTGTGAAGTCTTCTTCAGACTCAGGAACAAGAATGCTTTGGGAGATGCAGACTAAGATTAAACATCAATTATTCAGTTCTAGTCTTACAAACTAACAGCACTACAAGGTTACTATTATAAACTCTCTTCCCCAGTTCAGCATGAAGATGAATAACTTTTACAGTTCACACCATTTCAATGGTGCAGTAAGGGTATTTACAGGCATAAGAGGATTTACTGCCTGATTTTATTCTGTGGTTATAATAAATGACTCTATAGCAGGATACAGTGTGGGCTCCCCCCTTCATTTTTGGGGCATTCAGATATGCCAGTTAATGAGTCAGGATATTTCCTATGATTGTCCTCATAATATATGCCAAAATTCAGCTCTGGTATTAAAAAAAATAAAATAAATGCAGCTTCATGGAGCATGTCAGTAATTTAAAATTACCATAAAGCAGAAAAAAATGATAATACTTTCATCATGCATAAAAGGTTAAAGCTGCACTTTTCAAAGCAAGAGTCAAAAGAAACTCCAAGCCATAGACAATGAAACAATGGGAACTATGGAACTATCTCAGACCTTTCACGAGAACAGAATGTGTGAATCTGTCCAAGCCACCATGCACAGGCTCCTCCAGGCACAGCCATTGCAGTGCACTCCCAATAGGTATGTCCCAGGTTTGTGCTAACTGACACTGAAGTTAAAGGGACTTTTCTCTGAGAGTTCTACTGTTTTATTAAAGCAGCTTTGACATTCCAACACACACCCTGGCAGTACTGCTGGTGAACCCCTGCAGTTTGGTGCCATTCATGCTGATTGTAAAATGGCAAAGCATTAGACTGGCTGTGTATATTCTAAAAATGACCTTTACTCTGAAGAGTTATTCATCTAACAGTGTTCAGAAATATCCACACATGTGAAGAGCTAATCAAAAGGCAATAAAGACAAAAGAAATGGTTGGAATTCTGCAGTGATGCTGCTGATCACTCACAAGGTCATTCAGAAGTGGCAACTGGTCACGATTTTTAATGTCACTTTCAGAACTGAATACAAATATATGAGCTAGGTGTCACTTTCCATCTCATATTTCCTGATAAATTGCAACAGATAATTGTCTCTCCTCTGGGAAAACAACCTACCACCAGCTTCTTTTAAATAAAGGCTTTTCCAGCAAGTAGCCAGGACAAGATTGAAAACCCTCATCAGTTGTTTCTGATGATACAGAAAAGAGCAGTAAAATGAACCTCTTCACTACTTTATCTCTAATCAGGGAAGTACATTTTAAAAATCTCAGAATTGTTCCTAATTGATGAAAAATTCAAAGGTGAAGTGGCACAAATATATCCTCAGGGGAACAAGCAATCCTGTAAGCTCTCTCCATATTCATAAATACACATGATCAAATTATTTTCATTTGATCAGGTTAAAACCAATATGCCTCTTAACCTAGTGCTGATGCTTTCCTAAGATCAGGCTTTAAAAATCCAATTCATCAGTACTGGCATCAATTTCACTCACATGCACAGATTTGGGTGAAGTTAAATTAACTTGAGCAATAAGTATTTTCACAAGAGCTCAGGCTGAGCCTGAAGAGATGTGTGAGTGGCTCTGTGCGACTCCTCCAGTAGAAAGTTTAAGTACCCAATACCCAACAGACCAGTCACCACCATGCAAACAGGACACTTACCTGGCATGTCAGAGAACACTGTTCAGGGCTTTAAACATGTCTAAATGTAAAACTCGAGCAGGCCTCCAGGCCCTGAGCTGTTCTCAGCTGGGGCTCTGATCTTCTCTTGGAGCTCTTCCACTCCATACAAAATCATTTCATGTTAAGCCACAGGAGTGCCATACTCAGTGGCTCATAGGGACAGGTGATTGTCACCCAGGGAGTATTTAAACAATGCAGAACAGCTCCAAATGAGAGTGAGAGATCAGCCCCAGCACCAGCCTGCCTCATATGTTGGTTAACCCTTGGGATGTAGATGTCCAATTCCTGTGTCAGTCAGAGCAGAGATTTGAACCTGGGACTTTCACACTCAAATCACAAAATCATGTTTCTTTCTGGCCAGAAATTCTATCTCAGAGGTTCTGTAAAACCTCACACTTTGCTTTAAGGACAACTTTTGCAAATTGTACAGGTGTGCAAAAGGTATAGGAAGGCTTATATTTAGAGAAATTATTAGAAGTTTCCTCTTTAGATAGAAAACTTGAGGACTGGTGAAATATAGTGACAGTCAATTTTGAAAATGTGTATTTCAGTGTTATTTTTGCTACTCTCCTCTCATTTGAGCCTCTACTCTGAAACACAAGTACTTTTTAAATTCAAGCTCGCTTGAAGCCACGTAATTTACATTTCTTCTCCAAAACACTTTAAAATTGGCCACAAACTTCCAGAAAACAGCCAAGTGTGATTCCATTTCACATTCCCAAATGCAAGGTTACTTTAACATCCAGGGAAGTGTCATGCCAGCCAGGTACGTGCACTGCACTAACGTGCCCCTAAGACTGACTGAGGAGAAGCAACAGCCTCGGGCAAAGCTGGAGCCTGCAAGCAGCAGGAAGAAGGAATTCCAATGGAAGCAGAAGCAGCACACATGCAATTGCTTCAAGTACATGGCATGCTGGTTAAGAGTTGTGATTCTTCTTCCTCAGGCTTCACCAGAGTGAATACAAGGATTTGCAAAATACTAAGAAGATGAAATAAAAATACACAACATGCAATCGCTTTTCATTTACTCACTATATCCAAGGGAGTTTTGCTTCCAATCTAATTAAAAATGTCAATTAGAATTAGAATAATTAAAGACAGAAACACTCAAGTGTAATGGTAATCTGAAAATGTTTCTTGGTTTATTTTTCCTGTACAATAACTGCATTGCAAGCAGTGCATGAACAGAACCATGGACCTGAGCCTGTGTGCCCCATCCCTGTCTGTCCCCATGCACTGTCCAACCCAGCAGAAATACTGCTGGAGCAATGACCCCACAGCCATTGTGGACAGATATCAGGTACATTACTTCATAAGAGAGGAAGGAAGAGGGGAGAATAATGACAATGTTTAAGATCAATCTCCTCAACTGACAAAACACAGATCAACAGATACATAATACACACACACAGTGGGAGGCTTTGCTTAATGAAGTGAGATTGCTTTGTAAACCTACAAATACCAATAAAACAGCGACAGTTTCTGCTTGAAATTCTGCTCATGCAGGCAAACACCTTGCCTTGGATAAATAAACCTGACTGCACCCCTAAAATCCCAGTGACCACAGATCTTCCTGAGAGCCTGATACTCTAATGCAATGCAATATGCCTTGATCAAATGTCCTTTTCTTTGGATTCAGTAGATTTGAGGGAGCCAGATATTCTTCACACATAACATTTAAACACCACACACACAGATACAGAGAAAGGTATTTCAGGCAATGGCAGAAGTCTGTGATCTCTTTCCTAACTGAAGGAAAAATATCTCCTTAAGTTCTGCAGTGGCCTTGCTGTTCTCTGTCAAAAGAGTGTCTTGCTTCTCCACCCCAGGAAAATAAAAACACAGACTAAAAAAGACAAGATGTGTCAGAGAGACAGAAAATAAACCCCAGAGATGCTAAGCAATACTCTATCCTACAAGGCAAAGTGCCAACAGGGTGCCAGGGCAAACAGTAAATCCCTGCCCTTGTTGATTTCCTAAGCAGCATTAGCTTTTTAGAAAACATTTTTAGAATCCAAATTATCTGCTTTCCAAAACATAAAATCTAAGACAAATTGCACTTCTATAAACTAACTTGTATCAGTGTATCTAGCATATTTGGGCTCCCATTGATTATTTAAACAGTGGGTACATATTGCACAAATACTGACATCAAAACTCAACCAATTAAATCAGCCTACCACGATTTGGAGGATTCTACAACTGACAGACAAATTAGAAGTATGAAAGTTATTTTTGAACATTAAGTTCCTAAATTGTTCTCCTTTTTAGAACCACTTAAGTTAATGACTTTGTGCTTCTCTGCTCCACATGGAAAAGCTCTCATAGACACAAAGTAATTCATCACACCAAACACTGCTGCCCCTGGCTTCAGATAACATGCTCCCTCTAAGAAAGAGGGTGTTGGTTGTGGAGACAAACAGGCAACTATAAAGGAGAAAACCCAGGTTGTTTCCCCTAAATAAAGAGATCTGGGTCAGAAGGAGGCCCAGGGGCTGCCACTGGACAAGCATTGGAGCCAGATCCCCACGTGGATAAAAGCTTTTTACCACCTATCCCAGCCCTGCTGTGCTTCACTCATCAGTAATTACCAGGTCCTGCTCTCAGATGGATGAATGAACACATTTGTGTTGATAGGAGACAGGTAATTAGCAGCAGCCACACTGGAGATTTATGGAGTCAATGATTGCAATTTCTCCACAGGTTAAGGAAGCAAGTGTTGGAAGGCATGGCTTATCTGCCTTGCAGTGCAGAGCTGCTCTGATAAAGGTGTTCCCCAGCCTCTCCATTCCCAGTGTGCCTTTGTGCTGGCCACACACCTCCCTCAGCCCCTGCTCCCCAACACACACACAGGGATTTACCTCTTCTTCTGGGCACGGCTTTTGGTTAAACCATGCTCCCCTCCCATCCTTAAACAATTTAGCCCCTGTGATGATTCAATTTCTTTAGTCAGAGAGGGAATTACATTTGCTGATGGAATAAAGAGAAGAGCAGATTAAAAGAAAAAGTATCCATTGTTTCTTACAGTCAGAGAAGAGATTTCACTAGAGGAGATGGGCATTTCATTCTGTTTGGCCTAGCATTGCACAGAAACCTGGTTTTATCAGCACAAAGTGCTTGACTGTCTCTCTGGGTAGAATTCTAATGTGAAATTACAATTTAAATTCCAGTCTTTTCACACCAATAAAGCTCTTGTGATAAGAGACCATTTAAATGTAAAAAAATCCACAACATTTTTCTTTTTTTAAAGGAGTTTGGTAATGCGATCAGCTCTGAAACACCAGGTAGCAGTGATGACCGGTATCACTGACTGTAAGCAAAGTAATCCCCAGCCTAAACAAACCTGGGGTTATTTCTAGAAGCAGGAAGGCAGGTGGGAGTTTCAGTGGCTTGCAAGCACACATGCCCACCATTCAGCCTTTATGAATGGCTCCCTACAGATGGAGAGACAGCTGAGGAATCAGCTTCCACTCTTCTCTTTTTAGCAACATCACATCACTCACTGCAGGGCAAATACCCCACTAATATTCCAGACAACCTAAAGGTCCTCCAGGAAAAAGCTTCTCTTGTTGAGCCCTGTGGTTGAACACACAGAACATAAACTTGGTTTGGGTCAAAGATATGACCTTTTTACTCTTAATCCTTATTTCTCCTAACACCTCCCCACAAAGAAATGTAGCTAAGTTCCAGCCAAGGTATTGGACTCACGGGAAACACAAAAGTCAAAGAATGAAAATACGTTCCCATAGATAAACCAGCCCTTCCCTAACTGCATTCAAATGTGTAAATATTTTGTAATGCTGAGAAACTGTGGTGCTTAGAGCACAGACCAAATTACCCAGTGAAGGAAACTCCACTGGATATTACATTTTTTTCTTTGGATTTACTTTTAAAAGTAAACATTTATTTAGAAATAAGGTCTTTTAAATACCTACTAAAAACTGGGGGGAGGGGGGAAGGCAAATAAAAAAAAAATCTTACAAGGTATTTTATAAACTTGACACATTCTGGAACACCAAAATAATTCCCTAACATTTTGCTGAAGTTTGGTATTGTGTATGTAGAGAACTACTAGCAGTCATTACTCATAGGAAAACAAGATTATTGTTGTACCCACCTTGACTTAGTTTTGACCACAATTAAAGTTCCATATTTCATATGAACTCTTTCCTCTAACAGGTTTTATTAAAGTTCCATATTTCATATGAGCTCTTTCCTCTAACAGGTTTTAGGACCATAAAGAACTGTCTTGCTCTAGGCAAGATAATTCCTAGTTATTTTCATTTATCAGCTATCAATAACAAACAAAAATATTTACCCAGGGGATAAAATAGTAAAATAACAGCTAATATGGCACTGAAAAATAATGGTTTATTTACATAATCCCACTTGACTTTGTTTTCAGCCCTTTTGCCATCCTGAATCCCAGCATTGCAAAGAAATCAGTGTAATGGTGATGCCTGTATCAACTAGTTAGAGTTATGTAAATGTAAAGCTGTTAAACTCAGGACTTGGTAACTCATGACAAAAAAACTAAGTCAGCTTCTTCTGCCAGTGGGTGCAAAGATGACAGATCCTGGTCCTGCTCTTGGATGAGCACAAATGCTTTCTGACACATTTACCCTTTCTATTCCAGAGAGAAAATGACATGCCCGTTACCCTCCAAACACCAATGGAAAAATCCTGGTTCCCCAAATGTTTCAGGCTGGCACCCCAGCACACAACACTGGTCCTGTGCATGCAGAGGACTAAAATTCATGGCAGTTGTTTTTCACCACTGTACACACAATAGCTGTGTGACTCTAACTCTGTAAATGATGCTTGACCTTGGTTTTCCATACTGCAGCTTTAGTCACAAATACAGGAAGACTGACAGGGAAGAACTTGGAGTTTATCTGCCTCAATATAGAACACTTGCTGCACAGCTGTCTCTGGCCCACCAGATTAAAAGAAAACCCAACACCTCTGACATGCACTGCATTCCCAGCTCTTCCTTTTGTCTGCCCAGCCTAAGCAATGCCAGGATTTGACAGCAGATCATTGCCTGCAACTGAGATGTGCAGGAAATGTGCCCAGCCACAAGTACAAGAGAAGACAGGGGGCCTTGCTCCATTTCCAATCTGTGCCTCACAGCACACAGGGACTGACAGGGAGGCTGAAAGAGAATCCCCAATGAAGATGCTCCCCCTCCATCCCCACAGGCAGAGTCACAGTGATCAGTGCCAGAAGAAGGCAAGGCCAAACTCACTGCCACAAGCAACAAGGAGCAGTGCTATTTAAAGTGTCCTAAATATACATGCTTGCAGGTGGGAGCTAAAAAGGCTCAACACCCCACCTGAAATTCTGCCCCAGGCCTGCCCTGGCAGAGCTAATGCCCCAGGTTTCCAAGCTGCTGGAACCAGCTGCAGGCCAGCTGCAGCGTTTTCCTGTTGTGGCACGTGTGGTGTGAAAGCAGCATGTGCTCTGCAGAGCTCCTACTCAATAACCAAATACTTGACTCTTCAACACAGAAAGAAAGAACCAAACAACACATAACACTAAACAACACACAGTGTTCTCACTAAAGCATGAATATCTATACAATTTTCCAATTGGAGCTTAGTTTTTTGGAAGCAATTAAAGTCAATTGATATGTAATATATACTACCTATTATATAGCATATATAATGTATATAGTAATAATACATGTAATATATATATTACATATATATAATTTTGGATCATCCTGTATATCAAGCAGTTAACTCCCACCTTTATGACACTTAAGTCAGATACATCTATAAATCCATTCTGTACATCTCCCAAATACAATGTTTGGCTAAAAATTGTTGGCATCTTAGAAGATGCAATTGCTAATCACTCAGACCCAGAATATTAAAAAAAGAATAACAAAAAAAAAATTAATTTTTTTTTTTAAAAACCCCAAAATTCTCAGCTGCTTTGCATATAAGGTTGATCTTGATTATGGTAACTTGGTCAATGTTGCCATTGTTTCGCCAGAGACAAAAAAAAACCTGCAGGTATAAAGCAGAAGTTATTTACTCTGTCAGTATGCAGGTCAGATAAAATGCCAGGTGGATCAGGCACATACACTGTCATTTACCAGGAACTGTCCCTTACTCCTGGCACTTAGGCATACACTGGGAATATTTTGATCACACTTAAAATTAATTTGTGCATACATAAACTCCACTCGAAGACAACCCTTAAGCACCAGGTTGTTGAATAAGGACTTGATTATCAAGATAAACATATTTTTTAAGATACATCTGGGTGCAAATATTTGGGTTTACTGCCTCATATTGCAGGTTTCTACAGATTTCTTATTATCCAAAGAGCTCCAATAGTAGCCATGGGGGGAGTTCCCCATGCTGGCACAGGCACATTCCCTATCAGCAGACAGGGAAGCCCCAAGGCGAGCACTCACCAGCTCCAGGCACTGCCGGTGCCCGTAGGCAGCCGCGTAATGCACGGTGTTGTAGCCCTCCTTGTCCTGGATGGAGGGGTTGGCATCGTTCTGGAGAAGGAACTCGAGACACCTGTGGACAATTCACTGGGGTAAATGTGGGCTCCCAAGATTTAACAGGCTCATCCCTTGCTGCAGCTGGAAGTGGCACTGAAATCTGGCAGTGAATCCTGTACTTCGAGCAGCAAATCACTTCTCACCAACAGCTCCTCACATTCACCATGTTTTTAAACAGAAAATCCCCACTCCTCTTTGAAGATCAACTTCATGGAAAAGATCTTCAACCAAACTCTTGTGGCTACTCTAGTCTACAAAATTGATTTTCTGTTACAAAACCTGAAAGATTCTGTACATATGACATAAACAGCCTAGAACTGCTACTCCTCACACAAAAACTCAGATATCAAACCATCAGTCTCCAAACATGCACTAGGGCAGGCTGGAGAACAAAGATTTAACTGAGTTACATGAATATATTCTCTTGTTCATTGACTTTTTTTCAATCATGTTTTTCAAAAGATCCCTTTTACTCTTTCCAGCTCTTGCCACTTTCTCTTATACCATCGAGGTACTGTCATTTTGTTATTAGTACTTCCTTGCCTAGCCTGTAATCTGGAGTGAATGTAAGGCCATTATATCATAAAGGGGATTAAAAAAAAACATTAAGCAAACAGATGAAAATGTTAATCCAAGTGAATGCATTGAGAAAGCCATTGGCTACTTCCTTTTGCAACGTACAGACTGTGCATGACACTAAAGACACTGCATGATACTAAAGCACATGATATTAAAGAACTATAAAATTATTGAAGCTGTGCATCTTCCATTAAGAAACAGCAACAAGCACAGAAACAGAAATACCAGGGAATATGTGCACAGAGAAAAGAGTGGAGCTTTTTCCTTTAGGTTAGCCCTCATTGAAGCCAAGCATTGTTTTTAGCAGAGCAAAGGACAAGCAAGAGCAGAGTGTAAGGCTGCAAGCCAAAGCCGTGGCATTCTCCAGGAATGAAGTCTAACTGCATTTGTGACACCAAACTTACAATGCAGCTTCTTTTTCCTTCATCTCAGTGGCTCTTTCAAGTTCTTCAGCATTTTCATGGGAGTTACCTAAAATATTCTTTCTTCTTAGCACAGAGGACAGAAAAATGCAACTTATTCTCAAAATACCACACCGGTGATTTTGATGCAGTCTGCTACCCACCCCCAACCTCCTCTTCAAGGAGCTGACTTCCTCCAGCCAGCAATGAGGATTATTCTGAGTTAAATGAGTGCACTGCATAGGTCTGCAGGTAGTAAGCTTTCAAAGCTGGGGAGACAACCATAGTGTGGCAGTTTATTGCCCCCCAGGTGAATGCCGGAAGAAAAATAATTTTTAATTCTGGTTTCTATCAGGTACAGTTTGACCAACATTTTCTACAATCCTTCTGTTTCAACCACAGCAATGTTTTTTCCTTTCCAGAGAGTAACTCAGGATTACTACACTTTGCTTTCTCCTGCAGTAAGCTGCTGGTTCTTCTCTAGCACTTAGGATTTAGAGCAACTTTAATCACTGATACTAAATCACTGTCTCGAGTCTGCATGAGCTGACTGGCCTCACTTTCTGTCAAATATCTTGGCAACACTGTGTGATCTCAGTCAGGTTCTTCTCCCTGCACATTAACTACCCACATCCAGAGTTAATGATGAACATTCTTTGGAATGAGATCGCCTGACCTTGCAAGTTTTTTGACATTCAGCAGGAAAAAAAAAAGATTTGCTGACCTATAAAATCATGGTCTGCAAATAGCATTTGATCTATGTAATAAGGCTTCTTCCAGAACATCTCAAACTGAAAAATTTAACGAGAAGACAGCATCACCACATCAGAATCAATTTAGGTTTGGATTGTGAGGACAAATAAAAGCCATATACTTCTTCCAGAGTTCAGGATGTGACTAAAATAAGCTTTTTTTTTTTTTTTTTTTTAAATGAGGGATAAAAGTAGAAACATCCTGAAGTTAACCAAGAGCTTGTTTAAATGCAGGAACCTCACCTACCAAGAACCAAAAGCTGAAAAACACACACTGAATCATCATTCTCAACCCCCCCAAGTAACACCTCACCCTGGTAGGACAGAATTAGAAACAGGCAGTGGTGAAAGCCTTCCTACAAGCTTACACGGGTTTTCATGCCAAGCACAGACCTCTGATGACTCTGCCTCCTTCTCCCCAGCACTGTCCAGGTTTGAGGGTGATGGGGAAGACCTTTTTTATATCAGCACTATCACAGAAAATTATGAAGAAGCTCTCGAGGCTCTGATGTGGCATTCAGAACTCTGCCATAAAGTTAAACCAGACTTCCCCTGCCATGGCACTGAGGTGGAGCTCTGTTAGGAGAGATGCAGCTGTACTTTCACCACACCTCACTATACAAGAAAGCAAAAACTAGATCCTTAGTGTCTAGAGACAGACACTGTGAGACAGAAAAACATAGGATGACCTAAAATAAATACAGTTT
The DNA here is from genome assembly GCF_023055355.1 of Agelaius tricolor. NCBI lineage: Eukaryota > Metazoa > Chordata > Aves > Passeriformes > Icteridae > Agelaius > Agelaius tricolor. The sequence goes on from NW_027269270.1 coordinate 7,976,261, forward strand.
GCTAACAGTTTTAAGAGAGAGCTAACAGGATAATTGAGTCTGGTTTATACAGTATGTTATAAGGAAGAGATTGGCAGAATGTTCAACTATCTGGGAATTAAAATTGCAGTCAGAAACCACAGCATTTCTAAGTTTTGCAGCTGTTTCCCCCCCTTCTCACAAGAACACCACTGCGTTCTGACAAAGGCTATTCCTCAGACATCTCTCTAAAAAGGCAACCTGTTTGGACAGGGTGAGCATTTTTATCTGCTCTGACAGTGGAGTGAGACTGATGGTTAGATCCATCCCACCCTTCCCACGAATCTGTCAAAATGCCAAATATCTGTCTGTCACTGCAGTCCCACTAGAAAACCTCTCCTCCTGCCATCTCTTGCTCTATCCCTTCTGATGGACTTGCAAAGCAAATGCAGAAAATTGTCTGAGCTTAATCTTGTGAGGAAACCACAGAGAGGAAAACAGAGGACACAACACTGTGAAAATAGTTCTGTAGGGCAGGCTGGCTGCAGAACTGTGTCCTCCTCCAGAGGTAAACCGTGGAGCTGAAATGCCACATCATCTGGGGGCTTGGCTTCCAGTCACAGCAACCCACTGTGGAGCTATGCACACATCTGAGAGAAATTCCTGTGCTAGTGGGATCATTCTTTTGGCTCAAACAGCAGAGCACCATGAAGAGACTAAAATGACACTGGTTTAGTGAAACACTTGAGGCAGGAGTTCCCCAGAGCTCTCTTACTTTCTGTCCATGTCAGAAGCAGCAGCGTAGTGCAAAGGGGTGCGTCCCCAGTCGTCTGTTTCATTAATATTGGCTCCTGTTGTCACCAGGGTCTCAATGCAGTGGAAATGACAATTTGCAGCTGCATAGTGCAAAGGTGTCCTGGAACATAAGTGGCAATTTGTTACCTCATATTCCAACATGTACTGAGGAGGATAAAGATAAATCTTCATTGCTGCATTCCTACAGATTTCCAGCAGTCAATATCAGCGCTTTCTTTTATGGAAATTTAACAAAATATTGCACTAATAGGAAGTTCTGGTACTGCTACGAAGCCTAACAGGATACAGAGCATCAATCTCTGTCCTGCAAACAGCCTGAAGCCTGTGAGAGCCTCTGCTGTGGCCCTGCAGACACGCTCCTTCTCCCAGCTGGGAGGCAGAGCACAGCACCGTGTCCATCACAGCATCTTGTTCAGCTGGCATAGCAACGCTTTCTGAGGGGGGAAAACCCTCCAGGAAGCACAGCCAATGGCAGCTGTCCTGCCATCATAGCTCAGGTGCTGTCTTGGGAACACCAGCACAAGAATTTAGGCAGTAAGGAAAAAAGAAAAGCTGTGATATTTTTAAAAAGAAAAACTCAAGAGGGTGGGATAGCTTTAATGGATTTAATGAAGCCTGCACCTGTGGGGCTGGCATGAAACTGCAGCAGCAAGGGTTCTGCAGAGAAGGCCAAACTACCTGATTTTGCTACCATTTTTCATAGAACATATGATTTTCAGTCTGAGGCGGCCTTTCTTCCTTGCCTGATAGATTCTTTCTTTTTTAAAAGAGCTTTGTAATTTACCTACCTTCCACATTTGTCCTTCTTATTAAAATCTGCTCCACTGCTTTGCAAGAGTTTTATACATTCTACATTACTGGAAAGAGAAGTAAAGAAAACAAAACGTGAATAAAACAGAAGCTTACACCTGCATTTCCCCCTGCCCCCCAAAAGGAAAAAGTTACTCTAGTTATTTTTGTATTATTTGCTGTGCAAAAACTATAACATAAAATTCAATCAAACAGAAAGTGAAGCTCTAAAAATAAATTATTTTCTTTTTATTTTTTTCACTAGAAAACCTCAATCTTCTCTTCTGCAGAAGAAAATAATTAATTTTCCAAAGAGAGCACAGTAAATGTGATCAGTATGTTTGGAAATTTTCAATGGCAGCTGTACTGCAGTGCACCCATTCTGACCTGGTATTTAATAAGGGAACTTTAAAATTAAGTTGTTGCTAGCTTATGAAATGCCAGTCTAATAATGAAGAGGTGACATTTAACGAAATCCACCCCCACTCAGCAGAGCATTCAACAGTAAGCACTTTGCTCAAATCCTGTTTATTTAACGAAATATAATCACAAGAATCACTTGTAGGTATATTCTGATATGATTTGTTGACTATTGATGGATTTAAGCCCATCTCCAAGTGCTTTGTTAGCAAAGGGGTGTGGCTATTATAGTGATTGTCACATCAACACTGCATTTATAAAAGTGGAGGAGAATTTACCACATCCTGGCTGTTTCTTCGTCTTGTTTAAAGCCAGGTAATTTTTAATAGAAAACAAACCAGCTGCATTCTGAGATCTTTTGTAATTCAAAAAAATAAATGTAGGACTCTGAGCCAGAAAATGACAAAGTAGTGCAGCACTTTCCAAGACTGCTTGTGTTTCACAGGGGCATCACTTGTGCTCACAATCAGATGAGCAGACCTTTGAAATTCTTTCCCTAGCACCCATGCAACTCCCATTAATGTGATGGCAGTAAGAGGCCTGTGTCAGGAAATACACTAATGGCTTTTGTAGATCTCCAACTACAGAAAAAAAAGGGACTGGGTGCAATAATGCAATATTTTGGTGTATGTCGATCCCAACTCTAAATTGCTGTTGCATAAAATAACTATGGAACACTCACCACAATGCACTAAAAATAAAAACGCTTGCTAGTGATGACAATCATAATAAACCACTGGGAAAATATGGTTTATTTTCATGAGTCACTTTTGCTTCTTACTGAAGCCTCTCCTTCTCTTTATGACTTCCAGGATGTTTTTAGTATCCTTCTGGGGTGCAACCTTATCAAAGAGGTAGCATCTGAACAATATTAAAATAATCTCCATCCAAGTAACTGTCGTACCTCTTACACTAAAGTGAAAATAGTATCAAGATAAATAATACCAAAACAATAATAAAACCAATATTTGGATCAATTTTATTAGGGTTTGGGGTTTTTTTCCCCTCAGAAACAAAAACTTTGTGATACAGATTTTGGTCCACTGAGAAGAAAAAGCAACTTCCAGAATGACTGCCAAGTATTTGCTGTGGATGAGCATTTCTGCTTATTATAACCACAGAGAATTCAAGGGCTGTAGCCAAGGCTCCATTTCAGCAGTCTTCTGAGCCATAAAGTACTCAAACAGAAGAGTCAAAACTCAATGCTTGCCAAACATTGTGTCCTTTTGCTAGATTAACCTCTCAACACTTCACTGACTGGATTATCTGGAAATATTTAAAATAACTGGATGCTACATTTACATCTTAAATTGAAGCATTTCAATTTCCACTTCGATTTCACTTTTCTGCCCTTCCAGCACTTTTCAGGAACGCATCACCCTGAGAGAGGGGCAGCCTTCTCACTTTCTAATTTGGAGGCTGTGGGTTTGGTTTTGGTTATTTTTTTGTTGTTGCTTTAGTTCATTGTTTTTTCTTTTAGAAACTTATTGCACCTGAAAAATGAAAGAGAGGGAGATGAACTACATTTGAACTCCAAGGCTGCAACCTGATGGGCACTGCTGCACAGCTGCATTTTCGGACAAGGACATGCTCCAGAGATGGAGGCCAGGAGTACCTCCCCTGCCAGCAGCATGCCAGGAGCTCCAGCTCCTCACTGGGTGTTCCCCACAGACCGATGCTTTCCTGGAGACTGCTGGCCCATTGGTGACTGTTGAGGCCTGAAAGCTGAAACAGCCTTCTCAGGGCATGAAAAGGAAGAGTATTCCCCTCTGCCTGAAACGCATGCTTCAAATCAACCCAGCTCACCCCACACAAGGGCAGGGGCAAAAGAGAGCCTAAAATGACCCAAACTATGGCATCAGGCTGCCTTGCACAGCAATAAATTCCTCTGTGGATAGCACAGCCAAGCTGGCTGGCCCCAAATGTGCCCCAGGATGCCCTAGAGCAGCCTCAGTGCAGGTACTCACCCTCCGGCAGCGGCCGCGTGCAGGCACGTTCTCCCGAAGCTGTCGGGGGTGTCTATGTCAAAGCCTGCAGACAGCACGTGCTCATTACTAAACAAGGACACTATGCTATACTTTTGTCCTAGTTAAACCACAGGAAACATCGCAGAGACAGAAAAATCAGTTAGTTGGGAAGAAAGCAGAAGGCAAGGCACAGTCAGAGAGGCTGGCACGGGGACGGCGAGCAGCTGCTGGCACTGGCAGCGCTATAAAAGAGGAGCTGTGACAGTGACGGGAGCCTATTTCTACACCCAGCTCCTCCACACCCCTGTCTGCAGCCTGGGATGGGTGTTTGGGAGGCTGAGACAGCAGGACAGGAAGACAGAGAACATGGAGACATGAGGAAGAACCACAGAGTCAGCCTAAACATGAACTGGGGCTGTTTTCATGGCGTGTGGTTGTCAGATTGGGAAGAGGCTTCCAGCAGCACATGGGAATATTCATCAAGATGCACGAGGCCAAGGCTGCAGCCTGACAGTGCTAACTGTGGTCATCCAGAGTGTTTTCTCTTCCTGTCTAGTGGTCAAGGCCAGAGCACACCAAGTCTCAATATAATAGGGTATGTAATTACCATTTTTCACATTTCTTTTATACCCTACAGGACTCAAGTTAAGGGGGAAAAGTAGCTGTAGGACATTTTACATGTTAAGTAATGAAGGAGTTTTCTAGAAAACTCATATGATCTGGGTCAGGATTTTTTAACTCATAGGAACTCTTGCCTGGAAAAAGCAGAATTTGGGATTTGGCCACTAATTACTGCCTCGTTTGAAATGGTTGCATAAGTAAGTTCTGGCTCCTTTGCTTTGGGCTCTGGTGAGGATCCCAAGCCTGTTCTCTTGACACTGCACTTCCATTCATTTTCCCTCTCATGCCCCCAGAGCTTTGGCCAGCCTAAGTTCTTAACTACAGATTCAAAAACACACTTTAGCTGCATGCAAAATACATCATCATCATCATCAGTGAACTGTAAATCCCTGTGCCAGTGCAGACCCCAAGAAGATAATTTCAGAATTACTCCTCTGGTGGGCAAGGGGGAGAATCCCCAAAGCAAAACAAGATCTCACATTCCTACAGTTTGGAAAGGGGTTCTAAATTTTCTCCCTCCCCAGAGTCTAAACTCTCTGCAGGGAGAAAAGAGCTTTGGACATGAACAACACAGGAAGTACCAGCATGGCTTTGGGAAAGCCTTGCATGCTCTGGTGCACTGCCCCACACAGCCCAACACAGCAGCACTTTCATTAGAATAACTCACAACAAACATGGAAAGGGACTGCAAGCAGCACAGACAAACACTGCTCGAGTTCCAGGGACACTGGGGGATTTACTCACCCGATGACAACAATTTCCTGCAGCAGTCTGAGTGGGCATTCAGTGCTGCTAAGTGTAAAGGGAACATGTTGTGGATCCCACACCTGAAAGGGACAACAGCCTTGTGAGAAAATGCAGGTTACATACACACACAGCACATCAAAAGCTCCTTGCAGAAAGGCAACATTTTCTCATGCTTTTCTAGGAAGATTCTTTCTTGGTGCCTGCCATTATTTTTATCTGTATTTCCTTAACAGCCTTCTTGAGAGTTAAAAATATTCTGATGTAGCAAAATCTTGGCATTTTGCTTTGAACAGAATGTGGCAGGATGGTTTGCAAAAGTTCCAGGCGAAGCCAAGGTAGGGGAGGAAGTAAGAGAGCAGATACTGCTTGGAGACAATTGCCCAGTGAGCCACAAATTTCTGCACCAGCTACACATACAGCAACTGCCATTCTGAGGGAAATGTAAATGCCAAAATCTTCTCTATATTATTTCTAAAATTTTTTTTGGCAGATGACTCTTCACACTTTCCTTTAGGCTCCCATGTCAGTTTTCCTCCACAGCCTAAGAACTAATAATCTAATCTTCCTATTTGCTCCAGCTACTCTCCTCACCTCCCCTTTCACTTTTTCCTCCCTCTTTTCAATCACACAATAAACTTTCAGAGCAGACATGATGGGTAAGAAAAGAAAGGGCGCCTTTAGATTGAGCCTGTTTATCATTAGTCTAATTCCATATCAGGCAAACATGTAGTTTTTAAACAAGCTGAGCACTCAGCAACTTTAATTAATAACAGGAAATCATGCCAGTTCAGTCCCTAGGCATGCCACTGCTCACTGTCTTAGAATGCTTTTGGGTCTGGACATCTTGGTGTCTTTCATTCAGCATTGTTTTGTGCAAAGCATCTTGTTATTCTAGAAATATTATCCTGCTGGCAGTTCTCCAAGTGCACATAAACATGGAGCCTCTGAAAACAACTAGCTTGACAAGATTATCATCTACTGCCTGCTCCAGCAGATTTTTTTTTTAAATTACAAACTCCGGAACAATAGCAGATGGATTCCTATCAGTCCTTCACTTCTGTGAGACAATTGGTGGATGGGAGAGTATGATCATCTCATAGGAGAGGATTTCAGATACAGACCCAAAGACAAAAGATCTTGTCTTTCTAGACACCATAAATCATAATTACTTAGGAAGCTTAAGACAATAATTTTATGTGGATATTTACAAATATATCTTGCTATCTCCAGGATTTTATACATAAATGTATTTAACTAATTTGGGTTTGTTTTCAAAAATTTATTATTTCCTGAACCCACAGGCCCATTCTTTCTCTGTCTTCACATGTCCTCCTTGCTGCTTCACTACACTGACTTGTGCTGCCATACAGATTTGAATTTTACTATTAGCAGCATCTATATCTTAGAGTAAATCTATTAAGAGATGATCTGACAGCCTGTTCTTTGAAGAAAACATTGCAAGCTCCACTGAGCTGCTGCATCTGTACAAACAGGTTGCATTTTCTAGCCATGGATTCACTTATTTAAGGGAACATTGGACATTGCATATTTCCCTCTGCCTCCTCCTCCACCTAGTTATCTAACACAGTACTATTCATCTTTTTGGTCAAGATTTCCACCCAGCAGATGTTTTGGCTGGTTTCCACTGAAATCCACTATCTGCACCTTTGCTAGCCTGTGTCCCATTTCTGCAGTGCTGTTCACACTGGTTCCTCCTATCACCTGGACACTTGCCCTTGCAGTGCATTGCCTTAAAGCCTGGCCAAGCTGTCTGCACTGGTGAACAGTGCTGCAGAATTTTCTTTCCTAAACCTATTTGGGGAGCTCACCCAGAGTTATTTACATGCAGCACATATTGAAAGCACATTTAGCACAGGCAGTAGCATCATTTCCATCTGCCTGCTATCTCTGAGCCAACTTCTTATTTCACTTATTTCTGCTGCTGGAAAAAGTATTTTATTTGATCAATGTTCCAGTTACCCAACTGTGAAATAGAAATTTCTAACTGGATAACCCTGATTCCAAGAGTGGAGTGGGCTATCCCAGTGCATCTCACTTTCCCTTAAAACCTCAAGATAATAGTGACTGACTGTACTGGAGAAGGAGAGAGGAAAAAACTACATTTCTGTTAAGATACCAAGATCTTCATGCTAGCTGTATTAATAAAACCCAGTGACAGTAGCTGAAACCTGTGGAATTGCATTATTCATGCCAATTGAAGATCTGTTCCACGTTCTGAGTTTGTAGGGTGACAGTTGTACTTAGCAAAGAAGAATGGGCAAATGTGTCACTTGCATGAACACCACCAAGCAAATAAACAAAATACTGAGAGCTGCAATTCTCTCCCAAATTCAAACCAGTCATTTGCATTTGAAAGCAGGGTTTCCTAACTAGGTACATCAAGAGAAGCCCCTGATTTCTAGGGCAGGTTCTATGTAAAAGAAAAATTATATTTTAGAGACATGTGGAGGTAATTTCCAAAACCTTACATTCATGAAATCAGATGTTGCTCTGAAACACCTGGTACAGATATCCCTCATGGCACTACATTATCCTGATCTCATACCCCTGTTTTTATGCCCAGGTTTGCTACTTCCTTTTGACAGACCCTAGGAACCTGAGCATAACTAAACAATACTCAAGAACTCTCTGTGTGTATATATATACACACACACATCCCTACTCCATGTACATTACCACCACTGTCCCACATCAATGCTTCAGGGAAAAGAAGCAGTGCTTGTGCAACCTGTAATCACGCAAGTGGGAACAACAGGAACTGAGCAGAGTTTGCTTCCCCTGCACACTTCCCAATTGTTCATATTTTAGTCTCATGTCACCCACTGAAGTACAGTACAATTATGCTTGTCAGTTTTAACCTTCCCACTTCAGAAGCAGTTGTGTTTCCAGGCATTGGACACAACACTTGATCCTTACAAACAAGCTCCACTTGAGGCACCTACTTGGCAGTATCGGCTCCGCTGGTTATGAGGGTGTTGATCAAAAGCTCGTGTCCGTATCTTGCAGCCACGTGCAGAGGCGTGTTACCATCCTTATCTACACAGTCGATTTCCCCTCCTGCAGAAGAGATTTTCATACAGATTAACACTGAAAAAGTCAGCATGAACCAGGGACCACAAGTGCTGTTTGTCTCAGCACCATGAGCAGCCCCGAGCTGCTCTCTTAGCCACAGAGACACTGAGTTTCCCAGAGCAAGGACCAGCACACAGCAAGCTCTCAGCTGTCAGCCATGGTCTGCAGCAGCACTCACACCTCCCTCTCCACCTGCAGTGGTGGGGAAGAGTGGTGGGAATGGGATGATGTACAAGGGTCAGGTACATGATTTGGATTTGCTGCCTATCTAAAGGTACAAATGGGTGCCCTGAAATAAACTACAAAATAATCTGCTGAAACTGCACCCTCATTTGTAAAGGCATTGCCACTCAGCCTTATCTGTACAACAGTGTAAATTAGAGTTCACTCCAGAGGCCATCAGGAACACACTGCAAACAAATGTGCTGTGTGCTTTTTGTGTGTCTTACCAGAGCACAACCAAACAGTGCTTATGTAGAACTTTTCCTTTTGCAATTTAAACCTGGCATCTTGTGTTTTATTCACATAAGGAGGAAAAATGGATTATTTCTTTAGATAGATTACAGGCAAGTCCCTGTTTTCTTTTTGGACCAAGAACTGTAACTTTTTCAGTCTCTCCTTGCCAGTCAGGTTTACTGCACTCCAACTATTCTCTCTTTCCCCCAGTCCTCTCCAGCTGGCCTGCATCCTTGTGGAAGCAAAAGCCAAAACCAGTACTACAGCTAACATCTCCCAATGCTGAGCTAAGCAAACAGGATTACTTCATGCCTGCTGGCTACACTCCTATCTGTGCACTCCTGGACATTGCACAGCACCATGGACATCCATTATCCATTTCTTTAAGCACCACAACACTGCTGACTTGTGGTCAACAACTTTCTGATCCTCTACAAGCCCCAGATCCCTTCTGGAGGGACTGCCACCCACCTGGCTGTTGACATTCTGAACTTGTCCAGCTGATACTCCTGCCTCTGTGGGTGATTTTTCTTTTGCTAAACTTGCATTACAACCTCTGTCTCCAGTTCTACAGGATCATTTTTCATTCTGACTCCACCTTCTGCCAAACTAAGTCTCTCCCAACTCCATTTTTTTTCTCCAAATGTTAAAAGCACATTTTCTATTCCATTATCCAAGCATCTAATGAAAATACTGAATAGTTCCAGACTCAGAAGGGAAACTGAAAACTCCCTCACTACACCTTCCATTTCAACAACAATTCATTCATTACTAATCTCTGAGTGTAGTTTTACAATCAATTATGCACTAGCACTGTAGTATTTTAATACTCTGCTGGTTTGCTGTGAGAATGCTTCCTGAAAGCATGTAAAAAGTCTTGCTAACATCAGGATATGGTAATATTTACTACATGTCTGCTACTCACAGGGTTTAATTGCAACAGGAAGAGCTCTAGTAAAGCACTACACAACATGCCCTGAGAAGCTGTGGATTCCCCATTCCTGGAAGTGTTCAAGGACAGGCTGGATGAGGCTCTGAGAAACCTGATCTAGTACAAGGCATGCCCTCCCCATGGCAGACAGGCTACAACTAGATGATATTTAAGGTTCCTTCCAACCTTTCTAATTTCTAATTTTTTAATGGTGAATGAAGGTCAGTGAAATGCTTGAACAGGTTCCCTGGGGTAGAGCATCCACCAGAGGAGGTCCACAAACAGAACTGCACACGGAAAAGTCAGAAAAGTGTGCTGTGTTTACAAAGCCTATTAAACTGCTGTAGAAGAGAACTGTGATGTTCCAGCTTCTTTTACTCTTGAGAAATCTATGCAAGATATTGCCCACTTTGGCTGACCTATGTAACATTCCCCAGCATTTCTTTTTCCTCATTTTTAAATAAAGGTATCACACTTGCAGTTTTCCAATTTTAAGGTAATCCATTCTTCATCTACAAGCTGCTAGAGACAGCAACCAGAAATTGAGACACAGTTAGCCAGCTCATTAAGTACTGCAGAATGAAACTCTATTGCTTTAAATCATTGACATTTCATCTTCCCCAAGATCCCATGGCAATGAGGCATAAAGTCACTTGCAATGAGATCTGTGTACAACACTAAAATTAGAGGGGCAGAAAACCAAGAAAGAAAAAAGTGAAACCCAAGTAAGTGGAAGAAGAGTAGAGAGGCCTGAAGGGCACATGAAGAACTGCCAGTCCTCTCGCACACAAATCCAACAGTGAGCAAACAATGGCTCTAAGCCTGAGCCTATTAGACTAAACAACTAAAAACTGCAGTAAAGCACAGTTTCTTGCATTTTGCCCCAACCCCCTTTTATTATTACTTCTTTTTTAATCCCAGGAGAGAGATAACAATTTGCATGATGACCTGAAAGAAGCATGATCTACTGGAGACCTCCATTTTAAAAGACAATCTTGTTTAAATGTGTCATTACATTTAAAGCACAATTGTTCAACCATCTCCAATATTTCACACTTCAGTTCCAAGTTGGGATTTTGGAAAACAAAAAAAACCAAGCAATGAACAAAGCCCAGATCATCCTGTCTCAGGGAGTAGCCCAAACTGGGAAGCTTAAGTAAAGAATCAGTAATAGCAACCTCTGTCATTCAGAAACAGACCTCTGCCAGATCTCCAACAAGAATAATTGCTATATTCTATAGTATTCTTGGACAAAAAAAGTTGCCTGAAAAATGACAGATAATCAGGAATCCTGGCTATGCCAGAACAAACAAGGCAGTACTGCTCCTCCCTGCTGAGTACATATGCAACACTTCATGGAGACAGTGGCAAGGGATGGTGAGAAAAGCACAGCTGCTGAGTGCAGAGTAGAAAAAATGGTTTGAGCTCTAAGAACACCAGGGCTCCCAAAGGAGGACAACGAGAAAATTGTACATCTTTCTCAGCAGAAAACAGGCCTGAATACACCTATGAACTCTTGCTTTCAGGTTAAGAATCTCAGTAGATCATCTGGCCCACTGTCAGCTGGAAGATTATGGAATTTTGTTACCAACCAAAATCTGAGGTTGTGATGACATGATGGAATGAGGGCTGTCAGTTCAGCTCAAAGGCACAAGTTCATGGAGCTGCCCTCTGGGCCAGAAGAACTGAAAACTGCAACAGTGGACACGCCTGATCTCTGGGAGAGCCAGCCACTCCAGGGGCTCCCAGAAACTCACCGTTCTGGATGAGGGTCTGCGAGCGCGTGAACCTCCCATGGACAGCTGTCATGTGCAGGGGGCTCTTCCCATCCTTACTCTGCCAGGAATGAAACACAGCACTGCTTTAGCATGTGAAGGCTTATGAAAGCAAAGATACAGCGAGTACAGAGCAATGTTTTGGGTTTTACAGAAAGAAACAGACCAGGAAATCTGAGCAATGAGAAAAGAAATGGGAGTGGTACCGGCCTCCACTCACATCACTTCATGTTTATTGGCATGGGGTTTCACCTTCACTGGCAAGCACAATCCCTAACTTCTTCTTAATAATTCTGAGTTTAAACAGTGCATTGACTATTCACTGATCTTAAGGGACTTGCCAGAGATGTTAAATGCTGGAAGTTAAATGCCAGTTTCATAGATGGGAAACTGAAATTCAAAAATTTTTAAGAAAAGTAGCCAAAATCTTGTATGAACTCAGAAGACCTCAAGTTTTCTAATAGTTATACCAGTACCCTCTGCTGGATAACAGCAAGTTCCTTTCAGCTTCATCAAGACTGTGCCTTCAAGAATATTCAGTTATCCTAAGGAGCATCAGAGTTTGTAAGCTGGGGGTCTAAAGTAGGCAACAAGCAACCCTGGAAAGGGAACTTTTTGGAGTCAGGTTTAATTAAATCTACATTATATGGGGAAGAAAAACACTAAAAAGGAATAGTTCTTTGACTTAGCACCATTCCCTGAGATAACATTTGGACAGAGGTCTTGGGACTATATTTTAATACTTTTTCATGTCTTCATGAAAGTGGTTGGCCTGGAGTTTAGAGCTCTTATTTCATTTATCAAGGCACTGCAAGCTGCCCTGCTGGGATGTAATCTCACCCAAACACTTTCATGATCAACATTCTCAGCATCACTCCAATTCCATCAAGGATTTAGAGCCATGCTGTAGCTGTTGTTACAATTTCCTCCTGAGACATGTAAAATAGGCTAAAGTAAAACTGTAAAGCTGGTATTCAAGTTTTACCTGAATATTAACATCTGCCCCATTATTCACTAGTAGTTCAAGACACAGTGCTCCATGAGTGGAGGCAGCAGCAAAATGCAAGGGGGTGAATCCATTGTTATTAGGCTGATTTACATTAGCACCATAGTCAATCAGCTCATTAACAACAGAGTCCTGACCATTGTAACAGGCAATGTGAAGTGCAGTATTTCCATAGATGTTCATCTCATCAATCTGAAATGAGACAAGGAGACATAGTTAAAATTACAGACATCGGCTTAGCATTTATGTAATGTGTCACACGCTGCAAATGGAAATAGCTGGAGGCCTGAACTGTCATAGGGCATAGTTCTCACCAGCACATTTCATCAACAAGTTATACTCCCAGACAGCTTCCCTTGGAAAGCTTTACCTTTCCTATTATTAACTTTTTATCCTACTGACAATTTCTAAAACCAGTGTGAAGCTTAAAGCTGATAGCAGGACTACGTAATGACTATATCGATGACAAAATTCCTAACAAGCTGGAAAGATTTTCAATATAAGTGGAAAAGCAGGATGAATAAAAAGCTCACAATCTTTATATTTAAAAAGATTACAACAGTGACTATTGAGTTTTTGTGAACAGAACCAGGCATAACAGCTGTTTACAGTTTTATTTTGGATAGGGAGTGGGGGTATCTGAGCGAAAGCAATGTGAAAGTGCACAGATATTTACACTTCAATAAGAAACCACTTTCAGTAGCTCAGTATTATAAAGATGTAATTAAGATTACATTACTTCTTGATGACCAACTTAGTATTCAACGGCTTTTCTGTAAAACAGGACAAGACAGATTGCACAAAAGACTCGGGAATGGCATGAACAGTCTTCCATGAAACACAGGCGTCTCTAAGATCATATCCCCAGTGGTGGAGAATGTGGAACTTAAAGGGACTTATTAGCATAGCACTGTTAATAACAGGAAACAGCTATTCCCCTTCACAGCCAACAGCCTGTGAACATGAGCTTTTGATAATTTTCTGGCAGGTCAAGTCAGCTGAAAATACCATGGCAAAAGCAATGTCTTTATTGTGATTAACTGTCTGATCAGGCTCCTCTGGTCATCTCACCACTGCTTTGAGGAATTGGCAATAACAAGAAGTCTGTGCCCTGAAGGAAAAAGTTATTTTCCAGAGTGAAAACAATCTATCTGCTACAGAGGAAATAAAGGTCTGTAAACTGAAACAGCCTGAGCTGCTGTTTAGTAAAGTACTCAGTGTATAAACTGAGAACAACCATTCAGTGTATCAAAGGAAATGCTGACCCAAGGAAAATTTCAATACTCCATCTTCTTCTGCAGGAACAGGATGTACCTCCTGATTCCTTCAGCAAGGTGGCCTGCAATTTACTGTCCATATCAGACTTTCTTTAATACAGAATGTGTCCTGACTCTTGAACCAATAAACCACATGAAGCATGAGGTGGTCTGGAAAATGGGACCCCTTTTCTTTAGAAGTCCCTTTCTTTAGCAGCATCCATAAGAAAGAAGAAAATACTATCTCTAAATAGAAATAAAGTGCACATTACCACATACCTCCACCCCCAGGTTAAGGAGTTGTTTCACAATGTTAATCTGCCCATTGGATGCAGCTGCATGAAGTGGGGTGTAACCCTTCTTGTCTTTACAAGTCACTTCTGCACCATGATTAATCAGTAAGGCAACAACTTCCAGGTGACCTTCAAAAGAGAAAAGAGAGTAATCAATGAGGAGGCCATCCCACAGCATCACTTCTCCCAGATTACTGCTTTCTTGCTAACACACTGCCCTTTCACTGCTGTTTCAAAGTGCTCCCACAGCTTTACAAAGGAAGAAAAAGCATTTTCATAAACGTTTCTAATCCTAGCTCTAGGCCATCTGCAGAAATCCATGCATTCACCTTCTCCAAATGTGTCAAATTTCTCTTTACTGAATTGATTTTCCAGTTGCCAAAAGAACAAAACCACACCTCTTTTCCATTTATTTCTCTCAAGCCAACAGAGTGTGTTTTATTCTCCCTCTTACAGAGCATAGTGATACAGTGAGCACAGGAGCATGGCAATGCAAGTCTCCCAAAACAGCATCCTATTGATGTCACCTGCAAACACAACTGCTAAAACTTCTTGGGTTTTGTTAGAGATAAAAAATAACCTTAATAAATTATAAAATTAAGAGGAACATCTTATTGCTTCACACTGAGACAGAACTGTCTGTCTTAGAATTAAACATTTATTATGTCAAACACCATACAAAGTTGTGCTCCATCTGGGTTGCACAGCACTTTCATGACAAGGGCAGCTCTGTCATGTGCAGGACCTAGGAAACCATATGTACAAAGTCTATAGATAATTAGTGTCCAAAAATAATTAAATATTCCAGAAACTCTGTGAGGGTTTACAGCTCTCATCTCATTATCTAACTTCTGTCTAAAATGCACTACAGACTCCATTGCTAATTTAGGCCTTAGATGTTATCTAAATACTTTTAAAAGTGCATAATGAATTTCTGAAAACATTTAAATGGAAAAGAGGAGTGGAATTGCACAGCACAATGTAAGAGCCTTTCAAATCTAGAGTGAAGTTCAAAGCTCATTAGCTCAAAAGCCACATCACAGTTGTTGGCAAGAGCCTTTCCATCTGTGTCTGTGTATATCAAAAAAACATACAATATGTTTTTCTCACAGTTGGAAATCTCCTATTATCTCATTCCTAAAAGTGGCAGGATTAAAATAAAGATTTCTGACACGTCAAATAAAGAGTTCCTGGCTGAGGGTGCGCAGCTCCCTACCAATTGTAACCTGAAATATACAGCTTGGCCAACAAAAGCTCTTGAACAAGCATGACCACTATCACAGGCAATCTTGTATTTTTGAATTATAATGTCCCACTGTAAGAAATTTTCCTTTAACCTGAAAGGAATAATAAGGCAAACTGCTTGAATTAGGCAGTATATGGTAACACCACTTATTTTTTGAGGAGATTTCAGTTGCTCTTGTCCACTCTGGAATAAAAGGTGACAATATTCTCCTAACAGGAAGAAAGTGCCTATTGTGCATTTCCTAAGAATATCATTACCTAGCTGCTTATACACTGCAATAATCAACAAAATTTTTAGTCACAGTTATCTGCATTTCATTGAAAGTATCTTTTAGCAAAAACTGAAACAAATATAACTTGGATTTTTTTCTAGCACAAATATAGTTCAGGTATGACTTAGAGTCAGGATAAGAAGACCAAAACGAAAAAGCAACACAAAAACCCCACAATTAACTGTCTTAAAAAGGAAATCACAGCCAAGATCTCCCTAGCTGCAAACCCATAAATGGACAGTGTTTATCTAGATCAGCTGAACCCTTCCCTCTTCAGGGGAATTACAACACTCTCTTTCCATGGCCAGGTCTCTTCCTGTCCATTTTAAGACATGCTACCCATTTGTGAATAGGAAATGAAAAAGAAGGAGCAGCAGCCCAAGCCTTACCCATGTACGCTGCCCAGTGAAGAGCTCTTCTGTCCTTTTTGTCAAAAGCATTGATGTTTGCCCCCTTGGCTAAGAGCAAGTTCACCATCTAGAAGTAACAAGAGAAGGTAAACCAACCCTCCAGATCACACACTCGAAGGTTTATAACAAACCAATCTTGCAATAAAGCTGGGATCACAAAATGCTGCATTTGAATGATCCTTTTGATATTCTCTATCAAAAATATTCAGATTATGACAGTTAGACAAAGACATTACTGTCTCTTTCCTACAGTCCAGTGTTTTAAAAGACAAACACCATCACCATTTTACAGGACCTACCATTCCTCTTTCTTCTTTTAATTACAGTACAACTCATCAACTTTCATTGACAGAAGCTTACTGTTCCAGTCTAAGAGTTTTTATTCCCTACCTAAATCTTCAGGTGTGGAATGGGAAAAAGAGGATCCTTAAACACAGATCTAAAGACTATCAAAACCTAGGAGGCAAAAACCTAAGGGATTTATTTACGTAAGCTTTTTCATATAGTTAAATAACAATACTAGGAAGGTTTGCTTGTATAAGTAGGGAAAAACAGAAGCACGTTTTATAGAAGGCCAATTAGAAAAGCAAAGCGACTGGATCTCACACAGCTGCATGTTTCTTCAGCATGAAACAAATCCACCAGTTTTCCCTTCTTTCCATTCTGCCACTCTTATTTTCACAGGCACTCCAGCTCCAAAGATGCCAGGAGGCCCCAGAGCTGCTGGAAGCGGTGGCACAGCTGGCTCTCCAGGAGTGCACGCACACCTCACTCATAGCCTGGCTCTACACAGCCACTGCTGTGTTCCTGCAGGTAGGAAACCCCTCCGCAGTTTGGGAAGCAGCCAAGTGGCATCAACCCTGGGGCTCAGGGACACGGGGCTCAGTCTAGACCCAGCCACAGTGGGTCTAGACTGAGCACAAGAGTTGAGTGTAGACTGGTACTAGACTAGAGTCTTGTGGGGAGATAGAATGTAAGAAAATAAAGATAGTGCAGAAGGTAATCTCACCCCTGAGGAGTTTGCAGCTGATTACCAAAAATTAGGAGCAGGCCTGCCCTTAACAGGCCACAGCTGTGTCCCATGAGGATGAGTTCTATAAAAGAATGGGTTAGCTGGTTGAGAAGCAAGCTGGAGTTTGTTGGCTGTGCTGTGAAAAAGGAGGAGTCAGTGATGTGAGGAGCTGCCCATGAGAAATCACCAAGGAGATATGGAACTTTTGCAATAAGATAACAACAGAGTCCAGACTGTGCCTAGCACTAGAGTACAGAATGAGGCAGGAGCTTGGCTGGCGGCGCTCACCTCGATGTGGCCGTTGAGCGCGGCGTGGTGCAGCGCCGTGCGCCCGCCGCGGTCCGACACGTTGACGCTGCTCAGCAGGGGGATCAGGATCTCGGCACACTTCACAGCCTTGTTGGCAGCTGCCACGTGCAGCGGGGTCTGCCAGTTCTTGTCCCGGGCATTGACGTCGGCCGAGTGCTTGATGAGCACCTGCACGGCTTCCTGCAAGGGCAGCACAGCCACAGCCCTCAGCTCCAGCAAACGCACAGCGCGGCCCCGACAGCTCTGGCACGCAGCTGCCGTGTCACACACAGCACGCGGGCCAGCAGGGAACAGCAGCCATCCCAACCACCTCCCAGGCTTCTGCAATGGCATTGTCCATTCAAATGGCTCAGCACACATCACTCCGCTGTCACTGGGAGCAGTAAAAAGGCCTCACAGTCAAAACTTGCCAGGTGGATTTGAGCATGTCCTATGCAGAGAGCCCATCTTGTTTGGTTGATTAACCATCAGTACCTCATAGCTGTGCTTCCAGTGAAAAAATGAACTCACTTGAGCCATTCCTGCCATCAGTGATGGGCCCAGCCTTGGCCAGCAGCTGGACACTCCTGGAGCTGCCTGGCACTGGCTCTGTCGGACATGAAGAAGCTTCCAGCAGCCTCTCACAGACAGCACTCCCATTACCACACCCTTGCCACACAAACCCAACCCATATTGCTACAGAGACTATTCACAAAATGAAAAGTACGTCAAAATAACAGCAAAGTGCTGCACATTTTATTTATAAACAGGAAAAATGAGAAAATAAAGAAGAACGTGTGAAAACAAAACTTTAGCTTTGCAAAAACATGAGAATGCTGGTGTCCCCAGCTCAGCATTAGCATTCCTTTCCTCCCCAAGGCCTAAGCATAGGCCAAGGGTCTTGACTGCAATATCCATTCTGTCAGCCTGAGGCCAAACAACATGTTTTAAGGTTAATTTTGTTGGTTAAAAGTAAATATTTCCCAGTGAGAAAATGTACTGTTCTCTCTTGAGAGCCCCTCTTGCTGGAGAATTCACAATCACTTCATTTCTGCTTCTACTCCTGCATCTGCCATTAAACAAGTCAGATAAAAACCACAAATTTTTCTCAAAATTGCATTTCTTCTTCCTCTTTTCCCCCCACAAACAAACAAAATACAGAGGAACTAGTGGGAGACAGTAGCATTCAAGCAGCCTTGTCTGATAAATACAACTCACATCTGGTATGTGGGAGAGCCCCAGTCCTACATAGTACCTTATTCTTTTTCCGCAAACTGCAAAGTTTTCTGTTAAGCCCAGCCAAAATTTTATTAATGAATAACAAACACATACAGTATGTTTACATAGTACTTTTATATCTAGGATGGCCCAGGAGAGTGCCTGCAGTCTGTATCAACACTACATATATACTGGGAGCTTTATGTCTTTGTCCTCAAATGATCTCAGCAGTTTCATTTTCTACAGCCATCTCACAAACTCTCCTCTAACATATTTGTTCAGTGAGTGACACTGCATCTCTTACAGCACCAATAATGATATATGACTGTTGATGTCTCAACAGGATTTTGTTTTTTAAATTACAGGCCTACTATTTTAAGAATCATTTCAATGTAATTCACCGGAGACCTACGCAGCTGGAACATGAAGTCAGCAGGAAACTTCATGCGCTCTTAGTGAAAGAAAAAAAAAGTTAAAGGAGAATTTTTAGAAGTAAATAATAAGGACTGAATAGCCGAAGCTAAAAATACTTAGATTTTAAAAGAAAAACATTTACACATTTCTGTTTACATCTGCAGTCTGATGCTCTTTCAGATTTGGGATTGGAAGTTAAAATCCTTATGGAAAAGTTTCAATTCTATTGTTTTTAGAGCATGAGCTTTACCCTTTTATTATAGTTTCTCCATATGTATGCAGTGCCAGCCATGGTGTAAGCCTCTGCAGTCAGTGTCTCCAGCTATCCCAAGTGATCACAGTGAATTCTCTAAACTTTTTTAAACTGTTTAGGGCTGAAAGCTGATATATCCATTAACAATCCTACACAGACACCCTAAGGGTTGCTGATTTGTAAATAAAGATAAATCCCTAAAGCCCCTGAAAATTATCAAGACATAAGTAAAGAAGAGTCCATTCTTTTAATCAACATATAAAAGGATTCAAGGAGATAAGTTCTGAATCCTCTGAAATCTTCACAGTAAAAGACTGATAATAAAATTTGCTGGTGATCATTCTAAAAACAGCTGTGCTCACAAGAACTTCCAAAACTACACCAAGTCCTACTGGTCAGCTTCTGGACCACCAGCTCATCTTCTATCAATGGGAACTCTGAATTCACCTACTGCTATGTATTACTATCACCATCAAAGCTGCACATTTGTTCACTTGTGTAAGAAGGTAAAAATCAGCACTGAAAGAGCCTCAAAAATAATAATTCTTGTTTCCAAATTGTTACCAAAAGTAGCAATTATAGTATAAATAATGAAGAAAAAATGCCAGGAGAAGAAAGCTGAATGTGTTTATGAAATATACCATGAAAAGGGATCAAAGGCTGATGCCTTCCTCTGCTGCCTCATTAATGCCCCTGGGTACTCCCTGAAAGATACCAGAACTGCCAGCACACTTTCTCATTGTGCTTCAGCTGACAAAGAGTTAAAGATGAGACACAAAGCCACAGAAAGACATACATTTTCTGCTAGGACTGTGGCTGATGATAAAAATCATGTACTCTGACACATCCAAAACCAGAAACCAAGCACGCTACAATTCCCGCATCAGCAAGACTGTGGCTGTTTTTTAAGGTTCAAGTCTGATCTTTGTTTTCCAACATGGCTTTTTGTATTGTGCCTCATTACAGCATTCACAGTCTATCAGATATTCCTTTCAGAGGGTTTCAGGGGATGCCAGCAGCTGGGAAGCTCAGCCAGCAGCCAAACAATGCCCGAGTTCAGAAGCAAGCCCAGGATTCCTGCCTCCAGGCTTGGCAAGCGCTGGATTGTTACAGAGGTGATTCGAGTCCATCAGGCTCTGGAAGACAGCCACCCTCTGTCTGTTTCACAACCCCTCCCCTCATCCCCAGCAGCCAACTCAGTCTGCAGTTGGGCTCACTGGTAATGAAGTATTGGGAGGGTGAAAGTAGACAGGGAGGTCCACAAAGGAAAGCCAAGAATAATGGTGCAGTTGGAAACAGAGTAATGCCCGAGCTGCACTCCCAGTAGTTATTGCTGCTCCTTTTTAAGATAGCAATGGAAGAGGTACAACATGATCCCAGAATATTTCTATTTGGCAAGTAGAAGAAATATGGGCAAACCCTCCCTTCCTGCATGAATCAAATGCATTAACAGAAAACCTAGCGGATGCCTTGAAATGTAATTAACCAAAACAAATTATGTGGTAATGCATGTTGGATCACATCCACATCCACTCCCTTCTGGCATACACACACCATGCACACACCCACAGGGATCCATTTCTCTTTTTTACCACCTGAAGATAGAGTGGGCACTGTAGACCACTGTGGACTCTATCCCATGTGAGTCCTGCTCACTGCTCCCTGTGACTTGCTATGGTAATGTAAAGCAGGGTGGGAATCAAGCACATGAAGGCTCAAGGGCAGCTACAGGTAACATGTAAGCACTGACCTCCAGCTGCAATGCCCTGCATGCAGGCAAGGCCTTCCCTCTTTGCATGCCCATGCCACCTAGCACAGCTCTCCAGGGTTTGCCCTTCCCCCAGCACGTTGGTTATGTGCAAAAGCAGGGTAATCAAATCTTACTCACTTCACTTCTGGATGCAACTGCTCGATGGAGAGGAGTCAGCCACATGTTGTCCTTGGCATTGACACGAGCGCCTGCAAACACACAGCAGAGGTTACATGCATGCCTTGGGTGTGCACTGAGAGCCCTGCCCAGCTGCTTCCCAGTAACCAGAGCTGAGTACTTGGTACTCTCAATGCTCCCCAGGACCCTCCTGGCACCATGCTCACCTTGAAAATGCATTAACAGATGTCAGATGGATGAAGTGGGATTCAGAAAGAAAGGAACCAGCTAGATAGGACTATTATTAGGAATTGCTTTGTTTACAGGACACAAAAGAAGCAAGATTTGCTGGAAGGAATAACCTATGTCTGCATGTACACATGTGACTATGTAAATGCATTATTTTAGATCAACTGATACAGCTGGGGGGGAGAAAAGCACCCTTTACTCAAAGCACTTTGCTGTCTGCAGACATGAAAGGAACTAGCCTGAGCAACCACTCCTTGTTTCCAGCTCCATCAGGCAGACCACCAAAAAATAACCACTTCCCTGCTTCACAAATCCTGCTGGGATCAAAAAAACAGGACCAGGAAATGACCAGGTTGGAGACAGAACTGGGCACTTAATACATCAGGTTCTGTGGGTGTTACTGGGCAAACAACAGAAGAGCAGGGATGAAGAACACAACTCCTCTGCCTCCTGTGCAGTCCAGTGCTAACAGGTGTTCTGACAAGGGCAGCTGGGCAAGAGGATGGATTTGGGCTGGCTTGCCAGAAAAAAGGATAAAGGAAGAATATTTGACAACCACAGTGGTCCTGGCTGACTGCAAACCCCCATTTTTTTAAAGGTATCCTGTACATTTGTGTGATTAAAAAGATTTCTTTGCAAGAAATACTAAAGCTATTCACTGATGTGATACCTCAGGAAGGACATTTAGTGATAAGGACTAGAGAAACTAATTTTTAAAAGGGCTTAACCTGAAAATATTGTACCTCACAGGTCTGCAGGTTTGAGAAGGGTATTAGTTTGCAGCATTAGTTTGAGAAGGGTAGCACATGCAGAAAAAAAATGTAGAGAAGCACAGCCTGGGTGAGCCTCTGAACTTCATGAACAAAGGGATGCTTAAGCTTCATTTTGCACCATAACTTCAGTGCATTCAAAAGGCTGTAATTAATAAATCCCACTCTCTGAATCACCAGTACTTTCTGAGAGCTGATTCTCAGGAATATTAAGATGCTTGCCTGTGAATCACAGTGGTTATTGGGAATCATTCTAGATAATCACAGAAGAAACAAGTTCTTGCATATTTCCACAAGTCAGGATGCAGTTTTTTGGCTGCACGAAAAACAATTCCACTTTCATAGCTACTGCAACAATTAGAGGCAATCCTCCAAACTCACCTCAGAACCTGGTAACTGGTGGTACAACCTGCCCTCTGGAAAAACACCCTTTGGAAAAGATACAGTTTCAAAGACTTCTCTAATTAATCTGTCTAAGGAAGGAAGCTTTTGCCTTCTTTTTTCTTTGTGAGAAGACCATTACAGTTGACACATTAGCATCCTGCCCTTTGCGAGCACTGTGAGAGGCTCTAGGGACCAATAAAGCAATGACTTTCTTCACCATCAGGAAGCTGACAGGACTTCAAGGCACCTTCCATTATCCTGGTTTGGCCTGGTAGGGGTCTTGGAGATGGAAACTGCTTACCTGAATTCCTAGTGATTGACAGCAATCTCTAAACTTTTTGGGTTTAGAAATTGTTTCTGTATTTGCCTAGGGTTTTTTTGCCTTATGTTCTTAACTAAGGTTTATTTTATCTCTACCCATTCACTAACTCCTACAAGCAAAGGGCTACAAATAAGAAAGGCTAATATGTAGAGTAGCAAAGTATGACCAACATTATTCCTCAGTATTTAACAACTCCAGCAACATGGGTGAGTACAAAGATGATGAGCAAACCTAGAGAAGTATCTCCATCAGTAGCTATTCATGCCCTTCACTGATCCACTCACCCTTTGAAAAACTGAAATAGTTACCAAGAAAGCAACTGAAGAAAACAGTAAAAGGAAAACAAGACCAGTGTAAATAAAATAATGCACAGCACACTATCAGCCTTTTCTTTCTCAGATGTCTTCCATTCCTTTACCTCTTTGTGCCTCTTCATGTGAAAACAGTGAAATTGCTCTTAGGCGTCTAATGCAGTGCATCAGTTGAATATGTTTGTGATTTCTGTTTTCCAGGAGCTACACAATTCACCTGTTGCCTGTTACAGAACATGCTCTTGTGCATTTACTGAGATGCACATCTTCTGAAATGATGTTTCAAAACATTTCCTCTTGTACTGCCACTTCCTTCACCAAAATTCAGCTTCTAGGTTCCCAGCACTTCTTCACAGGCAATGGTTAACAACAGTGAAAAAACTTCACCAGCACTGATGCACTCATTTGGGGACAGAAAATATCTGTCATTTTAAGGATGATCAAGCAGAGGCACTGGGAGAGCAATGCTCATGTTTTCAAAGGTGTCCTCTACATTCCAGAAACTTGGGGGCCCATCCTGTGACAGCCCTTTGAAAGCAGAGTAACACAGAAATCCTTTAAAGACTAAGTGCTCTAGAACATACTATCCCATTTAAAATGGGCTGTGTACAAACCCCAGAAACTTAAATTCTCAAGACCATCCCACAACACATCCTCCAAGTCAACCAGAAATTCAGTGTCCCTCTCTTCACTGTGGACCAAGTACCTTAACCCCGTCTCAGTGCACTTCCTACAATACTCCATGAATTAATCCGTGTGTCTATAAGGACAAAGAGGGCTGAAAGCCACTCAAATTGGTGTAAATTGTGTCATTCATGGCACAATCTTCCTTGAAAATAGAAGTTGCTTTAAAGATTTCACTTAAAATCCTTTCAGATAGCCACAGCACACACCCATCCTATAAAATATCCACTTTAAAAAAGAAGCTCTTCAGAGTAAAGCCTTTTCTCAGCCTCACTTTCTCCACCATGCTCTTCCTGAGCCTGACAGAAAGGCTTAGCTGCAGGAATTTGCTTTGTGAGGCTGAAGTAGAGAACATCACATATAATGGTACAGATAAAATCAACAGAGAGGAAACTTTCTGTAGTCTACTTTTCTTTAATATAGCTGTTTTGTAATCTTTGCCATTTTTCACACTCAAATTTTTCTGCCAAAAGAGGAAATAAATCTGAAACTGCCTCTGTTCTTTTGAGGTCTGAAATAAACAACTCATTGCTGGCTTTCAGGAATAAAGTTAACATCTCTTTATCATAACTGAAGTACACTTTTCCATCCAGCACATCTGCCAAATCCACATCTCTAGATTCCACAGTCTAAATCTCCAACATTAGGGATAGTCAATGGAGGAAGAAAACTGTACTCTTTAACCTATTAATGTCATTATTTACTTGCACCTTTCCAATTTCTCCTGTAAGACACAGCAACAGGCCCACCAAAATGTAAGGACAGCTTCCTAGCAAGAAGCCCAGAGCCTTCTGAAAGAGTAAAGCAAGGTAACATTGCCAAGATGGCAAGTGCCTTGGTGGGGAACAAGGGGTAAGGGACTGAGCTCAAACATGATGCCCTCAGGAACCAGCTCAAATGGGAATGCAGCTTGTATTTGCCCAGACAATTGTTCCTGCACGTCCATGACTGTGGCACCATACAGAGATTCCTTCTGGGAGATGGTTACCTTGCTGCTCCTCCTTTCTGACAGAAGGAGGTGAAGAAGTACTCAAAGCTCCCTGCTTTCATGTAGCCTGAAAAAACAAAACCCCTCAGCACCCTTCCCCAGCCTGAACCATCTGGTTATGGATCAGACCTTGGGGCTGGTGTAAACCCCTCTGGCTTTGACATTTAATGGGACATGGTGACTCACACCAGCTGAGGGATCTGGCACTCTCCCTCCTGAACCAGTTCCAAACAGAGTCCATTCCAGTGGCCACCTAGAAAGCCATTCCTAGTCTGTCTCCAACCACCTGGGCAGAAATTTCATCCATTAGACACTACATTTATTTGTGCCACCACCAGTTTATGGACCACAAATGTCAGAAGGTGTTTATTTAATTTAATTTCTCTCCTGAACACTGTACAAAATGAAAAGTGTTGATACTGCTCTTAGCTTCTGCTCATGCTGAGAATATTGCTTGACACCAACAGCAAGTGTTTGTGTGCTTTCTCTCTGTGAAACCACCTTTGCATTTTAAGTCAGACAACAAAGTTTTTCTGCTTATGTAACTGAATGTTATGTTCAGATTAATATTTTATGATACAATTTCACTACTACTACCATTTGCTGACTGAAGAGGTGAAGCAGAGGAAGATGCTGCACTTGTCATTGCAGCCTGGTTCATGGAGAGATCACAGTCACAAAGAGGTGTTTGTAACAAGTCATAAACCTGCTCCTTCAATTCTCAGAAACCTCCAAACCTGCTCTTGGATACAAGCACTCATGCTCATCATGAGTAATGATTCTTCAGATATTAAAGAACAATGAATAAGTAGAATATACAACACAAAATTAATTTTGACTCATGCTGAGCTAGTGGGGAAAAGATCCACACAGTTCCTGCAGACTGAACCCAAGCACAGTCCCACTGACACAAAGTCGAATTTTTAAAAGCCCACATTATAAGTTTTTCACACTCACTTGCATATATAAAAACTCCCCAAGGTGCACCACCTACATTTTATGCTGTTGATCAGACAAACCCTATAACCCATGGATGACATTTTGGCAGTGAGGTGCTAGAACTAAGTATCCCAGAAGAACTCTAGAAAGCCTTCTTCCCTCATCAGGAACATTCACTGGGACATTTTTGGGTGCTGTTTGGGAAAAATGGGCAAAACTGTTTCACATTTCTCTTTATGAGGATATTGCCTGTGCTGATGCTTGCAAAACTTGAAAAAACACATTGTTCCTGCAATCTCCTTACACCACAATGGAACAGCAATATGTGACAAACAGCACACACTGCAAGAACACATGCACAGATTAAATTTATTAAGTCCTTCCTCCCAAGAAAGAAAATAATGCTTGCATTTAGCACATTGAAAACCCATCCAAGCATAACCTGCCAGCAGAGCACTGCTCTTTTCAACCATTCTGCTGCTGTCAGGGGTAGAGCAGGAAGAGCTGATGTATAGCCAGCTAGTTACCCTCACTAAGCAATTAAGCAACCCAGAATTCCCCCAAAATGAACAGAGGAAACACAGCTACAGCAAAGTGAGTTCTCATTTTCTGCCTTCTCCAGATCTGGCTAGACTGGTGAGCCAAAGAAATACAATTGTGTGCTCTGCATGTACTCATCAACAGCCTGATCTAACTTGGAAATTCAGTGCTTTGAGCAGGAGGCTGGATCAGGTCATCTCTAGAAATACCTTCCTGAATTAATCTAGGATTCAAGGCTGGAAATTAGAAGGTGCCTTGTAATCAAAAGGCTGAGAATTCTGAAATAACTTTAAAAAATATATGGAATTCATTTGAAGGAGCTGTCTAAAAAATTGTGAAACCAACTGTGTAGCGAAGTTGCTTGGAAGGGGTTAGAAGTTTGTACCATAAGGTTCCTTTCAGTCCCACATTCTTAAATCCTCATAATCCTCATTACTCTTACAGTTCTCCAGCTTAGAAAAACACTGCTTTGAAATCTGCCAGCACATCCAGGAGTTTGCCATGAATTATGCTCCCTTCTTGAGAGATGACTGCTTTATGCTTTGTTCTGACATATTTTGATCATCTTTTCTGTCACTACAACAGTTGGGAAACTTTTATTTCTTTTGTTTAGATACTTCCTACTATACAGTTTCTAACATCCAAATAAACTTCCTGATTCTTAGAAACATGTTTCTAATGTAAATAGCACTTACAATTCGTTTAAGCTGATTAATAATTTTTTTGCTCTTGTTCCATAATTTTTGCTTAACAGGAATTCTTGTACTCCAGGATATGAAGCCACATTTCAAATATGTACTTCAGCAAGTTTCTGAATCACAAATACTGTAAGCTTGAAAGTTGTTAAAAGTTACTTTGTTTATTAATTCTGCTCAGTCACAGGGTGCTTTTCATGATTTTATCACCAAATTTAAATATACTTTCTAAGCTTGCAAGAAATGCAACAAGCTCTGTGAAACTCAAAAATAAACAATGCCCAAAACTCCCTCATATATGCTTTGCTGTAGCTTTAAAATGAGCTGATTTACCAGTTAACAGCAGTGAGGGACTGTACCTTACCTGACAAAATGAGAAGCTCAATGATGTCTGCATCCCCCAGGAATGATGCAACGTGAAGGGGCGTTCTTTTCTCAGCATCCTACAAAACCACAGTTATAAAACATGGTCACTAAGTGCAGCCATTGGTGTAAAAGAGCAAAGGATTTCCATATATTTCTTTTTCTGGGTGCATTTTTGTTTGCAATTAGAAATGCAATCTCAGCCAGGAAAAGAACAAAATTCAAGAACTCAACAACTCAACTCCCAATAATCCTCTATTTTTTATCACTCATTTCCACCAGACCTTGCAGAGATATTGCCTTTACTCTGATATTCTGTTACAGGTAGATGAAATCAAAGCTAAAATGAGCAAAGACAGCATCTTTAGGTCTCTTTCAAAAACATTTTCCACTCTTCGGTATCACAGCAACATAATCCAGATGCTTCTGGATATCAGACTTTGTAATGCAGTTTGCATCAACAGTACAAAACCAGAGGCTTCAAAAGGATAACTCAGGAGAATTATTTGGAACCACACACAAGGTCAAGATACAAACTCTTCTTGGTCTACAAAGGTTCTTGTAGACCATAGCCTGGGTATGTACAGCAGCCCAAGATGGGCATGTACATCTTGACTGACCTTTAAACATAAATAAAGTATTACCAGACACTTAGAAGAATTGCTAAGATACATACATATATACACACACACACATATATACACACATATATTCTGAAGTTACATATATATATATATATATATATATATAACTTCTGAAGTTACATATAGATATATCTTCTGAAGTTACACATATATATATATATATAACTTCTGAAATACATGCAGGGTTCTTTTGATTTTTGTAATTTTCCAAATTAAGGAGTCCATTTCACAGGGTTTTTTTATTATCATTTCAAGGGGTATAAATACAGTGTTTACAAAACCCCTTTGTTTTATTGCTTTATTCAGCTGATTCCAGAACACAGGCCTTGAAAAGAAACTGCTAAATATTACAATATGGGCAATAACATGCTAATACTGCTCATTGTGCTGTTTCCAGTCCTAAATGTTATTTCATTTTGGTTTCTGAACCACAGAAATAAGTTCTAAGAGACCTTAGCAATCCAACTTATTGCAATCTACTAGCATTAAATATTTTAAACTGGCAACAAATTCAACACTTCCTGCAAATAGTATCAACAGAGAAATCCTACCAATATTTACATCCTGTCCCTGAAAAAGATCTCTGAGCCTGTCATGAAAAATATCACTTTCAACATGCCCAAGCTATCATCTACCATGAGCTGTTTTGGAATATCTTCAAAGTATGCTATAAATGTGGACAAATCTGAGTAGCAGAAACATTTGTCATGGGAATGCTGAAAATTGTTTTCTGGCACTGAGAAGCCCAGAGCCACTGATCACCAGAACAGTTTATGTTTAATTTTTGTTTGTATGGTTTTTTTAAGCATATATCATGTACATAATCCTCAAATTGTGCTGTGTTGGGTTTTGATCTTAGGTATTGGGCATGCACATGAAACACCCAGAAGACTGGTTACATAAAACCCTGATTGTCACAGGTCAGAGGGGAAGGAAGATCTCTCACAGGCTTTCACTTTCTCACATGGTAGGCAAAGCAAAGGAATATTAAGCAGTGTCCATGCAGCAGTGTTCCCTCAGGAACCAGTACCACAAGCTACTCTCATATGCTTCATTCCTAACACCATAGAACAGCTTCTACAGGCTACATAAATGTATGTGAGATCTTCCATGGCTTTCATATTCCCTGTCCTAAGGCTACCCATGGCAAAAAATACACTGACTGATCAAACATATATACAACAATAGAACCAGTTTTATTTTTTTCTTAGTTTGTTGTTATTAATGCATGAAGCCCTCTTTAGTACAACACAGTACTTGTAATAGCCATTGTACCTGTCAGTGCAACACAGCCAACTTTGGCAAGGGCAGAGCACTTGCAAGTTGAATGCTAATGATACAAGGCCAAGCAATTTTCTGTACCGTGAAACCAAGGCTCTGTTAATTATAAGCAATTTTCTGTATTAAACTGTAAAACTGATGCTAATTTGATATTCTGAGGGAGGAAAGGAAATGAAACAGAAAATTTTACTCTTCTGTAAAAGGAACAACTAACTATTACAGACGAGCTTTCTAAGCTTTCAGTTTTTAAAATCAATACAAAGCCCTATCATATTGAGTGTGAATCCAATTTTCAGAGAAAGATGGGTTACTCACAAAACTGAATTTAAGCTTCATTTCTACAAGAGGAAAAAAACCCTGAAATTTATCCATTTATCACAACCAGGCACAAATCAGCATTGACTTGCACACAGGCAACATTTTCAGGAGTTTGGCAGGGAGAAACCCACACACTACTCCTGCAGCCAAGCAGGCAGTGAACAACTCACTGGAGAACATCCCTGAGCTCCTGTTCAGGCTGTGCACAGTGAACAACTCACCAGAGGAACATCCCTGAGCTCCTGTTCAGGCTGTGCACAGTGAACAACTCACCAGAGGAACATCCCTGAGCTCCTGTTCAGGCTGTGCACAGTGAACAACTCACCAGAGGAACATCCCTGAGCTCCTGTTCAGGCTATGCACAGCACTGGTTCCCCAACAGAGGAACTGAGGCTTCTGTCTGTCTGTCCCAGCACAGCCATGTGTCCCCCTCAGAGCCCTGGTCCCTCACAGCCACAGCTCCTCACTCTCTGGCTCAGCACCCAGCACCCCAACACTCATCCAGCTCCAGCTCCTCGTCCTGTGCTGCTGGGAACAGGAGCACAAAAGTGAATCCATAATGATCTAAACACTGGAGGCTACACACAGAGAGAGGGATAAAAAATGTCCTTTCAAGGAAAGGCTTGGCAGAACCCCAAACCTCAACATACATTATCAAGGCAAGGAAAATAAGTGAGGGGAAGAGATGATAACAGGATTACAAAAAGCATTAAGAGAAATAATCAGAGCTGCTTCGAGTGCAGTTCTCAGAAGAACAAAAGGTCAGCAATAGACAGTAGCTAAGCTATAAACAATGGCTAGAAAATCATGCTGATATGAGATAAACTCTCTTTCCAGTACCTGAAGAGAGCTGGAGAGGGACTTTTCACAAGGGAGTGTAGTGATAGGATAAGGGGAAATGGCTTCAAGCTGAAAGAGGGCAGGTGTAGATAGATACTGAGAATAAATTCTTTACTGTGCAGGTGCTGAGGGACTGACACAGCCTGTCCAGAGAAGCTGTGGATGCCCTGTCCCTGGAAGTGTTCAGGGCCAGGGCCAGGCTGGATGGAGCTTGGAGCAACCTGGTCTGGTGGAAGGTGAAAGGTGTCCCTCATGGCAGGAGTTTGGAATGAGATGATCTTTAATGTCACTTTGAACCCAGAGCATTCTATGCTTCTATGAAAACTGCATTAGTAGCCTATATTAGCTCACAGAAAAGATGATGCTGCAGGTTAATATCACCTGTACACTTTTTTTTTTCTTTTTTTTTTATAATACAGATAAAAGAAACTAAGAATCTAACAGCCAGGCAATCAGGAGCAGAAGGCCTCAGCAAGAAAAACACTCAACACATGCTTAAACTGTTCAAGTGATCACAGTGGCACAGATAAGGCCCTCACAGGCTTAAAGTTAGACTAGTCCTTAAGTGCTCTATTGGATCAGAGCCTGGGGTACATGAAGATTAGCAGAACAGTGAGCTGAATGAATCATATCAGCACATGTAAAATTATCAGGCACATTAAGGAAAGGCACATACATTTTCTCCTCAACACAGCCTACATGTCAAAGGAGATAATGGATCTGAATTTTGTTATCAACTGCAACTGCTCAGATCAGGTGATGCTTAGGACAGAGTTACTTACTATTAAAATGTAAATGCAACTCTGCAGAAAATAAATGTATGTAACCTTTCTTTGTCACCAAACTGACTGAGCAGCTAACAGCAATAGCTGGAGTTTAATCCACCACAGAAATAGAGTTACTGAAGCCCTTGGATTCCCATCACCTTCAAAATGTGCCTGGGTGGCAGAATAAAGCATATGAATGAATATAACTTCCACTGATCAAGTCTAAGCAAAATAATGGCAGAAACAAACCTCCTGCTCATTCACTCCATTTACAGTTGTTACATCTGAGTATACCTCATTTAAATAGCACAGCCATTAAAAATTTTTCAGATACAAGCTGACTTCAGAAAATTAAATATTGGGAACTGTTAGGAACTACTGAAGAGGCTAAAAGCTTATGAGCACCTATTTCTTGGGCTATTTACAACTGTTTGGAGCCAAAAGCTGATGTTGTACCAAGAAAATCTCTGCTGCTTCGAGTATTTCCTCCTCCTCATATATTCTTTTATTAAAGCCTGTAATGCAGAAAGTAAATCAAAGTGTTTGACTGTGAGCACCACAGGTGAAAGTCAAGCTGTATAACTTATACTTTGTGCTCTTTCTTCTGCATCATAACAGAAATTCCCATCTGAAAATGCAGATCCTCATTCCAGCACCTCTCATCCCACAGTCTTCAGCTCAGCCCCAGAAATAAAGATTTCTCTGAGCTGAGTCTTAAATTGCCAAGTGTTCATGAAGCAGAAGAGGCAAATACTTTGATCTTTCAGAACAAGAAAAATTATCTTTATTCTCCCCCCTTATCTAGCAACTGCCTTCCATGAAGCTGACAGTGACTTTTATGCTAGAAAAGCATAACTTTAAAAAATAATTCCAGATTGAGACCATAGAAACTGTTATCCTAAAGAATGAAAATATTTTGATGATTACTGATGTTCACTGTAAGACTCAAAAGATAGACTTGAACAACTCCTCCCCTTTTATAAACACAGTATTGACTTTGGATGCGGGGTTGTTAAGGCATGGGAGCACACATCACTCAGGATGGGAAAAGATTTAGAAAATTCAAGTAATTCAGGCTGATATTGCTACTTTTGAAGACAATAATGCAGTTACAGCCAAACCCTGCCATGAGACTTTAATGGTCTATAGATCCTTAACTGCCTCAAACTGATGAGATGAGTCACCAGCACAGATATATATAACATAGTAACCATTACTACACTACCACCCTGTTGCAATGCAACCCAGAATATTTCAGACTCTCAATCTTTCCAGCAGAATCTTCTTCACAGTTCAAAAAATTTCTTTATAAAGTATTTTTTAAGAAATCTAAGCAAAAAATAATACTTCATCTAAACAGAAGTCATGCTAGCTACCTTGCATTGAGAACATCAGTGTAATTTTATATTCAATTTTGCTACATAATGGAGAATTGTTCATAATTTCTGTAGAAAAAGAATTCTCCATCACTTTCTACTTAAATAAACAGCATATTAAACAGCACTACTAGAGGCTAAATACCCTCTTCAGCTATCCCAAACATGCAAAGCCTTTCAGACTCACAACCCTAAACAGGTGCCTATTTGTACCCTCAAGCACTCACAGCACCTCTAAAAACATGCTTGGCAATAGTAGAGGAATATACAGAACCTGTGTGCATGTGGGAAGGCCTGGAATGAGCCTGAATCCTCCTGACAAAGGCAGTCCTGCAAATCTATGCCTCTCCAAGCAGGATAATGAGGAAAAAAGTCATGAACTGCACACATACATGTGTCTGCATAATGACTTCCTTCCTTCCCTCTTTATCTCCTAATAAACCACCCCCTAAATACACAGTCCTGCACGTATGGCCCTGCCATCTCTGCTGGTGCTGCTGCCTGCTCCTCTGCAGACACTCGGCAGCCAGAAACAGGGGTCTATCCAAGAGAACACAGCATTAGGGGATAAAACACAAAAAGAGAGAGAATCAATGACTTGCAAACAACACATCACTTATGGGGAAGAATACTGGAAGGTTTTTTACTTTTTTTTTTGACTTTGGATATTTTAAAGAGAAACTGAACTGGAAGACTGAGTTACAAATGGAAATTTCACAGGGAGGATTTTGGTTTATAACATTGCACACAACAACTGGACTTTGCAGACACAAGGTGCTGCACAGCTCATGTACTATGAATCCCAAATAAGAAGGAGTGACACCTGGATCCAGATTAGTCCCTAGATTCTGGGGTCATTCTCTCCCACTCTTCCCTAAGTAGAAACAGCACTCCAAAATATCCCCCTCTACATACACATAGCATGATCACCCTGCTGCTTCTGAATATACCAGACAGCAAGTGTACAAGTGTCTACCTGCAACTCACCTGGCAGCCTGGATTGCCCAAATGACATCACAAATGTCCTGGGAAAACAGGCTGCTGAATGCTGACCACACTTCCCAAGGACACAGTGTGTACTCAGTACCCAGGGGGAGGGAATTGTTCATTGCCAGCTAAATATAACAGGGTCCATGCCCTCAGGATGCACAGGTGGCATCATGTGCCCCCAAAGCACAGGCAGGGACTGGAGAGGTCAAAGTGACAATTACAGTGGCAGAACGAATTAAAACCACACTTGTAATCCAAACAGATTTCACTTTGTTTAAAGTAGAAATCACAATTACAGCAGTATCCAAATGTAGCCATTTTCATCAACAAGTCCTTGGCTTGGGAAGTTACTAATTATTTTACCAGACCAAAAAAAAAGTGATCTTCTAAACTTCTGGTTTCCTCCAAACTCTTTCCTGAGATTAATTTTCTCTTGGGACATCTGCACATGCATTCCTAATTTTGTGTTGTTGCTCCATGCACTTTACAATGCTTCTCTTAATGGAGATCAAAAATACCCAGATGTTTTAAACTTCAGAAATAACCCAACCTTGCTGCAAAAGCACACTTCTACATTGTATCCCTGTCCTACCTACATTTGAATTATTCCAGCGTTAACACAGCCAACCAAAATAATCAACAAAGGACAAATCTCTGCCAAACGGTGTCAGAGTTTCCTCTCATGTGAGCAACCAAAAGCTAACATGGAAGTAATTAAAAACACCCTTAAAATGGAAACAGAAGCATGGAATGCAAATTGCCAGCTCACAGCACAATGAGGGGGAAATCTTTTCATCTTTCTTCAGTGATATTTTAAGCAATTGACACTTCCCTGCAGTCACTATTCAGAACACAACCCTCAGAGTTGGTGTTGACCAGTAGCTTTTTAATTACTTCAAAGAACAACTTTGAGTTTTGCTCCTGAGGAGGCAAAGCATTCCTGGGTGAATTTTGAGCATTGTAAGCAGTATTCTGGGCAAAACCATTCAATGACGTTTTCTATTAAGTATGATGGGACTCATCTGCAAAACACGTGTTCTTCATCTAATCTTGCACCTGACAGCTGAGAGCATCTCCCTAGCAACCATCACCAACACACTTGCAGCCAAAAGATAGAAAAACATTGGAGAAATCCACGATAATCTCGTACAGGAAATGCTGCTTTGAAAATCCAGCATGAAATACAGATGAAATTTGGGGACTGTGGTGTTCATCTACCTTGCTGAGGGCGTTTTGTTTGGCTGGGTTTGGTTTTTTCTTTAAAATCATCAGCAAAAAACAATGAAGGAGGAAATTCAAGGGAGATGATTCTTTAAGGAAGCACTTTCAGGAACTTGCAGGAAAATAATCAGGTACCGATAATCATGGGGAAAGCTTAACATCAAGGTCTTGGATCAGATTTATAAGATTGGCATCTTTCCTTCTACTGGACAGCAAACAGGGTGGAACCCCAGTTGACCAGCCCTGTAGGATCACCTCTCTAGCTCCTTTTGGTAGCTCTGAACACAGAAAGACATGAAGAAAAGGAAGGTTGATTCAAAAGTCCAGGAAACACCTGGAAATTATCATTCTGCTTCTGCTTTATATTCTCACCACTCTGAGAGGCCACAGATTGTAGTCAGGACTGGCAGGGCTTGTTTCTATCAGTATAGATATAAGTTAAAATCAAAGCAGGGGGAAAAGACCCACCCCAATTTCTGCAAAAAAGACCAAGTTGACTTGGAGGTATATTTTTCACTGCCAAAGCACTCAACTACTACTTGTTTACAGCTGCTTACCATTCTGGCTAGAATAAGTCAATCTGCAAAACAGTAATTCCTTTGTGGGCAAATTGTGGCCAAGATTCTGCTTCCTTACTCTCACTACTGAGAATTATATTGGAGCTTTAGTTCAAGTAGAGTCAAATGCATAACAGCTCCTGATCTGCAAAGACTTCATAAAAGGAAGCCCTACAGAGAGTAAAAATATGCAATTTTCAGCTGTTTTCATTCATTTTCTCAGTAAGAGAAAAAACAATGTCCCTGACTGACCTGCACACTTGGAATAATTACCATACACTTAAAAAATTTAAAGTCATCTGCTGGAGACAATTACATTGACTCCTACTTAGGATACCACTGAAGCCCCAAATCTCTTACTTCCCAATAATTTCCATTCTGTTATTTGTCAATTACGTTTTTACTACTGTCATTGCCACAAGCATGGTGCACAACATGCCAGTCACATACCAAGGCGTTGACATCCTCAGTTTTGTAGATCAGCATCCGTATCTCTTCTGGATCACCACTGAAAATCGCCTGGACCAGTGGAGGCTGGAAAAAGAAAACAGAAGCAGAAGCATTACAGGTTTGTTTATTTTCTGTTTAAACTGAGAGCACTTTACTCCTGCTAACAGCTTCTAAATCTGCCCAGAGACATAGTGTGACCCCAGTCCCAAATCGCCAGGAGCATCTCATCAGTAAGAGCTACCAGTTTGCTTGAGGATAAACTGAAATCATGAGCATGTTTGTGCCTATAATGAGCATGTGTGTGCACAAACAGGGACCCCCATTAGAACAGCAACTTTTGTCAACAACACACAATTAGCCCAGATGTTCTCCCTGGCATGTAAGGGGAAAACTAATTACATCAGATAGTGCTGCATGCTTGCTCTTGGCACAGATGAATGGCCATGCCATACACATTTAGAAACAGAACATTATGCAGATAATGAATTTCTGAGCAATCACTAAACAACTTGTATTTTTTTTCCCGAATAAATACGCCATGAGCGCAGTTAATTTTAACCACCCAAGAAGCGAAGTAATTATCTTATTGTCTCAAGTCTGTTATTATGCTATTATGAATGGGAATGCAGGAATAAATAACCAGGCCCACAGGAGAAACAATGTGCCATGCTCGCTATGCTCGCTGCTCTCCAAGGCTGGCGTCACCGCCGGCAGCGGGAGGGAGCGCTGCGTGCGCTCAGCGCTGCCACACTCAGCCAGAGCTGGTGACTTCAGCCCTTCCGACCACCTTGGCAGCAAATTTCTGAGCTAGTAACCAAGCTGGCAGCACACTGAACTAAAAGAAGAAAAACTGTGCTGCTGGAGACTCAGGAAAAGAAGGGGACAATTCACAGAGACCCCTATCCCATAAAGCATGTGTCTGAAACAGGCCCCGCTTTCACCAACACCCTCCTGAAGACAACGTGTGCCCCCCAAGTCTCACTCCTGGTTGCTTCATGGTCCTACTGGCCAAAAGGAGTTTGTGGTGCCATGCAATCACCAGAACCTAAAATAATCCTGTAAAATGGCAGCATGCATGACTACTTAAGCACATAAAACTGCAGTTCTTGAGATTCTACAGAATTTAGCTGTCTTGTAAACAGGCTATCTCAAAATTCACAAAACAGGCTGAAAGAACAAAGTAAATACCATTTCCTCCCTATCTTTTCTTATTCAAATGTAGAAAATACATTTTAAAGTTAATGGTGTCTATTTTAAGACATATTAATCCCTTATGTCCTTGAGAAACATTCATACTTGAATTTCATTCTTGCTACTCTTCCAAAAATGAAAAGGACTAAAGCAGCATCTTTCATCACCATTGTCTATGTCTTACATATTGTAGTGGATGTTTGAAAAAGGAAGGAAAAAAAATTGCATTTCACTGGAACCATTTAGCATGCTCCCTTCCCAGCCATGTCAGAATGGGCAGAGAATATTTCCCAACAGGGGATGCAAACACCAGACCCTTCTCTCCTAAAACTAACAGCTATGAAGAATCAGTGAATCTTTATGAAATTATTATGATTCCACCAAAATATTTGCATTTCCTGTGCATTTATCATAATATTTAAATGAAAAAAAAAATCAACAGGAAAGCAGAGAACTCCTCAATTTCAAGCTGAATGGCAATCACAATCCAGTAGTAAAGAAACAAACACCCCCAGCATCTTAGATTAATCCCTGAACCCATTTGCAGTATGCCCAGCACCCAAGGAAAAGTATCAGCCAGACTCTGGTGACATTTAAGGTGAGACCTCAGACAGAAGTAAGAGAAAAAACCCTCAAAATTCAAATCTATTAGATTTTAAAAAACAAAAAGAAAAAACCCAACCAAGTAAAGTGCTGTTACAGGTGATGTTTTTCTTTTAAAAAAGGAGGGAGTAAAGTATTGTGCATCATGACATTAAAAAAAAGGAAGGTCTACAGTAAGGCACTTTGACCCTTCTTCCCTCTGCCAGAAATCTGAATCAAACCCTTGGTTTTACAGGAAATGTTTGACCTTTCCAATTAGCATGAGCCACTTAACACAGAAAGCAGACTGAGAACATCATGGTGTTCTTTAGACCTGTGACACACAGAAGATCCTCATCTCAATTTTTGTCCACCATACCATGGTCACATCCACCCGCAGTTCCTTGATCAAACCCCGGTGTTCATTGTGCCTCTGAAGCAGGGTATAACTCCCACCACTTATACATGTAACCTTTGCTGACAGGAGAAAGTTGCCATATACCCATTTCAAAGGCCTCATCTTTCAGACCTTTTTCCCCTGTAAGATTTAATTTTTATAAATTAATCACGATAAAATCGATCTCTGATAGCTGTAGCAGCAAGACACTGAGATAACGGAGAATGATCAGAGCCTGGAAACTGGAAAGAGGAGATAAAAATGATCAGAGCCTAGAAACTGGAAAGAGGAGATAAAATGATCAGAGCCTGGAAACTGGAAAGAGGAGATAAAACCAGTACAGGTTAATAACCATCTTGAGTCACTGCTGTTCAGCCTGCTCCAGCTGGCCATTTTTCTAATTCACTATGTCATTATTTTACTTTATTTTCAAAGGTATTCGTTTTGAAATGAGAATGTATTATTTATTGTTGAGGCAATTTTATTACAGATTGAGACCTATTTCAGTGTAAGATGTGCAGTCAAGTTTAATGACCTGTCCAGGAAATCCATGTCAGAACTATGTTGCAGCATTACTGCTCAGTCTGAGGTCAGAGCTGAGAAGATGCCTCCACATCCATCAGCACAATGGAAAAAGCATTGCTGCATTCAGCAGCTGACAGGGATGGAATGGGGCTTGTGCAGTTACACATTGATGATGGATGCCCAATGAACAGTGATCTTCACTGATAACTATATTCATGCATCAATGACTTCAAATTGCCTTTTTTTTTAAATTTTAATTCCTGAAGGGCAAATAATTTTCCTTTCTAATTATTAAAGGATAGTATATTTTTGGAAGTAATTTCTAAAACTTGTGACATCATTAATGGGTTATTTCATTAACAGAAATATTTTGCTTTAAAAGTCTTCAAATTGTTAAGAAGTTGTTAAATTCTTATAATAAAGGGGGGGGAAAGCACAAGCAGAGAGCAGATTATATATAACTATTATTAGAATTAAGCAAGGGTGCAGGGTTTTGGAATGATGAACAACTGTTTCATCAGCTCAGCTCTCTGTAGCTTCCAATTTCTTAAAGAGAATTTCAGTTGGGAGTGTTCACATTTTTTCTGAAAATAAACTCCAGCAGCTAACAAAAACCTTTCCATGTGACTTCTTCTACAGAGTTACTATGATAAGTATGAAACTTAGCAATAAGTTTTATTAGACGCTTCTTTACTTTGTGCTGAAACAAGCACTTTAGTAAAAAATAAATTGTGTCTGCGGACACCTTCCAGTGTTGCAACACATTCCTATCTTTACTGCATGCAGGGCAATCATAAGCTAGACTTCAACCCACCAGGTAAAATTAACTTGTTGAACTGAAGGCACAGTGATTTTTTCAGCAACAGAATTTAAACCCACATGGAAGAATGTCCTGTGGCTCAGCTGGATTCCACAGAGCCAACAAGCTGTTCCAAGAGAAAAAGTGCAACACGGGGAAATTCTCCTCCATAGATCTGACTGTTACCAAGGGGCATTGGCAAATCTCTGACTCCAGAGGAGATGAAGCATGTAAGGGGATTGTCTCAAGTATAATTTTAATTATGATGTCCAAAGCAGGTGCTGAACCTCCTAGCAAACTTGGCATTTATGTTGAGCAGCTAGTAACTGTGACATATACTGAACATTTTGCCTTGATTTTAGAAATCCTGACTCACTGATCAGGACTTATTTAACCAGATTTTTGTTTGACAGGAGGTAGAGGTTGATAGGGAAAGGATGATTGACTCCCATGACCATTTGATCTCACAGACTATCATTTGCTCCTTTGAGTGAAAAAAGCTACATTTTGATCCTTTATTAGTTCTAATTGCCTTACATCAAGTTCCTGGACTAAACACTTGGATATATCCATGTATTCATGTAACTAGCAAGGCAATGTATCAAGACACACAATCATTTCAAAGTGGTATTGATTCTGACAGTGTTTAGACAAACACCTCTTTTTTTTCTGAAAGCACTCCCACTAATCAAGATAACAAGGTTGTCTGCTATGTCACCTCACATACATCTATTTCCTTCCATTGGCCAAAGCAAAAAGGCTGCTCCCCTCCCTAATTTTAGTTTAGGACTTTTTCCCTCTGCACATACAGCACATGAATACCTGAAATGCAGTTTTAACTTACAAGTCTGTATTAGTGAACAGCCATTAACTGGATTTCTCTTAATTCTTAGAGTGCCTTTACCTGATGCTTAGTATTTATACAGTTCCATGTACAGAAATTACTCAACACTGATAATTTTCAATAGGCTTTGTAGTCTAGTTCCCTTGCATCAGGGGTTAGCCTTTTACTGTGTTTTAGGAATGAATTGCTGGGTAAATACCAAAAAGGTTTGCTCATAATTTGTTAATTCAATGGATGCAATCCTGTTGTAGGAATTTCTATATACACTTCTGCCAACAAAGTACTTTCACAGAGCTGGTATGTGGCGAATAATGCCCTTGGATGCCTGGTAAAAGGTGTTACATAGCAATTACAGATCTTTACTAAGTGACTTAAGGAATACTTGTCCAGGCAACTGAAAAGCCAGTGGAGAGAATCAAATCTGTAGATTGGGTGTACTGGTTCCCTGGAAGCACTGTGACAAACTAACAGCACTGTTAAGTGAGCAAATGCACTTAGGACATTTATACTGAGCAGATCAATAAATATCCTGTATGCTGCAACATTTCAAACACCACAGAAAAAAAATTCAATTAATTTAATTCTATCTTATTATGTCCTTCCATTTATTGCAGACTAGCCCAGTGATTTAAGGATTGCACATCAATCCTCTGCAGCAAGGACAGCATGCATGCCTACACACTGCTATTTATTTCAATTTGTTCCACTGTGTTTGAATGCTCAAGGACCAACAAACTTATATGACACACAGAGGTATTCAAAAAAACATGAGCCAACATTCCCAAAACTAAAAAAGAACCTCTGCATGACAGAGGCACTTCCAAGCTGAGAGATCTTCATGTTGTTCTTAGGCCAGTCATTTAAAGGATGCAACTGTGCTCTGACACTTTGCCTGCTCCAATGGCTTTTTAACTTGCTGCCATGCTGTGCTCTAAGTTGCTTAGAGGGATGTAATGGGCATTTAAGTTTTATTGCAACAAGTGTTGGGTTTTCCTGTAATGGCCCCCATTTCTATCTATGTCATTTATAACAGCTTCTCCAAAGCCTCAGGCTGTGTTGGTCCTTCAGAGCATAAAGAAGACTTCACATCAGTGGCACAGGGCACACAGGAGCAGTAGAGAATTGATCACAGCTTCATTTGTTGTTATGCACTCCTGAGAATAGTAAAAAATTATATATAAACTCCAAACAGAACATATGTTTAGCTTCAAAAGCAAATTTTACCTAACTTTTTAGAGAAAGAAAAGCTGGAGGGGGGGTGTCAGCATTTGCCTGCACAACACAAGCCCACAGCTGAAAGCCTCTCCCTCCAATGCTTTCATCTAATGAATGGCAACTTCATCAAAACACCAAAAACTGCTCAGTGACCAAATGGAAAATTCCCCAGTGCACACCTGTGGCTCCCAGTATGGTCTAACCATAAGGAACACGTACTCAGTAGCACCCAGGGCACCAGGAGAGGATGTCTGCAAGGACCCTCAGCGTGGTACAAACAATGCTCAATGTGCTTGGTGCTTTCTCCCCTCTAAGGAAGGCAGAAGTGGTTCCTAAGCAATTGTTC
Organism: Agelaius tricolor; assembly: GCF_023055355.1. Lineage (NCBI taxonomy): Eukaryota > Metazoa > Chordata > Aves > Passeriformes > Icteridae > Agelaius > Agelaius tricolor. The sequence continues at coordinate 8,017,956 of NW_027269270.1, forward strand.
CCAAATGTCTGAATAGTTCATGCAATGCTAACGCAGTCCATAGGTAGTTCCACACAGGCATGCACTCAGCCTTTCCCACAGTGACTTCCCAAACAAAGACTTGAACATTACAGAAATATTTGGTGCAGAATTAATTGGAATGCAGTGATTCTAACACGACCAGCAGATATTGCCATTGCTGGTAACATTACAAAAACCTGAGAGTAATCACTGGTGTACATTGCTGACTGCATGGCAATCACAAACAGCTACAGAAACAGAGCAGCTCCAGCCTTACTGCTGGATAGCCAGGCAGCTGGAGCAGACTGCAAAGCCTCAGGCAGCATGGCCAGAGAGGGCTGCATCACACCCCTCCAGCTGAATTCAGCTGGGTACCTGGTATCCAGTACTGACCCGGTTCAGAGGCTGGAATTACAGCCTACCAAAACACCCTTCTGCCTCTTCTGGATGGGAAAAGCACATCCTCAGCTTCAGGTGAACAAGTATATTTTGTTGATGTACAATAGCTGCAATGAAGGAGGAAAGGAAAAGCATGATCACTGGAAAAGGGTTAAAGTAGTTGCAGTAGGGCTGTCTGAAACAAGATTGTCTGATGATAACCTTCCATTAAGGATCTTGTTTTGAACATTGCTTACACTAGGTTTGGAAAAGAACAATCTGAACTGCTTAGAGCATAGCTCAACCCTGAAAAGAGAGCAGGGCTGTCACAACACATCCTGCATCACCTGCTTTTAAATGATTTCCCCTCCAATACAGCTAAGCTTTTGCAAAAACAAGCTGGGCTTGGGATTGGAGATCCAGGCTGTGCCCCCACAGGCTTCTGGCTCTTCGCTCCCACTCAGCAAGGCCCTGGTGGCTTTTGCTTACACCCCACCCACCAAACTCCCCGGCTCCAGCCAGACAGAGAAGACAATAGATCTGATTCTATAATTAAACATAATCACAAATAATCATTTAGTAAGTGATGTGCAAACCAGACTATACTTCACTACACTTCCCCAAAAGCACACATATTGTGAAGTAACAAGAATAAACCAGCTAAACCCCTGCCTCCTCACCACCACCTGCACCCTGGTCCTCTCTCTGTGCTCAACCCTTTCCCCTCTCCTACTTGAAAACAACATATTGAGACAGCTCAAACTTTAACATGACATTTATTTAGTCAAGCTTTCATGATACTTAAAAAGGAAAATAGTCAGGGGATTGATCCTGCTTGTGCAATGCTGGACCCAGCCTGGTATTTCTGTTCACACAATTTGTGATACGCCATTCTAGACAGTGCAAAACAAGCCTCTGGCAGATCTATTTCTGGTGCTAGCTTGGCTCCAGATTTTGGCTGCCTCCCATTTTTCATTAGGAAGCCTATCAACTGCCCCAAGAATTGCTTATATTTCCAGGTGAAGTGAAGGTTACATCCTGCCATTCCTGGAATTCTGAAATTCCTCTACACACTGAAAAGTGCTGCAAGTTGCCTAGGTTTCATTGAACTTATCAGTAAAAGGCACCAAAATAACTCTTGGCCTGTTAAATTTAGATCACTTCTAAAAAGGAAAAGAGCTCAGACTGTTTAATTCAGCTTGCCCAGCGTCCTTTCCTTCATTCTCATTACTGGAGGCTGTCCACCAGTCTTGATTTAAGTGCTAGGGTTTGGTTTTAGTTTTGGCATTCAGGATTGGGGGTGGATGGGTTTTTTGAAGTGCCTCCAGATCAGATCAGAAAATTAGTTAATAAATACTGTCCTGAAGTTACATTAATCAAGTGGAGACAAAGACTCAGCACGAGGCAGACTAGTTAAAATAAGAAAGCTTTTTTAAAGGAGACAAAAATAAACATAGTAGCATAACATTTGTTATATTCACCAGTGTTTGTTACCTATTCTAGTAGAAAAAAGTCTGTCACAGACAGCATAGTAGAATTTGTTGGAATACCCACAAAGATTGAGGATAATCAATCTAAGAGTACCCTGAATTTTTCTTGTCCTCCTGAACTTGTTTGTTCAAAATTTCTTGGGATTTTGTCTCAATACAAACTGTGTGTTGTGTAATATCTCACAACAGACATATCAGCAGCACCATTAAATAACAGTCCTGGGATTGTAATGGCAGTACCAAAAAAAGGATCCAATTCCTTTTATACATTCTCAGCAGCATGTGCTGCACTACTTATCCATTTGAGCACTTCTTGTCATATCCATATTTTGTTTCCCAGAGCTTTTGTCTTTTCTTTTTCCCCCTCCCCCATAATCCATCAATCATTTAGTCAGAAGCAGGGAAGAAGTCCTGGCACCAAGGCAGTGTTTCTGAACAAGAGCACAGCAGACAGTAAAATCTCTGGGGGCATAAATTCCAGCTGGTGTCAATCAGCTGAAGCCAACTTCCAAGTGAGAGGCCCTGTGCCATGTTACACCACCTGCTTTCCAAAGGGCCCTGCACCCTGTCCCCACCAGAGGCACAGCTGAGAGGTGGCCAAGGCAGTGTGAGGTTATGAACCTCAAGAGAAATGAAACTGCCAGCAGCAGAACAGAGCAACAGCAGCCCAGTGACACGTCCGCTCCTCGCTAGAGATTTCAGAATAAAGCAGTTAGGGGAGAAACTCGCTTGAAAAACACCAACCCTGCCAAAAGCTTAATTTCCTGCTCACTTGTCTTCAAACACATTTCTTTTTTTTTTTTTTAACCAATTGTTTAGGTGCTAAATTCCACAAGAGAGAAAAAAATAAAAGACAATTAAAACCAAATCTGTGTGGAGGGAGGAACGCTCTGAGGGCTGAAGGGGTTCATGCAGCTGGTCAACTTAACCTGGGACATCTCCTCCGTTCAGTGGCCCCACATCCTCTGGAGACCACTGACATCCTGCCTGCACCCAACTCCATCAGCAGCAATGGCAGTCAAGCAGAAAAAGGAAAAAAGAAACGGAAATGCTGCAAGTTTATCTCCCTTCAGTTTATCACTTATGAAACTGTGACTTACCCCTCTTCCTTGCCAAGGCAAGTGTGTGCAAGGGCTGCTACACACACTGCAGCTGGCTCAAAAAACCTTTCCATAGTCCTCTTTCAGTGCAGCAGCACAGCAAGAGCTGCTTTTCATCTGGCAGCCTGGACACTCAGCAGGACAAAGTAATAGTCCAGTCCATCTGTAATTAAGTGCTCTATCTGATATATGCAGCACACATTGATACTCATCACACACACTAATAAAAACCCTTTCATTTTCAGAAAATTAGTCCTGATTTAGAGAACTCTAAAGAGGCAGCTGATCCTGTAAGATCTTACTTGGTAAGATCAGGACTTCCGCTGGCTAATGGGGTCTGTTTTATATTACTGTACACACAAAGAAGGCAGCTATGAAACAGAGAGTGCCACAATAAATCTGTAGATACTTCAGAACTACAAGAGACTACACAAGGACGTTGGAGGGCAAGATCAGAATTTATAACCACCTTGACAAATTATACAAACAGCCAGGCCGCAGGAAGAGTAGGACACTGTTCAGTATGGAGGAGAACATAGCCTGCCTGTTAGTGAGAAATCCAGGGTGGTTACTCAGCAGTGTAAGAAAGAATTTAGGACTGCATTTTACTAACTGAAAGTAACCGAACAACGCTCTGAAAGAGGAAGAGATTTAAAATAGGATTATGACTTGCCAAGCACACAGAGGTGCTTCCACACTGCTCAGTACTTCTTAGGCTAGAGTGAGACATTTAGTTTAGGGCATCACTTGCCTTGAAGACCAAAACAGAGCTCTAAAACATGATTTACAGGGAAAACCTAAACAGATCAGAGCTGGTCACAATACACAGAACACAATTTAAAGGAAACATGAGAACTACTTGCAATACATAAAAGGTTGTTATTAAAAGAAATCATCTGTTTTCCACATCCAAGATACACAGAGCTTAAATGGCTGCACACAAGGAGGATGCATCTCTGCTCCATTAAGGGCAACACAAATGAGGACATGGGTTACCAATTTGGCCGAGTTACAAACTGTGAACTGCAGAAGACTGTATTTCAAAAATAGATCTTGTCCAACGATCACTGAAAGTCAAAGGTATTCTTTTCGCAGGCTTCAGTAGGCAAAGGATTGAACATATGAAAGCAATGGAGGCCAAAAAAAATTCACAGCATGCTTACATGAAGATAAAGGTTAATGCAAAAAGGGTAAGCTACAGCAGAAATCAATAAAAATATATATTTCCAAAAGTTGGAGGGGAGTCTAGTGCCTTTGGTTAGATGCACACTAATACATGGCAGGACTCCAGCAGAATTTCAGATCCCATCTTATTCACTCATCAGAAGGTAATTTCAGCTATGAGGTTTATTTCAATGAGCTCATGCACAGAGTTTCTGTTAAGGACAGATACATTTTGCAATCACAATCTCATGTGTTCCTGAACCTCATCTTCCTCTTAACAGTGACCTGCAACATTTCCAATGTCCTGATGTCATGGGTATCTAAACCAAGCCTCAGACAATAGCAAACCTCCAGGATCATGAAAACAACATTAGAGAGGGAGAAGACATTTTAGGGACTCAAAGAAAACCTGAACTATCTATCTGTTTTGTTTAATCTTACCACTATATTTCAAGCGGATCTTGCTCAGGTTCCCCTTGTGTTGCACGTCATACACACACAGCCTCACCACTGCCTGTCTCCTACACGCTGCAGTGCAGCTCATTCCTCTGGCCAGCAGCTGCCACCCCCACAGCCACCCTCCTGCCAGCTCCAGAAAAACTCAGAAAATCTCCCAACTCACCTTCTCTTACACAGCCAGGGCCAAATATACTTTACAAGACATTAAAGACTAGCATTGATGTTTCCTGATTTCTCTTAGAGGTCATGGAGCTCACAGGGCTCTTGAAGAGCACCACAGTCGGTTATTACTATTTTCATAAAATACTAAAATCCTTTGCAGATTTTAGTGACTAATAGTTGTTTTCTGCATAGCTGATATAAAATTCAGATTAAAAATGTTTAACTACTGAGGCTGATGACAGGGTTATTTTCATTACTAGCAGAGTAACTATGTGTGAACATGAAGATCAGTTCATAACACCACTTCATCTCTTTCTTTACATTAGGCATGCTACAGTTGGCATGGAGCTCTGCTCAACAACCAAAGCAGATGTTTTACCTCTATTTTGAATCTGGAACAGATTAGCAAAGTTACTTTGATTCAACATGTCCTGATAATGTCCTTGTTCTCTACCTCAACCAAATTATTGAAGCTGACAGGGAAAAAAAAAGGGAAAAAAAAATCAAGCTTTGCTGATGAGTGCAATGTCAGACAGCCAGGCCTAAGAAATTAAATGGAAATTTAAAAAGGTTTCAAAATTGTCTTCACTTCAGAAAACAATTCAGTATCTTCAGAGCATGATGCATCTGACTGTGACAAATCCAGCAGTGTCAAAATTACTTTGTACAGACACAAATTAAACAGAAGGATGAGCTGGAGAGCTATAATGAGCTATTACACTTTCTTCCAACAAGTTATGAATAGCTTCGTCTGAATACCCTCTGAAAAGCCTGCAAGATGTCTCTGAGACCAGTGTCACCGTTTTGAGACTCAGTGTGAGCCTTCCCTTCATCACACTCGATGCCATGTGTCAGGTTCATCTCTGTGTGTGAGAACAGCTGACCTTGCACGGGCAGCACCAGCCAGGAGGGTGTGTGTGCCTTCTCACCGGCCCAGGAAGTGGCATGCAAATCTCCCTCACTCCATTTCCCCTCAAATAGCTTCCAGTCATGGTCACACTCTCTTGCTGAAACCCTTCAGCACTGAGAAGAAAAGCAAGACAAGGGCTCAGCACCCCAGCTCCCAGCACTAGCTGATTTTGTACACGCAGCTGTCTCTGCATGCTTCCTTCCAGTTCCTGCGGAGAGGTGGGGTGAGGCTGGCAGTCAGACACCATCCAGCTGTGTCAGAGACCCTCTCTCTGTCCATGTCACATCTAGACACATTGATCCCTCTGGTCTGGGATAACCATTGCCCAAATGGGGTTTTCTTTTCCAGAGAAAAAGGCTCAGCCATAGAGTGAGGGTCCTGCAAAGTCAAGGCAAGCCCCCCTTACTCCTGAGCAGTCTCATTAGAGCCTCTCTGCAGCAGAGGAGGGCAAAGAATTATCCAGTGAACACAAGGGAAGACAAGAGAGGGACAGAGGGCAGTCCACTTCAGATGGCCCTCTGCAAAACAAAGTGCTCAGAAATACAAGGGGGGGGGGGGGGGGGTGCAAAAAACCCCTGTTTTTAAAAATGACTTTTTAAGCCCAAACTGTAGCTGCCATCTGTAATTCAAACCCCGTTTTTAATTTTGCTAGAGAGGCCATAGCTTATTAAGGCTGAAAGTTAATTAGACTTGCATAGCTTAACACTTCAGCCTCTCATTTATTTTCTGTGAATTATTCTACTTCAGTAGTGAAAAGCTTACTATTCTGTGTTGTTGTCGTGCACCATGAGTCTGATACCAAAAGAAATGCTTGCAAAAAAGAGCACCTAACTTGCTAAAAAATAATTAGTTGCGGCTTTTTTTTTTTTACAGTTTTTATATTAAAAAACAACAAATCTCTATTTTGAGTCCCTAAACACAGCCACTCAGTTATTTTGTGAATATTCATGTATTAGTCTTGTTAAATTTAGCCCAGTAAATATGCAACCTTAATACAAAACACCCCTTAATCAGCTAACACATGTAACTGCTGCTTGTCAGGGCAGTGGCAATGTGCTTAACACTCATTTTTGTCTGTGCTGTTAAGCAGGGCATTATTCTCTACCTCTCTAATGACAACAGCAGAAAAAGCTGGTGGCAGCTTGATCAACTGCCTAATGAGATCCTAATACTGAATTACAGTAACCTAGCTAAATGGTAAAGCCAAAACAAACCAGAGGATTTCCCAAGCCAGCTTGACTTCACCATTCTTTTGTGATTGATTCCTTGGCCACACCACTGTGGATGCCTGTGGTATTTGAACACTTCCTTCTGACAGGGAGCTCTTTGAGTCGTGCTGCCCATCAGAGAGGAGGATGTTTGAGGACAAGCTCAGGCAATGTGTCTGTACTGCCACTAGATATCCCAGATGGCCTCTTGGAAAAGGGATGGCTGTCTGGAATTGTGTATACTGGATATGAACCCCATACATGAACTCAAGAATAAGCAGGTGTAGACCTTACAGTTTTCATTTTAAATGTACATTACAAAACAGAGCCTGCAGAACTAAATTAGTAACCATCTCCACTAATTTTCATAGATTTTTACAAGTGACTCAAGTAATGCATGAGAAGCTGAGAGCATCTAAGCTAAGCCCAGGTTTAGCCCTTCACTTATCCTTTTGCAAGGAAATGGAACTTACCCTCAACCCCTTTGCAAGGAACTGGTTTGGTAAACCACTGTCCTATTTTGCTGCATGATTTAACCACTCTCAGGCTACCCTGCCCCTCTGATCTGCTAAACAAAGCAAATCTCTCTGTTTCTCACAGCCTCCTCCTCTCAGTCCTTCAGAAGCTCTCACCTGTTTTTCATGGTGATGATCCTAATTCAAGACCTGTAGGTCTCCTTCTCTGATATCTTGTTTCACTCAACTGAAGTGTGGGTGCAGCTCACTCCAACACTTCAGAAAAAAATATAGAAAAGCACAGCCTTGCTGTGTCACAGGCCTTGGATTTTACAGAACAAGCTAAACAAAATGTAAGGGCCACCTAAAACTGTTCACATTTAAGTTGAGGGCAGAAACTTTCAAACAAAGCTAAGAGACTGATAGCAATGCTTGGTGCTTTTAAAAATCCCAAACACATGAAGCTGCATGATCTTTCTGAGGGATGGATAAGTTTTCAGAGGGGTGGGAAAGGTTGTGCCATCTCACTATCTTAAGTCACCATGATTGCAAAGAGTTAAAAAAAACCTGAAGAAGGAAGCTAAAAAAAGGAAGCAGACTGTTCCCAAAAGCCTGCCATACTGCTCTCGCTGGGAGTTGTACATGGGGAAGTCCAGCACTCTTCTGCTTGCAGCTACTTTATGTAGGCTCCAGAACCCCTTCCCCTCTGGGGTCAGAGGAGTAGATGACAGCTTCTCTGTGTTATCTGCTGCCTCTCACAGACCATCTGAAACTTCACTGTACATGGGGCCTGCCCAAAGGGAATTCAGTGCACTGAGCTCAGCTCTCTGAGTTGGCAGAGAGCTTTAAGCCACGGGGGGAAATGGTGATGTTAACAAAACAGTTGGATATACCTTTCTCCATCCTTGTCATAAGCCTATACAGATTATTTCAGGCTCTTTAAACACAGGCAGAATCTTGAGGAAGTAACCACAGAGAGGGGAGGGAAAAGCAGCAAATTCTTCCTGGTGAGGACAAGCCACCCCTGGCACCTGCTTTCATGCTTTGGATTAGCCAGCTCTGTGGTCTGGACCAAAACTGTGACTACACTGGTCCTGCTCCTCCAGGCTTCAACAAGAAGTTACCTACATGCTTTGAGTAAGGCAACCTGCATTTTCAGCAGTCTCATTTATAATCTAATTCCAACTTCTAACTTGTAAGCTGGATATCTTGTGAAATTCAGGAGGTGAAATCCATACAGGCATAAACAGCAGACAAAACACAGGAAATTTCTCATCTCTATTCATGCCATAGCAATATGTAGACCAGGGGGGGCAAACTCCATGTGTCTGATGTATTCCAATTCTAGTTCCTGAACTAGAATTCCCACCACTGAAACTGTTTGGATCCTAAAAGCATTTTAACTAATTTTATTTCTGTCTCTACAGGAAGAAAAAAAAACAAACTCAAAACATCTCCAAGTCATATTAAATATTTGAAGAGAATTCTGCAAACCAAGAACAAGACATTTCTAATCTAGGTCATCTTATAAAGACATTAGTGTCACCATGCTAAATTTCTACTCTCCTGAGACAGAGCTGTCACTGGTTAACTTGCTGCACTGACACAGATTCTGAGAAAAGCCCCAGGAAGTATTTTAGGCTGATTTCTGCGAAGAAAGAAAAACACAAATCACATTTTTAAATGGCTGCACCCAGCCCCACCAGCCCCTCAGTTTCAGATAATGGAACCGCACAACGCTGCTTGCTCTTGCAGGAGTACCAACTGATAACAGGCCAGCCTTTTTGCAGTTTTTCACTGGAGTGCTCTCTGACTCCAGCTTTCATTCAGCTTTCTGTATGAAGAGAGCATGAGTTGGCCACAGTGCACTCAGAGTCTGCTCAGCAGTGCTTAACAGAGACAAGGGGGGAGGTAAATCACGGGGGGCCACCACTCACCAGCCTCCAGCCACACTCCACTCAGGCTGGATATGTGCACTTACCTTCAATGTCAAAATGTCCTTTGCTGTGCAAATCCTATGCTTCTCCATCTCCACAATTTGCTGTGCCTTTCTTATTGACCAAGTTGCTCTTCCTCTCCCAGCAATTACTACAGAATCACAGAATGATTTGGATTGGAAGGGACCTGAAAGACCATCTGGTTCCAACACCCCTGCCATGGACAGGGACACCTCTCACCAGACCAGGTTGCTCAGAACAACATTTGACCTGGCCCTGAATAGGGGATGGGGCTATCCTTGTGTGTTTGTAGCTATCCAAACACACAAAGTCTCTGAGCTGTGTCCTCTGCAGCTTCTCTCCTGGCTAAAATCTCAGAGGCACAGGCTCCACCTTTCCAGAGCAATGTCACTTGAAAAAGATTTGTCCTTTGTATATGATTTAACTGGAAAAATTAAGGACAGACTACTGGCTCACTGCAAGAAGTTAGGGTTTTTAATTTTGAAGAATTATATTTGGACAAAAGGAAAACAGTCAGGTTTAGGGCTACTGAAAACCAAGCCCTGAAGTGCAGAGTGTAAGGAAATCTCACTGTGTGCACAGACTGAACTCAGACTTGTCCTGCCTAGTGGACATGTACCCATTATTTGGCCAGCAGCACCAATGCACTGTGGCTCAGGACTGACAGTGAGAAGCTCTTTTGCTGTTATTATGAAACATGAGTCAGTTTGAAAGTCTTTGTGAAGAGCTGTCACACATGTTAAAAAAAAATAATTCATGGCCTGTCATGAAGGTGAAGTAGTTTTCCTAGAATAAGTACAATTCCCAATGCTGTGCCCACAAGCCTCAACTGGAAACTCAGGAACAATATAATGAAAAGGAGATTAAGAAATTTATATATTAAAGATCACACAGCTTTAAAATGTAAGCAAACTCTTAGAGCTGTCAAGGATGGATTTACAAAAACAATGGTATCCAGCACCCAGAATGATCACTTCACTTCAAACCACTCCACAGTGATTTTAAAACTGTGCTTCTAGAAAGTCAAGAATTACACCCTGAATTACCTGGGGTGAATTCAAGTAATGCCTGTAGCTTGCCCTATGATGGTGATATCTCTACACACCTCTGCTTGGAGGTTGTTTTAGAGTCTCTAATTAGTGCTAATTTCTAAAGAAGTTTAAGAAAATTTGGGAAGAAATTTTATTCTCATAGTCAGGAAGCCAGTTCTCACATTCATTTCTCCTAATCATTTCTCGCAAATACTGCTGCTCAAACACCCTAACATATTTAAAATGTAATTAACATGTTCTGGAGACATGAACAAACACCAAGTCTGTTTGCATGATGAGGGGAAAAACTCCCGCTGAACAAGCTGGAGGTTCCTGAAGCCTACTAGGGGTAATTGTGCTGGTTTATAGCAGATTGGAATTGTATTACCTAAAGCTGATTAAAGCTGACAGGCTGCATTTACACACTTCCACTAAGGTGACACTGACAACTACAATGAAATCCACAAATCAGAAGAAACAAGCAGCTTCTGCTATTTTATTCTGCCAAAGCCATTGCAGGTGTCTCAGACCATGTTTTATATGCAATATGTGCTGCAGCAGCTGAGCAGAGGAGTTGGGAAGCATTCCTCCCAAGCTGTCCATCCCCAGGACTTGGCTCATCGAGCCACAGACACATCCTGCTCTTACTTATCTCCACTGCTCATTTTGAAAAGTGACAAAAGTCACATTGGTGCTGGTAAATGTGTCTGGTAAATGTGTGTGCTGCTGCCTTCAAACTAAATAAAGCACTCACTGCCCTTTGTAGGCAAGCTAGACAGGCAGCAGAAAACTGTCAGACTGCACATGGCAAAAAAATACATCTACAAAGAATGGCAAATTTGCAGTTGCTCTAACACATCTAACATCAAAAATGACCCATGACTTATTTCTTAAAGACACAAACCTTGCAGCCTGAGCTACTGAGTAGGCTTGAACACTCACTGCATACTGAAGATCTACCTTGTAACAGCTCATCATCTCAGCAGAAGCCTGAGCTCACCTGAACTGCCACATCTTCCTTTTCCAAACTGGGGCTCAGAGCCACCACACTTTGCAGCTGGAGATAAAAACATTTTTTCATCCCTCATAAGGGCAGATCCCAACTTTACAGACCAAGAAACAAGCACAGAGAAGCATGTATAAAATTGCTATAGGACTCTTTCTCCTTTCGGGTATTTTCAGGTTTTATGCTTTCAACTTTTGCAAAGCACTAAGATATTTCTCCAATATTTTTTGTTGAGTGATATCATTTTTAAATTTCCTAAGTTAATTGGCATTTATAGAAGAAATGGTGATAAGATCTGTAAATGAACTCCCAGCACCTTAGCAATGGAATTATAAGAAGCTAGGAAAAACTGTTTGTGCTTTCCTCACCATCCTGTTCCACCCACAAAAGGCATTTACATTAATAGAGAACCTGGCATTCATAAACCTGTATGGCATCACAGCACTGGGGTCACAGCTGCATTCCTACCATTCATTCAAAAGAGCAAGAATTTCAAAATCCTTGCTTGCACTTGGTCTCTGGGATGACTTGTTCATTCTCACTCCTAGTTGTCTTCTTTCTCCTATGGAAGCAAGGATTGAGACTGTGAACATCAGTCCCAGTCCCTTTCCAAGGTAGGTGCCATAAAAATCAAGTCAAGGCTGTATGAAAAATGCTACCTAGCTCTGAATCTGGTTGCAAAAGCAAAGATGCAAATGTACATACTTAAAACACTTCACCTCAAAGGCTGTCCCCATCAGGGCCCCAACTGGACACAAAGATTTCCAAAGGGAAAACACATCAGTGACTGAAAACCACATCCATATCAATGAAGCAGAATCCACTATAGGGGAGTTTCACAGCTCAGGCACCATGGACAGGGTAGAAAAGGAGGATGAGGGACAGAGACCTCCAAGCTGTTCAGGCAGCTCACCCTACACAGACACAGAGCATCCTGGTTACATCAGAGGAACCTATGGGAGTCAAGAGCCCAGCTGGCTTAATCACAGCTAATCAAAAGCCAGGAGAGAAGACCCAGGCAGTGAGGAAACAAAGATGAATTGCTCCAGAGAATCTTCATGCACATGTAGTTTCTACTGCCAAGGTAACACTTTATTTCTGTTACTCTCATCCGGACTCCTTGGGCAACACTGGTTCCCACACTGGCCTGTGCTTTAAAAACCCAGCCTGAGGGAGAGCTGAGTAGCTCAGGACTTGCCTGCCCTTCCTTCCTAAGCAGCTGGCATTAGTCATGAAATAGCTCCAGTAAAAAAACTGAATCCACGATTGTTCCCTTTCTAGTGCTGCTGTCTCATATCATACCAAAAATCCCACCAATGCTCTCAGTCACATAGATGGCACAATAATTAATGTAGTGATGGGGGAAAATTCTCCTCCCTGCCCCTTCTCCCCATGGAACTGGTCCAGAAATGCCAGCAGAGTGGCAAGGTGGTCTGCAGCCCCAGAACCCACACTTTATGGGCTCCATCACTCAGGTACAACAGCCCATCTGTCAGCTGCCCAATATCCCCAGAGGACAGCACGCAGCTCTTATCTAACCAGACAGCAGAGACATAACCAACCATTTTTCAGACCCACAGAACATAGGAAGGATGGAAGGAAGGACAGAAGGAAAGGAATAGGCAATTTTACCATGCTATAGGTACAGAAGATGAAAAGCACTTCGTGCAAAGTACAAAGCAGAAGAAATGCATTCTGACTTTAATATCCAAAACCTTTTAACCGTAAGTAGTTTTTTGCAACTGTATCTCACAGAGCCGTGGCTTCAGCAGTATTTCCAGGCTCAGAGTGTAGTTCTGGAAGCAGTACATTGTACACAGGCAGTTTGGTAACCAGCACACATCCAACATGAGACTGGCTGTGAGCATCATTGCACTGCCACTGCCGATCCCTGAACGCCATCCCAAGCAGCAGCCTCCCTCTGACATGGGACTCACTGCTGAAGTCCCTCTGTAGGAGAAGAAGGGTTAACTAATCTCTTTAAAGAGCTATAATTAGTCCAACAGGAAAATAAATTCTGTCTTCCTGATTCAGGGACAGTGAGTGCCAAGAAGTCTGAGCACACATGCAGAGAGGGCAGATACGCACAGCTTCCAAAAGCAAGTTCTGCTCTGACACCTGAATTTATATGAGGGACACAGACTGATTTGTCTTTAGTAATCTTGTTTATAAAGTATAATGCTTTGCTGGTTTTTGTTTGCTTTGTTTTTTAAATCTTTTAATTTTTAAAGCCAAACTATGCCATAACCGACTCTTCTGCATCAGTGCTGCTTGAATTTTAAATGCAGATGATTCATTCTTTTTCCTTTTTCAAAGGCCAAGGAACTCTAGTATTACACAATTACAATAAGTGCATTCTAAATAAGACCTTCAAAAATTAGCAGTTACTGAAGTTGATATATACAGCTTGCTTTGTAGATGTGGTTGACTAAAACATTAAAATGCAATACTGGATGAGTTTTACAATGCTTTTTTTTCCTCCCATGTAAATTTAATTTCATTTATCAGTTCAGCCTCAAGTCAGGAGTTCAATATTTAGTTCCTATATTTAATTACGTTTCCTTTTCATTATAGCCTTTTCCAGATAAATGTTTAATCAGGGTGTTCACTGTAATATAAAAATTACTGGAGTGAAAATAATGAAGTAGAAATGGTCTCATCCTTATACACAACATCATATGTTAAATTCTAGAAGGTTGATTTAAAAAGGGCAACGATGTCACTGAATGAAGAACTCAATAATAAGCCCTCAAGGAGAAAATGAGCTAAATAGTGGTAAAACTGAAAAACCAGAAGATTAAACCATCATACCTTTTAGAGAGTATAAGGGAGCCATTAATGCTTTAATAAGATGCAAAAAAATCAAAATAATAAACTGAAGCTCAATGCATGCTAACTTCACCCATGATTCCAGTGACTATCTAAATGTGCCAGGTTTGGGGGTGGAATCATCCATCCACATAACAGCAGTACCAGAAACATTACCTGGCCCCATCACTTTTGCACTAGGTCAGAGACTAGAAGTCTAGTCTTTGTTATTCCAGTTCAAAAACTACAATTCTTCATCACCCCAAACTCTTCTGTTCCATAAGAGTGCAAGGAAGGACTAAAACTTGTTTTTGACAATGTCTGTGTGCAAGCTGAGTGATAACAACCATTGCTCCTGCTGTCATCACTATTACCCTTCTTTCACTTTGCCTTTCCCCACAGTGAATAACTTGATTTTCCATGATTACTCAAAATAAAACTTGCTATGGATCAAACATCTTGGTTACTATAAAAGAGGCAATTTTACTGTAAAACCCGCTGCATAAAAATTGTATCTTTCTATGTATTTCCAGGTGGTAATTCCTGGCTATAGCTCTGTAACATATATATGTTCTCCCCTAGTTTCGTCTGGTTTGGTTCTGCTTTTTGCATGTTTTTTAATTTGCTGTAGTCGCCGGTGAGGGTATTTCTTCCTGTAGAAAGCAGAAATTACTCATTTTCAATGGGCACCATCAGTCTTCTGAAAGTGCCTTTGCTTATTGTGAGCAGACCAAGCTTCTAACGCTTCTTTTTTCTAGGTCTTGCAGAGACATGTTGTTCATCAAACCCTATCTACAGAGGAAGTTTCTTTTTAAACTAGGCAGGAGGTAGATGCTTTGCTCCATAAAGCATGAGTTATTGCTCAGATTTTTCACTTTTTTTTTTTCCCATTTACTGTCAGAGTTTTTGGACATTTAAACCTGATGCAGCATATAAATCCTCTGAAAATATATAGCATTAACTGCATTTTTAGACAAGGCTTCTCTAGGAAACACTGCAAGTTTTTGTTATCCATCAGCATCCTCCATTTAGTAGCCTAAAGAATGCAAAGCTTCAATTCTTTCTACCTTGTCTTCTGTGCTTTCCAGAAATCAAAGCAGAGAGCCTTACTGCCCTAAATTGGGAGCTATCAGGTCACAGTCACACAGACTGAGGCTGCTATGAAAGTTCAGTCACGTTAGCTTTCGTGGGCTTGAAAAGAAACTGAAACCTCCAATTTAGGAGCTGCCTCTCTTACGGAGATTTGCACTGCCAGAGTGTTTTGGCTTTTTTTTTTTTTTTTCAGGTCAAAAACTCACTCTGTCTTACAGCTCTGGCAAGGGATGTGGCAGCCTGAGGTGCTGATGTCCCCAAGCACCCACTCTGCACCTCTCCAGCAGCAGAGACACCAGAACAAGGCACGTGCCACATCTGCAGCACAGCAAAGCTGTCCTGGGAGAAGGGACAGTCCCACTTCCCCCAAACCTGCTCCCCTACAGACCCCTCTGACACCCAGGAGGGTTACACAGAACAGTTCTGGGGAGCTGAATGCTACTCTCCAGGAGGCAGTGAGTACTTTTCTGCTGGTTTGAGCCTCAGCAGCTCAGTGAGCAGTGGGATGCAGGATGAGGTAGGAATGCAGGGCAAGGAGCAAGCAAGGGCCCAGGCCATCCCTTGCAGGCTGCCAGCACATCAGTGCACTGCTTTGTGAACCCTTCCTGGCACCTCAGTCAGGCTCTGCCAGCAGGGACACGCTTTTGCTACAGCGACAACAGCACTGGCAAACCCACCCCTTCTGTTCTCACTGGTCTTGGGGCAAAAGCCACCAGAAAAATGTTTAAGGCAAGCCATGAACCTGTAGCTGAAAAGGAAGAATTCCTTACACTACAGTCAAATCTGCCAGAACTTGCCCATCAGAGCCCTTACATGGGCAAAAAAATTTCCTCTCTTGCAAGAGTTCAAGCCAGTTAAAATGAGTGTTGAGAAAAACTGAAGGACATAGAGTGCCTCAAATGCCCCGTGCTGGATTGCTGGTAATGCTTTCAAAATCAACACTGAGGTTCACTGACAACTCTGCAGTTAGAGCATAGCTTTGAAAAAGGGGAAACACTTTGGCCAGGAACCTAAAATATTTTCAAGGACTAAGATCCAACAGAAAGTAGGTATAAGAACTCTGCTTTCTTAAAAACACTTAAACAATAACATTTTGTTCCTCTGATTGCTTTAAAAAAACCTGCCATATATGGACACAAATTATACACAGATTTCTTGTAAAGATAACCTCAAGTACCTGGAGGAATTAAAGTCCTAAGGATGGCATAATTCAGAGCGGTCTGGGACAACTTTGGGACAACATTTCTTTTCTGTGATTACCTCATCTTCTTCCATGTGAACAACTCCCTCAACTTCTCTTGAGATCTCAAAAAAGGTTCAAGGGAAAGAGGTCTGGAGAAAGATATACAAGCAGGAAAAAAAAAGAAAGCGACCTTAAGAAAACCCCAAGCAGCAGTAGTACCTGCAAATGACACATCTCATGAAAGTAAAAGCCCCAGCCCACTAAACTTTAGCTTCAACAGGCTTCACAGTTAAACCCCAAAGAGAAAAACATCCAGCATATATGGCATGAAAGGCAACAAAAAACCCTGACTGGCAGTTTGCATTCTCTCCTCCATACAGGCATAAAGTCTGGACAAATAAAGCACATGAAGTGCATTTCTGTAGGTAGTGAAAATTAATTTTCATAAAGTAACAAGGAAGGCACAAGACACACGTCACAGGACAATGAGCTCTTCCCTGTCAGAACATCCAGCTTGCATCCAGCCCATATAAACGACAGACAGATCTATCACATGAGGGTGACATGCATCAGCATCCATATTCTTAAAAAGAACATCTCTTCACAGATAATTCAAACCAAAACAGAGCTTAATTTATTAGAAAAGCAAAACATGGAAAACCAAAAACAACTGTGGTGCTGTCTCTGCATGCTTGTGACCAATATAAACCATGTCTAGATGCAAGCATCTCATGTTTAGGTGACTTTACAGCCCAAGACCACACAGTTGGCATTGGTCCCAAGCATTAATCTCATTTTCAAGAAATGACAATTACTGCTACACACTAGTGCAATTCTCTTAGGTGGTAGCTAAATTTAACCAGGTTTCCCTAATATAAAATAGCTAAATAAATAAATCAGCAGAGAAGAGAGCAGTAGAATGAGGAAAAAGTAAGTTTTTATCTACAGAAAAGATGGTTCTTATTTACTCATCTCTTACAAACACTCCAAGAATATGCTCTGCTGAGCATTAAAATGCTGTAAGGCACTGAAAACAATCTCTTATGTATGAACCATTCAGCTGAGGGAGAAAGAAAATTAGTTTTGCTGATGTTACTGCATAAACTAAAACATCCTAGTAAAGACAAGGGGGAATTGAAGAATTTTAAATGGTTTTGTTGGGGTTTACTTTCGACTTTAGTCTGTGCAGTTCACTCTACAAACTAAAATACAGCAGCACTAAATGTGGGAGGCCAAAAAAGAATGTTTGAAATCAGAAAACCTCTACAATGCCTTGGGCTGACATGTTAACAGAAATTTCTCATGGACGCAGAATATCATGTAAATATTATAATTCAGATGCTGATATATGCATATGTGGATATGCAATGTGTATGTTCACCCCATTCCATAGAAACATCCTAGCCCAGGCAGCTGAGCTAAAGACAATAATGGAGTAGGATTAACCTACAGGAAAAATCTTCACTTTTACTTTTACAGAAACATGTTATTCCTCCTTAAAAGCTTACACTTCACAGCCCAGAACTGTGATTTACTGCTGGGCCAAGAACAACTCTTGTACTCACCAGCCCCTCAGGTCTTTAATGTTTTATTTGGATGCTTTTCAGAGCTGGAGGAAAACCCCTGGGATAACTGGTAGAAAAAACAACTGAGACAAAGGAACTGTGCCCAGGAATGCCAGCAAACTGCAAGGGTGCCAGAAGATGTGCAACAGAAGCCAGACACATCAGCACCTGGGGTCTCAGCACCTTTGTACTGTATGCATATGCTGGGTATGTCAGGCATCCATCCCCTAGAGTCTCCCCCAGGTAATCCACCTCTGCAGGCAGATCAGACTGCAACAGCTTCTTCCAAATGTGCCGAGGGCGTGTGTGTCAGATCCCAAAGTTCCTCTGCAAATTCCCCATGTGAGCATCCAAACTGAACAAGATTCCAGATCTGAACCAACAGCAAATTCTGCCCGTGGAAGCAATGTGGCAATAAAGCCATCAGCTCCTGGGCCTCAGGCTGCACATGCTGGTTGAGTGAGGAAGATCAGATGAAAAGCCAATGCCGACAGAGCTGTGACTCACAGCACTCACCTCAGCCAAGACAGTCCTGACAAAAACACCACAGGACCAGAAACAGCAAGTAATCCTTGCTCATCACACAAAATAAAAGATAACAGACACAGAGATCTTGTATTTTTAAAAAGAGCACAAGACTGCCATGTGAAAGCATGATGCTAATTACTCTATTTCAAGAACCCTTCTGAGTAATGGACAGAAGGGAGACAGGAGAGAGACAGAGAGTAATTAAGGATTCATAATTATTATTTTTAACCAAAAGAGAGCTCAGCTGCAGGTCTGAGCCTCTGCAGGGCATCTGGGGCTCCTAAGCAGGGATTGCCAGAGCTGGGTTCAGCGAGCCACAGCTCCAGAGCAGCATGGGCAGGAGCAGCATGGGCAGGAGCAGCGAGTCTCCAGGCCAGCCCACAGAGCAGGAACAGGAACCTGGCACGTGGCCTGCACCTCCTTCCACTACAGCCATTATAATGCATCACTGGCAAGGCTCCTGCAGCCATGGAAAGACAGGAGGAAAATTAACTCAGGTTTAATAAACACTGTAGGGTAAACATGATTTCAGATAGACACCAAATATAAATACCCTTTTTTTTTCTTAAAGATACAGTTAGCTTCTAGACAACAGCACTCAGACCTTAAAGCCACGAAGTCTCCCACAGCTTTTCCTTATGTCTAAGTGGTCTGAGGAGGAGGTTTTTTCCCTCCCCTGTTTCAAACACAGGATCACCATGTCTCAGATGACACCAGAACAAAATGAAAATAGGGGTAGCTGTATTACTGAAGGCAGGTGTCTGTTACAGCCCAGCCAGCGAGTATCCTTTGCACCAGATAACCTTTCAGTGAAGATAAACAGCATCACCAGGGCAAGCATGTCTGTAGGGTCAGGATACAACCAGAAATCCAAGCAAAGAGTTTGGAAAACATCACCCCTCTGGTAAGAGTGCTGCCGAGAGCACCCAGGGATACAATGGGCCTCAACTGTACAAATCAGAAGGATAAACACATTTCCCAGTTGCATGGATGATGAACAATTTCTACTGCTTTTGCTTGCTTGGAGCCTTGCTATTTTGGCATTGCAAAACACTCACAAAGACTTTCAGACAGAAAAAAAATTAATTAATAAAACCAGAAGAGAAAAGCATATCAGGACACCTAACTGTCACATATTCTTTAGAGAATAAGAGACAGTCTCTTTCAAATAGATAGCAAGAAATTATGAAAATACAACATCTGAGGAAATAGCAAGGTAAACCTCAACTTGCAAGTTTGGCCCACATCCTAGATTTCATTAACATGTTATAGGAAAAGATATTCTGAACCTTAAACCATGTTTCAATATCACCAGCAATTTAATCTTTTGTGCAACACCATCAGGATTCTCTACTCCTACAAGTGCCTCTCTCAGAAGGCAGTAGGGTTAATCCCTTGATTTTGACAGTTTGGCAGTAGAAAATTCCTGCTATAAATTACACTTGCTGTAACAGACAGTTTGTGCTGCTCCAGCCCAAGGTTTCTCCCCAGCATGTTGTTGGCAAGGTAACAGAAATGCATCCACTACTCAGTTTAATGCTTCCTTTAGAGTGGCAGGATGAACTGCAAAAGGTGACATCTCAGAAGGTTTTGATGAAACAAGTATCAAAGAAAGCAGCCAAACACACAGTAAACTACCATAAACCATATCAAAAAAGAAAGTAGTACAAAGGGACAACCCATCCACTCTGCTCCAAAGTTCTGTTTTGATAGGTGCAGATGTAGCAATCTTTTTCACAGAATAGTTTGGGTTGGAAAGGACTGTTAAAGGTTTCTGGCACAACCCTCCCGCAGGGACATCCTCAAATACATCAGGTTGCTCAGAGCCCTGTCCAGCCTAACCTTGAATGTTACCAGGGATCAGGTGTGTAGCACCTTTCCAAGCAACCCGTGAGAGTGTTTCACCACCCTCACTACAAAAAACCTTTCTTCCTTATCCCTAATCTAAATGGACCCCCTTTCAATTTCAAACCATTACCCTCTGTCCTATCACAACAAGCCCCAAAGGGCCTTTTGGAGGGAAATTGCAGTGCAAGAGGCTGACATCCAAATAAGTCTCATTTAAAGTAAGCCTAAACTCTGAAGACAAGGAGGGAATAAATCATCTGAGTAACTTCAGGCTAAAGATAAATGCCAGGACATTTCATAGGATAAGACAGTCAAAATATATACAAATAATAAAATAAAAAAGGCATGAAGTCTCCATGAGACAGAGCACCAAGACATAAAGGAGGCCACAGGAAATACTGGTCTTGCTTCCAAACAGCATGGACACAGACTGCGGCAGAACAGAACCAAAACATCCTCAGACTCCCAGAATTCTGCATTAAGCAAAGCCCCAAGATGAAGACATTGCAGAGAGGAATCATGTGAACAGCAAAGAGACCAGCTCCATAGTATCTGCTGACAAATCACACCTACAGGACCTATTTACCTTGAGCTGATGAATGAATCAGTGAGAGACACAAACCATGGGTCCCCCTGTAACAGTCAAATTAGCATCAAGAACTATGAACACCCTCCAAGGAATTTCCTCTCTGCACATGCTTCCCAATTACGTTACAGCACCCACGTTTCAGCACAGAGCAGCAAAAAGACAAGAGGGCTCTGTCCCAGCTTACATTCCTAACAACACATGACAAGTCTGAAGATTTCAAATTCCTTTCAGGTGTTCATCCATGAATCCACCCACCTGCATTCCTACAGAAATATCCAAGAACATCCAGAGCATTAGGCTCCCATAAATACAGTGTCAAAATGAAAGCTTTTGCCTTGTTAGCTTTGGCCAAAATTATGTTAGCAGAGCATCTCACTGTTCAACCTGAAATTGACTCCAAGACACTACCATTACCAGAACCAGCAGATCAGATTTTTGCATTCACAGATGCACAAAAATCTTAACAGGTATAAGGAAGAGAAAAACATTTTTTTTTAAAGAAAGGTGACAAGATAAGATTGATCTGATCAGTGAAGGAAACTCACCAACCCATACAGCAACACTTCTATTTGTTATTTGTCACAGTTATCAGACACCTTGATAATTGCTCTTGACCATTAAGCAGCAAGACAGTATTTCAGTATGAAGGGAAAATGCTGACAATGAGGAGACCTTGCTGGGTGATGAATAAGTGAGCAGTGTGGGTGATGAATAAGTGAGCAGTGGTTCTCCAAGGGCACAGTGCTCAGCAAAGCCACCTTGGATTCCCATCTAGAGTGCAGCCTTGCTGTTTCCCTGCCCTGAGACCCTTTTTGTCACACGGGCTTCACCAAAGTCCACATTCATTTTTCTCTTCCCACGTCTTCCTGAAAGAACCTAATCCTGTATTGGTAGAGACAGGCTGTTATTATTATCTACAGGAAAAACAAAAGATACTCATCTTATCTGAGCCCAGCGTAAACAATGGGTAAGAGAAGGGAAGCAGAGATCACACCGCAGCACTGCCATTCTCTGCAGCCCTTACAAACACCCAGGATCTGAGGGGTCTGAGAGCCTTGTCCCCTTTCTGCAGGCAGGGAAACACAGAGGTGAGGGTGGGACACTGTCCCAGGAAGGGCAAAGGCAGAGCCCACCACCCACAGCAGGATCTGCAGGCACACTGCCTGTGCAGCCCAGGGTTATCTCAAGCAGTGCTTGTGAGACATGGAGATCAGCATCTGAGTGAATCACTGCTTCCCTCACAGAAAAAGGAGAAAATGAAAAATGTTTCCTATTCCACAGGCAAACAATTTCAGCCACACAACACTCACATGATTTCAGCTACAGGGACGCTGTGCAGTCAGATACAGCCCAGCCCAGATCCAAGTTAATTGCTTCCTCAGATGTGGCCAAGAGGATCAGTGCTGTCAGGGATGTTTACAGCACCCTCAGGGTCCTGCACTAGAACAGAGGCACTTGCCATGGCAGACAACAGAGCCAGAGCTACCTGCCACCCTGCCTTTCCCACTCCTCTCCAGGGAACGAGTGTGTCCTGCTGGAGAAGCTCTTGTGGTGCTTTGTATTTGGATGGCAGCTGGCACAGTAACAGCCTAATTCATCATGAGGGCATGATACAACAAACTGGCCATATTTGTTTGGCTGTTTTCACTAAAAGAAAGAAAAAAATATTTCTTTCGCTACACAATAAAACTAAAAAAATCAGGCAAACTATGTTTACACAGACTTTTGTGCAGGAACAACCAGCTACTACATGATTTTAAAAGGGAGACAAAATCATTGATGTAGACCCTTGCTTGACAACTGTTTCACTTATTTCATACTAAATAAACCAAAACCACAACAAAAGTTCTTGCTGAAATACCAAGTTCCTCATTGATTCTGAGGTGATGGAGAGAGGACTTAGACGACAACAGAAATCTTTTGTGAAAGGCCACAGGGAAGAGCAATATGTTAGTGTCAGGTTAGAATTCAATCAACAAATCTAATGGCAAATATGGGTCTCCAGAAGTTCAACTGCTCAGTAAGCTTCAGCTGCATGAAGAAAATGTGCAAGATAAACAGAACACATCAATTTTCAAAGTCAGGTTCGTGAGGCGGCTCCATCACTTCATTATGCTGGGAAACAGTGGTCGGAAACATGTAGTCATTTCTAAATGTTTTGCCACCACTTCTTGCTTGACAGCACAGAATCACTTTTCACAGGCAACCATTTCAGACCTGAAACAAAATTAGATGTGCTGCAGACAGGATTTTTATTTTCTTCTGAAGATCTTCAAGTTGCTTCCTTCCAGTGCAGCTTGGCTGGCATAAAAGGAAGGATATGCTGCAACACAGTCACATCTACTTGCAATTATCTGTTTGCTTCAAAATATTAGCAAAACATCTTGGGTGGAGGAAGGAGGTGACAAATCATCTAAAGGGTGGCAAGAGGAGGATGAGAATTTCCATTACAAACTACTTGTTAGGTAGTCCCACCCCAAAAACGTCATGATGCTATACTTGGATGTGAGCAAAGAAAGCTCATAGCTTGCCTGTGTAAAATTGCAGGAGTAACATTCACATCATTTTAGGGCAGGCTCACATCCAAAACCCACATGAACACCATAAACTCCTAAAATCCCTACCAGTGACCCTTGTATTGCAGTCCAGCTTGAACAGAACTTCAGATCAGAGCTGTCTTCAGACATTGGAAGTCTTTAACAAATATTTTCACACATCATAATCTTTCTTACTTTCAGTCCCAACTATAGAAATGGACCAGGAAACATAGTAGTTTTTCAAGTATTTTTTTACTCTGGTAGATGCCCTATTAAAACCCTCACAGTTCTAAGAAGATCTAAAAGAAATACATTACTTGACTCGTAGATTAGATAACCATAACATATTTAAGAATGAGACACACTGACATTCACCAAGATCCTTAAAACAAGAGAATCAAGTCAGGCAGTCTGCTTTACAGAGGCCACCATTTGCTGCCTGGATCTCTAACCTACTCCAGACATGTGAAAAACTGTCCTTCAATTTTCCAGATGAAGTAGTTTTTTGATAGAAGTTAAAAATCACTATTTAGGAAAAACTATTTTGAGCATATAGACTGTGTTACACACAAAGTAACCTGTACCTGAAATCTTGTTAAACCAATTTTTTAACAAATTGAGGCCTACCACTACATCACCTGATCATACACATTTATTCCTTTTTCCTTCAGAAACTGAAATCATAGGAGAATTTCAGACGATCTCTTTTAGTGTTTGTGCATGAATTACAAAAAAAAAAAAAAAAAAAAAAAAAAAAAAAAAGAGCTGCTGTTAAATTTTGAAATTTCATTGAGTAATGCCAGGGTAGATTCCAGCTCAGCAAACAGTTACCAGGGAATGCAAAAGACACGTTCACAAATTCCCTCAGCAGATCCAGCATGCCAAACAAATGTCTGCAGGTCTCCAGCAACAAAGACAAAACAAAGCAAGAAAGTAGTAAATTAAGCTATGCTTAACTTGATTATATGTAACAAAAAGCATGGGTATTTCCTCTACTAAAAATATCAGGAATTCTGATAAACAGCAAGCAATGGCAACTAGCCAAAAAACGCATTGTAAATAGCAAGAGCATTTTTCACTACCAAAAGACAACAGTGAAATGAGTTGGACTCCAGGAACCCAGCTGGGAAGATATTTTTACGGAAGCACATTCATGGATTTTTAAGTTTATAATTTCAAACATGTACATATTGAAAGGTTAATGTTCTTCTGTTTCTTCCCTTCGGAGGTCATGAAGCAGGCAAAAATAAAGCACTCTTTGATACTATCACAGCCTACAAAGGAGAGGCTATCAGACAGCATGAAGCTGTCTGGAGAAAGACTAATTTTCTTTAGAGCAAATCCCAGTCTTCCATGAACTCTTTACATAATAAACATCTATTCCATGTTTTTCAAGATAAAAATCTGAGGAAAAAAAATCATTGCTTCAAAGTTTGTAAGTCCTTGAATTCCTGTGTTAAATAATAATCATTAATCAATGTTTCAAGTTAAACATGAAAAAACATTTTAAGAAAACGCAACTTTGTAGCCTTTGAAGATGAATGTGGTTGGGTTTGTGCTTGGGTCTTTTCCCTCTCCCAACATACTCATGAGCTTTTACATTCCAGCAGTAATTTTAAATAAGTCTCTTATACAGCATCTTGTTCTGGGAAAAATTGAAAAGTTTCAACATAATAAGAAATGATGTGTCAAGATGTAACCATGTTTAGTACACTTCCCATGAAGTTCAAGCTTTTCTGTAGCAAAATCTCGTGCTATATAAAGTTTCCATCAGTTCCTGCTCCACAGTCCCCAGACTCTCTTGATGGCATCTCACACACACTCATTCCTATCTATCCCTACTGCACAGCAGGGAAACAAGGGCCTGAAGGATAACTGCACATCACAGGAGGGCTGTGAAGAGCTGAACTGTGAGACTGTTATCCATCCTATGGCAGAGCCAAAAATAATTCTGCATTTCACTGAGACCTCACCGTGAGAAGGGAGAGCACCCTACTGCCCTGCAGGGAAAGGGGTGTTATTGACCAGGGCAGTATTGCAAACTGGGGATTGCATACACACTGCTGGGTTGGTTTTCTCCACTTCCCCCCCTTTTGCCATGGCTCACAGTGGCAGTGGGAAGTGTGTGCACACTGCACAGAGTGCTGCCTCCACCCCAGCACAAGCCCAGCCTGAGAAGCAATGCCAGGACACATCGTGCCAGGCTGGCAGGCCTGCTGAGCTCCTGCCAGGTCACAACCGAATGGCCCAGGGCTCATGGCCATCCAAAGGTCATGGTCTGGGTTTCAGCTCTCCCAAGTCACATCACAAAACATAAGATAGCGAAAAAAAGACCAGAAGACTTTCCCTCTCCAGAATTTTCTCCAGAAAATTTTAGTTTTCTCCTTCCCAGGCAGAACCTAAAATATGGCACAGGTTTGGGTTTTATCCCTTGCTTACTGAAAGAAATTCTTCCCCACAGCCCTCTTCCTTCATCTCTTGTCCTTGGGCAGCTTCATTTAGTTGATGCCTGGAAACTGGGCTTCATTCAGCACCTTAAAATCTGCTTGCTCAGACTGCTCCTTCAGGCACTGGCAAACTTTTTAACTAATAAGCACTTGCCTGTTAAGCTGGAGATGGAAATACTTATAAAATGAATTACATATCTAATACCTCACTGGTTGAGCCGGTTTTCATTAACATCTGGAAGAAAGGCTTGGTAGCAGCTTGGTGTTTTTGCCTGTTTCTGTGCAGGCTGTGCAGCCCTGCTCAGAGAGCAGGGGAGGATTATCCACAGCCCTGGGCACCTGCAGAGGCCACCTCTGGCCACCAGTGACCTTCACCACAGTGCAGGAGGAGAGATGGAGCACCACAGCCTGGGGAGAGCAGTGGAGTGTTCACCATGACAACCAGCATGAGGAGGTTTTTACCTGATGAAAGATTAATGCCATTGCAACTGTAGTGGCCATTTACTTACCCCTGTGTTTTTACTCACTAGCACTTTAGACAGAAATAGGAATTCAAGAGGGGAGGGGAGAAGAGAAGAAAGGAAGGGATGGAAAAATAAGAGCTCAGATCTGTTTGCAGGAAAAAGAAAAAAACACAACTCTGTTCTGGTGAAAGAAAAAAATTAGAGGAATTATTTGAACTTCTGTGTGCATTCATCTCCACACAGCAAGCAAGGATTCCCAACAATTCCCTAGGCAATACAAGCCTACAAATTGCATGTGTGCTTTGAAGCAAGCACTGAGTTTACAAGGCAGACGGAAAACATCTTCAAAGTCTCAAATGAAAGGCTTGAGTTTTCCAGAGTTAAAGGAAAGTAAACATGCATGAAGAAGTCAACTTTTTTTCTGGAAGTAATGCCTTTTCCCTTCTGCAACTAAAAAAAGGATCAATATTTTTAAAATACGAATAAATGCTCACATAAGGCCTGTAATACTAGGATCACAACAACAACAACGACATTCATGGGGTTGGCATTTAAACAAGAATGGGCACAACTCGTTTGTCCTTTTCTAGTATTTAAATCAAACAGCTGTGAGGGCAGCATCTCAGCTTAAAATACAGAAGTAAAACAGTATCAAAGTAGACATTAACAACAAAGTAGCCTCAAAAATGACAACATTAGGTAATCACAACTAAGAAGACTGAACTGCAAAATTTGGAGTTGCATTATTTGTTTTTTGGGGGGATTTTCATTGTTGTTATAATTAATTTCAGCTTTGGCTAATTATTTTGAAGGCATTCGAAACCAGCCAATTCTACTGAATGTTGCTGAGAGTTCATTGTCAATTGAACTCATATAGGAAGGAAACAATGAAGCATCTGTCTTTCAGGAAGTATGTTAACCTTTAACATCCACAGCATGACCCTCCTCCTCCTGGCACAATGAAGGGGGATCAAAAAACTGGAGAGGGTTTCTGAAGAGCAGCAATTAACACAGCAGAGCACAGAGGCGCTGGACAAAGGCCACAGCCCACCTCGTCACTCCCATACACTTTCTGTGTCTGCTGCGCCGCTCTCGCCTCACCACAGACAGAGCCTCTGCCCACACACACCAATTATGAGTTTCTTAGTCACTGAGAAATGATCCCAAGCAGAATTTACCCTGTAGCTTGCTGCTGGGGTGGACAACTCAGCTTCTCTTTCAACATGGACACAGGCAGACAGTTTTGAAACCTGCCAGCAATTACTGGGATCCTTTCACTATGCTTCCTGAGGCCAAGAATTTTGTTGTATCTAGAAGTCAAAACTTCACCAATAACATGTGCAACACTTTATACACGTACATGTATTTCACATACACACATATCTGTGTTATATATACCACAGACATATTTCCAAAAATATCTCCAAAGCTAGATTTCAGGCCTTAATCTAACTCAAACAATAGGAGCAAACTTCAGTGGATAGGAAGATCACCCATCATCTGTGTTCTCTCAGCATCCTAGCACCTTTCTCAATTTCAGAACCTGACACCTACGAGGAATGGAACAAGGGATTAGAAGTGGATCCAATGCCATCAGATGCTTCTTATGCTCTTTAATCCATAAGGGTTTTTGCAGGGAGGAGCAGAGGCAGTTTGCTGGGAATAAGCTGTTTATGATTTCTTCTGCCAAATCTCCTCTAGGACTTGGTGTCACACAATAAGGGTAAGGATGACTGAAGGGAAAGTCTGAGGTATAAAGCACTGTCATGCCCTGAGTTGTAGAAAAAAGCAATTGAACCAGGCCACTGTGGGTTTCTGACAAGAGAAGCGTGATTCTTTTAAAACCAGCAAACTATGTTTACAATACATATGGCATTGTTAAGGCTTTATTAATGCCCTCTGGTATTCAAATTTGATCAGTCAATAGGTGAGGTACATTTCAGCTGAGCATCTTATCCTTCTGATACCTAAACTGCAAAGATAACAGGAAAAGACAGCTGCAGTCAACTAGTACAAATAAATACCCTATTGTAAAATAAAATCATATACATCCTTTTCCAGTGGATTAGGGATCCTATTATTCTGCAAGGCTATTACATCACAACAGAGCAAGGACAGTATAGCATACTATATATAAATAGTGTGTATATATATATATATAGTGTGTATATATATACACACACTATATATATTTATATAATACAGTATTCAAGGGGAAATTACAGTTTTACTACATCACTGGCATAACATATCATGACCATGCCAGAAAAACTAGTTTGGGCTGTGCCAGAGTGTCAGTGCTGCTGTTAAACGGGCAGGGAGGAGCAGCTCTGCAGGCGCTTTGGGCACTCAGGCTCCCTCCTCAGTCACAGGGCAGCCAGTTCTGCACCAGACACTCCCAGCCCTCACTGGCTACAGGGCAAAGGCTGGTCCTTAGAGCTGCCCTCCCCTAAGGGCAGACTCAGGTTTTATGTACCTTTTTAAAGATGTCAAGGCTCCCTAACCAATATTCCTTCTGCAGACACACAGCATCAAACTCTCATGAAGCTGATGCAGGGAAATCCAAACACTAGTAAAATTCACTGCATTTCCATAGATCTCCCACTAAGGTGGCTTTTTGTTGTGCCTTTTTTTTTTCCTGAGAACAGCAGCTGAACCACTGTGAAAATCAGGTACCATGCAAAGCCACTGAAATGCACCTTCTGTTAAATGTGTGTCCCCAGAAACCCAAAGGCACTTTTTACAACTATTCTTAAACAAGCATAGCAGCATAACTAACTCATTTTATATCTTGTGCTGTTTAAACCTAAGGCTATTGGTAAAGGCCAAATTGCTACATCAGGAAAAAATTACAGAACACACAGCACTTTTAACATTTATGCATCTGCTGAACTTCAATGAAAAGTCAAGCTTTGCTTATGCACATATAAAGATTTAAGAGATTGGCATGACTAACATGAATGAATACATTCACTGGGATGCACCAGGAGAGAAAGAGGAACTGTGCTATTTTGTCTGGGATAGCTTTAATAACCAGCTTGCTCTGAAAAGCAGTGACAGAAATGCAAACCACCTGGTTTGGCTGGATGCCTGTTTTGCAGGGCACTTCACCCCAGGACTTCCTGAGCTCCCTGCCATACTGGCTCTCCAACAGCAGCCTGGATGAGTAACAGCCCAGCAGCACTGACAGGCAGCACCAGGGTTACAAACAACTTTCTCTGCTGAGACATCTCCTGCTGTAATTACAGCCGAGGTGAGCAGCAGGGGCAGGGCATGCCAACGCCCTGTGTTCAGCACCACTTACCCTGTGTGCATCCATTAGCTATCCCAGACCAATCCTGCTCCTCTACCTTTCCCCTCAAGTAACCCCAAAAGTCTCTTTAGCACAAGGCCAAGCAAAGGAAAAAAAAATATTGGGAAGTGGAGCAAAACAAGATCATCTTACTGAGGTTTCTGGTTTACCTACAGGCTTCTTGCTCATCCTTCAAGAACAGAAACCAGCAGAGCTTCCAGCCACAACAGCCAGGCAACAGCAACCTCCAAACAAGCAAGGTAAAAATCAAATGAAGAGCTTTGATGTCTGCAGCAGACCCTGCCCAAGCTTTTGGTCAGCAGTCTCCATCCTCTCCCATCATGGCTCACCATCTCCTTCTGCATCATCACCTCTTGCTGCTCCCTATACCAAACTGTAAATTACCTGCTTGTACTAGCTGCACTCTTGCTTGGCTCAAAAAGAACCAGACAAATAGGTCTGTGCAGAAGTGCATCCATAAAATATCATATAAAATGGGTGGAAAGAACAACAAAAAGGTTTCCCCATGGCCTACAGCACAGGTACATAATAAAAAAGGGTGCAAAGGTAGCAGAACTTCACCCACCAAGCCCACCATGCCAGTGAAGGCAGTGGCCATGCAGGCATGAAGTCCATCCAGGTACAGAAGAGACAGGGTTCTTAAGAGCCAGCTGGAGTCACTGTCCCCAGGTAGAAGCAATCTACAGACACACAAACTGCTTTAGAAAATTAAAATACATTTGCAGCTACAATTTAGCCTTAATATCTCTTTTTGAAAGCTACCAAAGGCCGGCCAGGGATTTGTTTGGTATGGTTTTTTGGTGTTGGGGTTTTTTTAATCTCTATTCCTCATGAAAATGAACCTACGAGCACACTTCGGTATAAAAAATAATTGAGCAGTATGAATGTTGTTTAATAAGCCCTAATAAACTGGAGAAGAGACTCACAAAGACAGTATCTCTCTTGCTTCTGAAGGGTTCACCAGGTAATTCATAGTTACAGTCAGTGACTTTCATTACTCCCCAGGCTAGAGAGAGAACACCATTTTGCCAAATTTATTTGGGAGAAAGAAGGCAGAAGCAGCTTTAATTATACAATTGTTAGACTGTAGCATGGAACAGATTGACCTGGCAGACCTTCAATTATTATCCAACTAACCCTGCCAACTTTAGAACTAGGTATCTTCCAGTTTTTCTTGTGAAAGTCAAAATTTTCTCACATACAATTACAATCCTTTTTTTAAAAATACAGTGATATAATCAGAGCTCCATGCTTTTACACAAATATAGTCTATTTTGTTCAAGCAAGATCTTGAAATATAATTGAAGTTCTAGGGGTGGATGCAGACAATTTGTTTTGATAATGTTTCCTGTTTATAAAAATCCTAAATTGCACTGTGTAGAGGAATGAGATCATCATTAAGGCATGGAAGGAGGGAAGTAGGATGTTTATAGCATCCAATTCATTTTACCTGAGCTTAGAGACTTCATCACTTGGCAAACCTTGAAAATTTCAATCTGCAAGAGCACACAGAAAATGCAGACAGGACTGAAAAGTCTCTGCACAGATTAAAAGTATCATTCATTTTCCAGATCTCATCTTGTAAGCATCCTCTAGAACATGCTACAGAAAAAGGAAAACAAGAGAAAGTTGAGAAGTTTTAGGAGGGAGAACTCACACTCTGAACACATTTGAAATTTGGTACAGGCTAAAGAAGCAGTTTCAAGAATTTATCTCAACAGAAAACAACTGGAGTATTTGAAAGCTATGCTATACCATCACAACTCTATAACAATGCCTGAAATCTAGACTGACTTCCATCCTCAATCCAGGAGATGTTAGCTTCTACCTGCCAAAATTAATCACATTCTCAGAGATCAGTCAGATAAAAGGTGGGATCTCACAACACTTCAGAACAGGGAAGACAGAGGACGCAACAAAAAAAGCTCAACACTTGAACAGAGCATTCATGAATTGTCAAGGATTTTCCAGATAAAAAGCCTCAACTCGTGCAGCTTAGTTTGAGACTCCCATCTGATTGACAGAAGAGGAGACAGCAGGAGACATTAAAAGGAGTTTTCAATTCAACTGGAATAACAATGAGTGGGGTGAAGCAGAGTCTCACTCACTTTCACCAACTTAATGTCAAATCCAGGCCACTACTTCTCCTAGCAGACATTAGCCCACATTATATCATTCAGTTCTTTCATTATTAATGAGGCCCAGCAAAAGAAATCATGGCACAAACACTGCTATGCTGCCTTATCTCTGGGGCCCTGGCTGCTGCCCACACAGTTTGTTTGCCTTTGTATGGAAAATTTCCAAAACCTACCCACCTAAGCTGACTTGTGAGAAAGCACAGAAGTCAACCTTGCTCCTTGAGCACAATCCCTTTCTGTCTTCCCAACACTGTTTGCTTTGAGCTAGCAACACATTTGAGAAGAAACCTCTGCAGCTCTTAACTTCGCTCATCATTATTTCATTGTGGGACCAGCAAGCTCTGTTCACCCCTGAGCTGCTTGGGCTGCTGCTGGGAATGTCCCACTGCCTAGAAATAATGGGGTGGCTCTTCTCAAGAGAGGGCAGGGGGAACTGGTGGCACTGGGTAGGGAAGCAGGGCCTGGTCAGCAGTTTAGTGATGAGCACATTGCACCAGGTCAGTCTAAGACTTTCCACTGCATTTTGCTGGGGCCTAAAGAAAGCAGTAAAACCTTCTCAGTGTCATGGTTTAGGGAAGAAACAAAGGGTATACCAACAGTCACAGAAGCAATAGGAACTAGTGGGACAGCTCATAAAAGAGTTGATATAGCATGTTGTAATATTGTTTTCCAAATCAGAAATACAATATAACCTTCAAAAGAAGGCAAGCTTAAGCTTCTATTCATACTTTGATGTGTGAAAACTTGCTCACACTATTGTTCTCTGTAAAAAATTCCCAGTCTCCATTTCTGTTTTATCTTTTGTTGTACGAGTCCTGGCATTACTCCATCTGTATTTTGACATACATAGTGTCGTATTAAACACTGCATTTTGAAAGCAGCTTCAAAATCTTTGCATTTGTAGCAGAAGCACAGCACAACATTACACTTGAGAGTTGCATCTCTCAAACTGAACCAGTTAGGAAAGAGTTTTACTCCCAGCTTACCAATATTTCATGTAGATGCATGTGCTGTTCACAATACTCCTCATTCTTAAAGATAACATTAGCTGTCACATGAAGTACTCATATGCTATATTTCAAATGTGTACAGAGTACTACAGAACATAAAGTAATTACTGCTCAGTATATACACAAATCTGCTTACAGTTCTTTTAAAACTTTCTTGCTAAAACTACACAAACTGAACATGTACCTTTTCACTTAAATAATGTGGAAGTAAGTAGATGGGAATTTTCACTGCTCCTGCTGAGCACTGGGCTTCTCATTCTTCTTCTGAATTAATACCTGTCCATCTAGAAAAACAGGCACCTGTCACTTTATCATCTTTATTTGTACATCTAGGCAACCAGGACAGAATGTTGTGCAGGTGTCAGGTTAACACAAAATGAAGGTCATTTCCAGCTGAACAAAGGCAACCAAAGCCCTCTACCATATTGTATTCCCCAAGTTTGTCACAGAAAATTAGGTAATGCTAATACACCAGGAATAGCCACATAGATCTGATTTCATGGACCACTGATCCCTCAATATTAGAAATGATGGTGGTATATAAAAACCTATTTATATAAAATTGTCTGTCACAGTACAGAATACCTCAATTACAGAATGTCCTTGCTATTAAGTACAGCAAACTGATATGCAGCTTACATGTAATTGAAGACAGCAGATTCATTTAAACTTGCAGCTAACATCCTGAGCGTGACATGAAGAAATTGTATTTTTACTAATTACAAAATCAGTAAAACACTCCTTAGTGTCTAAAATAATACAGTTAAAAATTAACTAGTTGGCAGCTATATTGTGTTC
Organism: Agelaius tricolor; assembly: GCF_023055355.1. Lineage (NCBI taxonomy): Eukaryota > Metazoa > Chordata > Aves > Passeriformes > Icteridae > Agelaius > Agelaius tricolor. The sequence continues at coordinate 8,051,597 of NW_027269270.1, forward strand.
TCCCCTTTCTTATAATGTTTAGACTTAAATAATTTCATCTTCACATTACCAGAGAAGATTCTTGTAGGTACAAGCCTTGTTGGGAAGAAGATAAATCCCTGAAGTTAGTCACTAATAAAAAAATAAAATTAATCTTATTATCATACACAAAAAGGAACATTTCCTAGATTTGAACCAGGAATACAAAATAGAAAGGACAGGATATGTCAGTTCCAGTTCTGTCCTTCAGGAAGAACTGGCATTGTTTGCAACAGCTGTCAAATATACAGGTACCAGAATAAAGCTATTCACAGGGATTTTAAAGGGATATAAATTGTTCTAAACACGGTTGGGTGCAAAAAGAAAACTGTGGAACAGTTGAAAACATCATTGAAGAGATCAGGACAGAAAGTAAGAATCAAGAAGTACTTAGAAACTAATAGCACTGCCATTCCCACAAAAGATTAGACAGAAAATAAGGATATTTCACACACGGTAAATGTTATTTACCAAAGGAACACCCTTTTCTCGTGTCCCCCCAAATGCCCAATGCATGGAATCACCAGGAGGATAACAAATGCAGCGAAGCTCATCACATTAAAGCAAGAGGTGCCAGACAATTCCTGAACCTGTGCCATGTGATACACCCCCATGATTTTCCATTCCATTCCTTCCAGCAACATCCTGAAAACCACTCTGGTTGCAGGCTGTTTCAGCAGCCACAAAAAAAGACAGACTCTACCATAAGAGAAAAATTGTGTTCAAAGTTTACTTTTCCCTTCTGTCAGGAGCTGTTGGACACAGCAATGGAGGACACCTTGATCACAGCCATGGCACCAGCATGGAAATACCTGGTGCACAGGAGTAAACACTTGTGGCTTGGCAAGGAGAGGCAGCCCATGGGGATGCAGGCATGGGGCAATGTGGCAAGGCTGTACCTGTGAGTGCTGTGCCAAAATCTGCCTCTGTAGGGTGCCTGCAGAGGGTACCAAACACCTCTGAGAGCAGGGGCATCTCCTGAACATGCCACAACACAGCAGCCACCACAGCAGGGTCACAGCTGAGGCTGGTCAGAGGCCTGAGCCAGTGCTGCAGCTAGAACAGGAGCTCAGGGCACTTGGCCACCCCATGACTGGCACCATGTGCCCCCTTAGGGGTGGAGGCCAAGCACAGCCCCCACAGTGAAGCACCTGAGAAGCACATCCCAGGAGGAGCCAGCTGAAAAGCAGAGCAACGTTTTATGTGCCACTACAGCACCACTCTACTCAGCTCCTGTTTCTGTTCTCAGCATTACCCACTAAGAAAGAGACTTACTGATGCCTATTCCAAAAGGCACCCTGGTCTTTTCAGGGGGTGAACTCCAAATGCCAACCCTTCACCAAATCTTTTCCACCCTCTCCAAGATGCCTCATGGCCAGCTGCCAGCATCAGAGTGCCTCCTCCAGCACCCTTTGTTAACATAAGGAAATTACCAGGAATTAAGTTAAAAGCAAGACCAAGATCTGTCTGCTGTCACCATGCAGGCTCAAGACACATTCAATTTCAACAGTCTATTTCAGCAATCCCAGCATTAACACCTAAATTAAAGACAAAGTTAGAAATAAGGAGTGATCGTCCAAAATTCTGAATACAACCTGTGTTAAATTATTCATCTGGATTAATACTTCATGCTGGTGATACCAGCCCAAGGTGATACCAGCATGGTGATTCCAGCCCAAGGAGCTCATGCAAACACACACATATGAAACGCAAACAAGGCTGTCTCTTGAGCATTCCCAGGATCAGGAGCCAACATCCAAGAGGAAAATGCTAGTCTGCTCAAGGTAATGGCAACATGCCCATAAATTTTGGTAGAGCCAAGCTTTTATGTCTGCACATCTAAAAGGTAGTCCCTGAATGGCAATAATATTTGCCATTATTGTTATAGACAACTAAATAAATCCAGTAAGTTGTGCTGGGAGTTAAAAATGCCCAGAAGGTTTCATTAAGGTATTTTGTGAGAGGGTAATTGTAAAAAGCAAGTGACATTCAAAGAAATTGCTCGACAACCAGAGAAAAGATATTTCTGCTTATCCCACAAGCAAACAGCCATATTTTAAGTCAGTTCTGCAGGGCTGCTGTCTCTGCCAGCAGAAGATAAATCCATTTCTTCTGCTTGCTGCACATTTCTTCTGAACCTGCACATACTGTATAAACAGATTGTAGAGCAACAACACATATGCAGGGAATTAATACCAGGCCTGCAAAACAGATGGCCCCACAAGCCCCAGACAGCCCTCCAAGCCATTACTTTGTCCTGCCATGTCATCTTCACCTTGAAAGGTGAAACAGGAATCAAAGAAAAGGAGCAATGAATGTCTTTCAGAAGATCAATATCTCCCATGACTTGTTCCTCCAAATAAAAAGGAGCCTCTGCATGCTCTGATATTGTGCCAGGCCAGCTGGTCTCAGAAATCCCAGAACAGCACGTGTTAAGGCACAGGTTATTCCACGGAGCAGTTCAGACCAAGGTGCTCAGAAGCAGTCCAGGATGCAGCACCACTGCTCAGGTGGGCAGAGCCTGGGGCAAGGGGAGCAAGAGCCCAAAGCTGCTCTGCAAGTCATTTCCTTTGCCAGCTGTCAGGGTCACCATCAAGCTTAAATTTACATACAAGTGTCCAAAGGTTGCAAGAGATACGGAGCAAACTAAAATACTGTCACCTTTTCAACAAAGCCTTCAGGGGGAAAATAATTGTGATTTAAAGGAGAGAGAAGACAGACATCAGAAACAAAACAGATAGGACCAATTAAAGCAAAATCACACAGCTGTAAGGCATCTTGCTAGAGCAGCTATGTTGGAGCATCACTCAGTTTTGGGAGTTCCTTTGGCAGACAATGCTTGAGCCAGCAGAGATCCTCACTTCCCTGGCTCCTAGGGACTAGGGGGCAGGAGCCCTGGCTGGTTTGGGACAGCCAGTTTCAGATAATCCAGGTCTTCTGTGCACTGTTCACAGAAATTCCAGCAATGACATAATAAAACTCACAGACCTATTGCTATTTTAGTCCTAACTTCTTTTATTACAGCACTCAGGGATTGAATTTTTAATTTATATCTGTATATTGAACACATTCCTGAACATTCAGTAACACTTACCTTTTAGAGACAGGATATGGCTTTATTGCTGTTTTAAGCCACACACCCAAATAAATTCTTTTTAATAAAATAGTCAACATTTTTTGAAACTGAATTGCAGCTATAAATGTAGGTGCCTTCTAATAGCATGCCAGAGTGCTTCACACATGGATTTTAGCACCAGATACTTCAAAGCCAGACAGAATACAAAATACAAGGCACAGTATTTTATGGCCCTGTGATAGAGAATGACTTTCAATGAGGAATTTCTTTGCTGAAACTATTTCAACCAGGAGACTGGGGAAACTATCTGGAAGTTTCACTGTTCACAAAGTACTTGGGTGTAAAATCATCCCTGGCACATGAGCAATCAGACAAAGCATTCCTCATTTAACAAGAAATACCTGGCTCTGCCTCACCAGACCTTGATTCTGGCTGCTGGTTTTAGCAACCATGTTGAGCTGATCCCCCTGGCCACAGCAGCTTGCCCACAGGCCATCTGCAGAGGCCCCCTCTCTACAGAAACCCTGCAATGGTGCCAAGAGCATTAGCCAAGCAAAATCACAGCTGGCAGAAAATAAAGCAAAAAATAGCTCCAGAAGACAAGACTACAGCAGGAGAAAAATTCAAAGAAAGTAAACAGATGAAAATAATTATAGGATAGTTGCAGAGACAGTCTTTGGGTGGTTCAAAAGGAAGCAAGACAAAGTTCAGGAAGGGAAAAGCAAAGGCAGCCAAAGAGTCTCAGCTACTCTGATAACAAGGAGAGAAATGTCACAGGGGATCAACACACTGAATTTAATAACAGTTTGGAGCTAGGATGAGGTGGGAAAGACGGTGTTAAGTTTTTTATGAAAGATGCAAGCATTGACAACACAAAGACAATAACCCCAAACAGTGAATACTGAGGTTAACAAGCTCTGGAGGAGCACAGTAAGAGAGGGGGAAACAGCAACGTTCCTTTTTGAGCAGTGGGCTCAGCCATGCAGATCCAGAACTGCAAACACTGGCATCACTGGTTGCAGTGGAAGCTTGCAGATAGGTCAGGGTCTCCTGGAACATCAGGGAAGTGTGGCTGCCTGTGTGCAAACCTACACCTTTACAAAACTAGATGGACACTCGTTCTACATTCAGGGAGGGGGAGAAGGAAGAGCCATGCCCAAGAGTCCGTGTTGGAACAGCACAGTCACTGAAAAGACAATTCCTAAGGTTTGCACAAGGAAATGCTGTAAGCATTATGTCTGTATTGCTTCTTCCCAATGGAAACACAGCAGTTCATCATTCCTGTTCTCTACTCCAGCTTCCCCAGGAGATCCCTGTGTTTGGAACAAGCACCTGCAGTGGTTTCATCAGGAACTGACTGGAACGGGAAAGAGATCAATAAGCTCAAATGCTTTCAAGAATGCATTAAATCTATCTGTGAGACCCAGCCAACCCACTGAGGTAAAGGTAATGTTTACATGTGGTTTGAGAGCATGGAGTTCAAAAAGAACTGGCATCAGCCACAGAGAGCTCCTACCTTACCACAAAGGCCCCTCAAATCACAAAATAACCCATCCCAGGTATTTGAGGCACGCGGAAATCATGTTCCGTACTGTTCCTCTCCTCATCTAACTTGTCCTTTGTTTTAAGATTAGATTTAATTCTCTTCAGCTTGAAGGCCTCTCAAGCAATTACAGTGTATGTTCTACAGTCATGAGAAACAGGAAAATGTACTCTGAAATCTGCTGTGTATAGGTATCTGTTCTCTTAACTCTCCTTAATCACCGCTCCTTTCAGATGGAATTTATTATAAAGTTAGAAAGGAGCCAAATATATCAAACCTTTAAAATCCATACAAGCAGCAGAAATTCTGGTTTGTCTAGCTGCAGCCAGATGAATAAAATATTCGAAATTCCAAATATATAACAAATATTGTAAGAGGTTAACTCCTTCATCTGGCAAGCCATTAAGCAAGAGTCTTTTTCAAGGAGGAATTCTGATACAAAGACACCCACGTCACACCCCAGTATTAAAACTTCTATTCAATTGTCCTTCACCTATACCAACAGAATCAAAATGCTCACAACAGACAGCTCATTTAGACCTCTAAAGAAGAAATCTTGTCATCAGATAATACCACTTTATCTCTCTTCCTTCCATTCATTCATCTGTCTTGTAACATGATGGAAATATTTATACTGGAATGCAAGAAAACAACTTCAGTTCACCATTTAAGGATTAAAAATGCTTCTGAAGGAAGAGTCAGTATCTACAAGCAATTGCTACCTTATAATTCTGGGTAAATTCAGACACTGTCAAATTCCTCACATATTTTAGAGGACATTTATTTTCCTTCAGTTTTACAGCTTTCACTAAACTAGACAATGGCATATTTTTCCCCTTTTCAGCATGCTGAAACTAGAATTGCTTGCCTTGGCAACAAAATCCTGTAATTTTTATCCATGCCAAAAGAGTCTTTCTTCCTGTACTATTGACCAAGTTTGCTGCAGCCATGGCAAAAGCTGGATCAGAAAGCTGCATCACTGGCAGAAAGTGAAGAGCTCCCTTCTGAGGGTCTGCAAAGAAGAGGCATGAGAAAGGAGTGGTGAAGATACTGTGGGTTATTTTATAGCTCCCCAGTTTAGAAACAGTTGAAAATTGCCCAGGTGTCAGCCTCTATCATCACACCCATATAAGGAACAAGCCCAGCATCCACTGTTCCCTATTATTCCCCTCGTGGCTGGAGCAGCTCACAAGAGTCCGGGGCTTTCACAGGGCAGTTTCTGCTGGGGGTCTGCGAGTTCCAAAAAACGCGCACCCAGTCCAATTCCCTGACCAGAGCAGAAAAATCAACAGCAGAGACTTCGCTTCTCAGAAATCCTGAGATTCTAAGAATCTACAGAAATTCTGTCATGCCAAAGAGTTCTGGGAACAAGACATTTTATGACTTTTTAACATCACAATCCTCCTCATATTATCAAAAAGGCTGGATGCCATTAAATACATGGAAGTTCAACTGCTGCTGAAATTTGGGGAACCAGGCTGCACCTCACCATAGTTAAAGCTTTTAAAAAAATTAACTATAACAAATGGTATGGTAGTTCCAAAATGTGAAATAATACAAGCCTTCCCACCTCTTTGAATCTTTGTAAGAACAAAGTAAAGGTATGGGCCCTTCATTAGGACTAACATTTGTTTCCATGTTTTTCTGTAGTTTTCTTTTTTTAATTACCTTAACATCATCCAGATATTTATAAATCTGTCCAACAACTTGCTTGGTATACTTCAAAGTGTTAGTGTTATACTAATTCCCTGGCTTCTCACCTCCCCCCTTTTAAAGTAGGCACAGCGTTTGCCTGTCTCCAGTCTTGCATCTTCTCCATCCTTCACATACTCAAAAATAGTCTAAAATGTCACACTGCTACTATGGCTGTTTTACATTTCAATTTTTCAGCCTTCTCAGATTGCATCCATTACTTGTATATCTTTTACATCATCTAACCAGCTGATCTTTAGTATCATTTATCATCTTCAACTTACACCTAACATATTCATAAAATCATCTGCGTTTTGTTGTAAGAGAAAAAATATGGGCTGTTTATAAGGCCAAAATAAATGGAGAAAAATGTCTTCATGAAATCATCTGAAATGATGAGCCACAAATGACATATGATACTTAAAACTATTGAAAACTAATGACTCTTTCTGTACTGTCCCCAGTTCAGGTTTTTTGGTGGTGTCAGCAGAAAATGATCCGAGAACTCCTGAACGATCCTAGTTCTTCTGAAGCTAAGAATGAAGGGGATGATGAAACTTCAGCAGAGATCCAAGGGATTTTTACCAGCACACCCAAGGGAAGGACTGCTGCAAAGGGAGCTTTAACTGCTACCTTTCATCTGACTTCACAGCACTGAAGCAGCTGGCCAAAAAAAAAAAAAGGAAAAGAGAGACTATGCTGGAAACATAAAAGGGGGTAAAGTCAAGGAGTAAAGTCCAGTACTTGGACTCTGTGACACAAGCCAGGCACAGGGGAAAGCAGAGACCATCTTCCACCACACTCTGAAAACACAAAGGGTATGAAGAAGGAAAACACGCCAATGTTGTCATCTTATTGCAGAAGTTCCATACCTTCTTGGTGATTTCTCATGGGCAGCTCCTCACAGCACTGACTCCTTCTTCACAGTACAGCCAACAAACTCCAGCAGCTCATCTCACCCAGCTAACCCACTCTTTTGTAGCACTCACCTTCTTATTGGAGAGCTGTGGCCTATTAAGGGCATGCCTGTTCCTAATCTTTGGTGATTAGTACAGCTGCAACTCCTCAGGTGTGAGACTACCTTCTGCACTATCTTTATTTTCTTACATTCTATCTCCCCACACACCAATATACAGGCAAGGGAGAAAGGGCTTCTCCAAACAAGGAATAAAATGCATGGCTCTAAAGAAAACTATGGTTGAAAGCAACTCAGAAATTAAAAAAAAAAAAAGTTAAGGATCTATACATGTACCATGTAGTGCATCTCTTGAAACATCTGTGTGTGGGACCAAGGGCCATAGCACTGAGGTGGAAGAGCTGTCACTAATACCAGCTTAGTACAGTACTGCCCATTCACTGGATTGACTCATGGAGCAGCAGGCCCAAGGCTGAATTTGAGAAGGTGTTACATACCTGAGTGAAGCAGGCTCTCTGCAGTGCTGTCTGCATGGCAGCTGGAGCATGGGATGAGCAGCCAGAGCCAGCAGGAGCCATGCCAGCCGCTCAGGGAGGGAGCTGGATGGGAGGCTGGAAAAGGAGGAATGCCAGGCCGTAACCACCAGCTACACTTTGGGGTTAATAAGAAGAGGTGTCAGTTGACTTCTGTTTCCCAGAGTGGGTAGTAAAAAAGCCAGGAAAAATGAAAAAGAACAGTTATTTTTCTATCATTTAAGAGTTATTGCTTTTCTTTCCAGTATCAAATACAGAAGCTTCTTGGTTGCAGCAGAAAAATCCCATTTGCAGACGAGAGATTGGCTGAACCATCACTTTTCTCTGCCCTGAGATCTAAAGTGAAAATCTCTTCCTCTCTCCTTCCCTTCCCCACTCTCAGGCCCCTATAATTAGTTGCATCATTATAAATGGTAAAGAGCATTCCATTACACTTTCAGTCTACACAGTTTCTGCTCATCTATTTCTGGCCCTATTTGGTTGCCATCTCTCGTGGTAGTAATACCAAGCCACTCTTGTATTAGCTATTTGCTAAACAGGCTCTCATTAAGACTAAGAGCCCAGATGGCAGAGAGGGGACAGAAGATGAAGGATTACACTTAAATGCACTTACTTTAAAAAAAAAAGAAAAGGGAGAAGACTGCTTGTGCTATACCTCTAAGTTAAATTAACTTCAAGAATAAAAACAGGGCATATGAACTCAGAAGGTTTCACATTCCAGCAGCAAGAAAACAGTTGCTTTCTCTCACTTCTCTCATATTGGAGTAATTCAAACTCTCCAAAGTGGCTCTTAGTGAGCACTGTTCTCAGCAAGGATAAAGCATTCCCATGGCTCAGACCTTTGAATCCTTCTGTGACAGTCCACAGTGACCTCAGATATTGAAGTGGTTCAAGAGACAGCAAAAAAGACAGATGATACACAATGTAATTAAAATGTACATATATAAACAAATGTACATATATAAATAAAAATATATATTAAAATGTACAATGCCAGGTTAGAAATCCATCCTTCACATTAATATGCACACCGAGCCAACAAAAGGATAGCCACTCCAAATGCCAAGACAGTTTCATACTTCTAAGTATCCCATTATCAGGAAAATGAAAAGATCTCTTTGGAGTGTGGAGGGGTGAGTGGTACAGAGGTGGATTCTTGTCTCTCTGAACATGTGCTGATGCTTAAGGGCTAGGTTGTTGATTTTCCCATTTTTGGACTACATTTCAGATTATTAAAAAAATACACAAGAAAAAAACAGTCCTGTATAAAGTCTAAATTAGAGCTGATGAGTATAACTCCTAATTAGCACCATAATTCCTAATTTCCTGGTAGTCTTATAGGATTAAGCTAAACACAACCATTGATGCAAGAGCACTTTCCATTACTAGCACTGCAGCAATCATCCAAAGGCTTGCACCTTCTACATGGAGGTGACAGAAATCCTAAGTGACACAGTGACCCATGTAAGTCTGCCAGAGTGTCAGAGCCATGGAAGAAAATGACCTGTGGGACCGGTGTTCAGTCACCTGGAGGAAGTGTCACTCCCTCTTCAGCATCAATTTTGAGGGAAATTTCTATGTAAACAAGGCAGGTATCAGACAAATCAAACATTTTCAGGCTGTAGCACTACAGAGATTGAGACCATTCTGCACAGCACTTCCTAAGTAAGCGGCACAGTTAATTAACTCTGTGTTGATTAATGGTGCTCTCTCACATCAAGAATTTATTGAGTCTGTTATTATATACAAGGTCATAATTGCCAAACAGCCACAGCTAAATACCATTCCTTGCAGTCTACCCCTTAAGCATCATAATGTAAAATTAATTGGTACTTGTTTGTTAATGAATATGAAATATTTTAAACCTTGCAACATAAAACTTACCACTGCTCTTTTCTAAACAAACATGAATGAACAGAACTATTTAAATACCTTGGGAAGAAGATCCTCATTGCAAATGGGATGGGATGGGGATGTCTTTGTTCTTTGTAGTGGGCTTTTCCGTGCTCAGGCATTTACCAAAAGCACTATTCTTGAATAGTTAGTCAGCAATTATTTTAGTTCCATGGTGCACTAAGACAGACCAGCAAACTACACTCTTATGCAAGAATATGGGCGCCCACACCAAAATATCTCTTTGGAATAGTTTTTTCAGAGTAGCTGTTTCAGTAAATTTCCAAGCACAACTGAAATCAGCTCACAGCAAATGATGCAACTTTGCCTCAGAAACAAAGACCAAAAAGACACTTGAACTCTGTTGTCCCTTCTGGGGTCCTTAAATCCAGGGTTAGCCACTATGTAGGGAAAGGGCTGGCAGCATAACAAAGCAGACCTCCACAGTGAAAGAAAGAAGCCCACAGGTTGGATCCCTAATCCTCAGGATGGGGAACAAACGCTTCACACAGACATGGCCCCTTCCCAGAAGCAGGACCTGGGCAGTCACTGCCAATAAAGCTGCTCTGGCTTTGCCCAACCTGTGGCAGTTCTCCCACATCTCAAGGCAAATCAGCACCCAGGCCTGCCGGTGGTAGGGCAAGAAACCAGAGACAGTATCCCAAGCCTGGCTCTGCTATGCAGGTAAGGAGAGCACCAAGGAACACACCCCAACCAATTAAAGCCCCTCTACTCATATTTCTGCAGGCAGTTTTACTACCCTCTAAGGGCTCACTGGTAATACAAAGCTTGTCTTCAACCACATTTGTTTCCCAAAAATGGGGCATGGGCAATATAAAATAGGTCTGACTGGTTTTTCAGCTTGGTTAAGGCAGACCTCAGCAGAAAGATGGCTTTTATGGTGATTCCACTTGTCATATTATGAACACCAGGGCTCAGCACAACTCTGTGGGGCAGTACAACATGCATGAATTTATGCAATAAGGCACAAGATAGCAAGCTCCCCTCTGGCTGAGCAAACTGTTTATCCCTCTTTAGAGACAATTACCTTACTGGTGAAACATCTACTGTGGCTTAAAAATATTACTGCACATGTTCAAGGTTAAGTTAATGTATCAGCTGAACACTTTGTTAAGAACAGACAAAACTCTGGAGTGCTCTCTCAAAGCCTACTGGCTGAAAGCAAACAAAATACATCAACAGAAGCAGCATCAGGAATAAAACAAATGTGACACTATGGCTGGATTTGTACCCACAGAGGTGAAGCAGTTATTGTCAATGTACTTTTTTGTTTTGATGTTACAATATCGCAGCAAGTAGCAGTGCAATTCAGTCCAGCAAATTCTGAACAGCTCAATAATCTCAAAGGAAAAGAAAATGCATTAAGAGATTTTGTTACTTCTGTGGGTCAGACCCTTCCCTATTTGCTTGGTCCTAGACAAGCAGCTGAACACAAGCCCTAGGAGAAAGCCTGTTCTATGCTAAAGCTTTATGGAGGCTTCAGGCACCGAATTACACCTGCTTGTACACCTCCTTTTAATTTTTGTCCCTCCCACTGAAGAATTCAGTGCCAACTGAAGAATTCCCCAGACAACTGCCTGAAAGTGTGCAGGTCTTTGAAGGGTTGGAGACCACGTGTCTGCAGAGAGTCATCCCTTAGGAGTCACACAAGGGTTTTCAGACAGTTGTTTGGAGCTATCTTCAGCCAGCCCCGCGGGAACAAGAAGTGCTGAAGATCATGTGCCTGCTCTGTGGTTTGCCGTCATTTGTCTCTACTTCTCCAGACAGCTCTCTGGTGAATCACAAACCTGCCTTGGAGGGCACCAAGCATGCATAAAACCCCATTAAAGACATGCAAACTCTACCCAGGAACAGGAACCAGGAGATCCCAAATGCAATCCCTGATTAATGTGAAAGCTGTGCCTGTAGGAAGAGGATAAAGGCAAGGCTTCTGTAACCAGCCACCCCAGGTAGCTGCACCTGCCAAGCCACAGCATGCAGGTGCTCCTGGGCTGTGTGATCTCCCCACCAACAGTGGGCACATCCTCAGAGAGCCCAGGTGTGGAGAATTCACTCTTGGAGCTGCACAGGCTACATGGCTGGTTTAGCTGGTCTGAACCTTCGCCGTGGAGGAGGGTGAAGCTGTTCAGCTCCATTGGCTCCCATTTGCAGAAAAGATATAACACTCCTCTGGGAAGCAGGGGGGATGGACAAATTTACCAGACTTCTTGAAAATTATTCTGGAAGGAGGAAAAACTTCTAATTAGAAACTAGATTATATGTCTATAAATATTTACCTGTAATAAGCAGAGCTGAGTGAGAAGACATGGGTGGGGTTTCTGAATGGGTTTAAAATGCCTGCTTTGTGCTCAAGTGGATTACCTGAGTTACAATTGAATTTAAATGTATTGATCCCTACTTAAGGAGGTATCTAAATGACTCGAAGATGGTATGGGAATCAGCCAGCACTATGTTAAACCACATTTCTGCTGCAGGACTGTGTTGTATCCTGATGAGTTTGTGGTGTGCCAGCTGTGATGGCTGTTTAATGGTGTTTTCAACAGCTGGACTCAATGATCTAAAGGGTATTTTCCTACCTAAATGATTTTATGATTCTAAGACTGCTGAGTTTGAGCCAGACATGAAATGGAGCTTGTGTGAAACGTACCCAAAGGGCACCATCTAATCCACTGACAGTAAATTTTCAGATTTGAGAGGCTAATCTCCATTTATCTGAATGACCCAGCTTCACATGTGTGTGTGTGTGCTCCATGGCAGAGTCAGGCAGTCCTGGATTATTAGGACATTTAGGCTAAACAAGCAGTATTGATACATAACAGGCTGATCTCACTTTTACCATCTGGGCTGCCAGGACACAAAGCTAAGCCCGTGACACAGGATTAGTGACCAAAGACAGCCACCCACAGCAATCAGCCAGAGCAAGTCTTTACCTACCAGGTGACCTAGAAACCATTTCCTAACAGAGCACTTGCTCTTCAGCAGCAGCAATTCTGATTTTACAGTTTACAGAACAAATATCTAAAACCCCAATATGTTCATTGAATTTAACACCACTGTGACAATGCATGCCACCATTCATTTCTCACCTTGCAACATCATGAGATTGGTATCAGCCCACACAGTAAAATAAACAGTGTTAAAACAACCTGCAGGAAGGAAGGGCATCACTGTGAATCAGCCACTGAAAGAGGTAAATCAGGATTTGGCTCTTGCTCTGTCACCAGCCCCCTTCTCAGCCTGACTCAAGTCACAGAGTTTCTCTGCAGCAGTTCTCCAGCTGTGAAAAGGGTAACAAGCATCTTCTCTTGGCAGTGCCATCAGGCAGCAGCACTGCACCTCCAGCTACACAGTGCCTGCCCTCTCCTCTGCCTCCTCCTATCATCCCTCCTGCTCTCTGCCTCAGCTGCCCAGGGCAACTCTTCTCCTTTGACCTCCTCTCTCCAAACTCTAAAACCACCTTGGCAGCTTCTTAAAAAAAAAAAATCTCAGATTTGTGTCTAGCCAAAGGTAATTGGAGCCACAGGCTCCCCTTGCAGAAAACCCCATCAGAAGCTGGGCCACATCTCCTAAAGAGGAAGAGGATTATGCATATAGCTAAAGGATCAAGGCTTGTTTACATTAAAAGAAAAAAAATTCCTCATACTAGGCTTGATTCATGCCAAGCAGGGTGCAACAAGACCACTCATCTAAGCCTGCTCCTCTCAAGCAGAGGCAATGGTTGCAGAACCTGGCACACCACATTGACTTCATTGGTAGAACACTTTGGAAATGTTCCTGAAGTCAATGACTAAATAAGTCCCTCTCTTGATTCTAAACTGGACATAAGTGCTGCATGTTGCATTGGCAAGCACATTAAAACAGCTGGAAGCAGAAAGACAATATAAAGTTTTTCAGGCCCTTGTTCTTTAATTTTTTACCCTGGGCATGCTAAACAACTAAAGACCACACTGGGCAAATCAGTGTTTTACCAGGTAATACTGTGGGATTCTAGCTTCAAGATGCCAGGCTCCCTGCTGGCACCAGCTCCCATGGCAAGAGGGCTGGCTCCAGCAGTGACACCAGCCCAGCCTGGTGACACCACACAGCTGGATGTACCCATCCACTGCTGCCAGCAAGGCCCCACAGCACAGGCACAGCTTTGTTGTGCTGCCTTATTGCACAGAAGACACCAGAAGTAACCTTTAATACAAAAACAAAACAAACACCTAGAGAGGCAAGAATAAAAACACTAGTGAAAAGGACATGATGTCCACCTTTACCTCTTAAAACTATGGGGAAAATTAACTTTATACATAGAAACACAGCAAGACAGGTGCTGCTACCAGTGGGTTATTATAAATACAAAGCACCTTCCTCATATTCTTGCAAAGCTGGTCTAGATTTGATACAGCCAAAAGCAAAACTTCATTAGAGGATGAGATTTCAGAAGGAAATCTGTGGCTCTTTCACTTTGGAAAGGTAAGGAGCCTATCATGTTAAAATGATGCTGTGATGAAATGGGTTATGTTCTCCATCTGAATGGTATTATCTACATTATTAATGACAAAGTGCATATCAAAGCTTATTAATGTTCACACTCATTTCCTTTCAAATAATTTGAGAAATTATTTGATCACATTTAGAATGTGAAAGCTTGTGCACCTAATGGTGCAGTTGACTGGTGCTTTCTTTTCAATTGATACTCTGCAGATACAATACTTGATTTTTACTCTTAAATTTCTGTAAGTTACATGCTTTTTACTTCTGGCAGTACTTCATTTACAGAGACATGTAGTTAGAGGTATGCAACCAAGCAGACACCAAACAACTTGTTTTCCTAAAGCTTTTGCGTGGACAAAAGACATTTGTTCAAGGAACAGGTCTATAAAATTACAAAGGCTACAAGGTGGGGAAAAAAACAGGCCACATAATAAGATCCAAAAAATTACCAGAATAAAAATGCTAATGCTTAAATAGAAAATTATTCATCGCTAAAGATTATTTGCAGACTTTGTGCTATTAAGGATATCAACACATGGCCATTGAAGCAATCCTACACGTACATAATTAGTAACACAAGGGTTTTCCACAAGAAACCAATTCCTTTATGGAAAGGAGCTGAAGCCTCAGCTCAGTAAACAGATGCCATCAGGTACATCAGTTAAGACCATATGCAGGATTTAAGTCCTCTGCTTTTGCTTACTTGCTCACAAAGGTGCAGCAGCATGCAGCTGTGAGGGGAACCAGGGCTTTGTGAGGGCATTCTTCCCAAGTACTCTTTTAAAAACAACAGAGCAAGCCTTGACAAATAATTCCAGCACAAAAATGCACGTCCCTATATAAAAACCAGCTCATAACTCGAAGAACAAACATCAAGCAGACAAGCCTGCTAGGCCAGGAGGTTCAGCACAGCATGGAAGAAATTCATTCAACAGCCTCCATTTTCGGTTGTACATCTGCAGACAGGAAAGATTTTTCTTCCCCCAAAAGCAAAACACATGCAAATGGCTGTCATCAAAAGGCACAGACTCTTTCAGAATGTCACAATTACCTAGCCACAACTAAATGCTGTAATTTGTTGACCAACTCCTTGCAAACATCCAAGAATGACCTCAAACCCTTGGTTGAAACTGCAAAATAATTTCTCCCCTTTAAATGTAATTTTGTAATGCTTTGATTCCCACCCATCACCAGGCTGAAGGGTTCCAACATGCTGCTACATGTTTCTAGTGCAGCAAAGAAAAAAAGGCTGAAGCCACAGACAGCAGCTGTGGGAACTTGCCAGCCCAAGCTTTTCAGCTAACAAAAAAAGTGACAAATGACAGATATGTACTTCTGGAAACAACAAAATAAAGCTAATTTAAATACAGGAACAGCCAAAAAATGCACTAAAGAGTTAAAATACAGAGGTAGTCTGTCAGCAAGGTTAGCCCATCTGTATGTTCTGCAACATACAGAGGCAGTATATGAAGTAGGGCATTGAAAAAAGCAGGAATAAAAGACAGAGGAAATGGTCAATGCTATCAAAATGTACTTTGAAACATTTGCCTACCAGGCTTATACCTACAATATCTGGCTCCTGCAGGTATCTGTTGGCACCAGGTTAGTATTAGTACCTGTATTAGTTCAAAACTTCTGAACAGAGGTTAAAAAAAAAGCCTAAAAATGTAATATGTTAGTTGAAGCATTAGTTATTAGCCTGAAGACAGAATTAACTGCAAAAGTGGCTCCTAAAGAGTAAGCTGCTCATTCCACAAGCAAAGATCTGTTAGTGGTGGTGCAGCTTCAGGAAGAGGAGAAGGGACTTGGCCTGGCTCCTCCCTGAACAGACTGCAAAGCCAGTGCAGGGAAACCCTTCCCATCACCAACACATCCCAGCCTCTGCCTCTCTTGGCAACAAACCAGCAGGATCAGCTACACACAGACCTCTAGAAACAACGCTTAGAAGTTTTCTCTGCTTGCAGGGATTTGTTCCCAGCCCAGTGAGGTGCTGCTGACAGCAGCACTGACCCCAGGGGAGGCACGTGCAGCCCAGCGACAGCCAGCTCCAGCCTGGGCACTGCTGCTCCCAGGCCACAGAAAACACCTGGCCACCCTCGAGCAGGGATCCAGATAAAAACATCACCTTCCTGGAACCAAGCCATTACACAAGCACCCAAGCTGGGAGCAACGTTTATTTCTCTACTAAATGTAGCCATGACAACGACATCTTCATTGAAGAGATGAACGGGAGGAGGTCATGAGGCCCTTGTCAGGCCTGGATAAAATACCACACCTCAAGAGGGTACAGGAGGGGAAATTCTGCTGGATGCCATCTGGAATTCAAGAAAACTAACACCCTAACATGGCAGGCACACCCCCCTCAAAACAGCCAGGCATCTAGGCACAGCCACTCCAAACCTTCCCAGCATTACCAAAGAGCAAACTTCTGCAGGATTCCTCTGCTAAAGAAATATCTATGACATACTTGAGCACGCTACACCACACCATAAATTAATTCTCCTGACTCAAGTGCTTCTTCTTTTTTACCTTGAAACAAGTTACAAAATTATCAGGAAGTGAAACATTGCAGAAGCCATGATTTAAAAAAAAAAAATTAAAAAAAAAAAAGGCAGCTTCTGCTTCCCTTTTGAGCCTGTATCTTGCTCTCTTTGGTGACCCAAAGCCACCTCCTCTGAACAGGACCATCCCTGAAGGCATTTAGACATATTGCCATGGTGTTCTTGGCAGCGTTGGGTTTATGCTTGGGCTCTATGATCCTGAAGGTCTTCGCCAATCTAAACAATTTGATGATTCTATGTCAGAGCTAAGGTGCCATCTATACCAAATGGCAGCAACCAATACTCCTATAGGTCTGAACAAGACCAGGAATTCTGACACAGCCTAGTTTTTCCAAAGTTTTTATTTTATTTTAAAAAGCATGGAGCCATGTCTCACAGTATGCATGATACCTAGGAATATCATGGCTCCAGGAAGACAGTGGCAGCCACAGAGGAGTTATTTTGGTCCAACCACATTTTCATTTCACACAAAATAATAGAGACATGCTCCTGTGGGTAAATTCCTCCTCCTTCCTTCCCCACAATTACCTTAGTTTTGTGGCTGAGTATTTTGTACTAAAATGGATTATCTCTTTCTGGCTCTGAGCCCTTTCAAAACCACTTGGAAGACTGCAAATTAATATACACACCTTAATATTATCTAGTCATAATATGAGGAGGGGAGGAATTGTGGCATCACATGCCACACCAAATTAACTCGTGGGCTGCCTGTGGGCATGGGGCACAGGTTCATTACTCCTATTTTATACAGTAGATTCAGGGGCATTTTCTCAGATGCTTTTATATGTCACAGAGAAAGGATGCACAGAAAGACATTATTGTCAATTGAATGATTCTGAAATGTTAGACACACCATCACTTGGAAATGTAATTGGTTTTGTTAGGAGACTATTTGTTACTGTTGTATTCATTTTGGCTTTAAGTGTGTTCAGACACAAGTCCAGCCTTTGCCGAGCAGATTTTTATGATCTTTGGCATCTGTTTAAAATTATTTAAACATCTGTTTAATGCTGTTTCTCTGTGACCATAATAAAAAAGATCCTGATGGTCAGCAAAGAACTGTCAAACACAGGAAAACATTTGGGGAAGGGAGAGAAATGGTCCTTTCAGTTCTAGTCACACTGCATTACCCTCAGCAATCAAGGACAACAGGCAAAATACCAGGAGACAGGATGAGGGCTTGCAGTTAATAGCAGCCTAAGTACATACACTACCATTCATCTGGGCTCCATTACCCTTATGCATGCATATGCATGCTTGTGAGGGCAGCCTAAGAGTAATTCTGTTGTTCTGTACATACAGGGCCTGGGCTGGTGACACTGAAGTCACAGCAAACTATGACTCTCCAGATGCACTGGCCCAAGGCTAGCTAGAGCCTGTGTCTGTCTCAGATTCACAGCAAGCTTCTCACTGAATCTGGCAGTGCAGGCATGAAGCCACCAAGCACCACATCTCTTACAAGCAGCTACACAGGCTGCACTTCCTAGGTAACTTCCCATTTTATTGTTGTTCATAGAAAACCTTCCCAGTGTCTTTCAAAGACAGAGTGGTACATTTCCTCTGCCAACATGCACAACTATAACCAAGAACAGGCAGTGGAGCCTGCATCAGCCTCTGGCAGGCACCAATGCCTGTCCCATGCACACCCTGCTCTGATGGGCACAATGGGCACACTTGTGCCAGGAGGTGAAGGCAGAGCTGGCATCCCAAATCAAACTGCCATGCACAGAGCAACTTTGCTGGCTTTAAACAGAAAGAACATGACAGAGTTAGCTAAAGAGAAAACCTGCAGACCTGAGGGCAGAGCTGGAAACTCTGCAAGGAAGGCCCCAACTGGCAAGGCAAAACTGACAATGACATGGAGACACTACAGAAAGTTTAGGTTCTCCCAAAATAATTTTCCAAAAGGTGAAGCACAGAAGTTTACATACAGCATTATTTTAAGATATTTTACCCTTTCACACTTACAGGAGCAATTGTCTGTTTGCTGCCCAGAACCAGCAGTGGAAACCCTGAGGATGAAAAGCACACTTGATGGGACATCAGCTACCAGGCTTTCTCTGGAAAAGTTTGCAAGTGGCAAACAAACAGTTCTCAAGAAACCAGGTTAATTGGTGCAAGTATGAGGATTAAGCTGAGCAAAGAACTGCAGACAGCAGGCAGGGGGAGAGGCAGCAGGAAGAGCCCTACACCTGCTGATTACTCAAAGGATGAGAGAGGTGGGTCTAGGTAACAACTGCTGCTCAAAAAGCAGCCATGAAAGTCACAAGCAGATCAATACCTTCACCCTTTGAGAGCACCACCCACACCTGAAAGCCTCTGGCTGTTCACTTGTTGGACCACTTGTCTTCTGCTCCTTCTGAACTCTAGCTTAATTGCAACCTTTTATCATAAACAATTGTACCCTCACACAATATAAAATACTAATGCTTATTGAAATGGAAAAGGTACAGCCAATGACTTGGATAGGGAACAGTACAACAATAACTCTTATACTTAAAAAGAAAAAAAGGTTTTTTTCAGTCCTTAAAACAACTTGCATACTTGCTGTAATTAACCTTCACGGCAGAGACTGTAAAAAAAAAGGACCAGATAAATGTGTTAAGATTTAGAGCAAGTTTTGCAATATTTGTATATATGACAACAGAAATATTTAGAATATCAAAATATTCACAAATGCACAGATACAACTATGCACAAAGATTATAGTCCTATTCATTAGTTTAAGTTCTATGAATTTTTGAACTTGTTTTCTGCTTAGCATTTAGTCATTCAAAAGTGACTACTTACATGCCTGAAAGAAATTAATCTAGAAACGAGTGATGGTAGAATACACTTCCTGTGGTTAAACCACCGACAGGTTTCTCTTGGCTCAACTGAGGAGCTAATAATTACCATCTCTGGAAGCAAATTCAAGTAACCTTCACTAACGCTAAACTCTTAAACTAAGCTCTCCTGCCTAACAAGTGAATGCAGCTCTAAGAACTGATAATCTCTTTTAAGGTTTAAGTGTAGCGGCACTTTAGCACCTTTCAGCTATATCAAAAAAGCAGCAACTATTAACATCTATCTGTCTTCAAAGCCTGTATGAGAAGTGGTGTGATTAATTTGTCCTCTCTCTGAATACTACCTGTACTGTTAGATACACTTGGTAAGAAAAGCCAAGCATGGAGGCAAGGAGGAAACAGCCACTTAAGAGAAAGAAATGTTTAAACTCCCAGCAGGGAGGTTCTCTAGTCATCTCCTACATGATGCTCTCCTCACTGGTCAAAAAAGTTGTGGATCCAGAAGGAAGCATGTGCTACAGAAATCCCAGTGACAGGCACAGAGCTCTTGGTTTCAGAGTCAGCCTTCCCTGAGCATCACAACTCAGACCTGAAGCACCTCACACAGGCTGCACAAAGAGCAGCCCAGGTCCTGAGCACTGCAGGGATGTGTGGAGTGTCCTACACTCCAAATCTCACTGCAGGACTTTGTGAGCTGTGGCCTTTGGTGTTTAAGAAAAAGGAAACCGTTTCCTGAATCGCTGCCAGTTATCACTGTCACAGTTGCCTCAGTCTTCAAGAGCAGGAAGAAATGCAGAAGGAGTCTGCTCTCTACCCCAGTGGGCCGGAGTACACACAGGAGTTGTTACAGAAATGCAAATCTTCCCAGACACATAATTTTCCAGCAGAGATTCACCTCTCTTTTGACTGAATCTATCTATAACCACACAAGGCTGCTGCTACTGTGTGTCTCTCTGCTAAAGGTGGGCCAGCCTGGGGACAGCACTCGCCCAGTGTGATACAGACGAGAAGCAGAGCTTGCCCTGAATCACACGGAGCTGCCGGTGCAGCCCCGGTGCCTTGGTGACACTGCTCAGGCTGCAGGTGGCAATGGCTCCACCAGGAACAGCTCCGAGCACACAGAAACAGGCACACAAAAACTTCTGCTCTCGGTTTAAGAGGAAGCACCACAGCCAGCTTTGAATGTGTCCTCCCCCTCCTCCACTCTCTCGGAAGTGAAAGAAAAGATCTGTTGAAGAAAATTAAGGAAATTAAAAGAGACCCAGTAGGATGGGTACAGGTAGACCAACATATCCTTCTATAAACAACAGGAAACCCGTGTCCACAAAGAAAAATTATCAGCTTGTCTTATCATGTCCCAGGCCACAGCCTGAGCAGGAACAATGACGAGCATTCACCAAAATTTTGAGCATTCTCAAAGTAGGCACACTGCAGGGGTGTCACAGCAGCTCTGAGGAGCCTCCTCCCTCTGCTTTGAGAGTTCTTAGAGAAGACGAAAAGGGAGAACCCTAAGGCAACAGCCTATCATTTTTCTACAGCACTACAGACTTCATCAAGACGTGATCTACTTGCCTTAAATATATTTTGACTTCTACTGCTGCTGCTGAAGCAAAATTCTCGCTGTAAGATGTCAGCAAAGATTTAAAAATACTAAAGGCAGAAAACTCAAGGGCTTCACTAAACATGTAAAAAGAACTGAAATGGTACATTTTTGGTCCTCTGTAGCACATGTATTTTTAATATTAATGTGTGCTGTTTAACACACTGCTCCTACCTAAATCTCCTTATTTGTGACACTCAGTCTGTGCACAATGGGGTAGTGAAGCCTCATGGTGTGAAACATTTTCATTGCCAGTCATAAGCATCAGATCTAAAGATGAGGATATTCAAGGGACATGTCAGGAGGCAGCCCATAAATGCTGCCTTCTGTTACACATGGAAACACATTATAGTCTGGTCCCCCAGAACTGATTTTACTTTAGAAGCAGCTTTATCATTTGCTGCTTTCAAAACTCTTTTCAATGTGCTATGTGGCAGCTTTGTGCATGTGGAAGATTTTTTTGGAAAAGCATAAATAGACTGCGAGCGAGGCTTGTGATCTCCAAGTAGGGGTATTTGGAGAGGGGCTGGCTGCAGGCAGTCCTTCTGAACCCCACAGGAAGGGTCTGAGGCTTGCAGGACACCCACGCTGCAGATCACAGGCGGACCACGCTGAATTAAAAATAGCAGATTAAAGCACGCAAAGTGTGTAACAGTTGGTAGAGTATATGGATAAACCAGGATGTGGGAGTCATAATATCAATTTACTAAATATTTATAAATGCTTCTAGCTACCAGTGATAAGAAATACTTAATACTGACTACAGCTGTCTGCCCACTGCTAAATTTAACACGATCCAAGTGTTAATACTACGGGTTTTCCTAGTAGCCTGTGGAGAACGGCAACAGCTTATCCGAAGAGGCACTTCCTAAGTAAAAAGGAAAAATGATTTCTACGTACGGCACGGCAAAGAAACGATAGAAGAAGCTAAAGGAACGATAGGCAGAGCCGAGAGGCCTTTCGGAACGAGCCGACACCCACCTCCATCCCAGCCCGCCGACGGGAGATGTCAGGGTTTCACCGGGGACCGCGGGGCGGCAGCTCGGCAGGGACGGGCGAGCGCCCGGTACCGGCTGCCGCGACCCCGGCGAGCTGCGCCCTGCCCGGCCCCGAGCCCCCGGCCCGCCGCACACAGGCAATGTCCGCCGGGAAGCGGAGAGAAGCGCATCGGCGGCGGCTCGGCGGGCAGCGGGGACCCGGCACCACACGGCGCCCCCCGCGAAGGGGCTGCCGCGGCCGCCCCCGGCAGGGGGAAGGGCCTCCCCCGGCCGCCCGCACCGCTGCGGGGGCTGCGGCTGAGGCTGAGCCCGTCGCCCGCTCCCGCCCGCCCCGCGGCGCCCACCTGGTCGGCGAGCTTGAGCACGGCCATCCTCCGCCGCGGCTCCCGCGCACATGCAGCTCCCGCGACGGGCGGCGAGCGCGCCCCGCGACCGGCGCTGCTGCGGCGGCGGCGGCGGCTCCGCTTCGCGGCGGGGCGGGGGCCGCCTCGCCTGGTCCGGCCCAGGAAGCAGGGGCGGGCGGGCTGCCGCGCACGGCCGCGCCGCCACCGCCGCCTGCCGCCGCCGCCTTTGTTCGCGCCGGCGGCCGCTGCCGGAGCGGAGCGGAGCGAGGGCCGCCCGGGGCTCTCGGCGCCCCCGCCCCGCCGGGCAGCGCGGGGGGCGGTGCCGCCGGACCGGGCGGGACCCGCACGGACCCGCCCCGCGCCCCGGCCGGGGTCCCGGGCACCTGCTGCACGCCACGGGATCAGCCGCAGCCCCTGAGGGACACGGCGCTGCCCTCGGGCCGGGTGCCCCTTTCCCGCCGCGGGGGCTGCCCCGAGGGCATCGCGCCGGCTGCAGCCCTGAGGGCCGCACTCTGAGGGGCCGCGCCTGTTCCCACCGCGCTGAGGGACAGCAGCGAACGTGCTGACCCAAGCCCGGGTAGAAGGAGAAGCCGAACCCTTAACCTCTCCCTTCCTTCCATGTGCGCGTTCAAATCCATTCGTCAGATTCCATCAGACAGACACAACTGTTTGACAGGAGCCTTTTGGGGTTTTTTTAATCTCTTTTTTTAGTAACTATCTTGAAAAATCTGGTAACTCCTGACAGTCCAGATATCTTCCTACTTGATATATTACTTAATTTTTCAAAAACTAACATACTAAATAATAAGTACAGTTTAATAAGCAAACAAACTAGCCCCAGAGTCCCTGCCTCATGCTGTAGAGAAAATGAACATCATCCCCTGTTCCTGTTGAGCTGACCTAGGGGAAACTTCAGTTCCACCCTCAGAGCTGGCTGTCAGTGTGACTTGAGCACCAGCGCACAGCCAGGCATGCAAGGCCAGGGGCTGGCAAGGGGGGAAGAGAAAAAAAAGAAAAAAAAAATCATAAAGGGGTAAATTTACATTCTTAAATTTACGTTCTTTCTTACCCCTCAGAGTTGACTAGCTAAATCCCTGAAGCATGTGATTTGATTAAAATCATTGGTACAATGCACAGCAACAGTGGTTACACACATGCTGAAGGTAATGAGGGTAATTACATTTTTTCCAAGGACATGTAACTGAAGAGCAAAGGGCTGAAGATTCACTCTTCCCCTCCTCCAAGTCACACAAAGGCCAGGTATTTTCTCCCAAGTTAGATTCTGCAGTAAGAAACTCCC
This sequence comes from Agelaius tricolor, assembly GCF_023055355.1. Classification (NCBI taxonomy): domain Eukaryota; kingdom Metazoa; phylum Chordata; class Aves; order Passeriformes; family Icteridae; genus Agelaius; species Agelaius tricolor. The sequence goes on from NW_027269270.1 coordinate 8,075,357, forward strand.
ATATGCTCCAACACATCTAATATGACAGTGATTTATGGCTTTTCAACCCTTAATTACAGAATGAGGCGACTCTTAAGTAGTTAAAAAAAAGGGAAGTGTCTTCTATGGAAGAAAACCAATCCAGCAAGGAAACAGATGTTGGTTTCAGGCTTTTGAGGCATCATTATAAGTGGGGATTAAAAATATCATACAATTTACAACATGTTTTGGCTCCAACAGTTTTAAAGGGGTCTTAATGGTAAAATAGTTTTACTCCAAATTAGTCTTTTAAAGGGAAAAAACAACCCAGTAAGACAATCCAGTACTTTCTGTGTCCCACCAATTCAGGCTGGAAATTTGGTTTTGACAATCTAAGGAAAATGATTTTTCAGATTTGTTCTTTACTCCCCTCACTTTCTAATCTAAAAATCTGGTACAAATCCTTGTACCTTCTTTGGGACCACTGACACTCCTGTCAGGGAGATAAATCATCTGAATGGAAATTTGCAGTACAGTAGGAGCCCAGCTGCTTGGGAGTCAATAACTGGGCTAGATGCGAGCTAGTGATCATAGAGGAGATGGGTCATGACAGTGTAATAATATTTTTCTCAAGATTTTTTTCCCAACAAGCAGAGTCTCATGCCAGTTCCTCTTTCCCAGGCCCCACAGGATGGTGTCTAGCAGGACCAACCACCTACAATGCCACTCCTTGGAAAGGCCCCCAGGGACATGCAGAACTGCAGAAAGTGTTCACATCCCATATTAAGCAGACAGCTCTAAGATTACAGAGGTCCTTACAATTTTATTTACTTCCCATTTAAAGGATCATTTGCATGAACTGCCAAGAGTAGTCACAGTGTTACAGTCATTACCCACACAGTAAAGGAGTCCAAGATTTCTCTGAAAATACAATGTCCTCCTCTCCTGTTCACAAAATAGCACAAACAACTATGTTCCAGTCATGCACAATCAACAAAAGCTTTTCTGAGCTATTTTACTCAACAACTTCTTAGCCCAGGCTGATACATAACTAATTCCATGACATATTTTCATGTGAAATGATGCCAAATGCTCAGCTGTCCTTTTTTTGAAGAAAAGTCACAAAGCTATTAGCTAACTTTTCAAATAATGGTCATGCCTGCAACTCTCAAACCTTTAGCACTAATGTTCACTTTCCATACCGAGAAAAATACCATCAAAACAGGTGTGCAACATCCTTAATGAGAATACACTTGAGCTTGCCAGATACTGTCATCTTGGATTAAACCTGTATTTGGAAAGGAAAAAGCCCTAGGGCCACACTGGGCCTCTGACAGGGAAGTGGAAAGAAACCCTCTAAGCACAGCTGGGGAATTTCTTCCTTGCTGACCCATACCCAATCCTAAGAGCCTACACAAAACAGCAAGTTCAGGAGTTCTCCCTGCACCCTCTTCTTCCTGCAGCAATACAAACATGTCTGCAAATCATCTGCTGAATCCCTACAAACCCTCCTGCATCGCAAACACACAGATCTCTGCATTAGTCTGATGTTTCTGCAGCCGAACAGGATGTGGTGACTTTAAGGCAGCCAAAAGTCTGCACTGCCACCCTCCTCCCTGCTCCTGCTCTGCCTGCACTGTTGAGCAGAGGCAGGGGAAGAGTTCTGCTCTGTTTTTCACTCCAAAGCCAGGTCTGCTGCTGTATTTAAGCATGATGATCACTCACAGATGGAGGGTGCAATTGTTCCTAGACATATGTTTGGCTCCTGCCTCATGAAGGAAACTATGTACACACAGTCAGCATACTCCTCAGCAGTGTTTGTTTGCCACTGCTGAGCACAGATGAAGGACAGAACTGATACCAGAAGAAATATTTGTTATCTCTAACTATTTCTAATAGCACCAGATACCTGGCATGCCTCTGGTCCCTACCTGTTGCCTATCCCCTAACAGCAGCATGTGAACATCTTGCTGCACATTCTTCTCCCTTACAGATCAGTGGGAGTCAGATTAGAGTGATGTACAAGCATCATTCTGAGTGTCTACTGTGGGGAAAACAAGCACAAACATACAGAGCTGTGTGAATTTCAAATGGAAGGGCAGACTGGCCACAGCAGGAGACTGGCAAGCAGAACAAGCAGAACACCAGAGACAGTAACTAATCATTGCTGTCACCATCTCCCCTTCTGCACTGCTCCAGCACACAGGGTGACTGTGAGGTGGGAAGGGAGTGGTCATCTCAGATGTTTAAAGCTGCCTGTCACTGCCCTCTGCAAGTCTTCTTCCCTCTGTTTTAGTATGATTCTTTATCACAAAGTGGAATTTATTCTATTATTTTTTTCCCAAGGGTGATACTTTTTATGCCATTAAGCTATTTTTCCTCCTAGACCTACTTGTTTAATATTTACATGGGACAGGGGGTGGGGTGGGGACAGTGTGAAGTGAAACAAAATGAATCAATCCACTGATAAGGGCAGAGAGGGGCAAGAGGAGACCTTGGAAGCACCTCCACTTGTGCAGACACAGCTCTCCTCCTCTTATTTCAAATACTTCTTGATTATACTTCTGCAGCCATGTAGTTAATGCACAGCATTAGACATATGATACAATAAGAACCTGTGAATTTAAAGCTGGAATTATAATTATTACAACCTTCTGCTGTTTTAATCAAAAAGGAATAAACGTTCCCTCATATATTAAGGTGTCCTCACAGTTGGTCTGAGCTAGCACCTCTCTTGCAGATGTCCATGTAATTAGCACCAGGTATTGAAAACAGGGGAGGAATTAAGGCAGATGACAACTAGACAGGCTAAACAGGGTCAACTCCTTTCTGGTTATGGCAGTCTAGAAATGCATCTCTGCAAAAGAAAAAGACTTCACTGACAGTAGAAAGCATTAGCCTCGCTTCAGTTCTTAAAGAAACATGTTAGTGGCCTGCCTGTGACAATATATACCCATCTTTACCATTCCTGACAAGAGGCTGCAACAAAATTTTCAGCAATTTGTCACATAAGCCAGTGCTCAATCTAGAAACCAGGTAAGTATACTGCCTTATTTCACATAAAAAGGGCCAGAGAGATCTGTGTTTCTTTGCTGTTTGGGGTTTTTACTTTTATCTCCTGATCTTCTTCCCTGGAAAACACCAAGTTATCTGATTCTGCTTTAAGCATTCCAACAGAAGAAACCCCAAAACATACAAAATAAAACCAACAAAAACCCCAACACATTAGACACTTCACCACACTATAGAGCTGCAGACTTGGCTGTGGAGTCTAGATCCACCACAACTGACACTCTATACCAACAGATACTGAAGTACTAGGAAAAAAAAAAAGAGGAAAAAGAAATTGGGAAAAAGAAGGATGAGCAAAACAGATTAACAAGAGGTACTCAAATTTTCTGTCCTCAACCCTATTTAATTTCTGGGTATATAAAATATCTTAAATTTTCTATGTCAGTAATCTTTTTGGGGAAACATTAAGAGAAATTTTCCACTGACTTACATTTTGAAGTATGCCTGACCTTTAAAGAATTCAGCAGTCTCCAGGGGGTAGGATTCCTGTTATATTGAAACATCCCCTGTACCCCTCTGAGTGAAACATCAGGTAATTGTACAAGTTGTATTCATTTAAATTAGTCACACTCCCTAAAAAAGATATAATTTAGAGTTCAAATGGACACTACACCAACCTCTCTTTACACACCACTTTACTATATAAACTATAGCAATCAGTTACTTATAATTCTTAGTTCTGAAATCTCCTTTTCACTTGCATCCTCAAGATTAAATTTATTGAACTGTCACATTAATATAAAATGTAAATTTTTAATCTTAGTTGCATCAGGAAGTCATCATGATTTTAGTATAGGAAGATTTCATATCCTTGGTCTTTTCACTTCACAGTACCTGCATAATCTTCATTTTTGTCTAGTATTAGGGTAGCCAGTGGGACACCAATGGATGCATGCCAGCAGTGCTGAAATCCATCAGCTGAAACAGATTAATTTCAGAAAGAAACCACTCGGTCAGTTGTCCAAGGTTGCAGTCTTGAGAGTGAAGAACATTGCACAAGCAAAATTGGGAATCCATATTTATCCCTTCTCAATGTGCAGAGAGGAAGAAAGGGCTATGCCTGAGCAGGAGGAGTCCAATACCAGTTCTTAAGACCCAGGCAAGATTTGTGAATGTTCTGATAGCAAAGTCTTTCCCCAAACTCAAATATATTTTTTACAGGGCCCAAAAGCAAGCAGATTTAATTTTTTACATCACACAAAGAATGAAAAGCAACTCCTGAAGTTGAATTTAATTAGAAAGGGTGTGAAAGAACACAGTGACCAATATGCAGTTGCCACCAAGGAGGGAGCAGCACCATTTGTGGCAGTTTGTGTTCCTCTCTGATGTTAGGGTTTAGCTCATAATCCAAAGGGAGGGGCTTTTTCCCTTGCATTAGGGAAATTCTGTGGCTCAGAGCTCTGTAGGGAGAACAGTGTGACAGAGGGTATCAGTAACGTTATTTTTGGAGGAATGCTGGAACTCTGGAATAAGTTCAGATCTGCTGGATGCAAGCTAATGGAAACAAATCAGCCCAACAGCCTGCAGTCAACATTGCTTTATGGTTAAAACATATCAACATGCTTTGCACTACAGTACGTTCCCTTACAGCAAGAAATGCTAGACTAAAACCTCGCAGAATGAAAGTCTGTGAAGGAGACCAATTTAAATATCTCAACACACTAAAATACAGATGAGAATTTATGATTTATTTCCAGCAGAACAAAGGGTACATACACTATTCTACTGGCTTACCTCAAGCTAATTGCATCCTTCCAAGCCATGCTAAAACTGATATACATCCAACTTCTTCCTAGAAGATAAATCAAACCCAAGCATTATGTACACTTCTGTAGCAGTACTTGGAAACAGGAGGAAACTAATATTCAAGGTCACAGGCCACAGCCTAGAAGCTTGTCTGCAAGCTGAAGAGGGTGATGGGGCTCAGCTCCATGTGTGTACAAAAGGCAGAAAGCCAGCAAACAGCCAGCACAACTCTGAAAATAAGCAGAAACACCAAGCTCTTTGGGGCACAGAACCAAGGGGAGGGGCAGACTTGGAAAGAGTTTGTTTTGCATTCAGAAACAAAACTATCTACACTCTCCTGCAAGTTTAACACAAGATAATGTGTCATAGCTGATACACAGGGGTTTCTTGTTCTTCTATCAGAAAATACTTCTGCCAACTCCAAATTTCATCCTGCTACTCATCAAATGAAGAAAATAGTGTTTTTCTTGTAATCTTTCTAGTCCTGGTCCAACTGCAGTTTGTATCCCAATACTTGGCCAACTGTATTAGCTGCTACACAGGCTGAGGAGGACAAAGGTCTTTCCCTGAAGAGCACAAACCTTTGGAACATAAGGACTGAAAGAAATCCAGCAGCACAGTTAACTTAGTTTAGTTTTACTAAATTTTACCTTACATGCTTTATAACTGCTATAGGGACTTGCATTTACAGATTATTCATTCTGAAGTGGGTGAGGGTGGTTCTTCAGATTATAGATTTTGAGCTGTTTTATTCCTTATGCTCACTACTTCCTTGCTATAAACTAGGATTTGACTTTTCACAATGGTTTATACTGTAAGCCTGAGGGAGGAAAAAATCAATTTTTCTTTCTGTGCTTCAGTTAAAGAAAGAAATAAGTAACATGAGCCATGAAAGGACTTTGATCCAGAACTAGAGAATGTAAATGCTTTACAGATGCCAAATAAGGATGTTTCCAAAGAAAAAGAAAACAAAGAATTCTCTACCCCAACTCCTCTTAACTTCCAAACAAGGTAATGGAAGAATTTTGTAAGGTTTTGATGGAAGCTCCATTTCTCCAAGAGGTTATTCTGTTTTTAATAATCACATACATTCATCAGAATAAACAACTGATTGTTTAGACAGGGGCTTATTGTGTTCCTATGAGGGAAAAAATAATTTCTTTAGCTCATGAGTGTCTCTTAAAGCCTTACAGCAACTGGAGAGAAATGGTAGAGAGGCAGGAATCCATCCTTAACTGCAATGACATTGGTGACATTCTGATAACCTGCCTGATGGCCATGCTGCCTGCACAATACATCCTGGGGAAGAGCCCAGCACGTACTGCCACTGGTGGAGTCCTTGGAAAAAGTGCCATGGATAGGAACATCCTGTGGTTGATCTGTTTTATTTCTACTGGATTTTTGGATAGCACATAATCTTGCTCTGGCTTACAAACATCAACATCAGTTCATCTTGCACGTTCTTTATGAAAACCCTGCCTCTGTGGGTAAGAACTGCGGAGAGTTTTCAATAAAAGAAAGATCCAACAGACTAAAATATGAAGCATTTCCAACTAAACACTACCTTGCCTCTAAGAAATGATGATTCCACCCTCTATTTATTTAAGTTGGAACAAGGTATCAGAGAGGAAAGTCATGACTCCAAGATTGAGTACCTCTGTTGCAGTCTATTCAATCTCCTTTTAAATGGATTTATCTCTCACTGTAGAAGACTTTTACAGTTCACACAGTGTGAATATCTGCTCTATGTTCCTAAAAAACCATGTGAATTACTCTTTATGTGTGCAGAGTACAATAGCTAAAGTTCTGGCATTGTGTATTCCTATACATGTGTTTTGCACAGTATTTTGACTTAGCAATGGCTGGAATAAATAATGCTCAGCACACATGCCTGGTCCCCAGATAAAAATCTATAGATGCAGCCCACACAGATGGGCCCTGCACTTGCACGAAGCCTGAAGCACGTTTGTAAAATTCTGCATGAGTGCAGATGTCTTCCTTGATCCTCTTGCAAGATCAGAAGGTTGGGTCAATGGCTGTGCTCCAGATAATGTCACTATTAACATCTCCAGACATAGCCACAGATACAGCTACAGGAATAAAGCAGGTCAGAAATGAGCTTCTAAGCTTACGGTACAGCTGCCTTACTCCCCTCTAATTCCCTAAATCCCAGAGCACAGTGAGAATGAAAAAGCACCTTGCTGGTAGAAAAACAGTGCCATAAAGCAGCCAGTGTTCAGATCTGGGAGATGAATTTTGGAGTTCAAAAATGTCAAACCTACGTGTCTGGGGAATGGCAAGGTGAGAGTTCATTCTGTTCTTTCTCAAAGCAAAACTATGTGAGTGTATCAGGATATAGCTTTTTTGATTTATACTTCACATTAAGAACAAATTTATGCTTGTATACTAGTACTAATGATTTAATAATGCATTAACATCTTAACTCTGCTGTCCAGCCATGGCAGAATTAGTGACTACTTACAATAAATAATGTTACAAATCATACTGCTATCACACAGCACTTCCTGGCAGGTTTTGCAGTTCCTTTAGCACAGGAAACATGTTTCAGTAGCATATTTTAGTGATTCCATGACTTTTTCTGTTGACTACGCAGGAAACTAATTTTCCAAACAGTATGTTATGGACTCAAACCCACTCTCATGGAAGAGGGGAGGAGAATCCAGTCAGAGAGGCAGGAAAAGCTGTGTCTGTATTACTGGGATGCTCCCCACTAAACAGCAATATCTTGAACCAGTATGCCAAGTAGGGCAGACTGGTTTAATCACCATGGTCTGCAATTCAGCGAGAGACTCCTTCCTAAGTCCCCCACGTCACACCCCTGATTTGCCAGGAGCTTAAGATAGCTGACAGCAGGCTGTACTCTTCCTTTCCAGCATCAGGACAGATGGCCTCAGCTCACTCCAGCAATTCAGTTCAGCTGCTATGAAAAAAGAAACACTAAGAAGCATTCTTATCTCAGCAATGAGACACAGCCAAGCCCTAGAAAGGAAAGGGAACCTGCCTCCCGAAGGAAAGAAAGCATTGTTCTGTCACAGTGAATAGCACCAGCAGGGCTCTCACAAGGCCTTCTACAGGCAGGCTGCTGGAAAGAATTCACACCCCAAACATGGCCTTGAAATAATCTACCCTAGATGCAAATAAGTGGTTAAATTTTCAACAGCTACTGAACTACGGTATTTCTTAGTGCTCTTGAATGTGAAAGACTATCGATAAAACAGATTAATCTGCATCAATATCTCTAGAAAGAAGAGGAAGGGACTGCAAGCATGGCTGGCACAGCATTCCCAACTGTGTACAGTTCTCCCAGGTGCTCGAGCCCAGGGAGCAGCGTGGCCTCAAGTGACTCTCTCAAGGTTTACAGGGGATTTACCAGCTCAGTCCTGGCTTGCACATCTCCTGGTCTCCTCAGAGGTCAGATCCTGACACTCATTCCTGCAGGCCCTAAAACCTACTCTAAGTCCATTGTTTCCAGAGGAAAAAAAATGCCTTCTTTCCACAGAAACATCCAAGTAGAAACTGGGGCTAAAGGGCCAACTTTCAGTGATATATCATAGTTAGAAAGAAACAGAAAACCACCCAAAGTACTGTATCCAATGTGTACACAACATTCAAGAAAACAGCAGATAAAATTAATCATTCACATGCTAAGCAAAATTTTCCCCTCAGAACAAGGTAACAAGTGTCCTCTGATTTACTGAAAGACCCCCCTGACTCCCCTCAAGATGGCTTCCCAGAACTGGTACGGTGACAATTTCTGCAATGAAGACACAGAAAATACTCTGGCAGAGCAGGAAGTCCCAGTATCCACTACGGTGCTTTAATCTCTATGCACTGCTCCTTCTTTACACCCACACTTGCCTGATTTTAAGCGCATAAGTCAAACTTTTGACAACACAGCAGGTGTACAAGACAGTTCCACATTTTAACTGTAAATTAAAAGAGCAAAACAAAACTATTTGCTTGTTAAGACCCTTGTTCTACACAACACTGGGCCAAGACCTTAAATCTCCATCCTCAAGAAATATATTCTGGGGTAAAAAGAAAGCACTTGAGCTAAACATAGTGGTAGCTGGTACTTGATTAAGATAGCTGGAATTTTATTTTGGCTTTAAGCCATATAAAATTGATGGGATGTACCAAGAAAATGATCCAATTAAAGAAAAAACTGTATGAGCAGAACAATATAAAAATTCAACAGATGAAACATGTTTAAAGTAAAAAGTTGAAAGTAATTGCCCATCAGCTGGGGTGTTAAGGAGGAACTAAGAAGGTTTGAGGATTACTACTTTTACCAATGGGAAGAGCACACTTGCCTGAAATTGGGAAGAATAAATAAAATGATTGCTTGTGTTTACAGAGATGATTTGCAATGGTAACAGAAGTATTACAATCAGATGCATATTAATTCCTATGGGAAGAAAAATTTCCAATTTCCAGTAGCAAAACTCCAGAGGCAGGTAACAAGGCAGCATCAAGAATTTGAAAGGAGGCAAGAACAGAGGCAAAACCTTTAACAGATGTGTGAGGAAGTTCTTTGATACCTGAACTGCACAGGAAGTCTCAAAACATCTCCCAGATGGCAATATCTGTATCACACAGGCATCCTGCAGTGGCAGCAAGGATCCAGACTGGAGGCCTCTGACAATGGAGAATTCTTTATAGGCCACGCTTGAAAAGTGATTAAAAATAACACAATGAAAACAGATGCGATTCAAGCAACTACTGATACACACTAAAATGTAAATGTGGTGGTGGTTGTGCTTTGGTTTGGTTTTGCCTGGTTTTTTTAATCACTGCATATCCTATACTACATAAAAAATGACTGGTACATGGCATTACACCAGCATGAAGGAAGCAGAGCTGGCAGCTGACAGGCTCTCCTGAATTGCAGACTTGCATTTCTAACACCAACAGAATAATCAAAGGAGGAAAATATAGTAACTGCAAGAAGTTCGTATTGCAGGTCTGTCTCTAGTCACTGAAATGCCCAAGAAGCTGCCTCAACACAGAGAAGTATACAAAGAAACTTTAACTGGCTGTAAGAGAAAAAGCAACCTGCACCCAGGAGCACAGATGTGGGTTTTTCTTACACATGGGTATGTAAATGCATCTTAACATGGGAAGACAGAATATCAGGGAAGTTATTCTCCCATCTTCAGACAGTGACTCAGAGAGATCTTAATATATATAAGCCACATGAATGCTTATGCATCTACTAACTGTAACTTCTACAAACAGTAAGCAGATGCTATGCATGACAGCATTTGGTAATAAAACATCTCTGTTTCTGTAAACACTGCAGAGGTGTCCCACCAAAATCTTACACACAACACATCAAAATCAAAAAATCATAGGGTGGTGATGACTAGTAGGGAAGCACCTTGGACTAAGACAGACTTGCTCGGCAAATCAAGAACCCCACTTGCTTCTTCAGTAGAATACCAGAGTCAGAGAAAAGACTGGAGAAGTAAGGCTGAGTTTCTTGAATAAATCTTGACCCACTGCTATCCCAGGCCTATGATACTCTGTGTGGAGGTGGCAGGAAATTTCAAACAGAAATTTCATCCTGAAACACAGAATAACCTCAGACAAGAAAAACAGTTTTTGGAAACACACTACTTGATTAAGACACCTGTGCTCCAAAGCACTGCTCCAGCATCAGCCAGGCAGATGATCCAGCCTCCTCCTGCAGGAGACTCCAGCTGCACTGGAATTTGGAGCTCTCATGGCAATTACAACTTTGCTGCCGCTGCGTGGGTAGCAAAACAACCCTCCAGCTTCTCACGAGGAAGTCATGTTCACCATTTTCAAGAGAAAAAATCCCAAGCTGATTTACAAAGTGTGCTGTCTCCAATTTTCTAAGCTTTAAATGAGGCCTGTACCTGAAAAAAACTGTACTTGTATTAAAGGATGAGTTGTCATTGCACTTTATGGATGCCTTACACTAAGTTTAAGTTACCATGGTTACATTTTTCATGATAAATATAACACTAAACAGGAGGGAATGAGAAACAATTATGCCTTTGATTTTGCTTTTTTAAAAACATATCAGGTGTTTGCAATCTTTATTAAGGTACTGACACAATCTGGAGAGGGACTTTGAAGCTGCACAAGGACTTTTTACAAGGGCATGGAGTGATAGGACAAGGGGGAATAGCTTTTAACTGAAAGAGGGCACCTATGAAGGTGGTGAGGCACTGGAACAGATTTCCCAGAGAAGTTGTGGATGCCCCAACCCCTGGAAGTGTTCAAGGCTGGATGGAGCTCTGAGGAATCTGGCCTAGTGGAAGATGTCCCTTCCCATGGCAGGGGGACTAGATAATCTTTAAAGTCCCTTCCAACCCAAACCACTCCGTGAGTCTATGAGTACCCTGTAACTAGTAATGGTATTACAGCAATATAAACATTAACATTTGTATACAGATGTTTCATATATATTGAAATGAGTAAAAAATTCACTCACTGAATATTATGTACATTCCAATCCTGTCAAAATGAACTTAGAACCTAAAGCTACAGAAAGCTCTAGCTCTATCTCAGTAGGGTTTTTAAGTCTAATCTACACATCACTGTCCTAATTCTGTGGAAAAGTAAGATACATGTACAGAAACATCTGCAAACTAATGTAAAGAATAATTAAAGGATTTTGTATATATTTAACTTACTTTTATTGAGTGAGGAAACAGCTTTTTCTGAAGGTCATTTCTTTGGTCTTAAAAACTGAAACTCAAGCCACCTGGTTTTCATTTCCTGCCATATTCCTTCTGTCTCAGCTGCATACTGTGCTAAAAACAAAGGCTCCATTCTTTAATTGTGAATATCAGACGCCTTTAACCTTCATTCTGTTGTTAGTGCCTTGGAATGTGAAAAAGTTAATATACAATATCCTCTTTTATTAGCTAAAATAATAAATGGCCAGTTGCATTCCTTTTATCAGCTGGGCTCAAGACCTGCAGATCCTTGGAGACTTAAGAGTTCAACAGAGACAAAAATGTATGGCTTTCAAAGCAAAATCACTATTTGAACACAGTTCTGTTCTACTGTTTTGGATGACAGGCAGGGATTGAAGGTCACTGTTTCTAAAGTTACCCAAGAAAAGTCTAGAAATAAGTCACCTCAGACCCTGTCACCCTACGGTGGTGAACAGCTGTCACATCTGGTCTCAATCAACAGCCAGGAACCAACAGTGAAGGGCGAGCCTGTTCCCAGGCTTGGATCAGGGATGGTTTTAACAGAAACCACTGCTCCAGAGCAGCAGGACCAGTGAAAGATGGCATTCTTCAGCAAGAAACACAAGCCCTCAGAGGAAATGAGGCACAAGGGGAATGACTTGTACAGCATATTGAAGAATTTTATTGGCCAGCTCAGTGAAGAAGATGGTTGCTAATAAAACAAAAAAACATTTGTCTATGAAGGTGACCAAAATGTCTCCTACCTCTGAAAGGAACAGATTTCCAGTGAAGAAAACAAATGTGTGTAAACTCTGGAGATGATTTTTAAGACAAACAAGCAAGCAAACAAAATCTCTTCCCATCAAGAAAGGAAGCTTTCATAAAACCCAAAACTCTAATTATGACCACTAGTAATTGACAGTCACACTAAGTCACACTAATTGCTTTGAGATCAATCTGATACAATCATGGGATAAATAGATCAGGTCCGTTAATTACTCCCTCCTCATTTATTCAGAATTCACAAAACATTTGCTGCTGTTTAGCCTGCAAATAGATCAGCTTATTCAGAACTTCCAGAACATTTGGCCTGGGGCTCATGTTAGGAGTGAAGAAGCAGCACTCCTTTCCCAGTGGTGTGCTGGATCCCTTTACCAGCCCTACCATGGCTTCCAGGGTACAGCTGGGAGGGGAGAGGAGGGAGGGCTGCACTTCAAACCACACAGGTCACAGGAACCACTGGAGGCCAGGGGGAGCAGAAATCTTTCCATTACTGCTGGTGAGATTCAAGACAGCATATGGCATCACACTGCTGTACACATTTATACTTTGGATCAGAGACTCTCACACTCACCTCTTCCATTTTTATTAAACTGACAAAGAGTGAGATTTTGCACTTGGCTCACAGATGTACATTAAGTAACAGGCAATCACTTTACTTGCACATCAACACTTCCCACAGTTAGTGAAGAACCAAAATTTGAAAGCTGTTTCCAGTCCCACCCCAATCTATTAGTAATGAGGGTATTCATTACAGCAGCTTAAACTGAGGGAAAATATGTTCCTTAGCTTGGAGGAAAAAATGTAGAATTATCAGTGTGATGCAACACTGGCTGAAACTTGATTTCACAACAGTCATTGCACCAAAAGGTTTAAGTGGTCTTAAGTGACAAACTTGTAAAAAGTAACAGAATAGAAACTTGTGCCATGTAATCTCTGGGCATCACATGGCTGTAAAATTGATGAGGAAAACACCCTGGTTTAGTTTGCCTGTGAAGCCAGTAAACAGAATGTATGCCACAGTTGATAGCAAACATTCCTAATGATTCCTAGCATTTATTGCTATGATCATTCTCTTTATTACAACCATATCAAGCTCCAAGCTCTTTTGTAACATGTCAGAAGCTACTTCACAATCAACCATTTTTCAGAGTGGAATTACTTCATTGACAAGAACAAACTATTGGGAGTCTGGCTAAAAACTGAGGACTCTTACATGCAATTTTGGTTTAAATGATCACATTCATACTTGGCTGCACAATTCTTTGAAATTCTCTCAAAAAATCTCAAAACTTTATTCTAGGCATCAAAATCCTGTTCTTGTGAAAACAACCTTAAGCCATCTCAGGATCTCTGAAAAAAGGTGAATTAAACTTGACCTTATGTCTGTAACAACAACCTGTAAAATACTTTCAGGGTTACTTGCAAATCTTTATGAATCAACTTGTTAACTCTGCCTCGAGCAGCAGCTCAGGTTGGAATTTCTGCTGTGCCTGGAAATAAGCTTTGCTGTGCTCTCTTTGGAGGTACACAGAAAAGACCATCACAGAAAATGCAGCGCTTCAGTAATCTGGCATCCCATTTCCTTGTCTGGACAGAACACTGTAACGGATTCAATCTGACTCCTACAATGATTTCACTATAAGATCAAGAAGTTGAATGTAGAAAGCCACTGAACAGGCTCCATCTCTCCACTTGGCTTGGCAGAGGAAGAGCCCCTGTAGCCAGGCTGGGCAAGAAAGACCAGACTATATTTGCACACTGCACTCCCTAGTATTTTCCAAAACAATTAAAATTTGGCAGCTGTGTTCTTCCAGACCCCCTGGACCTGGCCCAGCACGAGGAGCAGAATCAGAGTGGGACTTTTCAGCAGTGAGTGATTCTCCACACATCCAGGAACTGCTGCAGTTACAAGGGCAACCAGGAGGGCAGGAGGAATTCTCTTCAGTGCTCTCACTGCCACTACTGCTACTGTGCCAAGACATGCAAGGTGAAAAGAAGTCTGACTTCCTTAACCCACAGGGGTAAGAGTGCAGCTTTCAGGGCAGCAAATGAGGTGAGAGATGCAGGTTAGAGAGATCCATGGATAACTGAGGTACAAGCAAAATGGGTACAACTGAATCACAACAGTGGCAGTGAAGGAGGTGTTTGTGTGTGAAATTAGATCAGAAGACACAGAAGTGTAAGCAATAAAATGCAACTAACACCAAACATAAAACTGAGGAAACTTGAGATCCTTATGTTCAGCTGCTCTCAGAAAGAAGGTTGGACACCAAAAAATATTTCCCAAACTTTTAAGATTAGCATACCTTAAAGGATAACTGCTAGCCTTGGCTAATTTTAGCTCCATCAGCTCAAGGGGCAGGGCATCCTTTGATAGAGAAGTTCAGACTGTAAGGAAATGTAGGCATATACAACCAATCCATCTTTTTTTTTTCCATTAAAAAGGACAAATGAAAAAAATTTGATTAAATCAGAACCCACATTAAGTGGTAAAATATTCCAAACTAGGAAGAGCCCAAAGAAGTATGGCTTACATTCTCCTCATTCACTGCCCCTATCCAAATGCATAATTGTAATTATTTTTTAAAAATAGATTAAAATAAAAAATCACATACCTTTTTTTTTTTTCTTATAGGCACCTCCAACTCTTTCTGCATACTTGATGAGCCTGTTCAGGATGATCAACTGTCAGTGAAGATTCTGTCCATAGAGCTTCTTTTGCAATTCACTGAGAAAGCTAGGAGCTCTATGTAAATCCAGAAAGGGGGTTAGAGGACAACTGGAAAGGAACTTGGTTCCCTTTAAAAGAAAACCTAATTAAGGAAGTTGAGGGATTGTTGGCTCATTTTTATTTATCAAATATCACATAATTCTGTGACTAGGTTAACTGCTTAGTTGCCAAGCCATGGCATGTCTCCTATTTTATAAACAAGTAGCAAAACAGCTGATGTTTTGTTCACTTAGCCTGTTTTTCTGCATTAACGGCACAATTTACTATCCATTAAAGGAATTTAAACAGTAGTGATCCAAATCCTTCCATTCATTTAAACTCCTTGGTCTTTGCTGTCCAGAACCAGATGCCTGCAGGTGAATACCAGCCACCACCTCAGAGTAAAACTTTCCCATTCATTAATGACTTTAGTTTGTACTGGAAAATAAACATATTTGTCTACATAGACAGATGTTGTATCCAGGTAGTTATTTATTTCCCCCAAATTTCCTCCTTAATCTTCCTGTGCTTGCTAAACAACAAAAGCAAAATCCTTTACAAGCTGCTGTAGGCTCCCAGAAAATCCCATCAGTCTATGATCCAGAGATGGCCTCTTTAGGTAAGAGTTCCACAGATCCACAAAGTCTCAAGGATAAAAATGCTTCCTGATGACTCTGCATATCAAAAGCTGCACTTAAATACTGTCACTTCAAACCTGATTTCATACCAGATACTTGGGATAGCAAAACACCCAAACATGAACATCACAGTTTTATGTATGATTCTGTTCCATCACACAGTTCTCCTTCCCCTTTCTGTCTTTCTGAAGAAACAAGGGAAACATTGCATCTGCCTCAAAAAGATTTATGAAAGTATTTGAGATTTATAAGTGATGAGCTTCAAAAATACAAAAATGGTAACAATGTGAAGCTGCTCTCCACTTGGAGAAAATTTTTACAATTTCACTTCTTATTTCTAAAGAATAATGATTTTGCTGAAGCATATCTAGGAGTCAGGAGCCATCATCTATTCCTACCTGTTTTGGAGCTCTCTTTTGGCTCATCTCTCAAAACTCAGTGCTTTTTTCCAGCCCTTCTCCCTCTCTACTGGCACTTGCTTGGTTCTGTCTTGCAGAACCTTCTGAGGCAAGGAAGATGGCAGGCTATCTGTAATACAAACAATACTATTCAGTAACAAAGCACTAAAAATAGACTAGAATGCACCTTGTTGTCAGAGGAAACAGTTTAGCAATAAAGACTTCAAGAAGTTGCAGCTGGTTTTACCTAAGTTTTAGAATACAACTCACTGTTGAAAAAAGTCACTTTCCCCCTTTCCTAAGTAGCTGTAGTACCTTTATTAACAAAAGGGCCCCAAGTTGCTTTTGTGCCATCCCAAACCCGTAACAAAAAATTAGACCTGAAAGGTAGGGTCAAATTTTCCTATATGCTCAACAGTTAAAGACTCTCACATTTATGTAAAACAGAGACAAGTCAGGTAACACCACTGCCCTGAACTTGGTAAATGGAAATGAATCACTGAAGTCAAGGACTCATAGAACAAGGTGTGTGATAGCCAGCTACTGCCCCCTGTTACCTTACAAACATGGTATAATGTACACTACTAACAAAATCATTTATCCTTAGGTTTTACATGGTTTACTGATAGCAAAACCTTCTTCTTTGTAGTACACACACAAAAGGCAAAAAGCAAATGAGAAAATAGAATGCTTTTCTTAGAAACTGGCTCATCTGAGGTGCTGGGGACTTAACTTTCCTAGCTCTTGAATTGAATTACAGCACAGCCTATAAATAGATCGATATGCATCATTTTCACAACTGGTTTTACAAATGCAATTTACAATAAAACTGCTAACTTCTGAAAATTTAACAAGCCATGTCTACCAGGATACTGCAAATGAAGCAGTAACAAGCAATTAAATACTTTTTCCATGAAAAAAACCTGATACTACTATAACCATCAGCCAGGCTACAGCTACATTATTGCATGACAAAGATACACACATTAACTACAGTTGGTACATTTTTCTTATTTATTCAAAAGCTAGTGGATGACAAAAAGGGTTAAAATGTTTTATACCACCTATTCATTACATAAACAAATACTTAATCCAAAGGGACTTATTTTACAAGCCCCTCTGTCCAAAAACCACACACCAATTAGTTTTTATACACAAATGTTTATTTCTCAAATAAATTTCCCCTTTAAACACAAGGAATGAAATCTAAATCTTCATAAAGATGGATCCAAAACAAAATCCCTCCAGTACTTTGTAATTACTGTTTTGTTGGTCACTACTGGCTTTAACTGTTTAACATCAAAAAACAAGGACATATTTAAAAAATCATGCTACTGGATACCTAGCTCTGCCTCTGACCAGCTCTACACTGATCTCCAAAATTTTAAAATTTTACATCATGAAATCCGAAGCATTTAACTGAACAACAGCTGTGCATTAAACACAAACAACTGAACAAGAAGATTATAAGATGTAATCAAGTTCGTAACGAATATAGGTGTTCTTTTCATCATTATAGATTCTTGGGTAATGTGCTATCAGAGCATCCTGTGAGCCGATGTAGATTGAATTGTAGATCTTCCAATAAACATCTCTGACTTTTCTGGCAGGGTGAAACAAACCCTAGAAAACAGAACACAACAAAATGTAATAAAAGCTTGCAGTTCCAATGTTCCTTTATTGAATTTAATCAAGTGTTGCAAAACAAGCATTTAATAAATGGACAGAACATACAAGCTCTAGGAAAATACATTTCTATGTACTAACAATACACTGACAGTACTTGCAGGAATATACACTGCAGGAGACTTTCACCTTCCCTCTGATCTATCTTCAGGCTGAGGTCCCCACACTGCAAAAGTCTGAAATTTCCTATCTGCAAATTATTACTAAAATGCTGTCACACCTTCTCTACACGGACCTGCATGACTTTAATCCTTGCTCCCCACCTGTTAAGTGAGTTTTAATTCCATAGCCAACACAGCCACTGTCACGTGCTATGACACGGAAAAGGAGCCTTCAGATTTTACCACCCCATTTACAGAAGCTGAACTGCCCAGTGTTGCTCTAGCAGTACCAAGTCTAACCAAAGCACTGTTTATAGTGCTGCACTCTTGTAAACATCTCACTCTTTTTCTTGGCTAATGACAAATCACTACTCTTAATCCTATCCTCTCCTTTATTTATCTCACTGATTGTCATAACCCCTCCCACAGCTCATTTATTCCCCAGTCATTAGTTCACATGCTCAAAATTTTTGAGATGCTTCCAGTTTAGAAATCAAAGTGCCAGGCTATTTTAGTCAACTGATAAGTTAAGTTACCTGCTCTTTCTACACAAGTTCAGTGATGTAATCAGCTATCTCCCTATACCAAATCCTCTGTTTACTGCCTATTTCCACTATTCAAGTCCCTGGCACAGAATATCCTGTTTAAAAAATACTTTGGAGACAAAAAGGCGTTTTTCCTTTGTTGGAAATCATCTCCAACTGACTGTTCTGTCTGGTGGAAGGAAGTTCTGCCTGACAGGTGCTCTCTGCTGCCCCAGCACACAGGCCATACCTGTAAGCAGTACTGTAACATCCTGCAGGGCCCAATAGCCACTCTGAGGCCCTCCAGAGCCCCCATAACTGCCTGGATGACGTGAGGAGAGGTTTCAAACACGTTGGGCCACACATAGTTTAACAAGTGATTAAGAGAATCTTCACAGCCAAACCCATAAACACCAAGGGACATGTGCTGCACCACAGCACTGGCTGTTTGTCTGTGTACCAGATCCCTGCAAAGAGAACAATGGGTATTAATAAATGAGACTTACAAGCAACATGATTGGACAAGCATACTGTTTCTTTTCACCAACACTTTTCTTGAAAGCACTAATAACACTTTCAAGCCATACTTACTGACAGCAAGAGGCAGAGTATCAAAAATCAATAAAGTGAAAAAAGATGGGAGTTTTCTGACAAATTAACGCACTGAAATTCCACAGAAGTACCAACAATAGAAATTATCAAAAGCAGTTTTAATGGAAGAAGTCTTGACTCCAGTACTGAAGACGCTTTTATAATTTTCATCTTCAGAATTATTAGTAAAATTGGAGCATATATAGTCCAAATAGTTTGCAAATAATGGCTTCCAAATTATGCTGATCACTTAAAGCCTTCAGCAAACAAGGACAATATGCATATTTCTATCATTAACAATCAAGTATATACTTAAAAATGTGACTATGGGTAACTGTACCACAAAAGAAGTGCACTCACCTGTCCATTAAAGCATCTTCAAGCAATGGTGTAACAGCATAAATGTAATCTTTTCCCATCTCTCCAATGTATTCAAACAGGAAAGAAAGAGATTTTAACACACCATTCTGGACATTCAGTTCTGGAACTCTGTATTCATTCATGAGTGCAGGCAGCACTGTGAAGGGTGAGCATGTTTCAGCCACAATAGCAATTGCTACTGTAGTACATACTCTGTTCTGTCTTTCCTGTACTTTCAAGTTGTTGAGCAGTGTGGCCAATACATCATGAGGTCTGGAAGAGACAACATGGACATCCATGTCAATGGATTCAGTGAGGATTTGGATAAAATTAGTTAAGCTTCAAAGAAGTGGCAGAGATACATGGTTCAGCCCCCATAAAAAGTTTAGAGAACTAGGAAACAAACTGAACACTAAACATGAAGCATTTAAACATAACAGAACAGCTAAAGGATTTATTTTCATAACAACATTTTTTACTTAGTCTAGACTCAGCTTTTTCCCTGCTCTTCTTCTTGTGAACTCTGGAGGGTAGCAGAGTCTCCCCTCTATTACTCTGATCCCAGAGGAAATTACAGACTTGTATAAAAGCAAGTACTGACAGAGATAGGTTATGTCCTGCATGGAGAAGAGTTACAGCACTCCTGGCTGCTTGCTCTATCTGCATTCAGCCAGTCATCAGTCTCTTACAGAACACACATAAAAGGTGGCAACTGTGCCTCATTCTACAATGTGCTGACTTGGAGTATGACCTTAGTGGAAACAAACCTTTAAGAATCTATAAAACTAGTGATTTGGTGGGGGGGGAGGGGAAAAAAAAAGAGAGACAAGATAAATTATTTAAAGGAGAGTTTATGAAATAATACAAAGAGGGTTTGAATGCACATGACATTGATTCATGAGACAACAGCTCTTACTCCCAAATAAGATTTTAACCTTATTAGTTCATAAATTTTGTTCAGAAGTGCAATGTCCTATGTTAACCAAGAATACATGATTGTATTTTTCAAAATCAGTAAAACCATGTCTGCACATATAAAATGTAGAGAAGTTTGAGTATTTCCCACCAGAAAAGTAACAATCACCACTATATTTGGTAACTGTGTGAAGAAGTGGACAAGCATTAAACCAACTTACCCAATAGCTTTTGCAATATAACCAAAAGTGTTCACTGTGGCTCTTCTGATAGCTTTCTTGTGAGCTTTTAATAATTCAAGCAGTTCAAAGCAGATCCTCATCCATTCTCTTGCAGAAACATACTCTGCACCTCTGAAAGAGAATAAAGTGAGTTACCTCTTCAGTGATGCTAGAGATTTTTACATAAAGCCACAAACTGTAGCACCTTTTCATTTGCTATCCACAGAGCTAAACTTAAGCATTTCCTTTATTAGGTAATTCAAGAGTGTGTCTGCTAAATATTTTAGTTTTAGGCACAACTTCAGAAATATCAAGAGATACAGCAAAAAATACTCAGAAGCCAAAGTTGAGCTTTTGCTATAATAACTGCCCACAAAGAAGGTTAGATATTTTAACATTACTCAGCTTACCTGTCTGCAATACGCCCAACAAGATCAATACAATTTTCCTGTACTTTCTCATGTCTGTTCTTCAAAATAGGTGTCAACCGTGGCAGCAGGTCTTTGATTGGTGGTGTCATCTTGTGCATACCTATTGAATTCAAAGAGGCACATTTAGTTTTACAGTAGTTTTTCTATTTTGCTCTTGAACAGACAAGTAATCAAGACAAAAACGTACCTATAACGTTCACAATAGCCTTCAGTGCTCCAAGTATGCTGCCCAGTACTTCAGGATATTCTTCACCCAGGTACTCATACAAAACAACACCCAAGTGTCCCATCAGTTTTTCCTACAACCAAGCAAAAAGAGTTAGAAGGTCATTTTCCCCTCCCCTCTCATTACTGTGACCTGCTAGAGCAAATCTGGAAGAGAAGTCCATACCTCTTGACAAGTCTTCATGACAACTGCAGTACGAGAGATCAGGTCAGCGGCCTGCTGCCTGACTTTGGCTGATTTGTTGTTCAAACGCCACAAAACTGTACCACAGATCTGTGGCAAGTAGGGTTTCACCCTTTTGCCTAGAGCATTAACCACTGTGCCAAAACCATTCAGCATCACAGAATCCTGAGGGAAAAAAACAATAAAGGAAAATCAGACAAACAGCAACACTGCATTTTACCTAAACTTGCCATAGTCTAAAATTGCTTTTAAAACGCTAACATTCCAGAGACTGCTTCTGGATTTCATTGATTAGAGCACTGACATCTAAAAAGGGATTCTAAAAATCTAACTCAGAAGCACACATTTCTGTATAACTAACAGTGAGATGGCTTACAATTCCAGTGAATGGAATACTCCAACCCTAGGCCTTACCTCTGTTGTCTGTTCCTGGAAGGCGTACAAAATACCATCAATGAGCTGTTCTTCCAGTTTGTGATCAATGTCTGCTGCTCCCAGATTTCCCATTATCTTCTCAATTGTTTCCATGACCATCTTTCTGTACTGCTCAGCCTCATCTTTCAGATCATCCACAATTCTAGAAATAATTTCTGCTGCTCCAACTTTATTTGCCAGCTCCACAGTCGTATCAACCAACTGAAATACAGAAATGTGAAATAAGCATGCATTAAAATTATGCTTAAAAGTAGTTAAAATCTACTTTCTACATCTTGAAAATAATTTCCCTAGTCTGAAGAATCAAATTAAGTCCACTACAAAAAACTAGTTTTAGCTTTAGAAATCATCCAGTGTTTTTAAGAACATAAATGGGGTGAACCACCCCACCTTGCAAGTGATGAAGACATTCACAGATGTAAAATGTTGTGATAACCTCCTAAGAACCTGAAAATCTCCTTAGCTACACAACTTCTAAATTGCTAGTAAAACAAAAATCAAGTTTCAGGACACAGACAAAAGTAAGTATTTAGCCTGAATGAATATTCTAATTTTCTTCTTCTATTGTAAATAATTTCCCAGCTAAAAAAAGACAAAAAATACCTGTCTGTAATTTCTTCTGTCCAGTGCCATTCTGTGCTGCCAGAAATGTTTGAAGAAGGGTGGCAAGATTTCTGTTTTAATGTAGTTTGCTTCAACACCATCCGTACCACAACACTGCTTTACCACCTGACAGAAAATAAAAATCACAGAATTTTCATCTGGTGTAGGGTGTGGGTTATTTTTGCTTTCATTTGGAATTTTTTTTTAATACATATTCAGCATCAATGCAAAACTATCATTGTGACATACCTTTAACACAATTTTTTTCATCTCTTCATCAGGAGACTGGAACTCTCTGATAAGAATCAGCATGACTTCTCTGGTGTAGTAGTTTGCATACTCGGCATCCATGAGTGGGATCAGGTAACCAATCGCCTTCAAGAACGCAGCCAAACCCTATTTAAATGCAAAATATGTCTCTAATAAGTTACAGCAGGAACACATCCATTTCAGTTCAAACTAAAGAAAGTATTTTCAATTTACCTTTCCTCTGTGTTGACGTATACCCTTCCACAAGGGCTTCAGGACAGAGTCAAATGACTCAATACCATAGGGAGTGGCTGCCTCAGCCAAAGCAGCGATGGCCAAAGCACTGATGGTGCGAACTTTCTGCTGCTCATCCACCAGCCCTGCAAGAGATCAGGCTTTAGTACCACTTCTTGTACTCGTGTATTAAGTTCAAATTAGCAAAAACAGAGCAGCAGTGTAAAAGGGATTAACTTTTTTTCACAAATACTGAACCACTACTAGTCTTGCTTCATCTTTCAAAGTCACCTGAAATGTTTCTCAGTATCATAGCAACAACAAAACCAGCACTTTACTGTCACTGTGCCTTACTGAAGTATAAAAACTTCCAAATATAAAGTGGGCAAAAGAACTTTGTCTGAGAAAGCAGAACTTACCATGCTCAATAATTTCAACCAAGCTCCTGAGATGAGGCAGGATAGCACAACCCATAAGAATAGCAATCTGCTGTACAATCTTGATGCCAGTGTGCCTGGCCTGCCAGGATTTTTTGCTTTTACAGACAGCTTTCAGGAAGGGTAACAGAGAAGGAATGCCCAGAGCAGATGCAACAACAGCAAAGGCTCGAGCCGTTGTATTTCTGACATACTCATCCATGTTATCAATATCAGGTCGCATTGTGGAGATCATGGTTGCCAAACCTGCAGCCTGGAGGACAAAACACAAAACAATCCAGTTGTATTTATGAACAGCACAGCTAATTGTTCTGCCATGCCTATAAACATGCAGGTATATGCAAGCTAACTCAGTGCTATAATAAAGGATGGTGTTTTACCTTAGCCAAGTTTGAAATAATTTCTCTGCCTTCCACTCTAGCGTAGTAGTCTTCATCAATCAGCAGTGGTTCAATGACGACAAGGATCTGAAAAAGATAAACAAATTAATATTTCCTTTTATTAGTACTTACTATAGTACTTCTAGCACTATTGGAGTCCATGAAACCAAGATGATTCCATTAATTCCAGCTTAAAGCCTTACAATGATCAGAAAAAATTAAATCTATTGCATTGTTTTTTATAGTTCTTAAGTCTCTTAAGGATGTAGCCTGGAGACACTACCAAGATCAGATAAGGTCCTTCCCACCTCCAAATATGTATATATCATATTTACATAATGCCTCAATACTGTACAACCTACACTCCAATCACACTATGAAAAGTTTAAAGTTTGGTTTAAGAAACATGGAAGTGAAATATGTTTTTAAAAAAGTGGTATCATCCTCTTTTCATATGCACATAGAATGCAGAAAATGCAAATCAGAGATGAAACAGAAAAATCAAATAGCAAAATGCAAATCAGAGATGAATCAGCAAACTACAACAGACCTTGTGTACGTATGGTCGGACCAAGTCATCCAATTTGTAAAGAATTCTGTCGATGACTTTGACAAGCAAGTGCCGCTCCTGATCTTCGAGTGTTGGAGACATCAGCAGAGGCAGGATCTGATTGAACAGTGGCCCTGCTCCGAATTCCCGAGCTTTATCGGTAATTTGCCGCAACGCAGCCTGAACAAAACCAGAAAACCTGCCAGTTAAACTAAGGAAATGACACTGAACAATCATCAAACAGGTATTAACCAAGTTAAAATGTAACTGACTGCATCCACAGGCTTCCAAATACTTGCCCCAACCACCACAAAACTATTTCAAGCAATTTTATGCTGATCTGTTAAAACACAAATGTGTGGTGACAAACACTGTGTTGTTAGTGCTCAGGTGTTCAGTCTTCAAGAGAAGCATACTTCTGAGCTAATACCAGCTCCCTTTGGAAAATAGCTTCACAGCCCTTGTTTGCATCCAGGCAGCTCAGTGCTTGGTCAGTTTAGAGCATTTGCAGAGAAGACTGCTATTTATGCTGCCTAGTTCTTAAGGCAAAAACTTAAAGAAGAGCTACACTAAGAAGCTAATTTAAGTGAAAGAAGCAAAATCCAGAAAGTTACAAAGCCGTGTAAGCAAAACACACTATAAATCCAGTTTTTCATAATTGTAAAAAACCCAAAAATTATACAAGGCCTACATAATTTAGTGACTGACATTACTGTTAAAAGAGCAGTAGTATTAAATTACACTGAATTTAAAAAAGCCATACGGATATAGAAGAGAAAGAACAAAAGCGCTAAACAGAGTGTGCTGTTCTGGCTGAAACTGATTTTCTCTACAGCCCCTAGTATGGGGCTGTGTTCTGGATTTATGCTGGAAACAGTGCTGATACCACAGGGATGTTTAGTTATTGCCAAGCAGGGCTTACACAGAGTCAGGGCCTTTTCTCCCTCTGACCCCACCCTACCACTGAGAAGGGAGATTGGCACAAGAAACTGGAAGGGGACACAGCCAGGACAGCTGGCCCAAAGGGATGCTCTACATCATATGGCACCAGGCTCAGCATACAAGCCAGGGGGAAAACCGGCCAAGAGTCACTGCTAGGGGAATGCCTAGGCATCACTTGATTGGTGGTGAACAAGTGTTTTCCATCTGCATCACTTGTTTCCTTGGGGTTTATTTCTCTTTTATTTTTTCTGTTATTTTCCTTTACTATTATTTCTTGTTATCTCAGTGCACAAGTTTTCTCACTTTTACTCTTCTGATTCTCTCCTTCATCCTACTAAGGGAAGCAAGGGGAGAAGCAAATAGCTGTGTGGGGCTTAGTTAACAGTTGAGTTTAAATCACAATAGATAGCAAAGCTTACAAAATTATCTTCAAGGGAATCCCATGGACAACTAAAGCTAAACCTGAAAACAAACACCAATTTTTGAAAAATGAGATTACATAAACATATCTGACAATTCACCTTACCTTTCGCATGGGAGGTGTGCCATTCTTTATTTTCAGAAGTAATTTCATTATTTTTCTCTCCTTCTGTTCCTCAGGACTCAGAGTCGATTCATCGACATCAACCTACAAATAATTCCAGACAAATAAATGGGCATTGCCACACAATCAAAAGAAAGCAGTGAAGTTTAATCAGCATGAATGAAA
This sequence comes from Agelaius tricolor, assembly GCF_023055355.1. Lineage (NCBI taxonomy): Eukaryota > Metazoa > Chordata > Aves > Passeriformes > Icteridae > Agelaius > Agelaius tricolor. Next base: position 8,101,131 of record NW_027269270.1, read on the forward strand.
TCTCCTTTACCAGCAGCTTGTCGAAGTACTGGATATCATCTGGTTTCAGGAACGGCAGGTTGCCCGATGGCTGGTCATTAACACTCTTCATAGTGCGGTCCTCTGTCTGCATGTGGAACCCTGTCATACCCCCCAGCGGCGTGGGAGTCGCCGTGAGCTTCCGAGCAGGAGTACGGATGGGCACGTAACCAGCTGGGGGTGGGAGAACCTGAAGAAGGAAAAACCAAATTCATTTTAATTGCAACAGATACGAAAAGAAGAAGCCATCAAACAAAAAACACTGCTTGAAGTTGTAGCCTTCACTTTATTATGTCTGGGGATTTGTCTGTTATTGCATACAACAGATCCCATGTTCCCAGCAATACAAACTCACCCTGAGAGCTTGTGCACTTATCCTGTACTGCCGTTTCAGAAGAAAGCTCACTCCCATTGCTGAGAGCTGCGATAATAACTATGAAATCTCCAAGGATTAAAGAAGTACTTCAATAACTGAATCAACATAGTATACTTGCTGTCTCAGTATTTATGACCCTCTTCCATGTTTATCCACATCTGGACTTACAGTTTCTATCAGTCCATACAGAGTACATTTCTGGTCTTGACAGGCATTTCCAGCACTGAGAAGCACAATAGTGATTTGCCTGTGAGACCCCCATTCTAAGGGATTTAAAATTAATCAAGTCAAACAAGTGTGTACAATCAATACTTAATGTGAAACATTCTACTTCTGGGGGGAAAAAAAACAGTAATCCCTGGTAGGAAAAAAACTTCATCATGGTCTGCTGTTATTTTAATCCAGATTAATTACCTTATAACCTTCAGGAAACATAGCATCCAATTCCTCATCAGAAAGTGGTCTGTTTCTCTCATCAATTTCCCTCTCCCAGCGCCAAGCCTGCAGCTGTTCAGGAGTCATGCTCATGATGTGACCTATATTCAAATTAAAAAAAAAAAAAGTATTAAAAAAAATCCATTTGTATGCAGAAGCAGATGATTTGTTTACTAAACTTTTAAATGGTCTCTTGAGTCAAAGTTTCCATAGCACCTGAACTCTAGCCAAATAAGATATCAAACTTCTTACAGAGCCTTTTATCATTTTTTTTTACCAACTAAACTAAACAGCAACAGATAAATAACATTAGTCTCAATTCCTCTCCAGAAATGTGTTGCTCTGGGCATTGCCACAAAAATAGTGAACTGAGCATACACTGACTGCTTTCATACAGGCAGGAGAGCATGCTGAGCAGAAATCTGTTTCAAAAGACAATACAAAAGGCAATTCTTCATTCCCACAACACAAAGAGAAGCCTTGGACAAGGGACTGAGCTTACCTGGTGTAGGGGTTGCCATGTTCATAGCTGGGGTTCCAATGGGTGTTTTGCCAGGTGTCAGAACAGGAGTGCTGCCGCCCATCTGGCTCGCAGGTGTTTCATCCCAGCGGGACTTCCTTTTGCTCGCTCCTGGGGTCGGTGTCTCACCAATGGAGTCACCACCTCTGTCTGTACGAGGTGTCTCAGCCCAGCCACTGCCATGGCCCGGAGTATCTAAGGAAGAATAAACCAAATATTCTCAGAAAGCTGAACAGTATATACTCCAACTATACTATCAATATTCAAATCCATTTTCAGTATCAAATTAACAAAGAATAGGCTAAAAGTAAAGACCGCTTTGCTGAACATTGAAAAAACCCAGGCATTACACTAAAAACATCCAACAGAGAACTTGATTTTATGAAAAAAGTGTCATCTTCTTACTGAACCTTAGCATAAAAAGATTCTAAAAAAACAAGATCTACTCAGATATTCTAGGAATTGAACAAAGTACTCCATGTACTCCCTTGATAAAAGCATTAGGTAACAAGTGTTTCACTGCTCTCTGACACCAGAGTCAAATTCAAATTAGGGACATGAGATGCTTCTCTAACTTGTTTTAATAACAACCTCTTAAAAAAAACTGTAACAATTAAAAAGCAACACACACAAACATATTATGAAAAGTAATTCAACATGTGCTTTTTTTACTGGGTCTTTTATACATTAAAAACCCAACCTGCAGCAGTCATTAGGTATGACAAAACTACGGTTCCATATTTGAGCCGAGATACCTTCATGGGTGCCACTTAGGCACAGGCAGAACCCGATGCTCAGAACTCCGACAAGAACAACTCCCCACATCAACCACTAGATGTCAGAATATAATTACTTTTTGCCTGGATTCTGAACTCACTGTTTACTTAAGGTGAAAAAAACCAGTACAATTAACCATTCAAAACTTATGATGCACCTCCCAGTCTGCCATAAATACCTCTTTCTGTTTTGGGGGTTTCATCCCATCGATTTTTGCGTGCACTGGAAGTGGCACCTCCGTGGCCCGGTGTTGCGTGCCCAGGCGTGTCCCGGCCAGGCGTTGCAGCTCCTGCTGGGGTATGGCTGGGAGTTGGATCCCAGATCTTGGAGCCTGGGGTGGCACCTGGAGTTTCGCTTCCCTTTGCACGGCCTGGGGTTTCATCCCATCTCAGAGATGGGGTGTGCCCAGGAGTCTGCACGAGACAAAACCAAGTGTCAGTATCTCATCCTGTACAATAAAACACTGCTAGTTGTTCTTAAGTACAATTAGAAACTTCTGACGCTCAAGAGGATGAGCACTGGTAACACCTTCTGTAGACAGCTGATGAGCACTAGGTCATTACCTCTGCTTGATCCCAACTGGACAATTTCTTAGGTGTAGCACCAGGAGTCTGATCAGCTGTCTGATCCCAACGCCGTTTGCGTTTTGAAGGTGGCTGAGAAGCGGCTCCATTGACGACTTTAAGCTCTCCAGCTTTAGCTTTTTCAGCTAGTTGTTGCCTAATTTCCCTCTGTTCAAGAGCACAAAAATAAAATCGTAAGAACTCTTCAAATTATACCTTTAAAAGAGCTTTTTCAGTATCTTTTTATGCTTTATTTGAGGTTTTGCTCAAATAACCTGCAATTAGCCACTGCTTTCATTTCAAGGCCACTGTTTTTTCAAATTCTTCTATAGTGCCAAAGCGGCTATGTTTGAGGGGCTGTTTTTAAATTAATTTTTCAATAAAAGCCATTCTTACAGCAAATGCACAGGGAATTTTTAAAGCTATCAGTTTTCTGTCACCAATAGGTATATGCCTTAAGACCACTACCCACCTGTTTAAATAAATACCACTTCAGTAAACTAGATGGATGACTTAGAAAATATGTTCACAGGAACTACATCCCATGACATAAAAAAGCCCTGAAATTCTTACTTTAAATCCTGAGATGATACTGCTGAAACAGCACACTAACAAAGACTGTCTTGCACTTATCAGTGGATCCATAAGCAGTATGACTGCCAAAATTATGAAATAATTCCTCACTCAAGATAAAACAAATCAATGTCAGAAGTCACTGGAACTACAAGGTCTTGTTCCAATTAGCAAGATGGTACTGTAGGTGTTAGACAAGAAATCTGTTTCTATTACCAATATCTTTTTAACTATTAAATAAATTTTAAAGCATGTTTTTGGTTTTTCTCCTTTTTTTTAATATTTAAAACCAAATGCCAATCTTATACCCGATCTCAGTACTGCAGTACTGCTGTAGGTACTTCATCAAAAGCCTTTGAAAACCTCCCTGTCTTCCTATACACAGAACTCAGAAAAACAAACATCTCTCACACTGAGTAATTCTCAGTTAGATTTTCTCTCCTCCTCTCAAAGATAATAAACAAGAGAAAGTCTAAGTTCTATTAAAAAAAAATCCAGATTAAAATGTATTGAGACTATTTTTCCCTGCATTGCTTAAGTATTAAATAGAACAGATGTTTTTTAGAACTTTCATCTTTAAATTCTATTGACTTTCAACATATGAAGAATGTGATTTTCCAAAGAAAGGGGCTTTTAAGTCAAGACAAAGTCAAGAGAATTTACACTCCCACTTCTGTAACGTGCTTTCAAAGGCTGTAACATGAAACTCAGCCCAAATGGAAAACCCTCCCCTCCACACACCTCTTCTTTTGTTAAATGCTGTTCACGCATAACATCCATGTATGTTCTGGCATTCATTTTAGGGTCTGGAGTCTTCCCTCCTGCAGAAGAGAACAGCAACAGGAATGGAGCACAATGAGTACAGGATAAGCAGAAACTATGGACTTCTACTGTCCTGCTCTAGTATTATATTATTCCATGATCATTTAATTTTACTTTTTGATCGAAAATTTTTAAAATTACATGTATCTTACGTTTATTCAGTTTGCTGATCAATTTAACCTGTTTGAACACAAACATAACTACTGCAGTTTCAAACAAATATTTTAAAGCCGATAAAAATGATAAAATGACAACACAGTTAAGAGTCTTCAGAAGTGATGGGTTCCTGGGTTGCTAATCCGGAATACGTACACTTTCGTGCCTTTGTCTCCATCAGCAGTTCTGACTTCAAGCAGCAGAATAGAAGCCTAGAAAATTATCTCTTTACCATTAGTAACACTTTGGAAAGATATTTATAATCAAAACATTACCTTGTGTAAGCTGTTAAATCCTACTTGTTATCTGACTATACATAACTATTGCATACCTAAGTAATGTTTAAATTGTTTTATCATAAAGACCCATTTATAAGTTTGACAAATCTGGACATGTCTCACAGACCTTCTAGTGTCATATTGTAACAGGGCTTCATTAAAAATAAAAATAAAACAAAATAAAAAACCCCAAAATACTGTTTGATGACACTTTCCCCCTCTTCTCTTCTCAAGGGACACTTGTGATTGGGATCTGAATGCAATACAGTACATACACCACCACAACAATACTCACAGGTAATGGGTTTTGTACACCATATGTTGTTTTATGCTCTGTATCTTGCATTAACTGAGTTTTTAAATACATTAAAAGAAGCCCAACTTTATAGAAATGAGACTTGTCAAGAAAAACACTTTTCTTTAAGAAAAATGTGCAGATTTGCTATACAAGTGGTATAGCTATTATACTTTAGGGAAAAAATAAACTTCTTAAACATTTCTATGCTGAAGATCACTGCCCAATTGGCTGTGTCTTTCTGACACTAGCTTTGATAGGACTTTCCTTTGGAATACTTTTTCACCATAATCTACACAGGATGTGTTGAACTGCACCCTTAAGAATGCAGACAGGACTGGCATATAGCAGTACTGCTGTAGGAAAGAAATTAAGGACAGTTAGTATGGGCCTGTGAATTCTGACAATACATGTTTATATCAATTACAATTAAGCAAGTAAAATAATTAATATCCCTACTAATTCATGCAGGCTGAAATTCTCATTTGTAAAACCTGCAAAATAGCTACTAATTTTAAGCCAACAGGCACCTTATTGCCACATGTGAAACTCACTCACCTGAAGAAAATTTCAGACCCACTAACACCCCTTCTCCTGACTTGCATTCTAAAATTATCAGAACAGACTTGAACTATTAATAGTATCAAAGTCTTATATATGCTTTTGCTTCTTTTAGCTATACCACCTAAAATTTACATAGGATGGTAAGAATTAGGTGCTCTACTAGCATTTCAAAAGCAGTAACCCTGTAAGTCTATAACTTGGAATGAAAACTATCAAGGTACTGAATGAATCTGAGCACTCAATACACAAGCTGTTCAAAGTACAACGCACAACCCAAAACGAAATGAAAAGAGAAACCTTTAACCCTTTGTGTTTCTATGGCAATGGCTCATTGACAAGTTTCTTGTCCTTCTACCTGGAAAGAAAACTCGTATTATAAAGATGAAGAATATGGCATCTAAATTTTCAACCAAATCTCTATGAAAAGGGGATGTTTAAAACAAAACTAAGTTTATAAGCATGCCAACAGAAATCAAAGGGCTAAAGACAATTAAAGACAAAAATTTCATACAGGGTATAGAAAAGCCAAAATAAATTACCATCTGCAAAAGGATCAAGACGCTCAGGGGAAATTATCATCATCCGCCTGTGCTTTTTGTACTCATCTTCCCGATCTGCAATCTTTTGAGGACGGTGTTCTGCAAAAGGATCATACTAAAAACCAAGAGAGCCTGTTAGTCACAGATTTATGAACATTAATATGAAAAGTGTCAGGTACTGTATTCATTTTAAGTATTATTAAAAAGACTTAAATTATTTTTTGCCTCAACTATGCAGGAAATGTCAAAACACTATACTAACGTAACTTTTACTTCCATAACTAGAATTTCAGTTTTTTAAACACAGAACTTCTTATGAAATAATTTCTGATAAAAATTTGGTATTTTAAGAGTTTATTCACTTGTTACCAAAGCATTTCATACTGTTGACCTTTCCCCTTCTTTTTGCAGGGTGACTTAATGCTACTTCCTGTGCTTTTAAATTTTACAGAAAAATACTCCAGGAATGTAAAACTTTGGTGATTGCATTTTCCTTAAAACCAGAGAACTATAAAGGATATTAAGTTTCCCAGTTATTTTACTTTAACGAAGTATCAGATTTCAATTTTTAAAAATTTCAATAGTTGAGTTTCTATATTCCTGTTGGCTTTCCATTCACAAGTGCGAATCTTTATCACCTTGTGGAATTCCAAACTAAAGTAGCAACAAGCTTGCAGCAACATTAAAAAAACCATAGCTCTTTACATACATCTTTTATTTCCAGCAAACAAAACCTGTTATTAACACTTGTTTTCCTCAGTGCTTACAAGAGTATTTTACTGTGCCTTCAATGAAGACGTACCTGTTCAGTAGACTGTGGTATGTCATTAAGCAATGCCACTGGAGCATGGTATCCTGGCTTCTTCTGGCCAAGCAGACTTGTGGAAGGGTAGTCATCATCATCCTGTCAGTAAAGACATGGTGAATTTGTCATGCTGGTATTATACTTAGATAAACTAACATCAAATAAACATGCTCTGGTCATAGAAAAGATGAAAATAGACAAGTACAATAGGTAATTCAAAATTTTAGCAAGCTTTCTCATATAGCTTTTCTTATTATTCCCAAACTGGTGAATCAGATAAACCTGCTCATGTCACTAAGAAGGCTCAATTAATCTTCAATATGCTACACTTAATCAAGTATGCTCTCTACACTAATTAGACAAAAAGTCTGTATTTCATATCATCACTACCATTAGTTAGCACCATTAGAACCAACTAGTTACCGTTAGAACCTAACTAGCTCCCTAGCTGGTGTGTGAGAACTGGTGCAGAGATATTCAAACTATTTTTCAAGTCAGCTATATATATATATATATGGAACAAGACTTAATAACCCTATAAAAAGGCTTCAGAAATAGTGAAAAATTCAGAGATAGATTCATGGATTCATGTTAGTTTGGTTATGCTTACTCAATCACAATGGCAATAACAAGCAGTTGCTTTTGCTATTCCTTCACATCAGTAGTCAGTTTCTATTTAATTATTTACAGCAAGCCAAAAGAAAAACTGCTCATAAAACTACGAAACTTTTTCAGTGAGCCCCAGAGAATGGAAATTTTTGATAAGGCATTTTTAGAAGTCTGCAGATGACACAAGTACATCACTAAAAAAACACCTCTTGTATCAACTAGTATTAAACTAAACATCTTCCTCATTCTTAGAAATAAAATTCTTTCAGTGTATGATGTAGTTGCCTCTGTACTTATGATAAGGCCTAAAGATCTGATGGTTCCTGCAATGGAAAACATGGTCCAATGTTCAACATTAGAAATTAACATAAGGTAATCCTACAAGCAGGATACATAAAGAAAACACAACACAGTGAAAAGGCCAATTCTTAAAAACAGCTCTAAAATTTGAACCGGGAATCTTAAAACAGTCACTACAGTTTGCTGGCTGAAGTTTTATTAATTTTTTTACTGTCATTTGTAATCCTGGCAGCAGTAACAGAACAAACTTAATTATTCCAGCCAAGGCTAACATCAAGTACCAGGCCACAACTTTTTGCCTTCTGCTTGGGCCTACAAGGCTCTCAAAGCAAAAATCATTAAGTACAAGCCAGACCAAGAACTGCAGGCCTGATAAGAAGGACTTGGGGGCAGCTGGTGGAGGGGAGGCTGGACATGACCCAGCAATGGGCACTCCCAGCCCAGAAAGCCAAACGTGTCCTGGGCTGCATCCATAGCCCCGAGGGCAGCAGGGCAAGGCAGGGGATTCTGCCCCTCTGCTCTGCTCTGAGATCCCACCCAGAACCCTGCATCAGGAGGGACAGGGACCTGGTGGAGTGGCTCCAGAGGAGGCCATCAAGAGATGAGAGAAATGGAGCACTTCTCTTGAGGAAAGGCGAGAGAATTGTGTTTGTTCAGTCTGGGGAAGAGAAGGCTTTGGGGTGACCTAAGTGCAGCCTTCCAGTACCTGAAGGGAGCCTACAAGAGAGCTGGAAAGGGACTTCTTCATGTGACCATGTAGTGACAGGACAAGGGGAAATGGCTTCTAACTGAAGGAGAGTAGGTTTAGATTGGATATTAGGAAAAAGCTGTTTTCTTTGAGGGTGGTGAGGCTCTGGCACAGTCTGCTCAGAGAAGCTGTGGATGCCCCATCCCTGGAAGTGTTCAGAGCCAGGCTGGAAGTTGCTTTAAGCAACCTGGTCCAGTGAAAGGTGTCCCTGCCCCTGGCATGACACTTGGAACAAAATTATCTTTAAAGCCCCTTCCAACCCAAATTATTTCATGCTTATGTGCTTCCTACTTAAGACATAACTTGGTCCACTATGGCTTTAATGAAAATTGGTTCTAGTTCAAGCAACTGCTACTAAAAATGACTCAAAATCAATTCTGAAATAGTTACAATGCAGGCCCTAAACAAACAAAATAAATAAAATCACTTACATCTTCCAATTCAGTAGCTGCAATAGAAGTGACATATCCAGCAAATCTGCTGTCACTGCCACCATAAATTTCTTGATCATAATATCCTGTGGAATCAAGGCCTACTCCTTGTGCTTCATCAAGAGCAGGCTTTTTTCCTTGAATTTCTCGAATTTGTGCTTCAATATCTAGGGTAAAGACACACACACAAAGTCTTGTTACACAAACATACAAAATACAGTAGTCATGTTACTATGTACACCAAACAGTTTTTTGCCCAACCTGAAAGATTATCACTAAAGAAATAAACATACATGACATACAAAACGACAAAATCATAATTCATAAGCTGATACTCATAAAAAGCTTCTCCTCACGTTTTAATATGATCCAGCAAGAGTACTTTAATTATATAGCTTAAAGCAAACTATTTAACTCACTGTTACCACATCTCATCTTCTGACAGAGGCAGCAGAGAAGCTAATTTACACCACAGCAGTATTTCTCAACATTACACTAACAAAACCATTTCACAACAAATGTTATCCTCTCATTAAAAAAATGAGATGTTCACAATGTTATCACCAATTTTGCTAATTTAAACAACTCTGTTCAAAAGAATTACTGCACAGGTTCTCAAACCTGAGATTTAATAAAACAACACTGTATTTGTTTCATAACATATTGCAAAGCTATACTATCTTTGAAAAAGTAAATAAAAAACTCAACTCTAATATGCCACTGGGTAACAAGTTAATAAAAAAACGCCAAAACTTAGGGACTCTCTTTTCACTTTGGAAGCTCAAATGTTATTTACTCATCATTATTTCTGCCTGCACCACCATCTTTGAAGACTGCTGTTCTTCTGGATAACAAAACACTCTTCAAATGGGACAAATGGGAGCTCTGTCATTCTTGTACTGTATCAGGATCTGACTCTAATCAACTCTGGTGGCCATCTCTGACCCTAGAAATTCGGTACTTTCAGAAAGAACATTAACTTCTTAATCCAAAAAACAAGGAACAAAATTAAACCATGCCTTCCTCCCATCTGTTGTAATGCAAGATGAAAATAAATTGCAGTAATCCAACTATCTTCAACAAATGCAACTGTAGGTATGTTGAGGCACAGCTGTGTAAAAATTATTATTGCTTTCATGTGAATTTTTAGTTAATAGATATGGAAAGACAATTATCCATACAATGCAAATTTCACTAGATCAAACAATTACTTGAATGGACAAGAAAACCCCCGAGAGTTGCATTTTATGGCTGCCGGAATATGAAGGATCACAGTTGCAAGGAAGGATGGATTACATTGTAATTAGACTACAAAAGACCCTTTCAACATGAATAATCCTGGGATTCACCCTCTCCCACCTGAAGTGCTATTGCCTGCTACCTTAACTTAAAGGAAATTTGTCAATTTACAAAAAAGCTACAGGAAATCTTGTTCACAAATAATCTTGAATCCTGAGTATTCAATAATTGTTTAGTACTGTTGCTCACTTCTCTTTTCAGGATGAATAAATATGACACGTTTTTACCATCAAGACACCTTAGAAAAGACACTACACAATGTTATGCAACACCTGTTAGGAAACCTGACAAAAAATAAGAATACTTCTTTCTAAAGCTAAGGTTATTAGCATTATAATGCAAATTATTGGATCAGAATTGCTTTGTTTAAAAGTTTAAAATGTCAACACTGCAAACTTCAAGCCTTAATGTCACAGCTGGGTCCTTTTCTTATCACAGACTGCCACTAACCAAAAAAAAAAACAACCAACAAACAACAACAACTAACCACAACCCCACAGTAAGCCAAATTATGATTCCTGTACAAAGTACAAAGGCATGTTCTAATTTTACCTGAGAAATCTTTGCCTTATAGCTACGAGTGAGAACAGCAGAACTAAGAGTTCACTTAGTCAGAAAGAAGCACTGCCTTCGTGTGAAGCACAGCAAACCCGGCAGCAAATCAGCAAATCCTGCACTGGTCTAGTGAGGAAACCCAGCTGAAATGGGTTCTGAACTCATTAAGAGTCCCAAGCACAGAAGATGTACCCTAAAGGCTTATAAGGAGAACCTTGCTCCAGCCACTTCAGGGCTTCCATTGAACTTCTGCAGCTTTCTAGAGCAGAGTAACTTCAGTCACCTCTGTGTTACAGACTCATGAGAAGCTGAAAGCTCACAAAAGCCTTATACTGCTGGCATGAGCACCTCCTGAATCCAGCCTGGGGGTACATCCTGCTCCCTGTAAAACCCTGCACAGCCCAGGGGATTCCTGTGAGTCTAGAACTTGGAATGCATTTCTCTCCAATGTGTTAGTTCTGTGAAGCAGCAGAAAGAAACTACTTCCAAATTAGGGATCTTTTCTTGCCCTCGGAGGCCTCTGCCTGCCTTCAGAGGCACTTACAGTTTCCTCTTAAGGTATTCCACTTCTGAGCAATCATCCTATGGCACAGCTATAGAGCCAATGAAACTCAATTACCTTCTCCACAGATTTTTTAGTTATCTCTGTTTCTCCCAGAGAGCAAACGAGGCTCCTGATTCCTTCTGCAGCCTGGTGCACTGCAGTACTGGGGTGGAAGGCTGGAGCTTCCATCTCTACCAAGGACAACCCTACCAGCACTGAGTGGGTGATGTGAGGGTACAATCCCAGTGTTTCCCTTATTTCCAAAGAGCAGTCAGTGGAACAACAAACACCCTGCCTCCTCAGTGGCCTGACTGAAACTCCACAGCTGTAACCAACTTCAACATGAAAAAAGCCTCTGGATCTTGCCTACAGGATCATCATACCTTACCAGCAGCTGTTCACTGAATCAACCTGAGCATTCAGCTCCAGCACATAACAAACACAGCAATGAGCCCCTGCACTCCAGGACACACCAGAGACTCGCTCATGCTTGGCCTCCCACCTCTACTATCACCAACAGAGTTAAGTAAAACAGTTGGGGGATTTCTGCAGTGGAAGTGTCAGCACAAAAATATTTTCTTATTGATGGTTCTTACCAACACTTAACATACCAAGGCCTTGTCCTCCAACATTATCTTTAAAACAGCTATATTTCATTAAGAGGGTAGAGGTGTCATTCATAACTGGCCTTCTCCTTTAAATTACGGGGATTACATCTGTTAGTAGGGTAAGGAGCATTTCCTACAGCAAAACCTGCTGGGTTATCTATACCAAAAAAATAAAGTCTATATAGGCTCAACAAACCTTACTGATAGCCACTCTAATTGTTAACTAATAGCACACAGCCTCCAGGTGCCAGTTTAAATGAAGCACTCTAGAGAGAACAGCCCACAAAAGCCCTTGAACCAGGAGGCCTTTAGCCTAGGGCAGGCTGTGTTTGGAAAGCATATCATATCACAAATTTAGGTGGAAAATGCTATTTTGACACTGAAGATGTGCCAGCTAGCTTCCCTGAGCTAAGTGGCATTTCCTTTGAAAAGCTCACACCATGTTTAACAAAGCTCTTTAATAAAAAGCAAATTAAGAATGAGTAATTACAATGCCTAAAGATACATTGTGCAAAGCAAACTACTTGTTTAATGGCTTAGTCAAGCAGGACATAATGGAAACTTCACTCACAGAGAAACAGTAAAGGGAGTGGGATATAGGGGGGAAAAAGAGAAGGGGAATATTCTACTGATCATTTCTTTTCTGTATTTTACTCTATTATTTATATATTTTAGTATTTTAGCTAAAGTAACTTTAAGAAGCAGTTGATTCAAAACATACCACAAATGCTGAACATTATTTAAGTCAACACAAGGAATTTGAAGTCTCTGAACATCTAGCTCACAGAGAGGCTTTCTCTAACTATGTGCTCTGCTACCACACATGTAGTTCTACTCTAAACATTAAAAAAAGAAAGACAACCCTGTGCTGGAGAGGTATTTTACAGGGTAAACAAGTTCTGTGTTTTCATGTCTTATCATATTTTGCACATTTAGCTTGCCCTTGCATGGCTTTATATTTTCAGCTACTTTAGCACTCTTACACGTTAGCTCTATTATGTTTGAAGATCTCTGTTCTTTTCTCAGCAAGAAAAAAAAATTAAACTAAAAATGACCTTCAACAGCATTGAAAGCTCACACATTTATGGAGGCTGTATAAGCTGCCACTTGAAACTTCACTTTTCAGCCTCGGGGTTCCCCTGTAGCTGACACAAACTCCAACTGTTTTGATGCTTCTTTCAAGCTGTATCTTGAACACATCAATCAGTAAGTATTTAACAAACGGTACAGATAGATTAAAATATTTTAAGATGATTTAGTAACAAACAACTCAATTTGAAAGATTAGTGAGGAACTGAAAAAAATAGGACAGAACTTGGAAGCAAAATAATCAAGCTGCTCAGCTAATGCCTCCATGCTGGGAAAGACCCTTACCTGATCATACCCTGTTATACATATTTTTTATTTAACTACTCTTCCCCTTAAAACCTGCTCTGATACAACACTTATCAAAACACATGCAACTGGAAGCATGTCAATGTCTTCACTGAAGTCAGTGCATCAGCATTTGCTCCAATAAATAAGCAATTTCAGCTCGGAAAAAAAAAAAAAAAGGAAAAAGAAATAACCAAACCTCAACAATTCTACTATTTTATGACAAGAATCTCTTTAGGTAGTAAGAGAGGCAGAGCACTGTGATGGGTAATACTCACTTGGGTACTATCTCACACAACCTTTATGCATGTCACAGCATATCAACAAAGGACAAGACAATTTCTGTAATTATACCAAAATACTCTAGAATTCTTGGAAAAAAAAAAAAAGAAATCAAATTAAATTTTAAAAAAGTAAGCACAATAGTTTAAGCTTTTCTTCATCCCTAAGCTCAGATTAGGTTTGTAATGTAAACACTACATTAACCCCACTTCCAGGGGAGATGATGGATTTCCATTTGAAAAGCTTTTTCAGGGCAAAACTGAAAAAAAAAATTTAAAAATTACTAAAAGACAATGAATGCCTGGGCGCCTGGGCATTGTGCCCTCTGGGTGCACAACCACAACCACCATCCAGAGATAGCTTTCCATCAGTGAATTACGCATATAAATTAAACAAAATACAGCAGAGCACCTATCGTACACAGAAACACAAGTGAAAAACCCCGAAGCAAAAACGCAGAAGCAGTGCAATTCTACAAATTATTCTCCGGTGCCTGAGAATCCTTAAGCGCAGGGCAAGCCGCAGGCAATGCCCACAAAGAGCGCTTTGATTCCCTCTGAGAAGAGCTGGAGAGCAGCGCACAGGGCAGAACAGCCCGCCTGGGAAAGCGCTCGGCCGCTCCATGGCCCAGGGGGCCCAGAGAGCCCCGGGAGCCGCTTCCCTGCATCAACAGCCGGCCGCAGGAAGTCTGTGTAAAATGGCAGCTCGAACGCTCCACACCTCACGATCCTTCCCCTCCTTCGGGGCACTTTTCTCAGCAAGCACCGCGGCGGGTCAGTGCCGGCACGGGCCGCGCCGTTCTCCGGGCCCTGCAGCCCTGTTTGCCGAGGCCAAAGGGCTCGGCGGGGGAAGGAACGCCCGGTGTCGGCGTTTCCGATGCGAAACTCGCACGGGCCCCGCGGGGTTTGCACAGCGCACCGGCCCAGGCTCGACGGGAGGAAGGAGGCCGGGGGCGGGGAGCTCCCCCGCACAGGCCTGGCCGCCGCTCCGTCCCCCGCCAGGACGGCGAGAGCTCCCCCTCATGCCCGTTCCCCGCCCGGCCCGGTGGTGACGAGCGCAGCCGCCATTACACACAGGCCCTGCCCTCCCGGCCCCCGCCCGACGAGCCGCGCCTGACGCTGCCCGGAGCCGGGGAGCAACACAAGCAGCGGGCGATGCCCAAGCGAGGCGCGGGCGACCGCGGACATGGGGCCTTCTGGGCTATTTTTACCTTCGTGGGTCTTGGCGATCTTCGCCATTTTGTGCAGCGCCAACGACGCCGAGGCGGAACTGGCGCAGCCCCGCCGCTTCCGCCACACGGGGCCGCCAGAGCCCGCAGCGCGCAGGCGCGGCCGCCGTCCCGCGGGCCAGGGGCCAGGCCCTGCCCATCGTCTGATGGACCGCGCGCTCAGCCAATGGCCGTGCTGGAAGCGGCGGGGGCGCGCGCTGAGGCCGGCCCGCCGTGAGGGAACATCCGGTGAGGGCGGGGGCAATGGAGGAGCCAAATATGGGAGGGATTCCTGAAAACTTCCTTCCCACAGCCACTGAGGGGTGCTCCTCTGGAATTTGGGTGCTCAGCTCTGTTTGTCAAACTGCTTGACGTGGGTTTCATCTGGTCAGGGCAACTGGCTCAGGGCCAACAGGCGGATCGCTAGATAAAATAAAGCCGATATATGTTTATTGCTACAAGATGGGGGTTAACCGGATTGCAGCCCTTCAGGCACGTCAAGTCTGTTCAATATTTTAGTAAGGGCTCGAAAGAGGGAAGGGTAGCTGTGTTAACGAAATTGGCAGATGACACCAAACTGGCAGGTGGAAGAAGGAATTAAGAATCATCTGACATTGATTCACACATGAAATAATCTAAGACCACAGAGGTAAACTTCAACAAAAAGTAGAAGTTACTACCTATTGGAATTTTAAGTCACTATATGAATTCAAAGTGGCAAAAATAGTCAGAAATGGATGACATGGGAAATCAAAGCTATACAACTATCTATAGCAATATGCTGCTGCAGTGGAATTAAGTCTTACTCCAGGCCATTAAAAATTGTGTTGCGTACAAAACCTGGAAAACAATTGTTTCACTTGACTTAGCTCAGTCAAAGCCACTGATGGCATTTTATCAGAGACTTGAGCAAACTCAGTATAGTCTAGAAGAGAGGAGGAACAATTAAATGTTTATGAACATGACCTAGATGGGGATGTAAACAAATTGTTTAGCTGTTCTGCAATAACTGCCCTCACACCACTTCCACATTTCATTTGGGAATTACTAACTTTTTTCCCCCGTTCTGTTGATGTGATATACACACATTTCAGCATCACTGTCTATTGTATACCTGATAACTGACTAGGATTGATTCTGTCCACATGCAAAGCCCTGGGAACTCCCCCTTACAGTCACGTGTTGTGAACAAGCAAGTTTTTTATTGTCTCAACTTTTAGTAGTAGTAAAACACCAAGGCTGGTTATGCAATCTAGGTACAAAGTCCACAATTGCTTAATGATTCAGCACATCAATGATATTTCATAACACAGTGTAATGTGTAAACTTCTATAGTTTATTTATTATCATATGTTTCATTGTACACCTGCTAAATCCCTAATCTCCTCAGAAGCCTTTGCAACAAATGAAGTCAACTTGAGAACTTGCTGTCAGGTAAAATGCATAAACTCTTTCTGAAAAGGGTGATGAATGCATGATGAAAAAACTCATATTGACTCTTCACTAATCACTCCCCTTATGTAAGCTGGTAGTTCACATTATAGCTTTTTGAGGGTTGTCTTAAAGAAAATAATGTGAAGCTCATGTTTTTGTGTTAATATGTGTATTTGATTGACCAGCTGATCTAAAGGTCTGTCAGTCTGCTTTTTGTTGATTGGTTTGCAGGAGTTTGCTGAACAGTTCTGCTTTTTATTATTTACTAACTACATGTATTCAAATGTTAAGAGGAACTGTCACTTGAAGGTGCAGAAAGTCTTCTGTCCTTTATTCTCAGTGTTATTAAACTCACATTCTGCATTTCCAGAAAGATGCACTTGCACGTACTCATAGGCCACAAAAGGAGATATTTACCAGCTGCCCATGGACATGTGACAGTAAGGTTGAGGCAAACTAATTCCCTACTGCAAGAATTTAATGCATGTAACTATTTTAAGGAAATGTCACATGCTCACTATGAAGATCAATTTGCAGTAACTTTCTCTCCTTTCTTCAGCCTGACTTCCAGCTTATGTTAAGCAGAACAGTTACAATATTTCATTTCTTCTGTTATTAAGCAGACCTGAGTGAGGGATGAGGTCCCAAGGAACACTTTAATCATTCTGGAATGTGCCATTTCACACATAAAAGGGACTTAACATGTTGTGAGTGCTAACAGAAACTCTGCTGTGATGAAACAATGAGAAAACTGCCTTTTGCTTGTGTCTCTTCCCTACTTTTCCACCAAATTCTATATGCTGCCCTGGGTTCATTTTGGCTGTCAAATGCCTGAATATGTACTTTTGCCTCCTGAACATGAACTCCATCCCACAGCTTCCACAGGATACAGACAGGGCTGTTACTTAGTGCTTTACCAGCCCTACTGAGTTCCCATCCCTTTCCCAGACATAAAAGTGACCACCGAGTTCACAGAGATTCCTGGATGGATTTGAAGCAGATTGGATTTAAGAGCCCTCAAACTTTGCAGATCATTTACCTAAGTAACAGACCTTCAACGTCCTGCTTTATGTAAGATTCAGGTCCAATTTCAAGGGCAGCTTAAGCCGTCACTAGCTGGCACTGCTGCTGAAAGAAGTATCCAGACTCTTTGCCTGTCCTTCACTGACCCCATCTATTGTGCCAGCAGAAGTTTCTGGCACTGGTTCACTCAAAGAAGGCAGGCTTTTGACTACATCCTCGTGCTGCTTCTTCCAAAAGTAACTTTTTATTTGTAGGCATTTTTTCCCCCCACCCACCGCTGTAAAGAGCTGTACAACGAGCTGACATTAGGCAAAAAGGTAAAACCTGGGCTAAACTCCTAGTGCTTCACTCTGCCCAGGTCTGTGCTTAGCTTCAGGTGCCAGGGACATCTCACTGACATCCATGTGTCTATTAAAGATTAGGGCAGAAGTGCTTAAAACAAAGAGAGGATTTAACCACAGCAGCTGTTTCAACTCTGTAGAAACTTCTCAAACAATATGAGCAAAAGAAAAAAAATAGCACAAAATAAAATCTCTTCTGTTTCTGATGCCAAGAAGAAATAATGTAGAAAGGATCCTTTTTGTCACTGGAAAGCCAGTGAGTTAAAAAACACACATTGGAAGATAAGCCTTTAGGAGGATTTCAAATGAGGGCTGCTTTGTGTTCTGCAGGGTGTGCATAACCTGACACAAACCATTTGTGTCACTGCCGGTAAGGCTGGGCTGAGGAACATCAAGATGGGATGGGATGGAACGGTCACCTGTGCTCCCACAGTCCTGTGGGCTCCCCTGAGGGAGTCTGAGGGTGTATTTGTAGATTTTGTGCCAAGAGGAGCCAGGCACAGTCCCCAGGGCTGGCAGGGGCTGGGTGCTTGGCTAAGGGCTGCTGCAGACACCTGCCCCTCCCCACACAGCAATCCTCCCCAGCCTGCCCAAGCTGAGCCCAGGCTCTGCATGGTTTGGTGCAGATCATGTTCTTCCTGAGCACTTTAATAAATACTGACAGTACTGTTTTGGAAGTGGGACAGAGGAAGAACAGAGCAGCTGGATTTCAAAACTGGCTGGGAGCAAATATACGCTGAGATTTAAACCTTTTTTGGATTTTTTGGTCCACCAAAACCTTATGAAGATCAAACAAGTCTAATCCTTTACAGCCAAATACTTCATTTATTACTAACACCAAGTTCACTGGTTCTATATGAAATATAAAAAAAATATGTGATTTTATATCCTGATTAATCATCTATGTATGTAGATAATTCTTCCAAGCCTACATGTATAATTGTGAGGTATTTTGAGATCTTTCTAAGGCAAGTATTATTCAAAACTCATGTATAAACAGGAACACAATGGCTATATTTTTGCTTTCTTCAGCATATCTCTGACTACCTGAGGAACATACTAAACCAGCTGCTCTTTTCACACATCTGTAGGAACAGATCTGAATAAAACATAGCCTTTTTTTACACAGGGATATGCTCTCCTTGTCAAAGATTGACTCTTTGCCCACTGAAAGGTGTCATTAAAATTATTGTTTCTAATAGTATAAACCTCACAATCAGAATTTAAACCTAACCTTCTAATGATGGTAGTGTCATAAAAATAACATTTAGAAAAAAAACCCAACCTGTGTGTTTCTACAGTACATCTCTTTCTAGTGTATCAGAAATGTCTTGTATCCCTCTGGTGTTAAGGATTAATTTGGGCCACTTTTCCTGTCAAAGTTAATAAATGCAGCTTTCTCTTCCAGCAACAGGTATCAAGCAAGGTTTAAGAACTTCCATCCTGAGCCTACCAAGAGAGAACAAAAAAGGCAAAAACCCTTTTAAGTGCCTTTGGAATCCATCACCTTGAACTTCTCAATGCCTGACTCTTCAAATATTCTAAACACTGACCGACATCAGTCTTTGTAAGAGGTAATTCCTGATCCACTGAGCAAGCTAGAACAACAGACACAGAATCCAGCAAGTAACAGCAGCACTCGTGGAAGTTGCAAAACACACAGATGAGGTCAGTAACAAGGGTTAGAGGAGGGGAGGACAACACAGGACTGGGGCTTTGTTTGTATTTCTGGCTTTGCAGTTTGTTCTTCACCTGCACTGGAGGTCATGGGTTTTTACTGATTTCTGTTTCTCATCAAGTTAATGAGACATGCTGCAGGACAGCTTATCTGAAAAACTCTATACCCTGAGGTGGTAAAGTAAAAGCTGCTCCATTCAGTCTGTCATCCAAATTGGTGGTGTGCTTATTTAATGATGAGTGATTTTGCTAATGGCAAGGAGGCTGGGATAATTAAAAGGATCAATTTTCTGAAGAGGATGTTGTTGTAGTTTTATATGATTGAACTGTTATTTTTGTCCAGAAATCTTCTCAGTTCTTAATGCATTCAGCATTCAACAGCTTTAACTAACACTGCTTCATTTACATTGTAAATCGGTGGGAATGGGTTCCTCCCGTATATTGCTGGCAATATATCCAGGCTGGTTTTTTAGTGCATACAGCCCAGACACAAGTCAAGTTCAGGATGTGAAAATACCAGTCTTAGTTCAAGATTCCTAGTCAGGCCTATACCTGGTACTAAATTTAAAAAAAAAACAAAAAAAAAAAAAAGAAAAAAAAAAGCCAACCCAAACTATTTTATGGGAATAGATTTTGCAGTCTTACCTTTTAATAATTTATGTGTAACACATAAACGCATATTACACACAATATGAAAGGTGTGGTGAGTTCTATTTAAACAGCAGGTCTCCAATCGCAATTGTAACACACGCTTTCCTTGAGAGGGGCTGTATTTGAAAGGTGAATTACGAGAAAGCGTTAATTAGTTGATTAATAAATTGATTTCTTTGGCCCAAGTTGTGGTCAGACGGTGCTCTGTGATTACAGACAGGTCTGTGGCCCTACTGTTAAGTTGCTGCTGACCGTAACCCTGAGCACGCAGCGAGCAGAGGCGGGACGAGCACCAGCGACTCCTCCCGCGGACCCGCCCGGGTCAGGCGCTCTGCGGGGGATGGGACGGACACGCGGACGGACACGGGGCCGGGCACGCGGACGGACACGGGGCCGAAGTCGCTCCCGCCGCTCGGTGGGGGCGCCCCCCGCGCTCAAGCCCAATTATGGCCGCGCGCGGGACTCGCGCGCCGCCGGGCCAATCAGGCGGGGCGCCGCGGCCGCGCGCGCTGTCCCGTGACCGCGCGCCCCCGCAGGCAGGACGGGCAGCCCCGCGCCGGACGGGGCCACAGGCGGGCGCAGCAGCGCGGGCGGGATGGCGCGGAGCGGCGCGGCGCTCGGCAGGGCGCTGGCCACGGGGGCCGCCGCCAGGTACGCGGGGCGAGGCGCGGATACCGCGGGCGTGACAGAGAGGGGCCGCGTTCCCGGTTAGAAACTCGCCTGCTCTTTGCCCGAGACAGTGGCGGAGTTGGGAGCAATCCGTCCAAAAGGATTTAAAAACTGAGGGAGCGCCCGGATGTTTTCCGCTTCAGATAATGCAACAAGTTCCTTCTCACCTGAACATGTGTAAAGCTGGCTGCAAAAGCTTGAGATAAAAAATATGCTTTGGTGAAGAGCTAACCTTTCATCTGAAAGAAAAAACAGCAAGCAGATGAGAGAGTGCGATTTGAAAATCTTTGTATAAAAGGTTCACCTGCTACCACTGTTACGGTAGTGCTGCTGTGAGAGGGACTGGGAGAGGGATGGAGTCTCACCATGGCAGTGCTGCTGTGTTTCTTTATCAAACTCTGTCAACCTCATAAAAACTGTCAAAAAGTGAAACAGGGATTGGTTCATGATGTCAAATTTCATGCAGTCATTTGACAAAACTGTTAACTGTGCAGTGGTAAAATGTAACATTGGACCACACTTTTTACTGTATATTCTTTGTGGTATAATCTCAGTGTCGTGTCTGCAATATTAAATTCGTTCAGTCCTGGTCAACCAAATAGCTGTTTTAAAGAGTAATTTATTAGAGTCCTCAGGGCAAAATCAATTGCTGGAAGCGTGTTTGGTATAAGGAAACCCATTAAGTAACTGCTTGCAAACTCAGTTTAAAAATGTTTCTAGTGGAAGCTGCAAGGATCTTGGCAGCTGGCTTTAAGCAAGCACAAGCTGGATCAAACCCAGTGCTGTGCTACCTGGAGCCTTGGAGCTGGGGACGCCTCACTGCACAGTTGTCCCCTGGATGCACTCTGTACCTGCTGCCAGCTCGGCAGGACCTCACCGTGCTCATTAGCAGGCTTCAAGGGCTCAGGTGGTAAATTAGTCTCATGTGCTTATTCAGACTGAGATGCTAGTGAGGACACTTGCTGGTACACTCATTTTTTTTGGGATACAAGCAGCTGTTGGCAAAGAATTTGAATGGGATCAACTCGTGCCTCACAGACCATAAAGTCAGATATCACTAACCTGATGAAAGTATCAGCTGGGTTACTGTAAATATATTTACCCTGACATGCTCCTGGCACTAATTTCAATGTTTACATGGAGGAGTTAAGAGAGCCATTTTTTCCAAAAAGTTAATCTTCAGGCTTAGAAAATTGTGTAGTTATAAAAAATATATATATTAAAAAATCACAGAATATGGATCACTTACATGTGCATGTCATACTCCAGAAATGCTTCCTTTTCAGGTCATGGGAGTTGGGTGGTCCTCAAGTGCTCAGGGAGGAAGCAGTGAGTGGGAGTGAGTGGAGATGCTTCTGTCACTGGCAGGAGATAAATACAGAGGTGGCAGGTGTGTCTGAATTCTAGAATGGGCTTGGTTTTTCTTCAGAGGCCCAGGTCAGGTTCACAAAAACACATGACAGTCCATGGAAACCAAAGGATTTCTTAAAGAGATCTGCTTCCCTGACCTGGGAGCCAGCCCAGCACATTCTCACAGCATCTGTTCTTCAGATAAAACTGGGAGAGGGATGGAGTCTCACCATACTTGTTAGCATTACAGCCTCTTAACCTTGCCTTCCTCGAGTGGCAAGGACACAGTCTTTCAGCAGCTGAGAGATTATTTGGAGGGGTTGTTTCTCAGCCCTGTGGCTGAAACAAGTTCAGATACAACTGCATGAAACAATAGACTGGCACGGCCTTGCAGTAAAAAACAAACCAAGAGCCAAACCCTGGTGACTGGTTTGGACTGTGTCCTGTACATAGCCCCAGGTAATGGAATTTAAATCAGCTGTGCAGAATGAGGTCTGCTCCACACATTTGAACACCTTCTGTGAATCTGGTTGAGGCAGCTACAATGTTGCTGGCATTCTTCCAGTATTCCTGTCAAAGCTTTTCCTTCTTGTATGGTCTGTCTGGAAAAAACAGACTTTGTCCACATCCCTTGAGATACTGTTACAAACATTTGCAGAGTTGTCTAAAGGCTTTTAAAGTGGACCTATCCCCTCTTAATTTTGATGCAATACTTCTGTACCATTTTAGTTTCTCTTCAACTGCAGTGATTACAGTGTGTTTTCAGGCATCATGCTTCATATATCCCAGTTGGATGGTTGGTTTCTAAAAGTCTGTACAGATTGTTTCTAACCAGCTGCTAATGATTATTTTTCTCTAAACTCTACCAGTTTGTTATTTACCTGACTCCTAATACAGTGACCATGTGAGCTGATGTGCTCAGTCATGGGTAACTACTGTATTTCATTAAAATTCTAAATTATGCTGATTTTTAAAGAACATATTGCTAATTTAAATTAAATTTAATTCAAAATTGATAACTAATTTGGTGCTTGGTAAAAAAAAAAAAAAAAAAAAATTAAAAAGGGCATTTACCTGTTCATTGTGTCTAAAAAACCAACAAAACAATCAACCAAACCCCAAAGAAGCCTAGTTCTGACTAAAAGAGGTTGGCTCCATTTTTAACCACATGAATCTACAAGTATAGTCCTGATTATATAGTTAGAGGAAGATGAGTAAAAGACCTGGGTTACTTGTTAGCTTATGTTTGTAGATTCATTGTGGGCAAATAGTGGTATTTTTACTTTCCTGGTGCCAAAATTCAGAGCTTCTCAGGCAGCTTTTTGCATCTTGACTGACCTGATCTGAGGAAAAGCAGTGATTTAGCAGAACTGTTAAACATGGTGAATATTTGTTAGATTTTAGTGTAGATGTTCACTGAGAACACAAAGGTGCAGTCTTAGAATCACTAGTACTTTTAAAGGTAATTTTGTAAGTTTTTCTTCTGAAAACACTGCATTCAAGGTTCTGGTGATATTTTCTGAAGGAAATGTTGAAAGCTGGGTAAACAAAGCACCTCCTGAAAGACTTTCAAATGAAATTGTCCTTTTAAGAGAAGAGTGGCAGCAGAGGGATCACAGCAGAGTTCACCATTTCCAAGTGAAACCTTCTCTACTTTGTGTATTCCAAAAGGGTAAAGCATTGCAAACTATGCCTCGTTTTTGCTATTAAGAAAGCCTCTTCTGCAGGCTCAGTGCATGTGAGACTTGGGCATGAACTCAAGCTGCCATGCAGCCAGTGCTTAATGAGGCCCTTTGTATTGCACTCTGCCAGTTACTTCTGGCATGGCTGAGGGCTATTTTTAGTTCCTCTTAGGGGGAAAAAAAAGGGGCCCCTTGTGTGTTTGACAGTTTATATTGTCACAAGCCTTTGTTTTTCCATCTGGCTGACATTCTCTATAGTGTTATACAAGAGATGGTTTGTCTTACCTGAATGCATTGTTATTTATTTTGCTGATATCAAACACATCTAAAAACATTTTCCCTGTTTCAGGCACTTGGCTTCTTGTGGTATTCTGATGACCAGAAATTCTCCTGTAATGAGCCATACTTTTTCAAGAAACTTCTTCAATGTTGCTGCACCACTAACAAATAAAAGAAAAGAATATTCTGAAAGAAGAATTATAGGGTTTGTATAAGATTGTGGAAAGATGCTTTAAATGCTTATTGATTTTGTATTTGCTGTAATTAATCCAAAACATTAGTAGTTCAGAAGACTGGGTATCCCTGAAGACACATGTCCCTAAGACTCTGGAGCATAGAAAGGAGTTTTGACTTTCAGAATTCGTACAGATTACATTTACCAGCCTGAAAGTTAATATAAAAAAGTAGGAACCCAAAGCCCTTGGCCCATAGCAAGAAAGAGCAGAAATAACTGTTCCATTCCATGACAAAACAAAACCAACCTTGAAATGGAGTAATACACTAAGATTTTAATCTAGTAAAATGTGAATAAATCAACAGGTGTTAAAACCCTGTTCCATTCTCTCCCAAACACATGCTAAAGTTTGCACTTACATTATATTATACTTCTCAAGATTTTCTTATTTCTTTAAAAGAAGAAAAGTAATTAGTTCTGTGATAAAGAAACTTCACACAGAAAAAGATTTTGAAACCTTGTTTGCCTTAGAGCTAGTGGGAAAATCCCAGTTTATGCAATGATACTGGGATTTGCCCAGTCTCTGGTTCACAACAGTATGAACTTTTTATTAGCATATTTTGTTACTATACTTAACATTCCTTTTTTTGATAGTTCTTGAACTGCAGCAGGTCTTGCCTAGTCACTCAAAGAGGGCCTTTGTCCCATAGTCCTCACTGCTAAGTGCTGTTGAACATATGCTTCATTTTAAAGGAAATTAAGCACATGCTTAATCCCATCTGTTTCAGAGTCAGAATGAAAAATTAAAACCCATAGCTATGTAATACTTTGCCATGTTACAGCAGAATCAGCTAAAATGTTGCCCTAATAGTGTTTCATCTGATTTCAATATCCTGCCTGAGGAGGGGTGTTGGACAAAATGAGGTCCAGAGGTCCCTTCCAACATCAGCCATTCTGTGATGCTGGAAGGTTTTCCCATTGAATCTGTTTTTTAATTAAGCTTTTATTTGGGCTTAAATTAGGAAGGTGGTGCTCCTTTGTTTAAACCTTAGGAAATTTAGTACTTTGAGTTTTGGTACACCTTGTTTTGGGAGCCATGAAGTGTGGATTTTTTTTTTTTTGGTGCAATGTCCAACATCTGCCTAAATGAAGACACAGCTGTGCTGAAAAAATGTTTACATTTGTAGAGTATGCATGTTTAGCTGGTATTGCAGAAAGTAGCAGGCACTAGGTTCATTATTCACTAAAGCTACTGCTGGATGGTGTGTGATATTTTGCTTCTTTATGCAAAAAGCAATTACCAGTGTATTACTTTCCTTTCCTCTTAATTAGCAAAGCTGCATTTTCAATTTCCAAAATCAATGGTAGTGAATATGTCCACCTTTCAACTGCCTATGCCACATATACCATCTTTGATAGTAATTTTAGTAGTAATTTGAAGCTTAAATACCTTGTAACTGTAATGTTCCTGTGTCCATTTCCAGGTATTCCATGCAGGAAATGTATGAAGTTGTTGCTGTTGTGGAGAATTACAAACTCTTTGTTCCTTGGTGTAAAAAGTCAGACATACTCTCGAGGCGCTCTGGGTACTGCAAAGCAGAGCTAGAAATAGGATTCCCTCCTGTAGTAGAGAGATACACATCAATTGTAACCCTAGTGAGACCACATTTAGTTAAGGTAATTGCATTTTTCTTTTCTCCTATTGAAAATAACCATAATCTTCCTTAACTTTTGTTTGTTGAAATTTGAATATTCCAGGAATGTCTTGCCTTAAAACAAAATCGATGCTGGAAGTTCTTTGTGTGGCTCAACACTTGTGTTGCTTTTCTTTAAAGACTTTCGATAAACTGGGGAGAATTTGAATGTGTTTTTCAACAACCTGCCACACGAGGGAGGAGAGGAAATCACTTTTTAGTTTGTCTTTATTGGCAAAGCTGGGAGCCATTAAATGAAGATATTAACGGTTTTGCTTGGGGTTTTTTTGGTTGTTTTTTTTTTGTTTAAATTTTGTCCGAGCCTCTCTGAATGCAAAATAAGTACTCAGTTAAAAGTTGTCAGACAACTCTAGCTTCTGATGCCTTAATGAATAATAATGACTCATCTGTCATTACTTTTCTTCTCACAATTTTAACTAGTTAATATGAAAAGCCTAAAAAAAAGGCTAAGCTTCAGTACAATGTGCTGAAGAGATGGTTATTCAATATATTGATGAGAAGAAAGAAGTGTGGATTTAAAGTCAGTTTTTTTTACAATTAATTTGTTCATAAGAGAAGCGGTTATATTTTTCCTTTCAGCTTTTCAAGAGCAATAATTAAGAGAAAAGTAGAAAAGTATCAAGTAAAATATTTTAAATTATGCCTGGATGTTCTATTTATTTGTCTTATATGTTCAAACCTGTTTTCATAAGGAAAAAAAGTGGTGAGGAAAGCCATTTCTTCAGACTGCCTCCCCCGAGGCTCATTAGCCTTTTCTCTGCTGCAATTACTTTTCCTAGAGGTTTACATTATGTCCACAGAGCTGCAGGAACATTTCTAGGGAAGTGATTGTGTGCTTGGATCATTTCACTGTCCTCCCAAGTAACTCCAGGCAAAGGAACCTTGTGTGCTGCTCAGGCACAAAATGGGAATGGGTTTGTTGCTTAAGGTTTCCCCCTTTTTAGGGCTTAAACAATGGAAAAATCAGATTGGTAACAGCAGTTTTTG
Source organism: Agelaius tricolor (assembly GCF_023055355.1). Lineage (NCBI taxonomy): Eukaryota > Metazoa > Chordata > Aves > Passeriformes > Icteridae > Agelaius > Agelaius tricolor. The sequence goes on from NW_027269270.1 coordinate 8,127,792, forward strand.
CTGAGGGGGAAAGAATGGAGTGAGTTTGCTACTTGAAGATTGGGAGAAAAGGGAACACACTGGCAGTTTTCCCATTTTTCCTGCTGTTTTGATAGCAGTTGGGAAAAGCAGGCCCAGCATTTTGTATCTAATCTTCCCTCTACTCCTTCCCTTTCTGATATAGAAGTAGCAAGGCCACGCATTATCTCATTCCTGGAAAGAGAAATGTAGGTGTTTTGTGCTGGTGATTAGTCTCTGAGATGAGTCACCTCAGCACAGCTCTCCAAGCCAAACAACACCTATTCCCTGGGGGCAGTCTGTTGGAGCAGAGCTCCTTGGGCTAACAATGAGAACTTGTAAAAAAATGACCCAAGAAAAAGTTACAGAAATTTTCTCTACGAATTCCAAGCCAGTTGAGGTTATGTATTTGGATGTTCTATGCATCATGCCACAGATCTGTGTTATGACACTCAGACACAGTATTTTCCTCTGCCTTGGAAGGACCTCAGTTATTTTGCCATAATTGACATCTTTTCATATTGGATTTCATGCTGGCTGTGCTGTAAGAACAGGTTTAACTATGCCACAACCATCACTATTTAACAAAATGTAAACACAAGCTTCAGTAATACCTGTTTGTCACATTTGTAAAAGCCTAATTGTAGCTTCATTTTCAAAACTTTATTTTAGGCATCATGCACAGATGGAAAACTCTTTAATCACTTGGAAACAGTGTGGCGTTTGAGCCCTGGTATCCCTGGTTATCCAAGGACATGTACATTGGATTTTTCAGTAAGTATGGTAATTAAAACTACCACGTGCTAGGAGCAGCACATAGAAACACTTATCTTCAACTGAGGGTGCTTTTTAAAATGCCTCTACTACTTCTTTGAACACTTAGACACAGAAACAAGTTAGCCTTAGTCAGTTCTGTCCAAAAAATATTTTGCAAACTTTACTGTTGGAAACCACTTCAGTATTGTTCAGAAACAGCAGCCTTCTGTGAGGTGTCCATGTGTCATGAAACAGTCTGGGACAGGCACCTCTCACCCTACAGTTCTAAACACATTGAAGTTTTTAGACAGTCCAGTGCAGGAAAAATGCTAAATATACTTTGCTATATTCTTTAATCACTCTACAACCTAAATGCTCTTGGTACCAGCAAGTCAGTGTCCTGCCATCTGTCCTGTTTGGGCTGCAGTTTGGTCAGTTTAATTTCCTGTCTTCCAGTTTTACTCTTTCACGTATTTTAAGCCTTACTCCTTCCTTCTCTAATACAAGTGTAATAGATTTTTGCTGTCTCTAATCTGTGATGGGATATCACTGCAGCCCAAAAGTACTGCTCTTTAATTCCAGTACCTGATTTAGCCTGATTTCACTCCCAGAAAAGCTGTTTCCATTCCAGCTACTGCTTTTCCGTGTTGTCTGATTTGTCTGCCATCACATTTTTTTCTTGCATTTTATAACAAAGTGTGTAACAAAGCATTGAGCTGGGGGTTGTAACAGGCTGCTAAAGTACACAGAGCTGGGCTAATCCTGCTGCCATCTGCTGGAATGTCCTGCTTTGAAAATTGTCTTCAGTGAATAGGAAAAAACTTTTAGAGTATTTTTAAACTAGCACATTAACCTCCTTAGGTTATTAACTTTCAGCTTAATACTATATTGCACTTCATGCAGTTCAACAGTAAAAATTAATCTACAGGTGCTCAAAGAACCACAATTTTTAATGGTTTGCATGTTATGTGCTCATGTTATTTGTATTTCTTTAAGCAAATAAGTGTCAGTTCTTTCTACTAACATATATAAGCTATCTTTTAACCCAAGCCATAAATCAGTTAGAAAACTTGAATTAAACAACTATTTAAAGCCTACATTCTACATACAGGCTCTGTGAGAAAACAGCACCACACCTCCATAAACCAAAGCCACATTTTGACATTTCAGGTCAAGAACTTCAGTTAAATGGAATCAAAATGGAACTGAATATGGACATTTTTATTTTCTTGGGGGAACACTATCAACACATCTTACTGCTTTCCCTGTTTGGAGGCAGCAAAGGAAGCCAGTGCAGTTGGCTGAGCTGAACCTCTGCCAGTTCCTGCCCTGCTACTCCTTGCCTCTGGGCACGTGCAGGCAGGGATGATAAACATTTCACAACTAATTCCTCAAAACAGGCCCTGCAATTACAGATATTCCAGAGAAAACTTCAACTTAATAATGCTTGTTTGCTTTAGAAAATGTTATTTGAGTTTTGAGCTATGCTGGTTCCCACAAGCTGCTGTATCCTGTTGTGCCAGCCTGATTCCAGGAGACATCCACATACAACAGGGAACTTTTCCTACTTTGGTTTCAGCTCTGAAATTATTTAGTTCATAGACTGAAGCACACCACCATTTTTACCACCTGCAACTTCATTAATGCATACCATACCTTAAGATTGACATAATTGCTGAACACAATGCCAGACTCCACATCCCCACTTGCAGAACTCTGCATGCCCTCAATGACAGCTCTCAGACTGGCAAGAGGCACGTTAATTTTATTGATGCTTGAGGTCAAGCAAATGTAAATGAAGCTACACTTGGTTTATGGGCCAAGCTGTTTAATTACTTCTGTGCAACTGCTTTGCTGTTAACATGCATTGCTCATAGGGAATTGGGGCTGTAATTGCTCCTTGTGGCATTAAATCTGAATTTTTCAGGAATTATAAAAATTACGTTACTCCCAATCCATTTCATTGACTGCTGGTGTCAGGTTGGGAGTGGGAGCTGTTCAGGTGGGAGATGTGACACACAAACCAAATCTGTAATTTTAGCCATTACACTGCTTGTTTGAACCTACCAGAACTACTGCCACCAAAAGGAAGGACTGATTTAAAATATTGGCATTTAATAGTTAACTATTTCAAGTCTCTTTTAAGTTTCTTGGGCATGCTTCAGCTTACCTGTTAGTCTGTTGTCTTGCCATGCAGGATTTTCTTCGACAACTTTTGTCCCTGAAGTGAATTCTGTGCACAAAATAAGTTATTGTTTGTCAGTAGTTTTTCATTACCCCAAACCTCTTTTGTAATGAACCATTTATAAAAGAAAAGACAGCTTAGGTAAATGTAAATGACTACTTCAGAGAACTGAGATGATTCTTCTAATGGAAAAGCCCAGAAGTACAGTCCTTAGACCTAGAAACATGGGTTTCCTTCTCAGCCACATTCACCTATTCCTCAGTTTTAACTGTTCTGTAACTTACCTGCAGCCTTCACTGGAGATTCTTTAAGAGTTGTCTATTTGTAACAGCATTTTACAACAGTATATATAAGAAAAATAATTATCTTTTACTTTTTAAACAGATTTCTTTTGAATTTCGTTCACTTCTACACTCAAAACTTGCTACACTATTTTTTGATGAAGTTGTAAAGCAGATGGTTGCTGCCTTTGAAAGAAGAGCATCCAAACTCCACGGCCCAGAAACCAGCATCCCTCGGGAGCTGATGCTGCATGAAGTTCATCAGACGTAAAGGGAAGAAGGGAAGCTGTAACAACCTCAGCCATAAACTTGTTTGTACGCCTCACTTGTACAAAGCGCCGTGCTCCTCCTTTGGGGCATTCATTTCTTATCTGAGCTTGGGTGTGATCTTACCCTGTGCCAAACACACCTGCTCAGACAGACAGACAGACATGGAATGTTCAAAAGCTGCAATCAAGTGCAGCTCAAAGCCTTATCAGTACCAGACACCTGGCAGCTCCTGTAACCCAGGCTATCTCGGCTGCCGTTAACGCCAAACGGCTCCTGGAATCACAGCCCAAGCTCTGCCTTAGCCAAGCTCCTGGCGTTTTTCAGCACTGTAACTTATTAACGCAGCTTGGTGGGAATGTAACTTCAGAGCATCAACTCAGCCAGCTCTGCCCAGGCAGAGGCCAACTGACACACTGCCTTCCCAGAGAATGGCACAGCTTGGCAGCCATTGAGGAGTGGTGCTTTGAATTCAAATGAATGGCAGAGGTAAGTCAGGGATCTCCCATTGCCCCTAGAGTGACCAGCAACTGCTTTCTAACTCCCCTCATTTTCAGGGATGAATTGCATAAGGAGCACTGTAATCTGAGTGCAGCAGTCTCAGCCACAGCCAGTGGTGCCCAGTGTACGTTTGGCAGGCTGAACTTGCTCCTTGCCACTCCTTCCCTGGTACACGCTGCACTTTGGTTACCTCCATCTCACCTAATGCAAACAGAACACCTTAAAGCAAGGTTTACCTCTGAGAACCAGGTACCTGTGCTGTCCTCCCTGGAAGCAGGTAACAAGAGGCCCTGTGCTTCCTTGCAGACAAGAACAGCCAAGGCCAGCTGTCATCATAAATCATTGTAAGAGAGCACTAAACCTTCATTCTTTGAGGTTTTTCAGTACCATACTCCCAACTGTGATATCATCCTAATTACATACATGTTCACTACTTCTACTCTTGAATGTTCTCTTCCCAGTCTCTAAAAAAACCAAGTGAATAGGTTTGAACAGATTCTAAACCCTTACTTTATGCTGCCTTGCATTACCAAATTTCCTTACTGAAATTAGGTGAAGCTTCAGGCCAGATGCTGAAGCTGGTCCTTTCTCTGCAGCACATGTAATCCATATGGTTAATTAAGAACAGCATATTAAATAACATAGAAAGGTATGTTTCAAAATAAAGACACCCCTGAAAGAGTTTCAGATAATTTTACTTAAAATTAGAATGTCACACGTCCCATCTGTGGAAGGATAGTTCTTATTAAGGGCAGGAAGCTGAGGAAAGCAACAGGTGGATTTAAGGTCATTTGTACAGAACTGAGAAGTTGTAAAGCAGTTTTGATTGAGGTAATCAAGTATAAACATACACAAGTTTGGGAACACCATTGTTCTGCAGGCTGGAAAGCAGAAAAGACAGCACAATGTTAGTGGTGGTGCCACGTCAAAGAACACAGAAAGAGGCAAAGCAACATTTCTAGTGCAAAATCACTAAATCCTGCACCTCTTACCAGAAAGGAGGAAGGTAAGAATGGAAGGCTCAAGGTGAGGAGGTAATCACATATTACACCTGAGCAAAGGAAGGATCTAAAAACCCCAGAACCCTTTCTTAGCAAAGACTCACCTGTTTGATACCTCAGGGCACTTCTCTTCCCCTGGGACTGTGAAAGGTGCACTGGGCCTGTTCCAGCACGTGAAACAACCAGATAGGGCAAAATAAAGTCAGTGCACGTGCCTTGTTTTCAGAGCATTGTTTAATATTTCAAAGAACTGTAGTGCAGTTCAGCTTAGATATTTCTTACCAAAATTAAAGCACTTGCATTTCTGAGAACCATTCTAGACAAAGGAATGTTTCTCGGACTGAAATGCCCTGTCATTTTTTCAAGCATAAGTGTCAATTTCTACTACATCTTAGAAGCAACAGCAGGCTCTCCAGGCTCTCCCATAACTATGGCTTGGTGTGCAGATGAAGGAGGTGATACATTTTGTAACTTTTGAGCAGTTTATTACATAAAGGTCACATAACTCTATTTGCCTACTTTGTACACAATTGTCTAGTCTCACGCACAGTGGCTTCCAAGTTCTTTCTAGTACTGGCAAGCACCAAGAAATTCTGAAATAGAATATCAAGTGCCTTAATTAAGTTCAAATCAGGACCTTGGTAGATGGATCTTGCAACCCAGTTATCAGGAATGTACAAATGTCTTTATTCAAAAAATACAAAATAAATTATCTGTAGGCATGGACAATGACTGTAAACAATTACACGTGTGTTAAATGAAATCCGGTAACTGATGGTTACAGTGATTCTTTTCAACACCAGCCTCACTTCAGTCACTATCCATCCTCTCACACTGATAGCTCAAGTTTTTGAAGTCAGAACTGTCAGTCTTCAACAGCACAGCTCATGATGCATCCCTACCCCAGGAATTAGAACATGCCACCTCCCATGCCTCCACCCATCCCACCCATTCCTCCCATTGCTGGCTCCTTTTCTTCTTTAGGAACTTCAGTCACCACTGCCTCTGCTGTTGATAGGAGAGATGCAACACCTGCGGCATCCATCAGAGCAGTTCTCACAACCTAAAAATAAGCAAGAAACTACTTAAAACCTGCTGACCATCACAGGAGGTGGAAGGAAGCAAAGCTGAGAATTAAGAGCTTTAGGTTACCTTAGTTGGGTCTATGATTCCTTTTTCTACCATATTTACAAAGTCCCCAAGCATTGCATCGTAGCCAACTTCTGACGGGCTCTGCAGGATTTTTTCAACTATCAATGATCCTTCCACACCAGCATTCTTTGCGATAGTCATTGCTGGGATTCTCAGTGTTCTCTTGATTATTTCAATGCCTGCAAGAAACAGGATAGCTGGAGCTCCATGTACAAACACCACTCCCACTGCCAAGGAATGCCCTAGTGCTGGAGATCAATACAAAGAGAAAACCCTCCAAGCAGAAACATAAGCTATTTTTGTCAGTTCCAGGAGGGAAGGTTCTCTGCTACTTGACACTTGCCAACAAATGAAATCTCTGCAGGATATTCATGCACATTTTAGTTTTACTTCCACAAAAAATACTAACAAGTATTATTACTCTCTACATTTATGTGCGACATGACACAAAGCCTCTTTCCATTTGATTTGCCACACAGTCTCTTGAGCATTATTAGATTTTGTGTGTCTGCAAAGACTCTAACAGCCAGCTCCCAACCCTAAACAATTGCCACTCTGTGTTGGGATACTGCTGCTTTACTGCTGCTGGGTCTTACACAGTCCAGTGAAAAAGCTCCTTCCCACTCAAAAGCAGAGACCAGCACACCAAAGAAATGTGATATTCCTAAGATCAAGTAACTAAAAGCAAACTGAAAGCCACCTGATAAAGCCTCAGGACAGGGGAAAGTGTGCTTGTATCACTTCCACACACACACCTTCAAGTCATGTGCTTACCAATTTTCTGATCCTCGTTGGCTGGAGTTAAGGCATCTAAGGCTGGGATGCAGCGCAGCAGGGCACAGCCACCCCCTGGGACGATGCCCTCCTCCACGGCCGCACGGGTGGCGTTCAGGGCATCCGTGACCCTGTCCTTCTTCTCGTTCACCTCAACATCGCTGGTTCCGCCCACCTGCGGGCAGAGCAAGCCACACGTCAAGGGCTGCACAAGAGCCCAGGTGGGACAGCACTGCCGCCACCAGATTAAGCTGCCAATGCCTAACAAGTGCCAGAAAGCCAACCCACCCTCTCCCACAGTGGCAAATCTTCTTCTGTAGCTCAGCACTCAAGAAGCCTAAGCTTTAATTCATTATGATTTTACCAAGTTCTTCATACCTTCAATACTGCTACTCCATCAGAGAGCTTGGCCAGTCGCTCATTCAGTTTCTCTTTTTCATATTCACTGGTGGTAACCTCTAGCTGTTCGATTATTTCTTGAATGCGTTTTTCAATCTGAGCCTTTTCACCCTTCCCCTTGAGGAGCATGGTGTCATCTTTTGTCACAATGACCTCTCCAACTTTACCAAAGTCATGAGGCTGAATATCTTCCACATTTAGGTTCAAACCCTCTTCTCCAAACACCTGAAAGAAATTATGTGAAAAGCTGCAATTCACAGGTTCCCCACACATTGGGTATTTTTATCTACAAGTACATGAACACATACAGCAGGCTAATGGTGCAGAATAACCACATTACTGCAGTTGCACCCTCTGGGTGAAGAACCTCTTCCTGATATTCAACTTAAACCTCCCCTGACACAGTTTCATGGTGTTTCCTTCAGTCCTGTCACCGTCATCTCCTTGTATTTTGAGATGTCATAGATAGTGATATGTCACTGACTGAAGAACAGTTTGCTGGTTGGTTACTTTGTGCTCCCATTACCTTAAACATTTATTTCAACAGTATCCTCTGGGTCCTAATATCATGTTATGATTTTGAAGTGCATATTAAAAAAGGGCAGCATAAAGGGACATTAATCAACTCATCAACTATATGCAAAATTTAGTAGTAAGAAAATTCATTCAGTCAATTCCAAACATTTAAAATAATTATATTTGCCACATCTGAGTCCAGGCAATTGTTTATAAAGGCAACAATTGCCTTGGAGTTCCTCCTTTCCCTTAAAAACCGAAATCCTGCAAGGAGATCTCATGTGACTTCAGTCAGTCATAAGGACATATGGTTGGCCAGGACTGCATTACACAGCAATTATCAGTGTCTGCATTTTAAACAACAGGAAGTTTCAAACATCAGTTACTGTTACATTTTTGAAAGAACAGAATACAGCCTGCAACTCAGCAAATACAAGCCAAGGACCTAAAAATGCACAGTATTTTCCTCCTTGAAAAGCATTAACATCCTTTGGAGCAAAAATCCACTGAAAACATCATTACTTACAGCACCACCAGTTGCAATCGCCATGTCTTTAAGTTGGTTTTTCCTGTTGTCACCAAAACCTGGTGCTTTTACAGCAACAACCTGAAGGCCGACCTTCAGTCTAAAGACAAAAATTCAGAGAGTGAGTCTCATTACTAAGCCAAATTATTTCAGTGCAGCTCTAGCAGTCAAGCAAACGAAGAGACCATCACAAACTGAGATGGTTTTTCTCAAAAAGGTAGTTAGGACACAACTGGAGTTCTGCCCGAGTTGATACAAAGCATGGTGGTGTTAAAAGCTGCTGTTTCTTTGGCACAGGTAAAAGAACAACCAGCCATACACCATAGAAAAAAATGGATTTTAATCCTCACCTGTTCAAGACTAGAGTGCTGAGGGCTTCTCCATCAACATCTTCAGCAATGATGACCAAAGGTTTGCGGTTGGCATTGGCAATTTCAAGAGCTGGAACTATGGACTGTACACTAGAGATTTTCTTTTCACTGATCAAAACATAAGCATCCTGGAATTCACATTTCTGCCCTGCAGAAACAACATGAATTATCTGAACAGTTCCATTACAAAAACATATCAAGCATTCTTTTAACTTAAGCAGGTGTTTTGGAGCAATGGTTGCACTTTCCAACTGCATTAAGAAGAAGACAACTTGTTTTCTCCAAGACTCCACTCTCAATTCTCCATTGTTCTGCTGTGTTGCAAGGCCAGCCTGTGCTCACAGGAACACTTTACAGAGAAGGAAAAGGAACCCCCAACCCTCCAAGCTTTTAGCACGTTCAAGTTTCTGATGGGCAAGGAGCCCCTGCTCTATTTGCTGTGGTGCCCAGCATAAGGGACTGCAAAGCCTTTAACAGGTGCCATTATTTCTGACTGACACAAGCCACTGGAAGTGTTTGACATAACTTATTGTAACTCACCTTTAGTTGTGTTAATAAAATACGGAGAGATGTAGCCTCTGTCAAATTTCATACCCTCAATGATTTCCAGTTCATCATTTAGAGTTTTTCCATCCTGTTTAGATGCAAGAAAGTCTGCGTTAAAATCTCTCTGGTTTGCTGCCAAAAGCACAAGTACAGTTTTAGCATATCATGCACACTAGATTGAAAGGCTCTGGATCCCCCATCAGTTTCATGTGCTTCTCTCCAAAACAGGAAGAATGTAAGAGGGAACAGTGATCAAACTCTGATCCAAAGGAGCTGGGGAGGAATTATGGTGGGGATTATGGAATGGGAGCTGCAGCAGCAGCATCACACATGACAGAAGCCAGCCCTAACAGAGCAGAGACAGTCACTTGGCCAGTTCTTACCTTGACAGTGATCACACCCTTTCGTCCAACTTTTTTCATTGCATCAGAGATTATATTGCCAATTTCCTGATCTCCATTTGCTGATATTGTGGCAACCTGAAAGGATAAGGCATTTAATCTCATTTCCCAATGCAAGGTGCTTCCTCATGATAAAAAAAATCAGAATAACCATGTGCAATGCTGACATTTCTGCCAAGGCAGGGCAGCAGAATGCAGCACACTCACAGCAGGAGGGCTCAGGCCCGTGGGCAGCTGCAGCACAGATTCCCTGAGCCAGACTCCCTGCCTGGACTCACACCCAGGCCACCTCCAGGCACAGGCACAAATAACCCAGGACCACCAACACACCTGGACCTGATTCCCCACAGCAGATCTGCCACACCCTCAGTACTCTGCCATCACTTCCATTCACTACAGAGCTTTGCTCCCATTAATTCTTCCCAAGTACACACATTTGTGTTTTAAGACCATACTTTGGAATGAAAAAATCCGCCCACTTCTGGAGGAGCTTCTAGCAGTGCAATTGAAGACTATTTCTGATGTATAAAGAAAAGTACCCAGTGTCAAGATGCACACAACATAACTTCATTAAACCTAGTTTCACAAAACTTTTTCTGAGAAACAGCTGCCTAAATTTGGGCTACATTTTATTGTGTGTTTTTTCTTACCTGTGCAATTTCTTCTGGAGTTGTAACAGGTTTTGACAGCTTCTTCAGTTCAGCTGTGATGGCATCCACTGCCAGCATCACCCCTGAGGACGAACAGGGCGCTTGTGAGTGAACAAAACAAGGTACAGAGCACAGAAAACACAAACCAAGCACCCACCCACCACAACAAACAGGTTTGCCTTCAAACAAAAGTCCACACTGCAAAAATGCATTGTTTGCACGTTCAAAACCAAATGATTGTTGTTCCATACTGTCATTTGTGTATGCAGTGCTGGGTTTTTTGAAACTGGTGTGAAATATTGTCATGATTGAAATTCCTGACAGATTTGTTTACATGGCTATTGTATTAACTACATGCAGAAATGGCTTTAATTGGAGTTCACTTACAACAAATTAAATAAGTTGACTGTATGTAAAATAGTACAATGATCAAATTAATGGTTCCTCCGAGTCCACAGTATAAAAAAACATCATTTGTGTTCTCTAAAGATCATATAACCCTTTATGGTGCCTCTTCAAACAGAAAACAAGTCAAATTTAGGATATGAAAAATAAAAGACAACGATCAAACATGAAAAACAACAGGAAAAAGTTACCCCTCCTGATTTCTACTGGGTTGGCTCCTTTGCTGATCTTCTCAAAGCCCTCCTTGGCAATGGCTCGTGCCAGGACTGTTGCAGTAGTGGTACCATCTCCTGCCTCCTCGTTGGTATTGTTGGCAACGTCTTGGACTAACTTGGCTCCAATGTTCTTGTATTTGTCTTTCAAGTCAATTGCCTTTGCTACTGTCACACCATCTTTTGTCACTTTGGGACTTCCCCAGCTTTGTTCAATAATAACTGTTCTTCCCTAGGGGGACAAAAACCAAATTTTAAATCCAAGCAAACCCAAAGCATGTTACCATCAAGAGCTCAACTGAGAATTTTGAACAGTTGCAGCTGAACACCTTACACAGGGCATTCAGCTGGGACTTCTCAAACACACACTTTAATACCAAGGTTCTCCAAAAACAGAAAAATGGCTCAAAGGCTTTATACTTCCACAGAATGACACTCCATTCTTCAGCCATACTGCTTAAGTCTGCAATTAAGTAACACTGACCTTAGAGAAAAACCTGAAGAGATTCCCTCTAATACTAATATTTTAGCCCAAAATTAAAAATATAGCAATTAGAATAAATTTTCAAAATTTTCATCAGATCACAATATGCATTCTTTGTGATTGAAAAACAAATAAAAGCTCAATTTGTTGCATGTGCTGGAAGGAAAAAAAGCAGACTTGCAAACCTCAGTAGTGATTAGTAAATAGTGATTAGCAAAGACAACTGAGAACACTCCAAATTTGTATTCATGTGTTACAGTAATTTCTTACCCACTGCAAGTTACCAAGCTTTTCTCATCTCAGCTCACACTTGGGTCCAACTGAAAAGCTGGAGTACTATAACTAACAGACACAGCTAACACGGCAAACTGTGACCCATACAGGTTCACCATAAGGCAAATGCTCCTGCTTGTTCACAGGTGAATCCAGTAGCCAATACCTGTCCCAAACAAACACGTTCCAGTTTGAGCTGGAGGCAGCAGAAACGCAGGGAGCCCCTCTGGTTTACTGCTGCCCTGAAACTCCTCTACTGTCCCAAGAGCTGGGGCTGCTGGAGGAGCACAGGGAGAGCGAGTGCCCCAGCTCAGCACTGTCCCTGCACGAGTGCCCTCCCTCGGTGAGTCAGGTCCGGCTCCAGCCTGAGCTCTGCCAGCCCAGCCGGGCAAGGATTCCCGAGCAGGGCTGTGGTGCCCGGAGCCCCTCCCCTGCTCAGAGCCCACCCACATCTGCCTCAATGACTGAACCAGCCCTGGCTGCCTGCCAGGCACGAGGCCTCGCTGCTCCTGAAGCACAACCACCCCAGCAGCCTTAAGGTTCTGCTTCAGTTCCTCAGGCTGAACCTGGGGAACGGCTTATGGAAATTTCCCACTGTGCCGTGGAACAGTTATGCCAAAATGCATTCCCTACTACTATCTTATTTGACTTGCACTTCTAAATATAAAAGTGAATCAAGAGTAAGAAAACTCCTCTCTGGAGGAGCATGCTACCAGTACATTTTTCATATAATGTCTCCTAGTTTGCTTAATTCTCTTTTGTACTTTGATATGGTCTTATTACTAGTGTTTGGTTTGCAGCTCTGAGAAGAGGAGCACAACAAAACCCACAGATAACAAATCACATGAAAGGGCCTGCTCCCAGCAAAAACACCTGCCTGTGCTCCTGAAGAAGGGAACAAACATCACCAGTAAGTGCACAGGCATTTCGAATGGTCTGCAATATTGAGAAGCTGAGCCCCCACACAAACCAGTTCTGTTCAACATGCTGGAGCATACCAAAAGATTGTGTGAGACTGCAAATTGGACTCCTTAAAATGTAGAACAGGCCCAAAGGAGGTTTCCTCACCAGACTGATGTTTCTTAAAAATGCCAGAGGCTGACTCAGGCACTGGAGTAACCCCTCCATTTTTACATGAAGCACAGCATAACCAGCAAAAATCCCCTAAGATTGCATGAAGTTGCATCAGCAACTGCCCTTTAGCCAGTGGATTAGAACTATGCTGCAGCATTCACAGAGTAGCCTGATCCAAAAAACCAGGAGTTAAATTAACCAACTACACTTAAACTTTGTTCCTTTGTGGAAGTAGCCGCAGTTTCCTGACACAATTGTTCCTTAATCTTCATCTGCTCAGCTTTATGGCATTTTTGCCTTTGAATGAAGCTGGTAGAGCACTAAAAATGTGCAGAAAATACATGAAATAACGTTACAGAGGCCAAGCAGCCCTCAGAAGAACTATCATGCACATGCTGTTACAGGGAACAGATATTCACATAAGCCCCAAGAAAATCAGTGTCTCTTACTCAAAAAGAGGAATCTCATTTCAAGCCCCACTGCACATTGCATGACTATGCAGAATACCATAGCTGGTTTTCCAAGAGACCCAGATCTCCCTTACAGGACAGAATATAGGGTAACACAAATTAATGCCTCTACCATGAAATTTCACTTAGGCTGGTAATATTCACCAGCCAACTGAGAACTCAACATTACACTTTAGATATTTTTTAAAGCTTATTAATATTTAAAAGGTTAACTAATACAAAACTGTAATTCGTAAAAAAAAATTAACAAACAAAACAAGCATCATAAAAAAATCCAACCAAGCCACCCACATGGTAATTAACCAACCCCACGACACAGACAGTTACATTATCTACAGCACTGTTACAGGTTATCAACTGAGCTGGTAACACATTATGCACATGTCCTTAACCTTCAAACTGTTTAGACGAATATAATGTACCTTCACAGGAATCCAAGCAATTTTACTTTGTTACTACAAAAAGCACATGCACTACTGTCCCACTTTTGGTGGACATGAGAATACAGCTGCTTGCAGGAGCCTGTCCATCCCCCAAGCCCTTTGCGTTGCAGTTCTGCAAACACAATCGTGCGGCTCCACCGAGAGAAACCCAACAACTGCTCTCTCTTACAATTATTTTCAGCCAGGTCTGTGCTGACATAAAGGCCCAGTCTTCCATTACCTTTGGCCCCATGGTGACAGCTACAGCATCTGCTAAAAGATCTACTCCTTGTAGCATCAGAGCTCTCGCGTCTGCTCCAAACTTCACATCTTTTGCATAGGCTCGTGTTAGGTGGGGGGCGAGGGCTCTGGACACTGGCCTTATCTGACGGAGTACTGTAGATAAACGGAGCATGTCTAAAATATTAAAAGAAACGTAGAGAAAAACAAAACAGAAAAAAGCATTATAGCTTTGCGCAGCTACTTCTACAGGAAAACAGGGGGAACAAATTTAGGAAGTAAAGCAGGCAGGATGAATTTTTAATTTTTCGACCGGCTGAAATCGAGACACACAATCAACGGCAAGTACCGAGCTGGGTGTCCCCGATCTTCCCGCCGAGACCCGCGCGGAGCAGCTCCTCCCTGCGCGGCCTGCAGCACGTCCGAGCGCCTCCCGCCCGGAGCGGGGCAGGACACGGCGAGGGCACCGCGGAGCGCCTGCGGCTCCATGTGCTCGGCGCGGGGGCCGCGCCCGCCTGCCCGCAGCTGCAGCAGCAGGGCCGTGCCGAGGGGAGCTCGGGTACTGCTCCCACACCCCGCTAGGCCACCAAGGGCACAGAGAAGAGAGACAAGGCCGCGGCCGCCACCGCGGGCCCGCCGGAGGCCCCAGGCCGGGCAGGGCCCCGCGGGCACATGGCGCTGCACCAGGACACGCGCAGCAAGGTCAGCGCCGCCCGCCCCCCACCGCCGCCCGCCGCGCCACCAGCGGCCCGCAGGGAGGTGCAGGCCCCGCTCCCGCCACCCGGGCGCACCGCCTGCATCACGGCCGCCCCCCGCTCCGGCCGCTCGGGCCCAGCCACTCCCAGCGCACGGCCCGGCCGGTAACCGCGGCCAAAGGGGAGACGGTCCCCACGCCCTCCCCAGACCGGGCAGAGCGGCGCGGGCGCAGCGGCCCGGCCGCGTTCCCGCTCACCTGCGGCAACGCGGGAGCAGCACCGCGGCTCTGCGGACTCGCGGGCACGTCTGGCGCGGCGGCGGCGGGCGGCGCTCGGCACTCACCGCCTCGGCCCCGCCCCCGCGCCGCCGCCGGCCCATGTGCGGCTCCGGCCGCCCGGCCCCGGAACCAGCATGGCCTCCGCGCCCGCCCACAGCCCGCCTGCCGCGCTGCGCAGCGGGCTAAAATGCGCATGCGCTAAGGGCTTGTAGCATGAACTATTCATGTTCCGGGGCCTGGCGATTCCAGAACCTTCTGGAACGCTCATGCTCGCCGCGGGTCAGAGGTGAGCTGACCTCACTTCCGTGCGGGGCCCGGCCTGGGGCGCCGCAGGAGCTGTGCAGCGGGTCCCCGGTGCCGCCGGGGCGCAGCCGTTCCCGGGACCGGGATGGCGCCGCAGAGGTTGAAAAAAAACAGCGGCGCTAAACGTCCCCGGGGCTGGGGGAGGGGGTCGGGGCTGCTCCGCCCCGGGGCGGGGCGCCGGTCGCGCATGCGCACGCCGTGACCTTCCTCACGTGTGTGCTGGCGGTGGCGCGGTCACTCGGTGCGGGCGGCGCGGGAGCATCATGGTGAGTGCCGGGGCTGCCGCCGCCGCCACTGCTGCCGCCATCTCCCCAGCGCTGCCGCGGGCCCGCTCCCGGGCTGCCCCTCGCTGCGTGTCTGCCGCCGCGGGGACAGACAGCCCGCACGGCCTGGCGGCGCTCCTGCTCCTCCCCGCGGTTGGGTCGCTGCCGGGGCCCCGAGCAGTCGCGCACGGGTGTGCTCGGTCCCTGCCGTGCCCGCGGGCAGCGCTGGGTCGCGGGGGGACCTGGGAAGATGGAGCCGGGGGGTGGCGGCGCCGCAAGGTCACGCAGTCCGTGGGGCAGAGGGACTCCCCCGGTAGGCGCGGGGGCTGCGGGCCGGACGTGGCGGGAGGTTTGCAGGGGCTGCCTTTGGCTGCGCGCACACTGGAGCTCAGGGTTCCTCCCGCCGCAGTAACGGGAATGGCCCCGTGACAGCAGCGCTGCAGGGCAGGGCCGCGCAGGCCACGGCTGATCTCTGCGGAGATAGACAAGAAACCTGTGCCACGCTCCGGAGCTCTCTTTTCTATAAGTTTTGTAAAATTTTTTATAAAGAAGGAGAGTTTCACTGAGTTGCCCTTGTTCTCGCAGTGAAACTTGATTCTTAGGATAATAATATCGTGAAGAATTAAAACTTAGTGTAAAATATTGATGGTTATAAGTCTGGCAGCTTTATTTCTGGTAAACATAGAACAGCTCTTAAAAAGGAGGGTCAGCGATATTATCTTCACAGAATGGAAACGTACACAACTGGCAGCCTTTTCCCGTGGTTATCTTTCATCCCTGTGCTGCTGGCAGCAGTCAAATACAGCATCTTCCATGTGCTGCCCTTTGCTCGTGCTCTGCCCGTGGCTTTGCTTTCTGCCCCTTCTCAAGTGTGTGTGGATAGCGATGAGTGCCAGCAAAGGGCACACGGATGCCAGGCCCTTCTAGCTCTTTCTCTGAGCGTGGGCTCTGTACCTGTCCAGTGGAGCACTATCTCCATGTGACTTGGCAGCCTGCCATATCTTTCCTTCTAAATCAAAGCAAGTTCCTTCTTCCTGACCCCCCGTGCGTTGGGATAAGTGCATTTGCTTGCATTTATCTGGCCTATGGCAGTTAGACTGCTGGTTCTGAAATGCAGACAGATAGCAGAAAGTAGTTGCAAAAAAACCCCAAACCTAACCCAAATGTGAGGGAAAAACCCAACAACTTAATCAAAACCCTTCACCTTGACTCTGGTTAAGCAGAAGCAGATACTAAAGCAGTTGAGCTAGAAGGGTGCCTACTTTCTCATTTTCTTGACTTAAACTTTCTTGTAATTTTTTCTGAATCTGTTGGTAGAAGTTGGTATAAGCACCAGCACTGTGGCTCAGGCTGCAGATTCTCACTGTTTTTTGGTGAAAGGGTTATGCTTCAAAGAAGCATAACCTAAGAAAGACTGACAGTGGGGCACCTGGCTAGACCTGTGCTTCTAAACCTGTTCACAAGTATAGGTGCAGTTCTCCCAGGGAGTCCTTAATCTTCATTAGATCTGGTTGTGAGCTGGAGAAACCCAGTGCATATAATCATCAATAATGGTGTTCACCACGCTATAGCAACTGAGGGTTTGGTGTTTAAAGCCTAGAGGCTTTTCCAGACAGAGGAGTCTGCTCATCCGTGGGTGGTTTATTCCCCAGCTGGAGTACATCTTCTACAGCTGAATTGTCAGGATTGCCCAGCATCTGCCTGTGCCTTCAGGAGTTTCTGATGCAATCAGAGCTGCTATTTGCTGCTATTAAATAAGTGCCTAGCAGTTGTCTTACACTATTCATCTCTCTCTCAAAAGAGAAACCATTATGTGTCGGGGTTTTAGAACTCCTTTTAATTGCAGTTTTTGTTGTAATGGCTCTCTTGTTACAATGTACAATTGCTTCCACAGGCAGGAAAAGCATTTAGGAAATTTCTCCCCCTCTTTGATCGTGTACTGGTTGAGCGATGTGCCGCTGAGACAGTAACCAAAGGAGGAATCATGATACCAGAAAAATCCCAAGGGAAGGTACTACAAGCAACAGTAGTAGCAGTTGGATCTGGAGGCAGAGGAAAGGTAATTACCCAAAGCATTCCCTTTGGGTAGAACCAGTAATGAATGGGGTGGTGGTAGCTGCAATATTGCCATAAGAGTGGGATGGTTGTAGTGCAAAAGTGGTTGACAAAAATGGAGGACTGTGATGGCTGAAAGCGGAGATTCAAAAAGCAGGTAGAAATCTCAAATTGTCCTGAAATGAACTCCAGCATTCCTTTAATCATTTATAAAATGGAGTGGGGTTTCTTTTGTTTGCTGTTGGTGGTGGGGGGTTTTTTGGGGAGGTGTTGGTGGTGTTAGTTTATTTTAAATATGTAGACAGTGTTTTGTGTGATACCGTGTTTCATCACATCTCAGCCAAAACCTTGAGGGACCAGCAGACTTCTTTGTTAAAATTATTACATGCTCAAATGTCTGTGACTTGTGAGCAGGGTGGAACCCCAAAATGTGGGGGGTTCCACAAAATATAAAATGCCTATTTATTGGCTGCCTTGTGCTGTGTCCAATACCATTGTCCATAAGGATTAGGCTTATTGGACTAAAGAAGGTCAGCAATCAAAGGAAATAAGTGTTGAGTGACTCCATGTTAATTTTGCACATTGGATATGTATATGGAAATAAGACAGTTCACAAAAAGGCCAGTGCCTGTGGGCTTCCACATCAGAAGGGCTGGTTCTCCATCAGAGCAGTGTTCAGTCAGTAGCAATGCTGGAAAGCAGGTTAAATTTCAACCTGGGCACATTGCCTTGGCCTTTCTTTACCATGAGTCCCTCTACATCCCAGGCTGGTTTGTGTCAGGATCTGATTTTTAACAGTTTATATTGTGAAAAGGTGATAATATTTGACTAATGTGTTAATGTTTTGCTTGTAATACAAAAATTTCGTTAAACTCTATCAGGTGTTTCTAAACAATTGAATTGACGGCAACAGTGACAAGTTGATCAAAGTTACAGAAATGGGAAGGTACTTTTTAAACTGGCTCTTGGAGAAATTATCCTTGATTGTAGAATATGGAGATGAACTTTGTGCCTTGGTTTTACAAGGGGGTTTCATGGTTCTTTAAGTGAAGTCCTATTCAGTGTGTCAAGCAAAGACCTCACACTTTGGTTTTGTCTTTACAGTCAAAACTAAATGCAGAGTTGTGATTTCCTGAATGTTTCTGTACATGGATGGACTGTTGTAGTTTGGAGGAATTCTATTACAGAAAAGTAAGGATTTTTTTTTTCTTTTTTCAGAATGGTGAGATTCAGCCAGTGAGTGTAAAAGTTGGTGAAAAGGTTTTGCTCCCAGAATATGGTGGCACTAAGATCGTACTGGAAGATAAGGTAGGTTTCCCAGCTTTGTGAGTGCAAATCAGAATGGTTCCTGAAACGTCAGTGATAAATAGTGTGGTTGCTTTGTGCTGTTAGCACCATTCAAGAAAGGGAGCAGCTGGATCCAGCCACCTTCTGACAGCTCTGCTACTGCTGCTTCTGCCCCTGCATAAAAGGCAGCAACCACAGGAACCTCTGACCCAACCTTTGCTGGGTGGGCAAAATGTTCCATATGTCAGGTGCATATTAGAGGGAATCCAAAAAGGCTTAGGAATTCCTGGGGGCATCCTTGTTTTTAGCAGGGAAAGCCTGCAGAATTGTTTTCTAACAGTTCTTGCGCTTTCCCACTGCTAGAAGTAGTAACTTGATAACTCTCTAAAGAGTATCTCAGGAACAAAAAGAACTTTTTCAAGACTAGCTCTACATGTTGACTTCTTGGTTAGCTTGCTTTTGATTTTGTACTTAATGGCTGCAATAATGCTGACTCAGAACAAGACAGTATTTGCAAAACAAGAAAAATATTTACATGACAGAAGCTGTTTCTTTTCTTTACAGGACTACTACTTGTTTAGAGATGGTGACATTCTTGGGAAATATGTGGACTAAACCTGTTGCAGTATCAGTCATCCATTCCACTAAAATGCTGAAATTTTTCTTTCATCATGTAAATAATGTCCTTTATTTTATAATAAACAGGCATTGAGTCTTTGAAATAACTTGTGATCTCACTGTAACGATGGAACACAAATAAAAATATGTACAGTCAGAAATCAGTTGCTCTTGCTTGAGTTCCATTGAACAGTGAAATTTGGATGACCACCAACCAGCCTTAACTATTCCAAACAACATCATTTTATATCCTTATCTCTGTACTGAGATTGTAAAGGTCTTTACAATAAACTGATAAAACTATTCTGCTTCTGTCTCAGTTTCTGCTGTTGCTCAGTGAAACTGAGTCTCGATGTGTAATGAGCTCTCTGCACCATTCAATGGTAGCAATATGTTATTTTCACCAAGTTTGTATAAAATGAGCTTAAAATGGTTACCAGACAGATGCAGTCTTGCTGAGGATTTTTATCCAGCTCCCTTGCACATTGGACTCCTGAGATAGCATGGGTTCTTCTAACTTCTGTCTGAAGACCCTGAAACACTGAAGGTTAAGGCACACAAACAGCCTGTCCCCCAGCACTTGGAAGGAGCTTAGTACCAGTCATGTCTCTGCTGTTAGAGGATCATCCAGTTCCCACATGGAGCAGATAAGAATTAATGGTTATTCTTGCTTATCACTCACTAAACTTTACCAATAGAAAATAAAAAAACTCCCCTAGCAGTTAATCAGGCAGAAGAGGGGCTGATGCTGATCTTAAATGAAGTTTCTTTACTGATTACCACACCATCACACCCAGATCTTGAGCTTTCCCTTTTCCCTGCTTTGACAAATTCCATTTCCTTTACCCTTAACACACCATTCTTAAACAGCAAGACATTGACTTAGGTAATGCTGAAGCAATGAAATTTCTGTATTCCTGGCCACTTTCTCTTGCCTTGACAAGGATTCAGGGTTTTAGGTGCAGGAGCACCCAGATCTGCACTATTCCTGAGAAGGCTTTCAAAGCTGGGGTGCACAGAGGGATCTAGTGCAGCCCAAGAACAGAAAGTGCCTTAAGGTGCTTTTGGGGTAATCCTAGTGAAGTCAGTCAGTACATGACTTATTGCTGCTGAAACTTCACTGGCAGGAATTAAATTCCACTTTTCCCTCATCCTAGTCATGCTGATAGGAACGCAGCACTATTAGATACATTATAACCCTTATTCCAGAGGTACCAGTAAGAACTGTAACAAAATATTTTTCAGATCTCCACTCAGATGCTGCAGTGAGCGACTCAAGCTCTGACACAGTTTGAAACACAATGTATTTTCTGCCAGCACAAAGTCCCTGCCATCAGCTGCACAGCACAGAGGTCAGCTGGAGCGAGGCTTTTCCCTAGATGCCATCGATCACCCAGCCATTCCAGCAGGAGCTGCATTTGCCAGGCTTGGCTGCAATGGCTTTTGCCCCCCTTTGCTGTGGGGTGCTTGCTCTTGGCTGCTTACCTCTGCTTGCTCTGGAGCTGAAGACAAACCAGGCACTGCTCCGGGGGTTAAATTTGCACTGAACTGTGGACAGACAGGGAAGATGCTAAATTAATAAAAATACACTTTTTAGTATAAAAGACTTACATCTTGAAATCTGCAGTGTTGCAGTTTTACTTCAGTAGTTACAGCACTGCACCTTCAAGCTGAAACGTCAGATAATCACACCCCAAGGACCTTGCAAGACAATTGATTGTGTAATGAAACACAAACTCCCTGTGAAGCATTATCTCCCACTGCAGCCAGCATGCCTTTATCTCCCAGGATAAGGCAGGCAGTCTGCTGCAGTCACACAGCAAAGAGGAGAAGGTATCTTAAATATTTACAAATGGCTGAGAGACTATACCCCAGCTCAAGGTGCAGTAGGAATTTACTGCCAACAGAGAAATGTTTAGGCCTAAAATTTCACCATTTCTTTCCATAATGGCTGTAAAACACATGAACTGCATAGGATCCCTCTGAGCCCTCACCACACAACCTGGCTGCCCCCAGCTCCACTTTCAGGCCAGCAGGTTTTCGGCAGCTTGATACAATGCCTATTTATTAAAATATAAAATGCCTATTCATTATAGAAATAAAATAAAATATAAAATGCCTATTTATTAAACTTAGCATGGCTGTATCTAGTACAGTTTACGTAGGTGATTAAAAACAGAGGTCACACTTCATGGGAATAAGTAATTTATGGATGTGGGGGAAAGAGAGTGTTCCTAGTACTAATTACATGGAGGACACACTGGAACATTTGCTGGATTGACAGGAATGTTCCATCCTTGCACCACAAGGCTCTCTCTGCAAGCAAGGACAAGGCAACTGCCACCCAGGCAAGGTGATCCATCTGTGTTACTGCCTCTCAGGCCATGACTGAGTGCCAAATCCCATATCCCTCGGGTTCTTCAGGCAAGGACAGACAGTCACAAACCCTCTTTCTTTACTATGTTCTTCCTGTAGGGAATTAGGCTTCTTTCCACTGTTTTCTACATGATCTAAAACCTGCAGTTTTGGTATAAATGCTGCATATTGCCCCACCTGCTTTTTTGAGGAGATACAGTCTTCAGTCTTTCTTCAGTCTGTGTGAATCCCAAGGAAACCAGGTGGACTCCCTTCTTTTGTGACTTTCTTTTCTCAACACTTCAGAATAGCTTCCATTCTCAGCAGCTGTAGTGTTTTCAGAGTTTTCTCACCCTGGTTATGTTATCCTGCCACAGTAAGAAAAGGATGGAACATTTATATGCCAATAGAGAAGAAAGGACAGACACGTCCCTAACAGCACATGCACAGTTGATAAAAGTTTGACCAAATATTAAAATTTTCATTATGAAGGCCATAAGATGAGGACCAGCTGAAACCCCAAAATTGAAAATCCTCTTGTTAAGATTTTGTTCAAAGACAGCTTGAAATTTAATGAAATGAAAATAATAAACATCTTCCAGGAATACAGGGTTAATTATCAAGGAGCAGCACAAGATAACCCTATAGAATTTAAGATCTTAATAAATGAGGCAGATTTCTTTCCTTTTTTCTGCAGGCACATGAACCATCTTCAGACTGAACTAACAGAGACATATTTTTCTCTGAGAGGTATTTCTTCATGGTCAGATTTGTTTCCATGTTAAAAGCAAGATGGCCATGAAATAAAAGTCAGGGACAAATGGAAATATCAAGTCCCCAACTTTTCTGTGCTTTAAGGTTAAACCTTGAATATGCTGATAGGAAAAAAAAAACAATCCACAACAATAAAAGAATAATGCAAACAAGCGGCTGGATTTTGAAGGACTCAGGCAGCTAGAACTGCTTGTGTTTCAAAACTGGCTAATAATAATATCAATCTCATTAAAAAAATATTGGAATACAGCTGGTCTAAAGATGTACTAGGACATTTCTACTCCTCATTCCAATACACCAATTTCTCGCAGCATTTTAAACCTTTTGATAGTTTCTTACACAGCTGGGTTTCGCCACACGACCCGAAGAGCTGACATCCCTGACATGCCTGGGGCAGGAATGCTGGCCAGGAGTAAAATAGTAACTAGTGCAAACCGAGCTCCGGCGCCTGCGGGTAGGAATGCCGAGCCCCGCGTTACAGTGTAACGTGAGAGGGGCTGCTCTGCCGGCAATAGAAACGGCGGGTTGGGCACTGCTGACCCCGTCACCCATTTCTGCTGCCCGCACATTGTCCCGCTCCCGGAACAAGCCTGGCCTCCGGAGCAAGGCAGGGCCCTGCTCACAGCCTTGCCCAAGCCAAGTCAGCATTCAAAGTGCACTTCTCTTTCTGACCGGAAAGCCTAATCAGAGACTTTTCAGTGTTTTAGATCTAGAAATGTTTCACAAGTTGTAGCTCTCACGGGGTAGAAGGAAGGGGTTTTAACGTGTTATTTATAGCAAAAATAACAATTGAGTGAAGGGGAAAACTACAACCAGCACTCACCCTGAAATGCGGTGGGAGCAGGGACAGCAGCAGATAGCCAGCAACCTTCTCCACTCTGCACCCCACAGCTGCCACCATTTATTCCCTGACTGTGTGAGGGAGGTGTCTCATGGTACCTCGCTGCTTCATCGTTCTCGCACACAGCCAGAAGCAATTCACCCCTCGCTACTCTGTACTCATTTCTACCACGTATTTTAGAGAAATAGAAGAACTTTCAAATAATTTTCTTCTCACTTACCCTACAGAAATACTATAAATCACTCTAGTCTTTCAAAATGTTTACTTGCTTGTAAGGGAGATGTATTTATCAGCCAGCTATGAGGTAACAGTGTCTTTTTTGTTTTCTTCTCAAATAGAGTCAACACCCGGCTCAGTAACCCTTGAAACTTGAGCTAACTCTGTTTGCCATTAGCACAGCAGTTTGTGCCCTCTGCAGAGCAAGCTCACAGGGGTCTCAATCCTGCCTTTGGAGACCTAGAAAGGTTTCCTACCTACTTTAAAATTATTTTGCCCCACACAACCATTGCTAGGGCGGGGTTTTACTCATTATTTTTAAAATAAATCTTGCATATTGAACTCTGAATAATTTTTAAATCCACATCCTTGTAGTTTGTATTGCACAGAGCATCGGGGGCTCGGTTGTACAGACAGCAGCGAGGACTAACCTTGGGTGAGCGTACGCACAGCCGGGGTTGGCGGGGGGATGCTGATCAAACGGGATGAAATACGATGAATTTCCCAATAACCACTCAACCCATCAATCTCCGTGCGAGGCTTCGCCTCACAAACCGGGTCACTCGCTGCGACACCGGTCCCGCCGCGCAGCGCCGAGCGGCCGCCCCAAACCTCCCCACTCGAGGCTCTGTGCGTGTGTGTGTGTGTGCGGGTGTCAGTGTTGTCTCAGGAATACAAAATTCTGCTCTGACAGAGGGACCCGCAGGGCACCACGCTCACAGGGAAGCATCCGTGGCCTCCAGCGCCGCGCAGAGGAGAGCGCGATAGCGCTGCCGGGCGGGAAGGGGCAGGGACGGGGAATGGGGCGGCCTCATCACCACCGCCTCCCCTCACGGCCGCCCCCGCCTGCCCCTCCCGCTTTCTCTCGCGAGAGCCGTTCTCGTTCCCGCCCCGCCGCGCGCGGCGGCTGTTCTGGCCGTGCCGCCCCTCCCTCCGCGGGCCGCTCCCGCCCCGCCCCGCGGCTGTTCCGCCCCGCCCCGCGCGGCCCCGCGGCACATCCGGGCCCCGCGGTCGCTATGGTCATGGCGGAGGGCACGGCCGTGCTCCGGCGGAACCGCCCGGGCACCAAGGCCCAGGTGAGTTGTGAGTTACCGCCACCGCCGCCCCGGCCGCCGGGCGAGGGGGCATGGGCAGCGCTGCCGCCGGGGCCCAGAGGCCAGCGGGGCGGCGCCGAGGGCTGCTCCAAGGGCCGCACCGGGCCTACCGAGGCCGGGGCGGCGGCGGCCCCGGCCCCGCTACGGAGATCGCTTTGTTCGCGGGGCAGCGGGCGAGACCCGGAGGCTGCGGGGGAGCGGACCGGGAACGGCGGCGGCTCCTTCCCCACGGGCTCGGCGGAAAGGCCGCCGGAGCTTCCAGGCTGCGGGCTGGGAGCGGAGGTCGCGTCGGGCCCGGCTGGCCGAGGGAGGCACCGCGTCCCGTAGCGCGGGGGCCCCGGCCGGGCCGAGAACGAAACACCTGCGAGAGCCGGGCGGGAGCGCCGCAGGCTGGTGCAGGCAGGGCGGCTCCCCGGTGCTGTCAGGCACTGCTGCTGTTCCTGCTCTGAAAATACTGGGAGGGAGCTCATGACCCTGCACTGGGCTCCGGGAGGAGCTCGGCACCGTCAGAGCGACCGTACCTGCCTGCCCTCCCAGAGGGATGTCATCCCTCCCTTACGTAACTGCACACAAGGAAATTCTGGTGTTAGATCGCTTCTCTTAATCAAAATGGAATTCATTTGTTTCTGAGGTTACACGGCCAGCTGGAACAGGCACGCCTCAAACACAGAAAATGCATTTTTTAGATTATTTCAGAGACATCAGTCAGACCTTAATGTGAGACTTTCCCCTCTGCTTTTGGGAAAGGAGCCGTGTAAGACAAGTGTCCTTTCCTGTTCTTTGTCATAGCAGAGAGGTAAAATTATTACACAATCCTGTAAATCAGGTCATTCTATGCGTGTTTAATCTGTGAAGGAGACAGAATGTCTCCTGTGTGAGATGTGTGCCTTTGATAAATTTGAGGTATTCTGAAAAACAGCTGGACATAGACCTAGGTTTGGTCGACTATTATGAAATTCATGTAGATTGAAGGATTTTGTGTATAGCGATGATAATGTCTCTCCATAAACATGATTTTTCTTTGTGTGTGGCTGTATTTAACGTTTGATTTGGATGACACTGGTATAGCTGTTCAGTTTGCAAATACAATTAGGTAATGATATTTCAACAGTGGATATGCACTTGAGGTATTTCTGCCAGAGCTGACTTGCTCTCTCAGGAACAGATTGCCAAGCTTTGCTGTTGGGACATTTTCATTGAGTCATTGCACCTGCTGGGATGACTACAGCAAGCTGACATGCAGCATCTCTGCATGATATGAGGGAGTAGCACCAAATTTTAGATGTGAAAAATGCACAGTAAGAAAATGCCTGTGGTTGGGATGATCGTGGGTGCAGCACATGTGGACTGCTGCAGAACACAGGTGCAGCTGGATCAGGGGTGAAACTTGAGCAAGGCTTTATCATTAACAAGGCTGATAAGCATCCAGAAAATTTCATTAAGGCATACTGACCTTACTAGGGGTAAGGTGGGAATGTGGTACCAGGTTAGGCCAGCAGAGCGTTGCGTGATTTCAGTTCAGAGATGTTTTTCTTGCTGTGTCACCACTGGGAGCTTTAGTTTCACAAGCAGAGTATGCTGCTGCTCTCTGCAGACCTCTTCTTGCCCACGGCTGCCTGGTCTGGCACCTGCAGTGGGTGCTGTGTGCTGTATTTCATGGAATAAATGCAGGCTCTGGGAGTTACAGCGGGGGTGTTCACCTGCCGAGTCATGCAGAGCTTTCCTTTCAAGGTGTGCTGCTGCTGCAGTGCTGGGAGTGGAAATCCTCTCCCTCTTCCTGCCAGGACTGTGTGCTGCTTCTGCTCAGATGCAGCTTCCTGGAATTGTATCAACTCCTGCATCTATTTTCCTGCATGCTCAGGCTTATTGTAGGCTGTGTGCCTTTCTTCCTCCTCCTCTGGTTTTGTTACATTGCTTTAAACTTTCTTTTTTCAAAACAGGATTTCTACAACTGGCCTGATGAATCCTTTGAAGAAATGGATAGTACATTAGCTGTCCAGCAGGTATTCCTACTTACATGAAATGTTGTTAATGAGTGCAGTTTTGTGTTCTGGGATATAAAATTGAACAGGGCTTGATATTTATCTGCTTAGGGTGTTGCTGCACAGCAGTGAATTGGCTAAGCACCTATGTATATTAACAAATTAATGGTTAATTTTGTTTGCAGAAATAACTTAAATTCCCATGTCTGGTTTAAACAAATCAGATTTAGGAAAATGGTGGGAGTTTCTCTGTTCTTTTACCTTTTTTAATTGAAGAAAGGCATTTTTCAGATCTGGCATTTTTAATACCAGTTTCCTTACCCTGCCCATCTACTTTTGAATTTTTTAGTCTGTCAATAATTTAAGTAAAAATTAAGATGTAATGTTTTAAGTATACTTCCTCACTGTGATTACAACAAGATCTAGTTTTATGTCTACTCCCTCCCCAGTATATTCAACAAAACATAAGGGCAGACTGTTCCAACATTGATAAGATCCTTGAACCTCCTGAAGGCCAGGATGAAGGTGTATGGAAGTATGAACATTTAAGGTAAAAATCCATTTGTTGTTAACATTCTGTCTTGGTTCTAAGTTTTGTTCATTGATGCTGGAATGAATCTATTTGAATGTGACACATCAAAACTAGCTTAAATGAAACTTGATTTTTCCACTGTTAAATATTGGTATTATTTTCTGAATTCCGTGTTACTTCTAAAGATTTTTAATATGCTCTGA
Source organism: Agelaius tricolor (assembly GCF_023055355.1). Classification (NCBI taxonomy): domain Eukaryota; kingdom Metazoa; phylum Chordata; class Aves; order Passeriformes; family Icteridae; genus Agelaius; species Agelaius tricolor. The sequence goes on from NW_027269270.1 coordinate 8,155,191, forward strand.
TCTTAATGTTTTTTTTAAAGAAACTATTTGTACCTCACTTCTTGAATAGGAAGATATAGTCATGAATTTCCACAGCACTTTCTCGTAGTGTTGTCAGTTCTCCATCTCCACTAATGGGTAATGTGATTTCCAGATGCTCCCAGTGCTTTTCCTGAAACTAGCAGGCAAATAGGCAAGAACAGCAGGATGTTTTACAGTTCTTTTTCTGCTTGTAAGGAAACAAACCTTTTTGTCCACTTCTGTTTTTCAAGTTGCAGTACAATACTTCCACTAATGATATGTTAAACTGAGCCTTTGCTGTCAGTGAAGAATTAAAATATAATTGTTTAGCTGAGTAAGAAAATCATCTGCTGGTATGAAGATCAGAGTGTCTAAGCTGTTTTCTATGAGATACTTGCAGTGAGGAAACAGATAGCTGATTTTGATGCTGCTGTGTTCAATTTCTTTTAGACAATTCTGCCTTGAGCTCAATGGACTAGCTGTCAAGCTTCAGGTAATTCTTTTCTTGAGACATTTTGTCAGGGAGGAGACTTCTTTGTTTTGTGTAGATTGCAGAGCTTTCTTCTAAGTATATACATGCTGGGCTAAGCAGTGGTTGGAGGTTTTGTAATATTTTAAGGGCATATGGCAAATAACTCTTTTGGGGGGTGGACAGGGCAAGGAAGTGATTTGAAAAGATCAGCTCCTTTTTGCTGCTGGGGTTTTTTCTTAACTGAACAATTGTTTTAACAGAGTGAATGTCACCCTGACACATGTACTCAGATGACAGCAACTGAACAGTGGATTTTTCTTTGTGCAGCTCATAAAACTCCCAAAGAGGTATGGATGTATTTTGGAAAACTGACTCCAGTGATGCAGGAATTTTCTTTCACAGTTCATAGGTTCATGGGGAGCCTGTTAGAGGTGGTTTCTCTAGTCAAACTCTAGTCAAACTCTAGTCAAACTGAGAGCTTATGTGAGTTAAGAATATAATTTTGAGCTACTCTTCTTTACCATTCTGTAGTGTTTTACAGAGGAACAGGATGAGGTAAAAGGAACTGCTTTTTTACCTCAGTATTAGCTGCTTTGCACATTCCCCTTTTCTCTCTGGGTTGGTGTTGACCCTGCCTGAAACTCAAAGGAAAAAAGCTCTTTGTTTAACTGATAGAAGAGTCCATGCTGAGGATGGGCTCTCATCTTCAAACCTTGGCCTTGATCCACAGTGTAAACCTGACACTCCAAACGTGACTGCATGTGCTCATTCTTGGGGCAGGTACTCCAAAAAGGTGGTGGAGTCATGAAGATGTTTCTAGTCAAATTGGTTTATCAGCATGGCATTAGCTTGTCTTCCTCCATGTCCAGTTAGTTTAAACTTTGTTCAGATCTTCTGTTAAACCACTTGATACATCTTTTTTTTTTTTTTTTTTTTTTTTTCCTTCAGAAAGTCTTTGTTGCTTTTGGTTATGATAGTAGTGCAGTTTGTCATATTTATCTTTGTATTTCAACTTCCAGAATAAGGTATTGGTTCTTTTTAACCTTATCTTTTCTATCCTGTAAGGTCTTTTTTCTTGTTTTGTTCTGCTTTTACTTTCCTGAGATGTTTGGATTTAGCCAACTTCCCACTCTCTCCTTTAACCCCTATCTGTAGTCAGTACCTTGGCATGTCTGGCATTGTGATCCTCAGCTGGATTGGAGAACTTCAGGCTTCTTTTTATCTCTGAGCATGCAGCACTCCTCTCCTGTTTTCAATGGCAGTTGCCACCAACTCATGGTCAGATAGGGGCTGATGGGACCTTAAACTGCTGAGAGAAATGTACAGCTGACAAGTCTTTTTCCTAAAATTGGTGAATGGACAATGGACATTCTTTCTCTCAGTCTGGCTCAGTTCATCTTTTCTTCCTTTAGGTGTACTTGATTGCAGAGCCAGGGATGGCTTGTTACACACTTAATTACATGTATGATTTTAGTTTTCTTTGCCAAATGAAAAAGCACTGATAGATTTAGGTGCAGGTTTGGTTTCAGAGCCTGTAAAAGAACAAGTCTGGCAACTTGACTGTGTGGGAAACAAATGAGCTGTGAGGTAACAATCATCTTTCCTTTCAGTGTACTCCTAGCATGTATTTTTATTATACAGCTTTGCTCAAGGAGAGGCATAAAATTCACTACTCATGTGCATAATGGCATTGCCATAGTAACTTTTTCTTGAAATAATTTTCATGGGTTGTGAAGCAGAGAAAAGAACTCGCTTAAGGAGGAAATGTAGTTATACATACATATATATATATATATTTATATATATAGTTATACCTTTAGACAAGCTATATGAAACTTCTGGGAATAAAAATGACCAATGAAGTTCAAAGCATCAGAAAATATAATAAAATGTTTCTTTTTAAATAAGTTCTGACAATGTCATGCATGTGCTCACTCACTGTCTGTTTCTGTAGTGTCCTGCTATAGACTACACCAGGCACACACTTGATGGAGCTGCATGTCTTCTGAATAGCAATAAATATTTCCCCAGCAGGTAAAAACATTTTCTCTTGGGAGGAGGGAGAGAAGGAGGGAGGAGGCTGGAACTTAAGACAGTGACAAAGCCCAGGGAGAAGTGTAATGCATGTTTCATGGACTACTGTTGGAACTATCAAAAATCCTGCAGCTCTTAGGAGTTGGGAGGCCTATTGCCACTTCTGAGCTGAGGAAGAATTCTGGCTTATTCAAATAGTTTGCCATTTACTGGAGCTAAGGGATGCTTTTTAGGTAAAAACTGTTTTAGTGACATCTGTTAGTGGTATGGGGCTTCTATTGGAGTAGTGCCCACATAGACAAGAGGATGGCCTTTGGACAGATGCTGCACCTCAAATGCCTCCAACAGGACAGCACCAAAACCCTCCAGAAGCCAACACCAACCTACTGGGGGACATGGCAATCACAGAAGACAGAGACAGGCTACTGAATGGGCAGGTCACATCAGAGAAAACTTGGAGAAGTCAAAATTGTGCTTCTCGAGGAATTCAGTATAGACAAGGAGGTGCAACTGGAAATCTCTTTTTTTCTTTGCCCATAAAGCCTAGAAACCAGAGATCCAGCCTTTACCAGAATTACTGATGATGATTAATTATAGGCAGAACTTCTTTGCGGTCAGAGTACAATTTGTAAATGTGGAGCTTGCACCAACAAGTCTAAATTTCATATGCAATTATACAGAATAGTTTTCACAATCAAAATTTATGTCAACACGTTCCTTAGTAGTAATTTCTTTAGAGCAGTTGTGTAACCTTTCTCCTGCTGCTTACAGGGTTAGCATAAAGGAATCCTCTGTAGCCAAATTAGGATCAGTGTGCCGAAGGATTTACAGGATATTTTCACACGCTTACTTTCATCACCGGCAGATATTTGATGAATATGAAGTAAGTAGTTTGAAATTACATCTTGAAAGCAGGGTATTTACTGAAGTTACAGCTGTGATGGAGTTGTATGAAATATTTTAGTCCTACTAGAAGCTCTGTATTCAAATGAAGGATTGATTACAGTCGATTCCAGTTTTGCAAGAACTGAAAAACTGTTATATATATTTACATATACACACAAGAATTCATCTATGTGATTAGTGTATTTAGTTATAGTTTCCCTTGATTTAGAGAAAAGACCACAATTGGAGGTTTTTTTACAGACAACTCAAATTCATCTTGTATTTAAGAATCCTGAATGTATTCAAGCACTGAGTGCAGTTAGTACTGCTTACAAATATATATCATGTCCTGTTTGTGTATGTTGCACAACAGTTAAGGAATTCTAATTGTGTAACTGTAAAGAATCAGAGTAATTGAGGGCAACTTGTGCACAACCAGTAACCTTTTTTTTTGTAATGGGAAAATAGAAATTAACAGATAGAAAGGAGATAAGGGGTACAGCTAAATATAAAAGGGAACCTTTGCCAAATCCCACTGAAGGATTCTGGAACAAATGATTGTGCCCTGTTGTGTTGGAGATAGACAAGAATATATTTAAATATTTAAAAGTATGGTTCTGAAATTCCTCCTACATGCACTAAGTGCTGTTTCTTAGTATTTGTAGTAACTATAAGCAACCGGTAAAGATACAAAAGAAGCAATGACTTTACTAATAAAGTTTGAATAAGACCTGTAAATGTAACAAGACAATTACATAGAGTATGCTTTTTGCTCAGCATGTTCCTCATAATGATTTAAAGTAATCCTTCTGTACATACTGTTTTCTTCCCTTTTTTCACCTCCAGAATGAAACTTTCTTGTGTCACCGGTTCACTAAGTTTGTGATGAAGTATAATCTGATGTCCAAGGATAACCTGATTGTACCAATTTTGGAAGAAGAAGTGCAAAATTCAGTGTCAGGGGAGAGTGAGGCATAATGGCAAAAGCAGTACAGAAGCCTGTACTGAATATAAACAAAACATTAATTATGTACTGTATATATCACTTTAGACACTTCAATCACGTATCTTCATAGCTTTGTTTAGTATACTTTTTGTATGCTGTGTGCATTGCCTTTTAATATGGGAAATACTTCTAAGTTATTCATGAGCTGTATATTCATCTATGTGGCACTCATGGTTTTTAAATAAAAGTAGTAGTATCTGTTTATAATGCCTGTTAATAAAAGAATTTACAGTTCTCTAAAAATGCTGCTAAACAATCATTGAATTACAATCCTGAACATGTGTCTGATTGGGTGGGGCAAAAGTGAGATTTCACAGCAAGCCATTTTGTAATGCAGTAGCTATATTAAGTCTTAGTTCAAAGATTATCACCTTAAATATATAATTCTGCAGGAAGCTTCTTGCAATGTAGCTTATTCCTAATTTACCTTTTTTTTTAAATGGCTTTGAAGATTTACTTCTGGATATGCATATTGCTGTATGTGTATATCCAGATACTAACAGCATCTATAGTATTAACCAAAAGGACAATTTCACTATGGTATTGAACATATATATTCTTGATATATATCTAACACACTTTCTGGACTTTTTTTGTCAGCAGTGGAGGTTTGTGTGCAGCTGGGGACAGGTGCTGTCCTGTTAAGGCAGACTTCTGCTGTTCTCCAGTTCACAACCTCTCTAAAGAATACCTGTGCATATTTATGGCAACTGCTTACAGATTATACCTCAGCTGTTCATGTTACACTACATAACACACTGGCACAGTCTCTGCTTGTATTCCTAGTCAAAACATGCTATGTACCTGAAATATCCAACCTGATTCTTTGCAAGAGTTAATTGTGTTTTCAACATACATTTGTTTCTCTTCATTTACCTTAACCATATTGACAGAAAGACTGGGATTCATGCTTCTGCTTCCCTATCAGTTTCCCTGTCTGTTCCAAGTTGTGTTTGCAGATTTGCAATAACTGACAATTTCCATGAGTGCTGCTTAATTGTGTTTTGTCTAGAAAGATAGAATTAAATGTTTTAGAGATGCATATAAGAGAAATACTGCTAAGTGTACATGAATGCAGGGTCTAAAAGCAGTAGCAGTGTTCTTGAATGAATTTTGCTTTGCTGTTTAAGAAGTTAGCTTGTTTCTCTGAGGTTGACAGGAGCCCTCTTTATTTCTTTCAGCAGGTCAGAATGGACTAGCTCAGCTAGTTTCAGTAATTTACACTTTGTTTTCTACATTACATTTACATGGAAAGAAGGGAGTCCACATATTTTTACTAAGTGTTTTTTCATAATATACTAAACATGCCTTAAATTCTATTTTTCTTTATATGAATCAAGCACACCTCAAGCAACTGTTATCACCTGGACGTAAAGGGAATATGAACAATGAGAAAATTGAGAGACTAAGCTTAAGTACTTCAACAGCTGTGTTCTTCAGCAGCTTCTTGTCTCATGTTTATCATTGTATTTAACTGTCAGCAGGGTAATTGCATGAGATGTTGTCAGAGTGAAGTAGCTTTAGTTACTGTCTATACACTTAGCTGTAACTTGCCTTGTATAGACCAGGTTACCTGATTTTGATAGATACCTTGGAGTTTGTACTGCAGGTAGGAGGATGTTTTCTGGAGGTAGTAAAATGTATTTAGCTCGTTGCTGTCTGCTCTAGGACCATCCATGTGTGGCTCCTTTGTACAGTCACTCTGCACGTGTATATTGGCCATGGTGACTGGGACAGACAAAAACATGGGACTGGTGTTGCTAATTACATTTCCTCTACAAAATTGAAGAAAATGATGTGGTGCTCAGGACTGCATTCAAATTTTAAACCTCTTCCTCTTACGCTTTAAGAGTTTAACTTCAAAACAAAACTCTGGAAGTTTGAATCCTGTTTATTCTCATTCAGATTTGCACTGTAAAATCGACTTGCTATACTTAGCTGATTTTATATAAGGCCTAAGTGAGACACTGCTTGTATTTTCCCTTGCTATTGTTTACATGAGTACTGTGTACACACATGTGCCTGGATGGTACCATAAAACTTCAGTTAGCCTAAGCAAACCATTGATTTGTCTAATAAATATTAACAGGTTTAATTTAGACTTTACATCATAGGGAAACTGAGACTGTCTTTGAATTATACTGTAAAAAAAGGATAAAATTAAACTGTTTCTTTATCCATACCACTATATTTTGACAAGTTATTCTCTTTTTTCATGTTGTCAACACAGCAACTGTTTCCAACAGACCCTTGGGTGCTCCCCCATCTCTGCTCCAAGGTGTGCTCAAGTCAGGTTGTCTTTCTTCTTTCCAAAGCAGAGAAATAAAATACTCATTAGGAACTTGCAAGTCAGACCTCAAATTTCACACTCCTCAAATCAGAACATGCTGGTTCCACAGTTAAAATATGACAGGTCTAGAAGAGGCCCTCTAGATAGAGAATAAGCACATTTCTGACTGCGTGTCACAAAGGCTGTAAGCAAAGACTCACTGGCACATTACTTCTTCCTTTGTCACTGGGGTTTTTCCTCACCTTTGGCTTAGTACATCTTCCAGCACATCAGCCATGGTGTTCAGCTGTCAAGACAGCAATCTTCATTTTTTGCCTTCCAAAGATGAATATACGAGGAACAGGGAAAACCTAATGAGTTTTTACTAGATGGCATTAACTTTATCAGGCTTTGCTGTTCAGACAAGACTGCAAAAAGCTGATTTTAACTTGAGGCAAGGTATGCATTGATCCAGTTAATGTCAATGTGAGCTAAACACTATAAACTGGGAACTGATTTGCTAAGTACTTCTAATGGTGAGAACCTTCCTATATGCACTACAGAAAAGATCTGAACCTATACAAAAGAAAATATTTTACAGACCAAAAACAAGTGAAGCAGCCATTTATTGCAGTTGACCAGGTATGTAAATAAACTGTTCTGACAGTTATAAGCAAAGTACAAAATATTTAACTGTGGACAGTTTCTTCCTGTTTGTAAACATTAGAAAACTATTTCCTCTCCAAACAATTTAAGCATCAGAAAGTATAAACAGTCTTTTGCAGAGGTTCATGAACATGGCTGCCTTCTTTCTAATAGTTGCAGAGCATTTCTGTTGTCACAACAAGGAAAGGGGTTTTCCTACTACATTTCAAACACAAGGGCTCCTGGCTGAAGCCTTGCTATTGACTACAGAAAGTGTACTTACTGTTCTTTTCAGAGAATTCTTCTGATTTACAAAGCTGCTTTACTTAGTGGACAGTGCTGGTCACCACACCAGTAAGGGCAAACCTTAATGCTCTGGTTTGTGCCAGCCAGGTGATGAGGATCTGAAATCAAATCTCCTGTACCCAAAATGCACCCTCCCTTTTTCACTCATCCAAGTAAGGTATGAGTTGTCTCTCAGAATATTTTACAAGGAACAAACCAGATGATTTTCCATAACTCGTTTTAGAAGCATTTTCAGTTTTTTCAGTTTCAGCATCCAAACCTTAGGAAGGTGAGTGGTCAAGTGCATGAAGTCAGGTAATTCTTCCACTGCCTTCACACAGGCTGAGCAAGCAACGTGCCCTGACTGCCAAAAGCCAACAATCCAGATGAATATTTCTACAGCACAGGCTACTTTGATACTATGAGACAAATGGCATTAAAAAACCCAGCTGTCCTTAACAATCCAGGAATTGCTGTGTGGGTTCAGAGGAAACAATTTAGCATAGTTATACTGCATTAAAAAGAAAGGAATCCAGAGGTGTGGAGCATTGTCAACAGCTGTGAGATTCATGAGCAAGGACTAAAGCATAGTCAAAACTGAGGGCTATAACTGAAAAAGAATATGGCTTTATTTCATTTTAAAAGAAGCCTTTCTTGCTGAAAGTGATGATGTTCTAGTGTACCTGTGGACATCCAGGGCATACTCAATTTCCACCCTAATTCCAAAACAGTCTCTCCTGTGTACATCCCATTAATTGTACGGAGAATATTTCTCTTAGAAAGATACTGTTTTATTTGAATTTTCTGCCCTTTCAACAGGTGATATGAAAGATCTCAGTTAAAAATTAAGTCATTTTTATCCAATTAATGCATTCTAGAAAGAGTAACTGTATTAAATGTACTTTGTAACTTAAATACTTACAGCTCAGTTTTGGTTTAGGACTCACTAATGTTAACTATCTTAAGCAAGGATCTTGCTTTATAAAAGGTTATTTCTTTGATATTTAAAAGCTCTAACTTGAATTATTCAGAACTGGAGTTCTGGACCAAATTTTGCCCATTTTACCGATTGGACTTGTATGGAGAATGACCAATGGTTAAAATTACACACACACAAGTTTTGGATAACTCATTAAAAAATACTTCTAGAAGTAGAGCAACATATTCCCGGTTGCATGAGACCAGCTGTTGCTCCTTTTTTAACATGCTAGAGTTACCTGGCTTTCTGCCAGAGGCAGCTGTAACTTGTATTTCATATTTCTTGCCCATCTGTGTCCCATGGAGGAGATCCCTGCTGCCTGTGAGCATGACCAGTGCTCCCTGAGAAGTGCCACAAGAGAAAGCAGCACTTGGGCAGGCTCTGCAGGGACACCCAGCCCAGCAGAGGGATCTTCCTCCTTCACTGCCCCACACAGCCATGAACACAAGGCTGATGCCCCACCCACATCCCTGACCTCGAGATGCTGGTGGGAAAGCTGGGAGAAGAGCCTTGGCCAGAAGGGTTCCTTACTGTACCTCCTGTTGGAGGTGCTCCCATCACTCCCCACAGCATGCAATGGGAAAAAGAAGTTGAAGCTTAATCTCCAGAGCTGTAGATTTTTTTGGAAGAAAAGCCCTCAAACTGCTACAAACAGTTAAAAGTTGCTCTTCCAAAGGAAAAATAAGCAAGCCTGCCAGTAAGAATTTTGTAAGTAGCTCAGAAGCAGCTCCAAAGCAATATTATTTCAAGCTCCCCCATGCTAATTATGTCAGTAGAATGGGTTTTCCCCCTACATCCCCCACCCTATAAAATTGTATTTTTTTCTGCATGAATTAGTTTTGCTTACTGAAATAAGCAGCTGTGTTCTTTCTGCACAGCTCTGAGACTGCAGCTGAACCTCCACTATCCTGGTCATCTCCTGGGGTGCTTATTTGGAGTTAATTGTTGGTGTTCCAGTCACTGCATTAATCTGCCCTCTGCATTTAGTGCCAGCATCTACCACTGTGGATTAGGCAGAGTGCACAGCAGCTGGTGGGATGCCATCCATGGGGAATGGGGTGTTGTAGGTAAATGATTAATGACATCTATGTTTGCAGCACAACACACAAAGACAGGTACCAAAATCCCTGGGTGACGTGTGTGCTGTACTGCAAACACTGAGAACAGAGTTATGAATACATTTGCTCAGTTCTGACTTATTTTGACCAAATTATTTTACACTAGCTTAGAGATGACAAGCATTTATAATTTTTTTTTTTGCTTCTAGAACTAAATTAAAAATGCACACTGTAGTTATAATCACATTTACCTTCTGGAGATGCATTTTTATTCGGCTTCTCCTCTGTAAAATACACCTTCCAGACAGCAGCATAAAAGCAGTTGCTGTTTGTTCCTTTCCCCACAGCACCTTGCCAGCATTAACCTCCCTTAATGCAAGCAGCCCCTCCCCATAGTAAGGATGGAAGCACAGCAACTTGATCCTTTCCTCTGAACATCAAGTCTGGTATTGGATGCAGCTCAATACACTTTATCCAGTGTGAGATACATTTAGCTGAGACATTTTATATATACATCCATCTAATACTGCCTATGAAGTTTAGCCTACATCTTCCTCCTATGCATTAGCAGCATCACACTGCTCTCAATGCTTCCTAGGGAGCTTCTCAAACTACCTGTTTACAGACTACAACTTATTTTTCAAGGGATGAGCAGTTCCTAATTTCCACTCATGAGTACATTATGAACACATCATTATAATACAAGTTATAAACTCCTGGCTTACATGTACAAGGAACCTTGTGAAAACTGCATAGGTGAAGTTATATTCCAGGAACAAGTTAGCTACCTACAGCCTCCTGAGTTTTTCTGTCCATACCAAGTCTGAATGTAGCTTAAATTATTAACACTCTAGTCTAAGACTTGACATTTCCCTAGGCTTTTGAACTTAGACAAGGCAAATAAAGTGAAAATTATATTAAAACTTAACAACAGCCAGACAGTTCATTTTTCCCCACCAATATATACAACATCCTTAAAAAAACCCGAACAACAAAACAACCAAACAAACCCAAAAGCATTCCTCCAGCTTGTGGAAAATTCTAAACATCCTCATTCCTTTCTCTCTCACACAATTCAAACTGTCACTGTTTTGCAGCTTTTGCTTCCTTGCTTGTCAAAAGCATTAAGTTAGCAGAGCACCCAAGTCATGTAGTTATACTATTAAAGACAGACAGAAAAACAAATTATTTTGCAGTAGTATTATTACTACAGTAGGATTAACACAACATGGAAAATGAAAAAAATACAAAAAGAGTTTGGGAAGAGTCATAGGATTATACCAATGTATTTAAAGTAGTGTAGTTTTTTTTGAAAAAAACCCATTTGTGTGATTTATGTACATGTCCATTTGATGCAGTTACTTACTTCTCACATACACGTGACCTGAGTGACTCCATCCTCCTGGTCAAATTGTCCATCATCCAGTTCCCTTAATACTCCATCACTGCTACTGAATCCTGGGAAGCCTCCATAATGGGAGGATCCCTCCTTGATCCAACATTGTCTAGAAGGAGATAGGTGAAACTCATCAGGTGGTTGTCCAGTTTCTACAGGGCAGAAAGCAGCTGTGTCTGACCCCACACTTCTGCTGGACACTCTGCCTTTTTCTTCCCCAGTCATTTGTCTTAAGGCTTTCCTCTGAAAAACAAGAAAATGTTGAAATGTTAGTTTATTTAGGGGAAAAACAGCTGAGCCAAACACTTTGCAAAGGATCATGGATAAATTTAGTGTAGCTGCATTTTAATCATGAATGCAATTCTCAAGAAATAAGAGATTGCCATTATCTGAGGAGGCAATTACCATTCCCATGGTAAATCTATGCAGATAGAAGTCAGTGGCTGCTCTATACAGCTCCTTGGAGATGGGATCTACAGAGTCCTTGCACAGGAGGAACTCAGGATTAATACAGCCTGACTTTAGTATTGGGAGCTGCATTTTAGTGCATGAAGGACACAGTGCAGACACTTTACAAAAACAAACACTCTACAGACTCTTACTATGCTTTGGCAAGTTTGTGTCCCCCTTCTGTACATTGCTAAGCTTTTTCTCAAATCCTTTTGAAACAGTAAAAACAATGGCCTATGTGGCTAAAGGAAACATATTTAGGAAAGCTGTTATAGGGAACACTGGGAAATTAAACAAGGGAAACAGCACTGCCTCAGGAGAAACAGAAGGAAATAAGTTTTGCCTGGATGCCACAGAAAGAGGATGGAAAAGTCTGCTTAAGGGAAATAAAGAAAAAGAGAAAAGAAAAAAACAACCCCTCAAGCACTGCATGGTTCAATCTTGCATTTCATCCTCTGAACCCTTTCTTAGAAAAACAAATGGTATGTGACAAACAGAAAGCCCACAGAGACAGTACAGCCCTCGTAACCCAAGATGCTTTTGCACTATCACATAAATCATAAGCCAGGCCATAACTCACTGCCCCACATATACACAGGAAGGCACAGAGATGAGCTGTGAGGACATAACATATTCCATTCCCCAGTAAGAGACCAAGTAATGGGGGATTAAAATTATGGTGAAAACCAACATAACTGGCAAAACAGAAGGAAAATGTAACTCTGCTAAATATTTCAGCTTCAGCCTCAGTTACCTATTTAGCCCAAGCTAAATGACCTCAGCATAATGAAATTTCTGGTAGAGAAGGAAAACACTCACTGGTACTGAAAAAACACATTTTGTTCAGACTTCAAACATAGAAATCCTGATGTAAATGGCTACAAATCAGCTATTTCTTGTTTACTTTGAGTATGTTTATGGCTTAAGTCAAACACTTCCCAATCCAACAAAATAAAACAACTACAAAACACATTTTATTTGTATACTCAAGGCTGCTCATCACCCTACAACAGGGTGAAAGAATTTAAACAGTGAGTACAATGCTTCCTATTTTTAATTTCAGCCATGTCTCAAAGATTCATCAGTTCCTCACACTGAGTGTTTTTACAGAACTGGTTTGTATTACATCTCTTGGCAGAATCCAACTTGTGACATACAGTTAGACTGCCTTTTAAGAGACACATAGTTAGAAGTGACATTATGCCTTACCAAGGGAAAAAGTATCAGGAGTTCATGCCCTTATTATATACAGACTATTAAAGAAGTAGGAAAGCATCAGGAAAACCATCATTTTGTGGCTGACATGATTTTGCTTTATATATTTACAATGTTGCCACCAAAAATTGTGGTCCAAAACATAATTTCAGAAATGAATTAGGAAAAAAGTAAAGGCTACAAAGTCAGGCATTTGAGAGGAAGTTAGAAGGTTTTAAAGATAAAAGCTGGAGGTGCTTTTGACACAGTGGGTGGTTAGGGAAAAAATTCCACTGGCAGAATTTAGGAGAGGGTATGAATGGAGAGAGATAAATACACTGGCAAAGGAGACTACACAGAACTTTGAAGAGCAAAAAAGCAAAAGCTCCAATTCTGAAAATGAAGAAATAAATTACAGCATACAAGAACTATCTGGGAACTGAGACAGTGGCAGAGACAAAAACAAACAGGACTTGAAGTGTACATGTTGAAGGCAAGTTCTTCCAGGCATGGAAGTACTAATTATCAGGGGACACACTGAGAAGGAAGTTAGGCTGGAGATAAGCAGAAGCCTGGAGAAGAACAAAAAAAGGAAGAGTATATTTTAGAAACACTAAACAAAGGAAAACAGAGATGATGGCAGCACATTGAACAGACAGTAAAAAAAAACCCACAAAGATCAAATAGAAATGCAAGAAATTTGAAGAATTATGGAAGTATTCATACAAATAGAGAAAGAAACAGCTAGGTATCACTGCCATATAATTATATGCCATGAATGGGTTTGTGAAGTTACCACTTCACTGCTGGACATGAGTGAAAACATTCTTAGCTTTCCTAACTGCTTAAGGTTATCACAGGAAAGACATGTTGAATGGAGAAAGGCTGACCAGCTACTGAAAATGAGAAAGAACCAAAAATGGAAACCCATCACAGTATGTCAAAAGACCTGGCAAAGAAAAGCCCACCAGGAGCTCCCCCTTCTCTGGCCACAGCAGGATTTACTGCAGCAGTGTGCTGGTGCAGTAATTGTGACACTGACTTGGAGCAGAATGTGGAGACTGTCAGTCACTTAATCCTCAAAGCACTTGATACAACCTCCACCCAAAAGGGACAAGGTTGTTGAGGTTTAACTGCAATTCCTGCAGTTGTTGAGGTTCAGCTGCAGAAATTTTAAAGCCTCTATCTCTGTCACACATTTTCATGCCCAACAACAGCCCTTCACCCTGATAACCTGCAGGTTATAGTATCCTTTAGAGCATAGCTTAACACTCCTTTCTTCTAAAAATGTGAAAGTTGACATTTTGAAGGTCAAAATAGTTTTCTGTTTCATGTGCAAGAGATGCAGGATTTTGATCAGACTCCCTAAAGACTCCAAGGAAATACAGCATAGCCAAACACATTCACCTGAGACACAGTAATTCCTTAGCACAAAAGAGGTTTTTAGCCTGTTCATGCTTTTCTCTATGGGTTAAGAGATAACAGCTGAGGAAAAAAATAACATGTGATCCAGCTGCAAAAAACATCCACAAACCTGAACTTATTTGCAGGGAAACCATGTTCTGCCAGTTCTTTCCCCTGTTAATTCTCAAGTCTAGTTTCTTTCTGTATCTTACCATTATGTGAAGTTCTAATTTTTTTAATATTAATACCACAAAAATGTTACTCACCTCTGGTGTCTGGACAGCAGAACTCCACATAACAGGTCTCTGAAGAAAAATTACTTGCTTTGTGGCTAGATTTCCTTCACTAAAATTTAAAGAAAATAGTTTCCATGTTTTAAAAGCAATAATTGTCACTAACATATTTGAAGTTATCTTTAGGGTAGGGTGTAAGTTCACAAGTGAGAAGAGGACAGATTAGAGTATTATCCAGTTTATTAATTCCTCAATGGTTCTATAATGATATTTTTTTAAAAACAGAGGCATAGGATTAGGTTAAGGTGATACACATGAAAATATGGACAGACCAGTAACTTGTATTACCATGACTAGAGTTATTTAACATGTGTGCTTGTGAAAATTTAAATATCAGAGCTCCTGCTTTTAATCCAAGTCTGCACATTTACATCTGAATCAAACCTTCATAAGTCTTTTTTTAACTTGATCTCCACTGTTAAATATACAACAACATATTACTACCTATTAGTATCACAACAACCAGGCCCAATCTTAATAGATCCATTCAGCAAATCTCTCAATACTTTGTGGCATGAAACTTATTTAGTGCTAAATAAAAGTTGTAAAATGTCATCTAACTGACACAGCAGGATAGCCTTGCTGCCTCACCACCTATGGATAAAGGGCTTCAGCTCAGTTTTAATAAGCTTTGCATCCAGAATGAGATGAATGACACCAGGTGTTTCATACGAGGGAGGTACCAGCATAGGCAGGACAAAAGAATATTTTGGTAAGAAAAATAAAGAAGAGGGAAAAAAAGAAGAGCAACTTCAGTCCTGGAACTTTTACAGATGCTAATATTGTTATGGTACACAAAGCAAAGGTGTTGGGATTTTTCCCAAAAGAGAATTCTTGTAGAAAAATAAACACGACAAGTGAAGCTGCTCCCCAGACCAGATATTATTAATATGATGTTTCATAATCATTACACCCCCTTAGTAGTGGTGGTAAATACATCCTCTAAGTTTTAATGTATTTCCATCACCTTTCCACCAGAAATACATGTCACCACATTGATAAGATATGTAATACAATTTCAAGACAAGAACTCCAGAATAAGAAGATTTTAAAAATTTCTGTTTTCTTCTCAATATCAGATACTACATTTTTATAAGCTCTTCTCCCCTGAGCTGCTTTTGGCCAGTATTCAATAAGATCTTTAAGCATATAAAGGTAAAACACTGAAATTGTCTGGCCAAGGGGTGACTACAGATTTAAGAGTGCACTAAATAAAAGTAGCAAAACAGAAACACCAAAGAGATGGCAGTTCATTTGAAGTATTTATGATTCTATCTATTCTATCAACTAGAAAACTGTGTTATTATGCATAACATTACTAAGAACTACTAAAACAATGTAAGCTTTTACTTCAGTATGGATATGTCACAAGGTCAACCACCACACACATGAAGTCAAGGCAACTGGTGCAGGTTTCACAACTGAAAATTATTTTGCATTTAACATCAGGGATTTGCTCCAAGAAAAACCAGGGATTAGAACTGTTCCTATGAGCTCAGAAGAGCTGGTCAACAGCCTGCCCCAGTAAAGCTTCTGGAAGTAAGCTCTGAGAAAGTACACAAGCCAGTACTACTCTCAGCATAAACAGCCACTCAGATCTATAGTTAGTGATGATGGATTTGTGATTCTGTTTGGCCCCTCACAATCTTTTTTTCAGTCTGGCTCAACTCAGGTCACGGCATATCTTTGCATGTATTCCTTGGATGAGAACAGAGAACTAAAACTCCAGCTTGTGGGAAAAACAAAAATGCAGGAGAACCAATTCATTCATTTCCTTAAGCCTAACAAGGTTTCCTGTTCTAAAAGTCCCTACCTCACTATTTGCATTCATTAAAAGAAAGTGTTTGGATTTTATGTCATTACAAGGAAATCTGCAATCCTGCAACCTTATTCCACTTGGCTAGGTATTTCTCTGTGCCTCAGTTATGTCTCTTTTGATCAATTGAAAAATATCTCTTCCAAGCAACAAGGCTGAGCACAGTCTCTGGCATGGGGAAGAGCCTAAGGCTTATTTTGTAACAGTGTCTGCATTCCTTCAGAGAAAAGAAAAAAACCCAAACACTGAGCTACAGCTTGTACAAATTCTACTAGAACAGAAAAAGGACATGATGGTGAGTAGACAAGAAGTAAATTAACAAATTTCTAAGTCTGACCTTATTAAAATGCTGCACACGACAAAGCAGCTATGAGCTTAATTCACAAAGAACTCAATGACAGTGGGATTTCCACAGAATTTAAATGAGAAAAAGTGCTCAGAGCAAGGGAAGCTCCACAGTTTCTCTCACATTTCTACATCCCCTCTTTGCCTCATAAGTCAGGGCATTTTGAAAATACAGATGAAGGGGTGAGCCAGGATAAATGAATAACCATAAAGTCAGTGTTTCTGCGGTGCATTGCCCAGAGCTGCCCTGGACATTTCAGGGACTACAGTAATCAGGGAAGGGAAATAAAGGTCACTGCAGAGTAAGGCTGCTGAAGCCTTTTTCCTGTCTCTTCTTTTAAGAGTGGTGAAGAGCAACAGAGACTCTTTTGTTGAAACACCAGCAATTTGTCTGCTTATGCTGTATGGGTGAAACTGTGTCTGTCCTCTTACAGGTTGATATTTAGGTCCTCCAAAACACCATGAAGCTACAAGCTCAGTAGTACTGCCAAGGGCTCTGCTTTTTACAGATCCATTTTTTAATGCATGAATATTTTATGTAAAAAACACTTAGAAGAGATGTTAGACAAGATTTTCTGAAAATGACCAAAGGGAATAAGATAAATTATTTAATTATTTTCATGTATGCAGGTGTGTTTTTTTGCGGCCTTTTTTTTTTTTTGCATCTTTATTTCTCAAAAAATATAACTTTGCACTCACTCAAAGCATCTAGACTTTCAGTTTGGAGACAGACACCAGCCTGGGATACTAAGTGTCCTGGCTTAAATGTTCTATTAAATGAAAAATTTTAAAAGCCTTAAAAGTAATTCTAGTTTTCAATGACAAACATGTATGGACTTCTACAAACTCCTGGTAATACTGTACTAAAAATTTACAAGCAAATACTCACAAAAGATCTGACATGAGGAAAAGTTTTACAATAAATTAGGAGAAAAGGAAGACAGAATAGAGGAAAATACTACAGTGAGTAAAAATGGGGATAATAGATAAGATTTTCTTTAAATGCTATGCAAAAATTCTATTTTAGAAGTAAACATGAAAACATAATTTTGTCCGATCATTCCAAGTTGTTGCTTATTTAGTTTCTTCACTGTTTCTGAAACCTCTTAATATTCAGGCTGGGTTTTGAGGTCAGAGTTCTGAGTCTGGGGAAAAAAACAGCTGTTGAGCAGCATAAAGTGTCCTTCTTTATTAAGACTTTTGGATTCCTGGGATAACCCACCACCACCACAGTAATGGCATCTTTCATAGCAGACACACAGTAACCATGCAGGAATTTCTTCTCCTCTTTAAATACCAACATCAATGCCTAAAAATAGTAGTTATCAATCACTACTCAGCCTATCAGAACAGGAAGACAATTTTCTGATTCTCATGAATTCTCAATCCCTAATTAGGAATTCTTGTTCATAAGCTTTTTTCATTTTTTTAAAGCAAACTGAATTGCTGTATATGAGATATACTCCAGGCACACAAAGCATGATTCATCCTGTTTCTTCCAAGAGTAACTCACAAGCTACAATGGGATAACAAGCATTAGACAATTCATACAGAGTCCTACTCAACCATTTAGGCCAGAGAACAAAGGGTTTTTATTAGGCTGAGTTACTCTGGTGTGGATACAAAATGAATCCAGTTTCAGATTTGGCCAGGATACAACCCCTTTAGCATGGACACTGCTATTAATGCTCTGGTTGTTTCACATCTGGGATGCAGCACTGCTTGAGACCTAATATCTTCCTGGTACATTCTTACTGATCCAAGGAACAGCCCCAGCCTAATCAATCTGTTAATGCTTCCTACAGCACTGCATCCTATGTTTTTTTTTCCCTTACAGCACTTTGCCTCTTTTAGTTGGCCCTGCCTTGGCTCTGTGATCTCTGAGGTACAAACCAGCACCATTTGATGTGCTGCAAGCACGGGCTGACACTCCCAGAGTGTCACTCAGCAGCTGCTCAGGACATTCCTGACCCTGCTGCCCAAACTCTGTGGGGATGGGTTTAGTTACATTGCTTGTGGGACACAAAAGGTTGGAAGTTAAATATTCTCTCATCCTGTGACTCAGAACACACCATGACTACTGAAATCTCCCTGCCATTCTTCAAAGATTAAACCCAGATTCTGAAGACTTACTCTCAAGTCCCAAATTTTGGCCAAAATTTCAGCTGTTTATGAAAACCTGGTAGTTCATATAGTCTATAAGTCACCATGTTGAAAGCTAATACACTTAGACTACAAAATTATTGAAGAAATTAAAAGAAATTAAAGGATAACCATTTGTTTCATATTCTGGAAACCACTTCTTCCAGAGGAAAGCAAAACAGAGACACTCAAAAAAAAAAAAAAAAAAAAAAAAAAAAAAAAAAAAAAAAAAAAAAGCTACAGAACATGCCATATTTTACCACAACTTCTTTTGTCTTTGCATTTAACCAGTTGGTAAAAGTCAACTATTGGAAAAAACACTGTCAAAAAACCCCAACACCTACTTCCTGATCACTAAAGCCTCCTTCTTACATGGGGTGAGTTGATTTAATTATGTCAAATCACTTAAGCAGAACTCTAATTTCTTGCAACAGTTTTCTTAGAATCTTTCATGCACATCTTTTTCATGCTGTCTTGATTTAACACAGTGAGGTCTGGGATCCAAAGATTACTCAAGTCATCCACTCTTTCCACAGTTGTTAATGAGCCCTAAGCCCTGCCTCAATACATTTGTTTGCTTTTGAAGTTTGGCAGTCTTAATCTAATGGGTGGAGAACTTAAAAAAAAAAAAAAGAGAGAGAAGGGAGGCATTAACAATTCTTGGTCTACTGTTGTATTTTTTTTCTTTTGTCAGGGGGAGGGGGTAATTTAAGAATTAAAAAAAAGAAAAAAGCAAGCCTGGAGCCTTATGGGGAATCCAGGTCTGCAATTTAGCTCTTCTTATGTAGAACAGAGTCTCATCAATGCTCTAAATAAACATTACAGCTAGAGACCCAAAATCCAGTAGTCTGGTACTATATTTGAGTTAAACCATAATGTCTATATTAGAGAAGAGAAACAGCCCAATAACTTGCTGGATTAGCACATTCTCTGCCCTAATTTGCAACAAACACTCCATGACTGTCTTGTGACAACATGACTTTTGCCATGGTCTAAATCAGTCATTCACCAAGGTCCTAAACTAGTGAAACATTTCAACACTTGTTTCTAGTTGAAGCATGAGTAACCTCATTGCTGTGGACTGGGTATGTGATAAAAAGTTTCCTAAATAAAATCTTTCATGCTTAGATTAACACAATGTATTTTAAATTTAGAATTAGACTCACTGAAATCAGTAGTCCTAAGCAGATGTGGCAAAGCACTCCATGAAAATGCTACTTACATCTCAAGCTTTACATACATTTCACATCATCAGCATTTTTCTTCCTTTTACATTTATGTATGCAAGTAATTATTGATAATTCTCAGCCATAGACACCAAGAATGCTGTAATCAAGAGTTTGGGTACCTGTCATGTCGTACAATTGGTGTAGGCAGGACACAGGTCAGGAGCCATCCAAACTCAGCCAGCGTGTGCAGTAAAGGTCCATAATCTGTTTTAATTTCACACCCCTACATTAATAATTATAAAAAGTAGTAAAGAGACTCTGTACAGGTTTTATTGGCATTTCTACACAATTACAACACCTCCCCTCTCACTTTTAATGAGATAATCCTTTGAGATGACATCAAGCTGTGTTTGGTGGAGATTCGTTATTTCAAACTGAAAACAACTTGAAAAGTTCAAGACTATAAAATCAATGGAAAACAGAACTTATTAACATTAGGTATGAGCCCTGACTCATCAAGACATAATTCAAAGTATCTTATTCCTTAAACTTGTCACTTTGCTAAATTAGTGCCTAAAACTTTTTAAGCACCATAATCAGGTGTCTCAACTGACATTTTTATTTACTCCACATATGAAAAATAAGCATTTCACTTCGCTACATACTTAAGGTTTTGGTGGGTTTTTTGGTGGTGGTCTTTTTTTTAAAAATATACAAGTCTTTAGTTTGATGTTAATTTTTTTCACATGTGTAAATGTATTTATCATTGGATATTTCAAAAGAAAATCCAACAACATGATCCAACAATAACTGCTTTCAGACATCATTCATACTAAAAATCCTAAAAGATTAATATGTTTCTAAAGAGTCATTTAAGTAATTTCATTGCTGTAACCTACTACACCAGTAGTAAATTTATTAGTAAACCCAAGTGTTTCATATTTAGCAGTAAAATTTTCATAAAAACATATCTGAACATCATACTGAATTAATTCCCTATCAATTTTCTCTTGTTGTTTTTCTAGTTCTAGCTGTTTTCTCCCCCTTTTTTAAAAATCACTTCCCACTATCAATGTGACCCGCACTTGCGGAAATTACACCTAAATTGGTCTCAAACACACACATAAAAACCCCAAGACATTTTCTTTGGTAGTTGTACTTGTTGGTATGAACATTTACAAATGTCAGGCCAGAATTCCTCTGGCATATTTCTTTTATGTACATTTACCAATGCCCACAAATCTGATTTAATTTTTATCATTTGGGGCTTTAGTAAGGCCTATGCAGGTGACTTCAGGAAACCATCCTGAATGTTTATGGAACACTGGTACCAGCACCCTAAAGGAAAAAAACAAAGAAAAATACCAGTAGGAAATAGCACTGCTAAATCATCACCTATTTACCTCAATGACTGTCCATTGTTCAACAACTATTGCATCATTTCCTTTCCTGGTAGAACCTGGAACCCCAGCACCTTCTTCTTCATAGATAAATAATCCTTCTAAAGATTTGGGCAAATAATCCCCTGTGAACATAAACATGAGCATTAAGTTTTAGGCTGACAGATTACCAAGATGTACACAAGATGTTTCTTTCTCAACTAACAGTTCTCTAAATAAAATGAAATGATTCAGAAAACTCTAATTTCTTATTTATAGAGTATGCAAGTCAACTTACTATTAAAATCCCCTTTTTTCCTACACAAATTGAACTGTGAACAACTGTCTCAAAAGCATTAACCCATTCCACACTCCAGTATGAATTCCAGTTTCCTGTATTCAACATATCCATTGCAGAGGATGGGCACAACCTTTTTTTTCTGAATTTCAATATTGTCCTCCTGACAAGACATGTGGCTTTTGGTGTGGTGGGAGAGAGCACAAAAATGAGTGAACCATGAAGTGTAAAGTTCAACTACAGCCACTTAAATACATAAATGGCCACAGGAAGAGCTTGAAGCAAGTAATTGTAGGAGGATTCCTGATGGGAAGGAAGTTCAGAGTACAAGTCCCTGACTCACATGTCAAAGGCCGGTAGCATCCGTTTGGCCCAAACTAAAGCTGTGCATCAAATATTGGTTCAGTTTCTGATTTTCCTCCTCCTAACAGCCTTTGGGAATAGCCTTTTGTGGAGATTTACATTGACAGCTGACTAACCAATTAAATTGGTACAGCAAAATCATGTAATCCTCAGAATATCAGCATTAAATCCCCTCCAATACTGGATGAGATATGTTATTACCTGGGTACTAAAGATGGGGAATTATTCATGCAAAGAAGAGCAGACAGCTCTCTCTGTGGGGAATGGAAGACTGTAAAACTGTTGTTGGACAACAGCTGCAAAGATTAATTTCAACAGCTGCAAAACCACCCTTCAGTGAACTGTAACAGATCTCCAGAGAGTTCTTTTCCAGCTCTAAAAAAACTTTATAATGAAAACAAGTCTGAATTCTCAACTCTCCTCCACCGAAGGAAATTTGGTTGTTCCACCGATTTCAATAAAAAGGAGTAACAGTTTCAAAGTAAAAAAAGATGACTGCTACAAACTGTGGCATTAGACTGTTCATGTGCACAAAATATGCAGTTTGAGAGGGACTAGCTGCCAAATTCCATCAGAAGTAAATCTACATTGATGAGCTTATGTGCCTCTGAGTCACTAAATTTACTGCAGAGCTACAGAAACACAGTGATTCACATTCAAAACCGTGGAGAGCAATGAAAACTGAAGAGTTGTCATTAGTGTCAGGCTTTTGTTTTTGAAGAATCATAATTTAAATTGTAAAGATCTTATGTTTTGCAGGTTTTTTTTTCATTTAAGGCCTTCAATAATCCAAGAGTTCATATTGTTTTAAATCAAAATTATCAGAAAAAAGCATAAGGCATAGTAAATATAGTAGCTGCTCAAACTGACAGTAATTTTACCCTCCTAATATAATGAAGACAAAATTACTTATGAAAGCCAATTTAATACATTATTAATTATCTATTGCACTTGTTAATCATCCGGAGCATTGCAAAAAACTGTTTAAGGTCCCTGGAGCCTTTTCAACTAACATTTAACAAGACCTTTCTCTACTGCAACCCTCTATTTTGCTTACACTGCAATAATTAATTATAAAGGAACATCAACAAATTGCAATTTGGTACAAGCAAGACCGGTACAAATGCAACCAAATATACCTGATACCAAAACCTACACTGTATACTTCACCTAAGTGAAGTATACAGTGTAGGTTTGCTATCAAACAGCAATTGTTAAAATATTTAATTGTTTTGGAATTTATTAATCATCTCAGTTTGTTTTGGTCTGTACTCCTAACACTAGGGAACTACATTTTTTCTTCACTTTTTTTCAAGTAATTGTACAACAGTAGTCACCACTTTTTTGCACACTTTTAACTTCTGGCTTTCAGACAAATCCAGTTCAAATGGAAATCAAACTCTCAATTACATATTTTACAGCAGCAGTGTTCAAGAGTTCTACACTTTTCATCCCACTGTCTTTTCCTTAAAAAAGCACAAACCAAACCAGAAGAACTAGCACAAGAGCTTTATTTTGTTATAAAGCTACTCTAGTTTGCTGCTTTGGAAATTGTCAATTTGATAAAACAAAGTAAGAATTTCAATTACTTGGTCTTTTATAAATTTGTGGAATCTGATACCTAAAAGGGAGTAATTTATTTTCTGGGCAGTTACAGATCCACCTGGACATGCTCACATATATACCCTCCCATCAAGAAGCAAAATAGAATAATATTTTTTTTTAATTACATAGTTCTATGTAAACAAGCAGAAGTTTCATGATATCCTGGGACAGTACTCACCTTTAGAAGTTTCCCAGTGTACAAAAGAATCAACTAAGGCCAATCCTTGTTTATAATAAAATGTAGTTAATTCTAGCCAGTCTGCTTCCAGTGTACTAACAACTGGCCCCTTTCTTGTTACTTTCATAGACAAAACACCTTCATGGTAGGTCCAGCAGGTAGAATCATCATCAAAAACATTGAAGACTGTATAGAGCTTGTCTAAGGAGAGAGAAAGGAAGAAAGAACCTCAAAGACAGTTCTCCAAAATTTGTAATATTACTCATCTCCTATTTAACAACATTTTCTATTTCTAAGCAACAGTTTTACTAATTGGTTCTTAATGTTACTCTGCTTAAGACCTAAACACACTCAGGACAAGGTGTGAGGGGAGGTACACTCTGGGATATAAGGAAAATGTGAACTTCTTACAGCTGGGCTGTCACTGAATTCTTAGGGTAGTTGGGGTTTGCATAAAGAAAACATACAAGGACTTAGAAAAACCAGTGGAAAGAGCCTTCATTTCTGCCACTCGTGGAACTTCTGGCTACAAATATTTACAACTATAAAAACAAAAGCCGATTTTCTAAGCTTGCAAATGCAAGGAATGCCTTGCACTGACTTTAACCCATTATTCTATGAAGTACCAGTGTAATTAGTTGCTCACTGGGATTTTCCCATAGTAACTGATGATCAGTGGAAGTTAAAGATACAAAACCAACATATCCTCAAATTGGTTTTCTGTCTGGGTATTAATACAGTGCTGTAACAAAACCAGTCACAAGCAAGCACTCATTACAAACTGACATATCCACAGCATATTAGGAAATCAGTGGTGCAAATTATGAAACCCTAACTATGTGAGTGTGTTCTACAAATACACTTGTGTGTCACTGGTGTAGACAAGTAACACAAAGCAGCTGCCCAGAAATATTCTCAGATTGCTTAATACTGCTGGTCAGCCTAAATCAATGCAAACCAACCTTTAAATATCAAACTTTTTTGCACTGTCAAAACAAAGGAATTTGCTTAGATGACCCCAGTTAAGAAGTTAGTCTCTCTAGGCTCCAGAAACAGAAATTTCCAAAATAGGATTTGTACTCTAAGTAATCTGAAAGAATCCCTCTCTGCTTTGAGAAGCCTTACTACACCCACTGCAGGTGGCATTAGGTGCCTAGAATAGGGGAAATTCAGAACAAAATGTTGAACTTTTAGTAAGAGATAACTCTTCATACAGTTTTATCACTTTCACAGGTGCTTACATCACAAGTGATCTGTTTATCCTGACAAACCTTAATTTCTTTTAATATATATTGAAGTAAGATCTCTTATTCTACAGAAAAAGGAAATTGTTTACCAATACAACTATTCAATTCCTCACATCTACCAGAAATTTACCTCTGCAAGCAATGTATTATAGTCAAAATTCAATAAAATAGTTCAAAAAGCAACATAACAGTAAAAATTCATACTTACAATTCCCAAATCTATAACTCAGACATAGTTTTTTGCCTCTTTTGAGCAGAGGTAAATGGAAGTGGCACACTGGCATAGCAGTACACCTACACACATGCAAGACTGCCTTGGAAAACTCACATCAGCATTTTTCAAAATGATTTTTACATAAAAAATAGACCAAGAAAGGTGGTTAAGTTTCCAGAAGTTTTACCTTATGAACTCCAGTGATTTTCTATTTGACTAGTATGGAGAAACCTGGCATACCCTTGTCAAAGCTTTTTGAAGTTTGCTGAGAACACTGCATGTAGGGGATGCACTGGCTGGTGATCTACCTGGTCACACCAGCCTGTACAAACAGTGCTCCTGAACAGAACCTAGTTTTTCCACTTCTTCCTCACAGGACTGTTAATACACAGCAAACTCACTATTTCATGCCATAAGAAAAGAGTTAAGCTTTACCAGATTATGCTGTAAAGACTCACTTGTAAAAAAACTGCTTTTACTCAAGTGTTAAAAATAAGAGGGACATTGATTATCTCTGTGTTTAGAGTCATTATTCTCACAGTCTACAAACTGGAGAGCTGCTTGAACAGCAAAGTGAAAAGGTTGCTTTTGAGAGCAATTAAAACATGTCTGGCTCATCAGGAAATGCGGCCTGACATGGAGTTTCATGCTGCCTGCTTTCCACACAATTCTGTCTTGCATAAGTTCTCTTACTCAGATTACTTCTTTCTTTTTACCTTTTCCTCTTAGCAGCCAGGAGGCCTTAAGAGTTTCAGTACCAGAAGTCAATGTTTCAGACCATTTTTTGCACAGACTACACCAAGCACCTCATCCTTCTACAACAAAGTTGTCTATCACAGCATCAACATTTTTTCAATTATGCTTTTCCTTCCTATACTTCCAGTGCTCACTTCTCTCTAAGAAATTCATTTTGTAACAATTATTGTCTTCGATTTCATGGTCAATGCATTAATTTCAGCCATCTCTTTCAGGACACTTCTTGAAGGCACATTAACCAGAAAGAATCCATTATGAACGGATTTATTTGGTGTACATTATGTGAGTTGCCTGGAAGCATGTAAAATTATGGCTCTAGCTGGAAGGGGCTCTCTTTGTTGTCATCTTTCAAACAGGCACAACTGGAATCACAAGGTATACTTTGAAATCACTACGTGTTTGTAATTTTATATTGAGTATATCTACGTGTGTGCTGCAGAAAATATTTTATAACAATTGCATCCTTCTAAAAGGAAGGATTTTTACTGCCACATGTTTGTTATACACATACTGAGCAAAAAACCTTCAAAGGTGCCACATGTCAAGCCACAATTACACTGTGGGTGATTTTGGGGTGTTTGTGGTTTTCTTTTTTTCTTTCAATTGCAAACTAGAATTCTGACAGTACATCTACAATAGTCTATATGAAAATGAAATATCATTTAATATATTACTACAGCTCACATACATAAAACAGAAGGTGAGTGTTCCTTCTGCTTTTTTTATTGGCAACTCTTTTAGAAATATGTATACATTTACATACCTATGTGCAGAGGCATCTTCCAAAACCAGTATTTGATACAACAGAAAATGCTGTTTTATTTTTTCCAATGCCTCAATAAAATACCTTATTTCTGCAACAAACAAGCAGCATTTATTACCATCTCCTTTCCGTGGTTTAGAAGGGCTGACTTCTTTTCCAAACTGGAAATCTGAATCCTCTAACAGTCTGCTTTCTCCATGCATTTCCTCCTCTATCCCACTCTCAGATGAGTGACCACTTAATGTCCCTTCATTCCAGTTTTTATAGTTTTCCTCAAAGTTTTCTCGTCTGTGTTCCCTATTTCTTCTGCCCAGCGTGGATTCCAGCTCTGCACCTCCATCTGCACTTGTTCCATTACAGGCTTTAGGATGAGGAAAATGTTGTGTTACAAATCCCACAAACTTCTTTCCTCTTTTAGCAGCTTCATTAACCTGCAATACAACATAAATTTAGCTGCAAAGTCATTTTAGAATTGCATGGACCTTTTTCTTCTTTACAGCTTGTACATACATGAACCACTTTACTAAACTGCTGTAGACATAAAGGCCTAACACTGTATTACAGAAGGGTGACTTCTCTTTGATCCTGCCCCTGCTTCAAAGTAAATGGAAGTTTTCCAGCATGTCTTTGGAGTCAGGCCAAGAAAGGTGGCCAACACTGGTACTGACCTCAGAGTAAACAAAAGCCTTCATTTAGAACAAACCCAAAGTACTTTATTTACTGTGTGTTATTGATAAGCAGTATAGTAAGAAAATAAATAGTATTTCTCTAAATATGTGATGCCAGTCATATTAAAAATACTTCTGTAATATTGGAGGTCAGTATCTCTCCCATGAGCCATGAGTCATTACCCCCTGGCTCCCTTGGAGGCTGCTCAGCTTTGTTATTACTGAAGACAGTGGAGGAGCAGAGTAAGGAGGGGGC
This sequence comes from Agelaius tricolor, assembly GCF_023055355.1. NCBI lineage: Eukaryota > Metazoa > Chordata > Aves > Passeriformes > Icteridae > Agelaius > Agelaius tricolor. Next base: position 8,182,760 of record NW_027269270.1, read on the forward strand.
TAGAAGCAAATGAAGTTCCTCTTATTTCAGCCAGTGGTGTCTGCTTGGCACTGAAGTCTCAATGCACAACTGTGACATCTTTGCCATCTGTGGGATGTGCCTGTTCTTGGAGATGGTTTTTTTCCCTGGGTTAAGGAGTGCTGCCATTTAGGAAGGTGACCCCACTGACACTTTGTACTACAAGCTCCCCTGTGAAGTAAAGTCCTCAAAGGAAAGTACAGGAGCTTCAGTTCAGAAAGAAGATATCACATGGGAAGTACTGGATTAAGTGAGGGCAGAGGGGGAAGGATCTTTGTTCAGTTTACTCACATGAACTATTAATCCCCAGGGTGAGTAAAGATCAAACGACTGATGGTACTGCAATCCCTTTTTGGTGCCATGATAGTGACACTTCAGTCTATCTACTGGCATTATTTATGTACAGTAATGATACAGTATGCCAATCACTGTGGTCATATATACAGAGCTGCTGCTTCAAGGACAGCCAAAATAGTTTTAAATTTAACAAGCAACAGAGAAAAACCGACAATACAAAAATCTTTTTGCTGAAACACCACAAAGTTTTATTGTTTCAGATATTAAAAAAGAAAGTACTAAGACTTGACTGGATTAATTGTTCTGTCCTTCTAAAACTGAGGGCATTTAAAAATCAAATTATTCTCACATACTACTTCTGTAACAGATATGCTTCCAAGACTCCATCACTGCTCATTTCAAGTGTGTTTTTCCTTCTAATCTCTGTCTGCTACACTACACCACCAACCTGGAACAGGTATATATATATTATAAATGCATAATGTAATCACATTTTACATTTGAAGAACCCAAAAAAGTCAAAACAAGCCATTTATAAAACACAAACAACTCCCGAAATTTCAAAGATCATTAAAAAGATCTCCAACATGCTTTTTCTTCTACTACCCTCCTTGGCAACTAATGCAAAAGATACCACTAACTCTTGTAATAACAATAGCTTCCTGTTAGAGCAAGTCTTCAATTTTGCAGAGGAAGTTAAAGACAAAAAGAACTAGAACTATAACTTGCATTCCAGTAGAAGTTTTCTGTAACTATACAATGTTTTCAAAAGCTGTGCCAAGTAAATATTTATTATAGTTTCTATACATGTTGTATTTTTTGTTCAAGAAAGAAAAGAACATTTCTTCTTGGGTACTGAACTCAGAAAAACATAAAATTCACATATCATACAAGTGTTTTATAACTGAGCTTGAGCCTGATTTCACTTTCAGTGAAGACTTCCAAAGCTTTACAGAGATATTTAGTCCTACATGACAAAAAGTAACTCTTTTCTCATTTTGAGAGACGTTTTGTAGCTTCTATAAAACAAACACAAAACTAAAACCACAACCACTAAATGTAACTTAGACCTATAACAGAAACAAAAATCTGAAGAGAAGTTGGAAACAACCTCCCTTACCTTTTCTAGCAGTTCTTTCACTACTTCATTTGTCAGTGTTTCATATGTTAAAGGACATTCCTCAATCACCAGCCTGGGGTGCCTTTGTCCTCTGGGTGCTGCGTGCTTTTGGCTAGAACACAGAAAGAAAGCAGTCTTTGTCAGGAATTTGCTGCTAACTTGAGCAAATGCTTGCATATAGAATTCTTTTCTTTTGGAACGGTTATGAATGAAATCCTGACAATGCTTCTTCATACTATTTAGAAGTCAGTGGGTTTTGGTGTTTTGTGCCGTTTCTTACACAAAGTGACAGGTACTATGTGTTTCAATGCCAGGATAAGAATATTAATATTTAACAGGAATTTCATCTGAAGACCATGCAGAGAGATATTTTGGAAATGAAGCTTTACTGACAAACAGCTCTGCCTTTGTAATAAATAAATGCAAAAATCTCTGACAATGCAAAACACACACATTTACACTATAAATTTAGTAAGCATAAAGCAGATTCGATTTTGTAAAAAACACACCATGAATAGAAATGGTCCTTTTACACTGTTAACATCCTGCTGCTTAGTTTTTGTAACTAAAGGAGAGCTGCAGCTGTTAAATGAAACAGTATAGGCAAATTCTAGCAACACAATGCAAAAACACTTACTGAGGGTTAAATAATGTTTGAATATCTCATATTGAAGCTGACAAACCCCAAATTCCATTTAAAGTTACAAAAGAGTACTCATGTTTCATCTAAAGCCAGTTGTGTTATTAGACAGACAATATTTAGTGTATGCCAATAATAATGGGATTTTATTTGATGCTTTCTTTGTATCATAATTTCATTTAGAAAATCAATTCTAAATGAAATTATTAGACATTCAAATATAGACGTTGACCTTCCAAACAGTAGTTGGAGAAGGCGTATTTGCCCACAGCACAACCAGCCTTGGTACATATGGCACCTGGGAAGGGAACTGGAACCTACCCCAGTTTCACAGGTATGCTACAGTCTCATCCTTCACCCATTTAAGGGCCTAAAGGTTCCAAAGGATGCCACATCTACAGGGATAAGGCAAATTGTGGGAGCTGTGTGCTGGCAGTGTCAGCTTTTGGAAGCCTCAGCTCCAGGGCAAGCATTTTGCTTTCTTACTCAACTTTTTGCCAACAGGAACAGCATTCACATTGTTTGCAGATGAATTTATAAAGGTTAAGTTGAATGAACAGCAAATACTCCCAAAAATGCTTGTTTAATCAAAGGGCTTGAGAATTTCTCTCAAATGAACACTTTGAGAAAGCATTACTGCAGTGGCAGTATTTGGAAGCAAGGCAGCTTCCAATTCACACCTTCCCAGTCCTCAAATAAAGACAAGAACCTTTGTGCATCACATAAGGACTCAGGAGAGAAGGGGAAGCTTCACAGCTTTTAATGCCGTAAGAAATACACTTTCTAGTTATTCAAAATAAGAACAAGAGATTATTTTTTTTGCATTCAAAGGAACTAATGAATGGTAACATTGCTTTGTATGTGCTTTTAGGATCACATGGTGATTTTAATGCAGTAAAAACAGGAGTAATAAACAAGACCATGGATCTGGAACATAAACAAGCTCCTGCCTCTCCCTCAGTGTCAAAACTAAGCTTTTGTATGACCTCTGCTCCAGAATGAAGATTTTCTTCTTAATAAGGAAAAACCCAAACTATCCCTGACAAATTAATTCACAATCTATGTCATTTTCCCCTGGGAAAGACAAAAGTTTTGAAAACCAAGAAAAAGCAAGCATGAGACAGTTTAAAGCAGCTTATTACTCTCCTAGTATTTTAGTTAATCTTTTATTTGCTGCAAGTTCTAAGACAGATATTACACTTTGGATTTTTGTTAGGATATTTACTAAGGCAAAGGAAACATTAGCTTACTGTGTGCTTAGCATTTAAGACATTACTAACTGGCTAATCTGAGGTGCTCATTTCAAATTGATAAGCAATGAATGTTGAGCAGCCTACTTACAAATGGCTTCAGTACAGGATCAGTGTATTCAAGTTATTTCCCTGTTACCTCAGCTTTAACCGGGAGAGCACCACTCGATACATGTGACTTGCAGGGAAGCTCCTCCTCCGTCCCACGGGCAGCAGAATGGGATGCACAGCTCCCACAACATAGCCTTTGCTGTAATACTCTTCCACCCGAGCTGCTATATCCAACACAGAACTGATCCTGATAACTTCTGGATTTGAAGAAGCTAAAAAGCATTGAAAGCAGAAGAGAAGCACATGATACTGTGTATGTCTACAAACACTTCGGGTGAGTTCCTTTTATGTAAGCCCCACAAAACCTATCCCCAGCCATTTATTAAAACCTACAGTTCTATTTACACAAGAAAAAGCAGATTCACGGATGATTCAACACTATTCAACTACTTCAAGTACCTATTTTTACAACTTAATACAATCTATTTTTAACATACTTGGCAACATTTTCTGTTTGATCAAGGTCTGCCAAGTTGATTTAAAAGCTGTGTTAACATCTAAACACATAATACGGTTGAACTTAACAAAGCAACTATTTTGTCTAGCCAAAGCTTTAAACATACTAATGCAGTATCCCTCAACTCCAGTTTTCAGGTAAATTCCCATATAACAGATTTAAGCCTACGACAACTGATTTGTTTCTATTTATTTTTTTCCCTTAGAAGTGATCTGAGGAGTATCAGTTGACATTTTGACAGTCCCAATTCCTTTTTTCAACAGACTTACACATCACCTAAGTAAGCTTGTGCTGGCACTGATTTCTAAGGAGGGTCCCTCTCAGAGTGTGCAGGCATTTTGCATCAATAGGCAGCACCTGGATAATACATTATTGTTAGGGAAAACTTCTTGGAGAACCTTTTTTGAATGGTCCACAGATTTTGCAGAGAGAAAAGGAAGACTCCATGCTGGTAACAGATACATGTTCTGCTACAGTCAGTCTGATGGGTCAGTAATTCCTGTTTCTCACAAGTACAGCTGGAACTCTAGATGCTCTCAGAAAGCAGGAAATCAATACTCATACACAAATAGCAGGAGAAGAGTCATTATGCCAGCACAGATTTGCCAAAGCTTTCATCTTTTGAACTTAGGAACTCTGATAACAAAACAGCCTGGCTGGAAATCTGCTGGTCTATTGGTGAGCCCTGCTCCAAGCAGCCTATTTGCCTGGGTCCTGATGGATCCCTCTTTGCAGGACTTTCTATGCATTAAGATCAGTGCCCATCTCCATCAAAGGATGCCTCAATTAAAACTAAGCAACACTTTTTCCAATATACAAGCAACTGTAATGTGCTGCCCTGAACATTCCCTTTCAAACCATACAACTGAAAATAATTAAATACACTAACTCTTCTTTGATTTTGTAATTAAAAAAATGCATGAAGTAAAAAATAAAGTAAATGCAATTACATAAATCTCTCATCACTTTGCTGAGTTAATTTCTTGTCCCTACCCTCTCCTGTCTATCTGCATTATAGTGCAGGTTGGCAACAGCAAGGAATTTAAGGACCTACGACACAGAAGTCACTAACTTTGTCTATCCTACTGTTTTAAACTATCATAAACCAGAGATATGACTCCTTAGTTTGCACAAATATTTTATTCTAATAAACTGAATTAGAACTCTGCTGATTCACAAGTAGTGTTCTGTAAAGCCTCTGTAATGCTTTCACACTATAGAATGTGGATAATATTGACATACATACACTTAGTGAGGGCTTTAAAAAAAGACCACGAAAACCCCACAAACTATCAGAAACTAGTATTTTACAACACTCAAATGCTTTTTAATACCAATTTCTATTAATGGGAAAAGGATGGTAGCCTACTATGCTTGTCAGTGTAAGAGCCTTAACAGAAAAGCCATCCAGAAGAACCAGAACAATTTATACCAGGGAAACACACACTACCAAAAATTATCACCAACGTACATATTGATGGTTTTTTGCTGATAACCAGCAAATTCAAGCTATCAACTAAGCTGTCAGTCATTCTTAGTCAAAAGGACAGGGCTGTTGCACTTATTCTTTAGGCAGACACAGTATCACAGCTTCCCTTTTGTAAACATGTTTTGTAAACATCCCATCCCATGATTCCACTCTTTGCAAATCCAGGAGCCACATGTATTGAGAAATAACTGCTCCATAGCCCACAGACCAAAAAAGCAGGAATGATGCAATATGATCATCAAATTCCTGATTTTATAAAGGTCTTAAACCCTTTTTCATAACAAAAGTTTCCTTCCTGACATGCTCTCACAACAGGTATCCAAAATACTGTAGCAATAAGAACTCCAGCTAACTCTCCAGCTGCATAGTAAGCCTCAGATGCAGGATAGGTGTTTTGTCATCATCCTCATTATTTCATACATATTCACACTGGTATTCAGAGTGACAAGAACTTGACAGCATGTCATCTTAGTAGGTTGCATTAATATTTTTTCTTTTCCCTAATAGGAGGATAGTGGATAATGCATAAGCATTCTGCTTAGTAGAAATATAGAAACTATCCCTACTTTCTGATTAAACTGACTTCAAAAAATAGCAGCTGTTTGTATGATTGGGATATGCTTCATGACTGAGACCTTGGGATTTACAGTCACTGACCAGCATTTAAAATTACACTTCAGAGTCCGCTGCTCCCTCTTGTACTACTCCAGTCCACCAAAATAAAAGATTGGCTGTGATTTTTTTTGTTTGGGATTCCCCTGATGGCCATCACCCTCCATGGAATTCAAAGCTAATTTTTACAGTAGGGATGGGAACATTTTGGGGACCAGGAAGTGGAGAAGCCAAGGTTCAGTGCACAGCTAATAACTAGTTAAGATGTACAGGGACTCCAGCCAGCAAATTCAGACTACAGCATGGTTGACCTAATCTGCATCATGGCCTGGGAGAAAAGATCAGGGACTGCTGAAAGTTTCCCCAGCAGGCTCATTTTGACTTCACATTGCATATACCTGATAAAGCACAGAATAAGGCATATTGAATTGAAATAACACATTTATGCTTGCTATACTGTTATCTTGACGCAGGACGTGGTTTACTGTAAGATCTTAAAATATTATATTATTAAGTGCAGATTTTCTGTTTTGCACTGGTGCAAGATCCAGTAGCAAGAAATCACTCGGGCACACAGAAATCTATGCAGAGGAAGACTTTGTTCTGGAAGTAGGCAAAGTAGAATGAGTGCCATAAATACACAACAGCAGAGGAAAAACTTTGGTCTGAAGTGATAAAGGGCTCTCAGTTTAATTAAGTCAAAGGACATTCAAAGAGCAACAAGTACATGAGCAAGTTGACTGAAGGAAAAAAAAGAAAAAAACCTCAGTATATTCTCCACAGTACTTGAGCCAATCCATCCATTTCAGAAACACTTAGAATTGAAAAATGCCTCCAAGACAGTAGGAATATGCACCATGTTCTTTTTCTGTATTCATCTTGGCTCTAAAAATAGAGACTTCAAAAAAACCACTTAAGGTTATATATACATATCTAGAACCATTCAACAGAAAGATATCTTTGTTTACAAATCCCCTTACTTCCAGTAAGAAATCTAAAAAAGAGTGAGGTAACTATCTGAAACTGATCTCAGTTATTAACATTCATAATTCCACTGCAGCAAAGCAATTCTGATTATCAGACAAAACAACAGAAAATGAATCTTTACTGCTGTACTGCTAGGTTATTAAAACAGAGATACACCTTTAATTGCACATGTTCGATGGGCTATTACTTCAAAGGTCACAACCACCTTTAATACAAGTAATTTATAAAACACTATTAGAAACTGTAACATGAAAACACAGCAAAACTATCTGGAACAGAGGTTATTTAAGAACACTGCTCTTCAGTTTCCAAAAAATTTATCCTTCCTGTATCAGTAGCTAATCCATGCATGCATTAGGTAGTCTAGCTTTATTTCCAGTATGTTACCATTACTTATTTGATAGTTTTGTTTCTTCAAAAGGAAAAAAACAGTGAGAAACTTTTTGTGTAAATAAACAGAACAAAGTTAGATACTAGTACTATATAACCTAGCAAATATATCTTCAATTAGTATCTTACAGCTTTTTAATGAAAAGACTCTTGTATTTTAAATAAAAATATTACAACACTTAAAAATCATCAAAAGCCAAGTTTTGTTTATGAAAAAGTTCCTGCAATTGCACTAAGACCTGGACTTACACTACTTCCCTTTATCCAACCCTTCTAGTAACAGCATTTACTTCAAATCCTTGCTATTAAGCATTTCCAGTAGATTGGGTTGTTACAAAATGCAAGTTACTATGAAGTGACTGTAAAACTGAGCTGTCTATGCTCTGAGGGCAGCCATCTGGGCTTGTTTATGTTTTCAACTTTGTGGAACAGGGAGTTGCTCTGTTAGAGATGGGACACCCTCGGGAAGGAAGTATCCCACAGAGCACTGTCTGCCTCTAGCTATGCATACAGATTTAGTTTCATTTCAGTCACAATTTCAAAAGACTATTCAACAACTTACAAGTAAAGCATTTGGGAAAAAAAGCAAGACAAAACTCAGACTCTTATAACAGAAACTTCTACCAAGAGACTGCGGTGGGCGTAAGAGGGGAAGTTACTCCTGATATACAACTAAGGAACAGACTTACTTCTGCATAAAGAAACAAGGACAATGACAGCCTGTTTTCGGAAGTTGAGTGCATTTAAAAAATTGTTATTCAATTAAGGCTCAGGCACAGTGTATTTTCTGAACCGTCACACTGAATTCAGACAACCATTATTCAAAGCCAGTACGGATGGCAGTATGTGACTCACAGGAAACTAGGAAAAATCTCTTAACAGTTTCTAGCCAGCTTCCTTAACGAGGACAGTTGTATAATTTGGAGAGTTTGGTTGTTAAAAATACTTCAGCAGTTTCCATTGTAATTTTATACAAGTAAGAACCTTCGTCATGATTTGTGTTTCAAAATAAAAGTCTTACATTTTGGCTAGCTTTGATAAAAGTGCCTAAGATTTACTGTAAGTCAAACAAGACAAAATGAAGTTAAATCCTGTTCCTTCTTACTTCAAAATAGTAAAGATACAGCATAAAAAAATACCTTCTAAGGTAAAATCCAGCAATACATATTCATAAGCAGAATCCGTCTTTGTTTCAACTTGTGGTCTCTTCAGTGTAGAAAAGATTTTTCCAGGGCTGCTATCATCTGGGTCTTCCAGCTTTCTCAGTCCGCACCCCATGGCAAGATCTGCAAATGATTAAGTCGCAGGAAAAGGTGGGGGGAGCAGCAAGATCTGTCGCTCTTACTACAGGGGAAAAAAAAGGAACCAAATAATTCCCCTCGATTTTTTTTTCCTATTAGCTGTAACTCCAAACAGAGAAAAAGTCCAGTTCCCAGACCAAAAAGCAAAGGTACTTTCCATTCATTTTTAATATAGAAGCAGTAAGCTCGTGATGATTTCACGCTACAAACTTGGCTAAGAGTAGGCTGGATTTCGCAGCAACATTAGAGCTGCTCCCAACTAGCAGAGATTTTCCATGCCACGTCAATTTACAGCCAGCCCCTATCAGTGCTCTCTTGCAGAGGACACCAATAGTGCTTTGTTTGTCCTTCTAGACTGACTGGGTGAGGGGGGGCAAGGGGGGAAGAAGAACTGAAAAAGAAAGTTAGAGAGAAACTTGTCTGTCATTACTTACCTCCAGAAATTCCCAACTGCAGTAGAAAGTCAGACAGGAAAAAAGCAAGTTAGTCAGAAAGAAAGAATGAGAAAAGAGCCTCAACATGGTTGGAGATGAAAATCACTTCCAGAAAGGAAGTCAGCTTCAAGAGGAAATTGCTTCTGGCATCTCAAAGGGTAGAAAGGCAAATGAAAAGCTGTTTAGTCCTTATTTTAGATTTTAGAGTTGGCTCCTATTTCCTTTCTACAGGGACTTTCTTACAGAGAAAAAAAAAATCCACAAAAACAACATGAACACAGTGTAATAGTGTAAAAATATGTAGTAAATTCTTGTCCAGAAAAATCAATAAGAATCTTTAGCATGAAAATTAACTTATGTAACTGGTTTTGAAAAATGCCAAAAATAATTACACTGAAATATTCCTCATTTCAAATGGGAAAGACTTTGTCAATACTACATATGAAAAAAATTACAAAACTTTGTTTTCCACTATTCCTGGGCATTGAACAAACAGAATCTTTTCTCCTTTATTAAACTCACCTTAGTTGGTACAGCCACAGACTATCAACACCATAAAAAGTTTTCTATGTTAACTTTTCTTTAGGTTCTAAAAACTCAGTATAATTTTAAGGGCTCTCATTACTCTTCCATTAACTATTGCAAGTCACTTGTAACTGCACTATACCTGATGCAGGCCACAATAATGCATAGGGAGAAAAAAGGATCACTGAGTGATTTTCTGTGGCCCTGCTGTTTCCAGGATGAACTGTTAGAAATTGGCCTTTTTATTTTTAGACTGCGCCTAGAGAAATTCAGAGTCATCTAGAAAAAAACTGAAGATTCGTAACACCATTTTAGATTATATGAATGGCACATTTAAATTCAAAAGGCTTTTCTGCTTTTTTCATTGAAATATGTATACCTTACTAAAGATGTTAATAGCTTCTATAAAAAAATAACTCCAAGTTAGAAATTAACTATTTGTGGGTTTCTGTTCTACTGCAAAGTGATCTAAGTTTTTATTTAAGTAATTTAGCAGGCATAATAAGTCTAGAGACTACAACCTTTTGAAACATACATTATAGATTATAGTCACTTAATTCTAGAAAAAAATTTACAATCACTTAGTGCAGAGCCTGGAACTGAAGCTGTAATTAGTTCAGTCTCTAAAACAGGCTCCCAGGTGCTGAAACAGAAAGGAAATCCTCAAACATTGTCTTCTCAATTAAAACCTAAGAAAAATATCAAATATGCAGAATTCTTCATCTTCTTGAGAGTCTTCTCACACAGAAATTGCTCCCAAACATGACTTTTTTCCCAGTAAAGGTTATCCCTGAACTGTTGCCATATCAGCCATACATGTAAAGTGTCCACTCAGCCTTGAGAATCCAGCTGCTCCGTTCTACACAGCCCTTAAGTTTCATTTTAACTGCTTGTATGAAGCCATGGCATGAGCAAGATAGCTGCAAGTAAAACAACTTCTTTACAGCACTAGTCTAGTTGTCAGCAGGCTGCTTTTTCATATTTCTTTAACTTAAAATAGCTAAATTTTCAACGAGGTCATTCTGAACATGTATTTTGAACTCTTCATGACAAGGCTTACACAATATTACAACCCCTTCACCAAGACAGGATTTTCCATAATATAAACAAACTCTTACAACACCAGGAAGAATCACAGTTACAGACAAAAGCAATGGTCCATATTTTGTGCAATCCTAGATAAGAATAAATAGTTATAAGCTTCCAAGTTGGAAGTCAGTCAACAGTTGTCACTGCAGACTTGACTCAAGTCACTAATACAAGCAAAGGTTGCACAGACCAAAATAAAGAAAACAAAACAAAATCAGCAAGAATGAGCAGCATCTCTCACTGGAGTTGAAAACTGCATCAAAACACTTGAATGACTCAGGAGAGACACAGGATCACAAGATTCTTAAGATTCAAGAGCTGCTTAAAGAGCTGCAATTTCCTGTTACCAAGTGGATACAAACTACAAAACAATCTACTTCCAGTGACCCAAAATGCAAAGGCTCTGGGAATGGGTATCAGCAGAGAGCAAATGCTTAAAACTAAATCACCCTGTGATTCACCAGCATGTTGTATTTACAATGTCCCCTCTGAAAGGCCTGTGACTCCTTCACTGAAGCTTGATAAAATTTTTAGACTTTAAAGAAGGCAAAGACAGCCAGCCAAAGGACCAATGAGTCCAAAGGAACTTTGCCTCTCTATGGAAGGCTTCCAGGATCCCCAACAGTTTTTATTCTGATTACATGGAAAAATGATCCCAAGACAGCAAGAGAAGCACATCAATAGGGATGTGTGTCCCATGCTGGATTACTGACTGCCTACAGGATGAGAAGCAGCAGCAGCAGTTCTGCACAGCATCTTTGACCAGACTGTGAGACAAGCAAGCCTTGCTGTCTACCCACACCTCAGGGCCGTTCCTTCCTTGCTCATGATGTGCTTTGTTCCCTCCTGTCTGGGGGAGGTTTGAAAGCTTTTGTGTGGGAGGCATTTTTGTTTTTCTTGTTACCTTACTAGCTTTATTGAACAAAAGGACTGAAACTGCTTGAGACTGCAGTTTGGAAATAGATGTCCCCTGTTCCTGACTCTGTGCTAAGCTGCAATCAATATGACAGCCAGGGCAGGCTCTGCCTATGGCCTTGGTGCCAAACGAGTGGCATTGGCATCCCTTTTTGATGAAATCTCTCTTGCTAGAATTGTTCAGACAATTGTTAAGACAACCCTGCTTGAGGTTTAGAACATCTGTGACAAACCCATCTGAACACAAAGCCTATTTACAGGAATAAAATTATTTACTTCTCCAAAACCCAATATGATCTGCATAAGCCATTTAACAATGCAGTTTAAACATTTCCTCCCCCATTACCTTAGAAGATCAAGAATGGGAGATGATACCTGATCAGAGTTTCCTCTTCACTAAAATAATGAAATGTAAGGAAAAATTAGGAAAACGAGTACACAAAAGATGTTTCTTGTCTGTATGAACAATAACTAAACTGAAACTCCAGAAGGATCCTAAATTACTGAATCTGCAGTTCAGTCAGCTATACCAGCATACCAAATGTTATCATAGACACAACCCTTCTCTTTCTGGTTAGGACACTGGCTAGTGAGTTAAAAGCAATAGGAATCATATTGCTTTAATGCTACGTTAACTTCAAAAATAAGCAAAAGCAGCAGTATTATAATTTTACATTTCAAAATATAAATCACAGCCTTTGTTTAAGGGCTATAGAATTTAAGGTGTATCACAACCATGACATGACTCCTGCTCAATCCCATGACTTAGAGGACTCCAAGAGGAGAACATCTTCCATCTTCCCAGTGGTGTTAGGCCACCACTGGGACAAAAACCATTAGTCTGGGCAGCCTGTATCAGTGAATTTGGTTAAGGTAAGCTCATCAGTGAAAAATTTTGAGTGAATAACCTTCTCATAGATGTACCACCAGTAAAGATCCATTCCTGTTCTCAAGAGTGATGTAGTGAGCAGCAGAAATGCAAATACCTTAAACCTCAACCAATTACCTGAAGTATTATTATTAATAAAGATTTCACTAGGACCAAAACTGACTCAATAAAAAATAGAAGGGATAACTCCCTCTGACAAAGTCAAAACGCAAAGTATTTGGACCAAACACATTTTCTATTTGGGCTGAAACATCTGCATGCTTATAAAAGATACATGGAAAAAAATATAAAGAAATCAGCATTATTATTTGCTATGGATCAGTCATCACTAAAAAAAAAAGTAAACAGAGGACACAGACACAAATAAGATACAAGACAACAAATTACAAACACAAGATAAATTAGTCAGATTTCTTTGGAACCTGAAGGTAGTTGAACAGCTAGTTTGAGGACTTAAAAAGAACACATTTAAAACCCCTTAAATATTAAAAACCTCAAATTGCAACATTTTTGAACTTTAGTTCCCCTTTTAACTTTTTTCAGGCTTACTTCCTTTGCTTTATGACTGAAAGCAAATGTTAAGTTTTTGTTTGAGTGAGGATGACAGAAAAAGCAAAAAGCTTCCATCAATAGAATTCTGCAACTCAGTTGTCAAATATTTTTCACACCCCCATTCCCAAGAGCAATCACTTTAACTAAAACACTGACATTTCTTTCATTTTTCTCCAGAATGACTCAATTTCAAAATACTAACAAAGTATCAGGATTCCATTCTGAAGGCTCTGAGGTTTGGAAATTTGCTTTTTTTCTTCAGCCTAAATGTTTTGCCTTTGAAGGAAGAGTTTTGTGAATGTGACAGGAACAGTCTTGGTAAACACCTTAACTTGAGCAGAAAAGCCATCTTTTCTGCTGTAAGTTTTAACTTAAATGTACTAAAAAGAATGAACAGAGATGACAACAATAATTTGCTTTTGCAATCATTAAAACATAGTTTAATGATCAAAGTTAAATTTCATTTTTTCATGTTTTTTTAAACCCATATTAAAACTCTGATACTACAATAAACAAAAGTTACAATCCAAACAGTAAATATAGACCAGCTGGAATTAAACTTGTAGCTACCAACTCAAAACTCTACTAGAAATCCAAAACTACAGAAGCTTGTTTATTATTGCTGTATTACAAGCAGTTTCAATTAAAAGAGCTTTTAATTTCTAAAATTGTTAACAGTTCTCTAAAATGAGATCTGCAAATTTATTAAACTTTTCTCTCTGTGCATTCACAGGGTCTCACTTATCAAGGCAGTAGCAAGTGTATCATCTGTATCTCCAATACAGTATCAAACACTCAGCCATGTTAGCCACCAACTAAACCCATGGATTCTGGAAAGAAATTGGATGGGCTAGATGTGGATCTTCTTTCTGTATAACAGCTAGATAAGAATTAGCGTGCAGGACTGCACACATGGCACTGTATTCTGCATCCTTAAAATAAGGACTTAAGCTGAATATTTTTTATTTCAATAGGAAACTTAGGAAGTTGTTAGAGCAGGTGAACTGAACCTATTGTAGTACTGGAATATTACAAAGGCACAAACATTTTACAAAAAAAAAAAAGGTATTTTGCAGCAATACAACTTTTCACATTTTATAACTATGTTAAACAGACAAAAACATTTCAAGAGAGCCACATATTCTGCTAGTTACTACTGGAATGCAGTTTACTCAATGACTTCTTAGCTCTTTTGGAAAATGAGTATCTGAATACAAAGAAATGCCATTTTAAAATAAAAACTGTAAACAGTTTTTCAGGAACAATAAATAGACTTCTGTTGCATAAGATCTGAAGCAGGAACCAAAAATGCTAATAAACCAGAGAATTCTACATTTTACAAGAAAAAATAACCAAACAGATATACAAAAATACCTGAGAGACAACTTCAATAACTTTCTGCCTGTCCAAGCTTTTATCCAGTGTTAATAAAATAGAGAATGTTAGAACTAACCTTCTGCAATGGAAAAGTAACATAAGCAGACAGCAGTTGCTAGAAATACTGTAACAGCTAGCTCAGTAAAAAACCAACCAGTTCTCGGTAGAAGATACCAACCAGTTCTCCTAAATTCTAAGAGGTGGAAGCCAGAAAATTGCTAATATGGGAATGTGAGAGCCAATGCATAAAGGTGATTTGCTATTAGTTACTGCATGCCCACAGGGCACATGGGGATACATTCCCTCCTGGCATGAGTGTGGAGCCTCACTATCATCAGTGGGAAACTGCACAAGGCCAAAGAGAACATGACCCTTTCTCCAACCCCCAAAATCCTCATCTGAGGATCTACAGCTGACTAAATTACTTCTGTTTAACAGCATGGCAATCTCCACATTCCAGAAAGCTGAACTAGCAGAATAGGATAGTGCAGTGTAAAGGAACAAGAAGCCATGAATGCCAGAACATCAAAACAGCACAACTGTAGGCACTGAGGAAATGCAGTTCTTCCCCAGTACACATTTAATTCAACTACAGGGATTCACCAGCTAAGTCAGGTACATCTCAACAGTGCCTACAGGGAGATGCAACTCCTGAAAGGCTGGTTCAGTCACTGCTGTCTGATGTCACGCCATCACTCTTGGCAAGCACTCTGAACAAAGATGAGCTACAATGTAAATGAAAAGGCCTCAGTATTTCAACAGTGACTGCCAGTTCCTGGAGGAAAACAAATATTCAGAGCTACTTGGTTTCTTCTCAGTCTCTTAAACCAAAACAAAGCTTTGTTAAGACCTGAAGATACAACCCTAACAGTGCCTCCAGACTGATGTTACACATCCCACAGGGGAACGCTACAGGAATAGTTCAGTGACTGGCACTGAGTACCCTTACAATCAAGTTCACATGCAAGTAAAAAGAAAGTGAGTGGTCTCTGAAGCAAAGTCCATGGGATTAACTCATTATCAACAATCTAACATCTGCACCAATTAAGAGAAAATAAACTACATTTTGTGGGTGGCTGGAATAGAGCCACAATCTGATGACATGTGACTGCACAGTATTTGTACACTTTAAAGCAATTAGTTCAAGAGACTTCCCTCTAAGTACTCTTCTTTTAAATTAGTACTCACTGTAAAATTTACTTTCTTGAATCTCTGAAGCACAATTAAAAACAGGGAAGTCACAGTTGGTAAACAAAGTGCAGATTTCAAAAATAAAGGCTTGGGACTAAATCTCCAGAATCCTGGGTCAAATGTGTGTTTCCTGACACAAGAAGTAAGGCTCCACCAGAACATAATCTTTCTTTGCTACCTTCAGAGACAAAACCTCATTAAAAATATTTACTATGTAAAAATTCTTCAATGGAAATGAATTATGGCTTTGAAGAGCCAAGATTTTTGTGATAAATTTGTATCAAGGAGTTTGAAAATGTGAAAATTAAACAGAACTGGCCAGATGTGTTTAGTGGTACGGACTTGCTCAGAAACATGAGAACCTAAAACAAATGAATGCTTCCACCTTCAAAAACAGGCTGAACTCTACCTGTCTCCCAAAGAATTGTATACTACTTTTGATACTTAGTGGTAAAACAATCCACTACAGCTGCTACAGCAATAAATTGTTAAAAAGAGAAATTATTAAAATTATATTTGTGTAAATTTTTCTACCTAGCAGAAGATGCGAAGTCACTTGAGGAAACTTGCAACCAAGACATAATACATGGCATCTCCTTTCCTAACAATTACAAAACAGCATAAAACCAGAACCAGACTCCAACTCTCTTCCTGGACAACACCACAAAACACTACTGAACACCATAAAAATCTTTAAAGATATTTACATATCATACATGGATTATTCACTGACGACAATATCTGTTTGGCAAGATCTCTGAATGATTAAAAGGAAGAAAGTACTAATAAAACAAATCCACACAAAAAGAAAACCCCTAAATTACTACAAAACAGATAAAATTGAATAACTCAAGGATATTTTAGACACAAAAAATAAAGGCTTCAGTGCTACAGAAGCAATAAGCCATACCCTGCACCCCTGTAAATACAGGGCCTGTATTTTCAACCTTTGGGGAATCTGATTTTGTAATGAATAGAAGGAACCATAGGACGTGAGGGGAGAAGCAAAAACAAAAATGAACAAACAGCCAACCACATCAAAAAACCAAAATTATTTTCCTGAAATCAAGGAAAAGAAGTCTTTCATCTCAATTTGTGACAGTGCCAGGGAGTTCCTTATTTTCATACAGACAACAGAAAACCCCAAAGAAGCAAAGAAATTTTCATTGCTTTTTCTAATTCAAGTAGTCAATTCATTCCTTTTTCTATAGCTAAAAACATACTACAAATCCAAATGCATATGCAATAAAAATATTAGAATGAGAACAAATCATTATTAAACTAGGGGTCCAAATTTTATTTTAAAAATTATTACTGCAAACACTAAAATGACACAAAGTAAAACACTTTATAAAAGTAGAAAATACTGATAGCAAGAAAAATTAAGCTAGACAAATTGTTTTGGAATGGAAACAAAATGAACATCGATTTAAATAATCAGATTTTATCCACAGTACAAAACCGCTGTATGTGGCAAAATGGCTTCAACTTTGTAACTAATGTATCTTTAAAGTTTATGTAACCCAGAAATTAAAGGTGACATTATTTCTTCAGTAGAAGTATGCTGGCTTTCAGTCTGAGTTAGTAACTGGAATACATACAGCAGTCTGTGTTTCAGAAATCACCCTCTTGTTCTGTAACAGGGTTTCTATTAAGAAGGGAAGTGCAGGGATAAAATTATTATTTCATGTGGCTTTACCTGACCAAACTACAAAATTTCAAGCTATTACTTGACAAAAAGTAGTGGTATTTTAACTGGGGAACCTGCAAGGAAATATCAGAAGTTAGGAAGAACATATCCTCTCTGTGATTAAGTATTTTAGCAAAATACATAGCTAAAAACCCCAGTGTTTTACAGCATCTGTAGAAGGTAAAGTTTTATCTTCCATTCTGTAATCTTTTCTAGGAGAAAACTGATGACTCCATGCATACTGAGGTTTCAGACTCACAGGCAAATGATGCAGAACATTTCTTCTCACAGAATGCGACCTCAATTCCTAAAGAGAGGGAAAAATGCTGGGTTGTTGCTTCCGTTCCAAAGTGTGTCCCACTTACTGCATTAATAATGCTTCAATGAATAGTTACAGTCCACTATTGCATCAGCTGGACAGACTTGGTTCAAACAGGAAAAACAGATTTTTCTTAGGGACCTAGGTCATAAAGCCCACAGTGGCAGGAAATACCCTCCTTTATTTGCAAGCATGGAATCTTAGAATGAGTTCAGAATGCTTTTACTAAAAGAAAAAAACCCCAATTTTGTTCATTGATCATAATGTCTTACTAAAGGATGCCAAGGTATTAAAGCAATTGTATCATCTTTCTAACTGGATGGAGAAAATTTATTTTTTACAAAGTATTCTGTGAAAACCTATGTAACCAATTGCATTTTTCTTTCCTTCAGCATCCTCTGAAATGTAGATTAGAGCAATGCTTTACTATGGGTACTCACAATAATGTTGACATTAAGTTTTTAGTAGCAGACCCATAAAACCTGAGCTAACAAACTGAAAGCTGTTTTATTTGTAAACTGAGAGGCAATGGACTGTGCTTACATAATTTGTCAGTGGATGCTACTAGCTGCTGACAAAAGGATGGCAAGGTGCAGAAAACACAGCTACCATTTTAGGTACTGGCACAAACAGATTTTAGAATACTTGTACTATTCTGCTTCTTCTTCCAAAGATCAAATTCTCTTACAATCCCCCTATCTCAGCTGCTCTATATCCCAAAGGTACACTGTCCATCTCTTTTACTCTTTACTTAACTATGTCATATGACAGACTCAGATTGTCCTTTTTTTCTAACCATTTCTTATGCCAGGCCTTTTCATCACTAACTTCTTTTCTGTTTTGTTAAATTTAACTTTTTACTCTCCTGTCTGGCTCTGATGGTTTCCTAATACAACCAGCTGCAGTTCATACACCTCTGTCAGGGTATCCAAACCACTATAATCAAGATAGCAGTCTCTTTTCATCAGCTACTAACTCTCCATCATGTTGTGCATTGCTTTTCAAAACTTCCAAGGTTCCATGCTCTTCAGTTTTCATATCCACTTTACAGGATTTCAACCCCAATGTGTTTCTCTTTTTCTTTAGTTTAACTCCTATTAGTATAGGTAGGACACAAACACATTCTCTTTGTCTACTGAGAAAATTATGCTCAGTTTTACACTGCTAGGCTTCTAATATTTGTTTAAAAGCCACAGCTGGGGGTAAATCATAGGCACATTTTAACATACAGCAAGGCCCTGCTACAAATCAGTGAACTGTTTAAAGGCTATCAAGTAAGAAATTTACTCTAATTTTAAGATGTGCAAAACACATATTCTTCCCCAGGCCTCCTTTCATCAAAATCCTAATTTTTTAAACAGTGTAAGCAACAGAGGCAGCATTTTCACAGTAAAAGCATGCTTGAGCACCTGCCAGAGTACAGCCCTATAAACACAAGCTACTGGAAATTGCACAAAATAGGGAGAGGAAAAAGGGAAGTTGTCAGTAGGGAATTAAAACAGTTTTCAGAAATAAAAGAATCATACATTGGTAGTACAGAAAATTTCATTCTTGCTGAAGGAAAACAATCCAAACCGATATAGAATTCAGTCAATTTAACTAAAAGGAAGGAGATTACACATACATTACCATCTCAGGGATGAATGACACTGATTATATAGAGTTTGGTTTATGAAGAGAATTATTAGCAAGTGTCAAACTGCAGGAAGCAGGCAAGTGATGCTGCAGACTGTGCTAGATCTGAGCACATCTTATTATTCACTAATTCATAAATAGCAAGCATTGCAATGAAACAACTGACCCCAAATGCCACAACTGGCAGCTGCTAGCTCTTATGGTGATGATGGATCTCAGCCACACAGGAAGGACTGGACACAAAAAAAAAAAAAAAAAAATTAATCAGTAAAGATAGACTAGAATGGCCCAAATGTTTAATAGTGAATTCTCCATAGGGTCATCAAGCAAAGAGAAAGCAAAAGAAAAAAACCCACTGAACTGAAGTAAGAGCAAACAAACAGAAAAGAGAAGTTTGCAAACAGGACGCAGAATGAAACCATGTGAGAAAAAGCATGCACTTCCTGTACCTTTCCATGGTAATATCCAATTAGCAACTGGAGTTTAAAACAGCCATTTTAGGGGCAAAAGACCTAGCTGCAGCTAGTGATAAGTCTCTTGGCAATCATATGACTAGAAGTTTAGATTCACATTTCTTAGACTAACATATCTATAAGCAAAAGGCTTAGCCTCTTTCCATTTCACTTACCTATACAGAAAACATGCAGCAATATTTTTGTTGCTTCAGATGGAACATCAGACAATATAATGCAGTACAAGTATAAAATAACTAAACTTTCCCCCAAATGATTACACCAGAACTGTTATGATAGACACAATTTATATCAATCTACCTGCATGTGTATCTATACAAACATTTACAAACACATGTATATTTATATGGCTTACACACACTGAACACAAATATTCCCCTATTACTCTTACCTGCAGAGAACAACAGTGCTATGTTCAGTTAAATTTACAGAACACTCACAATGCAAAGGCTATCATGCACCACTATGATGTGAATGCAAGCATCCATGAACTACAGCACAAATGACACTTTGTCTGGTACTGTTGATGCCACCCAAAACCACAGCTTGACACAAACTATGGGAAAAGCAGTAACTGCAACAGACTAGAACCATGCCTACCCCCCAAAGGGGACACTGCAGCTCAAAAGGATAGATAAAAAAAAAAAGCTAAAAGCACAAAATAAAACAAACTCTACCCACCCACTCCATCCATGTGCCCGAACCTTTTACACTTTGCTCACTCTGTAGACTGCAATTGTGTGCTCAGCTCCTCAGGCCTCAGGGGTCTCCCTCATAAACACACAAAATATACAACTAACATTTACCAGGCCAATGCCTCCGAACTTCAGATAAACACTTAACAAAACCAAAACTTAATTCACAGGTATTTGTCCTGGGCCTGAAGTCAAAGATCACAAATTTCAATCCTCACTAAAGTTCCCACTGTTACTATGGTCCAGGTAACTTTTGCTACCAGACACTATTTAACATATACACTTTGGAAACATGAAAACATTCCTATATCATCTTCTAATATGGAGATAATCTGAAACCTCCAGTAGAGATGAGAGATCTTCTCACTTCCTGAAAAAAAAGCATCACCTGGCAGCCTTTGAGAATGAATGTTAGCCTTATCCATTTGTACAGACGTGAATATCTGAAGTCATACGCTCATCAAGAGAGCATGCTGTTAATTGCCAAAAGAATTAAGCTTCAAGTAAATATATTCAATGTCATTAGCAAACATACAAACAACAGGGAGAGGATTAGCATTTTTGATTCAAACTTGATCTTAAATACCAAATTTGGATCTCAAAATAATTTATAGTTGGCAGTTGGAATATGTTGTTTTTTAATTTTCATTGGCACTATTAAAAACTTTGTACTAAAAAATAGCATTTTGTTGGCAAAACTCAATAGTTACTACTATTTGTACTGATGGTAGGACAGAAAGAATGATGTGCTGTGAGCTGCATTTGAAAGCTGTAAGAAGTCTACAACTGTCAAAATACCTGGATACCAGCTGTAGCATCCCACTCCCACCACCTGACTTACAGCTCCTAGGACAAAGCCCAGGAATTGCCCTGGGAATACACAGTGCAATAGAGGCAATTAGCAGATGACCTCCAAGGTACAGCCATTACTTCAGGCATTACTACTGCCACCACTTGGCAGTTTTCAAGCAGCAGATATGTTTGTTGGGGTATTTTAAGCAGACTATAGCCACCAGGCAGTTGCCTTCTGCAGCTGGGGAGCAGGTGGTAATACCACAGGCATTTGCCTAACACATAGCAGTGTGCTGCCAACATTTGCCTTTTTCAATCATTGATGAGAGCTCAGCCACAGACACACAATACAAGCTGATCATATTCATTACCTGGGAAACATATTCAAACTCCAAGTGGTATGTGAAAAGGTAGTATAAAAATTTTAAAGGGAAAGTTCTATCTTAGAACTACTAATTACTAGTAAATGAAGCTAACTAAATAAATAAAACTTAAACCACAAAGACTATTCAGCATCAACCTGCAATGAATAAAATTATCAGAATTCAGTAAGCCTTTAGAAGGGTTTAACTACCTGTGAATCTACTTGAGACCTTAACAGAGTGGAGTTTTAATTCTAGGTAACAAGACTTCTGAGGAAACAGGAAAGAATGAGCAAGAAATAGAGGGCACTTTATTCCAAGACGACATTTGGGTTACAGCCCCCTCTGCTGGAAGTACCCAGTACATATTGTTACACAATAGTCTGGAAAAATGTTACAAGTAAAATAAGTTTAAAATATGAGGAAAAGGGAGCTTACAACATGACTTGCATTCACTCATGTTTAGTCTTCCACTTGCAGCTGAGTAAGCAGCCCTCACAGAAGAGTAAGTGCCGTAATATCAAGAAACTGACAACTTTAGATCTCTGTCATCAAGCAAATCAGTTTTGACGTTATTTCATATATGGCATCAATAGCCTTATTAATTTAGGTAAAAGCACCTTAAACTGGAAACAGAAAAAAATCCAACAACTTTCACCAGGTGACATGGAATAATATTCAAATGGCCTTTCTAAATCAGAAGTGCACAAGGAAACACCCAGATGTGACTGACTGGGACAGCTCTTCATTCTCCATGTTTCAAAATTTCTTCATAACATGAGGTGCTTTTCTAAGGCTGAAGTATTGAATAAGAGGTAAAGACCCAGAGAAAGCAACAAGGACTTGTAACCATCATCTTAAAGAGCTGAATAAGGTTCACCATTTTCTCTCAAAATGTTTCTTATTTGCCGTTTACTTTGTAGCTCAGTCTTAAAATAACTACTCATGTTTTGACTTCTTATTAGTTTCTCCAAGAAGTTCCAAAACAAGTAACATGTTTGTCCCTCTGTAACAAAACTTCAATTGAAGAAAAACCTCAGCTTGTTTCCAATATTTCCCATTTCCTTATGTACCAATTAATTAAAGAAAGACTTTTTCAACCATTCCCCTCTTGTCTTACTGTCACTACTTCAAGAAAGAAGACAGCAATACTGCTGTGCTTGCTATAACTATCTTGGTTTGATACTCACAGCTGCAGGCATGGCTATGTGACTCTGGACATAGGGCTGGTGATGTAGTGTTTGAACTCCATGATCAGAATACAGCTGATACAACAAAAATACAAAAAATTAGCACAAAAGCTTGTTTCACAATGTTAAGTTTTTTAAGCCTTTCGTATGAATTTAGAATCCTTAAAACTTCAAATTGTGGGCTGAACTACTGACTTTTTTAAAACACAATTTCAATATTTAAATCTATGTTTTCCCCACTGATGAGCAAAGTTTAGTAAACTTAGTTTATCTTAAATCAGTGTCACAAATCACTTTCCTTGACAGAAGTAGCAGCTTCTCTATTACAAATTTCGCTCAGTTCTAATGGGAACAGTGTTTAAATGTGTAGACTAGCACATCAAAAATGTAATTCCCAGCAGTATCATACTAATAAAATATTTACATACAAGTAATACTGACTACTCTTGGAATTTTACACCATTCCTCTGAAATTTGACACACTGCTTCCTTTAACATGAACAAATTGCCTACCTGTAGGCAATTTGTACCTGTAAACCAAGAGCACATTACATCCAAATATTCTTTAAATAATTTCAACTATCTTCTTAGTGCTCATGGATTTCAGATCTTTGTACACCTTTATATCAAAATCATGAAATAGTACAGGTAAAATAGTACTGTTAATAATATTATTATAAAATATATACCAGGATTTATGCCCCTTCAGAAAGGAAGAAAAATCCCCATAACCCAAGCCTTGTATTATTCAGTACCTTTGTAGGGAAATTAAATTACTTCAGAATGTCAGAATTTTCCACTTCAGATGGCTGAAATACCAGTTTTGGAATTTCTCTTGTGGGAATAAAACACCCATTTACTTTTGGAACCATACTTGATTACTAGTATTATTAATTAGATGTCCTAATTTAACATCTATTTTGGCCTCCCTGTTCATGAGGAACAATTATTTGAGGAGTACCAATTAATACCAAAGTGAAAATGTGTGTAATTCAGTTTTTCCTGTAGCCATCTACTATAATTTTTCATATCCAATCATCAAGAGATTGATTGAATAAGTTTTTTTTGCTTACAGTTTTTGATTCTATATCAGTAACATTTCTAATGCTTAAGAAATTTTTAAAGTATAATAAAGCACTCTTAATTAATTCAGATCATCAGAATATTTAGAAACAAGCTTCTACTCAGAGAAGAATTACTTTAGAAAAATATTGTGGTTCAGGGATATTCAACCCAACATTCCAAAGAATGAACTCCCATTTTATTTAAACATTACTTGCAAACAAAACCAATTCAAAAGTCCTTATATTGCTGTCTGCAATACATTTGTGACTCTCTAAAATATTTCAGAATCAAAGCATTCTCCTACACAGTAATAGAAGTTCTAACTTGAGGACACCTGAAATTATTTAACATCAACATACGTACCAGAACAGTTGACCTCACTGCTCTAATAGCCAGTGCTTAAAATAAAAGATTGTATTTTTCAATCACGAATAAGCACTTTAATTTTCAGCACTTTTTTTTGCATTTTTTATAATACCTCAGGAACTGCAGCTTCCATTAGGAGAGGTGGAGATATACATCCACCTTCCTGGTTAATTCCTATTGGCTGATAAAAGACTTCAGATGGTTGCAGGTACAGAAGTGGAGGTGAAGAGGTAGGAGACTGAAATAAAACACATTATTCAAATAAATTTTCTAATTTAAGCAGGATAAATAGAAGAGCTTATTTTACAGTCTTTGCTACATATAAACAAAATATAAAGCTTTATTTTAAAGTGTCAAATTCATCTTTGATAACCTAAAGAGACTAAATGAGAGGGAAGTGGATAGAAAGGCCAGGTAGTAGGAGAAAAAAAAGTCCTTTAATTTTATGTGGTTTTCAGATTTTATTCACATTTTGGAGAGCATTGCAAAATCCTAAAACTTGTAAAATTCACATTTAATCTCAAAATCACAGAAACATACTTGAGTTAAATTTTCCCTTGCAACACAGTTACACTAGCAAAATAAGTTTTTTGTTTTAAAATAATTAGAGTATCTCTGTAATTCAGCATCCTGATTTCAAAGCAGTGGATTGCTCTATTAGGGTGGAACAGACCATAACTGGACAAGGCTGGCTGCTATTAAAGTAATGAGGCTGCATTGCAACAGCTCAAGCTTAAGAGACTTGGTCCTCCCTTCAGGTTCAAACACTTTAAGTTCCTCAAGTGTTCAGATTTCCATATTAAGCTGCTCTTTTACAAAACAGATAAACTCTCCCCACAAAATGACTAAGTTAACAATAACTTCTTCCTACTTCAAGGGCCTGGGTCTAATTTCACCCAATTTGTGTCCACGTGCTCCTGATAACTCTACCCCTATGAAATGTCAGAGTTGTCAGTTAATTACTAAGTTAATAGCTACTTCTTTAATCAGGTGAAATTTGGTAGTTTTTAACTGCTTCTAAAGAATTTCTTAGCTAATTTGATACAAATATTTTGCTAAATGGAAGGGGAGGGGAAGATGTTTTCTCTACATCAGACTTACATTTAATGCTTCAACAGATGTTACTTTATCCTTTCCATTGTAGCAGTAAATGTTGTAAATACATTACTAAAACACAGCAATTAATACTAATTTCAACCAAGTTGTGAATAGTGGGAAATCTCACTCTTAGATAAGCACAGCAAACCTTCAGACTAGGTGAAAAGTAATGGTAAAATGCTGCAACTACAACCTGTATTTACCTGTGGAACAGACCACTGCCACTGACTTGAAAGACACTGTGTTGGTGCCTAAAATTGAACAAGAAGCTGTCACTAATGTGGTGAAGAACAAATACACACAGAATGACTACTACTGTCAAATCTGTAATTAATTTTTAACTAAAAAGAGGAAATATGATTTTCATTAAGCCCCAAATTACTCAGGAACATGGTTTTATCTATTTCCACTCAGCCTCCAACTTGACCATTTCATAAACTTCAAAACTTAAGTCAGGTTCTCAACAGAGATGCTCAGAGCACATGAATCAATGGACCCAAGCTGGACCAGTAAAAAATGTGCCTTTAAGGGAAAGGTCTTTATTGTGAGAAGGGTCAAGTATAGGAAGAGGCTCTCCAGAAACATTGTGTGGAATCTTCATCATTGAAGCTACTTGAAACCCAACTGGACAAGTACCCAAGAAACCTGATCTAGCCAGCCCTACTCTAAGCAGGAGTCTGGCTTAGACGATAAGCCAGCTGTCCTGCAACAATCTTTTTTTGTCTTTACAAAAGAAAATGTAACTTATTAAACTTGCATGAAGTTACATAGCAAAATAAACTGTATTCTACTGAAAAATCTTCAATGAAATTAAAATATATGTTTCACACTACTATTACAAACTATCTCCTAAGAATAAACAGACCTGGGACAGTGCTGCAAATAGTACTGCATGGCTGGAGGATTAGTGATGGTCTGAAAATCATTTTCAAACAGATACCTGATAATGGTACGTAGGAGACTGATAAACAGGTGGAGCAACCATCACAGGTGAACTGGAAACAGAGCGAGACTTCAAAAGAAAAGAAGTTACAAATCTTAATGCAGCAATTTCATCAACTGTCACTCCTATTACACACAGCTCTGGAGTACTACGATACTGAACCACGCCCCTCCCTTTTGAAAATGATTCACAAAATTTTAACCTACACCCAAACTGCTTCAAATCCAGTGTCTCTAACAGCCTATGGTAGATCAAACAAAAATCTCTGGCATACCCACTCACACCTTCCTAGAAAGCACTAGGCCATCACTATCTAGAGACAGTAGAACTTATTCCTGGGGCAAGGCCCAGACTGATTATGAACTGTCCTGTTCAGTAGGTCACAAAGGAAAAGTGCTCTGTAGAAGCACAATAAACTGAAGTGTTATTTAAAAAAAAAAAACAAACAACCAAGCAACACAAAATAAAGTCTAATATAAGGAAGCCAATTAAGCATCTAGAATGAGGCATAGCTGAAGAAAATAAAGCAGAAGGGACTTGAGAACACTGCAGCTAGCCTGGTCCATAGAAAAGCATAAGTATCAAAATAAATTCCTTACTGGCCATGGCTGCTGAACAGGAGAGACTTCAGATGTATGAAAATAAGCCACTCCATTATGGTAAACGTATGGATATCCACTGGAAGTGGTCAAGTACATTGTACCAGCTTCTGGTGATACAGCAGTAGTTGCATACATTGTACCAGCTTGTGGTGTCACAGCAGAACCTGGAATAAATATTTAAAAACTTACTTGTAAATAATTTTTTTCAGATGTGTATACCAAGAAAAAAAAGAGAAGATCACTTTTGATCTTCACAGAAAGAAAACATTCAAAGGAAGGAACATGGAGCAGCTTGTCTAATGCCATCTCAATTCCCTCTCAAATACGATCATGAAAGCAGATGGCCACAGGATGTCTCCAGAGCTAGATGGGAAAGGCTGCAGAAGATGACATCCATACAAATAATTAAACACAACCCATAATATGGGGAGATTTCTGGAGAGAAAAAAAGACAAAATTAATTCTGCAGCTGAAGATGAAATCACAAAATAGTAACATAGTACAGAAAAAAATCAGGAAGAACACAATATAAACATCACTAAGTAAGTTTTAGTCTTTTATCTTGCCTTGCAAAGGTAAAAACCACCACTTAAAAACCACCCCAAAAAACACTTCATAAAATGAAGTGCCATTTTATGAACAGACAAAACACTGCAGAGACAACCAGAATGCTCAGTGGACGATGACCAAGAAGGGTCCCACAGAGATTCAAGAGCTTTTATTGATAGTAAGAGTTTGACTAATTCCTAGAAAAGCCTTAAGACACCTGGATACAACACAGATAATAGATTACCCATAGACAGGCTACAATGTTAGGATAACGTTAAGCACACCTCAGGAAAGCTAAAGGCTGTTTTAGTTCCAGTCAGCAATCTAGAATAGCACTTACTGCTATCTCAGATGAGGAGATCAACACAATCCCATGGCCAACAATCCTGTCCACTAGCCACCAAGTAATTGCACAAGTAACTGCACAAACTTTCTGCCAGTGTTGAGTAAATCTCTGGCAAAGAAAAAGGAAATCTTCCTCATCAAACGCAGAAAATTCACTGATGAAAAAATACATTTTGATGCTGGGGAAAAGCAAACCAAGTGGCTCTCCCAATTATGTTCAAAGCTCTCATCCCAAATGATCCTATGACAGAAGAGCTAAAAATAATTTTGCTCTGCAGTAGGAAAGACAAGCACTATATATGTGGGCTACAGAGGACAGTAGTTAATTGTCCAGCTCTCTAATTCTGTGTAATATAATGGAACCCACAGCTCTACAGTGACATTTTAAGTCCAGGTGTTCTGGCTTCACAAACCCAAGATGAGCTGCAGTAGGACAAAGCATTCTGGTGACAGATACACTGAGCATGAGAGCAGACTTACTGAAACCAGGCCCTAGGAAGCACCTGGATGGCAATATGATCCTATATCACAGATCTATCCTAGGCATGACAACAGGGAGTTGAACAGGTCTACAAATAAAGATCTCAAAAGAACGCAGCAGCTTTCTTTGAAAAGCTTTTTTTTAAAGATTTTTGGTTACCCCTCTGTTGCCTCATGTCTCAATTAAAACAGATATATGCCCCTTTTCTATCAATTTACACATTCATTACAAGAGTCAGAGGAAGGAACTCCCACAAGTCAGGCAACACAACTGAGAAAATACAAGTCAATGATGGAAAGTGAAATAAAGCATAGCAAGAAAATGGCATACAATCTCATGATGATGACTGAGCAAAGATCATACTGAATAATTTCTAGAGCAAAGAAACTATACATTTGGAACAAGTATTCCATTTCCCCATGGCAAATAATAACCCATACAATTACACAAGGGAAAGGGGCATACTTGGGCACAAGCAGGGGAGGAGGCAGACTTCCTGTCTTCAGCAAGCTTGTCTGCACCAACAGCAGCAGTGTATACGTGAACCACTAATAACAGAGCTGACAAATTAAAGAAAGCTTCAGAATTAAATCAACATTTTTCTGTATTCTGGCCTCAGAATGAAGATGAGCAAAAGGATGGGTTTTTCCTAACTGTTCCAAAAGGCACCATAGGACAAATACTGCAGCCAAGTCCCAAAGTACACTTCATTGCCTGCTGCACTTGAAAAATAAATCTATTTTACATTTCTGACACACAGCCCTTACTGAAGACAACTGACAGATCTCTTCTTAAAAGTTGGTGGTTTATAGCCTACATTTTCAGTATCCATTCAGTATCTTAGAAGAAACAGCTCAAGAAGAGAGTGGGGACTACAACCACGCACTCCTTATGATTTCTACCAAAGAAAGCAAGATGCAACAATCCTAATGGGTTTTAATAACAGAAAATAATCAATGAATAACAACGCCACTAACCAGCAGAGCCTGCTTTATCCTGTAGAACCTGTGAGGACACACTGAATGTTTAGATTTAAGATTCTCTCAGGCAACTTGAACTTCCATTCAGTTTGTTCCTAGATAGGTAATTCTCTCCAATAAAGTAAAAGAAACAACACACTGAGAGATAAAAGAACCAAGACACCATTAATCTATTTATTTCAACATTTCCACTTGCATGCATTTGCTTCCACTGCAAACCATTCTGAGCACGTGCCACACACAGCATTAATGCAGTGCAAGACCAGGTACATCTTGGTTAAAAACGTCTATTCGCATTGACAATACACCAATGCAAGTAAAAATACATACGAGCATTAGGACTCCGCACTTGTTTTCTTATTGCTGGTCCAATATTCAATTTCTTATCCTTATAGTTGAGCTTTTTAGCCTAGAATTAAAGAAATAAGACATTATTATTTTCTACACAGATCTAGGTATCTGAGAAGTGAAAAATAACTTAGTAGGTTAGACACTTGAGCATGAGAGCAGTTATGTTGAAACCAGATCCTAGGATATGTGTCTGGAACCTGGTGAAATTCCTCAAGGTCTGTTTTTAATACTAACACAGTTAGTAGACTGCAACATAAAAGGAAGTTCTAGAAACATTATTCAAAATAGAAGAGTAGGACAAAAGAAAAAAATAAAAATCAGAGGATGATCAGAATTTCATACAAGAAAAATCTTATATTAGATCTCTTGAAACCATTTTAACTATCAGACCAAACTTATCTTCAAATGCAACTTGGCAAACAGAGGACCAGAGTACTCAGGCCTAGTACAAAATCAATTAATTCATTTAAGAGACAAACATAATGGGGATTGTCACTTACATCTTGTAAAATCTTCTGTGCCTCTTCTTGGGTTTCAAATGTAACAAAGCCATACCTAAACAAAAATGACAGCAGCTCAGCCTCTAAAGTCTGTATTTACAAACACAGCACATACTTACTTGATGTACACTACAAGTGGCATTACAAGGCAAATTAATGGGTAAAAAACAACCCTAGAAGTAAAGATTGAATTAACAACTGCATTCTTAGCACCTTTTTAATTACATTCAAGTATGTGGCAATATACTACCAAGAATGACCAGCTGTTCTTGTAGCCTATGCCCTAAATTCCTTCATTGCTATTAAAAAAAGATTTTGATCTAAACCTTTCACTTCTTGAGGTGACAAAGATGAGACATTTGGATTTTTTCCAAGTTAATATTTTACTGTAATTCATAGTACAGCTCCCACCTACTTCAGCAACAACTGTGAATGCTCCCCACTGCCACAAACACAATCCACTATTTTAAACTGAGTTCTCAAAAAAGCAGTGATGCAGCCATTATCTGTGAATTTTCCTGTAATTCTTAATAGGATTAGCATTAAAAAGAGTTCTGTGGAGATCAAGGATGAAGCAATTCTCATACTTTGTGACATAGCATGTCTTTGACAATACCCCTTCTAACTGCTGCAATAAATCAAACAGGCTTTCCACTCAGAACTCCTGCTTTTCCAACCCCCTCAAATCATTCCCAGAGTAATCTTGGTGGCACTGCCAGTGCAAAGTAAGTATCTGAATGTATACAACACATACATACAAAAACCCAAAAAACCTTCCTCCCCCTCCAATAAATCTGACTTCACAGATTCAAAAATATTTGAAATTTAGGAAATGTGTATTTTTGTGCACATGGTTTGTTAAGGTCATGGCTCATTTCTCAGGGTCACATTACAGAAGGTACGAGCTCCTACCCCTCCGGCCAGCAGATCAGATTTTGCAATACAAGGTTATCATTCTTTGTGAGCATTTGTATGTTAATTTTAATACAGAACTTCAATAAATCTGACCAGCTGTACTTTCAAATTTGTGGGCTTTTCTTGTATTGGCATCTCTTAACTGGAAACATTTCCAAGTTCAAAGAAGACAAAGTATTCTCCTGCTTGGGACGTTACCTACACAGAATTTTCATTCTGTACACTGTTTGGATAATAAACTAATAGATGTAATCACAAACTTGTAAGTTTTTAAAATAATTTGTCAAGCAGAAGCAACAAAGCCTGTGCTTGGAGTTCAGTAGAAATCCTAACAGCATGGAAAGTAATTATTTTCCAACAGATGTGCTGTGAGACATAAGTTGGTAATCACAACTGCATAATTATTATGGGCTATATGGACACACACACATGCTATTTTCAGATACTTCTTGGAACTTCTTGGAGTTTACTAAAAGGGCAAGAGGCTTGGTGACAGATCTGGACCAAATTCCTGAAGTCATGCAAGTGCACTCTGTGCCAAGAGCTGCAGCTCAGCACATAACTTGCTGACACATGTTAAGCTCTGACAGCATTAAACTGTCCTTACTCTTCAGGAGAGAACTTTAGAGGTGAACTCTCATGCACACTCCTTTTTGCTTCAGCCCTTCTTCCTCCCTTTGGCAGTGCACTTCCCCACCTTATTGACATCACCTTCCTTTGGGTTGCAGCAATAATTTCACCATGCAAGCTTAATATTTCTCTGTATTTGTTCTTTGTCATTTCTCCTGACTTCCAGTCTCAGTCTCCATTGTAAGTAATCATGATTTAATATCAGATTTGTCCCCTATGCTGCTGTTCCAAAAATCTTCACACAAAAGTCTGTTACTGCCATGCACTCCAGCACAATCGGGTGTATCTCAGCTCTTCCTCCACTTTAGGCTCCTTTCCATACTGGCTTTCAGTAATAAAAATATATTTAATAACTAAATAACCTTGCTAGGATAATCTACTTAAGTAATAGTCACTAAGAAAACCTGAAAAAAATGGAAACTATTAATTCTGTCCTAGCTACACACAGCTTCATCTTATAACATGACTAAGAGTTTTAGTTATGCAAATTGGAGACATTTATATAGAGATATTAAAGGGCAAGAACAGATTTTCACACACATGGAATAACTGAAACATCAGTGATAAAATATTGTGAACTATAAAAAGGAAATTTACTATGGTCAGCTTTCTGTTATTTTCAATTTCCACAATACACTTATTCTTCTATACCAACCCCTTTGATACTCCAGCTCTGTCATTTATTATCTTCACTTCTGTCACACTGCCATACTGGGCAAAAAACTTCTTCAGGTCATTTTCATTAGTCTAGTACAGTAAATCAAGAGGGGAAAAAAAAGGAAAAGTTGGTTTGCATAGTTATTCAATTAATTAGTTCAATGTTTACCTAAAGACTATTAATGGATGTACTTTGCTACAAACTAATTATAACCCTGCTTATGAAGACAGAAGAATGAGTAAGTATGAGCCTCAGGGCCCACTTAACTACTACATTAATTATTCAACAGTAATTCTAGAAACTTCTCATTAGTAGATTTATGTAACAACTGTCCTTTTACAGTTAAGATCAATGAAGCAGGTGTACTAGATCCAAACTTTATTTTCTGTTAATTACACGCTAGAGCAGTTTACAGTACAAAAAATCACTGCCATACTTTCAACTGCAATACAACAGAGCATATAGATATACACAGGCCACATAAATCCCCCTAAACCACAGTGATTTAGCGGTCAAATCCATTCAATATACCATTATCCCTCCTGAAGTGTTTTTAACATGAGAGTCTGCAAATACATACAAGCACACAACACAAACTCCCCACTGTAAGAAAGAAAATGTTATTCCAATGGAGAGTGGTCCAAGTCAACTTGGAAGGAACTGCCTCTTTCCAAGTATGCAGGGAATAAGACAACTTTCTAATGTAAAGACTCACCTAAGCTTTGTGAACACTCCTCTGCCTTCTATGAATATTTTTTTACAATGTAAGCATATATCACATATGATGCAGTAAGCATCACTCTTGAGTTTTAAGTTTTATTCTGTATAGCCCTTAGTTAATGCTACACCTAACACTGGGAGAAGCACAGTTATATGCACACACCACTCATCTATACTCCTCCTTACCTTCAAGTATACCAAGTATTGTTTTACTTCTAAGTTAATGACTTTGACTGTTTGTATACAATTTAGGGAATCCTCTCCGGCACATCAAAGGTTTATGTGCCTCATCCAAGTCTGAAATTGATCAGTGCTCAAAGTACTACCCAAGGACATAAGGGCTTGCTACACA
Organism: Agelaius tricolor; assembly: GCF_023055355.1. NCBI lineage: Eukaryota > Metazoa > Chordata > Aves > Passeriformes > Icteridae > Agelaius > Agelaius tricolor. Next base: position 8,216,115 of record NW_027269270.1, read on the forward strand.
GAACTATGAATTTGGAAAGACAAAGGTTTACATGCAGAGCACTGCATTAATGCAGAATAAGAAGGAAATGCTGTTCTAAGATGCACAGTGAAATCTGCAAGCATCTGAGCAGACATAATATTTAGAAACTTAGCAGAAACACATTCAGGACTTGCCTTGCCTTTTCCTGCTTATGATAATAGAAAGGCCCTTGTCAGATTCTTTAAGGAGGGTAAACGCTTAGGATTAGCCTTTGTCAGTGACACATGGCCTGCACCACTAAAGATGCATCATCAGACCAAGATGAAAATGTTCCCAACTCTAACTTCCCTTGCTGAATTGTTTCTCTAAATTTGAGAGACCAGGTGTTTCCTCTTGCAAACAGGAATCACTGCCATGGTGATAGACAAAATGGCAAAATCATAAAAGAACTTGTTAGAAAGCAAGTAAGTTTTTGTTGATTAACTGTCTCCCTTTCCCACAAAAATGAAGTCAACAGCTTTTGCATCACCCCAAGTGACTTGAATAAGACCTTTGGCTTAAAAAAAATGCCAAAAATGCCGATACTTTTTGCCATGAGATTGCCAATAGAAAGCAATTCAAGCCTGACATATAAACCCTATGAGGATGAGATCAGAAATTTAAGGCTGTGTTTGATATAAAGAATCATACCAAACGGAAAAGCAACTAAAATGGCTAAAGAGGTTTCATCCCTTCTATTTCCTCGCCCCTCTGCAAAAAAACTCCATCCTCTTTATGATTACAAACATGCTTAAACTGCTGTTGAAAATACAATTTCATAATAAATTTTGAAGTATCAGCAACTGAACCAAGTCAAGAGACCCTTCACAATGAACAATAAGTATGATAATTAATAAAAATGTTGATTTAGCCAGAAAAGTATTTTAACCTTTGAAATTGCAGTGAAGACAGAAGAGTGCAAGAGAAGTCTTTTTATAGATCCAGAAATTTGCTTACTATTGGTGCAAAAAGCTACTGTGCCACTTAATGAAGTCTAAATGTACTGAAGGTCCTGTAGATCTTAGAATATGAACCCCTCTGAATTATCTCTGCCAAATAAAATAGAAGATTCTGGAATTTCTGGCACTTGTTATGTAAAATAGTCTAAGTGAATTGTCAATTCTTGTTCCTCTTCAAATGAGCCAGTACTCAGAAGGTCTCAGCCTAGGAGGATTGATGCAGAGAAAATACTCTTGGTGGGAACAAAGCAACAGCTAAGCAAGCTAAGCATGTTTTGCAAAAGTCAATGGCTTAATTAGTTATCTAAAGGGGGAAGAGAGAAAAAACCTTAAGCTAATCACAAATGTTAAAAGCAACTGAACAAGGTGAGTGTCCAGTCGGGTGTCTGTCTCTGCCCAGACACGCGTAGGGTGGTCCTGGGGCAGCCCACGCTTCAGAGGACGAGTCTGGACTCCTCAGTTTTTTGGTCTTCAGATTGTTCATTATTTCTTATCTACAGAATTTTCTTTCTGCCCAGCAGAGGTCTGACCTGCAAGGCAGCCAAGGGCACTCTGAGCACCCACGAGGCGGTCGTGTCTTTTTATACTAAAAACTACGTACATCATATTTACCTTTATTTCCCAATACCTTTCACCCGTATTAGCAAGTGCACCTTCACCATGGACCAATCCCCAAGTGCCAACATCACCACAAAAAATGGATGACAAGAAGAAGAAAGAAGAAGGACAAGACACGCCTCGATCCCTCCATCTTGTCTCCATAACCCCCCTGTACCAAAACCCTAAAATCTACATCTCACCCTGTAAATACATCATTCCTGCACCATTCACTCCCAAGTGACTCTCATGTCCTCAAACAGGTGGCACATCCCTAGAGGGATTGAAGTCAAGCCACCAGGCACTCCTGGCAACATTCCAGGATTTCTGAGCCCCCCCAAGGGTTCTCTCAGTAACTCTGGACATCCAGAGTGATGTGCTGAGTTCCCGCAGGTGAGAGTGGCCCAATGTTCACTGCTCTTTAAAGATTTTAGGGAACACACAAAGGCACAAGCATTCTAGGAATTAAGATCAATATGCAAATTACCCAGAAAAGCTTACACACTTCTTTTAAAAACAAACTCTTGCCTTTAAGAAAATTACTATGGTGAGGAATATGCCCACTGTAATTGTTTGTGTAAACCAGAAGTGTTAGAGGAACAAAAGCCACTGAGGTTTGCTCCACTGGCCATATGAAACATTGTGACAGTTTATTAAATTACACTAAGTGGTATACATAAACAAAACGTTCTACATGTTTTTCTTCCATCAGCTCTGCTGATAACAAAGCTATTTATTTTGAAAAAAGAAAACTCTGAAGAACTGGTATATCAAAAGCTTCTAGTAGCTAGGTGTACAGAGTCAACTTTGTAGGACTGTTATGGAAATCAAGGCTTAAAGCTTTATCCTCTACTGTAGGTTTGGCTATTAAAGTGAAGAGGACTTACCAACAAAACAAATACACATGACTGTGTCTCTCTTTTTTCCCTGTTGATTTTTATACAGTTATAAATTATAATTTAACAGCAAAAAGAGGGAAGAGTACCTTAAAATCAATTCCTCCAACAAAGACACGATTTGGGGTAACTGTTCCAAACCTTGGAGAACCGATCAGATTGTTTAACCTCACCGGTGACACAGTGTTGGGACATGAAGGTAAAGATTCTGTTTGCATCTGATCAGTGGCCTGCTGATTGAAAGAAAACATTTTCAAAATCTTACTCATTATTTATCAGTAAATGAAACAACTCTCAACAGACAATGCATACAGAATTTTTCAGAAGGCACAGCAGATATTGAACATTAACCATGTATATTTATTCAGAATGAAGCTCAGTGTTTAAACACAAACTCAATCTTAATCAATTCTGTAACTTGGTGAATACACTATGGTCTGAAGTCCAATGTTAAACACTTCCAAACAGGACACCAATCTTGCTTCAACTTGCAAAGCACCCTGCTGCATGAATTTCTGGTTATGAATTCTATTATACAACATATCTTCTCGCTCCTAGAAGCCCTTACTTTTAACCTACACAGAATGGACATTTTAAGCTCAATCTATGCTCTCACACACATCTACACAAGTCTATTCTCTGCAACAGCCTCTGATTAATTTTCCAAGCGCTGAGCACCCATAATTCTGCCACAGGAAATCAACAATCTCCACACACCCGATGAGAACAGGTCTTGAAGACTGGTATTTTAATTCAACATCCTCTCAGCCTACAAACACAACACAGCGGGCCGAACAGAAATTCCCTCTGCAGAAGAACAACCAGATTGCTCTTGCCCCAGTAAAAGAGCATAACACAATGGGATGTCATGGAAACCATTATTTGGTGAAGCCTGCCTGATGTTTTAAGTTCCACCATGCTTACACCTGTGAACAGTGAAACAATTTAATTGTAAACTCTTTTCAAAACAAAACAATACTGCCTTACAAAGTCAACCCTAACTGTGAAGATGATAGCTGGAAAGCAGCCGTGTAGTATTGTCACTAACTTCTCCAACAGGATTATTTAATACTTCTTTAGCTACCTAAGAGTTACTCCTACTAATTCTAAGTAATGGGTTAATGCTATTATTATGGATATCTGAAAGACAATAAATCCAGCTTAGTTCATGCAATTTCAGTTTTAGAGAAGACACAAGTCCTTTCCAAATGTACTAAAACACATACACTTGGGGAAGAGAAAAACCTGAGGCTTTTAACCCAATCTGTTCAAGAGACTCCAGTATGCATCTCTCCTACTGGGAATGCTCTAGAGCACTAACCTGAACCAACCCCACCTCTAGCAGGCAAGGAACCACTACAGTCCCCAAGAGGATTTGTTTTTGCAGCAAAAAATTCCTGAAGAACAAAACAGGTTACAGTCTCCATCTCTCACAGCAAACTCCAACTGTATAATCATCTGGCAACTGTGTTCGGCACACAAACTTCTGGATTCAACTATAACAATTAGCAGTTGACAGCACAGCCAAAACGTATTCCGTACCTCAAAGAGGCCAAATTGCATTTTCTCTATACATGTTTTAAGAGCCGATACATTAAAATAAGCCACAAACGCAAATACCCCAATGGAAGAAATGAGGAATTAAACATACCACTTATGAACTCACAATAGTAAATACGGTAAATCCCAGTGAGTTTAAAGTGTTACATGTTAAAATTTGCATTGCGATAATCACCTCTTTATCATCAGTGTGGCAATAAGAAAACAGTATTTAAAAGACCAAATACGTGCCATCACCACATCACTTGCCTAAATATTTGTTTCTACTGTTTTGTAAGCTTCCTTTTTATCAATTTCCCCAATTAATACGGATATTTACATCCATCAATATTTTTATCGATTACTTAGTGCGTCTGGCAGCTGTTCGTTAGCAGAATCGCAATATTCACTTTACACTGAGCACACCCCCAGCCAGACAACCTAACTCCACGAAGGCCTGGTGATTAAGCGTACTTCTCTCCCTAAACACCTCTGCTTTCCAGAGTCCGTGTGCTGGAAGGTCCGAGCCAGACCCCGTTGCCCCGGCACCGTGTCCCGCACACCCGGGGCCGCCAGCGGCTTCTCCACAGCCTGAGGCCGCCACTGACAAAATGGCGGCCCCGCGCGGGCGGGCGCGAGCCGGGGCGCCCCAGCGGGACGGCCCCGCTGCCCGCCCGCCCTCCGGGGCGGCTGCCCGGCCCCGCGGCCCCGCCGGGCTCCTCACCGCGCCCTCGGGATCCATCGGTCCTCGCAGCCGCCTCGGCCCCCGGCACGTTCCCGGCACGCGTCGCGCTCCTCAGCTCCGCCTCGCGCCCAGCTGACGCGCACCCGCAGGGGACGGGCCTGCAACGGGCGGGGGAGGCGCAGCCTGGAGGTTCAGCGCGACGGAGCGGCCCTTCCCTCGCACGCCTCAGCTCGCCTTCCGCGGAGAAATCTCCTCTTTCTCAAATCCTCTCCCCGCAGTCCCCGAGTACTTTCACGGGATCGCTGCGACGGGGCGGCCAGGCGTGCTTCTGTCCCGGCACCTCCCCGCCTCAAGGCCTTGGGTCTGCCGGTGTCCCCGCGCCTCCCGGAGCGGGCTCGCGGCCGCTCCGCTGCGCAGAACCCCAGCCGCTTGTGCCGATGCCCCGACGGGTGTCGGGTGGCCCGGCTGCTCTGCGCTCCCCGCGGGTACCGTGGCAGCACCGGGGCGGGTGGTCCGGGCTGGCTCCCCGCGGTGATAGTTCTGAGGAGGGTGTCGGTACCACCCCTCGGAACCGTGCTTTGAAGCTCTGAGTCAGCCCAGGAACCTCCCTCCAGCAATTTCCCTATCACCTGGGGAGGCAAATCCCAGCTGGGTTTATCCTCCCAACTAGGGTGTGAAACGGGGAGGAAAACAGGGTAACATATTTCATCTGGCCTCTGTGGGAGAAAAACAAAAATGTCCGGGGATGTAGTTACCTGTGTTTGGTTTACCAGGCTATACTTGATGGGTGTTAGAACACAGTTTAGACTGAATAGCCATCAGTGTGAAGTAGAAGTCCTATTTCAACTCAAACAATCTTCCTAAGATTCCCAAAAGACTCTTGAGTAGGCAGGCTAGGGATGACCTTGGAGATAAAATTTCTGGTCTGCTCAAGAGAACTGGAAAATAGCACATTAATGACCACCCCCCAAAATACTCAAAATATTCTTTTTTCCACCCTTCCTGAACTGGAGGAGAAGCACCAACAGTAATGCTTGTGTCAAGTGTACTTCTGTGGTCATTTACTGAACTGCACTACAACCTGCCCTCCTGTTCCATGATTTCATCCTGTCTGCAAATAAATTTTGACCTTAAAATATCTCTGGAATTAAACTGGTCTGAAAAAAAAAGAGTCATTCAAATGACAAACTCATAATCAATGCAGGTATGAAGGTGCAGCCTGACAAAAATCCTTGATCTGATGACAGCAGGAGCTGATATTCAGACAAATGTATGCTGAGAGAACCACACCAGAGGGAAAACTTTTTCAAAGTGGTCAAACATGCACAGGCTAAGTCACCCCGAGACTCAGTGTCAGGCTCACTACTCTCATTAGTTACTTGTAGGAGGATAGAATATAAGTAAACAAAAGTAGTATAGAATGTTATCTTAGCCCCTAAAGAGTTGCAGCCGAGCCAATTATTAAGGATTAGGAGCAGGCCTGATTTTAACAGGCCACACCTGTAGCCAATAAGAAGAGTGTTATAAAAGGTAGATTGGTTGGTTAAGGGGAATTGGAGTCAGTTGGCTGCTGTGAGGACAAGGGGGAGTTAGTGCTTAGAGGAGCTTCCTATGAACAACATCAAGGAGGTATGAAACTCTAGCAATACAGAGCCCTTGTAATATAATGACAACAGTTACTCTTGTGGTTTATGTTTTCTTGCTGCTTTAAAATAAAGACTTCAAGGAAGAATATCTTGACAATGTCTAGCTTATATTTTAGTTGAATTCAAATATTTGTATTGTGCTTTATGCATATTATACCCATCCCACCTAAACCAAACAGCCCTTCCCATCATGTAAGACTCCCTGAGGGACAGCAGACTTGCAGTCCTTATGGGACTCTACACTGCTCCTTTTTTGGTGTTGCTTCAACACCTATCAGTTTCTGTAATGTTACTCTTATTACACAGAATAAAAACCCACAATCCTAGAAGAGTTTCTAATAATTCTGTGCCGGTAATATATAACAATATAATGCTTAACTCTTACTATTGGTTTTTGGGTTTGGTTTTTTTTTTAGCTGAGAAAGTTGTATAAAAGTAAGGCAATTTTAGCAGAGCTGATAGGATTTTTTAGAAGTACTTATTTTGTGAGATTACAGCACTCTGCTGAATTGCATTCATTTTATGAATATTTATCAGACAGCAACAAAGCTTATCCTGAGAACAGCACTACATTTTAATGATGTGAAAGGCAGAATAGCCCAAGCCTTTCATGTGCTTCATATCTTGATTTGGAGAATTTAAAGTGAGAATAGCTGAAAGAATAAACAAACATTCAGAGACATAAAAGTGTATTTTACAGTTTTAATTGTTGTATCTTCTACATTATACCTCCTCCTTTAGTTAAGAAACCCAAATCTGGGACATTTACATTTAAATTAAGACAATTGTGACAAAAATGGGACTTTTGCAAATAAATGAGAGAGACTGAGCTATTTTTTACTGTGATGCTTTAAAACCTGAAAATTCAACACACCTATAAATGTAGCAAGATTAGGAGAAGAGCTGGTAAATAAAATACTCCCATGTATACAAGATTTGAATATCACAACAAAGGCTGCTGGGCTGCCCTGGTACTGCATGGCTGCTTCATTAAGGGAATTGTTTCCTGGCTGAGGGAGCCACCCTCAAAGGAAGTCAGGAGTGCAACTGTTTTTCCTGATTCCACAAGTCAGCAATATATACAGCATGAAATTATCTCCCCTGCTGTTCTCTCCCACAAATTAAAAGGCAGTGCTGGACAGTAAGAAGGCAGTAAAAGACAAGAGTCTGACTATGCTGGTTCCTGTAGGTTTTTGCCTTTTGTCCTTTTTTTAGCATCAGAGAAAGAGGTTAAGTGAGGAAAAATAAACCAAAGAAAAAGCGAGAGAAAAATAAGGAGAAAAAATTAATTGGGAGGAGGAAAAGAATTCTCCAGGCAGAAAAAGACAAGTATATTTTATGAGTAATACATGGGCCTTACCACAAATTGCTATTTCACTGATTCACTGACCTTGAAAAGACATGCTACCATTTTTGCTACTATTATTTTTATCTGTGGATAACAACACTAGTTTTCCCACCAGCCTTTTAAGATTCTTTCATGGAAATTTAAGCATTAATATGTCCTTGTCAGAAGGCGTACCTCATGAAAGATTACTTACTTCCTGCTCTGAAGTTCATAATAATGTTTCTTAGGATGGTACTAGAAGATTGGCTTCTGTCTCTGTTGCATAAACAACTGTATTAAAAGAAAAATATTTATCTTATGTAGATGTACACACTGATTTCTCTTACAAGCTTGTGACTGGATTCTCTACATTCTGAGCCCAAACTGAAAAACCCAAGAGCTCTTAGGTCTTCAAGGACTTGGAGGAGGCCTCTTGAGGGAGTTAACAGTGCTTAGAAGCACTGATGATGGTCACCTAAGAAGTTCTCTGTGTAAAAGTTATGGTCAGTGCTATGTGAAAAATGCAGAAGTTACTGGTAAGTTCTCCATTTATTCAAATGGCTGTATTTCTTTTATATGATATTTCCATATTGCAGGCCCTTTTCCCCACAACATTCCCTTTTTGGGTTGGGCACATCTCTCTTCTCTATGAGCTGTGACTTCTCACGCCCTCCCAGTTTCCACCCTTCTCTCTAACCTTTGTCTCTAGCTCCTACTTTGTTTCTGGTTGCCCTAACAACACTCCTGCTCATCTCCTCTTGTCTCTGTCCCCCTTATTTAAAAACAATTAGTAGATACATAGGAAGAACTGAAAGCATTGATTTTTAAAATGGATTGCTATTATTTTCCTACTTAACACTGAATTTGAAGAGGTTTTTCTATATTGTTTCAGTTAGAATCTAGCTTTATGAGATCACTTATCTCTGTGAGTGATTACAGGATTTTTATGCTTGTTTCTATATTATTTTGCTCAATTTGCAATTCACTCTTTTTCCTACATTTGGTAGAATACAGTCTCAGGGCATCTGTGAGCTCTGAAATGTTTTTTACCTTTTGCTTTCCGTTCAGTTCAAGGGGGTTTAAGTGTTTGGACAAATAGGTAATTTAAATTCAATTTGTTTTATTTGTAGTGGCTCATAGGAAATAATCCAGGGTAGTTTTGGCCCACACTATGGACCTTGGGATTCACAAAACAAGAGACATCATTCTCCCATTTTTCCTTAATTTTTTCCTATCCTCCCCCAAATCACAAACCTTTGAAAAGTGCTATGTTAAAGTATGGCTCAGTGAAGCTCATTGTGTATAATATCTGCTCATAAAACCATTTCTTGGCATCTTTGAACATCAAACATGCAGCGTATATAAAAGAAAAGCTCTGCTGCCTTTTGACATCTGCATAGCCTGAAGAGTTAATACACCTGAATCTCCTAAATCTTGCTACCAAGTCTGATTATACCTCTAAGATAAGATGAAGAGAGGGTAGCTGGTTAGAATGAGAGGATTCTTCCAAACCACAAAGGAAACAGGTGACTCTAAGTTTGCCCAACACATTTTATTAGTGATTAGTCTGTAAATCTGTGTATTTGGGAGTAAAACACTCCTGGCCTTGTCTTTGCAGAATGATTCAATTGTGCTAATCCTAATGTAAAGTACAGTGGGAGTTAGGATGGCATATAGATCTTAACCAACAGCTGACTGAACCCCACTCAGAAAAGACACAGATAAACAGTGTTTAACAATTCTTCCAATTTATGCATCTTATACTCCCACAGTGGCAAATTTGAGGAAAATAAGCTTACTTAGATTAGTCATTAGGCTTTTTTCCCCACATCCTTCTAACCTGACATTAAGAAACATGAAATTTTGCAATAAAAGATTAAGTACACTTCATCCCTGATGGAAAATATTTTTAATCTTCTTAAAATCCTGTTCAATTAATACCAGAGGAATTTAAGTTATTTTGAGGATTACATTGTGATCATAATCAGCTTGCTTTTTTTTTTTTTTTTTTTTTTGAGGTGACTTTTCTTAATGAATTGAGAGGGGCCAACTTTACACATATGAAAAAGAACTAAATATAAAATGTTTTTAGCAGTTTTCAAATTCATGTAACCCTGTGTTTGGAAGTGGTATCAAGGACTAGACCAGCCTGCATATAATTTTATCTTCAGTTTAAAAAGGAGGACTTTACATGGTATTTTTTCTCTGTTTGCATATACTACCACTTTAGTCAGTGTAGAAGCTGTCAGAAATATTGCTGGGAAATACTGTCTTGACTTTTTCTCACAGGAAACCAACTTTCTTTGACATGAGGCAAATGTGGGTATAGCTCTTTCCTTGTGAGGCCAGTCAGGCACAGGTGATCTAAAGACAGCAATGTACTTTTAACACTTACTTGATTCAGGTGCATCTGGTTTAGCATTTTTGTTTGGATCAAGGGGCAGTTTTGAAGCAGATCTCTGGATTATCCTAATTTACCAACTTGGTTCACATCATGGAGTAGTTTCTGAGTGCAAACTGACCTCTCAGTTGAAACCATGAGCTGTTGTTATCTTCTCCAATGTACAGATCTTCTGTCCTTGGGACTGGACCTGTACTTTCACCGAAGTGCCAATGGAATGGATTTCAGGCTCTCATCACCAATGCTCTCCCCACACAGACCCACTACTATTGGGTTATTTGATACTTTCCCTCACATCCTTCAGGACCTTGCAAAAAGAATTTAAATGAATTATTTTCTCCTGGTGGTTAGGCTATTGCATAGCACCTCAATGCTCCAGGATACTCACAATTAACTTATGTCCAAAACTAGTTAGGCAATGCAAAATATCTTTCAGAGAGCACATGTTAGGAGGAAGATTGTATGATTAACAGACAGAAGAATAGTCTCAATTCCATTCTCAGTATATTGACCAGATTTTCTCAAAACTCTTTACATTATTCCTTCTGATGTTGGTAGCACTTACCTTCTGAGGTAGTAAGATTAGAGACTGTAAGGGTAGATTTTGAACTAGAATATTACCAGAATACTTTCCAGCCTTAGTAGGATGAATTCCTGGCTAATAGGTATCATTTGCAACTAATGCTGCTTCCCCAGCAACTGTGCAGTTCATGATAAGCCAAATAATCCCAAAAAATTGCAGGTAAGTGTGTGGGTGCCATGTACATTTCTAACTCTGAATATATCCATTGAGCTAGCAAGGTACACAGTACACTTGAACCTACTTTTAAGCAATTACCAAAGAATGGAGGAAATGAAATACATCTATTGGATCATACTCTTCACAGTAGTTAAGAAGTTCACATAGCCTGAAAGTTAGCAACAACTACAATTAAATTTCTATGTATGTGTCACAGCTGAAGAAATACTAAAAGCAATGATCAGAGGAGTTAAAAAGAACTCTGAAAAACAGTCATTGGTAAATGTTCTCATTAAGTGGAATTACACCTACCTTAAAAAAGAGTCATTATTATTATCATTAGACTTGAATAAGAATTCATTGTCAAGACTCCTTAAAATCCTCAAGAAATTTTCTGCTATAATGTATATGGCATGCCTTCTCTTCCCTCCCTAAAAACTAGACAAAAACTAAACATGGCAACTTGAGAAAGCTTCACTATTTGCACAAATGAATAAACTGTTTTACCTAGATTGTAGCATGACTTCTGGCATCATTTCAGGCTGTCCATTAAAAACCTTATTTTCAGTTACTTGTTAATGTCTCAAACTTCAATCACTGTGGCCAAAAAATCTGAAGATGAGTGTGACTTATGACGTGAATCTTCATGTAAGTGAACTTAATTCTTGGCAAACATCCACCCTTGAAAATCAGATTGGAAAAAAATGGTTACTTATTTACAAAACTAAATAAGACATTTTACTGTTCTCCCTTAAATTTCTAATGTCACTTTCTTCTTTATACCTGCTGCCAAATTTGGTGGAAGAATCACTTTCTTACCAGGAATCTACCCTTTCCTGTCTATAAAATTTGGTTCAATTGTTGCTACCTGCTATGACTGTTTACAGAATCTATCTCTAATTTTACCCCACTTTTCATTCCAGGCTTTACCTAATCTGGGCTCCACTCAGGCTTGGGCCTGTGTCTATATAGTAAGCAGAGGCTGTGAAATAGGATCAAATATGATATAATTTGAGGTCCTGATTTTACCATTTCTCACACTTAATTGGCATAGCTTTGGGGAAAACAATACTCCTAAAATAAAGGATTATTCCTCAGAGGTAAGAATTTGCAGGAATATTCTATAACAACCGCATTTTAATTATTAATAACACTGGATTTGCCTGAAAGTATCAGCAGACTGAAAAGAATTCCTCAGTGACTTCATGTGGAATAAGAACATAATTAAGACAGAGGCATATCACAAAAGTCTCTCTTGTTAAGTTAGAGAAGACACAACATTTTTACTACCTAGAAGATACAATGTGATGTGTAAGTATAGTGAAGCTTTTTCAAAGATCTAGGAAGCAAGACAAAACAAGACTTAACAAAAAAAAAAGAAAAAAGGAGGCATTGAATCAATTTGTGTGTGTAAATATATTTAAAATATGAAAATTGAAAACATATGCAGTATGTTTTAAAATGAAGATGTAACTACGTTTACTTTACATTGCATTTTGCAGTTGCATTTTTTTTTACATTGCATTTTTTACCCAGCCTCAGAGCTTAATTATAGCTTTACAGGCAAAATATGACTGGGGGTTCCTTTGCCAAAATGTGAGTGAAACTTAGCAACAAGTACATATTTGTATAAATAAATTATATCATTCTTGTTTTTAGTTGTTTTATAATATCACATTCATGATGTAACAGCAGAGACACAATAACTGCAAAGGCTTTAAAATATCACTTCTTTAAGAATTATCTAGCAAAACATTTTCCCATAAATAGCTATGCCTAAGTCTCATCAATGCTAAAATTGGTTATGATTTGCTGTCAGTGTGAATGCATATGTGAAGAAATCAAACTTTTCCCCCCATTGTTTTCCCTGCCTTGGAAGTTAGATGTTCATCACACAGGAAAATCTGTCAGTTTTCACACTTCATCAGCCCTGTTCAATTGGTACAGGAGAATCACTTTTGGCTCCCAGCTTAACACTTAATTTTAAGGCATTCCCAAAATGCAGTGTCTAGGTGCAAGTACTGGCTTATGTAAGCTGTGCTTCAGCACAGCTCCAAGACAACTGTATTTTCAGCCAGTTTATGATACAAACTACGCCCACTGAGGAACAATTGTGTGCCTTAAGGATGGAGATGGAGCAAAATGAGTGTAAAAAAATCCACATTAAAATAGATATTGCAGGCACTTGCTGACTTATGTTCAGACAAACACATAGATGTTTTTAACAATCTTACCTTTCTTAGTTTGAGTGAACTCCTTGACTCTTCTCAAAAATCTGTTCGTATACCTGAAGTAGGTATGGACAACACAGCAGTGTCATTGTACAGGGACTGCATGAAACTGAACACAGAACTTGTTACATACTCTTACCACCAACCAATCTTGCTTTCTTTAAACTTTCTATGCAAGCACTTTTACTGTAAAGCTTCTTTTTGTCAGCTCTCTTTTTTATTACACATCAAGAAGTATCAAAACCAATTGCTCTTTTCCTTCATAATTCATGGTTACATACAAAGAGAAGGAGATAAATGCAGATGTCTCAAAAGCAGCTAGAGATGCAGTCAGAAAAACAGACAACCTTTTATTCTCTTCTAGAGAAGAATTTAACTAAACCCTCACTTAGCTGTACTATACATAATTCTCAAACCTCTGCCTCTTGTGGACAAACAGATAAAAAATACAATTTGCCCAGTGTTCCCTGTAGGTTTGATTTTTATGAAACTTAAAATCTGTAGATTCCCTGTAGACCTTTTCCAGTTAAAGACTTCAGGTGTCAAAGGTTGTGATATAAGGGGAAAATTAAAAGGTTTTAATTTTGATGTCAGAAGACAATTTGTTTGACAATAAATCTCTTTCTAATGTTAAATGTGTAAAACATATCCTAGGAAGGATAAAGTTCTTTAATAAGTAATACAAATCTGTCTTTGAAACACAATGCAGAGTTTTTGGTAGATGCAGACTTGAGCTATGACAGCACTGTGTTGTTCCCAAATAATTAAACCAATGATTAAACTTAGTATGATTTCACAACATACAGGAAAGATCTCCAACATATTTCTACATGAAGCAATAATTCCCATTAAAATACTTCATGGTAATTATCTTCTCTGTTGTCTTTAAATTAGTCTTCTTAAGTCAGTCTGTAGATAAGTTTTTTTAGTTGGTTTGGGGTGTTTCCCCTCCTCTTTATTGCAGTGACTTGGTATGATATTCTGTCTTGTACAATGCAGGCTGGGGTTAAATTCTTCATTCCCTTACAGTCTCTTCTTTCCATAAATGTTTCTTCAATGTGAATATTTTCTATCTTTTAGTGTTACTTATTTTGTGACTTTTTTCTCTGAAACAAAGCAAAGTAACTGTGGTATACATGTATTTTTACATTTTAACATAAAATTTATAAGGAAGCTAATGAAAAAAAGTTCAGTGATATCTAGATCTGTCCCTCAATTAGCATTTCTTTGTGTTGAATATGATAAATGCCTCAATACCTTTGACAAAAGTTCTAGACCTTTTTAAACATGGAATTTTAAATTTTTATATTGTGTGTGTATATACATATACAAATTTCACATCCTTTAAGTAGCAATTATGCCCTGTAGCCAGGCATTTGCTAGTAGCTAATAACTGGTTAAGGTAAGGAGGTTTTCTTTTATTTTCTTCCTTAATCCATGACTGCCAACAGGTGCCAAACACATTCATTAGGGAATTACTTTAGAAAACAGGGAGAAATTAATATTCCTACAGAGCCTGACTGCCTTTAAAGCTGGTAACTATAATTTTGAATAGTCTTATATCCCCAGTGAACTACCAGCTCGCCCAGCCCTACCCGTTCTATTTTCCATCTCGCTGTATAATCTCTTCCTCACCTCTTTCCTGGGCTTTCACCCTTGCTGCACTCCACCCCACCTTTCCTGACGTGTCCACGTGGATAATCTCATTATAACTAAATACCCCCTGAAGAATTACAAGGGACAGCACCACGCTGGCATGAACTCTTCCCAAGGCTGCCCTTTCCCTGAGGCTCCCTCTGGATCCCCGCACCGGCACCGAGCGGGTCTGCGGCCGCCAGGGGGCGATGTCGGCCCTGCCAGCGCTGCCGGGCCCGGGGCTGTGAGGGGCAGGGCAGGAGCGGGACCGCCCCGGGCCGGCGGCCGAGAGCGGAGCAGCCCCGCACAACCTGCTTCTCTTTTGGCTCGTTTTTAAGCGGCAGAGGAATCCCAACGTGAGTCTTCGATGTCTTTTGTGAGCTGTCTCTTACGGCTCGCATCCACTCTGCCGGCCCGCCGTCAGCAGCCTCAAGGTGCCCCTTACAGCAGCAGCCCTCACAACCGCCGCTGGCAGCGTCCCTGTTCCTACCACGGTGCCTCCACTCGGTGCTACCACTGCAGGGTATTTAACCTAAGTCACCCCTTCCACACGCTGCTTTTACAGAGGCAGCCCAAACCTGCCTCAAACACGCACGGGGAAGCATTCCCCGGCCGCCTTGGCACACGAACGCTCTCGGCAGACAGCACGGTCCTCCACAGGCCCTCTTCGTCAAGGTTGTGGCGAGGGCGACCAGGTGTTACGAATCCTCCTCCAGCGCCCCAGCCGCCCCCCGCGCACCGCCCCGACCGCCCGTCCAGGCGTCCCGCGGGCACGCCCCTCCCCAGGGCCATTGGCTGCCTCTGCGCCGCCGGGGGGCGGCCGCGCCGCCGATTGGCCGAGCTCGCCGTCCGTCAACATAAGCCCGGCTCCTGTCACAACAGCGCGGGGCTGTGGCCGCACTTCCTGCGCGCTGTCCGCGTCCCCCGCCCCGCTCCTCTGGCTCCGCGGAGTTCCCTGAGGGCACCCTCCGCCCCGGGGACCGACATGGCTCCTCCGGGGAAAGTTGGCGCTGCCGCCGCCGTGCCCTGAGAGGAGCGCGGCGGGACGCCGTCCGTTCCTCCGTCCGTGTGACTCCCCCGCCCTCTCAGCACCCCGGAGAAGTTGACACCGCTCGGCGGGGCGATGGCAGAGGCTGCTGGCGGCAGAGAGCAGCCGGCGGCGAGCCGTGCTCCTCCTGACGCCGCTTACCGTGCTGAAGAGGAGCCCGAGCCGGCATCCCTGGACGCCGGGGGCAGGAGGCGGGAGCGCCGGAGCGGCGTTTCGGCCGTGGGTACCGCGGAGCGCTTCCCCGGCGGCAGCCTGGGGCCAGCGGCAGCGCCCGACCCCGACGCCTGCCTGCTGGAGGCGGCCAAGGCCACCCCGCGGAGGAGCAGCATCATCAAGGTGAGGGTGTGCCGCGCCGCCGCGAAGTTTGTGCGGGTCCCGCCGCCGGGTTACCCAGGCTGAAGCCGCCCTTCGGTGCGTCCCTGCCCGTGGGAGGGGGCTGGGGTGGGCAGAGGGGTGGTGGGAGCCCTCCGGGGACGGGCTGCCCGCACCCCCCGCGCAGGTGAAGCGGCCGCGCAGCGCCGCTGCCCTGCCTGCGGCGAGCAAGGACAGCGGGGCCGCGGCGCCGCCTCCCCGGAGCCCCCGGGGCAAGGTGCGTGCCCGGAGCGAGCGGCTCTCCGGGTCTGTGCTGGGGTGCTGCTCCTGCTAGCGCTGAAAGGGCTCTTGCGTGACCCATGGGGCAGCTTCCCGCCCAGCTGTAAAGTTTTTGCATAGCAGCTCGTATCTGTTCTTATTTAATATTGATGAAGTACCTGGAAGGCAGAATAAATAGCTTCTACAGCGCTGGCTTTCTTAGTTCTTGAGCAGCAAAATATGCAGTGTCACAAATTAACAGAAGGTGTGTTTGGAGACGGACTGTAGTACAGGTTGTTGCGGAGCTGCCCCGGGTGTTTAGCACCTTTAATGTGAAATTAATAGGTCGGGCGTGACCTTAAAGCCTTCGCCTTTGTTATTGTTTGGTAAGGAAAATGGTTTTATGATTATGTTGATTCTTCCTTTTTTTCCGGTTTAATTTTTTTTTTAAATAAACTCTGTGGTTTTGAATTAAATGGCATCTCCTTGCAAGTGTGTAGGCTTAATCGTCAGTTTCTGGGGAACCGATGAATGAAATCTTCTGGGCGAACTTAATTTAGCATATGGTCACACGTGATCCTCTTGTTAGTGATTTGCACTTGGGAGGCATCGGAAGAACAGCGGAAAAGAAGACTTCTCATCTGTAAATGTGTGAAGGCGCTGGGTAGAGCTCTACCTTAATGCTGGAAGCTCAGGACGCATGCTTAGCTCTTGCAGCTTAATATGTCTATTCAGCGGAAGAACAGATACTCGAAATACTTGCTTTTTGCATTTTAAGTCCATAAACGTTCAGAAGAGACCGAGGTGGTTAAATGCAAAAGAGCCTCGAGGGTCCTTTGTAAGTTTCACGTTGAAGTATTAACCCATTAAGTCCAGCAAAGCGTTAAGGGTGGTTTTAGTTTTGTAAAGACATCCACTATGTCTTTACATGGGAATGCTTCAGTCTGAAGTTGCATAAAGGTATAAATGCTTTGCTAAATCAGGACCAAAGTTCTGTAACTGTACTGGTAAGAAGATGATGTTTTCTCTTAGAATCGTGTGAAGGTTTCAGAAATTGAAAATACACAATCTTGGATTTCAGTTGAAAATGTATCATTATTTTTACAGACTATACCAGTTCCATGTGGTAGAGGTTTTAACGTCATAAAGGATGTGTAATTGTTAATGACTGAGTATCATTTTCACTACTGGTTGGTAATTGATATTGATAATTTAGCACATCTGATAATGATCAGCACATTAGCACATAGTGGTAACGATCACTCTTCTAACTGGAGGAAGTTCCTTGAGACCTATTTCAGGACGGTGTTTAGAAGGAGAAAGATTCCTGATAGAGGTAAGAAAGTATTAATGTTCTTATACAGGGAACTGGTAAGGCCTCATCTGAAATAGTGAGTAAACTCAGTTTCCTGTGCTCAGGAATGGTGCATTCAAACTGGAGCAGATGCACAGAAGGACAGCTAGAATGGGCTGATAAGGTCTCTGGAGTGAATACTGTATGAGAGGGGAAATAGATTTCTTGGACAAAAGCAAAGGACTCTTATGTGTAGACCGAGTCTGGAAACTACAAAGTTACTCTGGGCCCTGTAAGGGTTTGGAATGGTCTTTTGATAGGAGTGGAATGAAAAATACCATTGTTAATCTTAAATTTAATTGTTAAATAGATGGTTTAAATTAGATAACATGGCTGTGTCTCATAGCAGGTGTCTGAACTTGAGAATTCACAGACTGTGCATCTCTAAGGCACAGTGTTGGGACCCCATAGAAAGCATTGCATTTCTTTTCCCTCAAGTTGTCTCAGTGGTATATAAAAGTGTTTTGAATCTCAGTTTTCCATTGGCATTATACTAGGAAGTACTATTAACTTGGGGTAGAAATTAAATAATGTATTTGACTGCATTTTCAGTATTTTTTAATGTAATAGGACATATTCATCAGGTGTTAAATGCAAATTTTAGTTGGAATTAAGATAAGACCCTCCAACTTACTTTTTTTTTTTTCAGGACTTCAACATGCAGGCTTTCTGCACAAGCATTATGTTTTACAGGGAAATGAATTTGCTAATGATTTATTATATTTATTTTACTCTAAAATGTCCATATGTTCATATAAATATATAGTCAAAATAGTATTCCATTGCTTCCTCTAAGCTGATCTTATCTGCTGAAAAATGTGACTTAAGAAAGCAAAGGAAGTTGCACAGCAAGGACAAACTCTTACTCTGCAGGAGTTGAACATTCTTGCTCTGTTTTCCCATTTACCTCTCAACTATTTAAAGGTGTACTTTAAACATGAGTGTTCTTGCTCAGTTAAGCAAAAAGTTAAAATTCTGTAAATTTACATGGTCAAAGTACACCTCTAACAGCATTTTTTCCGCAGCTGTCTTTTGGAACTTTGGAAGTCTCAAGGTTAGCATCTGAGAGTTCAGTTCCAGTGGAAGCCAGACTTGCTTACATTGGAGTGTTCTGGCACCCACAGTATTACTGTGAAGTACAAAGGCTGAACAGGGACTTGTTTTAAAAACCTTCCCTGCAGCAAAATCCACTTGGCATATATTGCAAGTAAAATATGAGCCCTTCTAAATAATCTTCAGTATGTTCATGTGCTCTATATTTGGCTTCAGTAACAAGAGAACTCATTTATATAAAAAGAACAAAGTGTAGCCAGAAAATTGTTATTCCCATTTTGCTTTGCTGATGTTCACAGCTTTGTATATTGAGGTAAATGTAAAATAAGATTAATGAGAAATAGTTGTAGCTGTTCTTGTGCATTAGGTTGTTTCACTAACGTGTGTTAGTTGGTTTATTTTAGGTTTTGTATTTTGGTTTTGTGTTTTTTTTTCCTAATGCATAGAAGAGGTAAGTGGTCTTACTACAGAACTGGAATGAGAATGGGAGTTTGCCGTGAGGAACCTGAAATCGGCAGACAAGAATGCTTGGAGATAAAACTAGAGAAATGGCAAGAGATCATAGAACTTGACCTGTTTTCTAGGAAGCCTAAAGATGGAGTATACATTGACTAAATGATTTGCCACGTGGTTTGTTGTTGTTGTTGCTTGTGAATAATCCAGGCTCAGTTGTTTGCAAATAGAATAATAATTGGAACCACTTTTAGGCCAGGAGAGCAGAAGACAGTGCTTGGAGAACTGGATTTCTGCTTTCTTTGCATGTAATGTTTTGCAAGCCTTCCTGTGTGGGGGCCTCTAAACAGAGTAAATGGATGTTGTTTTCCTTCTGGCATGTTCCTTCTGCCATTGCCATGTATGAGCACTTTAATAAATGAGTAGGAAGGCTGTGTAATTTGTTATGTAATGCTACTGAAATACTTTGTAGCTTTCTACCAAAATACTTCTCTGTCAATTCTTATCAGGCATCTCTCTCTGCTTTGTTTGCATGCAAGACAAACTTTTGGGATCATGTGTTTGTTTTCTTCCTGGATCTTTGTTTTAAGATACTGTAGCAGATAACGCAGCAGACTGTGCCCATGAAATGAACTTCAAGTAGCAGCTGCAGACTCTCTAACTCAGAGACTTTAACTTCAGTCGCAGTAGAGCTGTGAGTCCTTTCACTGAAGTTCTTCCAAAGGCTATTTGCCTGCTTCATGTAGAGATTTCTTTTCCTTTAAAAGCTGGTTGAGTTGTCCTTGCTTATAATACACTACTAGCCTAAGAACTGCAAGTCTTATTTAGGGTTTTGCAGTTTAATCAGTGGAAGTGTATCAAGATAGCCAGCTGTCTTATTTCAAGACTTGTATTTATGTTTGTGATGTTCTCAGTTGTAAAAAAAAAAACAACCCTGCAATGAAAGCAGTGAGGCTTAGTTTCTTTCAGTTTGTTCTGATGTGTGGTGACAGAATTCAAGTATTTTGAATACACACCACATCTGTCTATGCAATGTAACTATTTAAGATTGTTTTCAGAAGACAGTTTTTCAGGACTGTAATGATTCTCCAGAAGCTTTTACGTAGCTTTTTGTTGTGCGAGCTTGCATTTAGGCACTTGCTGCTTAATAATCTTAAACTATGACTATGTAAGATTCATTAAAGCTGATAAACTACTTGATAGTCCAATGCTGATTTTATCATGAATGCATTCTTTTATGTATATGTACCAGAAGGAAAAAAGGAGAATATGTAAGTTGAGATTACATTAAATAATGTGGTAGAACCTAAAAAGGCATTTGGAAGGGCAAGAATGACACGTCTAGCCATGCAAAGACTGCTACAAAATGGGAAATTCACCAGATAGATCTGGTAAAAGGTAACTGGTGGGTGATATTTTTATGTATGTAAATTTCCAAACATTGTGGTAAACAGGGAACTGATATTTGCTCGTTTCACAGAATATGAAGTCAGGGAAAAAAACAGTGGTAGTTCTTTAGCAGCAGGTTGAAAATAAATGACTATTTCCTGATGCAGTGTGTGAGTAAATCTGCACTTTACAGCCCCAGAAATCTGTGCAGTCAGACATGTAAATGGGTTTGAGCAGGTTTGAAATGACAAATTGATGAAGAGAGCTTCACTATGCACCAAAAGCATCTGGCTTTGAAAGTTCCTGAACTACAAGTGCTTGAACTCTGGGAAGCTGCAGCAAAGAATTGACCAGTTTGTACTTCCTTGCTTCTTATATGTCTCCCAGGCATGTACTCATCTTGGGATACCAGACTAGGTTGATCTTTATCTAACTCAGTATCTGTTTGTTAAAAAAAAATTAAATGAATTGTGAAGAGACCCAGGAAACTGGTTCCTATTACTGCTAGTACAAAATTTCCTTAGAAATTAAAGAATCTTTGTTCATTTAGTTATTTAGAATTAATATTTGCCACCTTTACAGAAGAGAAGTGGTTTAAAGATATTTTTTGGATTGTTGTGGCATAGCTGTTTATATTTTCATAACACTGTGCCTCTATTCCATACACCATTGTTTTTCCTTAAGCATCTATTCAAGACAATTTTGGACAGAACAAATACTGGTTATAGACCTGCTTTTGTCAAATGAGTTATGGTCAGTAATTAGTATCAGTGAAGCTGGGCAGTTTTTCTTTGACCTGTTGTGTTTATCACTGACATACATTCTCATGGGGTGCAGTAGGCATTTCAGACTGGGGTTTAACTTCCATCTCTTTGTTCTTAGAGCAACATCAGTAGACCCAGTATAGCTGTGCCTAAGTTGGTAACATTGTAATGAGAAAGCTTGACATAAAAAATTCCACAAGACCTAAACCTATCAGTAATAATTATCATAGCAGTGGAAACCACTATATATAAAATGATTCAAGTACAAGATTTGGGCGTGTAGGTCTTAGGAAGCTGTCCTAAAGGCTCATCTGGCTAAAAGCTAAAAGTTAATGGGTGCCTTTACACTGACTTGTCTAAACTTTACTGCTTGAAAATTTTAAACAAATCCAAACAACCTACATCCAGGCCAAACTGCTTCCTTTGAAGTTTATAGTAAAAATGTCTGCTAACTATTCTAGTAGTAGTCCATATTTCTTGGTTTGGTTCCACTTGGCACATAATGTAACACAAAACCAGTGATCTCAGTGAACATGTGGGTACAGATGGATGAAGCCTTGTGTTTGGGGTGTTTTTCTGTACCAGTTCATAGGAGTCAAGGTGATTTGAGTGTCTTGCACTGGAATTACTGAAAGGTGACCTTTCTGTAGGATAACAGCAAGTCCAGTGGTCTGCAAACACAAGTTCTGGCAGGTTTTTCAGGAAGTTGTTTGATAGGTTTTCTAGGTAAGAGGTAGGAGCTGTTAAGGTTGGGAGTAAGAGATGAAGTTGGTGATACTGGTTGATTTGTTTTTAAATTATGTGCATAAAGACTTTTGTGCAGAAGTACAGAAATGATTAAAAATAGTATTCTGAAGTAATGGGGCTGGTGGACAGAGCAGTGGCAGAGGTGGAAAGCTTTCTATTGCTTTCCAAATATGTTAAGCAGCTGTTAATAAAATTAAGTTTTCATATCTGTGTGGAGATGCAAATCCTGTTTCTCATGCTAATATTTTATTCATTTTGTAGTTCCACTGAGATCATCGCCATCTGTAACAAAAATGTTTTAATTGAGTTAATGGTATTTTTTTTTTTTCTGTTCTTCCCTACAGTAGATGTGAAAATGCAGGCAGTTACTGTAGAACCAATAATACATCTGCTGTAGTGAACCATTTAGCTGGTCATTCTTGTAAACTTAATCAACATATTTGATGGGTTGGTGTAATTTCTGGTAATACTGGGTGATTTTTCTAAGACACGAGGAAGGATGATTAACATTACTTTTAATAACACATGTATTCTAGTTTTGGGTTTTTTTTTTTAGTTAATGTGACTCGAAGGTTTTTACATGCATGACAATTCAAGAGCTACTCAGACTTTAAAAATAAGTGCCACAAATAGCTAAATGCCTTTACTAAATGCTAACAAGTTCTGAGGACTCATAAAGGTCTTTGTATAGGTTGGAAATGTATTTACAATCAAAGCCTTGTTATTAAATCTTTTTGTATCATAAATATTCTGGGGTTTGAAGCCTACTTATATAGAATCCTGTTTTCTGGAAGAGTCTTATGTCCAAAGTTTGCAGTTTTAAGTGATTATTAAACCCCTCCCTGAAATGTGTTCAAATTGCTGAGATTATTGTAATATCTTCATTATTAATTTCTTCAGTCATGGTTCACTGCTTAGCGTGGATTTATTAAGTTGAAAGTCTCTGA
Organism: Agelaius tricolor; assembly: GCF_023055355.1. NCBI lineage: Eukaryota > Metazoa > Chordata > Aves > Passeriformes > Icteridae > Agelaius > Agelaius tricolor. The sequence goes on from NW_027269270.1 coordinate 8,239,095, forward strand.
CCATTAAGACTTTGTACTGGAATCAAATGGAGGTAAAATATTCCTCCTCTTCCAGAGCCACATACATCAATGAAATTAGCCTTGGGATTATTATTTGAGGCAGCATGCATCAGGTAATGTTATTGTGGGATGCCTATTTAAAGGTGTACCTCAGTCTAAAAGGTAACTGGCATCAAAGTGTTACTGTACTGAGGGGATTTAAAAAAATATATTCTAGCTGTAAGTATGTCCCGTGAAGATTGGATTCTTCTCCTGAGTGGCCTGCTCAGGGGTGTACTGAGGCACCATGTTTTAGATAATCCCAGCTGAAACAGCTACAGAAAACATTCATTAGAGTCATATTGAATTTTCTCCAGAATCTCTCCATCCTGCTGGATCCTGGTTGTCCTTCAGGTTGACCTATGTTATGCTGCTTTGGTACTCTTTGAAGGGGTAAAAGGAGCATGTGTTTGCTGCCCAGTTCTTTATTCAGATATTTGTTGTCATTCATTGATTTGTGTGGGTGTAAATGGCTATGGAAGATGCAGAGTGGTTGGTAATTAGGACTCAAATAATCATTGTTCAGTGGATGCCTGTTTGGGTAACTGGGATCCAACTTCTGAATGGGCAGTAAGAACATCAGTTGGAAATCTATTCAGTATGAAGCTGGCTGCTCTATTGTATACCTTTCAAATAAGTCTAGAATCAGGTAAAATGCAGTGCTCAGTATTTATTATTTTATGGACCCAAAGTCTGTTAAACTAGTGTTGAATGGTGATTCTCCCAGAGTCATTTGGACCTAATTACCTGTATTGTGCTGAAAACACAGAGTGTTTTTAATTCATTAGATGGGTTTGCTGGAGTACTAATTTGTTTTGCTTGTAGACTATGAAAAGTTTTAATGCTATTTCACTCTTTCAGGTAGTTTGGAGGGTAAATACAACTAAAAAGGAAGTTTCTTAAGTAAAATGCAGGGTGCACTTGTTGTATGAGATGCCTGCTGCTCATGGAAATATCTATCTTGCTTTTGTGTATACTGGTGGACTTTTTTCCATTTTGTGTTGATGCATCTTCTAGAGAGTGTGTCTGCTTAAAAAGCAAACCAGAAGAGCAAGCAGCCAGACAAAAACTTCTGCCAGGAGTATTGATGAACATGATGCCATGTATTTAAGAAATTCTCTTATATTGGGTCCTACTGCAGTCAATGCATTTTGAAGAGTAGATGTGCTTTGGAGACTGCCTGAGAATGACAGGTAGGACATGCTTGCAAGAAAAAGGCAGGAAGTAAATAGCAATAAGAGGTAAAACTCCTTGATCAGGAATCAGATGCTAGTGCTTGAGTACCCCAGAAAAGCCACAGGCCAGAGCAGGGTGAGAGCATGTCTAGAAGCTCAAGTGAAATTCAGAAAATTGGATTATATGTAATCAGAGTGCTGCTGAGAGCAGGGCTGTCACGGGGAGCAGGCAAGGCTGAAATAAAACCAGGGAGCCTGGCTGCGAGGTTGGGCACTGGAGTCAGGAGTCAACCAAGGGTGCACAAGCAGGACAGGGGTGAGGTGGGGGACCAGATTTGAGGAAGAATTTTGAGCACAGCCATGGGGATCACATTTTCAGATGCAGCTCTGAGCTCTGCTCAGGAAAAGTCACACAGGACAATACCAGTTCATTGCCTGAGCTGGGTTGCTCTGGTTTCATGGTCATTTGGGCATGTACTGTGCTAGAGGTGTGTAGGTGAAGTGTTTGAGGGGATTGGCTGCTGAATGATGTCAGCTTTGGGGAACCTGGAAAAGGGTACAAGGTGGCTGCCAGAAGCCAGAGGGTTTTTATGCCACAAACATTTACAGCAGCTCTGGTTGAGAGAGCAGTGGGAGGATGATTGAGGGCTGCCTTGGTCCTGCTCTTGTCAGCTTGGCAGTGATTATTCCTTGCATCTCTCTCTTCTTAAGTGAAGATTGGTGCCTGTTTGGGTATCACCTATTAAGCTTTCCATACCCCCTGTAGCATTTAGGCAAGCTTAATACTGAATTTTAATATCACAGTGATGTTTTCGTTTTGTTTTCTTTGTTGGGATTTTTTTTGAGGAAATACATTATCTTAGTGATTCTGTCAGTTTTAGCCTACTTGGATAGAAGAAGGAGAAGAATAATTTTTACTTAATGTTAATTTTTCTCTTAGGACACAAAATACATTATGGGCATCACTTATCATAAATGTAGATGAGTTCTGGGTCCTTGCATTTAATTTTTTTATAAGCTGTAGTTTTGCTTGGAAGACACGTGAATTTTTTTGTTGTTATTTTAATTTGATTTTATAACAACTTCCATGAATATCGGATTAGAAGTTGTATTTGCTCACCTGGAGGGACTGCTGAACTCTTTGAACGAGAGCTATCAGGAGAAAGCACTGTGAATGGATTATTGTAAGATCCTTCCTCTTTTTCTGAATGAGATTATGTAGGAGGTTATTGCATTAATTTAGCAAATATAATAGTTTAATAAAAGTACTATATTCCATTGGAGTATGACACACCTCCAGGCTACCTCATGTAAATACTGTCATAAAAATTCTCTGAGCACTGGCTAAGAAATAGATGTTGGAATTCATGCAACATAAGAAAAAAGACTCTGCCAACATTTTGTGTTCAGTGGTAGATGGAGCCCTGTCCCCTAGACTGCCTGGAAGCAGCACTGCCTTCATTGGGAATGGAGCCTTCATTTGCTGGAGCCAGCCTTGCTCTGTGGGTGACACCCAAGCCTTGGCACGGGGGTAAGGACAGGTTTGTCCTGAGACATACACATGGGTGCATCCTGAAGGAAGGCTTGTCTTCTAGTGTTATGTAAAATCGGTTGTATTTGTGTATGATTTGGAAATGCAAGTTATGGCATTCACGTAGCTTGTGAATTTCTTCCTCAGTGTTATGATTCACAGTGGCAGTTGCTCCCTAAAGCAATGCAGATTTTCAGTATAAACATAGTTTCTGCAGTCTGAAATCAGTGGCAATTTTCCCATTGCCATCAACGGAGGAGGGATTGGATTGAACACAAATAGCCAATCACTAAACCCTGTTATTTTACCTCACAATTTTCTTTTTCAGACTCTCAAAATGTGGTTAATTATGTTATGCTGATTCTACTTTGAGCTAGGCAAGGTTTGTTTGGCAAAACTGTATGACTTTAAATATCAGCACTAATACTGCTGAAGAATGAATTTTGGGGGATTATTTCTAGATAAGTTGTTCTTATTAGAAACACAAAAAAGACTAAGTTTCTATTAGAACTGAGAAAAAAATAGATGGCTTAACTCACAGCAAATACATTTGTTTGCTTGGCAGTGCTGCTGCAGCATCTGTGTGCTGGATGCAGGTTTACAATTCTGTTCATATTCAATACTTGTTTTTGCTACATCCTTATGGATGAAAGGGAGGTACTCTCATACCCGGTAGTGAGGTACACTACTTTGATGGACAAGGCTAGTGCTTAGAAGGGAGTGATTTCAATGGACTTATCCAAATCTCTGTTTGATTTTGAGATCAAACTGGAGCTGTTTGTGGCCTTCAGAAAATTCTCCTGGTACCCTTGGTTGCCAGAGGAGTGTGTCCTGCAGCAGTACCTTCCAACTTTGAACACTTCTTTTAGAATTTTAACCATTATAACGACTTAAATTATTTTACATTCTCTTGCTGAGCATAGATTACATAGATCAGTCCAAGGACTGTGGTGTTTTCTTGCAGAAGAAGCTGGGCTGTAGCAGTAGATGGGGAGGATAAGTAAATTGTTTGGCTTGGGAGAGTGATATGTGAGCAAGTTAAGCATCTTGCTTTGCCTAGGCTCAGCAGCTCTGCTGGGAGGGGCATGGGTGTGGGGAGCAGGTAAAGCTTAAGTGATAGGAAAAAAGGTTGGTTTAATGAGATGAGGTTAACATCCTCATTTGCATTGACCAGCATAAAGACTGTAACATGTCCCCATGTGCTGTGAAATGCTGACATACAAGCACTTGTGATAAAATCTTGTGACTTTGCCCAAAGAGCTCACCTTTCTGAGGGCTAATGGCCAGTATCATGTTTAGGTGTGAGCTGGGGCTGGATGGATGATCCTGTTTACCCAGAAGAGGTGAGACTGAGGAACAGGGAGCATGTTAAACGGGGCAAGGCAGAGCACAGAGCTGAGATGTTGGGAAGCTGCACCTTGTACCTGCTTGTGGCAGTGCCCGTGATGTCTGGGGAAGAGAGCACTTCTGTTCCTTTTGAAATTATCAAGACTTTAATCCTGATAAATAAAAAAAAAATGGAGTTTAAGAGTACACTCTTATCCTGTATAGCAGTACCTTGCCTTCCCAGTATGGAGGACCAGACATTTTTCTTAGCTTACTTAAGAAAATTGGTGTAAAGCTGGTGCCTGGCTTCCACACAGCCCTGCTCTGCAAAGAGGAAACTGTATCTCACTTCAGAGCAGCTTTTAACTTCTGCAATGATACACGGCTCTCAGCTTGAATAAACAGCTAGCTATATCCTACTGCAAGTGCATTTGGCATAGTTTTTAGAAATTTGAGGATTTGAAAGGAACAGTGTGGGCACAGTGTTCTGTTCACCAGGAGAAGAAATATCAGCTTTCTAACCTAAGAAGGTTGCAGCATTTTCTGTCTGCTTTGAACAGTTGTGAGGAAAAAGATAGGACCCTGCTGAAATCCACCATTGGTAGGGTATAATCTCGAACTTTACATTTCATTTGAAATACCATTTCGTTTGTTTATTTATCTGTACACCTACTCAAGGATCGCAGAATGTCTCTAGCTTGTGTTGTGACATATTGCAGCCAGGAGCACATATTGCACAGTTCTCCAAATACTACTCAAGGAAAACACTGAAGTGTTTGTGTCTGGATATGTGTATGTTCTAAAGAACATAGTTCCCACTTGCTCAGTTTATTATCTTCCCCTTCATCTATGTATATAAGTATTGTATATACTTTGCATGATAGTAGAAATTCACAGAACATGTTAAATTGACTTTTTATGCACAAAACTATGCATTATTGCATAATTTTGGCAGTGGGAAATTATGGTGTTTTTTCCTTGCATGAATCCAAGAACTGAATGTCGTAGTTATTGGAAGATACAACTTCTTTTCAAAAGGAAGAAAAGGGCATTTAAATTCAGTATTTCAGCAGAAGTATATGAATAAGAAGGTCAAGTATACTTTACACTGCTAAATTACTTGCATGTATTGGAAATATTTCTTTCCATCTCCTGCTCTTTTTGGCATAATGTAAATACAACTTGGAATGGTTTATTTGAAAGGTTTAAAAAAAAAAAAAGGTGTATGGACAAGTCTCAAGTTTAGAACTGATGGTCATCAGGAGGTAGCTAAAACTAAAGCTGGTACTAGAGTGCCTATATAGTGATTTACACTGGGTCTTCATTAAAACAAGTTTCTGTGTGGAACAAAGGCCAAGGGCCCCATTTCTTGTAAGATGGAGATGAAAATAAGAATGAGAACAACCATGTAGTATATGATAGAGATAATTCATGCTATTAATGTATAAAATATTGTAAGATCCAAACTATGTCTTTTGACCACCCTGGCCGGGAGCAGTGTCTTATTCATATACATCCAGTTCTTGGACTACGTTTAGATAGCATCGTAAGAATGGAGACTTCCAGGGTGATAATCGCCGGCTTCCCTGGGTCACCAGGACCACTCGAGAGTGATTATCACCTCGAAGATTATATCTACCATGATGATAAACGGGCTCCACCCTGTTACATGTGAATGCCGACTTCCCCAAAGTTCTCTGACAACATCTAGACACCTGGACTGGACTTTTGTCTGCCTCTGCACATGTAAAGCCCTGGTTCTGCATGTGAAGGGACACAAAGAACATTCGGTCATCTCTGCCTCAGGCAGAATAAACTGTACAAGAACTTGCTGTGTGAAGCAGCATTTGTGAACAGGGAAGACTCTGACACTCGGAAGTCAGATCTGTGTTCACCCAGCGCCGAACCCGGGCTTGATGCTGCCCTTGGCTGTGGTGGTTTTTGACGATCAAAATTCGGTCTTGTGGACAAATTAATAAATCATTGCTAAATTTTCTTATAAGTTTGGCTCTCGATTTGATCATTTATAACAAATCAGAAAATGAAGAAGAGCAAACATTGCATCCATAGACTGGTGTGTGTGTGCTGCAAAACTGGTGTGCTTACCTACATCCTGAGCTGGTGTTTTCTGCAAAAAGCTGCTATAGCAGGAAGAGAGGTGCAGACTGACTCGTGCTGCTGTGGCAGACTGAGATACAGAGCACTCCTCTTGCCAACAGAATTGCTTGGACAGAGGTGTTGCAGGCCAGAGGTTGTCTGTTCTTCTGGCCTGCTACACCAAAGTAGGATTTGATCTGTATGGTTCTTAGGTAGAAAAGACTAATTTGACAAAGAGCTTGGTATCCCAAATGAGTGTTACCTTTGTGAGTGCTGGGTAGTGGGAGTTAGCAATGAATGCCCTCTTTCAGGGTAGGACCAATGAATGCCCCCAGCAGCAAAATAGCAGTTACTTGTGGGAGGATAGAATGTAAGAAAAAAAAGATAGTGCAGAAGGTAATCTCACTCCTGAGGAGCTGCAGCTGTACTAATTACAGAAGATTAGGAACAGCCCTGCCCTTAACAGGCCACAGCTGTGTCCAGTGAGGATGAGTGCTACAAAAGAGTGGGTTAGCTGGGTGAGGAGAGAGCTGGAGTTTGTTGGCGGTGCTGTGAAGAAGGAGTCAGTGCTGTGAGGAGATGCCTATGAGAAATCACCAAGAAGGTATAGAACTTTTGTAATAAGATGGCAACAAATGTTACAGTTACTTGCAGTTTGGGCAGGGCAAATTGTTGTTTGATCTTCCTGGCTGTGTATGTAAAAGGTCAGCTAGACAGTTGAATTAATAAAATAGTTTGTGTGGTGGTTTTTCTTTGTTGTTTGTGTTTATTTTTGGGGGCTGGTTGTTGTGCCTACCTGTATTTTAGTGGTTGTTCAAAATGCATTTTCCCTTCATGAATTTTGTATGTTTCTAATTAGAAGCTGATATCGGAATCCATGGGGAGCATTTGGGTATAACCTTGTATTGCCCCTTTGAGTTTATTGTGCTCCAGTAAAGTAATTAATGGATGAATGCAAATATGAAATTAAATTATATGAAAGAATAATGTTGTAGAAGAGATGCAAACATGCTGCATGTATGTATAACTTGATATCATTAAGTTATGATGTCATCAGTTGCTTCTCAAGTGACTTGGCTACCCATTAATCTCTACACCAGATTTTGTTGAAGTACAAAACTTGAAGATTTCCTCCCTCTTTCATGTTTTTGAAAATACAATGGGTTTTGTTTTCCATTTGGTTTGGTGTTTTTTTTTGTTTGTTTGTTTTGGTTGGTTGTGGGTTTTGTTTTGTTTTCTTTTTATTTTTTATTTTATTTCTTTATTTTTATTTTTTTATTTTTTAACTTTTTTGTTTTTACTGTTTTACCATTGCATATATGATATGCATTTTGGTTGCTGTGTAAAAGATTTTACTACATCAGGAAGGTTTTTGGGATACCTGTCATTCTTGGATGAATGGGTTGTGGCAGTTCAATTGCAATTATAATTTTAAATCCCCTTAAAAAAGGCTGGAGAGGCTAAATTCAGGAGCATTGGACTCAAGACATCAGGGAGGTATTTACCATCCTTCTGGAAAGACCTGAGATGGCTGGACCCATAACAGCTGTTAAACGAGCTTCTAATGGTGTCAGATGAGCCACTAAGAACCAGTGAATGCCAGGCTTCTCTCTTTTCTGTGATGATTTAGTGCTCAATAGCAGTAAAATAATCCAGGCAATGCATCAGGGAGAATTGCTGCTTTTCTCAAGTGGTTCTTTAACTTTCAAGATAAGCTTCATGGTGTTTCCATGATTAATGCTTCCTTTGCTGTTGACTGCTCTAGGGTTTGTTTCTTGGTAGTTTATATACTATAGGAGAAGTTTAGCACTGTCTCTCCCAGCAGGTCACTTCCAGCCATGCCTAACTGCTTAATTAATTGAGTCATTACAATAATGGATTTGTAGTTGGTTTTACAAATCTGTCTGAGTGCCTTCTTCCCTGAGGACACCACTGTACCTTATTCTGAGAGGTGTGAAAAGCAAGAAGAAAAGTTTAACTGCCAAATAACTGCACATAGGAGCATTCAGAGACTTGGAAGAGAACAGCTCAGGAAATAATTCCATGCTTCTGCTCACTTCAAAGTGTGTTGTGAAATGGTTACTTTTAGGGGGAGGACTGTTTGGCCAAAAGAGAAAGCAGAGCTTGGAAAATGTTGGTGGAAGGACCTTTCCCATGTAATCCTGTATAAATAATCTGCTGGAGAAATTGTTGCTTGTGTTAATTACTGTATGCATCGAGCCAAAACACAGGGATTTTCAGGATGGTGTTGGTGTATCTATTACTGGCAAAATACATGGAGATACAGGATAGTATGGAAGGATGTATTCACACAGACAGCCAAGGCTTTTGGTGGACCTACAAAATCCTTCCCTTGGACTGGGGCAGCAAAGGGGGGAAAATGTCTCATGAGCCCAGTTAAATTTTTTTCATAACATTTTTCCTGTAATTTTTATTCTGTAAGCAAGAATAGTTCATGTGTGAAAGCTTCATCCTGGCTAGCCACATTTTGTCCATCCTGTGAAGCCAGTGCCTGGTGTTGAAAGTCAGGAACACAGGAGCCTTGCATGTCTGCATGTGTCTGGCAGCCTGGGGGAATAGGCTGGATGTGTAGAGGAGGGAGCAGTGCAGAATTCTTGCAATGGAACCTAATGTGGCCTTGGGGTAAGTATTTTTAACCTTCGCTAGAGGCTGCTTGCCATTTTTAAATAGCCGCTTCTCTACCTCATTTTATGGCCAAATACCTTTGCTCTTTCCTGGTTTTTTTTTTTTTCAATCTTATCTTGCCACTTAAAATTAGAACCTTTTATTTTACTGCGAAGCAAACAGTCATCAGTTAATGGCGAAGATCATTAATGACATTGTCAGGTTAAAAACTGTATATCTGCAGTATTTTTTCCACATAATCATGGTATTTGCCCTGTATGTTGGATTTAAATGTATTCTGCTTTGAAACAATTTGCAATGTGATCACTGTTTTCCTAATGTCTGGAAAAGCCACAGGGATGGTGCTCAACCTCTGAATATTTGCTCAGATTTTTTTATTCCCCCCCATCATAACCATGTTACCGTCAACTCAAAATCTGCTCCTTGATCTTGGTCTGTGGCCTTGCCTATACTGGAAGACAATTTGACTAAAGATGTAAAAACTACCCATAGAAGTCCAGATTATCAGAGAGAAAAGAAGAAAAAAAACCATTAAGTTCACTGTCACTGTGATTCCCTGCTAAGTGTGGGTTCAGCTCTAAGACATATTTTGACTTGATGCATTTATCTTGTCACTCTTGTATCTGTGCTGTCCCTGAGCAGATCAAAGCTAAGTATTGACCCAGTTCTTTCAGTGTGTTTGGGGTTCTGCCCAAGATCACCCTGCAGCACCTTTACAACAGTAGGGTTTGCCAAGACTTGCAGGAGTGTTGCACTATGGTGCTAGCACTGGACTACTGAGAATGACAATATCACATTGTCAGCAGACTTGTTGATCCCAGTAAGTTCTGGGATTTTTTTATCACGCTTTTAAAAACTTCTGCTGTATTTAACAAAAGTGAGACCCTTCCAGTGTCCCCTGACTTCAGAATATGGAATAAGCTAGATAGTTTTCAAGCAAACAAACTAACTTTGGATCATGTAGAAGTTACTGTGTTGATTTCTTTTACCTCCACAGTAGTGTTGAAAGTTTTTATTTTTGTTGCCATGTTACCATGATAACATAGTGGTGAGTCTTTAGTTCATGTGTTATAGTTTCAGAGATGAAAACCCCATCCTTCATGTGTGTTTAAGATTAGATGGTAAGAGAAAGAAAGGCAGAAACTCCCTAAGGACACGATGCAGCACAATAAAAGGTTGTTTGCTTTTTTAAATAAGCTTCTTCCCCAAAAGCAGTATGTCTGCAATGCTGATTAAGAAGAGTATGCTGGAGAGACAAATGAGAACAGCAAAGAGATTATTTTACTGAATATGAGAGGGGTTTTTGTGATCATACTGTAGAAGGATGAAACTTTTAAACCACTATATGAGAACAGAAATAAATTTATGTTCTTCTTCATTGGGCTTTGAGGATGTCAGATACCTCTTTTGCATTTGCAGTCAGTGAGGTTAAAGAGGGTACAGTGTCTCTGGTGCTGGGCTTTTGGCTCTAGCTCCAGCCTGCACAGCCAGTGTCCTTGCTGGCCACAGCTGTACAGGTGAGGAAATCAGGGTTTCCTTTGGAACAGCTTTTACTGAAGTAGACCCCTTTGTCTCAAATATGACATGTACTGCTTTGTGTGCCAAGTTGTTAGGTACTCTTCGGGCAGCAGTTGGCTTTAAATCTTAGTGTATTTATGTCATGTTCTATTTCTGCAAGTGGTTCTTCCTTTTTGCATGGAAGGGTGGAGGTTGTGTACGTTACTCTCCCAAGCAACTGTGAAAAGCTGAATATTCTTGGAGGCTGATCCTACTTAGTATTCAGCATTCACCTTTTGTTGGAATGTGTCCTGGAGCTATTTAGGCTTCGTATTTTTGCAGACTGATGGAATCTCTTTAGCCCCAGAATTTTTCTTTTCAGTGTAATAATGACACTCTCTTGGCTTCATTGTTCTCCAACGTTTTTCTGAATTTTTCAATGCTTGAGGCCATTTCACTGTGGTATTTGATTGCTCTCTTGGAGTCTGTGTGTTCTCACTGGGTTGGATACCTTCCCTTTGGACTTGCTCTCGCCTCCTGGAGCTGCTTTGGTGGTGTGGTAATTCGGGCAGATCATAAATAACCCTTGACGGAGGTGTTGCTATAAGCTAAAGTTTTTGGCTATTTGGGAATCCTTCAGTCAGAGAACAAATCCTTGATTGCCAGTTCCTGAAATCAAGACCTCCTACTGCCATGTAGGGAATCAGAACTGATATCAGTCTGATATTTTATTCTTTCCTGCTCTGCCCTGTAGAGTTGTCTCAAAGATTAATTCAGTTGTCTTCCTACATGGCCTTTGGAATTTGCCAGCACTGTTAAAACTCCATTATTTTGGAAAGAAGCCCCCAAATGTTGTTATATTCTACGGGTCCTATAAATTAGAAGTTTTTACTATGAAGAAAAACACTACCTTGAAAATATTTTCAGAATGAAATTATCTATACTTCAGTGGATACAGAAAATAACTGAAGGATGCAAGTAGTACTATGCTAATCAGTTTCATAGGAAGCAATGGCAAGAGCTGAAGTGATGGACCAGCATAATGAGTTACTTTAAGCATGTTTTTGAGGAAGGATAAAATAATCTCAACCTGCAGTTTTTAGGAGGGGAAATAAACTTTCCTAAGATGTTTATGTTGGATACAAACTGAAAGGGGTTTTAGAATGATTGCTTCTGTAGCCAAGCAAAACTGGAGGCTACTGTTACCAGAAGTCAGCAGTTATTATTTTACTTAAAATCTATGTAGTTCTGCTTTGTTTTTCAAATATATCTTGCTTGATAAGGTTACAACCATGTGAACTGAAATTTGCTGACTACAAAATATGTACTTCTGCTGCTTTTGCAAAATACTTTGACATATGTGTTACTATAGAAAAGGTGGATTGCTTTCTCAAAACATTTTATACTTTCACGGCGGTGAAACCTCCTTCTTCCACAAGAGAGACACACCAAGGAGAAATATTCTTGGTGTTAGGCACCAAATAGCTGTTATTCTGGATACTGCATGTTATGTATTGGACATATATATGTATATATGTATATGTATATTGCCAGAATATACAGATTCTGAACTGGTAATCTGTTTATTCTTCCAAGATTGTTTTATCCATGAAAGGGTCTGCTGAACAGGAAAACTTATTTTAGTGTGTTGTCAAATCTAAATGAGATCTTATTGAAAAATCAGTTCATTAAAAGGTGTAATTGCAAAGTATATGAAAAGCACTGAGAAGAATCTGCATTACTGTAGCCAGGTCTAGAAGGTATAGTTTAGTGTGGGTATTAGTGACAATTGAAAATCCTGAAATTGAGTCTGGTTTAATTTCTTCCTGATGCTTGTTTTTCTGAATGTTTTTGCATATAAAAGCTCTAATATTTTTTTGCAAAGATGGAGAAATATGAGCTAAAACAACCCCCTCCACAGAAAAGCCCCCTCCAAGACTATTCTAGTAATGACACAAAACTAGTTAACATATAAATAGAGTTCTCAGTTCTTTCTTCCTTTGAAGAAGCAAATGGTGGATGTAAGAGCTTCAGAGCATGTAAAAACCGTTTGAACTATTACTTTGATTTGAGTGACAGAGGTGTAACTATGGTACTTCTTATGCAAATGTTTTCATAACTAACTTCCTGTTACTAATTTTTGCCACCAGAGCGGTATTTAAGGCAATGAAATTCTCAGGTCCTATCTGCAATTTCTGGTAACCAACTGATTATTTTTTTTTTTTTTTAAGAGGCTATTACAACTTTTCAGGTAATCAATGGGATGTATTTTCTGGAGGAACTGGTTTCTTGTTTCTTAATGCCATACTTAGTTTGTGTGAGGAAAAGCTCTGCAAGATGCATATTGCAAAATATTCCAAGCAGTATTTTCTTGCCAAGGTCCAGTTGCTAATGTGACCATCCTTTTGAACTGGCTGCCAGGGAGGTGGGATTTGTAACTTCTGGCAGAGTCCCTGCAGCTCCCTGTTGGGTGTGGAGACTGTCTAGGGAGCTCTGTTGGTGCCCTGCCCCTGCATTGGGACAGGCAGCCCTGCTCAGTCCAGGGGGGTGTTCTAGGGAATTAGGGGTATGTGAGGAGCAGCCTCAGGCTCTCACAGGTGGGGAACTGCAGTTGGAAGCAAAGAAGGCTGCAGAGGCTGAGGATGTTGCTGTGCAGCTGAGGGGATATGGGACAAGGCATATAGAACGTTATTTTGCCTCTAATTTTCAGAGGATGTTTGTTCAGAAGTGTCATTTCTTATCTTTCTCGTGTTAGTTTATTTTGCAGTGGTTTATAATGACCATCCCAACTGCCTTGATTTTCTCCTCACTGGAGTTGCTGTGTTTGGCCTTGCCATGGAGTTCATGTACTGAAGTGTCCTTTTGCTCACTGTTCCTCCAGATGCTTTGTTTTATGATAGCTATTTTGTTGATGATCCAAGCCTTGTAATAGTTGAATCTGTAAATATTTTTATTTCATCTTTGTTAAGCAACATTACTGCAGAGCATGTTATGACAGTCCTTCAGTTCCAAATAAAGGAAGCTAATGTGCTTTCCTTTTTTTCCCTGGGAGCTACAAAATTTTGGATGTCAAATGTAGTTTCAACATTAAAGCAGCATGGTAAACTAATTCACTAACATGACCATTAAATTAAAAGAATGTGATGGTTTAGAACAAGCACCCTCCCTTGGGTTAGTTTACTGGTAATTTTTTGTCCTATAGAAACTATTGGATCAAAATAGGTCTAGATGCAATTAATTTAGACGTAATATAGCTCTTACAGTGTTATGATTTGGGAAAGATGCATTTTAGCTTATTATTTCATATTGAGATATTTCAAAGATCCAGTTAACTAAAAACATGAAGAAAATGTTTTATTTCTTGGATTATCTCATAATTATAAATGGAAACTGATTGTTTCCTTTTTTTAGTTCCGATTTGAGAGAAGTGGACGAGGCCAACTTTTCTTGTGCTGGGTGGGGACCTTCCTCTAAATACTGTCTTGGTGATAATTCCAAGGCCTAGAAAGGTTTCAAAGCTGATGGATGAATTATTATTTCCTCTTCCTGTCTTCATTTTTTCAACTTTGTTGTGAAAGTAGGAAGCAGAGAACTGCAGGCTTGGTTGTAAATTAAATACTTCTGGCTTTTCATGGATTTTTTTTTGTACTAATATGTTCTTATTTAGTAAAACCTTGGGGTTTGGCTGTTAATCCAAGGAAGGTCTTTAAATGGTTAGTTAGGCCTTGTGAAAATGTTTTTACAAAATGTTTATGTATGTTGATCAAGATGAATTAGAGATTATGTTTAAAGGATAAGTTTTTCTGGCATCAGCGAGATATTACTGCTGCTGAGCTGAAGCAACCTCAGGAAGCCTTGCAGTTAAACTGGTGCATGTACTCATTGTGATATGCCTCTGATTGACTTCTGGTCTCCTCAGCAGCCTCTCAACAATGATAAAGCTGACAGCTTTAAAAAGGTGTGAAACAAAATAGTCCAGGGTAGCAAAGTTCTCATTGCTTTGGCAGATGACTGTAGGACTTACTGTAGTAGCAGTGCCTACCCTTGGAAAGAAAACTAAGTTGGAGCTATTAAATTGTGTTGCTCTTACATAAGTTTCTATAAAAGTAAATTTCAAAGATAAATTTGGACTAGACAAAATTTTTTGAGGCGAGAACTATGTTAGAAAAAGGAGATGATACAATTCTCCTAAGTGGTACTGCTCTGCTGAGAAATTCAGATTCAGAATTTGTCAACAGCTATGCATCAGAGGTGAAGAAGAAAACATGGTCACTGAGACAGAGGTGTTAGTCTAAATACTAAAGTAATTCATAAGTATTTTTATTCCTACCCCAGCAATTTGTGTGATGTAAACAGAAGCTTAGTATGTTCTGCTGCAGAGTGATGCAGTATGGACTAGAGTACTTGGAGAAATGAGAGGCTTATCTCTTGGATTATTCATTTTAATCATGGCAATGGACTTGTAAAACACCACTTATGTATGCCTAGCTCTGTTCTTTGCCATCTGCGTCAACCAGACGATCTCCCACTGAATTTGTGATGTAAATCACTACGAAAGTAGACTAAGCCAGATACTGCCTTTTTTAATCCACTGCACACTTGTGGATGGGACTTCAGAGATAATAATGGAGACATTTTTAAAAATAAGACTGAGACAGGAAACAATTTGCCCACATGCACACTAAATATTAATCTCTAGGTTGCATATATTTCAAGTCTCTTTGGGCAGTTTTACTGACAGTTCTAATGTTGGATAAGAAACACCTGGTAAGCCTGTGGCTCACCCAGTGATGGTTAATGTTTGAAGAGGAATCCTATCCATGTCCTGGTGAATGTCTGAAGTAAATACATCTTTGCAGTCTTCACGCTCAACATTTGAATACAAATTGTTCTTGAGTGCTGCATCTTCTGTTAATGTGTGCAAAAATGCTGGTTTGGATACGTCATCTTTGTAAAATCTCGTGTCACTTACTGTTTCTAGAAGCAAGTAAAATCAGCTCTGATGTTTGCCATGAGCAACAGATAAATTTATAGATTCAGTAAAATTGCTTTGTTGCTGATCCATAGGGTGTTCCCTGTGATCTAAAGCCTTTGTGTATATAGGCAAGGAGTAAAAGGACCCCCAGCTTTGAGTGCAGCTCCTTTCAGAAGCAGGAAGAAAGCAGAGATGGAGTAAGGTTTTCTGTTTGTCCACACTGAGAATGATAAATTTATGAAATAAGCATAAACATTTGTGTTGTAATACCAATGTGTTATTACAGTTTGACTTGATGGACTTTTCCAACCTAAATGATTCTGGTTGTTCTTAGACCTCTCTGACATTCATTTTATGAGTTGGCAATTTTCTTAATTGGTGAAAAAAGTCATTGCGTGTGGATGAATATGTTCAGAGAATACTATGTAAACTATAAAAATATACACATTTTCTCACCACTTGATAATCTTAATCTTGAATTTATTTGGCCTGTTTTTCTGGAGCTAAAAAGTGAATTACGTGCTCTAGTCCAAACTGATTTGAGTGAGTTAATACTGTCAGGATAAACCCCACAATACTATGTAAATTTAGCTTCATGTAGCTCATGCTCAGCGGTAAAGCTGTTCTTAAAGATGTGATTACTATTTGAGATGTGCAATAAGTCAGGAAAGGATGTGAGACTGATTTGCCTGACACAGATATTCATGTCAAACTCACTGTATGTAGATTTAAAAACCAGCAGTTGCATTTGTTTATCCCTTTTCTGATATCAACACAAACGAGGGATCTAGAAGAAAGCAGAACTATGAAATGTTGTATGATCTAAAAGTGTCTTTGACATGATGTGGGTCAAGGCTTTGCTTGGAACATGTCTGTTGTGAGCCCACGTGCAGCCGATCATCTGTTCGTGACTCTTCACGCATTTCAAGTCCAGTGCCTCGGTAGGAGACTGAATGAGTGTGAAGAGCACAGACTGCATCAGCAAGGTCCATAATTGGGGTTTACAGGCACTCTGGGTACACAGAGTGCACAAGTACCTTTTGCCCAGCTCCAAGGTGTACTTGGGCTTCTCACTCTTCTGCTGAACAAAAAGACAAGCAAAACATGTTGAGTGTCACTTGGGGTGGGACTTGTGTAGGGGTGTGTGTCATCCTTAAACTTTTAATGAGGTTTTTTAACAGGTAACTTTTTCTTTACAAATGAAAATAAATTGAATGATTGCTACTGTCTTAGCTGTTTCCCAGTGTTCTAAATGGCCTTAAGTGGCCTGGGAAGGAAATTTAGGCTTATGCAGTTACTTTGGTCTTAAGAAGACAAAAAAACCTTCTAAATTGGTTTCACTGTGTACTCTGGAGCCTGCAGACAACTGTTAAGCTCACAATTTAGTATTGCTTTTGAAAAATTCAGGGTCAGTTGTGGTGAAAGTTTGTGGCTCTGTGGGCAATAACTTGATTTTGTGAATAAGCTTATAGGAATAAACAGCAAGGTAGAATTTGAATTATCGAAAATCTATTTGGGGACTGAACTATTTGACTTCTCTCCATACCAGCTGCTGTTAGATGTCTTTGTCCAGTATTTGTACAAACAGGACAAAAAGGGTGAAGTACTGCAGAGGAGCAGTTTTGCATCTCATAAGGAGATGGAGTGCTAGGCAGATAGCATTGTTTTCACAAAGTAGAATATTTTTCAGTCTCAAATCAGGGATTTCATCATATACAGAAGTTGTATCTGGGTTCGTGCTTCAGCTGATCGTTGACCTGCAATTTTTGAGGTCATTGACTGGTATGGATGTGGAAACCTGAATGGGGAACCACCATAACGGATGCATTGCTAACAGGGATGTTGCAAGTACTTGGAGGAAATTATTTTAATCAGCATAAATGATTAAAGGATAATAGTGGGATAATTGTGAACTAGAGTTTAGCAGCAACTGTCAGCAAAAAGGATTTGGAGATCCCTCTCCATTTGTGAGCATTGTTGATGTAAACTGATTCATATGTAAGACTCATGGTTCAGTGATATCAGGGAAAGAACTCCTAAAAACTGCTGGAGTTCTTGGCAAACTCAAGGTTTCACCTATGTTGCACAGCTATGGAGGAATGCCCATAAACCTCTTGATTATGGACTACCCAGTTAATCCTAATAGTTCTGTTCCTCAGGTTGTTCTCCAGCCTTTCCAGCAGAGAAGTGAATCAGCCTTGTCTCTTGATAGACAGGGAGGAAAACATCCTGTAAGTGAAAAAAATTGTGGCTTTTCTTTCTGTTACCCTCCAACTCGGTCTGTAATGCTCTGAAAGAAAAGCCAGTGAAGCAGAAGACTCACCAATGAGAGCTGTGTTTGCAGGTAAGGAAAAAGCCTAGACTTAGCTCATGCAGTTTTTGTCACCCCCTGTTGCTGGACTTTGGAGTTCAGGAGGGGATCCTGTAGCTCTCCTAATGCAGTACTGCTTCTGCCCCAGTACATACTTGATCTAGAACAAGAAGGACTGACCATGGTATTGATAATGAGTAACTTTTGTCTGTCTGCTCCATGTACATTTTCAAACTCACCACTTCTGCAGCAGTATTTGGATAGGCACAAAGAGAGATGCTGTTTTTAACAGTGTAAATATAAGGGGATTAACAGTTTTTGCAGTTATTGAAGCTTTAAGTCTGCAATCAATTATTTAATATTTATTCACCCTTTTTTAT
Source organism: Agelaius tricolor (assembly GCF_023055355.1). NCBI lineage: Eukaryota > Metazoa > Chordata > Aves > Passeriformes > Icteridae > Agelaius > Agelaius tricolor. The sequence continues at coordinate 8,257,072 of NW_027269270.1, forward strand.
CACATTTCCGAAACAAAGTGACAATTAGATTTAGAGCTTGTACAGTATATCCCTCTCTATGACAGGCTTGCAGAATTCCCCTTTCCCATTCAGCTAGAGTGAGTAATGGGGTTTGATGGTGTGCAGTGTATCATTAGGGATTTCCTCCCCCTTTACTATCTATGTACTGATGTGTTCTGAGCTTGGATCAGTGAGTTTTCCTACTTTTCATTAAATGTTGCGTTACTGTTAGTTCCAATTCTAACTTATGAGAACCTGCTTTTTATGCTGTCCCTCTGGTTCTCTCAGTACAGGTGGTGTGCAGATTGTTCTCATCCGCTCACTGCTGCATCCCGGAGTGTTAGGGAGCTGAGTCTTTGTCTGCCTCTGAGATGAAAGGAGTTCATTGGCTGCCCTGCCAGCCTGAGCCTCCTGAGGTTTGGTGGAAGCAAATGCCTGCCATACTGGATTTCTGCAGGGGTTCTGCTGCAGTGGGCGTGCTTCTATTGCTGGAGGCAGATATTTATGGTTTGCAGATGTAGGACAGGACTGCAGTGGGCACCCTCGATTACCATGGTGCTGTGTGGGCTTGTGGGAAGCCTGCTGAGGTGAGCACCAGGCTGGCAGAGGTACAGGTTGGCAAACTCTGCTGTGGTTGTTTGCTGGGGACCATGTGCCATGTGCTGCCCTCCCTTTTGCTGCTCTCCTGCTCACTTGGGTATGGCTATTTTCTCACATTTGACCCTTTTCTCTCTGATTAAACTACTTGATGCATATTGCTGAAGTAGCCAGGAGTAGGGTGGGTGAGATTCTGCCATGGCAAGGGGTAGGGAGGAGTGGGCTTTTACCAATGCTGTCATTCCTTCTGGGACTATGGCAAGGGATGTTTCATCTGTCTATTAAAACAAGGAGTCCTTCTTTGGGTTCTCCATGTTACAATGAAGCTACCTTGAGACTAGCATTTTCATTAGTTCTGTTGCATTTACAGGACATCCCAAAGGTTAAATAACTGGAGTGATGGAATGTGGTTATTCCAATATAGTGCTGTGCTTTAATGAGGAGTCAGAAGGATATTGCTGTAATAGAGGCTACAGTTGTGATTAAGAGCCTACAGAAGCCTCTTTAATTACACTGTCAGCAGTCTGCTGCTGTTGTTGGATGATTGCTTGGTGCAGACTGCATAGTGAAGGAAAGATGGTAGGGGGTTGCTTCTTATTTATCTTTAGATCCATCCAGTCAAAAAACCTTTTACAGTTTTTTAGGTCTGGAAGTAAATGTAGCTGCAACAGATTCCATACAAAGGCCTTTTCTGTCGTTATGGTTTTGTGCACTATTTCCTTTTACATGTGTATGTACAGACTGTTTCATTGAACAGCATGGTAAGCGTTTGGAAATCAAAATTTATAGTACAAATTAAATACATTTTGGGAAGCTGACACTTAAAATGGAAATAGTGGAGGAAAATGAACATATTGAACCACCCACTTGACTGCTTACTCATTCTGTTTCTTGACACACTCAGCTTCTGCTGGGTTTGCTGCAGCACAAAGATGACAAGAGATGATTCTTCATTTCCTTGTCCCTTGCATTGCTCTTCATGCTTGATCTGAATATTGGTACATGATCTTGATGTTCTTGGAAGGCTGCAGGGAAGAGCAGACATCAGATATGGACTCTGCTCTGTTTCCTGGTCGAGGGTAGCTATCAGTAAGGGTAGGTATTAATGTAAGTAAGGAGTTCTTTAACTCTTTGGCTATATGTGCAATATTTTTTTTTAAATAGAAACAGATTCCAGGAAGCAAAGACAAATGTTCCAGGGCCTGATTCTTACAAGCTTTCTACAAGTGATTGCCCCATCTCTGCCTTCTTGGGAAAACACAACTTTCAACAGCAGCATTGTATGCTTTCCACTACGTGTGCTTTAAACTACGAGTTGAGGTAAGCTCAACTGGTACATGACTCCTCATCTAATAGTACATGACACACAAAAAGCTCCTTCAAGTAGTCTTAGAGTAAGGTCACAAAGTCAGATGTTCAAAGTGTAGGTGCTTGTGTGCAATTATGCCTTTGAAACTTTTTCCTGACCTTTCTCCAGATGTTGGCAAGGCAACTTATTTTTCCTAGCTTTCCTGCTGAATTATTTTGGTATTTTAATTTCTTTTTTTGTTCTCTAAAGGTAGGTAGCTGATAGGGAAAATTTCAGCTCAGAATTGAAAACTGGCAAATGTAAAAGAAACTGAAAAAGGCAAGCTTTTGCTAGTGAGCAAAATTATCAGTAGATGGTTTCATTGGCTTGGCCTTCACTGTAAATGACTTCTGAACATACAGTTCAAAAGAGCTAAAAATATTTTGTCAACACTATTTAATCAGAGTTTACCTAACAGCAGTCTAATCTGCTGAAAAAATCTTGAAGACAATCACAAGGAAGTCAGCATCAGTTTTGCTTTTTCAATTTGCTCACATGTAGTACAGGTCACACTGATATCCTTGTATTTTCACTTTCCCGAGTAATGGGTTTGCATTAACATTATAAAGCTTTCATGGGGTGTAAAGAAAGTAAAATAAAAACTGTGTACCCTCAAATGCAAAAAGCCCCTTCCATCTTCTCTGCATTAGGAGAGCATTTGTGGCTCCATTTGATCTTATTATCTCTGAAAAATTCTGTTTTCTACTGAAGTTTTTAGGTGAGCAGGACTGTAATTTTGCTTACATGCACACAAAGCTTTGCTGTTTGGTTCCTATTCTCTAGGCAGCAAACTGCAGACAAATCTCAACTGTGAAAAATTCAGAGAAAGCATTCTGCTGAGCTGGTAGTCATCTTGGTCTTCCAGCCCTTTTCTGGGAACCATGGCTCTGTCACCAATGAACTGTGGTTTACTGGATCAAAGGAATGCAGTCCCTCAAAGGTAGCATCACTGAGCTGAGTTGGGCAGTTCTGGTGCCAGGTTATGGGGAATCAGGTGATGTGTAAAGCACAGCTCAATTCTGTGCTTTACACATCACCTGTTTTCCTATTTACCTATTTTCCCCTTAAGGGGAAATAGTAGACCTGTTTCTTTTGAATTGTTTGTGAGAAAAAAAATGGCATGTACAATATCTTGTCATTACCCACTCAGCACACCCCAGTGGTAGTGTGTTTTCACAAGCATGTATTGTTTATAGAGTTGAAATAGAGGTATTGTTCATTCTTACAGAATTTTTCATAGTCTGTACCAAAGATAATTAACACAGAGATAATGCATCTTCTTAGTGCTAATGCCTTGTTACACATATAGGCAATTGGATTAAGAAATGAGGGAGAATGCATTTACTTCTTCCCAAAGCCCTAATGGTTTGGTTAAACCCTCCTGACAACTGGTCAATATTTCTTCACATAGATGTACTTAGTTTGTTGCACTTCTGTGAAACAACGGCCTCTTTCCTTTTTCAAGGTAGGAGGAGACAATTATGCTGAAGAGAGGCAGAAATCTTTGTTCCTTACAGCCAGTGGGAATTGTGGCCACCACAAGCGTGTGCAAATGTGTTCCTCTGCCCTCCATGCTGGCTCTTCCAGTTTTGGGACCTGGTGAGACCCTCCTGTCAGAGCAGCACACGCGCTGTGTTTTGGGTTTTGGACCCTTCTTGGCTGTGGAGACTGTAGTATTAGCATTTTGTTTGTTTGTAGTCTGGCAGAGGAAGTTTGTATTTCAAAGTATAGTGGCTTAGGACTGCCTCCAAAACCAAATACAATAACTATGCTAAATATTTATTGTGGCTCTGCTCAGGATAATCTGAGGTAAGACCATGTTTAAACCCAGATCATAGAAAGCATTTCCAGCTTTATGTTTGTTAAATCAGTTCTGTTCCTTTACAATTCTAGTGTTTTTCCCCCTTTCTTGGGGACAGCAAATATAGCAGTCATTGACCAAATGACTGATATTTGTGGATGTACCTTGGAGCCACCAAGACTTGGGAAGCTTAGGCTTAGGTAACACAAAGAATCACCTTGGAGTGGATATTGTCTGTGTGGGCTGTTGGTGGAAGCACCACAGCATTTGTAGGTGCCAGATGAAGACCCAGAACATCCCTCTGGGGTGCCCACTGTGTGAACCTGTATGGTCATAGTCAACTTGATTACTAAAATAGATCCTAAGGTAACCCTTAATATCAAGTCTTATCTAAAGAAGCATCATGTGTGGCTATCACATATTGATATTCCTAAGGAAAAAAGCAATCACTGGATACCTTATCAGCTGCTGTTTGTTTCTCCAATTTAATTTGAATCATGATGGACAAAAAATGCTTTTTGGGTTTTCTTTTGTACTTTTTTTTTTTATCTTGAGTAAAGAAAGCAGCATTTGTAAACACATTTTCTTTCTTATCTGTGGCTTTTAATGAAACAAATCACATGGTACTGTCACCTCTGCAGTCCCTGCAGTCCTCCATCCTGTGCATACAAAGGACAATATTCAAACCTGTACTGTGCTGTAAATTGCTGTGGAGGCAGTCAGCAGGCACTGACCCAGACGGTTCCTGGTGGTGAGGGAGATGAATGGAAAACTGAGAATCCTTTTGTGGTTGTGTTGTTTGCTTCTTGAAATTGGAGGGACTGTTTGAATACTGCATGCTTCCTGATTTCTACCCTCCCTCCCTTTCCCCCAGGATTTAAAATATTTAACTTGCTAAAAGACTTTGGTTTGAAATCCCATAAGTGGGAAAGCGCTGATTGTTGGCAAGTTCAAGTGTAAAATTGGTTGTGAGTACTTGTGGGGGAACAGTGCAATGGAGCTGAACAGTACATTGAAAATGAGAGTACTCTAAATCAAAACACGTTTGTTAATTAATGTTCATTGCTGCTTTCTGAGAGCACAGCTAGTAAACATGCAATCCAAAGTCCATTTAAGTCAATCAGCAAAATCTTACTGGAATTAATTTGGGCTGGATTTTTGATTAATTCCTTCTTATAAGATACTTCACCTTAAATTTCTATTATAAGGTGTAGATCTATTTTTTTTGGATGTTTCATGAACATGATTATATCGTGGTTTTATGTGACTGAGGTGAACCAGATAAATATCTTTGCTATTAATTAATATGGAAATGTATAATTAAACAATTTTAATTCTCAGGAAAGAAACAGATAAACATGGATTCTTTTCTCTGCCTTCATATATATTTAAAATAACCAAAGCATTAAAAAAGAGGAATTAAAAGCAGTATTTAGGAAAACCTAAAGTAAGTTAATATTGATGCTTAAGGCTTACTTTTGCCTTGTCAGAATTGCTAGATGCTAAGATTAATTTAATTTATTTTCTAATTTTAGTTTGACCCCTCTGTATAGATGAGGTTTAATCCACTGAAAAATTGTTCTGTTCTGCATTGTGTGCTGTTAAATCTTGCAGAACAGGTTTGGTTTTTGATTATATTCCATCATTCTTGTAGTGGTCTGTAGGTCTGATTCTGTGCCCTGACATCAGACCAAATAGTATTGAGGCACTTTGCTTTTTAACCAAAGCTGTGCTGGTACTGCTGTCTTGCAGTACTGGCAGCTTGTGCCAGAGCTGTTTGGCATCTTTCTTTCCAGCTCTCCACACAGTGCACTCTCTCTGTCTCTTCTCCCACTTGTTTTGGAAGAACATGCTGGATATTTCTCCCCTCACTATTTCCATGTAATTTTTATTTGCTTTGTGAGGGCCAGGGAAGAAGTGCTGCTCCTTCATCCAGCCTGTGAACACGCCCACTCCTTGGCCTCTGGGGTCCTCCTGGGCTGCTCTGTATTTGGAGACAGCTGGGTTGTAGCTCCTGTTTCCTCAGGAAAGCAGTTCTCAGCCTCGTGAGGGCTGGGACATGGGACATTTTGCCATGTGTGGTATTTTCCTTTAAAACTCACCTAAATAATTGAGCAGGGACGTGCTTTCCTTTATCTCTCATAAACAAACAGCTCTTCCTGCATTGAAAGATCATCAGTGTGGTGGTGAAGTCAGCTCTTGGAAGGGAGACTGTGGCAGATTATTGCCTGGGTGATCATGCCATAGCTTACCACATGTATATGTTTTCATCCTCTCCTCTATGGTTACCCACAGAATGTTTTCTCTGAGACTCCTATTTAACCAGCACACAGGAGTGTGTAGTTTTTACCTGATGACCATCTCTTGTATGTTTTTGTCATTGTTGTTTGTATACCCCAGGCTGTATTTCCTGCGTGCTGTTGAAGTGATGCTTTCGGGATAGGATTATTAACTAACTCACGAGATGTCCCTTGGTTCTCATTAGTATAATAGCTTAGTGTTGCTCAGGCAGTAATTACTTGTGCCTACAAACTGAGGGCATATCTTTAATTTTATAAGCATAGTAACTGAGACATGGAGAAAAGAGTGTTACTTAGAACCTGATTTAAAAGGTTTTGTTTTGAAGAGTCCTTAGTATTATATATCTACAAGAATAGATCAAAGAGAGGGTTATAATGTTTTTCTGACACATGAAGACAAGGAAGAAGAGCTGGGCTTTTTCCCCCCTCTAATGTCTTTCTTGTAAATTGCAGATGTGTCTGATTTGAAATTCAGCTGGTGAAAGACAACACTTAATTTGCACAAGGTAGAGAGTGTTAAGTAACCTTAGGATTAATCAGGCCCATCAACAATTAAGTCTATTTTATCAGGAGATGTCTGCTCTTTCCCTGCAGTTTGTCTGCTCTGAGCTGGTGATGATCTGCACGCTCACTTGTGGCAGTGGCAGATGGTTGCTACCACCTCCATACCAGCTACAATCCTTGCAGCACTGAAGACTAACAGGTGGCATCAGGTTGCTGCCCCCTTCTCCTCCTCTGAATGTTGTTTGCTGGAGCTTCCAAGGCTTTTGGGATGCACCAAGCGAGGCTGGCTAACCCATGCTATGGGAGTGGGTGCCCAGGGCAGCTCTTGGGCAGCCTTGGGAGTCCCTGAATGTGATGCAGGATGGCACCATGGCTGGGTGTTCCTGTGGGCTGTGTTGCAGGAGAAATCCATTTACCATGAGCTGTGTTGCAGGAGAAATCCATTTACCATCTTATTCCATGGGATCTGGTACTAACTTCTCAGTTCAGTCAACCAATCAGCTTTTTTGCATTGTTTTCCTGGGACCCAAAGTAAAATGCTAATAATTACATTTAGCTGTGGGCTTTCTCCTTATGAAGCTGTTTGTTTTGCTTTTTCTTTTAAAAGAGCCTAGGGACTCAGTGGAGGGTTGTCTCTCAGTCCAGCTTTGTCTCTGACAGTGTGAAAATGGATGTTTGCATATTAATAAAAGCAGTTAAATGGGGACCAATTAGATTTATAGTTGCTTTAATGTTTTTCCTTTTTGATGCCAGAAGAATGTAAAGGGCTTTAGTGTAAGGAGAGCCATGGCCAGAGTGATCTAGCTCATCTGATTGTGAATGCTTTCTGACTACAATATAATATGCATCCAGTGCAGAAACAGCAATCATAGTTCATAGTGAATCATGTTGTGAAGGCCAGTGGAAATCAAATGGCTGTATTAGCAAGTGTCCTTTGGAGTAAATAGACATGTGTATTGCAGTAATACAAAAAATTTGCTATTTGGGGGGATTTTTGTATTTATGTGTTAATTTTTCATGTAGACTGGGCAGGTAAGGAAGACTATTTAGAGAGCAAAAGAAATTAGGTGTACGTGTTTTGTTTCCTCAGTTTCCTTGCATTATATGCTTGAGTGTCAAGATTTCACAGCACCCGTGCTTGTGTAATAGTGGTGGATGTGTACTTAGCATATATTTATTCAGTACCAATTTTTGTAACTCACTGACATTTATTCTTTCTATTCCTTTGTAAGCTGTTGGGTGCAGCACAGTGTAACTTCTCTTAGCAGGCAGGATTGAAACCCTTCTGAGTCAAACCACTCATTTGCATGAACACATCTCCTCTTGCTGATCGCAAGACACAAATATGGAACAAAATGAACCAAAACACACAAATAGACTCCTGCAGCTCCTGATGTTAATAATAATTTACAACTGGTTTTATTCTAACTCCCCATTCCACCTGCCCAATCATCAGGGTCACAGTTTCTCATGGCCCCTGTTCAAGAGAGCACTTTAATATTAGTCTTAAGGATATTGTTATTCAAGACCAGCCTTTTAATATTTTCCTGTTGTTAAACCCTGTAAGAGCTGGATTTAATCCCTTGTTTGAATTTCAGCATGTCTTTTTCTATTCTGAATATGGATTCTAAATTGAAGCCTGATGGGTAACTGTGTAGGGAAGGAATACTTCTTCATGTAACAAAATATCAAGTCTAAAGAGGGAAAAAAATAACCCTTACCAAGGAGACTGTTTTTCCCATTTCCCAGTTTTACTCTTTATTCCTTATCATGTTGTTGGTAAGGATACCCAGAGGTCTCTGCAGTACAGGTGGTGGTTGCAGTGCTAAAACAAGGCACACACAGAGGAGTGCTTTATCCTTCACCTAGGTAATTTCTTCTGAAATGCTGTGGCCTGAGAAGGGGCAGGGAGAGGCAGCAGGGCTGGCTGGATGGGCACAGCAGGCAGCCAGGCACCAGGAGCTGCTGCCCTGTGCCTGCCATGCACCCTGCCAGTCCTTCCTTCCTTCTGCCACCTCCTCAGGACTGCTGTCCCTTCAGGGGAGCACTGCTGTAGGCCAAAATGACCTTGTTTCCCACTGCCTTGACATCCACTCTGCCCTGTTGGTGCTCAAGTTATTAGGTGTTCTGACTGTTTTTCTGATTTAGCTCAAAACTCTCTGTGAATTAAGTGGAGACCCTTGGTTTCCAGTGTGGCTTGGGCTGGACTTGTTTTTAAAATATCCTCTACTGGTATGGGAAGGATGTTCAGTTGTACCTCCTGGTTCTTAAATAACTGTGTGTTGGTTAGGTGGGTTAACTGTTTGTCCTGTTGCTTGCTGTTCTGGCGTTGTTTTTGAAATAAAGATAGAAGTATTTGCAGAAATTTTTCTCTTCTGAAGTTACTTTTTATGCAGTAGAGATGCAGACTGTTCTGGTTTTATTTTTTTAATAAGAAATAACACACCTCAAGTTTTTAGTATTTTGTGCACTCAACCAAGTGATCCAAAAAAGCGTGTAGCTGTGCCACTTATTACCCTCATTCATTGCTCTATTACCCTTGTTCATTGCTATTAAGGTTTGTAGATGTTGCATGCAGGTAAGTGATTGCTGTGCAGTTAGGTTTTGATTAATGTGCTTATCTGGCTGGAGTGATTTTGCTTCTTTGTTTTTGCGCTCTTTCCCTTTTATTTTAGACTCAAATACCCAAATCACAAAAGATACACACTGTGGTGCAGAAGCCTGAAATGGCTGGGACTGCTGTGTCATGTCATGTTTTCAGTGTGGCCAAGCAGCGAGGATGGGCAGTGTGTTTGCCCTACTGCTGTCACCCACCCAGGTGTGCTGTGTGGGCACAAGGAAACTGTCTTCACAAGTTTTAGAGCACCCTTATGTTTAATTTTGATTTTTGTTGTTGTTGGTTTTTTTTTCTCAGAAGGGGTAAAGGAAAGGAAGGGGTTGAGGGGGTGTTAGAGAAGCAGGGGAATGAAGGCAAACTGACCAAGGGTTTGTTTTGATAATGTACCAAGAAGGTTGACTAGAGTGGCACATAAAACTTTTGGAGAACTTGGTCTCTTATTGTAGATGTTTGTCTTCTGAAATATTGAGGTGCTCAGCTGGAAGGGAAAAACTACTCACAATATGAAGTCAATGTGACAGAGGAGATTTGGAGAGAGATCTGAGTACTAGGGTAAAAGGGCAAAAGCCGGGAAAATAGGTGCTGCTGTCCAAAAAAAGAAGAGACTTTATCTAGAAAAAGGGGTATGCAGGAAGATACATAGCAAGAAAGAGTCTGGAGAGATGGAGCTAACAGGAGAAGGCTGCAGGTACGAGGGCTCTTGGTGATTTGAAATATAAACACTATTTGGAAGTTGATTTGGAAGGAAAACACTAAAGAATTAAGAAATTTGATTCACAAGTTTTTGCCTCACATCCCTTTAAGTTATACAAGTCTTGCAAAATGGAAAGCCAGAGGTAAATTGACTCATAAGGAAGAGCATGAATGAATGCATGTCACATTCTCTAAACAATTTTCTCTTCAGAGGGACAAATGCAAGTTGCATTTGGTTTATAATCTTCAGAGAGGAGACCTTCATAATGCCTCACTAGGGAAATAGGGAAATATGTGTTCTTCATGTAGGGAATCAGTGCCTAATGATGAATAGCAACATCAATGTATGTATATATAAAAGAAATCCATTGCTATATTAGAATTTACTGACAGAGGAGGAAATTGGTTGCTTCCTGTTAAATATCAAGTTATTGCTACTTTAGTCAGAGTTGTATTTGGAAGTAGGCAGCACTATTTACTTGTAAAATCAACATGGCTTTAATTTTGTGAAATGCATTTATGGCAGTTGCTCAAAGCTAGATAAATAGAGCTGAAAGAGAACCTGAAATTTTTGTATTGTCTCCTTCAGTTATCTGTAAGTGAATTCAGTTTGTACTAATGTTTTTGTTAGCCTTCTCATGGCTTGATGAAAATGAGCGTGCAGAAAGTTCAGGAGGAGGGAAAACTGCTTTTAAGTCACATTCCCCAAGTGTTTTGCTGATCTGTAGTGGAGAATGACAGACAAACACTGATCTGTGTTTTGTTGGCCCCTACAGTAGCATGTTAGTTTCTTTCATGTAACTTAAACTCTGGGTTTGCTGCTTGATTTTATTTGAGTGTCCAACACAAAATGAATTAAATTGAACATGCTTTGAGCTGATATTCTAAAGTTGTCATTTCAATACTCAAAATTGAGGTTGCTCTCTAAGGGACCCTGAGTTTTTATTTAAATGAAATTACTTAAGCAGCACAGCTCTATGCAAGAGAAGGAAGTGCCTTGATGAATGGAATATGATGTTTGGATCTTTGTTAGCTTCTCAAAACACACTCTGATTGCCAAAGAAGTGTCTCCAGGGATGTCTGCCTGGTTTAGCTTGGAAGGGCAGGATTTATGTTACAGGCACTGTGGAAACTAGGCAGATAAATCACCTTTTTGTTGTTTAGATTTAAGAGTTTGGTGAGATTTAACCATCTAGGGCTTGAGTGTTTCAAAGGCTTTGAGACTGCAGAGGAAGCTGCTGTAGGTACAAATACCATTCTTGGTTGTGGTTACTTTCCTGAGCTGTGTAGGGCATCCTGGCCCTCCTGGCATTGCTCCCCTTGCTGGAAACTGCAGGTCCCGTGGTAGCAGTGCTGGTGGAGGGGCACTGGTCACTTATTCTTCTCTAAATTGCTTGTATGTAGTTCTTGCATATATGGAGTGTTTCTTCCAGAACAGCTTCCCAGAGAAGGCTTTTAGGCTCAATATGAGCTGTGCATGGGAAGCACAACACAGAGGCTTTGTCATGGGCTCTTCCAATAAGTTCAGGTGACCTTGGGTGAGTTATTAAATATCTTCATGCTTTTGTTTCTTCTCCTACTCTTTGCTCTTTTCTTTTGTTAGTTGGGATGGTATCATTTACTGAGCACAATGGAAAGCTTGCCTTAGATGGGTCATCAAGTATTATTGTAATCCAGATGAAAAAGAGGGATTTTTTTCCTCTGTAGTTGAAGAACTTTGACTGTGAAAAGCACTAACATTGTGTTTCTGCTGTTACTTTACTACTGATAGTCTTATTCAGCTTTTCTCTTTATTTTGGATAAGAAAAACATCTACTTGATGCAAATGCCTGATGTTTCCAGTTGATCAAACTGGGAGGATGGAGGAAAAAAAAGAAGTAATTCAAAGGTTATTCTTACTGAAATAAAGGAAAATGGAATTTTTAATTTTGGGTCAAATGCAGCGTTTTTGATGTGTCAAAATAATTGATTCTGATGTATGTGAAGCTAATTGCATTGACATTTTCAAAAGTGTGTTGGTTTCCCCTTGCAAAGGGAAGTGAAGTTCTCTGAATTCAAGCTTGTGCAAGCTTGAACTAAGTGCAGTGTGCAGGGTTTTCATTGTTGTTGGAGGGGCTGTGGAGCCAATTCCCAGCACTCCATGGCCACCATGAACAGCCACCATCCTTTAGCAGGTTCAGAGTGGCAGTGGAAACTGGGATTTTCCACAACTTCTCATGTAGGACAAGAGTAGTGAAACCAGGATCATGTGGATTCTCTACAGTGAGGAGGGTTTGAAGGGTAACAGGGAACAGTGGTTTGCAAATCTAACATTAATTTGTTAGTGGGCAGGTGTTTATTACAAGAGCTTGAAAATGTAATGTTGTGGAAATATTTATAGTTTATTCTGGAACTGCTGGAATAAACAGTTAAGAGGTATTTTTTCTTCAGAGGTGTACTGTTTTGCTGAATCTGAACTAAATAAGCCCAACATTTTCAAAACATTTTTCATTTTGTTGTGGCCAGAGTGTTTGGGAAAATTCACCATGTTATTTCAGTTACTCTGAAGTACACATTTTGACAAAGTAAACTGTCTAAAACAAAAGCTGAAAAATATTAAGTCTGGTTCTCATTTTAGAGAGAAATGCCAACTGTCTTTTCTACTGGCTATGCATTTTATAAATTAATTCAGTGGTTACATGAATTAAAAATAAGACTGTTAGCATGAAACTTTGTGATAATGTAAAAAAAATATTTTAATTTCCATTGCATTTCCTTGTTTGTGGTACATGCAGCACCACAGTCATAGAACAGTAACAGCGGTGAACTGATTATCATTCACAAAGTAGCTGAGACTGAGGAGTTAGAAATATGGACTAGGAATGACATTTATAGTGTTGGCTGTGAAATACTTATGGAAATCCACTTCTTCCATAAATATTAATTTGACATTGGTTTAGGATTTAATAAGTGGAATGACTCAAGATGATAAAGATGCTTTATTACATCTGGATAGCCTTAGGCAATATTTCTGTATGCCATTAAAAAAAGGTATGAAACAGATATGAAAAGATTTTAAGTTATGGAAAGTAAAAGAGGGTAATTGGTATTTAGAGTATATAAAGTAGGGTCACATTTTTCTTTTAAATTTACATAAGAGGAGTCAAAGGCAATTCTGAATGACAAGGGGATACATCTTGATTTCTTTCCATATTTGTCACATATATTCAAGGCACCTGTGCTATGAGTTTAAAAATGCCCATGTGCAAAGTACAGGCTTTGTTCCACTGTAGCTCACATAAAAATGCTTTAAGTGAGGAACCAAAATAACTCAGAGGTGACCTTTTGCTTCAAGACCTGACTGCTTTGAAGGCAATTTACAGAATCATAAAATCCTTTAGGTTGGAAAAGATCTTTAAGATCATTGAGTCCCACCATTAACCCAACACTGTCAAGTCCACTGTCAAATCCACCATTAAACCATGTCCCTAAGTGCCACATCTTCGCATTTTAAATACCTCCTGGGATGGCAGCTCCACCCGTTTCTTGGGTAGCATGTTCCAGTGCTTGACAACCCTTCTGGTGAAGTTATGTTTGCTAATATCCAGTCTAAAACTCCTCTGACACAATTTGGCCTATCACTTGGTACTTAGGAGAAGAGAACATTCCTTGTTAAGTGGACCTGCAGATTTCCTGAAGTGGGTTTGTTGCAAAAGGAACATTCCCAGAAAGAGGAATGCTTCCAGAACCATTATCATTCTTTGTTTCCTTTTGTTGATTTTTATTGCCACGTAATTTCATGGCATCCTCCAGGTCATAGGTTTGTTGTCATAGTGATGATATTCATCTTTGTAAAATAATAAAATTTAATTTTTTGACAGCAGGAAGAGAAAATAGATCAAGTTGTTGATAGGCAGTATCATAATCATTCTTCTTGGCAGGAAACTTGTACACATGATAAGTCTTCGAACAAAAACTAGACTTTTATCTTCTTAGGGAGATTTTAATTGCATTTTTGATTAAAAAAAAGTTTAAGACTGTTTCAAGCTGTTGTTTACTATTCTATTCTACAGCCATGAGTACTTTTTTTTGAAGGCACATGGTACTACATGTCCTTTAAAAAGAAAAGAAGCAAAAAAACCCCCCAAATAACCAAAAACCCAAGCCAACCCAAACCCCTAAAAATATGAAGCTAAAATGTTCCTGCAGTGTTCCTTGGTAGCTATTTTGCTTTGACGTTTTAATTATAGTCCAAAGGCCTCAACATCCATTTAAACCTGGTATTTATATAAAGCAGAGAATTATCTTTATTCTCAAGAGCTTGTGGTCCAGGACAACAGACAAAGCAGATGTTTGAAGCAAGCATGGGGACTGGGGTCACTTCGGCTGGACCTGCACACTCAGTGCTGTCACTACTGGCTTGTGCCATAACCTCTTACTAGTGCAAGGTGCAGTTGATGCTGTTGCCATAGATAAACAGTTTGAACAGTTTTGAACAGTTTGAACATTGTTTTCATATGAGGGCTTTGTTCATTGTAAGGACGGGCAAAGCTGGCCCCACCAGGACATCAGTTTGTCTGAAAATTCACTGCTTGCATATTGTGCTTTAGTTGTATAGATTTTATTATTTATTTCTGGATGTCAGTCCCTGGGGCTCAATTTCTTCTTGCTGGGCCAAAGACATTTAAGAAAAAATTTTATTGCAATGCCAACTAAAATAGCTCAACCTAATGAGAATGTGGAAGTGAGGTAACAGCTGCAAGATTGTTCCATGAGAAAGATCCTTCCAGCTATCCAAGGACAATTCTAGTATGATGGGAATGCCTGGAGGGGTATTCTACAAAGACAGTCCTTTTTAGCTTGTGAATTTATAATCGTTTTTGACATCTGATATATAACAGTTGGGACAACTTGATTTTCTTTAAAACCCTGGGGAAGGTTCCTCTGGAAAGGTAGGAAATGCAATGATAGGGACTTTGCTGTGAAACTGCAGTTAAAGGCAAACCATTTATATACTACTGAAGGCAGCTAATGAGCTCGTTCTGAACATTCTCCCTATTTAGTTTACTTTGAAATAAAACTAATGTGACTCATCTACACAAACATCACCTTCCAGGGAAACATACCTTTGTTGCCAGTGAAGAGCAGTGGTCAGTTCCTCTGCTGCAGAGCCTGGGGCCTGATGTCCTGCAGCACCTAGGTCATTGCAGCTCCAGGTGCTTTTGCCACTTCACCCCTGAGGGTGGTATTTTTTATTACCAGTGGGGGAGAAGGGCTTAGATGGTTTCCATTTTATTATGAAATTAAATGATGTCTTTGTTTAGGGGAGAAAAAAGAAGTTGTAGAATTAGCTTAGTTGTGTTTTGAGGGAAAAAAATGAGTCTGCACAGCTGAGAGGAGCATGTGTCAATGTAGTTGGCTGGTCTCCTGTGTATATCCTGGCAGTGAGAGCTAATGATCTCTGAAAACACTAAGGAGCAAAAGTTACTGCAGGATCAAAAATCCCAGCACTGCCTACTTTGGTCCTTGGCTGATTGTTACAAACAACAACTTTGTAGAAATGTGAGAAGGCTCTGCTCCAGCAAACCATTTGTTGCATTTCTTTATCACACGCTTTGTATGAATGCTGAACTTGATATATTTTTGTTTAGCAGGTTTTTTTCTGGTTTTGCTCCCCCTTCTACCTCCACTGAATCTGAATGCAGATATATTTGAATGTAGCTGTTTAGACAACTTACTTCTCTCATCTTAGCATGAAAATGGAAGCCAGGTAAAGGTAAATGTGAATAAACTAAATAGTGCAACAGGTGGGTAATTCCTAGTTTGTACAAGGTACAAAAATAGCTATAACTGCTTGTTCTTTTGGTTTGATACACTGTTAAACGATTTCATGATTCACTTATGCTATGTATGACTGAATTATTTAAAAGAGGAAAACCCTAGGGACAGTGTAGCTCAGAAGTGAGTCTTTTGTCTCTAGGTTGAAAGTTCAACCAGTTTGTAAGGCCGTGTTAGCATTTGGTGAACTTGGATAGTCAATGCTGTCACTTGGCTAAAGCTTAGCCTTATCAGGGTTCTCAGGGATCCAGGAGAGGGCTGAGGATGGCTGGGGCACTGAACACTTTGCCCCTCTTTGTCTTTGGGGTATATTGGCTTGGAAATAGGACTGGGGTGGTATTTTGAGCAATTCCTACTGCTGTAGCAGTGTGACTTGGCTATCAGTTCAGTCGGAGCACAGAAGCTGGAGGAGAAAGAGAGGCTCTGGCATCACATATACCAGTCCTTGTTTTGATAAAGTAGGCAAATGATATTTTAAATATAACTGAAGGTAGCTTTTACCTTCCCAGTTATACTGCTCTACTTTTCAGCCTGCAGATTAATTTAAAAGTATTTGTCAAGTGAAGTCTGAATATGAAATCTTCTTTTAAGGGCCTCCTTCTTCAAGTAAATTGGCCAAGTATGATGCTCATACATGATACTTTTAGTTTTTCCCCAGATAAAGCTTTTTTTTGTACGTGTGTGGTAGTCACACTTATATTTAGGTTTTTTGGTACCAATTTTATATTAATCTTTGTGGAAGCAAAGAATATAATTAGAGGTGGCAGAAAAATACTAATCACTGTTAGTATTAATCATCTGCTTAATAGTTAAAACAGTGAGGGGAGCCAGTTGAAATAAACACTTGTTTTCCTTCAGATTATGACAAGATAAAACTTTAAGCAGTATCCGGCCATGTAGAAGACTACAGTATTCAGCCCTTAAACAGTGATCAAGAAAAGGTTTTGTTATTCCTCAGAATGATTTGCCATCTGGTAGATTTTAATCTAGGTCTCTCGTGTATAAGAGCCTTCCAAAATTTGGCTGTACACTTGTGACTGCAGGGTTCAGTATCTTTTTTTCCCCTTGGCCAATGATCTCCTTCCAAATAAAACCTAATTAATGTTGGGATATTGGTCCAATGATGTCCTGTGCCACTGCACTACCAGTTTGACACGTAGTAATGAATTAATTAAATTCTTCAGATTTTATAGCCAATGCAACACATGCTGGTTTCCATTCATGCATGCTTTATGCATGTGATGCTATGGCTATTAATGAGTTCATCTTATTGTATATCTTGTTGAAATCAGGCACACTAGGATTTACTATGTTAGAGAACTGCTTTAAAAGTAAGACCCTAAAATAATTTTGTTTAAAAAATAAAAAGCAAACACGTTAACCGTGTATTTATGTTAAACTTTATATATGTGAAGTGCCAGATGGATGGAAAGTGTTCATTCTTCATGTTCTGCTTTTATAGAAAACAGGCAAGACAGACTAAAACATTCACTCAACTCTTAAAACCCAATGAAACACCCCAAAATGAACAAAAACTCTAGAAAGTTTCTGGAGACTGATGCTGTTTGTGGGTGGAGACCAGAGAAAAGGAAAGCAGTTGGTAACACTCTAGCAAGACCTGTATCTTGAACATGAAATGAAAATGTTAGCCTTACATCCTGTGCTTTTTTTAAACCAGATTAGTGGAAAGATGATGTGGCTTGAGCCATACACACAGTTTATAGGCTTGGGTACTTTAGAATTGCATGTACCTATTAAAATAACTGAGAATGAAGACAGCAGGGATTTACACAGATCAAGAGGCCTGTTAAGTAGAAAAGCTCTATGGTTTCTGTATTGTAGAGAAGAAAAATGGTAGTGTTGAGATAAAAGGAGTTTACCTACTGCTGGTTTTGCGATGAAAGGTTTATTGACTTTTCAGACATCAAATAAGTTTTCACTTGCTTTTTAATTTATTGCCATGCTGATGAGCTTCTGAAGGGGGCCTCTGTTTCAGTGCAGAGCCCAGGCAAGCTGTCCAAGTGCTAGTCTCAGTCAGCAGCCCCCCACAGCCTGGCACAGAGCCTGATTATTCAAAGTACAGCTATGGGCCTGGGCCATCAGCATCCCTTAGATAAGTCTGCTCTAGCAAAAAATCATATTAGGAAGGTATTGTTTCTGAGAATTCCTTTTCCCATTTGAAAGGCAGTCAAGTCTACTTTGCAGGATGACAGCCTTGCTTTTGCAGCTACAGCTCTCTGGCCCCATGAGCTGCCCCTTCAGGAGAAGGTACATGCCCTGCTCATGCTGCCCCAGCACTGAAATACCACAAACCGTGTCTAGGCAGGGGCATTAGAACAGAAGTGTTGCAAGGAATCCTATTGCTGTGCTTTATCTGCCAGCTTGTTGTATGTGAGACTGACCTTGCTGGTTCTGGGGGAAGATAAAACTCAATTTCTCAGAAATGTGTGTGCACTCACTTGTGTATACAGAGACCTGCATCAAATGGTTTTTCCATGTTTGGTGATGGAGTTTTTGCCAGACCGTTTGGCACACATTTAATCAGGGATTAAAAGAGAAAGGAAATGTCCTTGTAAAAACTTCAGCAGTTAGGAAACACTTTGAAGTTCTTTTGCTGTTGCTTTATTCTTTGATCTTCAGATGTAGAGCTTCAGATGTACCAGTCATTTTTATTCCCATGTATGTGCTTATTAATAGCTTTTATATTTAATGTTTTGAGGGGGAACACTGTTT
Organism: Agelaius tricolor; assembly: GCF_023055355.1. Taxonomy (NCBI): domain Eukaryota; kingdom Metazoa; phylum Chordata; class Aves; order Passeriformes; family Icteridae; genus Agelaius; species Agelaius tricolor. Next base: position 8,275,482 of record NW_027269270.1, read on the forward strand.
TACCTTTAATCAGCAGTGAAGGTGCTGTGATCCCATCAGTTCACTCCAGAGCAATAGAACTTAGTCAGGAAATATGATAGCATGTTTTAGATTTTTTCCTAGAGAATACTAGCACTGTAGCTGTAGCCTGTAATAATGAATCCACAGCTTACATCCAGTTCCTTCTCCAAGGTTTTAACCTTGAGATGGTTCATTACAGTACCTCATTGTCTAGTACTACAATTTGTATTTATTTTGTCAATGACAAGGACTTCCCCACAGTGAGAGAACTATGGAAATATCTAAATTTCTCATGTTTGGTTAAAATGAAGTGGGGGAGGAAGATGTTACTAATGCCTTCTGCTACAGTGATTTGTTTCTTGGATCTGTCATGCTTGCAGAGTAGTTCTGAAATATTTGCAATGTAAAAGGGTTTACACAGCTTAGTACCAAGGCCCAAGTTTATTAGCGGTTGTAGAAACCGGAACAGAAGGGAAGGAAATGGAGGTGCAATCTGAACCAGTAAAATTTTGGCTTATTAAAAAAAAAGTGCTCATGTTTTTTTGAGACTCTCTCCACTGTCACCAAGACTACCAACTTAAAAAAATCCAAATACACAATGCCCTTCACTCTATTTGGAACAACTTCAGAGGGACTGTGGACTGGACGAATAATTACATAGAGATTTCACATAGTTCACACTTTGAAATCTCCCAGTTTGAGGGCTAAACCCTTATTTTTCTAACCAAACCCTGAGATTATAGGGGTAGCAAGGCACTGAAACCAGTTCCCCGGAGAGGTTGTGGATGCCCCATCCCTGGAGGTTTTCAAGGCCAGGTTAGATGGGGCTTTAAGCAACCTGGTCTAGTGGGAGGTGTCCCTGTCTGTGGCAGGGAGGTTGGGATTAGATAATATTTAAGGTCTCTTTCTGACCAACCTTTCTGTGACTCTCTGATTAATTTTTTAAAATCATGGCATCACTTAATGAGGTGTGCTTAGATCTGGTCCTCCTACTCTGAATTTATAGTTCTTTGAGGTGACTTCTTTCCTATTTGGAATAAAAGGGCAATAGTTTAAGAATATTTCTGTCACATTTTTCATGCAAGCAATGCAGTTCACTTTGTGGTGCTTGAAAGCCAATAAATAGCCCTGGCTTTTTGCAACAGCAGCATGCAGCAGCTGGGGCTGTTTGCTCTGAATTATAACACAGACTGCAGGACTTGATAAGAAGACACTGTGTGGGAGCAAGATAAAATTATATCCTTGGGATTATGCTAAAAATACATGTGTGAAAATGGTGTTTTCATGGCACAGTTTGATTTAACCTGTCCTTGAAGATACCACACCTCTTATAGCCTGGTACTGTTTTATCTGGCTTCACAGATGACATATGGGGAAAATAAAGCACAACGATAATGGCCAGTGTCCTGTGTATCTGAAGCTTTGCAAGCAGCAATTGCACACTGTGTTTATAACCTCAGGCACTGCATGATTTTTGTACTTATCCCTGCTTGTCAGACCACAGTTCCCACTGGGCCTGAGAGCTTGTTCTGCCTCCTCTCTTAGGAGCAATAGAGGAAAGGTCTGTTTTTCAGAGCATGTTGCTGGAGCATTGCCTCTGTACCTGTGTTCTGCAAACTGTGTTCAGTTGGCTCAAACAAAAATCATGTTTGCATTATACTATGCAAACAAATAGGCCCAGGAACACTCCAAAATAAACATAGCTTTTGTTTTGCACTAAAAAAAAAATAGAATATTTGCTGCTTGGAGATTGATGTATACAAATTAGTATGAACTAAGAAAGTTTGGACTCCTCATCATAAATCAACATGTATAGGTTGTTTACTGTCTTGTAATCACCATTATACTCAGAGTCCTATGTATCTTTAAGTCTTTCCTAGGGTCTTGGGGCATGTATGATTTTTCTTATAAAGATTGAGCTGTCAGCTAGGATCCATTTAGTCTGGGAGAGGGAGAAGAAATCTGCACATCTCAGTCTGGCTTTACACCTCTGAGCATCTCATATATGCACAATACATTGGGTTTTTTTGTTAAGAACTTTTTAGGGCAAGCACTATTCAAGTCAGCTCATAGAATATGCTGAATTGGAAGGGACCCATTCTTAAAGGATTTTAAAATGATCTTACTATATTCTTTCACTTTATTTCTTGTTCATCCTTCCTGTAAGGGAAGCTCTTTTTCTGTTTAAATACTTCTGCTAATAGGAAAGGGTAGGATTTGCTGGTGTATCTGTTTTCTGGTTTGATTTTGAGTTACTCCCCATTCCTATTCATTCTCTTTCCTTCTCTGCCATAACCACAAAAGTCAGTCTGCTATGAAACAAAAATTAAAGATTATAAAGATTAGAAGGCAGCAATTATTCATAGCCCTTCTATGAGAGCTATAATAAAAATTGAAATCCTTTATGTAATGTCCTGTATCCACTGAAGCTATTCTTGTAAACAAGGAAACAGGCTTTCACTGTCAGCATTTGTGCTGCATGGTGAGATGCTGTGATTTGGATGAGTCCAAAGGGGTCAGGTTTGTGATGCAGCCTCCCAGGGCTATAAAACTCATGAGAACTATATAGAACACGTTTCTAAATGTTGTCCTGGAGTGAGCAGAGCACATATTCATTAGGTGGAGATGGATCAGGCCTTTCAAATTTCTCATTTCATCACTGAGCTATTTTATTTTGTCCTAGGCAGTGGTTTTCTTGCCTCCTGTGAGCAAGAAGTGCTAGAGCAGGGTCTGGTGGAAATCAGGAGTGAATTGCCTGAAATTATGGTGGGGGAGCAAATGCTTGTTGGGCTTGTCTGTTTAAAAACATAGTAATCATATTTCAGGAGGGAAACAGTCAAACACTACTCTTTAGGCTAAAGCAAGTCTTCCTGGCTTCACCACCTCCAAAGTTGTGTGATGGCAGTAGCCCTGTGGGACAAAAAGGGAGCTGAGGGTTTGGCAGTGATTGGAGCTGAGTGTGTCAGGGAGTTGGAGAGCCTGGGTAGCATGTGGGCACAGATACCCAGTTCATGGACTTTTATGGGATTTTTTGAACCTTTTTTTTGTTAGACTTACACTTCAGACTGCCTCTAGAAAAAAAATGCAGGAGCCTAGTTGGTAAAAGAAGTTTGAAAACCATTATTAAACACAGCTGTTTCACTATCACCATCCAGAAATCGTCCTTTTCTGCTTCCATGGGATGTTCATCTGTGGGAGAGGAATGGATATGCCATTTCTGCTACTCTCTCCTACTTATCAGCTGAATAAATCTCTTCTGAGGGTTGAGTGGGGCAAAGGCCAAAATGCAATCAGGTTTTTGCTTAAGGAATAAGTGATCAGTCTGACTCAGCATTTTTCTTTCTATTGATGTGCTTGTGTTCTCCATCCTCTTCAGGGCCCTGATTTATGCTCTAAGCAATATGATAGCTTGTATTTAGACTTAATTTCTGTGCTATTTGATTTATCATTCAGTATGTTTTTGAAGACTTATGTCAAACCTTAACTTGTTCCACACGCTAGGAATGACTGGATTGTGGATGTGGTTGTAGCTGCTGGTGCTGTCTTTGTTTCCCTGCAGGACAGGAGAGGTCATTCAAATGCTGCAGTAAATGTTGAAAAACCCAAAGAAAGATTCTGGATAGTTTTCCCTCTCCCATATTCTGTGCCCTCTGAGGTTCCAGTTTTTCTAGGAGTCAGAATTTTTTGCCAACTACTTTCAGAGCTCTCTTGATCCTCGTGAGACAGATTCTGGCACAGCTTGTCACACTGGAGGTAGTGCCTGGCTTCTTATGTTGGCAAGTGGAAATTATCTAGTAGCTCTTAGGTATGCAGTATTCCTGAGAAGCAGCTTGTTTGTCTGGAATCCTACTTCAAGTTTTTGAAATACCCTCTTATCATGCTGAATAATGTTATTGAATCCCAAGGTGAAGTTGAATTTTCTGTAGTGCCTTCTCTGCATAGTACCAGAAGAGTTGAAGGCATCTATAGCTGACCAATGGTTTTGTCTTTTGATTTTGGAGTGCTTTTTTTCAGGGATGGGGAGGTGAGAAGAGGAACCTTTTTGGAGAAGGATCAAAATTAAATTTATTGAGGTGGTTAGTTTATAGTACAGCTTGTAGCTTTTACTTTCTACGTATTTGTCTGACCTCCTCGTCACGTTGCCAGTTTGGCTGCAGTCTTGATTTTGCAGTTTCAAAATACAATGGAATGTATTGTTATCCCATGCAGTGTTTACTTGGTTATAACAGCAGTTTGTCTTTGATTCTAAAATCCCCATTGTACCATAAAACGTAATAATGTCTGCAGAAGAATTAATCATGTGAAGGAGGTGGCAAAACCAAAAACCACGGAGGGTGCAATAGGCCAAATCAATTCATGGTGTGTTTTTTTTATTTGCTAGTTTTTTCTGTGTTTATTTCCTCTTTCCTTTTGGTTTGACAGAAGATACTAGGATGGGATGGATCCAGCTTTGACAGAGGTCTATCAGCCTCCTTTAAACTGTTTCAAGGCAATTGTAAATGTAGTGTGGCCAGCACTTGTGCTATATTTTCTACAAACTGAGTACCACCATCTCTTTGTTAGTTTTAGTGCTTTTTGGAGGTTTGCTTCATTTCCTGGCACTGCTGATTTAATTTCACAGGCTGTATTAGATCCCTTTTTTGTTTAGAAGTATCTTAAGGGTTAATATAAAAATGTATTATAATTCTGCTATGCATCTTGTGAATAATGCATCTGTGACACAGGTTTGTCCAGGTTTCCCTACAGAAGCACTCAAAAACCCACATTTCTTCCTAAGGGCTGTGGTAGTCTAGTTCAAACAACATTGCTACAGTATGTAGCAATTTGGCATTTCACTGAATTATATGCAATCATGTAGGCGAAGCTGTATCTCTTGTGTGTATTTTCTGCAGCCCTCTGGATTTCTTTTGCTTAGAAAATCTGCCTTACTGTTCATTTGCAATTACAAATAGTTCCATTGCAATAGCACCCAGAGGTGCTTCAACAGAGCAAATACAACTTATTAAAAGATGATCATAAATCAGTAGGTCTCTGGAGTAGACTTAGTGGTTTAGCTATATTCCAAGTGAAATTAAAATCACAGAATTGCCATTAAGTTTATTAAAAAAATATACATAAAATGTAGCCACAATATGAGAAACTGCTATTATTAAAATATAAATGTTTTACATCCTACATTGGGAAGTAATTTTGGCCAAAAATAGAAGTGCCAGAGGCTTCCACCAATACATTCGGGATTGCCATAGCATTGATTTTTACAGGAAGATACTCAGCTACTGTAGTAAGGAGTGATACTAGAAAAGAGGGAGGAAAAATAATGCAGGTTATATTGTGTCACACATGGGTTACTAATTATTTAGAGTATGCAGGAGTGTGGCTGGGATTCTGGCCATGCCAGAAAGAAGTGAGGAAGAGTGATGGTGGCAGACACAAGGTTGGTGTTCAGCAAGAGGTGCTGAACAAAGGCTGTGGAGGTCTCTGTGGCCTGAGCCTTTGCAGGGAGTGGATGTGGGCTCTCTCCTTAAAGGCATGAGCAAACACAGCTGTGTACTGAGCAGCAGTGAATTCCAGACATCACATCTTCTTCTCTGGTGCTCGCTTGCACTGGCACAGTGACAGAGTGATGGGTGCTGCTGGTGTGGGCTGAGATTCTCAACACTGGTAAATGAGGAAGTCTGGAAAAGCACAGAAAAATGACTGTGGGGGACTTAACAAACTTCTGGGTTGTGAAGAACTCATCTGCTTGCACTTGCGTAGAGCTCTCTGTAGTAATACAGGAGCCTCATGGAGAGGATGGATGAATCCCAGTTTTTGGAATGCTACTGTTCCTTAGTAAATCATACAGATGTCCTTAAGGAGGTGTTACTGTTGTACAGGACTTGTGCAAAAGTCAGTCAATCTGCACTAGGGGTGACCTGCTGGAGGGGGTAACAGGAGAAATATTTTGAGTGGAGAATGGCTGTCAGCCTTCATATGTGATGCTTGGTCTGTATTGGAAGGAAATACAGACATCTGGAATAGGAGGGAGCTGTTGTGTACCTTGTCCAGGTCCTCAATCTGCCTGAGGTTTCCACTAGGCAAGCATGGAGACCTGGCTTCCAGGCTGGAACACCAGAGACAAGACCACTTGCAGATCATAGCATATTGACAGGAATTGCAAGTGCATTTAAAGATGGGGAAAATAGTAAAATATGACAGCTTTAGACATGAGGAATGTGAATAAGAGACAATGAAATTCAGCCTTGTATGTAATCAAGTGTATTGTGTGGTTCTCTATAGAAGAAAGCCGAAGCAGACGTTTCAGTGGGGCAAGACATTTGACAAGCAACAGTGGTCAAGGAGACTTTGGTCAAAGTTAAATGAGAGCCTGCTTGTAACTTACAGACCTGGTTTATAAAGCTGTGGTATCTGCATTTAAAATGCTGATTTATTTCTGTGCTTTTTCAGTGTCAGAAAGACACAGATTAACGGGAAGGAGTTAAGATAAGAAAGCAATAAATAACTAAAATGTTGTAGGAGAGTCTGAAGAATGAAGCAAGTACAGATTAAGTTTGGCAAAGTGTAGACTGTGGAAAGCTATAAATCTACACCCATTTGAGTGTAATAGCAAGGAAGGGAGTGCAGCATTGCTGCTGGATATGTGAGCACATTGTTCTGGCCATTGGGTGTGATAGAGCTCTGTAGGCCTGGCTCTGCCTGAAGAAGTCAGACTGCAGAAGCAGGATCTCCATGAAGCCAGAGTGCAAACAATCATGAAGGCAACAAACAAGATGCAAAGCTCAAGGAACACCAGGTGCTGGAGACTGAAATGAGAGTAATTCTGCTGGTTAAAATGGTTTAGCTTTAAAATTAGGCTAGAAGAGCATGATAAAATACCAAATATAGAGAGGAATCACATGGAGAAGATGAGGATTAAAAAACCCCCAAAAGCAGAAACTGGGAAATGCAGGAGATTAGACTTTAGCCATTATTTTTATTCGTTTGCATTAGCAAACGACATTAGCAGGTATGACTCATTGTATTATAGAAAATATTGCTAGGTGTTGTTTTAAATTTTAAGGTTTTGTCTTGTTTGTGGGTTTTTTGGTTTTTTTTTTTTTTGTTTATTTCTTTTTGTTGCTTCTTTACAAACTGGAAAATGGACAGGATTATATTGGATGTACAGAGCTGCAATTTCATTACTGAACTGAGCTGTGCTCTCATAGATTGAATGGGCTTTTCCTTGGAAAGTAATTAAGGAATGAAGCAGACTTGATAAAATAGCACAGTGATTTAAATCTGTTTTTTTAAAGTTTTATGTTGCAGTGTATCTTGATTTAAATTAGCAATGTAAGTAATCTTGATGTTAAAACTCCTTCTGCTGTGGAGACTGTCTTGAGGCAGTCCAAGAGGTTTTCTCTGTTTTGCATAGTTTGCCACTGGTAAGGTTTTATTTGTTTCCTAACAAAACAAAGAAATTAAGAAACCCAACTCCAGAGCAAACAAGCTTTTCTGCCAGCTCCAAAGACTCTGTTGGCTGCACTGATGTTTATCTAGGATACAGCCAAGTGCTCCTGGTGCTGCACCTGGGGAGTCCTGCAGGGCTCTGCTTGCACCCACCCTGTGGTCCCCTGACACTGCCTGCCTTTTGTGGAGCTGGGTTACAGCCACATCCTTCCTCAAGGCGCAGGGCTGGCAGAGCCCCTAACATTGTACCCACATGGCCAAGGCACCTGCAGCTTCAGGAGGAAGCAAGATCTCCATGATCCTCAGATAACCTGTGGTTTATGGTGCACAAGGCTCTTACTGATTATCTGATTGCTGCACTGGTTTAGTTTCTTTACAATCTTTGGTCTGGTAATGCTGTACAGGGCTTGAGTAATGCTTCCTCACATGAACACTCCTGTGATCCCCATCTCTGCTCCCCAGAAGAATATTTGAGGTTCTGAGAAGTCATCCCTTGCCTGCAGTCGAGGTCAGGACAACGAGCTGCTTGGTTGATTGAAAATGTCTTTTAGGACGGCTGGAGTGGAGCTGATGAAAGCGGAGCCTGAAGTGTTTTCCTACCAAAAGCAGTGACTCTTGGCTAAGCTACTCTACAAGATAAAATTGAATCAAAGCCATTCCATATTTGGAGCAAACTGTCTGTCTGCCACAGCTCCTGCACTGTTGTCATCTATAAAGAATAAAGGGAAATGGGAAAAAAGGCATTTTGGGAAAGCAGAGAGAAGCACTGTATGAATCTGAACACCCATACTGAGTATTCAGCTGCACAGCCTGAGATTCTGTATGCAGTTGCTGTCAGATTTATGTAGAAATATTATACTGTACATTTACCAGTTCAGCTAAATGGAATGCAATCAATCACTGCCTGGACTTCCCTGGATATTTGGCTGGGGGAAGAAGGGGACAGAGTTATTGACTTTGATCAATCATCTGTTCCATTGCTGTGGTTGTGAAGGAGATGCTGGTTCTAGTCTGGGGGGAAGCTTGACCTCTACAAACTAAGTAGTGTTACCACTGAAAGTAGGTGTTAGGGTAACAGGAGTTTTGGGATATAGGGGCGATGCAAATTTAAAATTTATGGAGCCTCAAGACCCACCCTCTTTGAAAGGCTTCCCAGCGATTGTCATGACCTAAAATGCCCCATCTCAGACCATAAAAATGGGTCCTGCCCCGAGAACTCTGCTTTGTTTTAAATGCTGTTAGCTACTGAGGACAGCTGACTCTGATTTGCATCTGGAAGATGTTTGGTGGAGAGCCACCTGTGAATATGTTCTGTGTCTCTGAGTATAGTGAGGGGAAGGGCACTTTGAGGATATTGGGATGGAGCTACTGTCAGTCTCATGTGTTTCCAGTCTACTTGTGGAAACACTGGCGAAATCTTAAGAATATGGCATTTGCTGCCAGCATCTGATAATTCATAGAAGTGAACGCTTTGGAGTTAGGCTGGATTAGGTCCTTATAAAGAAACAGAACTCTTAGATGTAGCATGATGTTGTAGATCCAATAGCCCATAAAGTTTGATGGGGTATTATCTGTCCTGTATGCATAGAGAACTCAGTTGGCCCTTTTGGCAAGTTGCTTGTTTTTCTGACCTTGAGGTCTAACCCTTTTTTGGTTTCTTTATTTTGAAGTAACAGTTGAAATCATGGTTATGTACACGGGGATTCAGCATCTAGGAGCTTGCAGAACTGCCCATCATTTATGCTTGCAAAAAATGAATTATTAATGGCTCAGATTAAAGGAGTTGATATTGTAGTTACCATTGGTTTGGGTTGGGTTCCCCCCTCTGCCACGCTTCTTTATTTTTAACACAAGTAACATATCTGTGCTATACAGGAGGTATGCCTGTTTGTTTATACATTTCCCTCAGATTCCTCAAAAATGGAGCAGTTACATGACCTCAGGATGTTGTTTCACCCTGAAAGACTCTGTTGATACTTCCAGTGTATGTTGCTACTTGGCAATCTCGAACTTGTTTAGTGGGTGTAAAAAGTTCATACTGATGAATCTGCCAGAAATAACCTCAAGAACCTGAACGTTTTTCTTTGCTGCAGCTTCCCATGTTAGGATCAGCTTTGCTCAGTTTGGTTTGGTGCATATTGCCAAGGGGAAATCTAGGGATGTTGGAGTGTGAGGTGTGTGTTTTGAGGGCTCTAGAAAGGGATAGGTATTTATAACAGACGTGTGTATTTTAGAACACAAAAGAAATTAGTGTGCTTTTCATTTAAATGCTTTGTTTAGTGGAACCAAAATAGAAAAGGAAGATAATGTTGGCAGAGACCAGAAGTAAACAGGGTTGTATCACATCAAAATTATACCAAATTGGGATAGGCTGCCGAAACAAATATTTATAATGGAAAAAACCCCAGACTTGTGCCTGTTGGAACAGACTGTGTTCAGGCCTTTTTTTTTTTTTTTTTTCTGACTTGCAAGGTGATTGAAGGGAAGGAGGAAGAAATGGTTTTATATAATCCATTTCATGGTTGCTTTTACTGTTTTTGGGCAGCACAGGAAAGAAAACCTTCAATGCAAAAGCTTAGGAGTTTTGCCCAAAGCAAGTCTCACAGAAAATATTTCATCTGTGTAGAGGCACAGGCGTAGATACTCATGCCTTGATCCAATAAACTAAGCATGTCCATATTTTAAATGTTGTTGTAGTGTGTGTTAAAATTATGCATATGCTGAGGGAATCTGCTGGACTGAGGATTGCTGCCAAGCCAGGAGGTTTGAACACGGCCACATGGAGTGTAGCCCACCCACCACTCTGCATTTGTATAGGAGGAATCATGGTCCAAATGTTTGCATTTGAGGGTACAGACCTCCCAAAGGGTGAACAAGTTTGCCATGGCATTTGCAGGATCCAAGTACATTGTACTCTGTCAGTGCTTTCACTGTGGCTAAATGCCACTAAATGCTCTGGAGCTCTTGGAAGCAGCCAAGACAACTCCAACATTTGCTTAAGGATTAGCCACTCCCATCCTTCAGCTAAGGCTGTTAGCATTAAAAAAATCACGAAAAATCTCTTGCTTGCAGTGCCAGATTAGAAAGGATAATTTTTTAGCACTTTTTCTTTAAAAAAGGGAATTTGTTAGCTCACATTTTGGATTTGAATAATTCAAACCATGCTTGTTGCTGAGATGTTTCTTATGATGTAGGTTTGCTTTAGTTAGTGGTGTCAAGTCAGAGCTCAGTGGCCTGAAGGCACAAACAGTTACCACATACGTTTATTGTTTTGAAAATGCCAAGCAGAAATGATAGCTGTTTAACTTTGTGAGTGATTTTTTTGTTTTCCTCTTCCTAAAGCAATAAAATAGTTGTTGTAGGAACTTGCAGGGATACTTATGATTTCCTGATTTTAGAAGAGAGGTTACTAGATGTTTTTCTTTTATACAGGCTGGTTGTCTGTTATGATGGGAAGAACTTTTTTTGAATATAATAGTCATGGTGTTATTAGGCTACTGGTAAATGAATAATGATGCATTATTAAAAGAAACTCAAGTGTTTCTTTCTTGGTGCACATACAATTAGTTAATTGCGAGCTATTGCTTGAGTTACTTACTGCTGAGAATGTAATAAAGATGCTCATTAGCACTGATGAGCCTTTAAAAAGATTTGAGTGACTAAAATTAATGCCTCTGGGATGGTTTACAGAGGTTCTCATCTTTGGTTGAGCCTTGAGAAAAGCTGTGTTGGGGGTAGTAAAGCCGTTCCAAGCATCAGAGTTTTCAGTGTGGTCAAGTGGCTCCTTCCACAAGATGAATATGAAATATAAAGTTATTATTGAAAAGGAGATGTGACTTCAGTCACATAAAGGATTGGTGCTAAATAAATAGTTACTATGGCTGAAAACTCAGCTGACAGGGAATAAACTCAGCAAACAAATGTCCCTTTTCATCCAAGGCATTGCTATGGGTAGAGGTTACTTTGTTAATGCCATCATGAAAATTAACCCCTGTCTTGGAGAAATCCCATCTTTTTAAGAACAGGCTTTTAGCCTGGTTGCAACTGCAAGCAAGCTATGGCACAGTGATGGAGTAGCTGCTTCAAAGTGGGAGCAGGTGCAGCTGAGCCCATTTGAGAGCTGCAGTTGTGTTGTTGAAGTTGTGCAGGGAGCTGCAGTGCTGCCCTCCAGGAGCCCTGACCCTGCTCCTTGTCCTCCACGTGCCCCCTGCTCCCTTTCTAAAGAAAATCCAGTTGGGCTGCTTTCAGCATAGAAGATGGTGTGTTAACCAGTTTTTCACCCACAAAATTAGCATGAAAGAGAGTAATGTATGGCAATGAAACATTTTTTTCTAACTGCGCAGGTTTGAGAGAGCGTTTTACAGTTTCTATTGCAGTTTTCTGTGGCCCATTTTCAAATGTTAGGGTATGCCAATAGAAAAAAAAATTAACAGATAGAAATAATAGAAGAATAAACTATCAGCTATGCACACCTGATTGTTAGGAAGTTTTTTGGGTTTTTTTGCATGTTTTCAGATTATTTAAAACAGCTAAGCAACTCCATCCATGTAGTTATATTTCTTGAAGTTATACACATTATGCTGTTGATAGATCAGTGAATTGGTGATTTAAGCCCTATACAGTGAATCCTGTATAGGGCTTAAATCACCAATGGGTTCAAGTCTTTCTGTGGCTGCTGTCCCCAGAGCCCTTGGCATTGCCTCGTGGTGCCTGCAGAGGAGGTGCAGATGTTGAGTGGGGGGGAGGAGGTGTCTCCTTTCTGCCAGGCAGAGAACCTATGCACCAGAACCCACAGCACACTGCTACCTTGGCCCAGAGGTCGAGCTCTGATGGCTGGGCTGCATTCCCTGGATTTGGCAGGGTTAGCAAGCCTTCCTCTCTCTAATGCCCCATTCTTTTTTGTGGGCCTCTGGGGGATGAGGAGTAAAAAGAACAACGAGAGTTCATGAATGACTAAGAGACATGCTGTCGGTGCTGTTGCTTGCTGGATTTAAAAGCAAATTAATAAGTACAATAGCAAGGCTGATATGATCACCAAATGTTTTCTACCCAGTTTATCTGACAAATGCAGTTTGAAGTGTTTGTCTAGTTATTCTTTCTAAGCAGTTATTTATGGTGTACCACATAGTGCCGTAATAAAGGCAAAGTCACTCTTTCTTTCTGCTTTATTGGAGCTACCAGACTGTGAGAGCTTATCAAAGCTGTGAGTGCAGAGAAGTGTCTGCTGACTCCATTTAGATGAATCCCAGAACAGCAAGCTCTGAGGAGCAAGGCCTCTGAGAAGTATTTTGAGGTCTTCTCCTTCCCTTATTTCTGCTTTGTACCAGATTATCTCTTTGCTTCTTTTTCTGACTGTTGCCTCCTCTTCCTTCATTGCAGCTGGCTGTGACTGTTGTGGGAGGCCCATCACAGAGAGCTGCATCCAGTGATAAAGCGAACACAATCCCCTAGTTCAGAGTGGGGCCATGAACTTAGCACTTGTCCATGTGGGCTGACTTGAGTCTCTCTTAGTTTGGGCATCCCCTGTAGATTTAATCAGTGGGAGCCTCTAAACTGGAAGAGCACTGGTTAATGCAACAGTGATGCCTGAAATTCCTCTACAAGCACCAAACCATGGCTCCTGCTGAGCTTCTCTAAGGATGTACAAGTAGTTGGCTCTTCTTTCTCAGGATCTTATTTTGCTCTCCTTTGAGTGTGTATTACATAAAACACAGGGAAAGATGCTTACCTGAGTAATGGTTTTCTGAACAGTGTTGGAATTGAAATACCCTGAAGGCAAAATTATAAAGTTTGAGGAAAAAAATCCAGGTCAGCATATGTGTGCTGAATGCATTGCTATAGCAGATTTGGCAGGGACTTGTATGGTGCACTAGACACTGTAAGCACAGACGATGCATCCAGGGCTGTTTCTGTATTTTAAATAAGAAAAAAATAAATACTCTTGTAGTGCCATAAATAACTTCTACATCTTCTCTTAGCTTTTCATACAGTTTGCCTTTTTAAAAATTTTTGTCTTCGTTATGAGGGTATTTAAAGGTGCATTTGAAACAGAGCCTAACTATTTAAATTTTTGTTACTTTGACCTTTGTGGTCTTTGCAGATACTTGTGGATTTTTTCTCTGTGCTCCCAATGATTCTGATTAATGAGTGAGGCTGCAATTAAATACCTACACAAGTGCTTGGCAGAGGAGAGCTTGGCTTAGAGGAAAAGTACAAATAGTAGCTCAATTTTATTTTTAAAGGCTTTCAGGATCATTTCTTCTCCAGGTCTCACATGTGTTAAGAATGGAATGCAGTCACTGAAAAAAGAACAATAGTTTCTTCTAGCTACAAAAATGAGGCATGGGTTTTGGTTTGCTCTGCCTGTACCCCACAGATTTTACTTGTAGTCTCTTATTTATCCACTTGATGTATGGTATTTAATTTCAGTGACATTGTTTAAAAATGTGAATTCTTGTTTGGGGCATATTTCATTCTGACAGGAGTTTAGAGAGACTCCTGTAGATATTGGTTAAAAAATATTGACATATATAGGTGCACTAGCTTTTGTCAGCAGTTCTTTGCTCTGCTGGCTGTTATGCATTGCCCTAATTGTTCCTTATAAAATTGCATGCTCGGCTGTATGAGAGAGCACAATGCATTTCTGGGGGCTCTCAGTTTGTGACTGTTCCTCTCACAATAGGATTTTCCCTCGTCTTCTTTTTGCCACATTATGTCAGGCTGTTTCGAGAGGGCTGAACTGGGGATGAGAGGCTCTCCCCACCCATGAGGCTCTTTCTTTTTGCCTTACTTCCTGTGAAGATTACCCTGTCCCCCTGGAGCACTAACAGCTAATGACAAACCCTGATGCTGACAGAAGCAATGTGATCTCCAGACTGCAGTGCCAGCTGCTTTGGAGTTGGGAAAAGATCCAAATGCTCAGAGCCTGTTTTGCAAAAACAGCACTAGTATTGGACTGTTTTGGGATCTGTGTGTGAGGGAAGCTCTGCTGTGTTACTTGTTTAATTGTAGATGTCTAGAGATAAGAGGCAAAACGTCCATTCCCATGTCTCATGTTTGCCAGCAGTTCTTGAATGTGTCAGGTGGCCTTCAGATAATTGCACTTCAATAATAAAATCAACTTTTTCACATTTTACTTTTTAATCCTGGGCATTCAGTTTTCAATTCCCTAGCCCTTGAAGAGGTGATTCCACCTGGCATCCAGTGTCATGGAAGACGGGGGGAAGGAGATTGCCTGCTCAAGAAACAGCTTTTTTTCTGTCAGCACCACATCGATGCTTATTTTTGTTTCCTCTGGAAACATTTGGCTTGCAAAACTGACTGACTTGAGGCAAAAACAGGTTGTGTATCTTCTGTGAAAGACTACCTGTATTCAGCCATCTGGAAGATCTAGTTACATCTTTATTTCTAGAAGAAGAACTGCTCAGTAGGGTTGTCAGGTGGCAAGGTGATGACAAATTATGCTTTGTTGCCTTGTGCTGACTCATGTCATGCTTATCATACCAAACCCCAATAGTGAAGAGCACAGAGAGGGAGGCTGTACATCATTGCTTTGTCTTGTGCATGGAACTGGATGCGAGTTCACTTTTGGTTGTCTGAAAGGTTCTCTAAAAATAGGACCGAATGTGCCCTTTTTTAATTGGGTTAGGGGTGGGTAATGGAGTGGTGATGGGAGTAGCTGTGTAGCTCCATATGTGTTAGATAACTGTGACATGATGATATGGCTGTTAATGAAAAACTGATCACAAATATTCAAGTGGAGATTTCTGAATTCCAGGTGGATGTGATTTTAGTGTTTGTGTACCCCTGAAACTGTCCTCTGACTGTTCTATTTTTCCAGCAGTTGACATAATTTTATAACTCACCTTACTGCCAAGTGAAACAGTGGAGACTAACAAAATGATTGCATAATGCCATTGAGAATGTGCTGAAAAATACTCAGAAGACATGCCAAAAAATGAGCAGTCCGTTGTGACTAACTCATGGAGCCAGGAGTATTGGTTATTAAAAAAAAATCAAAACAATAAAACAAAACAGAAACCAACCCCATGGAATTTTCCTTTAAATTATTTAAAAATAAACACAAAAGAATATGGAAAGTAAACAAGTAAAAGGATAGGGGGCTTTTGATAGCTGTACAACTTAGGCAACCTGCAGGAGTACAGAATAATTGGAAAAGGGATGATTGTAGCTCTACTAAGAGTATAAGCAACATTAGACTTAAATCTATTTAAAAGAAAACATGATTGCCATGGGATTGGTTTTGAGGAGGAGAACAGGTTGTATCTAGCTCATATTCAACTAGCTGAACTGCAAACAACGCAACTTGATCAAGAGCTTCTGTTTGCTCCCAGAACATGTTTCTGTGGAGCTGAATTTAGACTGTGTATGCCAGCATGTGTTTGGAAGGGCAGCCAGCAGCACTGAATGCTTCTGGAGTGAGTCACAAGGGCAGAACCTGGAAGCACCCGGCTGGTGAAGAATTGGGTTTGCTCTGCCACCTCACAGTGCTCTGTGAACAGACAGAAATACTGCCTCCAGCTTGCATTTATCCAAGTGGGTTTTGTCTTCTAGCAGAGCTGTGGGAAAGTTTAAAGGAGATTGCAAAGTGTTTAAATGGATCAGGAAGGAGCAGATTGTTGGTAACTGCTTCGTTTGCTTCATCCACTCCATCCTGTAGAAGCTGGGGAGGAGCTGCTCTTGCAGCTTGTAATTGCAGGTGACTTCTGCTTCTCAGCTCTGGAGGAACCAAGCTGCTGCCAGCTCTGCTGAGCCACAAGAAAGGAAGAAGAGGTGGCAAAGGGCATGGAATGGGTCAGAGGTTGAAAAGTGGGAAAAGAGTTAATTGTGCAAAACCAAGAAAAACAAAAAGAAAGAACCCACTAGCTTAAGCTGCTGTGCATGTGGTCATTGCACGTGGCCGCACGCTTGTTTGGAGTGGTGCTTGATGTTACAACAGGCATTTACAACAGCAGATTAAAAGATTTTTTTGGGTTTGCCTCAGTAGTTGCACTTATTGCTCAGGGCAAAGGTGTACGTGTTTGGTTTGGTTCCTTCCTTTTAAAAGCTGTTCTTTGCTCCCTTGTCAGTAAGCTTGCCTGACAAGTTAAACAGATAGTAGGTGGAATGAATTTACGGATGGTTTACTGAGCATCTAAAAAGAGTAACTAGTCATGAGATCATTAGTAATTATACTGGCTTTGCTGAAATAATTCCTTTCCAAGTAACTGCTACCAGCAGGCATAAATTGTTAGATGCAATCTTCTGATTCATGTAAGTGTATATTAGGACAAGTTAATATTCTAGGAAAAAGATGAGAACAGCTGTATTTATATGAAAGTTGCAACATTTCATGTGATCCCCTTCACTGCATAGTATAAGCCAAGAAATGTATTTTTCACACATTTTTTAGAAGACAATTACCCTCACAGATGCTGTACGTTAGCTCAGAGAAAGCAACATGATTAATAGGGCTATGGGAGAGGATTGAGGAGATAGTTAGGGCATGTGATTCTTTTTACAGTAGTAATGTATTTTTTCATCCTGTTCTGGTATGATTAATCCAAAACAATATACTGACAAATGAAATGTACAGCACAGCTAATGTTGGGATTTTAGTTATACTAAGGCCATATAGCTCCATTGGCTTTTACTGGGAAGATGCCAACTTTATGCACTGGAATATGTGGCCAATAAATTCAGAAAAAAGTAGAGCTCCTTAAAGATGACTATTTTATGAAGAAAATACATATTCTGTACTAATTTTGGTCTTGAAAGCTGCTACAAGATAGCCATGGAAAGCAGGCCAGCTATTTGTTGAAATACTACAGCTACTAGTTCAAATAACTTTTGTTTGAAATTGCATTACAGTTTACTTAAACTGATAAATGAGTCTTGGCAAGAGGAGGCCTTCAGGGCTGAGCTCAGACACATGCAAGTAATTCTTGTTTTCAACAGAGCTGCAATGTACAAGGAAAGAATGGACTGGTCCTTCCTGTGATTAACACATAGACTGTTCAATGTCAGTAATACTTTCTCCACCTTGTTAGTCAGGAAAAATAAAAATGTGACATAAGTATCATACTAACCTGATGCTCAGAATGAGACACAATTAGTGCTAGAGTTGTCTATTTTGTGACATTACTCCGTAGGAACTGTCCTTAGAAGTGTTCGTAATTTCTCTATTGGCTTAGTGTCCTTTTTTATGAGCCCTTTTAACCCTCTAAACAAGGCTGCTTTTCCTTTAAATATGTGAAAAAAATAACACTCATTATCAACAGAAGGATTTATGTGCACAAAGAGAATAGAGTATGTAAAGTGTTAATAGAGTATGTAAAGTGTTATTTTAGTGTCTTAAAAAAATTATAATCCCAGTGCAGTGGAACATAGTAAAAGTTATCACTGTCTCCAGATAGAGCTACACTGTGAACTGATCTCAGAAAAGCTCTAGGAAAAACTTGATCTGTACCAGAGAACCCCCTTTTGCCAACAGTGTATGAGTCTGTTTTTAAAGGATGCTCACTATTGGGAAGCAGGCTCTGGGCTATTTCACTGGTGGCTCTACAGAAATTTAGGCTAGCTGTGGAAAAATACCTGCAAAAACCATTAGCTGCCACAGGAGCCAGCGGCAGCTCGCACTGTTGCCCTGCCTGGAGGCCAAGGGATGTGGTGGGGGAGGCAGGGCTGGGATCATTGCTTCTTTCTGCAGGGTCTGGTGGAGGTATCCCCCCCCCATCCTTCGCCCTGCAGGCACTTTTTATGGTCCCCCACTGGGTTGAAGGGCAGTCCTGGAAGTGGGGCATGGCCTGGCAATGGCTTAGCACAGGTAGCTGGGATGAGCTGTATTTCTGATAACCTGCATTTCTTCACTTCTTCACACACACCAAGGTCAGTTTTGTCCCTTAAATGCAGGAGATTCAAAGCAGCTGTTAACAGGCCCTTGAATGATCTATATAATCCTATAATGCTAACAGACTAGGGAACACCTCCTTTGAGAAATCTGAAAAAAAAATTGCCTTATGCAGCCAAATTACAAAAATAATTATAAACCACACTTAATAGATACACACAGCCAGATGAGCTATGTAAACCCACAGCCTTCTTTTCTGGGTGAAAAGAAGGAAGAGGTGCACCCTGGGGGGGTGTGGGGAAAAGAAAATCAACAGGCCTCAAAGTCACACAATTATGTATAGCTGTGTAGCAAATGAGACAGTTTCTTGGCTCTGAGCTAGGAAGGGAAGTCTGGAGAAGATCAAGAGCAATAAACAACATCAGGTTATAAAGGACAAATTCTGCCAGGCAGATTTGATCAAAACTTTAGATCAAATTACACAAGTAAGTGATGAAGTGCTTGCTCTATCTAGGAAAGGATGAAACTGCTTTGTAATGAAGGGATTAGTCTTGCAGGAGCTTCTTGCTCAGCTGTGGGATGAAGTGAGTGTTCCCACTCAAGGAAGGAGTGGGGAACAGCAGTATGCAGTGCTGGGAGGAGTATCCAGAGATCAGGTTTTGTGTCATGGCTCAGCTGAGGAGAATGAAAGCAGATTTTTCACTGAGGCTGTCAGACATGTAGACCTGGGTCTTCTTCCCAGCCTGACTAGCTGGTGGTGTGTGCAGAGTCCTGACCCAGACTGGGGATGATTTCATAATGTTTAACAGTTTCTCTGTAAAGGCACAAGTGAGCTGCAGAGGTGGTTGAACTTGGTGGTGGAATTTATTTGCTCATGCTGCTTGGCAAGTCAGAGAAATAATGTAAATTGAGAGTTTCTGGAAGCTTAAAAACATACTTAAGAAATAAAATGAGGTTTAAAGTGGAAAATGCAAGTTGGCATGTTTTTGGGGAAATAATTAATTAAAAATGCAGATACTCTGTGAAAGAAGACCCTTAGAAAACAGCAGTACTGGAAAGGACTTGGGGCTGATGATGGGAAGGGAGAGCAGCAGGAGCTTGGTGTGCAGCTGAAAAGACATGCCAGCATCTATCTCTGTTACATTGCCTACAGGACTTTTGGTGACCCTGCTGTGAGCCAGACATTTTTTCCAAAATTAGCATGGAGGCATGATTTTAAAATAAGGGTTTTGTATATTTCAAAGTGTTTTTTTTAAGGAGTGAGCTGTTCGTAAAAAAAAGTCAAATGGCTCTGTTGAGAACACCTTTTTAAAAATGAAAAGCTTTGCTTTGGTTTTCTAAGTGATAGTGTCTAGGTTGCAGAATCAAAATGTCAGGAATGGAAGAACTTATGTGATAAACCTAGGCTGACTCAGGCAACTGGAAATGTAATTGTCTTAAGGCAGCTCTTTGGTAGTGTAGTTGGTGCATGCCAGTCAAACTTTAGCATGTCAAGTAAGTAGATTTGAGGAGGTGTGTGGTTAAGGTCTTTACAGTTCAGACACTGATCCATTAGCAGACTATGTATAGAACACTTTCTAGGTTTTATTTTGAAACTGGATCTTACTTCTTTTGTATGGTTTACAGTGTTCAAATGTCTTAGGAGAGAAGGGTCTCAGCTAGGTTAAGAAGTAAATACTTGTGGTTTTGCACCCAAATTGCATACTATATGATTAGTGTGAAACAGGCATTAAAATAAAAGCATGAAGAAGTTAGAAAAATCAGAAGTTTCTGCTCGATATTTGTTACTTTAAAGCGGTAGCATTCTAATTAGTAGACGTGCCCTTCACGGAGAATATATCCAAAGGGCATGGCTGCAATCCAGCTGTAATTGTGAATGTTTCTTATATCCTGCAATCACAACAGTTGCCACTGGGAAGCCATGAATGTATTCACTGTTTATGGAAGGACTATTTTTGTGGACCCAGTCCTTTAATGAGCACCTCACTCTGTAAGTGACTTTACTACCCTGTGTTAAGCAACATGTATTTCAAAGGATCAGGTGCGTAGCAGCAGGAGGCAGAGGTGGTCCTGATCTCCCAGCATCTCTCTGCAGGAAAAATTGTTCTGCCTCAGTAGTCTCCTCAAGTCTCATTCAGCTTCTGAAGCAGGTTGTGTCACTGGAGAATGGCTAATACCTGTACTTTATTCATAATTTTGGTAGTGTTTGGGGAGACTTCCTTCTCAACATGCTGGTAAGATTGGTTCAAGTTTGAAGTTGTACTGATGAGGGCTTGTGTGCAGCAGCCTAAAGTCAAATATTTGCACCAGTAGCTGCCTGGTGCTCTGCTGAGTGTGAGGGGGTCTTCCTCGCAGAGGCAACTCTTCCTTAGCACCCTCATTTGGGAATAGAGAGGGATAGATAATCTTCCCCCCACACTGTTTTCTCACAGGAAAGAATCTGTCTCCTCCCCACAATCTGTTTTTGGAAAAAGAATGGTTCAGCACAAGCAGGATAATATCTCTGCATTTTCTTGAATTGTTGCTTAGAACAGTTTCATCATGTTCTGACAGCTTTTATGAGTGAGTATGTAGTCTGAGAGCATTTTTAAGGAAATGTTATGCAAACACTTGAGTCAGGGTATAAAACGTCTTCCGGCTAGATTTTTAGGAACAGCAATTGAAAAAAAAGTATTTTTTCTTATTTTGGGGGGTAAAGCAGGCTTGAGAAAACAGAATAGGAAGGTCTGTTACCAGTATGAGCAGTCATCTAAGTTTGGAAAACCAAACTGGACAGCTCTGCAATACAGCAGGGTGGGGGTGTTACATTCTGAGGGAAGCATTTTGACTCCTTTGACTCTTTTTAATTCCTTTGTACTTGTTGGTGCAAAGAAGGAAGGTGTCCTAAACTATTGATGAAGGACAGTTTTGCTAACCAGTGTGCTTATGCTGGAAATACATTGCAATTTTATTCATGGTAGTGAAGTCATGGACACTCATAACTGTGGAACTGGACCTACTACTGGAAGTAGTACCTGAAGTAAAGTACAGCTACTACTTCAGCATGTTACTGTCTTGGAGAAAAGGATTTATGAAAATCCAGCTATGGGGCATCCAGAGGTCTCCTTTGATACTTTGATATTTGGTATGAGCAGGTAGTGACACTTCTGTAGCTGTTAGAGCCCTGCAATTCCAATTTCCCCAGTTTCATACTCTCAGAATTTAGATTCCTTTTGTCTGCCCAGGGCTCTGCCTTGACGTTGTTGGTGGACCCTTGTGCCCCTAGGTTATATGATTAGAAGGGGATAAATACAGGCAAATCTTTTCAGATTGGTGCTTGTGCTCAGACTTAAGTTTTGCAAGGCTCTTGCACAAAGAAATCAACAATGAACTTAGTAAGTGCTACATGGAAAACGTTTATTATATTTGAGGGAGACTGACAGTTCACATAATAATCCTACCCAAGGTAACTGAATGACTCAAACTCCTACTAAGGCGAGGCCTGTAGGAGCTTCTCAAAATGTAAGAGGAAATACCTCAGGTTATTACAGTGAAATAAAAGAGAAAATACCCATACTTCTCTCCTACTCTAAAATCTCAGTCTGTGTATGATAGGAAAACATGTTTTAAAAGTGATTCTTTTGAGGCAAATGTTTTACATCTGTTATCTAGGGCTGATGGCCTAAATGACGTGAAAGGGAGAAAGAGTAATTCCATCTATTGACCGTGCAGCATTTTATCAGACTTATTGGAACTAAATTCACCATCTGTGCCTTTCTGTCAGGGTCAGTAATAGCTTTTCCTAAGCATTTTTTTTGGAGAGGACTTGGTTTTTCCAGCAATGTAAGTAACCTTGTGCCAATGTACATTTTTAACAAAATCATGGAGTAGTTACTACATTTTTAAAAAAAGGTGTGTTTGTAAGAAGTTAAATACCTAATTTTTTGAATGAGGAAGTCTAACCGTCTTTTCTTTGCTTCTGTGCTGAGAGATTATTCCCAGAGCACCTTGTGCATTGTGAGGCTTTCCAAAATAGACTTTGTTAAAGCTGGTAAACCAGAAATGTCACTTAAGAGTTGCATTAGGAGCTAGAGACACCTCTAATTGGAGCACCTTGTCTCGTTTTTACGTTGGAAATAGGATACAGCTCCTTTGTGGAGTACTAGAAAAAACAACCTAGTGGATTTCCCCAAGCTTGAATTTGTCAGCCTTCACAAAAGGCAGCTATAGGTTTTGATCCCTTCCAAAATATCTCCCTGTGGTTTGAGCAGTGGGGGTTAGCAGTTAGCCCTGGGTGTACCTGTCAATGTTGCACTCACTGCCTGCTTTTAAAACTCTTCTTATTTTAATATCTTTGGTGCACTTCATGCTCCTTTTCCCAGGTTTGAGAAAGTCCTGGATCCTCCTTGAGGAGCAGGTACTTCTGATGAACTTTAGGACAAAAGAAACTCTGCAGTCACAGTTCTGGTCCCCAGCTCCAGCCCTATCTGGCTGCTGCATTGCTCATTAGAGCGAGGATGCAAACAGCAGCAGATGCCTGTTGGTGGTAATTAGATAAAAGTACTGCAAATGCTGCACTGAGAGGGGAGGTGCTTCCCAGACAGGTTGGAGGGGGATCATTCCTATTTTGAAAGGCTGTTGTTAGACTTCCCATAGCCCAGCTTTTCTGGCTGCTTTGCTAATTAAGCCAAGTGCACCTCCTTTCCTGTGTCCTAATTTCTTTCTCTTTCAGACTTTTACATGTCCCTCATTCTCCTGTTTTCACTGCACGTTCTATAAGCTGTTAGTTGGCTATGGTTAATCTGCACCCCTGTGTAGGGACAATCTTTTGGAAACTCTGGTCTCTTCCTGCTTTGCATTTTGCAGAGTGTGGCCCCAGCTGCCTGGGGACAGAGAGCAGAAAGTGACTTTTATTGCAGCTTGGGCTCTGGTTGCTGAGTGTCAGGGCAGTTCAGTGCCAAGTTTGTGGGCTGGCTCTGGCTTTTGAGACAGGTCATCTTCTCCTGTGCTAGGAAGAGGTGGAAGGCTGCTGCACAGAGCAGTGTGGGGTAGAGAGACAGGGAGGAAAATTCTTGGTTAAGAAGGATGAGCTGCCTTATGATAGCTGCTGTGTTGAGCTCAGTTCCTCTTTACATCCTCAGCCACATAAGTCAGTCTTGCATGTGGAGGGGCTGTGGACCAATTAACCTGAAAAGAGGAAGGACATCTTGCTTTGTCAGGCCAGTGCTTTGACTGATGTGGTAGCCTTAAAATAGGTAATTATAAGTGGCAGGAAGACTGTTAGAGCAGGACTGCAGGAAAGGGATGCCACAGACACTGGGGAGTATGAAAAGCATCCTCTTGTGTTTTATCCAAATTGCCACTTAACCTGTTGGCAGGTTTCAAGCCTGCTGCATTCCTATCTCAGAATGAGATGTGAATGGTTTGCATTTAAAATGAGGTGGTTTTTTAAACATAAGCAACAAGTAAGTGCTGTATTGTGTATTAATATTCACAGCTCTTCGAAAACTGTGGGTATGCTGCAAACTCTGTTTAGTGGCAGTGTACTAAGTTCACTCCAACCTGCTGCCTTGGTGTTTTCTAATGCCTTGGTGAGGCCCTTGGCTGTGAAGTGGACTTTATCAGCCGCTATGTGTGATTGCAGTGCTTCAGTCCAGGTCTGGCAAGCTCTCCTGAAATGCATTTTTGTGTGGTGTTCCATCTGTGCTTTACCTCTTGTGGTCCTGCTGTAAAGATTGGCAATTCCTCATCTACACAGCTAGTCCTCTGTTTGAGTTTGCCTGTTAAAAATGCCTGCTCGGGGTGCAGGCACTCCCCTCCCTCTGTGCTGTATCAGGGTGTGCCCAGCCAATGCACACACCTGAGACCGTACCAGTATAGGCCAGGAGCCAGTGCCACCCTGCTGGCAAGTGCAGCTTGCTTGAGGGTGTGAGCTGCACTTCGGAGAAGTGAACTCTGAGCACTGAGAGGATACTTCAGCCCCAGTTTACCTTTTACAAAGGCAGGGATAAACAGAAATGAGAAAGTCAGCACAAAGATCCTGTTACCTACCTTTCTGTCTATTTGGGTTATCTTCATGGGCTCCTTATCTCACAGCATGGGCAGGGCTTCCTGGTGGAGACTTTTATGTTCTTTATTTTCATTCAGGTGTTGTGCTTGTAGGAGGTAATCTGGATCTAGAGGACTATGGCTCCCCTCTAGGCTTCCAACCCAGCTATGGGTTTTTCAGATCCAAAGCCTCCCCTTGGGAATTTTTTAATCCTTACTTTGATTGAGAAGATATTTTTGGTTAATGGACAGGGGATTTTGCTTTGAAGAATTGTGAAGTCCCTTGGATGTGGCTATGTGAGATAAGACTCTTCCTAGGCCGTGGAGTCCGTTCAGATTTTAGCCAAGCAGAAGAGCCCTCCTTAGCAAATGCAGCAGAATGACAATAACTTTTTTCTTTCCAGGCTAAGCAGCGATCTGCTGTCAGAGCATATAGTTTTTGTGTTATGAATCCTATGGCCTCTATAAACACTTAAGTTGCTAATATTTTAGTCAGTTGTGTAACTGAGCTGTATGAAGGCAGCTTGCTTTGGACTCTTATCCAAGGGAAAGAAGTACAAATCATTATGTTGTAAGCCAGAGCTCTCAGAAGATCAGATGCATCTTCCAAGGAGAGAAGTCTAGAAACACTGTTAGGTAATTGATTACTCAGATTTATTTGATGTAAAGTTAAGTAAATAAAAATGCTAAGTAGGGTGGTGTATCACTTCACAGTGATGGGAACAAACCAGTCCTGAGATTCTTTCTGTGTATAAAGCCATACTTAGTTTGCAATACCCTCACATTATATTATTGCTTTTCACAATAAGCCATAAGTGCTAGTTAGGAGAGAAGAGTTAGATCTTCCCACAAATTGGCTTAAGGGAATGTTTTAATGCATCTGTGCCTGTATCCTTGACTGTCTCTCCTGATCCTATAATTCAAAAGCAGATGTCAGCTGCAGATAAAACATACGACATGGCTCATGATTCACCTAGGAATTGAAGAGGAACCTCTGAGAAATGTGCTCTCTTTTGCAGGGAGAAACATCAGCATCTACAGTTCAGTATGGCCTTAATGAGCTTCCTTCGTCTGCAGGTCAGACCCGACATTACCCAAAGTGACTTGGAATAATTTTGATCAGATGGCTTAAAAGGTCATACTTAAATTGAGTTTTGAGGTTGCAGATGACTTTCTAATGGATTACAAGCTTTTATCAGGAAAGCATCAGGTACAATTGGTTTATACTTATGAGGGGCTCTGACTAAGACTGATGAGGTGAAATTAAAAAAAGAAAAAAGGAAAGCCAAGGTCAGTTTCTCTTAGGGTTCACAGGGCTTAATTTCTTCTTAGACATTGAGACCTCTTCAGTTTGGGGATTATCTCCCAAGTAAAATAATCACATTCCATTTAGGGGCACCTGAAACAAAACTGGATGAAGTATGGGAAAAACCCTGTCAAAAGCAATCCAGCACTAGTAGTAAAGTGGACTGAATAACCTCAGACTGTTTGAAAAGGCCATGTTTACCATGTCAGCAGAGAGCACTCTGCAAAGTCTGGCATATTGTAATTACTTTGCTCCTAGTGTACAAAAATACTGCAGTGCCTCAAATATGCCCTGATAAAAGCTGCTAAGACTGTGCTGTATTTTGTCCCTTTGAGCTCATACTGAAATACAGGGAGACCATTTTCACTCTGCATTTTTACTTTCTGGCTACCTCAGGACTGAGCTATCTATCCAGCTGTACAGCTGATGAGGATATGAGGGCTTGTTTCCTTGCCTCAGAAAGCAAGACTCCCTTTTGTGTGTTTGATACTCACATTATCAGGATATGCACGAACCTTTTTCTTTCTTGCCACTATTAAAATTAAGAAAAAAGAAGTGTTGAGACATATGAATGCAGTATGAATGTAGTAAAGGAGACAAAATAAATGCTGTAGAACGTCTTCAAAATCTGGGTAATGGTCATCAATTTTTTACACAGTGTAAATCCCACAGATGCTGATGGCTGGTTAGCTGCCCTTGTCTTTGAAACTGGATGTTTGGAAGGACTTGCTGTGATGTGTTTGCAGGCAGTTGTTTTATGGAAGTTCATTCATGGGAATGTGGCTGCTCCTGAGGATGCAGTTGAAGTATTGTCACAGACTAGGGAATGAAAGTAGCACCAACTGGGGTGAAGAACTGTGTTCTAGAAAGTCAAGTTAGGTTTCCTTTGAGGCTGATGTAAATTTGGGTTTTCAGATTGCAAGGCTGACAGTCCTCATTCAGTAGCTTTATAGAGGCTGTAGGTCCTTCAGGGTTGGCAGGCTATATAAAACCACACATATTCAATCAGTTTTTAGTCTGCAATTGCTGAAATAATTGCACAATCTATGTACTTAATGTAAGTATTCAAATATTTTTTTTTAATTTACTATTTACTGTTCCTGGACCCTTTAGATCTCAATTGAAATGATTTTATAATTAGTTTGCACTACTAGGTAATGATGACAAGTGGGGATAGCGATATTTCAATCTAGAGGATATTTGGGTAATGTTAGTTTAGGAGCAAACAATTTGTCATCTCTCACTTTTTGGAACAAAAGAGCTAATTCATGTTCAATTGACAGTAATTTTCATTTATAATGGTAGGTCATGCTGAAGAGTGTGTGGCAGTATGACTCAAGTTTTTAAAAATGACATCCATATGGTTGGCTTGTTTTGAAAAGCAGTTTGAAAAATAATATAGGCCAAAACATAAGTCTCTGCTGTTCCTTTTCCCATCTTAGTATACAGAGGACAGCACTTGTTGGAATGCCTTGAGTTAATTCTTGTTTGAAATCAAAAGTGCAAAAGGTCTCATGTTGTTTAGATGTTGTAGTTTTAGGGTTTTTTTGTTTATTTCTTATGAGTGGTACTGAGAAGAATGAAACAAACATAGAAAGCAAGCTGTTTCTCTGGAGGCTGAAAATGGTTTCTGAGCCATTCAACTAGAGATTAATTATGGGGTAGTCAGCAAATGTTCTAGGGAGAGCTGTCCATGGGGAGTACTTGTAGGTTTGACTGGTGGATACTTATTGAAAGACTTAAGGATAATAAAACATAGTAAAAGAGGTGATAAATTAGGCAGAGGATACAATGAAACTGTAAAATTAAATTACGATGAAAAAAGCAAACATCTTTCTAATAAGCTGTTCAAACTTAATAGATACCTGGTTCTGACTCAGTAAATGACTTCTATTGCTGAGCTGAAGATCTGCAAAGCTGTCTGGGGCAGTGGCTGAGAAAGATGGTTTGCAATCTTTGGGTGAATGTCTTCTAAAGACAAATAACCTTTTGTTCAAGTAGATGTTCATGGGAGAAAATTTCCATCTGCTACAAAGTATGGGGAATGCTTGGTGTTCCCCCTGCTTCCCTGTGGTTTGTTTTAAAAAGATGAAATCTTGAACTGTTTATATTTTTTATATTTTCTGGAAGCCTCCCAGGCCTTGGGAGTGCCAGCAGAGTGAAGGTCCGGACCCCTGGCATGCTGTAATGTAAAGTATGGATCTTATCAAACTAACTGCTTTGGGCTTTAATCTAGAGTTGAAATGGGGAACTGTCTAGCACATTTCTGTTGTATGTAACTCTTAAAAACAGGTTTTAAAATTTGTTTTCAATTTTCTGTTAAAAATAGAGGCTGTTGCAACATACATAGAGAATACAGTGGTGCCAGATGCCAGAACCTTGCTATAGGCAAAAATGTTTGCTGCTCTGACCTTCATGTGCAGGATTCATTTATCACATCAGTGGAAGGGCTGGAGTCAGGTCATCTTGTGGGATCCTTTAGACATTTATCTTTCTGCAGGATGTGCAAGTCATATCAAATGATTCTGGATTGTAGGTCCCATAATAATGGGTTGTAACTTGCAAAGGGCATGAAACTCCAGATGTCTTTTTGAGCTGACAAGCAGGGAAGGAAGAAACAGGGGAGAGTGGCAAACCAAGGTTGAATAAAGTCAGCAAGCACAAGGTGCAGGTCTGTGCAGGTGACTCCCCTGCTGGGCTCCATGCCCCCTTGGTGTCTTTTAGGGATGGATCACAACAGCGCATATGGAGAAGTGGTAGCCCTTCTGAGGCTGCAGTACTGTAGGAGTGTCCTATGGGAAAGAGACAACATAGAAACAGCAGTGTTCTAATGGAATGGTCAATCAGACTTGCTGTAACCTTAATCACCTCTCTTGCACACTTCAGTTTGTCCATCCATTGCCCTATGTTAATCGGGCAAGATCCACAGTCTGTTAGACGTGACTCTGTGGAAATTGAAATCTGTTTATTACACAGAACAGCTGAAACAGACTGATAAGGTACAGGCTAGCTCCAATAAAGCTTGCAACTTAATTTAATGACAGTGAACAGTGAAAAACAATTTCATTTTAATTACATATGAAAGAAACATATGTATTTCTGTTTTTTTGAATAATGTAAAACAGTTTCCAGATTTTCTGTGGCTTTAAATACTGAAACGAAGATGCGTTCAGTGGAAGCATTCACAAATGTGACACAATGCGGAAACTTGGAATATTTTGTGCATTTAGCAAAGCTGTTTTGTTTTATATGGAAAAAATACTCACTGCTTCTGCAGTGGCAGTTTATATTCCTGCAAGACTGCTGTGTAGATGAGGAGTCGCAGTTTTCCTTGCAAGTGGAAGCAGGGGCTTAAACAGCTGGACCATCTTATTTGTGTTACTCTTACATTTAATTTACTGGCAATACTACATGCAGTGATTTAGGCACAGTGTAGATCTATCAGGCACGTAATTAAGAATGTGGAGTCTTATCTGTTAAGAGTTCCAATTAGGCATCCTTGATATTGTCTATCCATATGTAGCAAGCAGAGAGGGATGAAAAAGTTCTGATCTTGTCACTTGGCAGTGCAGTTATTTCCCCTCCTGCAGTGATGCTCCACATCTTCAGGGTGCATCTGTCTGCCAAGCCTGGAGGTGTCAGTGAGAAGAATGGGTGTTGGTCTTTCTCCACCCCATTCCTCCCTGGAAAACAGGCAGGGCTCAGTCTCCTTTTGTGCCTCGGCCTCTCTGACAGCTGGGCTGGGGAGCTGAAGTGAATGGTTGCTGGAGTCTGGCTGACTTTTGTACCTGGAAGGGTACAGAGAGACAGGTTAATGCCAGTGTCACTCCTTAAAAGGAGAGAGGTACTTCTACAACCAAAGTCTGTCTTGTGCTGTCCTGAGGTAGTACAAGCAGGCTGTCTCCTGTAGTGCATTTGCTAAGGTTTTAAAGGATGCTATTTCCCTTCCAAAATACAATTATCCAAGAAAACTGATATGAGGAAGAGGGACCCAAACTGTCTTTGCAGAAATGACTCACTGACCTGTATAAGGCTTAATGTTCTGTGCTGTCTCTCAACAACTGGATTTAGTATTAGCTGAGAGACAAGATGGTCTTCAATTTACTGTTTCACCAAGACTGAGGAGTAAAGTGGAGCTGATTTACAGGGGTGAGTTGTGCAGAGAAATCTTGTGCTCTGTATGAAATAATGCTCTGTGTGCAGAGAAGGTGCAAGGCCATGGTCCAACCCCTCTAAACAAGGCATTGGTCTAAACATCTGTTAGTGTGGTTAAGAAGAGCCAAATGTGATGGAAACATTTTGGAGCTGGAAGTTGTGTGCTGGAGGTTTCTATCAGGATATGGATAAAGACAAACTTCCCCTAAAACAAGCATTACTTTCTCCTTCAATTCCAAAGTGCTATCTGCTGAAGACACTGCCACCAGCAGAAATGCTCCTGTCTCAACTGTTTCCCTTTAATGTTAGAGCATCTCCTATTGGTTTGGTTTTTCTTTTTTTTCCCCTCTAGCTGTGCAATGGATTGCACAGATGGCCTAGCATAAGGAAGAAGGAAAATAAGGATGATGGTTTTTGATGGATTTATTTGTATACAAGTCCCAGTGGACCTAAGTATTAAATAGCTTCTGTTTTTTAAAGTTGGCATAAGTATACAGAAGACTGGGCACATGTCACTAAAGCTGGATTATTTTTTTTTTAGAGATAAAGTGGATTTTAGTCTTAGAGTGGATTTTTAGTACAAGCTTGTAAATGACTGAACTTGAGTTTCTGAAAAGTATAACATAGTGGGGGAGAAACACAAATGGTGGTTGAAAGGATATACTACTTTAGAAGAAACCTTGAAGCTGTTGTTGGGATGAGCAGATACAAATTGCCTCTACCTATTTGTTTTTACATGCAGAAATGTTTAAATAGGTAATATAAAGTACAGTTGGGTATAAAACCTGCTTGTCTGTCTTGTGAGACAGTGGTGAAAGTTGATGTGCCAGAATTCTGTTGGACAATGCCTGCTGAAAAGCTGTTTTCCACTAATCCTCCATTAAAAGCTTTGGCTGCCTGCTAAATGTCACAAGAAAGGCACTGGTCAGAAAGAGGTTAAAGAGCTCACCTCTGTAATAACATATATTAATGCACTTTGATTTTTCATTGCTTTTTTCTTTCCATTGGTGGCAACTACTCAGTTACCTTGGGGAGAGAGGGAGGTATCTCCAGTTGCTTACAGCTCCTTTTAAAATGCAGTCACTGTTTATATGCATTGTAATGCAAAGGAGTCGACTGAAAACTCAGCTGAAAGCAGGATGCTTGCATGCAAAGCACTGAAGGTCTGAACTTTTAAATGTAAAGGGCTAGTCAATATTTTTGGCACTGGTAGGGTTGATGAATAACCCCTGTTCATGAGTGGCAGTGCTTAGGATGCTGAGGAGCTACAGCTCTAGGGAGAAATGGGATGTGTTAGCTGAGTGTGGACACCCTGGCATTGTACTTTAGGTATTTCAGCTTCCTCCTTCAACTACTGGAGAGGATGAGGAAACGATCCTTCTTTCCTCTGCTCTTACTCATTGACCTTGGAGTCTCCATCCATAGTTAGTTATTTTGTATTTGAGTTATTTCTGGCTCATTGTACAGTTACATAGACGCTTGTGCTAGAGGAGTGCATGGGTAGGAATATTCTGCTCGAGAGCTGGAGGCAAAGCAGAGACGCTTTGTTTCCTTCCCCTCCTGACAAGAGTGCTGGTTTCATTTGGGAGTGGGTTTAGAGTCCTGGGGTTTGCTAGAACATGCTACTTTTCCTGCTCTTCCTGCTCTTTATTTTGCAGTGTTTCATGTGTCTGCCCTCAGCTGCTGCTCTGTGTTCTCACAAGTTGATGTGGTTCTTGTTTATTTCTGTTATTTCTGTGTGTTTTGTCCCTCAGTGTTGTTGAATCCTGCTGGATTGAATTGTAGACATTCCAATTTTACTCTATTGACAAGGTGATAGCAGTGCTTGGAGGTGCCAGAGATACCAGCAGTTTCTGCAGGAATCTTTGCATTTGATATAATTTGAAAACTGCCTGTCTTTTACCCACCCAAGATTATTAACTCATGTTTTGCAGGCAGAGTTTAAATTCTGCTGGAATTATAAAAAAAGTGGGCTTGCCAAAGGAAGCTTCCCAGGCATAGGTAATTGAGAAAGTGGGTTTTGCTTGGTTGGGGTTTTTTTCATGCCAAAGGAATGCTTCTATTTAAGGGGAGTTGTCTTGAACACATGCCTTTCTTTGTAGTGCACTGGTGTGTTTTTCAGAATGAGATATAGTTGCAGTTTAACTGCAAACTGTTGCTTGGCAGTGAGAGTTACAGTAATTGAAATCAACTTGTCAATGACTGTATTGATTTGCCTTGTCTTTCTGGGCATCTTCATGAACTGAAGCATGAAAGCATGATCTAGCGGTCCCTAAAGTGGTGCCTAAAGATAAAATATAATTTCTTTAGAACTGCAGATACTGATAACCTCTAGAGATGTGCTTGGTTATTGTCCAATTGTTCTATGCATGTAGGCAGCCTGGTTTCTGTATAGTGGCTACAGTATTCTCTCACATTCTAGTTTAAGACAGGCATACAGAGGAAGCTGGAGATAGTGGTAGAGAGATGTTTTTCCTTCCAGTTGCCAAAAAATGGTCTGATTTGGAATAGGGAGAGTGAAAAGGCATCATGAAAAATCTGCAGGTAGTACACTGTAGTATATGTGGGAAATTAGGTTCTTTGAGCACAGAGGGGCAAGTTTAAAATGCCTGGTGACTCCCACATGAAATTGAATTGATCCCACAGTTTTGCAAATGGATTAGCATCTTTGGATATCAAGGCAAAGAGTTTAGTCAGCCCTTGAAGAAATGGGGAATAAGCAACCTGTTTGGTGGGACTGAAGGTGGAGGGTGCAAGAGGCCAACAAACAAGCCCAGATCTGGGAAAGAACCATGCAGGTTCGGTGCCTGTGAGAATGAAGGTGACTTTTGTGGTCGCCCTAATAATGAACTGTTAAGTAAACCTTGCAGGCCATTAAAGGATTGAAATAGTTGTAAAGGATGTGCTAGCCTTTTACTTACAAAGTACATTCCCTTCAAGCTTTAAGAGATGTTAATCGAAGTGAATCATACATGGAAAATATATTTATCTGTAACTGAATCTTCTCTTTATCATATATGTGTTTCCACATATGTGCAACTCACATAGTGATAAGTGGAATCTGTTTGCACATATACATGCTGCTGTTTAAAATCACAGCAACAAAATATTTAAAAAAAATAATATTGAAGGTGTGATATGCTTAGTATATAACCCTTTTGTCCTGGTAACTACTTTTTTCAAGTTTAAAAGGGTAGGGTTTTTTTTTTTTTTAATAGAACATCTCAAATCCGAATGATCATTTTGCACAGCTAAGGTATAAATGTATGCTCAAACCTTGGCTAGTAATTAGGTTATCATCAGATGGGTAACTTGCCTGAGGACCTAGGACACTAAACTGCCATAATTGCCTTGTGTTACGGAGATGGCTGTTTGTTTTTACACAGGCTTCAGTGTTGTTGAAAATAGATTGTTCCATTTCCAAAGAGAGAACAGTAGAAAGAGCAGAGAAATCAGGCATTATGGGGCTTTATGAACAGATAAAAAATGCTCAGGTCAAAGAATTTGAGTTCTAAATACTGTTTCTTTTCATTCACTACCAGGGTCACAATGCAGGGTGGTGGCAGTGAAAGTGCGGAATTGCAGGGATATGTTTGCATTTCATGCAAGCAGTTGAAGTGAGCAGGGCTGCAAAACTGCAGTCTGGGGCCATTATGTTTTACTGAGAGATGGCAAGCAGAGCTCTTGTGGAGAAGACTGTGAAATGATTAAAATTCTCACACGGTGGTTAATATGCTTCTTATCAGTATCCTTGTTTGAGATTCATGACTACATCACAGAAGGCTGCGTCGTGATTAAACCCACTGCACTGGTTTTCTCTTCTGCATCAAACAGGTGGAGACAAAAAGGCATGAAAGGATAGCTGGCTGGAAAACATAGCTGACGAAGGAATGAGATGACAGTTGAAGAGTCAAACTCTTGGTTGATCTAAGCAGGCACACATTTAGATTGTAGTTCTGGAAAAAGTCAAGTAGATTGTTAGCATGGCTGAGTGCCAGACTTTCTTTTCTCCGTGTTTCAAAAACCATGGTGAAGTTGGAAACAAGAGTGAAATGTTAAGACCTGTTAATAAAATCTCATTCTGTCAGCCACTATGTAGCTGGTACTTCCCTTCTGGAATCAGAATGAATGGGTGAATGGTTATTAATATGTAATGAGATCTTATGGGAACAATAGCATTGCAAGCAAAGGAAAAAGGATTTAGAGAAGGGAATCATTCATGGGAAAGTTAGGCTTGCCATGCTGGCATGTTAGTGCTAGTAGGGCACAGTCCTGAAGGCTTGTGCCAGTGTTTAAAAAGCTAGAAACAGCAGGATGCTTGAAGCATGAAAGCAGGTGCCCTCCTGACACTATGCTGTATCAAGTCTCTTGTTCCACTTCTCTGCCTTTTACCATGTTTTCCTCTATCCACTGGAAACTGCTGGAGGCAGAGTCATGCCTTTTATTTGGCTATAAGGTGCTGCAGATTGTGAGGAATATATTTTATTGGTTGCTAGAGGAACAAGAGCATTGGTAACAGACCCTTGCATATAAAATTCTTTAAGTCTCTATAAAGATGCATTTTTTTCAATCTGTGTGGCAGCTTGTAACTTCTGGATTTCTAAAAACTGAAAGTGTACACTGGAGAAAGGCTCTGTGCTGAGGCCAAGCTCTGTGCTGCTGACTCTCCACTGTCTGGGCTGGATGGGCATTCAGTCTGACCCTCTCATTGCCCTGGTGCTGTGTCACATGGGCAGAGCAACCCCAATAGAGCTTGTGCTCCTCCTGGGCAAGAGAAATGTCAGAAAACCTCCTCCCTCCATGGGATATCCCTCTTTCAATGACTACACAGTGTTGTTCAGTGCAAGCTTTATTATGCTGTACTTTTTATTAAACAGCTTTATGACTTGGACTTGATCACCAAAGAATTTTGAGGTCATTTCTGATGGAGCTCACCCTTACTGTAGCAACATGCACCTTGCACTCCAGTGCACAAATAACCACATATTGTGGCTTTGTGTATTGCAAGATGGAGATATATTTTTAATACAGTTTAACACAATGTTTTCCAAGCTTTTATTACCCAAGGACTGTATTGTGATGGAACATAAAATGTTCCCAGATAAAATGTTCCCAGACTTAAAATGATGCTGTCTCTTATTAGCTAGCTATTAGGCATAGGATATAAACTGGATAGGATTATTTTTATGGGATTATTATTATTATTTATTTAATTGGTCTTGCTCTGATGATTTTGCCATAAAGCTCTTCTGGTGCTGTTTCACCAGCAGCATCTGGGCTATTTGCAGGTTGTGTTAAATTTGTTTCCTAAACAACTTCTGTTGATCCATCATGGACACAAATAGAAAGTTAATATGTACCTAGGAGGATATGTTCATGGTGTTCTTAATTGCCTCTTGCAATAGGTTGCTGCAATACTTCTGTCTAATTCTTCCAGGACCTTTGTGGGTGTGTACCCCATTCCCAGTCTCTAAGGTGTCATTTTCCCTTGCATGGCTGAACCTCTCTCTCTGTGGAAAGAAAGGGCACTGGAAGCTGAGCAGAGCTGCAGGTAGACAGGTGCTCTAAATCCATGTCCAAATAGAAAGGGTATACAACTGGGAAAAATGCTCATTAAAAAGCTATTATTTTGATATAGCACTTAGATTTCAACTTCCCTGCCCTCCATCCTTTGAGTTAGTTTTCAAGTTTGTGTGAGCTTCCAGGGTAATTTCTACTTCTAAGATCAAAAGGCTTTTCACAGTTGTACAGTGAAACTGTGATGGATTTCAGGTATTTCAGAAAAGCTTTATGGAAAAAAATTTCAAGAGCTGGATCATGAATATACCTGAGCAAAACAAATGCAAAGGTGGCAGGCTGGCACTTCAGTGCTGAAGTGTGTCTCACACCCAAACCAGCCAGTGACCAGATTCAAGAATAAAAATGTACAAAGTATACTCAGAAGCAGAGGAAATACAGATTCATAGTTGTGTAATAGGACTGCTTCATGTAAACAGAGCAGTGTGAGGGCATAGATGCTAATTAAGCATGCAAATTGAATTTGCAAGGATTTGAGCAGGGAAGACATCTAAAAGCAGGCTTGATTTTACGAGAGGATAACATGAATGATTTGGCTTTATTAGTTATCAGAATCCCTCTAGGAGCTTAGATTTAGTGGTGTTTAGAGATTTTTAGAATCAGGAAAGGGAAGTGCAGAAGTAGAAGGGACGAAGTGACAGGCTCTCCATCCTTTTAGAAATTGCAGATCTGTCTTCCTGGCTCGGCAGTTAAAAAAGGAAAAATTGAGTTTTTAAACAGTTTTAACTTTTTCAAATTTAAATGAAACATTTATGACTTAGTTGGTGATTGACCTTTTAGCTCTCTCACCCTGATCAGTGCTTTGCTAGACTGTTAAAGGATTTTTTCTCAGCTGAGAGTTACCAGCATGAAGCTGTAATTGTGGGTTTTAACTAGAGCGAGGTTTGCTGACACACCTTCCCCGGGGGTAAAGAAATCACAGCATTTTATAACATTCCAGCAGCAGCTGGGAGAGCCTGAGCTACCGTGATCTGTCACTGTCGTTATCTTCCCATTCACAGAGCTGTGAGAGAGGACTATTAATCATCCTGCCTAAGGCCTGGGAGCGTGTGGAAATGCACAGAGAATTGCCATAGCTTCTGAACAGTCAACATGGCAGCGTCCCTTAGTTGCTGCCTGCTTTAGGCCTGAAATACTGACAGGTTCATCAGAGTCTGCTTGAGGACCCCTTTTTCCTTCTGGGCAGGTGTCAGAGCTGCCACTTTATCTCCCCTGGAGAAAGCACTAATTGGTTCTTGCTGGATCCCCTTCAGGAGCAGTTAGTGTGGCATGAGAGTTGGTTTTGGCAGGAGGGACTAGAGGGTGTTTAGGTTTGTTGTAAGCATGGGCACTGAGGCAGTGGTGGTGAGGAAAGAGTGAGAAAAGAACAGAAGCCCCTTTGTGTATCTTGAAGAGCCCACTGAGGTGGGATGAGAGCTGGTGCTGGGGGGTGAATGTGCCAGTATATCTTCAATATAACTTCTGGTGATCTGAGTACTTTAAGACTGGAGTCCAAGTTTGCTAAGGTCAAGTTTTGAAAACACATGAGTGAGATTTTGTATTTCTTGCAAAATATTCTGGGGTTCTCAGCTTTAGGATGCAGGCTGAATTGAGAAGAAGAGTTGTGCTGAACTTTGCTGTGAAGTCAGCCACAATTATTGGTTTGTGCACTTGTTACATTGGCATTATTGTTAGGGTTTTGAAGAAGCCCTCTATTTCAATTACATCTGCAGACTTTTTGCACAGACAAAAGGCAGATGTTACTGTCTTCCATACAGTACGACTTCTTACTTGCAAGCACTGCTCCTTCCTTTCTTCTTCCTACAGTCCCCTGTGGAAATTTCCAAGTAGTTATCCAGTAGCCTCAGCGTGAAATCTTGCCGGCAACGACATCAGTGGGGAACCTGCTGCTGGTTCCAATGGGATCATTATTTCATCCTGGGAGCAATCTTTGCCTGAGTGAATGCTGCAGGACTTGGTCCAGCAAGAGCTAGTGCTCTCTTGTCAGCAGCACGTACCATCCCCTTACCGAATTTCCATAACAACTTGGAGACAGCAAGGCTTTTTTAGTTTTTTTTCCCCTTCCCTATTAAATCTAGCCATGATGGATGCCCAGTGGAAGCTGAACATTACTTCTGCAAAACAATCTCTGCAGTAACTGCAGAATTTAATGGCCTTAAAATCCCCAAACAGGCTGTGTGTATAACAGGCAGTGCTGTAAGCCCCGAGGTTGTTGGTATTCTGCTTTCTGTGGATATAAATTCCAATTTTCTTCACTCTTCGCAGTTAAAAGCTTCTCTTTGGATAAAGGAGCAGCTGATCAAAAAGGGCAGTTCTAGTCAACAGTCCTATTAATAATGACAACCCTAATATCGCCGTCACTTCCATATGGTTTCCACCTCAGTGACTTCACACTTCCGCTCAATAAACATTCTTATACTTGGGTAGTCAGCAAAATATTGATTATCTCCTCTACTTCTGTGAGATCTTCTACACTAGCCCCAGAAGACTGCTCAAATTTATAATTTGTACAGCAGGCTGGAAATTTTAATTATTATGACAAAGACCTTCCCAAGCTGAGCACGACATGTCATTCCAATACCTCTGGCATTTTATAGTCATTCCCATTTTTAAATGATGTAACTCTCTTTCTATTGCCTCCAACATGCTTGTATTTAAGGAAGGCAGATTTGCTAGTCAGATATGCCAATAACTCATCCTACCTCTGAGAAGCAGACATCACTCAGACACCATAAACTTCAAAATCCACAACCCTCTTTAAAAACAAACCCAAAACACACACAGTAGGAGAGCAGAGTATCCTAAGGAAGATACCACACTCCCCCCCCCCCCAGCTTTACAAGAGAAACCTGTAAATGTAACAGCTGAGCCCCTCTGTGGAAGAGGACTCGCAATCAGAGAAAAGCTGAGAGAGAAGCATCAATTCACAGCACTCTGTATTAACATGATCCCCAAATCCTGGACTGGTTTAACAGAAGAAGAAATGCTATTGTATACTTCGTTGAACAAATGGACTTTCCAAAGCTTCCTTTTCAAAAATTCTGAGTGCCAGTTACTGTTTTGGAGGCTAATGATGAGCAAAAATGTATTAGTGCTTCTCTGGAATTAATGGGCAGGCACTGCAGAAAGGCACTGTGTGCTCAGGGATGAATACCTAACACCTCCCACCACAGAACGCTGACGTCTCTTTGGGAAAGCACTGACCCATAGCTCTCTTCCCTCTCTTACTTCATGCTGACCTTCAAGAGCTGCTGAATGAACAGTAGATGTTCATTTCTTGTCAGTGCTTCAGCAGTGGCAGAGGAGTATAAAGGGTCCTGCTGGAGTCCATGCTGCCCAGAGGACTCTCCAGCAGTGAAATCCAGCATCCTGTTAGACAAATGTTCTTCTGCCTTGAGTGTGACAAGAGCAGACACTCCTTTGGCTCTTTCAGCTCACCTATGACAAAAATTGAAACATGTCAACCAAAAATCCTGGGAAAGAAGATTTGCAAGCAAGAGAATAGAATAGATTGCTTCATGGAAGATGCCAAGTAATCCAATTTACCTCTCTGTAGTCATGATCCAATCTGCTGTACTAACACACGTCCACACCCACCTTCCCTGCTCTGTTGTTGCTCTACAGACCAACATGAAGATACAAAGGAGCCCATGTGCCTGAGCATAAACCTTTGGCATTGTATTTGCACTCTGCATGAAGACATGAACTTTCAACTCTGCAGCTGGAATCAGCCAGAGAGTCTCAGGCTTCACATATTTTGTGAAGATAAATTGTGATATAATCTTTCTGCATTTTCAGCCAGCACTTGCATATCCCTTCACAATGAAGGTGCCAAAAGGCATGGCTCAGAGCCAGAGGAATAACTGCCATCATTCTTAGCAGCTTTCAGATTCAGTGCATAGATTTTGTTACATTATAAAAAAGGTGCCAAAGGCTCTATAGAGACAAAGTTCCCCTTATTCTGCACTGTGCTGTGTATCATGCTTAAGACTGGAATGTTGAAAGGCCATTTCACATACTTACATTGTAA
Source organism: Agelaius tricolor (assembly GCF_023055355.1). Classification (NCBI taxonomy): domain Eukaryota; kingdom Metazoa; phylum Chordata; class Aves; order Passeriformes; family Icteridae; genus Agelaius; species Agelaius tricolor. The sequence goes on from NW_027269270.1 coordinate 8,314,872, forward strand.
AGCAGACCAGGGTTTTGAATCTTACAAAACCACTTTGTGTGGGGGAAAGAAGGGAAAGAAAAACTGTTGTTCTGGCAACCTCAAGTGAGACAAATGTTGTCCCTCCCTGTAGGAAAATGGCAGGAGAGTGCATAGGCATGTGCACGGGCAGGTTTCACTACAGCTTAGCTCAAGTAGGGTTTCTCATCATCTGTGGGTTTCAGAACAACTTCCTGAGCACCCTGAGGAAGTGTGGGTGCTGCAGCTGAGTTCACCATAAAGCAGAGAATTCCCCACATTGAGGGAAGAAGGCTGGAACTCCCATCTCATCAGGTTGTTAAGACATTTTTGAAACACTTGCCAAAGCTATGTGTTTCTAGTATTTTAAGCTTAATTCATTTGCAGCACATCAACATGAATTTTTAAAAAAAATTGGAAAAGGAGAGTAGTTGTCAGTGAAGGAGAGTTTCTGAAGGACATAAAAGGTGAGGATGGTCCAACTTTTCTGTTTCTGAAACCATCCAACATGATGGATATTTAATATCTTAGATATTAAAGAAAGGCCCTTCAAAGGTCACGTTGTACCTGCTGGAAATAAGACACCATGTACACACAAATATCACATCTACATAAACAGAGCACAAATCATTGTGTAATAATGCTAAAAAAATCTGCTTTGTTTAAAAACCTAGGATGAGTTATACATTTAATACTTGTGTAAAAGCAGTCCACAGTATTGTACTTAGAACACATTCATTAAGGCTCCAAGGTGTTTTTCAAGCTTTCATAAAAGCAAAACTAATGGATTCTGCTAAAACAATAGTGTGATTTGATTTTTATAATATTAGCTAAAAAGCCTTGTAAAACACAAGATCCAGCAACAATGAGGCTGGGAACTGGAGAGCTCAGGCTTTCTTTTACACTCAATTAAATAGTTAATCATGTCATGTGCTCACTTTTTAATCACTTTAAACCAATGCAGCAGTATGATAAGTAATAACTTTGTTTTTATGAGAAAGCATCTGTTGTATTTTTAGTTGTCAGGAATGGGAACTGTTTATGAAAAAGTAATTTATAGCAAAAGTTTATGTGAAATATAGAGCCTTATGCATATCAAGCTGTATGAACAACAATTCAGGACTGACAGAAACATCAATATGCTAAAGTTTAATATTAATTCCTCATAGTTCTGGGACCTTTAATCTACAGTTTATAAAGCTTGTATATTACATTTGCTACTCTTTCACTCTGAAGTTTGTATCTGTTCAGGTCATCTAAAACTGATGAAATCCTATTCATAATGTGCAATGAACAATGAGATTGGTATGGTTTAAAAACTGGGACTTCATTACGGGCTCTGTTGCTTCCCCATTAAATAGGTGAAAGAAAACCCAGAAGAAAATGCATCATAAAAATGACATGGCTTTCATGCAGTTGTCTCCTAATCCTAAATCCTACCCCAGCTCTGTTCCATGCACAGCTCAAACTCAGCAAAAGGTCTGTGCACAAGCAAATGCACCACTGCCAGCACTCTCAAACACGGCCCTGCAATCCATAAAAGTTTCTCCAAAAATACAAACTTCACCTCACTTCATTTATGACATCTTTTCTCTTATTTGAATCCTTCCTTCTGTATAGGTGCCACCAGCTTCAATTCATTCCAAATGTGCTTTGCTGTATTCCAGGGTTTATTTGTATTAATTGCACCACATTTATTGCCCTGTAACAGCTCTTCTAAAGCTACTGTTTTGTGCAGCCCAATGGACTGGAATAACTTCCAGTGCTCTTGCTTTTCCTCTAGCTTAGTTTATTTCAAGTGCAGCTTTTCTTTGGAAAATATCTCTGCCCAAATGACATGGTAGCATACCAGGGCTGTGTCCTTGCTGCCAGCTGGATTCAAATACACTGTACAGACAGGTCACCTGCAGCCTCTGCAGAATTCTAAGTCAGATCAGCATCATGTAATTCATTTGTTGTAAGTCATTTTTTGTACAACTTTTTTCTGTCATGTAGAGGGATAAAAAATTGTGTTATATGACTGTCCTTCCAGTAGCAGCAGGCTGTATTGCTGTGTCCTTTTTTAGGTCTGGCAACATGGGGAGTTAATTTTCTGGAGATGCTTGGCACCTTGCACTATTGGCTTCTTTGGCTTGTGTTCTGTAACAGTCAGGATTTTTTTACCTCTTGCACGGGACAAACTGTATATTTTGGCTGTTTACCTTTAGGGATAGAGCTACCACTTCTGCAGATCCCTTTAGGTCATCTGGCAGCTTGTTTATACAGCTGGGACCACAAAGAGCAGTGGATTGCATTCAAAAGGATGGCAGAATGAAAACAGATACTCCCAAAGGCTGAAGTCTGTTTTTCTTTGCTGAAAGAAAGGGGCAGTTTTCTGTGTTTCGTGACACCACGTTATTCTTTGGAGTCATGTTCCTAATGCTTGTTCTCACTTGCCCCACAGGGCTCAGCAGTGACCCCATGCATTTCACACAAGTTGATAAAGACTCAGATCAGTCCTTTTGTTTTCCATAGGTGTCTTGTTCCCTTGTCAGTGTCATGCACATCACACAGTTCCTAGTAAAACTGACTGAACTCTTGATTTTCATGGGAGTATGATTAGGCCCAGATGATTGAAGTCCTTGTTCAAGACTCATAGAGCAGAACTCCTGGCATTTGGAGCACTCCCAGTATCCTGAATATGGTCTCTGAAATGAGGAAGGCTATTATCATGCGTATATTTTTGTAAATTCACATCTTGGTATAGGTGTTTTTTGGTGGTGGGTTTTTTTTTTTTTTTTTAATCCAGCAAAACCCAAACATCCCAGTAAATTCAACTGCATGGGAATTAGTGGGTGATGCTGAAGGAGGCTGGGACTCCCCCCTGAGGAGGTGATGCAGTGAAGGTGGTCGGCTCTGCAGGCTGTAACTGAGCTGTAAACAGAACACATTGGTTGTGTCAGTAGGAGTTTCTGTTTTAAGTGTAGTGAGAGGGTTTTACTTATGGAAATGAAATAGTCTGCTTAAAAAACTGTTTGATGGAGAGCCTGCCTCTTCCAGCTGCTGAATACAGTGATATAGAGCTCTGCCTGGCTGACTTAGATTTTCTTTAAACTTTTTATTTAGAAGGGTTATTGTGCACTGTTAAATTTTGCAGGATTTTCCCCTTATGGGACTGCAGATTTTGATCCAGCCTTCATTAAAAGGAAGTGTGTTAGTTCATGGCTTGGAACTACTTTTGAATTTTATAGAAATAAAAGGATCTAAACAGCATGCCACTGAAATTAAAAGCCATGGAAGGACAATTTCAACCAATGTATTTTCCTGAACATATTTGGACAACAGTGAGACAGGATCTGTGAATTTATAAATATGAAGCAATACAAAAAGAACCTTGAACTTTCAATCAAAGAGGCATGTAATTAAATTTCTCCCTGCTCCATAATTTTCTATTGTATCCTTGTTACCTTTTTTGTCATATCTATTTGCAGCTTCACAAATCCAAAATATCTTAATTTGAATAAAACAAAAGCCTATTCATGCTTGTATTATTCATGTGGTTTAATTGGTTTACAAAATACAAATGTTCTTTGAAAGAAACTGATTTGATTTCATGAGGCTGGTAGCTGTCCATCATACGTAGTCCTTCTGCTCACAAAAGGCAAAGGAGCAGAACTAGACATAAATGGGTTTGCTTCAGCTTGCTTTGTTTTTGATCCTGTTTGGGCTCAGCTCTTGCTGTTGCTTGGTGAATTCAGTAGGAAAACATTAGGGTTGTAGCTTATTGCATGAACAAAAATATTTTTCCACATGTGAAGATTAAATGGAGAGCTGAAAATACTTTTCAAATGCTCCACTTCCCTTTTCTACGTAATATCACCAAATATCAGACTGCAAAATTCGGTATTGCCCTTGGAACATTAGGCATGTGGTATTACGTGGTAGAGGTAATAGTGGTGCATACCAGTATCATTTGGGGTAAGAAAGAGATTCTAGATTAGTTTAATATTCTTTCTCTCAGTCGCTGCTCCCAGATGAGCAGTTCCTTCTTGTGGTACCCGGAAAAGGGAGGAAGGGGATGCAGCCCTGCAAGCTTTTCCATCAACCTTCCTGCAGTAGCTGTACAGTAGCAGTAAGGCACTGCTGCACAGGCTGAACACCTCAGCATGCAGGATGTCTGGTATTATTCAATGCAAAAGAAGGAGTTAATGTAGGAAACGGTCAATCAACTCTGGAGAATAATCTATTCTGCAGGAAGAACTGCATTTTATCATTTGACTCATTAGTAGTTTATTTAATTTTTTTTATGTGTTCCCTAATCCAACCATGCAGGGACCATCAGCTGAAGAATATTCATGTTGTCTTTGGGGTCCATCTGAAATGGGGGAATATCTGCAGGGTATTTCAGGGAGGCTGCCTGCCACTGAGGCATCTTTAGTGATGTCAGCCCCTTGTCTCTGTGCCCTCATGAGACCATACCCAGCATGTATAGGCTAAGCTCTGAAAGGGGAATGCACAGGGCTGTCAGTCAAGTCTCTCTAGCTGTCAATATAGTTTATGTGTAAGCACAGACCAAAGGGCACAAGAAGATGCATAACTGACAAAGTAAATCAAATCACAGTTGACAACAGGTTGCAGATGCAGGAGAGAACTGACAATGGATGGGCAATGGAATTATAAAGCGAAGGGAAGTGTCTGAAGGATATGGAGATCATAAAAATGGAAAATACTGGTTACTGGCAGCAATAATCTAAATCCACAGTGTGTTACCTCAATGGGAAAGTATTTGCATGTTAAAAGAGAGATTTATGCACAGCCTAATGTGGTGGTAATAGGAAAAAAGAGAAATCTGTTTGCACTGTCATTTGTTGCTCTGCATCTCCCCGAGTTCTGAGGCTACTTTAAAGAAAATATTAACTCAATTGAACTGCAGATTAATTAGTCAAGCTAATGAATAATTCAAATCTTGAATTTACCCAAAGCATCTCCTTTCAGTTTATCTGCTTTGCTAATAGGAAAGGAGAAGACCAGCATCTTGTTGCTATTTTTTAAAAGCAAAAGCCTCAGTTTATCCTTTTCTGAAATGAACTGGATCAGGAGTTCACAGTCATGGATTTAGCAACCTGCTGAACAGGCAACTGTAACCAGTGGAGTGCTTTTGTTGTATGAGAAATTAATTCGCTGAATGTTGTTTCAGGTGTTTATCTCTTGACTTTTACAGATAAAAAAAGGTTACTTTTTACTTTTTATTTGTCATGTGAAGCATCTTCACTTTTTCTGTACAAAGTAGAAATCAGCCTGGAATACATAATCAGTATAGATTATAAAAGTATTTTACAGTGATGGACGTAGAGTTGCTTACTTGGTGTTTGCTGATGGTAGGAAGAGTTGATCACATCTGGTCATTTGTCATAAATCCTGTGTTTGCCTATGGGAAAACTGGAAGGGAGCAAGTCTGTACCCAGCCCAGCATTGCTGAGAAGCCTCTGCATTATGCAGCTGCTGTCACCTTCTGGTGATCTCTGACCCCTTTGTCCCTTCTCCCTCCTCACACTGCTAACTCACGTGAGCAGGAGCAGCAGGGCCCAGCGCTTCTGCCCCTGACCTTGGGGCAGGTGCCTCCTCTGGACACCAGCACACTGCAGTGCCTGCTGCAGAAAGGACTCTAGCCGGGTTGTTTTCTTGATGTTGTGTGGGAGCTGCTGTGCCTTTTGGGGAGAAATGGGCCAGCTTGGTAGGAAAAAGATGACATTTGGCTCAAATACTGTGACTGCTGAAGAGGAGCCATGTCTAGGACTTTGTTGAGCTTTGATGACCAGAACCTGTGGTGGTACTTTGGGTAAAACTACCTTTTGAATGAGATCATGAGTATAATTAGGGATTCATTTAATCAAAAGGTGCTGTCCCTGATCTGCTTATGTGCTATCTTGTCTGCCTAATGAGTACCTCAGAGTGTGGCTGGAGCCAGCTGCTGCACAAGTTTGTGCTGCAAAGCCATAGAGCAATAGAGATGGCACACACTGGGTGATTTGAGTTTTAAGTATTGATCTGGAAAGCTGAGTCCTGCTTCTGAAAAGCTGGTAACCAGCCTGAGTTCACTGGTAACTTGGTGAATACTTTCTGTGCAGGAGGAAGGGGATTATGGTGGTTGGAGTGGGCTGCTGAAAGCTGTGTCCTTCTGCCACTTCTCGGAACGTGGCATGTACAGAGCAGTGCTCTGCAGAGAAGAGTAATAGGCTTTGCCCATCTGAATTTGATTTGACCACTACCAATGAAGAATGGATAATAATTGTTACAGTTACTGCTCACTCTTTTAAAATAAGACTATTTAGAGCCAGCTTTCAGACATCTTCTAGGCAGATTTGCAGGGACATAATATATTCTTGTTCCCTAAAGGTTTTCCTCCACCTGCTTAGGTATAGTCCTCTGATGTTATACAGTTGCTATGGAAATAAATGACATCACTGTCTGGGGAACATGGCTTCATATGAGAAATCAATAAAGTAGAGCAAAGGAATTGTCAGGCAGCTATGTTGCTTCCCTGTCTTCACTAATATGGAAAAAAAAAGACATGGATGAGAAAGTGATACATAATATTTTTTTTCCCAAGGAAGTATGTGTTTTCTGAGCCAAATGTCTAGTCAGTTCTTAGACTTCAGTAGAACTACTGGTAATCCCCTTAAAGATGTGTAGAGAATTCCAGTCAGTGAGTTGGTAATTTCCCACTAGCAGCATCCATATCTTGTGTTCCAGATATTTCCATTTCATTTTCTGGTTTTGGTGCCAGCCGGACAGTAGAATGCCATAAAAGGAGCTGGGAGAGAAGTGATTGCAGAGATAATTGGAACTCCTGTAACTCCCCTCATTAGGTGCCCGGGTTGGTGTCTCTGCCTGCGGGCTGTGGGCAGGGCGTGCAGGGAGGCTGCTGCCTGCGGAAAGCTGCGCTGCTCCCCTTGGCCAGGGAATTCGGGACCGCGCTGCTGAGCCCGCAGCTGCGGTGTGTGACACTCGGCAGCCCCACTAGAGCCCAGCCTGCTTCTTGTGGTGATTTTACTCAGAAGGTATCCCTTCCTTATGAATGTGAAATATGAAATTCAAGGGTTTTCCCTGTTCCTCCAGGGGTTATTATGGGTGCATTGCTGAAGAGGTATGGGTGCAGGTAAAAGATGATGCTGCTGCCCTTGCGGCATCTTTTAAGGAGTGTCAGTGCAATAGTCCCCAGGAGGAACACAACCAAATTAAGGTCCTAATGTAAAGCTTGTGTTCTAAATAGCTCTTTCTGATACGGTTCATCAGTTAAGGAAATTGAATTGAAAATGCTTTAACTACCAGAAAAAAGGACTCAAGAGTAAGTGTTAACTTCTGTACTTAAAAGAAAATTCTAAATGGTTTAAAAATATTTCATACCTGTTATGTATGAAAAGAGCTATAATTATTAGAAATAAAGCAACTAAAGTTGCTTTATTTCTAATAATTGCTAAAAGCAACGAATACTTTGCTGCTTACAACATTTTTCATTGTAGTGACACTGGTCCTTACTAGTCAATGTGTGATGGACAGTCTTAAAAGGATTAGCCACAGATTCACTCCTTCACAGCAAGGCTGAGCACGAAACTGTACTATTTAGTGGATTTGCTGTCACTTTGTGAGGAATTAGCCAGCTCTCTTCGTGACTGGAGCGCACTTGAATCCTGGGATAGTGTTTGGATGAATCAGCTATGCAAGAAAAGCACTTTCAGAGGTAAAATATGTATGCTGTATGGATCCATCTAGGCAGTAGTGGGTTGTTTTGCAATCGTTCTTTAAACAAAAAAGGAGGCTTGGACTTAAACTATGCATAGAAAGGAGTCCAGCTCTGACAGGATGTGTCATTACAGCTGAGATGTCAATGTGGAACTGCTGTGGTTAATGGCTGAATGGAGGAGTTCAGCACTGCATACTGTGTGGTTAATCTCCTTGTTCCTAAGCATTATATTTATCACCCACTGTACGAACACAAAGGAAACAGTAACAATGTCACCCAAGCATGCCAATTGCAGCAGCCTGAGCTGCCTGTAGGAAGATATTGTATATGTGTAGCTTTAAACCGAGATATTTCAAAAATTGCCAGGTGTTACTTCTATGTATGAAGTCATGTATCTGTGCAAGGCACAATGGCAGGAGGATTTGGTGTAAAACCTGGTTTTTGTAACGGCCTTCAAGACGCTGCAGATTTGCCAGCTGGTGTGGTTGGGCTCACCTTAATTTCCCTTTTGCAGTAACTTTCTACTCCATGTCCCAGCCCAACACAATGATGACTAATTCACTAATCCCCAAACTGGTATCAAAAACCCCACACAAGAAGATTGAGTTTGTAGCATTTTCCTATTTCAAGTACTGGAGAGAAAAACAGTATTGGGAGAAATTTATCTATGCGAAACAGGCACTGAAATGTGATAGAAACATTTTGGGAAGAAAAAGGTCTTACGTGTTTTTTGTCTTCCTCTCTTCTTTTGAGCTACATACATACATTCCTGCAGCAGGAAATTGTTTTCTTTAGCATCTTTCTGCTTAAAGTAGTACTTTAAGACTTTGGGGTGCAAGATCACCAAAGTAGCAGGAGCAACCTTCAGGGACGTGGCACACAGTTCTTGGCTGAGGTCAGTCCTGTCTGCTTTGCACACACAGTTCTATTGAAGTTGATAACACTGTGTGGCCATAGCAAGTAAGATTTGCTTCTCTTGGGAGATAGCTTTTAATAGAAGATGTTCACTAAGAACCCCTGATCCTGTTGTCGAGAAATGTCCTTCATAATAAAGAAGACCATAAAACCAGGGGAAAGGTCTCTAGGAGCAAAATAGCTCATAAAGTATATGTTTTTCATGAAATACCAATTTTTTGGGGTTTTTTTAATAGCATCCACTTAGTCAAAATGAGGAGCACTCATGCAAATACAACTGTGAGTTCACAGAAGCTGCCTAAATAAATAAAACAGGCACAGTTTTGCTTATTAAATTGTGACTGGTTTTGAGCTTTACTTTAGCACATCAGAGAGTTTCAGTGTGCCTCTCCAAGTCAGAGGAAGGAAAATAAAAGAGAGGGTGGAAAGTGAGAAGTAGTAGAAGGCACAGATCTAGCTAATGATAACAGTAGGGGCAGACTGCTTGCTATCTTGGAAAGGACACATACAAATATCCTTAAGTTTGTGCTGCAACTCTTCAAATTTATTGTAGACTTCTTGCTATTTTGGAGCATGGAAGAGGGACTGAAAGTTCTCTGGAGCCAGACAGGAGTCTTGATGTTTGCATAATGCAAAAGATGGGTCTGGAATATGATACGTTATTTACTATTTATTCCAGTTGCTCTGTAGAACTAACAAATGTCTGTTGCCCCTTGTTGCTGCCTTTAAATATTTTTTGGACCACAAATGACCATTAAAGGCATCAGGCAGCAATGTTTGTGAGCACAGATTGCAGTAGCTGGTGCAGCCGTACCCAGGGGAGGAGGCATAATCAGCTCAAAATAGTTGACCAGACAGCTCCCACTTGGCAGGGCAAGGTCCCCTGTCCCACAAGGCAGATCAGTCCCCTGCCCGTGCTGGGTCAGCTCTTCTCCATGGGACCCTAGCCAAGCACCTGGCAAGCCAGCACAAAGAGACCACAGCTGTGGGGGAGATCATCAAAGTGCACTGGATCAGTGTCCTTTATCAAGCTCCATGCAAATTCTGCAGGGTGTGTGTGCAAACAGCACACACTCAAAGGTTAATGCTCTCTTATGCAGGGAACAGCTTTCTGATGTGGTGGCAAGAGGAAGTGATGCGTGGAAGCAATGTTAATTAAATGTCACATTTAGATTAGGTGCCAGGTCATTGGGTTAAAATACTGGTGCTGTGTAAAACAGAAAAATGAGTCTTGCAATAATTTCTAGAAACCTTATCTTTATAATTTGCTTACATTCTGGTTGTTGCTGGAAGCCCCAGTCAGCAAACTGCATTATGCTAAGTGTGTTGATGATGTACTTCAAAGCAGTCCCTTCCTTAACGAGCAATGGGTTTCTCTCTCTTCTTCCACATCCATATGTGAGAAGCCACAATTGCCTGTTCACTTATGCACTGTGCCTACACAAGAAGATAATGTGCCAGTACACCAGTGGCTGTATCTTGAGGTAGTATTTATAAAAATTACATATTGAAAACTATTTTGTCTGCTGTATATTTAAGTATATACAAGATGGAGGTGGGAATTTGTTATAAGCCATTCAGTCTCAGGAGAGAATAGGCTAAATGGCACTTCCCAGAGAGCTAACTACTGGGTAAGGGGAGATGCTTGGTGTAGGCTCCAGCCAGGCTGAAGGGCAGGATGTCCCCTGTTGTGCTGTGGGGGTGTATGGAAAGGGATTCTGTGTGGGAGCAGAGGTGACAAGGCAGTGTCTGCTCAGGTGTTTGAAATCCTTCAGCACTGAGAAGTAATGCCCAGGAGAGTTTGGGAGAGACTTCTGGAACCAGCCTGAAACAATATCGATTCTTAACAAATCTGTACAAACTTGGAAGATTCCAAAGGCCTGTGGGACTCTTAGGCCCTTCTGGCGTTGAAAAAGGGCTGAAAAGCATAACCCTTGAGTGCAGGTTAGGTTGGCTTAATATTAGCTACAGGCATAAAGGGGCCAGCTTGTTTGGGACTCTGTATTAATTTAATACTCCAAAGTATTAAAGGCTAAAAATATAATTCCTACTTACTATGGTTTAACCACTGGTAGATTTGTCAGCTCTTTTTTTCTTTTGATAGGGTTATATGCTTTCATGATAAAAGAAAAGCCTTTATATAATATGCTTGGATTTCTCTAAATCATTGGAACTATTCGTATGTGTCTTTTTGATTAAAAACTAAATCCAGAGACCTCACATCATATTCAATTAACCTGCTAAGTGGATTTAAAACTTGAGATTTTGGAAATTAATTTAGCATGTACATACAAACAATGAGACCTGTTCATGTCTTCCCATAGTTATTGTTGACAGTGCAGGTTTTGTTGGTAGAGTTTGCACGTGGAAGTGCAAATAGTGAGGACATCAGCTTACAGAATGATGTAAATCACTGTTGTTTTCATTCAGCCAAAAGTAAGGTAATATAGGAAGGAACTAAGAGCCCCACTTAACACAAATAAGGTAAGAAATTATGTATTTGTTAAATAGTAATATTAACCAAGCTGATTTTAGCTATTATAACCAAGCCTAGCTTGAGCTATTGTAAAACATATGCTATAAGCAGTCCAGCAACTGAAGCCTGAAGTGCAACCTGAAATGCAGGGAGAGAGGTGCTGAGCTCGAAAAGGGATCACATCTCTACCACAGAGAAATGAAATAGTGTAGAGAACCGTGAAAGTCAATTCTAATGTGCAGATGGCTCCATCTGTACTCTCCTCTCAGAGCAGCCACTGAATTGCAAAGGCTGCAGCAGCACAGGCAGCGCAGGGGGTCTCACAGTGGGCAGAAGTTAATGGTTGGCAGTGCAGTGGTGGCTGATGAGGTCAGGATTGCTTCACAACCCCACCACAGCTCCAAAGGCATGCTGACTAATATGTACATATTTTGTGAATAAAATAGATATGTGGGAGTGCAGAATTGTTATTACGCTGTTATTTAGCTCAACAGATTCAGTGCCCATGGGTTGAACGGCTTCTTTTTGTGCACAAACTCTGGGGAAGGTGTTTAAAAAAAAGAGTTTCTCTTTTAAATGGCCATTTCTGAGGCCCTGATAGCTGTACTCAGCTTCTTGGAAGAGCAGCATCCTTTTGTGCCAGCTTTAATTCAACATTTCCCCTCTTCCCCCATTTTCTCCCTCTCTTATGCGAGGGATTTTCAGCTTGCTGCCCTGGAACAAAATGGTCACAACTGTCATGGATATTGTGTAGTTGTTTTGGTTTTTTTTAATCTGCTCTCCTCATTTTCTGGGGCCATTTGTGGAGGGGCTATGTCAGCATCTGCTCCAGAGCAGCTCGGTGTGCCAGTCAGCAGGGCAGTGTTTGGGGAGATGTTTGGCAGAGTCCTCTATCCTGCCCGCCTGCCTGCCTCAACAGCTGGGTGCCACCAGCCACAGCAGTGGGGCTTCGTGGTGTTTAACACTGCAAAGCCCTGCATGCTGCTGGGCTGCCATGGATGCAGTTGCAGCTCAGTGGGTGCCTCAGTGGCAAATTAAATTTTCATTCCTGGACTCAGTACAGAGATAAAAATTGAAACTAATAAAAAAAAAGGAGAACAAATTAAAAGAAGGATAATTTTACTCTTTTGTGACACCTGCATTGGACACCAAAGTGCCAATGAGATATGCAAATGCTCTGAGTGTACACTGTTTGCAGGAATGAAGCTTTAGTCAATACCCTTCTATGAAAACATGAAATCATTAAAAAGAACAAGCCAGGCCGTCAGGAATGTGTCTTTATTAATTGAGCTGGAACTTTAGATCGGTAGAGAATGTGGCCAGCAGCTGCTGGCGGATGCTGATTGCCTTCAGCTATTAGTAATAACCCCAAGGCATTTGCTAAACATTGCTTTGAGATATGTTAAATGAGTTGTCAGCTCTCAGGTGCTTTCAAATCTACTGAAGTACTGACTCAGTGAGCAGAGCTGCTCATCTCAGCCAGGCTGGACCAGTCTAAATGGTACTGGAGAGGCACAGTGTGGGGTGACAGGAATGGTCCCAGCTATGGGTTGTCTTCTAAGTGACTATAGACTTTCGAGATTAAACGTCTTCATCCCGGAAAAAGACTGCAGAAAGGAGATACAGACTCTACAAACTTGGAGCAGTATGAATAAAATAGATTGGAAACAAATGCTTATTTTTGTTCATAATAAAGCAAAGATACCCCAAGTGAAAATGTCAGATGGCACTTTCAGGCCCAAAGAGTGTACTTGTTTTCATACAAGAAACATCTAAGCTTAACTACTCTGTCAGACATATTTTGGTGGGAATGTTAAAGGCAGAACTTGTTTCAAAAAAGCAAAATCATAATGAAAAAATTCTTTGGAAGTTATTAAAAATGTCACTGCTGGCCCAGGAAGTCTCTTGGTCATAGATATCTAAAATTTGTCCAGGGGGCCTATACTAGAAAAAGGTCACCCACCTAATGCTCTCCTCTAAGTCTCCCATGTTCACAATTGTCAAAGAAAGCATAGCAGGTTCTTGGTTCACCTCTTTCAGCCATTGTTTGTGTGATCATTCAGCGATTTCTGAGTGCTTGAGAGATTGGATAGGACTTCTTTTTCTCTGGTATTGACTTTTCCCTCCTGGTTATGCACGGTCATTAGAGAAGGACATAGCCTATTTGCTTGTGTAGGCCTATATGGATATAAAAAAGTGAAATTTATCTTGAGCAAGTATCCTGCCCTCAGGAGAAGAAAGCAAGCATTCTTGTCTCTTGTGAGGCCTCCTATTGAATTTAGTGAGATAATCATCATGACTAATGACTTATAAGCAAACTAGGTAACTTAAAGATACTGGAGGTTGAAGAGGATGCATGTAAACAAAACACATGTATGTTTTAGTCTTACTGGCTGGGCTAGTACAAATGTTTTGGTCACTGCAGGTGGCCTGAGAAAAGACCCTCATCTAGGAGGTGAGCATTTGACCATTGAAGGAAGAAAACAGTGTGACACCAGAGAAAGTTGGTGTGGTGGTTCTTTTTTTTTAATAACTTTTTTTTTGTTCTGGCTGCATACTCTGAGAGGAATATTTTCTCCCCTGTTGTGGAGCTGTATTAGTTTTTCAACAAAAGGCGCAAGGGGCCTGACAAGGCACAGATAAAATCATACTGAGCTGTGCTTCCTGGAATGTGGCACATCAAACAGGCCTTTGTTGGGTGGTTAAAGAGCCTGTTTGGTTTCGATGCTATTGAGACAGAACACATTGTTTTCACAGACCCTGGGAATTATGCCCATAAAATGTGTTCAGCAGTTACATTTATGAGGCTCAATTCAGCACTGCTACGGTGTTGTCTGGGGGCCTTTGGAGGGCAGACATGAAAGCAGAGCTGTGATGCTCACGTTGAATCTCATCTCTTGTGCTGGGCTGTTTCTTGGGGCAGCACATCCAGCACTGCACAGGGATGGAGGGTCCAAAGTCCTATTCCTTTGCTGCCCAAGGGAGGCAGCTTGGGCTCAGTCTGGCAGCTTGGCTGGGGGCTTCTGAGCCCAGTGGGCTGTGCTGGTCACCATTCAGGGGAGAGGCTGCTGTGCTGGAAAAAGGCTGAGGCTGTGGCTCCCTGAGCAGGGCATGCTGAAGTGCAAGGCACCAGCCAAGATTGCAGCCCCTTGTTTGGGCTGGTGCTTGAGGCACAGTGCCTGGGACTTTGGCTCAAGACAGCAGGTCCTTCCCAAAGCTGCCAGACTGGCAGGGCTCAGCACTGCAGCCTCCAAGGCTTCTCTTGAGCTGGCTGTGTGCCTTGTTGGGTGGATGGTGGTTGACCTGACCAACAGGGACAGTTCTTGGGCAGGAGAGAGAGGAGGAAAGAGATCAATCTTTTCTATAATTCAAAGTAGACTTTTTCTCTATGGAGGGAATTTTCCACATAAATTCTCCTTATCTTCCCTGCCTTCTTCCCTAGCCTGTGGTGGGGTGTGGTTGAGGGTACCAATTACATCATGTTTCTATAGAACATTTTGTAACAGTATCTAGTACACTATTATACAATAGTTCTGCAGTGTAACATAAGTATTGTATAGTGTTACGAATATTCTGTGTAATAGTGTAAGTCCTTCCCCTGCACTTTTTCTACTGGCTCAGCTGAAATGAGGGCCACAGCTCAAAGTGCTATGCAGAATTGCTTTTATATTCCTCAGTGCTAATTCCTAAAAAAATGACTATAAGAATATTTGGCAGTTTTAGGGAAGGGCTGTCTAATCTGTTGATAAATATTGACAAGGTGTTTTGTGAGTATTAAGATGTAGGAAGATGACTTAAATACAGATGAACAATTTCTGAAACTTCTAGAGAAATTCTGTGCTTTTTGAGGGGTGAAGTGTCCCATGATGCTCCTTCAGGGATGTTGCTGACTCTTAGGTACAGGTGTGCACCATCCATATGTATTTTAGCACACACCTGGATCAGTTTCCTGCATGACCGTGTGATTTTAGGATTGCACTGCTGACACAAGAGAGTGAGTGTGTCGAAATGTTTGGTTTGGGGCTTAGAACACACTCTGCAGGAGTTTGGGTTTGGACATGTTTTAAGCCACACATGGAATAGCTACTTCTGCCTCTCCAGTGTGACCACTTCTGTCAGGCACCACCAGCTGTTCGGAGCCTGGGGAGAGCCTAGAGCAGCTTTGGAGTTGAGAGCACCACAGGCCTCTGAAATTAATTGCCTTGCTCCTAGGTTAGGAGTGAAATAGAAAACTGCCAGTATGTGCTGATGTATGTCTTATGTGATCTTGACTTGATCAGTCTGGTTATATATATGATAGAGATGTACAAACCCAGGCTGTGTTGATTTGCTGTATTGCAGCTGTTGGTGGCATGTGATTATTTTATTTTTAGTTTGGATATTTTTGGCAAAACTGTCTAAAGAAAACAAAAGTTTAGCTGGAATGGAGTTATACTTTCCAAGAAAAAAAAAGGTTTTTTGCTCCTGGTATAGCTTTCTCCATTACCTGAACTGGTACAATCTACTCTACTTGTTTTGAGCTGTACACTGTATCTTCAGCCAGCACAGTTTATGGTGCCACTATCCAGACCTACTTCCCTGCTGTACATAAAATGTAGGTTTTCCTTATCTCTCTGTGTCTGTACAGTCTGCCCACATGATTTGACTAAAGCTCATGGCTTCCTGCTTACGCTGTGTTTCTTTCTTGGGACTGTTTTGGGGGATTTTTTCTTTGTGTGAGTTGTTTGTTTATTTTTGTTGTTGTTTTGTTTGGGCATTTTTTTTGTTTGTTTTTTTTCTCTTAGCCTGTTGATTTGGAACAAAACCTTAGGATTTGAAATCTATGCAGCCAATTTCTTTGGAAGTGTACACTCCTGATAGGGTGAGTGCTCTTTGGGCTGGAGGTGTGACACCTGGAGATGTGCTGTGTCAGGGCATGGCTTTTCCACAAGGTACTGGCTGTAAAAGGCTGCAACCTGGAAAGGGAATGTCCTCTTTGTTTAGGCCAAAGCAGAGATCACTCTAAATGCCACACTCTGGAGCACAAGGTATATGTGTCATATGGTACAGAGATTCGGCCTCCATGCTCTGGAACAGACACTTGAGAGGGAAATGAGTTGGCCAGGATTGGAAGATGAGTGTTGGATCAATGTGTTGTTTGGCATAGCTCACCCTGAGCTCTCCAGCATGACCTGCAGTTCTGGCTGGCTCTTCTGATCCACGGCAGGAGATCTCCTGGTATTTCATGAAAATCAGCCCCCTCCTCCCAGGGTGTGGCAGGGAGGCTATCTTAAAATAAAAGGCCCAAACTTACCCATCACTTTTGAAGTTAAGGAACTTAATCAGTTTATATTAATTTGAACCCACTTCTTAAAATGTTTAAACATGAACATAAATATATAGTTATGAGAAGCCTTAAAGCTAAAACTAGGCATGGTGTTTGTAGTGCTAATTGGTGAATGATAGCCTGGAAAGGCTGTGCCTTGTCACTGGGGCACATCTTAATTCTGGTTTTACAGCAGAGTCCCCTTCCTTTCCTGCTGGTCAACTTACTTTCTTCAGATAGTAAGAGAAAAATGCTTCCTTACCCCAACTGGTGTCAAAGTCTGATGACTGAACTTCTTTACATAGAAATTTCATTAACAACCAGCTCTAAAATACTTTGAAACTTTGCAGTCTCTTCACTACCTGTGGCTACTACCAGTGCTTTTGTCTGTCTGCTTGTTTTGAGCTGGGAAGTAAAAGGCTATATTAAGTAAGATGGTGTTTTTTGATCTATAGCAAATAACTATTAGGGAAGAGGAGTGATGAAGTCTATTAAATTCCTGGATGAAAACAGTGACAGACAGTATCTTCACCAAAGCTGTACTGGATGAAACAGATTAAAAATCATGTTAGTAACTAACTTCCTTTCCAGAGCACCTTGCCTGCACAGTTCTTGCTTGTTCATGATTTTTCTTTCAGTACTGTACTCAGATTTAGTGTTGTTTCATGTTAAGTAATTTTAAATCTGCTCAGCTGTTTCTTGTGTCCTTTCAGCTAATAGAAATAAAATGAATCATCTTTATTTTAGCAATGCTTTTTGTATCTTAGCTAATGAGATTTCCAGGTAGATAATTCTTGGATTAGTTACCAGTGTTTGCAAACTCCAGACCTGGACTGGGTACTTGAGAAGGTGATGAGAGCAAAGTGGAAAAACACTTTTAGTGTACTAAAAGGTAGGTTAAACAGCTCAATGTGTTTTGCAACACATGCATAAAATGGTCTGGAAAAATGTTGGCACTGCTCAGCAAAGCATCTTATGGGTAAGGAAGGCCTGTGTAACTGGAACTCAGCACCTCTGCAGTTGTGCAATACGGTACTTTTGTTTTTTACATACTCTTACTCTTTCTTACAGAAGAAATCTCACTTTTTCAGTTTTTTAACCTTATATTTAATGTTAATTCCTGTTGCTTTAATGCTTTACTGTCTGCTATGATACTAATGATAGTACAAGCATTCATCTGGTAGCTTTGGATAAACAAAAATAACTATTAGGGAAGAGGAGTGATGAAGTCTATCAGAGATGGAATCTGTTCATCTCTGGCTCAGTTGATTTATCTGTAGAAGTTAATCATGTTTTTCACTGATGAGATGTAGCTTACTTGAAAGAGCTCTCTTGGAAGGATGACCACAAATTTACTGTCACCTGTGAGTGGAATGTGGACATTTGGAGTAGGATGAGACCCTAGACTATGCAAAAAATCCCCCAGGTTTGCTGGGGGAAAGTGAGAGGTGCACCACATCCTGATTTGTTTTGCTAGAGGATCTGGAATTGTCTGAGTAGATGATGACGCCTGGTGCCTGCATGCAAGAGACTTTTTTAATTAAAAGAGGAATCTATTAGCCTAGGGATGCCAGGAGAAAGCAAAGTTATTTTTAAAGCTTCCTTTCATACAGAAACTATTTTTGAAATTCTAATGGTGTATGTTTGCCTTGTGCTGCTGTATCATAAGCAAGATTTGCAAATGTTTAAATGCTTTCCTATTTTGACGCTTGGCAACGTCCGCTCACATTCTGCTGGCATGTTTTTACAGCTTGTTACTACATGCAGTGAAGCTCCAGCCTGGAGAAATGCTTTGCATCGTGAATGCAGAGGCATTAGTGTATGAGTGCCTCTTCAGAGCCCAGCAGAAGGGTTCAGTGGTCACTGATGGCACGTGTCTGTGGTCTGCAGTTGGGAGTTTTAGCAGAGCATCATTGGACTTTGTCCTGTGGTGTTTGTTCAGAGAGCAATTAAAAGGCCTTAGGTTGTATTTTAGCATGGAAGAAGACTTTTATAAAGATCAAGTGATTATTTTAAGAGGTTTTTGTGCTTTGCTGATTCTGGACAGAGTACAGAAACCACAGTGAACCAGAACCACCTAAGTCCCTGGGGACTTGCACATGCCTTGCAATGCATTGTTCTCCACAGTGGTAACTTCTGCCCCAGGGCATGAGAAGTCCTCAGAAGGGATTTTGGGTTTTTTTGCTAGTTTTAGTGTCTTTATTGGAGAGTCTTCTCCTGGCAAAACCAGGAAGTTTTTGGCTTCTGTGGAGCTGAGCAAACAGATTTTCTCCCCTTTTACTCTGTAAGTTAGAGACTATTTCTGGGAAAGCACTAACTTTTAGGAGAGCAAGCAGCCCACTGAATCTCAAAATGCTGAGTGCACAAGTAGTTTATTGAGTTAGAATTTAAATAGCCCTGACTTGGAAACCAAGGTACATTGACTCTTATCTGTAGTTGCTGCAGTCTGCTGATTTTGAATTTGCACAGCTGAGCTGCCATTTGAATGGCAAGAAAATTGTGACCTTTGAGCATCCTATCAGCTTCTGAACACTGGCACAGGAATGTCTTTTCTTTTGAACTGCCCTAGTAATTTTTTGACATTACAGCCTGCATTTAAGACTTTCTCACTGTGAAGATGTACAGACAGATGTGTCATAAGGTACTTCATGTTCTCTCAGCTCTCACAGCCTTCTTCTGTACTAAGGAGATGAAGTTTTGGGAAGAGGATAAGGAGAAGTGTAGCTAAAAATAAAGATAATTGGATGATAACAGTAAGGCAGTCTCTAGTTCAGTCTCACTTTGCAGTTCAGAGTTACCCTAAGGTAACAGATTGCTATCTGGCCTAATCTAATATCAATGGGAAGCTTTCCCTTGGTGTCAGGGACCTTGGGGACCAATTTTGCTATGCATGGTGGATGGTGCAAGCACTTCCAATGAAAAGAGATCTACGTGGGCTACAGTTTCACATTTACTGACAGCTCAGATATCGGCCGTCTTTGGCTGTTGTTGGGCTGTGCCAGTTAATTCAATAACAGTAATTCAATAAAGCTTGTGTGTGGAGCTGAGGAATGACATGGTGATGGGGAACCTGAGTGGCTTTTGAAGAACCCTTTTTGCTTGGCTCAGCTGATTGAGCAGTGCTGTAGTTATAGGGGTTTTTATTGTATGGAGCACTTGGGTTGTCTTCATACCCTTTAGGAGTAGCTGGTGAAGGCATCTTGTATCTGCCCTGGGGATCTGGGCTGCAAGGTGTTTGCATCCCATCCATGGGTCTGTCCAGCTCCCCTTTCTCTGGTAGCAGACAAAACTCTTACATGTTTCCCTGGGTTCTTTTGGGTATAAGCAGTTGCTGAGCGTTTTGCTGACATGGAAACTTCAAACAGGTGAGGAGAATGGTCTGAGCATTCATTATTTGAGGTTGACAAGGACCAACAGGAGATTTTGTACATTAAACTGTGGTCCCTTCTGTGAAATCCTAGGAGAGCCAGGCTGTGTAACTGCAGGCCAATGGACGTAGGAAAGGCAGAGGAGTACTGAGAGGCATAGATAGAACAAAGGGAATTAAGTGTTTGCTGGTGTGTATCTCCTAATGACCTAGTGTCAGATCTAAGGAAAAGGGTGGTACAAATCATGTGATGAGGAGGAAAGGAAGATTAAAAAAAAACCTATTAAGCTTTTGTTTTAATGATCGTGCTCTGTGGAAAATGAAAATTTTCTTATCTTCTTACTTAGTTAAAATATGTAATTGTTCAAAATTCACACCACCACTGGAAGGTGAGTCATAAGATAATTGCAGCTGATCCACAGGATAGCTACCATTTTAATAGAAGCAGAGGTTCCTGACATCCTTTAAAAATGCTGCTTTCAAAGTACTGAAATGTACAATGTGTACAGTCTGGCTGGTTTTCCACATGTATTAAGGAATATGTACTTTTCATATAAACATGTGTGGACCATCAAAAAGCAGCTGTCCTTTGGCACTGCATCTCCCCATGAGGGCTCCCTGCTGTGAACAGGCGCAGTGCTGTTCTCCCAAAGAACAAGGGACAGGGAGCAGCAAAAAAAAAAGAGCAACAATTTCACTTGTGTCTGCTTGTTCTGAGAAGCTTTTACTGCTCTCATGCTAAAATAAAAATAGCTTCCTCTTCTACTGAGCACAGTAGCATCTGCCTGCTGCAGGCAGGCAGTGCCAGCGTCCAAATTATCGTGAACGCTCATTTGTTGGGCTGGAAGAATAACTAAAAATGTTCTTAATGTACATAATGTAAATATGGAGTAGCATTTGTGAGAGATCAGGAGCGTGGCAGGACAGCTTGGGATGACAGTTTGAAAAATGTGGCTTTGTGGGAGGGGTTACTGAGGTTCTGGAGCCAAGCTCTGTTTGTAATAAACTGCAAAGTGAAAAGCTCAGGAAAAGATGAATGTGAAGGATTTAGCATCGGGACATTTTGTCAGTGATGAATGGAACTTGGCTACTTTTGCTGCTTGGCAGTTTTACCTCTGTGCAGTGCCTGTTACCTTCTGGGCCATCTGTAATCACACTGGCTGTTTGGACCCACAGCACAAACCAGGACAGAGCAAACAGTTCTGGTGTCCTGCTGGTGGCTCAGCTTTTTAATCAAGTACATTACATATCAACTGTGACCAAGAAGCAGACATTTTCAGGTTTTTAAAAATAACTTTAAAAGGGCTGGATTTGGAAGTACAACATCCTTTGGACTGTTATAAATTACTGTTGTTATCTTGGATGAAATTACTTTTGGAGTTCAGCTTCATCGCCCTGAAGGACACCATTTATTTGTTGTTATCCTGAAGCTTGCTTCAATTTTTAGCCTGGTGTCAGTCCTAATGTAAATAAGGGGAGCTGCAGTGGCTTCATTGCAGATGGACAGACCTCCAGGCTGGGCTGTTGGGAGGGTGCAGGCTCACTGTGCCCAGGCCCAGCTTTTCCTTGCTTCTGGGAGGAGAAGGACAGCACTGGCTGTGAGCTGCCTGGGAGGCTTAGGGTGGAGCAGCATGGAGCCTGACAGGAGCAACATCAGCAGGAGCCATGACAGCATTATCTCCCAGAACTTTATTTTCCTGAGGGATAGGGATTCCACAGTGCTGATGACAGGGTAGTCCTGTGCTTCACGTCCCTGCTTGTTCCTGGGGGCTTTCCTGAGTTTCTTTATTCTCATTTAGGAGTTGGATTTCAATGATCCTCATGGATCCCTTCCAACTCAGGATATCTTATGATTTAGTCTTTGGACAGATGAAGGCTAATTTTGCCATCACTTCTTGACAAACCTTTCCAGGTCAAAAAACAATAATTATTTTCTCAAAATTTCTAGCCGTGGTTACCCACAGTGGCCACATGTGCAAGCCCAGTCAGATTTTGCACTCCTGCCTGGAACGAAGCAGTGGGTTTCAAGGCATGCATCTGGAAACAGCTGTATTTATGCTAGGAGAGAACACTTCCTCCTTGCTGGCTCCTCCCAGCACAGCTCCCTGCAGCCCTGCCAGCCTTTTGTGGAAGAGGAGTGGTGGCTGCTGGCAGGCTGACAGGCAGGCTCCCCGTGCTGCTTCCAGAGGTGCTGTGGGGATGCTCCTGCTGGCCCTGGGGAGCAGGAGGGGAGCTGGGAACCAAACTGGTCACTGATGATTGTTCCTGGTATGTGCCAGAGTAAGTCTCACTGAAAGTTTGGGACTGCATGATTTCCATGGCTTTCAAAACTTAGCAGTTCCTCCAGACTACAGAAAATGTGCATAACAAGGAAAACCAGGGGAGAAAAGCTAACTGCCTGCTATGCTGCCTTGCAAGATGGTTCATCAGTCATGCCTCCTTTAAGAGAGCACCTGGAATTTGAGAGATCAGGCAGCCACATCTGCCAAAATACCTCACCCTCAGTTGGGAGACCAAAGCAATCAGGATTGCATGGTCCCTGCCACACACCTGAGCTCTGTCCAGATGGTGCACATAGACAGCTGGTGTCTTGGGCATTACAGTCCTTTAGGCAAGTTTGTATTGCACACACATCCATGTCTCTCCTACTTGCCTGGGAGCTACATTTTTGCATTCACCTTATTTGAGATGTATAATAACAGGCTTTAAACAGTGCATCACATAATTAGCTCTGCATAATTTAATTCCACTGCCACGAGTATGGGAAAGTGCCTTGCCCTTGCTTAATGTAACAGGTGAAATACAATGTATTAAACTTAGCATGGTAAAAAAGATACCTTTGCCTTGAAGCAGGTCCATATGAATGTTCTTCAGAGCTTGCTTTGCTGTCACTTTGCCAGTTTATACCATACTGGTTATAATAGATTCTGCTAGAAAAGTCTCTGTACAAAAAGAAAAGCAGATCCAAGTTGTGGTTAGGGCTCGGTGGTTCCATTTTTGGTTCCATGCCTGTAGCGGTTTGTATGGCAATAATGGCATTCACAGGTGTTGAAGTTTATGTTTCATAAATTACAAGGAAGTGCAGTATTGACTGGTTTGTTCCAGAGTGGATGCTGGCATAGTGTGACTGTGTGTCTGCCTGGGGCACTGGTGTGGTGGAGCCCAAATGTGATGCTACAGCCTCTACTGATAGAGTGAGGAGCAGCTTAGCAATATTTTCTTTCCATCACCCTGGTGAATAGCTTCCTGTAGCAAAATTTGTTTTGGGATGAAGGTGTTACTGTTCAGTGATACAAGACATTAAGAAAACATTCCTGTGTTGTGTTTCTAAGCAGATTAAAAATGTGTGGGAGAGGATGTTCCCTTCTGAGTTTGGCAGTTCCAGAAATAACCATGATTGAAACCTGCATGATTTTCCTGTTGTCTCAGAGGTTTGGTTGGTTCAAGCAATTGAGAACAATAAAAATGGTGCCAGGCTGTAAGTCTGTCTGAATTTGTTAGCTGTGCTTTTCAGCCATGGTGGCACACATCTCCTTTCTGTGCTGTTGCCCAATGTAGTGATTCACTCAAGCTTTTTTTGGTTTATCTTTGCTCCTAAATCTCTAGACATGATAGGTCCTCTTGACTGTTCTACCAGCTTAGTGGTGCCAGATTTTAATTTGCTCCCAGTTAAGCTAAAAGCTTTCCTCAGTGAGAAGAGGATCCTGTTCTGTACAGCTTTGCACTTCAGTGGAATAAGTACATTGTTCAGGTACTTGCAGACCATACAAATCCCATCTCTTTTCTTTGAGAATAAACAATATGCTGGCTCTTTTATTCAGGGCCAGAGTAGCTGAAATAGCATTCATTGTATTTACAAAGGAGATCTACTGTTTTTGTCAGCAATAAAGAGTTGCCATTAACTGCTCTAGGCAGCAATTTTCTCATTAGGTGTTTTAATGAACACAGAAAGGTTTGAATTTCTTCTTATTTCCACCTTTCTTGTGGTAAACACAGCTCCTAGATGTACAGGAACCATGGCTTCCAGAGCAGGTCGTGGTTCTGAATGTAGGCTGCGTTAATGAGCGTAGCAATTACAATACCAAACTCATCAGTTCAATGAAAATACCATGTAGGTAAAGGGAAAAGATCTTTAAAGCTGGCTTTTTTTTTGGTTTTGTTTTGTTTTTTTCCAGAAAGAGAGCTTATGTAGCAAAGAGTTGCCATAGGGATTTTTGGTTAACAGAGTAATTATGCTATTAGAACAGACTGGGCAGCAGCGTTGCTGCCATGCTAGGAAACATACTGCTTCAATGTGCTGATGGAAGAGGTCTTTTGGGGATGTGCTTTGGGTCATAGGAAAGACCCCTTCCTGTTGTTATTTTCCTAAGTTAAGCTCCTTAGCTGTCTCTGTTTTTTTGGTTTTGGTTTGTTTTTTTTTTTTTAATCTTCCTTCTTTTCCAAATTAAGTTTTTCCTCATCTTCCATATTAAAGGTGAAACCAAAGGAGAAATTTCTGTGGGACAATATGTTAATCTGTTTTTTCAGGTAAAACTTAAGCTTTATTATGTTGCTCAGAAAGTAACTTTGATATTCTGTGCTGGATGGTCCTAGTACAGTCTCCATTTGTGGCCTGTTGTTCCAGCGCTGCTCTGTGTGCTGCACCACACAATGGGATTAGTGATGTTTAATTATTTCAGTTCTCCCAACCGAAACACATGTACTCTTTCTTAATCTTTGTTTGAACACCTCAGTGCCTAATGCAACACACTCTTAATCAGCCAGCTTCTTTCAGTTACCCTTAATCCAACTCAAGTGCTTTTGTACACTGCAATTTCACATAATTTCTGCAGGAGTTGAACAGTTTGCCCTTATTACTTGTCATCTGGGTAAACTGAAAAGATAGATCACATCGACTCTCTGAGCTCCAGTGAGGGCTTCCCTTGCCTTTGGTATAGCATCCAGGCTGTCATGGTTTGTAGGCAAATGTGTGGCCTTTTTGATGCTGCTCTCTGTGAATATGAAGCACAGTAGCTATTCATTTTCAGAGGATTTCTAAGTTAGGTTCAATTTTCAGTCATGCTCTCAGTGTATCTGAATTAGCATATTTGTTGGCTGTTCTAAAAGTTTTGGTTTAGGTGTTTTTCAAGACACTCAGAATTCTTTTCAATATCTCTGGAGTTTTGCCCTATTTTAAGATGTCTCTGCTCTGCTTTTAACCTGAGAGAAAACAATTTTCACAGCTTCTGCTACATAGCTGTCAGTTTTGGTATCAGAGAGGCTTGGGGGTTGTGTACTGTGAGGGATGACTCCCACTATTTCAAAATGATGACAGGGAAAATTTAGGAATGCTGAAAGAAGCAAAGACATATTGGTAGTCTTTCCTTGGGCAAAAATTAGAAACCAGTCCGCTGGCATTTCAGAAATGTCAGCTTCATGTTCCAACCAGAACACTTTTTTTCCCCTTTTGCATATGCTGAACATCTGATATTTAACCTCAAATGAAATTTGGAGGAACTTCCTTAATCTAGCATCACTCACCATATTATCTCAGATAAAGTTTATAAATTAGAAGAAATGTTTTATACTAGAGTGTAATAATTCCAGGTTTGTGGGTGGATTGGCCATGGGATGCACAAAGTTTGAATCCTTCTGTAGTCATAGCTATGTGAGCAGATTCTGAAGTCAAATCTGATCTTGGCTGAAACAAGCAGTTTTGTAAAACAGATCTCAAGTGTTGTGTGAGTTTGGTAAATTGCTTTAAAAGAGGTCTTAGAACATGACAATTTGAGTAAGTGACCTGATTTTTTTAAGGCTTCAAGTATTTGCAGCGCCAGCTGTAATCTATGCTTTTAATATGGGGATGTAACATGTACTAAGATGTATGGCTTTGGCGTTCCAATGTGAAAATGTCTCTGTTAATTTTTCCCCCTGCCTTTTGGTGTAAAACCAAAGCAAAATTGAACTAATCCTGATGTTTGTGTTTGGGGTCTTTTTTTTTCACCTCCAAAGCTGCGCCTGTGTAACGAACTACCAACTTACCTACATATAAATTCTGCAGAAGCAGAGTTAGGCAAGTCTTTGTGGTCAACACTGTGGCTTTTTTTTTTTTTTAACTGAAACATGGGGTTTATTCCCTCCTATTTTTTAATGGATGGAGTTGAGAGTTTTATTTTCCTGTCAGAAGGTCGCATAAATGAGAATGGCAGAAAAATTTTCTTCAAGTCGTCTTCTTTTCTTGTGCCTGTGGGTTGTTTCAGAAGCAGCCCAATAATAGACTGTTTTCTCCTTATCTGCTAAAGATAAAAGCTGTAGCTGTCCAGGGGGTCCCATCCATATTGGAGTGTGTGACTGGCAGGACATCGGTTGGTGTTCCTGAAGATACCTTTTGCTCAGAGCTGCACTTCCCTTGTGTTCATTCCGTGTGCTGCCATGTCCATGTTTACCTTCATCTATCCCTCGCAGTTGGTGCTTATGCCCATTTGTCTATATTTCATAGCAAATGTTTGGCTCATTTTACACAAATCTTTCCTATCCATCCCCTAGCCTTCCAGGATGTTCTTAAGGATCCAAACTAGGAAAAAAAAGACTATGCAAAATGAGTGGCATTTGGCTAATGAACACCTCCGTGCAAGATTTTACACCAAGCATATTTTCCTGAAAATAGTATATTTGGCAAGTAGTGAAGTTCTTGGAAAGAAATACTAATGATGTACTGAGCAGGGGAAGGCTGTGTGTGCTTGTGACTTGGAAAAGTGAGAACAGTCTGTCTAAATCTTCATTTCCTGAGAAATTAAAAACATTTTAATACTTCACAACTTGAGCTCAAGCAGAATTTAAGTAGGGGAATGTGTCTCAGAATCAGCAATGGTGATAAGGAGCAAGAGAGCTGAATCTGTGAAGTGTAATTGTGAGCAAGTGGTGGCATGAGGAGTAGATGCCAACCCTGTTAGCACAAAAAAAAGCTTTTGTCTCTCACTTCTACAGACATGTCCTGGAAGGCACTTGTCATGAACAGAAAGAAGCTGCAGCATTAATAGCATGCAGAGAGACTGTTCTGACACAGAGAAAGCACTAGGTGGTTGCTGTTTTCTGTAAAAACTAGAAGAGAGGGAGAAGATGCCAGAGGAGTAGGGAGGACAGAGCCCAAACCAAGTTCAACTGAAGTGTTCTCCCCCAGTAAAGAAGGAGGCTAGTGGGGCAATTTCACTTTAATCACTGAAAATTTGGAAAATGATCCCATGGATTGATAGTACTATTGTGACATCTTGCAGCATAGATGTTGACAAGAATTAGGTAAAATAATTCTAATAGTTTACACTTCTTGAACGGAGAAGGTTCTGATTAATGTGGTGTCTCTGTTTTCTGCCATATGGGTGTGGAGTGGCAGGACATGGACATGGTAGAAGATTCAGGTGCCTGGGTGACCTTTGCCTTCATCCTGCTGAGCCAGCATCCCGAGAGGAAGGGGAGCAGCAGCACCCTGCTGAGTGGAAGCCCCCAGGGTCAGGACATGGTGCTTCCCTGCCGAGAGAGTGGGAGAAGGGATCACTTTCCGTGCAGCTGGAGGAGCAATGACAGCAAGCTGCGCTCTGGAGGGAACTGTGGTTTCTTCTCTTTCTGGGTCCTAAGGTTTCTTTGACCTGATGGCTGAAGATTCACATAGGAGGGGAAAATGTGATCCTAAGCAGAAATCCCTCGAATCTTTATTTTCCATGAGATATTGAGGAAGGGTCAGAGGTTCTGGGAAGAAACGTCCGGTATTTTGATCAGCGAATGAAATACAATTTATTTGTGGGCTTTTATTTCATTTCCTGCTTTTGAGGTTACTAAGGGATTTGCAAGGAGGAGATGGATATTCCAGCTCAGTTTGTGACTTCAGACCTTTGGTGCTGGAGGTATACTCTGTTTACAGAACTGCAGTTGACCTTCTTTAAATAAACTAAAAGCACTGGAAATGTATTTCTGTCTTGCAGAGTTCAGGATGTCCCATCTCGAATATGCATTCACGTGAATAGCCTAACAATCACAGTAACTGCAGTTGGTTTTCAGCTTTCAGTGGTAGACATGTGCTTTTTAGAAGAGTTTTTGAGGGAAGCTGGACACAGAACCTGCTGTTGCAACAAAAAATCCAACCAAAAAATCAGCAAACCAGCTGATACTTGCAGAGTTGATGCATGGCGCCTGGATGTCCCAGTGTTGGAGTGGCTGGGGGTAAGCATTAGTTTTTCATCCACCCTGTGCAGGTGTCCTGCAGCTCTCAGCTGAGGCCGTCCTTCTACTCTACTCACAAGGCTGTGGTGGCCTTTTCCAGGGAAACACAGTGGGCTGGAGGACACAGTCCAGAGCATCTGCATGAGGAAGAAGCAGTTTATGGTCCTGCTAACCAAAGCAGACCCTTGGGCAGGGTGGGGAATGGCCTGTGGGAAGCTGCAGGGTCACTGTGGGGTGCTGGTGGCTCCTCTCTGGCAGTGAGTGCTGCACTGCTGTAGGAGAAATGCACTGGGCAGTGCTCCTGCCATGAGCCCTGGTTCACTGAGTGCCCTCAGGCTTTCCCCAGTCCCAGGTGGAGCTTGAGGTAGCACACTTGTGTTTGATGTTGGAGCCTTGGTTTGCTTTTCTCTTTCAGTGAAGTCCTACTAATGAAATTTGTCAGTGAAGTCTTCCTACTTCGTACCTTTCCTTCTTATGTCAGAAACTCGTTTGTGGTAAAGAAAACTTCCTGTTTTGCTTGAGGTTGTCTTGCTGAGTTTCATGTTCCCTCCACAGTGGCAGAGGTGCATAAAACTGTCCAATTTTAAAAGTGTTCAGAAAGTGAACTTTAGGTTTCTGTGACTGGTTGAAATGATCGCTTTAGCAGATTACCAAGAAATGGAAGTTCATTGATATATCTATTGGGTGTCCCATCCCTTAAATGTTTCTAGATGAAAATATTAATTTGTACTGAGTTGTAGAAACATCAGTAAATAACCTGACCAGAATAATTTGTTAGAAGAATGAAGTGATGGATTTTATTTTGATAGAGGCAGAACAGACAATTCTGATGAAATTTGATGGTCTTTGGCTTTCTGAAGCTGGTGCTGCCCTCATGCCTTGGTTTAGTTTTGTTTTGTTGTTTGCTTGGGTTTTTTTTTTTTAGCAAAACTCCTAGAGATAGGTGTGAGAAGAGAATTTCTCCCTCAACTTTGAAATAAAGGATTTGTACACATATTTTTAACTGATTTTTTCCACTTAAAAATATTTTTGTTGTACTCCAGTCTGTTGAAATCAGCAGAACTATGCAGATTTGCACCAACTTGGAGACAGAACATTTTCTTGATGCATTTTTAATTCCAAAATCTTAAAAGTATATTACTTTATTAATAGAAAGAAACTTTTCATTTCAAGGTATGTGTGAGGACTTTTTCTGGACAGTTAAATTATCTAAAGTCACCTGGAATTTCTTTCCTTGTGACATTTTACCTAACTTTCCACATTTTGGAGAAATATGTGTTGCCTTCTGATGAACAATCTCTTTTTACTCCTATTTAATTCCATGTGGAGGTGTGAATATATATAATTAGAGACTTGGGGATAGGCTGTGAAGTAGAAAATGAGAGAGCAAGACTTCTCCATTTCTGAAGTCATCTCAGTGTCACCCACTAATTAAAGTGACCTTCTTGTGCCCAGGCTATCGTGTGGCTGTGAGAGCCCTGCAGTATCTCCAGGCAAGCATGGTTCAGAGGGAGCTTAAGGCAAAGCTTTTGGCTCTTGCAAGAATGGAGTCCTGAAAGATGCACCATTTGGGAGGTGCTATGGCTGGTCTCAGTGAGTCTGAAGCATATAAAATATATTAAAAATGCCATGGCTCTTTCCAGAAGGTGCAGCTGAATTAAGAGCATGCCAGAAGACCATGGTGTTAGGCAGAGCTTAGTGTAAAGCAGACCATTATTATTGTGGGGTGAGGCCAAATATATTGGCACACCTGTACAGCTCAACAGGAGTTACTTTTTATAAAACTATGCTTGTCTGCAAATTGTGGTGATCTTAATTTGAAAACAGCAGCAATATGCTAAACAGACTAAGTAAAATGTGAGCAGTCATATGACAGATGAGAAAGGGTCTTTTGTCTTTTTATTTGCTCACATAGGCTCCTGTTAAAAGCTGATGCTTTCTGTTATTCACAATTTTGAAATAGCTTTTAATAATCTGACCATTAAGCCTCAAGATATTGTACTTAACTGTTAATTAATAGAAGCCTGAATCAGATTGGAAGATGAAAGTTCTTATACAGGCCACAAAGTTCAGATTTACTATCTGTAAAGAACTTACAGTAAATGCAACCCCAGGTGTAAGAATGTGGAGGCACTGTGCTGGGTGTGGTAAGCAGCAGTTACAGTAGAGATGCTGTAGATAGGAGAATGTAGATTCTTTATCTTGCTGTGCTCTTGAGACTGTGGTAACAGAAACCTCAGCCTGTGCTAATGGGAGCAGGGCTTCTTGGAGACTGTGCAGCAGATATTTTCAGTGCATTAGGGGTATTAACCTGTCAGTCAGCTTGGAAGAGCAAACTGAATGCTTTTGAAGAGAATTCTGTAACACTG
Source organism: Agelaius tricolor (assembly GCF_023055355.1). NCBI lineage: Eukaryota > Metazoa > Chordata > Aves > Passeriformes > Icteridae > Agelaius > Agelaius tricolor. The sequence goes on from NW_027269270.1 coordinate 8,345,217, forward strand.
TTTTTCAGTAGTACACTGCATTTTCTGAGAAATATCAACTAACACCCACAAAACTTTGATTTATTAAGCAGTTGGTAAGCTACGGTGTTGGTGTTTGTCCTGGTGTAATTAGTAACCTGGAATGAAGCACTACATAGGTATTAAGCACATAGAGGTGAAAATATGTGTGTATATTCCTTTGTATACCTTCATCTTTTAAAAATGTTTGTGCAGGTCCATACTTGAGACTTGGCCAGTGAATTCCCTTCCACCAGATGGCCAAGTGCTTTTTGTTCATATGGACTTCAGTTGGGTGGTGCTCTGCAGATTTTATGGAAAAGAATAGCTCATGTGGATTTAATGTACATTCATTAATTGCTTTTTTTCTCTTTTATCCCTTCTGATGGAGAGGTTTAAGGGATATTGAGCTTTGGGGAGCTAGATTTGCCCTTTTTGGTGAAGGTGGGGATGCTGACATGATAAATGACCATCTCCAGAGCTTGGAGGTAGGTCATGGCTGTCCTTGGAGGAAAGCAGTATTGCTTTGGCAGAATATCCATCTGTTGTTTTTTTCATACTGTGTGTTCTGGTTTCCCTGTTGCATTATTGGCAGTGTTTAACAAGGCATGTCACTAATGCTTGTCTTGTGATCTCTCATCAGTTAAAGCCACACTTGCAAGGAGCAGAGAGTACATCCCAGTCTGATGGACCATCCCAGACCAGTCAGTCTGGATAGACTTTCTAAATGCCATGAAAATAATAGTTTAGTTGTGTGACAACTAAATGCTTTAAAAATTATTTTTGTAATGGCTTACTTATATTTGCATTTCAGCTTATGGGTCTGTGTGAGTGCCACAGCAGGAAGCACACTGATCCCATAGGAATGGTCCACTGCTGGGAGAGTAAGTGGAGAGGAGGAACACAGGGCCTCCTTCCCAGCTGTGCCACTCTCTGTTCTGGTCTGCCTTTCCCCTGCCTCCCACCTGTGCACCCTGGTGCCTCCACTGAGTGGAGGAAGGCAGAATTTAATCTGTAGGGGAAGTTGTTCTGCCTGAGTGGGCAAATAGAAGGAAACTCTCTCATTGACTGTGATGCTTTAATCTTTTTTTATGAGCTACCTGGAGTGCAGAGCCCTTTATGTGACCCACCATCAGAGCTGGCAGGGGCACAGCAGGTTGGATCTCTGCTACTTTGAGCTGAAGGATTTAGTAGCTTTTGCCAGCTGCCTTCCCCTTGGCAAATGTCCCTGTGAGCAGAACCAGAGCAGGGTGTCTCGGTGTGTGCAGCTGGATGCAGCCCCCGGGAAGCCCAGCAGCAGCTGTTACCCAGAGCTGCACTGTGGCAGGGCTGGGCTCCTGCTTCCCCTCCTGCTCTTGGAAGGGCCTGTGCATCCACGGCAGATGGGTGGGAGCAGTGCCCGTGTCTCCTGAAGGTTCAATCCTGCCGGCCCTTGTGTGGGCCAAGGGCTGCCTTCCCCTGGCTGCACATGGCAGTGTGCCTGCTGAAACTGCTTTGCACGTGGGCTGCATTGAATCTGTATGAAAGGAAATGGTGCATCCTGGTTTATCTTTCACCTTTCCATGTCCTCCTGCAATTGCTCCCCCATCCCTGTTGAACAGCAGCCCCTAGGCAGGGACTTGCCATCGCCTTGGCAGGGGTGTTCCTGCTGCAGCATGACGAGCTCGCGAGGACCTTCCCTTCCTTAGCTCCGCTGGGTCCATAGGCTCCCTTCTCCTTCCCTTGTCTCCTCCAGGCAGGGCAAGAGGCTTGGATCTCCCTCCTTAAAATAATCACCTTGTTGACTGTGACCACTTATTTATAGTGTGTGCTAAGCTGTGCTATTTGACCTCCCAGTGTGGCTGGGGGAAATATTTCTGTCTGCCAGAGACTGACTGGGCACACTCAGGTTGCTCAAGAGACAGAGTTGTAGTCTGTAATGTAACAGATGAGTGAAAAGACCTAAATGGAAAATCAATGGCAGGCTAATGATCATAGCCAGAGTAATGGTTTTAAACCCCTGTTTTCCATATCTTGCAAATGAATATAAAATTTTGCAGTTTCAAAGGAGATGTTGAACAATGTAGTATAAGTGTTAAATTTAGCATGAACTGGGGGAGAATGGGAAGAGAGCAGGATATGGTCGCATTAAACACAGGAGCCATGAATGACACAGGCCATCGTGTTCCCACAGCACTGAGAATTGAGAGGGATTCATGGGAAAATGCACCCTTGAAATCCTGGTGGGTTTGTTACTCTTTCCACAGAAACCTTGAACTTTTTGTTTAAAGTAAGCTGCTCACATCAGTGGGAAGCTTAACAGCACTTGAAACAGCTCCCCACCCACTTTCCATTTTTGTTGAGGGTGAAAAATACTGATGAATGGAGCCTGATAAGGTCAGTTCATTTAATGCAAGTCTTGAGTCCATTTTGCACTTAAATATACTTTCATTTTTCACAAACTCTTTTCCACTTCAATTTTAAAATTACTCTTGTATAACATGAGACATGTCTTAAACCACCACCCCATAGAATATGTGTAGTAATATGGAGAAGAAAATCTCTGCTCTTACCAGGCTTTATCTCAAACTATATAATTTATTGTTACTGCTCTGCATAATTTCTCTTTATTGTTAACACAGTATTTCTTTTTAATTATTATTAACACACTCTGTTTTAATAGCCTGACTGATGAGCCAGTGGATTTTCCGAGTGTCTTTTAAATTAAATTTCCTTCTAAGATGTTTTTTTTTTTTTAGAAATTAGAATAATGCAAGCAATATTCAACCTTTTAGGCCAACTGTTGCCTCTTTTTTCACACACCTACCAGTGCTGTGCAGCACCCTGTTGCAACATCTGGTTGCTGCCATCACACAACTGTTTACTAACCACTAATTATAGCACTCCACAATAGAAAAGAAAATGTTGAGCATACTGTGTTGGTATTTTTAAGGGTAGCTAGCTGGTTTTATTTCCTACTACTCTTGTAGTTGCATGTTAGCTAACTTGCACCCCAGTGTGTTCTGCTGAAGGTTGTTTATATCACCCATGCTGAGGTCTTGTCAGGCTGTGGTTGTTGTTATTTTTCTGATGACAGGGCTATAAATTAATTTGGAATTGGATAGCTCTGGGAGGCAAAACTCCCACATGTAAGAAATGGTCCATAAACAGATGAAAATTTGTGTTTGAGCACCAACCGCTGTTTGTGACTTTGTTTTTAATGCAAATATTTTTTAATTTAATAAGAAAAGACAGAATAGGATTGAGCTTCACACTGCACAAAGGGAGCCAAGTTTCACCATAAGTGAATTACTTGGGGCACTGGAGTTTCGTGACCTGAGTAAGCAAAATCTCTCAGAAAGTCCTAAAACCATCTGGGCTGGCAGTGCATAGCTGGAAGAGATATTGCAGCCTTGGTATCTCAGGAGCACATCTGTGCTAACCAAGTCATTGGGTTTTGCTGTGTCTCTCTTTCATCTTTCTTAATATATTTATAGAAGAGAAGTACTTCCAGACACATCTTCCTACAAAGAGGACTTGTGAGAAACATTATGTGCTTTCAAATAAGGAATAAAATGTACTCGCTGATCAATTTTCTGTCCTCATTAAGTCTCTCAGAGGTGAGTTCAAGGGAAGAAAAAAAGATGGGAAGAGTTTGGAAATGAAGTCTATTTACAACAAAAAAAGATAACTCAAGAATACTGGAAAAAAGTTGAAACTCAATGGTTGGAGAGATGGAGAACAGACTCAATTATCCTAATGTTGTGCAGCTGCACTACCACATGTATTGTTTTCACTTTACTATCAGATATTTAATGCACGTGGGTAGCCAATGTTCTCTTTTTGTTTGTTCTAAATATTTCCTATGTGTAATGCAGTGAAAGATGTTGTTCTCAGTTGTTAGAACAGAGCAATTTGGTAAAGAAACACTCATCAGTGTTTGCACACACTGCATATTTAATGACAGACTAATAATAGAAAGTTTATTCCTCTAATAAAGGAAAGGAAAAAAAAATGGCAAGCGAACTCATAGAATGAATCTGGAATTTCAGTTTAAGGAAAATTATCTTATAGTGATCCACTTCTAGTAATTAGTTGTGTGCACTCTTCTTAGACCAAATTTGCATACAGCGTGAAAGGTGAGTCCCTCCTGTTCCTGGATGCACAAGTGAGATTATTTCTGTGTTGTGTTCCTGGAAATTCTAAAGTTGTACAAAAGAGCATCTTTTTAATTTCTACCAACCAGGAATGTGTCTGTAGCCAGCAAGGTCCCAGAGGTTCAGATCCAAAGCTTTGAAACTCAGTTTTTCACTATGTAGGCTACTTCAACTGGGGAGGAGAAGGGGCAAGATGAGTTTTTTGGGTCTTGAAGGGAAGTTATACTAAATTGTTCCCTGTGAGAGGTGAGGCTTGTTTCTTGGATTTGAGCTCATGGTGAAACAGGCAAAAATAGTGCTAATGCACAGCTACGTATTAGCAGTATTTTCCATTTATCTGACAGATGAAACAACGCTGCTGAAGTTTAATGAACAAATAATAATGCATTATCTTGTGAGGTAGTCCTTAGAAGAAAGAGAAGTATATAAAACTAAAATCTGCATAAATGAGGGAAGATGAGGAAAAGCGCTCAGATAATTTTTCTGGTTATCCACAATATTGCATTATTTGCTATTTTATTGTTCTTATTTTATTTATTACTTTATTCTTCTAGCTAAATTTTTTGAGGTGCAAACTTCATTAAAACAATCCTTCTTCCATCACCAGTTTCTTATATTTGCTGGTGTTTCAGAAGACATGAGCTAATAATTGTTGAGCTTAGGGAAGACCAGTTGCTTTCTCCCCATACATTATATTTTGACAGACATAGCATGCATTCATTCCACTGTTTATTCTTGCTTCCAATTTTCATAGAGTGAGAGAGAAACAAGCTAAACATGTGAGGGCAAAAAAAGAAAATTGAAAAACACCCTTTATAATGTTTGCTGATGGGGAGGATAAAAAGGAGGATTCAGCATAGAAGGCCCCAATTAGGCACACATTAGTGAACGAGCAGTTTAGTTTTAGCAGGCTGTTTCCACCAGGAGGAAGTACCTTCAGTGAGAAGAGACTTCTCAGGTTTTGCAGCAGCCCTAGAAGCAGGACATGAGGACCATGCTTTGCATTCCACCTGCTCTGCTGGATGTGTGCAGGTATTTGGAGTCGAGTTAAGGTTTCACATGACCCTGAGGTTGTCTTTGTCACATAAGGGATGAGAACAGGTCCTGATGACCTCCAGGACCCAGGGGAAGATTTAAGAAAACGCACTGTCATATTTGGTTTTTTCCTGCTTTTTATCAAGCTCAGGTCTCCCTAATCTTGACAATGGCACCTCGAAATACAGGTTACAAGTTAGGCCTGTTCAATGACAATACTTTTTCTTTGTCAGTCAGCACCAGGAAGGTAAGGGGCAATTTAATCAGTCTTTAGTCTCTACAGGCAGTGGAAGTCTACACCTTCCCTTTTCTTTCTTGTCTCAGTAGACTGTGGAGGGAGATCAAGGAGGAGGGGGACTTTCAGTAAGAGAAGAGTGGGAAGGTGAATGCCATCTTGTGACTAGCTCCTTGCTGCATGTCCTTCAGAATCAGCAGTTTGGTGCGTGGGATATTTGCATATAACTTACACTTTGGAATATGCATGTCAGAAGCCATTTGCATTGGGAAGACAATTATAGGTCAAACACATTTCATATTTTTCCATATACTTCATTGTGAATACATACAGAGTAACATTACTATTATATAGGCTGCTTTTTGATTACAGTAAGTCTCTCAATCTTGGAGAGACTTGATTGGAGCTCAAGAATTAAGTAGTTTTAAACAGGGTTTAAAATCTGAGATAGCTGAAGCTATTTTTAACATGTAGGTTGTGGTTTCGCTCTCCACAGTCTTTGTCTTCTCAGTGTTATCCATTGCAGCATGGCTGATAAGAGCTGTTGTCGTGTGCTGTGCGTTCTTTGTCTGAGCTGTGAGGATGCTGACTTCCTCCCTTTTATTTCAGGAGGTCATTAGTGCTGATGAGATTAGAGGTTTATAACTTCAGGTCCAAGTCATCATTCCTAATTTAATCAATGCATTTGAAAATGTTTCCTCTAATAAAATTGTAATGACTTTATATGATTTGTCATGCTTATCAAAAACATGGTTTAAAAATGTTTGTATTTTGAGGCCCTGAGCTTCTGGAGGAGAGTAGACATTAGTACATCATTGCTGGGCCAATTTCCTGCCTCTCTGTCTGTCTGTGCTGTAAATCAGAATAACCTAGTCAGTGTAATCACAGTGATGTACAGCCAGCCTGGCACTGGAGTCAGGCCTTTGCAAACAGCGTAAAACCCTGGGAGAGGTCCCTTGTGCAAGTGTGATTGCTTCTCTGCCGCCACCTTCATCATTCAGCGGGGTGCTTTGCCTCCCTAGGAAAGAGACTGTCAGCAGGCTCATGATAAAGGAAAAAATAGCCATCTACAATGTAGAGGCTTCACTGGAGAAATGGCTTTTATGTTGCAAGGGGAATGAGCTAAATAGTCTCCTACAGTTACTAAGGTAAGGGGAAAGCAGCAGTGTTACAGTAGAGCTGCGTGTTTGTTTAGAGGCTTTTGAAGAAAATTCATCCAAATGCTTGGTTTTCAGGAATGCTCCTGGAATGTGCTAGGACTACTATTTAATTCAAATTACCTCCCTCTTAAACAGTGTACTGTATACATTTGGGTTCAGGCAGGTGAAGAGGGAACAGGGGACATGAATTTTTACTGTATGCCAGGTGAATGAGTCCTCTGAACACACAACTGCTGCTGCTCCATGTGCTGGTCCCCCAGGTCAGCTTTTGTGGATTGGAGCAGGAATGGAAATAACATGAGTGGTTTTGATCTTGCAGGTGATGAACTGATGCAAGGGAGGAGAATTTGACTGTGTCTAAGGTCGAATGAGGGGTCTGTGGGAGGAAGACAAATGACAATTTGGAAAATGACAGTTTTATGAGCTGTTGTCATTGCATAGCGTCCAAAAAGCAGGGTGGTGGAGTTGTTAGGGGTGGGTGCAGTTGTGATAGAGGGGCTGCTGGCAATGCACTGGCAGCAGAGGGGTGCCAGCTCACTGGGATTCCCTGCATGGACTTTGGGGGTGGTACTGCTTCTCAGTGCTCCTGGAGAGGAAAAGCCTCTCTGTAGGGCAGTGCTTATGGTACAAATGACCAAGTCCTTCTGCCCTCTGCCTCTAACCCGAAGCCACTTGCTCCTTCTCGGTCTAAAGCAGTGTGTGGGTAAGAACACCAAGAGAGGTTTTTGCCTGTGTGTTTTAGCAGCGCGGTGCCTGTGGATAAGGCAGCGTAACTGGCAAATCACAGCAGGCAGATGGCAGGTCTCGCACTAGGAGAGGATGTGTAAACGACCAAAGATAGGTTTTAACAGCCTTTTTCAAAGCCAGAAGTTTGTCACTGTATAAGCTCTCAGTCTAAACATCCCTGTGAAATTTCAAGCCTCAAGTCTACTAGTAGTTTATTAAACAGTTTTGGCATCTGAAATGGATGCTGTGAGTCACCATGTGCACGCATGAGTGGGGGGTGTCTTGCATGTCTCAGGCATTTGCTGCCTCTGTGCTGGCTGATGGGCTTACCCAGCTGGCCAACCTGCCTCAGGTCTGCAAAGGTCAAGCAGAAGGAAACCCTTGGAAACAGTCATGCACAAAATGCTTTTGTTTGTTGACAAGTTAGGGCAGAGCCACTGCTGGTGAAGTGGTGACACACTGAGTGTCTCTGGCTACCCTGGTGCGTCTCTGCCTTTGGGCGTTCACTGGTGCCTCTGCTGCCACTGCAGGCTTGGTTCAGTTTGACCTTTAGTCTTAAGGATAAGAACTGCTGATTGCCTTCTGAAGCCCCAGTCTTAGCTGTGCAGGGCTGCATGGGGGTGTGCTGGTGCTCTGCAGGCAGATGAAAAGATCAGGCTGGCTTTTCTCCCATTCTGACCTCTATTCTTTTTTTTTCCCCAGACTGATCTGTTTTAACAGCAAGACTCACTTAAGGAGAAGAGCATTTCCTGTACAAATTGCCCTGTGCAAATATGTAATGTAATTCAGCTCTGTGGAACTGCCATATTTTTTTCAAACATCAGTGCTGGTGCTGCCCATTAGTAATATCCATTTTCTTTTTTCAGCTGTTTTAATACTGTAGAGAAATAATTTTCAGTTCCCAGGACCTGACAGTTAGAGTGATGTTAGCTCAGCAGCAAGGAAGCTAAGGATGAATACAGTCAGATTGCCACAAAATTAGGCTCAAACCATTAGCAGCAGGAGCAGCAGCTCACCATCAAATCAGCAACCCAAAACTAGCTCTAGTGATTAAAGTACCCGCCTTTTATTGACGTCAATAGTGCAACTGTCAGTAACATTTGTTGAGAAGGAAATGTGCTCTCAGGAGAACCAAGGTTTTCTTTTTCAGATGCCTTTTTAATGAGGATGGAAAGCTGAACTGAGCGAGGTGTCAAAAGCTCTATCTTGTCCCCTTCTGAAGTGTGCTGCTGATGCCTGACAGCCACTTCTACATGGGCCCCTGTTTATTTCTTCTGTCCTTTGTTTCTAATTTTTTCACCCTCTTTGTGTATTGCTATTCTCTCTGGTCTTTTTCCCTTTTTTTCTTTGACTTGAACTCTGTGACTCATGCCTTTATTTTTGTTTATGTTCCCACTCTCCTTAAGGGCTCCTCACTCACTGTAAGAGTACATTGCAATATGCAACATTTCATTGTCACTCTTATTTATTTCATGGCTAGAAAATGAAATTAAGTCATCGAATGGGCTTTATTTGTGGATTCAGAGAAAGTGTTTCAGCAAATGACCAGCAGCATCAGTAGAGCCTGGTTGTGTATGGTGCTGGGCCCAAAACATGTGTGCACTTAGAAATTCAGGCTGAAGCATATTTCCAGATGAACCTCTGGAAATATCAGAAACCATAGCTTTGGAGAGAAGAGCTGTAGGTCTCACTTTGTGACAGTGATCCTGTGGATGTGTAGATTGAACAGTCTGATTAAAATTGTTATGAGTTTGAAGTTAGGAGCAGGTCCAAAATGGGCTTTGGGGATCACCCCCAGGAGCTGTTGGTAGGTAAATGCTGGTATGTCAAACCACTCTAGGTCATTTGAAGCAATTAGCAGTGGGAAGAAGTGGGGTTAGGCTTCTCTAGAGCAATGACTGTGGAAAATGGGTGTTGCACTGCATGGCTCCCCTGTTATCACTTCTCCCCTGGTGAATGTTTTTGGAGAGGTGGAAGGTGGTGTTCAGCCACTGCATTTGAGTCCCACCCAAATGCTGGAGGAAGCTGAGGCAGATGATCACACACTGTGTGTGTTTGTGTGGGTTGCTAGTGGAGTTCAAGGCTTCTGTTTTGCTAAGGGGCCATTTTTGGCTTGGTGAGTGAAAAAGCTGTTTGGAGTTTCCTGAGTCATGTATTATTACTGCTATACTGCATTTAGGAGCTATTTGCTTTTGTTTTCCTGCTATTTGTCTAATAGAGTTCAGCTGGGCAGTCCCTGATCCTGCTGGCATATTACTGGTAGTGAAAGGTGAGTATAGAAAGAAAATAGACCCCTGAAACTTAATTCTGTGGTGCCAGTCCCTGCTGCTGGCTGAACAGACTATTGCTTCAAACTCTTGCTCTTAGGTGTTTCTTCTTATTTTTTGTTTTATTTGCATTAAGGAGAAGATAAATTGGTTCGGCAGCATCTGTGCATCACCACTGACATTTTAATTTTCAGTTAAAAGATTTTAATTAAAATCCAACATAATTTGCTATGAAAAATGAGATTGAATTGGTATTATACATGCAGACTGAACTAATGTCAATTTATGTATCAGTTTCAGGAACAGCTCTGTCTGATTAATCCAGGCAGTAGCAATGTTTGCTGGAAGGGGCTCTAGTTGCTCTTTTTGTATAATTCTGCCATTATTCTACCAAGATAATTATAGAGGGAGAAGCTTTGTGCTGGTTTTCCCAGTTTCTCTCTGATGGAGTTCTTTTCCTGTTCTGCTTCTCTGTCTCTTTCTGGATGCTGTGTAATCATCCCTGCAAGATGCTATTGCCCTCTAGGCTTCAAGGAGAGATTTGTGTGGAGAAAATGTTTGCTCTTGCAATGCCTCAGAATGTACCAAGTTTTTTTTTATTATTATGCAGGTTGCATTTGGAAGGGTGTTGGTGGAATCCCTTCATGGCTTTGTCTTAGCTGTGTGATGCGTTCTCACAGCTGCACATTGGTGTTTGTGTGTCTGTGTGCTCACACCCATGTACCCTGTCTCAAGCCACAGGACTTAGCACAGCTTTACTCTCAACTCCTTGTGTTAGTCACAAATGGAGTATAAACATGTCCAGGATGTGTATTTAAAATGCATCTATTTGCCAAACATTGTCTCTTTGCAAAGGCTTAAATAGAAAACACAAGATGATTTTCCAGGCCTTAAGTTCCATTTTTCCCAGTAGAATAAACACCTGCATCTGATCAACTTAAGAGACATTTTCTGTCTCTGAAAATTCTGATTAAGCCATGGGCAGCATGTAATTTTCATGGTGAGGCTGTGCATATGGACTGCTTTGGAACCTGGTTTTGGGTTTGTGCAGGAGCTCTGCACAAGGTCTCTGAAAGAAACATTTTTTCATGTCATCAGTGTAAGTGTCTTTAAAAAGGAAATGGCGGAGGTAGTGAGGCACTTCTGTGTATGTTTTCTGGTATTATGTGAGTAAGAGCTCTTAAATACAAGAAGGAAAAACAATTACCATGAAACTTTTAAGAAACCACCATATGGTATTATCCAAACTGAGCCATTTATTGTACCTTAATTATTGGGGAACTCATAGTGAAAGGGTTATGGTTCAGGTTAAGAGGCTTCAAGTCCATGTCTCCTGCCTGCCCTCAGATTATCTTTACGGTCAGAAATGAAAAGGGTTGTTTTTCAGGTATGTAGTCTGTCTTTTTTCTGGAAGATATTCCAAGCAATCATATTGAAAAAAACACTTGGGAATGATGTGTGGTGTCTTTTCTGCAAAGAAACATTTTATTTTACCAAGACAACTGTTTGACTTATTTCTGCTGCGTGCTGCCACATTCCTACCATGAAGATATGATTCACAAAACATGTAGGTTTGATACAGAGCTCGAGCAGTCTCTGAAAACAGAAGGGTGGCTTTGTGGCTCGGTATTACAACATGTCAGCAGCATTCACAGCATGTCTGCCTTCTGTTTCCTGCATGATTGTAGATGCCTCAGAGATCAGCAAAGCACTAAAATATCTCTTAAGTTTCACTGAATACAGTTGATCTGTGTTTAAACGCTTCATTGACTCAGCAAGAGCTGGGGATGTATCATCAGATCTGTGCTTCGTGCAAAGTGAAGTAATGGAACTTGTTATGTGGATATCACTCTGGAGTCAGATCTGTAGCTTCAGTGGTTGTAAGTACCTCTGACTCTGTGTCCAATATATGGGACATCTGTACTTGAATTTTTCAGAAACAGGATGCAAGGAAAACCTGCTTCATACACAGTCTTGTGTATTTGCCTATTGGATTTCAGAATTCGATTTCAAGCCCTATATTTTCAGGCAGCAGAGAAAGAGGAAGCTCCAAGCTTAGCATAAAGGATATCCAGAATGAGTGTGTCACCAAAAGTAAACTCCAAACTGTGGGAGGTAACAGCCCAGCTCAGTTAATACTCTAAAAGTGTTCTGCCCTTCAGTTCTTCACAGGTTTAGTTACATCACTTCTCCTGCTTCTGATAACCATGTTGACCCTGAAATCAAAGGATATATTCAGACCCCTTCAAAATTTGTCCTTTGTAATTTAGTATTTTGGGTGATTTCTGGATGGTGTAGTTTTCATAGTTTCGTACGCTTTCCCAGTGAAAAGTGCACCTGAGTTTATTTTGGGAACATTCTTATTAATAGGAGAAAACAGTTTTCTGTGAGAGTTTAGGAAGGAACCACAGATTGAGGTGGGGTTATGCCAACTTTACAACCAAAATCTCTGTATTGCTGTGGTGGTGCACAGTGCAGTGCTTGTTGAGTTACACATTTCACTTGGAGCTCTGAAATCAGTGTTTGAGTTTTAAAATACCAGCAAATGGTTGCAGGGTAGAACATTCCTTTTATATGAGGGCAGTAATGTTATTTCAGTTTGCTGAGCTACCAGAGTGTGCTTTGATCAACAGAGTAATTTAGCAATTACAGAGTATCTGATGTGCCTCAATTTACCTAGTAGCTGAGCAACTCAATGACAGGTCATGTGTCACTTTTAATTGTCTTTGCAAAATGAGTTAGAAATGTATTATTTCCCAGAGTACACAGTTAAGAAACATGTTTGCCACTTTACTGCTTTACCAAGAGTTGATTATTTTTCTCTTCGTTACTAATGATCCTAGATGAAAACACCCTATGGGAAAGAAAAGAAATTGATTTGGCTTATGTATAGGCATAAGGAGGAACATATTTTTAATAAGCTTCAATATTGATTCAAAGTGAGAAAACAGCAGCGACAAAACCCACTGAAATTAATAAGGTCTGGAGTTTAGTGTCTATGGTAGTTCTAAAAATATTTAATTTTTGTTACTCTGTGTGTAAAATATCTGGTACTGTTACAGTGCTTTTGTACTTTTCTCCTGATTCCAAAGATGCCTTAAAATAGTATAGCCAGAAAAAATGGTACAGTTAAGAATGGGACTTCCACAGATCTCATACATTGCTCCTGTGGGCTAGATTCTGCATTCATTAAATTGAGCTAAATAAACAACAATTGCCTTGTGTGAACTAAGGGAATTCAGTGTGATTTGGATCAATGTGAGCATTAGGGCATCCATATTTTACTGCAGCCTCTGCTGAACTACAAGACAGAAGTATGTGCATACCATTTACCATATCCAAGGACATTGTTCAGGCTGTTTTCTTTCTTTTCTATATTTTTGCTTTAGGAAACACGATGATAGTGTTAGAAACTGCACTGCAAACAATGCATGCTGTATGAAGCAAGTAGAGCTGTTCTGCAATTACATAAGGTAGCTCAGATGAAAGAGCCTCTGTGTTCTGTGTCTGAGAGAGGAGACTTAATTAAGACAGACAAATTCTCCTGGGTATAACAAAGCAATTCTCTGGTTACAGCCCTGATTAGACTGTAGTTCTTCTAAATGCATTACCAAAGTCCTCATTATTATAATTAAACAGATATAAAATATGTTATCCCTTCATTGCATAAAGCTTTGCTTTAGGGTTAAGATGAGAAATTTCATCAAGAGCTTTGAAATGGAAAGCTGACAAGCAAAGCAGGTGATTTCTAAATTTTTCTATTATTTTTCTATTTTTCTCCTTTTTAGTATTCCATTTAAAGACAGACACAAAAAAAATCTGAAGCAGTCTATTTACAGCAATATTGTTTTCCTGAGGCAACCAGCTAGGAAAAACTAGTGTCATCTGTAAAAATGGAGCTCAGACATTGGCCTCTCCCAGGTCTGCTGGGTTTGGAGCATCCAGCCTGAGAATGGTGTGCTCCCCTGTGTCCAGGGCATTCACTGCTCCTGGTTTCCTCCAGGGTGCTTTCTTGCTTACCTCTGGCCTCTTCTTTCCAAGAGTTAGCAAGTCCTGCAGCTGAATAGAGATGTTGCTCTAAGGTGAATAAAGGGGAAAAGTATATGTGTTTGGGAGCATTCATTGCTCATACATCCAACTTAAGGAATTGATGAAAAATAACAAGAAAGAAGGAAAGGAGCTGATAATTCAAGAAGAAGCTGACTTTTTCTCAACATTTGTCTTTTCACTGTACCTGCTTTTGTAAAAAACACCATTAAATTTAGAATCTGTTTCTCTGCTGGGAGGGATTACCTTTAAAAGTCTCAAAAAGCCAGAGCACTGGGGTTTAAAAAGGATTTGAGGAGCTGTTGGATGAACAAATGCACAGTCACTGCTATTTTAATCTAAATACAATATTAACAAATGAACAGTGTGACCGTGGGGACTAAGTGTGTGTAAGTATTTGTAAGATTAAAGCTTAAAATGAGCAACAACTGAATCACACAGTTGTTGCAAATCATAACCTATTTTAAAGGACCCATTGAATGAACCGTGAGTTCTGAGCTGATTTTTGTCTATGCAGAAGTGGTTCCCAGTGCTCACTTATGTCACTCTTCTGCTACCACTTGTTCACACTCACAAAACTGTGGCCAGTGTTTAAGTGTCCTTGAGTGCCCTCTCAAATTGCTCTGGGCAGTGTTGGTGTGAATGACAACTGTGCAAGATAAGGGAAGCTTGTGGTTTAGCAGTGGGGCCTGAGGCTTTCTGTCCTCGAGAAGGCAAATACCAAACTTGGACCTCTTAAAACAAAAAGCTTCTCCAAACCCCAGCCCAGCTGCTCCTGCCCCCAGTGCTAGACACCCCTTTTTCTGCCATGTGTCCCCCATGAGGGGATGGATGAAGACCCTGGCAGAAGATGCCTTTTCTCCGAAGGTGCTGAGATTGGTGTGTCAGAAACATTTTTGAGTCTTGTGCAGACCATGAGACAAATCCAGAGCAGATAGTGTTTCCTCAAAGTCTTCCTGGGCTTCTGAACTGAACTAGAAGCCAGGAGGTTCCCACTCTTCTGGCTGCAAATCCAACATTTTTCTTCTTGCTCAACATTTTCTAAATGTTGCAAGTGTACAAAACTATTGCAGATTTGAGGTGTTACTTTCTCCACATAAGTGCTAAGTTATGTAGCAGCTGAAGTGTAGTTATACAGTGGTTAGAGTTCAATTTTTTCTAAAACCCCTTTAACCTCTAGTTCATAAAATTAATATTAACTGAATGGAGGCAATTATACCAGGTTGGTGATATACTTAAACTGTAAAAATTCATGTATAAAACCCAAGGGATTGTAATACTCAGGAATGCACATAGTTTAATTCTAAGATAAAAGATTTATGATTATTCAGCAAATGTATTTATATGACCAAAACTACATTATAATTGCATTCCTTTATTTGTTAAAAAATCCTAAACCAAATAAGCAATTGGGTTTTTTTCTCCCTAAGATATGGGCTCTGGGAAATAGGAGAGTTTTGCCCTTGAAGGTGGATAATTTTGAAGGACTGCAATTAAAAATTGTAGCACATCTCCATAGCAAATCAGTTATTCTTTAAAAAAATTGGATGTTTATGATGCTGCAGTTTGCAGCTTATCAAGGTGCTTGTAACCTGCCTAATTTACTACTTATTTTGATGAGTAATGACAACATTTTGTGTCTGCATTGGTAAAAATTTGGAATGTGCCTACTTATGAGAGTCACATAATAAGATTTAATGAGGCTACCACAGCTGTTTCTTGAATCCTTCTTTCCTTTCTATTAATGGAAAAATCTGTGTTTTGCTTGTAAGGGAGATGTTTAATTTGTCATACCGTTGCTAAGTGCACAACTGAAATAATTGTTTCACTTGTACGTTGTTTTCAGCCCTGCCAACTCATTTAGCAGTGTAGGAGCACATTTCATGGCTTGAAACTGCTCTGATACCAGCAGGCATGATTTATGTAAACCTTGCTTTTCAGCCCAGGGGTGCTGAAGGGGGATGTCTGCTATGCACTGTGCCCATAGATGCAAAGCTAAAAAGCTGTAGATGGGAGTAAAATAAGAATAAAAAATACTTGAGGAATTTTTGAGCCTGTGGTTAAGTACAGCCATATTTCGGTGCCTATATTGTAGAGGAGCAATCAGAAAGCTTTCCCTGATCCTTCCTTTGTGATGGAGCTTGTTGACAGGGTGTCTGCATGAGGGTTAATAAATCACAAAGGGGACAGTGCCACCTCCACGCACACGGGTGAGCTGCGCAGGGCCGGGGCTGCGCAGGGACCTGTGCGTTATAGGTCAGATAAAACACTGCCCTGTCTTGCCCATATATTTCATATTCAGCATTATGTATTTTATCTCAACCTATTTAATAATTCAGTTATGACTGACAATTGGAATTTTTTAAAAAATCCCATTAAACCAGTTTAGTTACCTAATTTTATTGATTTTTGTAACTTCATCGCTAATTTTAGGTATAGGGGCTGATCTGAATTGGCATAAATGTGATTAATGAAGAAATAATCTAAGTTGATTAAAAAGGGTTTAAAATAATGTGATTAGCCTATTGAGATTTGTGTGGCTTATTGGATTACACATTTTATTCCTGGAGGACTGCTGTAAGATTCAGAATGAAATTAAATTGGTCACCCTATTTTGGGCCTCCAGTGCTTGGTAATCTCCAGTGCCATGATACCAGACCAGAAGGCACAGTCCCATTCAACTGTTTTCTCTTGGAAAAGCACGAGATTTAATTTTTGAGTTAATACCTAAATAATCAGGCCAAAAAATAGCACTGAAGTCTGGTCTGCTCCCCATTAAATAGGGCTTAAATGATCATGTTTGATCTTGTGGGATGTCGTTTTGGAAGGAGTCAGGTGCTGATGAAAAAGTGATGAAGACTCTCCAGCATCCTTGGGACATTATGACCATTGTCAGTTTTGTTTTTCTTGTTTAGAGTCTTGGCTTGATTTTGAATGTGTCAATTTCCAGGATTTAAAAGAATGTATCACTTGATAGTACTGATCTTCACATAATCTTTATATAATCATCTTCGTAATCAATCCTCATGGATCCCTTCCAGCTCAAAATATTCTGTGATCTAAAATCTATGACAACATTAGTCCACATTTTTACTTTCTAGGGGATCCATAAGGAAATATAATTTGGAGGACTTCTTAAAGTACATCTATTAAGGGTTTAATTAAACTACTCAATTGATAGCATTACATTCTGAATAAAAGTGCCCAGATATCCCTTAATTAGGGCATGGGGTGTCTGTTAAGTTTTTTCCTTATATTCATGCACATTTTTATTAATACTAATACAATAATTATCAATACAGACAATATATGTATTAAACTAAAAGAATCTCTAATCTCTTACTTGAATGTGTTTTCCAAAATCTTCCTGATTCTTGTGGCACTTGTGAACTTTCCAATTTTCAAGGTAGTTTGTAAATTGAGAGCATCACATGGTGGACAAATACAACAATATTAGAACTTTTCTATCCTGAGTAGATACTATATTTATACAACCAAGTATACTGTTTTGTGTGTGATCTTTCTGTTATATTCTGTGCTGATCATCCATGATGACAAAGTTGACTTTTTTAACCCAAAATTATTCTCCTGTGTCAGAGTGCTGCAAATAAGGACTGGCCCTTGTGTTTTTAGAATTATGACCTTGTATTTTGCTCCTTATTGGAAGATACTTATTTTTTTATGTATTGCCTGTCAAGCAGTCTTTTGACTGCTGACTCACATTCTGTTATTCATCACTGTTGAAACTTGGCTTTGTATCATCTCAAGACTCCATGTGTATTGATTTTATGCTTTCTTCCAGGTCACACTAAAAATGCTAAATAGCCTTGGGATAAAAAATGGGTCCCTGCAGGATCCCATTTGAAGCATTTCTTCATGATAAGTGTTTCACGTTTACTGCTGTATTTGAAAGTTATCATTTATCTTGTGTTTGATTAATTTAATGCCTTCTGAGTTTATTTTTATTGCTGTATCTTCTTAATCAGAATGTCATTCACTACCAGGTCAACTACATTGCAAAAACCATAATACATTAGAGTCTATTACAGTGACTTCATGTGTATCATCCAAACTTTTAATATCATAAAAGCACAGATATCAGGTTAGTCTGACAAGCTCTGTTTTCCATAATGTCGGAAATAGGTAATGCTAATCATCTTTTTATTCTTAATCAAATCTTTTTTCAGCTTTTCCATTATTTTGACAGTGAAAATTACCCACTCATAGATGCAGTGCCAATCAAGTATTTAGAGATGTAATGAAGGGGAGTACCACTTGGGCATGTTTTTCCTTAGTTAGGTCTTTCTAAAATTATTTGGTTTTTCCTCCTGAGTTGCTACTGGCATTCTCTTATTGTCTTAATTTTTGTCTCAGATGCCTTCAAAGGAGGTTCTGTTACAGAATGAGGATTTGTACAATGGAGTTCACCTGGGAATGCTGCAGCTGAGATCCCCTTTTTCCAGACCTTGATGTTACTACTTCTGCTTGAAGACAGAAAGTGTCTTTCTGTCTTTCTCAGCTTTATATTCCCTGCAGGATGATGAGTCCAATCCATGTCCAAGGTGCACTTGCAGACCAAGAAGGATTAGAGCCTGTGAGCAACCCAAGCACTTGAAAATAGTAGAATATTTGGGAGTAGTAGTGGTTGGAGACAGTACATCCAATGAGCTGGGTCAGTCCCTTACCAACTATAAGCTTCCTTTCCAACTGAAGTAGATCTGGCACTTGGGGTGTCCTTAGTGAAGGGGCTTTTTCTTCAGGGAGGATGGACATTATCCATGAAAAATCTTCATCAGGTGGTGTCTTCTGTAGGCTTATATGGAGGCATTGTGTGTGTGTATTGAAGTGTCATACAGGAATCTGTTTCTCTCTGTAGATGTTGCTTAATGCATAAAGGGAGAGCTACTTGCACTGATGGAAACCAGTTGGATGACACTTCAGCAACAATGGCAGAAAGCTCTGGAAAGTGGTAGTCTTATTGTAGACTCTCATGTTCTTTTGTGCTCTTGGAAGCTTTTCAACCTTGGCTTCATGGCCCTACTTCTAAAAAAGAAGGGAAAAGTAGTAACTTCAGCATGGTATCATGCCAGAAAAGAAACCCTTCTTGCATTGTGTGCTTTTCATTTCCAAAAAGCATTTCCAGATGGAGTCTTTATGTGCTGCTGGTTTATTATTTTGCTCTAATTTGTCATTTAAACAGCAAAGGTAAATCATCTTCAAGGTAAAATGGAATAAATTTGGTAGCGCTAGTCATTTGAAAAAGAAAATGAAAAAAGCAAGTACACAACAAAGCATTTCTTAAGCAGCAAATCATTTTGGTTCAGGTGTTTTTCCTGAAGATCTGCTCCAGACATTCTTTTGTATCTCCTTCCAGTCTTACACAACAGTACTTGAAAGTGTTTTTTAGTAGTGGAGCAAAAGAGGAAATCAGATAAGCCGTTATAGTCTTGCCTCCTCTTGATCTTCTCCATGGGGATATTATTGTCTTCACTCAGTTTTCCTGCCCTTGCAGTGTACCCATTTTGCAGGGTGACTTTTTTCATGAGAAGCTGGCCATAGTTATTATTGTAGGTCTTGATGAGAGCCCAGTTCCCAAACCCAATATCCTGGTAGTCCTGGGGAGCTGAGGAAAGCCTGCTGTAAATACAGATATTACTCACAGTTCCCCAGGACACTTTTCTTTCCTGTGTCTGAGCTCCCTTAGTCCTTGCTCTCTATGAATTGTGATAGTGCTGAGGCTTCTGTGTGGAGCTTGTGCTTGAGTTAAGCTGCTGGTTAGTGACAACTCGCTGGCTTTGCAGACATGCCAGTGGGACTGTTTTGGTATTTGGAGAGTTGTTGGACTCTGTGTTCTGAAGCTGTTTCTCTTGTATGTATCCATGTTGTATTTTTGGTCGGCCATAAGTTTTCTGTTTGTTCCATTACGTGTGTAGCTCAGCTTTTAACAGTGTGAGTGTTAAATTTTGGATCTGGTTTTTATTCCCCATGTACGCAAATCCCTGAATTAGTAGGAATTTTGCTTTCAAGAGGCTACCAAGGTTGATCTCACAGCAGTAACATTGCCCTTGCCATCTTCTGAGCTGTGTGTTAGCCCAAGTGTAACAGGCAGCATCCTCATAGCTGCCTGCAGCAGGGATAAGGTGGTTTGGCTGTTCAGCCCCTGTGCAAAGGTAGCTGCTTCGTGCCATGAGTTGTCAGCCTGGATGAATTTTGAGTAGGCAGCCTTTTCTTTGTTGACATGTGAGTTGTCACAGTGGGTATGTACCTGATGCTTAGATCCTATAGGCCTTGCCAAGAAAGATTAGAGGGAGTTTAGCTCCTTAATTTGGTGTGATAGCAGGGACTGTGAGAAGAGTTGATTAAATCTGCAGAATGGGCAGTCCAAGGATACTTACTCTCTGAGGATGGTCAGAACATGGCATTTAGATTTACAGAACAAAGCTTTGTGTGCTAAGGATGAACACTGGCTTCCAGTGATCATTGCTACCTGTCCTGATCATGTGCTGGTACTGTGGGTTCAAGCTTTGACCTACATCTGATCAAATGGACTGAGCCTCACAGGTGTATGAGATCCAGTTGCAGCCCTGGCCCAGGCTTTGACTTTGTGGTTTTTTGGATGGTTTGTATAAATCTTCCCTGCTCTGGCTTACTTCATTCTAGAAAAACTACTCTGTCATTTGTCAACCTGCTACACAGTGCTTTGAGTGCCATTAGTGACTCACTGGCTTCTTTACTTTCCCGTTAAAGGTACATTTTCCACCACAAGTAAAGCCACAAGTACAGAAAGCCTTAAGGTTTTCAGAGACTGGGGTTCTGTCTTTGTATAACTGAAATGTCTAAAAGTTTGCCCCCCAAGATTATCCTTAGAGTTAATTTGTTTCTCTTACAAAACAGAAAATCTGGTAATCAGTTGACCAGTTAACTGGATCATCTGGAGTTTCCAGAGCAGATAGCTTTTAGGACTGTTTATTACAGTCTATTTGTGAGGACAGACTAAGCTGTCTATTACTGATTCTTAGTGCTAGGTTCAGGAGAAATGTCAAATATTAGAATCAATCTGGTGAAAATATGAATTGTTTTTTGGGGAAATAGTTCTTAATCACATTTAAAGAGTTTATCTCTCGGGATTATTGCTGAATTTCACATCCTTTCACAGGAGCCCTGCAGATCTTTAAGGGTTTTTGGTGTGTTTGGGTAAGTGATGGTTTTTGCCTTTCTTATCCTCTTTAGCAGAATCCTGGAAGACTGTCAAAGCTTTAGAGAGCCTTCAGGAAACTCAATTTCAGACAAATAATAATTAATGAGCTTGACCTTTCTGTGCAGGTTTGCTATCTAGTTCTTATCATTGCTCTGGTTCCTAACTTTAGATGGACAATTTATGTCCTACAGTTTTGACAAAGAGGATGGGATGAGGTGGAGAGCATGTTTACTCATTTTTTTAAAATCCCACTTATTTATTTCTGTTAGCTCTTTGATTTAAACAGCAGAAGTTTGAGCAGTCAGAGGTCAGGGTGAACGGGGTGGAGTTTTCCCACAACTGCTGATGGCTTAGTGATCCTACTGTTTATGTATCCAGTCCCTCTGACGAGGATGATGTGTTCAACAGGAGAGCTTCTCCTATTTTGGGAGTGTGCTTAGAGTGGTGCTCTGAATCCTTCCTTTAGAAGCATTGAGAAAATGTTAGGATGCAGTCAGGCCAGCACACAGATACATCTCCTTGGTCCTTAATGATTTCAGAGCAGGGGTGCATATGCTGTAATTTGAGTGCATATTGACGTGGTCTTGTGTTTGAGGTCTTGAGGTATTTTATATAATTGATACTGTGCAGGCTTGGGAGCAGGAGGGAGATGGAGTTGTCCTGTTAGATCTCCTTATAGGGGATAACCAAAGAACTGGAGGAAACTCTAGTTTTGAGTCACTTTGAAAAGTGTCTTGCCTTGGAAACACAGGGTTTCCCATGTAAGCAGGGATTTCCTTTCTATGCTTGCACATTGCATGCAAACTGATTGAGTTTGTTTTCAGGAAGAGTGTTTTGTAAAGAGCTTGATTGTCTCTGGTAGGAAAGATCTTAGAGTGAAAAATCTACAAGTTAGGTCCTCATTTTCACATTGATGTAGATCTTTTTTAGCAAATTTCATCCTTTCTTCTTCATCTTTCACTGCCACAATAAATTCAGTTCCATCAGTACAAGTGACTGAGGATAAAGGGCAGTCCTAGACCAGTTACTGTCCTGTTACCTAGGCAAGATCAATTTTGATGACCTTAGCATCTTGGAGGAAGATAGACTTTCCAGTTCCAAGATTCAGGGCTGCATCTAATTGTGCTTTCTGATTGCTTTGGTTAATGAAGAGGAACAAGTGCTCCTGCATGGATGAACACCGAGGAGAGGTTTTTTGATAACTTGCAGTGGGAATGTTCTTGGCAGGTAGCAGGTTTCCTATCTATCCATGTAAGATGTTGGCAGCTTTTAGTTTGTTGGGTGGCTGTACTTGTTCCTGTTCTTAGTATCCAGTAAAATGGAGCAGCAGTTTAGCCACTGGAGACACTGCAGCACAGTATTCTTAGCTGGATGTCTTGTTTTAGAAGATCAATCTGTTGAAATTGGATTAAGGTAGAGAAAGCAATAGCTACACTAAAATTAGAGCACAAAGTCTGGAGTCTCAGTCAAACAAGCATAAGATCGGTGGGGAGACATAGGGTATGGAAATAGTCCCCTCCAGGCATCGGTGTGAGTGGGACCCGGTGGTGGGAGGACACTCCTCTGCTCCCCAGGGTGGTCACTGGGGATCTGGAGGTGTGTGGCCTGGCTGAACCATGGTGTCAGCATCCAGAGTGCCTTGTTCAAGCATTAGGAGTGTGCTAATGCAAAGGTGAGTGCCCGGGCTGTCAGTCTGAGAAAACAGCATTGGAACTTACAGAAACAACTTTTGACTTTTTGCAAGACCAGAATAATTAACTTAGTGATAATTATGAATGAAAACTTTCACATTATATCTAAAATAACAGCTCTCACTTTGAAAGACTGAGTCTGCTCCTAGTCTGGAGAGACCAAGAGGGGAATAGCTGATGCAGCAGTAAGCTCACTTAGCAATTGCAGTTTTGTGGGGTTAGTGTGTATTATACATTAGATGGAGGGCATTGTTAGTATCAGTTAAAATAATCCCATCACTGTCAATAATAATTAAATTTTGTTAATTGTAGGCAATTAGTCTGTGGATTAGGTTTGAATTCTGTTCCATTGATTGAAAGATGCGGGGAAGTCCCACTCTGATATGAATGCTGTTGAAGCACTCTGATATGAAGTGCTGTTTAACAATTTTGATGTTCCTTACTTACAACTAAGTACAAAACCAGAAATAGCTATCAAAAATAAAAGCAGGTAAAGATAACACAGAGGATAATCTAATCCCCACCAAAATCCCTGAGGGGTTAAAACTGAATGTTAAAAGGAAACCTTTGTTGTTTGTCCATGAGGTCAATTAGGTTGTTTTTTTTTTCCCAGCTGAATACCTGAAAAAGGGCTGATTAATTCCCTGACTTGCTTTGATCAAAAGACACAGGTATCTTGGAACTAAAAATAAATGTCTTTTATTTTTTGCAGAAAATAATGCATTTACATAACATTTGTGCCTCCCTAGTTAAGACAAAATATCAGACCTGTAGATAAATCAGATAGGCTGCTCTGATGAGATTTCCAGGTCTGGCCCTGAGGAACCTATGAAGGAATGAATCACTGCAGATTCCAAGGACATTAATACATCTAATATCTGAGGAAAATAATACTAATTAATCATCAATGTTAAATCTAAATACTGCTCCTGTAAACATAAGGAAATAAAAAAGAAGAGGCTCTTCTAAAACCCACGGAGTAATCTGCTAAATTCGTCTGTATTCATTAGCATCTACTGCCTGGAGGTGTTCATAACCAAAGCTATGTATTAAGACACAGTATGTTAATGCAGGAACAGAATATTTTAGCATAAAACTGTAATTTAAAAAGTAGCTGACCTGAGGCACTTGCTTCATTGACTTTCTTCCTGTTTCTTTGAGACCCATTCTCATAAGTACTAAATAAATGGCAAGAGTAATTATTCTTGTCAGTAAAAGTCTCTGTACTGGTTTAATGAGAAATCTTTGTCATAAGAAGTTTAGAGGTCTTAATTTTGCTCTCAGTAGATTCCATGCCTTTAAATTCAGTAGTTAGGGGCCTGGGGGTTTGGAAATATTTTGGATATTATTGAATGAAATGAGTGAATGACAGCAGCAGTTCTGTAGAAACATTCATATGACTAATTTGCTAAAAGTGTCTATACAGACATGCAAATGAAGAGTGGAGAGATCCTTGTGAGCACCAGAACTGATGCTCTGTGGCTTGGGCAGCTACACAAGATTCTGCTCAGATGGTGCAGAGCATCAAAGGACAGAGATGTGTAGATGGAGGGCCCTGCTAGAGCTTATTCATAGGATTTGCAGAGGAGTATTGCCTGAGCAGGTTGAATGACACAGCAGATAAACTGCAGCTGAGAGCAACCAGCTGCTGGGGTAGGGAAGGGAAGTCCAGGCTGCAGAGGGTTTGGGAGTCAGGGGTTTTGGCATCTCAGAGCAGATCCCCAGGGGCTGTTGGGAAGCTGGTTCCTGGTGCTGGTCTGGTGTCTGGGCCTGAGGCAGCAGAGTGGAGGCCTGAGTGCTTAGTCCCAGCATCAACATTTCCTTGCCTTGCAGCTCCTTTTCCATTAAAAATTCAGGCAGCTGAGGTCCCTTCAACAACAGAAGGCAGAAAACTAAGGAAGTGTTGCTAGTGGCTAGGGAAATAGGAGGGAAAGCAATTTTAACAAGTCTTTCACAATTAATTGCAGTCTTAAGTGATGCTTTAGAAATATTTTTGGTAGCTGTTGGATAGTTTACTAATGGGGTAGATGGAAATCATGCAGAGAAAAGAATGATTTATACTTCATAATTATTGTGAGATGTTTTGAATTGATAATATGCAGGGAAAGGTTCAAGTTTAGTTGCTGCACTAACATTACAGACAGCTTTGTAGGCAGCTGGCTTTACAAGAAGTAGTTGATACTGAGAAGACACTCACATGTCTGGCTGAGTATTTTCTCAAGAGGAGTTAGAAAATATATCCTAAAGGCAAAGGCTTTGGATTTCTTGTCTGGCTGTCTATTTTCCTGCAGTGCTTTGTAGTTGTTGTACACAGAAATGACCAGAATAGCTACTTTTCCAAACAAGTGGGGAGACAAGAGAGTGTGATATATCTGCTTTGAAACTGGACATAACGTATACAACTGGGTACTGCTTCCTCACAGCTGTAGCAAGTTGCTGAGATCTGGAGGACAGTTTAATAGCTGCAAATGTCACTCATGAAAACTTGCTATCTCTTATGCCACAGTCAGTCAAGTTGCTTTATAGCTTGGTATATTTTTATAGCTCAGTAGGGAACTGAATCGTGGGAAGGAATAAGATGTTGTGTTTTGAGGTTCAGAAGAACATTAATTATCTTTACATAAATGTACCTTTTCTATTATTTATGCACTTGTGGAATGGCCAAAGAAAACCCGCTAATTTTCTTTTAATGTAATTATTCCACAGGATCCTTCAAACCAAAAATGTGGAAGAAAGAAAACAGTGTCCTTCAGCAGCATGCCATCAGAGAAGAAAATAAGCAGTGCCAGCGACTGTATCAGCTTTATGCAGGCTGGGTGTGAATTGAAGAAAGTTCGTCCAAATTCCCGGATTTATAACCGTTTTTTTACTCTGGATCCTGACCTGCAGGCTCTTCGCTGGGAGCCTTCCAAGAAGGATCTGGACAAAGCCAAGCTTGATATTTCTGCTATAAAAGAAATCAGACTAGGGAAGAACACAGAGACATTCAGGAATAATGGACTAGCAGATCAGATTTCTGAGGACTGTGCACTGTCAGTAATTCATGGTGAGAACTATGAGTCCCTTGACTTGGTTGCCAATTCAGCTGATGTGGCCAATATTTGGGTGTCAGGATTAAGGTACTTAGTTTCTCGTAGCAAACAACCCCTGGACTTGATGGAAAACAGCCATAATACCCCACGGTTTGCCTGGTTAAAAGCTGTATTCGAAGCAGCAGATGTTGATGGCAATGGCATAATGTTAGAAGATACAGCTGTGGAACTAATAAAGAAGCTTAACCCCACCTTAAAGGAATCAAAGATTAGATTAAAATTTAAGGAAATTCAGAAGAGCAAAGAGAAACTGACGACACGAGTGACAAAAGAAGAGTTTTGTGAAGCGTTCAGTGAACTTTGCACAAGACCTGAAGTGTATTTCTTACTTGTGCAGATATCCAAAAACAAAGAGTACCTGGATGCCAATGACCTCATGCTGTTTTTAGAGGCTGAGCAAGGAGTGACCCACATAACAGAAGAAATGTGTCTAGATATTATACGCAGGTATGAGCTTTCTGAAGAAGGGCGGTTGAAAGGTTTTCTTGCCATTGATGGGTTTACTCAATACTTATTGTCCTCAGAATGTGATATTTTTGACCCAGAGCACAAAAAAATTGTCCAAGACATGACACAGCCTTTGTCACATTACTACATCAATGCATCCCACAATACATATCTAATAGAAGACCAGCTCAGAGGGCCGGCTGATATCAATGGTTATGTCAGAGCTTTAAAGATGAGCTGCCGGAGTATTGAACTGGATGTCTGTGATGGCCCAGATAATGAACCCATTATTTGTAACCGCAACAACATGACATCGCCACTTGCCTTTCGAAATGTCATCGAAGTAATAAACAAATTGGCCTTCTTTGCCTCAGAATACCCTCTTATTCTGTGCTTGGGGAACCACTGCTCTGTACAGCAGCAGAAGGTGGTGGTGCAACACATGAAAAGAATCTTTGGAAACAAACTGTACACAGAGGCACCTTTATCCTCAGAAGCCTACCTCCCATCACCTGAGAAACTGAAAATGAAGATCATTGTGAAGGGAAAGAAACTGCCCTGCGGCCAGGATGTATTAGAAGGAGAGGTCACGGATGAAGATGAAGAGGCTGAAATATCCCGAAGACTGTCAGAAGACTTCTCGAGGGAACCAAAGCTGATCTGGCTCTGCAAGGAGTTGTCTGACTTGGTGTCCCTATGCAAATCTATCCAGTACAAAGACTTTGAGACGTCCATGAAATCTCAAAATTATTGGGAAATGTGCTCCTTCAGTGAGGCAGAAGCCAGTCGGATTGCAAACGAATACCCTGAAGATTTTGTTAACTACAACAAAAAGTTTCTGTCCAGGGTATATCCAAGTGCTATGAGGATAGACTCGAGTAACTTAAATCCTCAAGATTTTTGGAACTGTGGTTGCCAGATAGTGGCAATGAACTATCAGACCCCAGGGCCCATGATGGACCTACACACTGGTTGGTTTCTACAGAACGGGGGATGCGGGTATGTTCTCAGGCCTTCAGTGATGCGTGACGAGGTGTCTTACTTCAGTGCAAATACCAAGGGTATTGTTCCTGGCGTCTCCCCGCAGGTCCTACATGTCAAAATTATCAGTGGGCAGAATTTTCCAAAGCCCAAGGGTGCGTGTGCAAAAGGGGATGTCATAGACCCCTATGTCTGCATAGAAATACATGGGATTCCTGCAGACTGCACTGAACAAAGAACTAAAACTGTGCAGCAGAACAGTGATAACCCTATTTTTGATGAAAGCTTTGAGTTCCAGATCAATCTACCAGAGTTGGCCATGATCCGCTTTGTTGTTTTGGACGATGACTACATTGGGGATGAGTTCATAGGACAGTACACCATCCCACTGGAGTGCTTACAGCCCGGATACAGGCACATCCCACTGCGCTCTTTTGTTGGCGATATCATGGAGCACGTTACCCTCTTTGTTCACATTGCAATAACCAACCGAAGTGGAGGCGGGAAGGCACAGAAGCGTAGCCTCTCAGTGAGGATAGGGAAGAAGGCAAGGGAGTACACCATGCTGAGGAACACCGGTCTCAAGATTATTGATGACATCTTTAAGCTGGCAGTGCACCCGTTGCGAGAGGCCACTGACATGAGAGAAAATATGCAGGTATGAGACTTCCATTGTATGTGTTGGTGTGGCCTGAGTGTGGAAGTGAAAGTCCCAGTGTGAGCTGCTGCTAGGGCAGGCTTGCTGAAGCTAGTGGAAGCTGGTGAAACTTCAGACCCACAGCTCTTGTCAACCCATAAATGGACATTGGCAGGCTGATAGTTACAGGTGCTAGCTAACAAGCAAATGTAGGATTAGGCAGAAATGTTTTAAAAGTCAGTATGCCCTCTCCAAATATGTTTTACTGGTTGATTTTTTTCCCTGAGGAAGCAGAATTGAGGGTACATTTTAGTGTCCCCTGCCTCTGGTCCCAAATACTGTATTTCCTCGTTGGCTCTAAAAAACATGCACAAGCTTTTGTTTTGCTAATTGAGTGAGAGTTATGCTCTTAATTTTCTTTGGTGAAATACAAGGAGCAGTCAGTGAATGTGTCATTAAGATCTTGTGTACACCAAAGAAACCCACTGTGCAAAGAGCAGCATGTTTTCCTGAGTGTGTGTTGCCGCTGTTTGCCCCAGGGCTGCAGATGTTCAACATAGGCAGTGAATGCCACTTGGATTGCAGTTTCCTCCCTGCTGAATAGCTGTTTTGTCTGGGCTGGTTGAGGGCTGGCACAGACACCAGTGCCGTGTCTTGGCTCAGAAGGTCCCCTGGCACTCTGTCCCTGCACCCGTGCTGCTGCGTGCAGCAGAGCCTGCTGTGGCCAGCAGCATCAGGGCCCAGGTGCACAGCACTGTCACAAGGGCTTGGGTTGGACCTGGGTGCTTGGCAGGATGTGAAGTGGCAGCAAAGCCAAACAACAGCATCCCCAGTGCTCTCTTCTGTGGTGGGAGCGACTGGGGGTTGATTAAAGGACAGCTCAATTCTGAGCTTCAGGCACTGCCTAGAAACAAAACTGAGTTGCATTAAACAATGGGTTTTCCATAATAAATAGCTGGAATCAGCTGTAGCTATCTCCTTGGTAAAGAAAAAGAAACAGTTCATTTGTTTCTCTCAAAAACAGGAGAAAAACATGTAGCACTTCATTGACCCCACTCTTCTGGATGGAGTCTAAAGCAAATGAAATGTTGACAGCTGGAAAAGTTTACAAAATGACATAAGTTTTAAATCACTCTCAAAGGAATTGTCTCAGCATATTTTTAAGAATGGGAAACTCTTCCCAGCCTTTCCTTTCCTCAGGCCTTGAAAGTAACTAGTTGGAACTGCTGACTCCACCTTCTGTCTAGGTCAGGCACTATATATGAACTATATAAATGAAAATTCTCTGAATTTGATTCAGAAACAGTATTACTGTGCCTTCCAAGCAAAAGTTCAGTAAAAGATCATATTATGGGGAATGCTGTGTAAAGACATGTTTTTGGATTTAACTGCATGCTGTCATATTTAATTAATGAGAAAAACATAGCCAGGAATTGTCTGATTATTGGGGTTTTTTTCACCAAGTTGTGGGAGCAACATTTGCAAGGTATGGGTTGTTATAATATCTTACTTGGTTTTTGTGCATCTTGGTCACTTCTTGTACAACTCAAGAAGCTAAGTGATGGGTGCATGTCAGCTGTATATCCTCTGACCTGGTAAATAAATAAATCCTGGTGTGTCAGTTTCGTTTGACCTGTATATCCAGTATTGATTTTCTTACATGTGACCTATGGAGGAGAAAGAGTGTGTGTGTTTCTTTATGATGTGATAATGTAAGGCTGAAAACAAAGTGAGTTTTTCCTGCTTGCCTTTCCCATGGGAAATACAAGGTCTGTCAAACTTGTTCTTGCTGGAGGATGATAATGATGGGAGAACAAAGTGATTACAGCATCAAAAGCGATTGGAATCTAAGCAGTTGGGAAGAGAAATAGCATTTTAGGCTGATGTCTTAATATGCTGGGGACCAGAACTTGTCCCTGATAGGGCTGGTTTGCAATGCAAAGTAGCTGAAGAGCTGGCAGTTGGGATGCCTGAGCCTGGGAGAAAGCTGGAGCTGGCGGTAGGCTTCAGGAAAGAGAATGGGGCTGGCAGGGAATTCCTGTGTCAGCTGGAATCCCGTGGTCCGTGGAGGGCCTGGGGATGGTGAACAGCAGGATAGCACTGCCTCCCATCAGAGGGGAGAAGAGGAAAGGGCTGTCACGGTGATGGCAGCCGGGGGGACTGAGTGGTGAGCGGCCACACGTGCTGAAGTGTTTGTGTCCTTGCCCAGAACGCCATGGTGTCGGTGAAGGAGCTGTGTGGGCTGCCGCCCATCGCCAGCCTCAAGCAGTGCATCCTGACCCTGTCCTCGCGCCTCGTCACCAGCGACAACGCGCCCTCGGTGGCCCTCTGCATGAAGGACACCTTTCCTTACCTGGAGCCTCTGGGCACCGTGCCCGACGTGCAGAAAAAGGTCCTGGCAGCGTATGACCTGGTAAGCACTGCTCCCTCTGCCTTTCCCCACTGCTCGAATGAGGCTGTGCCCGCTGGCTTTCTCACACCCAAATGTTCCAGTTAAACAAATAATAAGGCTCTTCAAATGACTTGGGCTCGGTGAGTCGGCCTTCAGTCACCACAATGCCACACTGGGCTTTTTGTTATTGTTTCCTTTTTTAAACACGGTTGTGGCTAGCACAGGTTGGTGTTTGAAGAGGACTTTGTTTACAAAACTAGTGGCAATTCAGCCTGTGCTGGCACTGGTAGTCCTTGTCCTTGGGAAGCAGCAGGATCTGTGTGCCGGCCTTCGCTGGCCTCCCCGCAGCAGAGCACAAGGCCAGTAGATAGGGAGCTACAGCATGGCAGTTCCCAGGCAAAGCTGAGCCCTCCCTTTCCCTATGCTTTGCAGCAGCACTAATGTTAAGTGCTGCCCCTGTCCCTGTCAGATGCAGTCAGTGTTGCTCTTGGGGAGGGCATGGCAGTGTTGGAAAGGGAAGGTTAAAATGCCCATTTTCTTGCACAGGGAAGGAGAGGTCAGTATGGTACAGGAATGCTTGCACAAATGTAGAGACACGAGCTGGAATCATTCCAGATGAGTGCTGCTGCTCGTTGTATGACATATGTCACTGCTGTGGGTGACTGAGCAACAGCTGTGCGTGACTTCCAGCAGCAGAAGTTGCTGTCACACTGTGCCTCTTGGGCCGTGGGGGTGCCCCGCTGCTTCCCAACCTTTTTGGCAGTGTGCAGCTACTGATAGCAAGAGGCACAGTTCTGCCAGGCCTGACTGAAATAGTGCACTGTGGCAGCCAGGCTGGATCACCACTCATGGTCAGAGGACAGCAGTTTTTTCTGCAGTTTGTGCTCATAAGAAATAAAATGGTGAATAATGCTGGGAGTATCGAATTGTTTCCAGAGACCCCGATGGGTTGCAAAGAGTAGTCACAGCTTTGACCAACTATTCAATGTGCCAAATGCCCACCTCCCTCCCATCTCTTTTTTTGCCTTTATAAAACACTTTTCAAGGGAAAATCTTCTTGTGGGGTGGGAGAAGACACTGATGTTGATTAAAACAGAAATACTAAAAGTACTCTTAAATAACCCCTGGGTTCCTTCCAGAATAGTTTCTAGTACTTGGAAGTGATTAAGTTATGGTAATAAAATGCCAGCTGTAACAATACCAGAACAAGGATTTGCAAATCCAGTTGATTGCCTTATTTTAGATGGAATCTTTCTGGGGTAGATTTGCTACATGGTCTCATGTCTTTGTGACAGAGCAAATACCACATTAATAAGAGATTTTTCTGTCTTTGGAGGCCTGCTTAATGGAGTTTTACCAAAATGAACGTGTCATCTCTTATCTTTGTAATTATATAGTGAAGAGTACACATGGGACTTTTCAAGGCCTCCTTGTACTTTGGAAACAGTTTTTCAATTTAAATAGGTGAAAGGCCTCTTTTGGATGTAGACAGAAACACTTGTATAACTGTTTTAAATAATGGTTGTTCTCACATTTGTCTCCGATGGGGGAAAATGTAACTTGAATGTCAAGAGAGCGTGCAAACAGTTCAAAATCAGAGAGAGAGGAAGGGAGTTATGCCTTGCCTATGCAAGGATTGATTTGAGATATAATTCTGTTAAGGAGAACGTGATACTTTTTTTTTTACCCTCTTTGGCTGTGACTGCCTCTTTTTTTAAAACTATTCACTTCTGAAAAAGAAAGTGCCTCTTGGGCCGTGGGGGTGCCCAAGTGGTTTTGCCCGTGGGGGATTTAATAAGTGGTTTTGCTACATTTTGGGTCTTTGCCTTTTGAGACAATGCCAGCAGCAGAATATTGAAATCTATTTAGCCTTTTCTGTGTTTGAATAAATGAACTGTCTCTATCAATCTTGATATTTGAAATCACAGTCTGGGAAGGGGTTTGCATTTTCAATGTTGACAAGGGGCTTCTCCTTGCTGTATAATAACTTCATATAATCCGGTGTGTGTTTCTTTTTAATATTTTTTGTGCAAATGAGAACACAAGGAGATGTTGGTGGAAAGTAATATAAAATATTTTAGCTTATTTATTGATTTTAATTCAAGATATGCTACAGTTCAGCCTTTTATATTGTTGATAAATATGACTTCAAGGAACTGGATCCACAAGTGCTTGCTGCATGTCTCTTCACTTCAAAGCGCTTTTCGAATGAAAAGGCCTAAGAGCATTTTTAAATGCATAAAATAAAATCTGTTTATATTGGCTTGTCTCTTGTATGAACAGGCTATACTTCTTAATTCCTTTTACAGTCAAATGGAAAAAAGTTTGACCCTAAATCTCATAGTGTGACTGCAGGTCTGCCCCACTCACTGGGCCCCACAGCACAGGGAGTTTGAGTGCTGGGCAAGCAGCAGCTTGAGTGCTGCTGCTCTGAAAACACTACATGTGCCACATTCTTTGAAAAGCCTGCTTTGAAAATAATTTCTGATAAAAACGGCCCTAATGTGTTAGAATTTTTCCCCCTTACAGAAAATTGCCAACTGAATATACCTTTTTATTTTACCACAGAAAGTATAGACTCTGCCTGTGTGCTTAATGGGGCATAAACAGGGCTGAGGGTCCAAGGAAATGGAGGTGCAAGTGCTCAGAAACCTGCCACAATGATCTGGAAAACAATTAACTGTCTGTTCCCTCCTGCTCAGCCTTTGTCAGCTGTGAGATAGACAAAGACCCATTTGTGTTTTGTTTTTTTTTCCTGGGCAATTTTTACCATTGTGCTCTGCATTAAATATTTCCTTTTGAGAGAGACTTTATTAGAATAAAATTTAATGTGCTTTGTTTAAGGAACCGGAACAGTTTTTCAGGACTGTGTTTCCCTCATTTTATGGAGGCATTGCAGTGGTTTAGTGGAGCTGTACTGTTGGCCATGTCTCATATATGAAGAGGCTGGGTTGATAACTGATAGTAATGGGTTGTATAGGAATTTCTGCAGAGGAGAGGAGGGAATAGGATTTGCCAAAATTAAGAAAATAAGGTGGACTGTTGACTATACACAGCGATTTTGAAAAGTGTGTCAATGATCAGAAATACAGTGTAGAATGGGTAATTTCAATTTACAGCTTTAGTTGATTCTGTACATAGAGCGTGCTGAATGGATTCTGGTCATGCTGTCATTGCTTCCCACACGCACATCCTAGGATAGTGTACTCTGCCACTTTTAGAGTTGTTCTTCAGAGCTTTCCTTTCCCATGAGGAAGGGCTCTCACTCTGCCTCTTCCTGTGTCCTCCCCCTTGGTGGTTGCTCAGGTGGGCAGCATGTGCAGTGTGCCTCACAACCTGTCAAATTAATGCTGGTGCTCTTTGATCACACCTAAAAAGGAGTTACTCCATGTGAAGAGAAGGGATGGGGCCCAGCTGGACCTGACAGATGGTTGAATTATTCATTGCAAACAGTTATCCTGTGAAGTTAGGATTTTTTTTGGTTGAGAATTGTTTGGAAACAGATTGTGGTTACTGTGTCTGCACGATATATTCATGTGCTGATGCAAGTATGCATGAAGTCAGGGGCACTTGTGCACTTTGCATTTCGGTTATTGGCTAAGCGTTATTTTCCTCCAAGATCAAATTATTGAATAATTTGAAAATCAAAAGCAATAAACTAGTGATAATAAATGTTCTTGGTTTTACCCAGTCTCCTGGGTCATATGTATATAGAAATTTTTCCAAGAAAAATGAGACATCCAAGTTATCTTTATGTGTTTTCAAATCGTGAATAACAAGAAGTGTAAAAAAGATTGAATAATGAAGCTATTTGTTATATAAACTCACATTGACATTCATGTTTTTCTCTGTATTCAAGCCTTATCTTGCTGTGTTGAAGCAGTTATGGAAGGACAGGGTGGCTGCAGGTACTGCTAAGAGATGCAGGGTAGTTAAGAACATCTTGGCAAACATGGAGATGGATTTTGGATTTTTGAGAGGGCAAGAAGCATCTATGAGGTTGCTGGGAAATAAGAAGAGGTATTTTAATGGCAATGGTTTTGTTGACATGGGTATAGGTCCATGCATGCTAGCAGAGGTCTGCTGAAGTGTGTGTGAGGTGAACTGCTCTTTGTCTGCTGTTCTTTCATATTCAGTCTTTTTGGGTTTGTCTTGGTGCAGGTACAACTACATTCCCAAGAAGAAAATCCTTTTTCCCAATTATTATGTAAATGCAAAATGACTAAGTAGATTTTTTGTGAGTTTTTTCACTGAAATTCATACCTCAGCTGGGATATAGTCATCCCCAGAGGAGCATTTTCACAATTCTCTAAGCAGTTGAAGACAAGGGATATTGCAGAGCAGAACATCCACTGCCAAAGGAGTGTCATAATTCACTGATGTCACACACAGCCCAGCACATGGACATTGTCTTGAATTTGTATTTGTTTTAAAGAATTTTCCATCCAAAATTGGACATAAACTGGGAAAGTTAGTTTCTTTTTCCACTTCTTATTAAGGAAAGTCCTGTTTCTTTCTGTGCTTCTTACAATTCTCTCACCCACTGCTCTCAAAGTTTCTTGCTCTGATTGCCCGTGTCCATTAGTCACTTCTAAAACAGAACCAGAAAAGAATCAAATCAGAACTTCCCTGAGAAGGGAAGTTCCAGTTGGATACTTCAGTTACACTGTTTTAGCATAAGCATATTGAAAACTGACCTCTTTCTTTTCCTCCACTGCTCCTGCTGTTCTGTAGAGGACTGGTCTTTGTGCACAGATCACATCCTGCAACAATGATTCCATATTTTCCCAGAAATACTTCTAACTGAAAACAGGAAGTTGGAATTTAAGGTGAATTTTATGCAGTTTCTTCTCTACTTTGAGTCAATAAGGTATTTCAGATGTTTCCAGTTTATGTAAACATCCTTGATAGCTCTTCCTCATGCTGGGCTGCTGCAGGAGAAGGCTCAGATACTGAAATCTGTCTTGAACTATACTGGGACAGAGACAAGGTGAGGGACAGCAAGGTGGCCAGCAGCTTTCTTTCCCATGTCCTGGCACTGCATGTCCATCTTTCTTTTCTTGCAAAACTTGCTGACACACAGTTGATGGCCTGGTTGTTTCTTGTCCCAGATGTGTACAAGAAATACTCAATGCTAAAGGGAATTCTCTTCAAATTTTCATGAGCTCAGTTTTCTCTTCAGCTGTTTTTTGAATTGATTGTGTTTTTGTAACCTCTTTTATTTTTGATTGGTGGTGGGTTTGGTTTGTTTTTGAGGGTTTTTTGTTTTGGTTTTTTTTTTTTTTTTGCTTGGTTGGTTGGGGTTTTTTTGGGTTTTTTTTGCAAAACTCTTCATTGTCAATGAAAGGCATAGAAAATTGGGACAATGGCCATGAGGAGACACCTAAGAGAAAGCTTCCTTGTAGTCTGATGTTCAGTCAATTTCAGTTTTAAATGTTGGAATATTTATGAGAGGTTTCCTTGAACTGTTCATTTTTTCTCATTTATCTTTCCAGCAGGAGCAGTACTTTAATTTGCCACCAGGAGCTTTTCCTCTCTTTTTTTTTCTTCTTTTGGTGAGACTGCTGTGTTAATTTCCTCTCTCCTTTTCAATTTATAGAATAATTCACAATGAAAAGAAGAAATTGGTCTTTAGCACAAGAGTTCATTAAAGTAAAAAGAACATTCTTTTGTTCAGTTTGTACTGATCCTGTGATTAAACTGCCCTTAGTACAGGCAATAAATAACCCTGTTCATTTCATGTGAGTAATATGATGCCCTCAGTATTAAGATATTTTAAATTTCACTTAAATTTTATTTAGTTTAACAGAAGTGACAAAGTAAAGCATTGTTCTTTGTGTGAAGCACTGGGATTTAAAATTTGATATTCTATGCTATTCTTAGATGGTAGAGTGAGACAGGTCAGTTACGTTTTCAGCCCTTGGTCTGTTTCAATTCCTGGGTCTCATATACAGGATAAGGAGAGAACTCCTGGGTTTGTGCCAGCTCCTGCTTCCCATACTTTTTTTGAGAATCCACCATGATTGTTACAGAGAGCTTCAGGTGGATTGAGATGAATCAAGTTTATACTTCTTCTCTATACCAGAATCAGGTTTTGTGTGCTTTCATTCTTGTTTTTGTCCAATTTCCTCCTCAGCTCTCCAGTTATGTTAAACACATCAATCAGTAAAGTTTATCACTACCTTTCTGCCATGGAAAATGCAGGTTATTTCAAGAAATCCTGCCAGCTTCAGCAGCTGTAAAAATTTCCTCCCTCCGAGTGGGCCCAGATACCAACATCCATGCTCTAAAGGTTGCTTTTCATTCAATGTCACTTGGATGGTAATCCCTTGAAGCTCAGCATCCAGGAGTTAACACACTCTGGTGGAACACAGGAGTCCCGAGAGAGGGGGACATCTCTTGCTCTGTGAGAGTCACTCATGGAAGCGAGCTGCCATTTGGGAGCTGACATTAAACAGCATCCTGATGGGCTCCAGCCAGATGGCTGGGACTGCCCAGCTGCCTGGAGGGCTGCTCACTGCATATCTGAGCAGAGCAAAGATGCATGGAAATTCCTGCTGCAAACATCAGAAAGCTCACTCTCCACTTTTGAGATAGGTTGGTGGATTTCAATATATTACTGGTAAAAGTGGGCTTGAAAATCTCAGGCTGTCCTGTATGAGGTTACCTTCCCAGCAGAAGATCTCACAGCCTTTCTTGTTGTGTTTTTAAGGCATCTGGTTCTTGTCCCTTCTAGAAGAAGTAGGTGACATCCTTGAGCAGGGTTTCAGATGTGATGGCAGCTGAAAAAGCAGGGAATGATTCCAACTGGGAAATCATGGACTGATTTCAAAACTAGTGACAAAAAAGGAACAGTGTATCTAGATGCCATGCCCCTATGCTATAAATTTATTCTTGGATAGCAGTTACTTGCCTGTTACACTCTTGACTGAATCAGTCTGTTCTAACAAGTGAACACCCAGGCTGTGTCCTTGCCCTGTCCTGTTGTTGCCATCTTTTACAGCAGCATTAGGAAGCAGGATCTTGTGCCCCCTGAAACTGCACATGCAGCTCTTGCTGGGGGCAGAGTCTGGTCTGTCATGGAGACATATAGGGTCCTGCACACTGTGTTATCAGAGCTGGTAAAGGTGCCATAGGCCAGCCAAAATCTTACCTCGTAACTGGCTTTTGGGTCCTATTATTTCTACCTAGTGCATTATATCCTAAAGAGTGTGTGAGGGAGGATGCCAGGTGATGAACTGAGGTTGCCTTTTAACCCTAGTTACCGAGCTGAGGAACTCTGAAACCACTTTCAGGATCTTTCATGGGCCGAAAGCTGCTTATTTTTGTCAAGATTACTGCAGATAGGAAGATGGGAACAGGTTAAATTCTGCTGCATGATCTGTTTCTAATTGTTTGTTCTTGCTGAACTGAAGGTAGTGAGACTTTGATGTTAGCATCAAAGGAGTAGAGGATTGCTCTACCTACTCTGCAGTAAGGGAAAATTGACATCCTGGTGCTACTTTGCTCTTAAAAAATGAATATAATACCTTCATGTCTGAGAATGCTTAAACAGGCAAACCAGAAACTCCTGGGAGTAGGCCCAGTAGTTGCATGATTCTCGAGCCTGCTTCTTTTGTGCGTGGTGGGATAATTTCCTGTGGCTCTGTATATACATAAGTATGTGTGTATGTATGCATGTGTGTATGTAGGAACCTCACAAGTCACATTCTGCTTGTGGGATCTGAGCACGGGAGAGTCTGACACATGGGATGTCCTGTACCAGCTTGGCTGCAGCTGACCTCACAGGGCAAACCTTGCTGCTGGGTAGGAAGTGCAGGCACAGACCCACTTGGGACCCAAGCCCAAGGTGATGTCTACATGGAGATGCTGGGATCTCCTGGCTGAACTGGGCAGTGCAGGCACTGCCTCACAGGCCCCAGCTCTGCATGTGTAAGTGGTGCACATTTGGCCTCTGGCTGCCTCTCCAGTGACTTGCAGGATTTTTGGGATTTGTACTGCGTTCACTGCTCAACCTTTGGGATTTGTAGCTGTCAGCTGAATGGCTCCTTCAGCACAAAAGGATAGTGTGCTGTGGTACAGAAAAGCCAGAGAGTGGGTAGAAATTGTCATTTCTTTCTAGATGACAAGGGAAAATATCAAAGAGCAAAAGAATCAATGTGATGCATGAACAAGTAAGTAATAAGAATGAAAGGCAAAGGACACTATTGAAAGTAATTTAAATCTCAGGCATATCCACTGGGCATGTTCTGTTAAAAAACAATTTTGCACTCTCTAGGTATATCAGGCTTTTTTCACTCTGCCTGTGAAGCTGATAATGGATTTTGTTTTCCATGTGTTGTTTTTTATATCAAAGGAAAGGCATCGGTATTTTTGGTAAATGCAGCCTTAGTGCATTTAATTAGAAATGAAGATGAGATGAGAAGCAAAATTTGGATCTAAATTCCTTCAGAATCTGGAACTTTGAGTGTGACAAGTGGAAGTGTCTCTCATTCCTTGTGTCTAATTAAAACAGTAAGATGTGCTAATTTGCAAGTGTTAATTTATTACTGTTATGCTGTCTTCCACTAAAACCATCAAAACCTACTACTTGGGTTTTCATATTTAGCGTATTTGAAAGCAGGGAGGCTTTTAGCAGTTGCTGCATTTTGGCAAAGCTTTCAGGTGGTGATTTGTCTAATTTCAGGGTGTAACTTTAGGCAGTCACTCTTGAGTTTGCTTCCTTTCTAATTGGCACTGCTCTCGTGCTGTTTGGGTTTGATTGAGGTTTGTGGATATCCCAGGACAGTGAGGTTATTCTCAGGCACAGTTTGTCAAACAGCATGTTCTTGCCTTCCGTAACAGATGTATGTGCCACCTTTTGCAATTTCACAAAACAGAACAATGGAACAATATTCTTGTCTGCCTGGGCTTCTGAGAAGTTTTGGAGGCTTGTAACCATCAAAGGAGAATAGTATGTGCATGTAGGGAGGCTCAGGAAACTTGTCAGGTAATGGACTCTTCATTTTGCTGTTAATGGGCTATTTTAGGAAGATTTCTAAGTAGGGAGGTGTCTTGAAACTTGTGAGTAAGCTTGTTGAAACTGCTGCTTTTGGTTTGTTTGGTTTTAGGTGGATTTTTTTGTTTTGTTTTGATTTTTTGTTTTGTCTTTTCTGTTAAACTTCAACAGAAATATTGAGGATAGGATAGGATTTGGATCTCAGTTTCTCAGAGGAGAAACTCAACAACTGCTATAGGTGTCTGAACTGTTGCATAGAATAAAATCCAGCACAGGCTTAAATACCTCTGGAAATCAGCTCTATTCAACACTTGGTAACATTTTTAAAAACCACCTATGTTGAGGATTATACTTACTTCCCCTTTTAAGAAAACACCAGTTAGAAAGGCTTAGTTGAACGCAGAATGAAGTTTGTCTGCTAAATCTGTTTTCTTCTGGAATCACTTGTGTTTCCTTCATACTGTTTGCAGTGGTGTCTCACGGATGTAAAACAACTGTCCATTAACTTTTGGAGCAAAACATTTTCAGAGCAACTGATACTTAGCTTGATACAGATCTGAGAGGCCCCCATAGGAAGGAAGGATCCAATATTTATATTGCTCTCAGAGCAAACCTCCTCTCCAGTTTCAACCTTTGTACTTTCTGTATGTTAGATGTTGCAGGAAACCCTGGTAATGCTGATTTTTTTCCTTTTTTTTTTTTTTGACAGATGATTCAAGAGAGCAGGGTTCTTATTGAGACAGCAGACACCACTCATGACAAGATTGTTCAGTGCCAGAAAGCAGGTAATCCATTTATAGTGAGCAGTTCTGGGTGGAAGATGGGAAATAATGTGCCATAATTTACTTACAGTTTGTGACTAATATAGCATTTTTCACCTGGATGTAAGTGAGCATTTTGATCTTTCTCTGGCATGCTCTACCCTCCTGAAGGCTCATCTTCCAATAGCAATGCAGGAGTTGGATCAGACAAAAATACTCAGCTTTCACCTTAGAAGTTATTTCTCCATCTGCTCTACAGCTCTGAACTGTCTGACAGCATTTAAATTAGTCAAATGAACCAAAAAGGCACTAAAAAGAGAGGGGTGAGAAGGCATGGTGCCTTTACTGAGTGCATTCTCAAGCTCAGTTTTCCCTTTGAACACAGAGCAGGCAAGAGGTTTTTATACCCACAGGACCATAACAATTATAAATACTATTGTTTCTGATGGGCATTTTTGAATTTGGCAAGTGATGCAGGCTATAGCCATCTCCTTCTATGAAATGTAAATAATGAATGAAACTGCTGTCTTGTAGTTAATACTTTAATTCATTTTTTTGATTAGGAGAAACTGGAAGCAGTAGCATTTAACTGATTTTATGTGGTGCAAGAGCAGGATGGAACCCAGTCTCTGCTCTTCAGCCATGCTGGCATTGTGGTAGCAAAGGGACAAGAGGCAAGTGGCCATGTCTGGCTGGAGGTCATGGGCCTCATCATTGTGACATGC
Source organism: Agelaius tricolor (assembly GCF_023055355.1). Classification (NCBI taxonomy): domain Eukaryota; kingdom Metazoa; phylum Chordata; class Aves; order Passeriformes; family Icteridae; genus Agelaius; species Agelaius tricolor. The sequence continues at coordinate 8,385,742 of NW_027269270.1, forward strand.
CTTGGGTTCTGTGGATCTCCATAAGCAGCATAAAATTCCTCTGCCCAAGCCTTTATTGTGTGCAGAGGGTTAAGGAGAGGGACCTTAACAAGGAAATGCAGCACCAGGAGCGTCTCTAGAAGGTAAAATTTAGGAGCAATACTTAGCACTGAGCTATGTAGGCTCTCAGCAATATTTTTCTGCTGAGCTTGATCTGCGCAGAGAGATGAACCTATGACATTTGCCTGGGCACTGGAGTATTTGTGAGCAGGAGATGTCTATGGAAAATACCATGCAGTAGCATGCCACCACACTGATTTCCAGAGTTCCATGCAGTTTCCCTCTCCTCCCTTTCCCCTGGAAAAAAAAAAAAAATCAAGTGTGTTTGGTTTGCTGCTCCATCTTCTTGTATTTTCATTTCTGTTTGCTCTATTAGCCTTAAAATTTCTGATTGAGAAGGCAACTGGAGAGATAAGAAGTGCTTCTCTGAAGCCATGGGATTTAGAAAGGAAAGGACTAAGAGAGAGATATCTCTCCCTGTGCTCATTTGCCAGTTAGTTTGTTGCAAATGTTACCTAGGCAAATTTTTATCTAACACTTTAAATGTGGTGAGATGAAGCACTCAAAATTAAGAGGTGTCAGAGGTATAATTGCCTGTGACATTGTCCTTTACCTCACCCCAGTGCTGCTTCCTTTGAACATGTGTTGCACCAGACCTCTGCTTTATAGCCTGTTTTGGTCTGGGTTCCGTGTGCCTCAGGGTCCTGCTGGCTCTCCCAGGCTGGTTCTTGTGTGACTGGTTTTTTATTGTTGTTTTTTTTTTTTTTTTTTTTTTTAATGTGCAGGCTCAGCCAATGCACAGGGGTCAGCACCAGCCTGGAGGACTGGCTCTGCAAAAGCTTTAGCTGGTGTTGCTACCTGCAGCCTAACAAATGTTTGTGGCTCCCTCTTTCTGGAGCAGTGCTGTGTCCATGTTACAGGTGGAGAAGTGAGGTCCAGAGGGAAGAATAACTAAAAGGATGCTGCATGAAGGCAGGGCTGTCCACGTAGAGCTAAGATCCATTAGCCACCTTATGTTTCCCCAGGACAAAGCAAGTAATTTGAAGATTTTCTTTTACTAATTGAAGGATTTATAAGTCAGTTGGCATGAGGCACACCCACAAGGAAATCTTGCTCGGGGTGCAGTTATTTAGACAGTTTTCCAAAGGATGTACTGCAGGAACTCTGTTAGCCTTGACATGCAAAGCCTGTGAGTTGGTGAAGGTTTGGAATATAAACAATAGAGAAATCTTGCATTGTGTAAGGGTGAACAGCCTCAGGGTTATTGAGCTCCTGGAGTTGGTGCATAGGAAGGAAAACCAATTTTGGTCTTCCAGGAGTGCTTTGGGCAAGCTGTGCTGAGTGCAAGCCTGCCTTGGACTCTCCTTCAGCCACCTGCCAAGCTGCCTCTGCATCTGCACTGTACAGATGTTCTCTCCATTGGCATTTCTTTGATGTCATTTCAATGAAGCTCAAACTCGCCAGTGACATTTATCCTAAAGTGTTAAGAGAGGGAGAGCTATGAAACAACTGCAGGTGGAGCTTGGTTGTTCAGCCAGGATAGGCTTCAGATACTTTGGAATTATTTAGTGCCAGTTTGGCCTTTGTAAGCTACAGATTAAGGGAACACAAGCAGCTCTTTTCAATTTTGTCTCTCAATCCATACCAGACTCAGAGAAGTGGTTGCATACACTATGCAGATCTTGTGAAATTGGTGGGCTAATTGGATACATTAAGATTTTTAACTTACTCCCAGATTTCCCAAATTTTTGTATCCAGCAACATATCTGCAGATATTTGCCACAGAAACTAGCAATGAAATGCAAGAGGGCTGTGGTTGAAGTCTCAGTTCTCCATGCTGCAGGAGTCACAGTCCTGTGATTAGAATTAGGTGCTTCTGATGTAATTTATCATTGTGGAGTGCAAGGGCTTTTCTGTATCACTGATTAAGATTAATGAGGAGATGTGCATTGGAGCCTGCATTTGCTGTGCTGAACAGGTATCTTCCACATATGTCAGACAGCCTTCCAAGGTGCAAAGTCATCAACTCAAGGAGAGTGACAAGCCTTTTGTCACAGTATTGGCAGCAGTGCAGGCTGCAGGCAGAAGTGCTGGAGGAGTGTCTGTGCAGGGACCAGTGCCTGTGTGGAACCCCAGCACTGGCAAGGAGAGCCACAAACCAAGTGGAAGCACAGCCCCAAAACTGTACATGGCACCTTTATTCTGGAAAATGTTCTCCCAGGATGGAGTAATAAAAAGAAAAGGAAGGGGGGAAAGCACAGAAGGAGGTTGTAGGATGTCCCAGCAACAAGACTGAAAATGCTCACTCAACATTTTTTATGGGAAAATCAATTGTGCATTGAGTGATGTGGCAATCTGTGTTTTTAGGAATGGAATTCCATGAAGAGCTTCATAACCTTGGGACAAAAGAAGGTTTGAAAGGAAGAAAATTAAGCAAAGCCATTGAGAGTTTTGCATGGAATATCACAGTGCTGAAGGTAAGCACAGAAAGTACCACCTCCTGTCTCATATTAGCTTTATAAGTAAACCTTTGCTCTTTTAGCTCCTCTGTTTGTACATCTTACTAATTCTGAAGACGCATTGTCCTTTTTTTAATGGCAAGTATCAATTACCCCCACTTACTGATATTTATCAAATATATCAATTACACCTCTGATTTGAAAGCTGTGAAGGGAATTTATCTAAGCCTTGAACAGAAGAGGAAAGATTGCTTATGGTTTGTATGATCAGGGACATGGGTATGGTTGTCTGTTCTGCCCCATGCACCCTGAAAGTGACCTGTTTGAGGTCACTGTGTGTCAAATACTTCTTTTGTAAAATGAGAACTGGAGCATCTCTTTGGAAGGGACATGAGGCGGAGAGGCTGTCAAGAAAAAACACGAGGAATATTGTACATCCTGCAGGAGTATGTTTCCAAAGTGGAGTGCTGTCCAAACAGCCAAAAGGGGATTTTCACCCCTTCATGGTGGCTGTGCAGGGACATTCCACGGGGTGAAGTTGTTACTCACTGGGCTTTAGCCACTGGCTTAGCACCAACCAGCCACAAATTGTCATGGTAGCTGTGTGACTGAGCCAGGGTGAAAACAGCTAGGGATTGCCGGGGATGGAAAGAGGAGAGGATTTGGTGGAGCTGCAGCACAAGGAGAGGGCCTGAGCCAAGTATTCAGGTTGTTAACATTCAACTCACACCTTTCACAGCCTCATTTCCCACCTTGCTCTGATGGATCACACTTCCCTTCACTTTGTCCCAGCTGCTCCCTTCCCTCCAGCTCCCAGGCTGCCCTGTCTGGCAGCTTTTTCCTGTGACCTCCCAGTGCCTTTCCCTTTGCTGAAGTCCCAGAGCAAACCAGTTCATGAAAGGGAATTTTCACTAAGTTCCTCATCAAATATACCCCTAAATGTAGCATGCAACAGCAGTAGGACAGGTATGCATCACCACTGTGTACTGAGAAGAGCCCTTAACATGCCTTGAGCAGGAGAAGAAAAAAAGGAATTGGGGAGAGAGAGGCTGAAGGGCAGAAGTATGTGGGAGAGGCCATTAGTGGTAAAGAAGGGTTAGAGAAGACCTGGAGGACCTGGGGTTTCCTGCATACCTTGATTCACCATGAGAGAGTGGAAAAGTGAGGAATGGAGTCAGTGTCAGCTCAGTTAATGGGATCTCTCATGAAGAGAAAAGTCAACCAGTTCAAAGTTATAGACTTAAATGGATAACCTATTCCACACAGAGCAATTGAGGTTGGTAGCTAGAGTTGTCACCTGCTCCTGCCCCCAAAGCAAACTAGGCGGTTCTGAACATTAATCTGAATACCTTTTGCTGTGTTAGGTAAAATAAATGTCTAATGGTCAGAGTTGCTCTAAATGTTTTGATTTTTTAAATGTTTGTCAAATATGAAGTTTGCACCTCTGAGGGTGACCTATGATTAATGAATGTACAAGTAGGGTATCAAAGAAACAGTTTCCATGGAAAATAATTGCTGCCTAGAACATATTGTCAACTTAGTTAAAAGAGCTTTTAAAAAGATCTAGTTAAGGTCAAGGAATAATTTACTTGTTTCATTTGTAAGCCACAACTTTTTTTTTGTTCCTTTCTCACACAATAAAATATTAACAGAGTTTGTGACAACCATTCATGAAATGCACATGACACATCTTTTCATTCTGACTGAAGTCCAATTCAGGGATGACATTAGAAAACTGGGAATGAAGTTGGGCCTTGGGTGTGTGATATGAAACTATCAGTAATTGTTGTTTCATATTTTTTTCTTTTTTCCCTTAAAAACAGTGTGACCCTGCCCAAAACAAACCTGCATCTCCTCTTTAGCACTGAGTCCTCTCAGTGCTGGTGAGAGCCACTCAGGAGGATTTGGTGGGAAGGGACCAGCAGCCCTGCCCCATCCAAGCCGTAGGTGTCCTCCCCGTGTCCAGTGGCAGGGTGGACATCACAAATACATTTCACTTGATGTTGTTATAGGGTTGTAAGGCAAGGAAAAACATACTCCATAACATCTCACAAATGCATCAGCTGCATTAGGTGAGGGGAGTGAATGGCTGGTGAGAGAAAGCCTCTCTGTGTGCTCAGGGTTGTTGGAGGCAATTGCATCACGTGGCAGGAGTCAGTTTGTGTGAGGTGCCTGGGAGCAATAGCAGGTATTATGTTGTTCTGGTGCTGTGAAATGATTAATAGTCTTTTCCTAGGCTAGTGAAGCCAAGGCATATTTAATTCATGTGTTTCTTTATAAAGACTCATTGCAGTAGGTAAGCTTTGAATAAAAGAGGAGATGCAATAAGAAATTGCTACTGGCAAAATCATTAAATAGCTACAGACTGCAAGATTAAAGTGTATTTTATAAAAATCCCAACTGTGGTCATTTGTCATGTTTAAAAATGCCCTGGGGTACTTTTTAGAGGTGAATCAAAATAGTATGTCAATTTCTTCCTTAGTTTATATAAACTTAATTACATATTAGTAATACCCACTATAAGGACAAACTGTTTGCCAGAAGGTGAAATTGTAACTAAAAGAATGGATGTTATAACTTGGTGACAGTCTAACCAGTCAGCTTTGACATTATTATTTATAAAATGTCACATCTTCCTCTTTTGGTTCCATGCTGTGTAGAACACTGTCAGGTTCACAGTCAGTAATGCTGAGAGGCATAACTCAAGTACACTAGACAGAAGAATCATGCTCTTACAGCAATATTACAGGAATAGTTTAAATTTAGTTTCACTTTTATTTCCATGCAGCACCAGCTCTGTCTCTTTGTTTTCCTCTCTGTATTTGACTGCCAGTAGAATACAAAGGTAGTGAACTTGTGTTAACCCCCTCACAGAGACCATGGTGTTAGGAACCCTTAATTTCACCCTATGAGGCACACAAAGCTACTCAGTTCAGCTGAGGCAATTGTTCTGGTGTGATCCTCCCTTGTCACAGAAGGTCATTATCAATTTTCATAAGGTATTTCATGTTTTTAAAGCAGGTGGCTCCCCCTTTCCCAGAGCAGAGGCTTTATGTGGTTGCATGGGCTCGTGTTTGTTTCTCCCCATATGCTGGTGCTTCTCCTGCCTGCCTGGCAGGGCCACCTCTGCTCTGGTTCCTGGGGCTGCTTCTGCAGTGAGCTCCTCCTGCCTGTGCTGGGAGAGAGGGGAGCACCAGAGCCTGGAAGGCAGAAGCTGAGAAGCCTCCTTGAGGCAGTTCTGATGAGTCCTGAGAGCAGGGATATAACCCCTGCCCTCAGTGCCGCTGTGGAGTGCTGGGTGCTTTTCAGGTCAGGTACATGTGGGTGATGTCCTGCAGAGCCAGGTTGGGTCTGCTTCTGTCCTTCTCAGCACAGGACAGAGCCAGCTGCCACCTCTCCTGGGGCTCTTCAGCCCACTTGGTCTGCCTCTCACATGGGATATTGTACCAAGCATTTTGCAGTAACTGAGGCACTCTTAGCATCTGTCACATGAGCAAACCACTGGCTCAGTGACTGCTATATGAGGTTTTGAGAATGTTTGAGGGGAAAAAAGTTGTAGCCTGCAAAACTACTCTCCTTGCTGAGGAAAAACTGTCACAGACTGCCAGGAGGTGTTCACTCAAGCAAAGAAGTTGGGATCTGCCTGAGTCCCAAGAGCCTGGCAAGTAAGTCAAACAAAGTTTGAGTATGTTGACTGTGATTCAGATTAACTGCTCTCATGCAGACATGCTTTGACAGCCTGCAGACAGATTTTTCTGGGCTCTTTGTGCTTTGGTGGGTCAGCACATACAAAGTCTAGAAACAATACCAAGAGGTACTTGTATGTTGATGGTAAATATCCAGATAGTTAATATGCCAACATGCCTGCTTATCTAAAGACAAAACATGGGGAAAAGAAGATAAAAGTGGTGTTTACTGTTTTGGTCTTCTGCTGAAGGGCAAAAGACTCAAATGTTTGATTCTAGTCTGCTCTGAAATGCGCATGTGTTTTTAAATCTTTTTTCTCCCCATGATAAGATTTTGTTCCTGCTGTCTTAAGTCTGTTCTGTCTGACTAGGACTCCAACTATTAGTGCATGACACAAGACATCAAGTGGTTACATTTTCAGGGCTTGTTTCAGCTCTCATCCATGAGGGTATCTGTTAATTATCCTGCTGCTGATTACTATATCAAGAGAAGTCTGTCAAATGCAGAAGGATACAATTATTAAATTGCTAATACAGTTCTCTCTTTAGGGGAGGCCTCCACAATTTTATGATGTGGCTGTGATCAATGTTAGCTCTAGTGTATGTGATTATATGCAGCAGAACTGTGCAGAAATGGCACTTTTGCAGGATGATGCCCTTTAGTTGCCTGGGAGACCTGCAGCATCCCAGACCCCTCACTTGGGTGGCAGAGCCCCAAAGTGAACACTTTAAGGCTACTTGCAGAGATAAAAAGGAGATTTCTGACAGATGTACGTACAGGCTGCCTGCCCTCACCTAAACTGATGCGAATTTATCATCACTATAAGGTATCTGTTTTCTTTTTGAAGAAAAACTACTCGTCAGATAGTGATATTGATATTCTAAAGCACCTTAAACACAGAGTTTCTGATGATCTTTGGAAGAACTAGGTCCATTCCCAGCCTTAATTTAAGGATTATTATCATGCACTATGGAAGTGTTTTTGAATGGATACTTTATGGTATTATAAAATCTTGAGACATTTATATGGGTCTTTTCATATCAGTCCTTTTTCCTGCAGTTAGCCATGAACCATGGCTTTTTTCCTTAGCAGGCTGCAGGGTGGACAGCAGAGCAGCACAGCAGAATTGTAGGAGCCTTATATGTAGTTAAGCACAATGGTAACAATCTCTTCTGCCACATATTATTTATTGTTGCTAAAGGATTTGCATGACAATTTATGCTATCTAGATCTCAAGTGAGAGCATGATGGATTCATGAGTCCCCACAAAGCTGCTGTATTCTATGTACATACATTTTATTCACTCTAAGTGTCACTTAGGCTTTCCTCTCACCCCCAAAAACTCCTGAAACCATATCTCCCTTTTTTTCCTGCCATATCTCTGTGGACATAAGTACATTGGTGCTCAATTTGTGAAATGTCAAAAATAGATTAAATATAAGCCATAGTGTCTTAGCAACAAATTCTTGTTATTTGCTGTCATCTTCTGATGGTGATAGTCCAGCAGGAGCAGTAGGCAGGAGTGCTTTGTGTGGCTTGGAGCTGTGTTTTTCCATATCAACTCACCTCATGTCTATTCATACCCAGATAAATGTGTTTTGAATGTGCTTACCCCAAAGGCCCTTTTTCCAGAGAGACTAAATATCTTTCCTGCTTTCTAGTCCCCACATTGTTTGCATTTGTTTTGTTGATGGAGTTCAAACTTTTGAACTAAGAGCAGTGTATCAAAGTTTTAAACCTCTCCAGACTGTGTGCCCTGGCTACTTTTGAAGGATCTGCTGCCTTATGCCAAGACGTGCTCAGCTAGAGCAGAGATTATCTGAGCCAGTCAGTTTGTGATTGAGTGGCAGATTTTACAAAAATGAGGAAATACAGAGCTGTTCTAATGATTCACATAGTGACTAGATCAGCTTGCTCTCTTGCACATGAACTGAAGGACAAAAAGGAGAAAATTCATAAAAACCAGCTGGCTTTCTGAGAGTGCTAGAGACAAGGTGAAGAGGGCATCGAGGTCAACATCCATTTAGTCCTCTAAATACCAACCTGCTTACTTGGAAGCAATTAATTTAAAAGAAGAGGGAAAGATGAGGGAAGAGGTAGATAGGTTTTTCTTTATTGAATCTGAGAAAGAGTCTGGAGGAGCCACATGGAGCACAACTTGTTCCCAGACCTTTGTGTTTTCTGAATGCAGAGGTGAGTGCAGTGGAGGCTCTCAGCTTCAGGGCTAGCTCCAGGGCAAAGCCTGTGCTCCTGGCTGTCAGGACAGGCTCCAGGGCTCTTCTGTATGTGGAGGTGTTGCAAGATTTTTCTTGGATAGGCGATTTAGAGTCCTTTGAATGATCTTGACTTATGAGATAAGGAGGTGAGTGTTGTGCTTCACATGCCAAGCTGTTTTGATCAGTGTATTTTGTAAACCAAGGCAACCAAACCATGCAATTATTAGGTAGGATAGGCAGATCTTTCTGCACACCTGAGAACAGCAGAGTGCTGTTCTCTACTGATTTGGTTGATAAAGACCTCCTCCATAAGTGGTGAATGCAGTGGTTGTTGTTTGTTTTGCCCAAGCCCAAAGGCAGGAACCAGAACTCTTCAACAGACAGTCTCTGAGGATTTTGTCAGTTGTATCTGGTGATGGAAACTTCTCAAGTTGCTTCAACACTGTGTATTAGGGTAAAAGGAGAATAATCCCAGTCCATCAGGAGTACTAGTTAATCAGCTGGAATATCCTGTTATTCTTGGCCCTCAGCCATGCTGCCAGAGCATTGCTCTGGGGAGGATGGAGTGAGAGGTCTCAACAAGTACAGCATGACCTCTCCAGGTACTTGGCTGTTCCCTGGGAGTTTTTGAAGCCCTAGTGATGTTTCTGACAAGGTCTCTGTTTTCTTGGCCAAGGAAAATTCTGAGACACGAGTTGGATTTAGAACAAGTTAGTATTTGTGTGCGTTTAAAATACACTTGAAGGCCACCCAGACAATCTTGAATCTTCAAATGCCAATGGCTGGCAATAGTAGGGACTAAGCAGAAAGTAAAGATTACCAGGGTTCACAGCTGTTGATGATCTCCTTCATGGTCCTGTGAGTTTCTGTAGGGCATGAAGTCCCAGGATAGCCTGACAAAAAGAAGAGACTTTGTCCCCAGTTATTCAGTTATTGCTGGGGTTTTGTTGAAAAATGTCACAGCAGGAGTGTTTCATTGGCTGGCAAGGAATGATTGTCCAGACATTCAGATCAGAGTCTGTGTTTATCTGTCCAGGCTCAGGAACCCACATAGGCCTGCACTCAACTGCCTGCAGTGCTTGGGCTTGTGAGGAGCAGCACTTGCTCCCCAGCAACACAGAGAACCAAAGCCAATTATTAGTTTCTGCTCTTCCAGGGAGCACACACAGTTTTCTCTCTTTTCTCCAGCCTTTATCACCTATTTGGGTAAAAAAATAGGACTGGAAGGGCCTGTGAGAAGCTGTGTAGTTCCTCCTGCTGATGGATGTATGAGTTTGTACTGTTTTCCACAGTGATACCCAATACCTGGCAGACCCAGGGAGCCATCTGGCTGTTGGGGAAAGAGCTGATGGCCAGAGTCATCTGAGCAGAAATGTGTGTTTCTGCCAATTTTCTCACTTTGCTCTTCTTCCTTCAGCGCCAGGGCTCTGTTCCTCCAGGTGTTTCACAATGGTGGCATTAGGGACAAGACCTTCCTGCAGTCAGTGTGGACCCAAGTGTATGACAGACCAAAAATGGAGGGTCACTGAAGTTCATCCAGAAAACAAGTACTGTGACATGCCTTCCTTTGATATAAACTTTTTTTTTACTGTAATACAGAGTTCTGAAACTCAGGTCTAAATATTAGTCCTTCAGTTGCATTGGGGTGGGTTTGTATGTGTGCAAACACACGTGCATGTATGTATACAGGAGGTGAGACAGGCCATCAAATACATGTGCAAAACATCAGTAACTTTGACACAAAAGGAAGAGAGTAGAAAAAATGAAAGGTGGTATGAAAAGCCCTGAGTGATACCTTTCTAAGTTCTTGAATTTGACTAAAATAGGCCAGAGATGGATCTCAAGCAATCTTGTGATACCTTTTATTTTGAGTGATGTGACAAATTGCCAAAAGCCATGGATCTGATGCCAAGCTGCTGGCTGTGCTTGCAGGGTGAGATGGGTTTTGTTGTGGTGGGAGACAGAGCCAGGAGCATGTGGGGTCACTGTGCCTGGTACCCCTTGTGCCAGGGCCACCTCAGCAGCATGGGCTTTGAGCCCAGCCAAGGGCTGGCACACTGAGGTGCTGTGCATAGAAAACCACTTTTAGTGTCACTTGACAAATGGAGGCTTGTCAAGATGTTTGAAAGGCAAAATAGATGCCCAGCTCGCTCTCTTGTGTGGCTGGCAGCTCAGCGAAGCCCTCTCCTTGGTTGTCCGTCCTAACTCCATTACCTCTCTTGGCCTCACTGTCATCTCAGTATTTACTGTTTCTTCTCCTCAGCCTCAAATCCAATTCCCTCTGCATTGCCCCAGTTTAGATGATAATCTAAATCATACCAGTGTGGGGGGAGAACCACATGGACCCCCACCCTTGATTTAGATTAATTTTTGCACAGCTCTAATGCTGTCCCTCACTAAGATGCAGTTCCTGTGAGTAACTCCTCTGTGTTTTGTGCCACCTTTGCCCTGGGGTGGCTGTGTGGGACCTTGCACTTCTGTGTTTGTGTCTTTGGGGCAGACCCATCACAGCCTGAGTCCCATCTGTGCTGCTCACGTCACTGTTCTCTACCAGCCTGGCAGGGATTTTGTCACCTGGGTGTGAAGGCCAGCTTCTCCTGCGGGGGTGTTCGTTGGGTCCAAAGCCTCTGCAACTGGAAAAGTAATTAATAATGTTCAGGTGGAATACAAAGAGAGTTTGTTCTCTGGAAGCTGTTTTGGGCAGCAACAAGATTATCACCTATGAAGAGGTTATTTGAAAAATCAGCAGGTAGGGTCACAAGTTTCTTGTAGATCGTCATCTTTTGAGGAGAAGTAGCTATTCCTGCATGTATGTGCTTGGGCAGAACTGCAGAACTGTGCTGGAAAGTTGGTGCTATTGAGGGGAGGCAGTGGGAAGAGGAGGGGTGGCATGAAGGAAAGATGGATGAATGTAGGTGATTCCTCACCAAAGGAGGATTGCTTGGGTATAAAAACTGGGTCAGTTTTTACTGACCACTCTCAGAAGAGACAGTGCAGGCAGAAACTGCAGGTGACACAGGAACTTAGGCAACTTCTGCCACCACCCACTCCCTCCCCTGTAACAGGGATGTTTTTATCTGAGGTATGGATATCAAACACTGCTGTACTTGCAGTGGAGTTAATTAACACAACCTGGAAGACATGGAAATTGGGAATCTAGTTTGTGCCAATCTGACAATGTGACCTTGTTCAGAGGAATTAAAAAGGCTGTAATGAAAGCACGAGTTTCTGCAGAAATTCACACATTTCTTGCTTCTATCTGTCAATGGCTGTATTAACAAAGAACAGGAGAAAAGGACCCACTGCCTCTGTCAGGTGTTGTGAAGAGAAAAGGACCCACTGCCTCTGTCAGGTGTTGTGGATTGCAGTGTAACCCAAGCAAAGCTGCCAGCCCTGCCCACACAGCTCAGGCAGTGCTGCAGGGCTGGGAGCCTTTGCTCTGGGCCCTTGGGTGGCACTGGGTGAGTGCCCAAGGCAGGATCACTGCCCCAGTGCCTGGCACTCACCGAGGCGCTTGCAGAGACCTTTTCCTTCCTGGGCTGGCAGCAGCCCACACTACCTTGCCTGCATGTTTATTCATGCCACTGAAAGCCTCAGGGAGTGGGGTCTCTGCTTCTAAGACATCCATGGTGGGTCTTCATGAGGGAGCCTCCATCCACAACTACTTTCTGAATTTGTTGAGTATCAGGGAGAGACCAGGGCACTGATTTTTACTAATTGTAAGAGAGAATTGCTTGTACATTGCTTTTTCCCAGCATTTGCTTATTGTTAGATCTGTGCTGTGCCATTCCCTGGGAGCTGTAACTGGTAGTCACCTAAAATGGTTGTGTTTGAATGGTGTGTGATAAGAGGTTCAACATCTTCTAAAAATTACTCTTGTGGTATATTTAGAGCTCCTTACAGCTCCTGTTAGCAGATAACATACAGTTTCCCAGAGTTTAGAAATTATGACAAGCTGACTGCCCCTTTTGTTGTGTGAATTACACAACAAGGTGCCAGCATCTACAAAACCTGCTCCCTGGGGTGGAATGGGTATCTCATTTAAGCTAGTTCCTCAGGGGAGCTCAGGAGGTGATGAAAGCTGCTGGTTGCTCCATTGGAACTTCCTCCTCTGCAGTTCCTAAGATGGTGTTTGGGTTTTCCCTGGCACAGTCAGTGGCCTCAGTGCAATCCAGGTATGTACTTTGTAATGGAGCAGTACCTGGCCCTTGTGTTGGTTGAAGCTGGGGGCTGGCATGTCTCTGTGTGAAAGCCAAGTCCTCACCTTCTCCCTCCTGAGCATTGATAGAAATCCTCTCTCCATATGTCAGAATGTGCATAATGCAATTGTTAGGCAGGACCTCTGACTTCTTCTGTACTTGCATGAGTGTGACACGAGTCAGGGGAGCCAAACTCTGAATGCAGCAGGGAGTGATTTGCTGGCACGACCTTCCCCGTTTCATTGTGCCAGTCTAGATTCCATTACTGCCTCCTGACATTGAAAAGTGTTCATCCACACCACTACATATTCTGAGGGTTGTGGTTAAAGTAAAATACTCTTTAACTCAATGGTGGTATTGATTCATTTTTGTTGTCTGGAGCCACTAGCAGTAGAGGGCTGTGGAGTAAAGACTTGTGTGTTTACATGTGTGATTATTGGAAATATGGGTCTGCAGGGATAGCTGGAACAGTGAGAAGCCACAAACTGCATTAAGTGGAAGTTGTGGGTGTTCAGTGAGACCAGGCATTTGCTCTGCAGTTATTCTCCCCTAGATCATGGTAGACCCCATAAGCCCTAAATGCGGCAGGCATTTCAAAAACCTTGCATAGGAGCTAGGGAAATGGGAAGCCCAAGTACTTGTGGGTGGAAGTGAGTTTTTACTGTAGGAACAATGGATTGGGAAACTGCAATCTTGTATTTTTGACAGCTGCAGTCTTCTTTTAGGTGGGTCAGATGAATTCAAGTGTCAGGTGGTGAAACCCGCGGGAGATAAAGGACACTTTCTTATGGGTCATTTCCCCAGGTACAGGTGGGATCCATTTGAGGAGAAAAGGAGAGACAAAACCAGTGATTCATGTGCTGAGGCAGCTGCTATTTATTTTTAGATCACAAAAAGAAAAATATGGCATTTCTGATGTCAGAAAGGCGATTATATGAGAGCAGTCAGAGGAGTAAGTTAAAAATGCATATTTAGTAGCTCTTTTCTCCAGTACCCTCTGTGCTACAGTAAGACATAGGTCTGGTATTGGCAGGAAGAGCCTGACTGATAGGCTGTGATTGCTCTGAATAGTAATAATAGAGGTGATAATTGCAGCTAAGTTCTCACTCTGTTCCCTGGCTTCCCACTCCGTTGGGTGGTGACCTAGGGATGCTGGTGTATGTAGCAGTGAGGAGGAGCTGAGCCACGAGAAGGGGGAAGGCACAGATAAGCAAAAAAGTGCTTCTTTTTACCTTTTCAGACATTGGTAGTGGTGGTAGTTGAACAGCCTGAGGAGACTAATTTAGCAGTCTGGTATAAATGGGCTGGGACTGGAGGCTGCCAGCAGCAGCAGGACAGTTTCCTTTGGAGGGTAGCTCAGTGGTCTGATGCTGGATAGTCTAAACTCAGATTCTCCAACCCTCCCCAGTAACTGTGGAGCTATTATAACAGCCAGCTGTAGTAATGGCTTAAAAATTGAGTTCAGTTTGGTTGAAAAGCCTCGTATTTTCTCGTGGCATGGTATTGTAATGGATTATAAATTATGCTTGTTCAGTTTCCCTCATTGACATATTGGGGCAATTTGTAAATATACGACCCCTATCCTGCACGACTAACTTTTGTGCTTGGCTCACTCAGTTTGCTGTGTTCCAATTCCCATCCTTGTAAAAAACAGGAACAGATTTCTCACTTCAACCCAGGCCTGTTTCTGACCCCTGCTGATTTTCTCCTCCCCTCTCAGTTGCTTCCTTTCAGTAGCTCTCTGCCTGCTGGGTCAGTCAGTGTTCTGCTTACAAAAATAACCCTATCTGCTCCTGTTTGTACTTGATTTCACATCTGCACTGGGAAGGCAGGACTGAGATTCTCCCAGGGGAAACAAGCCCTGTTAAGCCCACAGGAGCCTCTTTAACCACTGGCTGGCACAACATGAGCAGAGAGGATGGCTCAGCTCTGCTTTTACTGAGCTCAGTGTCCAGTCTCACCAGCAAACCTGCCTTTGACTGCAGGGCCCCAGAATGACAGGACTGATCCCTGGACAGGGGTGAAGCAAGTTAGAGCATTTGCTCAGGGATCCTATAAAAACCTGTTTTCTCCTAGTACTTAGACAGCGGTTTGTGCTACTTTTTTCTTTTTGCACTTAAACCTTCATGTGATTTGGAGGCTTTGGTCTCAGCTTCAAGCTTTCTGCATCAGCATAAAGTTGTTTGTGGCCTGTGCTGCTTGTGAACTGATTAGAAACTGGCTGCCCACAGCTCCTAGCATGAAGGGAGGAGAGGGGTGCCTTGTCCCATCTGGGCAAGTAGGAATAGGGAGCTTGGACGGCTTCTGCAGATTCCCATGGCCCAGTCAGCTGGTGGTGTTGGCCAGCAGCCACTGCACCAGCAGCATTTGCAAACCACATGGTTGCTAAGGCACTGGTGCTTCTGGCAGGCAGAAAGGAGCAGAGCCTTAGGAGCTGCATGTGGGAGCAGTGCTGAAGGTGCTCTGTCTACAAACAATCTGCTCTGGCACAATTTGATTTCATCTTGATTAGATTATTTCAGTTAGCATTAAGCACAGCTGTAGGTATTTTTAAAGCTGGTATCTCCAGCAATTCAAAGGAGAGCAGAGACTGTGACATTGCTGCAACACTCCCTCCCTCCAAAAAAACCCAAACCAGCACAGGTGCGTGTTGTCTTCATGTTTTTTGTGAAAACAGAATCAGCTCAGAGTTGGCCACTAAATCCTTTCCAGGCTCTGATGAACTTTAGGGACACTTTGCTGGCTACCCTGTGATGAAGGACATGATTTTGGTGTTAATTGTGTGCTTGCAGCCTGAGAGTCGCAATTTTGGTGTTAATTGTGTGCTGTGCATTTGAGAGTCAGCACAGAGGGCACCAGGGAGCAAGGGGTGCCAGCCAAATGTTTTGCTTGGGGATTGCCTTTTTGCCTTCCACAGGTCTTTCATTAGCTGTAAAACATCTCTTTTTTGCAGCTGGTCTATTTACTCAGAAAAATCAAATGCAAAAAACAAATTGTGCGCTTTCTGCCTCATCTTTATTCCCCTTGTTTTGTTTTTCTGGGGCTCTCTGGACCTTACAGGAGTTACCAGTTAGTGCTGGTACTGGTACCTGTGAGCAATTGGGTTTTGTGATGAGAAGGGGACTAAAAAATAAGTGCCTGGACATACAGCTTCAATTTTCATGTCATGGCTTTGTCTCAAAATTTCTTCTTAGTGCCCAAATTTCTTCTTAGTATTAGTTGTGCACTCCTGGGCTTCCAGCCAAGCCTATGATTTTAAACTTATCACCAGAAGAAAAGGCAGGTTCCTAGCATGGAGGGGTTGACAGCAAGAGTCTGTACATTTGTGGCTGTGCTTGCAAACTGTCTGCCTGACGTAGTGCCTGAGAGACACAGGCAGCTGAGCTGCTCAGCACATGGCTAACATCAAATTAATGGCATTATTTCTGAAAGCAAATTCCTGCTGCAGCACAGTTACAGTCAATGTTCGCATTCATTGCTTTTGACAGCCTGATATAACATAATTTAATTTAAATGCCCATGTGAGACACAAGCATAGGCATTTATTTAAAAAACAAAAATAAAAGCCCACTTTTTTATATACATAAAATGTCTGCTCAAAGGAATAAATTAGCAGCCATACAGTGCAATTGATTTGCAAGAGCCCCTGGATTTCAGTGAAGAGCTCTTTTTAAAGATCAGTAGGGAAGACTGTAGCATGAGTGCTTTTGCCACTTAGGTGTTCAAACAAATGCTTGGTGTTAATTCCTTGTCAGGCTTTGATCAAGGGTTTGGGGGGGGGCACTCAACTGAGTTTGAGAGCAAGCTGGCCATGTATGTCCTTTGCCTTTGTCTTGTTAGGCAAATCCTGTAAGAGAATTACAAATATAGACCCTCTTTCCTAAGTTGCCATGGCTGCACAAAGCAGTGATATCCTCACGCTGGCAAGGCCAGCAGCCAGAATCAGAAGGTTTTCTAAGTATTTGCTTCTTTGGTAGTTGCCTGACCGTTCCCATTGAGGTTCTCCTTGTTTATTCAGTTCCATCTCCCAGGCTGCTCCTGAGGCTGTATTTGGCTGTGTCACATAATTTGGGAACATAAAAGTGGTGGACTGGCACGTCTGTAATAACTGGGGAGCCTTGCCCAGTGTGGTGGAGTGGGGGCTGTCTCTTGGTATCCAGCACAACCATTTAGATTTTAATTGCACCTTTCCAACAGCTGGAAAAGAAGGCAAAAAATGGTTTGGGTGTTTTTTAAGGGAGTGCCATCCCAGCAGAGACAGATGGTGTTCCCTCTTCCCAACCATTTATGTCATGCCATGTGCTTTGGGTTTACTGCTTGGCTGTGCAATGAACTGTCACCAGCCTCCTAGAAAACTAACCAGGCTCATGCAGAACAGCTCTGGAAATCCCTTTAGGTCATCCTCCCCAGTGCAGACCTTTGGGGTGAGATGTGAATGGAGAATTGAATCAGTGTAAAAGTTTTGGGTTTTGCGTGGGATGGCCTAATACCGAGCAACTGTCAGATTGGTCTAGTTCAGGAGTTTAAATAAAATTAAAATCAGATGGAGCTGGTTTTCAGGTAACATGAATATTGTTTTTAATACACCACATTTACATGGTTAGCATCAGGTCCCATCCCTGGGTCAGACTACCCACGTGCAGTCACATATCCACTGGGTGTGTGCAGCCCATGGTGTGTAATGGCATCCGAGCCACATGTGAGGTGAACATTTGGTTTGTGTTACAAGCTAGGGCCATTGTAATTTCTGTTTCCTTTGCTCGTTATTTATTTATTTATTCATTCTTGTCATGTATTTGTTATTTATTTATTTATTCATTATTGTCATGTATTTATTAATTTTTGTTAACTTCCTCTGTGTCCCTTTGCTGTGGAATCTGAACACCTAGAGAGATATGTGTCTCAAAGAAGACCAGGCTGATCCCCTGGAAATGCTGGGTCTTAGGGCAAGCCATGGCTGAATGGTGCCATAATCCAAGATTCCTGCCCTCTTTCCCTAGAACTACTAAAAGACCTTTCTGCTTTTATATGGAACCAGATTGTTTTGGAGTTGACTTGTGAATTTTCTCAGCCACCTGGAGTAATGCTGGTGTTGTCCTCTCTCCCTTACAACTGGCTGCACTGAAAAAGAGACTATGCCTTGTAGATGGTACTGGCAGAGATGGTTGCTCCTTAGCTCTTGTCCCTGCAGTTGTCCTTAGGTTAGGTGCTTGCTGGCAGGAGGCTGCTGGGATGTGTCACCTTGGGGCTGAGTGTCTTGGTGAGGCAGTGAGTGCCCTCAAGGCCTTGAGTGCTCCTTGCAGGTGTGGTTTTGTCTTCCAGACTCGTGCAAATATCAGGTCCAAATGGGATTTTTTTCCCTGAGTAAGGAGTAAAACAGTTGAGATATACAGAGCAGTCAGGGCTGGTTTGTGCTTCCCAATGCTTTTCCTGGGAAAAGGAGCTTGGGTTTCTACCCACTCAGCTCCCTGTGCAATAGAGAGGCAGGAAAGCCTGGAGCCAGCATCCATATGGCTGATTCATGAAGTAAATGGAGAAAAGATAATATGAGGAATAATTTGGGTTAGATGCAGAATTAGTAGGAGATTGTTCCTGTAAATGATCCATCTCCTCCTCTTTGTCATCATCCTCAGCCTTGTTCTCCTAGGTGTCTCAGCTGCTGGCTACAGTGCATTGAGGAGATCAGCCCTAGAGCTCTGACCTTGGTGCTTGGCACAACCTTAGATAATTTCATTTGGTTTTCATCGTGTAACCTTGTGTCAAAACTGCACACAATAATCTGTTCCACAGCAGTTACGCTTTGCTGCTCTTGCTTACAGAGATTTAGCACTTTATATGTAATGGGAACTGCCTTTCCCTAGGTGGATGTTTTCTTTTCTGTACACCTCAGATCTGTTCTCTGTGTGATATAATTGATTCCCAGTTGTTTCCTTCTTGCAAATTTTTGCTTGACCCTACTTTGGGAAATGGGAGAGGAGGTCTCTGGCTGTCAGTAACATGCTGATATACCAAAATGAGATGCTCAGTTTGATGTCTGAAATCACCAGCACATCCTGCAAAATGTGATGACTCAGGCCCCAGCGAGCACTCGGTCTGATCACCTGATTTACTCAGTGTCAAAGCTGTTGCTGGTTTCAGCCAGGTAGAAACAAGCTCTTGCATTTGGTTTACAGTGGGTAAGTGAGCAGCTGTGTCCAAAACCCAGACCTTAAATGATACACCAATAGCACAAGGAATGCCATTTAAGTGCCATCTTTTATATTTGTGGCCTTTTTATTTTCCTGTTAGGAAGTGAATTTCTGCTGTGCAAGGGTTTAAAGATAAATTGGCAAGTTACATTTGGACCCTGGTTTTTCTGTGGTGTAACTCATTTTTGAAATCCTTTATTTTCAGTGTGTGAGAAGTGATTATAGCTTTGTGTCTAATCTTTGTGTACAGTAATTTTTCATGCCAGGATGTGCATTATGATCTCTGTCACAGACAATAAAGCAAAGCTGTTGACAAACTATCTGCAGTAATAATGAGAAGGGTGGGTTTTTACAGTCTGCATTGATTCAGCAACACTATGTTTTTGGAGAAGTCTGTTCTGAAATGTGAATGTATCATAATCAAATTCAAATCAATTGTTCCCACATTTAGCTTTGGAGGACACATGGAAAAATATCTGCTTTTTGTAATAAGTTTAACATAACAGTCTGACCTTTTCATTAATGATTTCCTACCCAAGATTACATTTTCAAAGCCATATGCAATCATTTAATTGTGTGCCTCCTTATTAATATTAAACACAATTAGTCCTACTATGACACTTTGAAAATGCACCCCTTGCAGTAAATGCTGCCTCCACACAGAGTATCCCAATGTGAGAGCAGCTCTCCAGCATTTGGAGTCCCTTGGCACAGATTGTCAGTGCTTTTGCTGTGCCTGTGTTGCCTCTGAAATGTGGAGTGGCTGTTTCATTTGACTGTGTCTGGCTTTTTCAGCCGCCCGCTGGCATACACTAGCATCCTCTGGAGATTTTACTTTGTGATTAAATAGTAATGAAAGAGCTTGACTCTTTGAGAATAAGTTAAAAAATAACAGTAATATCACGAGCATGATGTGGGATGGGTGTTAAAGCCTCTGTTATTTGTTTGTATTTACTCAGCCCTTGAGGATTGGAGAGAAAAGCTCCCATAATGTGCTGTCAGAGAGTGTGTCTGCTCAGGAGATAAGCTACTGTCTGCTTTAGCAAGCAGCAGATTAGAAAATGGCTTTCACAGCTACTGCTTCAGCCTCCCTGGAAACACAGCCAGTTTGGAATGCCAGGAAGGCATTCCCATAGCTCAGTGGGATTTTCTGCTTCACCAGGAGGTAGTGCAAGGTGCTCGTGTGGGGCACCTGGCACTGCAGTCACTCCTGCATGGGCCCACTCTTGGCCTTCAGGGTCCTCCTGCAGCCCCTGGTGCTGCTGTGGGAGCTTCCAACACAGAGGCTGTGGGTGCTGCCAGTGCCTTAATGGGGCCCTGGTGCTGGGGGTGCCCACAGCCTGGCCTCTGTGTTGCAGGGTGCTTCCTAGAAAGCACAGAAACAGTAATTATTAGTGTACATGCCCAAGTATTTATATTTTTGCAGAAATATGCGTGCAAAGTATATAAAATAAATAATATTGTGAAGTTGAACACGAAGTGGTGCCACTGACCAAACTTGGTTTTCATTTCCCGAGCCCCAGAGTGGGTTGCTGTTGGATTTAGAGCTGTCATCTTGACTCAAAAACTTTGGTATTTGATTTGAAAAAAAAACAACTGAACCTACAACTACATGGAATTTGTCCCATCTGTAGCCATTGCCAGTATCTGTCTAGAGCTACTTGTGCTTCTTAATGCCTTTCATGGCTTGTCACAGGAACTGAACAATGTTTAAAACCATGTCAGGTTAAGGGTTTTCTAAGCAATATAAACCTGCCAAGGTAAAGGCTTAGAATCTTGTAGTTCCTTGAAAAGCTGCATTATTTGTCATGTAATGTTAATTTGTGCTGAGGCTCTGCAGTTAGGTGTATGAAACCTGACTTTTAACATTCCCTAAGGCTACAGGAAAATGGCCCCTTTATCAGTTTTTGTTAGAACACTTGGTTAGTCTCTTCTGGCTTAGGCTCTTCTGGCTTAATTCACTGTCCTGCCAAATGCTGAATTTAAACTTTCTCATGAGTTTTTATTTTCAGAAAGGCTGATGATGCCAGTAGCAGAAGGCAGATAGATGGATAGATGCTGAGGTGGATTGTCATGGTCTCTCCTTGTTTGTGAGAGTGAGCAGGATGGTTCTGTGCACAGAGATGCTCACAATGACTGGTCTGTGAAGGTTATTTCAATGTAATCATGCTTGTAAAGTTTACTCTAGCTTCCATCCAGTATTTAGTTTGTTAAGGTGTTGACACAATTTTGCTGACATTCTTCTTAAGTGGATTATGCTCACAGCCAGTTTTCAAAGCAAACAGATGGCTCTTCAAACGGAGCATTGCACACAGATTTTTTTTAATGGTGTCTCTAGAATTATGACAGCTCTGTCAGAGAGGGCTAGTTTGTCGTTAATTTTCTCATGACAGATGATTCAAAATTTTTGCTTCTTCGTGTTGCTCAAATGAACCAGCTGTTTAAAAATAAAAATCACAAGGAGACTAAGACATAAATCAATTGGTCTGTACATGAATGGAATTGCACTATTTTGATAAGTCCATTTCTGTTTTTAGATCACTGTAAAATAAGAATGTCTTCAAAATATTGGAAGTATGCTCAGGAGGCGTGTGTTTCTTCTTGGAACCCAAAGACATGTTGTGCATTGCCTCAGACAGAATCTGTAATCTGAATTGCCTGTTTACTCAAATGTGAAATCAGAATATGTATACGGGACAGTGGGTGGCTTGGCACTTTCACGTGGGCTGTGAAGGCCCTTGGCTTCTGCAGACTGCAGGTGAGAGTCTTGGCAGGGCAGACTGGGGCTGCTGTCCCCCAGGCAGTGCATCTAATCCCAGATAGCACCAGTCTAGGTGTGTCTCAGTGCCTGGACAAACACACAGTTGGTGGGCCACCCTGAGGAACATTTCCAAGCTTTGACCTCACCCTGGAAAGGGGTTGCTTCTTGCACTGAGGGGATTTTTCTGTTCTTGGACGTGCACACAGAGTGCCAGGTTTTGGCTTGGAGAAGTTAAGGCTGCAAAGCATGGTCACACTGATTTTTCTCTGTTTGATAGTGAAGTCTTTAGTGTCTTTGGTCCTGTGTGCATAAAAAATAGCAGCCAGGAGTATTTAATCCTAAACCCAAACTATTTAAAACTGCATTTGTGCAGTTTGAAGAAATGGAAGATGTGTTGAGGAGATACATTGAGGACCCTTTCTGATGACATTATCATGTTGTTAATGATACGTACTTTGTTTATGTGCTGGTGTTGTCTCTGTCACTACACACTGCCACTATTCCTGTGCCATTTGCAGACAGGGAGGGACACCAAGGTGGGCTGGATGCTCCAGGCAGCCCTGGGGCTCTTGAATTCCTGCCTACTGTCTTTAACCATAAGCAAAACCTCTGACACAGAAGTAAGTTCAGAGCTATGAAAAATATCTGCTGCATAATTTATTCTTGTTTTGTTTTTTCACATTGTGCCTGCTGACTGGATCCCAAGCTCTTTGTCTGTGTATCCCCAGAACTGTCATGCTGCTGAGACACAAATCCCTTCAAAAGAGCTTCACAGCAAATAGCACAGAGCTGCTCACACAGTCCCAGTGCTTTTTGTTATTCTCACACTGAGTTGTATTCCCAGCATCTGGATGGTGATTTGCATCGTTCAGCAGGGACAAATTTGTGACACCAGGAGATGAGGCAATCGTGTTCTCAGGCACAGGCTGTCGTCCCTGGATGACGTGGTGTCCCACGTGGTGTTTATCAGTGCTGCAGCCTTGCAAGCCACCATTGTTTCTTGGTTGTGAACATTGTGTACAGGGGTTCAGACCCTGTGAGTCCAGTGCCAGGCACTGGCAAAAAGGAAGCTGTGCTCATCAGTGTAGGATAAATCCTTCCTCTTAGCTCTGGGGAAAGGGAGAGCAGAGATGCTCCTACTGCTGGAAGGTGTCACACTGTGACTCATCCAACACATCTGATTGGTTTGGAGAACCCAAGGAGAGGCAAGTGATCTGTCACCCCTCCAGTGAGCCCAAGGTCCTGCTGAAGTGTCTCTTGTGTCCTGTGAGGCCCATCAAAGTACCTGTGATTTGCAGGTGGTCAGGCTGGGTGGCAGGGATCTGAGTGTGACATTTCAGTCAGTGGAGGTATTCCTCATGAATGTAACCAGCTGCAGCATGTGATGTACTTCAAGCTGTGCTTGGGGTGACATTAGGAGAAGAGGAGCTCGAGTTCTTACTGATACTGAGGTTTTAATAACCAGATGCATCTCCTGGCTTTTATTTATTTGTATCCTGTAGCTCCAGAACCTTGTCCCTTCACGGCACTTGAGATATCAATATTGCATAAATATTCATTTTGCCATTTCTGAACCCCAACTCCTTAATACAAATTTCACGTAACACAGTTTTCCTGATTGTTACAAATTGGATTGATCTCCTGTTAGTCACCTCACGTTTACAGGCTCTGAGAAGATACAGAAGCAGTGTGTTCATGAAGTCTCATTCCCATTTGCCTTCTTGAAGTTCCCAAACAAAATGGTTCAGAAGGGTTCACTGGAGTGCTATGGGATGATGTGTTTCATATGGGCACAACTTGGGCCTGCTCTGCTCAAGGAGGGCCCAAGGCTGGGTGTCAAATCCAGGTGGAAGGAGGGGTGGGTTATCAGGGTCTCTCAGCTCCTAAGGGGCCCCTGGCTGGGAACACGCAGCCATTGCCATGGGGGATGTGATGCCAGGGAGCAGGGAGGGAGCAGTGCCCTGGGGAGAGGGGTGCCATGTACCATCACTGCCCTGGCCCTGGCAGGACCTTACTGTTGACTGTGGAAGAGGAAATGCCTTCTCCTGCAGCCTCCTTCTGTTCAGGCTGAAATTACCTCCCAAGTCTGGTGACATGGAGTGGGAGGACTCTGGTGCCTGTCCCACCCTGTCCAGTGCTGGCTGCTGCCTTCCTCACTGTGCTGGCACCAAGCTGCAGGAGGGCCTTCAGTCCCATTTCCAGGGGGCAGAGATGGTTTGAGACGGGACCTGGGACCTGTAGGGACACAGGAGCAGTATTGCTGCTTTTGGTCCTGAGCAATGTGTGCAATCCCTGACTCTCTCCTGCATGTCTGTGCATCCCCAGGGCCAAGGAGATCTCCTGAAGAACGCCAAGAACGAAGCCCTGGAGAACATGAAGCAGATCCAGCTGGCGTGCCTGTCGTGCGGACTGAGCAAAACTGGGAGTGGGCAGGCAGATGCCAAGGCAAAACGGTGCCTGGAGGCAATACAGGAGAAGGATACTGGAGATGAGAATGGGAGGCTGTGAGGAGAGGCAGAGCTGCCACATTTGTCACAGATTTCAATAAGTCTAAACTATTTTTTTAAAGCATTTAAAAATTCACACAGGAGTGCCCTCTACAGGGTGTGATAGTATTAAAATCCTCACAATGTCAGTATTTTAATGCAGTTAATTTATCCAAGTTAAACTCTGGTAGTGAGATTTCTAATGAAGCCAAGCTGTCTGTATGCAAGTGCGCGTGTGTGTGCGCACATGCAAATCCTGTAGACACCCTTTTATGCATTACATTAGCCATTTGCTAATTTATTCCTTTGTCATCTTTGAATAGGCTTATTCATTCTGAAGATCAAAACAAATTGAGAGCACTTGTATCAGTTTTGGGCTTTACTTTACTCTCCAGCTTTTATCATTTTACTTATAGGTTATATTACTGTTACACTGTTTAAACAGACAAACCACAACAAATTTCACTGACAGCTGTTTTTGTGAGGACAAAGCAGGTGGTTTGCTGCAGACCCTGAAGGTGATTTTTAGTGAACAATTACAGCCAAGTAAACAGGATATGAAATGATCAGAGTTGCTAAGTAGATTAGCAGTAGATTTGAGGTGTATTTTTTGCTGAATTTAGCAAACTGCTCTTCAGGGTACACCCAGGCAACACATACTAACGTAAGAACTAGCTAGTTTATTTCAGCAAAAACATTGCTACCTTGTAGATCTGCAAGAGAGCTACAGTCTTTGCTGATAGGCATTAACTTGAGTAGTAATGACCATAGCTAGTCAGCCCTGTAATTATGGGAAGAGCTGTGAATACCCTTTGGTGGTCATGAACGCTGAAGGTGACCTTCAGGCTGTTCTGAAACAGCCAGTGGTGCCAGTATTAAAAGGAAGGTTTTTCAGATTTCACAAATTGTGAGCTTTAGTGCAAAATGTGTGAGAGGTCAGGCCTTGCTTGCCACCTTCTGAGTAGATGTTGGAGCCAGCTGGGTGAAACAAGCAGGCTCTGGCTGAATGTTTTTGTGGTTAAAATCATGCTATGCTAGAGATTTAAAAGCAGGGCTGAAGAACTGCTGCAGGTGTAGTGTAGAGAAATAGCTTGGGGAAAAACAGGGTGCCAGCATTTTTGTGCAGCAGCTACAAATATCCTAACACATGTCATGTGTTTGGGGAAGTTCTGAGAATTGCCTGCCTCTTTGTGCTGCTGTGGAAAGGAGACACAGAATGTCCCGGAGCATCCTCGTCCCTCCCGATGTCCAGCCCACGTGTGCTCACAACATTCATTTCAATTGTTTAAGTACTGTGCTTGAGTGGAATATTTGTGTTATCTTTAACAGGACTAAGTGTTTTATGGTTATAAAAAGACTATATTTATTTAAAGCATTGCTTTTATTTTTAAAAGCTACTTTTTAAATTAATTTGATTAACAAATATGCTAATTTTCTGAACTTAACAAAAAGTAATTGCTGAAAGTTTGATCATTGGAAAAATCTTATATAGCTATTGTGTTAAGTTATTTTTGACTTCTTAATAACACTATTATGTTCATGTTGCACATTACTGAGAGAGTAAAGCTATGAAACAACTTTGACCCATGATTTTGCAGTGATTTTACATGAACCTGGATAAAGGTGCATTAGAGTGGGTAAGTTGCTTGAGAGAAGGTCCTGCTCTAACAGCAGCTGTGTTATTGCAAAGGTTATAACTCAGGTGCCTTAAATACCATTTCAGTAAAATTTGCAATACTTGTTCAGATCCAGCCTTAAATGCTCTGTTTATCTCTCCATTAGATTATGTGTGTGTTCAGACTTCTCTGAGGTCTGGAGAAATGTCTTTTGTGTTTCAGGCAAGGCATAAAGCCACATCAATGGTGTAAGGGTGCATATTCACGCTTTGCCCTCTCGGGTTATGTTTGTACATAACAAAAACAACACTTGGCCTTCACTACTTACAGTTAGGGATGATGGAAATAGTTACCCCAGCATCATCAGCTGCAAAGGATCAGCCTTTGGAAAGCATCCCTCTCAGAAGGGAGAAGTTGCTTCAAGAATGGTGAGTGGCTTAACTCTTGGTGCTTCATTTAAGTCTAGAAATATCTTGATTTCCTCAATCTAAAAGGCTGTCCTAATGTCTGTACGGGAACTGCTGGCAAAATACCTTCTCTGATGTTAGGAACAAATGAACATGAAATTACAGAGAGAAGGGCTTTCTTTCTGTGCTCACATGTAGAGGGGGTACTACATGGCTCTCACTCTGGATCATTTGGAAAACCCAAAGTGGCTGGATGGAAATCCCATAGCATGCACACACAGCTTTCATACCATGTTTAGCATTCATGTCATGTCCTGTGCCACGGTCATGCATTCTGTACCAAGATACAGGAGCAGAGAATTTGGGGCACCCTGCATTACCCTGGGCAGTTGGGACTATTCATGGTGCTGGCACCCAGAACCCCACAGCTGGAGCAGCTCCAGCTTCCTCCTGCACCAAGAGAGGGGCTGGCAGCAAAAGCTCATCTCACTTCCTCTGAGTTCCTTTGAAATCACTGGGAATGGAAGTGAATGATCAAGTGCCAGTTGGTGTTATAAAAATTCAGCCTTGAGGGCGAACACATGGAAAAATCATATCCAGCTTCAGCAACAAACACACACAGGGGACTGAGTGCCTGGCCTTTTTGGGAAGTGTTTCATGGTGTGCCTGGCTTCTTGCAGTGGAACAAGAGCCTTCTCTGGGCCCTCTGCTGGTGTGATTTGCCTGATGCCCCACATGAATGGGTGGGTATTATCTGTATCACCTCTGTGGGAGTTAGTCACGAAAGTGCTACAGGCATTTGCAGTTGCTTACAGCGTAGTTGAACAGCTGGAAATCAGAGAAGCTCTCAGGGACTGGTGTGGGGAGCTGTCTGTCAGAAGGGAGCACAGGAGTGAATCTACCTGAGTTCTCTCTGCCACTGAGTCCTCCATCTTTACAGTATTTGTTTTCTCTCTATCATTCTCTCAACTGTAAGATAAGACTGATGATGTTTTCCTTCCCAGGCACAGATTAATTACAAATTTCTGGAAAACCTTTGAGTTTGCTCTTGCTCTCAGGAGGACAACCAGGCACTGTAACACCAGTGTCTGCCAAATCCTTCCACTGCTGGTGAGCACAGGTGAGGCCGCACGTGTGGGAAGGGCTGAGCCACCACACAATCACCACTCCCAAGGGCCTTGGTTCCTCCAGGGGTCAGGGATGTCTTGTCCACATGCTTGTGTGTCTGACCCTACCAAACTGCATCTTGGTCAAGTGTGGCAGAGGGGCAGCCACCTCACAGGTGTTAAATTCCTGCAAGTTTCCCAAGCAGGCATGGGGCAGGCAGCTCAGAGAGGCCCCAGCATGGGGCACAGGGCTGCAGTGTGACCTGTACATGTGAGGGGGACACTGGGGGCCATGAGAAAAAGATGGATGCAGAGGTCTCACTTGGATTTTGCTGCTTATATACATGCATGAAGGAATCCAGCCATGAAGCATGGGAAGAAGCTGAATTAGTCCAGCTGTTCACAGGCCTGATTAGTCTTAAATCAGCAGTAGTTTTTACCAAATTTCATGTGCTGACATGACCAGCAGGACTTGACCCTTTTCCCCTCCCTTTCCTGAATTCAGTGTGACTTAAAGCACTATGCTGTTCCACTGCTTTCTGTATCATTTTTCATGTATTTAGTTCCCTGTTTTTAAAGGGATAATGCAGCTTCCCAGTGCAAAGAAGGTGAAAGTTTTGTTCCTCTTTCTGAGATTCATCTCCCAAAATAGATTATCAGATAATTGCATGCATAGAGAGAGTGCTTTCCTGTAGGATTTGCCATCTCTCCCATCTCTCTGTTCAGTCTAAAACATTAGGTCATAGCCTCCTTGGCATTAGTCCCACTCCTAGAGGGTTAGACAGCAGCCTTAGGCAGGGGACTAACTCAGGAAGCTTCACAAAAAAAAGGTGAGGGGGTCACAGGAGCAGTGTCTTCAGGTCTCCACCATTTGCTGTGGGGCTGAGCATGGTGGCCCTGGCTCATATCTCAGCAGCAGTAGGTGAAGTACACGTTCTATAAACCAGGATTTGGTTTTGGTTCTTTTTGGCCCCTCTCCCTGCCCTAGGCAGGCATGAAAATCCATCATTTCCATAACATTGTACCAGTGAAGCTGTCTCCAGATTGGCACACCAAGCAAAGGACAGCACTGCTGGGAGGTGTTTCACGGGTCCAAAGCCCGAGTGCTCTTTGAGACTGCTCTGGCACGGTCCTGGCAGGTTGCCTTTGCACAGTCTCAGGCTGAGCAGTCTTGCATTTGCTTTCCATAGCAAGTCCCTGAAAAAATGTTTCCTTTTTGAAGTGATGTTGAGGGCTTTGTGAGTTCAGTAACCAAGATGTGACTGACCCAGTCAGAAATGTGGTGCAAGTTCTGTCTCACCAGCTGTTTCTCTGCAACAGAGAGTACTGTGTGAACATGCCCCTGATCAAGCAGGTCATGTTTTAAATGAGGATGTTACACTCTTCCTGATTATTTGAAACACTTTATGAATAAATTGCTTTTGCAGAAAATACTCATGGAGTAATTCCAAGAAAACATGCAGACAACAAATTCTCAGCAGACAAATCTTGAGCAGGAGACAGTGTTGTGTTTGACAGCTGTTTGCTGTGCACAGTCCACACCACCCTCCTCTGGGAACTGGAAGAAAAATGAATGATTCCAAAGGCAAGTTTGAGTTATTGATGATGTTAGAAGTTTTTTTCCCTGTTAAGTTTCACAGCAGAGACTCATTCATGTAGAAAGACATGAATATAGTAGAATTGGGAAGCAGATGTGATACTTCAGGCCAAAAGTGTGCTTGGAGAGGAGGTGGCATGTTGAGTGTGGGGCTGCTGGGTGTGGGGCTGTGCATGGGGGAGCACTGGATGAGAGCCCAGGAGGAGCCATCAGCCCCCTGCAGTGGCAGAAAAGGGCTGCTTGGCCAGGGAGCAGTTTGGTAACCAGTGAGGTTGGTTTGCACCAGCAGAAGTTTGCAGAGACCTCAGTGAGGGCTGGAGGTGCAATAGGAATTTGTCTCATCCCTGACCCATGGTTTACTGAGGTGGGAGAAAGAAGATTAATTTGGCTTGTTTGGAAGCACATATGGGGAGAATGGAGGCTAGAGATGAATTATTTGTGTGCTTCCTCAGATAGTGTCTGGTGAACCAGCTACACATAATGCAAACAAAAACAAGATAGAAGTTATGGTTTGGACAGCAGGAGTTGCTGTGATTATTTTTGGTGCTGATGGATGGAGAGGGGAGCTTTGCAGTTGCAGCATGAGCATGCCCTGCGTGGGGGAGAAGCCAAGTGCTGCTGCTGCCTCCTGCACCTGGCAAGCAGGGCAGAGTAGGGGCTGCTGCTGTGCTTCATTGCTGGGTCCTCCCAAGGTGGAAGGTGAGTGTGCTGGAGGGGCAGAAACAAAGCATTGAAGAACATACCAGTATTGGCAAGTCCATTGCTTGCTGGTGTTGATGTACTCTGCCTTCAGGATTCACCAGCCCTGACTCTGCTGTGCTTTGCTGGTTTGCAGCAGCCTTCCTGCACAAGGTGTTTCCAAAGCCAGGGCAGCACAACTAGAGCTGAGCTGTGCCACCAACTCCCCCTTGGACATCTGGTTTGCTCCTTTTCTTTGTGCTCCTTGATGGACTCCAGTTTTTATGGAATCTGAGCAGCAAGAAGGAAATGCTTTTGGGCCAGGGCTGGTGGGCACCCAGCCAGTGGCCCCAGGGACCCTTCTCTGGGATGTGTGGGGCTGCCCTGGGCAGGTGGCAGCTCTCTATGGGGCTGCTTCCTCAGAGATTGCCTGGTGAAGCTGTTTTTAGGAGGCTCAGATCAACCACAGCATGAGGGGGCTCAGCTCCTACCAAAGCCAAGCTGTAATTTCACCTGCTGATGCTGTCACTACATTTTGTTGGTATGTTGTCTTTAAGTAACTGGTTATCCACACAAACTGCTGATTCCTAGTGAGACCCATCCCAGCTTCCCACTGCCTTGCCAATGCAAGCAGTGTGTTGTCCCAGCTCCTGAGGGAGAGGGTGGCACCACTGTTTCAGGAGTGCCATTAGACTGTGGTGTGGAAACAGAGTTACTCTGAGGGATTTGATGTGCTGGCCAAGAAAACCATCTAGAGGTGAACACCCACAGGCAGCTGATGATGTGGCAGGGCACCTTTGTCAGATCAGCTGAAGCATTTTGGAAGCAACAGAATGCAGAATTGAATTGTCATCAGAGTAAACCAAAAATGCTGACTCCCATGAGACTGGCTGAGGTTTGCAAACTGCTTGAGGTTGGCTTGGAGTTGCTTCGAGGCACATGGCCCCTAGGGCAAGCAGAAGATGATCCTGTGTTTCTGGAAAGCCTGCTTTGGTATTTAGTGTTTGAGCACAGGCAGAATGTGTGCAAGTGACTGCCTGCAATCCAGCAGGCTGGGGGAGTTAGCAAACCCAGGTGTGCCTTTTTTGGTAACTGATTCTAGCTTGATATCTCTTAGCAAGGTGGTTGCAATTAACCAGGAGCTGTGATTCAGGTGGAATTGCCTCCTCCAGGTCTTGAGGAGATATGTGGGAACTGACATTGTGGTCAGTCACACTCTTTGTGCATGGAGACTGTTGGCTGGGTATTTTTTTGGTTAATGCTTAAAGGTCATAATTACCATCAAATGAACACAAATATCCACAGGAAAAAATGTTTCTATCAGGCATCAAATTAAGGATAGATGAAAGTCTCCAGCGTGGAGTCAGATGACAGCATCAATGAAGACAGAGTGATATCAGTTTTGATTTCTCTCATTATTTTTGTGAATTTGGATGTGAAAATTGACTGAATAGTATTTATTAATTATGTGTGTGGGAAAGAGGCTTAGGCCTGGTGAGGAATTTTTATGGGGTGGCTTTACACCATAGGGCCTCTGGATCCCAGCTGTCCAGCAAGGAAAATACAGCTCACATGTCCCAAGTTCCTAAAGGAGCAGATACCTCTAAGCCCTGCCCTTTTATCTGTTAGGTGAACAGAACACAGACAATACTCTGAGTGGCTCAGCTACATCCCTGTGTGGTACCCTCCAGCCACTGAGAGCTCCTCAAGAGGGGCCAAGGGGCTCCTGCTCAGAGACACTGCGCAAACAGCAGCATCTCAGCAGCATGGGGAGAGCAGGGGGTCTCCTGAGCACTGCCTGGATCAGCAGTTCTGGGCATGGGGCTGCTGGCCTTGTGCAAGGCACGTTTTCCAGGGCAGCTGAATCCTCTCTATTGTCACTGCTGAAATAGGTAACTTTAGGCAGCCCTTTGTCCCACCTAGTTTAACTGTGTACTTCAGGAAAGAAATAGTTTTATCCCAACAATCCCTGTTTCATGCCATGTCTTACAAGTATTTATAGTGGAAACCTTTCAAGGGAAACCAAACTTTATTCTGCGTAAAAGAGAACTGGCTGTGACAGCTTGCCACAAGGTTTACACTTGTACAAGGTCACATGATGTATCTCTATGGTCATTTGTCAGGTTCTTTGAACAAGAAAATCCAGGGAAGCTGGTGGGGATTCAGGTTACCCTGCAGACATAGGGGCAGATGTGTGCATGTGGCTGCTGTTTGCAAAGAACAGTTTTGTCATAATAAATGATTGAATCATGAAATGAATTTGCACATCTGCAAAACCAAAAGACAGAATGGGTGGCTTTCAGTCCCACAGCCCTTGTGCTCACTGCCCCAGGCACTGGGGCCTGAGGTGGACTGTGCTCTGCCATGGGGGGACCAGCTGAGAGAACCCCCTGTAGCAAATGCCAAATACTCCTGTCCCAAGCAGGAGTCACAGAGAAAGTCACAGGGAGGAAATAGAGACCTGTCATGAAGCTGAAGTGCCACATCTTGTTTTGTGTGGTACTGACATTGCAACCTGGCCTGATGGGAACATGATAATCTGCAAGGTGCTGCAGTAGGCACAAGGACAGTTTCCTGAAATTTGGGAGGTCAGCACTGGGGATCCTGTGGTGTCTCTGCTTTCCCACATAACATGTTTCAGCCCCCACAGTGAGGCAAATTAACCTTTTCCCTTGGACTGGTAATGCTTTTCTAGCATATCATGAATCCTCTATTTCCTACTTCACTGAAAACATTTGCACCTTCTCCTGGGAAAGGGAAATTGATTGTAAGGAGTTCAAAGAACAAAAGCTGAGCAGGTGGCTTTCTAGATTATACAGTTTTCTTGGCAAGAGCTGCTTCTCTGAGCAATGTGCCTGCCTGCAACAGAGAAACACCAAGAGCACTCTAATTCCCTGAGACAGGAGCAGCAGCAGCTGGAGAGTGAAGGCTCTGCAGAGTGAAGCTGAAAGGATGAATCTGTTTAACTGCACATCCCATTAAAACCGGCGGCTGGACAGAAAATTGCCTCTAACGGCATCCAGAAGGGCTGAGACGTCAGACAGGGATTTGGGGCGGTTGCCTGTGTGATTATGTCTGCCAGAGAGACTCAGTGTGGAGCACAGCCCTGCCAGGGCTCCTGCCAGGGCAGGGTCAGCCCTGGAGCACGGGCAGAGAGGGCACTGGGGTCTGGCACGTGCCCTGCTCAGCACTGGGGACAATGCACGGGCACAGGGGGGATGCCAGAGCAGGGTGAGCAACCTCTGAGCTCACACTGTACTTTAGAGAGTGAATGTCTTCATCTTGGAAAAGGCACCTCAGTCCTGTGAGGTCCCTGCTGAATGCTTGGTTTGTGCCAGATGGCAGTGGAATAGGCCATAAAAGCACTGCTTCTGTAGTGCCCATTCAAGGAAGGGAGAGTTTTGTCCTCTTTTCCTGGAAGAGATGCTGTGAGACTCCTGGGCTCCTGTGGCTGGGACTGTCATTATTTTACTGTTTATTATTTTAACAGTATTGTACCCTGCCATATTTCTGCTTCCTGCATCCATCAGGTGGGACAGCTTGTGCTCCCTGGACAAACAAGGGACATGGAGATAGTGCAGAGTTTGGCTGATGGGGACCTGAGGTCAGTGGCGGAGCAGGGAACCAAACTTCTCCCCAGGAATGAAGTGCAGCTCTTTGCCTTTCCCATGCAGCCCTGTCCAAGATAAAGCTTTAACTGCAGGGTTAAGCTTTTCTTTAAGACAGATGACAGAGAGATGATGAGGGATAAAGGTAATTAATGACATCAGTCTGTCTTTCAAATACAGGTTGTTTTGTGAGTGATTGGACAAAAACTTCTGAAAGCAGAATTTAAGCAGGCACAAGATTAGCCAAGATTAGTAAGGATTTCTGCCTGGTAGCCTAAATCTAATGTCTTTCACTTAGTAATCCCTCTTTCAGGTCAATGAATCTTCTTTTAAGAAGGAAAAAATATAGGTTATACAAGAGAGTTCAAGAGTTTGACTTATCATGTGAAAGAGATTTAGAGCTGTTTCCAGCATGTAAACTGCTTCCACCATTTAAGGGAACCTATGTTGTTAGGATAGGTAGCCACAGAGTCATCTCCTCCTGTGCTATGCTGATGCCCCTATGGAGAGTTGCCCAAAAATGCTTCAGTTACAGAATTGTCCTGGTCCCTTCATACAATGGTACCTGAGCTCATCCTTTGGGACGAGATCATATGCTTTTTTTACCTCTGAGATTGTTCTATGTGGACACCCCAGTCTGCATAGCCTGAGCACAGGCTGCAGGTCAGCAAACTCTGAGTGCACCAAGGACTGCACTTTGCTGCAGTGGAACTGATCATGTATCATGCTGGTGGTGGGAGTTCTGTGCTGAAGGGGAGCACAGAAGACCAAAGGTCTCCTGCAGCTGAAGCACATTGCCACTGTGGGTAGGACATCTGTGCAAAGGGCTCTGCACTGGCAGGGGTGTGCTGAGAGCTGGGCTGCACATGTGTGAGGTGCCTTGTGTGAGCCTGTGGGAGGATGGCAAATGCCCTTCACGATTGTGTTCCACTTCCCAGTGGAGGACATGAGCCAGAGTCGGGTGCCCTGTGTACCCTCACTTCATGGAAAAGAGGCATCCTTAACTGTAGATGAACTGATGGTCTTCAGGTGACTTTCCTTGACTGGGACAAGTGTCCTTTCCACAGAGCATACGTGTCATTTCATCCCATAGGCATTTACTGGGGTCATTTCTCTGTTCATCCTACAGGCTTGATCATATTCCGTTTATTTCCAAGAGCTGAGCTAATGCTGCAGGTACTCTCACCCTGCAGCAGCTGTGAGGCAAGGCCTTCATTTAAACCTGGTGGAGAGATATTTGTGTTCATGTGTTGGAAATCATGTTTGTGAAGGGTTACAGTGTGAGCACAAGCAGTGACTGTGACTCAGCTTCTGGGCTGTAACTTGGTTCCCTGTTTATACACCAAGAAGAAACCTAAATTCCATTCTCCAGTGGTTGAATGGTTTTCAACATACATGGACAGCTAAAATAGCCTAGATCTGAAAATTAATTAAGATCAACATAATCAAGGTTAAAGTAGTTATGAATATGAGTGTCTCCAACAGCATTTGATACAGTTTAGCAAATTTCTTTTAAATTCAGGATTTGAGTTAATGGAGACTAAATTTCCTGTTTGACAAGTCCTGAGCTGGTGAACTGCCCATGGTTTCAGGGCAGTTCCCTTTGCTTTAATGGATGGCTACAGCTGAGCAATGGAAAACTGGCAGCAAGGTGAGAGAATAGGGCAGCTAACTGAAATAAATTCCAGCCTGAGAGACTCTGTTTTGTCAGTATAGTCCCTTGTGCTTTGGTTGAGCTGTATGGCAGAGAGCTTTCCCAGCTCATCCCCAAGGCAGAGATTGTAGGGGGTAGAATAGAAGAACATAAAGATAGTGTAGAAAGTAATCTTACCCCTAAGGAGTTGCAGCTGGGCCAATTATCAAAGATTAGGAACAGGCCTGACTTCAACAGGCCACAGCTGTAAGCAATGAGAAGAAGAGTGCTATAAAAGAGTGGGGTGGCTCGTTGAGAGGGGAACTGGAGTCAGTTGGCTGCTTTGTGAAGAAGAAAGAGTCAGTGCTTGGAGGAGCAGCCTATGAGAAAACACCAAGAAGGTATGGAACTTTTGTGATAAGGAGACAACAGTGTGGAACCCCTGCAACAAGATGACAACAAGAGATGATGTCAGTCTCCACAGGACAGTCAGCTGGTGCACTGCTGAACTGGGTGGCTGTGTGAGCACAGCAGGGTATTGCACAGTTAGTCCCCAGCAGTAAGTGTGGTGATGTGCTTTCATCACCCAAGTCTTGCCAAAAGGAAAAGAGGAGCACAGAGGTGCTGGCTGGTGGTCAGGGCTCTCTCAGTTCACCACCCACCATCCTCCCTGTTCCCAACCTCTGGAGGAGCTGAGGACACCCTGCCAAGCCTGTCCATCATTGAAGGGTAGCATCTCTCCCTCACAAAAAGCAGCCACTGAGGAGGCTGCAGCAGCAAGAACACAGCTTGGGGACCTGAGCCAGCCCATTGTCACATGGAGGGATGTGACTTTCTGAGTGCCTCCATCTCCTCTGGCACCAAGGTGAGAGCAGTATCTCCTACACCTCTGTCAGGTAAACTTGGCTGCTTCCCATGGCCTCTGGAGAACAGCTTTCCTTGCCTTCATCTTGGAGGGAGGTTGGGAATAGCACAGATGCACCTCAGCCTGGGAAGCCTTACTTTAGGTTTTGTGGGGAAGCACATTTTTCAGCCTGGAGTTTCTGGGTTTTGTATGTTGTTCAGCCTGACCCACTGCTGAGCTGGCAGCCTGTCCTCTGTTTGCATGAGCAGCTGAGAGATTTTCTGTGCTATCTGAATGCCCTCACCGGTCTGAAGGGGCTGTTCATCTCTCTGCTTGCTAAGGCTTTTGCATTGTGTTTTTTTTCTGAAGCAGAGTTTGGTGGTGCAAACCACTCTGTCACTGCTACTGAAATTGAGGCAAGCTGCAGAGCCCATACCACATACACAGGTAAGGTGGTAAAATGAGCCCTTTCTGTGACCTGTGTCAAGAGAAGCCAGAGGAATTGGTTTCTACTCTCTCAATCATGAGGATGTGTGAATGACTGCTGACTAACAGAACGGAGAGGAGAAGGGACAGGAGGCCTGGTGCAAACACAGTATGTTTCCATTCTGTGGGGAGTAACTTGTGCTGTGACTGTGTGGGAAATAAGGAGTGAATTTCTCACCTTGACTTCCAGATTGTACAGCTAAAGCTTTCCTGGAAGGGGCAAAACTGAACAAATGTGATTTCGTTTAATCCAGCCTACCTTTTCATTGTATTCTGATGCAGACATGAAACAAGTTGTACACCACTGGCATGATCTTCAGCCTGCTAATTTTTTCAATATTTATTTTACATTGTTTCAGATGCATTTAAGGGAATATAATTTATTCACCACCCATCTGGCATCTTTATCTGAGCTTAATATTCATCTGCGGTTTGAGTAAAATGAATATTTCACGCTTTAAATTATGCATGTACATTATGTATGATGCCAGCACTGCTGGCATCTCAGGCTCAAAGACCTGTGCAGTTACCTGAGTCTCACACATTTTCTGGTGTCTCCTATTAGAGGCTGGGGACCTTTTGCTGGCCTGCCAGAAGCCATGCCTGGCTGCAGCAGACCATGTCCTGCAGGATGCGGAGGGCGAGGCTGGCAGAGCCGACCTGTGCTGGGAACTTGAGTCTTCTCCTTGAACAAAAACCATGAGCCCTTTGTTTTCCCCTCAGAACAGTGGGCTCTGCTGCTCTTCTTCCACCTCCATTTTCCCCTGGTTAGCAATTTCCTGACTGTGCTTTCTGTGTTTTGTTCTCCCCTCTCCCTTTCTTCCCTTCCCCCCCCCCAGTGAGCACGGTGCTGCTCCCTGGCAGTTTCCATAGAGATAACACCCTTATCTCTGTCTGCTTTTCTCTTCTGCCCCTCTGGCAGAGCCAGTTGCATCATCCCAAATGTGCCAGCCTGCCCTGCTGTCTGCCACATGGGCAGGCTGTCCTGGAGAATGATAAGCTGAGTACCCCTGTCCCAGATGGATGCCTGAGCCACTGGATTGTACTCCAGGCTCCCAGGAAGTTGCACTGATTGTTGCAGTGTAGTGAAGGACGCTGAATCCCCAAGTAGTACTATGGCAGGACTGGGCCCAGAGTTCCTACTGGCTGTTCCCAGCTCTGTGCCTTGAAATCTCATGTGACTGTCAGCCACATGCAGCTGGACACAAGCAGTGGCCATTTTCCATGGGGAGAGCCCCCAGTGTCTCAGGGTCAGCTCAGAGGTGGTGTTTGGGGCTCCAAGGGCAGCGGAGTCCCAGTTGTTTTCCCAGTTGGGAAACAACCTCAATCCACCTTCTACCTTCACACTGCCAGAGGCCCTGATCTCCTTGGGTGCCCTGGCCAGAGCAGGGTGCCAGTGTCTGTGAACAGTGGAGTGCCATAAACCCCTCTTGGGTGGGCTGTGCAGGAGAGAGGCAAAGAAGGAGCAAGGGACATCATCGGGGTCAGTCCTTTCATTTCCCTCTCTCAGTGGCCTGGTGTGAGTTCAGGTTGCTGCAATCTGTAGCTGACTCATAGCAGCACTGAGAGATTCAGAGCTAATGCCTGGCTGAGAGATGAGAGGTAACTGGTTTTCCTCCCAATCTAATCTCACACCCCAGGGAGAAGAGATCATGTGGAAACAAAACAAAGTGCTGAGTTAGTGTCCTCTGCTGACCTCATGAATATGATTATCTGAACGGATAACTTTTACTTGGCAGCCTTGTGCATGCTGTTCTGGGTTCAAAATAATCAATATGCCTTCAAGAAGCTTATCCTAAATCCTTCTGACAAATTATTAATAGAAGTAATTTGAGCAGTCAAACTATACAGAAAACTTAGGCTTTTTCCTTTTCAAAAGCTTGGCTGCTGGGAATGCAGTATGCAAGATAATAATTTTGCCTTACCCTTCCCCAAAATGATTTTCTGACAGAAGAGAAGCTTTGTTCTTTTGAAGTGCAGTAGAAATAGTAACACAGCCACTCCAAACTGAGTCTAGATTTGATCAGGTGCAGACAGATATGTGGAAGAGTCTGTATTTTCCTCCTGTGTTCACAGACATTTACAGGAAATGTGTCTTTATATGGCAAAAATGAACAGAACAGCAGAGAACCTTGAAAAGTTCAGAAAAGGGAGTGTATTTGAACAGTTTCTCAAGCACTGCAGGACAAAACCTGTCCTGCTTCCACCTACATTGGAATAAAGGAGAATATTATGAACTGAGTGATACTCCTAATGTGCAATACCAGTTAATTGTTGGATGTTCCAGAAAATATTCTCTTTGTCACCTTCAGTAGGGCACATTGACTGGGGTGGAATCACAGAGAGATGACTGTCTTCCCTGCAGAGACTCAGATGGAAGAAACACTTTGACAGGGTAAATTAGATGCAGGACAAAGACCTTCTGATCACAGCTGGTTTCAATGGGCTTATTTGAATGGGAAAGCTCTGAGCTGAGGGCAAACTTTGCTGATGACTCAGAATTGTGTATTGCAGTGAAGGAATTGTAGGGTTTTTATTTTCAGTACTTCTGAGATTTCCTGTTCCCTACTGACACTGCCACTAAAATGTTAAAAGATGTGAAGGGATGGAAAACAGCCCACTTGTGATGTTTGCTTTCCTGCTGAGCAGCCACTAGCAGAGCAATTTTCCCAATCAGCTAGAACCCTAAGAAAATTTTGCTACAACTTTGTAAAATCTGACTCTGTCCTTCAAAAGAGGAAGCATAGCCTACAGAGAACACACTGACTTGGCCCTCTGAAGTCTAAAGCTGAGTTTGAGATATCTCATCTTGTTTTGGAAAAGTGCCTAGTCCTTGTCCACTTCTTAAAAATTATACTTTTCTAGTGAGGCTGGGCTGTTCCTGTTGCAAGTTCTTCCTGGCAGTGGCAGTGCTGTATGTTTGAGGTCCTGCCACCACAGCATCTTGGAGATGCTGAGAATTCTTGCTTTAACTGTAGGATACCTATACAAATTGAAATGTGGAAAGTACAACACTAGTTCATATAAAAATTACTTCTGTCATCAAGTTACTCTCCAGGACATTGGATTGTGGGTCAAGGCTATTCAGCTGTTTGACAACTGTCACTGCCTCAGGATTTCAGGCTTTACTGCTTTTGAAGATTGCTGCTTGTCCTGTGGCTGATGGATGAGTTTTTTGGGCCTCAAACTGTCCCAGCAGCACTTCTGAGACACAGGATTGTAACTATGAAATAGTAAAGAAAAAAAAAAAAGTCACTACTTTCTCCCCCTGCTAACTAGAGAAAATAGATCCAACAGATAACAGCTTTGAGATGAGCCAGATGTGGATGTGTTTTCCCCAGAACTGGAGCCTCAAGCCCTGTGTTTCTGGTCCCAGCAGCTGCACATGTGCACGACCCCTCTGGGTGGCTGACCTGTTCTCCCATGGAAGCAGCCACAACCAGAGCCTGTCTGGTTCCCTGGGTGGCAGCAGCAGCACCATGGTGGGAGTGACAGTTCTAATGTCACAGCACTGCTGAACCATGGTGCTGAAATAAAACCAAAGTGGCTGAAGCCAGCGGCTGTGCTGGCTGGGTGAAAGATGTTCCAGATGTCCTGAGCACTGTGTAATTTCCAGAAATACATCTGCATTTCTTCTCCCACAGTATTCTGAAAAAAGCTGCAGGGCGGCAGCAGGGAGACACAGGTGGCCAGCAGCTCCAGCACACCCCAGTCCTAATGGGAAATCTAGTCTAAGCACATAAAAGTCTGTCTGTGTGCATCTGTGTCAGAAGCAGACATTGAATTTTTCACTTCTTTCTCATGCCAGAGGGGCTGCCTGCTCACCTGGCTCACCGTGAGCATTAGGAAGTCTCTGGGGCAGCCTGAGCAGGAGCTTGTTGAGTGCTTGTTTTGGGAAACTGGTCATGACCTCACCTTTGTAGGGCATTGTGCCTGTGGTGCCTAAGGACAGGGCCCAGCACAGCCCTGTGGTGCTGCTGTGGCTATCCTGGCTGGGTCAGCATGCACAGCACCTGCTTCTTTCAGAGACAGACCACAAAGCAAATGAGATGGACATGTCCCATATGAACACATCATCAGTAACCAAACATACAAAGGAATAAGGTGGTGACTTCAGTGGAAGTCATCTGAGTGAAGCCGAAGGTACTTATAAATGGCCACTTCTTCTTGCCAAGATACTGTTTGGAGAAAAAAAAAAGGTTCATTTTGAGCATAAGCTTGACCTTGCTTTAGGATTGGAGAATCCCAGAAGTTTTTGTGTTTGTTTGATTGTTTGTTCCTTCTTGCACTGATTTCCTGGCTATTCCTGCTTGAAAGCTTTACTGGACAATGACTGAATCCTTTTGGCTTGCCTGCCAGAAAGCAGATCATCACAAGAAATATATTTCATGCGTCACATTTTGTAGACAAGCCCAAAAAGAACTTGGATGCTTCCCTTCCCCTGAACTTGCTCCCACATCTCACAGGCTGTTTTATTAAAGCAATATGGCAAAAGCCTGCATTGCAGTGACTTCATAGGAGCCTCAATGAGCCATCTTTATTAAAGATTGGATCATACTCCAAGGAGAAACCTGATCTGTGCTGCCTTTGGGCACAGAAGTTGTGATGCTTCTGTTTCATATAAAGTTCCATTAAAGGGTTTATGTGACCAGGGGCACCAGGCTCAGCACTGATGTTAAATGGACCCTTTGTACACAATGTTTTATGCCCCAAAAGACAGTGTACTCAAATGCTGATTGTAAAAATAACCTGTCTCCTGCAACAAAAGTACTGAACAAGATGCTGGATCAAAGTCATCTCTTGGACCTGATTACAGTTTCCTTATTTTGAGACCACTGAATCAGAAATCAGCTTTTCCTGAGCATGCTGCACCCTCAGCAGCTGGATGTCCACCAGGTAAGTAAGGATTCTGTGCTGTTTCAGGAACTCTGCTCGCTGCTTGTTTCCCAGGAGAGGTCCAAGGCAAGGGGTTGGTGACCTTGAGGTATGACCTAACCCCAAAAATGGAGATCTCTGGATTATCACTTTCTAATGGAACATTGCAATGAGGTACCTGGCAGTGAACCTGTTTTAATTACAGTGATCCACAAAATCTTGATGTCTGACATTAGGCTTTGCAATGCAGTTTGTTGGTCACCACACTGTCCAAGCCTGCTCTCTCAGGCAGAACTCCTCACCAGAGCAGGGAGAAGTCTTGTCCTGATGTCTGGACCTTTCTGGAGGCCTGAGAGTATT
This sequence comes from Agelaius tricolor, assembly GCF_023055355.1. Lineage (NCBI taxonomy): Eukaryota > Metazoa > Chordata > Aves > Passeriformes > Icteridae > Agelaius > Agelaius tricolor. The sequence goes on from NW_027269270.1 coordinate 8,426,987, forward strand.
TGCCCTCAGCCAGGTGGGTGGCTGGGCAGAGCTGTGGCCTGTTCCACAGGGCTTGTTGCACCTGTCTTCCCACTCAGGGCTGGGTAGTCTCAGTTTTGAGGCTGCTGGGATTTCAGTATGAGGCTGATTCTTCAGTGGAGCATCTGTTCTTAGCTCTGTCTCAAAGTTTTGTGTGAGTTCTTTAGCAAAAGTAAAGTTTCATGAGGAAAGTCTAACTACAAATCAGCAGAAGTGGTAAAAGGGAGTGGGTAGGAAAGAAACCTGCTCACCTCCAGTCTATTTTAATTATATGTTGTGAAGTAAAGGGGCCCTAACTATGCCAGTCAAGCATCCTCAGAGGAATAGAACTATCTGCATGTTTTATCTTCCATAACACTGGGGTTTTTCATTTTCTATAGGGAATTAAGCTGCTCTTTCCTGAGGCGGATCTGGGGCAGTATGTGCCTGTGTCCTAAATTCCTGATAAGGGGAGAGGAGTTATGTAACTGGCACCAGGAGATCAAAACTCCTGCTATGCTGGGCTCACTCAATAAAAATGATATCAGGGGAAAAGACATGCCAAAGTAGGCTTAAATAAACAGCACAGAGGCAACAGACCTGAATGACACATGGAAGGGTTACAGGGAAGACACAGTAATTTTAGTAGTGATTAAGAGTTTAAAGGAGCAATGGCAGATTAGGGGTAAATCCAATGTTCATCTGTATGTTGCAAACAACTGATTATTTTCATAAGAAAGTTTTTTTGTTTACTTTTGGGTTTTTTTCTATCCAGTCTTAGCTGTCTGGTGTGAAATTTGGCAGTGTGTGTTGGATCAGAGCATGTTCCCACTGAAACCCAGTGTAAAGTCTTCCACAGGCTTGTCAGTTTTCCAGGATCTATCAAACTTCACAAATATTTATCAAGCAGATAAGCTTTCACAGCAACTCATTCTAAACCATTGAAGTTATTTCTTGGAAAAGATAAAATTTAAGAAAAGAAACCCTATTAAAATTTCTTGAGAGATAGCACTCCAATGACAACTAGCCTTCTAAATGCCCAGCATAAAAGGGAAGAATAGCATGGTTTTTGATTTTTCTGAGTGCTAAGAAACAAGCTAAGAACAACAAATATTGTCCCTGTTTGGTTTGAAATGGAGCCATGGCCATGCAGGCGCTGGCGCTCCTGTGCAGTCCTTGCAGTTCTGCAGTGTTTTCCCACCATGCCTGGAGCCTGCACACAGGGCACTGTGTGTGTGTGTGTGTGCCTCTGTAGATACTTGGAGCTACCCCAAGAGGTTTACACTGCTCACCTTTCCCCCACTCCTGATGTAAATATAGATGGGCTCCTTTCTAAAAACTGCTTGGTTTTCCCAGGTTTTTAAAGAGTTATTCTGTTGTGTCTGAAAAACAAGAGGAAGACTATAGCCTATCTTATATTATTCATGTGTATGCTACATTTTGGCCTTCTCAGAATTTGGTGTAACAGAGGTGCATTTTCATTCGTCAGATCCCCCTCTCTTCCTCAAGCCTAATAAATCAGCTATAAATCAGCCATGCAGTGCTTTCACAGTGCTGGGGCACATACAAGAGGGGTTCTGATGGGCAAATGCACTTGGTAAAAGGCCAGACTAACTAGAACGAATTCCAAGTTAAACAGAGACCCTTTAACAAATTTCCATTGGGCTCTGATGTGGTTACAGCAGGATGTGTAAAGGCAAAATAATCTCTCAGCACTCAATAAGAGCAGAAGGTCTATAAACCCTCTAGGATCATTGGCATTTCTTGCTCTTTGCCTCCCATTTCTGGTCTGAAAATTGTCAAGGCCCCAGCCTCTTTAGAGCCTCATCACTGCAGAAAGGCACTCCTCCCTGGCAGTCTTAGCTGTCTGTGGAACAGAAGGATCCACTGGAAGTGCCCCTGGTGTCCTTCAGCGGTGATGTGCTATTCTGCATTGATTGCAGAGTCTTAATATTGTCTGTGAAAATGAGAGTATGCCCACCTTTGTTAAATGTCAGTGGTTTCAGAGATGTGGAAAGAGATACCAAAGGATGTGGGGAGATAGGAAAGACAATGTTGCTTGCTTTTCCTTTTAGGATTGGGATAGCTGAGTTTCACAGAGGTGTTCCACTGCTTGGAAATGAAAACCAGGGTGGGACATAAAGGTTTAGCTATAGCAGCAGTGCAGCTGGGAATGCTCATTACAAACAGCATGTGTCATTATGGTGGTGTGGAAAAACTCATCAGTACCTCTACTACCTTTCAAGAACTCCTACTTTCGTTCCCTCCTCTTGGTACACTCTCACAGTCTGCTGCTGCTTGTGCATCCTGCTTTGTGTTTGTTCTCCTACTCCTGGCCCTTGGTTCTTCCATCAGCTGTTTTCAACCAACCTTTTTTTCCAATCTAATACACACTAGACATCTAATTTTAGAGAAGAAATAGTCCCAGGTGTTTTTCTGACTTGCACTGTAATGCATTTTTCTTAAACAGCTTCTTGATTTTTAATCTTCCAAAGGTGATGTTGCACTTGGAAAAGCAGCCTCATTTGGGCCTCCTTTACCTGCTGTTTTACATTTCCGTAATGAAAATTACAAGTGAAATCACATTTCAAAGTCTTATTCATGGTCTGAAGGTTAATACCAAGGGGTCACCCTCTGCATTTCCCTCAAATCTTAGCAGGAATACTTGGTTACTGTGCATGTCACAATTTCTGTACCATACCAGCTATTGCCTGGTTGTTACTGAAATCCCAATAAAGAATCTCTTGGTTGGAGGTAAAGCTGAGCTGTGATATGTGTTGTTTGATCTTATCAAACACAAGTGTGAGGCTAAGATCCAACAAGAGTGATGATTTCATCCTTTAGATACCAAAGCTAAATATTCCAGTTTTGTGAGGAGAAAAGAAAGACACCATTTTGTATCTGTGTGGGATGTTGTTGGTACTTTTTCTGTCTCCTACCTGAACTCAGGCACCCAAGGATTCCATTTTTCTTGTTGACTCCTTTTTCTCAGCTGAGTTTACAGCATCTATGCTGAGCTCTTATGACTTGATCCAAAACCTTCACAAAAGGATAAGATATTTTCAGAAAACTTCTTTTTAACTTTAATGTCTGTGGTGTCTTTTCACAAAGAATTTGCTGTGATTTAGCAAGCATGACTACTGTATAAAATGCTATAACTAGCATGATCTACCTAACTTTGTCGAGAGATGTAATAAAAAGTAAAGACAAAATTGCGTGGTCTTGGGAAAAAGAAAACAGAATACGCAAGAAGGTTGAGAAAACTTTGTTACTTCTCCATAGTATTAGCTGGTTTAAGAAACATCTCTAAAATCTCAGCCTTGGATAGAATCGCTGCAACCTTAAGGAACAAGACATGCATTTTAGTAGGATGTCTTGAAACACCCTTTTCTTTGTTTATATGTAGTATCCCTGGGAAGAAAGAAACATGGCTTTCATTTACAAATGAAGCATTGATTGTCTGAGCAACAGTTTAAAAAAAATAGCAAAAAGAAAGAAAAAGGAACAGCAGATATTTTGATGACTAGTCAAACAGCAGACAGCAGTCTCCCTTGCCAGGTGTGCATCATCCTAATGTCACTCTGTTGTCCCTCCAAAGGATCAGTATGGTTTGTGGCTGTACACAAATACTGGGGTGTGGCAGACTCTTACAAATACAAAGCCCCTCTCACCTCTTTGTTCTTGGTATGTGCCAGCCATGATCAGCAGAGTATAACAAGGCATTTCAATACCTTCATTTTTCTCTTCCATTTTAGAGTCATCTTTTTAAGCCTTCTTTTGGTTTTGCTGTAATGTGATGCTAATTCTATTATAAGTCAAAATGTTGACAGGCGTATGCTTCCTCTGTAGGTTTGGAGCTTGTGGGTGAATAACATGTCTGTGTGCCACATTTAACTTTGTGCTTTGCTGGAACAGCCTGTTCCAACACATCAGTTTTTTTCTCCTAGGCCTCACCTTTCTGCCCATATGAAATGCAAGCTGCTTGCTATTTCATATCTTGCTCCTTTATCATGAGTTTATTCTTTTCCTACACTGTCTTCCTCCTACTGTCCCATCTTTTCTACACCTCTGTAGAATTCTTTAAGCATGAAATGGATCTCTTCAAGCCAAGTGCTGTGCTTGATTGCTGCTGTGTATTTAGGGTAACTGTAGTGCTCTAGTGGCTCAGAGTCCCTGTGGAAGACCATGGAGACCAAGGAGATGGCCATGGTTCCCAGGGAACTGAGAGACGTTGAATTTGCATCCTATGTTTTGACGCCAAACTCTGGAAGGAGAGCCAGGCATTTCTTAACGTCTCTGTTTTCTTGCAAGCAAGAGCTACAGTTGCCATGGATATGTTTTGAGATTTTAAATGGACAGGGAATAGGTTGAGAAGGCACATGCCATGGTGCAGCCAGTGCACTTAGACCAGAGTCCCTTCAGGAGCTGCAGCCAAGTAGACCCAAACTCAGCAATGTGAAGTACAAACTCATCTACTGAATGGACAGAAGGAACCTGGACAAACAGCAAAGAAGAACTGGTTGAATGTGATTTGTGAATACCAACCAGCAGTGAGTGCTGCTAAAGAATCAGTGGACACACTGACAGCAACACACAAAGCTACTCCCATAATCAGCCCTGTGTTGGGAGCAGACCCCAGCCCTTGAACCACACCCACCATGGAGGAGAGCAGAGTCAGGTAACAAGAAACAGCATATCTGAATTTCCTCCCCCTGTTTATAGTTCTGTTCAAGGGAACACAACTTTTTCCTGGAAAGGAATCATCTTAAAATGATTTGGTGGTAAGAAAAGTGCCGTTGCTGCAGCATCACCTCGTGCCCCAACCGTGCCATCTCTCTGTGCCCGACTTGGCCGTGCAGTGGTGACATCAGGGCTGGGTTCATCCCACAGCTGTAACTGTAGCCACAGCTGGGGCAGCATTTCCATCCCAAAGGCAGGGATCCCAGGATCTGGGAAGGGCGAGGATCCTCACAGCTTGGGTACTGAGCAGCCACAGAGACTCCCAGGACCAAGTCATTTGGGGATGTTAAAGACCCCACTATCTGGGGCACCCACCCCACCTCTGGGGACTCAACTTGTGTCTGCTTATAGACAAACAATATTGCAAAGAAAAAAAATAATCTCAGTAAATATTTATCTTAGTGGCATGTACAGTAGATATTTAAATTGGCTCACTGTATTCAGTAACAGGGTTTGCCAGCAAATGGACAGTCTTGTGTGCAAAATACTTCAGTTCTAACAATTAAGGATCTGTCAGATTTCCATGAGATGAGTAGTTATTTAATTGAGGAAATATGTCCTGTACTATTTAATACATAATAAAATTAGTTTAATGAATATGTGAGCTAAGATTAAGGCTGCTAATTTAATCACTGACAGCAGTCTCTCTATTTGGAAAATAATGCTTTTGCATTGACACATTAATGGTTGCTTTTTTTTCAAGCAGTTATTTTACATGCAAAGATACAAAACCCACCATTTTCCTTGAGGCAGGAATAAAGCTGCAAAAGCTGTCGAGGAAGCTGGGTAGGGAGCTGTGGTTCTGACTTTCTGACAGAAAAAAGAATTTTGGAGGGGAGCAGAGTCTGATTTTTTTATTGGAAAAATCAATTTTCATGTGGAAAACTCTTGATCAGTCATCCCAGTTGCCTCAACTGGTTCTGAACATCTTATTTCCCAATACCCAGTACCAGTTCCAGGTTTTTGGGGCAGAGTTGTGGCTTCTTGCTGGTCAGTCCTGCATTCCCAGCACACTGATTTCTCCAAAACAGATTGTATGATTTTGTATGAGTGCTGCGTCTGCTGCATGTTAAATTAATATTGTGTGTATTGGTGTCAGGAGACAGAAAGAATAAATAGCCTCTAAGCAGAAAGAAGGCTATATTTAGGTCTAGGCTGAGTATGCCCTCTGCCTGCCAAATGCAAAAAATCCAAACCCTACTGCCTCTTCATTTCCTGCTAGAGATTTACATACAGGTTTTTTCCTCCTTGTGTTTTAAACCTTTCAAACATGGTTGCAGCCTTGTGTCAGGCAGCTGCTCTGTGACAGCTCTAGGAGCACATGGTGTGACTTCCAGGCTGTCAGGGCCATGGGACACTGACAGGGGCTCTCCCTGTCCCTGCCCAGCCTCCCCTGGGGCCTCTCTCAGCCCAGCCATGGGCCAGGACCCCACTTGAGTCCCTGCAGTGCTGCCATAGGAAGTGAGGCTCAGCTCAGCACAGCCGTGGCTCTGCCAAGCCCAGTTCCATCCCCGAGGCCCTGCCCAGCCATTCTGGGACTGTGGCTGGTCCTGGTTTCCTGCACCAAGCCTGAACCTGACCCCCACCCCTGGGGGCACATCCTGGCCTGGCCTTGTCCTATCTCCATTCCCAGGAAGTTGCTGGAGCTGCTCCCAGGCTTCTCTGGTCCTTGGCTGGGGTCCCTCTGGGAGCACCCACTGCCTCTGTCATTCACAGTGCCCTGACACAGTGGTGTCATCCTTCCAAACATGACCATGGAAAGACCCCTTTCACCATTTAGCTAGGGAAGATTAATGCAGAAAGGACTTGGGCTGAAGTGTACACAAAGGGCTTCTATGGTTCCTGCTTTATGATTTTTCACCAGGAGCACAGACTTCCCTTTAAAGAGGCAGTGTGTCTCTGTGAAGCAGCCTCTGTCATGGTGGAATGCAGAGGTTCCTGAGGTAGATTTAAATGAAATGCAGTGGATATCACAGAGAATCCAGCTGTGAGACTCAGCATGGGCTAAATTTATCCTGTTCTCTTCATTCTGCTGTACTCTGCTTTAGGGGTTTGACAAATGGTCTAAAGGTCTGAATATTTCAGAAATAGCCTGGCATTACTCCCAGGTTCAAATAGGAAGTAAAGACTGCCATTGGGAAAAGAAAAAGGGCTGCTTGTCACCAGCACTTAGAGGACTTTGGCCTTTCAAGAGGAGATTCTGAGTTCCTGATGAGAGCAGACTTTCATAAACTGCAATCTGGTTTTACAATTGTATAGCCAGGCTGGATCTTTTGTTCCCAGAACTTCTGAAGTTGCTAAAAAAAACCCCAGTTATTGAAAACCTCTTTTCTCCTTCCCTTTTGCCAAGACTGAGTCCCTCAGTAATGCTGAGCCTGTGCATATTGCTCTCTCTGCAAGTTATCATGAAATGGAGAATCAGAGCACACACTTTTGTGGGGAAGACAGTTGAAGAGATAGGAGAGCAATTTCCCCTCCTAGATATTGCTTCCTTCCCTGTGCAGACTATGTGTAGATATGAGTGGAAAACCACCTAATCCATAAACCCAAGCTGTTTGGAAACACATTGTAGCATGAAAGTCAGGTTGCTCAGGTCCCATTTAAAGCTCAGTGCAAAGTAATGCTTTGTGACCTGCTGTTTCAGAAAGTGATGGTTTATTTTAAATGCTGCAGTACATGACTGTGCCTCCCTGTGCCATCTGTGTTTTGAATGCAGCAGGTTCTGCTGTGTAGGTACATATATATATGGTGTATATGTAAGTGAGAGAAGCTAAGGGTGACTATCTACCTGATTTCACTTCTCATTTCTATGGACTAGACAGATATCTGCATCATTGTTTAACCTCAGGCTAAGATTAGTGGCATTAGAAGCTTTCTATACAACTCACTGGAGAGGTAGCAAGGACTTTTTCCACAACCAAATGCTTATTTCCAATATCCAGCAGAATACAAGTCTCCTGGTTGAACTGCGAATTCAAAACTGACTATGAATGACCAAGGGAATGATACGATTTCTTTAGCCAGCCAGGTAGACTTTGATCTTGGACTGTAGTAAAAAAGCTGCTTTGATTTAATTATCACTTAAATGGGCATAAATCAGGAATAGGTCATGTAAATCTTACATCAGTACTTCACCTTCTGATAAGTCTCATAGGCTCAATGGTGATGTGATCTAATTTAAAATGTGTTTGAGTATTTATTCAGAATGAGTTTTACCAGAGTACTCTGGGGCACTTTTCTATTTGAAAGGAGAAAGTAGGTTAGAAAAACCCCACGTATTTTACAAGGAAAAGTCAAGGCAAGAACACTCAGCATGAAGGTCTGGTTAGACACATGGCAGTGTTTAATCCTTACCATTCCTAATCCTTCAAGCCAGGCTTGCAACACTGGGAGCTTTTCATCTCTTGCTCCAGGACATACTGACTGCTAAGAGGACAGAGCAGTCCCACTCTCCTCATTTTGTGTTGGCTTAATGGGAGCAGTGCAAAGGACAAGATGCAGCATATGTTAAAAGTATATTCCTGTGGGCTCCATATGTCATGCAGCTGCGAGGCTGCTGCCTCATAGAAGTAATAATAATATGGCCAAGAAACAACCATTATAATCAGGCATGTGGGCAGCCAAGTGAGCAATACTGCCAGGAGGAATGCCGACAGTACAGCAGTTGTGAAATAGTGATTAAGAAGTCCTAAAGTGGCTGCTTTGCTCTGTCAAGGAGGAAAGCTGAAGCAGGCATGTTTCCAGGCTAATAGTTTCTAAGTGCACTTTCAGGCTTACACGTTTTGGATGTCTTTAGCTGGAGCTGGTTTGTTTTCCTGTCTGTATATGCAATGCCTCCTATCATAACCCATCATTTCAGCTTATCATCACTCTCCTGGGAATCTTGAGTTCCTCAACAGGAAACTCCCCTCCTGCATTTATTGCACAGAGTAGACAGTACTAGCAGCCCTCTGCTGTAGGGTCATTCATGCTTCAGAAGAGACAGGAGACATTCCTCCTGATGCAGGACTGGAAACTCCCCTCCTGCATAATTTCCTGGACATTTCAGTCAAGCCCTTATAAGATAAGCTTTCTTATGGTAAAGAGAACACTAGATGTATCAGCTGCTTTTCTTCTTGTTGACTTCTTTTCTTCACCTTGTCCTCATTGTATGTGAAAGGTGAGGATGAAATCTGCTTTTGTCAGATACAGAGTGCTGCTAAATGGACATATCTCAAGTGAGATGTCTTGGGGGATGAGGTATTGCTGGCAACCTGATCAAACCTATAGCTTTGCAGTTTTTACTTTCCTATTTCCCCCCCACCCCGTTGCATGAATACATTGTTGCTCAGAGGCTTTGTTACTTATTTTAAATAAACTCTTCCTACAGTAGCACTAGCAACCTAGAAATGAAGCAAGCTGTTCTGCAAGGGTCAACGATTCATATTATATATTCTATTTATGTTAGAGCTTTATCCCAATGTCATTTAATCATTGTGAGAAAAGTAATGTTAATAGTATTTAAGATAAAACTGAAAACAGAACTCAATAACATTCCTGTTCTTGAAACCTTGTCTACTTCAAAACAGCCTTAGGATCTTGACAGCACCTCATTCAGTACAGAGGTACTCATAATATTGCTGTGGGCTCCTGAGAGTTACTCTGCTGCACTCATGGGTATTATTTGTGCTAGTTCTGCCTGCAGTCTGCTCAGCCCCTCGCTACCAAAAGTGTTTGTCAGACTCATTTCGTGCTGTATGTGGCCTTTTGAGGTCTCCAGTTAAAAGAAGTGTTAGAGCTACAAGACATTCTTAGCTGTTGACAGCTATAAGACATTTTCCTAATCAAAAGGAGCAAGTTCAGAGTATGGTTGTTATTGCTGCTCCTGTTCTTTTTTAAACTTCCTTATGGTAATTGTGCCAAATGTCACTCTTTGAAGAGCATGAAGGAGCTGATCAAGTTAAATTCCAAGATTGCTTTGTCATCACAAAAGGGTAAGGAGTGACTGCAAATACTTTTTATGGAAAACAAATGGAGGGCCTAAGTTTCTTTCCCTGTTTTTTCTTGAATGGAGTAAATTCCAATTTGTGTTGGCAGGTGTGAGAGAAGGACAAGAATCCTAGGCAACAATCCAGGGGAAAATGCAAGCCAGCACCTAAAAGTGAAATAATTGAGAGTTAGTTCCTCCTTGCACACTTAATCCTGGAAGTTAGTGACAATTAGTGATGAAAGTCAGTCTTTCCTCCAGCAGAACAATGTCCTGCTTTACTTTACTGGCAATTTCCTATTGGTGTTTGTCAAGTGTCTCTTAAGCATGAATGACCCTGCAGCAGAGAGCTGCTAATATCTTCTACTCTGTGCAGTAAAAGTGGTTTGGCTTCACTTTTGAGGCTTCAAAGTAGAGCTTTACAGGTTTTAAAGAAATGTATATATGTTGGTGTGTATGTCATACATACACACACACATAGCTATTTATCTACATATGAGGGCAAACTCATAGTTTATTAATGTTCTTGTGGCTGTAAATACTGATGGTATAGGGAAATGCAATATGACCTTTTAAAAATAATGCATCAGTACATGGTAAACTACAGGCTCCCATTATAACTCAGTTGCTATTTGCTAATTAACAAAATTAACTTTCCCAGACACAAATGGGAATTATTGAGGTTTAACTGTTATTTTGACTTTTGGTTGTTTAAAAATTTCCACAGCTAATCTCTTCTTTATAAGTATCAGATGTTCTTCAAGGTTGGCTTGTGTAATGCAGTGCTGAGAGCAGCTGAATTTTTTCACTGGTGCTGGTGACTCCAAATGTCCTGTACATCTGCATTGTGCACCTTCTGCTCTGGAGCAGAGAGAGGTACATGCAATTGCCTGGCTTTCACTGACAGGTATATAGGAAATCAGTTGTGGTGTTTGATGTGATGGACTCAGTTTCATTTGGGGGGGGGGGGGGGGGTGGTTATAGTGGTGATCTGAGTTAGACAATGTGATCAAGCTGAAATACAATATTGGACAGAAGTGACAAATATACTTACTCAGAGATCCGGCTGTCAATTCTTCTAAAAAATTCTCTGCTGGATGTGGATACCACTGCACAATAAAAAGAAAAGTGTGCTTTAGGAATTGTGCTGTCCTTAGCCAACATCTTTTTGTAACTATATCATGAGCCTGAACTTTCCCTGCTGCTGTGTGAGCTCATGAGCAGATTGGCTGTGTAGTAGAGAATCTTTTTTTTTTTTATGTCAAAACATTACAGTGCATTTAGAGCTGCCACTGGCTAATGCCATTTTAAGTGAGAGAGTTTGAATGAGATTTACAGGGCCCTTCATTTGTAGGTCACTGGAGGATGGAAAGCCTCACCCTGCCTGTCTGTGTGAACTTGGCTGTTGATGTACACAGTAGCAGGAGCTGGGGTTCCCCTCAAGGTGAGCAGCTGAATGCACACAGTGGCCATCACAGGGGGGGTAATTGCATGCCTGACAGAGTCATCTCAAAGTGCTAAGAGCTGTGATATGTGATGGAGAGGAAAGGTGGAGAGAGGAAAAATGGAGACAGAACCATAAGGGGGTGATGACAAAGTCTCTTCTGAGTAAAGATCTTGTGATGATATGAGGCTGCCAATGGGAGTGGTGCCACTTCAAGCATTACCTCTTCAGGAACAGATTTCCGTTCACATCCCAGCATTTGGCTCTGTTAATGGAACCTCTTTGTATGGAACAGCTTCTTCTGGAGGGCAGGATATGTCATGCTGCTGTCAGTCTTCATACCAAGCTCAGTGCATGAAAAAGGCAGGTTATGCTGGCACAGCAAAGAGTTAAGTTCTGCTTACTGAAGAAAAACACAAAAATGAGAAAACTCAAGTACATCTGGCACTTATCTCTTGGATTAGAGGATCTGAAGCATCTCTCAGCTTCAGAAACCTCAAGAGACCAATTCAGAAATTCACCAAGATGGTATTTTTCTGTGGAACTCCATCCACTTCTGGCTGTTATTTGGGACAGAGGAATGGTGTCATTTTTGTTGAGTACCAATCAAGCTTTAAAATCTCTTTCACTGAGAACAGTTAAAAAATAAGGGACCCCTAAGGTAAAAATACAACTGGAAACTCTGTGGCCATTGGAGGACACATCTGTGTTCTGCACATTCTGCAAATGATGAAGCTGATAAGGAGATACAGCCTGCCCCATCTATCAGGCTGTTACATTTTACATACAGGTGAAGACAGCCCACTTTAATATCTGGGATTTTTGGACAGGCTTGTGTCCTAAAAAGCCATAAGACATCAATTGCAGTTATCACTGGAATTCTTGCAGTTTTCACAGGTAAAGCCACAGGGTTAAAGTTTATACTAAAATCATGCAAGTATTCTGCATTTTCTTCTCAAGGATAACACTCTTCCCTGTCTTATCATGAAAATCTCCTGTACTTGATGGAAGCAAGAAGGCTTAATTGGTTACAGAGATCTATTCTTTTAACAGCTTTTCTTCCCTGTAAACCATGGGGCATGCCAGTATCACCTTAAAAACATAAATTATGAATATGTGCTTGTAGATTTTATGCATTGCTCACACATCTTATGCTAGAACTAACATGTCTTAGTCAGCTATTTAATGTTATGTGACCCTTTGCTCTTGCATTCCAATGTCACCACTGTCACACTGTTAAACATTAACTTGACAATTATTTTCAAAAGTACAACCTGACTTCATTAACCTTTTGTAAGGACACTTGATGTTAAAATATGACATTAGCTTGTTCTAAGCCTAATGTGGTGATGCACTTCATGCTTTATTGCTCTTAATGCTGTATTAGCAGATACAATTTATCCTATCATAGAGATAACAACATAATTATATATTTATTTGGCCCTTGGGTCTAAGGTGCAGGTATACTTTGATGTTTTTTATAGAAGTTAACAAAACATTTTGGTGGGCCATTAAATCCTTTGGTGCCTTAAATTTTAGATTTCATATTTTCCAGATCCTGTACTGCATTAGTATATAACTCTGATTATAACACTTTTTGAACTTCACATGAAGTGTTAGAAAGTTCTCTTCACAGTTTAGTCAGACAAAACAATCCTTTTCCAGCCCGAGAACCAAGGACACCATTGCAGCTTCAGGCCCAAAAAGTATAAACAGTGAATTAAGGAGAGCAATCTGGGAGGATGGGACTTCATACCTGAAGCTGTAATTGGACAAATTAACCCCAATATGTAAATGAAACAAAACTTATAAAAGTGTGAAAACTTGTGACCTGGTGTCCATCTTGTGTGTAGCCACAACTGGGCTCTTGTACTGCCCAAGGTGTATCCTTTAAAGGCCTTTTAATAAATCCCTACTTTATTCCTTTAACACTGTCTAGCCTCCGTTTCAGGTATCCTCTTTAGGCATCACTTAATTGCTTTCTGTTAACAGATGTCCATTAGCCATTACTGCTGAAAATGCTGAAAATATGAAGAATGCTTCCATATCCCCAGTGAGACTGAAACTGAGCAGCTCCCCATGTTTCTTGCTAATATTCAGGAGAGATTTCCTCTCCAAGAGTCCTATTTTCCATAATAATTGGTCTCAGCTGCCCAGTTTGGCCTCTTAATGATTTCAAATATTTTATGATTTAATAAAAGAAAATAATAAAATAAGCTTGATACCAATTTCAGCCTTGGGCTTTCTCTTCTCTCACTCTGCATCAGTAGTGAAGATGATTGCTTTTCCAGTGGTAGTATTCTTCCTAGGTGTATTTTCTAGGGACTGCTGCACAGTTCATCACTGTGCTCTGAGTTCCTCTTATTTGTCTAGGGACTTTGGGTTTCGTGGGGTTTTATTTTGTTTTCCTTATGGTTCATGCAAGAACTGAGCTCTAGGCTAAAGATATATAAACAAAACCAGAAATTATGGGGATCTTCTCTCTCAAAGTAATTTCTTTTAATAACTTTTTGGTGCTGAAGAAATCCCAAGCAAACTCCTTATTTGGTCAGTTTAAGAGAAGGAAGAGGTCAAGAAGAGACACCAGCTGTCAGATGGAGAGCCTTTCCAAAATCCTTTAGACCAAACTTGAAGGAACACTCAGTGTAGACAAGAACAATATTTCTGAGTAGATGCAGCTCTTTGATCTTTCCTGGGATGTCCCCTGTGACAAGTTTGTGAGACATCACTCTGCTGTTAGGTGTCAAAACTGGATCTGAACAATGAAATGGAGAAGGAAAAGCTCTCATTATTTTCCTGCTCATCTACACCTCTTTCTTTTTCTTGTAACTCTTGTGCTCTGACTGAGATGGGATCACCAGTGAAACTTCCATGCTTTGTCTGGAGATGGGCAATGCATTGACTCTGAAAATAACATCAGGGACCATTATCCATACAATGAACTCCCAGAGTAAAGCCCTGGATGACAAGATTAACTGAAAGGTCACACAGCTAAGTACAGACACCTGGGCTGGGTTTGGTTGTGGTGCCTGAGCCATATGGCTCTGCAATGCAGTGCACAGGTGTTTCCTCATTCTGTATACATCAGAACTCCAAATCAGGTAGAAATTAGAGAGGCACATTATCTCTGTTGAGTGAAACTGCTACAGGAATTCTGTATCTGCTCCTGGCAGATTTGTTTTTAGCTTACAAGGAGTGCAGACCTTGAAAAATATAAAATCTCTTTTGTCTCTCAGTCCTGGGCAACCAGCTGCCTACTGATTTTTTATGTACAGGATTCCCTTACCTCCTATCTTCTTGAAAGTGTCCAGTTGAGGCATGACAGGGGACTGTGTCTAGAAGGATCAAGAAGGATCTCACTTTGAAAGCATTAGATAAATCAGATTCAAGTCACATTGTAACAAATCACTCTGTAGCAAACCTAACTTCCTCTTCCCTTGGCCTCTTCCTCAAAGAGAAATGCCCTGAATAAGAATCCACAGTGCTTTGCTTAATCTGTAAGAAAAACATGCAATCCTGTTTCCTTTCAGTGTAGTTGTAAGCCATATCTCAGGACTGGAATGCCAGTTTCATTGCCTGTACACACTGGGAGGTAAGTGACTGCAGCACACAAACAACAGAATTTTTATGCATCTCATTCTGTGATTGTTGCTTTTACCTCTTAGTATTTAATGATGGGAAAGCTTTTTTTCTCTTATGCATATGCTGTAATGCTTCCAGGTGATTCCTTTGTGAAATAGCATGAAACTTCTAATGAAGCAGCACATTTGAATGTGTTATGGATTAAATAACACATTCAAATGTATTATTTGGAAATAAGCACATTTTCTGGAAGTCACTCTCCAGGTAAGACACCAGAATGTTATGCCTGCTCTCTTTGTTCTCCATTTCCCAGCTGCATCCTGACACAGCAGTGGGCAGAGTGACCCAGACTGATCAGGAACCAGTTGCCAACCTCTGCTATGGGTTGGGAGCTCAGGGGTGGCCGTTCACAGCAGGGCACTGTGGCAGAAGAGCTCACTGCCAGCTCTGAGCAGGTTGACAGCTACCTTGGTGACAAACCAAAACTCAGAGTGTCATTTCAGATGCAAACCCTTCTTAGAAAACAATTCTCAGCAAACTGAGCTCACAAAGCACTCAAGATTGGGACAGTAGAAATAATTTCTCTGACTCCCATTGCCAAGGAGAATCAAGGCTTCTGGAGAACTCTGAATTGATCCAGATACAGAGCTGGAGAGGCAGAGAAGGTGAATGCTGCTGGAGCTGGGCAGGGAGCCAGTGTGCTGTTCTCTTCCAGACTTTCATGGCTGCACAGAGCATACCATCTCCCCCTACCATTTAGTAAATTTATGACATCACCAGCTGTTACCAGGGAAACACAGAAACTACAGATTTGGATCTTGGCAGCTAGGTATAAAGAGAAAATATCTTGCTCTTTTGGGGGTCAAAAAGGAAAGCTGAAACAAATTCCAGAACAACTTTGAATTGGAACAAAATTGAGGTAGATCAGTAATTCCAAACCAAACTATTTACCTGCTGAAGTGACGGTGTGGTCCCTATTATGTTCCTCACAGAAAACAAACATAGGGGATCAAGTGCAGGACTTGCAAGTTCATGCAGCTTAAACATATCATTCAGACATAAGACCACAGCTGTTGATTTACAACTTCAGTTCTGATCAGTGGATTTAACAAGTTACTTTTAGGGATGTGATATCCTCTCACCAATGATTTTTCAGAAAGTGCTGATTGCTGCCTCTTGAGAAAGAGTTTGCTGGTGTTTCACATCAAAGAAAGTACGTAGTGTTGAGTTTTGATGAAATGGTGTGCAAATACCATTACTGTTCTGACAAAGTATGTGCTTTTTATAGCTTTTAAAAAATGTGGGGTTTGTGAGAACTGATGTTTTCAGACATGCATTTTATGACTTTTAGGTGCTTGAGATTTTTGAAGTTACAGAAATCACATTTTTGTCTTTTAGTAGCATTAGCTGACATTTTATTTATGTTGCATGTTAAAATGAAAACCCTGCTTTTTAAGTGGATTATTATTTGAGTATTGAGTAGTTGAGATTCAGCCAATATGAGCTCCTGTGCAAGTCTGTTTGATTTCATTCACATTGCACAAGATGTATGGTTGTGGTGTGTACTTGAGCTACCCAGAGACAAATGCATCTTTGCAGCAGATGGAACAAGCTCGAGTGGGGATTCCAGCTGAACTCAAGTCTGGAATTGTAACAGCTGCTTTGCCTCTATTAATGCCTGCAAAGCTGTGGATTGTATGACTGGAGATCCCAGGTCAGAAAGGAAGAGGTTGTTATGCTCAGCAAGGGCAGGAAGATGTGAGACAATCTGTATGGAGTGCTAAAGACCAGTGGACTCACCGTATTTGGCTGTATCTCCACTAAGAAGCAAAGTTATGTAGGAAAAAATGCCTTTAATGCTAATCTGGTGTTAAATATATCCATGATGAAGGTTCTTATGTGGACACTGAGCACATTTCTAGCAGTGTTCCACAACTCGTCTTAAACAGCACAGGAACATGTTTGATCTGATTTGTGTTCTCCCTGTCGAAACCCAGGCGAGATCTGGTTGCCAAACAAGGAGTCTCTTTTCTGTTTTGTTGGTGGACTTGGGTCCTAGAATTTCTATGTCACAAGAGCAGTTTGCATACAGTCTGGATCTTGTTATCTGCACTATGGTTCAATGTTCCCTGTTGTGCCTTGTTTCAGTGGGATAATGACCAAGGAAACTGCTGAGACATGGATGGATTGCCAGGGATATGTCATGAGAAAGCTGTCCAGAGTCCTCTGCCCACATGCTGTGATGCTGGCTCACATTCCAAAGCAGGGATGCACACAGAGGAGATCATTCGTGCTCTGAAGAACTTAGCTATCTATGCAAGTTCCTTTTTTATCCTTTATAGTGAGTCACTTGGAAAGGCTCCTTTTTTGGTCCTCTTTAGTTTGACTGCTGGTTCCTTTTGCTTGTATGCCCAGTCACAGCCCTGAGACTTGTGACTGAGCCTGCAATAGCTCGTGACTGGGGCTGCTGTCCTGGTTTATCTCTCTGGAGTGGTGGAAATATTCTTCTCTTTTTCTTAAGGACATCAAAGAATGTTTCTGACCAGGATGGAATTCAATTCTTGGGAGAATTAATGGACAACCAGGATGAAGTTCCACCTGCAGACTTTCTGGTTGCAGATTTGATCTAAAATTCCCATGAGGAGAACATTTTGTGTGGTCATTTCATGGTGTTTGCAGCCTCTGCCATGGTCATAGAACTCAGTGCACTCCTGTGGTCTCCACATATGTCTCCAGTTCCACTTTCCAAATGCTATGTCCTCTGGAGCTATTCTTAAGTACCCAGAAGGGATCAGTAGGAACAGGAGGGGCAGTTTTATTGGACATACAGGGACAGAAAGAGAAGAAGCTTCAACTAGATGGGAACCCTGTCCTCTGAAGAAGTTATTTGTGAAGATCCAGAAAGTAAATAGTTAAATCTGGTAACTGCATTGATATGCGTTTGTAACACAAATGGACACAATTTTCTCCATTCCTTCTGGATGGCACTGTGTTGGGAAAGGTGATAAAGAAAATTTCTGCTGTGCTGGTTGTGTTTATGATAGATGAAAGCCCCTCTAAAGATGACACCCTCTTGTTCTCTTTCATGACCTGCTGATGTATCTTAAGTCTTGGTTGCTGACTAAGGTAGCAGCACAGATAATCAAGCTTTTAAAGGCCCTACTTCATAAATCTAATAGCAACATTAAGAGAAGCTGAGGTGTATTCCTCTTTTATAGTGTATCATTAAAAGAACTGGTACCATATTTTCCCTGTAAAATAACTCCTAAAAAAATAGTAGCTCCTAAAAAGTATCTGGGCTGATAGAAGTATTTCAGGCACCAGTAGGATGACCATTAGGAAGCAAACATTCCTGCTTCCTTCTTTAGAAAGAAAAGGACACTGCATGAGAAACACTTTGCAAAGCATGCCTCACCATCAGCCCTGTGCTGAGGGATTTGGTGCCCTGCAGCTAGGAATACTTAGAAGTGTCATGCAGAAAAGGGACTCAGGCCAGTCCTGAGTTGCTAACTTCCGCTAAAGGGATTTTGCCAAAAAAGGAGAGGAATTTATCACCTATTAGAACATAGTTTGGCTGTACTATGCAAGCAATTTAATAAAGTCTTTCTGTATGAGTACTAGAAGTTTTTGAAATGAAAGAAGTAGGGCTGCTTCGTGTGCACTGAAAAACTTTTGCTATTGACTTCACTGGAGACTTGGTTCTTCACCAGATCCTTCTCCTAAAGGGCTAAAGTGCCCTTAACAGAATGACTGCAAATTTATAAATCATAATTGGAGTCCTCAGCTGACATGACAACCAGCACCACTCCTGCTTAGGATCTCGCCCTGCAAACCTTAACCCTGTCTATAGTATTCACTCAGGAGATTGCTTTGTCCCCAGTTATTTTTACTGGATTTTTTGTTGATAATAAAGAGCATCTCATTTCAAAGAAGTGTTTAAATTCAAATTATACTCCTGAGTACATAGTGTTTCAGTGCTTGGGCTTCAAACACTCTGGAACAGGCTGATTTGTTTAATAGCTGCAGTCCTTACTGGAATGTTTTTAAATTGTGTAAACATTCCTACTAGTTTTATGGGTTGCTAAACTTTTTTCTTTTCTCTTCTTTTCTTTTTTAATGTGGGTACAAATTTAACTTGACAGTGTACTTTTCAAGCCTCCATTAAATAGGGCCAACTTGCTATTGATAGAGGAATATCTCTGGAATAGTGTTATGATGCCTTGCAATGGAAGACTTTTCATTAACTAACTAGAAAAAGAAATCCAACCTAACACGTTTGTGAGTTTTTACTGTGTCTTAATGTCTGTGAGACCCCTGCTGGTGGAAAGGGGAAGAGATGGGAACAAAAACCCAAAGTCAATTTAATGGAGAAAGGAATTTATTTTCAGAGTATGTTGTGTTTGCCAGTCACTGTTACCGTGCAGCCACCAAAGACCTGAGTGCTTTGAAACTTCTCACTTACAGGCTGCAGTTTGTTGGTGCTTTCCTCACATAACTGTGTTTTACCTCTCTTCAAGTGTGTCAGTGCTACTTTAAAAGATCAGTATAGAAATCTTTGGCTACAGCATCTGGTTTCAGTTTTCCTTAATTTGGTGTCAGCCAAGATCAAGCTCATACAGTCCAGATGATTAAAAGGGACAGAGTTAAACCTGCTGCATTTTAGGGATTTAAAGCCTTCCTTTTCCTCCTGTAAATTTTGACCTTTTCAAAATGAGCTTCTCCCTCCCCCCCAAGAAAGTGGAACATAAAATAAATGTTTGCTACTTTTCCAGAGGAGCCAAATTCCATGCATTCTGGCTGCTTTTCACTGATATAAAAATTATTCCAAAATAATTTGTCATTATTTATAAAATGACACTGTATGTTACTGTAACAATAACAGCTAACTTGGCCCTTTGAAAGTTACATGCTTTCTCAAGAAATTTATATTTAATAGGCAAAACACTGATCAGGATGACCTTGGGAAAATACAACCTCAAAAAAGTAGTGGATGTTTGTGATTATTTTGAAATCTCCTGGCTGGAACAGTTTCCCATTGAGGCAATTTGTACTAGTGTCACACCCCATGGAGGGGTTCCCTTGCTCACCCTGTCTGCAGCCTGGGACCTGAAGAGGTAAAGGAGCAGGGGCAGCTTTAGTCCCCTCTGCTGGGAGTTCCCTGGGGAAGGAAAATGTGTTGGGCATAAAAAATCTGTGCATCTGTTGTCTGATTGTCTGCCTGGTGATGGGACTAAGCAGAGTTGGGGTGGGTACCAATCCATGCCATGTAGACTTATTTCCTCTTTCCTGGTAGCGTGACTGAGCCTTGGGAACCGTTACTTAGTGGGATCATTGAAAAGGCTTGAGGAGCTGCTGAACTCTTCCTTGTCTAGTTTCCTTTGTCTAGGTTGCCTCAAATTATCACTGAACTTTATTATTTTTATGCACACACAACTTTTAAATCCACACAGATGACACTTTTTCTGCTGAAAATGCATTACACACTTCTCAGACCTTGCAGCTGGTTGAGAACCAATGAAGGAAATAAATTTGGTAACTGAGCTGGGAAAGAAAGGTGCTTGGAGATGCAGTTTCTAATGCTTTCTTGTAGATATTCCCATTAGACCACACAAAGAAATCTTCCAGTCTATATTAAGAAAGAAACAGGAGAATATAAAAATTTTAAAAAGTCTTTTAAAATTAAAACCTTTGGGAGTTTAATTAAATGTACTGTGAGAAAAATGTGCAGTTCACTTACAGCTATTGACTTGAGGTTTATACAGCCTTGCCAAGTCCTGGAATGAATACAGCTTTAATGTTGGAGCATTTGTTCGGTGCATTTTTTTAGGCTGAAGCAATGAGAAAATACATACCTAGATTCCACATATATACTAAAAAGGAAGGGTTTGGATTGCAAGTAATGAATACGACTTATTTAAAACTTGACGTTCTCTTAAGAGAAAATTTTCAAGGATTGTGTGGGATGAAGATGAAGAACAGCATCTTGTAAAGTCCACATTTTGATTGACATGACATAACACGTAGCTGGATACTCTGTTTCGCAGACTCACACGCCGCATTCTGCTAAAGACACTCTGGGGAAGCCTTAGCAGAGCTTTGATTCCTCATCACGTACGTCCTTCTTCTTATTTGTAAGCGCAGCGCCCACCCACTTGCCCACTCCTTTTCACCCGTTCATGTATTTTCCTGCGTGTTCCAAAGTGCCCATGTGCCAAAGAAGCCTCCCTGCTCCTCCCGCCGCCACCGGCACCTTCCCTGCGGGACGTTCTCCTCCCTGCGGGACGTTCTCCTCCCTGCGGGCTGTTCTCCTCCCTGCGGGACATTCTCCTCCCTACGGGACGTTCTCCTCCCTGCGGGACGTTCTCCCTGCGGGCTGTTCTCCTCCCTGCGGGACGTTCTCCTCCCTGCGAGCCGTTCTCCTCCCTGCGGGCCGTTCTCCTCCCTGCGGACCGTTCTCCTCCCTGCGGGCCGTTCTCCTCCCTGCGGGCTGTTCTCCTCCCTGCGGGCCGTTCTCCCCCCTGCGGGCTGTTCTCCTCCCTGCGGGCTGTTCTCCTCCCTGCGGGATGTTCTCCTCCCTGCGGGACGTTCTCCCTGCGCTGATCCCGCGCTGCGCCGGGAGCGGCGGGGCCGGGAGCGCCCTCTGGCGGCGGCGCGGCGGCAGCGCGCTCTGGCCCGGCCAGCCGCGGTTCGAGGGTCGCGCCTTGCGGGGATCTCGGTGCAGCCGCTCCGGTCCCAGGCTGGAACTGGGTCGGGAAGTCTCACAGCTCGTTTCTCAAGCACAGGAATGCTTGTTGTCCTTTCGTGATCGGCGCAGGTGCTTTTACTGACCGGTTCAGTTTTACAGCGATACACAGAGTCACCTGCAGGAGCAGCTGCGACCTGTTGCTTCCCAGAAGTTTGGGAGAAATAAGATCCTACAAAGAGGGGCAGCACTCAGAAATGCAGGTATTGCTGCTATTGTGTAGACAGAGAAAACATTAAGCAGCTGGAAATTGGAATTATTTCAAGAAATACCAGAGCTATTGGTGAACACGACTGCAACTGCAGACAGAAGGAGATATTCCCAAAGCAAGGCAGAAAACAAATAAATAAAAAGGCATAAGAAGAAAGCTGAGCACTCTAGTTCCAAGATGTGATTTGTGGAACATTACACAATAGCCTCAAATTGAAACAGAGGATGTATTATCGCATGTAATAAGAGGGGCTGGGAAGGAAAACTATGCAAAGACAGAAAAACATGTCTAGAGTGCTAGGGCTGGAAAAATTCTCCAGAAAGAACATCATAAAAACTGACCTCATGATGGCCTTTAGTAGAATTAAGAGTTGTAAAGATCTGGCTTTTTTTTTTTTCTATCTCTGAGGCTCTGTTTCTCTAATAGAAATGTCACTGTTTAAAAGCAAAATTAGTTTAAAATGTTCCTTAGATGAACATTTAAAGTTATTGTTCCTGTGTTTCAGTCTTCCAGGTATTTTTGTCTTTATTTGAGGACACACAGTTTTCATGTAGATTCTAGTTCTGCACGTTTTGGGCATGCCCATTGCAGGTCCTTACACATGTCCTGTGTTCATTTCACACCACACAGAGGGACACTACACTGATGACCTAAGCTTGTTCTTTAGGAATGGCTTTTTACTCCTTATAAAACACAATGTCTTCTTTTAACTGAGTTCTATGAATACATCCCCTATTTAGATGCCTTGAATTTTCAATGTAATTTTTCCTACTTCAGAGCTATACCACTAACAGGAGAAAATATGCATCAGTGCTCATCACCTCTAATGTTAATTGTATTTGCCATTATTTGAGAGTAAAGAACATGTAGGTGTGTAGTTCTGATATATCTCCAGCACTTTCTGTGAGTAATCAAACTGGAAGCAATGCATTCCCGTTTTTGAAGAAAATGTATTTTTTGTCAGCAAGTATGTCAGTAGTTTGTCCATCCCAGTTCCTTTATCTGGGATTGTTTGTCTTGGACGTCTTAAAAAATTCCAGTGATTTTAATCTGTTTTAAATGATCCTCACTAGTTTCAAAGCCATATGGTGGAAATACTGTTCCACCCATAGAGTGGGTTTGGTCATCATGAACAGGAGAAGGATCAGGTAACTGAACTGGGCACAAAACTGGAGCAAAGAAAAAAGGTTAACTATAGAAACAGGGATATCCCCTGGTAAAGAGGAAATAAATTACCACCACAACTCAATAAATCTGGGCAAAGGTTCTAGTCTAGGATCAATTTCTAAGGTCCCTGTCTATAAGACTTTTAATTGACTGTGGTAGTTAGTGGTGGTTTTCAACATGAGTTCACTTCCAAATGCAAGAGAAACAGCAGTAACAGGAGTGGTATAAAATACAGATTGATTCATCCAAGTGAGGTTACTGAACTTAGAGAAAGATTTTATCTCTCTAGGAAAAGCTCTCTCCTGTAGTGTAGCTCCATCAGGTGTAGGAACTCTGGCAAGGAGGAGTTTGACCATCCATTTCTGTAATTACAGTGACAAACTCATATTGGGAATCCAATCTACTTCACTTGTGTCTTCTGAACGTTGCAGGAGAAATGCTTGGCTCTCATGGGTTCCATGAAAGCCCTGAACACAGCTCCTGACCCCTGTGGAAAGTCCCTGCTTGCAGGCTCTGCAGGAATTGCAGCTGGGAGGAGCACTAACTGCTACAGAAGGTGTGAGATGTCCTGAGAGCTCACAGCAGGGCCATAAACCCGAGCAGAGACTCTCATGGGGAATGGCAGCTTGAGCAAAGTGTCTGAATGAGAGGATTGCCACACAAAAGGAGGACATGAAGCAGCCTTCTTTTTGCCAACCTGGAGGTGAGGCCTAAGGAAACACCCAACAGGGTTGTTAAGGCAGGCTAAACAAAAGTGGTGAGACATTTTGGCATGCTTGTGGAGATTCCACTTTCTCCCTTGGAGCATTGGGAAAGAGAGGAGGTTTCCTGGATCTCTTTCAGTCTGTTGGGTCCATTGGAGAACACTTCTGCCAGGAAATCCAGATCAGTAATGGCACAAGTTGCACCCAATGCTACACCTTTCTGTTGGGTCAAGACTGGTCAGCGTTGGGACCCTTCTGCCAGCCTGCAGTTAGCTCACATTTCTAACTCCTGTGGTGCACAAATGTCTGTAACACCAAACACTTGCTGGATGGGCTTTTCTGGGTATCCAGGGTTGCAGGAGCAGTGCAGATCAGTGGATACTCAGAAATACCATCAGGACCTGTCACTACAGCAGTTTCTGGTGACAGAGAACACTGGATTGTTGAGCTTGCTGTGTCTCATTCTGACATTTTCTCTGAAAGAGAAAAACTGTGCACATTTGTGCATGCCATGTTCAAGTGAGCTCTGCTGCTGCTGCTGTGGAGAGGCTTTGGTGCCTAGGTGGAGCCCCAGACCATCATAACTCCCTTACTCAATACCTGGGCTGTGCTGGTACACTGAAGAGTGTTGAAATCAATCCCATCAGGATGCAGAGATAAACAAGCATGACAAAAACTAATTGTTACAAAATCACACAAATTCTTACTGTGCAAAGTTTTTTTTTTTCTTTTTTTTTTTTTTTTTTTCTTTTTTTGGGGTAGAACTGGCCCTGTGGCACATCTCTTGAGCTGTGAAGAAGTGGGTAAGATTTAGATGATCAGATAAAAGGTATCCTTCTCAGTCTTCAAAGCAAAGAAGTCACACAGGTGAGCTTTGTCACTTGGAGGTGAATGCTGGCAGGAACCAGTCAGGAGCAGTAGGTTTTACCACACTCAAAAAACTAAACCAAAACCCAGACAAATCAAGGAGCTAGAAATACTTGATGTTGCCAGTGCTAGGCTGCAGCTGGAGTCATAGGAAGCAGTGCCACAGCTGTTTGACACACAATTTGACAAGTTCACTTCTACTGTGCCCCTGATGTGCCCCTATGGGAGACCTGCAGTAGAGTGGGGGTGCTGTGTCATTTACTTCTGGGGTGCTTGTGCAAGGAAGGGATGGGCACTGTGCAGTCACTGACAAAACAGACTCAGATGCTGACTTTTAGAAACAAGGATTTTCTTTCTGGCTTTTTTACCAGTTTGAGTGAAAATGCTAAAAGATTTAGCCCTATTTTAAAAAAAATTAAAAATAGGTTACTGGCCATTGTACAGGAGTACTTTATCATGAGGATGCAGCATTAGTAACTGCTGCAGTTCACAGAACGATGGTCACAGAAAGGGTCAGGCTGGAAGGGACCACAAAGGGTCATCGGGGCCCAGCTCCCTGCTCAAGCACAGGTAATGTCCTTTACAACTTAGAGGAACAATAATTGAATTGTCAGTATCAGCTGCGATGGCAAGGGTCCAGTGCTGCCGTGCAAAACCATTTTTGCTCAAGTTTGCACTCCAGTGCAGACAGCGCAGCCTTGAAACCCTCACTGACAAGTCCTCATGTTCCTTCGCCAAACGGGGTTGAGTCTGGTGAGAAGGGGCAGCTTGGCCATGAGGGCCGCGCTCCGTTAGCGTCTCTGTGCGGCGCGGGGAGTGCCGGCAGAGGGCTGCAGGCCCCGGGCTCGTTCCCGTTTTCCCGGGGGAATCCCGGGTGTCCCCGGGCGGGCCGGGCCGCGCGCTCCGCCCCCTCAGGGCGCGGGGCCGGCGGTGCGCGGGGCCGGCAGGGGGCAGCAGAGCGCCGCGGGAGGCGCGCGGGGCCCTCACGGCCGGCGGGGCCCTCCCGGTCCCCGGTTCCCGCGGGGCTCGGCCCGCGCTGCGCCCGGCGGTACCGGCCCTGCCCGGCGGTACCGGCCCTGCCCGGCGGTGCCGGCCCTGCCCGGCGGCGGGAGCGGCTCCCCTGTGCGGGACCGGCCATACCCCTCGCCCCACAGCGAGCCCATCGCCTCCGCGCTCCTCCCGGCGTGCGGCAGCGCCGTGAGGGGCCGGCCGGCGGCCAAAGGCGTCGCTTTGTCCTTGTAAACACTTGAGAGCATCCCGCTGGAGCTGCCCTCCCCGCCGCTGCCCCGGCGCTGTTCGGCGCACAACCATCAGCTTGGTACCGTGCCCCGCAATTTGACGTTTTTGTTTCTTGACAACTTCATGCATTTTTTAGCAGGTTTTGTTTTGGACAGAGGTTTTCTTGGTATTTACTGTCTCTTCTAAACCAAGTACAATGCGTAATATTCAGACGCGTTATGAAAAAGCAGAATTTGTTAGCTTGTTAAAAATAAGTGATTCCTAGTAAGCACAGGGTATAATCCTATACTTAGACTTCTGACTCTCTTTTATTTCACAGCACAACTTTTTGTCTTGGACACACACTTCAGCGCTACAAATTAATCTTTGAGGTGAGACACTGCGTTGCCGCTGGCAAGGAAAGCTTGCTTTTGTAGTAGTAGTGACTAATTTACACGCCTGCCCCCGCTCTCTTTCTAGCCTTCTATTCATAAGCAATATATCGAGGGTGGACCAATGCCAGCAGAACAGTCTGTCTTCAGGAAAGATACTAGCTTCTTTTTCACCCTTGCTTGACTCTCTACTTGTGCTGGCACAGAAAGTCTGTCAGTACAACCTCCATCGTTACCTTATTTTTCCTTGTTTCCTTTCCTCCTACTCCAGTTCCCTCCAAACCTTCAACTTCTTCCTGATAAATATCTTGATGCTGAGGAAGGCGCTAACAGGAGTTTGTGAGTGTTTTAATTTAGAAGTCATTCTTTCTGAGATTGATTTCGAGGAAGCAAAAGTCCCTTTGTAACTGTCACTTGAATATTTCACGTCTGATACAAATGCCTTGTCTGCTTTGCTCAGGTTTATTATGAGCTGCTTTGTAGCCACAGAAGTCCTCAGGCTTCTTGCTGAAATTGCAGCCAGCCAGCCATCCCTTTCTGCAAGGCGAGGGAGAAAGGAGGTCCACAGGAGTTCATGTTAACAATGACTCTAAATGCCCGTTTCCCACACATCTTTGCTAGCACAAACAGCAAAAATAGTCCACTTGCACAGAATCTGATTCAGCTTTCTTGCATTCCGCAATAACAGATGGATTGCTAGACTGTTTACTGTTGCTTCCCACAAACTTCCTGTTAGTAAACTCCTGTATTATTTATGAAACAAAAAAATTACAAAGAAGTATCTTAGCTGATTACTGCCTGCTGGTGAACCACTGCCAGAGAAACTTTTTATACAAATACGTTTATGGGAGCAAGGCTCCCTTCTGATGCAGTTGTTGGGGTATTATTATTATTTTTACAATTGTTTGTTTCACAATTTCCTGTGACTCTATTGTGCTGTGCTCCTGAGCAGGTATTTCCTGCACTCAGACATTTGCAGTTGAGTTGAGGTATCTGTGAATATAAAGGAGCGAGGGGGAAAAAAAAGCAGTACACATACATGTTACAGAGATCAGCAATGAATAAGAAATATTTAAAGCTTTGTTGCTTTGCAGTGACAATGACGAATGAGATTTTACTAATGTGGTATTAATCTCTGCTGACCTAGCTTAGGAAGCTGAGTGTCTTGGAGCTTTTTGACAGAAAACAGGGAGTAGTGCTGTATCGACCACCTTCATGCTACTTCTGATATAAGTAGACAGTAAATGTGAAGAAACTTTATTTTCCTCTCAGACTGGCTGTTAAACTCCACAAAACAGAGGAGCTGAGAGGAGCACTTTGTTTGCACTGCATACTGTAGATTAGACTGATTTCTGACTCTCAGTGTTGTGAGGGAGGAGGCCAGCCTGAAATCTGTCTGTACAATTTTATCAACAGAGGTAGTGAATTTTAAAAATCATCTGTAATAAAAAAGAGCAGAATGTAATGCAAAAATATGAAATTTGCATATTAACAAAAGTACTTTTAGTGTTTTTAGAAATAACACTTGACCTAAAGTCATTCTGTTTTTTTAAATTGTTGCTATTATATTTCATGGAGATTCTGCTCTATTTGTGTATTCTGTATGAATGAATTGGCTGCTCCACCTGATATTTATGATTGTAGTCATGCATTATATATACACACAGAAACAGAATGAAATTTTTCCTGATTTGAGACACAGATAATTATTCCTCTAGATTTTTTATTTGATTCCCTAAACCAAAACCAAAACTCAAACCAGCACTGTAGAGCGAGCACTTTCTAACGTCAGCCCTGCTACACGGATCATTCATTGCACGAGGTTTAACAAAAAAAAGCTGCTGTGTGTTATAGGCAACTGCAGGATGCTGATTAAATCACTGCATACCTTTATAAGATCTGTACTTGCAAAAAAACTGGCTTCAGATGGAACAGGGCATTTACTGATGCTGGGACAGAGCTCATTCCCGAGTGTTAGCGTGAGTCGGCGTCACGTAACCGATCCCTCATTTCATGTCATAGTAGGAATATGTCTGCTCTGAGCAAACTCTCCTTTCTCTGCCTCCTCAAACACCCTCGCCCAGAGCTCCTGCTGGCAGAAACAGAATTCCATAGTATTAAGGCAGATGATCGGTGGCACTATGTCCTGATGCTTCAATCCACCAACAAGAATCTTGTGACAGATGTTTCTGCACTTTATGCAAATAGGAACTTCATGGATCAGTTTTCTTTTCCTCCATGGAATATATGCAGCTGGAAAATAGAAATCCAGCTCCGCGGCACAAAGTGAAAAGAGAAAAAAAAAATTAAAAAATCATCATGCCTCTGACCAAACATGCAGCCGGGAGAAAGCGATCTGTAGCTGTGAAATCAAATAATTAAACTGCTGGCTCCCAGGACCTTTTCTGGGCTTAATCAAGTGGTGTATGCGACGATCCAGGTTTTGTGGGCTCTTTCTGCAACAGCGCTGTGGCTCACAAGTCATTTCTGAAGCGGGAAAAAGAGATCTCTCCTGTGCTGTGTATAATGCTTCCTCATAAATATTTTTCTTTCTTTTAGCCTTTCTGATATGCTGTTTTTACTCTCACAGTAGTTGTAGATAGCTGTATTAGATGTGATATGTAAGTGTATTAAAATAGTGGGGTTTGCACACGAAGAAAGGGTTTCAGCCTATTATATGTAATAAATAGGGTATAGACATTTATATAAACTGAATGGGCTTAGGTATGTTCTTTATAATAGCACGGAAAGCTGGACATGTGAGAATGACTGATGAAAAGAAGAAGAATAATTTCCTTCCTGTCAGTTGAAAGGAAAAAAATAAGCCTTAAACTTAGTGAAATGTAGTTTAAGGAAATGTAGTTTTATAAATTATTATGTAATATATAGAATCATGCAATAGAGAAGAGCTGTAGAATGCCACCTATTATAACCCTAGAAAATCATGAAAGGTGATAATCCTAAATGCAATTATTTTAAAAAAGCTATTTTTATTACTATTAATAAACAAAATCAATTCCATTATTTTAGATTGATTTTCTTCTTTGATTTTATATATTTCTTTGAAGATTTCTGTGGAAGTATTTTTTATCATTAGGCATCAGAATAAGTCTCATGAGTTGTTAGACAACATCTGTATCTTATTTTCTTGGTGAGGCTTTTGTCAATTTTGTATATTTTAGGTGTTTTAATATCTCTTGTGTGTCACAAAATTTTTTTTCAAAATTTTCACTTAATACTTAATTCAAAGCCTGTATCTGGTACCGTGTGAACAGTCAGTCAGGATCTATGATAAATTTTATTTATAAATACACAAAGCCTGGTTTTGTGTCATGGTACCGTCTAGAACCTTGTTTTCATTTCATGACTAGTCAAATTCAGGGAAAAGACCTTTATTCAATTCAGATGCACCACATTATTTTTTTCAAAAGCCCCCTTCTGTATTTCTTCTAGTTAAATTTACAATAAACATTAGTGATTTTACCTGGATTTATTTTAATTGAGTTTCTTAAAAAAAACAAGCACAAAACCAACACCTAAAGATGTAGTGCCATTTCTAGGAAAAGAGGAAAGAAAGGTTCTGTGTGTGAAAATGACAATCATGCTACACTGACTGTAATTCAGATACCAGCAAATACTTGCCAATATGTCTGTATGTACTATATCATGTCTGCTTTTGCAAGTGGTTGTGCAGCTACTGAAGTTCTGCAGTTAAGGTACAGTTTGAGCTGACCTGTGTCTGAAAAGTCAAATACAATTCTAGACTCAAGTATTAATAGAACAAACTTAATTTTTATTTTTTTTTTTATAGGTGCAGCTGCATTTTCGATTTAATTACAGGCTCCCACAGTAGTAATTTTTCCGTGACCTACTCAATCTCAAAAGTCAGAAAATTGCTTCTTTTTTAAAGCTGACAATAGCACGGTATGTTTCCAAAGGAAAAAGACAAATTACAGCAAATCATTACTTTAAGCATATTTAAATAGCCAGGAAGAAATCCTAATTGAAAAGTTTGCTAAAATGTGAAAAAGTTAGTGGTGCCTTTTTTCTTTTTTAGAAAAAGATTATTCTCATGTTTGTAACATTGCGAGCTGCTTATGATACGATGCCTTTCCTTTCTCTGCTCACCCTCTACTTCTCTTCTTTCTGATGAGGTTAGAGACAACGTTTTTAGGAAGCAAAAATTTTAACTGGAGAGAAATAAATCTGTAGATGTGTTTAATTATGTAATTTGGCTATTCCTTGTGAAGCTGAGACAAAGATAATGGGAATCTTTGTATTTCTTTGCATGAGCTCCAGACCAGTCTGTAAGGCATTATTATCCAGTAGTAGCATTACTGCCAATAATGGTATTCTAACCACAATTGTTCAGAAAGGAGAGAAAAAGGTATCATAAAATAGACTTGACAGTCATGAAATGCACCCTGGTCCTTCCAGAAATCTCCTCCCCAATAAACCTGTGCTCTTCCCCCATTATCTCCGATTCTTCTCATGTTGTTTCCCGCTTCTGAACTTTCCTCAAGCAGGGTCCTTTCCCTGACAGCCCTCTAGGATGGTGGCAGGGGTTTTGGCAGCTCATCCCCAGGGTATCTGCAGCAGCCCAGAGAGCAGAGGCAGGACAGCCCCAGGCCCCCAGGAGATTTTGAAGGGATTGGTGAATGCAGACACCATGGGAGGAGGTGGGCTGGCCAGTAGGAACCACTGTTGGCATTCCCTCATGGAAGAAAGGAGAAAAAGAAAGCTGCACTGGGGTTCCTTCTTCTGCCATGAAATAACTGGGGAAAAAAAGAGTTGTCTGTTAAGGTAGGTAGCCATGGTAATGTGCCTTCAGCAGTCTCCCCAAGGGAGCTCACTGAAGAAGGTGTTGCTCTCCTGTATCTGCTGAAGTGCTTGAGTTCTTCCCCACCCATTTTCTGCATTTCCTATATATAAATGACTGAAGCTGTTAAAATTCGGCCCAGACCATGGTCCTGTGACAAAAAGCAGTGGTTAGCATGATTCTTATTACAAAAACCCCCCAACCATTAGAGGGGAAATTTGCTGTATTTTTCACTTATTTTCCAGCAGGTCAGGTTGACCCACATGCCTCTTGCCATAAGACACACAAAATGCTGTAGCCCTTAGACCCAGAGCAGTGCAAAAGGACAGTGAAGGGGCTGGTTCCTGTGTGAGGGGCAGCTTGGCTGAGTGCAGGAGCAGCACTGCAGCCTCCATCTGCAGCCGTGCTGGGCTGCTTGTCCCACAGCTGTTGGGAGCTGGGAGCCGTCGGTCGCTCTGTTCTCTGTCCTGTGCTGCTTCTCTTCTGGCTCGTACGTCAGAGGAGCTGAGTGCAAAACCAATCGGCATCCGAGGATTGTTCTGGCAAGCAGTGTTTTTCATTTAAAGCCAAAATGAAAAATGAGGTAAAGTTTGTCATACTTGCCTGATTAGTTTTCTTTCTGTTACTTCTGTTTTCTTCACTCGTGTGAAAAAAGGGGAGTTTAAGTATGAGAAAGATGGATGTTTCTTGCTTTCTTTTTTTTTGTCTAATTTTTCAGTCATTTATGAGACTATGTTGTTGTGTTTTCTGACCCACTTGATCCCAGACCAGGCTGATCTACAGTCTTATTTTTATGACAGATGGCTGATCACCAGCACAGCTGAGTTAGGGGCCTCAATGAAAGGACCTTGACCCCCCAACCAGCATCTCTTGAGGAATTCTCTTTGTTGGATGCTTTCAGCTGAGGCCTCCCCCAAAGTCGAAGGTGATTTCTATTTGCCAAAGTGGGAAGACAACGGGAGGCAGAATAAAGATGGAAATCCAAGCAGTCAGTTGAACTTGTTCAGACTGATGCCCAAGGTATTCAGGCAGCAGCTAACCCAAGGTTTCCCTAACCTTGGCAGAAGTGCTGGAAATAGTTGCAGGAGGATGAAGTGTTCTTGAACTGTTTCTCCAATGTATCAAGCACAAGCAGGCTATTCTTCAATATTAAGTATGTGCTTCTCTTTTCTTCCCCTTTAAAGAAACTTTTTATTGTAGACTATAAAGGGGGGGGGGGGGGGGGGGGAATCAATCAATCTCTGTTTGTGGACCCCTGTGCTGCATCTATGCTATCCAAGGACAACGATGCAGATCAGGACCTCCCCAGCATAATAGCATTTAGAAGGCAAATTTCTTGCTGAAGTCTTATAGCAAAAGAAATAGCTGTGCTCAAGTGTTATTTTAAACAAAAAGGAAAAAGATTAATTAACCACATTCTTAAAAACATCAGCTTCCCTGGATATATCAGAAAC
Source organism: Agelaius tricolor (assembly GCF_023055355.1). Classification (NCBI taxonomy): domain Eukaryota; kingdom Metazoa; phylum Chordata; class Aves; order Passeriformes; family Icteridae; genus Agelaius; species Agelaius tricolor. The sequence goes on from NW_027269270.1 coordinate 8,459,290, forward strand.
AGCATTCCAGATAAAAGCAGCATGATGTGAAAAGACCTGATCAGCAACATATTGATGTCTGGGCTTGGGGACTAATGTAAGAACTTAAAGACTTGGCTAGAGAATATATCCTGAGAAGCATAAACATATAAGAAGATGCCAAACCATGAAAGGCTTCCTTTGCACAGAGAATTCAGAAGTCGGCGTGTTGACAAGCAGAGAAGCCAATGCTGCTAGCAAAGCACATAGGGTGATGAATAAACGCAGATTTTGGGAGCCTAGGAGGAGATCTAGAAAGGGGCCAACTGATTTAGCCATGTTTTTAAGTCTCTACACCCAGCATGTAGGTGCTGTCAAGCCTCAGGCCTCCCCCCCCAGCTGCCAGTGATGACGTTTCAGGGACCGGGGCAGCCGGCTTTGATTCAGAATGTGTGTGTTAGTGCTCAGTTCTCAGAGGGGATGGAGACACTGCCGAGAGACTGGCTGCAGCAGCCTGGCTGAGCCGTTTGTTGAGGCTATGGGAGAGTCAGGTTTAATTTCCTGCTCAAATGCGCTGCATTTTCTGGCTGTTGGCTCAGCAGTAGGCTCCTGGAGTGCCTCCCTGGAGGCCAGATACACCTCCTCCTGTGTACCAGGAGAGAGCCTGGGGGCTGTGTGGGATCTGAGCTGTTCTCTGGCTGGCACAGCACGTTTGAGGCAGATGTATGCCTCTGTAACTGTGACATCCCACTAGCGTCTCTGGAGCTACTGCAGCAGGAATGCTGCCTTGAAACACTTGAGCCATGAGCAAAGTAAGTGAACAGATATGGCTCGTGCAGTTCTTAAACGTGAGACCTGGCCACACATTATTAACTGGGGGAGTCTCTTTGGGATGCCAGCAGAGAAGCAGTATTCTTCTCTTGTGAGGAAAAAATGCAGTTTTCCTCCAGCTGCACTTAAAACTGGATAGTTCAGTAATTAGCTGAGAAATAACAGATTTACATATGAAGCAATATAGCAAAGGAAGAGTAGTTGTTAACACTAGTTAATGTGCAGTTTGATTTTTGATGGATAAGTTAAGTTTAAAAGCTATATTCTAAGGAAAATGGACATATCTGCAAAAATATAGGATGTACATACGATGAGGAAAAAAAAAAAAACCTCTTTACCTAGAAGAGAAACCTGAGAGGGCAGTCCATGGGAGAAAAATCCATGGCTTCCTCTTTTGCATTTAGCAGAAGCCTACCATGCAACTACCTAAGATAAACACTGTATTTTTCTGGTTTGGAAAACATCTTGAATGTCCTTTAAACTTGTTGACTTGCTCCACTTTTGTCAGGCCTTCTTGCATAAGCACATTGCTCCCAACACAATCATCCTTTGAGATGTACTCATGTTATTATCAGGTACCTCCTGGGGGCCGAGCACCTACCCTGGGAGGATGCTGGTAAGTACTTGCAGGCATCTCTTCTTCAGCAAAGAGATCAACGTTTGTGCAGCTGATGGCTCTCATTCTTGTTTGGTTGGCAGGGATGGTGTCACTAAACTTGAGCTCACTTGTCACAATGGAATTTAATTATCTGCTGGAGAGAAGCCCTGACAGCTGTGGCGTAGGTTTTTCAATGTGATGTTGCCTGGATCGCAAGAAAAATATCAAGGGCTGGTGAGAACAGCCATGTTCTAAAAGCATCTCTGCCTGGGTTAGACCACTGCCTACCAAAGAGGTACTGTGATTATATCAAAGTTATTTATTGACTGTCATGTCAGATCATGGTTAAAGTTTATCTTTACTGCAAGTTGTCCTCAGGAATTCTTTTAGCTCATCAAAAGTAACTTTTCTTTTCCAGGGCGTAAGTTGGAAGCACAGTGTTTGTTTACCACATTGCCCCTGGGTTTGCCTCTGGCTTGTGCATCCTGGGGGAGAGGCAGTGGGTCTGCTGCTGGTTCCTCAAACATTGACATCTGTGTTGGCCTTCTGTAGTGAAACCATTTTCCTAGCAGCAGCATCAGGTAAGACCTCATCGTTTTCTTATGGTAATGGTTATCATTGATAAACTAAGGAAATGTGAGCTGAAAAAAAGAGCCAGTGGTTTGTGTGTGTGTATTTGTTTTGTGGTTTGTTTTTTAATGGAACATTGCCTTAGCTCGTATACCATAGTATTGGGATTTTTTAATTTTTAGCTTTTTTCTTGTTGGCAAACAAGTACTCATACCAGTAGCTCTCTAAGGTCACTGACATGCTCTGAGATGCTGAAGGCACTTTTATAATAAATTCTACGATACTCTTGCACAAGTAAGGGACCCATACTGTGAATAGGAAGGTGGCCATCTGGCATTTGGTTGCCCTACTGCCAGCCTTGGAGAAACACCCAACCACTCAGATGCACACACACCTCTGGGAGCCCTAAAGGTAGACCAGGATTTACCCCCTGACTTGCATCCCTGAATCCACCTATCCCCCAGGATCCAGGAACATTGTCCCTCAACCACTGAGAAAGGAGCCTCTTTTCTGTAGGGAACCTGTGAGAGCCAAGCTACACCACACCAGAGGCTATCATGAATGTGTTTTGGGAAGTCCTGGCTGTGTCCCCTGGGCTTCAGGTAAGCTCTCCCTGAATCACAGAATGTTCTGAGTTGGAAGAGACACACAAGGATCATCAAGGCCAACTCTTAGGTGAATAGCTCCTATGGGATCAAACCCACAACCTTGGCATGATTAGCACCATGCTCTGACCAGTGGAGCTGATGTTCTGGGGGCTGTGACTCCAGTCCCTTCCTTCCCCTTCCTGGGCAGAAGCAGAAAGCACATTTTCAGTGGTGGAGGGGAAGCACTTTATCGCCTTCATTAAAAAAGTGAATCCTTCTTGGCCCCAAGGATGTTTTTTTATGTCTGGAAAGTTTCTGTGTATTAAGGAACAGATGCTTGTGCACTTTTTAGGCCACTGTCAGATTAAACCATACATGGTGCAAGCCAGTGCTTCTTGTGCCTGTCATCCAGGAGCTTCCTGGGCTAAGTTTGGAAATTACACAGCTGTACCTGGTCTGTCCATGCCCTACCCAAACGAGGGCAAAGGCACCTTGTAAGGCTCTGTGCTCCTGCCTCAAGCTGAAAGGGATGACCTATCTGGTGAGAGCTTTGGGAAGGGATTTCTTTTCCAAAAAGTGAGTGTGTTGTAATATGTTTGCATTATTCACTGTTAGGTCTTGATGACTGCCATTAGGATTAGAAGCAATTTGGAAATTCTGGAGTTAAAAGTATGTAAGTTGCATGAAGATAATACTTAATAAACACAAATACATGGTAGGGAGGGTTTTTTCCATCCTTTTAATATGACTTTTAGACTTACAAGCTTTTATCTTATTTTATGAGGCCATGTGAAATAAATTAAATGTAACACAAGATGCTGTTAAAAAAGATTTTATGACATTGAGAACTGGTTCTATATTAGGACCAGATCCTACAAAGGCTTATTGATGTGAGCAGTTTTGCTCCCATAGATAAGCTGTGGAGTCAGCTATGGCTAACCATTTAAATGCTCAGAATCAGACCCTCATTTTGGATGCACTTCTCATTGTTAAATCAATGTGAAAGTGAAATCTGTCTCCTCTCAAAAGGAAATTGCCAAGACTTTCTACGCTAAGATTTGGGATCTGTAGAAAATGAAGCCTTTTTATTTTTTCTTCCCTCCAATAATCTGTTCAGTGAACAAGCTGTGAAAAATAGTTCTATATTTTTTCCATGTGATGCAGCAGACGGTAAATTTCCATTTAAAAGAATGATCAGAGTAGCTGCTGGCACTGAACTCTGTTGTCTTAGTCAAATCTACTTACAAAGAGTTTACAGCAATACAATAGCTTATTATTTCACTCAACCAGAAATCAGATGAAAAAGGCAAAGGGGAAGCCTGAAGTAGGTTCATGGTCAGAACTCTTTTCTTCCTTAACATCTTGGGGTGTTTTTAATGCAGGAGTTGAGATCAGTAGTTTTATGTATAAGGAGGAGACTACTTCTTTTCACCTCTACTTTTGTATGCTGTGAAATAATCAGACTATACACTTCTATAGTGCCTTTCTTCTGCAGATCTGAAAGCACTTTACAAACATTAATTAAAGTCTCACAACACCCATGTGGAGGTAAAGGAGCATTGTTTGTGTATCTAATGCAAAGGCTTAACCTGATTCTTTGAGTACTCTACCAGGAAAATAATGGAATAGCCAAAGCAAATTAATCTAACTGAATTGCTGGGAGCATTTATGTGTGTGCATGTGTATCTGTGCATTTATGTGTGTGTCTCTGTGTGCATGTGTGCCTGCATCTCTGTGCTGCTGGAAGCCTCTGACTGCACCTCCTCTGCCCTGCACGTCCTGCCTCTTGTTGTCTCAGGGGATTGAATGTGTGCTGCTGCTTCTCTCTGCATGAAGCCTCGGGTCCATCAACAAATGTGTATTTTCTGGGAAACCTGGGGAAAGCTTGCATTGCCATTGATTATGCTAAGATTAGTTTAAAAAATATAAAAGGCAGAAAATGTCTTTTTCTTGATCACCAAATTTGTGAATGAAAATAATTGGTGGGCAGTGAGGACCCAGAAGGGGTTTTTGCCACCTGAGCTGGATCCCTGTGGTGGAGGCTCCAGCATCTCTCTTCTTTGACTGCCCCTTGTTCTCAAGCCTGGTGGCCTTGTCCTTGCTGCTGTTGCTTTCAGAGTCTCCCATCCCAGGGAGTTTTGGGTGCAGCACTGCAGAGAGAGAGCTGTGGGGTGGGCTTGGCTCCTGCTGGGGCTGCCAAGTCCCCTTCATGTCTGGAGGCAGGAGAGGGGCCCTAGTCCCACACGCTGTCACAATCTAAAAATGCTTTTGGGTCACCAGCATTAGATCCTTTTCTTAATCTTTATAATGTCTTCTTTCTGCTAATTTTACTTTCACTGTCTGATGTAGGCTCTAAGATCTTCAGTGCAAAGAGAGCATCTTTTATCTCTGTAAGTGTCATGCAAACTTAGGGTGGTACGTAAATATTTAATAATAATATTAGTGATGAAGAGTAGAGTCCTGGAGGAACGTGTCTCCTTCCTTGCAGATGCAGAAGATATTGTGGTAATTTGGGTACTGTTTCATTTCCCTGGGGAGAATTTCTCTGCTCACTCATTTTCCAGTTGCCTCTGTCATCATCTTGGGTAAGGCTATTGGGGCACACTACTCTTGACTGGGAATGACTTAATTAGAATTGGGCAAATAACAGCTTTTACACCTGAGACTTTGAAAGAAATTCCTCTAAAATACAAGTTCCCTTTTTTCATATTAGAAAAATGGAAACCTGAGGGGGAAAATTGCCCAGAAGCGCCCAAAAAGGAGATGTGTGAGCTCTTGTGATGCTGGAGGTGGCTGATCTGTGCTCCCTGCCAGCAGTGGGGGGGCTTCAAGGTGCTCAAGCTGGGGCAGCATCAGATGAAACGGGCTGCAGGGAGCTCCAAACTGTCTCCAGCACTCTGCTCATCAACCTTTCTTACTTCTTTTCAGTAGCTGAAATAATTTTTTAGATAGTTTGGCTGTATAACTAGATTTACTTTATAGGAGGGTTTATACTGTACCTTACTTAAATCTTAAATTTTCTAATGATTGTAGCCAATAGCAATTAATTTAAAATAATTAAGACAAATATACACATTAAATTGCCAAGCACTACATTTTTCTCATTCATTTATGACTTAATAGACTTCAGTGTATATGTTCAGCCTTTACTAATTGCTCAGTTGACAATTCTTTACGACTTTGAGGAGTTCAACATTTTCTGTCTTTACTGGCTACATCCTCTTAGCATAATCGTAGTCTTAATTTTGTTTAACTTACGCTAAAGCAAAATATGAATATAAACCACAGGAGGCAAATAAAACACGTCATTGTACAGTTCACTACATTTTATAAAACCATTTTACAACATGAACCATCCATCCATTCTGTTCAATGGAGTAAATGGGATCTAACCATGCTTTAAGGACTGTGCTCATCTTTAAACTGATTAGTTTCTCTCCTTATTACAAAACACAGGCATCTATACCAGGTCTAATGTCTAATTTCATATACAATTAAATGGGTAAGCCCTGTTGCCTCCAGCATAATCATTTAATCATTGTTATTTACCTTGGGGCTTTTTGGGTAGGATCAGAGACTCATTTGTCCTGTTGCTGTGTGGTGTGGAGCAAGCCTCAGCAGGGAGGAGACCCTTCTGGTCCTGGCTGCGCATTGAAATGGGATGGAGATGTACAGAAGGGCCAAGCTCATGGCCTGGAGTCAGCAGGAGATCAGGGAAGACTGAGCCTCGTGCCTGGTGCTGGTTGGGCAGCAGGGATGGGCTGGGAAGGTGGAGACAGGGACTGCTGTCAGTGGGGTCACTGGAGGGGCAGGGGCAGAGTGGTGCTGCAAGCTGTGCCCGCTTCCCTCTGTGCCAGATTTGCGGTGCATGTCCTCAAGATGGGACCCAGTCAAAGGCTGTGTGGATGGGGCAGCAGAGCAGGGTTGGGGTGCTCATGGGGCAGCTCTGGAGATGGGTGTGGTGGGGATGAGCACTTCAGGGAGTGCTGTCAGGATGCAGCACTACAGTCACGGGCACGAGCATTCTCCTGCCCAGGGCACCTACACGGCGATGCATCTTCCCTGCTCTGCACCAGGAGCAGGGAAAGGAAACGGTGCCTCGACCAAAGGTTAATGCTTCAAAAAACTCCCCAGGGCAGGGAGGAGGCAGCCGGGGCTGGCGGCAGCTCAGCAGCCGGGGCTGAACGTCGGCCGGGAGCCCATTTGCTCATAGCAGCGCCTGGTTAAACCCGCAGCCTGCACATGGCTTTAACCAAGCGCGGTGCAGCGACGCGAGCGAGGGGCTGCCTTTGGCATGAGGCCTCTGCTCGGCCCCGCGATTAGGGGAGGAAGGCTGAGATTTGCTCTGGCAAACAGGCTTCCTTCTCTATTGCTTACTCTTTCTTTTTTCCTCCCTTCTTTTTTTCTTTTTTTAAAATCGTGTTTAACACTTGTACAATTTGGTGAAATTACAAGCCTGCGAGGACAGAGGGAGAAGCCAGTCTGTTTAAAAAATAAAAAGAGGACGTGATTACTTTGCTGAAGCTGTACTTTCTATTTTCTCTTCCAAAAGAGACAAAGGGAATAAATACTTAAAACCCAGTGGTGACGACAGTGAAGCAATCATGCAGTGGCTGGATACCTTTGTCTCAGGGGGGCATGTAGTAATTTTTACATGTCTGCCACTGGGTGTCAAACCTTTCTTTTCTTCCCCTTTCCATTTTGGATGGCCAAACTGATTATCTAAAATAGAAAATTAGCACACAATGGTTTTACTCTGTGATACCCCTTATGCAACTAATGGGCAAAGCTTGTTAATTGGTTGTAAATGCCAGCAGGTTGCCAAGATAATACTTCAGAAATAAGCGGGTATTCTGATAATTACAGCAATCTTCATCTATAAAAGCTTAAGTAGATGAAGTACTGGCTGGCTTAAAACCAAGATTTATCCCGCTGCACTCGCATTAAAAGAAAAAATAAGATGAAAACAATAATGTAGCAAAACAATTATATACCAGGAAGCGTTGTAGGTTTTAGAGATTGTGAAAACTCAGAAAGTAAAACAGTGCTGTAATAACCAGTTATGGAAAAATAGGCCATTTACATTTGTGTATAATTAAATAGTAGGCTATGCAATTTCACTTTTTAAAGTAAACTGCCTTTTCCTTTTTTTATAGGGCAACGTAGCCATAATTGCTGCATTAAAGCTTTAATGAAAGAAAAAAGCAGCAGATCAAGATGACATGTAACATCCACATTTGTACTGTGGTGTTCTGCTTGTTTAGTAATGGGAAGCTACTGAGGAGATTAAAATTGCAGAATTCTTCTTAGTTTTTTTCCCTGAAAATTGCTATAGGAAGATCATTCAAAGTCTAAAATACATACAATTTATTTTTCTACCTTCAATCCACAAGGATTTAATGGCTTTCCTAAATCTCAGAGTGTCTGAAGAAATACCTTCTTGCAAAAAGGGAGATATTATTTCAGCTCATCAAAATTATTAAAAGTAAGCAGCTCAAACTTGAAGTGTAAAGGTCTCACCTCATGTTTTAGACTATTACTTTTTAGACTATTACTTCAAATGCTGAACATTATTTTTTAACTCAGGGCTGCTTTTCAGCTTTCCTGTCAGAATGATCAACAGGTTGATATATAATCTTGTTATTTGTCATTTTGGGATTTTTTTTACATGTTACAAACAAATTGCAAAGTGTGGTAAAGCCAGATTCAGCTGTGTTAAAGCTCTGGACTATGGGAATGAGTTTTCAAACCAAAGTTTTGTCAATGATAACATAAAAACAAGTGTTCATATTGGGGCAGGAGAAAGCCTTTTTTTTTTTTTTTTTTCCCCTAATGACCTTGGGTGCATCTCATAGACTGCTTTTAATCATTGATGCCTCCTACAACTGAGGGCACGTTTTGTCAAATTTTGGCACATTTTGTCAAGAGTACCTCAGAGACAGAGGAGTGCAGGGCAGTCCTGAGGGGCTGCTTTGCTTGGGCTTTGGGGGAAAGGCAATGTCAGACTGGGAGGCCCTTCCTGCTGTTGTTCGGGGGTCTGTGTTGTTGGCTTGCAGGTAACAGGGGTCTGCCCCTGGGTAGTGCTGCTCTGCTGGAGCATTGGCCCTTCCCCTCCATGCAGAGGCACAGGGGCTGCAGAGAGCCCTTTCCTGGTGGCTGAATGCACGTGCCTGGCATGATCCTGGGTGCAGGGCAATGGCACAAGAGCAGACTACACTAGATTGTTCCAGATGTAGAAAACAGGATGTGACATGCCCTCTGGTGGGGTCAGCCTGGTGGGACACTGGTGGAAGTGCTGGAAATAAGGCACACCATGCCATGGAAAGTTAGATTTGTATTTGTGCACTTTCTCATGGTAGTCAGCTTATCAAATATTTGATGGAGATGTCTTCCCTGTGTGTGGTCATGCAGTATCAACTCAAAAGTTTTCTCACACATAATCCATAAAAGAATAAAAAGAGCCCAGTGCACCACTAGGGATAGCTTGCTATGCTGACAAACCCCTTAAATTTTGGCAAAAAAAGAGGTGCACCTTGTCACTTAAACCCTCTGGGAAAACAAGGTCTGAGAGCACGGGGGCTGCAGAGGGAGCGGGGTGTGAGGCCAGCCCCACTGCCTGCCGGCCCCAGGCCCTGCTCACATAATGGACTTTCCTAGTTAGTACATAATATATGGCACTTGTCCGAAGTGTGGCTGCAGGAACCAGCAGAGGAAAAAATAACTTGATGAGATCCTTTAATGGATCTCTCTCCCTTGTCTTCTAGGAACAAAATAAATAGGAGACTTTTTCAACCAGCGTATATATCCATTTATGCTTTAAAAATTCATGAGCATAGGTTTTATATGATAGTGTAGTTACTATGGTAATTGTTTATTAATCTGGAGGAGCTTGGTAATTACCACAGTACAGTTTATATAACTCAAACTCAGAGTTAAAGTATGGTTATGATTTCTTTACACATCCATCTTTTAGACACTTTTTTCAACTTTTTTTTTAATTTTTATTTAACAGAATATGCATTTTCCCCTCTCAGTTCTACTTTTATCCATGTGCATTTCTGGAAGTGTAGAGAGAGTGCAAAAATGACAGAGAAAAGCTTGCTCGGAGTTGGCAGGCCAGGACAGTCAGGAAAAAATGTGCAGAGTTAAGTTGCAGGTGGATGTTTTTTTAATTAAAAAAATGATGTCTTTCTGTTTTCCCTGGAGGATGGCTCATTTGTGGGAGGGCAGCAAGGGGCAGAGGAAAGAAGGTGGCAAAGGGGGGATGTTGCAGGAGCCCATACTGCAGTCAAGCCTGGGACGATCCCCCCAGCTGAGCATGAGGCTGAGGGCTGTGGGACTGTGTGTGCATTGTCCTGCAGCTCTGCTGTTTGTGTGTGGCAGAGGCACACAAAAAGAAAATCACACGTACTGGACTAAGGATGAATGGCTAACTGGCATTGGCATTTGGGGGATATTTTGGTGTTGTGTGTGATTTTGCTAATGGAGAATGGAGGAGTGGTGAGGTACCTGCCAGGTGTACCATGGCCCTTCAGAAACCCTGCTGCCAGCTCTCTTCAGCCCTGATGGTCTCCCAGGGACATGTACTTGCCTTTCCTGGAGAAATTTGATGTAAAAATCAAGTTTATTCATTAAAAAATTTTTTTTAGAGAAGCACCACTAATCCTATCACTGTAGTGATGCTCTCCAGAAACCCAATAAATAGAAGACCATAGGAGTGTTCTTCAGTAATTTTTTTCCTTTTATCTAAAAGCTCCTTTCTCCCAGAGAGTGAAAAATTGTGCCCAATGTGAATTTTGTTTCTGTGGTGATTCTAGTTGCGAGACAATTAATGGCCACCAGTTCCTTCTGCGATGACCCCTAAGGCAGGAGCAGCCCTGCTGGCAGGTGACCCCTCCTGGCCCGTCCCTGCTCTCTCCCACCAGCTTGCACGGCTGGCGGGCTGGAGAAACTCCCTGGTCGGCCTGGCTTCATTGCCAAGAGATTCACATTATTTATATGGAAAAAGTGCAGGATGCCATCTCCTCGCTCGCTCTGCCTGCATAAATTGCGCGTGTTTATTATTCATCGTAACACAGCACATTCTCTGTTTCTGTGTCACTTGTCACTAATCACTTATGCATCTGATGTGCGGATCCAGAGCAGGTTCTTAAGCATTCTTGGCTTCAAAACATAAGATATGCATGGGTAAGAGTTTATCCCACCCCCAAAATAACAACTTTGATACATTTTCAAAAGGGAAAGTGCATATGTTACAGTACTCAGGAGCAGCAATAACCAAACTAGCTGAGAAGTGACATGGACTTGGGTTATTTTCTTGTTGCTTTCTTTTTTATTTTTTTTCTTTTTGGTTTTTATTTTTTTTTGGTTTCTCTTTAGTATTTCATGAAAGTGTGTAAAAATCTTAACATTTGAATGCCACACGCTTCGTTCTGTCTGCGAGATAAAGGACATTTCTCTAAAAGAAACATACGCTCCTTGTTCCTTGTTTTGATTCCCCGTACAGCTTGTCACAATGCATTTACATTTTGCCCATACATTTGGATTTGCATCCCGAGCTGTGCTTTTGAGGAAGGGATGCAAACTCTTTTCTTTGACTTTTGGGTTGGGCCCTGACTGTAGTGGGGCAGGCATGGAGGGCACAGCCTGCACACACCCCTTGCAGCTTCCACTGCGACCCACAGCCCCAGGCCACAGCGGCTCCTTTTGTGGGGGGCTGTCACCTGTGTTGGCCACCAGCTGGGGAAGGGCTCTTTCCTGGAGCTTTTCTCTCTCCACTGTTGCACCTCACTCCCTTCCCAGTCTGCCTCCCAGCCCACAGAAGCCAACTGCCAAACCTCAGTGGACGGCAGCACTGTGTCTACCCCACCTTTTCCCTGTATATTTCTTCGTCCTCTTGTATACTCTGGGAAATGCCAGAAATTTCCCTTTCCTTGTCTGGATCTGCTCTAGGGGGAGCACTGTGGAAATGCTGGCAACCCTGAGAACCCTGTGTTTAAGACAATGGCACGTTTTTCCCCTTCTCATGGTGCTGGATGAGCGGCACTAAAGGTGTGAGGCTGGGGATGGAGAGTGACCCCAAACAGCCTCAGCAGGGATAACACTGGTCCAGAGTCTTCTGGAGTTTGGGTACCACTGTGAATAATGGTCGTTCAGCTGGGCAAATACCATCTCTCAGGTTGAGAATATGGAAACTACTCTTGCATTTTCTGGTACTTGACCTGTTTGCTCTGTAACTCTGCAAACCTGGTGAGCACAGCCAGTGCAGGGTCCACCCACAGGTCTCCTCACAAGCTCCTACATCAGACCCCTGAAAGAGGTTGTGGCTAAGCCGTATCTCCACTGCTCTGTGGCTCACCTGCACCACACCTGGCCTTGTGGGAGGGCAATGTGCAGAGCAGCTGCCAGAATAATAGCCTGGGATGACGTATATTTAATTTAATTTCCTGGAATCATAGAATGGTTTGGGTTGGAAGGGACCTTAAAGATCATCTAGTTCCAACCTGCCTTTCTTTTTTTTTGCACCAAGCATTTGCAGAGCAAAAAGTATGTTCTGCAGAAATCCTGAAAAAGTCACAAATCTGGTCAAATTGTCTGATGTGAATGTTTCCTCCTTCAGGGCTGCTGAAATGAAGCCTGCTTACTGACCTCTGCAGCTGGAAGCACAGGGGTTTCATCCAAGGAGAGAGAGAATTTGAATTGTTCCTTGTTAGCTGATATCTGATGGGAACAACCTTACTAACGACTTCCAATTGCAAGTCCTCCTTGACTGTGTAGTGATGTCAGCCCTATGATAACACCAGAGAGGCAGCTTGAAATTAGGATACAGAAAACTGATGCCAAAAATATGTCAGCTTGGAAGGTCATTAAGAATTATCCATTTGTGCATGTTCACATGCCAGCAGTACCTTAAGTGATTACCTTAGAGGAATGGATTTGTGTAATGAACATATGAATTAACAATATAAAATTATGATTGATAAATCAAATAAGAATTTACAATTTGCCAATGAATCTAACTAGAATGGAGTTTCACTGGATGTGAATGTGAGAGGAGCTGTTGGTGTTCTTTGCTAAAAATTACTCTCAGTGGTATTTTTCCACTTTATGACACCACAGTTGTAGGTGACTGATCTAAAAACCAGCCTGCCTGTACCTCAGGCAGGGACACGTTGTTCCAAAGATCTTGGCTCATCATTTCCAGTAGTTATTTTTTAAACCTCTCCACCTACACCTTTATTGATCTTTTGGGCGTTTTTTAAGCTCAGCTAAGAAATTAACCTAGACTGGTATTGGCAGACAAATGATGGTTTTTAATGTAATAGTTGGTAAAATCCTGGTTAAGTATTTTTACATTTAGGCACTCAGATAAAAACAGCTGATATTTAACTCTGTTTTCTCTGCATGGACATAGCTCAGGTGGGACTTGTGATTTTTGTTTCTGAAAGATAGATAACATTAGTATTTTCCTGAGTTGTGAATTATATTCCTTCACAAAGGCTTTTTAAAGTCCAGAAGAGCAAGATATTTAGGTTTAAAAACTATCTGGTACAGCTGGGCGTTTTTTTTCTTTTCCTTCTAAAGCTCTACCCTTGCAGTGGTCAAGATCAGTGCAATCCACACATTGTTTTTCAAAATAAGCCCTTATTTGCAGATACACTTCATTTGACATTTACAATAAACTCTTCATGATTCCTTACTGCATCTTCACCTTTTTGGCTTATGCCGTTTTGAGGTTGGGGCATTCCTAGTGTGCACCAGCTACAAAATGCTGTTAAAACTGCTGCCACTCTAGCTCCTGTCAAACTGCATGTGAAAGACCCAGATAATAAGAAAGTACTCAAGGAGTTGTTATATTTCATTACTCTGTGTCATTAATGTCTTCTTATGTGCTAATGAACCAAAGTTAGGTCATGTCTTTGAAATGTAAGATTATTGAGGGTATTTTTGACTTGATATAAAGGAGTAATTTCAGCCTTTTGCGTTTGTAGTGCCCTGAGTACCACTTCTTTTGCAAACTAAAAATTGTCATAGTAAAATCTACTGTTTAGTTGAGGTGAAATTTTCAAAGAATGCCTAATTTCAATTTTGCTACTAAAATGGTTTGGGTAATCATGAAATGGGTAACATCAGTTACCAAAACCCTGCACATCATTTGACATTTCATTTGGCAGAAATGCTGTTGATTTGGGGCTCTCCAGTGCATTCCTGGCTGTGGAGAGCTCCATGAGGGCATCCAAGGCACACATACACGGTGAGCAGCATCTTTATTTGTTGGTAACATTACAGGATGTCCCAGGAGGCTCCAGAATCAGGGGCCTCCCTTCTGTTTTCTTTTTTCCTATAGCTAGCAGCTGTTGATTCAATTTTTTCACACTTTTTTTTTTTTTTTTTTTTTTTTTTTTTTTTTTTTTTTTTTTTTTTTTGTCCCAGACCTGTGGCACTTTCTGTGTAATTTATGGCATGTAATTCTTAGTGAGAAAATGCCCTAAATGTAAAAATCATAGTAAGAACATGAAGGTAAAAACATTTGCTTGCTGCTGTAACTGGAAAACAGTGCACTAAGAATCAGCGTATACTTCAATGATGTCTTTGTGCCTGTGGACCTTGTGGGAAACACAGCAGCCAAGCTGCATTGTACAGCAGGCATCCCAATGTGTACGATTCCTGAGGGGGAGGGAAGGGGAGAGGGAGCCTGTCAGAACTGCCCCATCAGAGGCAGTGCCCTGTCCCTGGAAAGGGCAAGGTTTGGAGAGCACTGTGTGAGCTCAGGAAGCCGGGAGCGTCCCTGTGCCTCGCTGTGCGCTGGAGCAGCGCGGCTCCCTCGCACGGGAAGGGAGCGGGAGGCGGCTGCACGGGGCTGGCTGCAGCCCTGCACTGCACAACGTCCCGGGAAGCTGCGCAGAGAAGCATGACACAAGCCTTGAAACATTTAGGGAGGGGGCATGTTATTTTAATATCCTTTTTTGTGCTTAATAGAAAAGGGGTTTGTGGTTAATTCTTTATTATCTCCGACAGCAGTTCTCGCTTCGGCTCCTCTTTCTTTAACTGCCAAGCTAGCATTTTCCTTTTTTATTGCTCCTTTCTTCGAGGTTTGCTTTGGAATAGTGCCAGTTATCATTTCCCATTAGGGCAAATATTGCATCAAACTCATGATTAGGGATTTGAGGGCTTGGGAATATCATTCTCTAACATTTGTCTTTCATTTTCAAAGTCTTTTTCTCTCTCTTTGTACACACACATATGCGCACATGCCTGCATATCTGTGGATATACATATGTGTATATATATTTATAGAGAAGAAGAAAGTGAGCTGTATGTGCCTGATTACACGGGTAGGTTTACATGTATACATGTGTCTGCATGTGAAGTTTAAACCTTGTCTCCTAGACAAAGGAAAAGGGAAGAGCTTTCTCCTCGTGTGTGATTTCAGAGGACTCAGAAGGTTAATAAAGGAGAAGAATAACAGATTTGTTTGTATGTTTTGGGTTAAATACTTCAGTTTTGCAGAGAAGGAAGGTGTTAAGAACACACACTGTGAGTGTGGAGATGAAGCCACTGCTAGGGAGCTGCTATCAGTTTTACCGACCCTACAAAACTGGGGAACAACACTGCCTAATTTTTCAGTGTGCCTTTTATGGTACCTTCCCTATTACCTTTACCTGTACATATATAGTCACTTAATGTCTAGCACATCCCTTGAATAAAGTGGCAAAAAATACTACATTTCTAGAAATGAACTATTCTGTAGTATGAACATATGCTGCACCACCTATATTGAAGAATGATACAAATACTTAGGCTCTGATTTGGACACCCTAAATTTCATCCTGAATCAGTGGCCATTTCTCTTGGTTAAATGTGGCCTAAATGTCCCGAGGCAGACAAGAGACTGCTGGTCATAAGCACTGATTTAGGCTTCAAGGCGTCTGGGTTCTGGCTTAATCTACCTCTTCCCTTGCTTACCTCCCAACACTTCGGCACTTCTAAAATATTCCAAAATCTTTCCAGCTGCCACCTATTTCTGATGCTGGCTCACAAAACCCAACACCCACTTTCAGTACCTAGTTTTAGGAGGATTTTTGCAGAATATATTTTTTTCCTGGTAAAACTTTGCTTACACCTGGCCTGGGGGAAGGCATGTTACAGGTGGTTCTCCCCACCAGGTGCTCTTGTGGGAATGGGAATTGTGGTGATGCCTGGGGTCTGTGCTCCCCTCCTCCACCACCCTCCTGACCCCCCTCCCAAAAAAGGGTTCCTGAGATCCAGGCACCATCCTCCTTCACACCCGGCAAATCACTTAACCTCTCAGCACGTTGGCTTTCACAGCTGTTAACACGGGGAACGGTTTTATTTCGCCTCCTCTCGTAAAGAGCATTGCGGCTCTGATCGACCCGAGGCCAAGCATTATTTCCACCTACAGATAAGTTGGATTTTGGCAGCTGGTGAGAGGGAGGCAAGCACATTCATCTGGGTAAAATTCCCTGGCTGGAGAAATAGCCAACGGGGAAGTTTTATAAGGCAGGCACAAAGCAATATCAGCAATATCCAGAGCAAATCTTGTATCGGAGTTGTTATTTTTGCTCTGACCTGGCTGTGGTCGGCTGGGGAATTGGGGGGTCTGGGAGGAGACTGGAGCAGGCAAGCAGCAGAGCGGTGCCGGCCAGCTCAGCTGGGGTGGTGCTGACACTCACAGCACCCGACAGGTTCCTAAATACATATATTTCCAGGCAGCCAATTTGCCTCCAAAAAATTTATTCTTCAAGGCTTGTTCCCATCTGCCAAAAGAAAACATGTCATTTATAAAAACCCCCGAAAATCTAACACTGACAGACAGGAGTGCGTCGTTGAGCTACAGCCCTCGGCTTTTACCTGAGCCTAGCGCTGGAACCGAGTGGGGAGACAGCCCTGTCACCCACATGCTTTATTAACAGTCAGCTTTTAATTGTTCTTTTCCCTTTATTCACATTTCACCCTTTATTTTTCCCAAAAAATACTGTACTTGCTTCGTTAAAATTTCTGCAAAAAATGAGCCCAGGCAAAGGGACTCAGTCACTGTGCAGATGAAATACAATGTCACCTCTTTTCCTGCTCCTAGTACAATGGCTGTAAGTTAAACTACCTACAGTAATTTTAGTAATTTATACTGTAATCCACACTGATAAACTTGACTCCATGTTTCTAGCTCTGCCCTGCTTCTTCTGCCCTCCCTTCCTGAAACAAAGTCATAATCCCCCCATGGGAAAGCTTTAAGTTGAGAAAAGGTACAGTAAACTCCCACTTATTTTAGAAGTCTTTAAGTCATTAAGGCAAAAGGATGGTTGATTATAATATTCTAAAAACACAGCTGCTAAAAAAAAGTTTCTAGCAGCCACCAACTTATTATTTTGTCATCATCTTAGACATACTTATGACATATGGGAAAAATAAAAGATTAAATCTCCGTCCCCAAACTGCCCCCACAGCCACACAGTCCTGGAACAAGCAACATCTTCTGAGAGAAGGAGGCTCGGCCTGACTCCCTGCCAGTGTGCGCAGGGGCGGCTTCCAGCCCCACGTTCACTTTCACAGCCTTGAAAGCTGAATCTTCTGTGGGGTTTGCAAAACATCAGCTGGGAAAACTGTGGCTAAATCAAGAGCAACCACAGTTTGCCAGGGAACAAATATCCCAGCTTTGGCCATACCAATCTTCTATGCACTGCCACTTATGTTTTCATTTCTCACACACCACAGAAATAGAAAAGTCATTGCTGGTATTGCCAGTGGGGCTCAATTATGGAGCCCCATAAACATTTTCACTCTGCCTCAGTAAAGAGCAGCAGCCTTCTCCCCATGCCCACATTGTTGAGGCTACCTCAAAAATAAACCTGCCTACAAGAGGAAACCACAGTAGGTTTCCCAGAGGCGGATGGTGCCTTGGGTGGAGAAATGATTTTCTATTGCCAGTCTCTCCATATGTCGAGGCCAAAGTGAGCAAGGAGCCCTTGGTGTGGTGTGGCACCCGGGAAGTTGGGCAGTAGTGGGCGACTGTTGTTGTCAGCAGTGTTATTTATGCTGATGTTGTTTAAAAAAATCACCCACTACATTTTAAAACTACAGATCAAGCAGGATGGCTTCTAACTTATGATCAAGGTGGAGACTGCTGAGGAAACCAGAGACACTCAAATGAAAAGTAGATGTTGCTTCAAACACTAACCAGAAGCTGTGGTTTCATGAGTGGCAGAGCAGTGTCTGTGGTGGCTTGGTGGGGAGATCAGACTTTCTATGAGTAAGGTCTGACCATCCCCTTATTACAACCAAGCCATAAGCAGTGAAGGAACACAAGATTAACCTTTGTGCTGCAGCAATGTACCAGTTATACATACTGCAATATCATGTCTTTTAGTTATATGGGAGGCAGAGTTCACGGCTGTGATGGTGTTTGTACAAAGCTCTGGTAAAAGAAACCATCCACACTGGGAGCACAGCAGAGTGTGAGCATCAACTATTCTGATGTGGGAGGAAAAGAGGCATGCCTGCCCACTAAAGAAACACTTCCAGCTCTTTACAGAGAAACGTTATTGGAGGTTTAGAAAAATACTGGCCCATGTTGGTTCCAAACCTTCCAGATCTGTCTGTGGCACATCTCAGAGTGCTGGCATTGCTTGGCATTGCTGCCCCAACAGTGCTGGTTCTGCTTAGGGGCTGACAAGTGCCAGTGCTGCAAGTGTCTCTCATGATACCCCAAAATCCAGGATGTGCCTGTGTGTGCCTTTCTCTGAGCCATTCCTTCCTCCCATGTCCCGTCAGCATGGGCTGAGCGCTGCTCACAAATAGAGCTGATGGTGCTTGTCACTGAGATTTCAGCTTGAGTCTCAGGAGAAAGGGAAGTTTGGACACCTGGGAAATGACATCCTGAAGCTAAACATGTGCAAATTTTTGAGGTGTGAGTGTAATGAAAAAGTATGGGTTCCTATACATGGGTGAGTATGTACCGGGGTACCTGGCACAGCTTGTGCAATGCAGAAAGCCTCTCTACAATCTCCCAGTTACAGGAAACTGTTCCCAAATCTTGCTAGAAAATGTCTGCAGGATGATGTGAAACACAAACTGGGGTAGCAGCAGGATGAGGAGCAGTAACCCACCTTCTCTGCCATCATGTTTTTCCCCATACCTGCCACTCTCCAACCCTTTTTTTTCCTGTAGGGCAGCTGGGATGTCATGCACATGCACCAGTGTGTACAAGCATGGTGTCACAGCCATGCCACCAGCTGGTCACCTGCATGGAGCTGAAATCCATCTACATAGAGCACCAGGGGCAATTCCCTGGGGCAGGAAAGTGTCTGATGCCTCCTCTTCACTCTCTGATACCACTTGTTTAATGAAAATTATGCACCAAAGTGGCTGTAGCAGCAGGGTGGGATGGTGCCTCATCCCAAAGGCACTCAGGCTAGTGAAGGTGGTGTCCCTCACTTCAGAGCCTCTGGGTCAGGACAGTAACAGCAATAACGCCATCAGCATTGTTCTCATGGGCTCACAGGGCTGCAGAGCCCACCAGCAGCCACCTTTGGGCTCACACCAGTGCAGGGGAAGGTGTGCTGGCTTTCTGCTCCTCATGAAAACACCTGTCTGCGCTCAGGAGGTTTTCCCACCACTTCCCATGAAAGGCTCATCCAAACACCTTTAGTGTCATCATAGCTTGTGTTAAGTCAGTATAACACAGACCAGCTTAAGTTTATAGTGCTGTTTTTTATAGAGGAGCATTTATTTCTTGTATCAACTCTCATGGATGTTTTATCTGTTTTATATCCCATTGAATCCTCTGTGAAACTGCACTAGTTTACAATAATTTTATTACTTTATTAATTAAACGTTTTCCAACAAGCTAGCTATGGCATTTCTTATCATCAAGGGTTCCATTAGTTTTTAATGGTGTGAGACAAAATTACCATTTACCCACATGCAATTTAAGAAGCATCATTAACGCAGAGAAAGCACCAGGTGGGATTTCTAATAGTTACTGTTTCTCATTTTTGTTTTTATTTAAAAGGAATAACTGGTTTTGAGGTTTTTGCTGCAAGGTTGCCAAATCCTCACTTTGTTTTTATGTTCAAGATAATTTAAAATAATGTTCTTCTATCTCCTTAGGCTCTTCTCCACACTATTTCCCTTATCAGCAGATTGCGTGGTGCGTACGTACGCAGTGTCTCGGTGCAGCCGGGTGAGTGTGTTGTCTGCACAGTAATCACCAAGAACAAAGACTCGTCTGCACGGTCAGTGAGCAGGGCTGGGGGGCTGTGTGCCACACGTGTGCC
The DNA here is from genome assembly GCF_023055355.1 of Agelaius tricolor. Taxonomy (NCBI): domain Eukaryota; kingdom Metazoa; phylum Chordata; class Aves; order Passeriformes; family Icteridae; genus Agelaius; species Agelaius tricolor. The sequence goes on from NW_027269270.1 coordinate 8,479,128, forward strand.
TGAGACACTGCCTGGCTTTGCAGGGCTGTGGCAGGAGGGAGCTGAGCCCGTGCAAACCCCAAACCACACTCAGTGCCCACCTTGTGTGCTCAGGGCCCACAGGCGCCAGTCACTGGGTCCCACAGAAGCCATCCCAAGCAGAGGAGAGTGGGAAGTGCTCCTCAGCCATGCTCATCCATGGCGTCAGGGACCAGCACTGTGAGGACAGGAAGTGGCAACCTGCCTTTTTAAAGTTCTTGAGAAACTTTGACACAGTTTGATACTTTGATATTGGTGTTCCTTGCCAAAGACAAGGGAAATCCCACGATTGTAGTAAATATTTATCTTAAACAAAATGAGAATAATTAAATGGCACCTTCATTGCTATATTCTATTCAATTATGCTGACTATTAACTAATTGCTGACTCAGTCCATTTACATGTTAATAAATGTCTATGTTTAAGGTCCTCCTTGGTTAATTTTCTAGGTTTAACAATATGGAATGGTGGTCTTTTTTTCCCCCATGAACTCATTGCTTTTGCTTAATTCCTTGACCTCCTGCTGGCATGCATGGATGTGGGTGGTACAACCCTGCCCCTGGCCACGGGCACGCGGTGGGTCCGAGCTGGGCCCTCGCCGGCGAGATGGAGCGCGAGGGTCCAGATGGTGCACGATCCCATGAACTGCTGAGCGCGAAGCGCGCGGGAGGGTGTTAGGGATATTTAGTGGGATGTGTTTGACAAGGTGTTTCCTTATTTAAAGGGGAGGGGAGGAAAAGGCAGATGGTGTGGCTGTTTCTAATGACATTCCCTGGCTGGGTTTTTTAACAGCAGACATGAGAGGGGCATAAGCACCTGACGTGCCTGTCTGCTTGGATGCTGGGAGGGAAGGGACGCTGACAAAACAGGTCCCACCACCACCCCATTACCTGTTCTGCTTATTTAATATGCCAGGGTGCCTGGTGAGGCTGATGGAAGGGTCTGTTTTGGGTCAAAGTCCCCAGAACCACTGGTGCAGTGTTTACCATGTCACTTTGTCACATCACAGCCACACAGCTTGGGGGAAAGAGCACTTTCCCAGAACCCCACCAGCCCTGTTTTGCTTCCCTGCACCCCTCTCCCTTCAGCCTTATCCTGTCTTTATTTCCCTGCTCTCTGAGCTCTCTTTTTGCCCAGGTGGCTGTGCTGTCACTGACAGCACTGTGCAGATCTGTCCCATTGCAGGCTGGAGCTGCTGCCTGCCCAGTGGCCTCCTGGAAACACCTGGGGCAACGCTCTGGGTGGGAGGAGGGAGGTTGCAAGTGGTGTTTTCCTCTTGGAGGCTTTTAAGCACGCTGCAATCAGAAGTGGTCTGGTATTTTTGTATTCTTAGGACCTTCTATTAAAATAGAAACAAATGCTGAATTTCCTAAATGGGCAGATAATTGTTCCATGACGGAGAGCAAACAAAAGCACAGGGATGTCCTCTGCTTTAAATGTATGCTGCACTGAACTCTTGGTCAGATAAATTTCTAATTAATTTGCTTGTGCAAGACATGGAACAAAAGCTCTGATTATATATTAGAGCAAGAGGTGCAAAAATATCTTCCTGCATGCTTCCACATTATCTTATTTCTTGCCTGCAAAGGGACTCTGGGGTGGCCGTCCTGGGGGTGATGCCACGGCAAGCCCCAGTGGAGTTACCAAAGAGTCCTGACCCGCTCAGCATGCCAGGGGCTGGGACAGCTCCCGCCTCCCCGGCAGCCTGTGGCAGGAACCCCCGCGCCTGGCCCGGCTGGGCGGGTTTGGAAGCGGTGCCAGGCGGGCAGGCGGGCAGCGCAGAGCTGCGACTGGCACTTTATGCTAATGGCTCAGCCATTATTTATTCCTTTGGAATTCATTACAGTCGCATTATTTGCGATCGGCTCATTTAGTGTCACGAATGCATCCGTAGGATTTTTTTATTGTGACCTAATTAATAATGAATGATTCTGTTTGGGAGCGCCGCCGTACGCAGGGTTTCAAGGCAGGCGCAGGAGTCACAGCGAACGTCGCTCGGCTGCTCCGTGCGGTAACAAACGCGCCAGCAAATGATGCTCAGCCGCACGGGCAGGGGCCGGGCACGGGCTCTGCAGGCTCCACACAGCTCACCCTGGGGCCAGCCGCCCTCAGTCCCCGCGTCCCGGGCAGCTGCAGATCCAGCTTTCTCTCTATTCACTTTTTTTTTTCTTTGGCGGCAGCAGATCAGAGCTGACTCTCCTACCAAAACCAAAGTTGAACACTGACCTTGTCTAAAGCAGGAAAAAACTTCAACAGAAATTTGGGAAAATTCTGTCTCAGTTTTCGTTGACCAGTAAGATATTTGGGTATTGTAAAGCTATACAGGAAAAGAAGATTTTCATTGACAGAAAATCGTCACTATTTTACTTGAAGTAAATATTTTCTTTGAACGTGGTATTAAAAAACAAAACAAAACAAAACAAAAAACAATCCCAAAACAAGCCAAACAAAAACTTCACTTTTTAAACCTGAAATTTCCAGTAATACATAAAAAGCTATTCTGTTTGAAAGCACTGAAGTGACATCGATTTCTCTAATTTTTTCCCTCCTCAAGAGCCTTGGCAATACCCAAAAGAATATAGTCTCTTTTTTCCCAAGGAAGTTCTCACCCAAGTCTTTTGCCAAGATCCACTTTTATGTGAACCCATGCCATCCATCAGCTCCATTTCACACTGACCTCGAGCCTGGGTAAATGTGGCACCACAACATGGAAATGGCTTCATCCTTCCCTACTCAACACCTCCTTGCTAAAAATGGTTCAGTTCAGCAGCAGGGATGTCAGTTCACACTGATATCTGGGCTAAGTTTGTTCCTGGAGGAGCAGTGCAGGGAAGTCCCTGTCCCCTGCAAACCCATCTCAGCTGAGCAAGTTGATCTGCACCGTATTTTTTTTATTTTCAAAAGTCACATCATTTCCAATCTCCCTGAGGAGCAACAAGCAAACTTTAAAAATATTTGTGAAAGCCTATAAATAGTTATAATGATATAAATAATATTTTTGTGAATGCAAACTTACTCCTCTGTTTCCCACAAGCACAACCTGGGGGAACTGTATAAAGGCAGCATGGCAGCTCTGGGTCCAGAGAACATTTACTGCAGCATTCCAGGGGCTCCTCTCCCTCTGGGCTGGTGGGAGCTGGGCAGAGCCAAGGTGGTGGCTGCCAGCTTGGTTTGGGTTTTGCAGCAGGAGCTGTGGTGCTCCCAGCACCCTGGCAGGCAGCACCCAGACCCACACAGCAGGGAAAAGCCCACCTGTGAGCTTCATACCTTTGGCACAAGTACTGTAGACAACTTCATTTCAGATTTTTAAGGCTAAACCAATGCTCTTGTTTCATTTTGTTACAATGAATACCTGCAATTCAGGTAATCAACCTGTACTAAGAGCAAAAACTGTGTCTAGTTGTGGACTAATTTACAGATATAGCTAAAGTTGTGACACGCTATGAATTTTCCTTTATGTAGCCATTGTTGCCTACATTCTGAGAGAATGATTCTCTTGCTCATCCCTCCCGAGAGTTTCAGGTTGGCATAAGACCTTAAATCCTTTATCAACAGCTGCAAGACAAACACTTGAAGTACTTGCTAACATCAAGTCATAGAATACCTTGCACTAGTACTTCAGGAGCAAATTTCCTAAAAAAAAGAAAAAGGGTTTTTTAGGAAAGCAAAGGAGGATTGTTAGAAATCTGTTTTTTGCTCACGGTGTGACATTTTAAATAGCAAGGGGAAGGGCTGCTCACCCACTCCCTTTGCAAAGCCTCCTGATAGTGCTGTGCCACTGCCAGGTGGGAAGTCCTGGGCAAGCAGGATCCCCTGCCTGTGCTGATGCATGCTGCTGCAGGACTGGATTCTTCCCACTCATTGCTATTGGCTTTAGGTCCTTACAGACAAAATCACTGAAGCAAAAATCCTTTTAGGACTACGAGTAAAAGCCTTTTGTGTCATAAAGTGTGTAGTGGAAACTCCTAAGTTAGGACGTCCCTGTGCAGCTTGCTGTGTTTGGCCATCTGATTCCTCTTCTCAGGTACAGTCACTTAGGACAGCCCACAGCAGCATTTTTATGCAGAAGACATGGGTGCACAGAGATTTTCAAGGAAATAAAGAAATAACTGGAGGTCTGAGCCTTTCCTTCAGTGCATAGGAAGGTGAAGGAAGTTAGGAGCATCACTGTCCCACCAGTGCACACAAGAGCTGCCTGACCCCACCATGGAGGTGACAAAAAGCTGTGTGACATTTCTCTCTCAGGGACATTACAAAACTAAAATGTGTGTAATAAGGTGCCTTCAAAGCCTCAGAAGGAAACCACCAACCACCAACCATGGTCACTGTAGAGGCTGCTACCTCTCTGAGAACACAGTGTCAGAAGCTCAGGAGCTGCCCTCCAGTGGGGCCACCTGAAGGGCTGCACATCACCTGTCCCTTTGTTTTTTCTGAACAGGAATAAGCTACTCTGGCTGGTGTGCAAAATCACATAACACACACACACTTCCTAGCAAACAAGTCAAGTGATGTCTTCTTTGTTGTGCATATAGAGGTACACACCTACCTCTCTCCACACCCATTTCATTATTTTATTGGCAAGTACCTGGAGGTGGGTGTGTGGGGAGTACATGTGTGTTTTGTTTGCTTGCGTGATCACTGCAGAGAAATCCACATTAAACAGGGAATTGGAGACTGTGTTTCTCTAGCTGAAATCCAGCTTAATTTTAGAGCAAATACTGCTACCAAAAGCGCTGCCAGAGTCTGCATTGCACAACTCCAGGCAGCATCTTTTACAAAACAATTATATTTTTTCTAGATGTAGTGAAAGCCTTGAAAAAAGTTTACTTGATGTCTAACCAAGCAATGCTGCATCTTCAGATTTGAAGGAGAGCTCAGAAAGTTAGTTTTTTATTATTCTTCATTTAAGTATTATTTTTTAATTGCAGCGTATTAAACATAAAATCTGGTACAATCTTTAAAAATAAATAGGACCTAACTATAAATGGGCCCTGTTGTGTTTTTATCTTTGACAAGCAAGTAATTGCTTCTCAAATTTATCAGTTTGTTTATGCAAAAACCATTTACCAAGCCTAGCTCAAAAGCATCAATTTCATCATTATCATCTTATTAATTTAGCCAAGCTATAACACAGCTGATTATTCCTGAGTAATATCCTCTGCAGCACATCATGTGTGGCAAAACCATCTGTACAGTACCTATTTAATAAATAAACCCTCGGCTAAATGTCTCTGTTTATTGAGAACTAATGTTTATAGAAAATATAATGGAACTCAATAAATAACTCAGCTTCATCAACCTGCATATGAATCAGTATGAAGAACGCTGACATCATCACCTTTCAAGTACCAGAGAAAGCAAAATTACCCAAAAGAGCTATAGAGTCAATATTAAGGCATTAAAACTGCAATGAAGGCATATTAATGCTTAAAACTTCATTGTTGGCAGTAGAATTGCCACCACGGACATATTTTATAACTCTAAGAATACTTAGGCTTTATGACTGTTTCTTTGTTGAGTGCCTTGCACTTAATGTAGTTTTCCACTTTAAATAAAAAAAACCCTCAAGATCTTAAAAAAAAAAAAAAAAGGGAAAAAGAAAATTGCTGATTCCAAGCATTCATTTCTAAAATAATGCAAACTGCTGATTCCAATTGTTTGGATGGAGGAAAAAGCAAACTTATTTAACTCTATGCTTCCTGAGATCCTGGCAGCAGGCATGGGGTGTGCCGAGGTGAAAATTGCTCAGCAGCACTGCACAAAGATTACAGAGCAGTCCATGCACAGCCTAAGACATTATTAATAGAATTCCTGGGTTTAGGGGAAAGAAAAATGAATAGAGTTGCGGCAGACATTGGGATACTTATTGATTGCTGGTTGCTCCTACAACAGCAGCTCTCACTTGTTTATTTGATTTGGTGCTTTACAACTGCTTCTCTGCCACAAATCAGGCATTTAAAACATATCTCTACACCATCAGCAAATTGTAACAGATTTAATTTCTTACGGCTCCTTTCCTGGGGCCCTCTGAGAGCTATTTTTCTTTGTTTATATTTTGCTGTCTTTATTTCTGAGGAATATCACTCCGTGCATGCAATTTAAGCGAGGGCACTGCAAGGCTGCAGGCATGGGTGGACATCCAGTCAGCATCACCTACTGCAGTCCCCCCAGGTGCCTGCAACAGGTTGCAATTCCATAGGAGACAACTCTCTCTGTGATGAATGCCAAGTCCCATGACACTGCGTCAGTAACGCAGTGGCTCCAGCTCCTGTCAGGGATCAAGGACACAGCGCACATTCCTGCGACTCCTAGCAGCATTTCCCTGCCCGCAGGCAGGGCCACCCTCCCCAGGGTCCCTTCTGGTGGGAGAGAAGGGATCAGAGGGACCAAGTGTAAAGCACAGAAAACATATTTCATAATCCCCTCATTAGCGCACACGTGAAGGGGAAACACTCAAGGGTGTGAATATTTTTAACACTGTATGTGTTTACATAAAAAATGTGATTTACACAAATCTTCCTTTGCTACGCTGTATAAATGTGCTACATAGATTAGAACTGGTCCATCATGCCTTCCAGGGAGAGACAGAAAAAGGACACTGAGGTCTGAAAAACCTGCTACTTTGCTTCCTGTGTCCAAAATGGCTTGAAGAAAAAAAAAGAAAAAGTGAGTGTGCTTCTGAGTTATGAAAAAACACACATTTTCAATTCTTGGAACATTTTGATCAGATAAACGAGAGAAACAAAGCAAAAAGCAAAAAATCCCTAATGACTACAAATGAAAAAAATGGAGAGATTTTTCTCCAGTAAGAGATAAACTGGGGGTGCCCCCAGCCATCTCTCTCAGCTTGCAGACTGCTGTGGCACCCCAAGGTCCAGCTGTTCCCCAGTGTGGGGGTCTGGACTTGGGATGAATTCATCCCTCTCACCCTGCAGGCATCAGGAATCAGTGGCACATCCTGCTGCAGCCGCCTTTGTTGACTGTTGTTCTAAGAGGGTTTTTGGGGAGCAGTTGTTGGCCCCTCAGCCTGGGGGACTGCTGCTGGGCAGCAGAGACAAATCCCCACACGCTGGTCACCTGCAGCTCCCAGGTCCACTTTTCTGAAGGAGTTGCAAGCTGGCAAAGGGCAGGAGCCCCACCGGTCGGATCACCACCAGTCAGAGCACCACCGGTTGGATCACGCTGATCTCTGCGAGTGACAAGGCTGACGGAAACAAGCTGGGTGCAATCCCACATTAAATCATCACGTCCGAGCATCTCAGGCACTCTGCAAGTGCCTTGAGTTTCTCCCATTCTCCTTAACTTATGTTGCACATATGCAGCTCTTGTTTGCCTTCCTGAATAAAATAGCAGATCCACAGCGCTTCGCCGCCTAATGAAACTGAACATATTTAGAACATATGTGAGCCCGCTCGTCGCGAAAAGAACCATTTGTGGTTAACGAAGAAAGTATTCATGGTTTTGCTGCTAATTACAGGGCGGGCTGCGTTTTCTTTCTGAGGGAAGAAAAAGGTAGCGCTGCAGTTGGAAGCGCACAATAGAAGCATGGCGCCTTTTTTTTTTTGCTGAGTTTTGATGCCTTTGGATAAGTGAATCGATCCATGGGGCAAAGGACATGGATGGGGGAAAAATATCATTGATAATCCTTATGTAGTTGTACATCAGCTGAAAACCCATATGTTTCTTTTAATTATTATTCACACTGCACATGAAAAAATGGGATATTTTCCTTGCTCAAAGTCGATGGAGGTTTGCCATCTATTATAATCTAGCAGGATCTGCAAGAGCTGGAGACTGGCAGTTCCCAGCGACTCCCAGATAGCAGCAGTGCCTACCACAGCCTCATGACCAGGGCTCTGCCATGGCTCAGAGTTTTCCTCCTCTCACGGCTTCCAAGATGCTATTTCTTGGCCTTTAATGTTTGCTGGGAACTAAAACTGGTCATGAGAAATGTCATGAAGGCAATACATTAGACAATTTACTGAAAGTATAATGCATTATTATTAATCACCATGTTTCAACCTACTGCTCTGTGGCAGGCACCAAATCTCCACTAATTCTGGAGTATTGTATCAACACTAGCCGTTATAATTTTTTTAATATTAATGAATTGAAGTGTCTTATCTTACCCTACCCTCAAAATTACCCCTGAAGCCTCCCTTTGCTTCTAAATAGAAATAATGAGTTTTTTTCTTTCAAAAAGAGAATTAAAATGGTGATTAATATCTCCTTCAGAAGTATAAACAGCTACATCTTCATATTATGAAATGTGAAGAAAATATTTTGTTGCTATCTTTACCAGATTCAGAAATTCATCATAATCTGTGGCTTGAGAATACATTAGAAAATGAACAAACTGATACAGAATGATCACAGAACTGGCAAGTCCCAAATGAACACTAAATTAGAAGCGTGTAAACCATCAATGCACTTGAAGGGACCAATAAGAGTTTTAGCAGGGAGAAATCAGGATCAAAATATGAGATAAATGCTGCAGGGCAGAATATACAATTTTAAAGGCTTATTCATGTGTTATACAGAAAGCTGAGCTGATGTTACACAGTCAGAGATTATGTATCTGCCTGAGTGGGAGGCTGACAATTTAATTCAGAAAAGGAATTTAGGCTTTGAATGAGTTTGCACACGTACAGAGAGTTGAAGCACTGAGGAAAAGGGCCTGGTTCCTAATGAACGAGTGTTTCAGACAGCTAAAGTTTTAATACATGGTTTTGGTGTTCCTGGCTGCTGGCAAGACTGGAGTTGCTGTAGAGGGTCATATGGCATGCTGGGACCAAGACCGGCACCGTGGCAGCCTTGGGATGCAGGTGATGGCATTTCAGCTGTGAAGCTGTTGTGTGAAGCTTCTGCCACAGCCATTGGATTCATGGCAATGAGCACGTTCCTGAAGGGTGCCTTAACTGACAAAATCCTGGGGGCTGCAGGTGAATAAGCTGCACAGTTCATGGGGAGTGAAAGGAGAGGGAACAACTGAGATACAAAATGCAGACAAGATACTAATTTTTGCCTCTAATATTTTATGAAGAGTGAAGTTTCCCTTTATAGCTGCCTGGCTGCTCTTAAAGAGTACCCAAAAGGGAAATATTCCTGATTACGTCCTTCTGCCCCACTGCTCTGACAGTTGCACACTGGTCTGCAGACCAAAACCAAACTAATGTGAATGACGTAAAATAAAGTACACTCTTTTGGGTGTTCATAAATAGTGATTTATGGTGCGTTATCCCTGAGACTATGAGCATGCCATGTAGCAACACCATGGCAAAGTACAGCCAGTGTAGAAAAAAGTTTAGGGCTTGGGCTGGAGTAAAACTACCAACAGGACACTGCTGGTGAGGAAAACCTGGCTGAGGGGAAAACTGGGCTCTCCTTCGCTTTTCAGAGGGACATGAAAAACCAATATGCTTGTGCTTGGTACAATAACCTTACTGCAGCTGAGAAAGAAGGTAAGGAGATCATTGGAGAGAGATAATTGTAATGAAGCAAGACTAACACAGCAGCCCTTGGGCAGCTGAAGCTCCCCGACCATCAGCGTGTCCTGCCAGGCTCTCATCCCTGGCTGTTCCTCACCCCAATCACTGACCAAGGCAGTAGGGAGCGCCATGCCACCATCACAGCCTGTGGACCAAAATAGCCTCAGCAAGGCTGTTAAGAAACTAAATTACATCCTTGGTGTCTGCTGACTTCCAGAGGGCTGGTTTTGTTTACAGGATGGGCAAGAGCCAGGGGACTCAGCTCAGCAAGAATAGAAACCCTTCCATTACTGTGAGGCCGGACAACAGATGGCAGGAAGGTCACGGGCTGGGTTTGTAACCGCAGGGCAGCCAAATGCTGACCTGGTCTTTGGGGACATACAGGCTTGGCCAGCAATTCCCTAATCACCCTGTCACAGGAGGCATTTTGGGTGCACTGCTCTCCACCACCTCACTGATGACACAGGGCACCCAGGGTGCAGGTGGCCCACAAGGTTTCGGCATCCACCCACGCTCCAGCAGGCGAGAGACACTCACAGGGAGCCTGAGAGGTCAGGAACCAGTCCCTCTGGGCTATTTCAGGTTGGTGATTGCAGGTTGTGGCTTTTACTCCCCTCTGCCATTTGACTCAAATGTGGTCTGCTGGTGAGAGCAGCCAAGGGTGAGGAAGGGCTGTGAGGTTGCTCTGGGGTCAGGCTCATTTGCAGTGCTAAGAGCCACTGACGTCACCGGGAAGGTGAATGGTTATCTGCCACCTTGACATCAAACAGAATGGTGCTGCTCAGTGCTGCTTCTGCTGGGGCTGCCTGGACCAACACACTCCATCACTGCTTTTCCCCTTTCCATAGCCACCTTGCAGCTGAGGCTCCTGGTTCACCCAAAGCTTGATTAATTCAGCTGGGTCTTCAGCCCTTATGTACCTCCTGACCAAGGTGCTTCTAGCTAACAACAGCAGTTCCTGAGTGCAAGACCATGGCACTTCCTTCCAGCCAGCCCCCTGACTTTGGCCATCCAGCTGTTCCAGTACCACATTCCACTCTGTCCACCCCAGCAAATTTCATGGGGACATTACCACATTTGTGTCAAGGTAAATGGCTAACATACAGGCACAGTCTAGTCCCAAGAACAATGCTTAAAAAACCAAGCAAGTAACTACCCTCTCATGCCACACATACATTTGAAGCATATGAAGTCACTGTCTCTGCCAGCATGGATGTGGGGATTACTGCCTCTGTGTGGTGCTGCCCATCAGCTCTCACTCCCTGATTCCTCTCCTGCCTGCAGCACCACCATCACCAGGAAAAACGGGGGCAATTGTTTCTGGACCACTCCAAAATTACCTTTAATTTTTAGTGCAATGTGCCCTTACTTTTCTCCCTCTCTTTTTCTTTTTCTTTATTCTTATAAAGAATTGTGGTTTATTTTATTTTCCTTTGCAAAGTCTGTTGCAGCTTCAACGGGAGAAGCTTCTCTTGTCTTTTGCATGATGCTTCATAAAAGACAGTAGCTCTTGAATGTGGAGTGAGCCAGAGAGCTTTATTTCTGAGGTGCCTCAGTAATAATGCACACACCATCCTCCACAAATAAGAAAATAATGTCATTGCCAGGTTAACTGTTGCTTGAGAAATACAGAAGCCCTGCTCCTGGAGGCAGCTGTTCTCTGTTTGATGGAGGAGCACACAGGTCACTGTGGCAAACCAAACTGAATTGCCAGGCTGCTGCTTTGCTGGGGAGCTGCAACAGTGCAGAGGGCAGCCCTCCTGCCTGGCTCCTGCTGGAGCAGAGGGATCTGCCATCAGCTCCCTCTTCCTGGCAGGTGTCTGGGATGCCCAGGCTGTGACAGGTGCATTGCAGCCCAGCTCTGTGGGGTGCCTTACAGCTGAGGGCTGCTGAGCTCCAGTAAGGGTGTTACATTCTGACCCACAATCACCCATTTAGGTTCTGCCCCATTGGCAAAATTGATTTCCATGGAAAACAATAGGCTCCTCTGCTTGCCAAAAGTAGAAATCACTCCTATTGAAAGGCACTTGACAGGAGTGTAAATAAATAGAGATACCTTGAAACAGAAATATTGGAGGAAGGTTAATTTCTGAAATCTGTAACTCAGATGTCAGATCAGATTTGTGAATAGTGAAGAACATAAACAAGTAGATGAGAAGAACATGATTAATGAAAATCAATTAACTATGTAAGGCTTTTACTATCTGAAAGACAAAACCAGGTGAGCAGACCCCTGCAGGTGCTCTTGCAAGGGCAGCCAGGTAGGAATCAAGGGTGGCTGGGGCCAGGTCCCCTTTCCCCTTCCCTCGGGACAGAGGAACTGTGGCAGGTACCTCACCAGGGCTGCACTAGGCTCATGCCCTGCCCTGGGATTCTGGGAGGGCTGCTGGCTCCCAGAGCATGTGGCTGACACCTGCCTGGGGGGTCTCCCTCCAGCCCCGCTTCTCTAGCACCAGCTACTCACCAACACAGCCAACCCTCCTCTCCAGCCTCAGTCCCAGCTCACACCAGAGCAGCACAGCTGCAGCCAGACAGAAAGCAAGTGTCCCTCAATGCAGGAAGGTAGTTAAAAACATAATCTAAGTCTCTAACCCTGCACAGCCATCTTTCCTCTGTGGCCCCGGGTGCTTTGGAGTGCTGCAGGATGGCCTCGGGGCTGTTCCCCATGCCGGGTCCCTGCTCCAGCACGGGGGCCTTGCCTGGCCAGGGCAGCACGGGCCGTGGGCTGACCCTGCTGGGATGTGGCACAACACACCCACCGGATGGGGCAAGAGCTGTGCTGTGCTGCAGCTGGGTTTCCCTCATCCTGCAGCTATAATTATATTTCTTGGTGTTAATATGTTGAATTAAACACCTACTTCTGGGAGGGGAGGAAAACAGAGGGTTGTATTTTTTTTTCCTCTGCAAGTGAGCAATTTGCCGCATGCTGTAATTTGTCTGCATGCTGTCCCTTTTTTTGGGACACATGTAATTTTGCTTTGATAAATGACACACATTAGTGATAGCCCTCCTTGCCGGCCAGGCAAGTAGGCACTGACAGCCCGCGGGACGCTTACAAAGAAACTTTGTCAGCAACCGCAGGAGCCACGGCCTTTCCAAGGAAAACAAACTGGGAGAATGGGGTTACTGAGGGACCATGCTGATGGCAGGTCACCAGTGATGCTCTGCAGATGAGGAAACCCAAAGGGCATCAGCATCCCAGCAAATCATGATTTTGATGGGATTTACCCCACAGCCCCTATTTTTGTGTCAAAGACGAGGAATGGCAGCAGGGAGATGCTGGGGGAGTGGAGTCTCAGCAGAGGCAGGCTCCTGAAGGGGAGGAGGCATCAGGGGGCAGAGTGATGGCGGCCAGAGGGGCCAACCCCCTGGCAGGCGTCCCTTTTCCCTGAGTCTGCCCCATAAGGGCTGCCATACGGGCAGCAGATCAAGCACTTGCCATATCCCTCCTAACAGGGGCCGGTGTAGGGGCGGCAGGAGCCAGAAGCGGCGCTTGCTGCACAGCCTGCCAGTGAATTCGTGACTCCCATCCAAGCACTGCAGAAGCGACTGGCAGTGGGGGAAAGACCTTATGGCATGCAACAATATTTGGAAAACATTTTTTTTTAAAACCTCAGGGAAGAGAAGACTAAACATCTGAGTTTTCTGTTAATACGCTCTCTTAAACAATGAGCTCCAGCTCTTCTGACACTGGTGTGCTGCATGGGATGGCCTTTCCTCACTGAAACTGAGACCAGGGGCTTGGACACTGAAGCAGGAGTCAAAGGCACATAGACCTCAGTGCAGCTGGTAGTGTAGTGCTGCCTCTCTAGTTGTTTAAAATGCTGAGAGGAAACCGTGTATTTATTCTTAAGGGAACTAAAGTATAAATGATGCAGAGGTGCTGCCTGAGCATGGGTTCAGTGCACACCAGGAATTGAGGAGGGATTCCTGCACCCATGGGATGTTTTGCTCCCAAGCTCCCTGCAACCAGAGCACAATTTTGACCCCCTGACTGAAGGAAATAGGCTTTCCTTAAGTACAACAAGAGACACAAGTATGAGCAATTCCTTGCCAAGTGGAGATGATCATCTCTCCGTCACTCAGTTTTAAGGAGGGCTGGCTGTTCTCTCTGAGAGCCTCTCACATCATGGTTATCAGTGCTGGAGTGCACTTAACCTCTCCCAAACAAAGCCAGCCTGGATCAAGATGGGCTCTTCAGCAAGGGTCACTTGTCCCCCAGTTCATGCCATTCCTACCAAGCTCCCAGGTAGCATGAGATAGTGCATTGTGAACTCACCACTGTATTCACTTTTTTGGTAAAGTGAAAGATACTGAATCAAAGATCCCACAGTTCCTTGCTCTGTCACTTAATTTTGTAAAAGTGAGTCTTACAAAGATAGAGGAAAATAAACATCTTAAAGTCAGAATACAAAGTTGTTTAACAGCTTCGGAGAACATTTTTTGCTGAAAGCAGGACCTGACCCAATTTGCTGAGAGGTTCCTGCTGCAGGCAGAGTCTGAAGGGTGAGTCCTGCTGCCAGCACCTTTGTGAAAGTCCATCCTCTCACCATGGTCTCCTCCCCTTTGATGTTTCCCAAGCTGATAACTGTGCTGTGCAGTGCCCTGTATGGCACGTGGGCTGCTCCTACAGCCAGGAATGGCTGGCTTAGATCCTGCAAGACCACAGCTGGGCAGGAGGGTGGGCAGCTGCTGCCTCACCTGCAGCCAGGGTGTGAGCAGGACACACATCCCCAAAAACATGCTCTGCCATGTGCAGATCTGTGATGATGTGTGCTGGGGCAGCTGCAGTGAGGGCACAAACAGAGCATTTTGGGTGCAGAGCAGAGAGGGACTCCAAGAAGCAGGGAGAGCTGGAGACAAAACTCCACTGGCTCAGCTGGATGCAGCCACCTGTGCATCACCACACTGGGGATAAGAGGGCACTGCCAGCACTGTGGGATAACAGTGGGCCCAGGGTCTCCAGAGGGATGGGTGGTTTGGGATGATTGAGTCTGCAGAGTTTCTAAAGCCCTCAGGGATCAGACCTGCTGTCCCAGGGGCAGGGGGCAGTGCAGACATTGCAGGGGTACAGTGCCAGGGCCCACGGGAACAGGAAACCTGGGCAGCACATAAACAAATCCCATTCAGCTCCAGGGTAAATGCAAGCTGAAAAACATCTGGGGAAAACTAATCCAAAACACATATGGTTTTTCTTTGCCCAAGTGATCAGGAAGACGTTGTTCATTCCAAATAACGGTGTCTGTGTAGGGACTTGTGCCCTCGCCTGGCTGCTGCAGCCTGGGGATAGGGACCAGCCACCACTGAGGAGGTCACAGGAGAGCCCACGTGGCCTAAAATGACAGAAGTGTTGCTGGGGACAGCACAGCAGCAGCTCTGGGGGTCAGAGGAGCCCTTGCAGCTGTGAGCCCTTTGGGGCAGAATAGAAATACTGCTGTGATTTCTTAGCAGTGTCCTTGTAGCATCAAAAAACAAGGGGAAGGGGCTCCTCATGCAGGGCCCGGGCAAAAGCATCGAGAGAAGAGAGGGCTGATAACCTAAAGTGTTTACAATCCCAACGATGACATATAAAACTGCTAGTATTCAACAAATCTGGTTGATATCATTCCTTCCCCCTCAGGCAAGAAGGAAAACAGCTCTTTAAGACAGGACGCCTCTATGCAGCCAAACATAACACCCGTTCTTGTGCAAAGCTTTGCAGGCAAAGATTAAAACATCCTGTTGTTTCCCAAGCCTGCTCCAATCTCCCTCCCTGAACAACGCACTGCACCCCACCAGTACTGGGCAGCGTGCTTGGAGCTCCTGGTGGGGATCTGGGCATGAGGGAAGGGAGAAGGGAGACCCCTCAGTCTTCCCATAAACTCAGCTCAGTGAGGGTGGGGTCTGAGTGGTCTGCAGGCTGCACAGGGCAGCCTGGCACTCCATGAGCTGCCTGGCCCCACAGCACAGAAGTGAAGGTCCATATTTGGCAGCAGATACACACACAGTTTCTTCTCTAGTAGGAAGAGAAGATGACAGTAGTGTCAGCCAAAAGCTGTGTTTAGATGTTCCCCAGGTAGCATGGCAGCAGCATGAACATGTCAGTTATCCAGGCTCATTATTTCCCAGCCAAGCTCAGCCCATGATTTTGTCCTTCACTCTTGTTTACATGTGGGTGCCTCACCACAGCACTTCTTAGATCCTTCTGCATAAAAATTCTAATTTTAAAATATTTCGAGCTCCACGCAGGAAAATCTGAAAAATTTGCACCACTAAAAATGTGATGGAACTCAGCTAGTTTATGTTTTTCCCAGCCACTGTGCACAAGACCTGCAGTATGAGACAAGCTGAGGACAAGAACTTTAATTGGCTGAAATTGAATCAAAGTTGTAGGAGAAAATCTGACTAGAAATGTGACCATATCTGGTAAACTACAAATGTTTATTTGCCTCAATTTCTTCATATCAGCAGTCTCTGAATAAAACCTGGTGCTTGCTGCACCCAAGGACTGAAGTGCCAGAGGATCCTCATGGGGTGGGGGTTGCACTGGGCCAGTGGCACTGAGCTGTGCTCAGACAATGGGCTGCACTGGTGGCATCAGACTGCAGGAAAGACCAATTGCAAGGACAGCAGGCAAATCCCACACGTTTCTCTCTACCTCTTTGGATTAAAGGGCTGAGATGGAAAGAGAAGACACCAGCTGGTGGGGGGGTGTCACGCTTTGCTGGGCTCATGCCCAGCACTTGGCTCCTCTGTTGGGGCACCAATGCCCCGTGGGCAGAAGCAGAGGCTGCCTCCTTCTTCACTTTCCCACAGTTCGGCAATGCAGGTTGCCAGAAACATGCCAAGGTGTTCTGTGTCCCCTACCTTCTGCAGCACAGGGGAAAGTAATTTATTTAGCATTGCCAAGATTTAGATATTTACCACCAGCTTGTCTGGCTGGTTGCCTCCAAACATGGAGCCAGAGGGATAGCAGCCTGCAGGGCATTGTGGTCGGCTCTTGTGAATGGCAAGAAATGCTTCAAGATGATGGAAATAAAAGCATTGTGGGAGCACTGGATGAGAAAGCTGGAGAAGCCCCACATTGTTCCTGAGTCCCTAAAACATCTCCTTGGATAACACAATCCTATTTAAGAATGAGAAATAGAGGGCAAAGATTATTTTGAAGTGTGAAATTAACAGACTCTTCACCTCCTGTCTGGGGAAAACTTTCAAGGCTTCCAAGGATAAAGAAAAGGACCCAAGGACCTGAGCCACCTGTGATCTGCAGACGCCACCGCTCTGCCGATGCTGGAGACCTTGAAGCGAGTAAGCAGGGACTCTCAACACCATCAAGGGACAGGGACGAAGAATCTTTTTACAAAACACTGAAGAGCCATTGATTGCCAAGACAATGCCTGAAAAAGCTTCATGGCAGGTGGGAAATAATCAAGAGGCGCTGAGGGGTCTGCCCCTCCCAGCTCCACGGGACTAGAGAGGGGCCAGGGGCTTCCCTACAGCTTTAGCCCTTGGACACATCATCAGGGAGCTGGGGACAAGCAAAAAAATGGAGCACAGACACCAGCCATGCACATACAGTGTCTACACTGTCTTTGCAGCAGAGAGGGAGGAGAGTGGCTAGGAAATCAATGGGAGAAAGACAGCTTCAAGACTGAACAAGAGCTCATCGGGTATACTGGATAGATCACATATTGCTTGTGGATCTGCAGAGTTTAAATCTTTAGAAAAATGTCTGGGAGATTCACAATTAAACCTTAGATCGTCCTGAAAGGAGAGCAAAGAAGTATCAGTATGGCAGCTTCCGAAATAAAGGTATGTTCCAACAGAAAGGAGGAAGCAGACATCAAAAAGGGATGGATAGATTTTTTAAGTTTGAAGGAATTGGCATCCTGTAAGGTCAACAGATATATACAGAGGTAATATTAAGATAATTCAGCTTTTTATGACTAGTTTGTTGATAGTGTTTAAATATCCTCCTGGCACTGGCTCTCCATCCTAACAAGTTGTCTTATCTTGTGAGTCCCCAGGTCTGCAGACACTGTCCTGATGCCCCCAGCTTGTACTCAGGCTGGTACACAGATATCCTAAACCTGTGTGCAGGGAGGAAACCCAAGTGTGTGACTGCAGCCAGCCCCTGCTCCCCTGCCTGGGAGCACGAGCCAGGGGAGATTGCATCTGCGTGCACTAAAAACGTGCTGTATTTTTTTAAAATCATATTCTTCTGAAGTGACTTTACTGAGTGGGACGGAACAGAGACATTTATCTAGACAGACAACCAAAGCTGCTCCTGCCTTTTCTGCCCCTGCAGGCTGACTTCATATGTGGATGCCCACATTGAACTCTTCCAAGACTCTGAAGCCAAGAGCTTGCCATCTCTGACCGTGATATATATCATTCCTAGCTCTCCCAGGCTTTGGGCTGTCAAAGATGCTCATTTGCCCTTAAATCGATTCCCACTGATCCCAACAGGATCACAGAGCCCCAACAGACCCTCAACTAGGCAATGTTCAACAGTGCCATTGCAACAGCCTCATGAACCCAACAGCTCATTGCCAAATGCTTTCAGATAGGACCCAGGTATTTAGGGAGACACTCAAAGCAAACCAGAGTTGGTATCAGCTACTCAGCAGGTATCACTGGATTAACCTTTCTTTACATGAAATTTGGCTTTCATACCACACTTTGCAAATGGAAAAACATCAAGGGATTCATACATTGCCACAAATCATGATGCTGAGCTTGCTGGTACGTGCAGTGAGGCTGAGAGGAAGATGAAGGGAAATAACAGTGATAGAATACAAAAATAAAAATAAAATTGAAATGAAGATGCTTATTTTTATTGCCCAGCACATTCTGGGATATTTCTTTTTCTTAATGAAATAAAAATACTTGAAATAAAATAAGTGAACCAGCAGATCAGTGCCGTTCTGGCTGTTATAAGACATGGCCTTGCAGCAGAAAGCTGAGCAGGGTTTGGAGACTCGAGGTGCTGGCTGACAGCTCCTCCTGCTGTGCAGCACAGTGTGCCCCCTGTCTTGACTGGTGTGGGCAATTTCGAGCCATCCCACTGCTTGTCCACTCCAGAAGTGTCCACAAGAATGGCCCTGAATCCTGCTTCCATCAGATCCTGGCGTTTTTATGTGCTGGTTTTCCATGTGCCCACTAAAAGGGATGTGCAGTCCTGGTCACACAGCATCCATATGGATATAGACATGAACTATGGGAGCTGCTACATTTGAACCCTTAGAATCATTATAAAATTCTCTGACTGTCTTCCACTGACTCCCCTGGGTGTGTGATTCCAGCTGGGGTGAAACAGCTGAAAAAACAGAAGTCCTGCAATGGAGTGAAAAACAGCCCTGGGAGGTCATCTAGGGTGAGTGCAGAAACTTTTTTATTGGGAGTGGAAAGCATGAGAGGTAAAGCTAAGTCTGGGAGGACAATGCCATGGGGCATTAGCCAAAAGCTTGCACTTTTTAGGGCAAATAGAGCAGAATCTAAAGCCCTGAAGTCAGTGGAAAGAGTCCCTCTAATTCCAGTGGTCTATGAACCAGGCACATGTGGATTTGGCTAAAAAAATATTTCATTTCAGAGTGCTGTATAATGGAGTCTCTCACAGTAAGCCTTGATGGTTTGTGGGACAATGGCATTTCAGCTTAAGAAAAGGAGCGCAAAGATCGCCATCAAGAGTGGCTCTGACAGACACAAGTTCTCTAAACTAATTAGACAAAGAAGAAATGTGGGAGAATGACAGCTGCCTCTTAAGATAATAGGAAACCTGTCTCCTTAAATGTGCTGGGGTTTTTCAATGCAGATCAGGCAGGACTATAATCAGAGCAGCAGCGGGTCAAATTTAGGTTCAGTACAGTATAATTCCATTGCAGGGACCATCCAAGAATACTTTGGCAAGCTCAAATATATTGAAATTGCCTTGGCTAGTGGCTTGCAAAATGGCTGTGGAAACCCAAGATAATTAGAGCATTGTGGAGAGGAGAGACAGTAAAATAAAGGGTAGAAGTCAAAAAAAGACAAGCCATTAAAAAAAAAGAGTTAGAAACATGAAGAAAGTTTCAGAACAGAATAATTGAAGGAGAAGGGCATAGCCAGCAGATTGGAGTCATGTCATTTCTACAGCAGGAAAAGGACATACACACCAAGGAAAAGAAAGACCAACCTTCCAACAATTTGAGATTAATAAATTAATTTAAAAATGCCAAGAAATACACAGCTGGAAATTACACAGGATTTCTGAATGGACTTAGGTTAAAATTCATAGAGGAAGCATGAGAGAAGAGAATAAGTATTTTTGGAAGTAGCACTTTGAATTGATCCTTGCCTGTTTTGGCCTGACAGGTAATAAAAAAAATCAATTATATAAACTGAGAAGCCTTTCACTGAAGCAGCAGCACCTTAGTCAAGTTAGCAACTCTGAGCCCTTTTCAGCAAGGTGCTTGAACCTGTGCCCAAACACATGCATGGCACAGACCATCAACCTCTACAATTACACACTTAGGAGCCCTGTTTAGTACCAAATCCCTTCTTACGTGAAACCTGAGATGATTGTACAATGTAAAACACACAAGCCAACAGGAATTTTGCCAGCAACTACAATGGGATGAGTTCTGCAGGCATCTATTTCACAGAAAGTAGGTGCTGCACTAAAACTGGTGAGGTGATGAGACTTTCCCAGTGCTCCCTATCTCCAGTGCTGTTCATCCTCCTGTAGGAAAGCAACCCATGCACCAGTCCTGTACTTGTGCAGAGAGTTGCTCCCAGCTCTGCCTTTTACGTTCTGGTTTCCCAATCCTGATTTCTACTTGCTATTTGTTTTGAGTTTGAATGTCCAACAAAACATATTTGCATTAGAGTGTGGGTCTACACAAACACAGTAAGAGATGTTTCTCTCCCACACAAACAGAATTATGCTTCTACATATTACTTACACGTGTATACATAATTTATATGTATACTTACTATAAACACTGAGATGTATAAATTACTGTCCTTGTGCAGTTCTGTTTTCCACAGAGGAAACAGCTTTTTTACCTAATGAGTAATCCTATCACCCGTGTTGTTGTGATCAATGCTGAAAGCAGGCAGGATAAAGAGTTTCTGAGTGCCTGACTCCAGCCCAGCTCTGCGAGGTGACGGTGGCACTGGGGCTGTGGGAGCAGGCAGTGCTGTCACCACGCCCCGTGTGCCCCAGCCCTGAGCAGGGTGGGCTGTCCCTGGGGCTGGTTATCCCTCAATATGAAGCACAGCTCCCTGCAGAGGCCTGGCAGCCCCCACTCTCCTCTCATCTGCATTCCCTCTCCCTGCCTGCACTGGGTAACCAGTCGGGCTTTTTAAGGTTTCTGGGCCTGGTTCTTGGCTGTGTAAACTCACTCAGCTGCAGTGGGATGGAGCAGCATCTCTATATCACAAACAGAAACCTTGGGTCTTGCAGGTTGGTGTTGCTCACTGGTGACACAGCTATTGCAGTGGGGGGTGTCAGCATGTTCCTCCTCATGTCAGCTTTCCTGGCAATTTGCACCACAACCACATTTATTTACTAGTACTAATCTTCACATTAAAAAAAAACAAAACAAAACAGGGTTTCCAAAGAAACAGCAAGCCAGGACAGTGTTCACTCCCAAATGGGACAGGAAGAGCCCATTGCTGCAGGTAGGGACCTCTCTCAACTCAGGATATGAGAAAGCTGCGAGTTTGCAGAAGCTCACTAATGTTTATTTCAAACCTGTCATATTACAAAATTTCCTTAGCTGTCCTCTAACTCGAGTAGCTTTGCCATGGGTGGGAGCAGGCTGCAAAACCAGACAGACTGATGGTCCATCCAGCTTAGATTTCTTCTTTCCTCTGGCCTTACTCTGGTTTTCTGCTCAAAGAGGAGAGCACCAAAGCAAAGAACTTCCCAGAAGAACACAATCTGTGTTCAGTGGCATGACACAGCTAGCACCAACTGTGAAAATCATCACCAAAGAAAGCACTAATCACAGCCACTTTCATTAAATATCCTCTGGATGTAGATGGGAAACTCATGGGCCACAGCCCTGTGGTGGGACACAAGTTTGTAAAGGAGCTAAGCCTTCCTGGAGAAGCGAGGGGTGCAGAGGTTCTGACAGCCCCACTGTCAGCCACCTGTGCCCAGCCATCACAAAATGATCTCTGCCCAATGGGCACCACACCACAGCTGCATGCCCCAGCTCAGGCTGTCCTGGGGCTGTTTCTACTCACAGGCTGTGACAGACACAGGAACACAGAAAAATGTTTCTCACTTCCAACCACGACGTGGCTATAGCCCATCCCGAAAGCTTAACATGTTAGCAGGGAGCACAATGAAAATTTCATCAGGCAGCTGTTCCCTGTGGTCCTTGTGGGGACTTGTCCCACTCCAGCAGCCTCCCTCCGCTGTGCTGGCAGGCTCGAGGTCCTGCGACGAATCATTTTAATGTGCAACACGGAAAAAAATATTACCTGGAAATGCCTGGATGTGCAACTCCTGATGCAGTGAGCATCAGCCCCGCTCTCTTTTCATCCTCATAGATGTGCTTCATTATTAACTTTTCATGTGACAACTGTTTGTGCATTAAGAGTGCTTCACAAAACATAAATATTGGAAGTGAGGACTTCTAACAGCCCGTATTAGAGGGTCCAGCCTTTTAAATGATGGGGACTGAGAAAGTGGAACACAAGTCAGAGAGGTCTGCTCTGACCATCCTACCCTTGTTTTCTGTTCTTCAATTAAACCATTGCTTTTAGCTATTCGTTTTTATCAGTATTATCTAAAACTAGGACAGAGTAAATGAAAATTTATAATTTATAAACAATCTGGGGCAAAAAAAGTCACTGAATTATTTATGGCACTTTTGAAATATGTGTTTGTTACTTGTACAAAAATTAGTTGTTAGGTCTTAATCATAGCAGTGCCACAAATATGTTGGAAATTAGGACTTATAAACCTGCTTGTTTGGAAAGAAAAAAAGTCCTGTAATTCTACCTACAATTGAAAAACCCAAACCAAACTGATTCTGAATGGTCTAGTCAAACAAGTGCCAATTATTGAATAATTCTCTGACCTAAACAGAAAGTTATTGTATATGGAAAGATTTTTTTTTCCCAGAGAGTGCTTTATACCAGATGCCCTTTTAAATTGTTTTGAATTCTCTGTAGGCAGTAGATAACTAAACCTACAGAATGTAGTAATGGCAAAAAGGAAGCAATCAAGTTGGCCACTTCTAGTTAAGAGTCATGGAAAAGGCATCTGTTCTATATGAATTGCAGACTATAGGAACTTTGACAGGTCATAGACCAGACTTAATTTATTAAACTAAGTTTCTAATATAAACAGTAATTCGTTTCAGGCACTGACACTGAAGGTCTGGATTATGTGAATAAAATATAGAGACCTCCACTGGCCTCCTGAAAAAAGGTAGTTTTGCTGCATAGGAAGAAAATAACTGAGTGTGCTTTAGCAGCAGGCATCAGCACTGAGGCCATGCCCTACATGCACCAAGGGTGCAACTCTCCCTGCAGCTCTGACCCAGCACAGGCAGTGCTGGCAGCGTGTCCAGCTGGCATTCCTGCCTGCCTCCTGTCTCATGGGCACAGAGCATCCTTGAGATCAAGGATGGCAGTTGTCAGATGTCTTAGCAAAACTGCAGTTTGAAGTCTTCAGAGAGAAGTTCATTTGCAAACAAAACAATGACTAATAGGATGAAGGTTGAGAAAAAAAGATTGAATGCCTCGATGCTGCGTGCCTGCTGCTCATCCAGACAGGCTGTTACCCCAGACTGCGCCAGGGCATGGGCTTGTTGGGCACCCACACACACCCAGCCAACCAACCCAGGCAGGATAGGGGACACGATGATGACTGGTGTCTGCAACGTACATGCACATGTGCATACCAAAATAACTTCCTGATGGCAGGTCTGCTGATGCAGAACAACAAATACTGCTATGAAGTACCAGAGCCAAATGAAATATTAAACCATGACTTATGGGAGACCCTCACTTTGTTTGCCCTGTCTTCATTCAGGTCTAAGAGTAGCATGGACCAGGGGGTCTCAGGCCATGATGTCAGCAAATGTTTATCTTCAAACACTTCAGCAATTCAGGTGAATGCAGGAGGACAATTTCACTGCTTAAAATTAGGCAGGTACCGAAACAATTTCCTGCATTAAGTTTACATTCATCTCAAATTTCGAGCACTGGCTTTGCTGTAGCTTTGACCAAAAGTTTGGTCATAAGTCAGAAATCACACACAACTATTTCCTTATGTCATCAGCCCTCAGCAAAGATCAAGTATGGAAAACCTCAGTTAGGGTTTTTCTGCTGCCAAAAAGGTTATAGATACGAGTAAGGAGATGAAAGTGTTTTGCATTGGTGCTGAGCAGTCCACTGCTGTTAGTGAGAATAACAGACCAAAGTTTCTGATAGCCAGAGTGTGAAAGCAGCTGCCCAGCCTCCTCTCCAAAAGCCAAAGGCAGGCTCCCTGTTGCCCCACACTGCAGCAGGAAGCGAGAGGGGTGGCTTTTGTGCGGCACTTTGCTCAGGCTGAACCCGCTGTGTTGCCAACCCCAGCTAATTGTTTGATTCCCCATCTCATTTGCCTGAGAACGACTGAGAATGTGAGACAGCGTAGGGTCTATAAAATCATTAATTGAATTACTAGTGTGGAATAAGTAGTGCATCAATTTGAATTCACCATCATCCCCCTCCTCTCCTCCCCCGTGTTTTAGAGACCAATCCTACTGTTGATATGTGCACAGCTTCAGAAGGAGGCTCAATAAATAGATGTGCTATTCTAGCTAAACAAATTTATTTTTCCAGCTGTTCTACTGAATTAGTAAATTGTTATGTTGACTTCAGACTATCTTCCCCATAAAATATATGCTGGCCTGTATATTTTACTGACACTTCTTTTGTGACACCTCATTAAGGGCTGATCCAATCTGTATCCCATTCCTTTGGAATTACGCTTTGACCCAAATGAGCTTTGGACCAGAATGCAATACTGATTCAGTACCTATATTATATTTTATTGTTGAATCATTAGCAAGATTTTTGTGTGCTCTCTCCCTTCACGTGGTTTTCTGAGATTTTAGGACAATAATTGCAGGTACAAGTGGGCTTGGAGTTTTGTGCCAAATGGGCTGTCTGAGCATATGTGGTTTCACTGGTACATATTGAGGACTTCTTGTCTGGGAAGCAATCAGGAATTTTTGTCCAGCCTCGATATGGACAATTCTGTTTAGCCTGCCTCTGTGTTCAAATGGACTCAAAAGCTTTTGTAAGGTTTGCTTTGCTATAGTTTGGCATCTTCCATTTCATTTACACTAAGGCATAGTAAGCAACAGTGTCACCAGGTCCCAGCAGTAGCATAGCAGCAGCATTTTGATTCCAATATAAATGTAAATTAATGCTGGGATGCAGTTCAAATTTACCATTTTTCAAGCCAACACACATTTCAGCTGGCAGCAACCAGGTGAAGCTGAGCCTGGTGGCCTTTGCCCCACAGCTCCATGCAGGGCAGCACACAGTTAGGCACTACAATTTGGGGCTCCTGGGTGGCTTTGTGAAACAATTCCAGCAGGAACTAGTCCACAGATACCCTGTCTCCAGCATTTACCAACACTGAGCAGAGCCTGGCAGGTTTGCCATCACAGGTGCAGGACAACCCACGTGTTGTGGAGATCTGTTGGCTTTGGCAAACCATGAGCTTTCCTATGAAAAGTGGGTTTGTGGGGTACTGCTGGGCAGCTCTGTTCCAGACAGCAGGAACCAGGAGCACTTTTCACAGAATCACAGAATATGCTGAGTTAGAAGCAAGTGACAATCCTCAAGGATCATCACTCCAACTCGTGCACAGCACCATCCCCAAGAGTCACACCCTGTGCCTGAGAGCATTGTCCAACTCTTCCTGAGCTCTGTCAGGCTTGGTGCTGGGACCACTTCCCTGGAGAGCCTGTTCCAGTGCCCAGCCACCCTCTGGGTGAAGAGCCTTTTTCTAATATCCAACCTAAACTTCCCCTGACAGAACTTCAGGACATTCTCTCGTGTCCTGTCACTGGCCACCAGAGAGAAGAGATCAGTGTCTGCTCCTAGACTGAAGCTGCTGCCATACATGATGCTTGGAGAGAAGCAAATGAAGACAAAAATATGTATTGATATTGCTCCTCCCAGCCTAAGAGGAAAAAAATCCTGTTTGTTATATGTCAGCGAATGCAGGCATTTGTTCCCATCTCTGCTTTTAACTTCTTTGAAAGGTTTGAGTTCTCCCAGCACCACCAAAATAGCCTTTGGTAACGGGGAAATCAGCCTGAAGCACAAACACGACGGTCCAAGCCCCGGAGGAGCGCTGCCGGGCTGAGCGGAGGGACAGAGGCAGCTGCCCGCGGCCCCGGGAGCGGCGGGCACAGGGGACCCTCGGCACGGGCGGCGGCGGCGGCTCCGGGGTGCGGGACTGGGCTCGGGCACGGCGACAGCGGGAAGGGAAGGGGCTCCGGAGGGGTCGGGGGAGCGGCCACAGCAGCGAACGAACCCCAGACAAAACCAGCTCCAAACTTAAAGAACAAACAAATAAAGAACCAATAACATGCTCTTAATGTCCTGATGCGAGAGGGATCCAATACCATTTCCACATCCATTAAGCAAAGGATTTTGCATGTTCCCTCACAAAGAGTGAGCATTCTCAGCGACTTTCCCTTAAATTAAGATGACAGGTTACTGCTCCAGTGTTGTTAATCTTTTTCTAAAAGCTTAATGTTACTACTTAGTAGTTTACTAATAAATCTGAGAAAATATGTAATGTCATTTTGGTTTAGATATAGATGGATGACTTTTTAGTATTTGTGAAGTTGTAAAACAGGTACTGCCATGGCCCTTGGTGGAGGAAACAATACTTGCTGTGGTGGCTGCATTCCTTTCTGCCCTGGGGCCACAGCACATTACACCATTCACATGTTCAAAACTAATTTAATACTCTGTCATATGTACGCCACCAGTAACTGGCTTTCAGCTGTTTTTCATGCAAGTTGTATTTAGGGTGGTTGTTAATTTTTATATATTTGCCATTACTTGATCCTAATTTTCATTATTTTAACCTTCTTTTCACCTGAAAATATTCTGATAATAATCTTTAGGATTTCATCTTTTTAAGCATAGATCAATGCTACTGTGATATTGCACTTCATTTTGCTGCTGAATTCTCTCTACTTTGTGGATTTACTGTTTTTGATGCCATACAGGCGTATTCAAATCAGTAGCCCGGATATGAGCTTGCCCCTACAGCGGGAGAGGCAGCTGCTGGTGCATCTGCTGTGCATTTCCCGTGCCCCAGTGAGGTGCCTGCCCTGAGATTCCAGTGGCACTAATCCTCCCTTTACTGACAGGTCTGCCTTTGCCTACTTGGACAAGGCATCCCTAAGAACCAGGGGTCACCAGTAACCCACAGCACTGGAGGCCACATGCACAACATCCCATCAGCAGAGCAAGGAGAGAGGGCGAGGGCTGCCTGCTGATTTCTGCCATGATGGGTCCCAGTCTTTGGCCACCAGGGCTGGAAGTAAAATCCTGAGGAAAACTCACACACTGCTAGTTTTGAAGCCAGATGACATTTTTGAAAACCCAGGCTCTCTGAGGTTGGCTTTGGCCATGAGCTCTCCCACCACATTGGGTAAACCAGGAGTAATTCAGTGAGCAGGGTTTGTGTAAAATCAATAGGAGCAAGAGACAAAACACCTGTGACACACCTGAACCAATCCCACAAGGAAAAACACTTGGCCCATAGCACACACCTTTCTGCAGGCATTTTTGCCCAGTTACTGTCACTACAGACAGCAACAGTGTCTTTTAGCTCACTGCACGGGTGGCACAACCCATTCTGCAGAAATGCCGTGACACTCTGGAGGGAGGAGGCAGCCCCTAAGAGGGAAGAAGCAGAGGACAAAACCTCCATTTCCATTCTTGTCAGCTCCTGCTGTTGCACAGCAATTGCCCTTTGGAGGGGCTGCAGCTGTGCAGGGGATAGGGGGAGCAGAAACACAGACAAGGGGGCCCTGCCTGGCTCCCCTGGGGTGGGGACAAGCCCTGAACAGGGGGACAGGAGCCTGGGTCTACTCTCCCCAAGGCCATGCATGGGCTGGCCCTGTGCTGGAACATCCAGGTGCCAACTGTCCAGGGAACCAGGGCCTGCTTCCCCTTTATGGGGATTTTTTACAAGAAAAGGCCCGGCAGCCCATTTTGTACTTTCTAACACCAGATCCTATCTATATTCTTAGGTGCTCCTAAGGCCTCCTAATTATTGCTTCCTGGTCAGTTTTACTTCTCCTTATTAACTTAATAGTTTCTCTTATAAACCAAAAGCAATTGCAAGCACCCAGAAGCCACCACCAAACCTTCTCATTTAAACCAGAACTCACAATTTTATGCCACTGAACTATGCATTTTTTGCTGCACAATAGATGGCAGTAGAGAAAAAAGGCTGAGACTAGACAATTTATAATTTGGAATATGCAGATGATTTTTCCCCCCCGTCAAATCACCGTACAGTATTTGTTGCTTTCTTCTCAACATAGAGCTTTCCTAGAAAAGGCAGTCTGGGGCGGATGAGGCTTGATGAAATAAAAGATTCATGCATGAATAATTAACATATTGGAGGCCTCACTTGAACTTGTTGGCTTACCCAGATGAATGAGTTAACATGTTGGAGATTATTATAAGGAGGGACTATTCTGCTCCAGTAGATCAATTCAGCTGAAAATTATGAAGTATCGACGCACATATAAATATATGCTTCGTACTTAAAAATAATCCTTCCAATAAGTATAGTCATATTGGAGTTCTGCTACGCTGACAGTCGCAGAGACAAGATAAAAAGATTTGGCATGAGTCATTCAGTTTGACTTTTGCACTGAAATGAGATGCAAGCCTAGGAAGTCGCTCTATGTAGGGCAGCCGCCGCGCAGGCGGGCAGCTCCCACCTCCCCGGTTTCGCGGCGCGGGGGAAGAGTGGCGGCAAGAGGAGCAAGAGCACCTCCAACTTCAACACAAAGGCTGCTGGGTGAGCGCACAGGGCTTGCCTGCTGCTCCTTTCCATGCGCAGGGGCTCACTCAGGTGCTGGGGTGGGTGCCCAGTGGGGGATTGCCAGTGGCCACGGGGTCTGCACGGGCACTGGCAGAGATGGATGCAGTCTGACAGCAGCCCTGCACCGAGCAGAAAGTGCCCCCTAACTCTAAATAACCTTGGCTTGCCACTCTTTTTAACTTAACCAGTGCTTTCCATTACTGCCTACTTCTTCGAAGGCTAATTGCTGCAGAAAGGAGTCTTCCTTGTAAATTGACATCAAATTCATGCTAACCATGGGAGGGAGAGAGAGTTTAATTACAAATGTTAATTCGTACCTCAGCTTTACTAATTTTTAATTGTGTCTAATAATAGTGAATATCAAACTGGGAAAAATGTTGGGGATTAAATTCACTGCAAAGAAATTGCTAAATTTCATATCCAAAAGTATGCCAAAGCTTTACTTCCTCTCCATACCTCTCTGTATCTCAGAGCACTAATAGTAAAATAAGGTTGGGAAACAAAACCATATCACCACTTTTCCATGCTTCTGTTAAATAAAACCTTTCTAATGCAGACCCACAGAGCTGTGGTGAGGCAGGGAGCTCGTGCCATGCATGTTGCACATGGGGTGCCTGGACTGCAAAGGGATGGTAGCCATGGGCTACTGGTGCTGAGCAAGTAGGGGGACTTGGCAAGGCAAACTGAGAGCGCAGCACACCCTGTCCTGGTTGTGCCTCTCATTGCATTAGCTGTTAGAAATTATTTCAGAACCAAATGATTTTACTTTCAGCCAAAGCTCCTCTAACACCATTGCAGCCACCTCTCTGCCACATGGCAGGTCACAGTGGCTGTAACACTCGTGCTGAGCAGGGGCAGCACAAGGTCAGTCTGGCACTGGGCACTGGACAGATGATGGGTCCTGCCCATATGGGCTTTTTGTTTTTCAGAGTTAAAGGTGTACCATTCCATGACACTATCCAGGACTGCTGGAAAAATAAAAATAGATGGGAATTATTTTGGAGATGTTTCTGTATATTATCTCTCAGCTGCATAGTGCTGTCAAGTAAAATGTCTTCTTTCTTCCATCAATGCACAAACCTAAACCAGATATAACAGGGCACGGAATTTGTGTGTGTGCAAAACCGCCCGATTTCTATGTACAACTCAGTTTTTTGACAAACTTAAAGTTACCACTAGCAGCATCTCTGGGCAGAGCAGAGCTTTTCTCCCAGCTCTGACAGTGAACCAGGGCTTACCAGATGCCTGTGGCCAGGTTTGGGCTGCCAAGGGTTGGCAGACCCACAGTGAGAATTGCACAGCACTTTTCCATGCACAGGTCCCCCAGCTGCTCACACGGCCATAAGCTGATACACTTATTTACATCCACCTTCAGTAAATTGATACTTCCCAGACTCTGGGCAGCAGTAGCAGCACAGGGATGGGCTCTGTGTTCCTCTGTGGATGTATTTAGCCATCCCTGAGGCTGCTGCTCAGGAAGGCATGGGAGGGAGGTGATCCTCTCTAACACCCAAGCACTGTGCCTCAGAGTGTGCTTGCTGATGAAACCTTCCTGCTCTGCAGACAGTCAGGGATCTGGTAAGAAAACCTTCACCTGTTAGCAATATTTTTCCACTTAGATCTGTTCCTAAAGCTTATTGCCACATCAAATCCCATTATAGAAAATAAGGAAATGTTAAAATTAAGAACTAATGTTCACATGAAAGAATTTTTTTTACTATTTCCTTCAGCAAACCAATGAATGTTTAACAGTTGAAATTGCTTTGAAACAGCAATAAATTATTTCATGCATACATGCCAAATATTAAAACCAGAAGTTTTCTTAATATGAAGTCACTGGTACCAAGATTCATGTTTGTCTTTGTTAATTATCTACTTGTTTATTAGCTTAGTTTCACTGAGGAGCTGCTGATATCCCCAAGTTAAGGATTTTGGAGCTGTTCACAGGATGTAATAATGCAATTTTATTGGGTGCTTGTTCAGAAAGCATTTTTAGTTTGCACTTTAGCCATAAAACTGCCATTTTGCTGCCTGAAGCCCCCTGCACAGGTTCCTGCTGGTCTGAGTCTCCCCAGGGCAGCCATGGATGCTGAGGGAAGGTGGGATGGTGCCCTGGCACTGCAGCTCAAGCAGATCTCTCCCTTGAGCTAAAACCAGTTTCAGCCAGGCCAAGCCTGCCCCAGGCTCATGCTCCCTGCAGCCCAGGAGGGGCTGCTTCAAGTCAGGTTCTGAGTAGGCCAAACCAAAGAGACACAAACTTCACTGTAGATTTAATATTTAAATTTTGGGAAGATTTTTAACTATTCATTTTTAATCATCAGATTGTGCATTCTCTACACAGCAAACTGCTCTAGGCTGCAAGGATTTCTGTCGGGAGGGAAAATCAGTGGCACAGACTCTGGGAGTATGTTATTATGGGCTAAGGCATTTTTATCACTATCAATAAAGAGTTATTCCCTCAAGTATCACCTCCCAGAGCTAGGGCAGTAGACCTAAGTTAAAAAAAAAAAGTTTATAGTTGTACTGACTGCAAGGAAAGTCTTCAGTTACATTTGGGGTGAGAAAAAAAATGCCTCCCAATCTCACCAGTTAGCAAGAACTTGTTGTGTCCAAGCCAGTGTAATCACTGTGGAGTACTTGATGTGCTCAGGACTTGCAACATCAAACCAAACTGTGTCTGCCCAGCCATGGACCTGCCTGAAGCACCACTGCCTCTGAACAGTCCTGCCCATGCTGCCCTCTGTGAGTGCCCGACATGGCACCAGCAGAGGTGGCAGCAAGGAGCTGCAGGGCAAATCCCACCTGGCCCCTATCAAATGTGGGGTGCCTCCGTGTGGGGGCCTGTCCCAATGCCACCTGGCAGCTCTGACAAGAAGAGGGTGCTCATGGCAGAACAGGCTAATGCTACAGCAAAGGCTGCGGCAGCACTTCCACAACAAACCCCTGCGTGGGGCAAATTTCAAACATGACCATTAAGCCTTGCTCTGAACCTTACAAATGGGTTTGAGCTCAGTTTTTTTCTGAGCAAAAGCTCATTTACTTCATGCTGAAGCTGTCAAAGAAGAGTATGATAGCCTTTCCTAAAGGAATGCCAGCATGATGGGTAAGATGGGACAGGTCTCAGCTGTGGTTTGACTCATCCTTAGTCCAGGGAGCACAGCAAGAGGACAGCATCAACATTGCAGGAGCACACCTCCCCAGTTTCCAGTGGATGCTGGGAGGCCTCTGGAGACACATCCAACTGCACCTTGCTGAGATGCAGTGCCCCAAAGCCACTGATGTAATGAAGACACCTGGAGAGAGGCTGGGAAATGCACCCTGGCTGCAGGCAGGCACCTCTGACCACCTGAACAGAAATGTGTTTTCTCCTGACTGTGAATATATTACACATAACTTAGGGCAAAAGAATTATCTTGTGTTGTCCTCTCTCAAATGCAGCAGATTACCCTTCTAGAAATGTTTGTAACAATTTTTCAGTGCATCTTCAGGAAATATCAACTTTCTTTTTCAAAGTCTGCAATATTTTGAAACTCAACTTTTCCTATTGCTGCTTAAAATGCACAGAAGTTTAACACATTGAGAATAGCACAATTTAAAAAAATCCTATAAATAATAACAAACATATTAAACACACTTGACCTGCTCTGGTGCTTCTCAGAGGGAACACAGGTCCTGCACTGCAGCCCCTGTGGGGTGCACACTCCTTCAGCCTGTGACAGTAACCAGCTGCAGGTTACCAGCAGACTTAGAGATGTGCTTTTCCAGAAAGATAATAATTTTTTGGACATGTGTGGCAGATGGGAGTGTTAACTCATAGTGCTAGGAGTTAACCTGATTGTATTATAATGTGATAGCTCCACAGCTAATGCCCATCAGCACTGTGGGCCATTTACTTTATCATAAAATAAAATTAATTGAGTGAAAATAAATTGCTGAGAGATACAGAAGATTTTGAGACCATATACATGAAATACACGCTAGCTTGAGTCTCCTGTGACGCTTATCTTCATTAGGGAGGAAACAATTATTATTAATTCTCTCTTTAAAAACAAATACCCTGAAACTTGCAACAAGATTTACTGCACAGAGTGCAGATACTGATATGGCTACACAGGCACTAAAATTTCTTTTCCTTTGAAGAAGGACTTTCAGACTCAGCAAAATGTTACAACAAGGTGGCTGCTGGTGCCCACATCCTGCTGAAGCCTGCCCAGAGCCCTCAGAGTGTGGGGAAGGGGATGTGGGGGGCCCTGGTGCTGCAGTGGAAGCAGTACAGTGTATTCCTGGATCAGGTAAGCAGCACACTGCAGGTCTGCAGGCATTTGAGTTGGCTAATGGGCTGCAATATTTCTAATGGAGAATGTTCATTAGAGTGCATGCCTGCATTTGGCAAGTGTAACAAAATAATGACATTGAGGCTTATTGATAATATTTATAATTCCATGTAATGACCAACTGAACGAAATGATACAGACATCTCTTCTTCATCCATTATATTCCTGCCCACAAAGATTTCTCAGTTAAGGGCTGTTTATTTCTGCAGCAAGACATAGACCAGATATGCAGAATATAAACCTTCCTATTAGGACTCACTTGTGTTTTTTTCCTTCCAAGTCATTCAATGGCACACAATTTTGGGGATCAGCTTTCTGGCTGTGTGTGAGCTAGGAGTCAAAAATGCAGCCGTGATCATCGTGCCAAGTGAGACGTAACTAGCCTGTCTGGTTCTGGCTGCAGACACCCCCTACACTCCCACTTAAGAGAAGCTTTTATTTTTCTTCTTATAAGTCAGTCACAAATTCACACAAGAGGATGTCTACATGTGTCAGCAATGGCATTTTACAGGTCACCATTAGTTTCCCTAAATAAAAGTAGAGCAAAATGTTTTTCTTTTCCTTTCTTTTTGAAATCAGTATAGCAGCAGTCCCCCAAGCTGTCCAGTGTCAGCTCCATGCTGAGGAGCAGCTTGTGGGTAGCCCTTCCTAGTGCCAGCAGACAGAGGCATCAATGGACATGCCAAGAATGCTGCTTTTGACACAGCCACCCCAGGTCCCTGTCAGGTCCTGCCCTGGAGCCATTCTACTCCTCCAGCGAGGCTGAGGAAAGCCCACAGGGCTGCTTCAGCAATCCCAGACACCCTCTGGTTCTGCCTTTACAGAACTGCAATAAAATTCACATCTACTCACAGCAAACCACACTGGCAGCTTCTGCATTTACTGAGCAGTTGCCCACAGGTGCAGATGTAAGGCTTCACTTGCAAAAACACCCTGCTGAGTCCTCCCTAACACCACCTCCCCTGTTTAACTGGCACCAGACACAGATTTGTCACCTCCAGGTGACATCTCCAGCCTGGCCACCGAGAGGCTAGGTAGTAATAAACCTCCTGAAGTGCTGGGTGAGCAGGAGAGACCCTTTAAACTCACAGGCATTTTACTTCATTACTGAATACTTCATGTGCCTTTTACATGATGAGTTTTGTTCTCGGGTCTCAGACCCCTGTACTACTCAAGGTTAATTGGATAAACTTAATAGAAATAGCCATGTTTGAAAGAGTTCCATGCATCTGCCTCCCTTTTTATAGGAAAGGGTAACCCTGGAGCACTTGACCAGTGTGCAATGACTCCAGGTAGCGAGAACCTGAAATCAGATTATATCCCCCTGCAATTCCATTAGATCTGCCCAGTGACTGGGTGCAGGTAGTGGTTACTGGGCTGCAGCACAAGGTGAATGCTTGGTTCCAACACAGTCTTTGGGTACTGCTCTGAACATGCAGGAAGACAGATAAGATGCAAGGGATGTGGTTTAATTAGACCACAACTTTATTAAGTTAACTCATCTGGGATCTATCCAGCACAATTCTTTCTTTAATCACTCCCACATGGTGGAGAGTTGCCATTAGCCCTCCTGCTCCCCACAGCTGGTAACCAGTCCTGTGCTGGACTCTGCCACCCAGGGCATGTACAAGGGTTAGGTCTTCCTTTTATGAGCCACCATTGCTGCCATGGATGCCATACCCAGTCCCAGCTCAGCCTGGCAGTGAAGCATCCCACTCTGCTCCCACAAGGACAGTATGTGGCACAGCTCCTGTCCTGCCACTAACCCCAGAGCCACAACAGCCCAAAGGTGCTCCTGGCATAGAGCAGCAATGTGCAGGGATAAATGACCCCTAAGATGCAAAGATGAATTAGCATCATGTCCTGGATTATATTTTTTTTTTTCTAAAAATTGTCTCTTTAACCCTGTAGGAAGAGTGCAACAGCCAAAGTCTATTTTAGCAAGGGAGATCTGTTTCCAAGGGAGAAAAGAGCTAAGCTTCTTCCAGCTATTGTCCGTAGCACTGCATAGCAGCCAGTGCTGGCTTTTTTTTTCTACTGACAAAATGCAGACTACCTTCCTGCATTAGAAAATTTTGGTGACTTTAATTACCCAGTTGTGTGTGTTTGGGGCAAAGAGAGAGAGAGAATCCTGAATACAGAGCAGACATTTCTCTGCACTGTCAAGTCCAGTGCTGGTCACCAAACTGCAGTGAGGGGCTCTTCCCCTGTTCATGAGTGCACACTTGCAGTTTTCCACCACTGTGTCTAAGCCCAGCAGTGTCACTCATGCTTTGATGCAGAAATTTTGGCCGTGTGTGGGTCACTGGAAACCAGTTTTTCATCTCTCTAGGTGCTGAGCTTGCCATTTTCCTGCCCAAAAGTCAGCACAAAAAATATCCTCTGAGGGCTGTCTCCACATACCAGAAGGACTTCAATCCCCATCTTGGGTGGCACAACATGGCTAGCAGGCAAAGGAACCTTCCTTGAGGTTGCTCACTGGTGTGGTGCTGTGTTTC
Organism: Agelaius tricolor; assembly: GCF_023055355.1. Classification (NCBI taxonomy): domain Eukaryota; kingdom Metazoa; phylum Chordata; class Aves; order Passeriformes; family Icteridae; genus Agelaius; species Agelaius tricolor. Next base: position 8,514,529 of record NW_027269270.1, read on the forward strand.
CACAGTGTAACTTGAACTAATTTAATGTTTGTTGAGTCATGGATGCTCCTTTTTTCTAGAAAACATCAGGGGTCAGAGGAAAAGGGCATCATCTGTTGCATGACTTTGTTGTTGTATGCTGGCTGCACTGGAAGCAGCAGCAGCACCGTGCCCAGGATCCACCACAGCGCCACATGTGAGGCTGCACTGCTACACAACAGTGGCTGCTCCTCCTGCCACGCGACACTTGGGCTCTGCTTTTCTCCTACCCAGCATTATGACTTGTTTTTATCTTCCTGATTATTATAAGCCTTTATTTGGCTGCTGCAAACCAAGGTCTTAAACAAGCTCAAGGCTAAATTATGCTAGAAATCCTCTGAGGGAACAGAGGTGATGCCAAACTGCGGGCTCCCGGGCAGGGCCAAGTCCCTGACTCAGCAGCTGTGTGGCATTGCTTATTTTAAGCTAACTATGTATGTGTACATGCAGAGGCAGAGCATGTGCATGACAGAGACCTGTGAGAGTCAGCAACCCTGTACTGAGCACTGATGCTGTGGCTGCTCTTGCTGGAGCAACCAAGATGTGCCTGTGCTTTTGACATTTCAGTGTTTCAAAAAAGTGCAAACATATTTTTTCTCACATGCCAAAATCTTGCTTTAACCTCTCTCCATCCCATCCTGGGGTGATGATTCTAGGTCCCTGACAAAGCAGTGGCAGTGATGAGCCTCCAAGAAAGGCTGACCCCAAATCCAACCTTTGGGAAAGGAGCCCCCATCTGCTAGTGCCCCCATGGGACCTTGCACTTTGAAGGACACTGAGGAGACTTCTGTCTGGCAGGGTGCCCCACAGTGACGTGCTCTGCTCTTACTCCCCAAACCCTGTGCAGAGCTGGTTTTTCCCAGCTGTTTGTGCTTTCCCAGGCTGCTTCTCCCACTGCTGCTAAACCAAGGTATCCAGCTCTGGAGGTCACTTAGCTGTAACCTGTATTTGCTCCACACAAACACAGCAACACACCTGTCACATCTCTTAGGTGATACAAGGCTTTCTCCAGCAGAAGAGTTGCATCAGGCTCTTTTTGCCAGTGAGCAAGAGCAACCTCTGGAGAGCCCAGAAACCCTCAAATCTCTGACATATCCAGAACTGAACGTGCCAGGGGGTCAGAGGAGGACATGCCTGTGTTTAAATGTCTACACTTTCCCACCAAGGACAATCCCACTAAAGTGGGATCTTGGCACACCCCAGGCAGTTATACTCCAGGTATCATCAAGCCCCATATTGTAGGTTAATCCCTGAACTCTTAGGCCAGATCTAACAAGTTTTTGTTTTTCAGTGGAAAGCAAGTGAGGTGGAGGAGAGCTGGGAGGCAATGCTTGTGCTGCCTGTCTGCACTAATACTTAAGGTGCTCAAAGAACGTCACTGTTCCTTGACTTTGAGCATATTTCCACCTAAATTTTTCTGGGGGTTTATTTCTTCTCTGCTGTCCTACTGCTAATTCCTTTTTCTTCTCCCAGATGAATTTCCTTGAGCTTTTGCCTTCTATTCTCTTTGGATTCACTGCTCTGTAGAAGTCAATAGAGCTGATATCCCAAGGATATGAGCTTGCTTTGTATCTACTGCTGTCTCTAAATAAAACACCACATGTGGTATCCGCAAAAGCACACTGTCTCCTTTAATAAATCAGTCCATTCCACATACAGTTAATACTCCCTTGTATTTATATTGCTTGTATATTTTCTTTCTGTGTCCCTCACATACAAGCCTTTCCCTCTTGCTGTAATAGAACATTTGCCAAGAAGAAAATTAACCTTTCTCACTGAGCAGTTGAAGTTGTACAGCTCTTCCAGACCACACATTCAGCTCAATCCCTGGGACATTCATTTAAGAGCTGCACTCAATGATCCACATGGGTCCCTTCCAATCAGAAGATTCTGTAACTTCTGTGACTTGCACAGTGTCCTGGGGCTGACACAGTGACACACTTCAGCTACAAGGACACTTGGGAGATCAAGCTCTCAATGCATCTGTTTATGACTATTTTCTTTATAATGCACAAATCCATGAGGCGGATTTCAACTTGAGATGTATGGCTTCCAAAATACAGGGAAAGATGGACAAACACTATTTTGGCTTTGCTCAGCATTGATACACACACTCCAGAGCCAAGACATGCCACATTTCCTTGTCCCTCCTTCCACTTTTCTTTTGCAGCTACTGATGGCATATCAGCATCTTGTCATTATGTAGGGATTTCATCTCAGCTGGCTATTTTATAACCCTTGCTTTGTACCATCTCTAAAATTAACATCTAGCATTAACATTTTTGAACGTGACTTTAAAGCCTTCAAGCAAATACAAGCAGAGATGGACCTATGTAAAATAGGTTTCCTTGGCATGATGACAAGCCTCCTGAAATGGCAGGCATGAAGGCTGGCTCTCTTCATGGGGTACAGTGCATGCTTTGGAACTGTTTGATAGTTTTAAAATGTTTCTGATGCAATGGGTCATAATGCTTTCCAGATGAGTACATGGAGTGCAAAAGGTAATGGCACAGACACTTCACTGTTCTACCTCTTGTCCCCTTTCTGGCAATATAAGAAGAATCAGTCTCATCTTATCTCTTGTTTGCTGGTAAACATGAGTTACTTGCTTCCCCCCCCACCTCCCTTTCACTAAACTGAAAATGTTAAATGTACCACAAACAAAACTTATGAACTTTTTTTATGTGATTAAAATGGTCATAACTATCTGATGTTTCTTGCTGATTGGATCTGCCACTTCCATTTACTAGGAAAATAAATAACACATGTTTGCTGTCTTTCTAAAAGGTTCTATTTATTCTGTGGTCATTTCCCACTTACGATATTTCCAGCTTAATTTCATAAAACAGCTTTTACATGGCTAAAAAAAAGGCTCTTATTGTACATTGTCTTCAAAATATTTTGCCTTTAAGCTGTGGGCTTTTATTTGTAGGAACAACCAACCACCCTGTTTGTGAGGCCTGTATTCCTCCAAATTAAAAAGAGAAACAGCTGTATGTCTTAAAAATGTCTGCACAGCTCCATTGAGATACTGCTGAATCGTTTGCTTCCCTATCTTCCCACAGGACATGCCTCCTAAATCCACTGCACAGGAGAAAATCACAGGTAAAAGCCAAACAAAGGTTCTCCTCTGGGCACAAGTCATCCATCCATCTCCAGCAGAGAGTTTACAGCTACTTTTTGGGATTCACAGATATAAATATGAACACAAATAGTTTGATAAAAAGTGATGGACCAACACACAGGGCGATTCCATTTTCTGAGCAAGGGCTGCCACACCTAATTTGTCAGTCATCAACACAATGCTAAGTACAGCCATCTCTTGGCATTTTATTGAAAGGTATTTTTCTTCAAGCCCCAGCCTGCTGAATTCAGGGGATTCCTTGATCTCCATCTCTCATTCATTGACCTCTCCGGTTATACAGGTGGTTTTAAAGGTTTTAAACTACTTAGTCTCAGAGCTAAAAGGGGAAAATTTGAGAACAGGAGTGACTCTAAACTTGAGACTCTGGACAAAAAATAAAAGACAAATTAGGAAAGACTCATGGCTAGTTTTGTTGACAGCAACAACTAATACTTCTGAGCTGATTTTTAGTCTGCCTTACAATCCCTGAGTGCTTCAGGTGGGTCACCATTTGCTAGCTGCTAACAAACACCCACTGTGTGCTCAGGCTTCTCTGGGTCCCACAGGGCACTCCTGGGGGCTGGTGTGGGATGTGAGCTGCATCACAGCATATCATAGCACATCAGCTCTCACACGTGCCTACCTTGTGCAGAGTTGCCAGTTTTACAAGATGGGCTGTGTTGTGTTCACACATAATGATGAGCAGATTTGAGCCCTAAATCTGGAGAGCTCAGCAGCTACCCCCAAGTCAAACAGGAACAGAGACAATGCATAACTGAAAAGGCAAGTCATGGGATAATTAAATTATTTGTGACAGTAAACCAAAATAGAAAGAAACAAAAAAACCCTAAAACAAACAAACAAACCAGACAGAGCCATATGCTCCCATGCACTGCACACCGCAAAGAGAGTTATTGCAACACAGCACAGAGACCCCACAGCCCCACCAATGGCTGTGCCAAGCGAGAGCCTCCACAAAGCCCCAGGATGGAGGCAAGGCACAGCTTGGGCACACGCAGGCTGGAGCCAAGGGTGAGCCCCTCCATCCCACACACACACAGAGATGTGTGAAGGCTTGGGGCTGCAGCCTTGCTGGGGGGGATCCTGGTGCTTGCCTCCTTCAACCAACTCGGAAGATGAAAGGCAACAAAAAGGCTCCTCTCTGATAGCAGCACACGGGGTGAATTCCTTCCTAACAACCCACCTGCTGGTTGTGCTGGCATGGCTCAACCACCACTGCTGTGCTATTAATTTACTCCCTTGGCCCAGAATGGAGTTGCACCAAGCTGATGTGTGGAGCACAGGGCTGTGCTCTCAGGAGCACCAATTCCCATCTCCCCCTCCAGTTAGCAGCTGTACAGGCATCAATACAGCCACGCCAGTGGGCAGCTGCTGTGTGACTGCCCTGCCAGAGCACCACAGACCCCAGCTCTGGTCCCCCTCCAGAGAAGGCTGAGGCCTCTGCAACGTGCTTGTTCCCAAATGATAGGCACCATTTGGCATCGAGTGATTAATGCTAGCAGATGGTAAAAGCCCAAAAAGCCAGGAAAAAAGTTCCTAGGATCTGTTCAGTGAAGTAGATTAAAGAGAGCTAAACTAACAAACAAACTCCAAATAAATCAAGTTTCTGCAGATGATCCAAAAGCCATCCATAGTTTCTGTGGACGGATCCCTGAGAAGTTTTCAGCAGGCAGCAATCAGCCCCCATTCACAGGCGGAAGGGACCAGCAGCTGCTTTCGTGTCAGTCCCACTGTGGCCACCTACGACTTGGTAAAAGCCTTTAAAAAAGCCTTCAGGGAAGCATGAAAAGGCTGTGAAGGTGGCTTTTGGGGGTAAAGGGCAGGCTGAGGAATGCAAATGGACACAGGCGAGGGGCTCTGGTGACCACACCGCCACCAGTGGCACTCGCTGCTGCCAGGTCACAGGGCCAGCTTCGCTCCTGTGTGCATCCATGTGAGGTTTCCTTTTTAAAACTGATAACTTGCAGAGTAGGAATATAGAAATATGGTAATGTTTATAGGCGACAGCAGCCTCCACCTTCGGATGTTAATTATACATTAGAACTGGACAAATTATTCATTGGGAACAGTTTGGGCTCAGGGGAAAGAAAACAGTTTTCTCCTCTAAATACTGCAACCAAAGTCTTTGTCAGTGCACTTAAAATATATAGAGAGGATTTGTGTGCACACACTTTACAGCACAGCTATATTTATGACCAATGTGATCTGCCTGCTAACTCAAGTTCATGTGAGGGTCCCACTTTTCTCATATATAAACTGCTCAGAATTATTCAGGTATGTTATTCTTCCAGCATGCTCCCTGCCATGCTGGATTTGCAGCCCTTGGCTCCAACTTGTGTGCCTGAACCTATTCCCCCTAGAAGTAAAATTGTTTGGGAGCTGGGTTCCTGTGTGTCAGGAAAGGTTTGCTGGGCTTTCCCACCAGACAAGCATTTGTCATAGAATGTCCTCAGACATGTACAAAAACCTCATCAAAAACATTCTGATAACAAGTCAGATAAGGGCGTCCACATTTAATGTTGGCTCAGGTATCTCAATCACTTTCAGAGGTATTTGTCCCATCACCCGTGGCTGAACCTCAAGCTGCCCAGGAAAGTTGCAGCTACATCAGCCTTGTTGCAGCCACCTCACTCCCTGCTTTGCCCACACAAGCACAAAACCTCAGACATTGTGGTCCTTTTCTTTGACTGGGTTTCCATGAGTGGTGAAATCCCATTTTAACTATGTAGCAGTCCCAGAATTACTTTAGCACGTGAAAAATTATTGCTTCCACGAAATTTGGTAGATTTTAGGAAGACAAGGCCTTATATGCAAATTGCTTGATGTTTTGAGGAAAGAAGGGGAAGAAAACTAACACCAAAACTTCGGGAGGGAATTTTGTCATGAATTAAATTTAAAGGAAAGAAACCCCAATACTAAAATAGAACAGAGTAAGATATTTACAGCTTAATGCTTTTTTAAGTTAGCAGAACAAAACTCTGGTTTTCCTTATTGACTGTTAACCACAATAACATCAGACTTGCTCAATTTCATCTTTGTTCCTTTAATATTGGGAATTTCTTTTTTATTTTATTGACAAGGAAACATCCAGTTTTCTGGCTGGAGCCTATTATGTAAAGAAAGCATAAAAGGATTCATTACTTTTTAACTACTAGCAGGGCAGCAAACAGAAGAACTGTATTCTTTCGGTGAGTTCAGCAGCTGGTAGCATTAGCATTTCAAGCAGCACATTTGTAATATCCCATCTCCCAAACTCTTTGAAAGCACATCCTGCAGGATCTGATGCCTACGTCATGCACACACGTACGCATGGGGGCTGACGTATGTCACAAATGATGCATCTGCCAGCACACAAGGGATTGCACTGCATCCTCCTTCCATTAACTGGCAATGTGTGCTAGAGCACAAGTGCTGGGATTCAGTCACTTCCTTGGGAGTTCAGACTGGCTCTCCTGGCTGCATGCGACCCAGTGCAGCTGAGCCGGTGGGACATGCTGTGGTCACTGTGCCTGTGCCATGATGGCAATCCCCCAGGCCCAGCCATGAGAGCCATGCCTGACCTCCCCCTTGGGAAAAGGAAACCAGAAAAAATAGCAGGGATGTTCAACAATACATGCCCTTCCCTTTCTCCACAAACAGAATTCCTACTTCTAACACATCTCTCCACAGCACCTCTTTTTTCAGAGGATAAATATTACAAAGGTTTGGCATACAGGACATTTCAGGGTAGGTTTTTGGGGGCTTTTTTGAACTCACACAATAATTAAACCAGTGGGTTAAGCAGCAGAAGAGAGAACCTGCCTCGGGGCTGAGGGCTGTGGAATACCATTCCCACTAGAGACTAAACACTGCAAACCACTCTACTGGTAATGGATGGGCATTTTAAAGGAGGCAAACGATAAACAGTGAAGGAGCGTAATTGGCGCTGTTTGTTGTGCACTGGCTGATGAAATGCCAGCGAAACTGAGTCGCTTCAAAATGACATGTTTATGTGACATCAAAGAGGCTGAGCTGACTTCACATTATATCTGTGACAAATGTATATATTGGATCGCTGTTTGCCATTTAGACCTCCTCTGATTACTTCTCATTGTAAAGAGAAACATTTGCGATTCTGCTCACTTCGTAAATCTGTGGAGTGACTTGTTAGCAACACATGCAGGGAAAGTTGTTGAAAAGCCCTTCTGGGCCTACCGTAGTAAATATGTATTCACACACCCGATAACGTGCTGCCGCTTGTTGCCTGAAAGATGAATGCAGACAGAGAGTGCTGCACACAGCAGTGCTTCCACACGTGCTCCCAACCAACTATTTGCACTTCAGGCACTAAACTCAAGCCACCAACTCCACCTCCCCAAACCTTCATGCAACCCCACTTCATGTACTTCTGCCCCTCCGACATCAGGAGAGTTTGCTTTGCTGCCTGGCTGAAATGCTGAAAGGATTAAATTGTCTTGGGGAATGGAAAATAAGAATTGGAATGGGCAGGGTTAGAAGCAAAACCTGCTTGCTTTTCCTAAACATCTTGCCTTTAGGGAGAATACAAACATCTAAGGAAGTATTCAGCACTTGCATATCCTAGAAGGGCTGGGATTTTTCACAAACCCAGAAGCCTTCTCTCCAGCAGTGGGGTGGGATACAGTACCTGTCAGCAGAGCAGAGGTTGCAGGCATTGGAGCTGACACAGCTTGGTGACAAGCTGGGAGGTGGCACAGGTAGGGGTTCCCAGCCACCCTGATCCTCCATGTACCGCTTGCCACCAGGTCCCCTGGATACCAGTGGTTGCTGCTTGGATCCCTGGGTATCCCATGGCCTCACAGCTCAGTTGGTGACAGTTGCAGAGTGAGGTGTCCCTGTGCAGGGAGGCATGGGAAACACGGGGCAGCGGGAAGGAAGCTAGGCAACCTGGGAATCCATGCAAGCCTTTGAGGTAAAGGCCATCTTTGATGCATTCCACCATTTCTTGTGCTTACTAACAAGCAGGTAATGTGTTCAGGCTGAAAGGAGCATGCTGTTATTGAGATGCTTGAGCATGTGCTTCACCAAGACAGCTAACAGCTTCCACAAAGCAAGGAGCAGGGTACAGGGGGAGAAATGCATCTCCAACTGCTACTTCCTACCCAGACCTGCTGGGTTAATGGCTCACAATCCTGGGCAGACACGGACAACTCCTCCTCATCTTTCCCTTCCTCAAAAGACACTACCCATCAGTCCTGGATCAGGAAAGCCTTGGAAGATGCTGTCCAAAGCACTCCTAGCAGTACTGCAGGCCAGGGTACCGCAGGAATGACCAGAAAAAATATCTGGGGCCAAACACAGCATGATCTAATGATAGCAAGGGGAAGAGAGAGAGCACAGTACAGTCACCTGAAATCTTTCTGGCTTGAGAGCAGCTACTGGACACAGGATGCTTGTGCCCAAGCAAGTGGAATGAAAGGAAAGGAATGGCAATTGCTTTGTGCTGGGGCCAGCTTGAGAAGCAGATTTCCTCTGAAGACAAGCCAAAGAGAAGAGACTGGCCACATAAAATCTGAGAACATTTCATTATTAGCTGAACATCAGCAGATATGGAACCTTCAAATCAATTTTAAAAACAAACAAAACCCTGTGACACAGCTAACAGCCTTGCACCATGTACTGCTTCACGTGCAAACTGCAGGAAAGCAGGTTTTGAGCCCAAGAACAAAGCATGTGCTTCGGAAAGAACAGCACACCCCCCTCTTGAGGGATTCAGAGCTGGCCCATGGGTCCAGCTGTGGTCTCATGGCAGTTCCCTCACCCTCGGCAAAGGGAAGGCAGCTAACAACAGCTGAATGCACCACATGGCTTCCCCCTGCCTCTGTGGATCCATACACAAATAGAGAAAAGATTTTCAAGCTGCTTTCTATTACTTCTGTTATGTTTTAGCCTTCCTTTCCCCTCTGCCCCTGCCAGCCCCCTCCATTTGCCCGGCAGGCAGCAAGTGGGGCTGGCTGCTGTCACCCTCCTCACCACAGCTCTGCTGTCCTCTGAGAGGGCAGAGGCTGCCAGGACAATGAAACCCCAGCCTCAGGGCCTGCAGCACTCTCTTCCCATTATCTGGCCAGGTTTCTATGTTTTGTTTTGATCTTGTTAGCTTTTTTTTTTTTTTTTTTTTAAGGCGTGTTGATGATTATCATACTGGAGGAATGCACTAAATACATAGCATAACTGGAGGAAGGAATTATTGCTGGGGGAATGTATAACATGTGTGTGCACAGCTCTGTAATGTTATTCCTGTCTCATTGATAAACTTGGGCAGATTTCAGAGGCAGATATATTTGTAAATATTGCAGGGAGCGGATGGTCTTTGAGCTGACATACAGACAGGGGCTCAGGAAAGCAGCCCAGACCCGAGGTTTGGAGCTCCCCACACAGGGCAGCCACAATGTCCCTTGGACCCAGGAGGGGAGAGGCAGCATCTCCTCCACCAACCCACCCCCCAAATGTTCCATGCAGCCTTTGATAGTACATTCACCTGGGGGGCAGTGGGGGACTTTTGCTACTAGAGAAAAACTTATGTTCCTCAAATTAAAGCAGAGATCCTAATTTACCTCTCCTTATGGATATACCCTCATTGCAGCGAGTAGAACTCATGAAGCTTCATTTGTTCAAGGGAAGAAATGAGAAGCCTGAGACTGGATGCTTTCTGCTTTCACATGGATAAAGACTGAGGCTTAGTTTATTCTTAAACCCATGCCATTACAACAGCACCACACTGCCACTCCCACCTCTTGCACAGATGAGAGAGAACCTGAAGCCTCAGGTTGCTCTGGCTCACTCATCATCATCAGCCTTCCTGCTGGTCCTCCCTGGACCACTCTGGGAGTGCTGCTTCTTCGGTCCCCACCCATGCATGGCAGGCTGTGAACCACTGACTGACACCATCCCTGCTGCAAGCTGCCCTGTTACTGACAGAGCCTGCAGAGTCCAAGCACCAAGGCCCCCATCACTCTTCTGTAGGCCAGACCTACTTCTACTTATTAGATACCACTTTTTCTTCTAGCCCATAGCACACACAACACAAATCTGCAATATTTCCACTCACAGGCAGCCACCAAAGATGAAGCTCTAGGGCTCTGAACAAAGCTTGCACAGGGGTAAACACATGTGGGGCCCAGAGCAGATGTGGTGGTTGCTGCAGGCCCCTTCTGGCAGAGGAGATGGCTTTGCCCTCGTGTGACATGTGGCACCAACGGAGCTGTGATGCTCAGGAGCACCAGCACTCCCCTCCACAGCTTTGTGCCTGCAGCAGCCTGCACCCAGCCCGTGGGCAGCTCCCAGGGAAACAGCGCACGCCCAAACACACCCCTGCCTCCTTGCCTCCGCAGGGCACCTCCAGACTTGGCCTAGCCAGCGTGTTTACTGGTGGGCTATAAATAACTGCGCATGTTGACACGCGATTGTTAATATGTCTGTTGATATTGATGCAATAAGGAGGAGATGTTTCCCTTCTCCTTGGCGCGGCACTTTGCCTGTTTGTTTCTGGCTGGCGCCGGCGCCGAGCACTGAGCAGGGAGTGACTGCCAGCAGCGCTTGGCCATGCCCGCGCCGATCGATCAGCAGTGGGCTTCACGCTGGATCCTGCACATTGAGCTGGGACAGCACTGAAATAATGTCAGACTACTTGGATCCTCCTGTGAGCTTTGAGGCAAAGGATTTTTCTGAGATTAGGAATATTTTGGTAAACTTAGAGTTCCTTCCTCTCCAAAGCTAGGGCTCAATGCTTCCCATGGGCACTTCATTTTCTGCGTCAGTTCACACCAAAGGCCATAGGTCCTGAAAAAAACCTATTCCTTCCTGGCATGAATACAGCTGCCATGTGCTTGTGCCAAAACTGGGACACCAATACCAGCATCATGCCCAGCACCCTCTGGTATGGGATTTTGCCTGTGTCAGCCACGAGGCCCCTCACAGCAGGGCACCCTGTATTGCACTCTTCACCTGAGCTGGGCCAGCACATCCCTCTGCCCATGGGAATGGTGTTTAAACACTTTCAGCCACCAGCAGTAGCACTTTGGGAAGCCTCATCAGGAATGCAGGCTATTCCCCTCCACCAGGACCCAGTCTAATACCCTGGCTGCCCAGCAGCATGTGTGCTTCATTTCAGTCCTGCAAGAACTCTGCAGCTCCCAGGGCACTTGTTGAAGCAAAAACCTGCTAACTGTTGGCAATATCAGAGCCTAATAAGAGAACAGGTGTGCTGAAAGCACCATGTGAACCTTCAGCTGGGGACGTGGGAGAAGAAATAACCCTGGCATTCAATAACACATTGTTAAAATATTTAGATTTTTTTCATGGTATGATTTGTTAAGGAGGCAAGATTTATGCAACTGTACTATTTACTTTCCAGTCCTTTCTGGTACTGCTATGCTCTGATGGCTGATTTCAGTCAAAATTAATGTCACTGAGGAATCTCAGATGTACCAAATTCCTAGGAGTCTCAAGAAAATATGTAGAGAGATGTGAACTGCTGTCCTCTCTGAAAAATAAGACTACCATGTAAAATTACCCATGCTATTAGATACCCCAAATCCTGCATGGGAAAGCAATGCTATACTCCAGCTACCAGAAAAACTTTTATCAGGATGACCACGAGATAATCAAGCCATGGGAGAGAGCATCGGTGAGAAAACAGGATTCCTAAGTTCTGCTGCTCTTGCAGCATTTTCCCCTCTTAAAAACTGAATAATCAAGAGTCTCTTTCTCCAGCCTTCTGTTCATGCTCTTTTTGGATTGCCTTTCTCTAGCTGCTTACACACAGCACAGAGGTTACTGTCTTTAATACTGCACAGCATCCCTGAGAGCCCAGGGCTAAGAAGGCTTTGGCTGTGACTTTGGCAACTGCACAGCTGCATGCTCCAAGAGGGGAGAGGAAAGGAGAAAAAAGCTTCTGTCCATGTTAGCCTGTAGCCTCAGATTTTAGTTTATACTGCTTATGAACAGTCAGGTGTGAGCCAAGAGCTCCGCACTGGGCCCTGACACTCTCCCTACCTGTGAGAGGCACTCCCCAGCACTGGGGGCGGCAGTTTGGCACAACTCCACGCAGGTATCAGCAGTAAGCAAATGGCTTTTGACTAGAAATGAGGAGCAGTCACTGCACAACAGCAACCGAAGGCCACTGCCAGCAGTGCTTCCAGAAAGCAGGAAAGGAGGCTGCACCAGCAGCTCACTGCCTCCCCTTCCCACCCAGGCTAAGGCCTCCACAAAGCCATGGCAGAGTTGAGCATCCCACATTTTTAAATTGCTGCCCAGATGTGCAGAGAGCTGGATCAGGCTGCTGGAGTTGCACCTCAGCAACTTCAGGGTTCGCTGGGCCAGCTTTTGAATAAACCCACGTGTTGGCCCTGCTGGACCCAGGCACATCACCCAAGCTCCATTTAGAGCAAGAAGGAGGCAAGGAGCCAGAGGAGCTCCCTGCCTTCCCCAGCAGCAGGTCACACTCCATCCTGAAGCTGGGCCATGCTCTGAGCAGGGCAGCAATGGCAACAAGCAGAGGCTGTGGGCACACAGGGCTGTCTGCCAAGTCTAGTAACTATGCCCTCCCTGTTGTTTTCCTGCAGAGAGGGACAAAGAGGAAAACTATTATTAAAAAGGAAAATTATTATTAATTTGTCTTTGCCCTACACAGGCAGTACAAGGTACAATGAGGTACTCTTCAGCTGAGCTTCCACTTTCCTGCCCCAAGACTGTTTCCTTTAATTCTGTAGATGAGTGGGGTTATCCAGTCACTTTGGCACCTCCCTTACAGCCATCTGTGTCCTTTCTGTTGTGCCACTCTGAACAATACAAGTGCTGCCATTCCTCCTGCATAGCCTTTCCTCTTCTACACCAACACAGACTGGCCAGCCAACCGTTCCAGTCAACCACATCAATCCTCCTGCCACTCACAGTCATCTCGAAGGCATTTAATATAGATATAATGCACAAAGCACTTTTACATATTCTGATAACATCCCACGCACATTTCCCTGTGAGTTGTAAGCTCTTTCAAAGAGACACACGGATGCTCCCATTGCACAACACACTTGTACCACAGGGCAGGAGTAGCCCTACATGCTCAAACAGGGCTGGAAGGCTGTGCACTGCCCCTCTGGGCAAGTTGGGCCGCCAGACTTTCAGGATACAGCCCAGAGGAGACCAATGCTGGTCAAATGGGTTGGGAGTCCCAACTTGCCTCCAAAGCCTATCTGAGCTGGGCATGGAAGGACATAATGCAGAAGGGTGTAAGACACAGCTAGATCATGCATTTGAGCCAGGGTCAGCAACTACATGTTCCTCCATTTTTAGGGTGTCCTCAGCAAAAGCATGCTTCAGAAAAAGAAAGCAGCCTTGACAACTGATTTCAATTTAGTGGTAACAGCTCCACAAGTGTGGAATAGGGTTTTACAGAAAAATAAGGTCTGCACCTCTTAATGAAACTTAATTGGTTCCATCCACAGCTCCCCATAGCTATTGAATTCATTGTACACCTATGTTTTATGCATAATGACTTTTCTATCCGGTATCAGACAGTAATCATTCCAGAAGGCAAAAATCTCAAAATAACCACAATATATGCATACAGAATACATTTAAAAGAAAATCTAAATTGACTGTTCAGACCTTCCCTCACTTGCCAGTGGATCTTCTCCAAACAGAAGGCATTCCAAGTCGGCGTAGGAAATGCTAAGATAGCATGCTTTCCATATTGTGTTATCGGAGCGTCTTCCAAAAACTCAAGCTTTCCCATACAACAAAATGTCATGAAGAAGGTTTTACTCCAGTCTGCGTATCACAGGCTGTACATACTGCTTCAGCTACTGTAAGGTTGGCAAGCAAAGCTTGTAATGACTTGAAGTACAGTTTAGGAGCAGAAAAACTTTGCTTCAGAGCCACTTGCTCACACTGCCTGATTTCCATTAGGAGGGGTTTGTGTGCCTGTGTTTTTTCCCCCAGGAATGAAGACAGAGATAAATGTCAGAGGGGACTTTTTGGTTTTCAATTCATTGCGTGGAGCCTGATTAATTGAGCTGATGTTGTATTCACAATGAAAGGAGGAGGAGTTTCCCAGAACCAGCTAGCCTGGCTGAACTGAGAACTGGGTCAAACCCTGGCAGCAATAACACACTTCAGAGCACAGTGAGCATCTTGTTTTTAAAAACAGATTTTACACCCAAGCACATAGCTTCCCCCTCTCCCTCTTATTAACATCAATTGCTCTCAACTCTGTTTTCATGAGGCCATCAAGAAGCAGTTGGCAATAATGCACTCAGGCATTATCACAGCAAAACCACCACAGCTGGGTTCAAACAGTACAAAAGGCAATAAGTAGCACCACTACCAGGAAGCCAAGCATAACAACCCACCAGAGCACCAAAAACCAAACCACCTGGCCAAAAATACATGCCCACATTGTCTTACCTGGAAGAGTCCAAACCACTCAGTGGTCTTCACACAGCATTTCTACTCCTGCTGCAGCAGTGGCAGGTGGACAACAGGGATCCTGGGATACAGCCAGGAAGCCTTTGCTGCACATCTCCCTGCTGGGGCTGGTTCGTGTAGCTCAGCCCTCCTCACTGTTGCTTGTCCTCTGCAGGTCAGTCTCAGCTTCCTTCCTCTGAGCTTCAGCTGAAATCAATGCAAAAAATTAGCTCACTCAGAGGTTAACTTGGAGGACCTGGTGCCCAGGCCCTGTTAGGCACCTCCAAGGGCTGAGTTCAGTTCTCACAGCTGCCTCTGCTCCAGCAAGCCCTTTGCTGCCCTGCAGTGTGCTGGCAGGATCCAGGCCCCTGCAGTGGCAGGCACCCCAGTCTGCTCTGTGTGTGTCTGTGCAGATGAAGATCCTTGGGGGCTTGGCTCCTCTGCCACTCTGATAATGCTGTGCACATCAGTCAGGGCAGTGAGGGTGCTGATCCTGCAATCAGGCCCAGGCAATAGGAAGAGGAAAGAGTTTCACTAGAAACTCAGTCTTTGGCACATTGACTCAAGTTAAGTTCTGAGTGAAACAAAATATGCTATAAAGACTTTTAATAAAAATCCATTTACCCAAATAGAGTCCTCATTTTCCTTTTTTTTTTTTTTTAACTGTCAAAGAATTTGACAAATTTGATCAGATCATATCACTGAGCCGAAAGTGTGAGTTCTGGGAATGAGCTATTTGCATCACTGTAGCTCCCCACTTACAGTTTTGGGCTTGCCCCCCTCTCTGCCTACTCTGCTATTACAACCCATCTGATCTCACTTCGGGTGGAAAAACACACTTCTGCAGGCACAGAAATCTTCACAGCAAAAAGGCTGAGTTCTTGTCCACAGCCCGAATGGGGCAGGCTGGGTGTCCTGCTGGGTGTCCTGTCTTGCCCCTTCTGGTGCTTCCAGAGCCCCAGCTCAGCCCACACTGCTCAGTGGCAGAGCTCAGTGTGCCAAGCTCCACACAACACAGATGCCAGCTGCAAGTTGGGTGCTTAAGTGTAAACATGTGTGAAGATACATTTGATTGCAAAGGTGTGGGCACAAAATTTGACTGAGCAGCTGTCTGACCCAAGCTCCAATTAGACAGGATGGCATAAGGTAGATCTGTCTCCTGGAGGCACGTGGCAGTGAGTAAATACACATTTCTCTCAAAAGGGAGGGTCATGTACAAGGTCCAGCTTGGCTGAGTCATCACGACTACATGACAGCACCAGTGGCCCTCTCCACTGCCCTGGCACAGAGAGGTGCTGCCAGCTTGTCATGGTTGTCTTCCATCAGAAGATGTCACGTGGAGCTCACACACACATGCTGCTTGCAGGCTCCAGCACCCACCTCTGCTGGGAAGCAGCCACTCTTCAGAAGAAACCCCACTCAGCAGTGAATAACAGCTGCTTTTGTGAAGACCAAAGTACTGCTCTCAGTTATTTATTTTCCCTGTGCTCAACAAATGCTCTGATGAGAGGAGCAGGACAACCAAAAAAATCCCCCTTTCCTTCCAAAACACCACCTTTCCTCAGGACAGGACACCACTACAGCCCAGGTGTTTTCCCCTCCAAGTGGCAAATCCTGGCAACTTTTCTGAGAGGTCTGAACACTCCAAGTGGTCATGCACCTCCAGCACTGGGGAGTCCCTAGATTGGCTTTTTTCTAGGCAAAAAGGAGGATTTAAGAGGGAGCACTGCAGCAAAGCTCCCCAGACACAGCTGTCACCCACCGTGGCAGCTGCAGCCATGGCTGCTCATCTCCCCTTGAAGCAGGAGCTGAACGTGACAGTGCCCTGTATCATCCACCAGTGCCATGGCATGAAAATGCCCACAGCTTTGCTGATCTGCCTGCCTGCTTTGCCTGTTAGTCAGAGAAGAAGAGTACAAACAGCCATGGTGTGACTCTTAACAGTGTCAGTCTGGGGACAACTGGACTGTTCTGAGGCATGAAACTGTGGGCGAGTTTTTTAGGTCATCTACGTGTGCTGGCCTGTGGACTATCAGCTGTTCAGTGCAAGCCAGTTTCTAGAATAATTCTGATGTAAAACAGTATTCTGGAGAAAAGCTTGTGGTTTCAGAGGTGGTGGGAGCACTTGGTTAGCAGTTCATTCTTGCTTTGAGCCCTGTTGCCCAAGAAGTCAGTGTGCCACAAAGAAAGTCCTCAGGTCTGGGATGAAAAATGAATGTGTGTCCTTTCAAACCCCTCAGGATGCCCTGTGACATCCATCTCCTCTCACCAGGATCGCTGTGCTCCTGCAGACAAACAGTGTGCTGTTTGTCAGATGTGAGATCTGAAAAGACATCCAAGCAGGAGAGAAAAGCTGGCAGCTTCATCTTGAGTCACTTCTGGTGGGAAGAGGGAAGATGGTGATGGGGAAACAGCTCTAACAGCTGCTCTGAGGTGAGAAGCAGCAGTGTGGAGGAGGAAGAGAATACATAGAAGAAAACACCTTGGTGTCCTTCAGAAGCTTGTTTTCCCTTAAGGGACCCAAACCAGAAGGTATTTCCACCAACCAAGTCAGGAGTCTTGCAATACTGCACAGCCTGGAATTACCCCTGCCCTGTGGAGGGTTTGCTTGCTCAGCTCCTCAAAATGACCTTAAAATAATTGTACAAGCCATTAAAATACAGTCACTGAGTAATGGATTTCCATTTTTCCCTTTCACAACTGACAGATAGTCTCTATTAGAATAGCTTTTATATTAAAACAGATCAGAAAAGCAAAGACAAAAGTAAACTTCTCCAGATGCAGCTCCATTTCCAAACATCACCAACCAAGAAAGCTTTGAAAGGCTCTGTAAATTAGGATTGAAATAGATACTGCATTGTGGTAAACCTGAAAGGTGTCATGACAATTTTGATTTTTTTTCCTTTCATCTCTAGTTTTCAAAAAACTGTTTATAACATTACAAATAAAAATGTTTTTTTATAAAACCAGTTTCAATGTGAAAATTTGGAATATTCCCATGTGCAAGTATGAATGCAGCTGTTTTAGCCTGCTTAGAATACTCTATTTTTATGAAATATTTTCTTTTGATGAAACAGCATTTTTATGATAGGAATTTCCCAACTAGCTTCAAGTGTAAGTCAATACACTACAGCAAAAAACTCCAAGCTTAAGATTCAAGTTCTCATATTCTGTGCTGGCCGTTGGGAAATAAAGATTTTGCTCGTAGACTGAACTTGTTTGGTATGCACTTGCTGAAATCTAATAAAGAGGAGACCCTGGAAAGTCACCAGAGATATTGGCATTCAAGTGAAGCAGATTGAACCTAAGCTTATTTACCTCACAGTGTTTTCTTTACAGAGAGTTTTCAGCTGAGGGGAAACACACAGCCATGGGTTTGTCCAGTTCCCTACTCCTTCCCTGAAAGCATTCTGGGAGCATGCTGGCTTTGCCACATCCTATGGGAAGATTTCTCTGGCATGACTGTGGCTACTATACTAGCAGCAAGTTTCTGATAGTGCAGCCTCATAATAATCACCTAATCTTTTCATGTCCAAAGACAAAACACTTCCAGTGGCTTTCCAAGAGATAAATTTTCATAAGAGGAAAGATATTTTTTGCCAGCACTGTGGAAGAGAGCAGGGAGAGCTTCAAAAACACCAGCATCAGGGGACCTGCACAGGGCAGGGCTGTCCAGAACAGCAGAAGTGGGCAGAAGGGCAGGTCTGTGCCTGAACATGGAGTGACTCCTTTCTCCTGGGAGCACACACTGCCCCTCTGCAGCTCAGAGTTAACATGCAGCATCTGAAGGCTTTGCACAGTGAAAATGGTATAATTACAATTACAGAGGGCGAGTACTGTCATTACTTAACTGTGGGCCTGTGATGGCTATGGGTATATGCACAGGACAGCTCATCAGGGGACTTCATGAGGGCACTTACCACAGCAACTTGCATCCCACTGGCACTGTAATGGTTAATGCCTAAAACTTGCCTTGGCTGAGATCCTTCTGCTGTTTGATGGCTCAACTGAAGCTTGATGTTTATGGTGGAAATTGTCTTGATTTCTTTAGATGAGATGAGCATCCATGGAGTTTGAAAATGTGTTTTAATTAAGATTCTGCTAAATTCTACCAGACACCTACTTGGAAAACAAAGCAACTGAATAATTAACTCTGATGAGAGCAGATGCTGCTCTAATGACAACCTGTTACTGCTCAAGTGCATCATTAGTTGTTTTACTGTGTTCTTTTAATATGTCCAGAGATCCTCAGCTAATGAATATATTGGTAGCAATGCATGTAAAATAATTCTTCAATGTGGACTGTTGAAAGAAAAAAAAAAGGTAGCCAACAATCAAAAATCCAAACATACTGAGTCCAACTGAAATAGTGTTTCTGCTGGTCTGCGTTCTGTGTGCTTGAAAGCAAACGCTTCTTTAGTTATCCTTGTGGGATTATTTTAGCCATACATCAAGTGAAGCTTACAAATTGATGAGAATCTAATGATGCATTTATTTACAGATGTGCAGTTCTGTTCCCTGTTATGTTGCCGAGGGGTGAGAAGAGGGAAGGCTTTTTCTCTCTCCTATGTAATGCGCGCAGTCGTGCATTTGACAAAGTGACTAGAAAAATACTACCAGCAAGATTTTACCCTGTTATTTCTAGCCCTCAAAAAACAAATCTATATAATCTCCTAAAATATAGACAGAACACTAAAAAAAATAGAAAATAGAATATTTATACTTAAATAACTCACTTTAATGACACACTGCACTGTCCATTTTCACAATATCTTGTGGTTTCATCTAAAAGCATGTATTAAAAATGGTGCGTTTCTATTTTGGACTATCAACATCAGGAAGTTTTGGTCTCACTCTAAAAGTAATGAGATGAAATGCAATAAAGTGAGCAAAAGCATCGAATGGGAGTATCTAGCTCATACTTTTATATTTCCTTCTCTATTTTTTTATAGTGTCAGAATTACCTCTTCTACCTTCAAAGATACCTTAAGGAATGATTGAGGTACTTTGAGAGTATGGAGCCCAAAACCCACCAGTCTAGCAGAGCTAATGGCATCAGAAAAGTCTCTAATCCCTGGAAAGAAGCTGCGCATTGCTGGGAAATGTGTGCAGGGGCATCTCCATCAGCCCCTGCATCAGGGGAGCAGCACTACTCACCTCAAGCCCAGCTGGGTACCTACAGTGTAGTTTTTACTGCCTCAAATTCTGTAAACCCAGCAAGAGTTCAACAAATACTGGCAAGCCCCTGCCTCACTCCCCTCAATCCTCCTCCCTGGGTGGCAGGCCTTGCACAGCCCCAGTGCCAAGATGCCATGGCCACTGGCAAAGCCCCTCAGAAAGGCAGCAGCACTCTGAAGAAGGGAAGAAGCACCTGAAGCATTTGTGAAGAGTCGCACTTTTGAGAAAACTGGTCAACTCATTCCATCCCAGCATCTCACGCTGCCTTTTTAACAATGCTTCACTGCAATCAAGCTGGTTGCATTCTTACTAGGGAGGGAGAGAAAGAACTCCAACAAAACCAGTTTAAAAGTTTGGTTTCTTCTGTGACCAGCACCTAACTGCAGAATGCAAAGCTTCACAGGTTACCTTTCCTACATAAAGGATAGACAAGCCCTCTGAATTTATAGGGCTCACAGCTGACTGCTATGCCTTTTATGGAGACCTCTTTGGGTCTGATTAATTAGTAACTGGGGCAGGAGCTTTGCACTTCAGTGACTCTTGGTGCCTTGATTGTAAATCGCAATCTGGTACTAAATCTCAGCAGGTCACATTGCCATTTTTGCTGTGCCCCAGTGACACAACTGATTAAATCTGTGTAAACAGTATCCTAACAGAAACATGGCGGTGGGGGGGGGTGGGGGGGTGCTGTGGATGGCTGCCTTCAGTTTGGAGGAATTGAGTTGTGTATTTCCATGGGTTCTGTCTGTTCTGAAGCATTTTCATCAATTGTCAGTTGTCCCAACACAGCAAACTAATGGTTTTGATGTGGCCTTTGAAAGATTGCCCACTGTGGGGGCTTTTAAATTGCAAGTCAGCACTCAATTCACACATGCAAGCCTAGGAGGATAAACAAACACTATCCTGGGTAGCTTTATAACTAAAGAAAGGACAAAGACAGTACTAGAACACATTTTTTTTCTGCACATTCTCCTGCCTGCTGCCAGGGCCTGGTGTGCTGCCTCCTCAGGAGGCGTGCAGTGCCAGTGCCCTTGTCTGAGTGCTTTTGGCCCTGAGGCAGGAGAAATGCAGAGCTGTCTGCTTCACAGGTTACTGCAGAGCAAGGGAAGGACCCACATGGCCCAGTCCACCTCTGGTGCTCCAGTCAGAGCCCGGGCTGACCCCACCTCTGTACTTGCCCAGCCAGGTTCTTGGGCCTGTCCTGTTCCCTTTCCACGTGCTAGCAGGTCTGGTTTTCCATGGTGTTGCATCCCCTGTGTCACTTCCCCTCATGAGTTGCTCCTTATCTCTGCCCCGTTGTTGGTGTGTTCCCCACAGCCCCTTCCTGCACCTCAGCCTCTGGCTGTGCCTCCCTGTGCAGGTCCACATTGCACTGAACCTCATGAGGTTCAGGCCTACCAATATTTTGATGCAAGGGAAGTGAAACAAGTTACTGTAAGACCATTGGAGAAATATTTGACACGTTGCCTGCCTCAGAAGTTTGGTCATTAAACGTCTTACATTTTGCCCTCCACTTAATTCACAAAAGATCTTAATAAATGTCGGATGCAAACCAATTAATCAGGAAAATCTGCTCCAGCTTCCTCTCCAAGCATTGTAGCTCAGTACTACAAGTACCAGTGCTTCTCAGACTACTACCTTTGCATTATCCAGCAACAACTGCCTCTGATGAGACAAGAAATTGTTTGCAATACACTGTAATGCCAGATGGCTGTTTTCATACTCTCTTTGGGAAGGAAGTATGTTTATCTGCAGCACTGATGAGCTGGAATGCTGTCCATGACCTTACAGGAATCTGTCTCTGCTGTGTGGAGAAGACAGCCACTGTACCCCATAACCATCCTTGGAGTTGGGGTGTGTGTGGTGTGCTTACATTCATTTCATGACACACACAAATCCATGGCCGAGACTGAGGATTCACACTTGAATTACCTGCTGGCTATTGTGGTTGTAGAGTATCTGACCTGCTTTTAAACAGTGTTAACTTTGGACTTACAAATTCAGATGTTCAGATTAGTTCTGCAGAATCCAGCTCTGGCTCTGGGGTAGGCAATTTGGTCCTGGAGTTAAAGAGCTGCTGCACAAACTCACTTTCTTGGATGGCATTCATGGAAGAAAAGGAAAGAGCTGTGGAGACAGCTCCACAGTGGGGCAGCACTCTCTGGGGTTCACAGAGATTCTGGCCACAGCAGGTGGCTTTTCTGAGTATGGTGTCCAGCTGGTGTCCAGCCTATGCCCCCACCATGGCCACAGCCCATCAGGTTTTGCTAAAAGCAGTAGACCCCGAGTTAAAAGTGAGAAGGAAAATGTTCCAACCCCTGGACTTGGAAAAAGAAACTAGACAGGAGAGAGCATCAAAAATCCCAATTCAAATTTGGCATCAGAGTTGGGGAGACCTATCCACAACTTACTGCATTATACACCTCTGGGATCTGGAACTGAGATTAAAAAACCCTGGAAGATCAGAGGAATGTTTTTGGATGGATTTCCAGCAGTTCATGACTTTTTTCCCCACCAGGACATTGCTGCAAGAATGCTCTCCCTTGTGCTAATTTGTTACTTCCTCTCCTGGTTCCAGAAAACAGCAGTGAAGCACACAGCAATGGAGTTAAAACTACTGAACTTTTAGAAGCCTCACATAAATAAATTCTAGTTGGGTAAAACCTAGTCTGTTCTTATCTTGCCTGAAATTGTTTGCCTTGTCTAAAGCTTCAGCACAGTCATGCTGAATGCAGAGCCAGAGAGCTGGTGACAAACTGGAGCAGCAGATGAACCTGTGCATCACCTGCTGGGCTTGTCATGATGAGAGATGGGCTCACATCAGCCAGTTCAAGTGGGAACCACACACAATTCCACTGGGGGTCGTTTGGAGCCAGCTTTCAGGGTAGGTCACCAGAGAAATACATGTGATTTGTTTTGCAGCGTTCAGTCCTGGATTTTGACACTATAAACTGAAGGAGGCTTCTGATCCACAAATGGTGTTAAGTTAACTAAGTCAACTAAGTTAACTAAGACTGCTTCTCTTCAGATCACTGCCTCTTTGCTGTGCAGCCTCTTACTGTCCTATGTCCCACAGGCCACCAAGTGAGCTTCAGTCCTTGAGACCAAGATGTTGTGACAGCGGTCCAGTGCAGTGATCCGGCCTTTTTTTTTCCAGAGAGTATAGTACATATGGCCCTTACATAAATGCTAAGCACATTACTTCAATGCTTGTGGAGACTAAGGAGAAATGCCCTGATGCCTTTAAGTACGGCTCAGGCTGAGGATTTCTTATTGAGATGCATCAGGCAAAGTGCAAGAAATAGAAAAGCATCTGCCAGAATGCAAACAGCAGGTCACAGAGTGGGCAGCAATATCATTCTATCTCCTGAATGCTACAAGCCAGTGCTTGTAGCCTCTCCAGCCTTTCAGTCAGTTCCTCAGTACGGATTCCTCTTATCTTTCTCACATTTTTTCAGTGAAGAGAAAGATCCCCAGCTGCTTTCACACGTAGCAGTTTTTATCTGACTAAAATTGAGGCCTTGTTGAAGACATCAGGATTTTGCTACCAACTTCAGTAGTCACGTCTGGAAGTACTGGAGCATATGTTACACTAACTGCATGGCAACTATTCACTGTGCATCTCTTAATTGCATACATACAGACAAGATGTTCTACTGCGCATGGTCAATTCCAAATGAGCATGAACCCCGCTGATGAAACTACATTTTCTCCAGAGCAACTGTAAGTGCTGCTCCTTATCGAGGACTTTATTCTTGCCAAATTTCAAGGTTTTAGCTCTATCCATTCCTGCAGGAGCCTTGTCTGAATAATCACAGATGATTGCTCCTGGAGTTGTGTGAACATTCACAACAGCATTTGTCATCTTCTCGTTTAGTGTTTTTCTAAGAAAATAATCTTGCTGTCAACAAAATCCTTTCTTGAATGAAAAGCTAAGTAGCTAAAGTAGCATCTGAAAAAGAATGGGGTTTTGTCATCAATTTGCCAAACTCAGCACTGCTTCAGAGCTTAACATCCAAAGGATCAAAGTGCATCAGGGGCTCTGAAATGTCTGAATTCTTTTTCAGCCAGTGGCAACTATCAGTATTCCATTACAATGATTAACCATGAAGTTCCTTTCAACACCAACTGTTTTTCACTCTTTCTGTTCAAGTTGAGTCCTGTGAAAGACTTTTCATATATTGGTTCCTATTACCCAGCTTCTCTTAGCTTTAGGGATATGACCATATATTTTCTTAACCCTCTTCTTCCTTATTACAATACCAGGACAAAGCTGACTTACGCAAATCCAAGTGTGCATTTTACAGTCAAGAGCTAATGTTGAGCTCTTGAAATTGAGATGCTGAGATGAGTTAATTGTGTTTCATGTTCTTTCTGAGTAGAGAAAAAGAGAACTATACTTGGGCTACAGAAGAACAGGAAAAATACTCAAATTCAGTATGCAATTTTCCTAGGGTGACCGGCTGGACAATTTAGCAGCTGCAGGCTGAGGGAATGTGTCCCCATGTTCTGAGGAGCAGATTATTTCAGATGAGCTAATTCAGATCACTTCTATAGACATTAGTCTTTGTAAGCTCTCTTTAAGAATATTTGTCTGTTTCATCCAAGATTTCCCTTTTTTGCTTCCATTTCATCTATAGTGGCTGAGTCCTGAAACACCAGTCTTGCATATGATACTTCATTGGATATCAATGCAAGCCATGTGTTTCATTCTTTAGAGAATGGAGGTAATTTTTCTGGGCTTGTGGCATGTTCTGTGGAACATGAGTCTTGACAAGACAAAGCAAGCATTTTTAACTGCAGAACTAACGGTGGGCCACTTCTGTGAGTTAGAATTTACATTAGCAGACACAAAGATGTGCTGCTAGTTCGTTCCTGGATCACACCTGGCTGGAAGAAATCAGCTGTATGTTTATTCACTTGGAGCAGAGAGTCACCAGGAGATACTGAGCAGAGCGTGTATTTTTGCTTCTTTGGGAAAGAATTTTTACTATCACGTTATGTCAGGTCATCCCAGATTAATAACTCAAGCAAATAACTTTATATATTTTGTACCATGCAGTTAAAAGCACAAGCTGTTTAACCTCACTGCTGGAGCAATAAATGGCTATCTGCATTGATTCCCATTTGCTGTTATGCTTTCAGAAGAAACTGTAAATTAATTTCTCTAATCATGAATGCTGAAGAAGAGTTCGATGTCAAGATCTGAAGTAAGCATTAATAAGAATAGAGAAGATGACACTGGAATTTATGGAGGATAGTGTTTTTTGTATTCTGCATATTCTTTTTTATATTCAATGGATCTGCAGAGCAAGAATTGGATTGCAGATGTATGTCTTGGCTCACAATAATCACATTACAGGACCACGGCCATCATCTGGAGCTTCTAAAAACAGCAGTCCATCATCTGTTTGCCTAGCTGATGGATAACACATATTTACATAGGCTCTCATCTTAGGAAGTTTCATCATCTCTTGCGTAGGAGAATGCTGAAATGATGTTTGCACCATAAATGTTCCAGATTCCACACATGCTTTCAGTCACCCAGCATGGTCTTGCAGGCAAAAATATGTGAATACCACGGTCCTGTAGGGTAAAAGTAAAAGCAAAAGCAGTACATACCTCATTGGAGTTTTCCAGCAAATTCTTGGGTCTAAAAAGTCCTGGCCTTCAAATGCTGGTGTAGGATTATTCGTGTGCTCCAAGTGAAATATCTGCTTTAGCATTTTCCTTAGTAGGTCTGACTCACCAGGATGCCTAAAAATAGGATTAAGGGTGTGAAATACAGAAGGTAATAGGAGCATTTGCCCACTTCAATTTCTTGAGTCAAAGTTTAACCCTAAAACAGAGTTTAAGCACTAATCACCAACTCAAAATCTACAATCTGAAAATTAGGAAGTGAGTATCATTGGGTTCAGTTAAACTGGAACTGCATACTTGGAAGCAGTCATAATAAAAAGAGCAAATGCAGCCACACTTGGAACAGGGGGGTTGTCCAGCCTGATTATGTGCTCCTCTTGTCATGTGAACTGGCAACACCACCTGACCATGGCATGGGGTTAGCAGGTTTCCAGCCCAAGGAACCCCTGCTTTGCCCTTCCCTCAATTATTCATTGAAATTTGCCATCACCAGACCAATTCAACACATTTTCAAGCCCCTAAACTTTACTTATGATGTATTTTGGTTGAATTCAGTGCGAGTTACATATACAGATAACAATTTCTCATATCATCGTATTGAGGAGTTAATACAAATTACTGTATTAATGCTTTTTTACTCTTCTATTACATGTTGCTATTTTGCAATCATATGGCTAAGTAAATTATGAAAATTAATATCCTGTGCACAAGATCTGTTTGGGTGGCAATAACTTAAAATAACCCGTCAGTCAAGAAAGATGACTGGAGCTAAGAATGGAGTTCTCTGGGTGGACACACACACACATCACTGTGGGAAGCTTGCATTTATACAGAATCATTTGGTGATATAGAGAGAGCATTGTGACCTTTGAAAGCTCTCTGCCTGAACTGAGGCCTCCAAGTCACACTCAAGGTCCATGACGACATGGGCCATCTCACTCAGTATCTCAGTAAAAAGAATAACAGAAGTCTATCAGTATGAAAGCTCTGGGAATGCTGATTTCAAAGCACAAAGCTTAGCAGGCTGGGGAGCCAAGAAAGTAAAAGCCTGCTTCAAAACCAGCAAATATCAAATAGATTTGGTAAAACCATAGGAAACCACTTTTTTCTCCTAAACCTCCTAAATTTATTGATTTCAACAAATCAATAAATTCCAGTGTGCTCATTTTAGGCAGACAAAAATAGCAGGAAGCACATTGCTGGCAAGACACTGACAGTAGGTGTTATGAGAAGTTTTCTGATGGGCTCCACAAGAAATTGCTCAACCTTCAACATTTTCTGAAATGTTAAAGTTTCATAACCACACTTTAAATCCTTTAACTGATGTACAATGGAATTGATATATAAAGAGAAACCCCAGAAGGTTGACAGGGAAGGATTATAATTGTGGATTTTGTATAACTCTGACAATTTGTTTGCCCAAGGACATGAACTTTGTCAATACAGAAAAGTGTGGAATGACAAATTAACACTTAGGGAGGGTAATGTCTGTAATTTTATCCAGTTTCACTCATGCACTCAAATCTCCCTGCAATTTCAGGCCCAGCTCTTAAAAGTGATGTGGACAAAGGCTGGGTTTGCAACAAAGACAAGGTTGGACACTAGAAGAGGATAAACACAGCTTGCACAAGGAAAACTTTCTGAATGAAGTCATTCACTTCTTGTTTGTGAATAAATAACAGTCATAGTGCCTGGTTCCCGTAAGATTTCTGCAGACACACTTTATTTTATTGCACTTTGAAATCTAAAGGACTCCTCAGGAATGGAAGGTTAAACATGCACATAAGTGTTCACAAAGCTGGAGCCTTATTTAGCTAATTTCTCCTAGGCTGATAATCAAATACTAAATAGCCCTGGCTCTTGGAGCAAACATTTCCCCCTAAGGACAAACCTCTTTACTGAGCAATAGATCAGAAGTGAACTGGCACTCTGGAGTTCAAGGCAGGCCCACTGTAATTAATTCAGTTAAAGCAATTTGGAGGTAGCAGAAGGATGGCAAATCCCACCCTGTTTCCTAATCTTCCCCAAAGGAACATATTTATTACAAACTCTTAAAATCACCTTTTGATAATGTTGAACAGTCTGTGAGGGGCCCATTAAGGCATACAAGGCAGACCCATTTTAGTCCTTAATACCACTTGAAGATTATCCATTTTAAATGGCCTTGCAGAGCTTATCATAATTTTGTAAACTATTAAAAAGTATTAAAAGGCACCACACATCTATCTGATGAGAAGCCTGGGCTCCTCCAGCCTGCCTGACAGAACTGTTTCTCTGTGACTGCCTGAATCCAGCTGTGGCAATCCAGATTTTCACTGGGACATAAACTTCCCCTTTTCACCTAGAATGAATTTTGTACTATAGGTATCTGGGTTAGTCTGCTCCTCGCGATGAATGCAGAGATCTCATTTTCTACATAAAGCACTGTTGACCAAAACCAAGACAGCTAACTCACAACTGTCCATTCTTCTCAGGACAGTAACTGGCATTTAAGGCATACTGGCTGTCAAGAGTGCGGCTGAAACAGAGCCATGTTTCATTTGGTAGTTTATAAAAGCTCTCCAATCTAAATTGCTAGAAGAGGAGAAAAGCAAGCCATTCAGTGACTCTAGGATCAGACAGTGGCTAACACTGGGTAAAGCTCTTCACACCCACTGGGGAAGGCAATGTGAGAATCATATTTTCCATAGGGACTCAAGAGCACAGAGTTTACCAGTCTCCCCACTCAAGAGTGGGTGAATCAACCTCTGTTCCTAAAAACCCATGAGATGCATCACAGTAGTTGCAGTTACTGGCTGCAGGTCCATGGCAGTGTCTCTTGGTGCATTTCTTTAGGTGCAACAGCTGCACGTATCTCCTAAACATAGGCTGCTGGACCAGTTACCCATTCAGACAGGAAAAGGAGAGAAAGAAATTAGAGCAAAGTGCAGCCCCACAAAGAGCACAGCGAAAGAAAGGTGGGTGTGCCAGATTGCCTGAGCAGCCTTGGAATGAGGAGATCCTCAGCTGGCTAATCTCCCCTAACTGCTGTCTAAGGAGCATGGGGGACCATGGAGGGAGAGGAAAGAGCTGGGCAGGTTGTTCAGCTTGTCTGACTTCTGGCTGTGATACTGAGCTTATTGAAGAGAAGTCAGCATGGATGGGACCTGTTGACTTGTACAACTGCAAGTGGATGATCTGTCCCCTTGATTCCCTCGTCTGTCTCCACTAAGTCAGTGGTTATCACATTCGCAGGGCTAAATGCTAAAGGAAAATAAATGTGAGCTGAAGAGAGAAGTGCATGACTGCATGTTTGTCTTTCAAAGTAAGGAAACCCAGGAGAGCAGGCACAACAAACCAAAAAGTATACAAAGCATGGAACAAGTGGGATGGCTTGAAAAAAATGGGACACTAAATATCCTGGTTTGAGCCAGATAAGCAGGGCTTCTCACACAGCAGCACCCACACCACATCTAAAGCCTGAACTGCAACACCAACCTGGGCTTGGGAGCAGAGAGGCGTTCAGGCTGAAATCGAGCAGATTAGAATGTGAGGGGAGACTGCCAAACTAATTTTCACTGGGGATCTGAACCACAATTCAGTCCAGGTGACATTTTACATATTTTCACCATTGTCTTTGTTTAATTTGTGAAAGTAATTACACAGCCAATTGAACAGTGTAAAGCAACTGCTGCAATAGTCACTTTTCAGTGAGGTACAGTGCAGCTCAGCTTTCCCAGTTAGGATATCCAGGCATAGCCCTACAGTATTTCTGCCATTTATCACTGACACTGCCATCTGGCTTACCTGAATCCTCCCCAACTACAGCTTGTGCTGAACAAACCTCACTTTTCTTCGGGCTCCTTTTGAAGAAAACAAGGCAATGAAACACCCTGCACTGCTGGTGATATGGACAACGTTAACTGGCATTCTCAGCTCTTAACTGAAGCATGACAGGGGACAGCTAAGTGACGGACGAGGCCAAATACACTGGGCATCTGGGTGGTCACTTTGATGCAGATAATTGATGGCTAACCCTGTTGAATTACACAGAGTAAACACGTAATATTAGACTCTTACAGGAGTGCTTTGCCCTTGTGACACTTCAGCTGAACTACCCTGACTTTTTATGGCTGTGGCTGAAATCAAACTTGTTTCTCTTTGGCGTGGTGTGGCACAGGAACCACTCCTACCCCACAAACTGGGGCTGAGCCAGCAGGGCCCAGTGTGCTGCCAGGACTGTGCTGGGACAAATTGGTGATGCAGGTGAGTTGCTGAGGGGGTGTATCAGTGTCAGAAGAGGAGGAGATAACTGTGCACACAAGCACACGGGGAGCTGGCGGCAGTGCCGCTGTGTTACCTATGATAAATAGCCTGTGTCACCACAGTAGCTGGTCTCCAGATTGAGGCAGACTTTTGCGAATCAGCAGGGTCAGCATTTGAAAAGCATGTGAATATTGTGCACTTGTAAATATTTGAGCACATCTGTTTAGCTCCCTCTCAAAAACCACTGGGAAAAACTACTTCACATTGTGCCATGCAATGCTGTTACCCTGCTCTAATTGTCAAATCTGTTGAGTGTTTTTCTCATGCACACAAAAATTAAAAATTACTATCCTCATTCATGATTAATTCAGCTGCAGTGCTGCAATGTGTCACACTGCATTTTTTAAAGTATTAAATTCCACCTCATAATCAGAAGAGTTTTAATTAACTTTTTGCTAGTTCATCTTTTTTCCCCCTCTTTCACATAGCTCCAGACAATCTGCAGAGCTGCCTTCCCTACAAACATCTCCTTGGATGATACCAAGAGAGTGACGGAGGGCTGAGCTGGCACTCTGAAAATTTCTGCACCTACCCAAAACTATTTTCCTCTTAAATTCCTCCCTGCTTACAGACCTAAAGCCAGGGCATGACAGAGATCTAACCCATGGCATTTCTTAGTTTCCTGGAAATAGCCTCTGGCTATTACTTCCCTTCAGCCTAATTCTCCAAGCAGATATAGGACTGGTCTTTCACATTAGATGTCTAGGGAAGTGAAAGAGAGGACACCAGAGAAGATACATTCCTGCCTGTATGTCATTTTTCTATAAAAGCATCTGCTGTTTCCTCTGCACCTGGTACACCCCAGGATTGCCCCAAAAGGCTCACACACCTCTTATGTGTTTACAGATGGACTTTCCAGGCAGGGACATGTTTACAGGTAGAAAAAGCCATGTTCCCTCTCTTCCCCAAGCTGGCCTGGATGAGAAAGAAGGAAACAGGTTACTAAACCTCATTAGTTTCAGAACAGAGCAAAAGAAAATGAAGACAGCATGGAAGAGAGCCCATAGGAGACTCAACTACCTCCCACTTCATTAACCTCTCTGTATCAGTATGGGTTTTTAGATTCAAGTGAAAGTGATTAAAGAGCCGACAGCCAAGTGGGCTTGAACAGGTTTGGACTTTGATACAGGACTTTTCATCGTGAGCAGAAAGAACAGAAAAGCAGCAGGAGCTCCTCTCTGCCCCTCCGGGACCCTGATGGAAAATTGCCTCAGCAACATGACCACGCTGCCTCTAGATGGCTTTTCCTTGCAGGACTGGAGGATCTCCTTAGGTTTTTCTGACCTTGGCAATATTACAAGGGACACATTTTCACATGGCTGAATTGTTTCTGAACAATTTCTCCAATGTATTAGGCACAAACATGCTATCTGTCAGCACCAGGCATGTCTAATCTCTCCACCTGCTTTCTCCCCCAGCAGTTACATTTGGTATCTGTTGCATGGAAAATCCTTTTTCTTTTTTTTTTTTTTGTTTAGAAGCAAATTCCCACTGCAGGATGAGAGAGCAATCACTCTTTGGAGGAACAGGGGCTAGCTGAGTTAAATTAAATTTGCTTTCCCAAGAAAACTTCTTCCTGTGTCCCTGATCTGTATTAACTAGAACCATTATTCCCTTAAAGGGACATCAGATGACCTCTTTTGGGTCCAAGGGCACT
The DNA here is from genome assembly GCF_023055355.1 of Agelaius tricolor. Taxonomy (NCBI): domain Eukaryota; kingdom Metazoa; phylum Chordata; class Aves; order Passeriformes; family Icteridae; genus Agelaius; species Agelaius tricolor. The sequence continues at coordinate 8,545,893 of NW_027269270.1, forward strand.
CAGAGCACATCCCTTCTGTCACCCCAGTTGTGAGTGATACCTCTGCTAAGAGCTTGTCTATGTGTAAACCAGCAGCTGTGGTCCCAAGCCTTGGACACATTTGTAAGGCCAAATGCCGCCTCCTTTACAGGGGTAAGGTCTCACCTTATGAGCAGGTGGAGCAAGCAGGCACCTCCTGGCTGACAGGGACTGCTGGGGAGCATGAGCACTTCCCCCAGCGTATGTGCAGGTGGCTGTGCTGAAGGGAACAGCTGGGAGCTCAGGGCAGGGCAGGAGTGCCCTCTGGCCTCCTCCTGGGCTGGCTGAGTAGAGGGAGGGTTCTGTGGAGCACACAGCATGAAGGACTGCTCTGCCTCTCCTTCCTGCCCACACCAAGGCCTCACTACCCTCATTAATCAGCACTGGCAGGTTTCAGGGTACAACTGGCACCAGTGAGGGCTTGAATCCCTCCTGAGGGGCAATGGGTTGAAGTGAGCACTGAGAGGGTCCCTCTACCTGCATCAGGATGGCCACACCACAAAATGCTATGCACCAACACTTGTCACAGTGTGAAGGAACTGAGAGATGGAGGGTAGGTAGTTTGGCAGAGCTAATTCTGCTTAATAAGGCATGGGACATTCTGGAGCAATGAAACAAGCAATAGGAAAATGGAAAACAAACAAAAGACTCAGACATTTCATTATGGGAATATCTAACAGTGGTTTGCTGCACGTTTGAAAGCAGGAAGAGGGCAGTAGCCATTCACCAGCTCTGATCCAAAGGGACACAGAATACTCTGCAAGGACAGAGGCGACATTGCTTTGCTGCTCGCACTGACATCTTCCAATGTCCACAGCTTTTTTGCAAGTTTTTTTGTCTCTTATAGGATCACATTGCTGTGGAAGTTTTCTGAGCTTCTGTAAAGAGCTGTAAATCCTGTCAGTACTTGAGGGGATAAAATGTGGTCATGTTTGATATATGAGGCCAGAAGAAACATCTTCTAAGACATTTGCTTTTCAGTAAGAAAGCAAGGAAAGGCATTCCTGGCCTGGGGCATTTTTGGTGGGATTTCCTTAAAGCTTTTTTCCTAGCCCCTCCTGTCTGCTTCCTTCCAGCTCTGAACACACTTGTGCATCACACAGGTGGCAAACAATCGTTCCCATGCCAGAGCAACTTGAACCTCGTCTAGACAGGAACTGCTCCAAAGATGATGACTTCTTGCAAGCTGCTCTTTGCCTGGCATAGAATCATAGAATCATTAAGCTTGGAAAAGACCTCCAAGATCATCAAGTCCAATCATGGTGGCAAAACACCACCATGCCAACTAGACCAAGGCACTAAGTGCCCTGGAGTGAAACAAGCTGTACTCACCAAGACACTTTTATGTCATTACTTTTGATTTGCTGTCACAACAGTTCTGTGCACACAATGGCTTTACCTCAGCTCTGCAGTGGTCAAACATTACCAGCCATCTGAAAAATAAACTCATGTAATGACTAGGCTGTGGGCTGTTCGGGCAAATCTTACAGTAACAATCCTGTCTGCCCTGGGGTTTAAGCAGTACAGAGTTCCAAGGGCTAAGACCATGTTCATCTGCAGATGAAAATATGGAGAGTCAACAATATGGAGTATGGCTGATTCTTACAGGAGAGCACTGCAAGGCTGAGTAAGGGATTTGGACATTTTACCACAAAAATTATTCAAAGACACGTATTTCAGTCCCCTAGGCCGATTTGCAAGAACACCTGTGGGTCTCAAGTGTACAGTGCATATGTGTAATTGTCAGTTCTAGTTTATTTGGAATTGATTCAAGGTAAGATAAACCAGACAGAAATGCAGGCACTCAGGTATAGTCTGAATTTGGCAGAATGAAGAACAACACCTACCTATCTGCCGGGAACCATTTGAAAATGCTCATCAATCCTGCATGTTCAGCTTGCAGGTTATTCTCAAACAGAAAATTGTGTTAGCCTTTTTTACTTGGAACTTAGAAGAAACATGTAAAAGCAGGGCCAAATCCACAGTTTTAAAGAGACACCTCTTTCCAAGCAGTGTAATTTTTATTAATTCATCCCCAGCCATTCCTCTTCTGCTCGAAGCTGCCTGCCTCCAGTCTCATGCCATACACAGCTTTTTTGCCTTCCCACTGCCAAATGCTCATTAGCACTGCCCCAGGGGCACAACATGACTGTTACCAGCCTCTCTGCTTGCGATTCTCAGCTCTACCATAAGCATCAAAGGGGTTCTGTCTCCGGGCCAGGGATAGTAGCTTTAAAAGGGGTTTGTTTTGTTTACTCAGTAGAATTTCCAGGTATCACGAAGCCCTGTGTTTCCCCTGCTTCAGGATACAGAGTTGCTTTGGCTACTATTTGGCCTCTAATGCATCTCTTTCCATACAAGTGCTTTTTCTTGTAACCAGGACTGTAGAATATACAGAATCAGTGAGGAAATAAAAATCATGCCTGAAACTTCATTACATCTGAACAAACACCCTTAAAGACAAGAAGAGGACATAGAAAGAGACTGTGCTGTGGATAAGCTCATGAAATATGGCCAACCATACAACAGAAAAAAGCCCTTCAAGAGTTTCCTGTCATTCAGTATGATGGGCTATAGTGGATATCTCTGGAGAGAAATCCCCAAGCAAAATGAATTTGGTAGACCCTTTGACTATGTAAAAGGATAAAATGGAATTCCCCAGAAGTAGCTAGGTAACCCAATATAAGCTAAATAATAGTTCCTTAGAATATTTTTCAGCTGATTTTTGGTCAGAGAATGTTATCATTAAGATCTGAAAGTTAATAGAACCTGTTTTCTCTGGATCTGAAAAAGGAAATTTGAAATGGTTTTTATCTTTTCTTTATTATATTTGTTCTTTCCCTTCTGCTGTCTCTGCACCTTTCTGTGGTGGGGTACGGGATAAAGGGGAACAAAGGAGAGGGTGGAGGAGGAAGTACATTCAATAGGAAGCGTGTGAAAACAAATAGAAGAGAAAGAAAAGAACAACAAAAACTGAGATCTTTCAGCTGCAATTATTTTCCCTAAATTTCAGTGAAACCATTCAGGAAAACAAAATATTACTCATTTTCTCTCCAGAGGTTTTTGAAATGGTTTCAACATTCTTCCCCAGCCTGGTTTTCTCCCGTCTCCAAGCCATTGTGATGAGTGGTGCCGGAGGAGCTGCTCTACCCGAGCAGGAGCTGGGGAACATGCCATCACACTGTCAGAGGACACATTGCCCAGATTAAGAAATCACCAAGGCCAATCTGAATCCAGCAGGTCTTAGCAGGAATGCACTGGCCACCCTGTCACCTCATCTTTCTGCATCTCAGAATCACTTTTTCTAGTATGGGAAGCGTGATGTCATTTAGACAGCTGGCGACATAAACAGCTGACAGACCGAATGTTCGGGAAGGAAAACTCAAATCCTGAGGAACTCCTTTGTCCAGGTCTGCCCACTGTAATGCATTCACAATACAAGCTTCCCTGTTCCCCTTGGCTGGTAGAGATGAGTCTTCTAGTTTAGCCCAGGGGATGGATTCAGGGAGTTGTAGGACCTCCCCAGCACTTTGCCTGTGTCCAGGCTTGGGCAGGTTCCCTTGCTGTTGGTCAGTGGGCACACACCAGCAAAGAGGGTGCTGGACTTCTAAAACCAGAAGGAAGTGCTGGCTGATGGAGCCCTGCAAGCACTGATCTGAACAGCTTGTGAACCATTACTATCTAGAAGTGTCAAGAAAGATTAGAACAAACATGAAGCAAAGATGAAATAAACAGCTATTGTATGGGCAGAAATGGATTTTCAGTTTCCACAGTAAATAAAATAATGTGCTGTCTTAGTCAGTGCCCCTGTGATGATACAGTTTGCAGGATTTTTACTGGCAAGCTGCCATACTTACTTTCATTTATCTGCCTCAAAGCACCATTTCAAAAAGTGCAAAAGCATGTTGTTGATAGAGTAGATTGTTTATAGCTGAATTGAGTATTTCAGAACAACAGCATTGTAATAAAGTGGGGGAGGGTACAAGAAAGCCAGAACAGCTGCAGTTTCTTGAATCCTTTGTCAAAAATCAATGCCAGAAAGCTGAGATGTATTTGTTCTGTCTCAGGAAAGGCAATGCACAGACCCCTCACAGCTCTGCTCCGTGACAAGTGCTAACAAAAGCACCACCAAGGCTCTCCCAGCACCTTGCACCAACAGTGCTGGCACCCCTGGATGGCTGAGAGAGGGACAGCACTGCTTTCCCAGCTCCTCAGTGACCACTGGAGCCTAAGGAGCCACCCCCCCGTGCACCACCACAGCTCTGCTGCTGCACGGAGACGATGGGGAGCACGTGGCACAGTAACTCCTCCAGCAAGCGAATGTAAGGTGTGAGGAGAGAGAGAGTGAGAGAAGGGTATGAAAACCAGTAATGCAAATAAAATCAACCTGTTTCAAGAGCAGAGTGCAGTCCTCACCCAGTGGTGAATGCTGCTACAGCAAGGTGGAAAGCCATGGCAGCCCACTGCCTCTGTCTGAGGCAGAAAGTGGCTTGTCCCAGTTCACCAGTCTCCCTCCCACTGACAGAGTCTCCAGAAGGACAGTAAGTCACACAGACTGGTTCTCTGGTTCTCTGTGTTGAAAAACAGCATGAAAAGCACATGCCTCTGGAGGTTTGCACTGCTAACAAGGGCTGCTTTCCTCAGTACAAACAATAAAAGGCTGATGAGTGAGGACTTCAGCTCTCCCGAGACTATTGCATCTAAACAAACAACAGACTGAAAAATAAAACTAAAATTAAGGTGAAAAGAGAAGATGACTTTATGGAATGATAACTGCAGCTGCTATCCAGACTTAGAAGAAATGGGAAAAATGTGAGGATCTCTTTCTCTAGCCCTGCTGGCCCCAGAAGAAGACATCTCCCATTCCCACCACACTGGGGCACAGCAACATTTCTAGCCAGTGTTCCTACAGCTTACCACAGATAAGTGGCATGGAATTGCCTTTGGCCTGGCAGCCAGAGGGTACTGGACTACAGGTACTGGGAGATGCACAGCCTTTGTTTCCTGCCTCCCTCCCTGCTTCCCATGTCCCGCAGCTCCGTGCCAGTCAGTGCTGTGTGGGGTGGCTCTGCTGCTCGCTCCTGACACCCTGGGAAATGCTGTGCTGGAGCATGCCCACTGCATGGGTGACTCCCACTTTGCCATGCCCCCCTTGGCTGCTCTAGCTGACACCAAAAGCTCTTGGCATGATCCATATAAGCACAGCTCTCTCAGGCACCACAGGCTTTTAGGAGATTTTGAGGTCCTTCAGCTCCCTTTGTCAGCAGGAGCTCCTGGAGGCACTCAGCACCCCAAAGGAATGCTTAATCCTTCACTGAATCAAGCCCTATTAGCATATTTCCAGGCATTTGCAGATGCCATATTTTCTACATTAATATTTAACCCACCAAGTCTTTCAAAGCCCATCTTTCCAAACCTCAAGCTCCCAGATGCTTTTTAATGCCCTTCTCAATAGTGCAATAAAAGTCTGATATTTTATTACTCCCATGAATTATTATTCTAATTTGTAATTTGCCAGACTTTTTTAAACTTCAAAATCTGTATTGTATTTTCCCACACAAACACACACACAAAAAATGCTGTGTGTGACATATTTTTTACTAACGAGCTAAAGCCTAATATTTAAATAGACACAATGATTTTTTTCAGAAAGGGCACACTATCTCTGTCCCAGTCAGCTAGGTTGTTTTATGACACCCCAAATCATATTTAAAGGTTTTCCTAAAACAGAAAGGATAACCTAGAACTGTGCATGAAAAATTGGAAGCAGAAAGAAACGGTTATGTGCTCGCCTGAACTTTGATGTAATATAAACTTCCAGGATGGTTTATAGGCACCATTTTTATTTTATTTTTTTTAAGAAGTATGCACTTGGTTATCTGGAATGCAGATGCTGGGAAAATTCAGAAGCTCTGGAATGCTTGCAAGCTGTGCACCCTATGTAGCAGACGCCAAAGATAATGGAGCAAAAGACGCTCAAGATCTCATCCAGCATCTGCTGGAGTCAACAAGGGCCCTTTTACTGCCTGAACTGAGCTGCAGATGAAGCCTCCAAGGAACACCTTCTTATCAATAAAACTGAATCTGGAACACCAGAAATGAGGTGGGTCAAATCAAAGAAAGCAGAGACACTGAAAGGGCGAATGCAAAGCAAAGCGTAGCACACTGAGAACTTCTAAACAGGGTGTGGTGGTTTGTGGCAAGACTTGTAATGACATGAGCTGATTGTGTCCTGCTTCTTTTGATGCAGGTTGACAGAAAAAGCAGGAGACTGTATTGAGAATGATCTGTCAATGTGAGGATGGAAACATCCACTTGTCACTCAGTTTAATACCTATGACTCACAAAAATACCTTCCATTGGAATTTCAGTGGTAAGTTCTGGAAAAGCAAAAGTGAAAGTTAATTGAAACAATTTTCTTTCTTTTTTCAACAAACCTATTAAAAATTAAGGCAAAAATCTTTAGTGGAGTCCATCTATGATGGCTCAGAACTAGCCACAGCTTAGTGCAGGGTGCTACATCAGCAACTTCATTGGCAGGAGGTGAAAAAGATTTCTTTTCCTGGGTGGAAACATGGCATCACACTTCCCATAGGTATAGGCTATTTCATCCTGGAATGAACAGCTTGATTTTGGAGAATTAGCAGTATTTGAAGACTATCTAAACACTCAAATCCTGGGGCTTATAAAATGATCTGTTGTTGGACAAATCTGAGCCAGAGATGTGAGAATGCCTTGGCTGGGGAACCTGGACTTGGGGACTGTCTGAAAAAGTGCTACACTTTCATATTGTTTTCTAAGGATCCTTTTTCACCATGGGAGATAACTACCTTGCATTGGACCTTTCAAGGTCTATTTTCAGGTATATTGAATATTAAACTGCTCTCCGAGAGGACTGATTCCTAGTGGTGCAAATGGAATTCGACAGAGCATCTGTGCAAGTGGATGAGAAAGTTCTTCAAAGGAGCAGAGGTCCTGTTCCACTAATGCTGCTTACTCTGCTTTTGGCCCTTTCAACAACTCCCTGTGCAAGGCCACTTAAAATTCACAGTAGAGCTAAACTTCATAGAATGCAAGAAATGCTCCCTCTCCCATCATACTTCTCTCCTGTTCTCTCATCCCCTTGGTTTCCCTTTGGGCTTTCAGTTGTTATGGGGGACCTTCTTACAAAATTATTTGTCTGCAAAACTTTAGAAAATACATAAAAGAAGATTCCAGAGTTAAAAGGAAGACTCTGCTTCTTTCTAGAAATGCTCTGTGGAGTTCAAACCTCCTTTAGGAAGAATACATGACTTTTATATGTTTCTGGTCAGCTTCGTACTCCACATAGGACCAGTGTTCAGCCTTAAAAGGGAGCAACTTTGACCCTTTCTGAGCAGCCAGGGATTAGTCCTGGCACAAACTTAAGCCTGGAAGCTAGAGCCAGGTCACTGAAATTACTTTGCTCTGTTGTATTGTTTCACATACAACACTGAGTAATGACCTAATAGTAAAATACAATACATACACATAGAAGTATTATGCTACAGCAACTGAAATAATTTTACCCAGTTACAATTTCTTTTCTGTTCACCATTTTTTTTCCCATTTAAACACTGTTCCTGCAATCACTTGTTGATGACAACTCTAGATATGATGACAACTTATTGTTGAAGACAACTCTGTTTTTGCTGAGTATGCTCTTCATGCCTTTAACCCCTCTGACAGTTGGTAGACATTTTTTGCATCTCATCCAGCCAAGAAGCAGCCACCTCAGAGAGAATTCCAGCTGTCTTTTGCATTATTCTTATGGGAGGTTTTTGGAGAACTTCACCTCAAACCCATGATTTTGCTTGAGGCTGAGGGAGCTGAGAAGTGCAAATTCCCTTCAGCATTCAGGGCCCCACAGTCAAGCTGTTAATACAATACAGGAAAGACAGACAGCTACACTACAGGCTGAAACACAAACACCCTCAGGGACAGCACTGCCTCAAATCATCACATATCTTACAAAGTCTTTCAAAGGTGTCAAGGCAGAATTGTGAAAACCTTGGTGAAAAGTCAAACACATTCTCCTAAAGGCCACTGAGAAGGAATGCAGACCTGCTTGTGTGTTTTTCAGTTCAGGTAACCATGGTGTTCACCCCAGAAGTCCTACCACCAGAGGACTCCTATTGGGACCCTGTCAGCTCTGCTTTCCCGTTCCCCTGTGCATCTCTTCCATCACCTCCCTGGGCTAATCCAAAAGCAGAAACCTGCCTATCTGCAGAGCAAGCAAAGCCTTTGTGAGCAAGCTCAGGGATGATATCCAGGAGTCCAGCTTAGCACCCAGCAGCATGTGTGTGATGGATGGCCTCTGTGTGGCACTTACCCTTCTGCTTATTTCTCAGGGCTGCAACTTATTAACAGTATTATCTTTTCAGATTAAATATCAGCATCACATGCAAACATCAGTGACAGGCATTAATCACAGACAATACTTTTAATGAACAATTGAACATAATAAGCGTAGACCCTGTGAATCAACACAGTGAGAGGCTTGTTCTTAATCACTATAGAGTACTTCTCATAAAGAAAACCCTCTCCTTTTGTTCCTAAAAAGGTCAAAGTCTTCTTTTCTCTATTTGACAAGGACAAAACCCACACATAGTAGAGCATATCTAGACTGCTTTATGTGACTTAAATTATTTCCATCCATGTGTAAAAAACATTCCTTTTCAAAGATGTTCACCAAGTTTTTGTATGTGATCTACAGCTCACAGACTCTCTGTTCCTGAAATTATTAGGTTAGCTGCTGAAAGCAGCAATCAACTTTTACTGTTAATCTTAAAAGCTAATCTTTTTTATTGACTTCCCAGTCAATAAACTTGTAGCTCTGAAACTACTTTCAGGTTTCCTTGAGTAATAAGAGGGTCTGTGTGTACCTGTGCATGTATTTGAAGCTGCTAATTTCCTTGCTGAGTTACTTGCACTCAAAGGTTAAAACTATAAAACAATTTGCTTTATCAGCTGACAGGGAGTCTTCTGTGAAAATCAGAATGAGGCTTGAGGTGAGACAGCTAGGACAGTAAGGTCAGCACCCCCATGTGGTCACAGTTTACAGGGGGCTGTTACAGAGAGTGAATCTTCCTCATGAACTGAAAGGACAAGGAGAGAAGGAGAGCTTCTGATCCTTTTTTTAAAGGAACCCAATGGATTTAGTCCTGCCCCTATTCTTGAATTCAAATCTGAGAGAGTTAAAGAATAGTTACGCATCACACAGATTTATCCTTCCCCAGCTCTAGCCAAAGAAAAGGGAACGAAGGACATGCCAGATGTCTCAGACTACTTCAAGTTGCTGTGAACCAGTTTGGCTGTATTCAGCTGTGCACAAGCTCTGCGAACAAGTTCCTCTTACGCCAGGAACCAACAGCGTGGGACTCCCCAGAAGTCCCAGCATCACCTCAGTAAGAACAGGACATGGTATGGGAGAAGAAAAGCAGGTCTGTTCTCAGCTTACATGCTATGTTGAACACTAAAATATAAATAGCTCTCCAAGCAGCAGGGAAAACATGAAGGCTTCCTTGGCTTTGTAATTTGTGGTGGGATTTTCTTGTGCCGAGCAGTAGGCAAGCTTTGACTGAAGCTCTTCCCACTGGTGGGGGGCATTCAGGCTGCCACTCTGGGAGCAGCCCTTCTCTTGGCAGCAGCATTAACGCTCTTTGTCCATCATCAGTTTCATCTCGTCTGCCAGAGTTAAAACCTCTACCATTCATAGATGCTGCTCAAGATTAGCAGAAACCCTGGGTTCCAAAGGTGCAGGAAATTTTTCCCTCCCTCATTAGGCAAGTTTTCTCTCAGACTAGCCCCCTTTCGGAGGCTCTCTGGACAACAAGCTGCCATCCAACCTTCAATTGCACCAGGAGACCAAAGACTTCTGGGCACTTCTCCCACCCAGCACAGAGCAGAGGGCAATTCACACTCCCTGCCCACACAAGACACGAGGCACTGCAGCTCCCAGCCCCGCATTTCTGCTTGGCTTTCAGGTGGGGCTGTTCCCCGCCTGCTCTTAGCGTGTACAGCAAGCTTCATGCTCTTAACATTTCCCAGAAATTCAAAGTGACAGAACCGGAGGTATTGCAATCTGGAACTTTTAACTTTCGTAAACTGGTGAGAATACTGGAATGTGCATGTTCCTTATTTAACTGCTCCACCAGCTTTTCTTATATGCTGCTCGGCACAGCCGTTCAGGATACATATTAGACAACTAACATCTGGACTGAATATCTATTAGGACCATATGCTCTACTCAGCTACAGCATCATGTTGGAGATTGAGAAAATCCAAACCAAATGGAGATATCAGAAACTTTCGAGGGTCAAAAATAAAGTAATCTTGGTTTTCCCAGGCCTGATGAATACGGTATATTGGCTTGCACTCTACGCCTCATGTGAAAGTCTCATTACAGAAATAACCTGACTGAAAAAAAGGGAAAACAACTTGGGTATTGTGGTTGAAAATAGATCTATCTTGATGATTTTTCCCCAGTAAAGTTTTCAGTGAGTCAGTGCTGAATGTCTCTGTCTCCTAAATGAGAATGAACAGCAAGAGCCTCAACCTTGTCTTTCCTGTTGATATTTTTAATGGTGGTGTTTTCCATGTGGGCGTGATGGTTTCCAGTTTCACCTCAATAAGATTCTCCTGGTTTATGGACAAAAAGGTTATATGTGCCCTAAATGGCCTGGGAATGTAGTGCTTACATAAACAGAAGTAGTGCTTAAATGCCATAAAAGCCCCTCAAGATAGTTGATGGAGGTTGGTGCGACTCCTTCACTACTGAATAAGGAATTGAGAGCACTGAGCAGCTAAGACAATCTTATACATGTAAGGAAGATGGTAGGAATTTCTTTAATTGGCTTTGACACCTGATCAAGAAAAAATTATAAATCTCCACATTCTCACAAATGTCTCAAGTAGGAGGAGACATCTTTGTGCTTCTACAACTTTATAGGTAAAGTCCTGAATCACCAGAGGTCATGTTCTTTAGATAACTTATACCTGCCCAAATTTCCTGTGACCATGTCCTGTGACCACCCCCTTGACTGAGGCAAGGAGCTGAACTTAATACTCTGGCTACTTGGTACTGATGCAGCTCCAGATGAAGTTTTGGTGCAGTGAATATCCCAGTGGTGTCTTGGACTCCAGATAAAAGGATTTCACCCAACTTGACTGGGACATGTAAGGAATCACTGCACATTCTCAAAGTAATATCCACACTGTACCTTCCAGGTCAAAAGGGAGACCAACACACAGTAATTTTCAAAGAGAAAGCAATTCCATTTTTTCCTAGTTATGTTTGTTACAAAATGAAATGAGTCAAATCCCCTGTATTTGATAACTTGACATAAAAACACCTAAATGTCCTTTTTAACAAGTGTATTATATTTGCTTTATGATTTTGATGATTGGATCAACACAGCAAAGGTAAAGAAAAGGAGTACATAGGAGGAATATTTCTGGAGCAGAAGAACTGGAAGAGCTGGGTGACTGGAGTGATAGAAAGGGCTAGGATTCAACAGCATATGTGCCCAACCACACGCTGTAGGGAGTCAGAGCAGCATCACTGCTGTGCTCTGGGAGTTCGTTGTCTGGCAATGGCAGTGGATGAGAAGTACTGGCTGATCACAGGACAAATGCAAGTAAACTAACACAACTTGGCCTTGAGAAAAAGGCATCTGCTGTGGCAGGTAAAGCAAAGTGATCCCAAGAAGTAAGGTAGCAGTATCAGCCCTGTTGGAGGTCAGGAGACTTCACCACACATGGTCAGGAAAGATTAAACAGGTAGAGAAAAAGACTATTAGGGTGGCCAAGGAGACATAGATCACAAGGATCTTGACTGGTTTAGTACAGAAAACTGAAGCCTCAAGCAGACTATGATAGTGGCTATAGAATCACTGCAGCACAAAAGGGAAAGGAGGAATAAGTGTCATGGAGGAAAATTCTTTTCAATAACTGTGTAGGCAAAAGATATCTAACAAGTGGTTAACTAGCCATAAATGAACATTTATGTTTTCTTCAGGGTGTTATATTGAACTACGGTCTCTCAGACAAAGAAAAAATGCGAGGCTCAATATGCCTTCTAAATCACTGACATCCCAATGAAGTCAACAACAAATTCCTGTCCTCCATCCCTGTGTCTGTCTGCCCGTGGATGCAAGCAGATGTTATTGAACTCCTTAGTTCCAACTCCCTGCCAAAGCCCTTTTTTAAAAAAACCCTCTGAGGTCTAGAGACTTCTCTTTCTTCAGATGAAAGATTAGATTCTGTCAGTTCTGAGTACATATGTGGGCTGATCTGGCCTATGGGCCGTATGTTTGACACCTCTAGTATACTGTGTTATTGTACCCGGGGGAGGTGACGGGGACTTATTTATAGAGACAGTGTCTGTCAGGGGAATTTTTAAGTGTGATTTCTGTGGGTTAAAATAGGAAGAATATGTACTCTCTTAAGTGGACACTCCCTTGCTTTTAGGCACGGTCAGGGTGAGTGCCCTTAATGAATGCTAATGGTTTTCAATTTAATACTTTTCTGTGGGAAGATGCAATATTTTTAGAATCCTCGGCTATATCTTTAAACTTGGAGAAATGACAAGTCCAGGGACTTCTGGGACACTTGAAGCAGATCTAACCTGTCATCTGTGCCGTGAGTAGCTGCAGACACCACTGCAGTGAGTGCAAACACTGCTTCACTGCAGGCAGCGCTCAGCACCCATGCAGCACCAATGGAACTGCAGAGCAGGGGCTACCGAGGCTTCAGCCCACTGAGTCCTCAGGCTGCACCCAGCCAGGCTCTCTCTTGCCTCTTAGCTCCTCTCCCTTCCCACCACAGGGATATTAAAATACACACAGCACTCTGCACAAGCCCAGTGTTTAGGAAGTCACTTCCTCCAAAATGCCTTTACATGAAACAAAAAAACCACCTCGGGTTAAGGAGGAGGAAAATATCTCCTGCTGACTTCATGACAGGGGCCTGGGGGCTTCACCCTGTCTTACTGAATCTGTTCATTCTCTAATGTAAATTACTTGAGAAGGAAAGTTTCCTGATATTAGCATTTCACACATCACCAAGCCGCATTGCTGGTGCTTGAGAAATAGCCAACAAAAATAACTTCCTAGCAGGGTTTAGGTACATAAGATTTAAAGCACCCAACGAAGTTTTCAGAGTCCTAATACTTCAAACAGAAGATGTCCAACAGTAAGCATACAGCTTAAAATCTTTAATCAAACACATTAGTTCACAGCAAGAGCCAGTAGATAAAACAGATGCAAGATTCCCAGACCAAGTCGTTCTCACACATGGTAACACCATCCTCTCTTAGGGGAAAGCAATGATGGCAAACAATAAAAATACCCTTTTTAAAAAAAATTCCTTAGCATGTCCAAACTGCCATCTCTGTTTAATCTCAAACTTACAAGAACCAATGCCCTTGGTTAGGAGTCTGTTGATACGTTAGGTTGGGGAAAAAAAAAAACCCAAACCCTAAAAACCTTACAACATTCCCCTTGTCCCCAGCCCCACGGTTTCCTGGAGATGCTGTTATATAAGTGTGAGGGAATTTGCTCAAGAAGATTGTTTAATATTTTGGTTTCTAATACTGAGTATTGGGACAGCATCCTTAAAGGTAGGTCCAAAGTATGTTAGCCCATTGTCACAAGTCCCTAATGTTCCACCAGCAGCTGGCAACAGACCCCAGACCTCCCACAGCCTCTGCTTGGCAACCGTGAAACAGAACTGACCTGCTTGTACTCAAATTTCCTGGAAGACTCCTTGCATTTAATCAAAAATAGTTTTTTTTAATTCTCTGGTCTGGATTGGATGTGGTTCATAATCTCAGTGATGAAAAAGCCAATAATTCACCTTACTAGTCAGCCCTACATTTTCTATGATCATTTGTTAAATTAAATTCCAGCTGTTACCAACTATTCATGTGCTGTCTGCTGTGTATACACGTACACGTACTCTGAAACAGTAATGTTCATTAAACAGTTGTGCTGTTAGGGTTGCCCATCTAAGAGTCAGCTTACTGAGTACTGTTTTCCAACAAAAATGAAAGCTGTGAGTTCCATCCATACTGTCTCGTGCAAAATAAGAAAAATAACAGACTGGTTTCCTACGTCCATATACCAGCACAGCACTGTTGGGTGGAGTGAGGCTTCTTTCTCGGGTCTGGTGAAAGTCAGCCCCTTTGACTTTCTCATTAGTCCCCTTTTTTAACTCATGCAGCAGAAGATTTTGAAGCAAGGAAAAGCTGTGGGCTCAGAGGACAGGTCCAGGGCTGCTGCAGCAGTGCTAGAGGTGAGAGCATCATGTGCCTGTGCTCAGTAGCACTTGCTTCAGCTCCTTTTGAACCTTTTCCTCATGCACAGGCAGAGAAGGCAAGATTTCAGGTTGCTTTAGCTTGCAAACTTTAGAAATGGGGATACTTGTTCCCTAGAAAACAGGGAATCACCCTGTGGTTAGGAAAAGAAATCGCTTTCCCACATCCACCTTGGCTGTCTTATAGCCCCAGCTTTGGTTACTTCAAAATGAGAAAGAGAACTTCTTTGTTTAACTTGCTGCTGCCATTTGCAGGCAGGATCATACCCTGAGCTGCTGCAAACTGGCAGAGCCAAATTGGTGCTGTGGAGGGTCAGTCTGGACATCCCGTCTGAGGATCTGGACCCCAATACCAGGGCTATGGGGCAGCAGCAACGTTCAGTGCCAGTGCATACAAAGTAGTTGCAGAACACATTATCTGGATGATCACACAGCTCTCAAGGCAGCAGATCAGTAACAACTAAACCCAGAGCTCCTCCTGAAACTGAAACAATATCAGCTTTGAGCAAACAGTTGTCCTAAATGAAAATTCATCCCCTGCTAAATATAACCAGGTTGCATGACAGCACATATGTGTTGATTTCAGAGAGGTTTCTGAGGCATGAGGGAGATCATAAATAGGCCTTAACATCTAAGAAAATTAGACAGAAAACACAGATTCGCTTTCCGTTACACTTTTGTTTAGCATTCAGCTCAGTATCTGCTCTTCCTTAAGCGTCCTGGCACAGAGCTTAATTATTAGCACAGCCTCCTTCAGAGGAAATGGTTCCTTTTATTTCAGTGTCACACACAAGTTAATGGGAAAAAATTATTTGCAACGTGAGAGTTTTTAACTTCTGCAAACTGTTAACCTGGCTGGAGTGCTGTAAACTCCTGTGTTTGTTCTGCTCTCTGTCAGGCAGCCACCAGCAGTGTCAGGTTAATCATCTTGGGTGCAAACAAACACCCAAACGATGGGAATGGTGAACTACACAAAGCCAAAGGCAGAACTTTCCTAAGCATGGACCAGGCAGGTGAGACCAGGATAGCTGGGCTGTGGTGGGGTCATGCATTGCTGAACCGAGAGCAGAGCTTGCCCACAGATTGCAGGCTTCATCTCCAGGACTTGCATCGAGCAGAAGCAGATTTGTAGGAAAATTATTGTGAGAGTGGGACTGAAAATTACTTTTTATCCCTCTCCAAATAAACAGTGAGTTCATGCTAAACTGCCTGGGTGCATGCTCTGGTGTCTAAGCACTGAAAGTCAAAGCCCTCGGTGCAATATTCTGTGGGGTTCCAGAGTGAGCTCTGCCAGACGCAGATGGGATGTGCCACTGTCCCCCTGCCAACGGCAGGACATGCCCTGAGGAAATGGGAGCAAAGCTGTGAAGGTGCTGGAACAGAAGGAAGCTGCTGGCAGGTCTCTAGCAATACAAAGACATGAAGCAGTCAGGTCTATGCTCTGCAATGCGGTTCCTTTCCTGTTCCTTTACCCTGCTTGGCATTTGGGCCAAAGGCATTTCCACAGGGAAAGCCCTGAAGCGCTCAGCTCTTGGGGCTGCTGCCAGCTGACCCCTGGCCCTGAGAAGCCAGTGGTCCCTGGAGAGAGCAGGGATCCACTCCACCCATGTCCTGACCATCATCCAGCAGAGCAAACATCCAGCCAGACACAGAGCATGGCTGCTGTTTGTAGGAATACTAACCTACTTCTGTTAAAATTATTTGATTCTGTTCTGAAAACAATCAAGAGGATGAGAAAAAGAGTAATTTCAAGAGCAAATGCAGCACATTGATTTTGTATCTGTGATTTACCCTAAATATACTAAATAGTTTGAAAATGGGAAGCTTTGTGAAATCTTTGCCATCTACAAGTTTGCAAGTTGTTAGCAAGCACCACTCAAGTAAATAGTGGTATTTAATAAATGTTAATTTAAAATAACATCAATGACCCTAACACTGCATGTATCTCTACTCAAAGTTGAAATGCATTTAGCTTAGTGCTGCCAAACATAATTTGTACCTGATAAAACACCCTCTCATCCATTCAGGCTACACACAAAGCTTATAAAGCTCTCTCATAGTCAGCGTCAAGAAGGAGGGACTGTAACTTTGTCTCTATTACAGACTGCAGGTCCCATTTAAAATTCTTTTTCCTGAGAATCTCAGAATTTAGGCCATTTTTCTCAAGAAAGTTGGTTTGCTTACCAATTATTAAATAAATTAAGTAGAAGACATAACTTTTCATTTTGATTTTTGACAACTTGAATTTTTTTATGCAGTGTATACACAACTAACCTGTTTTTTGTATTTTCCCCAGGATGGAAGTCAGCAGTGGTACTCAGGGGCTCCTAAGTGTTACACACCATGCTCAGATGAACCTTCTGCATGCTCTGTACGAAAGACTTTCCATATTTTGAGAGCACTGTCTGGAAAGTTTTGGTTTTACATGAGAATATTACAGAACTAGAGGGGTAAGGCAAGTGCTCTGTTGTCCTGGAGATTTTCCTGTGTGTTTGGCTCAGCTCTCAGGTCTCTGGAAGAACTTGCGGGTTCTTCAGGTGCCAGAGACCACGGCCAAAACTCTTGGCACTAGGGGTGTATGAGGAGGCCAGGGAGGCAGCAAGATTAAGAAAATAATAATAGTAATAATAAAATAATTAAAATAATAATAAAACATGGTCTGAGGAGGGCAGTGAAAGAAAGGAGGGGGTAGATGTCAGCATGGAGGTCTGAGATGAGCAGAGGAAGGGAATCTGTGGAGCCTGCTGGTGCCATACATCATGTCCTGCATGTTCTATCCCCTGGCTTCCCCTGGACTAAACACAGGAACATGATGATTATGGTGATGGACTAGTCAAACTATGCAAAAATGTATTCCTTTTACATGATGTGCTACAGCTGATGTATCTGGGCTTTAATATATGAATTTCTGGCTAAGTTTTTTTGAGTAACAGGGTGGTTTTGTTCTGTTTTTTTTTTTTTCTTTTACATATAAAATTATTTGAAAGCATTTACCTCTGTGTATAAACTACTTTTTTTCCCCTTTGTTTCCTTCATTAGCTCAAATTTTCACCTGCCAGAGGAACACAAATACCTGTGCTTACTGTTATAATTGTTAAAACCCACAGAAAAAGGTGCATCTTAGAGGATGTAGCTGAACTAACAATCTAATTCCATGCAGAAGTATCTTTAGATTATGCACAAATAGAGCAGAAAATTAAACTGTGGTAGGAGGAAAACTCTACTATTTGGGAATATGAAATTTCCCTGTCTCTGTCCGACATGGCTGAGTGGATGCCTCAGCATGCCCAAAGGAATGTCTCTGTTAGGGAGACAATATTTTCTACTCAAAGCTTCTGAATAGTCAGATTTTAAAATTTAATTGAATTTCATTTCTTAAGGAAAAGTCCAAGCCACACAAGGACCCACTAGAAAAAAGCTGAAATTGTTTTGATGGGAAAAAAGTCAGAATCTCACAGATAAATCAGACTGCACAGAAATCATGCTGAATTGTGATTCCAGACCTTCCTAGAAATGTCCAGTTACTAATGAGAAAATCTGGCCAGTCTCCTCTAGGATACTCAGACATTAAATTCTCGGATAATTGATAATCTTCATCCCTTAACCAAGATATAACACTCTTGGTGAAGAAACATGTCTAAGCCTAAAGGGAGTGGTCTCCATTTCCTTAGGTTTCCACATGAAGAAAGGAAAAAGGAAAAAGAATTTACTCCTCCCCTGGGTCAAAATCTCAGTTTACCCCAAGAAAACATATATGCCTTCCATGCAATGCAATTACAAGTCAGCTGAGAAACTTGGAATGAAGGAAAGCAGATCCATACATTGGCAAATTCTCATAGTCCCTCAGCTTTAAGGGATGCCAACAAATCCATTACCACAATAGTATTTACCACTGAGAGAGTCCCACTTCAGGATTTACAGGCTTAGTATAAAGAACTTAGACTGGAAAGGAAAAAAGTTCCCCTCCCATTCACTATTTCCAATGGAAAAGGATTTTTCCCAAGTGAAAAGTAAATTGCTGAGAAAATGCAATTGAAATGATTAAATTTGCTGAAGGTTTTCCCCTTAATTTTGTTCCCGTCCTTCTTCCCCCCAAATTCCCACGACAGTCAATGTCAGAAGATTTCGCTTACTCTTGAATTCCTCCTCCCAAATCATAAATATTTATCACGTGAATGGGGTTCTTACAAGTCTCTCACATTTGTGAAAGAAAGCAGTTTGCTGCAGGATTTGACCTTGAAAATCTTCCCCAGTCTCATTGACAGGAGCCAATGCTATTTTTCCTTTTTAATAGCCTTAGAAACTTGTGCCAGACAGACAGAACAGCCAGACAGACCACACGCAGATTATTAAAAACAGTTAAGGGTGTGTGATTTTGGTATAGGGACATAATGGCCACTACATTATGGGCAAATGGGAGGTGGTAGGGCAGGAGGGGGGGTGTTCATTAATGAACATAAATAATGAAAGGGCATTGGAACATGGTTCATTCAACACTAAAAGCCAACTTCTCCAGTTAGAAAATGGAATCAATCATCTGGAGTAATGGAAGAATTAGAAAACTGTCAATCTTTATGTTTTGGATTTCTAAACAACCATTAGACTTGGATGTCAGGAAAGAAACATTACACCATTGCCTAAAAAGCAAGAGATTGTGTGAACTTTGCTATCTTTTCCACAAAACCTTGTACTGAAATAACTGAAGTGCCCATAGCCCCCTCATCCCCCCAGATTTCTGCCAGAAACACACATCATATGCTGGACACTTGAACACTGAAGGAGCAACAAAGCCCAAAGCAGAGAGCAGACCAAGAGGCAAAAGGCAATGCTGCTTTGGTCAGCTCTGCTGGGAGAAGAAGGGGAAGGCATTTTGTTTTCCTGCTTCCATGCTTTCCTCCTCCATATCTTCTGTTGGATCTGTAAGAGTGCCCAGTCATGGGGCTTGCAGAACCCAACTCACATCCAGACCTTGGGGCAGGTACAGGAAGGGCAGAACTTGCACTCCCTGGGCACTGTTACCTTGAAGTTGCTCCTTTGACTACCACTGTTTCTTTTTTATAAAGTCCCAAAGTCAACACACAAATCGATGATTTTGAGGGCAGCCAGACAAATCTTGCTCTTTTTGAGGTGAAGAAACAATTGATGACAGTTTTGATGAGTGTTGGTTTATCATCCAGGGGTGAATCTAACTATCATGTTAAATTAATGCTAGCCATTGCACAGCCCCTATTTAAAGATATCAAGGGAGGGGATTTAGAGAAGCCTTCCTAAGAGAAATCAGACCAGCAAAGAGCATGCACAGATATCTGAGGATATGCACTGATGTTTGTGGCACAGAACAATCCCAGGGTCCCTAGGACTGCTGCAGCCCACTGAATTCATCAGCAAAGAAAAGGGATAGTGTCCTGTGGGACAGAGGATCTTCTGGTCCTATAGGTAAGAACTGACCTGGTCAGGAAACCAATCACCTGACCCTTCTTCTTTCCATTGGCGTTTTGATAAAAAATAAGGGGGGAAGAAGAAGTTAGAAATTTCCTTGGTTTTCCAGGACTGTATGGTGAAACTCAAACATGCTTTCACCAGGTTTTCTCCTTCATCTCAATTCTCTGATACACAATAGAGTCCCATTCTGGTGGCAGGAACTGATTAATCATGGCATCTCTCGCAAAAGAATATTTCAACTGAAAAATGTTTTTTTGAAAACTCACTTGTTTTCCATGGCCTTAAAAAGACCATTGACTGAAAAGGCCTATCTCCATTTGAAATCCTAGTTTAATGTCAGGAGCCTTGACTGAATTCAGCAGCACCTCAGTATCACTGAAGGAAGGGACAGTTTCTCAAAGATGATTTGGGCTCCTTATCACTTCTTCCATTTGCCTTTCTCAGCCTATCACATCACCTCAATTACATCCAGCCAACTAACCTGAGCACAAACTCCTTAATCAGATCAGCAGCTGTCTGTGCATGGAAGTCCTATCCTAGGGAGGGAAAAAAAAAGAAAAAAAAAGAGAAGAAAGAAGAGGCCTTAAATTTCCTTCATGAAAAAAAAGGCTTGTATCACAAAGCAAAAGAAATATTTTCCATTAGCACAATGAAATATTTATTAATAGCAGACACTAAATAATCTAGCACAGACTTGTTCACCAGAGTGCAGATTTTAGCAGGAGTCTCTGAGAACCAAAGCCCATTTAATTGTAATGAATAATAGCACAGATTTCCTATATTTGGGCTCCTATTTTGCAAAAAGTGTTAGCAAGTAAACATGGGTATTCCCAAACTGTGAATATTTAGTTAAGTTTTATTCTGATGTTTCTTGTTCTAAATATTACTCTATGAATTATTAAATTGCAACCAATTTTCATAAGGATGAATTTTTTGTTTGCAAAAATTTCTACTTTCTTCCACCTGATGTTAAATCCACTACACATGGAGCCAACTAGAGGCAAGATATTCAATATATTCTTGAAAAGGAACGTAAAATCTGAGCCAAAGTATATATCGGATGAAAACCAGAAATGCTACTTTAATTTGAGCGGGATACACCCATAATGGCTTCAGCCAAATTAAGATTTTTACCAAATGTCTTACTAGTATTAAAAGTTCATGAGTAGAAATTTGTTTAGTAGAGAACATGCTACTGACTGAGCATTTTTACTTTATTTACACCTGACCAGAAATAAGCAAAAAACCCCATATCCCAAATGCAGAGTGTATGGGACACAGAAAAAGGGGTCTGGAGAGGGGAAACCAAGTGCTCTCTCTCCACACATGGGTCACTGCACTGGGATGGGAAGCCCTTCCCAAACTTCTGCATGGCATCAAGTTGCCCATCAACACTGGGTAGTGGAAGTGAGGCAAGAACACTTGTGCATGTGGAAACCTGTGCCCTGCACTAAAACACCAACTTCCCCTCATGGCACTTACTTAAAACTCTCCCACTCTTTCTTTCCCTTGGGACTGGACATTGCTGGGGCCAGAGGATACTTTAAGCTTACATAACAAAAGGATCATCTACAGTAAGTATTAAGAGATGGTTGCAACAGAGGTGTAGAAGTACAGAGGAATAATTAACATCAACACTATTTCACAAAGTCAGAGTCAGCTACTCACACTCTTGCTCCCAGAACAATTCCTACAATAGTACAGGCACACTGGAAATACCACTTATTCCTGTAGAAAATGTTTTTCTAATACTGAGCCTACATAGAGAAGGAAGAAAAAGATAACACATGTGCCTATAGCTGCAGTTTCCCCATGCCTGAGTTACTGCTCAGCCTGTGGGCACATATGGATGCTGCCAAGTGGTCAGGCCTTTACCACTGCTTGCACAGCAATGTGCATGGCAAGGCTTGCAGTGTTTTGTGATTTATTTCCTTCAAAAAATGGCACTGTCCAACAAGTACCAAGTGACAGTGGCAAAGCTCTTTAATCACTCTGCTGCTGGGTTGTGCTGGAAGCAGAAGGTTAGACCACACTCACAGGTACCTTACAATTGTCCTGTCTATTTTAATGTGCCATACACAAAGCTGCAAATCAGCCTGACAGCATGGAGAAGCCTCTGATTATACAGCAACTTCACTTTCTGTCCTTTTTAAGTGCAACATTTTCAATTCTCGCACATGTGCATGCTCATTTGGGAAGCATCTGACTAGTTCTGGCATCAGATTTGGACACCTTAATGTGTGCATCTTCCTCACAGTCTCATAGCACTGAATAACACATGAAGTTACATTTGTCTAGAGGTCTGCTCAGTTCAGCCTGGGTGGGTAAAGAGGCAGATATTTATTTACACTGCAGCCACAGGGGTGAGATCCTGACTGCAAGCTGAGTCACAGGTTTCAGTGCAAGCCCTCAGAGAGCACGGCATGGCTGATCAAAGGTGATGCTGGACCTTGCCTTGGAGCCTTGTCCAGGTCAGCACAGCTGGGGGCAGCCAGAGCAGCTGCCCTTTGCTAGCACTTCTCACCTGCTGTCTGCACAGCAGTTGTATTTAGAACAATAAATCACAACACCTGTGTGATGTTTGTTAGCAAATACCAACATTCAATATCAAGTGCTACTGATAAGCACAAATTCACTTGACAAACTGTGTCCTGTCATAGAAAAAACCCCAAAATCTTCCTGCAGAGGAAAACCATCCTTTAATGCTAAATAGTTTAGGGTTAGGCCTGCATAGCCTTCTCTCTCCCTAACAGTGATATAATCTGCAAGAGATTATGGAAGTAAATTGATAGCTAGGTTATTCTTAGAACACAGAATAGATTTTGAATGGAAAATCCCGGCATTTTCTTATATAAACAAGTACAAAATGCATTTATAGGATAGGTTTGGGTGTTTTCAGCTTGCAAAAGGGTTTTAAATTTTTTTTCCTTGCCACATGAACTGCCAACTAAACTGAGAAACAGAAATCCTAAATAAAAGTTTAAAAGCAACCACCAACTGTTTAGAAACTGAAAAAGAATCTCTACTAGGAAATCAGTCCTTTTAAGACAAGATTCCAGTAGGATGTCAGGGATAGGTCACTTGGTCCTACTATTCCTGTGGAATAACCACATTTTAGGTTCTCAGAGTGAAATATATGAGGCTGGGCAGCCATGGGGGTTAGTACAGGACTCAGATTTTAACACAAAGGGTAATCTGGCCTGGTGCAGTCTGGTCACTGCTGCAGTGCATCTGAAGGTTAGGTTTTATGTTTATTAGCATCATCCAGATGGCGTTTTATGTCCTTAATAACTTTGTCCCTGACTAAGCCATGAACCTACTGTTTGACAAACACTGTAGGAAATACCCATCAGCAGAAAAGCCATTTTGTAACAAGGGGTAGAGCAGGTACATTTAAGATGCCTACAATTTACTTCTGTGTACCTGTCACCTTTTGGTGTGTACACTTAACACAGGGAAGAGCTTTAAGCAGCTGTCCTAAAGCTAAGGGGTCTGGACAAAGGAGTTCAGTACCCTTGCAGATGGCTGGCAGCCCTGCAGCTCCTCCCAGTGCACTGCTGAGCAGCACAGACACCTCCTCATCTGCTTACACCCTGGCCCATCAGCAGAGGTATCTCCAACATGTTGCCCTGCACACTGGATACCTAGCAAAACATACAGGATTTCCTGTATTTTGGTGACAATTAGTCCCACTTCTAATTAGTGGGACTTGTAGCTCTCTGGGAAAAACTATTTTAGTTTCTAACAGTTAAAACAATTATTAGCATTTATTTGAGCCCATAGGGCATCTTAGCAACCCAAAAGTTTTTTTCAGCATGTGAGCTGCACAGGTTTTTCCACTTTCAATGTAAACTGAAAAAAATGTTTGATTTCTTCCTGGGTGCAAAACACATGGTCCAGATGTTCCTCCAAAATGAGCAGAAGTTGCAGCACCTTTGTGGAGAGCAAAGGCCTGAGTGCAGCTTGCAGGAGGAGCTGGGGTGGCCAGGGCAGCCCACCAAGTGCAGCCCCTGCACAGCTCCCTCTCCATGCCAGCCTTTGCCCATCCCTGGTGGCTTGTACAGCCCTGGGATTCCACATCCAGCATCAAATGCCTCCATGACACTTCCAACCTGAGCTGTGGCCAGCGAGTGCATACCAATCAAACAGATGGGCTAAAAGATAATGAGTTTACACAATCCAAGAGGTGCTGCATACTTGTCCTGCTGGTTTACTGAACTAATTGAACTTAAATCGGTTCAGCCTCACACTTCAGACAAGACCCGAATGAATGTTAACAGCACTTTTGGTGTTTCATGACACAATTTACTTCAAATTAAAGCAACTGGAAAAAACCTTGTGCTCAGGGAAATATGTATGTATCGCTGTTGAAGCAGACACTGGCAGTAGTGACATCAGCATGTTTTTTTAGGCATACGTTCGTCTTTTGCAGGGATATTTTGAGACCCTAAAAATGTCACTACAGAACTGTCCCAGTTTTTGATTTTGAAAATGTCACCTGTGTCATCATTGGAACTGGGCTGTTATTTCCAGAACTAACCATTTGGGGAACAGTTTACGTGAAACTGAAACCTTAGCACCAGCTCTGCAGTGAAAGAGAGAAGGCAAAAGTGCTGGCACTCACACTGGCGCTGGAGTCATCCAGGAATTGGCTGGCTTACCTCAGGCCAGCCTTTCACTTGCCAGAATTCAGAAACTCACATTTCTTTTCAAATTTGCTATTTTCTTTAGGCATTCATTTTGAACGTGACCAGCTGTTCTCAGAACAGAGATCTGGAGCCATATTCTATATTTTTAGAGCAGGCATCTTTCCTGTTAAACAGAAAGATGAAAAAACTCCAAATTAGATTATGGTTAGGAGGAACAGAAGAAAATTCACAAGTGTAAAGCTGCTGCTGCTCACTCAAAAGGCTTGCAACAAAGATGCAGAGAGACTTTCCTGATAACTCACAATGGTTTACCTGAAATGGGAGCAGAAAAGAAAAACAAGGAACCCATACAATACACAAACAACTCATTGGAACCCCAGCATCTGGTGTAGTGATCTGCTGAATATACCAAAAAGGTATCAAAAGATACCAAAAGGAATCCTGCTCATCCCTTGGGCCTGCATTAATACTGACACAACTGTCTCAGGGGCTAGATCAAGAATCTCACCAAGCTGCAGACTCACTTGGCCAAAAAAATCCCAGATTTGACAGAGAGCGTCACTGGGCTGCTCCACAGCGAGCATACTGGTAGTGGCACAGTGGCTGGGACTGGGAAGGCAGTACTGGATGGACAGTAGGACTGGCACTCTTGGCAGCAAGTGACAGCAAGTGTGCAGCCTGGCTAAGATTCCCACACATTTCCAATAGCACTGGAAACAACAAAGCCTGAGCTCATGGGGCTGTGGGCTGTGAGCTGATAGCCAAGGGCTGCAGGTAGCTGGGCCATACAGCAGGACATCTCCAGGCATGCTCATCTTCTAAAGCTGCTAACAGGCATGTTCACACCACATCCTTTCCTTCTGACAAAACTCAGAGAGCCTATCTGCTCTAAAAACCCACATGTATTCCTAAAATTTGCTGGAAATTAATCCCTGAGACCTTTACTGCTTCAACCAGTTTGGTTGAGGACAATGGGCAGTTTCCACTGCCTTTGAATCTGATAAAAAATGCACAAAACAATATTACCAGACAATCCCATATTCTTAAGAAATAATCCAACAGAAGAACTGAAACAACACAGAAGAAAAGAAAAAAGCAACTTCAAGCTAAAGGGAAATGTATTCGAAGATCATCCCTGGGGCACTGTCTCCAAAATGCTTTTGTCTTTAGTGGTCATTTCCCACAAGAGGTCCCCAGACTCTTTGGAGCAATTTTTAAAGAAATTTTGGGAAAAAGGTCTACATCCTAACCCCTAAATAGTGAAATATTAGCTCATTCCTATAACCAATCTTCAAGATATTATCTATAATTGTTCATGTTGTTCCTAATTCTCACCAAGTTAACCAAAATTTTAAAATGTTACATTTTTATAAAGCCCTATGTTTATCAGGTTATTATTAGTTTGCCAGTGTTAAGTACTCCCATTTTAGAGGAAGGCTTTGGTTTTTTTCACATGGCCACATTTCTGAAACTAATTACTTAAATTTGTTGCAAGGTTAACTTGGAAAGTTTCACCCATCCTCTCTGTGCTCTCAGGATTTATAAATTCAGATAAAATGCTCTGTGGGAAACTTTACCCCCAAGTAAATTATTAACTGAGGGAATTAATCCCTCCTCAGTGGAGGAGAGACCCTTCCCTGTTCTGCTCCAGAGTGAATTGCATCATCAGGGCAACTCAGAGGAGATGCTTTAAAAATGTCTCCCAGCTCTGCTCCCTTCTCACCAGCCCTTGGCCAGCAGCATGAGTGGGTCACTGCCAGCACAAGGACAACCTGGTCCACCTCCCACTTGAATCTAAGGGCCCCTGTAAACACAATATGTAAAATCCCACCCCTTTTTTTAACAGGAATCAAAGAACTCCTTAAAAGGCACTTTCCTTCAAGAAGGAAGAAGCCCAAAACTTCAAGGTTTTATTTCAATGCTCCTGCAACTCTTGGGTGTAGAAGAACATTTGAGGTGAAGGTAAAAGAAGGTCTCTCATGCAAGTGGATCCCAATTGTTTCACCGTGTGATTCAGAAGAGATGGCCACTTGCAACACTGAGGGAGTTTCACTCAACATGCACTACTCTCAGTCCCAAAGGAAAATGGGTTCCAATGAATAATCCAGTGATCAGACAGAATATGGTTACTTTACATTTGTAATTTCAGAGATGAAAGGGTATGAAACACTCTTGGCTTGTTATTAACCAACGCCTTGCTATCCCCTTTCTTTTGAATTCAGTCAGTGCCATTTGTAGAAAAGCCATTTCTCCCCAGGAACCATTTCTTTTCAGATTACCCCTGCTTCCCAGCAATTTCTGTTTTCAGAGTAATGAAGACCAGTGCGGTTCTCTTCTACGCCATTTCACTACATTTACATTTTCTAAAATAATTGATCATATCTCTGTAATTTTATACTTTTATTCTAAAACATAGGATGCATACAGTCACTACTCAGCATGGCCAGTGAATTATGGCTTATTTGGGATTTTAAGTACAAAGATTATAAAAGTGTTGGTTAAAGTGCTGCCAAGTGAACTAAATTTAGTGTTCATGGTATCTGGCTAAATATATGTTTTTTAAGTAATAAGAAGGAGTTGTTATTGAAACTGCAATCATCTTTCACAATAAATACTGTTTTCCTTGAAGGCTTCTATACAGTAAAGTTACATCAGTACTTGGGTATGGTGTACTTGTAATTAACACAAATGTAGGGAAAACACACTAATGTTTCTTAAACTACATTTCTTTTGTTTGTGGTACACAAAGGAGAATTTGGTGTGCCACATGCATTGAGGACTGATAAAGGCATGGCTGACTATTGCACAAAGATGTCTACTTAGAGGTTATCAGCTTGGAAAGGAGCATTGTCATAAGGAAACCAATGCAGGAGCATTATCAAGAGTAATCAATGCATTAAAAAGGAGTTAAGGCTCATGGACTGTTAATAAGAAAAGGTTTGGGGGCAGAATGATGACGTATTGTTTAGACTGAGACTTCTTGGGTATGCTCAAAACCATGTACAAATACAGCCCAGGTGAACATTCCAGAGACCTGCAGAACTCATCTAAACTTTTCCAGGATCAAAGTTCTGCAAAATTAGCAACTTCAGACACAGGGACCCAGATGGAAAGACAAACTTTATCGTAAGGTCTGAAAGCTTGATTTACAAGCATTTAAAAATCAAAGCTTTGTTTCTCTCGGCTACAAGTAAAGGCAATTGAAAAAACAGCATCTTTTAACTTTTAAATATGTATGTACATATTTAAATAATATACATAAATATAAAATATATCTATTTAAATATATACTTCTTTCCTAAGCAGATCACAGTGACAAAGTACATACAGTACATGCAGTATCAGGAATGCAAAAGAAAAGTAAAATGGGGTCCATTTATATGGGGGCAAGATTGAACGGAGTTGGGATTGAGAGGGGTTAAACTGTCTTTTTTCTCTTGTATTCAAAAAACATTCCAGATGTGATTTCCACCATCAAAAGTGGAATTTCACTTTCATAAAGGATTCTGAAAATTGCACTCACTTATTTTGCTAAAATCACGTCACTTATCCTGATGGAATCAATGAGGCATTAGACACATGAATAACTAAAATTTGAGAGCCTACACGCCTATTTACTGTAGCACCTTCTGTGTCCTGAGGGTTTACAAAACCCTATCCTGTTCTTGCACAGCAAGGCAACTGGTTTCCTTTTGACATGTCACCACTCTTTCAGGGAGATGCATTGCATGCATGCACGCAATTTAAAAGATTTGAAGGAACGAGTCTTTCTGGTGAAAGCAATCTAAGGTGTCCTGTTTTCATCATCAGAGTACCCCTTCAGACCCCCAAATACAGCTCCCCAGAGAAGCACATCACAACTGGCCGCACACAGAGGACTGCTGCCCCTTCCTGTGTGCCCAGCTGGCTGGGGGCTGTGCAGGGACAGCCTTCCCACTGCGAGGAAGTGACAGTGTCTGTCCCAAGGCTTCACTGCCTGCTCTGGCTCTGGCAGAGGTGCCACAGGACATGGTGAGGAGGAGACAGCCCTGCTGCCCAGGCAGGTGCAGGTAGGCAGTGGACAGGAGGAGCAAGGGAGGAACCACAGATTTGTCCTTCACCCCTGACTGCTCCATGGCTGAAGCCTATGAAAGTGTCAAACCCAAAAGTGTCAGCACAGTGCCTGGCATTTCAGACATACAAGCCTGTGAGAAACTCTGATCAGCTGCACCCTGAGCCTTCAGTCCTGGGTGCCCCTCAGCACGAAGGTTTGTGGACACAACTTGGGCCACATCTGGCACATCATGTCTTGCCTCCCATGGGTGGGCTGATCATGTCCTGGGGCCATGTCCCTTCCCATGCCACATCCCTCTCATTGCCTGCACCTCCTCCAAAGTGCTGTGGGGCCACATTGCCACCTGACATTGCCTGACACCCATCCAAAGCCAGATGGTCCCTTCTGCTCACCAGGCTCACACTGAAGCTCCTTTGGGAGGCTGCCCCACCTGAGGAGCAGAGTCTGTGGGGATGGCCAGCAGAGCCTCCCTAAAGCCCACATGTGAGTGCTGGACAGCTGCTGGTTGCAGCTCAGCATCACAGTCCAGCTGGTCCAGCTGCCTCAGTCAACAAGATTTCTCGCCGGAAAAAGGTGATTTTTAGAACTTGAAACTTTTTCATGTGAAAATGGCAGTTTTGACAAAGGCCTTTCATTCCGTGATAGAGATAATCAAAATGAAAAATCTCGTCTTGAATCAAAATGTAAAGAAATTGAAAACTGAAACAGTTACACTTTCTGTTTTGACATTTCCCATTCAAAACTCCTCAGAATCCTTTCCCCGCTGTGTGAAAATGTTCCTTTTCTGATTTTTTTTTTTTTAATTTGTTTCACTGGGGAAAAAGAATTTGGAAATGCTGACATTTCCTGCAAGAGATATTTCAAGCTTTATCTAGAGAAGTTATGCCTACAAGTACACTGAATTCCTTGCACCCCACCCCACAAGTATTTTAGAAGACTAGTTGGAAAATAACAAATTTAAATAATAACATTCAAATATTTAAAGCAAGGTTAATAGGTTATAGTTTTCTTTTGAATCCAAACACTTTTCTGGGATTTCAAATATTAAAAGGTAACCAGATTTCAAACCAATTTCACAGCAGAAATCCTTCCACAGAAAATGAGAGACCAGCTGATACAACTGGCAAAATTCACACTTTTAATTAAAATGATTAAACACAAAAGACCCCATTGCCTGTTTTATGTATAAAACAACAACAAAGTAGGGATTTATGAAAAAAAAATTGTATTTCTGTATATCTTAAAGGAAAATATGATAGCTGAATTTAAATTGAGGATTTTTTATGTGAGCTGTTGATACTCTTTCCTTCTCCAAACTACTACTACAAATCTGAGACTATCCTACTGTTCAAATTTTATACCATCAAAGGCAATCTGCTGTTAGGCATTTCTCCTACAAAATCTATCTATGCTTTTACACTGGAAGTCTGTCATACTTTCAACGATATTCCAGCAGTAAATACAGCATGAAATGAGTATTTTCCTCAATGGTCAATGGTATTCCTATTGCAAAACAAGTCTCCTTTGAAATATTATGTATTTGTAGCCTGCTCTTTTACAACAAGAGTTACCCAATAATTATATATCATATTTTATAATGCAGAACAGGTCTGGAATGAGTAAATAGCACTCAGGAGGAGATCAAGAGCAATACATATTTTGGTAATATGAAATGTACTTATAGTTTATTTTATAGTCAGGTTCTCTGCAAAAAATAATACCATATTCTGTCTATACATCTAATTCTTAATAAGGCTCAGTATAGATGTCTTATTCGTTTCTGGGGAAGCAATGCTCTTTACCAGAGTTATTTGTAAATGCAGTTAAATTAACATCTTCAACTGCTTTTACTCCACAATCATGAAAATAACTACATCCAGAATCATTTCACTTTAAAAAAAAAAAAGTCATTTTAGTCTAAAGTTTGGCAAAAAAATAAACTGAAATGCTTAGAAATTTACATTTTTGTCACTCCATAAATCAAAACTTACTTTACATATTAGAACAATTTTTGTGAGAATTTTGGATCTGAGCTGATAACCTTTTGCCAAGTTTTAACGAAATGCAAATTGAAACATCTGAGATATTAAACAGACAATCGAGGTTTATGGTTACATCATAAGATTATTGCCCAGTAACACTGCATACTATGGCCCTGAAACACTCACAAGCTTTATGTATGCAAGCAACCCTTGTGAACACAAATATAAGTGCTAATATAACCTCATGGCATCGAGAACACAATGTTGTATCAGCAATTGACATGCAAACTGTTTTGCTAAGGGAACATTCCTCCAAAAGATGTAGGAGGGTGTATGTGTAGAAAAGGGCAGCGAGCGATGGCAGGAGCTTAATTATAGAAGCACTAATGGCAGGAGGAGAAGGCAGCACTGGAGAGGGCCAGCAGCGTTAGCTCAGAGCGGCCAGAGAGGGCTCAGGCCCAGCTCCCCGGCCTGTGCAGCCCCGAATGGGTCTGCTGCAGTCACAGCACATGGAATTTTACCAGATCAGGATCTGACCTGCATCTGTAGTGGCTGTGTACAGACAAAAAGCCCACTGGCTGACAAAAAATGATCCCAGCCCTGCAGGTAACCAAGGAGCATCCTGGCACTAAAGTCTTCTCCTTCAGAAGCCCATGCTGTAGATGCACAGCATAATGCAGACCTTATGTAGCGCCGAGGGAAGTGTTAATTAATATCTTTAATTGGTAGGTACTACAGCAAGATAAGAACAAGTGGCTTGCTGGACATAAGATCTTTCCAGACATAGCATGTAGACTCAATTGCCCACACCCATACCTCACAGAGGCAATACTGATGTACTCCTGCTCAGGCTGGGACTGACTTTCCCAACAGCCCCCAGGAAGAGCTAAATCTTAATGCATTCATGGCTTATATTAATTCATCCCTGGCCTCTGTGCTGTGGAAACTACTGAAAAATTTCAGACAAAGGAGAAATGGTTAATTTTAATGGAATGTTGTTAATAATGAAGGGTATGCAATATTCAAACAGTAAGAAAGGTCTGATTTGAAGAGAAAGGATTTGTCTGGTGTTCATAGATACACTAACACCAAACACAAGTCCCTGGAGGGAATGACTGGAATAGGGCCATCAGGTGAGGCTGGCATCAGTTTCGTAAACAGGGTGAGGTTCCTGCTCCCATAGTGTTCAAAGCAGAGAAGGCAACAGCATGTCCTTGAAGGGGCCCATAGTACATTTACAGGAGAGGTGCCAAGTGCTAAAAAAATAGATGCACTACAAACAGTTCACTGTGAGGTTATTAACCAGTGGATGCCCCCAAAGTCTTACCGTTCAACTCTTCTAACCAAATACATTGGGACTAAGTTGTACGCTAAGCTTTCCTCTGGTAAAACAATGTTCCCACTCAAATTCCACTGTTCTAATTGCAGAAGCTAGAAATAAAAATACTTTCATTCAAGTAAGTAGCATTCAAAATGCTTTCAGCTGGACTTTGCCTCCCAAAAGAAGCAAAGATGCATGAAGGATGTTCTGTATTACCACTTTCATTGGCATGATGGGCCAGGACCCCATAGGTGCTGTCCCACCACAAAACGAAGATGATTATCCCTACTTCAAATCGTGATATTTTATTACAACAGTTTACAGTCCTTATTTAATTATCTCAGCATGTACTGCTTGGAGTCTGCAGTGGAATCAATTCATTTCTAGCAAGTATTGGGCCAAATTGTGCTTTTACTCCCTGGAGAGGGGGTGGGGGTAAAATATACAGAACAGCTGGGGCCACCCAGTAGTTCAGCAAGGCACTTTGACAGCAGCAATGGCAGATACAAGCAGAAAACATCTTTAAAGAGCCCTCATTTCTTCAGCAAAGCCATAATTATATTCTGAACATTTTTCCCATAATAATTTTCATCCAAAAATTTGCCAAAAAAATTCATCGTGAAAGGCATAGAAATCTACATTTTTGACACTCCATAAATCAAAAGCTTATTTTACATAGCAGAACAAAATTGCTGTATATTTTACCTCAACCGTACTGTCTTTTAGCATTACCTGCCGTATTTCCAGACTTGAGGATTTTTACATACCCTTCCACGGCTCCTCCTCAAACTTTTTTTAACATTCACCACGCTCTTCACTAAAACATGTAATTTCTCAAAATCTACTCCGTTGAAGCACAATATGGCCCTGGGGCTGAACCAGCTCGGGTTCTGCTGTGATGCTGTAAGGCAACCCGGGATGCTCACCCGCCACTTCCCATCCCTCCAGGCTCCCGCTGAGCTATTCCCAGGTTAACAACGCTCTCTGTACAGGTTAACTGTGCTCCCTTCTCCAGCCAAAGGTGCAGTAGACCTTTTGTGAACACACCCAAGGCGCAAATGAGTGCAGATTTTACTTCCAGCACTGCCACTTCATCCTGGGGGGTAAAAAGGCTTCCACTGGGGAGGGTTCATTTAGGAGCATTCATTCCAAGAAGAGGGATGAGGAAGTGCTCATTTTGTGTTAGTACCTAAAAAAATGTTTGTTTTTCAGTTTTAACTCAGATTTCTTTTTTAAAAAATCAGAATGAGTCACCTTTATATTTGATAAACTGGATCATATATTCATCTAGTAAAGCCACAACCAAACCAAACCAAAATACAAGTAAATCTGAGAATAATAGTGACTTTCAAACAAGATCAAGCTGGGTTTGATTTCTGTTATTTATCAAGAGTTAAGAAACCTTGTTTGCCTTCACCAGTCCCCTGAGCCATTAACATTCACATTGCACCACATTCTTGTAAGATTATGGGAATTTTCAGTTTAGAAAATCCAAAGCTATCTGTAGCTGAGCATATTTAGTTGCATTTTACAGTTCTGTTTTAAAATAATACCACTACATCTGATACCCCATAGTTGTCTGTGACAAATGTAATATGCAAACATCTTCCACTGCATAAATGGCATAGGCATGGAAATAACAATACGCAGAATGTCTAACGCCCATTGTCTGGAGAGCAGTCTTAATGTTGCTGAGTTAATGAGTGAAATGAGCATTGTGGTCAAAGTGTCACATAAATAATGGTTTCCATTACACAAAAAACTGCCACCACACCCTGGCCATCGCAAAAAGCAAAGCTCTAGAGGTTTCCCACAGACAAATACATAAACCAGTGCTGAATTTCTCCCCTTTCCCCCTCTTTGAGGCAGCTAGTTTAGTGGCCTTTTTCTTTTTGTAACCTATTTTTGTGACAAAACACAGTTAAAACATTATGTGGTTTTTCTATGAACAGGAGTAAAATGCAGTCACTGTAGACCAGACTCGTCCCTGGTGTGAAGGTCATCCACCCAAGCTGCTGAGTGGCAACTGAAGCCATTCTCACAGAGATATAAATTTCTCTCCCTCTGTCTGCATCTTTTTACCCATACAAAGCAGCAAAGCCCAAGTCCTCCCTGCCTAGTTCTGAGCTCTGCTGTCACACCCGTGACAGAAAAGAGGAGTACGTGTGTGGAGGGACATGAGCACCAACAAATGCTTGGATGCAATTCCATGTAGCCATGGTGCTGCTGCCAGGGATGTACTAAGGATAGCTTTCAAGCACATTTTGGAAAGGAAACAAAGCATACACAGCCGAGCTACAAGCTGCAATAACAACAACAGTCAGAGGAATATAAAAGGCTAAGCATTTCCCAACTCTGGTCAGACTAAGCACACAGCCTTCCTCCAGGCACTGAAGCCAAGGTGGAGAAGAAAAGGGAGAGTTGACTAAGCTAACCTGGGAACTCAGCCTTGCATGAAACCAGGCTCCCAAATTACCAAACAACGGGCTGTTCTCCTACTGCCACAAGCACTGAACTAGATATTTCTTTCTCCCCAAACTCCTAAGGAAGTGTGAAAATTACACTAACAGTCTTTGGAAAAAGCTATGTGCAATTTGTCGTGGGCTTTCTACCTGACATCTGGCAAGATGCACAGTCAACCACAGTGTTTAACAAAGACACAGGGGATAGCCTACAAAATGGTCAGTTGTTTATCTGGGCTTCTGTCAATTTCCTGTGTGTTTTTTGTCATTCAGGATCTGCAAAACAATTTAAAGAGAGTCAGGTGTTCTAATGCCACTGAAACCAGAGCAGGTAGGTCTCCAAGCATCTTGAGACCATCAAAAAGTAGGAGGTTTCTCCCGCAGCTGGTTATGGCAGTTCCAGCCTGACTGGTGCTGGCTGTGGGCAGTTCTACTCTGCTACATTCACAGTGTCCATCTCAAACCAGGGTGAGCTTGCACACACCTTGAATCACTGCTTGCATCCCATAACAAATACAAGCCTTTTGGCTGTGCTGGCACTGGGGACTCCTGGGTTTATGGAAGGCTCAAATGAAAATCAAGTAATCCATTCTATCAAAACATGAAAGTAATTGAAGGTGGGCAAAAGCAGTAAACTTTTCCTAAATAGGACACTCTCCATTTTATCATGATGTTCCAGAATTACTTTTGGAGCACCTGGAATTAATAACCCTTGTTTACACTGCAGTAGCAGCTCTAGGAGCTTTAGCTGCAAGTCAAGACCCAGGTCAGTTTGCTGGTGTCTGCACCAGGAAATATCACAGCAGCTTGTCCTTGCTTCGTTCTGTTTACAGTGTAAGTCTTGAGTGAAAGACAGAAACAAGCCCAGAAAGAGGGAGCACAGAAGATGATGAGTGAAGATTGGTGTTACAGTGCTGAGCTGTTCTATTTCTTTTCATCAACTCAAACATCTGGAGCTTTTTAAACGTTATTTTCCTTTTAGCTGTACAGCATACTGATCCGTAGGGTAGGATTCACTTTGTGCAAATAGTTAGCTGGAGCAGTGTGATAAAGATTGTTTGAAAAGTCTTAGACATGCAGACTCCATCAAAGCTGCCTCCTTCTTAAAGTGAAACGTTTTGAGGTGAATTTGCTCAGCACACAAGTTATTTGAAAAATTGTTCACTGAGAAGTTACTTTATGACTCTGACAGTAGACCTGACAATAGAAACATCAGATTCCCTAAAGAGAAAGATGGACTTTTGTCTTCTCCAATTAATAGGTGAGCTTCTTTAAGAAAAGACAAAATGTATAATTTTAAGGACGCAGCTTATCTACTTAAAAAGAAGATGTCATTTCTAAGTGTCATGTATGCTGTATACTTGTCTGAAATAGTGTGGTTTCTTCTGCCTCATGTTCAATTTCTGTAGCTGATTTTTGTGAGGCAGACTGAAATATCAGACTCAGCTGTAAGGACTTTAAGATCCATTATGGAGCCACAATACATATCCAGAACTCATTTAGATGTGACTCACCTATGGCTACCCTGTGACTCTGGTCATGGTGCAATGTATGGTGACATGAGAGAAGTTACACTGCTTAACACCAGCAGGCAAAACCTCAAACCCCATCATATTTCTGCTAAAATCCCAGGTAGTGTGGCAGCTGTTAGACTTGAGTGCTATGTAAAAATGCAGCATTTCCTGAGGCAGTGGCAAACCTGGTTGGTTTAAAGGGTAGAGCAGACACCTTGAAAAGATGGGAAGAACTTTATATTCGCCAAGTCCTGTCCCATGGGTATGATTAGGTGGCACGATGAGTCAGGCTCTGCATACAGGTTATAAAACCATGCTGAGTATGAGTCATTAGCTCTTCACTTTATTTCTGGGCACATTTAATCACTTCTTTTGCCCATGCACCCGCTTCCTGCTTTGCTGGGTTTTGGCAGCACACCTCTGGGCTGAGATACTTTTAGTATGTCTTGAAATTGCACGGAAATGATTTTCAAGTATTTCAATTAGCCAATACTAAAATACTAAACCAGTTCAGGAGAGAAGATGCAGGCATGTGTACTACTGCTTTATGCCAATCAAAAATGGATTTGATCTTCCTAATTTCATCCCCCATGGCCCTCAGAAAAGCATGGAACTCCATGTTCCACCAAACACAGGCTGTATTTGTGTCTTCATTTGTGTCTTCATTTCAGCTGGAGCTATCAAGCACTCCACCAAGGCCAACACAATATTTTCACTTGGGTTTAAAACATGCAACTTTAACTCATAGCATATTTTTCTGATACGAGGTCTGCTCCAAATAATGACTAATAGATTATCAGAAACTAATAAACCTATGGAAGCATGGAGAAGACAAATCATTCAAGGAAACCGATGGCTCGGTGTTTCTTCCAAACCAAGAACTGAAGATGGGGAAAGCACCAGACAAGCCAACTGGGTAGGGGGATCCAAGCAGCAAAGCAGGAACAATGTTTGTACACAAAGCATAGCTAACCCAGGAACTGCTCACTGTGGAACATGGAAAGTTAAATGGGTTCAGAGAGAGATCAGACAAATTTGTTGACTCCTGAGGCTTCTTCATTCATGAAGGCTCTGAACAACTCCATTTTTAGCAGGAGGAACATTAGGAGAGAGGAGATTAAATCCAGCCTAATGTTCTGGGTGTTGTGGTTTACACTTGAAGGGCCTCATGGGGTTGGTGGTTTCTCTGCTGAGTGGCAGAGAAACCACCTGCATGATGAGTATCAGCCCCCTTCTCCCAGGCACTATTTCCTGCCTGCTTTTCTGAAGGCTTGTATGGGCCCTATTCTCAGGAGATATGGAGAGCTGATGCTTTAAACAGCCCCTGCAGCTGGGTTCTCTCCTTCCCAGCTCTCACTCACCCTTGGAATCTTCCATCTCCCTCATCCCATGTGCTGTGCCACATATGCCAGCTCCCAGCCTCTAGGCATCAGAGCAACACTTCTGCCTTCCACCATTGTGTTCTCAGTTCCAGAGGACTCAGGGACAAGGATAACTTTCAAACAGAGCTTGGTACAAAACAAAAAACTGGGCCTGCAGAGGACTGCCCCAATGGGCACTACTCAGGCAGCAGGAGGCTTGGTAAGGCAAGCAGGAGGGGCACAAAGATGATGGTGAGGGATCATGGTGAGGAAGACAGGTTTTCCTCATGGTAACTTTCTGGAGCTTGCAGTAGTTGTTGCCTGAGATTTGGGCTTCTCATTCTGACAAATATTCGGACAGTTCAGCACTCTGCTCATTGCAGGCCCCTCAGCTAATGCCAGGGTTTCATGGGAATACACAATCTGGCCATAAACAAGTTGCACCACCTATTTACCTTCCTGTTACAAAGCCCAGCCAACAGCCTTTTCTAGACCTTATACCTTTCTGAAGGCCTTTGCATTACTCGAGAAGTACGATGTACAAATTAAATATTTAGGGTTCACATCATAAACTGCTAGAGCTGCTAGTAAAGTATTTTTCTCTGATCCTAGGATCTAGGTAATATGGATTGCAGAATACTGTAGTTTGTTTGTGGGCATGGAAGTTAATTTTAATGCCAGTTTTTATATCTGAGATACTGTAAATGAATATCTTCAACTTATATTGCCCATCGTAAACTTTTTTAACCTGTGAGTCATTTTCAAAATAATAAACGTAACTATTCCATAAAAATATCTCAACACAGAAGAGCCAGAAAAGTGAAGGACATGAACAGATGGCACATCAATCTTCTGCATTTATACAATTTGTTTTTTAATGCAAATAGTGTGGGTTGCCTGCTCTTGCCTTGGATATTGTTCCAAAGACGAGCACATTTTCTTATCTTTCTGGATCAATGTGACATTTGCAGTTATCATAAAGTGGGAGCCCATTTAATGATGTTAATGCTTCCTTAATGTAAAAATAAAATCACCTCCTTTATAAAAGCAAACAGATTAAAAGTCCCAAAGAGACCATTGAAATCTGTGACATTTGCAGTTACTGGTGCCTAGATGGCTTGATTATACATAGGTAAAAAATATCTTAAAAGCATTGTTTATGCTCATTAATCAGAACATTAAATAGGAATGCTGGAGTCTCCCGAGCTAGAATCAGTTTTAAAGATGTATTAATAAAAAATGGAGGCAGCATTTCATGCAGCCTGTTTAGATCATTCAAAAAACCCAAAAAGTGCAAACAATCAAACTTATGGCCTTATGGCAGCTTGGTAAATCTTCAGACCCCAGATGTAATATGTGGCCTGCATTTTTATTTGCACATATTGGAAAGTGACTCTGCCAGCAGTCCCTGATTCATGCCTGTACCATTCCCTCCACGGTGCCACCAAGCAAGTGGCACATCACTAATATTTCTGTTCTTGCCCCTGGGGAAAATTTGAATCTTTAATTTTTGTGCAGGCTTTTCAGAGGAAGAAAAAACCCAAACAAAACACCATCAACCGAAACAACCTTCTCTTCTGTTCTGAATTATTGCAAAGAGATAAATTAAAAATTATTGAAATATGTCATTTAAACTATTCTAAGTACAGTATAGCCTACAAGTCACAGATTAACAGACTCACAAATTTGGCTGGGACTGCATTACATCGCTCTAGTTCTAACAGGAAAGAAGTAAATGGTATGAACAGCATAAAATATTTTTCATCAAAAACATTTTAAAGAAAAATTAAAACTTTTTTTTTTTTTTAATCCCAACATTTTTGGATTTGTAATTGTTTGAAAGACAAAATGTGCTGACAGCTTTTGTGGAAATTTAATTTTGAGCAGAAAAACCAAAACCCAAATGACCCCTTTGAACTCCACCCATGATTTTGCTCAGGAAAAAGTCCACCACTTCTTCAGGTAAAACAAGGAAGCTCCACAAACCTTGGGAAAGCAGCAGCAATTGCTCCAACAGCTCCATCAGGTTGGGGACAGCCCCACAGCCAACTGACCCCCAGCACAGTCTGTGACAAATGAACTCTAAGCATTACTTCTTTTTTAAGATTTTATAGTGGAAAAGGGAATACTCAACAGGGTGGAGGAAGTAATCATAGAATAAGTAAGAGTAATGGGATGATTCAGGCATTGCCCCGTGCACGCTGTCCCCAACCACCTCTCAGTCCTCCTTTCGAACCTGCAGCTTCTTGTAACCACCCTTCTCCCTCTGCTGCCCAAAATCCAGCCCCAAAGAGCCCAGCTGCAGGGACAAATCACAGATGTGGCCATTGCTTGCCCAGTAGTACACACAGGGTAGATCCCCACAGCCACTCCCCTAATGGTACCTGCAAAGCAGGTTAGAGGAACTCTCGAGGTGGTAGGAAGCCAAATTTACCCAACATTTCACACGTAAACACTTCTTTATTACTGTTTTAGAGGCGCTGCCCTCAGACACACACAACAGGGGGTCTGT
Source organism: Agelaius tricolor (assembly GCF_023055355.1). Lineage (NCBI taxonomy): Eukaryota > Metazoa > Chordata > Aves > Passeriformes > Icteridae > Agelaius > Agelaius tricolor. Next base: position 8,585,542 of record NW_027269270.1, read on the forward strand.
TGTCATCGGGAACAAACCCCCTTTGATACACCCTACTAACTAGAGCAGATAATGAAAAAAATGCCTTTTAATTCCCTGTCCTTCTCCTTCTGAATGAGCTGTTAAAAGACCAAGAAAAACTGTTATAGCGATACCATAAAAAGAAGAAAGCCCAAAAAAAACAAAGAGCTCTCAGCTCCAGGCGTGTCCGAGGGGCTGGCAGGGAGAGACAGCGCCCACATGGGAAAGTTCTGTCACCCCATCTGAGATATCACTTAGTGGTGGCAGCTCTCCAGAGGCAGAACGGGTCCCACCTGTTTGCAATGTGTTTAGCTATTAATATTTATATAGTAGTTCAAGTGGGTATAAAAAAAAAAAAAGGATGAAATTCATCAAATTTTATGTCATCTCTTGGTGGTGTAAAATAAAAACCGTTGCAGCAGGGGAAGAGGGGAATGGCTTGTTTTCTTGCCTTTCTGCAGAGTGAAATGTCGTTGCTCTCAAAATGTCTCAGTGCAGAGCAGTTGGCAATCACCTCGGTGTGATCCACACCTTGACATCCAGGCTAAATACCATGGCCATGGCCTGGCCCCAGATCACAAGGCTTTGAATAGCACCACATAAATAACACATATATCAGCTCTGTGGCTTGACTTACAACATCGAAAAAAAAAGGCAAAAAAGATTCACATTGATGTGGAAATACTTTTCTTAAGCTTCATTTACTGTGCAGAAAAAAAAAAAAAAAGCCCACCAAAACATTTAATCTTTCATTTTTCTAAGAATTCATGGATTGCTGTGAAAATGAGCTCTAAGGGAAGGCCATCAACCTATGCCAAGGTGAAGAAACATCCAAGGGAACGTTTCTTAACTACGAAAACACAGGTATTCCAGACAAAATTCTGGCACTAAGTCCTTTTGGACTTGTTCTGCTCTCTATAAAATACTTCAACATTCATTGGAACAAGAGAGGGGAGAATGACTGACCACCCAGTAATAACTTTGCCATCATCCCTGATCTGTATTTGAGCTGAAAGTAAATATTATATGTATTAAGAGGCTACTTTCAGCATGGGAAACATGGAAACATCCACTCTATGTGCCCCATACCACTGAGCATGGATTCCTTTCCAGGCAAGGAAGACTAAGGATGCTGCTCCAATAATTTGTCTTGCACATCTAACATTAATCTGCCTGACGTAATTAAGATTTAAGCTATTGAAGATATAAAGGTTTTAATAGACAAAAAAATAAAATTCATTCATTCCAAAGTGAACACCTGTCTTTGGGCAGTAGCCCAAGTATTCACATTTTCTTTGCATAAATGGGAAGGTTGCCTCTGCCTGAGAGGTGTGTCCTAAACAAGGAGAAGACAAGAGAGTTAGGCATCCCAACTAGGTTTTCTGTTCAGTCTTGGGAACACCATCAAAATACTTTGGCTGAGGGAGCTTGGAAAATCACAGGATGGGTGACAGGGGTGGGGCTGCTCTCCTTTCCCCGGGTATTTCTTATGCACCCAGTACAGAATTAGGAGAAGAGTTTCTTTCTCCTTGTCCGCACTCATCTGTAGCCTCCTTTAAGCTGATCTAATTCCCACACCACTCTCACCTACACAGAGAATTGCACCCAATTAAAGGACCTGGGTAGGAAAGCTGAGCTCCGTGGAGATCACAACCCCAGGCAGTGCCTCAGCCCACGCCTGCAGCGGGGCTGTGTGTAAGCACTGGAGCTTAGTGTGTGGCACAAACAGGACTCAAATCAGCCACTGTTACACCTCTCTCTTCCCTCTCACTCACACATGCACAAAACCCAAACCCACACAGCCTCTTTTGCACGATATTGCACAGTCCAGAGGGGGAAAATAAGCTGAAGAAACATTAGCAAGAAGGAAATTATAAATCAGAATGACACACAGCAATTGTAAAATGTTTAGCTGTAGCCATGCCTGGAAACCTTCTGAAGGCAAGTTAAACTAGCATGTGTTTTGCTCACCTACTTCAGCAACCAATAAGCTATATGTTTAAAAGTCACCACAAGCCCTTAATCACGACATTTAACTCAATTGCCTCTAGCATGTACTGCTAGTTTCCATTTAATCTTAATCCAAGCTCTCCAAGAACTTTCATTCCCATCAGCCTAATCAAAGTCTCGTTATTTGCTATCATCAATTTTCAGCATTAGATTTCATGAAATCTCTACACTCCTGTAGTAAATTCATTTTAATGAGCACTTGTCTCTGCCACGCAGACTCATTGTATTGCAGGCATTTTGAAACCTGAGTACCTTCCTTTCAGAAATAAAAACAAACAAAATTTAACTTTCTCACTCCTATCCTTAGTAGCATTTTTAGCTGGTAAGTATGTCTGGATAAGATGCAGGTGACTGAAAGACTCATCTCTTCAGGCTTTTGACTTAACCGAAGAGTATAAAAAACAAGAAGAGTCACAGAAAGTCTATTTTCTTTTAATGCTCCTACCCAGAATTTGGGGGTCTGTGGCAGCACAGCACTATTACTTGATTTTAGTTACACTGATTCTTCTTAACAATTTTGTGTCACCAATAAAAATGATCTCTAGGTAGTCTTCAGCAAAAGTTTCCTGTAAAGAAATATGCAAGTTTAAAGAAGGCAGCCCCATGAAAGCACAGATTCCAGTTGTTCTGCATTTCAGACACTCTGTGTACAAACTGCAACCTACTCAGATGGAGGAAGGGGTTGGCTTGCTCCCCTACAAATGCACCTTGGATGATTTCCTGAGGACAAAGGTCTGCAGCAGACCAAGACAGACACCATCACTCCTCCTTCCAATGCATGGAGCCAAGTGGCACATCTAAAAGGAAAATGTGAGCCTGAGGAAGCCTCCAAACTGTAGGGAAGGCAGCAGGCAGTCTCATTCTTTTCTCCTTCCTACATGCACTCAAGACCGGGGAAAAAAAATATTTTTCTTTGGCTTTGACCCTAAAGGGGAAAAATATGCCTAGTTTTGTCATCTACGTGTTGTAATTAATAGCCTTTTGTATCTTCAGGTTTCAGTTTTTATTTCCCAGTATCCCTTGCATTTTGACTTTGGATCAAATCTAGAGAAAGAGGACCCACTTCTGCTAAATGGATGACAAAATTCCTCTCTGGATCTGTCGGGACAACTTGACTGAGAACAAGCTGTTGCTACTGGCCCATCAAGAGCTGAGTGCCACTTTGATTTACCCCAGCTCTAAAGTACAAATCCCCAGGTGAAACAAATGCAGACGAAGATTTCACATGCCTCCTCATTTAGTCTTAGCTTGTTACTTGTCCCTGTCAGAGAGATCAAGGAGACTGACTGCTGTTGACATGTTTATCAGAGAAAAGGAAAATCTTTACCTCCACAGGCAGCTCTCATGCTTTATGAGACACTTTTATACACATGTGAAATAATTCTTCATGAGATAAAAGAGAAAGAAGTCATGGTCAGCATGGTATAGAGAACAGACATAAGGAAAGCTGACTTATGTATGTATGAGACATATTTTTAATGCTTATGCTAATTTTCAGTTAAAATATTCTTCTCCATTCCAAAGAAATAGAATTGGGTAGGAAACAACCTCAGTAAGGCTCATCAGATTAAAATCACTATTACCTTATCCCTAACTCACCCTAAATTCAAGGAAGGTCAGGTCTGAATGTGGATTCAATTTATTACTTAAAAAAAAAGCCCTCTGAGCTATTCATATCAGAGAAATTAGAAAAAGAATATATTCAAAGAGGAGATCAAAGACACAAGACTGCAAAAGTGAAACTGTCGGTCTAATCAAGGTCCATCTAGGTTGTCAGTTAATTTCTCAAAGGAACTGGTAGTGGATACCAAGCCACATTAGTACCATTTCTGCTTAAAGAATATGAGAAATCTTCAGAGTGAACAAAAATAGGATTCAATTTGTATCCCTGCCTGGCCACTGAGACACCGTCAATTCTAACTCATGCCAGCAAAATGCCAAATCAGCCTCAAATTTGTTGCAATATTTTCTTTTTCCAAACTAATCACAGTCCTAGGGAATCAAGAAATCAGACACATGGAAGGAACTGTGTCTCCATTGCAACACTCCAACCAGAGCACAGCATGCACATCTGATATTTGGACAGAAAAGCCCAGGTGCTTCCCCAGTTGTCAACCATTCTGCTACCTTCCAAAAGCGTCCCACCAGCACAGACTGCCTCCTCCCACTTCTCTCAGAGGATACACACAGGAGCAGGGCCAAGGCCAGGGAGCAGGATCATGAGTTTGGAAAATCTCTGCTCCTGCCCTCTGCCTCATCAGCTCTCAGAGATAAAGGCACCTGTAACCTCAGTAAGACAGGGATGCTGCCTATTCTGGGCTGATGGATTCACTTCTGCAGCCATGCCAGCAAACACTCAGAACCCTTTTTCCTTGCCACCTGTGTCTGCTCTGTGGTGCACAAGAGACACCATTAAACAGCCACATATACTACCATTTTAACATGTTTAAATCAATTCCACCTCCATTCAGATAAGTGTTGAAACCCCCGTGTGGCTGGCAATTCCTAGAAGAGGACAGATCTTTTCCAAAAGCTAGGCTGAACTTAAAGTAGATACAAAATAATACTAAAGATTTTCTTTCTCTCTCTCCCTCATCACAGCCCTAAGATTAGCATAAAAATGTGCTATCCTAACTAAGCAGTCTGTTAACTGATAAGCTATCAAAAAATCATCTGTTATTTTTATAGCTCAAAGGCAGATGCCATTCCAAGAACCAGAGTTGATTGAGTAGGATTTTTAGTGCTTCGTAGATTTATCATTGTAAACTTGAGGTATTTTAAAACAGAATGATTCAAGTCTTGAAATATTACCTCCAGAACAATCAAGCATTAGGATTTTTGCTGGTCTTAAGTTTTATCTGGGATGAAATAATTTAATCTCACATCATAAAGAATTTGAGTAGTGTCTTAATGCATGCACTAAAAAAAATCTTTTCTGCATTACGGTCCAAACCGATGTAATTACTCAAAAGCATGGATGTCAAAGCTTCCCAGCTCCTCCTGCAGGGCCCCCTTCTGCACATTCTGTTCATATCCCCCTCCTCTGGAGCATATTTGGTGAGGACCTCAGACAGTCAGTTGCAGTCAGGCTTAGTGTATCAGGTTTAAGGGTTTAATTGCCTTGGCACTGATGTGCTGCCCTGCCAATATCTGCCCGATGATCCTGCTGTGTGCTGTACGGAGCTTTTATTGCAAAGCTGAAGCACACAGGCCGCTGCAGGAAAGGCAAGGCACAACCAACATGGGCGGTGCACAAAGTAAATCAAGTATGCTGATATTTTCAATAGTAGGGAGGATGGAACGAGGCCAACGTGCAGCTCATAGGAAGAGAGAGGAAAATGTGGACCAACGCTAACCTCGCCTCACGTGTGATGTGGCCACTCTATCAGGAAAGTATGTATCACTGTGGAGAAGCAGTCAGCAATGCCAGAGGATTGGAAAGCTCCAGTGAAGGAGCTTCTCCTTTTGTAATGAGAGACAGGTGCCAATGGGAATCAAGTCTGCAACCAGTTATTGAGATTAATACTAAACTTTTGTGAGTTCTACAGTCATCAAGGCATGGGCAGACTGGCTTTGTAGGGCAGCTCTTCCACATTTTATACCAGTCAAAACAATTAGACATACCTCCAAGCTGATGTCCTCAGAGAAAGAGGCATGACGTTACCCCCAAAAGAGAAATAACAGGAGTGTCAAAACATCCATATCACCCATTTTCAGAGGAACTTGCCTCTGAAATATTTCCGTGCTTACACCAGCATGAGCTTGCATAGTTGGCTGGGATGAACTTCCTTTTTCACCAGTTTTTACTCAGTTCAGGATTTCCTGCATAAGAAAATAAATCACTGCAGTCTGAAAACCAACCAATTTTTTTTCTTGAGCAAGAAATGCTCAACCAGTTGAAAGAGATAGCAAAGAGCCACTAAGATACAGCCTGACAGAGCAAGAATACTTTGTGTGCATTGGTTCCATGTGGCTGACATTTCAAAATGCCTCGTAATTGCTCTTATCACCAGTTAATCCCAGCGCAGGATCTCTGGCACTGATGCTCTGCATAGTGACACAAATGCATGTGGCTGGAATACACTGCTGGGATATCTCTGCAAGTTTCCTGAAGAATTCCTGGTTCCACATGCTCCTGACTCCTCCTGCAGGCAATTGAGCTCCTCATTACACAGCAAATATGCACCTTTCCCAAAGCACATTATACCTCACTCCATCACTCCCTTCAGGGACAGAAGGCCCAGCAAAAAGACTTAACCAGTCCTAATTTATCTCCCTGAGTCTATGGGGCATCCAAACTGCAGTACCTTCCCGCAGCTGACGTGCTGCCCCTGCACATGTTATCCCACGGGGATCCTGCTTTTGGCAGACAGCAGGGAAGCACAGTAGGTGGCTTTTCCAACTGACTGCTGCACAAAGTGCTGAGGTTTCAGGTGCCTTGCCTCCTTCTCCCCCACACAGTGGGGGTCCATGTGTACTTGAGGAATATCCATAGCTTTGGAAAGAGGAATAAACACCATGCTAGTCATTTTTGTTCCCAGGAAAAGATGCATTTCATCATGCAGAATTCCTGACTGCCTTTTGTTGCAGGCATAAGCTCACCCTGTCCTCGTTCCAGCCCATCCAGAAGTTGTGCTGCTGTGGCCACTACAGAGTTCAGGCCCATTTTGTATGTCCAGAAGTGGGACAGGCAGCCCAGACCACAGGGCTCCCCAGGACCTGGCAAGCAGGGATAGGATGCTGAGCACTCCACTGCAACATCCCAACTGGCATCAGGGTGGCCTGGGGAGATAACCCAAAGGGGAAGGAGGCTCACACTAACCTCACCCTCTGGTAAATAATAGAAAAGCCTGACTACTTTTTGGGTTTTCCAGACCTCATACTTAGCAAAATATAAAAAAAAATAAATCAAAACTACAAACCATCTCCCTCCTCCAAGCTAATAAAAATATTCACCTGCTTGTCCAAACAGCAAAGACAAAGTTCTCCATGTAGTGGCAAAAGTCTCCTGAATGTATGATCCTCTGCTAACCCTCTGCCACTGCTGGAAATGGCTGCAAGGTTTCAGTCTCTTCCAGGAGCATGTTAGATGAATTAGTTTGGGAAATGGCACCACATACTTTGATATGTGCTACCAAAGCTCTGAGTGAGCTATGGTGCCATCCTGGGGATTCATATGCCTCAATTAAATGAATTTTTTAAACCAAGCACAGCAAAACACTGGAGCAGGTTAAAAGCTGCTGTGTCAAAGCTGAAAAAAGCATTAATGGTCCAAGGGTAGCTCATCTTGTACATGAATTTGCCCCATCAGTTTTTAGCAGCTACTTCCCTAATAGACCTCAGATTTTTGCCAGCTATCTTCCAACAACATGGGCAGAGATGTTTTTCTTGCCCAAAATAGTTAAGTCATCAAACAGCTCTGTACTTACAAGGCCAACCTTTCCTAACCTTTCTGGCTAGACCAACTCCTGTTACATTAACCTCTGACCTCATGTCTCCTTAATAGCAATATTCCTGGGCACTGTGATTTCCCTCCCACTGTGTTGGCTCAGGAATATATTTACTATCTTGGCTTCAGAATTTATTTTTCAACAGAAGTGGCAGGGACCACCCTATTCCACCCCCTCCTCATGCAGTACAAGTGAAGTAATTCTCAAGATATTATTTTACCCGAACAAATGTGCTTCAGAGTCTCCTTAGCTTTGTACGAAGCCCTGACTTCCTACCAAAATCAAACAGGGACCTGGTCAGATTTGAGATGGATATAAACAAGAAATGGGAGCCCATAATTGGTGATGGAAATCAGATAAGCCCCTTTTAAATAAAACCATTGATAGAGCAATGGGAACTCAAATTACCTTTGATTAAGTCTCTTAAGAAAATAAAGTGAGGGGGAGGGAAAAGAGGGGTCTGACTTAGTAAAAATACCCCTGTGGAGAAAATCATTGGGACAGGAGTGGGAAGGAGATGGGTGTAGCTTGTCAAATTTCCAGGCTGGATGCAGCAGGAATGGAGCCAAGGAGAAATTCCTCACCCACCATAAGCCTTGTCAATGCTTGTGACAGGGGCTCCCACTAAAAGAGCCATGATAAGCATTTCATCTCCAATGTCCTTGTTATTCAGGCTCTGTAGACAGAGACTGTGCAGAGGTTATGCACAGAAACTCAGCTGAAATCAGATGGGGACACACAATACCAGCTTTCTACAGGCTTTTCTAACTAGGGGGTTTATCTCATTGCTTCCACATTTAAGTAAACCAAATTATTTCAAAACAGGACCATGAGGACTGAGGAACTTGCTTGATGACCCCAGGGTGAATCACCTATGGATTTGGTTGTAAGCCTGCCTGGTGCACCTCTAAACAGGAGAAAAAAATCATTTTGTCTGGAGATCTGGCTGACCTCCTCAGTTAATCTGATTTTCTCACCATTTAATTATAGTTAACTGTAGTGCTGAGGGACTTGTAGATACTTTGTCCAATTGGGAATGAAATTAAATTTTTGGATGTATATCAGGCAAGATAAAAAATAACTTCCACAGTGAAACTGAAATAAGGAAAAAGAAGAAACTTCCTTTGTACAACGTATTATTTTTCAGTGGCTCTTTTTCCATTTCTGTGACGTCCTCCCTCTTCCTGCCTTCTCCCCACCCTGAGAGGGCTTTTTATAGACTTGTAAAAGCTTCTCCTGGTTCAAAAACTAGCCTCAAGCTCAAAATGTAAGTATATTCCAGAGGAGGACAAGGGTGGACAAGGCAGGTTTACCAGGTCTCCCAAGAAGTGAGCTGATGCTGAGCCCTGGTCACAGCCCTGTCAGGGAGCTGCAGCCTGCTCAGGACCTCACCCAGGACCTCACACCAGCAAAAGGGCATGGGCTCACTCCTTACAAATCCATTCCCAGAAGCTGTTCCAGAGCTCTGCTAATGCTGAGCCTGCAGCAGCCATGAGGCAGCTACCACGCATTGCTCCACTCCCCACTGGACTGGGAAGGGTGTCAAAAAAGGGTTGGTGTTTTACCTGCTGCCACTCAGAACACACCTGAAGCTCCCACCAGACTGAGCTGTGTATGTGAGGCTATGTGTTTTCAGTGGTGTTATGTGCTGCTCCTCCTAACAGCATGAAGGGAGAGCAGCACACCCAAGGAGCCAGCTCCTGCCCTGCACCACAGGGAAGCAGCACTCCTGGGAGAAGGGAAGGGCTGAGCATGAGCACAGGGCAAGAGCAGTGGCCGCCCTGGGCAGTGCTAGGAGGAAAAGGCAGAGAAATGCTGGGCTTGGGTTTATTTTAATTTAGGGACACAAAGCAGCACTGAGTCTTTCTTGAGCTAAGGACCTTATAGTCATGTGCAGACAGCCAGGCTGTCCCTGGAGATTCCTGGGGCACCTGGCCACCCAAGGGAAAGCCACAGCAAGGGGCTGCCCATGTCTGCCCCCTGAGCCCAGGCAGCCTCAGCCAGGAAGCACAGCACACCGGCACAATTAAGGGCACACACGCTGCGGTAGATGTCAAAAGCTGGATTTCACACAGCACGCCTGGCTCTGAACACGATCCAAAGCCATGTCCTCGATGCAACCGTGCTGAAGTCAAGGTCATCCCCCAGCCTGTCACCAAGGCACCTCAGCCCTAAGCACAGGCCAGCCTGCTCCTGCTCTCCGAGCTTTGGATCAGGCAGCTCAGGACAGGCACAATTACCGCGCTACTGTAAGTAATACCTTCGGCTTAATTACAGACCAAACCCCTATTTGCGGGTCAGCACTCTGTCAGGATAAATAAGCATTTTCACACAGTATTACATTTCTCTATTTCTTTTGGCTGATAATATTGGATACTGCCCAAGTCTGTCCCTAATGACCACAATAATCGTTCTTATCTGGACTCTAATCAGTGTCATATGCAACCTTATCACGCACACCTCTTTGTAAACATGCAGTGTTTAAACAAGTGTAAGGTCATAAGGAACTCTAATATTTTAAGCTAGTTTGTGATACACAAACTACTCATTTTTTGAAGAATGTTTAAAGTTAAAACTTCTGATTCTGGAAAATTGAGTATTTGGGGGCTATTGGACTGAAATGCAGCTGCACACTAAACTGATCTTTATAGTGACGGATGGGTCCCTCTATGCAGATAAAATCCAAATTTAAAATATTTATTTTAATTGTTATTGTCTTTGTGCTCAAGGACTGATTGTGGGAAAAATGCCACTCTCTGACCGTAAAAATAAAAAGAAAATACAATAAAGCAGTAATTGGTCAATGATGATTGAACTAACGACTTTACGGTGCCAGTCAAACACATATAATAATTGCTCTTTGGACTCTTTATGAAGGTACACTACTATTTCATAAGACTAATCCAGCATTATAAATTCTTCATTTTATATCAGTCCACCATTATCACATAAGCATATATTACAGACAAATAGCATATATTATTAAACTTTCCTATTTAGACATGATAAAAATGAAGGGTTATCTCCAGCAAAATCAGATCAGATGCAATTTGTCACCAAGATGACAATTACTTGCCTTTGTTTAAAAATCTGCCTGACCAGGCTTTGGAAGTGTTGGGTGCTACGATCTGCCCTTCCTCCTGTGGCAGGAGGCAGGGAGCTCGCATCAAGTTCCAAGGACTTGCAGAGATGAGCAGAGGAGGAAGGGAGAGAGCTCACCTGTGCCCCTGCCCAGCCTCCTGCCAGCACAAAAGGTAAATTCATCCCTAGCCAGCTTCCCAGTCTGTGGATGTGGGCCCAACCAGGGCTCAGCCACCTCAGCTGCTCTGGGTGTGATGTGTAAATCCTCCCCTTTTGCTGAGGCAGCCATGCTCTAGAACCTGGAAACCTGGAACTGCTCTCACATCAGCCAGCACTCCAGAGAGGCAAGCAAGTGGGAGCACCTGGAGATAGCCAAGGGCTTTGGGGTCCAAGTTTCCTTGATCCAGCTGCGACATGCTGCTATAGCAGATTACTCAGCTCTCTGACTTCTTCCACTCCAAGAAGGAGCAGAGGGAGCTTTGTGAGACAAACACCAGGGAGCATTTCCAGGTACCACGACCTGTTGGTGTCGTAGTTGTGCCAGACGGGGCCCGCCAAGATCAGGGCTTGCCTGTGCTGCCACTCGGGTGGGTCCCCACCCTTAAGCATTACCAGCAAACAGACATGGAGCAGAGAAAGGAGAGCACCAAATCTCTTACTGTCTGTACAGGGAGCCAGTGCAGCTGAGGAAAGGCAACAGGCTGCTGAGCTCCTTTTGTTGCAGGAGGGGAAAGGAGCCACTCTTTTCCCTCAACATCCCCTTAAAGGCTTACAGACAGGCCATGAATTCCTTGGGTTGTTAAGTGCTCCCCTATCACATATTTTACTTTTTAATTTTCTTTTTCTTAAATATAGACTTGGAAGTGTATCAGGAGAAGACTGCAATTTAATTTGCAACATTAGGATAAGCTCCTCTGACCATTCTCTGGAATTATCAGGGAGCCCTTGCTCCCTCTCCCAGTTCTGCTCTGTGGGATGTGCTGAAGGAACTGGTGTCCCAGTCCAGCAAAATCGCACTGTGTCTTTTCCCTGTATGGTCAATTTTGAAACTTCACAATGTCTGTCAAGCATGCTAATAAAGTTCTCAGTGTTTGTCTACTAACCACCACCACAAAGGAAGGCATTTGCTCTGCACAGCAGTATTCAGTCCTTGCTAGCAAGCAGGGGCCATCTCTGCCCTCCAACTCAACAGCCCTTTTGGCCCCTGATGGCAATGTCTGGCTGAAGCAGAGTGCCACAGGCTGTGATTCTGCCAAAAGTTCTGTGCAGTACCACAGGCTAATATTAGTGTGACCCTTGGCATTTTGGCATTATCGAGAAAACAATGCCAGCTCCCCAGCACAGACTCTGCTATGGTGAGGAGCCACAGCACACACAAACACTTGGAGGTTGGAGACAAGCAGGCCTTGAATGAGAGGTGTACAGGAACCCAGGCAGGGGTTCCATGCAAGAGAGCATACCCTTGTATGCTCCAAATTATGCTCAAAGATTAACAAGAATTATCAGATAGAGATAAAACAGATGACAGACATATAACGTACTTGTATGTCAGTGAAATCTCTACAGGACCAAATTACACCATACACTTTGCATATCCACTAAAAATACATAAGGGAAGAAATTAATGGAATTCTTTGGGTCATGAGCAAAGTACTGAAACAGTATTACTCCATCACATGCTGTTAACCAGCACTGGCAATGTAGGGCTTACAGCCCAGGTTGCAATCACAATTCCAGTGGAAGAGATGAAGATAAAAGCCGAAAAATCAAGGAAGAACCAGCAGTATAAGGAAGCTGAAATAGGAATTTTCACATCACTGCATGCTAGGCAGGAAGGATCCCCCACTGTAGGATACTGCATGGGGGCATGCTTCCTCATTTGCCACAGCCTGGGAGTCAGGGAAGCCAAGGTTGTAGGAAGGGAAGATCACACAGGTCCTGAGTGCTCTGGAGGATGGGTGTCCACAACGTGCTTCTGCAGGGCACACGGCACTGCTATTTTGTGCAGTTGTGCTGGCTTGGGGCAGGGGCAGGACAGCTGGCACACGCACAGGCTGTACCCCACAGAGCCATGCCAGGGAGATGGAAGTGAGTCTGTAATTAAGCTTTTGTCCACTATATGTTACCTTGAAGAATGCACAAGATCACCAAGTGAAAAATATCTCAGCCATGGAGCTCTGAAATTACAGATTTTGGCATTCCTCTATATCAGAGACTTGTCTATGTACATTATCCAAATGAGATCTGGGTACATGTAAAACCACTAGAGTCAGCCCAGACTGTAGAAGACAAAGCCTTACAGACTTGAAGCATACTTTAATGACAACATTAGAAGTTACAGCTTTGGCTTCTGGGTCACAGCACAAAGTTCTTCACACCTGACCTTGACCTGCAGCTTCTCTCAGAGGAGAGAGGTTTGTAAACTTCAGCCTCTCCAAGACCAAAAAGAACTGCCCACTAGGAATTTTGAAATAGTAATTTCATCCCAAACTGCCATCAGACAACAATGCTATTTCAACACAGTGGATGTGGGCTGGGGCAGCACCCAGGAAGGCACTGCAGCCTTTAACCATGCTGTGCCCACCACACAGCCCAGCAGCTCCAGGCAGGGGGATGGTTAGGGGCTGCCAACTGGCATTTTAAATAGTGAACACTTACTGTTACTGATCAAAATTTATATTTGCTCTGTGCAGACAGCAGTCTCAAGCATCAAAGCTTCTGTTTCAACACTGTGCCAAAAGCCATAAAGTTTAAGGCTCGACCAAGCATTGATTCAGCACTAAAGCAGAAGCCTGGACTCTAGAGACTACTGAATAGCTGGATTAAATAAACACTTTAAAATACCTCTAGCACTGCTAATAAAACCTGTGACTAAAGAAATGCATAGATGGACCTTTGTTTGCTGAGTAGAGCTTTTATTTCATATTTAATAACTATATTCACAATGGTATTTTTTTTTCTAAAATAACTATAAAAATAAAACCTTCCCAGTGAGATCCAGGTACTAAATACAGGTATTTTAAGACAGAGGTAAAATTATTTCTATTTGATGTTTGTTAACAGGGTTCAAAGGTCCTGTGAACATTTCCTGTCTTTTTTACAGAGAAGAAAGACTAAGATCAGAGGCAGTGAAAGAGCTGAGACAGGGACTTGAATATGAGTTACAGCAGCATCTGTGGTAGCAAGCATGGCTTCAGCTTTTCAAATCCAGACATATTTCCCATGACAAATTCATCTGAGCTTCCTATCAGGCAGATATGAGCTGTGTTGCAGTGCCATACCTGCCCCAGGGCATGTAGGGCACACGGCCTCTGCCTGCTCCTTACCTAAGCATAGCCCAATCACCAATACACCTCCACAAAGAGAAGGACCAGACACAGAGCTGGAAATGCCCTCAACTTCATCCATGGTTTACCTGTACCCTCTGTTTCTCTTAAACCTGCTATCCTGGAGCCATGTGATTCCCTGGAAATAAAAATTAGTTAATGGATAGCATTTAAAGCTCTACTGGGAGTAAAAGTGTAGCAGGGAAGGCAGTGTGTGTTCTTGCAGACTTACAGTGAGGTTTAAAAATTTTCCTTGAAATCTCATCATTGTACATGCGGGATTGTGCAGATGACAGAGGACTATGAAGACCCTTGCAAGGTCCCAGTGCTAGGATCAGGGCAATATAGGCAGCACCCAGGGAAGCTCCCCTGAGAGGGCAGCTTGGATGGAGAGGGGGCGGGCAGCTGTACACTGCACTGCTTGGGATCGTCTGGCTGAGTAGCACAGTCTAGTCCATCTGGAAGAAATAACTAATTATACCCCACCTCTATTTATGTCTAATTTTAACAGCAAATTTCCTAGGATATAAAACATGATCTGTTGCCAGTCAGACTCAGTGCTAGCAAATGTCAATGAGTACTGTGTTGCCCTAATGCTAAATGGTTTTGAACGTCTCCATTCAGTGCTTTGGATTTAAAGAACAAATCAAATAATATATTCTTGACTAGGCCATTTTACAAAGATAGGCATATTTTGAAATCTTTCTGGGGAAAGATTTCCCCCCAAATATCTGATTAAAACAAGTTATAGTCTAACTAGAGTGAAAACCAAGTGTGAGGCTAGGCCGCAGAGAAGCTCTCATAGCTCCAGCACAGAAAAGAAAGATAACAGTCAAACGGAGCTACCAAAAAACCCTAACAAAGTTTCTTTTTAAAGTTGCTTTACCTAATAAACTAACTGACTGGACCTTTCATCTCACAATATTTATTCATTGACAAAAACCAATTGGTGTTGCTCAGTTATTATTCCTTACAGATTCTCTTAATTGTCCTGCAAGTGCCAACTTGGGAGGTATATAATTTTTGTTATCTGTGATAGCGTAATGGGGCTGAGAGCTGACAGAATCTACCTACAATATTTCCACTCCATCACTAACTTTTCTCCCCTAATGTCTTCATTATGATAAACTGATTTAAATTCTTTCATACTTTCTTTTATCATTGGATTGGACAATTTATAAGGCTTAAACAAGAGATCAGCAAAGAAATTTAATGGAAAGCATGCCAGAGGCAAATACAAGTAAGGCCACAAAGATGGAGTATAGTTAAAAAATGCTGGCTACTCCTGCCCCCATTAGTAAACAACTGGGTTACTTACAGCCCAGACATGCTGCAAGTTGGGGAGGTGCTGCACTGAATGCCCTGAGAAGATAAATTACAGTAATCAAGTCTCGTGGTCAAGAAGTCCAAGGCTGCTCCTCGTAGTTCCCTGTGGGATACAGAAGGACTCACCACAGCCTACGCAAATGTCACCAAAAAATCCCCAACAAAACGTCAAAACACACCCAAGTGTGTGATACCCAAGGGTATCACATCAGCACACAGCAAATTTCCAGAGAAAATGTGAGATGAAAAGACTAGTTAGAGTTGCCAGATCAATGAACTATCTCTGTGCTCCCCTTCTCACTAGGACATGGAACTGTGGAAGGAGTAGAACTGTGGGATAAGTTCTACAATACTCCTACCCCATGCAGAATTCCCTTGGCTGAAGACAAATATGCTCCAACATCTCTTGCAGCTTCAATCTTCTAGAGTACCTTTATATATTGCCCACAGTTTAAAAAATACTGATGTAGAATAGTCTAGAGTCACAAAATCTATCTTCTGCTTCTAGGTGACCGATCTAGCTTCACACATACTATGAACACAGGGACTTGTGTGACTTTCTCCTAAGTGCTGCCTACATTTAATGGCACACGTGGTACCCTGAGGCCCCTTATCCTCTAAACATCAGGAGCCAGAGCTGGAGGCAGCTACTCATAAGTACAGCCCTTGGTAGTGAGGGCTGCTGTATGGCTAAAGAAGGCACCTGGCTGCCTTGTATAAAAGTAAGAGGCCCTTTCCAGGATGAAATCCCTACACTAGGGAATTCCTGGTACCTAGGCAGACTTCAGGTAGCAGAACAACATGGCTTTGGTCAAGCAAATGAGGAAACATATTTTAAAAGAGAAGGCTTGGGGTCAGCCCATAGTAAAAACCCCTGTTCCTACATTAAAACTTAGAGATAATTTGTGGCAGAAATTATCCCAAAGAGGACATTTACTCCTACTCCAGTGTATCTCTGCTTTATCTCCCTCAGGTGGTATGTAAGGCTTCTCCTAATACACCTTTTAAATCCCACAAGCCTGAGTTTCTCACTGCTGAAGACTAACAGTAAAAGCATTCATGTTCTCCAGATGTACTTTGCTGTTTCTGCAAAGCTCTAAGATGCTTGTCACAGAGATGTTTCTGCTTGTCACTCATAACAGAAAATCCTGACAGAGAACAGCTTCCTTTGTGTCTACAAGAGCAGTACAGCTGCATGAAGAAACACACGGATAAAGCTGTGCAAGAAAAGGGAACTACATAGAGAGTGAAGCTAATACTCCATGATAACTGCTGCAGCTTGGACCACACAAGGCCAACAAACATGCATAGGAGCCCTGAAAATAACAAAGATCAAAATTAGCCCACTGGGGCATGTGGTTGGCTATGCTGTCTGTTTAAATAAGCTTAAATTTTAAAATCCAGTTAAAGGAGGCACCTTCTCCCATTGTTTAAAAGCATTTCATGAAAAGGAAATGTCATTAATTTCTCAGGCCCTGGAATCTAGAACACAAGCATGCAGCACCTCAAAAAGAAAATCAGGGAGTTTGCTTCTCTGCCCAAGCCTCTCCAGCTCCATGCCCAAGCTCACAGCAGCCACATCCCTGTGCAGACACAGATCTGTGCAGAAGTCATGCTTTATATAAGAAGACAGCAAACATCTGAAAATGTTTTCTGATAAACTTTTTCTCATTTGGCTGTTGTACAACTACCACATATTTTCATGGCTGAGCTGCTCTGTATCTCTCTAACTTGGGTTTTATTACTGTAGAAATATCTGGGTGTTGTATTTAGTCAGTGAATCATTTGAGAGCTCTGTTCTTCTGACTGGAGGACTGGTATTATTAAACCAAATTTTCTCTTGTCCTACAAAACTGCCCTATAGGTCTAACACATTTGGGTATCTTTAAATTTGGTGAGACCATCTCCCTGCACAAGGATCAAGCACCTCTGTGCTTCAGGGACTTCTGCTCACTCCAGAGGTGCAGTGAGGTCAATGGCACTTCACCCAGTTCCTGACCTCTCCTTTTGCTCCTGTCCCCCTCTCCCTTTCCCACCATCCACCTCCACAGTAGACGCCCCACCAGAGCACCTCACTGGTCCCTCATTTCCATTTCCTTTCCCATTTTGGGTTACACTCCACTGTTTTGAACAACCTGAGGGAAGCTCATTTACCTGCTCCTTGAGCCAGGGGTACAGTGCAGACAAGGCACCTTTCCCTGTTTGCCCCTGGAGGAGAGCCCAGAATTTAACACCTGCAGCATTCAAGTGCCTCTAGGAGATAATGCTGCCCTACAGCAAGAAGCAGGGGAAAACCAACATGAAAGGAGCTAACCTCTGTGGCAATAGGCTCTGGGTACTATCCTAGTGCCAAAGGCACCAGGAAGCTCTCAGCTCTCCCTGTACCAGGCTGCAGGCAGCACACACCTCATCTCCAAAGGTGGGAGATGACAGCAAAAGGAAGGGAAGGTGTCTGCACTCGCCTGGCTGTCTCCAGCACCCACCCCCAAAATACTTCAAAATCTATTCAGTTTCCATTGGCTTACTGAAACCCTCTAACACAACTTCCCAGAGCAGGGAGAAACAAGATTCTTTTTAAAATGGAAACGTCACAATACTTCTGACTTGCAAAAAAAGCCCAACCAAAAAAATTACCATCAGATATGTTTGTGCAGCGAGCTCATTCTTCCCTTTCTATAAAGCCACAAAAGATATAAAATATAGAACATCCAGGGACCACATGAAAAGAATGTCTGGATCTGTTAAAATATAAAGAAGGCCCTACCAGCCAAGGGCAAAAGTTTAGCAACAATAAAAGTGTCTTTAGGGTTTTGTTTTTTAAATGCATAGAGAGAGGAAAAGAGTTTGTGGTCATGTTTTCCAGCTTTATGTATATTTGTCTATCATTTTAATATAAACAGGGTGTATTTATAAAGCCTGAAGAAATGGGAAACAGATTCACTGGTTCCTAAATGCCAAGAAGTCTCTTCAAAGATGATAAGCAATTAAAGAGGAAAGTCAATCAAACTTTTATGACACTTCTGACCAAGGGTTTTATTTTTATTGCACAAAATCCAATGTGACAACAGATACATACAGTAGCTGCACCCACCCGTCCTTCTGTTGTGAGGCGCCTGCCAGCATTCCCAGTAAAATCCCACTTCTGAAAGGAAAACAATGCCTGAATTCACGGACCCTTTGACAGAAGAGTTCTCAGCACTTCTGAATATACTAATACACACAGGAAAGCACATATAGAAATGGATACACATGTCAATTGCCATATGCATCCACAAATACTGTCTTAGAGCAATTCTCCACACAGACCCTAAGGAAACAGGATCTGTTTTCTACAGCAAATACTCAGGGGAGTCCAGAAATCCTTCAGTAGCCCTGAAAAAATTAAGCAGAAATGGAATAAAGTAGGAAAACAGACAATGCAGCTGGTGCGTTATTTTGCACCAGCCCCAAATATTCAGCATTCATAGTGGTACAGACAATTTTATATTGACAAGGCAGAACTTCAGTTGTCAGGTTTTGACAGGCCATTTTGGTAGTGAAGAAGGTTTGGCTTTTTCCTGGGAGAGGGGGAAGGGGGAGAGGAATGAAGGTGCTAATTAAAGACATAGTGCATATTATGTGCCCATGGAAAGAAACTCAGAAAGTCTCATTAATGGCTCTTATGATAAAGGATATCCAAAAATGGTGACTAAAATACAATGCAATGGGCAGCACTGTGTATTTTACAGAAGAGGGATGCTGCATACTTCAATATGTAAGGTTCCTATCTAAAATAAGCAGTTATAGACATTTTGAATGTAATTAATGAACGATGTCTTTGAAGTTTGAGTTATAAGTCATTAAGTGATTGCAACCTATATATCAAGTATTCTGAAAACAAGAAGCAGGACAGGGCACAGGAAAATGAGTAAAAAGCTTTTTGAGACAAAAAACATCTTCTATTTTATTTACTTTGAAAAGAACCCCAACAAAATCTTGTGATAACTCAACTGGTACTGACCTGGAGACCAGGGACAGTCCCACTGTATCACCTGTAGATGTGGCACAAACACACCCTCCCTGTATTTATCCTTTACTTTGAGCATAGTTCTTTAGCTAGAAATCAGCTCAAGCACAGAAACCCAGCTACATACTGTAGCATGTAGGAAGCATAGGGGGAAAGTTAGGGAAAGGCTGTTTCAGCTGAACTACATCATTCTATACAAAGGGGAATGTTTCTGTATGACAAGGGGTGATTGTTAAAACATTCATTTTTGTGGTGTTTCTCATTACTGACAGAAACTAGATCAGAGAAGATCAGGAAACACTTGCTCAAGTGTTGTTACTCAAATGAGGCTCCAGAGACCTGGCAGCTGGACCATCCCACACCTTCCACTGGCTGAGCACCCCTTGTCCTGCCTGCTCCCACTGCACACAGGGACCACCACATCTTACTGCCTCTTGGCTTTGCAGGGAAAGCAAGATCTGAGTTTTCCAAACCTTTAAAAAAAAACCATTTAAATGGGTCTGTTCTAAAGTACTCAAAATGGCTTGGTTCACTGTGCAGTTATTTTTTTCTCACCTCCTTCAGCTTGCTAGCTCTTGAAGAGTTACCTGCCAGAATGCAAAAATTCTTTGCTTTTTCCTTCCTCACTTGGGGTGAGCATTCTTGAGAGACTGAAGTATTAACATTTTGTTCAATTTTGGCATAGACGTTCTGAGCTCCATTTATCCAACAGATGAAATTCATCCTGGTGTAAATCCAGAGTAAATCCCAAGCAACTCTAGCAAATCACTGAAATTACTCCAAAATTATACAACATGTAGGATTTGACCTTGAAAGTGCAACAGGCTTTCCTTCCAGACAAGCTAAGCCCCAGTCCCTCCTCATCCCATCAGACCAGCCACCTGTGCCCTACCCAAACAAACCCTGCAACCCACAGGCAGCAAAGCCACAGTTTGCTAGAGATGAGCATGGAAAAAGGGCAACAAACAATTAGAGCTGAGGAACATGGAGCAGGGGATATCTTTTGTTGTGCTGGTTTTATTGTAAGCTACAAGTGATTTGTTTATGGGGTTTTTTTTCATGCAAGCTCACACATCCCACTGCCTTACAAGGGACATGTTCATGTGCATTTGTGGACTGAAGAGCCCCTGGGAATAGTCAAGTTATCCAATAGCTCCTGTCCCATAGAACTGTTCAAGCCAGAGCATTTCTACTCCCTCCCTTGGTGCTTGGTTTGATTCAGGAAGGCAGACTAAGTTAAATATATTGTGACGTGACATCAGCAACGAACTGATAAAGCAGACTGTCTTTCCTCTTAAACACCAGGAGACTGCTCAACATTAGTCAAGCAGAATTAATAATTCACATTGAATAATCTGGAAAATTAGATCTCCTTCTGACTATGCCTGCAAGCAGCTTACAATTTGGTTTTATTCATTATTCTTGGAAACATCTATGAATAATTTTTGGTCCACTTGAATTTCTGTGGGAAGCTAATTCAGAAAGGGGAATGAGCACAGCTTTGGCCAATACACTCCAGTTTTTTGTTCATTTTTTTGCATGTAGTGGTCAGCTGACTATACTGTCAATGCTGAACTATTTGTTTGGCTCCTCAGCAACCGCTCCCTTTTTTCCACTAAGAAGGTGAAACGTGTAACATTTTCATATTTGGTCTGAAGTACCACAGCAATGCTTGTTTCAAGTTCTATTTAGCTGCAAGAGGAAGGTGGAAGGAAACAGAGGAAAACTGGTTTATTTTATGGCAGCCAAACCTGATATCATCTGGCCTTTCCTGGTGTCTTCTCTCCCAGGAGAGAGAAGACAGAGCTGAGCTGATCCCTGCTGCTCCCTGCTTCCCAGCTCTGCAGGCTGGAGCAGCCAGCACCAGCTGAAGGGAAGAACAGGAGGGAGCCTGCCAGCTCTTTCGGAGCACCAGGATCAGCATCTAAATGAATGGGTCACACATGAAACTTCATTCTCTGCCTGAAGCCCAGCCTAGAAACAATATTTCTGGCCTGATGTGAGTGACAACATCTCCAACTTTTGCTCAGTTGTGCTGCTACTGCATTCTTGCCTCTTTTCTCTGGGGACTTGGCTCTCCCTTGCATACCAGAGACATAGTGGTTTAATGTGGAAAATTGACCATGCTCAAAACCAGACTGAAGGCACAGGAATTAACAGAACAAGCAAGAAAAATGAATCACCTTGAGTCTAAACATGACTCAGGTTGGGTTTCTGGCCACAGATTAAGAAATATGGGGGGGGGGGGGGGGGGAGAGAGAGAGGAAGTGCAGGCTGCACTTTTCTAGAAGATTTTGTGAAAACCTCGACAAGCACTTGCTAGAGATGGAGTACACATGGTTGATTCCACATTCTTGCAGACAAGAAGATCTCTCAAGGTCTTTCCTGGCCTACATTTCCAGGATTTTAAAACCCATCAGAATTAAGGTTCAGGGCAATACAGAGCTGGTGGCAAATTGCATCATCCAACATTCTGATTTCACTAATGAAAACCAGCACAAGCAGCACTACTGATGGAATCAGCTGAATTCTGAACTTCCTTGCTTTTCTGAGATTAGTGAACCCATAACGGTTCGTCAGACTTTTTTTTTTCCCTGTGGTTAAATTTTTTATATCAAACTTATCATCAGGGAGCTCCTAGAAATAATAGCAAACATGCGTGCATGAGGGTCACACAACTGCTGAAATGTTAATGTCATTTATTCTCTCTGGATTCTGCAGTTCTCCTGACCTAAGAAGTTTGTACTTTGGTGAACAACAACGGGGGAAGGTTTCTAGAACTCTACTAATTATTCTAAAATAAGGAGATAGTGTATTTTTCATTAGCTGCAAAGATACAAAACCCTGGACACACTAAAAGACAGCCACTTCCAGTCTGGAAATTCAAGTACCAGCAAAGCTTTTCCCTAAATATCTGGCATTTCTACTGCTTAACAGCTTTTGGTTTCATATCATCTGAAGCCCTCAGCTTCCCACCAAGGTATGTTTCTCCTTGCAAGCAATGCCAGACAGCAACAAACTGGAGCTTTCTGTTGGCTATGAGGAGCTGGGCTGTGAGCTCCCTTAGCACAGCCTGCCTGAGCAGCTAAATATACCCCATTGACAATACCTCTTCCCCTCTCCAGTCCTCTCCTGGGTGACAGCAATTAACCAGAGGTTCCAAGGAAGTCAGTGAAAGTTTCTCCATCAGGGACCTTCACCTCTCTCAGGGCAGCCATGGAGCAAACTAAGCAACATCACTGCTAAGGACTAGTGAATAGTGAAAGAAGAAGGGGGGAAAAACCAAGGGGAAAATTGTTTAAGCCCCTGACTTCCTAAGCTCAGAGAAGGAGAAGACAAGCTGCTCACCACCCACAGTCACATCAAAAGTGCCTCAGCTCAGCATCCAACAGGCAGCCAAGCAGCTGCCAGGGGCACCACAGAAGGGGAAGGGAGCACATGGAGGCACTGCATATTGTGGGAAGAAACACTGTCCACCACCTACATATGTTGCCCTTCAGCTCTTAAAATAAAAATAAAACCCAGTGTACAAGCAGTCCGTATCCACCTTCCCAGTGCCAGTCGTAATTTTATAGATGTCACCTCCTGAGGACCACCACAGCTTTTTTATTAATTTTTTTCATTCTAACATTTATTAAAAGTCAGGATCAGATCTCATCTCTCTGCACACTTCTATTAATACAACTAGACATAAAGTTAGTTAAAAACTCCTTAAGTTTTACTAACAGTCATACACAGGCACACAAAGTGAACAAAATGAACGTTTGGCAGTATTTGTGCTGCCCAGATTGAAATTAGTCTGCCCAGGCTGCACCTTCAGGCAATGGGGAAGGCTGGGATCCACTAGATGGAAACATGAAGTGCCTAAACCAGAGAAAATGTCCTTTGAGGAAAGTCTCTGCTTTCCTTCACCCTTATAAGAAATGTTTGAAGTCAGTCACTGTGAAACTCCCCAAAATCACACACACATACACATTCTCCCCCCCTCTCCCGCACAAAGGCTTTGTTTGTTATTTCTTACTTCTATCTTTACTAAACAAATGGAAATGTAGGAATCCATTTCTGAAGCCAAACAGTGCAAAGATCATGATTTTCTTCCTATCCACATCCTTCCAATCCCTTTCCTTTTTTTTTCTGCTGATAAAAGTGAAATTATTTTGGTTTTCTAACAGAAGGAAAAGAGAAAAATTAAACCAAAGCAGAAGCTTGTCACATAATTTTTTCCAGCAAATCAAAGCCGGTTTTTTTCAATTAAAAAATGTTTTGATGAAAAATTACAACTACTTTTCAGTGAAATAGCTTTATAGCTTCCCTTAATCTTACAGAGACACCCACACAGAGGCTGCATTGTTTAACCAGTTGTAGCATCTCCTCTACAGTCCCACTCTGAAGAGCTCCTTGCTGAGCAGTGAAGATATTTATAGCCTGGATTCCCAGAAGGGAAATCTCTAAGGTGCCACTAATTAGTTCTCCTAATGCACTGTTAATAGAAAGGGGAAACACATCTTATCTTGTGAATAACAGCTTTGCTGCTGTTTGCCATAGGAAGTAGGATATCCCATGAGTGTTACTCCAGGAATGAATTCCATGGCCAAAATGTGGATCTTCTCATGGGGTTTCCCTTCAGCAGAAGGATCCTATTGCCTTGTTTGTGGGGAGCATCAATGACCACATTTGCCTACACCCCAGAATGAGAACTCTTTATTAGCCCTGTGCCCTCCATCTGGGTTCTAAAAAGAGAAAATCCAAGATTTGGTCTAGAAAGGAGCCCTGCTGCACTTAGGGCAGGTGCTCAGACAGACTGATGGACAGTTCTCAAGAGAGAGTTGCAAGAAGTCCCACTGTGATTCCCTTGGCCTGGACATTTTCACAGTTATTTGACCCAAGAAATTCATTTTTCATACCTTCATCTCCAATAGCAGATGACTTGTGACAGTCCCCCAGTAAGCAAAAGTACTTCCACTTCCACTGAGAAATAACTAGCAAGCTACAGTCTCAATCAAATGTGCAGAAACCATCATCAAATTATCACAACCTATGTGCTCAGGGACATTTCACTAAGTGGTTACCTGCTGGAGAAACAGTGAATAGATAGTAAATAAACTTTTCTGGGCGCAGGTAGAGGATGGATTGGAATCTTACTATCCTGATCCATAAAGACAGAAGCCTTTGCAAATTTTCCAGATCCTGCACTAAACTATTTGAGTCCCCAACAGCCCCATAAAATGCCCACCAGAAATCAGCTTAGCTCACCACCTTCTCTCAACCCCTTTCAGAATCAGTGGTTCCCATCCAGTAGACCTCACCCTGTAGAAGATGTTGTGCCTCCTTGTTGCCAGGATGGCAGTCATTAATTAGCGTTCTGCCATGGCTCAAACCTCTACCCCGTGTTCATCTTTTTACATCAAGCACAAATTCACGTGGCTGAGCATCTGGACAAGTACATTCACAAGAACAGTGGAATAAGGAGTGAAAATTTCAAAAGAAAGCAAGATACTTTCTAAACTCTTACAATCTTGCAATGCTAAGTGTCATTAAAGATGTGTTTGAAAAGCTTACCTGTGCCTACATCTACCTATGACCTTGTCCAAGTTAACTAGCTGTAAACTAACAGCAATGGAAGACTGAGAGAACACTCAAATTACAAAAAAGACAGGCAACAGTACTGGAAAAGTCTGTCTTCATGAAGGAAAAATATTTCAGAGGAAAAAAAAAAATCACAATGCCATTTTGAAAAAATGGGATTTTGATGCATCAGTGCAATGGTCTTCACCTGCCACAATTTTAGGGAGGGGAGAGGAAGTTACACCGCGCAAATATAGCATAGTGAATAAAAATAATAATTTGTGATAAATTCAAGCCACATTGATGTTTGGCAGCTTTCTCATCATGCCAAGAATTTATCCAACGCCCCTTTTATTTATGATGAAACAAAAGTGACATAACACTTTGTCATGAAAGAATGCTGTAAATGATGCTCTTTTAATTATATACACTGTTGTTCTTGAAACAACTCTCCAGTAATTTATGTTTATAGTTCTACACATGCTGCAGAAGTGGATATAAAATGCAGCTGTGGTCAACAACCATGTGATTTCAGTCTGATGCCAGCTCAACATTAAGCCTGGAAGAAGAAAGAGAGAACATATACTCCAAGTGCTTTTCCCCATCCTCAATTTTTGCAATGTTATTGAAGCACTGGCCTACCAAACCCCGGATGTTTACAGTCAGTCAGGCTACAAAAAAGGAGAACATCCTGGGGGCAAAAATCTAAACACTGATGTATCTCTCCAGCAGATAAGCAACAGCAGAAAATCCTGATTTCTCTGGAAAATTTAGGGAATACTTGTACATTATATTGTCTTTCCAGTATCTCAGAGCACCATTGGGACTGAGTGATCCCTCTTAGCTGCAGAGGGACCTTTAGGTTGCCTCAAGAGCCTAAAATGTCAATAACAGTAGCTAGGTTTGTCTCTGCTTTCCATCCCCTACTCATTTTTCCTAGCCCCTCAAATGTTGTTGAAGCTAACATTCATAGATTTCTGAAAACTACTACTCTTACACTTCTCTGCAGTCAGCATAAACAAGAACACAGCCAATGACATGAGAGAATTTTCTGCTATTTGGGGCCCTCAGAAAATACTTGAGTTTGCAGTGCTAATAAGAATGAATTCTACCTCCCCTTTTTCCTGGTCATCCTTTCCAATAGAGCCACTGAGCTTTATTCACCACAATTGTAAGTGCCAAAAGGAGGAATTGTTGAGGCCTTCCAAGTTAGGAAGTAAGGGTATCAAGGATGTGAAAATTCAGACATGCAAGAGCTGTAAGATACCAGTACATTTCTACACTGAGCTCAGCCAGTTTAAGTAAATGAATCCATTGGAGCAGAGCACCAGAGGCAGTCAACTGCCCAGTGCAGAAGCCAAAAAAAGATCAAGGCTACTGTGAACTGTGTCCATACAGCAACTGCAAGGTTATTAAAGGAGATACATGGATAGAGACATAAACAGAAGCTTATGTGTTATTTCAGAGAAAAGTGATGATAGGACCACTGAGAACTGTTTGTACTTATATAGGCTTAAAAGAATGTAAAATGCAAAGATGATCAAAGAAGAAATAGGCTTATCCAAAAATGGACAAATACGTGTTCTGCTCTTTGTTTTTAATGGATTTAACATACAAATATTTTTCACTTTTTGGGTTTTTACCCCCCCCTCCCCCCCCCACATTCTACTTTCCACATTTATAAACTTAATACCTCACTTCTTCCTGAAATTCAAAAGCTTGCTGGGTCCAGAAGTCTCCAGAGTTACAGGCCAAATGCAATTCTGGTCACACACATTTAGGTTGAGGATCAGGGATGGATCCTCTGTGTTTCTCTAAACAAAGCATGCAGCCCATGAATGAGGAACCTCTATGCTTTTCCTCTGGCTTTCTTTCAACACACAAGTTTGGTCCACTTCTTAAGATTTCTGACATTCAAATAAAATCATCCTTTGAGTTCAGATGATTAGGAGAGCCAAAAGGCATTGTTTTAGTTTTTGCTACATTTAAAACCAGTTTGTTTTCCTTGAACCAGTCTGTCAAAGTCTTTTTGCAGTTCAGGCGTTATGTGAGAAACAGATTTGCCATTAAAATGCACAGTCGTGCCATCTGTATAAAAATGTATAGCACAGTAATGACATAGCCTTGCAAAATCATTAATAAAAAGAAAAAAACAGGAATGACTGACACTACTCAACTCAGGGAGGGGGGAGGATAGAGGGGAGAGACATTGACACCTTTGACTGACAAAGGGGGGAAGAGACAGCCCTGTGAAGAGAAACAGATTGATGCTTCTCCCAGATTCTTTGTCTTCCTGACAGAGAATGGGCAGCAGCACAGGCCACCTACTTGCTGCGCTAACGCCTGCAGCATGTTAGGCCAAAAGCTTTGGTGAAGTTAGCTAAGAATGATTTCCTCTACATTTTCATTTATTTTGGGCATGCTTGCAAGAGCTCATTATTAAATGCCTGCTCAGAAATCCCATTTCACCAGAGCTGTTCCTCTGCTGACCAGCACAAGCAGGTACCCCAAGTGCGGTCCCCCTGCTGCTCTCCCAGCCAGGCTGTCACTGCGTCGTGCTGCTCAGGGAGCCTTCCCCTGACAGCACACCTGCCTGCAACACCCCTGATTTTGAACCTTTGTACAGTCTAGGCCAAAACCTGAGGGCTGACAGCCCCCCCTGCCCCACTGCTTCCCAACTGGATTGCTACCTGCTTACCCCCTGCTTCTCCAGCCATCCTGCTCACAATGGAGTTTTTTTTGTTTAAATGCTGGCGGGCGCTCAGCTCTTTTTACTCCCAGGCAGAGGCAACGTTACAGTGGCAACATACTTCAGGTTCACCCTCAGTGAGACTGTACCATGAGCTGAGGGAACCAGCAGCAGCAGCAGTGCAGAGTTCCCTCAGTGGCCTGGCAAAGGAGCACTGGCTGCTGGCAGCCCCCACGTCACACCTATTAGATAGGATTTGGGTTCAGGGTTTACGTGTGTTGGTCCCACCTCATTCTGACAAGCCAGCAGGATACTGTGATTCACAGAGGGAGACGTGCGAGTCTTCCAAAAATATGCCTGGAAGGAAAGAACTGATGAGGGCATCTGAAAAAGACGCACATATGGTTTTTTTGATGGCTAAATAGCAACCAGTTCTTTAGACTTTTCCTCAGGTCACACAGGTGAATGTTTTCCCTAGGCAGAAGCCTTCTAAAAATATCATGAAAAAGATTCATTTTTGGCTATGTGGAGTTTAACAAGTGTCCCTTAAGCTTTGTTTACCCATCATCTTGTCAACGTGGCATATGCATCTCTTCTCTATCAACTACGTGCTCCACCCTTTGCGTCTGGCTGAGTGCTGAGAGCCGACAGAGCCCACAGCCTCCCAACAGTCCCGGGACACAGCCCAGGTCTCCTGACAAATCTAGGAACGTGTGCTGAAATTGCAAAAGCATCAAAACAATGAAAGCCAGAAGAACATCTTTACAAGGCATTTGCTAGCATTCACCCCGGGGACTTCACTATCATTTGAGAGAAAACATTGTAATTGTGGCAGAATTATAGATTACAGTTTTACTCGGACTTCCTAAACTTAACCTCTACCATTATAGACCTAAATTTGGAGCAGACCATTGTGCCACTTGGAGGAAAGCCGCTAGTTCAGCACTAGCAACTTCACTTGTATAAAAGGAACTTTTTTAATGATGATTCGTGTTTCATAAGCATCGCACTATTTTTAGCAATATGAGAAAGTAAAGCATGCCTCCTTTTAAATCTGGTTTTTACTGCACCCTGTAATTTATGGTGATATAATAAGTAATTTGAAAATAAAGATTTGAGACAACATTTTAGCATTAGTGTTTTTAAGACAAAACAAACATTCAAAATAAAACCTAAACCACAGCAATGAAATCTATCATTAAATGCCTACTTTCTGCTAAATTTGTAGCTATGGCAGCTTAAATCTCAAACATTTGTTGTGACCTCTTGCAAAGTAAAAATAATCATATTATTCATTGTGGTTCAAGACCAATATAGGACATTATTTCATCCTGGCCATAAATATTCATGGAATTATATAGCGTATCTTTAAAAATTGTATTAATTACTCTTTGTTGAGTCCAAGTGACTGCTGGTTTCAGAAAGAAATGTATATCACCTCATTGTATTTGCTTTATTTGTGAAGACTAGCACTTTTTAGGCTCATTTATGCATAATACATCAGATGTGACCTGTTTAATCAATGCCAAAGTTCTTCTGAATTAGTATCTCTGTGCGAGTTTCAAACACAAAGGCTTTTGACTGTTCATGGAAAAATTCAGACACACTTTTTCTCTTGTTCACTGTCTAAAAGCTGCTACTGTACCATGGTGCCAAAACTCAAACTTACACTGCAGTGAATAATACATGCCAAGTAGTTCAACCCAGTCCATTACATCTCTCAGACAGCACTTATGTCCCACCACACAGAACCTCACATATCCCCATTTGTCACATAGTTGTTTTTCTGAGATAAAGAGAGTACCCTCTGCGTGGGAACCAACTCTAGATATGGACATAGGCACATGGCAGCTCTCCCTACCAACACAATTAACAAAAGCCACCTCTCTGCCTCATTTCTATTTTCACCCATCTTTAATATCACTTAGGAATTGCATTACTTGGTCATTAAGAGAACTATTCTCTTACCTTGACTTTAAGGAATTGAAATGTCTTATTCAAAAGTTTTCCAGAAACCATTACGTAAGACTTCCAACTTGCTGCTATGAATTTTCAAGGCCAGGCACCATAGGAGACTGGCTGAACACCAGAGACCTTCTTCAAGCAAAGAAGGGAATTTGTGAAGTTTACCAATTTTTTTCCTTAGAGAAAGAAGAACTAGAAGGGGTTTTGCCTTAAAATCTCCATCTTTTGAGCTTCAAACTCAAATATCTAAGTATTGCTCCCTTCATTCTTCAAATCCATCGTGGACCTGGACTATGAACCATCCAAGCACAGTACAAATCATGTCTGTAGCCATACGTGAACTAGAACTTTAATTTGCATGCACATCTCATCGGGAGAAGGTTTTTTTCCTGTTAGAAAAACAAACTACTTGATTTCAAGAAGCCAGAGACAAGTGAGCATGTATTTTGGAGGGCATCTAGAGTCTGATCTGCCAATCAGATCCAAAACTGGCAAGCAAACTCAAATTTTAGAGGAGGCCAACAAAACAGAAATGGCTATCACAGCATGGATACAACCAAATTTTCCACAAGCAGAAGATCACTTTTGGCTCAAAAATAATATTTAGCCATTGAAATTATTCTCTGAATTCAAGAACTTTCTGGGGCTCCTGTCAAACCCAGTCTAACAGGCCAGAGCACTTAGACCTAGAAAACTGGATTCAGACTCCTGTGGCTTAAGATCCTCAGTTTGCCTCTCGAGCAGCACATGTGAGCTCTACAACAGAAAAGGCAAAGATTGACATTCTCTCTGGGTTTACACCCATACCAGCCTGCTGACTTCTGTGTGGCTTGGCAGGTGCAAACAAGAAGAGAGCTTCTCTCTTGCTTTTTTACTTCTTGAGTTCCCAAAGCTTTTTGTTGTTTTAGACCAAGAAAAATATGCACATTTAAAGAAGGAAAAAATTTTAATAATTTTTGTTCTCTTTTCAACCATTACATAAATGACTCATGTAAATCATAAGCTGAAACTTTGAAATTGATAGAATTGAAGATCTATATGTTTAGCATGGCTTTTTGTGCCATACAAAATAAAACTTCTACCAACTCGTGTTTTGTCCAATTCTTAAAGCTTTTACAGAAAATGGTAATGAACTTCACCAAAACATAGGTTTCATGGGGAAAATAAGTGTTTTCTTTCATAAATCAAAAATCCTGTTTAAGCTGTCATTGTAGTAGTACTTGTTAAACTGGGAGAAGATACAGAAAATTCTCAAACATATTGATATCATTTAAAAACAAACAGGGTGAACAGAAAGAGAACCAATTCACTTTTAACTTTCATTAAAAAACAACCCGACTTCAAAAACACTAGATGTTCATGAAAATATATTTTCATTTACTATCAGCTCTAAGGCTAAAACCATATACTTATTCTCTTTTAAGTCTCACGTAATCTATAATCCACATTTCAAAAAAAAAATGAAATGGCAAAATGCATTCATAAACACAAGTGCCAATATGTATGTGTCTGAAAAAAGCTAGTAATTTAAGACTCTTAAGATTTAAGTATTCCCCAAAGAATGTTATTAAAAACTGTTGCAAGAAGAATAATGCTAGTAAACACCTTTATGATTAAATAACTGTGTGGAAGGCATGGTCATATAAGAACATGAACCAACAGCCAAGGACAATTGCTTTAGTATGTTTAAATCATTTACGAAACACAAGGTATGGTGTTTATGTGGTTTGGCTAAGACTGGTGTGGATTCTTTAAAGAAATTATTCTCACAAGGCTAATGGATTATAATATATTTTGCCTCAGACTGCATTCCATAACACATATTTTATACAGAGGATGTATGATGTATTCAAGGCTCGCTTTCCCCATAAATTGATGGATCAACAAACATCTCCATATTGTGTAAGGTACTGTTGTCTGGTTGCATTTAAGAAAAGGTTATTTGCTCAGAGCATTGTGAAGTTATGGGAGGAGGAGGAGGAGGTGGTACACTAGCCAAGGAATCCTTTTGTGACAATTCAAGAAAACAGACAATCATCAAACCAAAGACTTGCCAGGCATGGAAGTTCACAGGTCACTGGTTCAGAGCTTGCAGTGCACTCTCCTACACAGAATACAATGCAGAACAGAAGCATGCTCAAAACACAGAGTAGTTTGAAAGATAGAAGAGGTCTTTTCTACTTTTTTGGATCGAGCTTAGCCTAGGAACATAAGTCCTTGAACTATTATTGTTTAATGGCCGCAACATGCTGTACTTGTCTTGGATGAGTAGGGAAACCCAAAGACAGACCT
Organism: Agelaius tricolor; assembly: GCF_023055355.1. Classification (NCBI taxonomy): domain Eukaryota; kingdom Metazoa; phylum Chordata; class Aves; order Passeriformes; family Icteridae; genus Agelaius; species Agelaius tricolor. The sequence goes on from NW_027269270.1 coordinate 8,617,252, forward strand.
TGTAATTTCTGCAAAATTCCTCATGCTGTGCTGTTCTCAAGCCTCAGGGCTCCCTACTGTAACTATCAAAGCCAAACCACACACTCTACCAGGCTGCCAACCTTTCCACTGTCATGGCACAGATACTGGAAGCCCTTGTGGCACCTGGTTCTGCTCTAAACTGTAAAGCAGGACCGACTCCCTATAAACCCAGAGGCCAGTAGATGACAGAACAATGTCTAGCTTGACAGAAGATTCACTGTCAAGCATTCAGCCAGACCTGATCTCTACATTCCCAAGTGGATCAGCATGACTGACTTGCTTCCACAAATCAATTTGGTATCTGCCAGGCATATACATTTTCTGTGACTGTGCATGTCATTCACTCTGCAGCTGCCAATCACACAGGGTACAGATCATGGTGACCACACAAGGAGGCTCAGGAGCCCATTTCCCAATTCAGCCTCACCTCTGAAGGAGGCCCCTTTCATGACCTAACCACTCACTTGTCCTCTGGCACACATCACTCTTCCTTCCTTCCACTGGCCTCTGGCTGCACTTGCTCCCCTGAGACGGCCAAGGGACTTCATTGACTTGAATTAGACACTCAGGTAAATCCCTGCAGCAGACTCAGCAGACCCAGCTAAATTTGCTGCAAGCTTTTCAGCTCTCCCTACTTCAGCAGTGCCCTATTTTAGTTTTCAGCTGTTGGCTCAAAGGGAGCGGCATAAGAAAGCGCAGGTCGTGTGATCTCCTGTGAGAGGGATGCAGAAAACACAAGCCTAAGCGAGCTTAGTAACAGGCACAGACTGCCTGCAAAGAGGACTGTGTGATGGCAGCAAGCTGCCCAGCAATCAGAGTGCTGTCTATGGGAGGCAAACTGGTTTTTGGGGAAGAGAAATACACAGACTTGCAAGCCTGGCCATTCCCAAGGAAAAGCAGAATCCTGCTGAGCCCAAGAAGCGCCACCTGCAAGCTGTGGGGCACTGCCTACTTCTGTACCAGCAAAGCTCCATGTGGATATCAGAGCCGGGAAAAGTACTCCATCCTCGGATAGTCTTCTAAAACTATAAATCACTTTTCTCTCTCAAAGTCATTTCAGAGCTATTGTGTAATACAGAGGGAGAAAAAAACCCTTTTCTTTTCCTAAAAAGCAGGCTTTCGCACCACCTACAACCCAGGATTAAACTTCGGAGGCAGCTACAAAAGAAAAGGATTTCTGTAAAGAAATCAATCAATCATTCGTCAAGTGTGGGTTCAGCACCTCTGAAAACCAGGCCGTTTCTCAGGTACATGAAGATATGAGATCTTTATTTAAACCACCCTCAAACTGTTTCACTCAAGTCTCAGAAAACTGTGACCTAAATGCCTTTAAAGAGCTTAGATTTCAATACTAGCCTCTTTGGGGCTGAAAGCACCACTTCTCAGTATCTCCAGCTCACCTTTCCTTTCACAGGAAAACCACTGCCCACGGACAAGCCAGCCACTCACTGCCTCAACTGCACCAGGGGCTACAGGGCTTGGTGTTACATATAGTCATCTTACAGGTTTCATACTGGAAGCTTTCAGAAATCTAAATACTCAGAAAAAGGGCCTTTGACATACTGCCCTCTGTCCTTCACTTCTGACAACCTTCTCCTTTTTTACATACTGTGAAGCCCATTGTTATAATTAACTGCCTGTAACAAAGTGATCCAAAGTCAGTCTGGTATTTCTAAACTTTTAAGACACTTCATTGTTTTATAGGCATGGTCAGGGCTCCTGAACAGTCAGACCCCACTTTTATCAATATTTTGTTATTTTTTTATTGTATGTACACAAGCAGAGTAGGTGGGACTGATCAATCGACACCTGCAGTACATTGTGAGTAACTGAAGATAACATCACCTTACCTGGAATGACTTCAGTCCTTTGCAATAAAGATATTCAAACTCTTAAATTTTTAATGGTATGCTGGAAATAATTTTATGGTTCAGACCAAAGGATCAAATCAAAGCATTTCACCAATTTCAATACATGTTATTTAGAAGTCTCTGTCACACCAGATGGTCTTAAAGCAGGGAGAGGGCTATAACCCAAGAGGTAAAAACTAGTGCTATTGTAGGCACTTCTAAAATGCAGCTCCAGCTCCCACTTGAGGCAGGGCCAGGCCAGGCCTGAGCAAGGAAGCAGGAGCAAGGTCCCATGAGCAAGGGACAGTGATCCATGGTGCCGTCCCAGGGCTGCCTCCTCACTCACCTCAGGGTGTGAAGGAACTGGCAGTGGGCTGCAAAAGCAGCTCTGGAAAACACCTGCAAGTCCCCTCCCAGGGGAAGCACAGCCCCTTCAGTTGGCTTTGCACCTCATTGCTCTCCCAGCAGCAGCCAACCTGTGCATGTGAATCCTGTCTCAAACCTACATGTAGGGAAGCCACACCAGCACTGCCCTGCCCGGAGCCTGTTGCTCGACTGGGGCTGCATGCAGGAGAGACGGATGCATGAGCTGCCTGACATCAGACAGGTCTGAGCAGATGGCGATGTGCTCTGCTCCATCCCCATGCAGAAAAAACATTTTTATTATCAGGCATGGAGTGTTTGGAGTCTCAATATCTCCTGCTCTTTGCTTGGGGCTGCTGACAGAAGTATCACTGGAGGGCCATGATTTACCACCTTCGTATTTATTTACATTTATGTCTCAAGAAAAGTGGCAATTTGCCAGATTTGAAAGTGCTTAATCAGATCTGATGGGCAGATTAATTAGTGCAGGTCACAGCACTAGTTGTCTTCCAAAAACATTACCTTTTCTTTTTTTTTTTTTTTGTCAAGGTAAAGCAGGAGGAGGTCAATGCCATCACCATGTTCTACATTGTGCTAGTTTAAGTCTTTGTGGGTTTATTTCATTTCCTCTGAGTAAATGAACTTTGCTTCTATTTCTACCATGACAGTATACTCCAAACAAAATAGCGCAGGCACACACAAAAACTGGGATATACAAAGACAAAAAATCTTTATCTCTTTCTTCAATCCATGTTGCTCATAATAACCCTCTTCTTCCTTCCCCTCGTCCCCCTACCATGGTTACTGCCTCTCCAGTATGATCCTCTTGGTATCTTTCCATCTTTGAACAAAGGTGGTTTGGACTATGGAGAATTTTCATTACACATATACAAACACACACATTTATACAGACATTTATATATATACATATAAATAAATCTACTTATTTATAAATTTATAGAGAGATGGAGGCAGACACTGTATTTGGCTAAATGTTATAGCAGACTGAGCAATTATAAACCCAGTTGGATTATTCTTAATTTTTATCAGCCTGACCGAAATTTGAACGTGGCAAATTACATACAGACTGACAAACTAGAGAACATAGAGATTAATTTTTTATGGCTACAGAACCATTTGCACTCCATAACCTTGGGAATGACACAGTGCTGATAATCAGGGACGCGCGTTGTTGTCATGCCACCATGGTAAACGCGAAAGGACCTTTCACATCTGTCATGCCACAGAAGGCAGGAGCGGCATATGGAGAGCCAAACCCTCCCAGGACACCACTGGGACCACATTACTTTTTGAACAAATGAGAAAAAAGTATTTGCCTCTTTTTTCCTTTACAAAAAAGCGTTAATTGGGACTTGAGAAAGCAAAGGAGGGCACAACTAGTAATAACATCATACACAGTCACAGCACCAGGGCTCTGGCACCTGCCCCATGGAATGTCCTGGCCACTTAACCTGTGGCATTGCAGAGGACAGGACTTGGCCCTTGTCATTGACCTAACACAGAGCACTGCCATAAACAAAACATTTCTTTACAACCTCTGGGGACTACTAGCAGACATAAGGCCACACAACCAACCAAGATACTGTGAGTGCATCCAGCAGTTTGCTATGAAGATTTTTTTAACTTTATCCAGTCAAACTTTCTAATCAGTTTTTTTTTTTTTCCTTTCCTCTGGCACTCAGATTTATCACAGTGTTAAGGGGAGAGGGAAACAGTCTCCAGCATTGTCCAGTACCCAAAGCCATGTGTCCCCACAGGATTTTTCAGGTAGCTGTGACCTGCATCCTCCTTCACCCATTGCCTTCTAGAAGCCACCCTGCAGTGAGCAGCCTGGCAAGGAGGCTCCTGACTGCTCTGAGCAGGAAGGTTAGCTTACAAGAGGGAAGAACATTTACAGAGATATCCAGTGAAGAAAGAGACTGGGTATGGCCCAAAGCAATACAGTTAAGCTCTTCAGGAAGGATATAAATGGATTGATTTTTTTTTCCTTCCTCTTTTTTTCTTTTACATATCCTCACTCTCATATCCTGAGAAAAAGGGAAAAAAAAAAAAAAAAAACCCTTCCACAAAAAGAATGACCATAGCTCTAGAGCCAAACCCCTGTTCAATAAAACAAGCAGAGAATGTATTTTTACATTTCCGTATTTACTCTGACTCATTTTATTAAGTAAGTTGAAGATGATAATTTTTATGCCCATTCATGACCACATTTCCAATACATGTGGCACCCTGTAAATCCTACCAGTGCTGCACCCCACCCAGAGCAGTGCTCCAGCTTCCCATGCATTCCATGATTACAGTAACGAGGCTCAGTACTGCCACTGCAGGCCAGGCTATGCCAATATTTCCACTCAAACCCTCTTCTGGATGGGTGTCCCCAGAGCATGGATTTGAATTTAGCTGGACTTTGCTGCACACAGTGGGACAAATTCATTTTCCTCCATACTATTAAAGGAAAAAACTCCTAAAAAAACGTTGCCTGATTTTGATTAAATGAAGATGAAGGAGTTGAGAGGGAGAAGCCCTGCCTTTTGTTTGAACATATATTTGTCTTTAATTATCTCCAACTATCCCACTGCAGTGGGACAGGTGGTTACAAGATGCTAACTTTCCCCCAGCAACATCCCTCATACATGTTCAGTTTCCCACTGCTAAAGAGGATGGCACAGTTTATTCCAGGGCCACCTCTCCTTTTTGCAACTATAATTTATAACCACAAAACTTGCACCTGTAATTTTAAACCCACGTTTGAACTGTGGGCAAAAGTCAACTAACCCCTGTCTGTCATTGCCTTTGTGTGCAGCCAAGTCACAGAATAGGCAGCCACATCCTCTCAACGGAGGGAAAAAATATTGCAGTTACAGCTGGCAAGATGTGCCCTGCCCCATACAAAGGAAAGCAAGTTCTCAGCTATTTTCAGTGACAGTGAAGCCTCTTAGTTCTCTGGTTAGGAGGGAAACCTTCCAAGAAAGGATGTAAGGACAGACTGCTGGCTCAAGCTGCTGGAATGCTCCAACAATAGTGAGGAGAGATTTAAGATGCTGCCTTTAATCAAAAGGGAGTGTTTAGGCTGCAGCTTAATGGTGACAATGCGAATGTCAACATTGTTAACAGTTTCACTGCTGATCTGATTAGCAGGAAAACCCAGTTAGTCCAGGGCTGTGGGCAATTTGAGTAGTTTCCCACCCCTTCACACCCACTCCATCACTTGAATCTAACTTAAAAGAACTGTTAACTTTTATATAAGCCAGATATTTCATAGGCTTATTCCTTCCTAGCAGCAGCTGTTATGTATTTATTTTCAAATAATAATAAAAAAAATGTAGCTTAAGCAGTCACATCCATATTAAGTTTCTCTGGGCAGGGCCCATCTTTATGTTCTGAGCTTGTACAGCATCTAATTCAATCTGGAAAATAATAATAATAATAATAAGTAACAACTGTGTAAAAGATTGCTGTAGCATGAACTGACACAATGGTCTACTTCAGAGGAGCCTAAATACATTTCCAGTCCCAAACACTGGCTTCTTACCACTGCATGAGAACACCCCTTGTCACCATTACAGATCTGACTCGATGAGGCATATTCTTATGTGACATTTTATTTGAAGAAGGAATAATTCCATTCCTGGCACAATACTTCCAGAGCAAGCTCTAGGCTACCAGAGGATGCTCTTTACCTTTTCCAGGCCAAGCTGCCCATTATGAAATTCACCTTCCACTAACACACACCTGCATTTATATACAGCAACTCTCTAAATCAGCTGTTGGGGTTATATTACTATGTTGCCCAGGACAAACCTTTCATCTCAAAGAGATCACAGTTCAGAGTTTCAAAAGCTGGGTCTCTGTTTCTCTCTCAGCTGCAGGTTGCAGATATGATGGTCCAGGGCAGTTATGCACCAGGAGAAAGTCCCCATTCCACTTCACTGGTACCTCAAGAGCTCAATGTACCCATGGAACTGGTACTGTACCAAACTCAGCTGTCAGGAGAAGCTGGGCTTGCATTTGAGTAATTAATATTTTTTGTGGCCCATATAAAATCTAACTAACATTTTCATTTTGACCATTCTGAAATAAGGCGAGAACAGCCCTTCTTACTGACATCTTGCATAGGACAAACCATTTTCCTGCTTCAGGGTCCATGGTTTTGGTTTTCATTGTTCTATGATAGCAATTCCCACTGACTTCAGTGCAAATCATGCATGAAAACAGAATAATTACTCCCCAGAGGCAGTATTTTAAAAGCTACATTTTATCTTGGAGGCAATTCCTTGGTACAAGAAAATCACTGATGCCTGATCAACAAGTAAAGTGCCTTAAATGCTTCAAGACATCACACATACATATGTATGATAAATAAATTGAAAATGAAGAATGAAAGTACATGTCAGTACTTTACAGATAAAAACCTTATAGGGACATTACAAACTTCAGTTCAGAAGTATAGTGGAGATTGGCAAATACAGCCACCTATTCTCTACATGGCCATTGCAAGGAGTTCTCCAACACCTCCCCCTGATGCTGGTCACAAACTACCCTGCAACAAACTTAAAATCACATAGCAAAAGGACTGGATCTCCTAACTATAAAAAGTCCTGAGACAGAAAAAGAATTAAAGAAGTTCTCCATGCAGATACTGGATAAACTCTCTGCTCTACCGAGAGTACAAAAAATGAAAATCTGACTTCTTAAGTGAAAAACCCTGCTCTGGACCTAAACCAGCAATCATTTTAGTACTCTGAGCTCTTGCTGAACACAAAAGCATTTGGTACTGCTTGCAGGAGTACACAGAATCAGCAACTGCAGAGTTAAAATGACAAATGAAAGGAAACCAGGTCTCCAAAGACCAGGTCTCTGGGTATACTCTGCTCCTGCTCAGAACTGTAAAGGTGTACAGTCCTCATGCCAGGCAACAACCATATGATTAGCAGTTGTGATCTCTCAGTCAACAAATATTGATTTTAAAGACTTACTAGCTTTGTGTTCATTGGAGATTTATTGCTTGATCCCTTTGTCCCCTTCATTTTTTTGCCCTGAAGCTACCAGGGCAAACCAATGATTTGTTTCATTTGCATGTTCCTGCATCTCAGGAAATGTTTCTGAATTCTACACAGAAAAGACAGGATGATTTTAAGCAGGGGGAAGGAAAACCCCAAAAGAGGACAACCACCATACTTTCTCAACCAAAAATCTGAGGATAACCTTATAGCTGTAGGACTTTCACATGGAGTCTTTCATGTGCAACTAATTTCCAAATAAGTTTTCAGAAACCTTATCAATTGGACAGACTTCTCCCAAATAACTGTCTCAGAACTGAGAGCTTTATTCCAGACCAAAATGAGTAAAAAAAAGGTAATATCAGCTTTGCCAGGCTTCCAGATGGGGCAGCCGTCCCCAGTCCATTGCTGTGGGAGATTGTACCAGTGTGCCTTGGGTCACAGGCTCAGTCACCCCAGTGCACTAAGCATCTGCATACTCTTTGCCAGAGTGGGTGTGCCTTCTTAGTAAAGAGCTAAGGACACAGTCAAAAAGTTGTGGTTTCTCTAGAGCAGATCTGTCCTTTCTTTTCTGTTGTTGATAAGTTGCACTAGCGAGGCTGGCATTGCCTGAGTTGGGAACACCAACCAAAATCTCTGTTCAGCAGCTTCAGGCTACCCCTTTCTTCTCAAAATACTTTGCCCTACCCTGTCTCAAGGAAGCAAGTGGCACCTTCAGGTCCTGGCAGCCTCAGGCCCCAAAGCATTTCAAGGACAAGACCTTAGGGAAAATTTTCCCCAAAGGAACCCCTCATACCATGTCCCTCTGCATTTCTGTCTTGGTGCCCATGCTTGGTGCCCAGCTCCTGCAGCCCCAGTACTACAGCTCCTTTGGACAGCAGCTAAGCAGTCTGGGGGGGCCTGTTTTCTGTAATTCATAGCAGGAATTCATAAATTCATAGCAGGAACTAGGTAACAGTCACCAATATACCACAGCCATGAGATTTTCTTCATTACAGCCAACATCAACATCTGACAATACAGACAGCTGAGGAGTTTGCTCCAGCCCACTGGCGTCACACAGAACAGAATAATGAACTGCAGTTTAGCAAGGAACAAGTCTTTGATGGGTTTTAGCAAACACAGATTCTCTTGTACAACTCACAAAATTCATCCTACATCCTAAGAAAACCAGCACATTTAGAAGGAACCTCTATCTTGCTAGAAAAAGCAAGTTAGTGCAGAAAAGGGCTGAGACTGTGCCAGGAGTTGGCCTGGAGCCACCACAGACCCTCAAGGACCCACAGCAGCAGGTACCTCATGGAAAAGAGTGCAGGAGAGACCTGAATTAAGGAAGGAAGACAAGGGCAGCTCTATGTTGTTAGAAAGTGCCTGTCCATTACCTATATTACAGTAACATGATACAGGATGTGAACTGAGGAAAACCTGCCTACCAAGCAACTCAGACAAACTTACCACACTCCCCATGCATGGGACATTAATTTAATAGGTAATAAACTGCAGTAAATTAAATACATCGTTTTCTTATTACCAGGTTTGCACTAAAGCATTACCCTCACCATCACTATCAGCAGTAGGACATCTATCTATCATTATTTAGTAATAGCATGATCTACCTCAGTAAAAGGCAAACAAAAGCCAAAAGGTACATCTCATTTTATGAGAAGACTTACTGCTGTGGGAGGAATAGGGCACTTGCAGTGCAGAAGTGATTAGGCTGCCAATATGGTGCCAGTGGAGATGGTAGCGGCACTGGTAGGCAGGTGCTGCTCCCATTGCCAACGGATGTTGTTTATGGAGTGGAGTTTCCTCCCAGGCAGTTCTGATAAAATAATTTTCCATTGAAAAATAGGATGAGAGTATTTGCTCATTTTAAATACACTGAATAGTCATTAAATGGAATGATTGTTTCTGGTGATCTAGACCAGACTGAAACCAGTGTCCTGGAAACAAGCTGATCTGTGCCACTTGACCAACCTCAAGAAATATCAATCCTTCCTTAAAAAGAAACCACAAAATAAAGAGGAATTTAAATGAGATAAGAGTGAGAAATGGAAAGCACAACAATTTGGACAAACCCATACAGACACCCAGGCTTTTCCAAATAGCTCTACAAATAAAATTAATTTCTTCATAGGGTACATTTGTGATGAACTAGAGCATCCACTTGCTGTTCTGCCTTGTTTGATTCAACCAGACACCCAAATCTGCCCTGGGACTGCAGTGAACTTCCTACATGATGTGATCTTCCAGAGGACCAGGTAGAAAATATACACAAACACACCCTGAATCACTCACAGAGGTTCAGTGCATTGCAATGAAGATCAAGGACAACCTGATTACAGCACCAAAGTGATACTGAACATCTGTTAATGCTGGAGAAGGTACTTCAAAGAATGAGGACAGCTGGACTTCACATAAAATGCAATCACTAAGTGCCTGTGCGTGAGGCTGCAAGCGGAGCACACGGGCTCCCAATAGTCGGACTAGAAATGGACCCAGCCTGCCATGGACAAGGTGACTCCACAGGGAGAATGGCACAAACCCTTCTCACATCAGGCCAACACCCCCCCCTCTGCCCAGCTGCTCTGCTCTACCCAGGGGAGCATCTGCCCCTGTACTCCCTTGGAGCATCAGCATCTGCATGGGCAGTATTTAAATCTTCCCCATTCCCACTTTCTGTGGTGGAAACTTAGTGTCCTCCCCTCCTTCTTCCTCATTCATGAAAAATTGTTCAGCCTGGGGATCAGCTGCATTTCTGCATTTGACACTGTATGTAGCTGGAAACTGAAATTCACACCTTCCTCTTCACCCTTCCAAGCCTGAAAAAAATTTGGATTTTCTTATAGGTTAAAAACTATTTTCACTTCAGCTTTGCACTAATGAAATCATTCATAACTATATTGCTAAATCCTTTTCTTTCAGAAATATAGGGGGAAAAAACCCAAAAACCCTAAGGCAGACCAGACCTCAACATTTACATTTCATGAAAAAATCCAATCTGATTTTGAAGTTTGGCTTTGTTGTCAGTCAGAAAACAAAATATAAAAATAAAAACAATTTCTGTGTCTAACATTGCTGTTGATAATGTTTTCAAAATATTTTGTCTCAAAAGTGGCAAAACAAATACCAAATTTTCAGTGTTTCCTGTAAAATAAATTTAAACTCTATGTGCTTTTATGAGTCAACCTTATTGTGAATGAACAGGTAGAGGAAGGGAGCTGGGAGATAAAAAAACCAGTACGAGGAATCACAAAAAATACTGGAAACCAGACAAAATTACTCCGAATTAAACAACCCTATTTAACACTAGTTTTTCTAGAATCTTTATATCAAATATTTATCCAAGTGACAATTTCACACAGAAAGAAAATGGCTTTGTCAAAATCACTTTTTCAAGCTTTGTAAACAATTCTTTTAAAGCCTGTTATTTGAACACAGTCAAAATAAAATTGTTTTGTCAAACATGGTGGGAGAGGGGGAAAAAAAATCAACATCTTTTTACTTCACAAATATCAACATTTTACGGGCTCTCATGAAATGCTTTGAAACTATGGAAAAACGTGGGCCACCTTTAGTTTAAACTCTAAAATGTGCTGTTAGCCCATGTTATGCAGCTAACCCCCTGCAGTTAGCTTTGACCCCAGCCATTCTCCCATACACACCATGGAAGTGGAGCACTGTTAAACCGAGCTGTTCTCGAGCTTCCCTGGGAATGCTCAGAACACTGCCGATCATCCCAGCTCTATTGCTGCTACTCATGCTCAAACCAGTGCTGTTTTCTCTAAATCTTCCTCTTTCGTCTTCTTAAATATTCATCCATAGGGGGAAAATAAATCCAACCGATCCTTACTCTGTGGAAGATGTAATGCTTTCTTATTTAAGCCATTTTTGGTTAAAACTCTAAGATCTTTTGTACACAGCAGTTCTGTACGCCTTCAAACTGAAGAAGAAAAAAAAGAAAGTTGAAGTGGACGTACGGTGAGAAGGAAAAAGGAAGACAAGGAATTACATTTACTGAAAAAATAAGTCATCGACAAGAAGCACAGAGCACTCGCACTTCTAAGGCAGGATGGAGTCAGATGCAAATAAACTGGCAAAGCTTACTCTGAAAAAGGGCAACCCCCAGCATGCTTGCTGAGGCTGTCAGCGCTCCCTGGCCTGTGCACCCCGGCACAGCCGGAGCCGGGGCTGAGCCCTGGCTTTGCCAGGAGGTTGTGGGGAGCTGCGGGCCCTGCCCGCTCGCCGCGGCGCAGCTACAGGCATGGGCTGCAGACTGCGCCACCCAGCCTTTTGTCTGGGTGCTCTCCTTCAGAGCAACTGTGGCTGCCTCCTCATTCCAGCTCAGGAGCTTGAAGTGATTATAACTTCCTCTAGAAACTTAACTCTCTGACTTTCTGATTTTTAACACCCAAATGGAACACAAATTCATATTATAAGAGTAGCAGAGATTAAATAAGGCAGAATTCATTAATGTGCCAAAAATATGTGCCAATGTGTCTCCAACTAGTTAAAAGACAAATACACAGATTGATTTTTTTTTTCCTCCCAGTACATCCCACATTGCCTATTTCCTAAAACCTTCTGTCAAATGCATAATCGACTGCTATGCCTTCAAAAATAGCACTTTTTTATAATCATTCATCTAGATATTTGGGAGTAGATGTCACACTGTCTGTCATGCCCATGCAAGACTGGGACACGGAAAGCATGGGCATCTCTGCAGAGAACCTGGGCAGGCACATTGTGCTACCACCCCCTGAGTGGGACAGGGCAGCAGGTGGGAAAAGTTGGCAGGAGGGGACATGGCAGAAAGGGCGGCCTTGCACCACAGGCTATGCTGCCTGCAAAGCAGGCATCTGCAGCCTTCGGTTCCCCACTTCTTGGCAGGTGGGGAACCAACTCACACATGTCTTCTCAGGTCTGTGCACCTATAAGCAATTCCCCAGAAACCCTGGAGAGTGGCAGGGCCAATACAAAGGAAAAATATCCCACACAGAACGACTTCTTTCCCAGAGGAAAAACCAAGCAGAAGCAACTTTTCTTTATAGCTGCCAAAAGAGCATACTAACTTTCCTGCAGAATATTTTAACACACTATTTTGCAAAGCCAGTCAGGTTGTCATTACCAGAAAAGGTTTCTCTGAACTGACAATCAGCACAGTACTATCTATTATATAGCCAGTAAAAGATTCCCATCTCCAAGAAAAAAAAAAAAACAGTTTTCAATTTTGCAGAGGGAAGAAACCAACCCACACTAGCCTGTTTTATTCACAAGTTCAGTAAAAAAGAAATTCCCCCATGCAAGGGGACCCACATGACAACGAATCTAGAAAAGGATCTCCCAGTACTGTTTTTACAGTATTTGGCCAAGCTTAATCTTGTCCTCCCTAATCTTATCCTCCCCTGGGGTACCACTGCTTCCCCAAACCACCACTGCAGGTCGTCACTGAGACTGCAGACTCTGCTGATGCCTAAGCTCAGAGGTAATTTCCTACTCGGCTCTGTTGCACAGCATCCCTCCTCTTTCTGACAAGACTTCAGAGCAGAGACATTTCTGGACAGTGCATTTTTATGCAAAACTAGCAGAGCAGTGTTTGGCAACGACCTACAAAGCAGCAGGGCCAGAAATGCAGAGAGATAACCCCAAGTTAGGTGAGCAGGAAACTCCTCCCAGTACAGTAGCTAGCAACTAGCAGTGATTTTTCTTCTGTAGTGCTATAAGAATTTACTGTAGATTTTATACTGCTACCTTGGGGGAGCTGCTTATTGTATCTCATTTCGATTTTTACACTGAAAATGTGGATTGTAAAATTTACTGCATCATACGTGGCGTTTAAACTCACAGCCATTAGACTCTTACAACTCTACTAATGCCACTTTTATAGGTGTTGGCCACAGTCCTAGTTTACCATTTCATCAAAGAAATAGATGCAGCTCCCATAGTGACCAGGATTTGTGATTTAAATAAATGGGGCTTAGGAAATCTCCCAATGAGTTTTCTTCTCAAAAAAGAACAGTTAACAGAAAGTCAACAGAAAGAGATCGTTCCAAAAACGATTGGTAGGAACAATGCTGCTAAAGTGCAAATTACAAGGTGGTAGGCAGTAGGAAAAAAATGGTTCCCACATGTTTTGAAGCAGCATCAAAGAAACATTTAGTGGAAAACAAAAAAAACCCCATAAGTTGAAGGACAGAAAGAAGAGCTCAGGATTTCTTGAATTTGGCTTACTAACACAGAGAGCAACTCTGTAGAACTGTAAGGAGGTTTTGCTTGTCTATATTCAGACATGAGGGCAAAATAATCATGCTCAGGGTCTGTTGCTCCTTTGGCACAGGCCAGGTTGGTTTAAACCCTTTCAGAGCTGTGTCAGGCTGAGCCAGCTGGGACCTGTCCACTTGGCTCACCTGCTGTTGCAGACACACCAAAGAGAGGAGACCCACAGCATCCTCCCTTTGCTGGAGCTGGCTGCAGGGTCGCTGACGGCTGGGCCTTGGGGGGCAGAGCACAACCACCAAAAATGTCTCTTTTGGCAGCATCTTACTGTAAAAGGGGAGGTGTGAAATGAAGTTCAGAGGCAGCCATGTTATCATGGCCCAGCTGTCTGAACTGGCTCTCTCCAAGTCCACACCAAGATTTCCCTGCAAATCTCTAAATCCTCCTTGCTGAAGCACCAAGGTCCTTCCCATTCCCACAGAACTTCCTCTCTGTGCCCAGTGTCCCAGTCAGTGATGGGGAAAGAAAACCTCTCACAGCCCACTCATATTTGGAGGCCTTTCTGTTCATTTTTCTCTCTTAAGCAGCCTCCCTGCCATCAGTTAGGATGAGTGTCTGGAAAAATGGGCAGGCAGTATAAATGAACCCCAGGCTGTAAACCCTTGTGATCTGTAGCAACAATGACAGGAAGAGACTTGTTTCAAGGAGAATTTCTATAGCACAAAAAAGAGCGTATTTGAATTACCAAGTAGATATTTGATTTTTAAACTGGGTTTATGAACCAGAATAACCTTATAGCTTCCATAAAACATGAAAATAGATAGAAGGACAAGTTATCAGATCCACCTGAGGAGATGAAAATGGCTCACAGGTTAGCTTCACAGGCAGGAAGAGCACAGAGGCACCAAGAGATAATTAAACTTGATCCCTACACAAATGAGTGTAGGAAGTAACACCATGAGCATACTCTTAAAAACCATATAGGCATATACTCTTTAAGTGATCCCATATGACCATGCATGGCACTAAACTGCAAATGCTGTCATCAGAAAAGAAAAGCTAGAGCCACTCTGGATACAACTCTTCTTCCCATGTGAATAAAGGTCTGGACTATGCTGCTTGCAGCACCAAACCCCTGCTTAAGAGCAATGAAGGAGCCTGCAGGCTCCTGAAAAAAGAAACTCAGAAAGGAAAAGTGCAAAATATTGTGCAGCATTGAAGCCCAAGGCTTCGGGTTCAAATGCCACATACAACCAGCCAGATGTGGCTGAGCAGGGGCAGGGTGAGCCCAGCACAGCCACCACTTTCCAGGCAGCCAAATGAGGGCAAGCACACTCATTTCCTATTAGGGCTTCACCCACACAAAGCCTATTTATATTTTATATCCAGGACTGCATTTCAAGCTGGATTTAAAAACCATGGACCTCTTTCTTGCCTCTCCTATGCCCCTTTAGAGCAGGGCTTACCCAATCCTTTAATTTTTATTATGTCAGGTTGTTTTTGTTCTGCCCCACTTCTCCCCCCAATTAAAAGCAACAATTTAAGCAAGGTTTATTTAAATACAGCCTGTGGCTTACTAAATCCATTTTTCTTTGAAGTGTACAGGTCCTTCTAAAAGGGGAGCAGGTTTAATGCCACTGGGAGATGCTGCCTTCAGACCAGGGCAGTAGGGACTGCTGCATTTAATTACTGGGCTGGTCCTTGCAAATGCCCCAGTGGTGAATGCAGCTGCCCCAAAGAGGCAGCAACACTTCACTTGGAGCTGTAGCTGGTAATGGGAAGGGCTATGGGTGGCCTATCACCTGCAATTTGCCAACAAGGAGAGCATCATGCTCCCAGTTTTACTTAGATCCATCTAAAGGTTGCCCTGAACCTCTTTTTATTTATCTGTTCTTTCACCAGAAACATTGCAAAAGTGTTTTGGGTTTTACTTATCCTTTTGCCCTTCTCTAGTTAATATGTTTAATGGAAAATACTGCCATGCCCTAAAAAACACCTGGGATGATCATATATGCAAGTATGGACTCTGACCAGATCACTTCCTTAGACTTGCCTGACTTTTCAGTTGATTATTTCGACCCAGGGATATGAGGTAGCTCCTTCCCATGGAAGGAATCCACTAGCTTTGGCAGACGGATCAGCCTGTTAGGGTTGCATCTTCCTTTCCCTTGCATTCAAGCAAGTGATGGGAAAAAGAGTTTGTTTCCCTTCCTTATCTCACAACAGAGGCCTCCATCCAATCCCTGGCACAGCCACCTCCTTCCCAGAAGGGTTTTGGGCAGAAAGAGCACAGCCTCTCAACCTGGCCACCCTGGCCTGGGTTTGGGCAGTGTGTCATAGGCTTCTTCTGACTGAATCAGGCTGCCTCATGCCAGCTGGAGAGCAGCACCAGAGTGGGAAACACATCTGCAGACTGAGCTTCTCTAGACACCAAGCACAGCACAACCCTTTTGGCTCTCCTCAGAGCTGGCCTTGAAGCATTTTACCTTGCCTGCAGGCAAAAATTAAGGATAACACCACACAGCTATAGGAAGGAGTGATAAAAATGAATAAGCCATTGTTTCCACCACTGTTACTTTCTCTGGAGCTGCACCAGTGCTAGAACAAAGATGAAAAACTGTCCAAGTTTTAAACAAAAGCTTAAGAAGCAACTGGGGCCAGCAGTCCAGGAGCAGCTGCCAGTGGAGAAAAATGCTCATCTTGGAGCTGAGAGCTGTGACCCTGCAGTTAAGGTGAGCTCATGATGCCACACAAGGCCGCTGCTCCTCTGGGCAGTGGGCAGCAGGGAAGGCAGTGCCATCAGAGATAAGCAGAAATGTGAAGAAGTAGGCACTTGAGCTGTACTAAGCAGACACTTGAGCTTTAGGGAGAGGTCCTTCTGCAAATCCCACATTGTCCATTTCTCAGCTGAACTTGGGAATCCACTTTCAACAGCCAGCATGAGCAACTCATCACTCTGTTCAAAGCCCTTCCTTCCTAAGGGTGAGACACACAGCAGAATGGCAGAGGATCTCTGCCCCAGCAAAGGCTATTCCTGGCCTGGCCCACCCATCCCAGCAGAAGGAGGCTTCAGCTCCTGCCCAGCCAGTGCAGGGAGCAGTAACCCTACTTTGGTACACTCTGAAGTAGGTCCTATCAGTTCCTCGATGATTATGTGGCTGCACTTCAGCCCTGCAATGAAAAAATTGCATGGTGGAGGTAAAAAGGGCTGTGATTACACTGAAGACTCCAGGACACTGCCAGATTCTTATTTGAAAAGTTAATAAACAGGCCTTTTAGTAGCTGCCTTTTCTTTGAAAAAGGGGAGACACAAAGTAAAAGAGCAAAGAATAGGAGGGGTTTTTCACCAAAGCTAACAGCAGTCGGGAAGCATGCAACATTTTAACCTAAAGAAATTCCTGGTCTTTCCTCTCTCCTGCTGTGGACAAAAAGTATTTTCATAGGAAATAGCTGACTTTACAAAAAACCTGCAAAAAGACACAAACATGTTGATACTGAGGTCGGTCCTGGCAGAGACTGTTGGTGTGATGCTTTAGGTATTCCCAGCCTGCCTTCCTAACCTGTATTTGCTGTGTCTCCAAATCAGTACACTTTGTCCATTGATGTCTCTTCACCTATGTCACCTTTAGTGTTTTTTGCATCCTCTCAGTCACACCACTGCTGCTACCTCTTTCTTTGCAGACACTGTCCCAGTAAAAGACCTTCTGGCTGAGGAAACACTTTCAACTGCAGAAGCCAAAGCTGTCCCCTGCCTGCAAAAGTAATTTGACAGATCTTGACCTTTCTTGTGCTGTCAAAACTAGCATGCTCAGAGGATGGCAACAGTTCTGAGCCCCAGGAGCCAAAGAAACAGAAGCAGTTTCTACTTCTGATATGTGATACTGGGGGACTGACAGAACTACCCTTGTACTTCCATCCACCCTGACAAATTTCTTCTGCATGTGTTTCTCTAGGTAGTTGGTGTTTTTGTTGGTTTACTTAGGGTTTGGTGGAGTAGATTTTTTTGTTGTCATTGTTTTTGTTGAGGAGTTGTGGGGTTTTTTGGTTAGGTTTTTGTTTGTTTATGCTTTTCCCAAAAACCCTAGTGTACTTCTCCTGTTTGGTGCAGGAAAACAAGCCGGAACCATGGCTGAATCTCTAGGCACAGGGGAACTGTCAAACACACTCATTCATAAGCCCTGAGTCCTCCACTAAGTGAGCCATTAAGAGGTCAGCGAAGGTGCTGGAATGTGTGTTTAAGGCAAATGGCTTGGCACGCGAGTGCCTCTCACCTCTGTACACCAGGCAGCTCAGAGATTTCCCTCCAGCAACTCCTGGCAGCACAGGGTGCTCATTAGCCAGGGAAAAGAGAGAAGGGCATCCCTCACACCGGGAACTTCTCCAGGTGCCACTGCTGGCCCAGGGAGGAGGTTGTGCCCCATCCCCAAGGGCAGAGTAATAGGAGCTTACTGAGGAAGCTGAGGATTCCACGACTAGAGTGGGAGGCAGGTGGCCAGGACAAGGTGAGATACAGAAAGTTCTTTCTAGAATAGCTATTGGGAACTTCCATGACCTACAAAACAGGCAGAATTTTTGCTAAACATTTCAGCTAAAAGCTATTCTAAAAGTATTCTAGAAGTGTTCCTGAGAAGAACAAGGAAATTTTTTTTATAGTTAAACCAGGCACTCTGAACACAGGAGAAATTAATGGCCCAGTAATACTGTCAGTCAGACAGATGAGCATAAGATCTCAGACCTTACCAGAAGTTGATCTTCCTTCCCCTGAGTACAAACAGTCTCTTTGCATTACATCATATGAACGGAGTCCAGGGTGTACTCTTAGCTGAGTAGTTCACTTATCTGTGATAGTTTGTAATAAGGGTCACTAACAGATTCCCTGGGATTTTTTTCTATGCAACTCAATTCACAAGCAGAGCTTCTATTTGTGAGTCATCTGAAGCTTGAGTATTACACAGATGTGTTTGCCAAATAGTTTAAGAGAAGAATCTTGACCCATGGGAAGCCATCTGACGGTGACAACTCTTGCTGTGCAGTGCCTTAGAGCAGCCACATGGCACTGGTGGCTTCTGCTGGCACACCTGAATGATTCCTGCTCTCTCTGGACTGCAGAGACAGTTTTGGGCTTTTTCTTTTTTTTTAAGATATAAATAAGAATTTGCCAATTGTAAATGATGAAATTGCACCAGTGTTATCTATTTGTATGAAGTCACAAACAGGTTGGAGGATTTCTGCATTTTCAGATTTTGAGTAGCTGTTAAAATCACTATGATCCTTAGAAAACCCAAAACAGCCTACAAACAAAGCAGAAATGTAATTTTAGCTATTGGAGTCTTTTTTAAATTCAACCTAAGCTCTTTCAGAAATTCATAATCTTATGGAAAGTCAAATTATATTTTTTACCTATATACAGGCGTGTGTGTGTAGACATGTGCACACTGCTATGAAGTACACCAACCTGAGCAACACACTGGGGGTCTTGTGTAATGAAATATCCTAGGCATTTCAAAAAATTATAGTTGGCAATTTCCTAACTCAATAAAAATCAAATCCAGCAGGGGGGAATTCTATACCAGATCTCATTTTGACAGATAAAGAAGAACTGATCACCAAACTAAAAATCAGTGGTAGCTTACATGCAAGTGATTGTGACTTGATTGCATATATATGCAAACAGAATAAAGTCCAAACTAGTAAGTTATACACATGGCAGTTGAGGAAGACAATTTTACAAAGCTGAAAACAATTATGGACCAAATCAGTTAGGAAAATGAATTTAAATAGAAAAACATGAATGATAACTGGGAGCTACTTAAGAACATAGTACTAGATGCCCAAAAGCCACAATCAACAAAAAAAGACCATATTGAGTTAGGAACTCAACCTGGCTCAGGGGAAGTCACAGCAACCAGAATAAATGAAACACATGCACACACCAAAATAGAAACGTACAAAAAAAAGTGGTAAGCAAGAAATAAAAAATTAGGAACTATAGAAAAAATGTAAGTACACAAGAGAACATACAAGGAGGACAATAGAGAATTCTAGTTGTATTGCAAAAAAATTCATTAAACATCACTATCTGGGAACAGTAGACAGACCTATCAAAATTACTCAGAAAATATTTAACTGGCAAATATGTATTTAGATTCTAAACAAAGGGGAAAAAAGTCAAGCAGCTGCTAAGGTTAAATTTTTTAGACCAAGTTAATGTGAAAAATTCTCACTTGTGAATTTTCAAAGTAAAGATCAAGGCTCTTTGAAAAACTAAAGCTAGTTTTCAGGACCTTTTTGGATATTGGGACAGAACCAAGTCAATTAAACAAAACCAATGTCAAGACAATGCTTGGGGAAGAAAAATGGAATGGCCCAAGCAGATACTAACTGACAGAAAAAGAATCATCCCAGGTAGAATAATAGAAGAGCAGACGCAGGATTCAATCAATTAAAAATTAAAGGAAGGTAATATAACTAATACTGAGCAGCAAAGGTTTATGGAAAACAGAGCTCCTCAAACTAATTTGACATCTTTTCTCTAAATAAAATTACTGTTGACAATAAATGTAATAGTACTGAGGTAATAGATATCTATTTCTATGAAGACAGTGGACTGCATGACATTTTGATTAAGGTACCAGCACAACACAAAAAAAGTCAGCTTGGCACATATTAATGCTTTAAGAATGATGAGCTGACAAATCACAATATATGGAAAGGAAGATCTCACTGAGCAGATGTGGCCCTAATGGTTTTCAACCCTACACTCTGCTTTTCAGTGGCCTGGTAGAAAATCTGTCATTAGTGATAAAGGACATTGATGATACAAGTGAAAGAGGGGTAAATAAGGGAAAGACTAACCTGGATTGCTTTGTAAATGGGATGCAAATACCAACCAACAAGTGAGCTCTACTTCCTGGGCATGAGGAGAAGGCTACACCTTTGACTCTAAGAGATAATTACAGCATCTTGGCAGACAATCATCTGCACAGGAACTCTCAGAGTGAGGATGAAGACAGAAGAATGAACATCCTCCTCTATTCAGAAGCAGGGGCATCACCAGGAGAAGCAGGAACCCTGAGGTACCCGCTATTCTGGACCAGCTGTAACTGCTGCTGGATTGCTGTGTGCTATCTGGTGTCCTGACTGAAGGTGTTGAAGAACTGAACAGTTTTGTAGGAGAATTATAAAAATAACCAAAAAGATTTGGAAAGTGTGAAATAGAAACAAAGTACTAATTGATGCAGTTAGTTAACAGCAGACAGCATGGAATTAAGCAGGGAACAGTGATGTGACTGTGTTTCTTGACAGTCTACCCCTCAAAGATCAGCTTTAATTCAAACTGGAATTAATTCAGAGCAAATCACAGTAGATCACAGTGAGCATGTCTTCATACTGAAATAGAGTAGTGAGCATACCAAGAGGTCAGTTGAGGTTTGATAACTCCCACGAGATTATAGCTTGTGCTTCTACAAAGTGTGCCATGCACATTCACATATGTTCAGAGGCTCAAGCCACGCACATTCACATATGTTCAGAGGCTCAAGCCATCTTCCTCCCAAGCTACTGGTTTAGGGCTGTCCTTTCTTGTGTGCAATCTCATGTAAGCACATCCTTCCTGCAGGGATGGGCAGTCTCAGCAACATGGACATAAGGGAGATGAAGGTACCCCTTCACAAAAGCTCCTTGTTCTGAAGGGCCAGGGGACAGACTATGAGGAATTGCCTTTTTGTCAGGGGTCCAGCTGGAGATTCCAGCTCTGACTGCATCCCATGTGCATGTAGATTACAATTCTGTTAATAATTCAGGGGTTGCAGTCCTATGCCTACCATGCTGAATGAGCCAAACTCAGTTTGGGAGTGCTCCAGGGAACCTGAAGGAGTTGTACTAGACTGTCACAGCTTACTTCAAAGCTGCCAATACCACAGAAATATTCCTATTAGCTTTGCAGTTAGTTAGGCTTTATTTAAAATACTAACTAGTGTCTTCACATTAAAATCTGCCTTGGCTTTGCTCAACATCATAAACAGAGGCGTTAATCTCCTGCCTCAGTAGCATTTACACTGTGTGCGAAGCAACGTTGAAACCAACGTCCTCCCACCTGTCCTAGCTGTAGGTGAGCCATTGGAGAGGGTGGATAACCCCTGTGTCCTGGAAAACTGTCCCCTCTCAGGAAACAGTCTCTAATGTCCAAGGTCATACAAGATACAACTGAATGAAAGTTGCAAGCCACCATGTTTGCCTGCACAGCTGGGGCATTTGCAAGTATTTAACACCTTACTTTCTGAATAAAAAGGAGGTGCTTAGAAGGAGCCAGCAGAAAACAAAGACCTATTCCCCCTGCACCATGAACACAGAATATAGGCTCAGCATGAGTGGCACAGTGACTACAATCTAGCTGTAACACATACACACACACACACTGCACCTCCTGTGATTTATATGTGTGTATATATATATATAGCACATTTTTCAATTACGTTTTACTTTGAATAGGCAAACTGCTGGTGCAGTTTGATTTCCTGCAAGTCCAGATGCAAAGAGGAACAGAACTCTGCCTGGGCTGCATTCACCATAAAAACCAGGAGGAAAAGAGAAGGTCATTAGAAAAATTCTCTTGTTTACCCATACCCTCCTCCCTGGGGATCAGGGGCAGGAGTTTATGCAGACAGTTTTTCCTCTTCTACTAGAAAATGAGATGGTTTTAGTTTAATAACGCTTGTTGCATTCAAAGGCAGGTACCAGTCTAGCAACAGCAGTGTTAATACCTAAGTAGGTCAGTCTTCTGTGTGGTCCTTGAGGGTTTCATCACAGGACTAGTCCATTGATATTAATGGGAGGAACTCCTCCCCAGTCCCCACACACCACAATGACAATTCAGCTCAGCATGGTAATTAATGCTGCTTCTGAAATGGCTTTGAGTCAAATGATTCTTCCTTTCCCCATGCTCTGAAAACATACTTGTGGGACAAAGTGGCAAAAGCACAGACCTAAGAAGAGCAGAGCACACTCAACCCAAAACTATTTCTTTGCCTAAGGAAACACGTATGTTGAGCCCCTGAGGATGTATGTGTACAGAGAAGAGTGCAGGCAGATGCCTGGTGACCTGGCCAGACACAAGCCAGCTCGGGCTGCAAGCTGACCAGCCCTCCCTCCTAAGGAAGTGTCACAGGGAGCAGGAGTACCCAGGGCACACAGAGCAGAGCTGACTCCTTTCCAGCCAGCTCCAGCTCAGCACCAGGGGCAGGTGTGAGCACACCTCAGAACATAGACATTTGTGCCAGTTGCTCAGTAGCATTAAGTGAGCTGCACTCTCCAAAATCATATTCCCTCAACCCTCACCTTTTTCCTTGCTCAAGCAAGTTACTTGCTAGTACAAATGACAAAGATCTCACTGCAGGCCATAACTCACTCTGCAATCATGATTACTTTTCTGTGACTCCATGTAAAAGGGAAACCTCTTGAAAAAATGGTATTTCACTTTATACGATCAGTATTTTCACTTTACCACCCTCATTTTACAACATATTACTACAGACTTACACCAAAGCATTCAAAATCAACATTTGAACCATCTTAATAAAATACTATCTAAATTACATAATTCTTTTCTAAATACACATTCTTCAGTACCAAACCTTAGCACTGATTCTTCAATTTCCTACTTTCTATAAAATGCATTATCTGGGATAAAACTTTGGCATAATTCCTATTAAAGAAAGCAGTGTTTTTTCCTGAGTATGAAATAAAATCTTAATATCAATCTTTTGAATATTTTCTACCAGGAGAAATTACAAAGTAGAGAACAGCTACTGGGATTATGAAAGCCATGACTGAAAGTCCTTAGGAAGAAGGATTGATCCAGAAAAGGTCTTGATCCAAGAAACAGTTTTAATCACTTTCCAAATCTCAGCGACTGAGACACGCTTTATTGACCTGTAACACTGCCACCATCTTGTCAAAATATTTTCAAACTGGATCAAGCTGGAGCGTGCTATTTTACAACGATACCACATATTTCTTTCCTCCAAAGGAGTACAGCAAACTGTAGAATATCTCTCAGACAGGCAAATCTTCTGACCTTTTTTTCTTTCAGAATTCCTATCTTAGTGACCCAGGAATAAATGTATTTTTGAAATGTCAAATTTGTTTCCATGGTAACATGAAATGTCACTCCTGGAGATGATGTTCAATACAAATGTGAAGAGTTGAAGGCTATTTAACATGTATTCAGTTGTACCTATTCAGCAGTGGTTGTTATACTTTAAAACTCAATAAAGAAATTAAAATATATTTATCAAAAGTTGATCTCTGGCAAAGTGACTTTTACACCTCACATTATTGCCTGCAACAACACTCACTAAGGAGAAGCCTCTTTAAGTACTTGTCTGCTAGTGGAACATGGAAACATTTTCTATTCTATTTCTATTCTATTCTATGTTGACAGTCATTGCCAAGTCCTGTTCTCTGATTTCCCAAGGAAAAGAAGAGGTTTCATCTACCATTTCTATCCAGATCTTCTCCATTAATAGACTGTGGGAGGGGAGAAATAAAGAAAAAGAAATAAAAATATTCTTAATGCAACTGAAAGGGAAGAATGGCTTTTATGAATCCAAAAGAAAACTACTTACTTCTAGTGCAACCCTTTCATACATATTACACACAGTAGGCATAGAGTGCCTCTATACATGCACACTGAGACATAAACCAAACTAACCATGGATTGAAAGGCTTCTAACAGATTTTGCAATTTACTTCCTCTGCAACACAAAGGTCTCCCCTCAGACTCTATCTCTAACCTCAGCAAGGAAGGCCAAAGGGACACAGAAGGGTTGCTCATGAGGACAGAACAATTTTGATGCTACTGCAGTGGGGAGGTGGCCCCGACACCTCTGGCCTGAGTCTGACTGTGCCCGAGCCCATGCCAAGGACAGCAGGAGAAGGCCTGCAGTGGGAAGGGAGCCCCGGCACTGCCAGAGGGCTCATTCCCTACCCATGTCTGACTGCAGAGTAAATGAGCCCCTAGGAAGAAGGAATGCTAGCCCTTCCTGCTCAAGGAGGTGCCTCTGCATCACAGCTCTCAGGGGCTGTTCTGAAAGGTAAAAACAAGATAAATTGCTCCCCAAGGTTCCTAAATAATATATGAACAATTAAGTCTCTCTTTATGGATGCATCATAAAATATTAATTCATTTTTATTTTCATAAATTTTACAATTTACAAGTTGTTGTTGTTTAAATTTTATGTTAACAAGGTATCCAAAGCTGACAAATTTGGTTTCAGGTAAAAAATAATCAACTTTAAAAGAAATTGAGAAAGAAAACAGCAGAACTTGCCATTTGCAGTCTCAAATATCATAAGGGTCTTACTGTTACGTCTTAAAAAGGAAGGAAAGAACCAATTCTCTCTGCTAAAACAAGAATTTTCAAATATCAGTTCCGTTTTATTTCCTCAGCATTATTAAAGACTAATTGCATTTATGCTGTCCATCCTGATAGGCATTCATGCCAGGTACACGGTGTGCCATCTGAATAAATCCACTGTGGAACTAATAAAAAAAAAATTAAAACCAACTACAATTGCAAATAAGCAGTAGAGACTACCAGTTTAAAGAACTAGGGTTTGCTTGCATTCCTACAAGTTCCTAGCTAGCTGAAGTAGAAACTCTGAAGGGAAAACTTAGGAACAGTAAGTTTTATTACATATGCACACAGAAGTACAAATGCTGAACATGCACAAAAACCCCTATATAGCAGAGGTAGAATAATTGGCCTTCCAAGCTACCCACAGGTTGCTGAGCAAAATTGATACAGCATTTCACTTTGGGCTTGTCCTTAATTTTCCCCCACAGGTTGAGCTTGTATTCAGGCCATTCTGAAAAGAAGCAAAGGAAATTAAGCAAATGAAGGCTTTAGAAGTAAGAGGAATATCTTAGAAATGCCACAGGGATAAAGGAATCAGAGGATATTGCTGGAAGATAACCATGGGTATTTCTGTAGGGTTTAAGAAGCCAAATTTGTTTGATATCATGTGAATACTGCAGAGCTACAGTTCATAGACCAGGTTTACATACACCAGAACACCTGGAAAAATGCCATTCAAAACAGTGGAGGAAAGGGGCACCTGCCTGAGAAAGAAGGCAAAAGAGAGAAGTTATGAAATAGCTGTGCAAGACTGGTTGTAGGTGGTCAGTTTGGGTGGACCCTTTATCCAAACACCAATCTCATCATACGTGACCATTGAAAAGAATTTGATTTCCAAATCTTGGTTATTTTGTTGTTGTTCTGTATCTCCAAAATGTTAAAGTTTCACAGATTCCAGGCTACTTTTGCTAGTGAGGAAATGGAGGAAGAAAATCCTGTGCATTAGAGTAAGATAACAGATGCCAGGCATCCCAGCAGAACATACTCAGGGTCACTTTGACTGTTCCAGCATGAGTTAAAATTAATGTCCCAAGAAATTTTTCTTTGTTAACTTAGTTACATAGCTCCAAATTTTGCCTCTTGGTTCAATTTAGGTGGTTCTGCATTATGGTGTGGATGCAGCAGTGACAACAGCAAGAAATCTCCAAAGGCATTAATGCAATCCCCATCACAGCAGAAATACTGTTTCAGCACCATGCATCTTGATGACTGATTTCCTCTGAGCTTCACTGACCAGTGTCATTATAACAACAAAAATAGACTGTGGAAGTAAGATGAAGCCAGGGGAAACAGTTCATTAAAAAGTAAAAGCATGTTCTGTCATACACATACTTGCAGACCGTCAAAGCAGCCAGCTGTCTCAGAACAGACTAATTTTTCTAAATGCAATAAAAGGGACACGTTACATTTTACAGTGATAAAAAGTAACAAAGGTATGACTGAAGCAGTCACTGGTTTCCAGAAATCCATGTCAACAATGGCAACACAGACCTGTGGAGGATCAGAAGACTCTCATCTACAAGGATTTAGGTGTGCGGTTTTGAGTTTGGGGGGAAATTCAGGACACTCTTGTGAAGTCATTGGTACCATACTGGTACCAGGAGCCAGCCTCCCTGGCTGATCATCAAAAATCAAGGCAGCCTGGCTTCTCTAAGAGAAGCTGGTGGCAAAAAGGAAGCTCTTCACTGTGTGGGTATCTCAGCTGCAGCAGTTAATTTTGACACCAAAGTTACACCTTACAATGCCTTCACACAAGTCAAGCCCCTCTCCACCTTCTGAGCCAGTCAGTGTGGGTACCTGAAGGGAGTATGGGTTGGATCACATTTGAAGCCTTCCTAAGCCAAGAGACATAACCCAGAACAAACTCTCTGCTAGTCTGACATATATTGGGTTTAATAGCCCCGCAGTGATTTCCATGAGCTGCAGATTACGCAGCCGTCACTGGGAGGTACCTGCACCCTTTTAGAGAATTACCAGGAGAAGCAGCTCAGTTTTATAGACAGCCAGTTTTGCATTGCCAAACTGCAGTGTTGTACATCTACTTCATTTAGAATTAGTAAATTTGGTCCCAGTTTATGACTCTCAGCAGAGTCCCTGAGGATCAAACTCACTGGCTGGAGGGAAGGAGTGTTTACTGTGACAGCCTGGTAAAACTTGCATGGCTGCTGCGAGGGACACATTGCCCAGGGCTCTCAGCCTGGCACCTCTAGCAAGCACTGCAAGGAAGTAACCATCACAAGACAAATATCATTTCAGAACTTCCAGAAACCACAAACAGTACTCCTTTATTTACTTACATTTAGAAAACCCCACAGTCAAACTTCCCTCACTTGTATCTGTGCAGGCAGACTGCATTCAGCATTGCATAGGGTGAAAATCAGGTCAGACTCTGGCCTAAAGCCTTGCTGGGGAGCGGATGGCAGGTGACATCTCCACTGCTCAGAGGCACTTGGCAGATGAGACTAATTCTATCCCCAATCACACTATCACCTACTTCCTTCTTAGAAACCTTTGAGAAGACTTGGGTCTTCTCATTCTCTTTTAGTTTTCTTCCACTTCACTCCCAGCTTATTTACTTTACAAGCTTATTTTAAAGAGGGGTTACTGATGTTCTTGTTTAATTTGCTCTTGTTTTTGTCCCTTGCACAGGGCAGGACCTTAGATAAAAATCAGACTTGAGCCTTAGTGAGTAATATCCTGGTGCACTTTGTGAATAAATAAAAATAAGATCATTCAATAAATGCCACTCAATTTTGTTAAACTCCTTACACATGTCAAAATGCCATTTAATACTTCAGTAAGTGAAGTGCCTCCAAAATAAGGATCCCAGTGCAATGAGCACTCTGCTTTAAAATAAAAAGAATTAAAAGAAAGAGAAATTCCATTAAAAAAAACCCTATCCTAAGAGGAGAAAACCTCAAGCAAACAAGAAAGCTTAAGCCAACTATAATATGTAGAAACCTAATATCCCCCAAACTGAAAATAACTCCAAAATCCAATAATATAAAAATGCTTTATAAGGTTTTCCTTTTAAGTTGTGGTGGGTTCCAAAAGGGTCTGCAATGCAGAACCAATGAAATAACACACAGACGTGCCTTTGCTTTTTGTGAGCCTTCACTCCAAGTGACATCTTTCACTGTAAACTTTTGTTTAGAAACAACAGATAATGTGATAAGGCTCTTCCAAAGGAGGTTATGAAAAAGACATTGAGCAATTGCTCTCCAACAATATTAGGACTAACACAGAAAGAAACTGCTTTGATTCACAGCAAATGTCACTTTGATTATGATTAGGGAGAAAAAAGATAGAACAGTAGCTTGGTACTTGAACCTCTGTGGGAGGATAGGGGACCTCTTTCTTCAGAGGTTGTTTAACAAAAAACAACCTTCAAAACTGGGCTAGGGATTCTTGGCATGGACTCAGAGCAGGTGCAATAATATACTTTTCCTTAAATTGGGGTAATTCTTGCATCTGAGGAACACTAGTGCATTCTGTCTTGGGAAATCCAGTGAAACTTGTTTACCCCAGCTGTAGGCTTTTCAGTCACTTCTGCAGGTATCTGCAGGTCCCAGGGGAACACCACTTACACATACATACTGCTCCCCAGTTACGTCCATGCTTCCCCATTACCACACTGCTATCTCAGTCCCAATTCAATTATTAATTCTGTCATTTCCCAGCTTTGAAGCCCTTTTTTTTCCGACCCTAACACTTCCCTACCAGATTTACGGAGTGTAAATGTCATTTGCAGTCACTCGTAACTTTACGATACATTCTGAATCCGACACCTACTAGATGACTCCCTGCCAAAAGGCAATATTTTTGTATAAAATGTGATCAAAAAAACATTCAGCTATATAAATATATACATCCACAAGGCTTTTTTTAAGCAGCTCAGTGTGGAAAGATGGAATTTGGCAAGAAAAGAGTCTTCAAACAAGAACAGCCTCTGCGCGTTTGTGGTAAAAACTGGGTTTGATTTGATCCAGTTCTAAATGTTTTAATATCACACGTCGGGCATGCAGCATTCACACTGTGCCATTTTGAAGTAATTTTCAGAGCCCCACCAAGCAAAGGCTGCTGCACAGCACATGCCTTAGCTGTGCAGTGAACATACATCTTTCTCCCCATGAGCAATACTGAAGGCAGAAGTCTTTTTCTCCAGTGCACACTGCAAACTGTGCCGCTGAAAACTTCATGTTCTCAGCAAAGGTTTTGGCATGTGTGTCCCAGAATTCAAGAACAGTTGAAGTGGGAGGAGAAACAATCAAAGATGTGAGAAAGACCAAGAACTGTCTGATGATTATTTTTTAAATTTGGAGGAAGGTTGAGATGTGCCATTGTCTGAAAGTTTCTCTTCCAGAAGACACTGTAGTTACCAATTTACAGCCCAGGAAGATACAGATGTTGGCTACAGAAAAACGTATCTGAAGCTTGAACCCCAGGACCACCATTTACCCATATGGGGCAGAAGCAGCTCAAGCATTCCCTACCTCTGTGGGTGGCATGGGCCACACATGAGTGGTTCCCCAGGCACAAGGGCCTCTGCCTGACACTGCAGCCCCTTTCTTGGCCCTGCAGAAGGAGGTGGACAGCTCCCTGGGAGCACCTCTCGTCAGACCCAGCCCCCCCTCCTTTGGGCAGCAGCACCTTCCATTCCCACATAACCTGTTACTCATGGTACCTCTGCGTCCAGTATCAGAGCTCACCAGCCAGCTTTGAGCCTAAACACCACAATGTTCAACACCCCGAGGATTTACTCCTTGTTCACACTGAGCTTACTCCCTTAACTGGAAGGGGTGGGAGTTTTCCTGGTTCTTCAAACACCAAGAACCCCAGAAAAAAACCTTGGAGGATCTGAATGTTGAACCAGAGCTGGCATTTGTGACTGTTACACGCAGGCTCAGGGCCCTTCCAACAAGAAGGGCTAAACAAGAAAAATCCTCTGCACCAACCAGTCTTGCAGAAAAGCTCCCACAGTCCTTCTTTGCACTGCCCCACTAGCTCTGACTGTGCTGCCAAGCAGGGAGCCCACAGAGCCTCTGGTTCACCACATCCTGCTCTCTGCAGCATGTTCACAGCTGAATCCATGCTGCAAGTCCCAGGGGAATAAATAAGCTCAGGCAAGAGAAGAAACATCACTGAACTTCCAGGGACTATGTCTTGGCTTTCAAAGAAATGGTCTCTTTCTCTCCATTTTTCTCTTTCCAGAAGAAATGTTTCCCAACATGTTAAACTTTTCCGTGTTATTTTTTCCCCCTGTAGTTAATAAAATTCTATTGTTTTCTTGTCTACTTAATCATTAAAACAAGGCTTGCATGAAATGCAGGAAGCCAAGCAAGCCTACAGAGGCTGCTGCCCAGCACGGCCATACGAGGAGCACGAATGCACCAGGACACCAACAGTGCCTGCAGCACAACAGAGGGTCCCCAGCAAGGAGGGCACCTCTGGGCAGGGAGGGCCAGACCACAGCCAGGGCAGGCCAAGGGGCTGCTCCAGACCAGGGGGGCCATGGGGCTGTCAGCACTGTCAGACATGGCCATGGGCAAACCCAAGGAAACGCAGGCACAAAGGAAAGACCTTCGGTATCACAAACTCAGCTTCTCCTTCCTGAAATTGGAATGGATGGTAGCAGCCACATTACCTTTTACTCCATTTGTGCTGCATGAGCTTCATTAAGCACCAGTTAAAAAATCCTGTGGAGTTATGCATTTAGTCCTGCTCCTGCAAGAGCCTGAGGTAACAGCCACACAACCAATGCCCCTTGGACAAGGAGGGGGCCCAGAACAGGCCGAGTGCTGCACACCAGGGGAAGTACCCTTCTAGAGTTTGGTTTCTACAGAAACAAAATGGAAGATGGGAAAAAATATGTGTTATTAATCCCTTCTGCAAAAGTAAGCCATGGAAATTTGCTGTCTGTTCAAAGTCAGTCTGTTGCACAGCTGGGAACTGATCTCGTATCTCAAGTGCCAGTCTAGTGCCTAAACCACAAAAGCTCTCTTTCCTGCACTCCTTCAACATGCAAATGGTGTATAATTGTATAGGCATGCTCACCATAAACAACTAGCAGAACTTGGCATCATGCTAATGGGATTTTTATTAGCCAAATATTTCTTTGGTAACCAGGTCAAACAATCACGTTCTCTTTTGTTTCCTGTTATGAAATGAAACTGAAAAAATATGCCACTTAAAAAAATAAAATAAGAAGAAGCCCAACCAGTCCTTTTTTCATAAAGAAAACAATATGCTTAATGCAGAATAAACCACATTTTATGAAAAGAGGTCATCTTTGGGGGGAGGGAGAGAAACAATTGAAAAGAAAAAATGTAGCACAAGAGGGAATTATGAACCTTTTTTTTCTTATGGAAAGTATTTACATGTTTATTTTAAGCCTAACATAAATGTAAATATTTTAAACAAACAAAAACACACCAGGGTAACAATAGAGTATTGTTTTTTTATGTTGAATAAAAACTGCCAGGACAGTGCATGTATATTTTTAAACATGCTGCTTCAAAAAGCAGGATGCAAGGGATGTTGCATCTTTAATTTTTCTGTTAATTATGGATTGAGCATTGTTGTGAGCCTTGTCCTCAAAACCCAGCTCAGAAAATAAGAGCAGATGCTCATACCCAGGTTTGGCTCATGTGGGAATTGAACAGAACATATTGGTTTATAATTAATGTAATTTGTTGGATTATCTTTTGTGAAGGAGCTAAGGTAAACAACCTTGCAGCATTGTAGTGAAATTCTTCTGTGCTCAGAGCCTCTATACTTGATGGAAGATGACAAAAAACCTACCCTTCCTCCTGGACTGTGGGAAGATTTGGAAATGTCTGTCACATTCAAACATATTTTAATTAACTCAAAGGAAAGAATTAGGCTACAGACCCTAAAGCAAATTACAAATAGTGTTTAAAATCAGAGCTAATGATTCCCCAATTCACTATTCTGATTAACAAAATTCTCTATTCTAGTTTGCTGTAATTTTGTTATGGGGCAAGGAGAGAGAAAGAACATGCTTTTCTGCCCTGAAAATGTTCTTCAGACCAAATTTACTCATCCAAGAGGCTCCTCCCTATACCACACAGCACTCGAGCAAGCATTGGCACTAAGTGGTAAGTTAAAGAAGAAGGAAAAAGAAAAAGCATGATTATATAATGTTACACTTAGCAAAAGACTTTTCTCCAAGAACACTCAGTCTTGGTAAGCATTAATGAACAACACTTCCATCTCCAGGGAAAAGAAAAGGAAGGGGAAAAATAATTATAAAAAACCAACCCACCACAATCCCAAGCACTGTGCTCTGAGGGATAAAAACTGCAGAAATATGGGCCAGAAACATGGCTGTGTGTTCCAGGATGATCGCACCCATCCTGGCTGCAAACCATCCCCATCAACCTTAGCTCTTTTTTCTTCATACTCCACAGAAAAAAAAATTAAACAATATAACATTAAAGCAGCAGCTTAAGGAGTCAGGTCAGGCTTGCTGCTCTCACAGAATTATATGGTTAACTTTTTCATCCTTTGTGCATTTTAGTTTTCCTCCCTTCAAGGCAATCATGAGTTCACCTTGTGGTAGCAGGGGTACCAGCATGGTGTGCTGCCCTTGGCCCTGCTGCCAGGTGCCAAGGGGGGATTGCCACGCTGGAGAGCTGGCCAGGACCACAATGGGAAGCTGGCCCAGAGCCAGCAAGAGAGAGTATTTTGAGCCAAAGCCACATGCCATGCACCCTTTGCCTTAAACAGCTTCCTTCAACAAGCAAGCATGGCTTATTTTGGCCTCGCATCTTGCATAAGTAACGAAACACCTTGGGATCTTCTGGAAAAAACAATCCAGGAAGAATAGGAAACCAAAGATCTTTTCTCAGGCCTTGCTGCCACCCTCTATAATTGGCCACCAATACAGAGAAGACAGAGACTGATTAGTGAATCATTTCAGTGTTACCTTGAGACATCTAGTTTGCAACAGAGCAAATATTTCAAGCACCCTCAGCTGTCTAAAAATAAGGCATCTCCCTAGGGCTCAACCAGCATCCCACAGACAGATGCCTTTGTCCACAGTTAGGATGCTGGCATCACACAAAAACTTCACCATATAGAAGCCATAGGCTACATTTCAGCTGACAGATGGACACAGAGGCAAAGTTTTAAACAAAAGCAGGAGTACCAAATATTTGGTCTGCTTTAAAAGACAGAAATAAAAGTAGACATTGGATGGATGTTGTTCCATTGGTCAGGACCACCAGGAGTTTGTACTGCTAATGTTCATAAACACAGTCGTTCTCTTCCCATGGAAAAAGAAAAAATGAAAGAAGTCTTTAAACCCAGGCATTTATTCTGGCATCAGCAAAATTTGGTTTTAGATTCTGCCAGGACTTGGAAAGGTTCTCCCATCTGAGCTGCAAATCGGTACTGACCATCCCAGAGGTAGCCTGCCACTTTTCCAACTCTTCCCTCCCAGAAAAATAGCACTCCCGAAAGCACATTCACACACCAGGCATGCAACAGTTCATCTGCCAAAGGTTTTGACTCTTAAAATAAGAAGTCAGCTGCTCACAAGAGTGCACATACAGAATATTTTTGGAGAACAGTTTTTCCTGGATATGTAGCACTTCTACAATTTTATGAGAGGCAGAAGTAGAGAGCTTGGGACACTCACACACCAACTTTAAAGTCATAAGTAAAGTAGACTTTCAGCTCAGAAATGTACATTGCTAATGAGCTACAGGCACAGATGATACAGTAATAGTTCCATCCCATATTCACAAGAACAATGCTCACTCATGGGGAACGACAGTCTTATCAGGTTGCTAACTTTATCTCGAATATCATGTTCAAATTTTCATATCCTTATAAATTAAGAAATACTAGAATGAAGTGACCAGATGTTCAAGTCTCCTCTGCAGCACATTCATTACCAGGCACGCATTTAAGATGCATGCAAGTCCACTAGGACTCTTCTCTGAAGAGGCTCACTCCTCTTAGTATCATCTGGTTTTGCTTGCACAATGTCTTCAGCAGCACCTCAGCCCAGAGAAAACTTCTGCCTCCACCATTACCTCATCCCAGGACTTCTAACACACTGTGTTATCTTCTATGGGCTCAGGAAAGAGAAAACACTGGCTGTCCTTTCAAGCCAGAATCAAAGGAAGAGAGAGCAGAGGAAGAACATAAAGGAGAGGCTGAGCAAAGTTCTTGCCTCATGCAAAAGAGTTGCTGGTTTATTCACAGTCTCTCTCCTGTCTTCTTCACCTCTGCAGAGCATCACATTGAAAGCCCCCTAAGTTCTTACTACTTCATTTTTCATTTAACACAAGATTTTGTTCCATGTTAACCAAGCACCTCACCTCCTTGGGGGCTGCCAGTCCAAGCTGCTGGGCCTTTACTGTGCCAACAGTTACATCCCTGTCTTTCAGCACTGCTGATAGTGTAAAGTCACAACATGATAAGCTCTAGTGCTCTGATAGTAACAGCAGCACATAGAAACAGGCTCCCTTTGATAGCTTACTATTGTTTCTGGAAGATATGGAATGGAAGTCTAGAATATGATTATAATTATTCAGAAATTTAAGAGTAAACATGTTGGTCCACATAAGTGAGAAATACTGAGGACCAGCCTATACAGCATCTTAAATCACTTATTACTCTTTTCCTTCGCTGTTCTAATGCCAACAGGACATTTTCTTCTCAAATTTTGTAAAAGAAGAAAAATATAAACTAAACAGACTGTTCTCTGGCTGAGACCTTGGATTCTTTGGCACCTAATATAACAACAAAAAAATTAATTTCACATCATACTGGCAATAGCTTATATTAAAATTGCATTCTTGCTGCTTTGACATTACTGTACATGGATCTTTTTGTTGTACATAAATGCTCTACATTCAGGCTGGTTTTTTAACCAGCTAGTACTCCCTCCAATTCAACAGGATACACAAGACTAGCATTTTCCCACTTGTTTGCATATCCATGAAAATTGTCCCTCTCTCTAGATGCAGTTTTGTTGCCATAAACAGGCACGACACAATCCAAATGGACAGCCCATTTAGACCACTCCCTGGTCCCAGTGTTTGTCCAGGGAGCAGATTTTACTGTACAGAAGCCTTTGAATTAGAGACAGACCTTCAGCTGGAAGCCCATGGCCGACAGACAATTGACCTGTAATAAAAGCCTGCCCCTTCTTGTCTCAGGCACAGCTAAAGGATATGATATCTCCACAGAAGGCCAGAGGAAAGAGCACTTCTGGTGATGGGCTTTGCTATGAAAGGACAAGTCAGATTCCCTCTGAGGTACAGAAACCCAGGGTGGCCACTCTGCTTCTTGTCCTGCTGCTCATCTACCATCACAAGAGACTTGAATGAAACCAAATATTTTCCAGTATTCTCGAATGAAACCAAATATATTTCAGTATTCTCTGTTCCATCCCAGCAGAGGAGTTTCAAGTGTCCATACATCCAGAGAAAGTGTAAGGTAGCAACTCTTCCACACCATTGACCATTACTCCCTCCCAGCCATCCCCAGAAATACCTTTGCCCCATTACCTTCCCTTCAAAAGGAGTTAACACAGATCTGAGTCCAGTCTGTAGTGGCCATCCTCTCTTTTGGTGGCTAAGACTGTTTGGTCACCTTTGATGCAGAAAATTGAATTGCTGCAAGAATTTGCAATGTCAAAACCCAAAAGGAACTAGACACTTTCTGTTTAGCCAATGCAAGGTTTTACTGTCTCAGCAGATACCAAAAGCATTAATTGCTCACATTGTTTACTATTGTTTTTGTCAGCATTTGAGCCAGTGTTGGTTTGCCTTTTCTCCTAGGAATGGATAGTCTTTTTATTACAACACTAATAAGATAATTTCATATTTACTAAAAATGTAATTGTGTAACTTTAAGTACCATTTATTTGCTGTCTCCATACATTCCATAATGGGGCTGGAATTTGGGAAAGCAAAAAAAAAAAAATTATGTGAAAGGGTCACGTCCTTAAATGGAGGGAAAAATAAATAATGGGGTTTTTTTAACCCTGGTTTCTTTTCTTTAACCCCTCTATCTTGGCTCTTTCTCCTGTGTTAGTAAATAAGCAGGGGGAGGGGGTGAACCATAGGAACCATTTACTCAGCTGAACTAAAGAGATGAAAGCAACTGGCCAGGCCAAATGGGTTTGTGGTTTCTCACCATAAGAGTTGCCACTTTAGGACGGTACCAAGTTTTTACTGGAAACTTGACATTTGTTGACCAGAATGTTTTTAGTGGTCTTCAAAACTGAAAAATTGCAAGGCAGAAGCTTTGCACCTTGATGTGGTAAATTAGCTAAGAAAATCTAGACTTGAGCAGCATTAAAAAAAACCCCAAACATCTCAGTGACCAGAGTCACTGCCATTTCTCCCCCTCATTAGAAAGTAACACAATTTGGCTGCAGCTACCCCTTAGCATAAGAGCAATTGCCTCCATTTGGAGAAGTATGTGAGGCTGAAGCCAGGCAGGAGATGCTGTTTGATTTGCAACTGGAATTCTTGAGCAAAGAAGCTTGAAATTTGTGCATGCCACCCCCCAGGAAAAGTAGCCATCTCAAAGCCCTGCCCTCACCCCTGGAGTCTAATTCTGTGGTCTCCTAAACTGTGTGTGCTGAGAGAAAAAAAACCACCACCATTGTCCTCAAGCTTTTTCTAAGATTAGATCTGACCTAGAGGGTACTGAAAGATCAAAACCCATCATCATTTCTATTTTACAGAAAGGAAAAAATGACATTTGAAAGTCAAAATATCTACTTTGACAAATAAGCTTCTTTGAATACAACATCTTCTCCCACTGAGTATCTGCTCTGCAGGCACATTTAAAGTGACACTGTGTTGGAGTATTGAAGAATGTTGTCTCTTTAAAATGGTTGTCCCAGGTTGTGTATCCCTTCATAGGAACCTTCTGGACATGGTATATTTCTCCTTCATGAGACTCAGAGCTGGAACAGATGGTGGTTCTCTGTGGTTTAGAGCATAAGGGAAGAGAGGGAAAATCTTACAAATTAGGATGCCTGGGCCATTTGATTTCCTGAAGATTAAAATCACTGCCTTGAACCCAACACAAGCCCGCAGCAAAAAATATACCACTTAATAGACAGGCTGTGCTTCCTCTAGTAGCCTGACTTCCTGGGGTAAATTACAGGTCTTGTACAATGCATGAAAATAACCCAGCATCCATGGAAAAAGTCAAGGTGATAGAAGCACATTTTAGACCTTTAGGAGAATGGCATACAGCCTGTCTAGAAGATGCAGGAGGCCTTTGGAGCTTTCAGAGCATCAAGTGTACTTATTTTCACAGACAGTTGGGAACTTCAGGAGCAAGCAAAATTCAGAATCAGCATGGCAGGCTGCACATAGAATGAGGTGAAACTGTCTCTGTGATCTGCATCACACTGCTCAGGGGTTTTAACCTTTAAAAGGAGGGAAACATTGAACACTAGTAGAATTTAAAGGTAAAACCAGATTGATTCAGTAGTTTTTGGACCTCCTTGATTATCTCATGAGATCACCATATAAAAGAGCTTTTAGGAACAAATCGAGTAAAAGCAAAAGCCCAGCTCCACACTGACAGAGCCAAAGGAGAACAAGAGGAAGATTTGTTTGCAGAGAAACAGCTACTGAGGAGGCTGAAGAGACTATTCTACAACAGGAGGTAATAGCCATACACAGAAAAGCTGTAATAAACTGACTTCAAAATAGGCTTCGCAATCTCACTTTGCATATGCACATCCCAAAGATCAGCTTTATGCATTCTGTCACTCTGCACATAGGAGAAAAACACTTTCAAATTCAAGGAATACATGTTCCTCGCTCCTGCTTTCAGAAGGTAGCAGTAGCTCAAATGGGAAGCACCATGTACTCTTAAGCAGCAAATTGCACACAATTATATATTTTCTTAAGGTGCCTTACATTATTAAAGCCTCTTTAGAGAAAACAAAACTGAACATAGTTTAAGTACATGACTGCACAACTATGCTACATATCAGAACAGAAATGGACAATGATTGTGCTCTTTTGCTCATCCCATCTTAACCACTAGACACTCAGGAACAACAGCAAAGCATCTGCAGATGCATTTGTCACCATCTTTCAGCTTTATTTCTACAATAAACTAACAATACTAGAGAAGACACAGTGTTTACGACTTATTTATTGAAACATGATTTCTGATAACCTTGTAGGCAAAGCAGTCATAATCAAAATTTGGATGTGAGATCACAAATTAGGGATTTGCTTTAAAAAAAGCAGCCAAGATGAGAAGCTACATGAGATGTTCAGCTAGTGTAAGAGAAAGCAGTTCTACCCACTGAACACTGGGCCACATGTTTTCCTTAAAACAGACCACAAAGAATTACTTAGTACAATCAATTACCCACATCTAGCAGAGGAGATTAATGTTACTGTTTGATTATAACCCCAAGAGTTTGTTCCTGAAATACAAACTTTGACTGTCAGGGAATACAGAAATATAATAAACTTTTGGCTTTGTTTTAATAGTAAGTTTTCTGAAGGGGAATAGTGTGATATGTACTTGCCACACCATAGAGATCCTGGAACATGCCCAAGTCTATTTTAGGGCCTTGCCTCAGGGTACCTCTCTGAGGAAACAGGAAACTTTGGTTTAATACCAAAGCTAAACCTAGACAACAGTTCCCGAAGAATTTTCCTCCCCCTCTTTTGCCTCTTTTCTGAGTTTTCTGCCCGAACTTCAGATTCCCAGAGCATCTTTTGCTTGGAGCACCTTTTTACTCAGGATGTACCCTCAAGACTCTGAGTATCCTGCTATCACCTCCCCCAGGAGCCCCCTGGTCTGGCCATCACATCCCCCAGAGCACTTCCCTGCTCTAGACACCCCAGTGCAGAGTCCCTGACAAACATTCAATGCATGATTTCTTCTCAGGTCTTCCCCAGCCACTGGCCGCTCCACCTGAGCCAGCACCACCTGATTAGCACTTGCAGTGGTTCCAGTCACCTCCCCAAGGCCAGCCACTCTTTGTCGTGGGTATAAAAGCTAGTCCACAACCTCTGTTTAAAGGCTTCCAGTAGCCACAGGAAGGGGAAGCAGCTGCCCTGAGAAGCACACGTTGTTTTGGTGCTCCCTACCACAGAACAAATATGAATCTAAATGTGCTAAAGGCTGGGCCCAATAAAGGCAAGAGCTGTAAAGTGCTTTTTCCAGTTTCTGAGTCACCATGCTGCATTTCTCCTCCTTAGGCAACAAGGAGAAAGGTCTAGGCCCTAGATTAAGTGTCTGGGAGATAGGCGACTACCAGAGCTCAATAGTTCCATGTATGTGAAGTGAGCTTAATGCATCAGTTCTTCACATACACCACAAGCCCAGGGCTATTAGCATAGAGCCTTGGGTCTGCACAGGGCTAGAGCTCAATATAATTTTAAAATAATACAGGCTCTCTCTTGTCCATTCCTGCCTCTTCACAAGCATTCAAATTGAACAGTTTGAGGTCTTAGACTGATATGACACTAAACTAGCCAATAAAAGCCATTGTGTATGAGACTGACTTGAGCCATGCCAGGGAAATAGGTCACTGAAGTCCCAGGGGACAACCTTTGAATGCAGAAGACTCAAGCCAATTTATCTGGAGAATCACCGAACAACTTCCCCACCTCACCACCCCTAAGAAAACAAAATAAAGTTCCTTAAAGATACACCAGCTGTCTAAAGACCACCTTGCTCCACAGGACCAATTGTTGCTTGTAACGGCCAGATACAATAACATGAGAGGATTTTCTTAGAACCAGACTTTCCTTGGGTTCAGTGGCAACTACTAGTGCTCCTAGTAGTCAGTTAGTCTGTAATGGCTTGGTTATTCATGTAGATTATCAACTATCAGATGTTACAACCTTCTGGAGCATATATATCATTTTCATATGTCCCCCCTGCCATGTGCACCTTCAGAACATTTGAGCTTTCTTTAAACAAATCTGCAGCTGTAACTGGAAAAGAAAAAAAAAGGTATGAATTATTGAAAGTTTAGAAGAAATGTTAATTGCTTTCAACCAAGGTCCAAAAGATTTAGTTAAAGACTCCTTAGAGTGTACATAGCACATTCAAGAATACTGGCTATTCTCCAATGGTTTGTATCTGCTAAGCTTAAAAATTCATGTAAGTCTTTAAAATTAATGCTGCATAACCATGTGTACCCTCTAGAACCATAGCAATTACAATAAAAGTGTTTTAATTTGATATCAAGTTATTTTCCTCATAATGTAACACTAAATACCAAAACATTTAATAATGATCCCACTACTCTAATGTATTAACAACATTTCCAAATATTTACGCTAGAAGATAAGGTGGTTTTCAGTTCTCACTTCACTTACAAA